>NC_065957.1:2917500-5707500 GCF_021464435.1 Cataglyphis hispanica
GTAGCGATTATAAATTTTTCTGACGGACATTTTATGCAATCGTGTCAAGGAATTCCTTGGATTATTCAATTTTTTTTATCGTGAAAGTATTTTGCAAGGAGAAAAAGAAATCTCCATAGATTGTCAGTCAGTCTATTCGGTGGCTCTATTCTCTCTGTTTTCTTTTCTCATGCTAATTCCCACGTAGAGATCCAATTCAATGCACGAATTTCGAAATTTAGATGTGCATAACGATGAATGAACTTTGCAATAGCTTCTTCAGTTGGAAGATTGATGACAATGACGTAAAACAAAAAAAAAAACGAAAGAGAAACAAAGACACAATTGATAAAATATACAGAAATATTATAAACATTAGTATGTAGAATGCAATTTATTAATAAATTATAATTGATGGTTGATTGAAATAACATGTGTGTGATTAAACTTTTTTCCTTTTTATTGCAAATAATAGGTCACACAGACTTCATGTGTAGAATATCCCAATGTAATTTACTGTGAAAACCCAAATTTATGCTTTTCTTTCAACTTTCTCATAAAAACAAATAATGCAAATATATTATTATTTAATCACATAAAACAATAAATTACTCTGTATTCTTCCAAAAATAAAAGCCATTGAATCAACGACGCGCAATTATCAAACCCGGTGACCCGTTACGATATGCAATTGCACAGTTAAACGCCCATTTATCGAGGCAAATTTTATCTCGTTTTAACCCTAAGTGCCGCTTTCATCAATTTCGTCATCAATTTTTGCAAAATAAAACAGTAACAAAATTTCGAAAGATAAAAAAAGTACGATAAACCATGTTAAAAATAGTTACGTGTGAAAACTGATGTTTATTGAAACTTTATTTTCATCAATTTACATCGCTGCTCTGGTCCATGGTCTGTATCGGCACACGTCGCAGTCAAAGATGGAAATGTATGTGAATGGATACAGAAAATGTTGATTTTCAACAAGCCGGCACGACTTTTCGAAACAGTTACCGCACGTGTTTGTCGATTACATCGTTCGCATTTTTCAGCCGCACGAGCAATGGCAAATAGTCGACGAATAGATGCCCGCGGTATGTTCAGGAAGCCGTGGAAAATATTTTTCGGGGTGAGGCAAATCGATCTCCGAAAAGTAAACACGAATTTATTTCCCGGCCTAGCCGTGAACGTCACTCTCGTCTCGCCAAAGGCGAGGAATCGCCTAGAGCCGTGCGACCGACAAGGGAGATGATGCAGCGTTCCTTCTACGTGAGGAAAGATCGATTGATCGCGATAAGTTTCGCAGCCGGAGAACTGAATTCGCAGTGGAGTTTGACACGGCGAAAAATGGAAGAAAATATGCCGTCTTGCACGAGATATGATCATTTAATACTTCAATCACAATCGTCACTATAATACCAAAATGTATGTATGTGTGTGAGTCATACGTGATATGTAAATATGACTTTTTTCTAGAAAATTTTAATATATTCCTAGCACACAACTGCATATCTCAATATTTATTATAATTTAATATTAATATTAAAAATTTATGTCTATAGTCTAAATATTTTTTTGTACATCTATTAAATATTAAATATTTTATTGATTTTCTCTTGCTATTTGCAGCCGAAAAAAAATTGCATAACGATTAATAAGAACACTCTAAACTCATTGAAATAAATATTTGCAAGTCTTTGCTTATATATATATTACTGCCAAAGTTAAAAATTATGATTTTAAAACTTTAAAGTCATTTTTTTAGATATACAAATAGACCATTAAATTCTAAGCTTACAATATATCAGAATTATATATAGTAAGCATCGATATATGATCATCAGGCAATTACGTAAGTGTGTTAAAGTGTTCGCCCCGTCCAATAATTCAGGACCACGAAGGGGTTGTGTGGCTTTGGGCCAGGAATTTGTAGAAGGACGGAACGTGGCAAGAAAAAAAGCGGCCGGGTCGAATTTTCTAATGCCGATAAACGATTGCGCGAGCGAAGAAGCCCGAGATCGCGTCATCGATCCTCGCGTGCCGGGGATGCCGGTGGAAAAGCTCGGTAGAAATTCAGCGTGGAGGAGCCGAGAGGGGAGGAAGAAAAAAGAGCGCACGAATTCCCGCGCGACAGAATTCTCACGTGATTCCTCGAGTGGAATTCGATGACGGCGTGAGCGTGTCGATGCCGTCGCGTCGACCGAGCTGGAATTGCTACATTCGCGATTGGCAGCTGTCCACCGGCGCGACCAACCAATGTTCGATCTACGATGGATCGTCACGATGATTTCTCGGCGCTACACGTGTCCACCGCCCGCGATCAATCGGCGCGTTTGCCAATCGCGATTGTACATGCGAGATTATCGATTCGCGCGCTACATCAGCTTTAATACGCGCATCATAATGCACGCGAAATGTGCCTCCACCACGCGAAAAGATCGCTTTCGCAAGTGAGTCGCGCGCGTCAACACGTCTGATAAAATAAGTTTCTGATAAAGGAAAAATAAGGTTCTTATAAGGGAAAAAGTAAAGATTCGTTTAGGTTTATTTAATACGTCGCCCACTAAGCGTTCATATCTCTCCGCGACGGTTTTTCTCAAAGTTTTTCTCAAAGACCTGTTACACATGCGATGGCAGTTCCGTCGAGAAAAATTACGACGTTGAGTAATTTATTACGTATATCATGAGCATAATAAGTGACAATTACTTTTTCTCGCGAAGTATTCATGCATAAACGGAATCATTGTTCACGCGCGTAAATGTATGGAAATATATACGAGAATTGTGTAAAACGATGAATTATTAAAAGAACGCAATTATAGAGTATAATCACAGGGAATGGAAATGAGAAGTAGAAAAAAAGCTAAGACGGCAGAAAATAGAGAGAAGGTAAATAAAACGAAAGGAGTGGAAAATCAATTCCTGAAGCATCAGGGACCGCGTGGTCGTTCGATAATTCGTGCGAATACCCTCGATGCTTACACCTCGTTTGGCACGAGAGGCCCTTCGTCGGAGGCGCCGAATCGTCAAAGTCGACGGAGCGAGAGGAGGCCCTTAAGCCCTTCGCTCGAGTTTTTCCGAAGGGAGCACGTGACGATAGCGCGAAGACGCGCGCTATTATTTTAAAGAAGAAATCTTCGCAAAATCCTCAAGTGGCTACTTCATAACGTATCGTCATGTGCACAATTTGGTTCTTGTATGCGAACCAGCTTCACCTCAAGCGTTAATCGAAACATTGACTTTGAGGGAGACAAAACTTGAGGTCTTGATGGTCTTTGGAATTTCGCTCCACTCGATATATGCGATAATTAATACAATAATACGATAATAGAATGTAGAAAATTGTATGTATAACTGAATAAAAGTCTAAAGTTTTTTATTTAATTAAAATTTCATTATTATTATATACAAAATTCAATATTATTAATAATTATTAATCGCTCTCTCTCTCCTTCTCTCTTTCTGTCTTTATGTTTCTAAATTAAAATACTTTATTAAAGGATGTCTCTTTCGTCCCAATTCACAGATGTGTAAGTTATTATATCTATTATATTATATAATATATTAATAGGAATTAAAGAATAAAGATATTAGCGTTATTAACAAGTTGGCAGGCACATTTTAAATTATATTTATTTAATATTACTTCTCTCTTTTTATTTTATATTTGATAACGAAAAATTTATGCTTTTATATGCAAATAAAAAAAAAATATTAATATCGGAAAGTTAAAATAGATCAATTCTTTGTCGCTTAAAGCTAAAAATCGAGCATACAAAAGTATAGAGAACGCTATCGATGAAGACGCGAATATTAGAGAGACCTCGAGATATATAATTCGAACATGATCGGGAATCCTTTGGCGAAGCTTGCGAGCGCAAAGACGCGTGTTAGGAGTGAGTTAAGTTGCGGATAAGAGCGGCTTCAAGTTCTCTTGCAAGTAACGTCCCTAAAGTGCTTAGAGTCGTCGAAGCGGAATCGATTTCTCGATAGACGTGCGCAGTGATTCACGAGCAGCTATCGACTACGATGACGACGACGACGACGACGACGACGACGACGACGACGACGAGGACGTCGCTCAAGACAAGTAGGACCTTACCACTTTAATCGCGTCGTCGTCGCTAATAAAATTCATCTAGAATTTCTCAGATACTCTTCGCGATGATATCGCGCGATGTGATATCATCGCGACCAATCATCGATTCTACCTCAGTACTTGTCAAAGATCGAGATAGATCAAAGATCTCCCGCCTTCCTTTTCCGCGTAATACATTTGTGACTTACTTGGATCTATAATTCCATCGGTCAAAAAAAGAAGGCGATGAAAAAAGGGGAAGGAACTGCACCGACTCATTATTGACACCTCAATTAGTCACGCGCTTGTATCATTTTAATTGGCCGCTTAATTACGGATTAATTTCAACGGATCTCAAACCGAACACGTAACTACCAGGACTGTCCAACAATATTTCAAATTTCATCAGTATGTTATTTTCATATTTCGAGTGAAATATATCGTCCTCTTACATAAGTTGAATTATCTTTGTATCCACGGCATAAACCCGTAATTATTGTCGCTTCTCTTACGCAGTTTGTTTTTACAACTTTCTATCTACATAATATCTTTCTTATTAAAATATTATATACACTGAAAAAAAAAGTTGTTGAGAATTTGAAATATTGAAATATTTAAGTCAAATGTGACACATTTAACATGACACATATTTGACTTAAATACTTCAATATTAAATTAAAGAAATACAAAGAAATAATAATTAGTTGGACGAATATAGTCAAAAGTTAACAACTTTTTTTCTCAGTGTAGAAATTATAATTAACAGATACTCTACGCGTTTGCACTTTCAAAGCTTAATTCACGAAAGATCCTTTATCTTCATTTCCAAGTGTTATGATTGCACTCGTCGATATTGCACGCTTCGCAAGCTTATCGAATTAGAAGGAGAATTTCGGTCGAAGTTTCATCCAGCGAATATCGTTACGTCGCGACAATCCGATTTTTTTTTTTTTCCACCATCCGCGTGTATTTACGCCAAGCTTTTCCCGCATGCAGAGCTCACAAATCGTGCCCCATACCACGACCGGCTCTCGTGCGGCTGTCGCCATAAATCGAGAGGCAATTTGTCCGAACCGGTCACGCTCTTCCGTCCCTCGTGTCTCGTAATAGTTCGTGCGGCCGGGTTTCATTTATGTCTGGATCCCTTTGAATTCCGTACGAACCGTAATTCGCGGTTGCGAGCTAAGGACCGATTCTGCGCAAGTGGTTCGCGACCATCTGCCACTGTTGGCCCCGTTTTCCGATTTTATCAAGCACTGTTAGCTTTGAAGCACTTAATCCGCCGATAATACGTCCGTTATTGAAATATCTTTCTTTATATCAGGATCATTTTGAAATTACAAGTAAAATTAAAGTACCATCAAATTCATCACGTTCAACGCAAAAAAATGTGCACGTAATAAGTAAACATTATTTTAATATGATTATCGGAAATATCATCCAAATGATAAAGCGATAGCTTAATTTTATGTTATCAATCTTTATTGTCGCGAGATAATGTAAGACAGGTATGTTCAACAGAGAAATTTATAAAAATTATATATGTATATGTCAAGAAATATGAATATATCGAAAATAAATAAAAAGCATTTCTCAAAAACTAATAACAAATGTGTCCAATAATAAATGCATTCGCAAATTACGCGACGAGAAACGCGTCTACAATTTACATTTTTATCAGTCATAATGTCGCGTGACTTTTCGTAGTCGCACATCTCCATCGATCGCTCATCTTTGCTTTGCATTTATCGCATACGTTTTTATATAAGCCAAATTTGCATACTTTGTCTGCAATCTATAGCCTTGTGTCTCGGTAGATTTTAGAGCTCTTTCCGGCATTTGTCTGTCGGTTACGAAGAAATTGCCGTGGGTATTCATCGTTGCGAGTCCCCCCCTTCTCGTGGTTCTCATTGTTTCGATATAATACCACGACGTAATACATCAAGCACGTACATTAACGCATTAATCTCTCTCCCCTTTCGTACGGCAATCAATTTGCAATTTGTTTAAGTGTTTCGCTAGTACGTAATTCTATGCTTTAAACGCTTAGGGAACATTATTAGACAAATTAATATAATGAGGTTTTTTAAAATAAGTGTCATCCGGTGGAGCATCGCAAAATCCATTCATAGGTAAATATTCAAATCTCACACTGCTCATATTTTACATACTCATTAGTTTCGGATTTCGCGTCGGAGCGATACGATTTTAATTGGATTTCGCATTAATCTCGCCATCGCTCATAACAAGCAAGATGCATTTCCGTCTCCTGATACGATCGTGCGCGCGTGCGTCACGTCTCAGCTGTGACAAATACCTCGATTGTTATATGTCTGTTCCATCCCGTGTTGTGACGCATGCGACGTTCTGTGCAACATTAGTTTATCCCTTAAGGAGTCGCGTGTTAGGCTTCAAGCTTACACGACATAAGCTTTCGATGTGTGTATATCAACGTAGCTGCAGATTTCACGTATCAGAATAGAAAGACAAGTAGGATGAAAACAGATATTGTATATTTATTGCATTAATTTAATTAAAGTCTTCGCAATGTAAAATGATTTACAGTTATAAAAATATGTAGCACAAAGAAATTGTATTAGTCATTTTAGAAGTTACTGATTTTATTTAATTATGATATAATATAATATAATATAATATAATATAATATAATATAATATAATATAATAAATATAATATGTATAATATAATATCATATATATGTATACATAATCATATATTACTAAGTAATTATGTAGTAATTATATGGCAGAGATGTAGGTAATAAACTCTTGGCCCGAAAATTACTTTTTAATTAATTTCTGATTATAAAGATTATATTAAAGATTATATCGACTCGTACTGGCGGTCTTATATAAAGATGTATATTCGGTACAATGACCGGAGAGACATACCTAATATATAATTAGCAGCAAATCCATACGCGAAATGGGGAACGTGAAAAGCTATGTATTATAAAGGTATCATCCGACAGACAATGGCGTTCATTACCGCCCGCGTATCGAAACGACCGCGTCGCGAGTCCTCACAATAAGATGGCAAGTGACGGCGGTACAGATTTTCAGAGCGATAACCCAATAATTCTGCGAAAAGCCCGCCGCGTAAAGCGAAAGATCGGATGCAGATTTGCATCCGTTCCTACGAGAAATGTATACGCGTGCGATATTCATTTCGCAAATGAATCTAATTACCGCGCGTTTACGTTTACGGCAATCTTGATGCCTCTTTTGTACGATAGAAATGAAATGGAAAGACAAATAAAGTCCTTAAGAAAAGTCAAATTTTTATCCTGCCGTGCATAAGATATAAGATCAGAATTTTATTCTTAGCACAAATTCATTCAATAAAATTTTTATTTAGAAATTAGTTATAGAAATACTTAATGTTTAATAAAAAAAAACTAATATATATAAAACAATATGAAAAATCTAAATACATACTGAATATTAAAAAAAAAAAAACTAACAAAAAAGTATGTATATTCCTAAAACGTGCGACGTTTAGACGAGTTTATGTATCTGAAATTATGACCGCGCTAAAAAAATGTAAGCAGGAGTTGGTTGCGCGATACTAACCGTATATGCGAACTCGAGCTGTCGGCTTTATGTCGGCTTTATTCGGTCACTCTGTCACAGCGTTATTTCTGGCTTATTTCCCCCATTCGCAATGCTCGCCAACTACATACGCGCTTTCGTCACGTATTTTAGCAACTTTTAACGAGAGCAACAACTTGTTAGATCGTCATTCATTATCGATAAATGTGTGATACGAAAATGCTTGAATCGGCACGCACGATCTGCGATGCTCGCGCCTGCGTTCGACATGTATATTTTTAATCGTGAACGCTCATCAATTATGAACAATAAAGTTTTGAAACTCTAAAATAATGGTCCCAATTAAATTTCTGAAAATGTTTACTTGTAAATATATTATAATGTGTGTATATTTTTCTTTTAGAAAATATATGAAATTAATTTAATTTTTCACGAAAAAAAAACATTTTGAAAATTTAAATTGTATTTCTCTAAGTAAGAATAAATTTTATTTAATTCAAATAACAAAATTAAAACTTAATTTCATTCAATTCAACTTAATTATAATCAGCTGTTCATTAAAAATTTTGTCAACAATTCTCGTCGATAACATTTTTTTTTTTTTTAATTTTTTTAAATTTTGGAAGCGCTCCGTGAATGAAATGAAATGTTTTTCAAAAAGACGGTAAATTCTCAGAATGCTCATACATTTCAATTCTATGCATAACATTGTATGTGACACTGAAAAGCCAGCAACAAAACCACAGAAGTGGTCGATCAAGAAGCCGCACGGTTCGCTCAACGATGTGCATCGGTTTTTCCGGCGAGAAAATCCCGCGGTCTCGGAGCGTCGACCGATTTTCACCTTCTGACCGTGAGGCACGTAATATTACGTCACGTACTTGTGGTATCCCGCAACTCGAGAGAGAGAGAGATTCCATCGTTCTTTCTCGATGTCGACGATGCACGCGTATTTTGCAATTCACTTCAAACGTACACACCTCTCTCGATCAACAATGTTCGCCATTTATTTCTTGCTCACGTATAGCGGAGAAAACCCGGTTAACAACGAAGAAAATCAGGCACGAGACAACTCTATACAAAGTTGATTTATTTAATTATAGTTTTGAAACGAAGAATAAAACGGTGTCTTAAAGCAAAGTATGTCAGTGGATACATCAATCTTCATTCTGATGAAGATTATATCTCCACGATTATGCAACCTGAGAATTTGAGATAAAGAGTCCGCATATATATTTTAAAAAATTTTTAATTATTTCTACATTAATAAATATTTTATATATATTTTTATACAGATTTTATATATTCAGTAATATATGTACTTTATAATATTAGTGTTATTATTCTGTAGTCTTCAAAAATATAGTATGCATAAAGTGTAGATATATATGTAGAATAAAATATATACTTTAATCATAATTTTACCATAATTCATATTGAAATCATAATACTATCTAACTTTCACTAGAGCGAAGAACAGGTTCGATAGGTCGGTCGGCGATTCCGCATTTCTGAATCCGCTTTACCATTATCGTTACGATAGTTATAGACTCTATTATAGTTATCAAATTATCGTATATAGTTCTCGGCGTAAAGATTCTAAACGATCAAAATCTCATTTCTCGTTTACAGACGATGTATTCCGTAGCGAACGCCCCAATTATTTTAAAGGTAACGTGCGATGACGCATCTATATTTCTAAATGCGATTTCATAAATGCAAATAACGATGCTAATATTGCATGGGTAAAACAAGGGATTCTATGTACGAAGCCGATTCACTTCTTCATATTCCTTCACAACACGATGACATTAATTGCTCTGTCGATTTGTCACACTCGACCTTGATGTATGATACCATCAATGACAAGAATTGTCTAGTCAAATTACTTCATATCGATCATCATGCAGTTCTCAGGAGCTAATCGAGCGCGAAGAGGTCAGGCTTGTCCGTGCGGACATCGGCATCAGTGAAAGGCCAGAAAGGCCTTCGCCTTCTACAGAGTACCTCTACTGCTTTTTGTACGGCGATCGAGAGTAAAGTGCGCGAGCGAGACGTTACCTCGTCGGCACGCAAAGAAAAACGCCACAGAGCAACGATCCATTATCACTCACATGTTTTGTTTTCCAAGGCGCGATTAAGCTAATGCTTTTATTGACAAAATACAATTAAAAAGTAAAATAGGAATATAGAGACGCAATGTATCTTTCTTCTTATAACTGCAGTATTTTTTTTACGTTGAATTATATAATTTTCTTACATTGTATTAACATTCAGCTTTAGAATATTTCAGAGCTTTATCAATATAAATCTCTCACTATTATAATCTGATTTATGATCTAATTAGCGATTACTGTCATAAATATAACTACAGCTGTGAATGCCATTATCATTTTATGAATGTATTATTAAAATGTTAATAAATTTTATCGCTCTATCTATAAATATATTATTTCTACCATTTTACTTTTATAAGTCACCTTAATAAGTGTTGATAATTTCCCGTCACGCATAACATTATTGCCTATTCTTTCTCTTCTAGCATTGAACTCGTTGTTTTACGATTTGACACACGACGTCATCGAGAACGTCGAGCCTTGACGAAATCGTGATGCGATCAGCGGTTTGGATCGATCGGTACGCCAAGAAGGATTATCAGGAATAATCATTTACGCGGTCTTTAATAATAATAGCGATGGTGTCTCGACGAGTGTAACATTGCCAAGAGATCGTTTGGAGATAAAAATGGCACGGAGATGTTTATCTCTTCGCATGGAACTTGCACAATTTCGTGCAACGCGCCATAGCCAGGTCGCGTTGGCCAACTCCTTTCAACAAGGCTTTCCTTTCTTGTAAAAATAAACTCCGCCATTTTTTGCGATCAGTATTTAAAAATAAACTCAATGAATACAAGATTTTTGTAACCCCCTTCTAGATGTAGGAGAACAAGTTTTTATTTCGCATCTTTTTAAAAGTACTATTGACGTAGAGAAAAATTAAAAAAATAAGATTATGTAATTAATATTTCACGTTTCTCATACATACATTTTTTTCTCTCTCGAGAAAATTCGATTGTGATTTTGACTCACTCTCTAAAAATGCTTATGGAATTAAATGTTGAAGAGGAGATATTAAAAGGAAGAATCTCGGACGCGTGAACGTAGCATTCAAAATTCGACTCACACAAGAGTAAAGTCAACTGAAGATTACGACAATTCGACTCGACAGTTCCATTTTCGAAACATCTGATATAATTGTGATTTGCTCATCTGGTGAGAGCAAAGAACCGCGAAGAGCCAAATGGGTTAGGTATCAAGAAAGAGTCACCGCGCGCGTGTCCGGACTGACGAAGCGGCTGGAGAGCGTCTGCCTGACGTTTCCGGTCCAGCGAGCACGATTCACCACGCGATAATTACTATCGCGCCGAGCAAACCTGCCTCGGAGATCCTCCGCAATCGACGTGCCCCGGGCTAATAGGCTCTCTTTCAAACGGGAGACTATTTCGCGGACGTTGCGCGATTATTATCTTGGCCGATGAATCATCATCGCGATTCTTATTAACGAGGTCGCCGCGTTTCGACACACCATCCCCCATCGTTCGAGCGAGTGTCGCGAATGTCGCGAACGGCGTGAGAGAATTTCGCTCTTCCCCGGAGGATTTCGCAGATGGAGAGATCCCCATCTCGACGAACGATCGAATGGTCGATCGGGTGTCAAGATTGTCTTGTCTCGTCGTCGCGCGACAAGAGAGGGTGGAGGGGCGATCATCTAGAAACGGCATTGGGGATTTTCGTTCTTGACGGTGATGGCAACGGTGGTGATAGTGACGGTGGTGGGCACGAAAGTTGGGTTTCGTGAACGAGAAGAACACGCCGAAGGAAGGAGAGGCGGAGGGCGGTCCCGGCTGAAGAAAGGCAGGAGCTATAAAAGAGCCGGCAGGCTCGACTGTGAGCATCAAACACCTCCGATATGAAGGTACGTAGAAGCGATCGCGAGCGCACGACGCGTAATATTAAATCGAATAATCTCTCGCGCTCACGGAACGATGCCGTGATTATTAAAATCTGGTTGTTCTCTATCGTTGCAGGTGTTCGTAGTCACGCTCGTGCTGGCACTCGTCGCCACCGCATATGGTGAGTACGATGAAGGCTTATGGGGAATGTAGTGGTCACGGATTATATCGAGGGTCTCCCGCGTGTGATGTGTTCACGATGTATTTAACCCTCTTGATAATCCAGAATCGCAAAGCGAAATGATTCGTAATGATTTTCTAGAACTCCCCAATGTTGTATAAACACGTCAAATTCCACGCTCCCTTATAACGTTTTATATCAATCTGATTAAAAATTTTGTAAAAATGACGAACAAGTTAAAAATATCTCATTAAAAATTATAGAACGGTGTCTGTGTGTGTGTGTAAACATTATTTACACTGAAAAAAATATAAAAACATTCCATTTATAAAATAATATCGTATTTTTAACAGGAGACGATAATCATTAATTATTCTTTGGAGAGCTTATCACAGATTTCAAGTAAATTAATTATTGTCACATCACGACGCAAGAACTATCATTTGACTAACATACGAATGCACGCACACAAATATCGTAAATTATATTCCTCGTGCGAGTCTTTTTACGTGATTACTAATCAGTTGATTCAGCGATATTAAACGAGCTCATAAGATTTAATCCGGGAGCTATTTGTACTTGCCCCCTGCCCTTTAAGATGGCTTACACAATCGGCAGAGCGCAACCAGTTCCCTTCTTGTAGCAATCGCAAAATACCTGGTGGCAATTTGCGGACCGACATGAGCGCGCGCGGCCACCTGGTACCGTGCTCGCAGCCGCACAAAGAAAGTCGATAAATCGCGCGAATACACATATACACACACATTCTCACCGCTCTATAAATTACAAGTGGGTTACGTAATCGCCGAGGATCGGGATTTTTGAATGCGATGAAAAATCGATATCACGATCTCAAAATTACAGGTGGTTACATAAGCAGCGGCGGTGGATTCGGCGGCGGCGGTGGTTATGGGGGCGGCGGTGGTTATGGAGGCGGAAGCAGCGGATGGAAGTTCGGCGGTGGCGGCGGTTATGGGGGCGGCGGCGGTGGCGGTTATGGAGGCGGTGGCGGTGGTGGAAAGATCATCAAGGTGATCACAGTCAGCAGCGGCGGTGGTGGTTATGGAGGTGGTGGCGGTGGATGGAACCTCGGCGGTGGTGGCGGTGGATGGAAACTGGGCGGAGGCGGCGGTGGATATGGCGGTGGTGGTAGCAGCGGATGGAAGTTGGGCGGCGGAAGTGGTGGATTCGGAGGCGGTGGATGGAAATCGGGTGGAGGTGGCGGATATGGAGGTGGCAGCAGTGGAGGTGAGACTTTATTGTCGTAAATTTTCTTATCGTAAATTTTATTATATTATAATGATAGAGGTGAGGTGAGATTACATTTGAAAAGCGAATTAATTTAGATAAGTCATTTTTACCGTGAAAAAAAAAAGAACCATCAAGAGGCTGCGTAAATTGACTTTCTTTTTTGAAAATTTATTACCGTACCGCTATGCATTAATATACATACTTATTTATCGTATAAATATTCACGAATAATCGCGGAGAGAAATTTGCTCATCAATCATTTAATAGAGGGGAATAAAAATAAAATATAGTTACCAAATATTATCAATTTTTAAAAAAGTGTGTGAATTTTTAAATTATTGAAATATAATTGTATATGCTTACACATACATATGTGGCTATGTTTATATCGAATTTAAATTACTTAATCAAAACCCATTAATATCGATAATGTTTGCTATTCACAGTTCATAGAAATAAATTATATTTATCTCAGGAAAGAAACCATCAAGAAAGGATAAGCCGCGATAAATTTTAACTTTCTTTTTTTTTCGGAAATTTATTGCAACTTCCCTCCGCGCAAGTTCTTTATTTTTTTATTATTACTGCGTTGCCATGCATAGTCCGGCAAATATCAACGCTACACTTTACAAATTTATTTATCGTATAAATTAACTTTCAGGCTGGTGGTAATACTGACGACGTCTACGAGCAATTGGAGAGAAATTTGTTTGCCAATCATCCGCGCATATCTCGGCTGTAAGCATCGTCGTTAAATCAATTCGCGCCGACCCTCTTCGCTCTTCGATCTTCGTCAGATCGCCATCGGAAGACGAAAAAAAGCTACAACCGGGACATCACCGAAAAGTTCCGCATTTCATCGATTCGTAAGAGGAAGCGTCACAACATACACACGTACGAAATACTCCTCGCGATATCCTTCACCATCTCCAGTACAAGGATATTTGTTGGAAACAGTGAACGATATCGTCGTCCCGCAACCGGCTATTCGAACTTGACGCCGTGTCGTCTAGGCGAAACGACTTCCTTCTTGAAGGCAGAGTCTCCTCCCGTCCTTCTTTCCCAATCCGGAAAATCGGCGGACGTTCCGTTTACGACTGAATCGTGCGCCCTGATATTTCAATTCCACTTTCTCGCATGATTTTCCACCCTTCTCATCTCCCATTTACTTCCACCACGCTCTCTTCCGAGGATCGAGAGCGTTAGGGCGAGGCGTCCCTCCGACATTTAGCTGATTATAAATGCATAGAGCAATCCCGTGGAATCTCGACAATTACTACGGGTATTTCGAGCACGAGCGAATAAAAGCGACGAAATACTGCAAAAACACATTCAATGAAAAAAAAAAACGCAGCAATCACTCATGCACTTTCTTTTTAACTGTCTGAAAATCGATACACCCCGTTCAATTGAAGAAATGCAAATTTAATAATAAATGAAAATCACACTGATAGAATAATGATGTATATTGTTTTTTATTTTATTATTACATCCCCCGATTGTGAGTTCTTTTTTCGACGAGAGATAGAAATATTTTTCTAACGCTAGGAAAAATAAAACCGATTTCACAATTTTCTGCCGATTTATGTATTCGCGGTGATCCTGCGTAACCCGGAACGAAATTAAAACCGTGAGCGCCCGGCAGACCCACAACGAGAGCAGAGAAATATAATATCCCGAACGTATGGATTTATTATCGCTCTTACGATATTGGGCGATCGCATAAATATCGCGCATATTTAGATGCATTTTTTCCCACGCATAAACTTGCCCGTAATGTTCGCGATCGCAAAGCACGATGCATAAAATTTTGATTAATCCTCATGACCATGGTTTATTGGCCGAGCAGTATTTTTCCAGATATTTTCCTTTTAATACTTTCGCTCTAAATAATTTTCTGTCACATCTATATCTTCCGTTTATTATCAAAGTATTATGAATTGTGATTAATAGAATGCCGCGTGACATTTCTATTCTTCGCATAGTGACAAATGCACTGCATAAAATTTTACTGATCTCCAAACTTTAGTCAGTGCACTAACTAAAAGTATTTGATATTTGCTTTAATATTTTTCCACATATTTAATTTAATTTAATTTATATATACTTTCGCGCAATGAGTTTATGATGTTCTTCCTTGTACGTGAATTTTTAATTTTGTGTTACGTCAGATATAAAAAGAATCGCTTTTACTTCAAACACGAGTTTAATGAATGGGACTGGCTTAATTATGAAGCTACATAATGAGCGGCAAGTTTAATATGTGGCGCAATGTACTTTTGCGGGGATAAGCGTTAAGAGACACGTATGCACACAATAAGTTTTCTATGTAGCAGTTGCGTGACTTCAACGTAATAGCCATGCAAGCAATATCATGGTAATTACATTCTACTAGCGTGTCATAAAAGCAAGGCGCGACTCGATTTGTCGTTTAACGCTGATACCAAGTTTCATCATCCTTTTGTTGATTATTCTCAAGCAGATGATTACCGTCCTAATATATTACACGTAATATCAAATCTCCTTTTAATTTTCTAGTAATTTTCATCACGAGATTGTTACCCATGTTTGTTAATGAAATTGCACCACCGTTGCTTCTCTTAATGACCATGTTTTGTGTTAATGACTTGGATATTCTTATTACTGAGATTAAACTATGTGTTGGTCTGTCTGGTAGAAAAATTTATATGCATAATAGCCTTTTTAAATCGTCGTTGCGAAAATAATCCGAGTCGAGAAGAGGCATCAATACCGGTTAGTAAGGACATGTATAATAGCTTTGCATATTATTACATTCTTTTTAATGAGAAAGGAAAGGAGTAGTATACAGATTTTTATGTTATTACATTCACTTCATCCGATTTATGAGATTATTTACGAGACGATATTACGAGAAGACATCGTCATTATTATAAGACGATATGCTATATATGTTATATATGTATGTATGTGTATACATGTATATACAATTTAAATAGTTTTAAGTATAGATGTATAAAATAAGTCCGAGAGAAAAGTGAGATATATTTTTCCGATATTATATCTGATTGAACAAACGAGTACATTCGTTTCATCGCGATAAATTTAATTTGAATATCTTTCAATTTTTTTTTTTTTTTACAAAGAGGATCGAATCGTGCAATCCTTCTGAATGGTCATTATTACAACAATTCGATTGACGTTGGAAAAAAGGGCATCGTCATTATTGATGAACGAGCTCGAGATAATAACGACGCGCAAATCGACGTCTATAAATCCTGCTTAAAGCCATGAGGCTGTATTCGCCCGACTAGTGTCTTTCAGGTGAACTTTAATATGCGTTCTATCCTCTATTATTTCCGTTAGCCGCGCCAGATGATCTCCTCTCGAGGCAGCCTCCGAATAGAGCGCGCTTGCCGTTAATTGGATCCTCCAGATCCGCGCTTTGATTAATTATGGCGAGCTCGTCTATCGATAGAAAGATGTGCTCTAGCACGAATAGCACTTGTCGATATTACTTTTTATTCGCGGTCCGTGATGCGATTCCGTTCTTTCACTCCATGCGCATTTCCCTCGATCTCATTGCGCATTCGCTCATCGCGGAATAAAGAAGCGATCTTCTCTTCCTCTTCGCTCATTCACGAGATCCCCCTCTCTTATAATCTTCGCTTAAATATTTAATGACCAATTCGCTTCATGCTACTAGTACTTTTCATGTTTTTTTTTTTTAATGTCGGGTGGATTTTGTCTAGAAACTTAAAATTCGGATTCATTCTCAAAGAATTTTTGCGATTTCATGTCTGCATATATATATATATATATATATATATTTATATATAAATTACTTATAGTTTATATAACAAAACTATATATATTTTTGCTATTTTAAAATGTATGTATAAATACAAAGTTTATATTAAAAAAATACATGCTAACAATTGTTTCTATCGATTAATAGCAAATCTTGTGCGTGAATAATTGCATCATAAACGCGTTTAATTTGCAGCCTTTGTGGCGTGTACAGCATTAAGAAAGAAAAAGGATAAATATATTCGTGAGATCAACATTACACGTGAAAGTAGGAAGATGCTCGTAATGATGATGTTTCCAATGACCTGCGATTCGGTCGATCATGACGATGCTTAGCAGTTACATTAACGAGATGTTCGAATGTTCGCTCATTCGGCCAGTTGGCCAATTACATTTCGTGTGAAGGGTCTTCAACGTAGACAGCCGACCGAACTACATCCATGGGCCCATAAATTTATTGAACGCTGATGGCTGCGCGCGTAACAATCGGCTGACGTCAAAATACGGCAGATAATAATCAGGCGTCAATGATGCCGGAAACAATATGTAACATCGCGCTCTTCAACAATTTTTTGATGCTGAACTATCTAAAATATTTTAAGAAAAATAGGAAAAAAAGTCTTGCTAGATACATATATATTTTGTGAAATAATTCTAATAAAGTATTCTTGACAGAATCCGGCTCTCTTAACAATAAGCATTATAAAAGAAAGATATAAATAATGAATGTAATGTTAATATTAAACACAAGCTTCCATAAATATGTATCTTATCCAGTCTTTAGTCTGCTCTTTTCAAACACACAATTTGCTTATGTTCTTTGCACTTAAAGTGAAACAAGTGCATTCATATCGTGAAGTAGAAAAATAGAGAGCATCAAAAAAAAAAAAAAGGAAAAACTAGATTTTCTCGCACGTAACGATACTTTAATGACAGTTTTAGGACTTTATAATGTCACCGTTACTTCCTCCATATACACAGTGTGCGAACAGCAGCCGGCGGTCCTTGTACCGGCAGTGATACTGCCGACAATTCTATCCCGGTTTAATGGCCATCGATGACGACGAGCAATTAAATTAGCGCGGATTATGAAACGCTTGGTAGTGTGCGCGAAATGTACAAGAGAGAGAGAGAGAGAGAGAGATTTGCGGAGGGTACAGAGGATGTTGGTATAAATTTAGGGTAGGCATGGCTAAAACGGAACGATGTTTCAAACACATCTGTGCCGCGCGTGCGATCATCTCTTGTGTCTCTTTCTCTGTCGTTCTTTCTTGTCGTCTCTATCCCACGCAATTTCTCCCGCTCTCTCCCCTATTTCCCCCATTCTCTACATCCTCTCTCTTGATCCATTCTCGCTCCTTTTCTATTATTCCCTATCTCTTTCTCCCTCCCTCTTTCTCTGTCTATCTCCATTTCACCCCTTTCGCACACACGTTTATCCCCAATTGGCGAACACTCACCGTGCCAAACCCGAATCGACCTGACGCTCTCTGTAGCCGATTACAAATCTGACCAATTAGGCGCACGCTGCGCTTGCCGGATCAGAATTGGCGAACGTTCCACGGGCGCCAATGTTGGCGCCTAAGCGCTGTACGCGTTCTCTCGCTCTCTCTCTCTCTCTCTCTCTCCTCTCTCTTCGAAGATCGCTACGTCCTGTACCAACGACCTCCATCCGTGCACCACCGTGTCATGTTCGCCACTCCCTCTCGCCACCAGGGAATTAATATTAAATGCGGCGTCTGCGAGACTTCGACTTTGATCGGAAAACGCGGCTAATTAACGTTCATATCCCTCTCCTTATACTCGCGCAATTTTCGGGTTCGTTAGGTCATAGCCTTATCTTTCAAGCAATTTTCAATTACATTTCTCTTACAGTGTATCCTTTTTATCGTTAATAATAGAATACAAAATTAAATCAAAATAATCGGTTTTAGTAAATTAAAAAAAAAACAATATTTAAGTAATAATATTGTAAAAAGTATTAATTGTACGTCTTTTTAAAACTATAATTTAATATAGAGAAATGTCTTGTTGTATACAAAATTTATTATCTCTTGATATTTTATTAAAAACTACTGTAGACCATTAATGAAAGAGTTATTTGTTCTTCTACCGATAAAGGATTGATTTGTGTTTCTCTCTTTGTTTTCAAATTGCAGGAATGATATGAATATTCCTCTATTTTCACGCTATATCGATATCTTGAACCGCTTTTCAATATTTTGTCGGAGATGAGCGAGTCGTTGCCCGCGCTGTTTTCCCATGGTCGAAAATTCGAGTGCACGCGCACCACAGTCCGGCTATAATTTATTATTCGGTGTTGGACCAACGCAGTCGCGATCCATACAGGCTGCTCGCGTACGTGCATACTAGCGGTAGTTTTGCAAAAAAAGACAGAGAGGAAGAGAGAGAGAGAGAGGGGGGGGGAGAGGGAGGGAGAAAGAGAAAGAGAGAGAGAGAGAGAGAGAGAGAGAAAGGGAAGGGGAACGAAAAGGCGAGACCAAACGAGACAAACGGAGCGCGAAATGAAAAAGAGGAACAGAGACAAAGGATGGGAAAGAAAATGCCAAAAAAGAGGAACGGCAGCGCGGCCGTGTCGATGTTTTATTGCCGGCGGATTTGTCGTATTGACCGACACTCGCGAGAGGATGAGAAGGAAAATCGAAAACGGGAGGGGCAAGAGTGACACTCGTCTACCACCGGTCGATAAAATCAGTTGAATGGGATGCTTGGAGTATAATTTTCAAGCAGATAGAATTTGCAATAATCTTCACAAACATGTGATTGACGATCGGAAAAAAAAAAAAAAAAATACCAGAATCTCAGAAATATTTGCGAATTGTCATATTTTCTCGCTATTTCGTAGATTTTAACAAATATTTGCAGTACCGATAAACCGTCTTCTTAAAATTTATATTGGAGTTGCGCCCCGAGTTGCCGCATTTAATCCAGAAATTTATAATCGCCAAGTAAAATGACGTAATTTTCCCGGAGCAAGGGTAATGCTCCGGGAAAGTCCCGACGCGGGTTATTTCGCGCGAAATCGCCTCAAGGATTTCGACGAATATTCCGCAAAGTTACTGAAACGCATTGTAAGCAGACCTCGGTGAGATGGGATAGTTGTCGGTGAACGACGAACCAGAGACACAAACTGGCGCCTTGTAAAAATTACAAGCATTTCCATCTACGAACGATATCATCAATCCACAAGTCTCAGGAATAAAAGGCGAAATGAGTCCCGCTGTGAATACGTACGTTTATTCACGGCTCACCTCTCCCTTGCTTGGGAATGGTCCCTCTTTTCTCCCAAACGTGGCCCTCTCGTCCTTCATTCCTGCCTCTCATTCGCCTAAACCCCGAGTACGCTTTTTCCTTTCGCCGCGAGAGAGATTGAAACTGTGGATAGAGTTTTGTTGAATCTCACGAGAATCACGCACGCAGGGTGGAATTCGAGACACTTGAAGGCTCTTTACTTGAAAGTACGTACGGATTTCAATGCCATTAAACAAGGCGCCCTAAAGTATTCCAATGTAGTACATCAGGATTGCTATGTCAATAAAACGTGAACATTTTTTATTTAGTAGTCTGTCAATAATATCTTCAAACTGATAAATGATGGTATATTTAGTGGGGATGTTGATGAAGTGTTTTATCAATAGTGGCAATTTATTATAAAATAACATTTAACAATGCAAAATAATGATTGTAATATGCCTATATACCGAACTAATTTTTTAAAAGCAAGGTTCATGATCTCCGCAGTTAAACATTCAATCGTACACATTTGCATAGAAAGCAAACAATTTCGTTATAGAAAATATTTTTATATTTCTTGCATGTTTGCAAAGATTTATGATAATTTAAATCCTTTAAACTTAAATTAAATTCACATAAGAAAAAAAAAAAATTCCAAATATGTTTGCATGTGTGATTTCTTTATGTACATTATATAAAAATAATATTATTAGAATAATATCAGATTTTAATCTCTCTCTCAAAATCGGATCTAATAATTTATAAGAAAAATGGAATCAAATATATACTTGCGTGAAAAAGCTCATTATTTGTGTATTATATATAATCAGTCCAAAAATAAAAACCAAGGATCTCTCAGTGGCTACTTCAACGGCCAATCAACACGTGCTGAAGTACAATAGATAGAATTTTGGTCGTTCACTATCGCGAGATTGATCGGAGGATGACGAAAGAAAGGAAACAAAGTTAGCGGAAGACGAGCGGGGACGGGAAGAAAGAGAAAGAGAGAATCCTTAATACGATACCAAGTTCGACTTGAAAGGCTGACGTTTCCATTCTTTAGCAGACACCGCACTTTAAACGTCTCTCGGCTTCCATTCGCGTTATGATAGAAGCATTCGTCGAGGCCGGCGCGCGCTCTCGAATGACGGGAGAACGTAAATCTCGCATCGATGGTACTCGATCGTGCTCTTCCTAGTTACATGATAGTCTCTAACGTGTAGCCGTGCCGTAATGGCTTTTTAACCTAAGTGTGTCAAGAATCATGAAGACGGATCTAACATAATAAACTTGCCTCTCGACAATACTTCTATCATTTAATCATTTAATGGAATATGTAATTCTCGCGATATTTATTTCGAGGATTTACAGAATCGCAGGGAAAACATCATAAAAACATATACATTTTTTAAATCTTTATCAAAATTATATATCTTTATCAAAAATTTTTTTGCACTACATTGTGCGAATTCGTATACATATGAAAAGTTTGATTTTCGCGGAATGAAAATGAAGGTAGAAAAAAATTCCTATTAAATTCTGTGATAAATATTATGAAAAGGAATATCACAATATTTTCTTTTATTAAATTAAAAATGTAATTGTAAAATCATGGACACGTATGTAAATTTCGGACTATAATAAAATTCGCGCAGAACAAGTCAAACGTAAATAATGCAACACGCTATTTTGATATGGATTTATTTAGATTTAATACAGATCGAGAGAAAGACGATAGAACAAAGTTAAAATTAATAAATAAATTTATTCAGATTTAATATATACAGATCGCGAGGAAAGAAAAAAAAAAGGACGACTATAACAAAGTTAAAATAAATAAATTTCGCTCCTTCGACAACGTAGCTTTCTTTTGCAATGAATGTATACAGCGGGAAAAATTCTTCGATATCTAGAGAAAACTCTTCACGTTCGCGCATAAAAAATTCACTTTGCATTTTTACAATTCGTCGGAAAAAGGAATCGACGCGGGATTGCCAGCGGCGAGATACAGTGTCGCTTTCGACACAGTCGAGGAGGACCTCCGCCGTTTCGTCCTCCTCATTCATAGTTTCGCGCACTTAAGGCACTCGTCTCCCGACGATTCAAATTTTAATTCAATTACGAGAACGACGAGGCTGCACCTTTTCTTACGTCTTCGCCAGTCCGTTTATTTCTTTTTCTCTCGGGAGTCTCTTCGTCCCATCCACACCATCCTCACCGAGTCCCCGCAGCAAAATCTGAATTTAATTATGACCCTTCACGTAGCCATTTTAACACTCATACCACTGTCCGTGGCCTATCTTCCTCTCGCATCGGACGTAAAGTCGTGCGGGCTCTCTCCATTTTATTCCCTCTTCCCCTTTTCCAATCGAAACAGGATCGCGCAAAGTATTTTAAATCTTAAAGGGCATTTAATAAATCCCATTAGTTCTCGATCTTTTAGTTCGCATTAAATGTTCTCATTAAATGTGCCGCTGTATCGGTGACTTATTAATTTTGCGCCTCCTCCGATCAAAGCTCATATACTATAAATAGCTTGAGATAAAGAAATTATATATACTTATATATATAATAATAATATAATGATATATGTATATACATCCCGAGTAAGAATAATTAAAATCATATTTCTCCTATTATAAAAACATTTTCTCATTAAAATGTATTTTTACAAATGTAATTCCGGGAGATTAATGCACATTTTCACATGCTTTATATGTACAGAAAAAGATATAAAGTATCAAATTTATTCTTAAGCGCGAGAATTTTTTTCCTTAAATATATTTCGAGAAATCGTCGTTACAAGTTATCATTAAAATTTAAAAGCGTCCGCTTGATATTTTGAGAAAAAGCAGTCAAGGTTTTCGCAAAGTTTTTAGCATTTCCTTCGAAAATTGCAACGCGGACGATCATTCTTTGCATCCTTGCCAAAGTATAAGGCTCCTTCTAATGGCGCATTCAATATTCGTAATGAAGAACTCTACCTACTTCGCAGGCTTCATTCATTCATCGCGAATCCCTTTGTCCGATCCTTGTTTTTCTTCGCTGAATGCGCGCGTACATATTTAGAATTCTCTTTCTTCATTGCTCCGCGAACCTGTCTCTCTTTCCTTTCTCTCTCTCTCTCTCTCTCTCTCTCTTTTTTAATTTCCATCCAGCAATTTTGCTTCGGCACCGATTCCCCTCGAGACCTCGTAGCTTCCACGATAATTAAACTAATACCAATTAAACGTACCGACGACCGTTAATTAATGGTTTCTGTACCATTCGAGCTCGCTTCGCATCGCTTGTGATATTGCGTTATGTATAAACGCGAGTTTGGGTAGTTGCTAATTTTAATGCGACGCGGCCGCTCTCGAGCGACGGAGATTACATTTTCTCTCGCGTAATGTTTACATAATTTCCTTTCTCGTATTTTGTTCGCCTAATATATTTTCCGCGCGCGTACACCGCGCACGCCTTATTAAACCCGCGAGCGAATTAATTTCATACGAAGCTGGATTTAATAATTGAAAAAATAAAACGATTCTCTGCTTAAAACACTTATCAGCAAACATATGTGTAATGTCTGTCTTGCGTAACTAAATGTTATAATTATTTGGTAATTATGGGCAATTTTTATAATTTTTATAATTGGGTATGCGTGTATATGCGTAGATGGATATGATAGCTTTTTCTTTTATATAATTTTAACTACTCTAAATATATATGTTTAATGTATACTTAATTATAAATATTTAATAATTTAAAAAAAAAAATATTTACGCTATTTATTTTAGCACGATTTAAATATACGCAGAATATTTAGAAAGTACGCGCTTAATCTTCTATTTTAGTGCCACAAATGTGCCAAATTTAATGATATGTCGGGATTTCTTTCAGATGGCAGGAATCCGAATGAAAGGCATAAAAATCTAAATCAGTCCTTCCATACGACCTGGTATTTAACATGGTAGTAGTACGGGGTATTCTAATTAAACGGTACATGTCTGACCTCCGAATGGAATGCCAAGACCGGCATCGATTACCCAGCCAATTTGCGATGCGACTCGCAGCCTCTCTCTGTCCCCCTTCGAGTCAGTTTCCGTGAATCTCTACGAGGAAATGCTACGAATGCGGCTATATCTCGCGCTTAAAGTCGAAGAATGCGATGAGAATTAAGTCGAGAAACGATGAACTGGGAGAAATCATGGCAAGAAGAAAAAAAAAAAACTTTATTTGCAAGCAATCTTTATTAATCATAGAAGAAACGAAACGAAGAAAATAAAGAGAAAATTTATTATTAATTTTTATATATTGTCATTAGGGAGATATAAAAAAAATTATTATAGAAAATTTAGAAAAATACTGTACAATTTCTTAAAAAAAGATTCTTATTTCTCTCTCTCATTAGTTTTAAAAAAGTCTTATTTCATTAGTTTTTCAATTCTCGATTGTTAGAGTTAGTTTCATCGCGCTTGCTGGGTTAAAAAGAATACTTTCAAAGTTGAAAGCAATGGAAAAAGGTCACGAAGTTCTACTCGACGTCTAAGATCGCGACCGTAAGTTTCCGCAAAATCTTGGGACGGAAATGAAAAAGCAAAGCACCGCTCGCAAGGGGAACCAGTTCGCGTCTGCAAAGCCGCAGCATATCCGCCACGCGTTTTTGCAGGCGGGCTCGAGGTAGGATTAAGTAGCGACGCGTGCTTCCTGACGGCTCCATGCACCGGCCCTTAATTCGCTCCTCGAGGGAACGTGACCCGGGGATAAATTTGAATTTGCGCAAACTGCACTTACCCCTCGCGATGAAGAGCTCAAGAAAGAGGGAGAAGAGACAGGGTTAGTAGCTATGTTCGCAATTCGACGGTGAATAGACGAAGAGAGTGAGAGTGAGTGAGAGAGAGAGAGAGAGAGAGAGAGAAAGATCCAAGACGACGGCTTTAATAGCTGGTACAATGAAGACCATGCGGATAGAGGGTTGGGGGAAAGGGGAAAGGGTGATCTTCGAGTCTTTTACGTCGCACTTGACGAAACAATAGTCGAACGAGCGAGCCGGATGGAACGATAGACTAGCGCGTTGTCGGACGGAGAAGAAGGCGAGTCGAGGAGCGTGAAAGGGGAGATGAAAGCGGAGGGTGTATTCTCGGTAGACGATGATGACGACGACGACGACGACGACGACGGCGACGACGACAACGCGCAATCCGTAGCCCCGGGTCGGGTTTTAACGACGTGCTCGGACACAGTCGTCGTATCCCTCCACCTCCGCGATTTGCACCGGAGTTTGCCGCTGCTGCATGCAAACCTCGTACATCCCCCCGTCGTAACCCCGCCGTATCCTCTTGTCCTCGTTGATCCACTGAGGTCGTTTCGCTCTCGTGCACGCCCGAAGCGTAGTGAACGAGAGAGAGAGAGAGAAACGGCTTCGCTTCGCCGATACTATTATACTAAATTCTCCCTACACTCCGCGACCCCGCGCGCTAAACGTTCACTCTGGCAACGAAACAAATCCTCCCCCTCCCCCCTCCCCGAGATGAATGAGCTCGAATAAATAGCTGTGCCAATGAACGAGCCGTTAAGAATTATTACTGAATAATTTAAGACTCTCTTGCTAAATAAAAAGATTGTGTTGCTATACTTTTTATCATTTGATTAAATTAAAGAGGAAAACAGGAATACGAACTCGATCTATCTTGATTTAAGCTAAATCTGAATTGAATATTAAAAATACTTTATAATAATAGCATTAAGAGTATTAATGGTTAATGTGATATCGGCAATATATTGAATAATATTATTATAACAATGGCAATGAACGATTGATGAATAATAATGATTGAATAATGATGATGAATGATGAGATGATGCATCATTACATGTATAAAAAGCATGCTCGAGAAGAAAAGATTATTCATAATAAATATTTCTGTGTAATCTTATTCGCAAATTTTGCAATCGATATTAGTTATATATAGCTAGCTCTCTCCAGCTACCGCTCTCTTTCTCTTTCTTCGTCCGTCCGTTTTCATCGCTCCCTTCTCTCTCTCTCTCTCTCTCTCTCTCTCTCTCTCTCTCTCTCTCTCTCTTGTACTTTCACATCGTACCTTTTATGATCCGAGCTTGCTTTGCCAGTCTTGTCGCTTAACATGAAAACTTTCGGCCGTCTCATCCCATCGCGGCAGCGTCCGCCGGAGTTTTATTGCACGCGACGTTACACCATCGACGACGATGACAGTCTCCTATTGCGTGGGCGTTTCCACATACACGACAGCAGATAAGTGCTCGCGCCGGTCGGTGATCAACACGATGCGAAACACGTCGCGGAAAATCCTTCGGACCGTAAAACGCATAGTCGAATAATTAAACATCATGATCGATTAGGCGTTCTCTTTTCGAAACAGCAAGAACATACTTTTCAATACCCGAAAAAATATAGAACAATATGCGATGTAAGCATTAAAAAAAGAGAAAAAAAAAACAGTTTCAAATAAATCAAGAGACAAGAAATTACGATGTGCGATAAAAAATATAATTACGATGATATAGGCACAACGAGAAGGGAGCGAGCGGTGTTAATAACAACGGGAATAAAGTGTAGTAAAAATTCATTTGCATATTAGAGGGAAGATATGAAAAATATAAAAAGCATGAAAAATGTTCTTGACGTTTTCCGAGCGTAGCAAGAGAGAGCGCATAAAAAGCTCCAAAAAATTAAAAAAAGAAAAAGAAAAAGAAAAATTAAAAAAAAAGAATTAAATGAATTTCGTAATAAATTACGGCAAGAGATAGACAGTTAATTAATTAAAGTGGCGATTCGCAGACGCGCCCGTTGCAAGACGGCATTTGTGTCCCAAGCACGAAATATTGTATAATGCACGGCAGTCGTAAATAGATAGGCTTCGCGGTTTCGCAGGTAATTTATGCACGCGCGCGAGTATTGTGCACGGGGTGTAATGCCGATGAAGGTGCGTGCTACGGCCACAGAATGCGAACACTACCATCCCCCCCCCCTGTCCTTTGTGACACCTGCGTCTCATCTTTCGTCCACCATCACCGTATATATTGTAGATTCATCACGGCAAATGCGGCGGTTAAAGAATTGCTATTTGTACTTGAAAATCCTCTCGCTGCAAGAGTGTTTGCATGCTTCTTAAGAAAATTTGATGTAAATTAATGATTTTGTTATATACTCGAGTGCTTTTGATAAAATTATAAATAGCGGAATACATTTATGGGAAAGTCGATCTATAGTGTCAAATAGAAATTTTACTTATTAAAAGTGTTTATGTATTTATGTATTTATGATTATTAGTCGCACTTATCTTTTTGCTTTTCATATTACTAACAATTAATTTTGAATACTGTCACATACTCTCTTCATATTCATTGAAAAAAATTTTCAAGTATAATAGTTTGTAAAAAATAAAGTCTTTAAAGCGTTCATTTTTATATAACCCAGTTTTTAATTTCTAAGTTTTATTATATTGCAAACGTCTATTATCTCTGACATATGTCTAGAAGATTGCTAGTGGAATCAAATACGTTATATAATAAAGCAGTACACTGCAAATAGGGATTAGTTGTATAGAATCTAGAAAATGATAGCTAATCAGAGATAACGAGCAGCTGCAATTGCTATTGGCGTAATAGATCCTAAGGCTATTTGTAACAAGAAAATTACTACTATCTCTTTACCAAGTAACGTTCTCTACATCGTACAAAGTATCATCCCAGCGAATAGATAAATCCTGTATAGTATTGGGAAACGTTAAAGTGTCGCCGCGCGGTCAGCTCAGTGTCTACGAGTGCGTATTGCCTTCCGTTCCTCGTGACGACTATACCTATCTATCTATCTGCTAACCCTCTCAACGGAAATCAGCTTGCAGGGGTGAGTAGATTCCAGAGAAAGAGAATAAAGGGATCGCATAATATAGAATCTATCATATGAATAGAAGAAGGAAAGCTATTAAAGATGCTAGATTGATATAAATTTTCTTTACTATTATCGTTCATTTTCTCTAATGTTTGCAAATTAAAGAATAATGATGAACAAAAAAATCATCTTTACAATACGAATATAATCGTAAATAAATCTATTTGTAATAATAAAAAATAATCCTTATTCTCTCATCATCTAATATTCCCCAAGCACTACCTCCGGTAAATAGCTAAATCACGTCCGCTATTTGAAAATGCTATCTCATCGTGCGTGTACGAGAGTGCGTCCTCTCTTTTCTCTCCATTCTAGCACCTGTACCACCACCTACCACCCACCTCGCCTCGGCGGAAGCCAGCGCTCGTACGAGAGGGACACGATGAAGAGGGGCAACCACCCCGCGCAACCACCTCTGACGGAGAGGAAAGGGAGAGGGTGGCACGCATGCGCCCCTGACACTCGCGGGGGGTTACCCGGCGCGATCAGTCGTGGCCGGCGGTGCCGGAGGCCAAAGACTCTCGTCGCGAGGGTAGTAGACGTGTGCGTCGCGCGTTTCCACCGGACCTCTCCCGCTCTCGGGTCTACTTATCTGTGTGCCCTTCTTACCCCTTTTCCCTTTTTCCATCGGCTTCCGCGTCCTTGCCGCGTCGCTGCCTCCTTCCCTTCCGCGTACATCGCCGCGCGACATCTAAAGCGCACCGCCGGCTTTTAGACTGTCCGCGTGCCGCGTATGCACCGCGTGCACTCGCAGCAGCATCGCCGTCGACACCGCGACGACACGCTGCTGCTGCTCGTCCTCGTCGTCGGCCACCATCGCCACCACGTCCTTGCGCCGTGCGTCGTGCACGTCGCCGGCGACGACGACGGCGGCGACGACACCGCGGCAGATCAGGGTGAGCATCAGGGTGACGTTCGAGGGTGACGTGCATCATCGTCCTCTACGGGAAATTAGGCGCCGAATTCGGCCGAGCGTAATATTGGACCACAGAATCGAAGGATGCTGGCCCGCTGCCTAATCTTCGCAGGTAAATCCATTTCTCTCATCTTTTTTTTATCATGATTTTCTGAATCGAATTTTTCGATAGTGAAAATAGAAAGTGGCGCATATAAGTAGAATAAGCATCGTGTGGTAAAAAAGATTTTTTCTTTTTTGAGCCAATAATCGTATCATCAGTTTTGAATTATTTACATTCTGTTTAGATGACTGTAATGTTACTTACACAGGCAGGAAATGGAAATTTAATTAAAGTTGATATTACCGGCGCTCCCAGGAACAAGTGACCGTACTTTTCAACTTTCTTATTTTTATGTAGAATATCGGGGATTATAATATATACTAGATCGCGTATATATCGGATTTTGTCTATTTTGAAATTTTATTTTACGATAAAAAGAAAAAGAAAATCTCATAAGAAAGAAGATTTTTGTTTATCTTACTGTTCCGATATAATTAAAAATGCTTGATACTGTACTCCATTATTATTCCGAGAATGCTCTGCCGGTTTTTGATTAAATCTTTGCTGAGAGGGATGTAAGTTTTTTTTTTAGGGACATGTTTATTTAGGGAGCAAAGAATAGTCGCCGTTGAACATATATTTCATAGTGAAAATTTTATATAGGGAGCGGAAAAACGCTCCTGTACCATCGCGACAAGATGACGCGCATCACTATATTAAAAAAGGGGAAAAACTGTTGTCAGAATATCATACCTTCGATACTACAAGAAAATTGTCAAAGTTTTATGTTTAATATCATCTAAATTTTTTTTTAAATTTATATAAAAAATTTACAATTTTTTTACACATGTAATCCCTGAAGCGTGTTCATCGCGTTCAAATTTGAACACTTGAGCTCGAGATTTTGCATCTTGAATACCATAATGTTCTACATTTGGCGTGGACAGAAAAGCAACTCGAAGCGGTCACAACAATTTCTATCTCGTGTTTGTTCTCTGCCGTTGCTACCGCAGACTATATGGAATAAAATCTGTTCCAGATGGAAAAACTGTGTTATAAAAACTTGCCATTCTCAACATAATCTGGACTGTGACGTCGGGGCGGCGTGTAATTGAAGCGATCGGCGCGTAAATTTGTTCGTGCGAAAGTTTGGCGTCGCGTCGCGTCGCGAAACGTCCGTGCTATCGCGACGCCGGTTACTGCACGTCCATACCATTTTCCCGTGGAAACAATTTCAGTACGGCTGTCCAACTTCCTGCGCGTGTAAACGCGCGTGTGACACATCGTGCGCGCGTGTTCGCCCGTGGCCGTAGTGTGCGGTGTGTTTCGAAAAGTTTCGCTGGAAACGAGATAGAGCGATCGTGTGAGCCGTGAGTGCGCGCGCGAACACGTGAACTCGTGACTCGCGGAAATCTAATTCGCGAAACTGCTCGCGAAACTAACGAACTCTCGCTCTGCGATTGAAAGGAAACCGAGTGGATGCACTCGAACGAGAGTTTTATGCGTTATCTGTCATGTACGAGATGATAATCGCGCAAATATATCATGTTTAAAATAGAAAAACGATATTGTAAGAAAAAAAAATTTTATTTAGGGAAAAATTCAATATAACATTTTCCAAATCAAATTTTATTTTCTCTGTTTTTTTCTTTCAAATTCACTCTTCTACACGATTGGATCTCAATTTTTCAAGTGGAACGGAGTATGTATTATATATAGAAAAATTATTCTCTTTTTAAAGCCAACAATACGAATGAAAAACAAGCAATGGATATAAAAATAATAACGTAAAAAATAAAATTTTTGTTTTTAAACGTAGCTGCTATTGGGTTTCCCCATTTGTTGAAAAACATTTGTGAAAATGAATGTGCATTTCTCAATATCCATTTATCATTATTTATACATGGCTTACGCATTAAAATAATATTTGCGTCATAGTATTATCATACAATGAAACTCTGCTTTATTTAACTGCGCGATAAGAGAAAAGAGATACGGGAAAGAGAAACATATCTTTCAATTGAAATATCGTGATATCGATCGTTAAATTATCTCTTTGGACAACAATACTGGAGAGATCTCTTTTAGCGAGCTTACTCTCGAAGCGTAATTATTTAAGTCAACAAATGAAAAATCGCGCTACCATGAGAGCGCATAAAAAGCTTCAATGTCTGTGATTCCATTTATCTTGCATAAGAACGGTAATTAATCGCGAAAATCAACTGTACCGTCCGTCTCCTTAATAACTTGATGATAACATAAAGACAAACTCGAGACGCGTATAAAGAAGAACTATCAATTACGAACTTCTCGACTTTTTGCTATACGTTCGTCTGATAGTGGCAGCAGAATGCAATCATCTTTTAGACAATCGAAGATCCGAGAGAAAAGAAGAGAGAAAGAGAAGGGTCGATAACGATCGCGATGCATCTTAAGATTCCTCTCGTTAACGTTCCTGCTTTCTTCCTGCACTCTCGCGCAGGAAGCTTTCCGTAGTTTCCTGAAGGAGCTTGCCATCGTTGTCGTTGTCGTCGTCGTCGTCACCGTCACTGCCCTACCCCCTCGTTCCGCACTAATTGCGGACAATCCCGGACTTGAAATCTCTCGAATCCGGGAAAGCCTTTAATCTCGACGGCCGTGCCTTAACGATGTCGCCCGTGTTTCGTATAGAACGACGTTCTGAAATTTAAGCGCTCAGGCAAGCGGAAGAGCCCCCACCCTTAATAAGGCTTCTCTCCTTTTACCAAGTAATATTCTTACTTTCTCTTTATCCTTCTCTTTCTTGCTCTCCTCGCACTCCCCAATTTACGGCATGTGTACCGGTATTAAATATTTTTAATGATTAAGTAGCTTTTTAAAGTGACTTTTTGTTAATCAGCAGGAACATGATGTGCAAAATTTTAAATAAGTAGATAAACCGGCTAATTAGCTGTGCTTTAATCGACGTTACTCTTTAGAAATACGCATAACAATGCATTGTCAAATTTTATAGCATGAAAAGTTTAATCACATTGCGGCAAAAGCCTGGATGGGCGAGTAAGAAAATTGCAATTAAGAACACAGAAACTACCTGGCGGAAGATGCTGAAATGCAGAAGATGAAATTGAGAAAGTCGAAAGTTTAGATAGACAAGACGTAAACATCAATCCTTAAGAAATCATCCAAGTGCAATGAGAGACGTGTAATAACATTATAACAATAAATCAGAAATTTGAAAAGTTCTCTCGATCAAAAAATATTCATTAATCATAAAAAAATTTAATTAAAAAATTACTCTCATTGTGCGAAATTTCCAATTAATATTCTCTTAATTTTAAAACCTAGCAGAATATTTTTTAGTTCTTTTTTAGTTTGAATTTTATTTATTATTAGTCTGATTGTTTAAATATATACAGTGATTGTTAATTATTTTCTAGTCGACCATAGGTCCTGTTGTAACAGAACGATTCAATTAACGCTACGATTAACGTTAACGTACATCGATTTAATCGGCCTTTTGTGCAAGCTACATTCCTGCCGCTTTAAATGTGCTTTTAACCCGTATCGCACGGTAGCTTGTACTTTTCGGTACTGCAATAAATGCGCGATATTCGCTTCCGAAAGGGATGTATTCAAAGTGCGGCCGTTGCAACGCGCGGGCGGATATAGTGTGCCGAGTGACGAAACCTGCTAATTATTTCGCACTTGGAAACTCCGGAAAGGCGTGTCGGCGACAGCGCGCGGATTTTCCAGTACACCGCCGTCCGACCAAAACTGATATTTTTCTACATTCATTCTAGGTTGCCATTAAACGCTGCCATTAAACCTCTGCGCTCCGTAAAATTGTTTGAGAAAAAGTAATTTATTTTTTATGGAATGTGAGACGTAATAGAATACATCCAAAAAAAAAAAGCGGAAACTTGCCGTGCAAGTGTTATACACTGCAATTTAATGCACACTCACTATCAAGAAAGATTATGTATGATATAAGCATACAATAGTTTCTCTATTATAATTTCGTGTCAAATAAATAATTTCTTCTATCTCTTCTCTGGAGTGAAATAGTACCTTGATAATAGAAGAGTTAATAAAAATCCGTTACAAAGAGAAAAAGAAACAGAAAGATTAAATATATATATATGTATATATATATAATGAATGAAAATTGATAAAAAGTTTATTTTCATTGATTTTTATTCCGCTCGACGAAAATGACCGGCGGATCGGGCTTTATCGGACAACGACCGACTGGAAAGAGTTACGGGGCTTTTCCACGTTCTCCGATTAGGTGGATAATGCGAGGCAACGTGACGGGCCTCGATATCCCGATGGGCTCGAATCCCGGCACCGAGCTGAATAATTTATTCGTTATGAATATAAACTCGGAGGAAACTGATTCGTATTGCCGTGAGACTGGCGCTGCAGGAGTTCAGCTTCGAAGCACGAAGCGATAAAGGATGAAGGGAAGAAAGGGTTGCTATGAATCCTTCGGTTCCTTCACAAGTCACGATGTTCTACCTACGTGTATCTCCTCTTTCTATTTCTCTTTCTCTCTCTCTCTCTCTCTCTCTCTCTCTCCCTCTCTCTTTCTTTCTTTCTCCTTCTTGCTTCATCTCCCTCTCATCATCCCTATACTTTCTGAAGTTCCCAACATCTACCTCCACTTTCGAGGGAGAAGATCGTGCAAAGATTTCAATCACTTCGCTGTCGTTTACGTTCCGCGATCTCGTACGCGTTATTGGAATACCAGAAGCCTGAAGAAGCGCTTTAGTAGACCGATATAGGCGAAAATATATGATATATACGTGATGGATGTGTACGATTTCATTGTAATCTGTCGATCACAGGTGTCGCGTGTAAGGATGCTCGGATTGAAAAGGTGAACAAAAAACATCACAAATTTTTACCTAATATTTTTTTAAATAACGATATTATATTCAATACTTTTCTCAAAACGTATCAATAATTCTTACAATATCACTTATTATAATTAAGCAAAAATATCTGTAGTGAATTTTTTAACAAAACTTAATGCAAATTAATATATGTTACATAATTTTTTTATTACAAAAAAAAAATATTTTTAATAGAAAATAACTCCCTTCTATAATTTTTCCAAGAAATTGTTAATGTTATTATTTAATGTTTGAAATTGATATAAAATGATAAATGATATATCAAGGAAGAAGAATAAGAAGTTGTTTAGTGGAGAGCGAATACTGGAAACGTTGCTCAGTCTGAATTACCGTGAACTCGTGAAAAAGCGATTAAGGCACGTCGCATCGCCAAGCGTCCAGCGCGAGAATTCAGCGCTGGCCGCTTTCTTAGCCCCTAAGTATTATGCAGACATTTACAATTGAAATTACTCTGTCGTCGCTGGTGGATTATTTCGGACTGTGCCTGCAAACTATAGTCGGTACTTTAACTCTTCTTCTTTCCCACGAGATTCACTTGAGAGGAGATTTTGTCCCGAGTCATAATAAAATCCCTGCCTCTCTCTCTCTCTGTCTCCATCATTCGCCCTGCTTTCACCTTATCCCTCCGTACGACGCCACTACCGGTTTCTTTATTACCCACCCTCTGTCATACCTTCGCTCGATCGTTTGTTCGATGACACTCGTAAACACAAGGAGAGCTCCGAGGAGCCCAGGGATAGTCGTCGGTGACGATCGACAATGCAAATTTAATCACTCATCTCTTTCAACGTACCGATTTTCTACGGATAAACGCTCGTGAATCACTCTGATAGCATGAAGAAAAAAACGAATCAAAGGCGTTCGTCAAATGAAATTATAAAGGCTTTATCACACTATCAAATTTTCATATCTGAATACTTTTTGCGATTTTTGTATTTGAAAGGTTTCGCAGCGAACTGCGATAATTTAGAATCGATGAGCGGTGTTCAAGCCTTCGCTGAATTTATAAAATCAATATAATGCTATTTCTGCCATAACTCTCTCTTCACATATAAATAACTTTTCTCTAAATCAAATATTTTTCAATTCTTTAAATCACACAATACACATATTATATATTTTGTACATTATTTTCATAAATAAATTTTTTCCCAAATCCATATTTTATTAAGTTGCTTTTTGAACACAGAAGAAGAATATATAAGTGAAAAGGATGTGTCTATCTGATTATGTCTGACTATATCGCGCCGCTACCGCCTACTTGTTGAGCAAAATCTTCAATAATCGAAACACTTATAACATCCATATCATAACATCTAGAATATCAATAATATTTATAACTCTATTAAAATTGCGCAACTAAAATTTCTGCAACATCTCGAAAATCGATTGGAGCTCGCGAGTAATCGTCGAGCTCCACTGCGCAGCGAACAAAGAGCGACGGTTTTTCATATCGCGTACAAAAAGCGTCGCGTCGTGCTTTGAATTTATATGCTGCAATTTATACGCGATCGTAAATTAAGGTTCGCATTGAACGAAACGTTTTTATGCGCGACGATCACGCAATCGGGATCTCCACGCCCTTTGACCGTCAGCAAATTCACTGGACCGGACTTCTTCCCCCAAAGGGCTCGACGGATCATCAATCGAGCCCTCTTTAAAACCCTCGCGTCTTTAAACGGGCGCGCCAGTTGGCGCAACGAGTGTGGGCCAACCGTTTACTTTTATTCGTCGAGATTGCTTTTCATCGGGGTTCTCAATGTAATATAAAAGACACGCATTTCTTATGTCATTCTATTTCATTCCGAGTAGCAATAGAAGCATGAAACATATTATTTAGGCACATACACACACTTACAAAATGAAACAAAATTTTAGTCACTTTTATAAAATATAGTAATATATCATAAGATATATATGTACATATATATTATGTGTTCTAGTTCGCACACGTTTTCTGCGACATTTTATCATCACGAATTATAAGTTTGAAAGAATTAACAAAATGCAAAGTACGTAATTAAATGGTTCACGATTATATACTTATCGTAGCCGTAATTCATGTCAAAGTTAAAAGCGCTCGCTCGCCAACTCCGATTTCAGTTACGAACAACGAAATTTTCCATGATTGTGCGCGAGCAAGCATAGTTAAGATGTAACGTGGCTCATAACGTGAACAAATTTGCATGGCAATGAATCCATTATATCTCGCAACGGCATCGTCCGACCGTGATATCAGACAAGTTACAAGGGAAGTGTGCGAAATTAAGAGCACCCGTGCAGCAATATAACGTACCTAACTTGAAAGCTGTATTGTTAGTTGCTTCACGTGATAAACGTGTTAAACGTTTCTCCGAAAATAATTCTAGAAACACCTGCATAAATTCTTTTTGCATCAATAACAAATTTATGTGAACAAATGAAATTCTCAACAATTCTCTCAACATTACTGCCGACATACGCTAGCTAATACGTAATTAATTTATACAATTCGACTTAGTCGTTACGATGAAACTATACGAGAGAGTAATCTTTCATTCATGGTAGAAGTTACCACTGTGTTATCATTGACTCGCGCTGTACGACTTAATGTGTGCATGCGCTATTTAGCGACTCCCTTTAGCAGCAAAATTAGTCCGCACGCACGTCGAGCGTTGCACCGTTAACTGCTGAATTATTCCAGGATAAATGTGTTTACATACGTTTAGTTGTACTACGCGCAAACGCTGTAGGGGTACTTTAAACGCGCCTCTGAATGGACGTGTCATCTATCCGCACGTGTTCAATTGAGGATTGGGAATGCCGATAGTCGATTACCTTTTACCGCCAGTTAAATAATTATACCGTGATGCGAAGGTACTATACTATGTGAAATCATTCGCGATTCCTCGTCCAAAGAATTTCAGATTTAATCGGCATCAAAGAGAAAGAAATATATCTCGAACTCGGCGAAGATGAACAATTTGGCCTTTGGTAAAATTTGAGAGCAAACTTGAATTTTTCACATTTTTTATAATTTGCGATATGTTCGATATCTTAAGTAAGTCTTAAAATATAAAATGTCGTGTTAAAATAAAATTCGTTGTAAATCAATTTAAAGAATGACGTATGTGTATGCGAGAAAAGAATTTGGATTTAAAAATTCTATTGTTTCCACTTGTGTGTGAATAACAAGTGTTTGAATTACGCTAACTTTAATTGAATTGAAAAGAAGATAGAGATGCAAATGAATGATTAAACGGCATTATTAAGATCTCGACAGAGTTACGAGGGAAATTGATGTTAGAAGTTATCGATTCTCCTGCCGGAAACTGATTAGAGCGATTTTCCTATGGCAAAATTGAAATTCGTGGTGCGCCTTAATGTCATTTAGAGAAACTCACGGGCGTCTGAAAGAGGGCCCTTTAAGGATCTTATTATCTATGGAAATGACGTTGAAGTGTTGAGCCGGAGATCCTATAAACTTCAATTTAAGAGTGTGTATAAATTAAATCAAATAGCTCACAAAATATTTCTTTGAAAATATAACAATCGAGTTTTTTCTCGTGATAATATACTTATCATATTATTATGAATTATGTAAATATAATGCAAAGCATAAAATCGCGGTCGTAAATATGTTCTATGTAATCCATTTTATCTCAAAAGTAAATATACCTTCAGGATTAGACCAGAATTCCATCCTCTTGTATATCCAGCAGATATCTCTAAATGCCTGCGTGTGATAAATTATACATTGAGAAATAACAAGTTAAGTTAAAAACTATTTTAATATATCAATATATCTCACATCACAAAGTAATAAATAATTGTTATAAGTGTTGTTTTTTTAATGTTTTATTACGTTATATAAATTCCTTTTTTATAATATTGTACTATGTTGTAACATTTATTACGTTACATAATATCTAAAAAAAAATACGATACTCAACATTTTTCTGAAAATAAAGGTATATATTTACATTTAGAGATATGACAGTTTATATAATATTTAAATTACTATTGGCTATATATACGCAGATATAATATCATCTAATATTAATTAATTAATAACCATTGACATAATTAAATAATAAAAAGGAAATATTCATATTTGTTAATATTAGAATTATTAAAAGCTGAATCCCCATAAAAAAACTAAACGCTATATATATATAATAAAAGAGTATATAATATTAAATCAACTCTCTCGTCGAAAATCCATGTCATTCTATCACTCACGGATAAAAATGGGGAGGTCCCATATTTCTACAAACAACGATTCTCTGGTCCTGCTGCAAAATCATATTGATTATTCTCGTTCGAGAATTGAAATCTATGATACCACTCGCTGTATCCGAATATCATGACATCGAAAACTAATATTGTCACATCATCGCCACCACACGCGTCGCGATGCTTGACGTCGCGTGAGAATGGGCCCTTATCGCGATCCGCACGTACTGCTACCATTATCCGCGATGGGGATAAATCAGTCTATCAGTCCTCTCGCGCGTCCTCCTTTGACAACCTCGGGAAGAAGCTGGGGAAGGAGCAGCGACCGAGGAGCCGACACGAGTCGCTCGATATCCATTAACCCCCCCCCCCCTCTCTCACCGTCTCCTCTTCAAGAGGGAGGAGAAGCGAGGTAGGGAAGTTATTTCCCCCTCGTTCATCGAAAAGACACGAGTTTATGCGCCGTGAACGACGCGAGTTTCGCGTTCCCAAACTATCTCACAATCTTGATTCTGCGAAAAATGATCCATGCGCAGCGAAATCACATTCTTTCCTCATACGCATTTGTAAAAAATATTTTAATCTTTATATTTTCTTTTTAGTATGCTCCTGATTAACTATTGCAATTAATATACGTAAAATTTCGTTATGTCATTATAATTAATTATAATAATTACATATATATAATATATTTCTTTTTTATACAGATATGAATAATATTTTCAATAATATATTATTTGATATAAAAATATATCTGTGCAAATAAAATTTCTAGCAATGCAATTTTAAAGTTATCACTCTTGAAAGAAACAAAGAGCTTGCCGAAATCGTTTCCGAGGAAACTTTGGGATTTTTTTCGTCAATGAGAGACGACGATGACGTGTCCGGCGTCGTGAAGGGATTCTTCCCCATCCTCATCTCTCGAGTCTTTCTTTTTGCTCTGCCTCGCTCTCCTTGCTTCACTCCTTACTTGCCTCAGTGGGCTTCTTCGCCTCCGTCATTTAATATTCATATCGCCGCTGCCGAGAGCGACATACTACGATGCCCGCGGCTACGGCTTTCTCTCAGAGCCAGGCTTGAAAAATGGACGACGCTTTTGATAAAATACGAAAAACAGTTCTTCGCTCTTGCCTCCCAAGCGCTCTCCCCCGTTTCTCCTCCGCCCATCAACCCCCTCCCCCTCCCCCTCCTCCATCCCCCTGTCTATGAGTCGCTTTGAGTCGCGCGCATAGCGCCACTCACCTCGAGATCACAAATTGGACGAAACGCGAGGCTCTAGCGATATATCGCTCTCGTGTCTGAGTTGCTGCGCGTTGAATCTTTCATTAGGAAACTCGCTGGAAACTGCCGCGCGCGCGGCAACCACCCACGGGATTGCTAAAACTGAGAGCGCCGTCGCGCTCTGTCATTATTTCATCCATTAACGTATAACGTATAATAACGCGAATTCGCTTGAGTCCTCTACAAGACTCTTCCATTTGATGATACTACCGATGACACGAGCTTCTTAGTTCTCAAGTGTGTAACGAATTCGTCTTTACATTTTTCAAGAAACGAGCAATTTTATTAAAAGCTTATTGAAAATTATTATGATTCTTATATAAAAAAAAAAATATTATTTTAAAAATGTATGTATGTCTATGATAACAATTTCTCATTTGTTTTGTGCCTTGTAAAATATTAAATAGACCAGTGATATATTCTATTGTGTGTGTGTGTGAAATGAATGCACACGTATATCTAAAATTTCGTCTGTACAGGCAGAGATATATTACAATTCTCGCACGTTGTTTGCACTTGAACTTTAATAGAATCTAACTATTCTCGCGCGTCCGCCGTTTCTGAGACAGCCTATATCGCATACACAACGCTGCAACTGCACAGGTAATCCAGCATCCAGCGTCCATCGCGTGGGCGGTACCGCGTGGCACACTCGCCGTGGCGGGCTGCGCCTCTGCGGTGAATGTGGCTCCTCCGTCTCTCCCGCTTGCATCCCACCCCTGCAACTGCACGGAGATGCATCCTGCTGCAGGAGAGCGAGAGAGTGTATAACGAGCCGGAGAGCACGGACGAGCTCTCGGGTCGATGGCTCACGGTTTCGCCTTGCCCTCTCGAACGACCCACCCCTTTCCTGTCACTCTGCGCCCCTCTCGGGCACTCTCTCATTACCTCTCTTTCCAGCCGTTATCCCCTGCTCTTTTCCCACTCACCCAACACCACCCACCCTCGTCCACCCTCTTCCCTCCCCCCTTCCCCGACGTCGACCATTGCCCCCATCCAGGCAGCCAGTGGCGTAACTTTAAATTCAGGGCCAGCCACGATCGTGACGTGGATGTGTCCGACGACGAAGAGCTGACGTCTGAGGCACGACCTGTGCATGAAGACGAAAGCAGGAGGGTCTCGTGAGGGAAAACCTCGATGGCGCGACAATTTCGCTGTGGCTGCGAGCAGCTGTCACTTGTCAATTCAGATAAAGCAATGCGCATAGCCTTAACAATTATTAAAATTTAGATGCACGATTCGATGAGGATTATAATAATAAATATGAAAGTAAAAGACACAATTATATTTCTTTTTTTTTTACGATATCTATAATTTTCATGATTGTGTCTTCGAAATTAATGTATCCGCGCTAATAACGTCAACTAAAAAATTTTGTAATTAGAATAACTGAAAATTGTTTTTTAATGTGATAATATAAGCTAATCAAAAATAATCGAAAGACTAGGTAATAATTATTACCGTGTAGTTTAAACGAATCGCAAATATTTATAAATTATGAAGCCGCGCGCCTATTAAGAGGAATTAACCTAATTCCCTGCTAATCGCTCGCAATAAAGCGCGCGAGTGGAAACACCGGTAATAAATGGCGGCTGTTTCCAGTGATTTCCCAGCAGCTGTCTGGCGAAACGGATTGTCGCCGAGTGGAATACGGACCCTTCTCGTCAGGTCGAAGGCGCCGGAAGAAGGCGTCGGGACGCCTTCCTCGCGTAAATACGACGCAAATTCGATACCAGGCTTCTCGTCTCTCGACTCCGACTCCTCCTAAGTTCCGTCGCTCACGTCGCTGGTGAGATCCGACACGAGATCACCTGGGAATAACCGCTCTCTCTCTCTCTCTCTGCCTTTGCCTCCTATACGTTCTTCGTGTACATATATTTCTCACCGTACGAGGCTTTCTCCTCGTCCCCTGACTCCCCCAGTTTAGCTTCTCTCTGCTTCTCTCATTTCAACGTACTTCTTGCATATGCCGTGTTCGTCGCTCCTACGGCTTTACCTATCCATCCACCTGTCTCTCGCAGTGATGCGACCGCCGAAGCAACACCGTCGTCGACGATGCTTGTCGCTTCCCGCTGTAAACGTCCTCGGAGAGTTACATTCCTGCCTGATCGCGTACATAAACGTAGATCGTGAGATTCGCTCCCCGAAACCAGGACAATCGATGTGTTACTATAATCGGAATCTCTAAGCAAGCTAAGAAAAGTTTTTGACTGAAAGCAAAAAAGATCGAATGCACTCTGGTATTGAGAGCATCCTCTCTCTCTCTCTCTCTCTCTCTCTCTCTCTCTCTCTCTCTCTCTCTCTCTCTCTCTCGGCAAAGATTTATTATTTAAAAAATTGCCGACTTATAATATATTGTTTTAAGTGATTAAAAATTTTAGATAAATAAGCGTTTTGAGAAAAAAATTATAAATATTATTATATTTCTGTTATAATAATTATAACAGAAAAAATAAATAAAAAAGCAATATTATCGAGAGATCTTTTAGGGTTTCTACATCTCTATAATCTCTATCAGATAGAAGATTATTAATTTCATACATTTTCCACGAGTTTGTAAAATAAATATAAATGCGAGAACTGAATGCAAATCGTCGGTTCGATGGCAACAAATATCTCGAATTTCTAGCAGTTGAATAACGGAGATCCTTTTCATGAGGAATCCGTACTATTTATTCCGCGCTTTGATCACAAAGCGAGACGCGGCTCTGGTTGACAGACGCGCGTTTGTAACTTACGACGTGATCCTCCTTCACTTTTGAAAGCGCGCTACGCTCGTTGACACGACGACGCCGGGATAATATTTCTTTTTCTTTCCCCTCTCCCCTTCTCTCGTCCTGCCAAAGCGCCATATCACGCATACATATTAGGCAGAGCGTAAAGAGATAGGAAGAGTCTTCTACTACTCGTACCCGTTCTACTCTAGTCTTTTTCCCTGTTTTTTTTTGTGTTGTCGAGTGCGAGGGTGGATCAAAAGGATACGTCTTCTCAACGTTCGTGCGTGCATATGATAGCGAAATATCATCGTAAACATCCTCTTGAAACTCGGACTGACGTAAATCCTAACGATCGTCGTTTATTCGACGATAAAAACGTCGTTCATCGAGAAATATAAAAATCAACGACAGTATCAAAGCAAGAAGGGGAATAAGAAAAAAAAAATACGTTGATATTTTTTTACGAACGGACTAGGAGAAATCGACTCCATTAAAATTATACGATATCGTAGGAATCTCCGAGGAATTATTTCCCGGAAATATATCTTTAAAGGTAATTTTTAGCGGAGAGACTACAGATATATATTCAACCGGATATTTACGGAAGTACTTTCTCGCTTCGATAAATGATGTAACTCCTATTCCTGCAATAGTGGAGAGAATCAAAATATCTCGAGTTATTTATAAACTATCAGACAAAGAAATTTTTTAAGCAGTACATTTTGATGCACATGTGCTTTTACTTTTTAACAATAGTTTAGAATCTCACGATTAATGCATGATGCCTATAGTATATCTTGGTTCGTCTCTCCTCCCTCCCTGCCTATTGCTTCTTTAAAATATATTTTGTCCAAAATATCTTTTTTTAAAAAAACAGCCATTACATTAACGACAAGAATTCTCTCTTTATTCGAATTTACCGAGTGGTCAGCGCGAAAACGATGTGATCAACTATCCCTAATGTTCCGCGTGCCAACGAGCAAGATTGGAACAGTGGAAACGTCCTTTCATAAATCCTAAGGATTCACGGGAAGCTGCGGGACTGTGCCAGTACCGCTAGTATCCCTCTGATCCCGCAAGAATATACGAGTGTTAGCCGCGCGCGATATAAATTTTACCGAGACACAATGCAATAGCGTGGCCTCCACTGTCTTTCCCCTTCAATGCATCGAATGGAATTTGGTAGCATCCAAATGCAGCGCGAGACTTTCTATGAAATATTAAAAATTTACGTCAACTCCGCGGCGATAAGAGAATTGTCTCGTTTCGAGGAAAAATTCCCGATATTCTTTGCGCGAGGATGTAACGTATATCTTAAGAGCCTTACGGTGTATATGGAGGAAAATCGCATCAGTCGAATGAAGGAAACATAACCCGCGCTTCCAATATCAAAATACCATACCCGGTATATGTCCCGCGCGACGTCGTTATTGATAAGAAACCTATCGCTGAGCAAGACTCTCTTGATAAAGAAGATAAATTCCAGAAATCTCCGAGGACGAACGGATGTTTGGTAGAGAAAATAAAACATTCGAACACGAAGGAGTTGCAATTTTTGCACCAGCGACGAAAAACTTATGTAAGAGTCTATATTTGTTCCAAAATTTATTATATATTTATAATAAATTATATATTGTATTTATAATACATTTATAATATATTATGTATTTATAAATTTATTATATATTATATATTATAAATATATTTATCCGTATAAAAATTATTGTCCCCTTTTTCTTAATAAACATGATTTTATTATACATTTATTTGCGTCATCTAAGCTTTATCAAAAGATCTTTTCATCTTCGAAAGTTATCTAAATATCACGACAAATGCTGCTTTTCTTAATTTGGTAGTTACGTGCGTAATTTAAGGCAAGAAATTTCTGTAAAGAATTCTTTTTTTTTACATCTTCATTCTTTGTTTTGCTTTAGATATCTCTCAGGATTATATCAGTCAAGATTATATCATTATGTCAGCAAAAGTTTCATCTCGTGTATCAAGCTATTTGAAAAAACAAAGTAATTAGAAAATCCATCATTCAATCGATCAATCGATATCGGAAATTGCTGTGCGCCGCTTAAAGACGAGCAAAAGATTTCTATCTACTAGCGTTGGTTCGTTCGACCAGTCATGGATTCGCCCCGCCACGGTCGCGTATTTGCTCGCGTAATCTTTTTATCCGCCTCTCTCGTGCCGCCAGGATAGAAGGTGGGTTGTATAGCATCTCTCGAAACATCTCTCTCTCTCACCGAGAAGGAGCAATATCGAGTTCGCTTCGAGGCACCCGATCGCGTCCCGAGAAACATCGTTTCTTTTTTGCCTCCTTGCGATCTTTGCTCTGCCTCCTTCCGCTGCTCGAATTATCTATCTTTCCTCTTTCTATTTTATTTTTCTGCTAATAAATATAAAAGTGCTTAATAATAAAATATAATTATATAAATATTTAACCTTATAAATATATTTTAACCTTATATTTTTCTATAAATTTTTTTAGGTTTCTAAAATTTTTTTTATATAAATTTTAAACAACAAAAATAAATTCATGATGAGTTTTAAAGTAGAGATAAAATATTTCGTACATTATTCGATATCATACTTTTCAAAAAAATATTGATACGATTGATGATGATTGATTAAAATAATCGCTTTGTTTGTTTATTCCTTTTAGTTCTTACTGCGAACATGCGGGTATTTTTCTGCAGACGACCATCTTTTACGTCATCCTGAACACTCTAAACTACACATCTATTTTCACGTCTAACATGGTCGCTTATTTTTCATCTTGACGTTGTTGGACGTAGCGCAGCAGTCCCCGGAACTCGGAAGCTGCTTCCGCTTTACCGATCGCACAAATGTATCTTCATGGCAAACAAGGCGGCTAGCAAGAATCTCTTTGCCGGAGAAATAGCAACAGTTTGCTGCGAGGATCTCGCATTGACCTCGGTTTGTTTTCGTGGCCCACTTTACCGTTCACTTCTCTTAAAACCTTGATCGGCCGGCTAGTTTGTCTTGACCTACGAGATCGATACGAGAACGGAGGGTGATGATCTCGCTAGAAATACACCGATGAAAGCGAATACGGCGGGGGCCACTTGTAGCGAAAAATAAAGACGTTACTTTCGCGGCTCAACAAAAGCAATCGTGACCTCTCACGTCTTTCTCGAAATCTCTTTTGTCCAATAACATTTTTATCTAATAATATTCAATAAAATTTTCAGTGAGACATTAAACAATTCATTGTTTGCAGCAACAACTTTTTATGTCGGTTTTTTTTTGTGAATTCTAAAAATAATCGATTAATTTAAATCAATGCACGCTGAAATACTACTGCTTTGCAAAATTATTTAACTTTCCAAAAAACAAGAGACGAAAGAAATAAAACACGTTAATAAAAAAATTATTGTCACGTGCTTCCTTCCCTCGAATTTGAATATTCGAAACTAAGCATGTGTCACGTACTGCCAATAATTTCGCGCGTTTCGCTTAACAGATAAGAGCGTGCCTGCATATGTTTGTATTGGAGTCGTCGGCTGCATTAACATCGCCAAATCGCGAGACTCGCCTGCACATAGTACCTCCGCGTGGCGTCATTTCCGGCTGACACCGGTATTGTGCAGACTACATTGTCCCCGCGTGTATTCAATGAGACGGCCCGCGGCAACGAACCGTGAGGGATGGAAGGGGGGAGGGAGGGCGGTGAAAGGAAAAGAGGGGAGGATGCTGCTACTATTACCGGCTCTTGGCTTGTAAGCAAACGAGGTTCCTTGAAACAATGAATTGTTCTAGAAGATGTCATTGTCCGATCCTGGCGGACTCCGTCGCGATTTGCTTGGCGAATCATAGATTTTCCTTCGACTTGCGTTTTGTTTTAATGCTCGGCAAAAAAATCAATAACATGAGACGATAATTTATTAATAACGGCAAAACGACATTTCAGTCGTTTATATAATAAGTGATGAAAATTACATATCCATTTATATAGCAATTCTTTTATTTTATTCGAAAATCCAATATGAAAAAATCTGTGAGATAATATATTTTAATTAGATTTTATCTAATAGAACATGAAAACTGAAAATACGCGGAATCAAACTTATCATTGAATAAGAAATTTATAAGAATAAGGATTGCAAAGAATTTCTTAAACAAAAAATTTTTGAATCGCAAAATTTCTAAAAGCAACTTTCCTTCGTGGCTATACATCGATAAAATCGAGGAAATGTAAGAACAAAAGCGAAAGAAACTGAAACTAAGAATGCGTACACAATTGCAGAACTTTTATTCTATTATTTCCAGCAAACTCCGCCAAGTATACGATTTTATGACGACGTCGTACGCCGTACTGATTTCTATATTTCTGATTCAACAATCACATTCGCGATGGCGTCTTTCTCTCCGCGGTTCACCATTCACAATTCACGGTCCTTATCACGGTGAAGGACTCGATGAATGCAGAGGAGGGTGGTGATTGCAGATACGCGCGAAACGGACCGTTACACGAAGTCAATAGTCGCGTCGTATTGGTTCGTGTGTAAATTTCTAAAGTCGATTTCGCTATCGGGACAATGCTCGTCGTATTCGGATCTATACAATTGTCGCGCCAAGTTATATCTCGCATGCAACTATTATTTTATCCAATCTATGAATGTCAATGCGCGATCGGCACTCAAAAGTATTGAAAATAATTAAAGAATTTCGTATTAAAATCAACTTTGAAATCTTAATACAAACAGCACATTCGTCCAAAAAAAGGTAAACGCACACATTTATAAAACCTGATGATATATTTTAGATATAAATAAATATATGATACAATAAATATAGGCAAAAAGAGGAAGCGAGAGAGTCCCTACATAATATATATTATTAATAAAAGAGCAATATATTGCCAATAAATTGTGGACTGCAACGGAAACTTCGATGTAAATTATTAAATCGAAACATATTTCACATGTAAACATCTATGTGGCAACAATATTCTATTTGTAAGCCGATTTATGCGAATTCACATAAATACAGTAACTTAATAATCTCTATATGCCAATTATTATATTCAAATAATTATTTATTATCGTTACACGCATTTAGATTCGCTTCAATCATAAAGAATTCAATTAGATTTAATCTCCTGTAGTAGGAAGATCTCTCACGGATTTCACATTTACTACTAGCAGATTCTCGTTGGGACACTCTCCCAAGAACATCTTGATTCAAACGCGCTGCCAAAAGCTCTCTCAGTAGACAGTAATATTCTGTTTCGAGGGAGCGAGACTACGAATTAGCGCGATATTACCGCGAGCGCTCGACTCGATGGATAGTAATATTGTCCGACTCGGGTCTCATTTCAACCACCTCGAGTCCTTTAAACAACCATGTTCCAAGCCAAAAACGACCGTTGTCCTATCCGGTCTTCCGAGCTCACCGAGAACTTGGCCGAAAGAGAGAGAGAGAGAGAGAGAGAGAGAGAGAGAGAATATCTGTGTGCGCACGTGCCTCGGTATTCCCGTCACGGGGCTTGGCTAAATCCAAGATAGGATGAACCCCGAGAAAATGAATTTACACGATGTCGCGCCGGCTCATCAAGTATCTCACCCTCGTTCACCCTTGAAACTCGCCGTACTGAGTATTTCTAAGGTTGCTGCCTCTACGACGTAGATGGAGATTAAATAGGAAACGCCACGCGCGCGCGCGATATATTTCTCAGTTGGAGATAACAACAAATTTCACTTATTGTAAGAAAATAAATATAAATGTAATATCAAAAGTTTACTTTTTTTTATGTAACTTTGTAGAATACTTCCCACGAAATAAAATCAATTTTTTAGAGAAATTTTTTTATCTAACAATATGAGAATATACACAATTTCATATATCATCGAAAATTGTTCAATATTAATAATATATTTTTTTATATTTTAAGCTTGTAGCAATATCTTATAAATAAATTTAGCATATGTTAAATTAATAGATTAATTTAACATATGAATAAAAAAAAAAAAAGAGTTATAAATATTTTCTTGGAGATCTGACATTCTGTCAATACATTAAGAGTACGTAAAGAATTTATTTATCCAAAATGTATCTATTCACACGAAAAATTCGTAAACACTAGATCGTTCGTTCTTCATTCTCCTTCCTTCTTGTAACTACTTTTGCAAGTCGCTGCACTCCAGTCTTTCCCGAAGCTCAACGACTCTTGCCCGGGCAATAACTCAGCCGGCCAGCGTAGCCTCGTCCCGGCCGGTAAAAACTGACGCGATACAAATTGCACCTGCTCGACCTACATAAATCATCTCCGGCCGCCGCCCGGTTATCGTGCACCGCCTCTCTCCGCAGCCAGGACTCATCCCCCCGCGTTATAACCGCGTGTATCGTACGCGTATGTACGTGCACGCGTGCGTGCATCGATCCGAATCCTCCTTTCCTATCCCTCCCTCTCACTTACTCGCGAGGCATTTCCGAACAGTCGGTGGAGTCATTGCGGCGAATTACGCGAATCGGCCCCCCTCATCATCGTCCCTTGTCATTTCCGCGAATAACGCGATCTCATAGTATTCAAATCGGGAGGGTGGAGTAGGTAGGTGTAACAGCATCAAGAACCATTAGCATAAATCTGTGTCGAGCGACGACGCGGAAAAGCGTGTAGATCGATATCGTCTCGCGGCCGACACCTTCCTACCTGTTTGTCTCCGTCTTCTTGTATTGCGCCTCTTTGTTCTTTTCCGTCGGGCCTTTCCAACCCTTTTCCTCAGAGAGAAAGAGAATTACTATGTATACTAACTTCTACAACATTAGCGTTATCTAAAGTGGGCGTCGTTGTTAAACACTTTTAAAAGTGGCTATTGAAAAATTCATTATCCGAAAGTTCTCAAAGTTAATCGGCGAAAAAAAATATTTTTAATAAATATCAAAATCTTTAAAAACGTTCTATTCACTTTCTATTAAAATCAATTTTATATCAATTTAAGATAAAAAATATACCGGAATAAATATAGATATAAATACGTTATCTTTCTCTCTCACTTTTCTAGAAAATCTCCAATTTATAGATGAAGCTCGGAAAAAAAATTATATATATCTTATAGATAATATAAGATAATTTCGAGATATTACGCATTTAAAACATATTATTTTTTAAATTCGCATTAAAATTCTTTTGCGGCTCTGAAAATAATCCGCAATAGCGGAACAGTAAAACGGAAGGAAACGAATGAATGTCTCCTTATCGAGCAAGACGGGTAAGCTTATACGATTCTTCCAGCTGAGATAAAGGCACGAGACCAATAATCTCACGCTTACAGAGAACTATTGGTTCGCGAGAAATCGACTTGTCGCGCCAAAGAGCGTCCTCACGCGCGCGGCAAAAGCAATCTTGCTGCACCCAACCTAGCCTTTGTAGACCCTTGACCTCTCGACGATCACTCGGAATACGACTACAGTTTACTGCAATATATAGTCCGCTGGAAACTACATGTACAGTGAGTAACTATTGTATAAATTTGCCAGCAATGCGAAATACTCTCATCGATTATTGGTACATAATTTATGTCACACACACGAACAGTGTCTCTTCTGAGAATAATTAATTATTAATGCTATAAAATATATATACATATATATTAAATAATAATATTATACACGCGCATACATGCGATAAAATGTTAAATATTTTATATTTGTAGAAGGAATAAAAATATATATATGCGGGGTGAGTTTGTTCCGGTCAGACTTTAGAATTAAATTTCCTATAAAATCTCAAAATCTGACCGCAACACGTTTGGGCTAATTTTGTATAAATTAATTATTTATTAATTATTTCGGCATTTAGATTTTTTTGATAATGCGCGCATTTGATTTTGGATATAACATCTTTTTTCAACAAAAAAGCTAGTTTAACGAGAATAGCTGGAGCTTTTTTATATTAAATCTTTTCAAGTAATAGATATTGCGTAAATGTGTTTTATAATATGAATGATGTATAGCTGGCTCGTATAAAAAAATACGTATCGTAAAATATGAAGTATGATTAAGCTGGACGCAAGGATTGGCCGTCTCGTAGCCATTCTGTCGACTATTATCCATCATAAGAGCAACTTGAAGAGATGAAAAATAGACTGCGCTTGCCGAGCCGCGGAAGAGTTGCCGGAAGTTCTCTCTGTTCGTTAAAAAAAAAAAGAACTCTAAGATAGAAAGAAATGAAAAAGAGAGGGAAGGATAAGAGCTCTCCTAAAGTGTTCTAGTTTGACAGATGCGAGAGAGAGAGAGAGAGAGAGAGAGAGAGAGAGAGAGAAAAGTTCGGCTCGTTAGTAGTTAAACAAGTCGCTATAAAGGCTGAGAAAAAAATCAGATTTTACAGAGCTCTCGCACGAAGCCTCCACTAATGTCTGCTTTATTATATGTTACCTGCCAAAACGACGCAACCCCCTAATTTGTATCGGATAATGAGGGTTAACGAATTCTACAAGCTTCCGTTTTACGACGCCGACAGAGCCACGTCGATGATTAACGATCCGGCAAGACAAAATCTAACCGACACAGATCCAATTTCCGTTATATTGTGTGACGTTGGCAGCGTTATTTATGATTAACGACGGAGCAAAACGGCAAAATCTATCAACATCCAATTATGTTGCATAATAATGGGCGCCACGCCGTTATTTACGATAACAAGCGAACAACAAATAGATAAAATTCGCCGATGCTGGCCAATATACGCTTTAATTGTACGTGCTTAACATCAATATACGATATTTATGATTGGTAGAACAAAACAGTGAATTATATAAATTCTAGTTCGCAAAAGAGCAAAGCTAGGCGTTACAATCCGAAATATCTAATACTTGGTGCAAACATATGATTTCATTGGACACGAAACTCGATAACTCTGACAATTCTCGAATATCGCGACTATTACTTAGGTATACCTTGTAAGTACTAAGCATAACGTAAAAATTGAATTGACTTTAACGTTGTATTGTCGGCCACCACTCATCACAAAAGATTCGATTAAATCTTCATGAAGATAAGTATGCATTATCGAAATAAAATTTGCAAGTCGCGAATTTTTTAAAAATATACAAATATTATAAACAATAAATGTCTTTCTCTAAAAGTAACAAGACTGCGTTATGAATTGTGAACAGATGTAATTATAAGTCGTAGAAATTTTACTTCTTCAAGCTTTGTGGTTTTAGTAATAATTTATTTATAAACAAAAAATTGAGTGTGGCTATCTACAAAAAAATTAAAAACAAATAACCTTTTTTATTAGGGCGGCTCATTTTTATAATGTCTTTCTTTATGAATAAAACGTTGCAGCAATCCCTAAGTAATCCGAGGGATAGAACATATTGCCTCACCCCAAAACAAATATTATAATCCCTGCAGATAATATTGATTCACTCTTTTCACTGTAGTTAATAATAGAAAAATAATCTGCCCTATATACTCTCTTAATTATTCCTCTAATTCTTATATTTTTTCCTTTAAAATATTTTTTTTTTATTATTACACATAATTATCTGCGAATTAAAAATCACACTACATTTCTTTTTCCGAACATTAGTCGCATACATATATTTTCCGAATCGGCATCAAATATTCGCCAATCACCGACAGAGATATATTTTTCAACTCATTTTATATTTCAAATTTACTAAATAATTAACTTCAATCTATAATAATTTTACGCACCGTTGTGTATTACATTCCTATATTTAAATTTAATATATATCTCCAGAGAGTTAAATTACACAGAGAGCCCCGCGTACGAATTTACGTAATAAATTAACGTCATGATGTCGCGCGATCAATTTGGTAATGTCGTCAATATTTACGTCGTCGGAGAAGCGCAATCGATATGCCTTCATACATAAAAGAGATAGTATATTCCCAAAGTGATGCAAATATACCCCTGAATCGCCATTTCCCTCAACAAATTAATATCAAGTAATTACATTAACTTGATAATTAAAGGCGCTCGTCTTATACTTGCTTCTATGTTCATACTTGTCGAATACTTGAATTCGTACATAAATAAATGATATTAGCGAATTATCTGCGAGGTCCATATAAAGCCAGCTGTACGAAGCATACGGACGTCTTCATGGCATCTAGTAACTCAAGCGCGACGCGGCTTGCTCTCGAGCGAGCAGGACGAAAGGGGGTCAACAACCCCGTCTTCGATAATTACCGTGGATAGCGTGGGCGAAGCTCTGTCTCTCTCTCCTCTTCCTCCCCCCCCCCATCATCCCTCCCATCTCTCTCTCTCTCTCTCTCTCTCTCTCTCTCTCGCTGGGGTCTTTACGCCTCGCTTGCAGCGAATCGATGGAGCGCCTCGATCGCCCGATAAAAATATATCTCCTTCTCCTCCCGGCGGCGCAGCGTGGCGTGTGCGCTATTTTGAAAACGGATCTTCGAGGCATACTCTCTCCGTTCGCAAATATATAAAAAACGTATGTGTAAATTGTTATTTTTCGTGAAAAATGCCTGAATGCAACGCTAGGTTTCTTTGGCCGATAAATGACGAAGATGGGGGATGCATAAGGGTGGTTCGCTGAGAGGCGGCAACGGCGACGTATGGCAAGGCGCTCGCATTCTTTGATGTCAAAAACCGGGCATTTACCGACATCATAGAGATTCCAACACGGACGCAGGCATTTGCCCCCGGGATGTGTATCGCGAATCGTGCCACGGACGGGAACGAGGATGCGGGCTGCTGCTACCAACGGAGGACAGGGAAAAGAGGGGAACGCATCGAGATATACACGCTTGAATGACGAAATATTTGCTCGTGATTTCCGAAGCAGCATAGGCGGTTTCGCGCATTGCCGCGTTTTTACCCATCTTTTTATCCACCCCAAACGAAATGCCGGATCAGAAAACATTTGCAATCCGCAATCCATGTCATGATAGAGTGCAATTCAAGGAAATATAAACACAAGATTAGATATAAGCGCTATGTAAAATTAAACATTTTACTTTATTATGATTGAAAGAGACAGAGTATTTCTTCTACATAGCAATAAAAAAAACGCATTCTAATAAACGTTTCAATAATAAAAAAAAATGTGATATATAATATAGTATATACTATATGTGTGTATAAAAATATTAAATTAAATTATTGTAATAATAAAATAAAATGTCGCATTTTAATTCTGAATTTAAAATCAATTTAAATAATACAGTTAATAATACTTCAATTAAATTATGCTTTAAATTAAAAAGAGAGAAAAATTAGAAATGCATTGAAAAATTTGTCATTAAAATTTAATTATTGGATTATTTCCGGCCTTCATGAATATATTCGCAACGAAATCTCCGTGTTTATTTTTCTAGAAATTTTATTCTAGCGAAAAAAGAGAACGAGAGAGAGAAAGAGATGGGGAGGGGGAGGGAGGAGAGAGTTTGGTTGGCAGAACAAAATCGGTCGTCTCGCAAGCTGCGGATGTTCACGTGCGAGCGCGATTTTCCGCTCGACCCGAGCGCTTAATTTGGCCGCTCCAGGAACAGCGCGGAGAATACGTCAGCGGGGCAATTAGAGCAAGAGGACATCGTTTCGTGTTGCTAAAAAGACTCGAAGCAGAAGATTTCGTGCAGTCACCCTACCGTGAACCGTGCACATGTTGCCCCGCCAGAATCAAAGATCGTTGGAATTCAACGCAAAAGTGGGCCATCGAGTCGATCGCGCATTTTATCGAAGCGTTTTTTTTTTTTTTTGCTGGAAAAAATAAAGTCACAGACGACCGTGACGTCATTTGGTTGACACGAGAGACTAATGGATTTCGATATTATCAATTGGTGGTGCACTCGCGAATCTTGCGATCTATTTTATAACCCGGTCGGCGCGCGCGCACGCGCGGACGCCGAAAACTAATTAGCAGTAAATTTTCCGCGCGGTGTATTATTTGCACGCCGCAGACGCATGTGCGGTTTTAGAAATGGCGCTGCGCGGTAACACCAGGAAAGGGAGAGAAAAATAACTGCCCCCGGCAGTGAGATATGTGATCGTTAACCGCCCCCGAACAAGCACCCTCGGCGGTATAATTTCGAAAGACGCACGACCCAAATAATTAGCCGGCCAACTTTTAATCAGCACCGGAAATCACGACGGATTCGTTGCCGTGAAAAAAAAAAATATCCGAACGCGGACGGATTCATTATCGGCTGGAATTAACTTCTGAATTTATTACATTTCTGTCGACATCTTTCACATTCTTTATCCTTTATCCGTTTTTATACTCAATGTGTTATAATTTGGATTATGGTAAATCTGATTATTAATAATTATAAAAAAAATATAAATCTGTATAGATACACAGTTTACAGAAGAAATATTAAAAATAATAATGATGGCAAAAAATTAAATACAAAAATAATTAAAATCATCAAAAGTGTCAGATAATACCAGAGAGTTATGAAATTATTTATATTTAATTCGTTAAATATTTCAAAGGATTATCGTTAGAGATTTAATATCGTTAGAGATCTAATATCGTTAGATTTGATTTCAGCTAATAAAAAAATAAAAAAATCGACATTTTCAATATATCGCTGGAAGTACCAACGGTCAGCTACGCGAATGCAAAAAAAACAATGTAATTCCGAAAATCGCGTTCCATGATGAGCTCGCATTTCTCAGCATGGGGAAATCATTGTCCCAGCGCAATCGTCTCTACTATCGGTCGTGATCATAAGAAAGCGCAGCAGTCGGGGAATTGTGTCTGCGAAAATAAATCACGGGCTTTATCGATTACCCGCTACGGGGCAGCGTATCAAAGGAGTCGGTGGGCACGGGGATTGCGCGGAATGACGGGAGCAGGGTAGTGATAAAAAATCGAGCGCGATGTGGGATTCTTCTCTTCGTCCTGCGGACCGGGACGAGCACGCGCTCGACGTGCAACGGCGCACGTTATACCTGCGGGCTTTTAAATTCTGACCGATTCGAATTCATTTCGAGCACGGCCAAGCCATTATCTATGCGTATGAGGGGGCTTGCGGTTCTCGGCCCCGGCGCGGTGAAGTAACTCCAGGGCAGGAGAAACGAGAGGGCGGAACGGAAGTTCTGGCGTAACCGAGAGAGGAATTGAGCGAGAAATAAAGAGGAGCATAGTGAATAAGAGAGAGAGAGAGAGAGAGAGAGAAGGTAAAAGAGAAACGGAAAAGAGGTAGATGAAAGAGGATAAAAAATGGAAAGAGAGTGAGAGAGAGAGAGAGAGAGAGAGAGAGAGAGAGAGAGAGAAATGGTGATAGGATATGAGTAACAGGACAGAGGATACAGCTAAAGGAAGAAAAAAAGAGAACGAGAGTGAGCGAGAACCCGGACTGGGGTACGTACAAAGGTACAAAGCCCCGGTAATATATTTTGGATTACCTCGACCAGAGCCTATCCCACACGCTCTCTTATTCTTTCTTTCTCTCGCATTCGTACCTCGTTAAAAGTATTCAAGCGTACCTCTAACGAGGTACGCAGGTACAAACAAACCGGGCCACCTACGCGTAAGCGAATAAAAGCGGAGAGGCGTCCGGAAAGAAGGCGAGGCGCTCCGCTTCCCCCTCCCCCTCCCCCCTCCTCGGAAATAGCATTTGTTACATTCTCACAAAGGAATACAATTTGCATAATTAATGGCTGCGAGCCACTCGTTACTTGACACTTCTGTTACAATCACGTTCTGCATTTTGATTACATGCCGAGTGCGCCGTTTACAGCTTGTCACAAATCGTTCGCGAACTCTTTTCCGTGGCGTCTTCGGAATAAATTATCAGGTTTCAAGAGATCGTATCGCATTTTATTTCTTTTCGAAGTATTTTGCATCGAAAAGCTGGTTCATGCTTTCGTAAATCTAATGACGAAAATTTTATTTATTTTATTTAACAAAATTATTTAACACTTCTGTGACAACTCGAATACATTTGTATAATAGCGAAACTTTCGCATGTTTGAAAAAACATAGTTTTTTAAACAGCGAAATTTGTAATGCTTAGCAAAATCAGGAAATCTCCCGGTTTACATAGCAAAGTTTCCTACGAGCGAGTTAGCTTATGTCGAAAATAATTCGCCCGAAGTGAGATCTTCGAGAACTTGGAAACCGGTTAACTAAACTACAAAGTCCATTCGGATAACGAGGTTTTTCAAAGGCTTCGACCTTCTGTAACATTCATTCGAGAGTTTGCAAGACGAAGAAGAAAGTTCTCTTTATCAGTGACGCGACTAACGATAAGAAAACTATCGTCTTTTTATTTCAGCCAATATAGACATCGAATTAAACTCGTACCGATGTTTTTTATAGTTTCAATAGTTTTTTTTTTTATTCTCGACCATCCGTCTCTCAACCCTTTTTAAGGCGAGAAACAAATTCGCGGAAGAAACAAAATGGGTGACTGGTGGTTTATGATATCAGCGCGTGATAATCAACCCCGGATATAGGACTTTAGCGTGTTTCACGGACAATTACCGTGGCAGGTTTCACCGTTTCAGTTTGCCCCTTTGCTCGCGCGCGTGCTATATTGATGAGCGTCGACCCGTATCCAGGTCGATTATTAAAGAGAACGTATGTATACAACGCTACGCGGATATTCGGCGCGCACTTGTCTGCTTTAATATCTATGTGTGTATATGATACACAACACGCCCTTTAAAATGCATCGTGCGCGTGATTTACATGTTGGGGACTACAAGATTCGCGATTATATCTAATATCTAATACATAATTCAATCTCGCGTCGCTGCTTCCATCCACGTGGATAAACAGTCATCGTGTGCGATAGATCGTAGAATAAACTGCTCGACGCGCGCGAAAAATTATTACGCCGAAATAACGTTACGACGCGCATACATATCGACAGAATGACATTTCGGACGAATCGAAATTTGATTAAATCGCCCGACTAACGCCTATACCGATACACGAGTAACCCGATGCGACGAAATTGCAGCGCAACAAACTCGATTCAGAGGCCCGACGTACATAGCACGGTCGTTTGCAACGCGATTTCGCTGTTATATCTGTGATCAATCGTTATCGAAACTCTAGATTACCCGGGTGTGCCCGGAGAAAAAACGCTCGGCGTTCTTGCGTAACGCGGATGCGTTTAAAACATAACTACGCGACCGGCAAAATATTCTCCATGGACATTTTGAAAATAAAATACGGACGAAAAATATAGCAGCAATGGCTTTGCTGCGTGTTGGTTACCGACTCGGATATCTCGATGAAAATCCGGCAAAACCGCGCACACCATCAGCAAAACACGACCCCACAAGCGTTCGCAATCGCGTCGCTATCGCGAAAATACACGTACACGTATATATACGCTCATCTAGAGATACGTATAGACATAGTCGTCGGTGCATCGATTCGATACTGCATTCCCCGCCATTCCCCTCTTTCTGCCTTCCGAACCGCCAGTCCTTTTCTGCATCCGGAACGAGCGTTCGGGTCTCGTACAAATACAGCTCGCGAATACATCCCGTCGTTTCGCCCGCTACGATCTTCTAACCCTTCCGTTTCCGAGGCGCTCCTTTCAACCCTCGCTCTCGTTCCCGCATTCCTCCGCATTCGGCGCGCTCGTTAAACTCCCGTCAGGTAATTGATGTGGCAGGGAGATTATTGCTCGACGAAAAACCAGACGAGAGTCTCTCTCTCTCTCTCTTTCAAAAACTTTCAAGTTAGAAAGCTACACTTTCAAAATAATACGTCAACTTGTTTCGAACATCGCGATATTTACAAGTGTACAATTCTTCGACCGTTTGCTTTTCCGCGAAGGGTAAATTAATTTTCAACGCGGGTGCGTAACTTTAAACTAGAATGCGAGTAAAGTTTCAAAAAATACACTTGACTCACTGTGACACATTCGTCAGTGAGTGTACTCCAGTGACCACGCAAATAGACACCGTTTCCTAGTTTTCCACTCTCGAAATTGACATATAAATATATCCTCGATTGCTCGAATTTCAATTTAAATGGCAGTCGTTGGCACATTTGCATGAATCGAGAATAATAACGCGCATCGTTTTCTCCTCCCTCGCATTACATTCCATTATGTTCATCAGCGAAAAACAATAGCCGATACAGCAACATTTATTTGTCGTTCTATCGCGCGTACATTGTCGATAATATGCAATAAAAAAAATAGCACCGGAGACGCGGTGCGCGAATTGAAATTTTTAGCCGGGCTCTTTGCACGCTCGCTCGTGTAAAATTGAATATTTAATAATTTCGTTGCAAGTCGCGCACACACATCGCGATGGGTCAGCAGCATTCGTTCGCGCTTACGGCCACATCACCACGGTCGTTTTCCGCATCTGCAATTTCGTGCGCTTTCTTTTATCTCTTCGCGGCATCTTTACCATGGCGCGTTGCCGCCAGTTTTCGTCGCCGAGTTTGGCGCAGCCAAACTCTCCCCTATGGAGATAGGGAGACAGGGGATGGCGTCGGCGACGGCAAAACTACGTTCGCGTGCAATCAGACAACGGAACGCCTGGCGCGCACTGCTGCGATCGTAAATTCTTTCGGCAGGCGCATACCACCCGCATCGCATACGCCGGGAAACGACCACGACCACCGCGCGTAAATACCAACGAGGAAATATTACGAATGCAACATCTCGCTCGAGATGCATCGCTAATTGCAGATCGAGATAAATGCGCCAAAAAATGCCAGCTCTCTACGACGTAAAGTAACATCTTGGACAGTTGCATTGCTAATATTTATATTATATGCGATTAGAAAAAAAAAAAAAAAAAAATTATTTGTCGCTCTTACGATCGATATGGTTTTCATTTTTCGAGGCAAGAACGAGAAGTGCGTTCGCTAATTATCGTGATGATATATTGTTATTTCGCGTTTGGGAGATAAATGAGTGACAGTGAAATTCGAAAAGGAATCCGCCAAAAGATTTCATCTCGAATTTATCCCTTCGCATGTTCACCCAAAGGGAATAGTAGTCGACGACGTGGGGCGCACAGGAGATGAGGAAGGGGTTTGTAACAAGAGAAAAGGCGGATCCCGTCGAAATCTCCAGACGAAAACTTTCCGCGGCGATTGTACGGAACAGACTCTCAGTCCGGCGTGGAAGAAAGATGAGATACGAGATGAAAAGACGGAGTAGGTGGTGTGGGTGGTGGACCCCGCAGGGGTGCAGGCGAGACAAGTGCGACGAGGGGCAATGAGGGGCTGAAAGCGACCGAGCGAGCGGGAGAGAAAGAGAGAGAGACGGAGAGAGCAGCTTTTGCTGGTACACACGTCAAAGAAGCGCACATAAAGCGAGCAACGTCTACAACATGCAAGAGAGCTACCGAGGGAATTGCTTCGTCCAACCTAGAGATTACCGCTAAATTTTTCGTCCTTCGCTGGGCTCAATGCCGCCGGTAATATTAAACACCCCCCGTACAATGAAGCGCTTTCTCCCTTTTGATAATTTACGTTACTTCAATATTTATAGCAATGACCTGTTTGTCAAAAATGTTTAATATTTCTTTATTGTGACGTTTATAAGTATCTTTTAATAGAAAAGGAGGGATAGTTAAAATCGATAAAATTTCAATGAGTTCAATGCTGTATATAAATTCAAGTAAAATCTTATGTTAATGTCTTGATGAAATCGAAATATTTGTCATTGTACGCTTATACGTATTACACGTATTATACGCTCATTTTCGAGATGCAAAAACGAATAACAAAAAAAAAAATGTATAACAATATCTGTTTTATACAATATTACATATGTATTCATAAGGATACAGCCACTTCGTTACAAATAGAATTTATAAATGATGTTTTATAAGAGAATTAATATGTCTATCTCAAATTTTCTTTCCTTTACTTTTACGATTGTTGAAACACGATCATGATACTTTATATGCCTTGTAAAATATATCGCGTATTATTTTTGAAATATATTATGTTACGTGCAATTTATTGTATCAGTCTTCTTCCTCCTTACGGAATATATAGACAATTTTGAAAAATAATCATCGATAAAATAGCAGCACGCGTGAGATTGAGGTCAGTCATAATACTGGATACGAAATACACATTTTTCCGCATCCCGAAGAGATTACCGAAGCGATAGATATTATTTTCGTGTTCACGCGAAGGGAAATGGTAGCGCGATCATAAATCGACGGGAATCTACTCGGCCGGGATAATACGATCGGAATTTATAGTCAAAACGCGTTGGGTGTGCACGCGGTTACATCTACTCCGATAGTCACAGCTCCTTTCGTTTTCTTTTCCTCTCATTTCGCCAAGATTGAAGCGCAATAACAAGCACAAACCTTCGGCATGACGTTGCCATTCTAGAACGCTTGCACACTTGAATGCCTTAAACAAAAGAATCCGCTTTCGACATTTTCACATTACGCGTTTCATTTAATTAAAGCCGCATAATTGCTCAATTAATGAATGTAAATAATACTGTCAATACTAATATTAAAAATCAGATTACAATCACGCACATGAAAGATTGTCATTATAAAATTAAAAATAATATTATATTATCAAATAAAATCAAATGTAATCCTTCCTGTGTTTAAGATTTCTATAGTCACAATTTATGTTTCTTTTTTTATAAATAAATAAATTATATATATATATATATATATATATATATATATATATTTAAAATTTAAAATATATACTCTAAAAAGTATTAAAATATTTTTTTTTACACATCTGATATATAGGAAATATGTTGCATCACACGAAAAAAATAGTGATGCCATTCAAGAAGACGGAAATGTCATCCGACACAACACTGTGCATTTTATTACGACTTGGTTCATGCGTACATTTCGCGCGACTCGCAGTCGCGAATCCCGTGTACCGATCTAGCGGCGTGTGTTTGTGTTTATAACACATACGCGGCCGCGTATATTCTCAGAATGCGAACAAACTCGCGTATTCCTGAATTATTCATGAATCGCGTGCATATACAGCGATGTATCCGAAACGCGCGCTTCTTTTTTGTCGCTGTGTATAGCGGAAGATGTCGCGTCGTGCAAAACCAGACACACCGCCGATCGACATGCAAAATATAAGCGCGCTTCTGATAGACATTTGCATCTCGCGTAATCGACGTGGCTGATGATCGCCGACTTCCAGATGAAAGATTCCGAATGAATGGATTCACCTGCCTTCTCTAATTCATCGCTCGCAAGGAATAATTCATGCGGTGATTTTTTCGATATCTCAGATGGATTAATCCTTTCAGCTCTAATGACGTATCATATTTTATCGCCAGCTCTCTGTTCGTAAATAGAATTATATTTTCCAAGTAATTTTATCTTCCAAGTGAAATCTGAAATTAATCTCGATGAACAAAAATTAAATAAATTCTGTACGCAAATAATAATAATTTAAAAATATGATTCAATGTTTTTTTTCCCGAAACGATGCTACAGTATGAAAATAATCCGCTGTTCAATATACACTTCGTTTTATAACGTTTAAATGAGGATTATGTGATACTTTCTTCTGCTGCATTACAGAAGTAATAAAAGTTTGATATTTTTCCTCCCGCAGTATCATATTTAAAAACTTGTTGCAAAAATATATACATCAATACTTGTTACAAGTATACTTTCAGTTCCTCAGTACTATTTTCGTTTTTCATTTTTTTTTTTTTTTTTCGGCCCATGTGATTTTTGTCGAGCACTTTGAAATTATTTTCGTCGGTAGACCAGGCTATCAAAGTCAAGCCAATCTCCCTTTCTTACCCGCAAATACACGAGTTTCGCGTTTTCCGTAAATCTCAAACGGACGAATTCGCGTTCCACCAACAGGATCAAAAAGACACTATCGTCGTTGAAGTTAGTGAAATGGCCGCAGGCAACACGATGGCCGTCCATCTCAATGCGGCTCAGCCCTTCTAAAAACCATCTCCCCCTTTCTCCCCTCGCCGCTTTCTACGTCCCATCTTCCGTCGCAACAACATGGATTTTCTCTCTCCAATCGGCGATATATATACTTTGGCGTACTTCGAGAGAAGCAAGCCTTCAGAATTTAAATTGCGTCGTTAGGCAAGCGCGGAAACTCGCCCCGGCGCGGTGCAGCGCGGATTCCGACTTTGATTGGGATGCACCCAACGATTTACATATTGTTTTCCTCCGGGCATCGTCGCGGCGCCCCATTATCGTTACGCCGATGAAGTTCGAGTTTACTCTTCTTCCGAGAAAAAGCAACAAAGTTTGTTCTAGGAGGAAGAAAGGTTCGTTGCAACAATATATAAATACAAGTATCGCTCATTACAAGCATAATATTACAAGCAATTTAAGATGAAATTATTCTTAGTTTATTTTATATATGATTAATATTATTAATATTATAATATTATAATATTATTAATACTATTATATATAATATTATTATATTGCATCGTTGTGTTAGATAGCAATACATATTCCGTCTCATTTATCACCTAAACGGAGATGGATGGAGAAAAGAGCGAGAGTACTAGAGGAAGGAATTCCAGCCTGCTGCACCTTGTACGGCAGTTTTAACCAGGATTGGAATTCATGGCGGAACGAAACGCGACCTGTACCGAGTGTTACTCTGGTAGTCTCCATTCGGCGAAATTCCGGGTCGTTTTCGGTGAACTGAAATTCCGGCAGTCGCACCGATACATCGAGCCGCCGCAACGTATTTTATGTCGACATTACTAATACATAGTAGAATGATAATAATAATGCATAATTTTCCATTGATGAATAAATTTCTCGCGAGCAAAGGGAATTATTAAAAAGCGAGAAGTAAAATTATTGTTGTGCGATTTACCGTATATTCCTGCAATAGTGTTGAAGTACAGCCTTTATCGGGCGTTCATTGATTCATGACGTGCAACGTCATTGAAATAAATATAATATACATCGAACTATAACTCTTCGATGAATATTATGAGTAGCCATATTAAAGTATTCCCTCTCGTCGGTGAAATTTTCATCACGTCGCGCGTATGAACAAAAATAAAGGGATTCTCCGTCCTGAATCTCTTCCAAAAAATATTATACTTTCCCGCCAGAGAATTCGCAAAAAAGAAAAAGTCATAATCTCGCGAAAAATTCGCACGACATATTTTCACGACAAACATTTCGCGCGATGTGCGCCGCTCTGTTTCACGTTACAAATAACGCGGACAGACAAGCTCGCGAAGCTATCACTTCGGTGTCGCATTGCCTATCTCCGCCCGGCGCACACTTCCGGAGTGCGCATCAATTCAATTGGGGAGATATAAACTTTTATCCCGTCCTGTCCGTCAGAGTCAAAACTTGGAAATACCGACTGACCTATGTGTCATCCTATGTCGCTGTACTTATTCGTGCGAAACGCATCTACGGCACTCGTCCGGGTCTTTCGAACGACCCGATATCGTCAATGGCGAGTGCGCGCTGGGAAATAGGAAAACGAAATAGAATTACTCTCTCTATACACATGCTATGCGAAAATGTCTGGATAGGAGATCTCGAAGAGCGTCGTCGCGAACGTAACGTAACGTTGAATAGCGGCGAGGAATACGCGCGTGTCGTTGCGCGAAATCTATACAGGTAACAACGATAAACGGCGTTGATAAGCGAGGGATATGCGGGTTCGCATCAATGGCCTCTCTCGTTGCGGGGCCCTCGAGCGCCTTATTACCGAGAATCGATGTTGTTAAGACGAGACTATCGCACTGGGCTATCTACACTGATCTACACGAGGCTATCCCTCACATGTTGCACCGTATTTATATAATAGCAGTAACTCTCCACGACGTCTCAATCTCGATATAGAAATAAAACGATGTAATCATACTTCGTATTTCGTTTCGCCAAATTTATAAAAATGGCTATATATAAAAATAGGAGAAATATATACGCACATCGTCGAATGAATGCATTGTATCACACAAATGTAGATTAATAACAGTTGAAAAAATTTTTTAAATGAGATTGTTTGTCAAAACAATTTTTGTAAAATTCAGATGTTCATTTCTTATAATAAAACATTTTACATCATTCTTTTTATTATTAAATTAAATTAAATATTAAATACTTTGTAATAGTAAACAATATCAAAAATAAATTATTTATTAATTCTAACAATAAGTTCTTTCACCGTTGAATCCTTATCAAAATTACTATCACGGGATATTTGTAAACGTTATCTATATTAATTCGAATTCATACGGACTATTGCCTTGCGAATTTGTACCCTTCTGAGAGATTTAGCGAGACTACGAGAGAATAGAGAGAGACAGAGAAACAGAGAAAGAGAGAGAGGGAGAGATCCGTGTTAGGTAAGCCTGGAGTCTGGAGATAAGCGACTATGCAGGTGTAATGGACCAAGGGAGTGCGGGCCAACTGAGAATGCAATGGCGTAGAAGGAAGTGCCTGACTTCAATGATAGTGACCATTCCGTCTGATAAGAAAAATATATTGTTGATATGAATATGCGACGATAAAAAAGCAGTTCAAAGAACAGAATAGAGTTTTCTTACACGCGAGAATCTTCCGAACTACATATGTACATACGCCTCTCGAAAATATCCGGAAAAGCAATTTTCACGATATCGAAAAATTCGCATGATAATGCCCGGAACTCCCTCTCTCTCTCTCTCTCTCTCTCTCTCTCTTTCTCTCCTTCCAGCCTCTTCGTAGCTGCATTGCATATGTTAGGCGACTCGGTATACAGTCTGCAAAAGTAATGATGCGTGAGCGAACGCCGAGCAAAATTGATAGGACGGGCGCGCGCTTCGCGAGACAGTGACCTAGATCTTAAAGATTCACATCGGCCCGTAGTACGTCTCGCTAATATCGAATTCTCGTCAGTGATTTTTAGCGCTGAGACGAGAACAGCGACAGACAAAAATACATCGTCAAATATACTAAAATGTTGGGGTAGATTGCGAGCAGGTCGCGATCGTTCAAATGTGATAAATACTTGAATCGCATTAATCAAAGTTAGACTTAATTTACACACGTCGTATTATATGAGGATAAAAATTGGAAAAACGAAAAAAGGCTTTAAATTAATTATATTATATATAAATATAGTTTTGAAGCTTGTTCGCCGATAATTTTTTTATTATAAAAATGGCAATGTTAAAACGTTAAAGCACACCTACGTGAAAAAGTCATACCAAGAAAAAGCCAGAAATTATGTATTGCTAAAAAAAAAAGCAATATGCGAAAGAGATCGATACTTACACCGAACAGGATGTAATGCATACAAAGCGAATCGCTTTATTGTCGCGCAGTAAAATATTCCTCCCAGCAGCTTATTTTACGTTTTACAAGAATATCGGCGATACCGGCCGCGCTTGTACATAAATATTAGAAATAATCAAAAAAAGAGAAACAAAGAGAAAAAGAAAGAGAACGAGAGAATATCTCACGTATAAAATCGGATAATCAAAATATACATCATACATAGCGCATATTTTGTCGGAGCAATCATACCGACACGCGAAGCACTGGAGATGTATGTAAAATGCAAGCGAAAACCTGCTTAGAACTTTCTTCGAAATGCGCAGCATTGCATAGTGCATATCCCCAAATAGGAGAAGGAAGCAAAGGGAATGTGGAGTGGGATGGCCCCGAGGGAACACCTCGAGGCGTGTTGCATCCAAGATGCGCGTGCAACTTGGAGATAAAACTCCGCAGGTGTGTGCGACGAGAGTCTTGCCGACGAGGAAAACGAAAAAGAACAGCGGCACACGGGAACGTTTTCCGTCCAAGGCGCCATAAAGCCGCGACTCCCGGGGCTAAACGGTGGCGTATGAACGAATGAGGGAGAGAAAAAGGGTAAGAGGAAAATAAGGGGAAGGAAGAGCTAGGCGAAAAACAAATTGACGACATCGGCCGCAATTTTATGCGCCGCATAAAATATCCCGCACGGCTCACACGCTCCGACTCGTAACCGCTCCAATTTATTCCGGCTACGTGAGCGGAGGAAGTAGCAAGGGAAAAGGAGCGGCACGCAACAATCGTTTCGTTGCAAAGCTTTGGGAACTGAGGACTTGTTTAGCGTGTGTTTGCGGCGGATCCTGAGAACATTCTAATATATTAACCGATCGGCTCTCATCCGAGCACGAAATTTATTAATAGGCTTTCAATCGATAAAAAGTGTTAATATAAAATTTTACGCGTCACCAGAATATCTCACGCGCGCTTCTGATAATTCCAAAATATTATTATACGATATTTTATTATTGAATAAATGTATAAAATGCTATACTCTTATTTTTAATAATACAGAAAATAATTTTTTCTTCTCGCAGTTTATATATATGAACAAGAAACTCCTCTTTTTCCTCTTTAGTCTTTCATTCTCATGGTTTTTCTTTTTTCGTAATATCGAAATTGACGCAGATTAATGAAACGTGTCGATGAATCCGCCGCGGAAGGGGGAGTAACGACCGTGTTGCTAAGATATAAGATACGCTCAGGGGAATGAGGGGGAAGAAATAGCATCGAAAGGACGGCGCTGACGACGACAGAGAAGGTAGACGCGACCTCTCTCCTGGGAAATCATCGGTGTCCTCTCGTATCCCGTGCCTGCCGTAGTCCACCTTTCTCTCGTCCTCCGATAGTCCTCCGCGCCAAGTTTCCTCCCGTAATATCTTACACGACGAGCACTGGGAGCCTTCATCCTCCAGCCATCGAAAGCGATAAACTTCGCGAGGCTCACTCTATCGCTAACTCGATATGCGCGGCAAACTCGCGTTTAAAAGACGATACGCGCGAAGATTAAAGAAGATGGAATTTATATCACGGTAAATATAGTCACTATTATCGAATTTCCTAGTTCGAGTACAACGTAATATCACGGAGAGATTTTGTGTGGTTTACATTTATTTATACAGATATGTATACGTACGCGTAATTGTTATACCAAGAAATATATTTTCTATGCGAGCATATATTTTTTTTTTTTACAAAAAACGTTACGTGTCTCATATGTGTATTTTTATCTGGAATAAAAATAAAAAAATCAGTTTGACCTGAAATTTAATTTTACACAAACTTGTAGAAATCAAACGTGCTTCTTTCATATGAGTGTAATTGAAGCCAGATACTCGGTGACTGACATTGATTATTCGCATAAATAATGTTTTGAATCTTCGATCGCAAGATAAACGCGAAAATCCTATCAATGTATTCCTGACGTATAATTTCGGATTTGCGCTTCCAACACCAATACTATACCGAGAGCATCTCCAGGCGCACTGCATAATGATTCATCGGCTAACGAGATGTAAGCCGATGCTTCGTGCTATGATTCTAACACAGATCCAGGAAACCCTTCGGATCATTACCGCGAAATCTCTCATATTCGTGATCAATAATGAAGTATAATTATTATTACCGCGGCAGCACAATCGCGGCTCGCGTTACTCCACGCAAACACGGCCTGTCCAAGCTTTAAACAAGCACAGCGTCGGCGTTTCGCGTGCGCGGCATGCGGATTTGCGGAAACGTGCAAATGCATAATTGCCTCTCGCTTACGAATTGGATCTATCAATAGCGCTAATGATGAATTTACTCGCAACCGAGCAATCATAAAAGTCTCCTCGTATTGATCTAAAATTTAATCCGTCAATAATTTATGTTCAATGAGTTATCATATATATTTTTCAAATCGCGAGTCCTCTAGCGAGCATTCTTTCGGAAGCCGGACAAGCGTTTTAATTTTTTACGAACGTCGAAGCATCGTGATTAATGTAATACCTGATTATGAACGATGCACATTACACGGCTGTTGCATGAATGAAACTAGACGCAATTGTCAAGTCAGATTATTAAAGCCGCAACTGTATTACGAGTAAGCGACATTGAGTACTGAATATCCGCGCGGCTTTAAACCGCCCCCTCCTCATCCCCCAATCCCACGACCGACCCGACATTACGTCTGGCAACGGTTTCGCTGGGCGGAAAAATGTCAAAGGACACGAAGAGAGTACTATTCGTACACGCGACTGTCCTGATCAATTAGTTCAACCAGAATAACAGTATCCAACAAAAATGGACGCGCGCATGTTTAAAAGTAACGCAAAATTTCAAGAGGTGATAGTTTCAAAATAAAATTTATAAGAATGTCATAGAAAGTATATAACAATTATATAAAATAAAATAAACATTTTCTTCCTCTCTCTCTTAGACATTTAGTAATAAATAAAATTAACAATCATTGAATATATAATTTTTAACAAGAATTTTACTTTTCTCTACTCTTTTTCTCTTTTTCATTCTCATGCTAAATATATTCTATTATAATTATATTCTGTTTCATATACATATACATATATATGTATATATCTATATATATATTATATCAATTATTATTTTTACAAATTAAAGCTTTGACTCTTTGTTTAAAAAGTAAAGAAAAGCAAACAATATATATCAAATTATTAAAATCATGTAGATTAAAAAAAAAAAAAAAAAAATTCGAGGGAGAGAGAGAGAGAAAGAGAATAATGATTTAAATATTTCAAATTGATTAAATAATAAAAAATTCGCAGAACGCTTTCTCCACTTCGGCTCTATGTCCGTTCCTACACGTATTGTTCCTTTTCACGATCAGGATCGAATATCTCGAGAGCAACGTACGCGTATACACGTGCGTGTGTGCAATTTCGGAGGTACCGACGCGACGGACGAACACGGACAGACATGCGACGGAGGGTGGGCGAGGTGCGAGGATTAGCAAGTCCCCGAAATTAGGTCGCGCACCAATCTCGCCTCCTTCCCCATCACCTCTCTCTCCCCTCTCCTCCTCGCAATACGCGTGTTGCCACTCGGCAGGAATTCGCCACATTTGGCATGCAACTCACCTCACTTCTCTTTACGTTCTCTGGCAGCATCCCCCCTCCCCCCCTTTCTCCCTTCCTTACTGATTCGTCGCTACCGCTTGACCCTTGTACTTCCTGTTTCGTATTCCCTTCCCTTATATCTCTTTCTTCTTTTTTTTACCACTTCTCTCCACTCTTTTACCTTCTCTCTCTCTCTCTCTCTCTCTCCTCCTCCCTCGCCCCTCTTTTTCTCTCCTACCCCCTTCTCTCTGTAGTGGCTGTAGCGAACATTAAAGGGCGACAAAAGGCAATCGGGGCCAATGGGGTAGTGGCGCGTACTCGGCGGTCGTTTGATTGACGTCGAAGGGGTGCCGTGCAGCATTGATTGCGCTCATTGTTCCCGGCGGGCGTATATCCTTACACCTGCCCCGGTCCCACTCTCACGCCACGTTCAATTCCCCGGCCATCCCAGCATTACCGCCGACATCGGACAGTCGACACACCCCCATCTCACCCTCCTCGTCCCTTCGCCGACCGACGCTTTGCCTCAAAAAAAGAGGCAGAGAAAACGCGTACGGATTTTTCTCGTGCGAGCGAGCATCGTGCGAGCGTAAAACGTGCCTCGCATTTTTGCCAATCCTCCCCAGTCGTCCAGGATCAGAATAAATCCTGGATTTATTCCCGGTGCTCGGTAAAAGTGCGTGCCATTTGCAACTTGCTAATTCATAATCTCCCTTTAATCGTGTTTTTATCGAAGTAAAGTTAAAATGTAAGCAGAGAGAATTCGTTAAAGAATAAAATACATTAGTAAAATACTAAGGTATTAATAAAGTATTAAAACATTTAGATATGATATATAATAAGATATTAGAAAATTTAACAATAATACCTAATATATATAGAGAGAGAGACTCTTCTTAAATTAAATTAGAAAAATTTCTATTTTGTTTATATTTGAACATCATAAAGTGTTTTACGCAGATCGCCTTATTTACTCTTAAGATCAATATTTGTACTTGTCTTTTCTTTAAATTTCATTTCAACAACGAATGAAGTTTGTTTTGTAGTGAGAAATTTCGCGATTTCCACGATGCAGCAAAATTAAGAAAATCTTGATGAATATCCGACTAGACACGATATAAAGGTAAAGAGATCAAAATAAAAAGTGCCGAGAAATAAATTTTGACAAACAGAAAAAGAAAAATGTAGACGTAGAATCGAGAAAGACGAGTGCGTTTTTGCTCCGAAAATTCGGTTGCGCGCGCGCAAATTTTCAGAATGCTCTAAAATAGTGAAAAGGTTACGCTGCAAAGCACTTGCGAAGACTGTATACAGCCGGAAGGCAAGAGATAGGAAAAAGCGGAAGGGAAGAAAGACAGAAAAAGCAAATTCGCCTTAACGGCGAGAGAAGCGGAGTTGCTTGCGCTTGCTTGCTGTGTGAGAAAGAAGAGAGAAAGGAAGAAAAGAAAAAGGAAGGGAGAGAGAGTTGAAAGTTTCTCTCATATTTCCAACAATCATTTCGCCTGTCCCTCTCCTCGTCGCCCGTCTTTTATTCGAGAAATTGAAAGGACCAACGCCTTCGCGAAGTCGACACCGTTCCCGAGGAACCGTCCTCATCCCCCTCACAAAGGATGACGCCAAGGCTGAGTGGTGGGAGCATCGCCTCACACCCTTCCGGATTCGTTCTTCCGGCAAAAGTGCAACTGACGGAGGAGTTTCAAAACCTCCAGAACGATACTGTCTCGCTGTTGACGTGTTGTAAATTCACATTTCATTGTAGATATCGAAATATTAGAAAAGAGTGCTCCAAACAATTTAGAAGCAAGAATATTATAAATGTTTGGGATAAAAATTCTGATAAAACTTTAATAAATTTATAAAATTTCGAACTTGATGAAAGAATGTGACAAAAAAATATCATTGTAAAAAAAAAAAAGACTATCAAATATCTGCATAAAGTACAGGTAAAAAAGTTATATAAATAAAATAAAAGTGGAAAATACTTGTATGTTAGAAATATGTAAATATATATTTCTTGCACATTCTTGTTTGCAAAAATGTGCTAGTATCCTTCCATAAATTTTCTTTTATCAAATGTAAATATACATATACAGAATATAAAATGAGATAAAAATAATCTTTTACGAGATGTACCTCAGAGATATCGCCTGCCCGACGACGCTCGATCTAACCCGCTTATCCAAGCGATTCAGAACTTTTCGCAGCGAATTTGCGAAAGTTGCAGACTCCGGCCAAAGTTTCGTATCGCGCTCTCTCGCTAGAAGCCATGAGATTAGTCGTTCGACAGTTTTTGAAATGGCCCGCGGAAGCGTTCCCTCGGGGACGCCATCCATGGCCATGTTGAAACTTTCTCAACTTGTTGCCCGCCGTGCAAACTTTCCGCACGAGCTGGAAAATTGCCCGTGTGTCCCTGCACGGTCATAGTTTTTCAGGAGCGATCTCTTCGTCTCGTTCCGAGGCGTCTAAACAACTTTCACAACTTGTTGCAGTGTTCGACTTCGACTTGCGTTTTGCACGAAGCCAAGCGGCTCGCGGAATAACTCCATGCCCACGCTTGCTCTGTCCTTCCCTTCCCTTTTCCTTCATTTTTCAGTGCAAACTATTGCCAAATTTATCACTTCCTAAACTGCATGAGCATCGGATATCATCTTTAATTTACTACTCTTGTTTGTTACATTTAAAAAAAAAAAAAAATGAAAGATCGACTATTCTGCTAGATTTTCCAAGTTAAAACGGCATTTTATTTTCTTGATATGTAAATTTTATTAGTAGTAATAAATGCTAATAATTAGAGTCTGTTTCTCTCTCTTAATTATATAAGATAATTATTATTTCTCAAATAATTATAATCACTCAAAGATATTGGATTGTATTAGCTATTCAAATTAATATTATAAATGATACTAAACTATCTTAAATCATGCTCAATATTGTAAATCACGTTTTTGAGAAGAAAAAAGATCTAGAAATCCACAGAATTAAATTCTGATGAATCATTCTAGAACACTAGTGAACAGAAGGAAAAGTACTATCAAAGGGGAAGATTCAAGGGATACGTTTCACTAGCCGGATCAAATAATTGCCGTCTTGATAGGCAGAGTAAACATCGGTAGCTCACTTGAGAGGGGAAAGGAGAGTGGAAGAAGAGGAAAGGTATGAAAGTTAGTGAGAGGAGAAACCGCCGTCGCACGAGATCGTAGACTCTTATCAAGTCTCCCCCCCCCCGCCCCGTTGCCCTTCACCTTTTCCCCAGAATTCTCCCCCTCGTCAAGAACTCTCGGAGAGGCAGTCTGCAAATTCAATCTTACCGGAGACCCATCTACACAGTTTGTTCCGCCTATTGATTCCTGGTTCGTAGCACAAGCTCCTTTTACCGAACCCATCGATTCGAACATTTCATGGCGTGAGAGCGAAAGCCAGGCAGATGAAGAGAAATCCCGCTTGTGTTCGGATTTCGGAGACTGACCGAGAATCACGAGAGATTCTCCAAAGAGAAACAAACACGAGCAGAGATTTCCATATTTAATTGCTTTTTCAAAATATTTTAAAATTTATTATATAACACATTTCCTATCTTGAATGGAAAATATATTGAGAATTTAAAAATGTTATAAGTTCGAAACAGAGGTAAACTTAATTTAAATAAAAATGCCTGCGCTTTATTTTGTATTTACACAATAAATAAAATCTATGATGTAACGTATATGTATTATCATATATGTGAGGATAATAATCATATTAAATATCGAATTTTATATAATTATCGAAGTAAACTACGCACATTCATATGATATGTATATATATATATATATATATATATATATATATATATATATATATGCATTAAATAGTACATCAATCCTATGCGTTTTTGTAATAATTGAATTGTAATTAATCTGTGTAATAATATATAATAATTTAATTATACGATATGTAGAACAAAACGTCAAAGTAGCCTCGAGAATAAATAAATGGAAATGAATCATTTATCGCTCGCGTTTATAAAATAAAAAGCATATTGCTCACAAAGTTTAAAAGATAATACATCGAAATTATGAAAAATTATAGAAAAGTCAACAGAGTTCGGAGCATTTATACCAATAAATACACAAGTCTGCTCAAAAGATCAAATGTGTGCGGATAAATGCGCGACGCTAAAAGCCCGTGCAACTGCGATTGATAACGCGACGCGAAGTGCAAATGCCACCGCGCCATAGACGCATATAATCTGCGCGCAATGTGATTAATAATAATTTGCCGATCGGCATAAGCGGAACCGATTAGTCGGCTTAGCCGAGCGTTATGGTAATAGGGAGCTATTACCTACCGACACCTGCACCCTCTCTCTCTCTCTCTCTCTCTCTCTATCATTCTCTCTTGCTCTCTCGGTCTCTATTTCATTCTCTATCTCATCTCATCCATTCGTATTCCCTTTTAGTTTCCGTTTATCTCCTACTCGCGTTCAGCTCTATTCATCTGTCTCTGTCATTTCAACGCATGCTTTCGGCCAGTCACTTTGAGCATCTACCGGCATATTCAATCTTGCTAGCTCATCGCGACCGCCTTCTTCGACTCCTCGATTTTCCACGTCAATGGATAAATCTCTTCGAGGACGCGTCATAAAGGCGGCATGTTGACGCGAATCTGACCTGCGCAGCAGCTAAGATACGTGAGATTTGTAAATATTCCGAAATACCTCCGCGAGGTTACGACGACAAGCATGGAAATCGATGCTACGTTAAATTGGATATGCGTGAAAGATGTTGTGATAAAAAATATTTCACTCGGCGAGAATTATGTATGCGACACACATTACATTTTGTATTATAAATTTAAATTTTATATTATATTATAAATTTATACATATATATTATGTATTATACATTTTACATGTTCTAAAATTAATTCAAATTCCACGTAAATTATCAGGTGACAATCTCTTTGACGTAATCCGTCCGTTTGAATTTCTAGTTAACGACGTCGTATTGCGTATACACAATGTGTAATTAATTTTCTGCCAATTAAAGCGGTCGATGCGACGCCTTCGAAAATCAACGCGACGTCGCTTGGACGAAGCAACGAGCGGAATTCCACTCGAGAGAGCGCCAGCGTAATACTCGCGCGGAATTAGTAATTAAGTAGTGAGCGCGTGAGAGAGAGAGAGAGAGAGAGAGATATAGAGAGACAGAGAAAGAGAGACAATTTTCCCCGGAAGCTGGCCGGCATGAAGGCGAGCGCAATTGCTGGACACCATGATGGAGGATTTCAATTCTCTTTCTCTCTCACTCGCGCACACCGATTTGCATATTTTGTATTTTGTATGCCGCGCGCATGCAATGGCGACATTACGAAATTCGGTCGCGACACACGTGCGCGTTTCCCTCCTGAATGTCGTTATAAACGAATTGCAATGGGCGAATGTCGTCGTTATGAGTTTCGTGTTTTTCCGAGCCTCGCCGTCTCGTTACGATCGAGGTATTCGACAATATTGAATGTAAAAGAAGGGAAAATGAGAAGGAGAGAGGAATACCATTCCGTTTACCTAGCAATTTTTACGATCGTAAATCAGCGCAATTAGCTATTTGTTTTCACATTTACCAGTTTGTAAATATTATAAATCGCAAGTATAAAAAAGATATAGATGCTAATTGGCTTGCTAAAATTTAATCAATCTTCTGACGTGGATCTCGACAAAAATTAATATGGATTAAATTTTCACTAACAATATATCGGAGAATTAAATAGCGATCATATCAGTCAGAAATTGGTTGAGATAATCTAATCTATCTTGTAAGTGTGCAAGAGCGCGTGTGTTATAAGATGATTTATTTGAATCGTTTTACGCCGCCATAACGATCATGTTAGCCAAATGGCAATATAATAGTAGTTGAAAGTTAAGGTAATTCAGTTGAAAGTTTAAGGCAAGCTATGTAAGCTAACCATGCGAGCGGGCCGGAATTTATCGCGACTCCTATGGTTCGCAGCAAATTTCGTCATAACATTGACACGAAGGATGCAGCTTGGATGGGCGAAGTGTTAATAACCGGTACAGGAGCTCGCTAACGATACAAGAGAGGAGCCGGCAAGTAGTTGCTGACGCTTTCACGCCTCCGATCAAAGCATTTACGCCGAGAAGTGCATGTCCCGCGCGCGCATCACAACACTACGAGGAGAATAACTTGGCCAACGTATTGGTCGCAACGGCACCGTTCCATCGGCAACTCTAGGCACGCTAAGCACGTTGATTAATCCACTTTGGAACTTGTCAAACTGTTTTCCGCCTGATACGACTGGCCGTCAACGTGATATCCCTTACTTCCGCTTTTCCAATATACCGCCGTACTATAATACTACGTTCAAAGTATTCTCGCAACGGCTTTCGTGTGTTATGAGTTCATATCTCTTACGATGTGTTAGATTGAATCTGTCCATTATCGTTTATCAACGAGAAAAAAATATCGAAATTTTTCTCTAACTACTGCGTCCCATAACTTAATAGTTGTCAAACTTTAAAATACTTTTGATTTAATTTGAAATATCTTATCTCATAAAAGAATACGTTTCTTTTTGCAGGTGCAGCTGCTATAATAACGTCCGCGAGCGGGCACGGCTTCGACGCGCATTTACGCGGCCCTAGTTTCGTACTGGAACCGCCGTCGAGGATCGAATTCTCGAATTCCAGCGGCGCCTGGTTGGATTGCACGGCCTCCGGAAGTCCGTCGCCGAACATCGACTGGTCCACCGCGGACGGTCATCCAGTTAACGATGTGTCGGGCGTACGGAGAGTACTCAGAAATGGTACCCTGGTGCTCCTGCCGTTTCCGGCCGCGGCCTATCGACAGGACGTTCATAGCGCCGCGTATAGATGCGTGGCGAGCAACTCCGTCGGCAGAGTGCTCAGCCGGGATGTACAAGTCAGAGCAGGTGAGAGCAGCAAAGTTCGTCCAAGACTTGTATTCATACACGAAAATTATAAAACTCGTAGAAACTCGTTATCAAAGTAAAGATCCCTTCTCGCGAATAAAATTTAATTATATAATTTGAATATGGTGTCTACTCAAATTTTGTAAAAGAATTCCTTGAAAATTCCCTAATTTTCCGGATATTTTTGTTCAAAATTCCAGGTAAAGAGAAAATTTTTAGTGCAATTTCTTAAAATAAATTTTTTTTATTACACGCATTTTCTAATGCTTTTCAGAAAGGGGAATACACAAAGCCACTTAAGTTTCAAGTACTAGATTTATAAATGTACTAAAAAAAATCTTAATAATTTCATTAAGATAAAAATTTTTAACTTGCATAACATTTTCAATTTTTATTATAAAAAATTAAAATAAAGAATAGGAACTGCATATTCAATATTTTCTTAAGACATTCAATATATAAACAGAGATATATTTATAATATATTTATATACATTTATAATATATATTTTTTAAACACATAATTCACAATTTGGCTTATTGATGGATTGTTTACCGTTTACAATAAGAGCAAAGAGAATTTTTTTTTTTTTAATTCCCTGAGTCTCAATAAAATTTCATAAGAATCCTCTGATTTCTCCACGTACGTAAAAAAATTGCCTGAGAATTCCAGGTTTTTTCCATGGGAATAGATATTCTGTTGAAAATAAATTCTAATTTTTAAACTTACTCATTGCGTATAGTATAAATGACGACTGGGAATTGATGATTTTATAAAGCAAATTCTTGTCGATTTTTTTTCATCTATTTGTTGCGCGAGTCCTATTATCATCAAACGTTGCAAACGTTTTATCGTAGAATTATTTACGAGATAACATTATTTACGTGCAACTTTGTTATTAGCGCCGTCCGGCTGCGCAATTACATTCGTTATTTACCGAGGTAGGTATCCTTTAATTAAGGAACGGCAAACGCGTAATCGGAACAGCCGTCATATTAGAGTTTTGCCCGTGGCCGGGTCATTGGAAAAGTCTATTAAGCGGATTACGCGAATGCCGCGGATATTTGGCGCGAGTCAACAGTAATTGCGCGGGCGGGCGGGACGGACGGACGGACGGAGTCGCCTCGCCTCGCCTCTCGCGTGCGATAAAACGCGGCATCGTGGATAGGCCGGTTTCACACAGGCCACAATCGGACCGCGAGCACTCGCATCGTATATACGTCCGAATTGGCGACAATTGGATTGCCACAAAACATTACGACGACGTACAAAATCGTACAAAAGAATTTATATGACATTGCATCCATCTCTGTGTCCACTTAAGAAATAATTGACATTTCAATGCAGCACGATAAATTGAAAAAAAAAAAATAAAGAAATAAACTTGTGATGGTTTCTTCTCTTTTTTAATTGGAAAAATATCTCAATTTTTCATTTGTGGAAAAATTTTTCAAGATGCAATATAAAAGTTATTTCCGAAACCGTTCGAATATACTTTCACATTCCATATAAAATTGTGCCATGACGGATTATCGGGAATCTTAACGATTTACTATTATCATATGTAATGATTTGAAAAGTAATATTTTCCAAAGCCATATTGTTTTCTGCAGAGCTGTTTTGCCGCGAGAAACATTTCTCTAAATAATTTTCACACGCGAACGCAATCCAATCGCTCGTGCGCGGAAAGATAATGTCAATCGCGCGAGGGAATCAAAAGTCTTGACATCCGCGTGATATAGGCGTAGAACTGAAGGAGGTTCAGCCGACGAGAAGCACCGACCGATGCAGATGAGGTGCGAGCAGATCCCCCCTTTCGGTCGCGCAATGCACGGTGTAATTACCTCTTAAAAAAAAAAGCGCAATCTGAATGCAAATCCGTGGCAGCTGCGAGGTCGACTCGACGCTTTCAGGATTTCCAACTACTAACCCCCTCGCGGCCATAAAATTCTGACCCGGACGTGTGACCGTTAATTAAAACTTTACTTCCTGCTCTTTCAGTATAACGAAAGAAATTTCTACCCCGCTCGATAAAACCGACGTACTTTACGCAGATGATTTGCGCTAAAACTTGCAGACGCTGTTGCAATAATTTTAGCACAAAAAAAGATTCTTAGAAATCTATATACAAGTTATTATACAGTATGCGCGAAATAGTTACATATGTTAAAAGTTTAAGATTTTATAATATAAGAAATATAATCATTGCGTAAATGTTTGAAGTTTTATCGCTTGCTATCCATTCTAAAATAATATCCACGTATCGCGCGGCACATTTTGCATAGGAATTCTTTCTCTTAAAATTTGTCGCTATCGGGATCCAACGTAATTTTCTCGCGGGCGTTGAAAAACGTAACGGACAAAATGAAACGACGTATGGCGTGCGAGAACGAAAGAAGCGAGAATCAGGAAAAGCTGAAAAGGAGAAAAACGCGAGACAAAGTCCTCGCGAGATCCGGGAGGTTACGTATATACGAGGGAATTCAGGGTGTCGTAGCCGGGGGGACGGTCTCCGCGTCGCGACGGCGACGTCGGCCTGTCAGACTGCGCCGTTGGTGGTAGAGCTGGCCGTCGCCCTTGGAATTTCCACGTAAATAAAATCTCCGGAAGAGGGTACACGGTGCCTCTCGAGCGCGAGAGGGCGGCGACGACGACGACGGATGCAAAAAGGAAAAGAAAGGGGCGGGAGGAGATGCGACGCCGAGGCGTTCGTTATACGCTCGCGTCGTCTCATGCCTCGACGCATCCCCGACACCGAGCGACGTCGAGATTCACCCGATGCTTGCGTCGTAACAACATGCGCGACACTCGATGTGTATCTACACAGTGTACGTACACCCGCGTATACACAGATAACGCGCTTTCACGATGTAACGAGACGGAGATGCGCAATGTAATTGAAAACGAGACGAAGTAACTACTACGATTGCTTTTTCATTATGGCGACAATTAGAGGCATAGACACGCGAGAATCCCTGTTTTGTTGAGTGCGATACTAACTCGACATAATGATGACTTGTAATCTTTTGTATAGCATCTACTTCCTTTTAAACATTTGAGTATACGAAATAATAAATTTCGAAAAGTAAAATATAATTAAAAACCCAAAAGTCGGGAAAATTATATATCATTATAATAAATCTAAATTACGTGTGTAATAAAAACCTCGTAAAATCAATCTCTATTCTTAAGCAAAAAAAAAAATGTAATAAAAGTTACGTAAACTATTGTTTTGTAATTTGTACACAATTGCTGAAGCACGTGGGTTTATGCGAAATTTTATTACTGTTTGCAGTGGTGGCTCAGGCATACAAAGTTGACGTGGAGGTGACGGGGGGAGCATCGAGGGGATGCACCGCGATATTACGCTGCATCATACCTAGCTATGTCAAAGATTTGGTGCGCGTCGTATCTTGGCTGCACGAGCCTTCGTCCTACATATATCCCTCGCTACAAGGAGGTAAATGTTTGTTATAAGAATCTAGATACACAAATTGTTACTAAAATCAAAGTTTTAAATATGTTGCGACGTAAAAAATTAACAAAAGGAAAAAACTAATTGAATAATTTTAAATGCATATATAGTGTTTTATGTCTGTCTACATACAATTTGTCGAGTAATTTAATAAATGATTTCACATGCGAAAGAAATTATTCGCAGAAAAATGAAATTTTTTGCAATTTCGCAACAAATGAGATATATGAATTCACCACGAAAATAAAATGAAAAGCATGTGTTACAATTATTTCATGATCCATGTACACGAGATTCATGATTTTACGGCGCTCATTTTTCGATGAAAATTTGTGGTATAACTTTTAATTTAACTCAATTCCAGAGGAGCTCTCTATTTAGAAATAAACAATTATTTGTTAATTTTTAATATTATTTTATGTATATATACTTCTACATTCTATAAATTTTATATTTATAGATATATATCTAAATGTGTTTTCAGTTTAATTAATATACATATTCAACTGGCTCTCTGAATAGCTTAACTCAATTCTTTATATTATTACAAAGATCGATATGGACCTGGAAAACATTTGGGACGGGTTTTCGCGGATAACAGTGGCTGGATAAAAAGAATTATATATACAATGCCGACAATACGAGGCGATTTTGGCACGTTCACTGGTACGCGATGTTATACTCGGCCATATGGTCATTGCCTATGAGAACTAAAATTTAATATCCGCCATGGACGCTCGCCGCTGAAATTTAATATCCACAATAATGCGGCGTCTCTCCTTCCGCAATGCGCGAAGCGAGATGCACGAATCAGGATTGTCGGGGACGCCGACCTCGCCGAGAACATCCGTTCATTAGTAGCACACGGAGATTAATCAGATTTGCTGTAAACGCGGAGCCGTTCCCAGAAAATTGCATACACAAGAGGACGCGAGATAGAAGAGTTATACAAGTTAATTAAACACTTTGCGTTCCGCGATTTTATTAATAGTCGTAATTAGCAACTATTAAGCTGAAATACGACGAAAGTATTATACCGTATGCTTGTGGACTTCGTTTCGGAGTTTACAGAGGCATAACGATCTAAAAGTCATCTTAACTGAAGTTAATAAATTGTAAATAAAAAATATTCTCCAACATGTTTCAATATAATAACTTCATGTATTATACGCCAACAAGTTTTCCTCACATCGTATGCGCTGTCGCGATTGTGTCGATATCAGTTATAGCGTAATTCGCTGCATGTATTATATATAATCCCGGCTTATGTACACGCGCATATACATATGCGTACATGTACGTGTATCTATCGTGAATGGAATGGAAGCGCGCGCGCGCACAGCTATAGGCTCTTTGTCGAATGTAATACCTAAACTACATGGACCATTCGGTCCACCTGATTTGGCGGGCAATCTATTCAGAAGGCTGCCTTATCGCAGCTGCTGCTCTTAGCCCTGTTCTATCATGTCTCACTCTCTGAGTATGGATGTGTAACCGCTATATATCGCGATAAGAGTATAGACACACACCGTGAGCAAAATATTTTCGTGCATGAACACAAAAACATTTCGTTGTCTCTATTTTGATCTCGTATTGCATGTATAGAAAACTTTTGACTACATTATCAATCTATCGACAAATATTTTGATAACAGACTCTGCGACAAATTAAAATCTATATTTTATATCAAAAATTTCATACAATCTGCAATATTAAATAAAACTTTCAAAATTTCTGAAGTAATAAAAATTTGCGGGGGAATAAAAATCAAGATTCCTTAATTAAGTTCGTTTTTCGGACAAGCTCTTCAATTTTCAATAAATAACTCTGTTTTTTTTTTTTATTAGTTCTTTAAATAAATGCTCTTTCAATTTTTCAAAATATTAATTATTACAAATCAATAATGAGACAATTTTTCAAATAAAAATATCTGCTACAAAAAAGCATACATTTAAACTTTAATCTATTTTACGTATCAAAAATTGAAATAATTTTGATATTTATCAAATATATTCATATTTGCAATTTTTGTACTGTACGATATATAGCAAATGGAATAATTATGCACGCAAGTGCGCAACTTAATCGCGAATAGATCTCAAAAAGATTAAAGTAGGGCAGGCTTTCGCAACTGTTTAGGATAATTGTGGTCGTTAAGCGTTTGTACCTGGGTGTCCTTATCTAAGGAAGCCTCGAGTTTAGTTCAGGCAAGAACGGGGTACTCCTATGTCACGTAGATCGGACAAGGATAGAACCACGGAATTAGCGTAATTATCGTGCAAGCGAGTACAGCCGCGTCCTCCAAAAATATCGTAATCCAACAGGGTGTGGCGTTATCGCAGTCGTTAAAGATAATACTGGCACGGTTTATCGGGAAATGTTGATCCCAATTATTGTTGCCGCGCATTCGATATGAATAATACGACGGAGGGAGGGAGGAGGAATTAGAGGAAGTCGTGTATTATTCACGCACGCGTCGAGCGGAACTCTACCGAAACGTTGCTTCCGGCTCGCGAGTTTTGCGACTAATTACAAAACACAAAATATAATATAAAAAATGAAATGAAAAAATAAAAAATGTAATAATTTATAATTTAATTATAATATATTAAAGATTAAAGTATATCTGAAACTTGTAAAATTTTTATCGGTCAGAGATATTTTCGTGAATTTGTATCTATTTTTTTTATCGTCGGCAAAATTTTTCCGAGAGAAACTACATCTTGAAATTTCAAAACTAAATATATAAACGCCTAAAAAAAGTTGTTGGAGAAAATATTTTACTATTATATAAGTTTTCTAGGACATCTTATATAACATCTTGTATATATCGTACGATCCACTTTCGATACGTTTGACATTTCATGATGGCTTTCGATCGCTACATTTTATAGATGGCAAGTTCCACCTGCTTCCCACGGGAGAGCTTCTGGTGCACAGCCTCGAGTTCAGCGACCAGCTGAACGGCTATAGATGCCGCACGATGCACCGTCTCACGAGACAAGTGGTCGTTAGCTCTATGGCCAACATTAGGATAGCAGGTGAGTCTCGGTAACGCCGATAAGTTTTGAAGGAAACTGCTGTGCATCGCTGGGAAATGCTGTTTGTGACGCGCCGAGTTTTCTGCATTCTGCTTCACAGATCACAGAGGCGTAATGCCTCCCGTGATACTCGAAAACTCCGGCGTCGTTCACGTCGCCCAGGACGAATCGACGTCATTAGTCTGCGTGGCGCAAGCCTGCCCTTCGCCTGAATATCGGTAAGTGTTTGCGAAACTCCTTCACACACGCGATCTCAAGAGAAAGCACTATTACCGCTAAAGCTTATAATCATGATTCTCAAAATCACCTTTTATTTTGTGTGCGACAAATTTTATTTATTTTTAAAAATTAAATATTTTTTTCGCGCGCGATAACAAAGATACCGTGTAAGAAATTATTTAAAAGAAATACTTTAGATTAATTTTTTCAAATCTTGCTTTCTCTATTATAATGTAATAAATATGATAAATGTGATTAAAAATTAATGTTTTCTATCATCTATCATTATATCATAGATATAACTATTACAACAAAATCTTATTTGATACTTTTTTATTTCTTGCTGTGTTATGGCACTTCAAAAAACGAATGTGCGACGCTCATTCATCAATCGAATATATATATATATATATATATATATATATATATATATATATATATATATTTATAGCGTAAAAGCTTCCAAGAACGCGTGTGCGCGCGTAGAGGAAGGTCAGTTACGTGCCGCGAGCACATGATTACGCGATCAGCTGATCACCTGTCGCTCGATTGCTTGTAATGGCTTTAGTTCTCTCGACACGAAATCACATTTAATCGATCATTGATATCTCAAATTTGCACATTATATACACATTACAAACATACTAGAAAGCTGAGAATTTCCGTACATATCAAATATCAAAGTAATTTTTGCTATCAAAATCAAATATCAGCTGATTGTCAAAAATTAAATGTTGTATTATGGAAAAAGATTAATTTTTTCTTTTTCAGAAATATTTATTTAAATGTGTACTTAAATTTATATATTATTTAATAATTGTTTTTATAGTTTATATCTTTTTTTATATTTTATTGTTTTTCCACGAATTATAAATTATAGAAAATAAATATCTATTTTTATTATTATATAATGTAAAATTTCAATTCGTTGTTAAATGATTAAATATATATTATTTCAATAAAATTATATACCTACAAATAATTAATTTTTTAATTGAAATATTTGTACTGCAATATTCTTCCCCTTATATACTATAGTAACTATAGTGTCACATTGAATATATTAAAAATCATGAATATATTTAAAAATCAAATAGCTAAAGTTATTATCATCAGAGACGTGAAATAAATATATTTTAGCATCTATTATATGCATAAATATATCAATAATAAGATCAAATCATAACTATGCTAATTATAAATCTGCAGTCGAATAGTGCTATCGACTGAATAAATCAGATTATGATATAGTCAATCATTACAAATTAAATAACACAATTTGCTTAATTGCAAAATTTGTTCAGTCTATTTATAACACAATATTTTCTCAGAGCAATTTTCAAAGACAATTATATTTCATTTCTATAAAGTTATGGTTTCTATAAAGTTATGGTTCAAAACTTTAAAATTTTGTTGAAAAAGATAGAACTTTATCAACTCTTCATCAACTCTTTATCAAATAAGTTTATCGAAATAATTATGATGCAGGCTGTTAATTTTACAAAATTAATTACCATATTTTTATAGAGATTAAAGTATTCTTTAAATAGTGGGAAAATTTTATTTCTTATTCGATCAATTAAATTATTAGATTTTTAGAGCTTGTTTTGTTCAATGGACTGAACAAGATTCGCAATTGCCAATTATTCATATAAATAGCAAGATAAATACACTCACCATCCTTGTTGGTGTTTATTGTTATTTTTGTTGTTATCTACCTTGTATTCTTGAAGATAGCAGGAGGATAGCGATGTTCGGACGATCTTCGACATAAACTCGACTCCATGAAGAATATTCACTCGCACGAATACGAATCGATCGGAAAATTATAACTAATTACGATCGCGCTCACTAATTAACACGATAGACCGGATCGTTGGATGTTTAATTGGTCACTTCCGACACACATATCTATACGCACCGGATGCCCGGAAAGCTAATTACTGTCACCCTATATATGCACGGCGAATTGAAATACGCGCCACGCGCGATAACTTCAGTCGGCACTCCCGAAACTTTTACGTCGCAACGATTTTTTCACGTTGTTCACTATTTTATCCACATCACACTCTTGATCGTTTATTCACTTTATTTTCTTCTTCATCACTTGGATTAAACTTCGTAAAATACCCGATTAGACAAATTATACGTCGCTTGATTCCTTTCTCGCACTCCCGATATTTTGTTTGCGTTACATTTTTTTCCGACACTCCGACACTCCCGATAATTCTTATATTGTTTGTTATAACCGTTTCGTCGGTTATATAAATCGATCGCACATCACATTCGCGATAAGTACAGCGCGGATTACATCTTCTAAACTAATTACTGACTTTGAGTCAAACATCGTACAACAATCGTAAATAAACACTTTTTTTTTTTCGACACTCCCGATGTTCACAAGTCGCGTCGCGGTTCGCTACTGACTTCGGAAAGGGAAATACACGGTACTACGGGGTTCACATATTAATTTCCAAGATGGCCTTTCAGTTGCGAAACATTAGATAAATATGGCCAATTGTGTTTTACCTCACAATCAGATCTAATATTACTGATTTTAAATCAAGTACATCGTCAAACAGTTCTAAAAGAATGATAGCAAATTATAATAACCGAATATCTTCCCGACACTTCCAATACAACTCACTATTCGAGAGTAAAAAGCGCGACGAATAGTATGGAGATTAATACGAGATGATTGTATATTAATTTTCAAAGAAATATCATATAATATAAAATAAAGATGATGTACAGAGTCATATATCCATATGTAAAATATATTCTTAAAGCAATAACTGGTTATATATTTCTATCCGTAATAATTCACGCGCTCAATTTTACCTACACGCGACGACCGATTTGTTAAAACTGATACGTTCGGAACACAAACATAAACAAGTGGCCCGGCCTACCCCACTCCTTTCCACCCTAGAGCTGTTTTTGTTTGGTACATACTCACACATAGAATTTCGTCTACCTCTACGCGGCGACCGATTCTTAGAAACTGATAATGCGAGCAATACGGAGAATTAGATTCTCGAAATCGACTCGAGAAAAATTCTACTGGCATTTTAATACATCTATAAAACGAGGCGATTTTGTTAAACAGACTCTAATTTAATGGTTAATTTTATAAAATTGTGTAATCTTTGTTTCTCTCTCTCTTTATATATATTTTTATAGCTTTATTCTACGACAGCAAAAATAGAAAATTATAATGTTAATGCATAATATGAAAAAGAATTTTATATATATAATAAATCTTAATAAATAGTATAGAATATTTAAAATATTTAACATACATTTTTGTAATATCTATGCAAAATTAATATTACATCTGCAACTAATATATATGCATTATAAAAAACATTTTAAGCAAAAGTTTATATATATTATACGATAATAAATGTGTGTAATTAATTTAATATATTTTTTTTCAAGGCGTACGGTATCTCTGAAAAAATTTCTCATATATGCAAATTTAGATAAAGTTTTAAAAATTGTTATTAATAATTTTGAAAAATTAAAATATATAGAGATATTGAAATGTTAGCTTTACTCTCAAATCATACATAGAAGGTATAGGATATAGAAAATAGAAATGTTTTAATTTATAATATCAAAAAGAGAGAAATTGAAATATATATATATATATATATATATATATATATATATATATATATATACACACACAATATATTCATATATACATTGTATATATGAATATGCAGTAGAGTGGTTTTTTCTATAATCAAATAAATTTAAATTACAAATGTATGTACACATATACTCGGATATTGAATCGCATCACCGAATATTTATTTAAGAACGCATTCTCCGGCCAATTTGAATCTAATATTTTCTTAACAAAAATATCGAGGAAGGTCATCATTTTTTGCAAATTTTTAATTTTTCTCATCATGTATTTTTGTAACTAAGCTTCGCAAATAAAAATCCTTTTTCAAAGTAAATTTAGCGGCAGTTAATTAACAATGTATTTTTTAAATTTGACAAAGTTTTGTTTGCGAAAAATCCTGTTTTCATTTGTTTGTAACTCGTAAATTATTGATGTCTCAATATTTTTGCTATCGAAAAAACTCATCTCCAAAATTGACCAGAGAATCTCCTCTTAAAAGAACATCCGGCGGTTTTGGAAACACCCTCCACATTATGATAATAGAATTATGTAGCTCGTTATTTTATAAGCAATATATGAAATAGTTAAACGGGAAAGGTAGATAGGAAATACGTCGTGTATTACATCGCCATACAGAATCACTGTCGTTTTAAATAATGTCTACCGTCATGGAGAGTCTCATATAATCGGGGATGAAACAAGAGAAAAAGGCATCTTGCGCGTTTTTCCCGCAGCTTTTCCCATTATAGAGTAATCTCACGGAGGTAAAGCGAGGCGAGAGATCGCCGCTCGTTACCAGCGCGCTGAGAATGGATTTATTCGCTGCCGTTGTAAAGAGAAAGAAAAAAAGAAAGGACATACGCCACTTTGCCGTCCACTTACTGTCGCCAAAGAGACAGAGAGAGAGAGAGAGAGCCATCTCTCTCGAACATCTCGTAATCGGATGATACAAAGATGAACGCGAATGTCTTTGTGCGCCAGAAATCGACACTCGACGAATGAGCAAACGCGCGCGAATCTATCCTTTCATATGCGACATTTCTTTTCGTGACTTCTCCATCGGTATCAAAGAAGAAAAGAAAAGAGGATAGCTGGCACGAGGACCTCAATCCTTTCCTTTAATCCTCCTTTCCTCTTTCCGTCCGCGTTCACTCTCGAGAAATTACGATCAAATCCCGCGGGGTGAACGAGATGCGAAAAGGACAGATGATGTTCGGCAAGAAATGGAGGAGGAAAAAAGGAGAAGACGGGCGCGCCGGAGTACTCGAAAGAGATGAGGGAGGAGAAAAGAGGAGAGAGTACGATTTTGATCGGGGAAAAGTAGGAGCACTCGATCGTGATGCTTCGCGAGAGGGTGGCACAATCGGAAGCTCTCCATGTCGCTTGGAGGAAAGAGAAATTCGCTCTCGCGACTCGGCGTTTTCCGTCGCGAGAGAGTCTTCCTGCTCCTCTACCTGCACGTCTACAATCGAACGTTGTACTTTATCTTTCGCCACTTTATACGGAGCAGGGAATTTAACAAATGGATCTTTATCTGCCTGCGCGATGCTAAGTTTGATTACGCGACATACATCTCTCTCAGTTCTCGAAAAAATATTTGCATATTTGTCGCATAATCGTGTAATCATTTTGTGCTATGTTCATTGAAAAAAATTAAAAAAATAGAGAAAAAGAAAATGGTAAAAGATAATACTAATATATATATATATATATTTTTTTTTTTAAACTCATCTAAAAGTGTAATGTTAAAAAATTTATGTATATCCAATTTTAATAAAAATATTTTATGCGACTCTGGAAAAAATCTCTCAAAGAAGACGAGATATAAGAAACGATTAAGGTAATTTACATTCTGGAATGCCGAATAAATGCCATTTCTCTCTGTTTGCCTTTTTCTCGTCTTCCAAGATGTATCCCGAGCAAATACTCGACGGGATGAAAATTTATTGGCAATATCGCGACACGGGCGCGAGCGGTAGCTCGGAGCCGAGCCGTAGCTCTTGTATGAAAAATACATTCGCGTAATACGTTTCAAGCCGGTTACCTCCCCAACGGGCGGTCGATTGTCTCGCGGGACCAAAACGCGTGTATCGCATAGCGGCACGATTCCGCTAGTGAAATACTACCGCGTTATTATTAAGACCCGCGCGGCGCACGTGCCCCGCCCCGAGAGAGGAATGCATTATGCGAATTTATACGCGTGCGTATAGAGGCGCATCGTAAATTTGTCGCGAGATTTATGCGACATCGATATATCCGACTCTCAAATAACAGCCGTTCGTGAGGTGCGATAGGCAACCGATCGGAAATCCACTCCCTTCGGACAAATCGCACAGATAAGATTCTCCCGCGGAACTTTGCGGAATTTATTGAATTCCCTCTTGGACACGTGCAAGTTTTAAGTACTTATACGACACGCCGAATCGTGTTCGCCAACTTCTCCGTCTTCTAACGACTCGGTGATTCGAGTCTTATCCATCAACTTTCCGATTGAATCTTTTACGCGAACATTGAAATTCTAATAATTATTTTATCGATTGCGGGACACATTAAAATGTGAACAAAAAAAAAATTTAAGTACGTGTAATATTCATTTAAAAATAACAAAAATGCCTCTGTTTTAAAGTAACGCCGTTTTTTTACAAAGATATTTCTCACTGAGTCTTTCTTAATATTATTATTATTTTAGTGTCATAAATTTTATTTTGCAAATTACTGTTTACATTTCTATAATATAATTAAAAATTTATTAAAACGAGAAATATGTCTATTTTAAAAATATAATATTTGAAGTGTCAAATGCATCGCTCAGCTAAGGCAGACTTTTATTGATATGAAATAATACACAGCATAGTGTCGAGATAACCAATCAGCATCGCGAAAAAGAGGCAACTATACTTACAAGTATTGATTTAACATGTCCTTTTTAAGAATGGAAAAGTTTCGATCAAAATTTTTTGATCAAATTTTTTGATCAAAATCATAGCATCATTAAAGTTTCAAATGAGGAATGAAGCAAAATTTGATAGATTATGAATATAGAAGACGAGAGAAAGCTCCTTGTGCTCTTGAATGACTCAAAGTCAAAATGTGATGTTCGATCTGGAACTGTCAGTAACTACAGATAGAGAGGCAGCAAGAGAATTTCAGAGATAAACGCTGCTGGATGCTGACGTCGTTTCTAGGTCGATGTATCCGAAAAGCCAACGAAATTGAACTGGTCTCTCCTTTCATGCCCCCGCCTCTTTGCTGTACCAACTGCTTTGCCTTTTGATGAAAAATTATTCGTCAACGAGACAGAATGCGAGAGACAGAAAGGGAACAAGAACAAAGTGATAGAAAGCAGGAGAGAGAAAGAGAGATTAGATGCATTATTTAAAGATTGTATCATTGTCTTCAAACACCTGATCGCAATGACTTCGAAAATCGACTATAAGAATTTTATTGTTAGCAAGTATTACGATGCCATATAAGCAACAATATGCGATACATGTATTTAATACTTTATCTTGGATATTGTAGTATTTGCATTTATTTCACACATTTGTGTTCCTTGCACAATAATTAACAATTTTCATTTAACAGAATGTGTATAATTTTCTTTAAAAATTATTTTTATGTTTACTTTATTTAATTATGCTAATTATGCTTAATGTATTTATATTTTTTAATCTTTAATTTAATTAATAATAATAAAAGTAAAAAATCTGTTTTTATACAATTATTATTATGTAAATGAGAAAACCATGAATTTTTTAAATAACATAGAGTAACGCTCGCGAATGTTATTATGCTGAAAGCATTTTCTCGACGTTTTCGCTTGCAGATGGTACGCGCAAACAGGTGCGGAACCAATGTTGGTACTTTCTGGGCCAAGAACTAGATTACTTGGTTCTGTATTAGCCATCGAGGCGGTAACATTAGAGGACAGCGGTGTATATCGCTGTTCTGCTTCTAATCCTGGTGGGGAAGCGAGTGCCGAAATCAGGTGATACAGATTAAAGTTAATGAAATAAATTATTGACAAATGTCAATTATTAATTACAGAATTGATAATCTATGTTATTATTTTGTTTACGCCAAGCGTTTCAATTACATCTTGTCTCTTTAATAATTACATCATCACGCGTCGTCTGATAGCGTCGTGAGTTAAATGTAGCTCGTAGCTAACGTAATATCGATATTTTTATTATAACGTCAGGTTAATCGTGACGGCGCCTCTTCACGTGGAAGTGACGCCTATGTTGCTCAGCGTTCACTTAGGAGGCAATGCCGAGTTCAGATGCGAGGTTGGTACACATCCGCAAGCTGGACCGCATTTTATTACGTGGTACAAGGACGGCAGGCAACTGCCAGGATCGGGAAGGCAATCGGAATTATTGAGGCTCAACGGAATCGGAAGGGACGATCGCGGCATGTATCAATGCATCGTGAGAAGATCGGAAGGCGATACGGCTCAAGCATCGGCGGAACTTCAATTAGGCGGTACGTAAATGTTTTCTTTATCATTCAGTTCGTCTCCTTTTATACGAATCACGGAAATTTTCGAAAAAGAATCGCAAGTTTGACTTTTCGAATAAATGTCATGCGTAAATGAAGAAGCGTCGAAAATAATAATGCATAAAGTAATTGAAATCTTAAAAAGTTGCATTCGGCTGATAGATATTGCAACTGTACAGTTTTCAATCAATCTACAATTAAAATATAGTTCTCTAGTTATAAATAAAAGTTTCTTCATTTTCATAGCATCGCAGAGAAAAATTTTATATGGCTTATTGTTAGCAATAAATAATATTACGCCCAATAAGAATAGTTTAATTTTAAACAGTTACTCCAACATGAAACATTCCGCAGTTTAAGTATACCATTAAACGCTCCACGTAACAATTCAGCTTTACGCGAAAAGTACCAATAACAGCACTCCGATGGCGAATGTTGCATCAGCCCCAGAGATATCTCGTATAATAACGGTGACATCTAGGACGGTGACCCGATCTCCTTATGCCAGGATATTGACTCTTTCTCTCCTTCTCCCTCTTCGTCGCTCTTTTTCCCTCGCGTCATCTTCGAAAAGCGTCGTCAAAGCGCCGTCCCTGCAAAAGGGAAGACACTGGCAGCGCACCGATCGACAGCCCGCGTTATTCTACCTATCGAATTACACAGAACTTGATTACTCGGCAAAGAGGCGGCGGTCGCCGCGTGCCGAGCTGCTGGTCGAGAGGCAGGGAGCACTTTGAAGTGCAGAGGGATCTTCTTTTACAGCGTTTTACCTCGTTTCGTAACTGCGCAACTTCGTCTTTGCCTCGTACCATCTTATCCCGTCCTGTACAGGACGTCCAGCACCTTTCACGGTATCGACCACTAATAGATATCTCGATGAATTTAAAGTCAGTTCTTTCTCAAACGATAAAAAAAAAAGTTTGCAGCTCTAATTACAGAAATATTTGAGGCAGGAAATTAAGAGGTTTCTGTGAATTAAATTTCATCAACGAGAAACCAGCAGAAACTTTGTTAGTCAGTCCCAAGTGGATTGTGTTTCTCGGTCGAGATTTAATTCCGAGTTTTGCTTCTCCCCGGAATCAACGTTGAAAATTCAGAAGAAGCCGCAACTACCAATGGCTGTTTGTAAAATATTCGCGGATTATTAAAAATTCATTAAAGAATCTATTGCTAATAGTTGAACGTGCGGCACAGAGCGATGCCGAACACACCCCGTATGTCTAGATCAGGCGTTGTTCGGGGGATGTAGGCGGCAGAACAGGGTGACCAGCAGGAAGGAGGGGCCTTTGAAACAACAATGAAGTTAACGTCTCTCGCTCGTCAGCGTCAGTAATGCACGGAATTTACGTCAAAGGGAATTCGAGCGAGCGCCAACGGCAGGGACATCCCGGGGTGCGCGGGCGAGTGAGACAAAGCGATCGCCGATGCAATTTCGCCGTGCGCGAGAACGGACGAGGCGGAGAAAAACGGCTCGGCTGCGGCCCGGCCGGAACGGAACGGCTGCAGAAAAAGTCATTTCCGAGACCGGAAAAAGAGAGAGAGAGAGAGAGAGAGAGAGAGAGAGAGAGAGAGAGAGAAAGTGCGATGGGCAAATTGTGCGAAATGCATTCCGCCAAATTCAAGTACCACTCACTCGTAAAATCTACCCGGCGAAGTAGCCGCGTACGATTGGTCGATAGTTACCGACGTTCTCGCGATTAGCGGACGGTTTATCGATTCGTTCTGATTGCATCGGCTTCGGAGAAATCGGGGAGGAAAAAAGTGATTTCCATGAAACACATCGTTGCGCTATTGTAAAATTTATACTAGTGTTTGATTATTAGCATACAAAAAATATGCATCGGATGTAGGAAAATTAATTTTTGCCAGAGCTTTTTCCTATTTATTCTCTCTTAGATATTAATGTAATATAACTATATATATATATATATATATATATATATATATATATATATATATATATGTATATGTGGGCCTCAAAAACATATCTTTCATGTATCGCCGCTGCACATAAAACGTTTCGCTCGATACAATTTGAAACATCAGAATAAAAGCGCGAATTCTATGGTACGTAACAGAATAGAAGCAGTGGCAGAAAAGTCATTTCCTCGAACGAATAAAACTGCCAAATTACTCAAAATGAATTTCTCGTATTTCAATCGGAGCTATACACGCACGCTTAAAGCGGGTTTTTACCAATTTGATTAACATCCGAGTGCTTTAATTTGCCACTCTTATTGTTCCGTCAAAAATAATTGTAGCAATGTCGAGAACATCGAAGAAATGAAGATATAAATCCCATTGTTCTATTGCAATAAAAGAATTTTCTTGCGGCATTTTAAGAAATCTCCGCTGAAATAAAAATATTTATGCGCAAATCGACATATAGGCCGATCGATCGATATTTTAATTAAATTATAACAAATATTTCTTTTTCATATTCGATATTTCGCACACTTTGACAGATATTGAATCGCGCGACATACAATCAACGTAAAAGCCGTATGGAAGATGTTCCTGTTGAATGACAAACACATTTTCCTCCGAGATACCGTAATGCTGGCGTCGGTCGCCATCACAAGCACTTAAAATTCCATTTCATCGACCGGAGGTGAAACAGCCGCGATGTCGCGACTATGAGAGACGCGCTAATGATCGCCGAGAGGCAGAGAGACGGGGATTCATCAATTTGCGCATGGATTCGCGAGCAAGAGAATCCGACATTCATTCGGATCATTTTCTTCCTTTCTTCTTCGAAGGCAGCGGGCCCATATTCTCTTTGCAACGCGACAGCGAAGCTTTTTTAATGACGATGAAATCGACATTTTAATTACGAGCACAGCCGGATAAATCGGCGCGGTTGTTCGATCCCGATGAGTTCTTCTCTCGCGTTACACGGCCAAGATTCATATAGTGAATCTTCTTCTACTACTCTCTCTCTCTCTCTCTCTCTCTCTCTCTCTCTCTCTCTCTCTCTTTCGCGGGCTTCGCGTACATCAGTCTTATTTTCTCCATGTTGCCGGAGTAACATCGACAAAGAAAGGAGAAATATTCGTGCTTCCATGACGGCGGGTCTATTGTCTCTCGTATTTCCATCACGATGTGCGCTGGGCGTGGCGGCTTTCAGGATCAGGATATCGTTCGCCTTCTTCTTTCTACGGTTCGCTCGTAACCCTTGCTTTAACCTCCGCTGCACTCGCATTTTATTGTCAGACCACGGTACTCGCGTGGATTACATCGGTAATCCACATTTTCATAGCAGAGATAAATATTGTACAAATATGTACGGGTATAAAATTTCTCGACTTGAATATAAATATACTAGGCTTGGGTTGTAAGATAAAAATGCGAAATATTTCTGTAATAATTTTTAAGAACGAAAAATCGGTTTAGTCGATATGGAATTTGCATTAATTTCACACCGCCTGCGTGTCTCTTTTATTTTAAACGGTCGCTTGCAGCTACATATTTCCCCAAGTTCCAGCAACTTTGATTAACGATAACACTTGGCGGCATAAAGTATCCGGCGCATAATTAAGCTCGACTTACACGTTAACGTTCCAGACGCGCCACCGGTACTCCTATACTCGTTCATCGAGCAAACACTCCAGCCAGGACCCGCCGTATCCTTAAAATGTTCCGCCGCAGGAAATCCTACACCACAGGTATCATGGGCGTTGGATGGTTTTCCCTTACCGACTAATGGAAGGTAAGTTTGTCCCTTAATTCTCTCTCCTAAATGACCTAGATTTTTGCTGATATTCCGCGTCCTCATTTTCAAGACTCCATATATCTCAAAACTCACTAGTAAAATGACAAAAAAGAAAAGTGGAAAGAAAGAAAAGAAAAGAAAACAATATCGCGAGTTGTTCACTTTACCCGTATAATTATGGCATCGATTACAATATCAAATATACAATATTTTATTTTCCTTACGTTATTATCACATGACGCATACACGCTATTATTCACGATATCAATAACATTCGGAAAGGCAAAGTACGAAATCGAGATCGACTGAAAATGGCCTTCTTGAAATAAAGGCGCCATCCAGAGAGCAAAATAGCCCTAAACGTTACTTACGCCACTATCGTTACTGAATCATAATTTCTGACGGTGTCATTGCATGGATCGTTTCGCGAATGCGTGCAAATAATTTCGTGTGTAATTTCCCAGGCGGAAACGAGAATATCTATCGCATGTGGATGCCATATATACTGGCCACGTCGTTGAATACATATATGCGCGAGCATCACATGTAATTTAACGACTGATCGGTATAAAGGATCCATCATCTCGCGGATCTCGCCGTATACCGTATTTTATCACCGCCTTTCCAGTCTGCCGCTCGTCTCGTATCTCTTTGCTCGCTGTCGGACGTAGTTTTGTTTGTGGCTATAGTTTTATTCTCGGCTCGAGATCGAGATGGAATCTAGACAAATTCTAAACGATAATGCCAGAGATGTATCGCGAGATTCATGAGATCGTGCCATTTTCAGAGCTGTCTGGTATGTCAGATCAACAATAGATAGGAACATGTGTGAAATGCTTCTCTGAAAAATCTATGTATCTTTCCGCCAATTTTTATTACGCTTTCATTACGTAATATTATACATCCTATTGTGCTAGAAATATTATTATTGTAACTGTGTGTGGGTCTGTATATTATTGTATAATACAATTTTTTTTCTTTTTTTTTTTTGGAAAATACGGATATCAAAATTTAATTCACTTTTTCTATCAAATTCGATGAATACGAATGAATTATTGAATGTACTATTACCGTATAAATTGATTTTTTTAAATGAAAAACGCATTGATTGTTGCACAAGATTCGTCATTGGTCAATATGTAACGGTGCACGGCGACGTCATATCCCATGTCAATATAAGTCACGTTATGGTGGAGGATGGAGGGGAATATTCCTGTACCGCTGAAAATCGTGCGGGAAAAGTAACACATGCTGCGCGACTGAATGTTTATGGTACGTAACTTTTGTTAATTATTCTTATATGTAATAACGAGATAAAATTGCAAATGACATTAATTTTATATGATCTCTATAAAACTGATCATATAACGATCCTCTTCCCTAAGAAAAATAATATTTCGTTTACTTAGTTCGTTTATTTAGGAAAAAGATTGAGATAATTTCTAAATTGATTGTTATCGCTTTTATCAATGTTTCCGGTTAGAGTTCAAAGCCTTAAAATGCAAGCATATATATAAATGTAGAAATTTTTCATCTAGGACTTCCATACATACGCCTGATCCCGAAAGTGACCGCCGTCGCCGGCGAGACTCTCCGTTTGAAGTGTCCCGTGGCTGGATATCCGATCGAGGAGATCAAGTGGGAGAAATCGAGTCGCGAGTTACCGGACAATCTGCGTCAGAAGGTACTTCCGGACGGCACCCTGATGATTAGCAACGTGCAGAAAAATGGCGACCCTGGCGTGTACACCTGTTGGGCCAGGAACAAGCAGGGTCACAGCGCAAGGAGATCCGGAGACGTCGCGGTGATCGGTAAGGCATATCACTTCCGGTTTCCTACGATAACAAATTGTCGCAGATGGACCATTTCAACGGAAGACGATCTGGTAACGGATGCCACGAGGAGACGAGGGCGATTCGCAAGATCGGGAGGACAAATTCGAGCATTACCGAATGATTAATCAAAAGAGGAACAAAGAGGGTCACGCGGGTCAAGAGCGGTAGAGATAATTTCTAGGATTGCACGCGAGGGGAGACGCAGACACACGCCATGTGTTACCGATTGCCGTCTATATATACGTGCGCTCACGAGCTCTCTCGTTGTTATTATTCCAGTTCCCCCCAAAATTAGCCCGTTCACGGCAGATCGCGATTTGCACCTCGGCGAGCGTACCACCCTGACATGCTCGGTGACTCGCGGCGATCAGCCGCTGTCCATCACGTGGCTCAAAGACGGACGCTCGATGGGACCGTCGGAGCGCGTCACTGTCACCAATGTGGACCAGTACAATAGCATACTGATGATTGAAAGTTTATCTCCAGATCACAACGGCAACTACTCGTGCGTGGCCCGTAATGTGGCCGCAGAGGTATCGCACACGCAGCGGCTTGTGGTTCATGGTAATCCTCCTCTAGGCCCCCTACAATTTGCCCGACGACCGCCTGACCGCCCGAGTTTTGCGTGTGCGTGTGCGTTGCGTGCGTGCGTGCAAATCACGTCGGCCGGTTTCGGAAATGGGTCGCGCATATAAAAGCTGCATGTAGAAAAATCTTGTGTCATTGCGTCATAAACGGCAACGTTGTTACATTTTGATTCGCGAGAATGCGAAATATGTCGTAAACAATTTCATTTAACGTGAAGAAGAATAATAAAATTTAACTTTAACGATACTCTCAATTAAGCGATCCATGACGATGATCTCGCCGACTTCTCGTTACCAAGGAACGTAGAGACTTGGTAACTTGTAATTAAAGATTGCTCACGCTTAGCGTGACTCTTCCTTATGCACGATACCCGCTTCTACCTCTCCCACACGTCCTCGAAGGGAAGTCGTACTTCGATTTCTCGAGAGCGACGCCGCGCGTTTCCTTCAACATCTAATTATATATCTAGCATTACCATCTGCATTACATTTTTGCAAAAACTATGCAAACAAAATACGAAGAATCTTTTTTTTTTTTTTTAAAGAAAAAGCTTATATTTGAGATATGCAAAAGATAATTAAATAACTTGAAGAGGAAACGACGCGGTAGCTTCGGAAAAATGAACGAACGCTCGCTCTTATATTGGAAAGAATCGGATGCTGCGTGCAAGTGTGCAATGTCAATTTAAGTGTATAAGGTGTGAGGGCGTCAGGGGCAGGTCCGCGGCGGGGCCACCCTCTCTCTCCTCTACATTGCTACGTTACTATACTGCCTCTATTGTACATATTCTACATATATACATATTATATTCTATATATATCTATACATATACATGGACGTACCACTGTTTATATGAGAAGCGGAAGGAACGAAAATAAAAAAAAGAAATATATATATATATATATATATATATACATATACATATATATACATACATATATCATAAAATTTATATATATATATATATATATATATATATATATATATATATATATATATATATGTATAAAGAAAAAACACATACCTGGTATTACAAGGTTCTTGCGTTTTTTGGTGCCATCTTTTTCTTGCTCTCACGTATGGTTCTCTCTTCTCTCTTGACCTTTTCCAGTACCCCCTATTATTGAGCCATTTACGTTCCAAGAGGGACTATCCGAGGGGATGCGGACGCGGACGGTGTGCGGGGTCGCGGCGGGAGATCCACCCCTAACCATATCCTGGCTGAAAGACGGCCAAAATCCCTTTCCCTTGCCGCCAAATCTGGCCTCCGTCGCAAACGTCTCCCAACTGGATCCCTACTCGAGCCTTCTCAGTATAACGAATCTTGCGGCCGAGCACTCCGGCGACTATACCTGCGTCGCCGCGAACCCCGCCGCCGAGGTCAGGTACACGGCCAAGCTACAGGTAAAAGGTAACTAGATAATCGCCGACCCTTGTCCTAGCGTTCCTAATAATCGCCTTGTCAATCCCATAATTGTTTCATCCCGGATTTAAAAATTAAATTATCAAATTATTAATTATAGATTTCTAATTTCTTTTCAAAATTATAGGAATCTTATTTAAAATTGTTTAGATAGATTAAGTTCTTTGATATCTGAAAATGTGTGAGCGTTAGTTTAAAGTGTAAAGTATCTAAAAAAAAAGTATATATATATATATATATATATATACACACATACAATTTAAATAATAAGACTTTTTTATAAATTTAAATTATGAAATACAACGTTATATATTAAGAAAAGTTGTTAAAGAAATTTTCAATGATGTTGTACTTATAATTAGATATTCGTAAAGAGACGGGAAATTTCGAGATTTCGCAGTCGAATTTCATCTTGCAAACATCCATTCCACAGCCCCTTGTCAACCGCTCTCCGACTCAATCGCTATTTCATCATCCATCGTCATCGACATATCATCGCGCTTATTGACTCGGTTCCCGCTTCACCATAGCTCATCATAGCTGTGTTCTCGCCAGGATGTGACGTTTAGAGAGACTGTAGTCCATGGCTTAAAGACGATACTGTTATTCGGAGCGACAGCATATTCACACCCAGGCGAGATCACGATCGTTATGCACCTATCCTTGCTCTCTCTCTCTCTCTCCACCTCCCATCATTCTTTTCATTCATTTCCCGTTCCTTAACCTAACGAATTTATCCTAGAAATCCATTCGAGATATTCCTTCTTAACCCAGACACAGTGTGTATTACATTTGCGTTGCTTTGGCTCTCTGGGAATGCGTCGGTATCTCGTGGATCCCCGAGGTTTGCTTGACTTGACCGAATAATAAAGGTAACAGTTTGCACCTTTCCTTATTTTTTACTCGTTTCAACAACAACTACAACAACAACAGCAACAACTGCAGCTACAATAAATTGAAAACGAAAAAGATTTTTTCTGGCCTGAGATGCGTGCGTGCGTGTGAGCATCGATATTTTATTCGGCATGATCTCTTTTCGTAGTTTCGTAGATCACTCTGCCTGCACATTTTACGTGTAAATATATATATATATCTTTGTATATGTGTATGTTTATAAAATTATATTTAATTATCTATATATCTATATATATACATATCAAGTATCTTGATCACCCGAGTGCGAGCACGTGCCACTACGCTCACGACCAATCTTCACCGATCTTTGCGCTGGCTCTTTGGGCTCGTTGGAAGACAACTTTTATTCACTTCTGCATGTCTTCTCACCATCTCTATCTATCTATCTATCTATCTATTTCTGTCTTTCTCTTTCTTTCTATCTCTATTTCTTTTTCTTCTTTCCGTCTGTCTCTCTTTCTCATTTTTATATTTCTTTCGTCGCGACGAGACGAGAATATCGAACGCTCGCGTAACACATTCGCAACCTCTCTTTCGCGTAAAAGTAGACGAAACGATTTTACAAGAATAATAAAAAGATTTTAAACACTCGCCGAAATTGATAGAGCCTTAAATTCTCAAGAATGGATTTAAAGAATCCGAATTCGAGCGTACATTCTCCGCTTCGTTAGCGACTGGTAATGTAGGCTAGTAGTATATATATTATTAATTAAATTCGTACTTTATCGAACTAGTCGTTAGACGCGGGTACTTACATATACATATATATTGTTATTATTGTTATCATTATTATTATTCGCCTCCTTCACGAGGTCCGCATCCAAGCACATCCCGCCCTTGCGTACCTTTCCGAGAGTTCTACTTGTTTCACACGCCATCGTTTGGGCTCAAGTATATATATATTTGTATACTCACGTTACATATATATTATATACATATACGTCTATATATCTATATCTATCTATCTATATATATATATTATATATTGTCGCACGCGATCGATGCGTGGCCGATATTTTGCCGTCTTGTAAAACGTTGAAAACTCCCACTCACAGTATTTCGCTTGTGCAGCGTTTTTTTCACCACAGTAAGAAGTAGAACCTTGCCAAACAAATACACCTAATCGTACAAGAACCAACCCCTACGAGACATTGTCGACAAATCGATGCGCGACGCAAAATCTCGCGCCTTGGTCGAGAAACTTGGACGATCAAGCATCCGTCTTATTTTTTTTCCCCCTTTTTTTTTACGAGCTAAGAGCTGTATACGTACCATTGTATCGCGCGCTATCATAGAAACGCCTTCGTTTCGTTGTCCTTGTTGGTAGCTCGTAGGAGAGTTAACGTTGCAAATAATAGATGATCGATTGCCCTTGTCCCCTGTCACTTTCCTTGTTACCCTGTTGCCGTGTTGAACATAGAGGTGAATTGTCTGCTGCTGCCTGGCGTGCGAATGACACGAGACTTTATATCTAGATATATATATATATATATATATATATATATATATATATATCAATTAACACCCGCGAAATACGCCTCGCATCGATTCATGAACCCTTGATTCTCCAACTCTACCCCCCACCTACATACTTACCTTCATTCTCACTGTATCTTCTCTCAGTATCTTTATCAGTTTCTTCATCATGCAAATAGCCGCGTATGTCGCGTCAAAAGCGCGGAAATTTGAGAACTGCAAAAGTCGAACTGAACGAAAATAGCGCGTTATTTCAAAAGAAAGATCAAAAGAACATTCCAGAGCTTTACACGCGAGACTATTTCTCTGTGTGTACATTTCACTTTTTCTCTTTCTCTCTTTCATGTCTATTTTATCGGTTTGTCTGAGATTCGATCTCTTTGACGACGCATAGCCTCTACAATCGCGCGTTGAAAGCAACACGAGCTCACGTAGCTTCCTTTCGTTTGCGCCGCGCTTTTTTACGATTCTCCGTCTATCGTGAAAACGTACCTGTCTCTAAATCGCTAACGACCAGTAAAGCAAGACATAATAAGTTGAACATTGGCACCCGTGACGGATTTGTGTAAAGCGGCTCTCTCTGACGTTGCAGTGCCGCCCAGATGGATCGTCGAGCCGACCGACGTGAGCGTGGAAAGGAACCGCCACGTCGCTCTGCACTGTCAAGCGCAGGGTGTTCCGACGCCGACCATCGTCTGGAAGAAAGCCACCGGTGAGACGAATAAAAGAATTTCAGTATACAAATTTTTATCGTGCAAAGATTTATCTATATTTATTTATTGGAACTTGTTAGAAACTTAAAATGTAAATTAAAAATAATAAAACACTTTTATAAAAAATGAAATGTTAGTTGGCTTTGACGCGGTATATTCTTTAACAGGAAGCAAAGCTGGTGATTACGAGGAGTTGCGTGAAAGAACGTACACGAAAATCCTCAGTAACGGCACGCTGCTGCTGCAACATGTGAAAGAAGACAGAGAAGGTTTCTATCTATGCCACGCGAGCAACGGCATAGGAAGCGGTTTAGGCAAAGTCGTGCAGTTAAAAGTCAATTGTGAGTAAAATGTTTAAATCACATTTTGCAATTAAACTACACGCTTTTTAATAACACGACGATATGGTGAGCGCGATAAGCAATAATACGAGCAAAGCCTTCATTCCATTTTTATCTTACCATTCAGCTTTTCTGTGTGTCGCTTTGCGGTTTTATAGCATCTCCGTATTTCGCGGCACCATCGCGACTCGTAACCGTAAAGAAAGGGGATACGGCGACGTTACACTGTGAGGTACACGGCGATAAGCCGGTTACCGTTACCTGGCTGAAAGGCGGCAAAAGCGAGCTTAATCCCTCGACGAATTACCGGTAAGTTGAAATTAACTGTACGTAGTATAATCGGAAGGAGTTCGCCGACGCGATAAATCGATACGCGATGAATTAACTGAAACTTGCGCACGGCGCAAAATCTCTGCCTTGCTACGATTCTCATCAAATTATCGTGTCTTGCTCGTTCAATGTAATCCACATTTCGATCCGCGCGTTATTCTCGATAAATCGATCGCATCGGAATTTAGCAAATGAAATATAACGATTAAGGCATTATATAATAATGAATACCGGGCTGATAATAGAGAAGGCATGTCAAGTGTATCTACTTTTGAAAAATGCAAGAGAGCGCATTAAATATCTCCAATTGAAAAAGTCAATTATAATTAGTTTATCCGTTTATTAAGAGAATACCGAAATATGTTGTTCAAAGGGAATTGTAAAATATTAGCGTGTAACTTTTCTGTGTGATACAACGGCATATTTCATATTTGTGTCTCTTGTACAGAGTTTTTAATGAACTTTTATAAAATTGCTATAAAGCGTCGCAGTGAAGCAGGAAGTAACACCGGATGGTATCATAGCGCAATTGCAAATCTCATCAGCGGAAGCCGCCGACAGCGGTGCGTATTTTTGCCAGGCGAACAATCTTTACGGTCGCGATCAGCAGCTGGTGCAACTCCTCGTGCAAGGTACGATACGGTTTTTAGGTCAATTCGCCCCGACATGAAATAATTGAATTCCAAATGTAATATTCTTGCGCTATGCGCATATATATTGACACATGAGTGCATTAATATCGAATTCCGCACGTTTTAGAGCCACCACAACCACCGAACGCCCTAGAAACTGCCATGGTGGCGAGTCGTAGCATTAACGTTAAGTGGCAACATAAGTCACAGGACACCAGCGAGGTCACCAAGTATATTCTTCAGTACAAAGAGGGCGAAGGTAAATTATTATTTACATGAAATAAGATTTAATAGAATAGAGAAATTCAATTTTAAGGAACGATAATTTCAAATTTCGTTAGAAATTATTCTGTCGGAAATTATAACTTATTTATCCAAATAACACCGCTTGTGTATAAAAAATAATTTCAACGTTAAAAAATATAATTTTATCTGTATTCTTCTTTGTATTCTTTCAATGTATTTCTTTAAAATTTATCCTTCATTTTGATCATCTGATATAAGAAGTCAATTTTTTCAATTTATCATCACATTAACATGTAGCTAAATAAAATTTTGAAATTGAAACTGCTAGGTGGAATGTGGCAGCAACAAGAATTTACCGGACCACCACTGCCGTATGCGGCATTAATCGATGACCTGAAACCAGCCACGAGATATACCATACGCGTGATAGCAGAAGGTCCAGCGGGTCGATCTGTCCCCTCGGCGGAACTCGTCGTCAGAACTGAACCGCAGAGACCAGCTGGCCCGCCGCTGAATCTCGCAGCTCGAGCCCTTTCCTCGTCGGAGATTCTCGTCAGTTGGTCACCGCCCTTGGCGGAACTTCGTCACGGTGATATACAAGGTTTCAACGTCGGCTACAAAGAAACGAGGTAACCGTTATTTAAGAATGTCCGAGTATAAAATATGCGATATAAAATAACTATTAAAAAGGATTATATAATCAATAAATTATAAAGTTTGTAGTAATTTTTGTAATAATATATGTATTTGGATGTCGATTAAAATTTTATTTGATATTGAATATATCTTTAGACTGACCATATTTAAAAAAAAAAAAAAAAAACTAAAATTGAATTTGTAAAGAATTATGAATAAATACCTTAACGGAAGAGAACGAGCAAGATATTCTTATTGCAGTTCGAACAATCCATCGTACAACTTCAGCTCCGTATCGGGCGATGGAGAGGAAGGTGGCGGGGAGCTTCGACTTACAGGTCTTAGGCCTTACACTAGATATACTCTAGTCGTTCAAGCTTATAATCAGGTCGGGCCAGGACCTTTGTGCGAACCATTGCTCACGCAGACATTGGAAGACGGTGATCATTATAAATTTTTTTGAAAAATCTTTATTTGTTTATCTTTTTTTCTCTGTTATTGCTGAGATGAATTTCTAAGACAATTGTTAAAAAAATGATTGTTTGCAGTTCCCAGCATGCCACCAGATGATGTGAGATGTGCTGCGCTCACTTCTCAGTCTTTGCAAGTCTCCTGGCAACCTCCGCCCAACACGCACAGCAATGGCATTATTCAAGGCTATAAATTAAATTACGAACCAATTTTGGCGGATGCGTGGCGAGGATTGGACGAGATGGAGGTGATTATTTTTTCAAATTAATTATTTGTTTTCTGTATATTTTTCTAATCGCAATTAATTGGTTGATTTCGTGATTAGGTTCGTAAAACGAGCGCTCTAACGACGGTTCTAACTGGACTTAGGCGATACACTAATTACACTATTCAGGTTTTGGCTTATACCAGAATTGGCGACGGTGTGCCCTCCACAACAATTTATTGTCAAACGGACGAAGACGGTGATTTATTTGACATTCCAAAATAATCTCTTCTGGTAAAACTTTACTAAGTATTTTTCTCTCGTTTTTTTTATTTAGTGCCAGGCAGCCCAGCTGATATCAAAGTTGTCGTGAGCTCGCCGCAAGCTCTTTTTATCTCATGGCTACCTCCGCTCGAACCGAATGGAATTATTACAAAATACAACCTTTATACAAGGTAAAAATAAAACAGAATCTATGTTACTATTGCACTTTGTCTGTCTTATATATCTATGGCCAAGAGATTTTACATCTCGGATAAAATCAAATTTTTTATCACATTTATTCTTTTATCAAGTTTGCAAAGATAATGAAAAATTTTGCAGAGTTGTTGACGGACGGGAAGAACTCAATCACGGTAAGAAGACATTACCTGCCACAAGCACATATTTCGAGGCAACCGACTTGCAACAACACGTAGAGTATCAGTTCTGGGTAACCGGTAGTACCCGGATGGGCGAAGGTCAGAGTTCGAGAGTGACGGCGCAGGTGCCGACGAATCGAGTACCAGCCAGGATCACGTCTTTCGGCGGGCACGTGGTGCGTCCGTGGCGGAGTTCCGCCACTTTGGCATGTAACGCGGTCGGTGATCCGACGAGAGAATGGTACAAGGGTACCACGGAGCAGATGCGCACCGATTCTGCCAGAAACGTGCAGATCTTGACGACCGGGGAGCTCGTGTTGTCGAATCTTCAGTCGCAGGACAGCGGGAATTACACTTGTCAGGTGGAGAATTCCCAAGGCAGTGACAAGCTGCATTATACTCTCACGGTGCAAGGTAATTCTTCTCAATTAATTTGTTATTCTATTTTTATCCTATGATTATATTTTAATAGCAAGAGCATTATAAGAGAGTATCTCTTATGCATTGTATAATATTATGACATTAAAATGATATATCTATCTACTTGATGCTATTATGATGGTTATAATATATAAATATAATGCTAATGAGATTATAATATTGCTACGTGATTATACTATAACGATGCTAATATACTATTAAATAGATTTTAATAATAGCTGATCGCGCTTGCTAAATCAATTCACTATGTAGATTCTAATTTAGCGACTATAAAGCAAAATATTAATGTCTAGAATAACACCACCGACTGTTACAGTTCCGCCCAGCGCTCCCGTATTATATGTAACTAGCTCCACGTCGAGTAGTGTATTATTGCATTGGAAATCTGAGCACAACGGCGGTGCACCGTTGACGGGTTACACACTATATTATCGAACTACTCACGGTACTCTCGATGAGTTACAATTATCTCGCCACGCTACCAACCACGAATTGAAGGTAAACTTGCCCGAAATTAAGGAATATTTGAAATATTGATGCGATCAATAAAAAATATTAAAGTACGATTAATTAATGTTTAAAGCAAATTGATTGTTATCTAGGTAATAATAAAAACCTAAATTAAATTGATCGAAAACAATAGGCAAAAAGAAATAATTGCAATTTCTTAACAGGGGCTGCTGTGCGGGAATACATATCAGTTGTATCTAACGTCGCACAATAAGATCGGCAGCAGTCCACCGTCTCCGGTGCTCTCGGTTCGAACTCAGGGTCAAGCTCCGGGAATTCCTCCATCGGCCGCTTTTATCAGCCCGAACTCTACTACTTTGGTCCTACGATTGCACGTCTGGCCTGATAATGGATGTCCCATAAATTACTTTGTTATTCAATACAGACCTATAAACGAGTTTCACTGGACTCTAGTTTCGAACAATGTCAAAATGCAACGGCGATTCGTCGTGACAAATTTAACACCCAGCTCGGTCTATCAACTCAAGGTCGAGGCTCATAATGTGGCTGGTAGTAATCAGGCAGAGTTCACGTTCGTGACGTTGACGAAGGAAGGTGGTAAGTTTGAAAATAGATTTAGGTCGGAATAATGTAGAAGAAAAGAAAAATTAATATAAGAATGGCGTAATTTTCATTAATTCAGAAAACGACAGTCGATCTATCGTCATCCGATAGAACTACTATGTTTAAACACATATATCCAAAAGCACTGTGTTTCTGTAACTTTGCAGAATCACCGCCTCCAGGATTGTCGAAACGCGGAATAACGTCGGTCATGCCATTTTATGCGGACGTTAAAGTGATACTGCCGTTGATTGTGGCTACTATCGCGCTGGTCGCTGCAGCGGTAATCGTCGCCTTTCGTTGGAGGAACAGTGAGTTCAGTTTGACGAACATGCAATTATTTCATAAAATAGTTTTTGTTGTTAATTTTAATTTTATATCTAAATATATTTTATCAACAATATTGTATTCTAAATATAAATACAAATATTTTTCTAATATATGAAAAAAAATAATGCCGAGAGCGATTAATAAAAGGATATGTTTGCCAGGATATTTGGGGGGTCCAGTACAACGGCCGATGAAAGAATCTCAAGAGAATCAACAAAATGCCGAGACGCAACGAGAGCGTTACTATGCCACGATACATAAAGTGGCTCTGCAACAAGCAGCAAATACGGGCGCTGGACCCGACAAGATTCCAGGTGAACCTTTGTTTCGATCTGGACAACTGCCAGGTTTGGTATTATAATTACTGTTACGCAGGTAAGAGTCGGTCGTCTTTAGCGCCGCTCAATGATAAAAAAAAAATTGCCTAAAAATGAGGCTGCAAAGAGAAGACAACACACTTCACATATGAGTATATGTGAATTACATGACATATATTCGCCTGAAATAGAAAAAATAAATTAATAAATTAGTTTAAGTTAAAAAAAAAAGTCACTTAGTTCCTAAAGTCATAGTCTTAACAATGTAAAAAAAAATATTTATGTGTATCTGTTTTTAAGAAATAATCGAACGGAAATTTGAAGCGAATTTTTACGCTTCTTCGTTTCGTTCGAAACGAATGGACGACTGAAACAGTTAGCCCGACGCGATTTGAAAGGTAGGCAATGCCTCTGATGGGTTACAGAGACAGCGGAGGACATTTCGCCGTACGCTACGTTCCAGCTTTCGGAGGGTGGCGGGGGAAGCCTGGCAGGGTTGGGCGCATTGGGAGGACTGGGAGGCGCGGCGGAAGCCACAGCGGCCGGTCTTCATCCGAACAATACTCTTCTGCACAGCTTCATGTATCACGAGCACGCCATGACCGAAGGATGCGCGAGTCCCCCACCGGCAGCAACGGTATATGCTAGATTTTTTTCTTTGCTAGAATATTATTATCATTAAATTTTTTTTTATTCAAGAGAGAGAGAGATTCAGAGAACCTTAAAATATTATTTAATAAATTTAAAATAAATAACATAGAAAAAAATATAATATAAAATCTTTTTTTAATCTATATATATGTATATATAATTATTGATTAAGAATGAAAATTGAAGATTTAATACGATTATGGAGAGTGGAATATAATTCTCTATTACGAATATTATTGCGATTAATATAAAAATCTAATCTGCACAGAGCATGAAGAGCGTCTCGTCGAGAAGACGACAGCAGAGAAAGCAGCAAACTCCGGGCGATGTCGAGAGCGACGAGAGCGAGTCTGACCCAGACCAACTGATAAGCTCGCGCACGGAGTCATCGAATCAACTGGATGCTGGCAAACTAAAACATAGTATTTAATCTGAATTTAATTAAAACGTTATCGAATTATTGATATTTCAATGTAATGTCAATATATTGTTTCAGTTCGCGCGGTTTCGGATTTTATCTATCACGGCACGTCGAGCACCTCTTCGGACATTTCTCCCATGTCCGAACAGAAGTCACTGCCACGAAGAGGGCGATCAAGGTAATGATTCAAATTCGTCAAGCGCAAATTCATCATTGCTTGCTTTTTTATCATAATTCTCCACAATTTCTAATTTCCCAGAAAATCTCACGCAGTGTCAATTTACCTAAAAATATTCGAGTGATTCTCAGTCATAAATTCATATTTGTCTTGTTTCTATTTAGATAGAAATTAGGAGCAACCTGAAAAATTATTACTATATGAAAAAATATTGAGACAAGTGTCAATTAAACATCTCCTTAATCACTCGATTACTTCTCATCGCTCATTCGCAACATCCGTCAATAAGTCTCGTCTGTCTCTCTTGGCTATCTCGTAAGATGGCATGTTCCCAGCAGGAGCTCTCTGCGCACGCTACTTCCGCCGATCTCGGTCGCGGAGACCGCGTTTGTCGGCGGCAATCAGGGGGCAGTTGTGCCTACGCCGGGGAACGGGGATCGACCGGAGCTCAGTGAGGCCGAGTGTGACATTGATTCCCTGAAGAAGCTGAAACTTGGCCTGAGGAGTTCCCTATGGTCACGACCGAGTACTCAGAACAATCCTTCATCGGATTACTCTATCGCCGTCTAATCTGTACCACCGTATGGTATCACTCTTTCATAGTAGAACTCTCTCTCCTCTCTCCTCCTTTCTCCCCTCCTTCCTTTCTCAACCCCGTGGGCCAAAGATTAAGTAAATTAATATTTCCTTCTCATGTCTCGTCGAGAATTTATGGTCGTTGGTAGAACTACTCGACTGCCACGGGCACATTTCTGTCGATAGATAAACTACATTCTACTCGTTAAAGACGATAAGGAGAGAGGCATGCATATAAATAAGATTGTAAAGAAGATCAAGCAACGAGGTGGACGAGTATAGAAGAACAGAACGCATAGATCGAGCTAAGTAAAAAAAGGATGGATTTTATTTACTATATAAAGAAAAAAAGTTCTTAAACTCTTATTATTTTTAAATTAAGCTATTATCTTTCACGACTCAATTCCTAAAAGAAATTTATATTCTGTGCAGAGGTATATCAGCTTATCTAATATTTAATTAATAATATATGATAGAAAGTGATAGAAACAACTGTTCTTCTATAAATGTGATTCTTCGTTGATTGAGTCGAGAGAGAGTTAGTCGAAAGTATCTAAAAGCGTGCGTCTTCTCTTCCTTGTCCGTGACGCGACGCGTGGAGTGCGTAGAGTGCGTGAGTGAATCCGAGTCCGAGTGTGTGGATGATTGTCGAATCGCGTGTGCGAATGCGTGCCAAAACGACAATTTGCTCAGACCGCTGCGAGTTGTTCGCCGGCGGGCGATCCATTTGAGACCAAAGACTTAATCGTATGAACAGAGCACAGAAGAATCCTTCGCACATCATGAGCGAGAACGTTGGCAGACTGCATTTGCTTCTAATTTCTACCAAAAAATATTTTTTTACTTATATCAATTTATTGTGTTAATTTTATGCTACTTTTCGTATCCGTATCTCTTTACTTTTCTTTTTGATCACTTATTATATATAATTATTATATGTAATATTTATTACAATACACTTCTTGAATATATTTAACTTGCATCTGCAGCATTTTAATTCATGTATAAAAAATACATTATATATATATTTAATATTTATAATCTAATATTATCTATTATAATTTCTCTATATGTTAACCTTTATTTCATTCTATTTAATATCTTTTGCTATTTAAATGCTATAGTTTTAATTACTTTTAATATATGTAATAAGTCAATTTTATTTGTATTAAAAAGCATTTTAAAAAGATTTTCTTCTATTCCGCGTAAATGTATAGGCAGTCTGAAGCTACTTTGAAAATAATCTACATCTATATTCGATGCGCGCATGTTATTTTAAAGATTGGGATGATACGCGAATGAATCGGAGAAAAGACACAGACTTCCAAGTCTCCAAGACGGAGAACGTTGATGGGTTAATTGGGCTCTGTTGCGTTGTAAAGTTTATATATGTATTAATAATAACACCGTTGATTACTTTAAGTCGGTTATTAATCCTAAGACTTCTATGTAGAATGTTTTTTCTGTGCGCGGAGCGCGATATACATACAATCGGAATCAAGCGCGAATCAGCTGATCGCAGCAATCTCGTTTCCTGCGCTTCAGAGAAAGAAAACCGCCTTTCTTTCTCCTCCAAGAAATCTCTCTTCTAATGTCGCGCACTTTGAAATCTCATGATCCGACGCGATCAATCTTACTATTATGCAATAAGTCGTACCAGTGCAACTCTTCTTCAGACTGAAATCGAAAGTAATAAAAAATTGCCGTTAGAATTAATTGAACGCGCGCATCCTACTGCCTCGCGAGCTTCCAATATTTCCACTGCCATCTCACAGATCATTTATCAGAACATTTTATAAAAAGAGATAATATTGAGATCGCTTTACATACTTTGAAAAAAGACGTTTTTTGTAACATTTATCTACATCCAAGTGATGGAGTTATTGTTGATCTTCTTCCACTCTCCTCCAAGTGTCGCTTTAAATAGTTAAGTATACTATACGATGTTTTTTATATTCGGACTTCTCTCTCTTTGTGATGGCGTACGTATTGCCATTTCTTAATTTATTTAAGCGCGATGGAGACTGTTCCGAATTTATTGTACATCTCTATACACACGTGGACGATAACTTTGATCTTACGAAAAAACAATTTAGGAGAAGCTAAGAAATTCTAATCTCACATGTCAGAATATTGTAAACGACGTTTAAAAATTTTACAGATTTATCGTAAAGTAATACCGATAACTTAAGCAAAACTGTGCGCGACACTACGAAGACGAGGCCGTAGATATACGTATATAAATACATATGTTGAGTACACGGGCATCAAGGCGTGTGCATTCAGAAGCATGTACGGCGCGTACGTTAATGTATATAAGGGAAGCACGTCAATCAAACTTGTAGTATTCGATTAAATCGATAGGACGATTTTCGGAGAAGACGAAGTGCGATTCGTTGTGGTGTAATTGCAAGACGTTGTCGTCGACACGATTTTTGTACATTTTTCTTGCGTCATGGACCGACCGAGTTCTGTCAATCTCTTCTTGTAATCTTTTATGGGGACCAGTTCTCTTTATTATCATAATCGTACATAAATAAATAAATTAATGAAAACTTTTCTATAATCAACCATTTTGAGGAAAATTATCAACGAATTTTTTATAGATTGAAAAGTTTTTTACAAAAAATATAATCTGAATTAGATAATTTTTCTATTTATCTCATTACATCTGATACGTTAAGATCTCAATTGCGATGAGATATTTTTGTTCGCGAATGATTAAACGGTCCTCGAAGGATGATGCAGTGATATAACTCGGTGCATCCCTCATCACTCTTTGCGATAATCCGTGCAGCTCGGAGAATGCACTTTAATTGTTGCATCGATATGAATGGAGGCAAATGAATAAATCAAACGGATAATTGTTATTGTAACTACGATTAACGTTGTTGTAGAAAAAGAAAGGGTATTGGCGCAAAAGACCTCGCGAGAATCTCATTGTCAGTGAAATGAAGAAGCTCGCAAGTTTTCTCTCCATTCAGCGATCGGAGATTGTATGATTAAAAAAACGAATTGTGCGATTAAATTTAAACTGTATTAAATCTGTGGTACGGCATTTTGATGCATTGTGTCGATCGTAGAATCGATTAAATAAATTAATATCGTGTAAAGTATCAGAATGAATTTCATTTTCTGGTCGAACCTTAAAAATAAATGATTCGATATACATAAGTATTGCGATTAGATTTATATTTATGCAATGCAAACTCGATTAAAGATAATCGATTGAACATTTTGTGGAAAAATCAGTATCCCGTAAGTTCTGAAAATGTAGAGTCCAGATCATCGCAGATAAATTTGTACTTTTCCTTTTCTTTTGACAAGTAATCTAAAAATATAGACAATAATTTTTTAATTAGTAACAATTGATATTTGACAAATTTAAAGAATTGGAAACTTGTAGAAACGCATATAATAATATAGCGCGTTATATATTATGCATATATAACGCGCAATAATAAAACACATATATATAATATGCTTATCACCTTCTCTCTTATCCATTTCTTTCGTGAATATCTTGACAGTTTTTTCGGCAAATATAGCACGCTTTTCGGCAGTTTTTAATTTCACTTTTAATTCTTTCAGTTGCATTTTAAACTCTTCCACCCTTTGATTAGCCTGCAATAGACAGTTCCTTTTCATTTTCTTGATTTTTAAAATATAAACTGAATAAAATAATTAGTAAAACAAGTGTTACTTTCTCTTCTGACACTTCTAAAGACTTTAGTATATTGCCGACAATAAATAACTCATCCTCTCTCTCAAGAATTTTCCTAAAATACATAATCATATGCGTTAGTACATATTATAAGATCCTTTATATATATTTATGTCGAATTACATATTGCGTATACATAACAAAATCTTGCAAGAATAAATAATCTTTAGAAAAAGAATATACGTTCCAAGATGTTCTTGTTTAAGCAAACTGAAAATAGATGAGAATGGGTTCAGCCGAAAAGAATGCAGTCTTTATATTTAGAGAATTGCAGGCGATACGTACGCCTCGCTTGATTTAACCCTTTCTTCTGCCGCTTCGAGCTCGTCCTCGACAAACGCCAATTTTTTTGAAATCTCGTCCGATTTAGTGTCAGCATCTTCGGCGATGAGTCTCGCTTCTTTCAATTGCGTCATCAATTGGTCCATCCTTTCTTCGTCCTGCTTGCTCCTATTCTCCAGGACTTTACAGATGCTGAATAAAAATCACTTTATGATTATGATAACTTTTTTCACACAATGGAAATGACGATGGTACTAATCAAAGTCTAACATTTATAACTGTTGATATAACTTTTACAGATAACAGGTATCAAATATAATATTTTTTATATTACACCAACTATACACTTTATAAGGATTCATAAAATATAATGAATCAATCAATCAATAATACAATATTATAATAAAACTTAATAATATTATTTTAATGACTGAATATTATACAAAGTATTGCATAATAAACTTTATATAAAAATAAATATATGTGTAAAAATAAATAAATGTATATATATATATATACCGCTTTGCATCTTCCGCAGTTTCCATGGCCTGCGCGAGCTTCGCTTGAGCCGATAAACGTCGTTCCTCGGATTTTTCTAGATTTTGCATGCACTGTTGCATTTTTCTATTTAACACAGCCAGTTCCGACTGCGTCTGCAATTTTATAATTAACAAAAGGTAAATTGATTTGAGAATACATGATATATTTTTTTGACTCACTAACCACGATATAGATTCTCTCCTTCATCTCAAGGCCCTTGTTTGATTTTATCAGTTGAGCTTTGCTCACTTTAAGATCATGTTCCATTTGCATCAGTTTTTTCGCTAATTCGCAAACTTCATCTCTCAATTTTTCTTCCTTCCGATTTGCCTCTTTTGCTTGCTGATCGCACAGATCAGCTTTGTCCATCGCGAGATCTTTTTCGAGCTTTAGCATCTGCAGCTGTTTCTTAATGGCGTTCATTGGAAAGCTACATATAAATGGAAAATATTTTTTTTTTCAAAAACTAATCAAAATTATATTAATTCAATAAAATTTTCACTATGAATTGAATGGTTTTAAATTGCCTTTAAACCCATCTTACCAATTTGCAATCAATCACAAAAATTAACTTTTATTAATTAATTTAATGTTTATTGCGCGGAAACTACTTTTTTATAATATTTGATATTTTTATCTTGGGATGTTGTTTTTATATTTGTTAATCAATTCTAAATGTTTCTAATTGGGATTATTCTTTGAATAGATGTACACTTTGAATAGAAACACTTTCACTTTGAAATATCTTTTCTCCTTGCAAATAAAAAAAATTATAATCTTTGATTTAATATAATTTGCACTCTGCCAAATAAAATTTTGAATTACTGTAGAAACACTAACGAAGTATCAAATGCGATGTGCTCGTGGGTTACTGTACTCGGTGACCGATGAGAACAATGTTTTATAGTCTCAATGCAATGCAAAAAAACAAAAGCGATTGCTGCTTTAGTTAGACTCAAACGAATTCTTGAACTTTTTAAAACAGTGATGTACTTTGTTGTGTCAATTGTCGCTGCCGATCGCGAATACATCGATGTAAGCTTTTTATTTTAAGTTTTAAATATAAATAATTATTATAAAAACAGTAATTTTATTATTATATTTAGTGCAATTTAAAATTATATAAGGCATAATATATATTTCAAAATTTAAAATAACAGATACATCCTTTGCATTTAAAAACTAATCATGTTTTCAACATATAATTATTTTTAATATATAATATAATAAGCGTTATAATGTATATCATCTTGCAGTTATATATTATTTTGATCTATTTTAAATAATATATTTAATATATTAGAAAAAATTACATTATTAAATATATTATATTAAAAAAAATAATTATAAAAAATGAAACCTTAAATATTATTCATTATTTCTGTTATTTATTTATAGTTATCTTTTGAATCTTCGTATATAATAATTGAAACATTATATTAAGTAAAGGATAAAAAGCATAATTTATAGATCTCCACCCTCTCAGGATAATTTGTGGTATCGTTTATTGAAAATACAGATTTTACGTAGAACGATAAAAAGGATCCGCAATATCATAATTTCATTCGGGCGTTCATTTCATGGACGATAATAAATCCCTTCAATGCCTCTGAAAGAAAAAAATAGATGAAATCATCAATCTTCGACCAACACAGACTACGAGCGACCGTGAACCAGTTGGCAAGGCGTTACACAAAGCGAAGCAATTATAATAGCAAGCGATATTTGTATTGTCTTATTTATCAGTGCATTATTGCGCGAAGCGGATTATTCTTATTTTCGTTCATGGCATTTTATATTATAAAACAAATCAGCATTGCGCAGTGTTTAAACACAGCGGACTGAAATAATGAGACGTTTGTGTTAGACAGTTAAACGATAGCGAATAAACGAAAAAAGCGTAGGAGTAACAGCGAGAATCAATTCAAATTCGTTTGCAGAATTTTAATATCCTGTCATTTCAGCGAATGTCAAATCCATGTCGTTGCAGACTGCCTTGTATTTTTCCTTCTCTTCTCTGAGTTCATCTAAAAACAAATGACAATTTGTCGTCAATGCAGATGAAAAAAGGATATTATTTATCTTTTTCAAAATTGATTATTAACAAATTTTCTGGAATAATATGCTTCTTTTCATACCTTCCTTCATATCCACTTCTTTTAGCAAAGTCTTGACCGTCCTTTCGGCGGTAATTGCGCGCTTCTCCGCCTCCTTCAGTTTCTTTTTTAATGATTTCAGTTGTATTTTAAAATCTTCCACTCGTTGATTCGCCTAAAAAATAAAAAAATTAATTTAAAAAAATGATATAATGCAGTGCTACTAGTAATTCTTGCAACGTATTATACTATATATCACCTTTTCCTCAGATACTTCAAGAGATTTCACAATATTTTGTACGATGAAGAGTTCATCCTCGCGTTCTATAATTTTGCTATAAAGTATTTCTCAGTGTAAGATAATTTATGTCTATATGTATATTTACACGGATATGAAACGCAAGCTTCTACGCAATTACTACACTTACGCTTCACTGGTTTTCACTCTCTCTTCAGCAGCTTCCAACTCTTCTTCCACAAACTGTAATTTCCTGGCTATTTCATCAGATTTCGCATCGGCATCTTCAGCAATTAATCTTGCGTCCTTCAGTTCCGACATCAATTTTGCCATACGTTCTTCGTCCAAACGACTTCTATCCGCCAAAACATTACACATTCTGCATGAAAGAAAAAAGAAAGATAATGTTGCTTTATTGAGTATTACTGTATAACATATCATTTCAATTCACATTTACCGAAATTTACAACTGTAATAATTTGCGAATAATTTATAAAATTAAAACTTGCAATAATAGCAATGAACCTTTGCGCATCATCTGCGAGTTCAGTTGCACGTGCCAGTTTTGTCTGAGCAGAAAGACGCAATTCCTCCTTTTTGTGAAGAGTGACTTCGATCTCCTGTACTTTCTTTGTTAAAATAGTACGATCTTGTTCAGCCTGTATGTATGTATATACATATATTAATTGATATAAATAAAAAGCTCTCTTAATTTTTTAGTTAGATATTTTATATAACTTGAAATATTGATAATATTTCAAATACTTTTACCATATTATTATAGAAAATTATATTTTCTTTGTTAAAATTAATAAAAATATTATAAGTTTATAAAAATACTGTTCATCTTTTTGTAAGCGCTCTAATTTAGAAAAATCATTGATGTTAATCATTATTACATACTTTGGACCAAGATTTTTCGCACTGCTCCAGATCGGCGGTTGATTGCTCCAACTGAGTTTTTGCAATACTATAATCGCGTTCCAATTGGACCAATTTTTTCTCTAGATCCCTAAGATCATCGTTTAGCCTGTCGGCTCTTATATTCTCCTGCTTCGCTTTCGTCTCATTAACTTCGACCTTCTCATTTGCAACATCCATCTCTAGCTTCAGCGCCGCGATTTTCTTTTTGATCGCCTCCATCGTGATGCGCGATAATTTCTAGCTTCTCTCTTATTAATTATCTTAATCGATCTCACAAAACTACAATGCGATTATAGATAGGCTAAAAGTATGAGATAAAAAACATTCTGATAATTATATAATTAATCTTCAGATTTATAAATCGCGTCCTTAATTTAAATATAAATTGAATGAGATCCACGTTATTTTAATAATTCTAATAAAATTTGGTAAGTGAAATCCGTACCTTATATATATGTAAAAGTAACGAAAAAAAAGACACGAGTGGTGCAATGAAGAATTACCTCGTACTACTCACCACGAGGGTTTACCTCGTCTCATTCAACGATATTATCACTCTATTAATCGCGCGTACTAAGCGCGATTAATAGATTGCGTTGCGTAAAGCACCCCTCGACGGATCGTTTAATAAATTTCGCGCGGTGATGCTGGACGAGCAGAGAAATTCCTACTAAAGGGGACACTCACTGTGATCGTCACGATGATCCGCAGGAAGAATGCACAACCGGATGCCTTCGACAGCTAAGTTCAAATAAAACGAAATCAGTCGACGACGGTGCAGGCCGCCTTCTCGAACTCCCCGATCCAATCCAATTCTATAATTGCTTGGGGACTTTGGCTGTCGTCCCGAAACTTACCCTCCGGGCTCTCCGCCGATCTTCGTCATCGACGCGGCTGCCCACGAAACGCGATATCCGTCCTTTCCCATGCTATTCTCGGCCCTCAAAAAGTATCCCATTCCTGTTTTCCATCGGCCACGTAATCGACTCCTCATTGTAAACAGCCTGGCTAATCCACGTCATCTTCGGCAGATGTGATTAACATTATAGGCCGTTAATTAAAATGTCAATCGGCATGAACCAGCTTTGAATCTTCCCGCTGATCAGTTCCGCCGAGTAAGCGGGTTAGTATCAAACGCAGGAGCTTTCGATGAAGTTTTCAATGACACAAAAATGAAGCTTAAGAGATTCGAAAATTTTAGAATTTCAATTGATGAATTTTTTTTTTAATAGAAAACTTGTACGATGAAACTATAAAGTTGTAGATGTAAAAATGGACCCAATTTCTCATAAAACGAATTTAATCGATCTGTGAATCAGATGTGAATCTAAAAATTTGTAGAAAATGAGAATTTCAAAGTTATATAATATCATATAAATATTTAATAAGAATAAAAAATAAGACAATTAAATCTAGCGAAAGATATATTTAATAATTTGATTGATTTATTTTTACAACAGTCTCAGATTATATAACACATAACTTCGTGTAAGCCACTATGAGATGCTGCATGTGACAAGAGAGCTATGCGAATGAAATTCTAAGAATGTTTTGATGCAATTTCATTAGATTAGTCATAAACATTTCGTAACTTATATTGCCTATTATGTGAGATCGATTTTCTGATCGATTCACAAGTATAGATTCGTAAGTAAACTTACATAATATTAAAAATTTGACAATAAAAAGTAATGCAGTCCAGTCGTGTTTAGAAAGAGTTAATTTGCGAATTTATCTTAATCTTAGAAGTTATATTTTGAATCTTTTTTCGAAGTGTATATATTGATATACTCTTACTAATTTTTGCACATGGCACACAGTAGACATTGAATACAATTCAATAGAAATATAGTCGTTCAATCATTGAACATGAATGATATATCTGAAAGTAATAGACTGTGCGAATGATTGTATCACTTTTTTGCGCATATATATGCTTCCCGAAATATTGAAAAAGCGGTGCATATTGACAGAGTTTTGGCAAGATGTAATACATGTGTGTGTATATATATATATGTATATGTATATGTATATGTATGTATGTATATATATATATGTATATGTATATGTATATGTATGTATATATATATATATCAAGATTAGCATTTCAAGAAAATCGCTCGAAACAATATCAATATCAAATATGATCATATCGCACATTATAATATGTAAATGCATCACTTCCCTGGCACAATAGCTTTATATATAACGAGAAAAAGGCAAATTGCGCAACAAGATATTTACCAACACAATATTAATCACAGCACGTAATTATCAAGAAATAAAAATAAGTATTAAATAGTATTAAATATAAATCTGCATAATAATTAAAGCAAATTAAAAAGCGTAACAAGATATCGATTTCTGTTTGCGATAATATCACAAATATCGATATATGAATTTAACAAATGCCTCGTAGGCTAGTAAGTACAAAGTAAAAAAATAGAGAAAAAGAGAACAAATATAAAATAGTAGACAAAATATGTCACAAATTTTGTCTATTATTTTTTTCAATATCGCTCAACTCGAAGTGCAATACGATCGATCATTAAAGTTAAGTTACATATCATGATATACTTATTTCACAAATTAATCTACACTTTACACTGGGCGGAAATGAGAAAGATGATGTTTTAAATTCATCATACGCGCGGCGTTTCGGGAAAGAAAAAAATATTTAGAAAGTGCTAATACGCCATTGATGAGAGCAACATCGTCATCTGGAAAGATTAGATCCTGTTTCCGAGTCGACGGACATCAACAGCACATAGATTGGCGTATACGTAAGAAGCAGGTGCACGGCATCTTCGCGATCGAGCGCTCGTAATTGTTGCACCAGCAAACCAACGGTACATTCTGCACCCGCACAGTTTAGCAATCTGCGGATCAAAGTAATTCAAAATAAAGAATTGTGAATTACCCACGACGCATCGACCTATTTCAAAAATACCTTAGAGTGGGACTGTCTACTGTACTATCCAGTTGGGCTACGCGATCGCCTAAGCCAAGTCTCACAGCAAGTAAGCACCAATCTCTTCCGTGATGATCAGGCGGATCTAGCATCTGTGCCAATCGCCGTTGTACAGCAGGCTTTATATATTTCACGGGTTGCTTCGGTCCAGGAACGTAATTCTCCATCAATGGTAACCCACAGCCGACTATCTCCCACACTGTTTCTTGCCGGTTGTTTAGAGGATTTTTAAGAGTCGCCTCTTCGAGATTTTTATCGATTAAAGCCGATATGATTGTGCTGGGTGCCCACGAATGAATTACCTGTAAATGTATTGGTTAAAATAGATATAATCAATCTTTTTATTTTATAATAAATTTAAATGTGTTTTAATCTTCATCGACCTCGTCGTATTCTCGAAGCTGGCTAGGACTTAGCCAATGTCTTTCGAGTAACATTCCTGGTGCGACTAATTCAATAGTCGTGTCCATTGCGTCCAAAATCACGCTGAGAAGAGCGAAGCATTGCGCGCTTGAACCGCGTGGCCCGCGAACTTGAATTTCGACACAACTATGTTCTTCTTCTTCAAAAGTAATTATGCTCTCGCAAGGTCCAAGACATAGTTTTGATCCTCGCCACCATTGATACAAATCCGAATTCGTTGGATCCCATGTTTGAGTAATCTTTCTCAGTTGCGCCTATACATCGATTTTATTATTTTAATATTTCTATTATCATATTCTTTTATTAAGAATATTGATTACCTGTAAATGCGTAAACATTGCTGTCAAATGATATAAAGGCGCTTCTTCTGGACAAAGACGTAAACCAGCGTGAGGTAATGCATTCGAGCATGGTTTCCAAGGTTCCCATAAACCTGGAAGACGTTCTACGAGATTTAAGCAGGGTATCTCGTATTCCACTTCGTCGTCATCTACTTCACACTAAAATGACATAATCAGATAATGACATAGTCAGATAATAATCGATCGATCAAATCTCTCTTCTCGAACGTACCGGAACGCATAAGTTCACTGCTTGTAAAGCTTGCAAAGCTTGTGCAGCGGGACATGGACATCGCGCCTGAAAATCTTCCAAGGTATAAACGCCGGTAGTTCGACCGCCCAATCGTCCTCTTTGATCAGGACTTAGTTGCCAATTCAGTACATCCTGCCAAAACCACTCGGGACTAAGTACTATTAGATTTCCAGGCAGAAGAATGCATTCCCCCAAATTCTGTCATTTTATACATTTACAGTAGAAAAGAAAACACATTTTTTTTGTGAAATAAATTGTAATTATAAACTACAAACCTGTAATTGTAATCCGAGATGTCTACAATGTTCCAAACAAACTAAAGGATTGATCTTTCGAACCTCGTTCAAAAATTCCTCCTGCGTGAGCATTAAAGGAGGCACTTCTAACGATTGCACGTACGACCTCCACGCTTCAGCGAGACCGGTCCATACTAAGGCGCTCTATAATACATGAATAACATCCATAGTAACGGAATTGTGCACTATTTGGGTAACACACTGATGCAGAAAATATATACAAGAAAGAGAGATAGAAAGAGATTCTTTTCTTTTTCTTTTCTTTAAGATTAATAATAGTGCATGTATGTATATATGGGAGAAAGCATTAGTGCAACTATTGAACCAAAATACAATTTCAGTTTATACACATCACTCAGTTAGTTAAAGGAATTGAGAAGTATTTCGACCTGTTTATCAAGATTCGCCAGGGGCACGTACGTAGCCGCAGCACGCGGCGCGTCACGTCGGAGAATACTTTCTGCAACTTCCGGTCCATCCTACATCATGCATTGCATGCATTAAGGCTGATGTTAATAAACATTAATGGCCAAATAATCAGCAACTAAAACATATGTTCTTAATAAATTCGATTCAATGTGATGCATATATATATATATATATATATATATATATATATATATATATATATAATATAAATAATATGATATCAAAAACGTTTATTAGAAAAGGTGCGCTCAATCAATCAAACATCGCAAACGATCAAATGTCGTCGATAGTCACGAGACATACAAGATACTCTCAATGCTTTCAATTATTTGTACATATATATATCAAATCAACCATGCATCATGGATGATAAGAGAGGAAAATCGTTTTAGTGAGTAGAAATCATCGCATTGTCTCCTGGGAGTCAATGCATGATTCAACAGCAGATTGATACTGCAGATTTCAAGATTAATGAATGAATTATACAGATAACGTACAGCGTTATGAGGTATTCCATTATTGAACAGAACCGTTTCATGAAGAATTAATGCACACATATATTACACATGCTGTACAGATTAGTATTTAATTCTTGCAAGAATGTAATTATTTACACAAGGTTGCATTATGTTAATCACAGTTGTTCATATTGACAGGCTGCAAAATTGAACGGTTCTGCTCTTGCACATATTTGGTATCAAGCATACTGATATCATGCATTAATGGTATATTTTGGAATGGATTAAAAACATATGAATAGTATTTGATTGCGAAAATAAAATATTAAAATTAGAAGAGATTATACAAATTCTCATCACATAAAGAAATGTTTATTAAATATAAGATTGCTTGTCAATTTTAATGCTGCATAAATAAGCAATATTTAAAACGATGAGAAGATAACATCTCTTCTAATACTGTATATGAAGTATATAATATATATTTATATATCTGTACAAAAAATGTAATAGCTTCACCTCAAGAAATTCCATTCTTGCATTATTTAAGTACGATCTTAAGAGTTTGAGGCCAGGACTAGAGGGATTAGTTGCATCCAATGCTACCATTTGAGGTTCCTCTCCCAAAATCGATGTAAAATCTTTCAGAAATGGCAAAAGCGGTGCGAGAAGATTGCCGCCATTAGAATTCGGAGCTACAGGTTCCGGCGCATAAGTGCCGACTAAAATTACTTTTACGTCGTTGCATTTGCCGCCAAATCCTTCAATAAATGAAAAAAATTGCAAAAATCAGAAAAATATAATTTAACCTCGATCAAAATAAAGTAATTGATATAAAAAGAAAATTTAAAATATAAAAATGTCTTACCAACGTTATTTGGATTAATACGGTCTAAGATAAACTGCAGCCAGAATTTTATCTGCTGAAGTTGAACGGTCAGTGGCTCTCTCAAACTGACTGTAATAAGATGCACTGCTGGCTGTTGGAATGTAAGTACATAGTGATAAGATGCTAAAAATTCTTCGCGTCCACATAATTCCCAAAAAACGCACTCACCACCTGATCAATCAATATAAATATTAAATTTTAATCTATTAAATATTATTAAATTAAAAATATTTTAATAAATTATATTACATTATATTTTATATATTAATATATTATAATATACTATAATTAAAAATATATTATAGAAATATTTATCCATATTATGCATTATTACAATTCTATTAAACCAAAAATATTTAAATATAATTTGCTTACCTACATTACCACGACTCCACTCTACACCCTGTGTACCTTCATACTCACTATCGCTATACTCAAAGCTGAGAGAACCGTGCTTACTTGTCACATCAAGTTCAATACTTGGTTCTCTCTAAATGTCAATAATTTTTATTATTTAAAATTATGAGATATGTCTACTTAAAAATCATATATTTTATATAACATGATATACCTTCGCACTACAATTCTGACTTCTGGATCTTCGAAAAAAACCAAAACTAAATATTCCAGATTTTAAAGAATTTATTAACGATGATTTCCCAGATGCGCAATGCCCAAGCAGTCGTATATGCAGCCGATCTATCGGTCTGTGCGTCGGCTGTAGCTGGCGAATGTAATTTTCGCGCTGATTTGGCTAAAAGTGAATTAAAACAAGAATTGAGAATTCCTTTAAACATGAAAAATATTCTCATACCGTTGAAGTACTTACATTTCGCAACTTATCTAATAAATTTGCGATATCCGGATAGCCGTACTTAATCGCAGTGACGTCTGCTCGAATTCCGCGATTCGTCTTATCGACATCACAACCAGCAAGGCACAAATGTCTAACTAGACTAATATGTCCATGTCGAGCAGCCACATGTAATGCCGTGAGACCATGTTTATTCGGTATATCCAGATCGATTCCGCTCTCTATTAACAGAGTCGTCATTCCCTCATCACCAGCCTCGCAAGCAATATGCAAAAGAGTGTCTTCTTTCTGAACAATAACGTATTATATCATTTTATCTGCAAATTATTTTTCGATATAGGCAAAATAAATAAAATTTCTCACAGAGTCTTTTATGTTTAAGGGAGCACCCTGCAACAATAACTGAGAGACAGACTCAACACATCCTCGTTTTACAGCACTAATCATTGCTCCGCCGAGACCCTGAGGGGCTTCAGATTCCTGTGCATAGAAAAAATAAAATTTTTGTCGAAATCATATAACTATAAAGAGATCATATAACTTATCTCTGTAATATCATAAAATTACTGTTTTATTACACAGTAAGTATGAACTTGAAGAAAGATTATACTTTTCATTAATTAAGGTATATATGTATAATAATAAAGAAAAATTGTTTTTTGACTGAAGAATGTATATTGTATATAAAAAAAATAGTTTCCGTATAAATATTATACGATGCAACTACAACACACAGATCAATGTCATATTGAGACAAAAATTGGTAAAAAAAAATGCATGGAATCAATATATATAACATTAGAAATAAAATGTAGAATAAACCAGAATAAGGATTTTTTTTTCTTTTTTTTTTCAGGAACACACCGTAAGAATCCAAGGATGTTTAAGGCACGATTCAGCACTTCCTCTTTCTCTAAAATAAGAAAATTTTTCTCTTTTAGGATATTTTCATCTCTACCCTCTAATAAAAAAGTCATAAATCTATTTTTCTGCGACTTACTTTGGATCCTTGATCAACAAGGATCGTATAAAGTCTTTGGCAATCTCGGATACATTATTGAAATATTCATTGTCAAATTGATACTGGCAAGCAGCAACGTTTGCGTATGTCTCTTGCTTGTCCTCGCCTAAAAATGGTGAAGCTCCACTCAGAAGAATATACGTTAATACACCAACAGCCCAAAGATCAGTTCCCAAGCTGAGTGGTTCATAATTTACGATTTCGGGTGCCACAAATTCGGGTGTACCAAATAATGCTCTGTGTTCTGAACCAGGTACCAGTCGATGCGATAGACCTAAATCTGTAAAAATAATAGTATATTTATATTGATAATTTTAGTATAGTATAGATGATTTTAGTATTTTAATGTTATGGACATTACCTATTAGTTTAATGCTAGGCATCGGTGGTGGTGTCGACAATAGAATGTTCTCAGGCTTAATATCCAAATGAGCAACTTGATGGGAATGTAAATGACTAAGTGCCATTAAAACTTGGCGCACCTTAAGAAAGATATGAAATAAATAGATAATAATTAGATATTTATTAACTGCTATGTAGATACATACCACATGAGCAGCTTCTATTTCACCAGATGGAGCCCAATGAAATAATTCACCTCCAGTAATCAACTCCAAAAGCAATACAACAGTTGTTCCTGTATCTATGACTTTGTACAAGGAAACAATGTTAGGATGCCTTAACCGAGCCAAAAGACCAGCTTCTCTTGCTGAAAAGAAAATAAAATTACCTTTATATAATATTTTGAAAATGAAAGTATATCTCTGCAATATTACAATTATAAAAAATACTACCAATATCTGCAGCAGCTACACCTCTGGCAACTCGTCTCTTCCTCATTATTTTTGCAGCATACAATGCACCAGTTTTTATTTCCTTGCATTTTCGTACAATAGCAAATTGACCCCTGTAATTTACAAATTTATAAACATTATCAAACAATTAATAGTTATTAAAGAAAGTATCATTAAAAATAATGATACTTACTTGCCAATCTCTTCAAGCAGCTGATAGTTTTTTTCAATCGGCTCATGGTGGACCTCCATTAAAGTATTCCACTCAAAATCTAAACATTAAATATATTGCTCTGTGGTATAATTTCGAAAAAAAAGAATTAATTAATTTATACATCAATATTGAATTAGTTATTATAAAATAAATATTATTATCAATGTTATATCTATAAGAAATATAGCTATGAAAATATACATACATATATAATAAATATATATATGTAAATATATATATAAACATTAATTAACCACATATACATATTCAATATTACATTATATATTTCTCAAACATAAAATTTAAATTAATAACGCGACAACGTTGGATAATTTAATAAGATAAAAAAGATGCTGGATAGTTCTCTTAAATACAATGAATACGTCAAAATGACTTATAAAAATCAATTTATAACGATATATGCCATGCATAAACCTAAAGCGTATAGAAAACCGATGTCTTCCGAAAACTTCTAAGCTAATAATCAAATATCATACAATTTGCTACAATTATAGTCCTGATAATATCTCTAATATTATGTTTAAGAGCGAAGGGTTGAATAGTGCCCGTTGTCAAATTTCAGAGCGGTGATCCCGAGACGCGGTGTATGAAAAATCAAGCCGATTTCTTACTACCGTTAGACGTTTCCAGCTGGCAAGATGTGCCCGGCATCATCTCCCGATCGTGTTCATCATTCGATTTATCCAAACAGCTTTGAGTCTCGCGAAGAGCCGTTACGAAAATTATGTGGCATCCGACAGCCTTCACCCATGCCGGTCGCCCCACACTACCCCACACACAATCGATATGCCTGTGTCGCGCGGAACGCCATCTTGGTATCACCGGGCCGGTTTTCTATAACGTTGTCGCTCAAACTCTCCGACAACAAGTTAAGTTACCAACCGGGCCGTGTGAAAAATTTTAGTACACGCGTGTGGCTATATACATAGAATTTTTTTGTATATCAAGGGTAAAAATTTAATTATATAAAGTGCGTACACATTATCATATCAATATATTGCTATTTTTAATAAAAGAAGAATATATTATATTATTTTAATTTCATTAAAAAGAAATTAGTGCAGAATAAATTTCAAAATATATTTTAGAATTATGAAAACCAAACGCCAGCGTCTAAAGAAAGAAGTAGAACATGACTCTAAATATAGTGAATGAAACCTATAACATTGGAAAGTATTTTACTGTTTAATGGCATAGAAAGATTAATTTAACTGATTATATTTTAGAGCGAAACAGCAAAAAAGGCAAAATTATAACTACAAAAGTAAAATTTGCTAAAGAGAAAGACGTAAGTAATTTGTTTCATTAATATTTATTTTCATATCTTGAAATTTTTATTAAAGTTATTGATGAATTACTTAATGAATTATAATCAACAGCAAAGCGCAAATGTTTAGATTTTAGATGAAAGGAAAAAAGGAAATAATATTGACAATGTTGAGACTGCCGTAAAGAAATGGAAAGTCAAGAAAGCTAAAACAAAGAAATTGGATGAGAAAACAATAAAATCAACAGAGTTCAAAATTATTAATTCACAAACTGTTTCTGATAGTGAAAATGATTTGTCCTGTGATATAGTCACGTGACCTTTATCGGCCAATCTCTAAACGTTACGTCATCACGACATCATCGAGTCGCTCACCAAAGCGACGAGATAGCCGCTGCGCATGCAATCGTGATAGCAGTAGTGAACATGGCGGCGATAAATAAGACTGAGACCATGCCTTGCATTGAAAATTTTGCAAAAATCAATATTACATGGAGCTCTATTGGTGTTCCGAACGAGATAATAAAAGGTTTGGCGGAGCAGAATTTTCGAGCGCCAACAATGATACAAAGTGAGACATTGCCAGCTGCTATATTAGGTCGCAGAGACATATTAGGTGCTGCTGAAACAGGTAGTGGCAAGACATTAGCTTTTGGTATCCCAATAATAAAAGGGATCATGGAGTTGAAGAAGCAGCAGTTGGAAAAAAATGATATAAAGTTTGTATGCAAGCCCTTGTATGGGCTAATATTGACACCAACTCGTGAATTAGCAATTCAAATAAAGAACCATCTTACTCAAGCAGCAAAATATACAGATATTAAGGTGAGGCTAATTGTTTTTAAATTTAGGATAATACATTTTTTAGGACATACATTTTTTAAATAATATAATTATATTATGTATAATTTTGATTATAATTATATTTAATTGTAATAATATTGATTGTTATTACAGATAGCTGTTATTCTTGGAGGTATGGCAGCAGTAAAACAAGAAAGAATATTAAATAAAGGTCCTGAAATTGTCATCGCTACACCTGGAAGATTGTGGGAACTGATTCAAGAAGGCAACCCTCATCTAAATCAAATTGATTCTGTTAGGTAATTGCCAACTTTTAAACAGAAGAAATTAAGATATTATTTTTTCTCTTCTAAGAGAAAATAATCTTGTGTTATATTATAGAAAATTTGCTATATAATTTAGATACTTAGCTATTGACGAGGCAGACAGAATGATGGAGAAGGGTCATTTTCAAGAATTGCATGATCTCTTAGAAAAAATGAATGCAAATCCAATCAAGTTGGAGAAACGGCAGACATTTGTTTTTTCAGCTACTTTAACTATGGTGCACGACCTTCCAGATTATCTCGAGAAAAAAAAGAAACGATATACTAGGAGTAAAATATACAAACTCACTCCTGGCCAGAAATTGCAAAGAATTATACACTTGTTAAAAATAAAAAATCCTAAAGTGGTCGATCTTACAAAAGAATCAGGTATACATGCATCTTAATTAACAAGTGTCAAACATGTAAGTTACTTGTGCATTATGTATTAATCAAATCTATGTTATTAGGTATGACTGCTAACTTGACAGAATGTCGAATAGCATGCACGATCGACCACAAAGATTATTACCTTTATTACTTTTTGAAGAAACACAGTGGAAGAACATTAGTATTTTGTAATAGCATTGGCTGTGTCAAGAGGTTATCCACCCTCTTCAACATACTTGAATGCAAGCCTTTACCTCTGCACGCTAATATGCAACAACGACAACGTCTGAAAAATCTTGAAAGGTTGTATAATATATATATATATATATATATATATATATATTAAATATTTTTGTGAAATTCATACTAATTGGAAGAGAGATTATAGGTTTCAAGCTGATGAAAACGGACTATTAATAGCCACGGATGTAGCCGCGCGAGGTTTAGATATACCTAACATAGAGCATGTAATACATTATCAAGTTCCAAGGACATCCGAAGTGAATATCTAAAATATTAACGTTTCTGTAACTTATATTTTCACACAAAATTGATTTGGCAATTATTTTATAGAATTACGTACATAGAAGCGGTAGAACAGCGAGAGCAGAAAAAGAAGGTATCACAGTTCTAATGATGGAACCTTCTGAAAAACAAAACTACAGCAAATTGTGCACAACTCTTGGACGTAGTACGTTAACATAAGAATAATTAATATTTATTTATTAATGATCACAAAAATGATAATAACACGAATCTTTATTTTTAGCACACGATTTACCCACCTTTCCTGTAGTAGATAGGCTATTAATCGCTGTAAAAGAAAGAGTAGATGTTGCTCGTGATATTGATAAACTGGAATTAAAATGTCGCCGGCAGAATACTCAGAAAAGTTGGTTGCGGAAAGCAATGGAGGACATGGATATGGTCTTGGACGATGACGATGACGATAAGTAAGAGAAATAACGTCATTTGTTTATATTTTTCATCTGTACAATATAAACTATGTTATTTTTTTATTTTAGTGAATCATCAACGGAATCGGAAGAAGCAGCAGCATTGAGACGACAATTAAAGCTAAAGAGAAATCAGTTGCGGTCTTTGTTATCAAAGCCAGTATTCCCGAAAGGATTCTCAGGAAAGTATCTCGATGATAATTTAAACATAGATCCTGCTCAGGATACAGAAAAAGCTATCGAAGTGATGAAAAAGACAATAGAAAATAATTCCCGTAAAAGGAAAGAACACAATATAGTATCTCAGAAAAGAGAACGACTGCAAAAAAAGTTGAAAAAATCTGCAAAATTTTAAAAGATATGAAATACATATTTTGTTTACGAATCATATTGATATTTTTCTCATCACATTTTGCTTGTTTAACATTAATCATAAAACATGAATTTTACGGAACAATCATGAGTTAACAAAATGCAACATTGAGTTAACAAAAATTAGATAAATTTTATTTTGTCGCGGATTATACTTACATTCATAATTTGAGCGATTCATCATATTGAAAAATATATTTTTAATGTGTATATGTTTCCTTCTTAATTGTTAGTACATTAACGTATGGCAAAGGTATATACAGAATATTTCTGCATTTTTCTACAAAAAAAATTGTACATGTTTTCTTAATATGCATATGCTTATGTAATATAATACATTCCTCGAAACAGCGAATAGAAAGTCGATCGATGAACACAGCCGGTTTGCCTACACATTAAAAATTTCACATATCGCTGTTGCAAGTTACAATTAAATTCTTTTTTCGCTCGTTTTCGTCATTTATTATGAACATCATCATAGCAGTTTGTACGTTAACTCGATAATCTCAGAACACTGTGTTATAAATCACTTCGTCCTCTGTACTGATTATAGAGTCGATCTGCTCGCTCATCACCATTGAATTCGCGTATCTCTCGTTATCAATCACATTGCGCGTTTCTAAGGATGAATCATGGCCCTGCACGACGATCCTGATTCGCGCCACCACGTGGCTTCCTGGACATTTTTGTACCTGATTTACCGTCGCGGTGTCGCAGATCTCGGCGTAGATCTCCTCATTTTTGTTGCTGGTCCTGACCAACTTCAGTGGTGACGGCAATGGTGTCAGGCTGTCCCTCACACGAGAATAATTGGGCTGCAGTTCGACGCACATCGGTACCTCCAACACGCTGGTCGACACGGATCTCTGTACCTGTTGCTTGGCGTTTTGATTCTGACGAGTCTGATGAGAGGTAGTTTCCGGTTCTAGACTGGAGTAACGTTCCTGAGATCTCATGGCTATTTCCGGCCTCACCGCGTACGTGAACGAGGCCGATTTCTTCGCAGGATTGCGATTTCTGTTGCTTTGAGCGAGTTTCGAGATTCTTTCAAGAATGCCGTTTCCGGTGTTCTGCTTCGTCTGTTGGTTCCGTTCTTTCGCTGTGTTTCGCTTCAAGTGTTCCAGTCCATCCTTTAGACTTTGCAGAATTGGCTTAGTCTCCGGCTTTGGCTTGATCTTTTTCAGATGCATCTCTTTCAAACTCTCATCTGTCGATGGATGCAGTTTCACGGGCGCCACTCGTGGCTCGGTTGCACGATCCCCAACCGCTCGGCTAAAGTAGAAAAACCAGTTCAACCACATAAAATATAAATTCCAATATAATAGTACTAAGTTAACAGTTAATTTCTATGATACATCAAATCTTTAATGAAATTTTTATAAAATTTAGATATGCCAAGTAACCAGAATTAGACAATTTTATTCGAATAATACAGTTGACGAATAAAAAAAAGGATATTTAATTTTTACTTCTGTAATTTATATTCTAGGCGATTAATTTGGATAATATGCTGAAGTCTTTATTAGGAAGCTGAACTTTAATTTTATCAAAGCAAAGTTAATTTTACTTTAAATCCAATTAATTGATTTACCTGCAGGCTGATAGCAATCGTTGAATTTTTGGGGAGGCTAGCAATCTCGCCTCCGAAGGGTAACCCAATCTAGCTCTTCGCACTCTCGGCGCACCGTTACCGGATACAACTAATTCGAGCATTTCCGGATTATGCACCGGTCTCTCCGGAACTACGCAGCCCAAAACTATTGGACCTCGCGTCGATGTTTCCAACTGCATTAAACCGCCGTATTCCTTCGGCAACGGTACGGGCAGCGGTCCCGCTATTAATCGTACCTAAAAAGTGACAAATTAATTTAATCGATAATCATAAAGAATGAAAAACATAATAAGATATTTTTTTTAGCGTTGATTATTAAAAGAAATAATACAAGCTTCATAAAAGCGACTCACTCTGAGAGGCAGTTGTTTCTTGGCGAGATGATGAACCTTGTAGAGTACCGCGTCACTTCCGATATCGACGCTTCCGTTTTGACAGATCGCGTAAAATTCGCCTCTAGTCGACAGCGAGGCGAATACTTCTCGTCCATGAAGGTCGATGCATTGCGCGTATTGGTCCTTTTCAGGATATCCGCCGGAAATTCCGAAGGAGATCGTGCTGCATCTCCTTGTATCCTGAAAGACCGCTACGAGCCGCAATATCTCGCCGGCTTTGATCGTCGTCTTCGTGTAATGGGCACGCAGATTTCCGTTCTCTGAAATATATAAAACGCAAATTTGATCACGGATTGCAGCCGCGATATTATTTGCAATGCTATAAAGGTACGAAGGGCGTCGTGATCATGCAACTCGTTCCATCGATTATGTTGCGCGCGGTCCCGTTAAGAACGCGTCGAATCTCGAAAAGAAGCCCGGCGTATAATCGATCTTGGCAGCAGTCGTGTCCTAAAGGCATCTTTAACGGTACCGAACGATACTAAAAGGCGGCAGAAGTCCTTTCCAGTCATGTTCGATGGTCTCTCGCGCGATATATTGTACACGTATCTAATATTAGGATCGGAGACTGATCCCAACCGCTGCCGTTACTCGTGTTTTTATCGATTATCCCGTTTTAACGAAGCTTCAGTGTTATCACATCGTTTATATCTTATTAATGTCATTGGCCTGTTATTAGCTAATTTAAGCTAATTTATGATACGTGAACGTTATCTGGCCGCTGATGAATTTAACAGAAAAAATGTCCGAAACTTCCTCTTTCAATTTTTACACTTTTAACAAGGTTGTAAAATAAATATAAGAGACATGTTTACGCGTGTGTAATATTATTATGTAAATGGAGTTTTTACTGAAATGGATTAGATTAAAATTAAATATTTTATTGAATCTTTCCATTCCTCGAAGATGTTTTTTATATTTTTATTTATCCTTTCAATTTATACATCTTTCAATTTCTAGACTGTCAACAGATATAAATTACGAAACGCATGGTAATTGGCAACATTTTCCAGTAAAAAAGATATCATCGAAAACGATATATTTTCGAGCGTGCATTTCTGTTTTCACGCGGACAAAATGAAGATGAAAAAAGAAAAGGATCACTTTCTATATTCCATTGATATGCATTTGGGTCAAGAACGTTGCACCGCTTGACATTTTGCGAGTGATCGTGATCGCAGCACCTTCCTTCCAGTTTCTTCTGCTCGAACTTACCCATTTTTGAATGTGTTAGCGTGTAAGCTCTTAAAGGCGTCGCAAGCAGAAACACCGGTACTCCTGTTTTCACCAAAGAATCCACCCTTCGATAGACACGTGCGCTGCCCGTCGTGTTATTGCCAGATATCACAGAAAACCATCCTGAAAAGATAAAGCGTTAAGCATTAATGCGAGGAACTATTCAATATAGATGGCACGTATCTATCCGATTCTAATATAAACATGATACGGATAAATATTTTAATAAATTGAATAAATGTTGTAAAGCCTTGTTCCCTTGTGTTTTGACCTAAACAAACTATTATTTAATAAGTGCAAATAATAAATTCTGCAAATAAGAATACTTATATTAAATCACTACGCATAAAAGAATACTTATATTTTTTGTATCATGTCTTGTGAGACTTACTCTATAATTATCCAAGAGTTTATACGTATATATGTCCCTTTTTTTTAAATAAATTTATTTTAAATTAAAAAAAAATTTAATAGTAATAACAATATATAATTTAATATTTAATTTAGACGGCAAAAAAAATTTGTGGTGTAAATTTTCTTTAATGGAAGAAAGAGAGAATCAGGGCTAAAGTTTTGTTGTGCTTACAGACCAGTCAGCGATTTGTCGGGCTAAAAAACATATCTATCTGGAAGGAAGGATATGTGCTTCTCTTCGAGGTTTCAGCCAGTTAATAAAAAAGAACCCGTCAAATTGCGAACAGGCAATTTTAGCTGTGCGGATGCAGTGAAGACACTGTAGTCGAATGGTCGGTCGACTGATCGAAGGTCAAATGGATTTTTTTGCTCGTCGCTAATTGATTTAAGAATGCCGTCTCGATATACGAACGCACGTCTCGGATCCCAATCTTTAAGGACGCGGATCGCTCGTTCTGGAATATCATAGAAAAATCCAGTCCGATCGAAAATTCTGAATCCTTCCAATGAAAGCGAAGTTAACACTAAACTTTTTCTCTTGAGTAATTAATTTAAATTTTTAAATTTGAAATTAATTTAATTTAATACAATTATTGTAAATGATAATTAAAAATTATTGTATATATAAAAAGGATGACTTGCACGAAAATGAAGTTTTTTTTTTACTAGAATAATGTATTATTTTTATCAATGTTTTATTAAAATTTAGTATTTTATATTTTACTCGTTCTTCTAGAAATCAACTAGAAAAGTATTCAGGATTCGACATGAGCTTCGTGCAATCGCGAACCGTATAAAGAAGAAAGAGGGAACGTGTTGATGCGAAAGGGGAAGGGCAGTTTCCCTTGGGAAAGTTTTTCCGTTTGCAGGTTGCGCACATTAATTCTCTGTTCGAGGTTAACTGATGGAATAATCTAGCGGCCGGCGGGACTCCCGGTTTTTGTTTGTTCTATAGCAACGACCTGGAAACCCGCGCTGTGCGCAATTAGACGGATGATATTGATTCTCCCGGCACGGTCTTGAGAACGCCTCGAAGAGAATTAATGGGGGAGAAGGGAATTTTCTCGGTCCATCCCTCTGTAGGTGCACAACAGAAGGATGGGAGCGTCTAGCTCGGGACGTGAACGTGTACCCCGGAAAAGAAGTATTGCGAAGGCGTACTCGCAATTACACAAGCGTACGGCCTTCCCTCACTTTCTATTTCCATGCGCGCATCCGACACAGGTAAGAGACGAGGGACCCCGTAAGAGAACGAGCGCGTTCAGGTCGTAATTATAGGGATAGCTGCATCTGTTGTGAAAAATCTATGGAAAAGTTCAGGCATTCAGACGCATGCCAACGACTTCTTAACGCGTCTTATTGTCTTGCGTAATTGCGAGATTATGCGCTTATCGATTCGCGTAATAAAGCCCGTCAAATTTTGTCTCGGCAACATTTTTTTTTGGATAGCAAGCGATTTATCTTTATTTTTTTTCCGATAAAAAAAAGATAATTTAAATATTATACATCAAACATAACAATACATATATGATTAAATACATATATGAATATATGTAATTAAAGATTAAATAAAGCTTAATTAAATTAGATATTCATTGGTGTTAAATGATACAAAATATCGCGTGGAATTTCACAGAACTATATATTCTAAAATAATGTCAAGCCATAATTTTTAGAGTTTATTAATTCTTTCCTAATTCCATACCTCGTAGAGCACGCGTGTTGAACAAACACGAGACATATGAGAGCAGTATATTTATAGCTAGTATAGATAGTTATTCCGTGCGTGAATCAACAAATTAAATCCGTTTATTTTATTCTTGTTATTTTTAACGCATCATCACCGTGTACTTATGATTGTGTATGTATTTATGATTCAGAATCCTTGTGCTGGTATATGTAACGTCAATGCTGATCCGTTAGCAAACGGAACACATTGTGAACTTATTTAAGACGCGTGTGGTCAAATACATTGAATATATTAGACGGGACACATAAGAATGCCGTGTTTCTCGAAATCTTAAATCTGTATCAACATATCAAGATTTCTGGCATCTCGATACTTGCGTTCTTCATTTTCCAAATAGCTAAATATATAAATATTTTTATATAATATGGATCAATGATTAAATTTTTTGAAGGAATGTAATTCGAAATTGATTGATTAATTACCTGAATTAAAAGAAGAATTAAAATTAAAAATAATTTTTCGTTATCAAGAAATATATACATTGAATTATTGTTATCGTAATAATAAAAATAAAACTCTTGCTTTCAAATTTTGTATCATGCCGATCTTGATAACAATCAAAGGACTCAAAGCGAGTATTGCAACAACCCAAGAAACCGGACGTTGGTGTGCGCCCCAGGTGTGCGCTCGTAAAAGTTACGTTATACATTGCAACACGTTTCAAGAATTTATCCTAATTTGTGTCCACTCATTTGGCATAAAATTTCCACTCAATAAAACAGATGAGAGGCTTAGTCATCGATACACGTGATGGGCATGTACAAGCATTTAACTTTTGTCTGAATTTAACAAGCATGGCACGTGAGTTGCTGTCATTCTATTACGATTAATTTCGATGAATTTCCGACAAAATAAAAAAAATATAATTATTTAATTATGTCAATTTAGCGACAGAAATCATTATTTGTCAATAAATTGCAAATATTGATCACAAAAAGATTTGTCATTCCTAGACTGGATTCCATTAGATAATTATGGAAACGTGATTGTATAGCAGATTATTCGCGACAGCGATATCGATGGGATCGAGAATATTCCGACACGAGAGATCACCAGTGTCGGCGTGTCGTTTCAGGTAAACATTGTGGTATCCAGGTGCGCGATATATGTGTTTAGGAGGAGCATTAAGTAAGGAAGGGACTGCAGCCTACACACACACACACACACACACACACACACACACACATCTTGCGGCTGGAATCTTTATTGTGCATAATTCACGTTACGCCGCGCGAGACCAATCTTTCGGGATATAATATTACCTGGACGTGACTCGAACCGTGACAATAGGTTCCTGGGCTCTATGCTATCGATAGAACTTGCTACAATATAATAGAATTCTTGCTCTACTCCACTGATGATATATTTTTATGAAATAATTGCTAAAATCAAAGAGTTAAATATTTTTAAACTCCAGTCTTTTAAAATTACAACAATAATTAAACAATTGGGAAACGTCTTATTGCAGAGCATTTATTCGCCTCAATATCTTTGCAATAACAAAAAGGAAAGCAGAGAAGAAATCGAATAAAAATGCAAGAAGAATTTATCGTTGTAATAAATCGATTGCAGTCGAGGCAAAAGTAGTAGCATCAGTATGAGTAGTATTAGTCGGTAGTTTAGTATTATATTAGTAATAATATTGATAGCGCACGATGGGCAATTAAAGCGGAACACGACGATAGAGCGCGAGGGAACAAGAGGCGATCGCAATTTATTGGTTGAGGAGTCGTTATTTATATTTTATATCTATAGATTTTATCATTTTGTAGAGAAATTAGAGCCGGCTTCACGCGAGGGAAGAGGAGGAAGTGGGATAGAGACGGATAGATTGAATGCGATTCTTTCTGGATTTTCTCTCCATTTTCTTTGTCGTGGAAGTCGGTTCCTTGCGTAGCCAGCATCGGCCGCGATACCCTAGAGAGAGTTATACCTTGGCACATAATGACCGTTATTTAAAACCAGGTAGACCGATCATTGCCGAGGGCGCGTCTGGCCGTCTCAGCACAACATTCTTGCTTTGTGTGAGACTCCTGTCCAAGAGCTCTATGCGAACAAATACCTATATATATATAGTTATTTGTATATATGTATACACACACACACACACACACACACACACACACACACACACACACACACACACACATACATATACACACATATACACATCATGTTATAGGAAGAGAGCTAGGATATCTTCGCTGGACCGAGCAGTTGGCAGTAAAACCATACGACTACGTCGGATAAGCCGATCTATACGATCTCTCGGCTCGCAATCACGATCGGCAATACTGCACGCAATTCATTCTCCGTTTCTCTGCCATTTCTATGTCTAGAGAGAAAGAAAGAAGTTTTGAACATATGCGTGCCACTATACGCATGATCGTCGATAGCTTTCAAGTTCTGTGTCTGTGTAAATTGATTAAGAGATGATTATTTATTAATCCTAATTATATATATATATATATATATATATATATAATTAGAATTAATAAATAATCATCTCTTAATCAATTAATATATATATATATATATATATATATATATATATATATATATATATATATATATAATTAAATGCAAAATACGCTATACTTTTATTGCTTGCAATGAGAAATAAGTATAGATTTTGCTTTACATATATACTATTTATAATAAGAAGATATATATCAATTTTTTAAATGAAAAGATATATTTAATAGGCTTTTCTTGCTAAAAGAACGATGTCTCGCTAAATATTGTTTTATACACTATGCGTCGTACTATTAGTCTCACGTCGCGTTTAACTTCTTACGACGGTCCTATCTTCCGTGCGCGAGATCGTTTACCTTCCTTTTTTTTTCGCGGCAGACAGGAGGCAACCGTGCATCGTAAACGATCGCGATTCGTTCTAGGTGAACGGCCGACTATCAAAAGGTGAATTTCTTTTATGTTGTGTCAGATAAAAACGGGCGATTATCTCATAAGCCGTTCTATAAAACTTTAGGGGCTCTCGACGCTATCATCCCCTGCGTCGAATTGCGTGTTAACGGTGCAGTCAACGTGCAAAAGAAAAGGAAAAAGATAAAGGAGGACGAGGGTCGCGTGAGAGACAGGAAGGACATCGACCTCGACGCGTCATCGACGAGAACTGTTGTCTCTTTCTCTCTCGAGAGAGACTTTTACAAGCTTAATAAATTACCGTAAACTGAAGACCGGAAAATCGTCGACTCTTGTCCGAGATTTGCACGAATGGCAGTTAAGCCACGACCGGTGATTTGTATGTACGATATCGACCCTATCAATCCATGGAATCGGATGCGCGTCTCTGAATCTTCCCCTAGTAATTTTATCTCGGTTGAAGGTTCAAGTTGCACGTCTCCGACGAGATTCCCTTTCGATGATACGCGAAACAGCCGCCGCCCTGAGCTTTCAATGGCATCTTTTTCTTTGCGATTGAATTGAAAATTGAAACCAAAGAATTCACGGCGTTTATTATATCGCGTCGTTGCTGGTTGCAATATTATGTGGCAAAGCGTGCGATTGGCATACTTTCAGAAAATTCTCGCTACTTTTAATCCGTAGTTATTTATGCATAATACGTTGCGAAATTATATCAATTTCGCCACGTATTATGCGTAAATATCGGATTTCACAGTCTGGAACAAGCATGACTGTAATCGTGAATGACATTCGATGATGAAATATAAAAAGCCGAAAGAATATTACTCAGAACGTTATCGCCGATCTATACACTTTATGACATATTACACGCAATTCCGTAACGCGTTTCTTATCCTCTCTCGAATGTTTTCATTTCGTCCCTCGCGGATGATCGTCCCACGTTGCGCGATTCCTTGAATTGTAAGCGTTAACGTAGAGAAAATATTCGATTGCGTTTTTCATTCGTCGGGATAAACTGATTACAACGATATATAATGGGCACGTAATGCACATGCACTTCTAATACATATAACTACAACTTATGGTTCTCTAATCGATGAAAGCCATACCCGCAGAAAATGTGATGCAAGCGCAAATATGAAATTTCGATGATGTTTAAACTGTTTCATACTAATTGTCCGACATGTTGAATCATAAAATATTGGCTTAAGATTGGCCGTTAACAAGATTTAAAATTTTTCCACATAAATGATATTCTGATATAATAATAACCCTTATCTAATGATAAAAAAATTCAATCTATTAACAAATTTTTTTTATTATATTTTATAATATGTTATGCAGCGACATAGAAAATATATATTTACTATAATATTAAAGAAAAATGTATAATGAAATTTTTGCCGCAATTTCATCAATGTTATATGTTTGATTGCTTTCTCGATTCTTATAACAGATGGAAATCGAATGCATGTTATATCGCACCATTCGTCGATGCGGGCGAGATTACAATGTGATTTCGTGCAACACCCGGAACGGACTTGCATTTAACGGCAGCCGGCGATCGCGCATTTCACGCACGTGCGCCGTGCTGAACAAATGGGATTAAACTGGATGACGAAAGTGTCCGGCTCGAAATCTTGTCATACCAATCGTTTGAAATTCCACGATAACGCACAAGGAAAAGCGGTCGGAGGATAAGTAAGTAGAGAAGCAGGAAGGGAGAAGGAAATATTTTTGTCTAGTAAAATAATGAAATTTATCACAGTACGTTGGTCGGAATTTAGATGACGTAATGCTCGTAGCTCTGAATACTGAGAATTTCTAGTTTCCTAGCGAGTTTGTACTAGAAAGAATTTCTTGTTCTTCATAAAATGATGAATTAAACGAAGCCACTGGCATGGTCGATCTTAAGGGAAAATAATTTTGCAGTTTTCTTTAGGGATTGAATAATGGGAAAAGGAGGCTATTTTAGCCAGGTTTATCGTTTTATCCACCAAGAAAGAAAAATATAAGGATCATAACACCGCGTGACTTCTCATTCGCTTCACGCTTCAGCCTCGGCCAATTTTGAGGGACTCGTCGCGCGAGCGAATAATTCGCTATTTGATCTGCATATCTGGCTGTTACTTTTTGTACCGAGCGGAACAATAAACGTCTGACAACGCTTCTTTATCACCGCGTCGGCGAAGTGGACTCACGAGATCCGCGAGTAAGCGTTTAAAACGCGGAACTAATTCGCGCGAGACGTCTGGCCGCGCGATAGAAACGCGTTTTTTATTCTTTTCCCCCGTGAGATTTCACCGCGTGAATTGCGTCGCGGCACACGTGGCGAATTCGTGGGCGTGGAGTAACATTTCCCGGCTCAATTTACTGTTAGTACCTTGCGACTTATACGCAACGTAACCAACCTTGCGTCCGCCTCAAGTGTCAATTTATCCGCGAGCTGTATGAAGCTCATATCCGCGCGAGCCATTCGATGCTTCGGAATTTCTTCTTCTTCATCGTCAAGTAACGACCTCTGTTTAGCACATCCATCTCTCTAAAAACAATCTTCACTCGAAAACTTTGCCAAGGAAATGCATGAAAGAGTCGGATAGCTTTTTTCCCAGATTCCATTCGCCATCCTCTCTCTAACTAATCGTGACTTGACGATATTTCGCGCAAAGAGCTTCAAGTTCAAAAGTCGCACGCTGTCAGATAAGCAGAGTGAAAGGAGAAGAGCTAGTAAGTAAATTATCGAAGTCATTCCGAACCATTTCCAAATCGGCATGGGTTCTATAAGAGACTAGAAATTGCCTTGAACTCTGTCCTGTACCGTGAGTCATCGATGTGCGAAATAATTTACTGATCAGCGACGTTTCTCTCGCATGAATCAGCCGAATCGCTGTCGAGTGAGGAAAAAAAAAAAAATTACGTGACGAAAAACTCGACAACTTCGACGTCAATACGAACCTGTTTCTCAGCGATTCGTCAGACATTCGTAATAGGTTTAACTGTAATTGCCCTTGGTTGTTCATTAACAAGAGGAAAGTGTGTTAAAATTCTGTTTCTCAATCACTCGCAGCCCCGGCTACTTAATATATCTGACTCATAACGGCCACGCATCTCATCTGACTAATGACATTTTCATCAAAATACGAAGTGCATTTATTAGACGCAGTTAGCGGTGTTTAAGTTAACGATACTGCCGTGCGCGATGTTAATTCCATACTTTGTGCTTAAATGCAAAAAATCAAGAAGAACGAAAGAGTAAAAAAGACGAAATAGAAAAGCGTGTGAGAAGTATCGATATATTGAATGGCATCCGCGAAAATCAGACGTCGTTATCCCATCATTGATGGGTCTCTCTTCAAGTTCTCCAGCCACCACCGAGCTTAAACATTCCCTCTTCTTTATCTCTCGTTCATCCGATCTAGATCCGCGATACTACGCTTTATTGCCTCATAATTTCCATTTCTGATACCAGAAAACCAATATAAGTCGCGCACGCAGGAGCGGAGGTGGCCGCGAGTTTCGCGACTTATTTTGTTACACAAAGTGCTTTACGATTAAAATAAAAAAAAAAGAGTTGAAACATTAATAGTATGAGAGGTATCCCTCTCTCTCGTTCTTTCTCTCGCGCGCGCGAGAATTCGGAGAATTATCATTTTACTTGTAGCCTCTTTCGCATCCACGCGAGCAGCAACGCAAATGCTTGATAAAGTCTATAACCTGTTCCGATGATTCCAGCCGGATGATCTCCACAACCGTTACCGTTCACTCTGCCAAGCATAATTTACGTGCTACACGCTGTCATTTCTCACGGCCATTAAAAGAGAAGCTACATTGATATCATAACCCAAATAAAATGAAAGAATATCTTTCTCCACAAAGCGAACGTCCAAAGTAAAGAAAATTTAATTTTAATATTCTCGACATTGATATTTTTCAAGTAGTTTTTAGTCTACATTATTTTTCACATCTTTAATTAAAATCGCAAATCAAAGCGCTTTCCGGAATAATCCTCCGCGAAAAATAATAACGTAAAAGATCTAACTGATTGTAACGTCGTCGATGCAATGATCGTTCCGATTCAAGTCCCGATCGAGAAAAACTCACCTGGATAACCTTCCGGAATGACGATCTCCGGTCCCACCTTGACGTCATGTCGGTACCGGTGCATCAACAGGCTCGCTGTGACTCTCAGCGATCGTTGCTGCTGCTTGTACAGGAGCACCGGTCTGCCGCTGGTGCCCTCGAGTCTGACGACCCGCGGTAATGAAAATCGATCCAGGAACTCCCGTAGCGGCATATATCCGCCGCCGGAGCCGGAACTACCCTCGGCGGTCGCCTCCCTCGAGCTCGGCAGGGACTTGGGCAGCGAAGGCATCTCTTCGCTGGACATCGTCGAGAATTCACTGTTCGACGACATGATCTCACATATTTCGGTATAGTGTCACTTTTCGCGAACGACTCTCGGAAACATCGAGACAAATGTGCAGTTGGACGAACGAGGAGATGACAAATGCGACAAGGCTGATTCGAACGAGATGGTCCTCTTCAGGGTGATGTCATAAAGCTCGAGGGCGTAACGTCATTTAATCCTCGTGGTGGCGGAGCGAGCTCGACGTTTACTTTCGAAAGCATTTTTACTCCTTTTTCGATACTCGCTCATTACCGCTTGATAACGGACGCTCGGACGCACTTTCTTCTTTAATTATGTCACTCCGCTGCGGCACGGCAGCTGTCACTTTCCGTTTCGCGGCACGATAATAGTGACATCAATCCTCTCTGTGTTGATTATTTTGCAAGCTTCACGCAAGAAATTTTTTTCATAAATTATAAGGCGAAAGAGGAATGAAATAATACATACGATGGGCCAAATAATCGCTACTTATAATGATGGGCTTAATAATCGCTATTTATATATCTTTTTAATAAAAATTGATTTTGTTGTCAAATTGCGTATTGATTCAACGTGGATATTTTAGCCAGAATTCGATAAAAAATGAAATTTTGCTTCACTAGACACTAAACTGTTACCCGAGGCAACAGTGCGTAGTGAAATTGAGGATCACGAATCACCATCTAACGAAACCTAATCGATTCTTTTTCAGCTTCACTGTCAAAGTATCGATCCATTTATAGAGTTGCCACTTTGCGTCACACTTTTTACACATGCAGCAGATCATCTGTTATCAGCCGCATCTTTTTTAGCGGCAAATCTATTATGATCATCAACGTGCAAAGAATGCACCGTATATATTCTTACGGAAAAATTATCAGGATCAATCGATAATATCCGCGAGAGATGGTTTACACTGACGAATGAGAAGTAAACGATGAATATTCGCCTCTCTGTACGAGATATCTTCCGGACGTCCTGTTCCCGATGATGAACGACGATGAGGCTCCTCTTCCGGGCTGTTTCGTTTTCGTTAGCGTTGCCGAGGCATCCGAGAATAGATGGATTCGATGGACGCGCAATCGAATGATGGATCCCGCTTGACTAATCAAGCTGCTGGATCCCCTTTCTCTCTCTCTCTCTCGCTCTTTCTTTCTTTTTCTCTCCTTACGCGAAGGCAGTTATCTCCCGCAGTTCGATCCCCGTGGCGTTTATGATTTACCGGTGCAGGTCGGCTTTCTTTCGCCGTTTCTTACGCGGACCTCGCGAGATATATCTCGTGGCGCGGACGCTTTTATTGCTTTGTACCGTGCATGCAAGCCGCGGGGTGCCTTCGGACGCTTCGATAACTGGGTCTGAGCTGCATCCTGGTAGCCTCCGAACAGGACCTACCGTATATCGTGAGGGAAGACGAGGTAAAGAAGGAGGTAGAGAGGTCCCGCGGGGATATCCCTCAGACACCTTGTCGGCCGAGGTCGCGCTGCATCGCGGTGGTCTGAAACAGATAAGCAGGAGATACGGTCAAAGAGTGCTTCCATCCACCAAGTTTGATTGCGGCAACGCATCGCTTTATAAATCGGAGCCAATGTGCTCCTTTAACAAACGCACTTATGTTTATCCCGCGTTAATCTCGCGCAGACGTGATACAATCGCGACTAAAGTGGCACTTGTCCATTTTTTACGATGCACAAGCAACAAAAGTCATTATAGGCAATTGTATCTCTTTCACAATTTACACAAGTAAATAGATTTAGATTCTCTACAATAGCGATTATATAAAATATAATCGGTTAATAAAAAAAAAAAAATTGTCAGACAAGAGTCCTATATTTATTTAAAAATTTCAAATATTAAAAAAGCAAAAAAGAAGAATGAACGTATTATTATAACAAATCGAAAAATAAATGTATCTTGATAACAGAGTTAAATATCTAAATTAAAATATTTAAATTTTCTTACCATATACATTCGGCGATTTTCGAAAGACGACAAAATTAAATGGTCCAATTTTACAAGTCGATTCGAGAGTAATATGCAATTTCTAAGATCTCTGGCCTTTCGCGGAAGGATGCACGTCCCGCACTTCTTGAAAAGGATCCGGTCGGATCGGCGGACGCGAAGTCACTGACGCCCGGCTCGGGCTGAGCCGAGTGTAAGAGGTCCACTGACACTAAGAGCTCCGAACGCGCACACGATCGTCGTCGTATAATCGTTTTGCTAGTGTGTGTGTGTGTGTGTGTGCTCCGTGTGTGCCACTACTTCTATAGCAGCCGCGTTGCTAGCAATACCAACGGTCTGAGCCTCGCCCCGTGGAGTCCGCCGGTTAACAGAATACGCGCGCCGACTTATACGTGGACGTGGGTTTATTCAATATAAGATCCTATTGTTGCCCGCGAGAGCTGTTATCCCACAGGAGCCGCGCGCACCGCCCTCGATACATACTTCCTTCCTAGAAGCACGTAATAATCGCCCGTAATAGCAACCGAGTCAGGCTTGGTGTATGCACAGCAACGAAGAGGCACGCAGAGTAGCTGACAATTGCGGCGTGCTGAGATTAAATGGCAGCTGATCAGATCGCGGTTGGGATCAGAATTTACTTCAGGATTGAGTATATCAATCTCAGGAGAAAGAAAAGATTGAGACGAACTTTAGAAACTTTATTTTATATTTTTATTTTTTTCATTTAAAAACTCTATATATATATATTAATATATATACAATTTTTTTCTGATGTTAAGAGATATGTGAATTAAATCTAATCCGAATTTCTTCCAAGTATTTCTCTAAAAAGTTAATTTTATTTTTGATATTGAACATTCCATTTTTTCCGATGTAGTCGATAATCGAATCCTTCGAAAAACGTGTTCTGAGCAACGAAAATACAATAAATAATATGCATTTTTATAAAAGTGATTAAGATGCAATTACAGCACATGCAATTTCCTTATACGGCTATACTTAAATAAAACGAGCCCAAGTTCTATATTTGGTAACACTCGGATGAGATTCAGCGACGACGATCGTGTGTGATAGCCTTCTTTTTGCACGCTCGCAATGGTAGCGAATACTTATACATTGTCTTGCACTTGAACGCGGGTAAAGATTGTAAAAATTACGAGTGAACCGCTGTGATTTCCGAGTGGGCGGAAAGTGGAACGACCTTGGATTTAATTTTTGTTGAGCGTACGTATTACCGGTACGGACTGACGTCCGTTACATCATTATAGATTTCTCTCTCACGCGTTACACGATTCTTTTTATGGAAATTGTTCAGATGCGCAATAAGGATTTTACCATTCACTAGACGATCTTTAATCCTATTAGGCAAATTGGGATCAATAAAAGACGGAAAGGAATATAGTAAAAAGTCTAGAGACATTTAAATAATCTCTGATTTCCAAGTTGAGAAAATTTACAATTTTGCAACACAAGTTTTTATTAATATTTTGTTGTTTTTTTTCTTATTTGTCTATTGTTAATGCCTAAGAAAAGAAATGTTTTAACTCTTTTGTAATCGCCGATTCTTTCTGCCCGCGTTCCCATACATACGGAACAACGCTACGCGAGTGTTAGCGTTACGCCGAGCAAGAAATATCAGCATGACAATTACGCACGTGATCGTTTGCCGGTTGACAGACGGAGGAAATCATTAGACCACTACCGTTAAATTCGCGGATGAAAGAGTTACGCAATACGAATACGCAACATTCTATGATTGACGATATCTATATAATCATCATTATCGTCATCGTCATCGTCATCATCATCATCATCGTCGTTTGCACTGCTGTACGTCGATTCTCGTCCTTCGCGCCGCGAAATGTAGCCGGATTTCGACTCAATCATTAAGCGACCGCGTGAATTTCCGCTTGAGTTCTCGAAATTCCGGAGATTGTGTCGTTGCAATTTATGTCGTTGTGCACTCTAGGATGTAACGGTCTCACGTGTGATATTCGCGAGAAATACAACGTGAATTCGTATTCCCGTTCGCGATAACATCAGTTTCATGAGTAAGAATTGCCGTAATTTCTCTCTCTCTCTCTCGGCTGCATAACGCGAACTAACGAACAACTATTTTGCTAATAGCGGGACAAATAATATGTGATGCACCGCATTATCGGAACATTTCGCAAAAATCGTTAAATATTACATTGGCGAGCAACCGTGCATGCCATTGCATCGGAGAATGCTTCGAGGTTGAAAAATCGAAGAAATGGCGAAAGATCATGAAAAAGTCGCATCACAAAGCTGTGAGGAGCGATTTTCATATTCATTTTCAACATATCATTAATTAAATTAAATTAAATTATTTATTTTAATCAAAAACTGCCTAAAAATCATCAGTTCGACATCACATTTTTTATCAGTTTGATAAACACATTTTCTTAAAACAAAATTCTTAATTCTGTTTCTAGAAAGATAATTATATACAATTTAATAATGCTTAGCTTGCAATTTTTTTTATGACAATGCAAAAAAATAAAAATGGATATATGCGAGAGATATTTCTATTATTATCAAAATGACAACATTACAACAGCAGCTGAATGAGAGATTAAAAGATAAATCAGATTTTAAACTAAGGAGTCGTTTGCTGACTCACTGCCACACTCTTTTCAGGCTAATTCCATTGTAAGTCTTGAAGTCATCAAGGAAGCGGTTATTCTTTCTAATCATCATATTTTTCTTATAACATGATTTTTTTACCTTAATCGGATGATTAGTTTTCCGTATCCATCACTTACGCTCATCTCAACGTAAAGTTTTTAAATATTACATATATTGAAATGATGACTCTCCGACTTATCAAAAGATCTCTCCGATAAGTATTATAGCGAATCCGCCCCTGAATCTCCGATAGAAACGACGAGAAGATTCCAGCAACCCTTTTAACGAGACCAAAGTTACGACAACGAGCTTCTTGGTCTCATCTGGCGCGATGTTACAGCGCGATATACCAGGCAGGCAGGCAGGCACGCGTATGCGAAACACGCTGGGTTTATTAATATACCGTCGGTGGTGACGCGAACTGGTCTATTTAATTCTATATTTACCGCAGGTGCGTTTAGCTAAAGCGGCGCGTATGTACAAGAAATGCGTACTAATCTATGGAGAAGATCAGCGAAGGCGAGCCAGAGGGTCCATCGGCGAGGAGCAGATCGCCACGGAGCGATCTTCCCACGGCGATACGTCCGAGATATGCGGCCTTGCACGGCCTCGCAAGGACAAGGTCGCCATTTTCGACGCAAATGCGCGAACAATTATTATTACCGGTGTTTTATATGTATGCGTGTGTATATGTGTTTCAAGCCAGGATATGGCTCGCTATTCCGACGCGTAAGAGAAAACAAAAGTCCCCTTTCCCCGCGCGTAATCACGCGCGCACACGGAGACAAGATCAAGGGATCACGCTGCTATGTTGCTGTTGATGCGAGGGACGCGATTATGCACTTTTATGTGTCCGCAAGGTCGGCAGGAATCGTAATCGGAGTGCATTTATTTCGCACTCGCGCGTGGTCAGGATTCTTCTGCGAAGACTGTCCTTTGCTATTCCGAAACCGAGAATATCGGAACGCGGGAACTTAAATTGAAAGTTCATGTCTCGAGAACGTGCGAAGCTTCCTCCAGAGGAGTACACTCTGTCGTTTAAGAGAAACGTAAAGACAAAAGTTATATTCGCGTGAGAATCCAGAACGGCACTTGCTATTTCTACATATTTTTCACACGGTATATAAATAATATATTATTAATTATATTAAAATACATATAATGACAATTGCAGATTCTCTTTTAATCATTTTTTTTAAAAAGAATCAAGACAAAGATTATTCAATAGATGAGATAATTTACAATTCTTCCTGTCAAACATTTTCCATGCTACAAAAGAAGCTTATCGATCAAGCGATGCATCACGTGCAGGACTCGACAAAGAATCGCGGAATTCCGGCGTATGATATTGACTTTCGACTGGCGAGGCCAGCCGCGGAATCGCGATGCATCATCGTCATCGCATCTGCCATCGCGCTAGGCCGCACGGTGAAGGTGCAATCGGCACTTAAGCGTGACACTAATGAGCGCCAGCGATGTAACCGGTCGTCTGTCTGGGATCGTCTCGCTGTAATTGGTTAGTTAGCACATTTATTTTATATGAAATGTCTGCTGAAAAATGTGAAGCGCGTGCGTCCTAATTGGGAATGGCTTGGCGTGGCTCGGCGTGACTCGGCGTGCCGATCAATGCGCGCGATATCGATCGTCGAATCGTTGACAGGCATGACCGAGTAACGTTGACCTCGCGAAGGAAGCTGAATAGTCGAGTCATTTTCATGGCTAGGAGGAGCAGGCATTTGCCGAGCTGCGAGATGCGCGGACATCGCGTAATAGACCATTAGCGATTATCGCTCGATTATATCTCTAATCTTAATCCACGTGAATTTTGTGTTGCGCGCGTTTTAGCTCGAAGCGACCGTGGGACAGAGTAAGGCAACTAATATTTAGCGCGCAATTATCGATTTCCATCTCCAAGTTTGTATCGATAAAATGAACATGCAACCAATTTTTCTTAGAGAGTGTTTGCATAAAAACATAATAATTTTAAGCCATCATAATTATTCCTTCTTTTAATATAGTATGCAATGTTTTATTATTAAGATAAATAATTGTATAGGTTTTAGCAAAAAAATTGTATTACAAAATAAACAGCAAAATTTTAATTATACAGATTGTTTTGACTTATTTTCGCGAAATAAAAATATTCCTATTATGTGTAATCGCTCGTACTATCTTGATGCACCGCGCAAGCCCATCGGAATCTATATTAATGCATTATTAAGTTCATAATTAATCACGATGATAAAATATATGTTACTGTATAGCCGTTTCCGGCGTTAATAATGTAAGAAACATATTCGCAGGTATGAGCACGTCCCGACCAATGGAATTTCATTCGGATATTTCTACTCCTCGCGCGCGCTCCGGTTTATTAGTAAGCATTGTACCATCTCATCTGGTACTCGAGACCGTTTCTATCGAAACGTTGCCATAAATCTTCACCGCATTACCAGTTTATCTTTTTCAGTTAAACTTTCAGTTTAAATTATCCAATTATTTTGCGGGATTGGTCAAGGCTAGGAAAAAAAAAAACCGCTCTCGAGCGGGAGAGAGAATGCAGCATTGAGAATCCCATAGATTTAATTAAACCTTACGCGAATTCATATCGATCTCTCTTCTCAGATTACGACGAAGAAAAACCGGTAGAAAGGGAGTGACAGGGCTGCAAAAGAAGAGCGGTGGCCACAAATGCGCTAGTTTTAAGATCACACCCCTCTCTCATCCCCCCCCGCATCAGCTATTAATTTCAATCTCGAGTGAGGTTCAAATGCGATACTTATTACAGTTATCTTTCACAAGTATACTCGTTTAAGAAATTTATTGTTGAAATTAAAATTGAGCTGAAAAAGAAGATACGATTTATAAAATAAAACAATGATAAAAGATATAAAATAATAAAGAAATATCGTGATATTTTTTAGATTATCGAAAATTTTCTTATTCTTATTCAGCATCATTTATTGCGATGAAAATTCTTGAAAAGATTTTAGCTCCAACATTTGCGGCTAAGAAATTCACTTTACTTTCTTATCTCGTGATATCTCGCCGTACGTGCCACTCTCGCATAAAATAATGCGTTCGAAAGTGATGCGCCAATCTTCGGCAAGTATTTAGATGAGTAATGCACGTGTAAATGAAGTTGAGTAAGGCAATGTAAGCAGAAGGTGGCAGGTGCTACGCAAGAGGTGCTCCTTTTTTCGCTGCTCACCTTCTGTTAGTAGCCGCAGAAGCCAAGCACTCTACCGAGGATGCCGTGAGGTCTTGCACGCTAGCGATGTGCATGACCAGTCACAATTTATATCTCTCATATTTAATGCATCAAAATGTTTAATACATCAAATTGCTTCTTAACTATTGATGCACTTGTTATTAAATTAATCAATATTTTTATTTTATTTTAATGGAATGGAAGGAAAACATATTGTTTTTGCTATACACTGTTCAATATAATCATATGTTATTGACTTTTTTCTTTTATATTAATTGAAAGAAAATTAATCAATTTTCTGTTTAAATAAATGTTGATTGATTTCTTAAAAGTTATACATCAGATATTCATTTTAATAAGAAAATTTAAAGAGAGATTTTTTTTAAAGTGCAATCATAAATTTAGAAAAAAATGAATATCCGATGACCGACTGGTTGTTTCTTCGATATTTTTCTTGACTGACTCGTTTATAGCCATCGCTAGTCGCAAACCTTGCTTACCTGCAGATGTAATTGCGAGGTACTTGGATTTTTATCGTCGCTGCCACTTTAACCGGACGAACACTCCTCATCTTATTGTTGTCTGGTGTTCTCGCCTTTATAGCAAAAAAAAAAAAAAAGGAATGTATGGAAGGTATGGGGCACTTTTAAGAATTTCAAATGGGAATGGACAAAGGGCAGTATATGCCTGAGGTCACGCGTTTTTCATCGCCCCTGCCAATTGGCTGCCGTGCTGCTGAAAGCAATCTCAATTCCATCAACGGATAAGTACTTTCTCTCTTCTCTCATAAATTACTTCTCAGATCGCTTTTTCATCACGAAAAAATGAGATGCGAACAATTATCGATGGGAAATTTTTATTTCTATAGCTAGAGACAATATTCCCAAAAAGAGAAACATTTTTCCCAAAAAGAGAAAATAACTTATGAATAAAATTCTCAACCTTCCTAAAATCTTCGTCGACTTCTTCAAGAATATACTCAAGAGCAATATTAGGAAACGGTTAAGTCATAAGGATGGCATTTTTTTAAATATTTGACGAATCGTCGTTTTATTAAAATTTATTACGTATGAATATAAGTTATAGCGTTAATACGCAATTTAGGTGCATGGCTTTAGCTTTAGTATTCAATTTAACTTTAGTATGCAATGTGGTCCCGCATGTAAGTCGCATAAATAGCCGCGTAAAGGCGCAAGATAAAAAGCCACTTAGCGCGCGCTAATATCTGCAAAGCGCGGCCGTAGGTGATGGCTCACGCTAATAGAACGCATGATATATCATGCTGTGCAGAAATTGAAATGAAAAGTGCAAATACTCGTTTCAAAACGCTCCTGGGAGACTTATTGCCCGAACTCTCCTTCTCGCTTTCCGCCGCAAATAACACGGAACGGAAACTATTCGCGCGCGTCCACCGCGGCTACGTGAGGTTTTATGCAAATGTGGAAGAAAACGGTACCGCGAGTCGCAGCAGAGTAACTGCGACGGAGATAAGACAAAACGGTAGCGCGCGCGAGGCGTTATCGTGCGACCGCGTCGCACTCTCGCGATAGCAGCTCTTGGTGTATGGCTGACAATAAGTGTACAAAATTGTACATCAAGTTATTCATTTTGTCATAGTCTACATTTAACCGCAATTTTTTCACTTTTCATTAAGTGATAACGATTTTCCCGCAATCTATCATAACAGTTTACGTGGAATTAACATAATCTCATGCAAAACTTAATAAATTTTTTCTAAATTTTTATTTAATAAGCTGATCGTGATCTCCTTGTAAGAATATATAATATCGAACATTATATAAGAATCCTTTCTAGTCCGCGGTTAAATTTTTGCTACAAAAAGGAGGAGTTGATCCGTGCAAAATTAAATTTCGCATATAGATGAATAAAGATAGTCGGCGTCGTCGTCAATTTAAATCACATGGGTAACTTCCTGCAGTCGACTGGCCATCGTATTAAGAAGAAGGATGACATTCGAATGCACGGCGTCGCGCAGCACTTTAAATTAGCATAAGATTATGGAAACACGCATCGTCGCAGGCACGCCAATTCTGGCGGCGAGGCCGTCTTAGTAAAACACTTTGTCTCGCGCTGCGAATTAACATTCGTCCGTCAACCTCCCGGTCGCGCTACTTGCCGTGGATCAATTATGCATTCCATTTCGCGGCCTCGCAGTCTACGAGAGATTCACTGGGACGTAAATTGCGCCGTTGGTGACGAATAAAAAGAGAACGACGGGATGGAGGCAACTAAAACCTCGAGAAGATTAAAACTTTCAAGATACCCTCTCGGGATAATTTTATTCAGACATACATTTGTTAATTAATTTTTTATAGACATATACCCGTCAAGTAATATGTTTCCCTTGATATCTAAAAGTTCTGAAAAGTTATCCGCTTCCAATATCGAAAAATTATAAATGGTCATTATTATTTACCCATGCTAAAAGTATTAAATGCGCAATACAGTATATCCATAGAAAGAAAGAAAGCAAGGCACAGTATTTTATCTTGTTCTTAGAACGAAACTGCAGACTGGATTCGCTTATCGAGAAATCTTTCCAAACGACTGTTAAGTTAGCCGACCCATTGGCGCATTGAATGACGACGATTACTTTGATATTTAGCTCGTCGATTAACGCGGTATCGCGAGATAAGAATAATAATGAGCAGCTTTATATGCGTCCTTTGATTTCTATACTGGTTATGGAAGCATTGATAACGGGGCCTGTACTCATAGTATTCGCGGTTGTCTCATCATCGCGAAAAAGGATGTTCTTCGGACACGCGATCACCACATTTTCATCGGTTCAGACGAGCAGTTTCTTTTAAATGTAACGCAAAACGTATTCAAGGATAATTTTACGGGATGCGCCGTGAACATCCCACCATATTCTACGAAATGGTTACTATTGGATAAATTATACGCTCGTTCACTTTAACTTAGCCTCATACAAATTTCATTAAATATGACACTGTGCCCGACAACCGATAACGCGACAGAATATGTATACAGAATGTATCTTAAAACATCCATATCTTTCCGAGAGATTATACGATGTATGTATGTATGTATATAGAAAGTATTTTTCTGACGCGAAGCATTGTTGTGGCGTGATATTAAAAACGAGTTCTCAGAAAATGCGCGTCGCACATGATACTGTCTATGAATGTTGCATGGCGTTCGCGTTGTGTAAATATGTTATATCCTCGTTGCTACTTGCACGTTCGCCATCTTGAATTATGCATTTAACTCGTCCCCGCTATCTGGCGGATAAATATCCGCCACCGCCGCGACTTGGAATGCCCCGCCTGGATATTCTGCCGGCGCGGTATACGTTGTTGCAAAATGATTTATCGCCCGAGTGTCCGGCGTTCCACATAATATCTGTAAAAGTGCCATGAAATATCGCGAATAACTCGCGCAAAAAGGTCCTCGCCTTTTTCAGCATCGTCATTTTTTCGCACCGTTCGTCCCACCGCAGACCGGTCCCACCACAACCCGCTATCCTCTCTCCTGGATCCTGCAAAAACGCGCCTTCTCCTGCGTGCGAGAGAGTTAAAATTCGCGCGATAGTTTACCCTTCTTCCGATCCTCGAATATATTACAAGCCGGATCGATTAAATCAAATTATTTCTTAAAAACATGAGCCGAATGGCTTTATGTTAATCTTGGTATTTAAATTGAGAGATAAAGGAAAAAAAGAAAAGATTTTAAGATCTCATTAAAAGCATTTGATATATTAAGATCTTTGAAAATATTTGATCCAATTAATAGAGATACTTTAATAATGTGGGCATTTTCTTATAATATTTAAAAATATGTATAAATCAATTGATAATGAAAATAAATGGTTTAGAAAATAAAAACTTTTCATTTTAATAAAAACCCGTTTTGCCGACTGACCCAGATAAGTGACATCGAAACACGCCTACTTACTTGATTATCCTACCCCGTTTTTCTTCGTCGCGTGCAAGCGATCGTTCCAAACCTAATTTGGATCGGGTTATGCGCACAAGCATCACGAACGATGCGCCGGCAAAACCCAGATAATGAGTTTCGGCTTTTTACACGCTTTTTATGTTGTCAGTCTCGCGCCGTGCTCGATTGCAAACGTACTAATTACGGCAGAGTTTCTTACCACAGTCAAACTGGTCGCGCATTACGATACTAAAAATCTCGATTTTTTTTTTATTATTATTCTTGAATAAATAGTTTCTCTCTCTTCCCGAATAAAATTATGAAGACCGAAGATTTCTTCTTTTTCCTGCATTATTTATATATCTAAACTGAAAAATTCTTATTGTCGTTAAAATTTCGAGGAATTCTCCCTTGATTGTACACTATACATATATAAACGAAGCAGTTTCATCTGTAAATATTTTAATATTTTATTATCTGTAATATTTTTTATCATTATTGTGTAGGAAAATAAAAAATCGCGCGGGTCATTCTCATGAACAGAGAGTGATTCCGCGCTCATCAGCATCGGATTATTATTACGTGGCCATTGCGCAGGTATCTGCACGCAAGCACGTATATACACGTATTCCTCCGTGTGTATGTATATATATATTCGCTTACCACGCGATTTGCGCTCGGTAAATATAATACGAGCGACACATCGGGTAATAACTTTATTTAGATACACTATCGACCCTTGTGTAATTGCACGCGGTGAGCGTTCTAAGCCTCCCTTTATCTCTCTCGCCAGTCTATTTCTCTTTCTATCCTCTTCTCGGCCCTTTCCTCTTTTTTTTTTCGCGTCCATAAACATTGCCATTTACGACGGCTGCACACCGTATGTGCGTAAGTATTATCGCGTTTCTCGATGCGCGCACACATGCCGCGCCGCGACACGGTCGTTAATTTGGGATCATTATAATTAGCCACAAGAGAAGAGACGATGAGGTGCGCCCGCCTGATATTAAAGGCTGCGCTGTAGACCGCATGCCGGTTACTTTTTGCGAGTCCCTTCATCTGCCTTACTCCGATATGGGACAGCAAACTCGTTATAGACACAGCGATCCCAAATGATCTTGCGTTTATCCTTTGGTTTTATTGGACCCCGACATTTTCTTCTGAAATTATCTTTACGTAATTAAATAGAAGAAACAGGCTTTCGCAGCTACATACGTATTTATTGTATCCTGTATAGGATAGCATTTATATTTTTATATATTATATATTTTTGTATATTATATATTATATTTATATATTATAGGAAAAAACCATATATATTATATATAGATATTTTTAACAAGTTTTTAACAAGAACAAAATATAAACAAAAGAGAGATTTTATTTTATTATAATTATTTATAATTTTTTATAGTGTGTGTCAATAATATGCTGCTATCTTACTGGCAGCTTGTTTATGCAAGTCGTTTGAAGTAAATCGGTCTAAAGTATTTGAACTGAAGAGATATAAGAAAGATACTAAATAGGTCTTTATAAGATTAACGAGCGGACGAGACAGACAAATCAAAAGTTCTCTAAGATATTCATGAGAAGTTCTTAAACTCTAAGGAATTCAAAACACGTTGATCCCGATCAGTCTCTCATAATTTTTTTTCATTTTGCACGAGGTAGCCAAGGTATGTTGATGAGATATCAAGCTCTCTCGACTAATGCAACTTGACTGATTCTAAGTCTTCTTTTGCGGTATCTTTCTTTGGACAAAATACACAAGAAAACCCAAGAGGACGAAACGAAGAACGATGAGAGATCGAGAAGATGACCGGGTACATCGTGTCAGCACGAGACCATCTCTAGGAGTTTGCGACGGTGAGAGGACTGAGCGCGCGGGCACGTGAGAATTAACCAGCATTTGCATTGTAATACGCGTCGGGTAATCACTATGATTGCGATAGGCGTGGCGAATTCTCGGATTTAATAGCCCGGGTTGTGCCCAAAAGCCTCGGGTACAGTACCTATCAATGCGCGCGAGCGCGTATCTCCGTGTATTCCGTTGATCGGAGTCGCTGACGGAAAGAGAGAAAGAGACAGAGAAGCGTTTTTATCGTTTCGGCGAGTCGTAATTTTTGCGGGTGTGCGCACATACCCTCATATGAGAGTCCCCTTAAGAAGAGGGAATATGTAATAAGCCGGCGCGCGCGTTTGTGTGAGAGAATCGCGGGGCCCTCGTGCGGCCTCTACTCCCTCAACCGGTCGATGTCCGCCGCGAATCCCCATCGGCGACCCTCGGTCACGCGTGTAGACTCGCGCGGGATGCGCGACGCACGCGAGAAAATTTATGCCCGCGCGTGCAGTTTGTATGACTTTGCGTTTTAGAGCGCACATTGTATCCGCGAAAAAACGATGCTGTGCGCGATGCACTCAAAAATACATCCGAATCATTCTCCGTTCTGTTTCCCGAATGATCGTGTATTGTAAATGATGAGAATTTCGATTATATTGAAAAGAGATTGTGAATTCTTCCCGGGATATTTTATAAAAGTGCGTTTTTTTTTTATAAAAACTTTTGACGATTATATGAAATATGTAGTTTAGATAAAAAATGTAAATAATAAATAATTATTGATAAAATGGTTGATTTCATTCCATTCTTACAGAAGAAAAATAAATCTAAGAAATCGTACGACATTAATAAAAGCACATGCCTTCTTCTTCAGTTATCCCTTAAATCGTCTTGGAATAATCGCTGGAGACGTCGAGCGACGGTACTTGTAAAATAATGACCGACTCATCCGAGGGTTGTGACCTCAAAGAGCTCGAGCGCGAGCGAGAGGGGGTGAATCGCCGAAGATCGCGCGATAAGATGGCACGATTAAATTGCTCGTGTATCATTATCGTGCGCACTTCGCTAATAGTAAACGGGAAGATAAGGCCACGCCGTCGGAGATAAGTAGATGTTACGGGTGTACCCTCTCTTTCTCGCTGCGTGCACATAAATTATACGCAATATAGTAAAATCGGCGGGGTTAAGTGTGAAGGTTAAGCGCTCGATCCACCCTCCGATACTGCGATCGAGAAACGAATATTCCTACATGAAACATTTCCAGATAGAATATAACTAATTATCTAATTGATTGTCCATTCGTTATCACAATGCGGTGTTCCTTAAAATCGCCGGAAATAAGTAATAAATACAATAATTATAGTAATATAATTATTACTAAAGTTAAAGCCAGCGCGATTGTTCATTGTCGCACAATCTTATTTTACTTAATATTTTATCAATAATGTTTGGAATAAAATGTCTATATTCACACTTAAATTATTACTTCAAGTAACTTTAAGCAGCGAAGCTACGTTTAAGCATTTTTTACGATGATACACTTGTTAGTGAACATTCCACCTCAATTACGAACAAAGGGGATTTTTCCGCAATTTCCGGATGCTCGATGACGTTTATCCTGCTATCAACGTGATCCGTTTCGCTTTTAACCGCATCCGGCATTTCTTCGTCCGGACAAACCGTTGAATTCATGATTCGCTGTCGAGTAGTACCTCGTGTACGGCCGACGCGATGATACGGGCGAGGCGAGGTATCTTGTCGGAAGTAAACATTGATGGCCGATAGAGCCCCCTTTCTCTCTCTCTCTCTCTCTCTCTCTCTCTCTGTCTTTCTCTTGTCCCGGACGACGGGACGACGACTTCGAAACGGCATGGCGCTACGTGGAATCGCAAGATCGCAGATCACGAGACACACTGGAGGAGGACGAGAGAGAAAACTTGGAGGAAACTTGTTTATGTATGTATAAACTGTATGTAAAAGAGAGAAAGAGAGAGAGAGAGAGAGAGAGAGAAACGCCAATACGCAGAGTCCAAAGCAGCGAGCATGTCGGCACTAACTTGTATTAATGTTGCCGATCAATCCTAATGGACGTGGTCGCATCAGTGCCGCGCGTGCATTTGCATGCGTATTTGCGTATACGAGACGTGCACACGTAGACGCGTACACATACAAATCCTCACGACTTACATAGTCCCGCGCGATGGTATAAATCGCGGGTCATCGCGATCCTGCCGTGTCAAAGCGCGGCTGCATGCAAGGATCCTCGCTGCGCGAGGAGGGCCCGAGAGACGCGTACCTAGCGAACGCTCGTACTTCCCGTGTTCGTGTGCGGTGTATTTACGATACGACTACGATATTCCACGTCGGACGGACGGGCAGGCAGGCCGCTCGAACTTGTCAGCGGCAATCATTCCCGATAATTACGTAAAAAGGTAAAAATGCCGAGCGCGAGCGAGAATGGTGAATCATCGACTCGTGAAGAAGATCGACAGATTTTCTCGCCTCCCTTCTAACCGGTGTAAATTGTTAAAAATACGCAATGCTGAATTTATCGCTTCCGAGTCTTTTTTTCTTTCTTTCTTTTTTTTTTTAACGGAAGTATGTGAATTTTTACACTATTAAAACGTTATGCTTCAGATTGAATATCTCTCATAATTTCAGTAAATGTTGAATATTAAAAATGTTGAATATTATACACTTTTTGTATATATATATATATATATATATATATATATATATATATATATATATTGTAAAATTACTGTTCAATATAATTATATTTAATTAATCCCATACACACATATAATTATTAATTATCAAATAGTTGCGAGTTTATAATTATAGAATCTCCGGTGACTTCTCTCAAAATTTCAAGGTACTTTTTTAAATTGCTTAAGCTCATCATTGAAATTATCCTGCTTCTGTTTCTTCGAACAGCGAATTGCGCTCTTCTCCCTCGCAATCTCTTCCGCTTTTGCTCGCTCGCGAGCCCATGATGATCGAGCGAAACATGCCGGATGACAATAATCACTACTGACTGGCGTATCATGTCGCATATTGCGGAAGCGGGCATGATGAATTACCGAAGGCGTTATCAAGAACTTTGTTGTCGCTTCTCGAATTAGTAATGTTTCGTCAGGGGATATAAGGATGATAAGCGAGATCATCGCCAGCTGCCTCATTGCTAGAAAGAAAGAGAGAGGCAAAGTATTTTTATCCAGTTTAATCATCCATTATTTCCTCGCAAATTATCCATCGAACCTCTTGTTTTTTTCTCTCTTCTTACAGCCGAGATTAAATGAAAAATTACATAATACAAAAAGTTTCTTCATTTCTTAACTTGTTCTAGAAATTGTTTTGTATTGCGTGCCACGCACGAGACATCTGATCGATCGATCGTAATCGATTCGGCGCGTCGATCGATGCGTTAGTTGACCGTTCACCAAGAGGTAACCGAATGCGGCAACCGCCGAAAATATGTATAAGGAAGTAACGTGCGGTTACCAAGATGCTGCACGATCGTAATTGACGTACGCGATTGCATTTTGCGAGGTTCTCTGCGGATCTCGTTCCTCTCTCCGCGAGACAAAGAAACGAAGAAAAAGAGGAAGGTAGCGAAAAGGGAAGAATGAGCAACGCAGTTTACGCGAGTGAAAAAGAGAGAACGAGCACGATAGTGAAAAGAAGTGGCCGCAGCTTCCCTCGCTCAGCCCCCTTGTAGTCTTCGTGCTTTTTCGTCCCCCTTGTCTTCCTTCTCGCTCGTTCCTCTCGTGTCGTAAAAAAAAGCTGTATATTTTCGCGGAGTACGCGCGACGGGTAGGTAGGTAGGTAGGTAGGTACAGGGCGATATATAAATTACACGTCTGGTCTCGCAGGCCCCCGAGGATGTAACGGTACTTGCGGGGTAGCGGGGGCTGTTCTGTTGCTCGTAGTCGCAGATCTTAGCCTGGCCGACCTACCGTACCGATCTCCTCCTTCCTCGTGACAGCGAGAGGAGAAGAGAAGCTAGCCGCACGTTCTCGCTTCTCTCTCGGTCGAGGAAACTCCGCCCGACCGTCCGTTTTCGCATCCGTGCGCCTCTATCTACCCGGGAGAATGCTCGCGAGAGCAGCCTCGCTCTCGCTCATCCCGAGCCCGCCTGATCGGCGGCTAAGATTGCGCTCGCCAAGTTACGTCAGCGTCTTATTGGCGTACCTGGAGTAGAGGCGCACGCGATCAAAGGGAATCTGTATGTGCGAATTCGTTTAACGAACCTGCGCGAATGTGTCCCGTGAACCGTGGACTGTCCCTCGAATATTGCTGGACGCAGAAATGTTGCTCTCTCTTTCTCTTTTTTTTTTCCCTCTCAGTACGACATTTTGCTCCTGCGAGTATCTGCCGCCTGTGGTGAAGATCGTCGCGATTACACGAACACAGAACGCGAGTAGCCAGAGCCGAAAACGGCTTCGTTAGCTCACCGCTAATTGCTTTTTAGCTTACGGTTTAGCCTTGCAAAATGCAACGGAGATACGTAATGGGATTCTATTCTCGGCTGCCTTAATTGTGCAACAATTCTTGGTTGCTTTAATTGTACAACAAAAATACAAAATAAATATCATTAAGAAATTAAATGTCCATCGTTTGGGACTTTTAAGCCCTTTTACATGCTTTTAACGATCGTATATTTTCTTTGCACTAAATCAGAATACGATACGGCCATTAGAGATGGATGACAAATTTGCATCGCTTTACGATCTTTCGCTCTTCCACCTTTCCTTCCCCCTTTTCAAATTGGATCAATAGATTTTATGTAAAATATATTTTTTATATTATTTGAATAGGAAAGATGAACCGTATTGTCTTGTTGATTTCAATATTCTTATACTCACTAGTTTACTTCCGATAAGCGATTAATATTACAATATTAATATCAACAATATAACATAAGGTAAATACAAGTCAAATTATTATGTAATAATTGCTCTCATAATATATTATTTTATATAAAAAATTACTTTTATAAAGATCTATTAAAAAGCAATGCACAAACTCATTAGCACCGATATCATTTTAAATATTTTCACAGCAACTAGTTAAGCATAGAATCATATTAAAATCATGCACTTCGCTGCCAATCGACTGCGACGAATCGATATGACGATAAGCAGACAGATCAAGTATATAGATACGATGCAATGCACTTGGAACCTATGTATGGTCATAGGCATGGGCCGTAGGAGAGTGGTGGTTAGCGCTCGGCGCCTGTATTAAGCGAAACGGCGCCGGCAAGTCGGAGTCGGAACACGGCAGCAATTCACTGGGTCGCTGCACTGGGATGACGACGACGACGATCGCTGCGTTAGGGCATGCATAATCCGGGAGAGGTCTAGATCCGCTAGGGTTCATGGTTTCTATAGCGGTCTCGACCTTCAGTTAATCAGACTGCCGCCACGTTTCCTGGTGATAAATAACGTCGCCTGCCAAGTGCGCACGGAAGAAGCGCGACGCCTATTTATACACCGACCTGTGGTCCTTCGTTATCTGTTGTTCACGTAGATACTCGTAAGATATATGTAATGCCGGGTGTGCAAAGGGGAAGAGACGAGGAAGAGGGGAATGAGGGAGAAGCAGGATGGGAGGAGAAGGCAAATAGCACCAAGAGAGAATCGTTTATCCGCAAGTGTGTTTTTTACAAAAAGGATTTCTCTCTCGTTACATTCTACGATTCTACGATAACGCGTGAAACTTTTTTAATTAGATAATTAATTAAAGATGTAAAAAATAGAACAAAAAAAAAATTATAGAGAAAGTAATAGTAGAATATTTTAGTGAAAACAAAATATATCTAAAAATGCAATTTTTATAATGCAATATTAATTTCATAATGCAAATTTTTAAAATGCAATATTTAATTTTGAAAAATATTTTATATAATTAAAAAGCTTTACGTCAAGCTTACTCGTAAAGTGCATTTTAAAGCTTTTTTCGTGCAAACATCTTGGAAATAATTATTATTTCCAAGAGGTTAACACCAATGAAGATCTCTCCGTTTCGAGAAAGAAGACTCGACGTAACATCTCGCGCAACATCGTCGCGCTTCTCGCGACGAGAGATCGGTGCGTGAGATCGGGGTAGGGAGAGGGGCAACACCCACGTCGCCTAAGCGACTTTCACATTTCCCATAACCGCGACCGAATGCGATTCCACGCCTAAGATGATCCTCGACGCCGACCCGAGTCGGCTCATCGCTCCCCCGTTGATGAGGAATCGTGCGAATCGGCGTCCGTTTTACGCAACATCGACGAAACTACGTTGACGAGAAGCGGAAACGGGATCTCGTGGATTACCTCATTTCGCGACTATTGTACAACGTACACGATAGAATAATTAAAATCTCCATGTACTCGATATCGCGTTCAAGAAATCACATAGAGACTGATGTGAGACGTTACGTAACAAAAATTAGAGAGTGAAATTGCACATAGATATTGCAATGCCAAGATTAATAATTGCAATTATTTTATTTTTTTATTATAATTATTCGATAAATGCTGTTTTCCATCATCTTTTCCTAACGATTATTCCATTCAATGTTTTACACATTAAGTTTGCAGTGGATTTTCGATGATTCATTGTATAATTATTGAATATTTCCCAAATTCTCCGATTGCGCGAAATTCTTGCATTCTTTTACACAGAAGCGATTAAGATAAATTTAAACACTTAAAAAATTCTTAGAATACTAAGGAAAGTCCTTGGTGATAAAATCTGTGAAATAACTGCGCAACTCTTATTTGACTTCGGAGAATTGATTGGAATTCGTATCCGTTATTAGTATCATCATTGCACAGAATACACGTTCTTATTCCTTAGTTTTTATCATCAACGATCACCTTAACGATTCGGCTGAACGGAAGATATTTGCCGTTCACTTTAATGAGCAATTTTTTACCACATAAAAACACCTCATTATATTCCTTAAATCCCTCGATTCTCAAAATAAATCAAATTAATCACTATGCTTATCCTTTTTGAAAAATTTTTTATGCAAGTATACGAAATATCACCACAATTCGATTCAATATGTAATCATGATCATGTTAATTTTTATAAAATCATAAATTATTTTGGTTAATAAGATAAACTATAATGATCAATTCAATGTTATAGAAATATCTGAATCATGCAAATGCAAAACTGCTTTTTCATCATCGATCCATCCTCTTCGTGGAATGCGATTTCTTACTTTCCCCCGTTCGTCAACCTCATTATCTTTCACGGCGCATAATCGCGCATCAACACATCGAAAAATAATGGCACGAAGAGAGATACGTCTCTTCTCTCGCGAGCTCATCTCGAATGAACGTAAGACCGTAAATGCCGTTCCATTTTTGCCCGGGGTGTCCAGTAGTCGATATATATATGGCGAGGCAATCATAATAAATCGTGTCGCCTCGGTTCTCCTCGGTTTTCATGACGGAGACATGCCACACGTCCGCGCGTAAGCTAGCGCTGAAAGAACGTACGGAGCAACGGGCCCGCGGGGCCAATACCGGGCCCACTTGTCTGCCGCCGATCGTAGTCGGTGCTTTATCTCCATGGGAACGAACCATTATCGCTAATAGCACAGCAGACGTGGATGGATACGTAAGCGCGAATAGACGTATAGCAGTGGCGTGTCCTGCGCTAATTAAATCCCATTTAAATTACAAATTTATAGATAAATCTTACCCCACTTTGAACCGATTTGCTACTCCTCGCGTCCGCGGCCGGTCGCATTTAACTTTATTTTTTTTTTTTTGCGTAGAGGAAAAATGCGTTATGCAGATCCCCTTGGCCATCCAAAGGATCGCATTTTAATCTAGACCAAGTAATTGCTTTGATTACCATCGGCACTGAAAAATGCATCAAAGATCGCATAGTATGACGAAATATCATTTGTTAATTTGATCATCGTTGTATTTTGGAAAAGCAAGTGAGTTCATTTGTCCATATTCAGATATAAATTAACACACGCGCATATAGAATTGTGAAGACAATACGTGCTGAATAGCGATTGTCTGAAGTCTATTTAAGCTTGGTATGTCCTCGTATAACTTACATAATAATAGAAACAGTTTGAGAAGAAATTATTATTAATATCTAATGTGATATATATCTTTGCAATTATTTAGAAATTATTTGCAATCATTTATAATTAGTTTGACTCCTAAAATTTTATTTTACACCATAATAGTCGTGCATTCGAGAACTTGTTCGTAACTTATTCCGGAATAATTGACGAACACCAAGTCGGATCGTACGCGTAGCTTATAGATATCTCTACCTCCTACTGTGCTAAATGTTGACTGGGAAATTTCAAGCGCGGATTTTCGCACACCAGTGCGTACTTGATCGATAGTGTTTCTCATCACCGTGCGCGATTCGTTCGCGGGTCACTGCGAACCGAGGTGCCCCTTTCGATAAGGCTGTTGGCCCGGCCGCTGGTACCACCTAATGAAGGCGGCTGACTCTTGTCGGCGTAGAAACGAGCCATTATCGCTATTAGCGTAATAGATGCACTCGAGTCCCATGGTTCACGAGGGGCCACCGCCGTGCCGCACCATCGTCTGCTACACATAATGCAACCAGGATCTTTGGCCGTGAGCGCGTCCGTAACGCGCTGGATTTTACCGTTCGCTACCGCGACGTTATCTAGGATAATTCTCAGCTGACTTGTAACGATTCCGGTTTGCAATCTTGTATCGCGGCGTGAGCGCGATAAGGGTGTGTGAGCGCGCCGCTCGTTATGTCTATCGATGGAAATTATAACGATATTACAGATGATTCGATGCGCGACTGTACAAATTTCTGTGCTAGTTTAATTATAATCGCATTAGTCATTCCCAATTAATTAGTCAATCCTCCTCCTCTCTATTACAATTCACATTGCGAATATTACGTTTTGCGAATATCATGTTTTGACGTTTTACATGACAGCTTTTTGCGTCGTTTCTCTACATTTTTTTTTTTTATTTTAGAAAAAGAATTGTCGCGGAAAAAATGAAAGAATGCACATCTTTTTTCCAATAAGAAAGAGAAAGATCTTAAAAAAATATATCCTTTGATTGATTTCCGCCGCAATAAATGCGATAAATTAATAGTAACAAGAATATATAGCATGAGTAGTTCCGAAACAGAAATCTCACGACTTGAATACGAGCTTTTTTCCCTCTCTCGCGTCCGTGATCCTATGAGGAAGAAGGTAACAGTACTCTCGCACTACTCGCGCCGCTTCACATAAATCTCTTGGAGTTGCGAGCAAATTGTCCGGTCCGGAGATAGAACGAACGCCACGTGTAGGAGCCTCGTCGTGCCGCGCCGGGGAATAGCAAGTAACAGGAAACGTTGTACGGACTCCGTCGTATGCTGTGTAGGCTAAGGTAGTCTTGTTTACGTTAGAAGAGAGGAGAAAGAGCGGCGAGGCCCTTCTTTCCGTCGTCGTTCTCTATGCAAGATGAACTTTACGGATGAACGTATATGGCGTGCGGTAATTGTCTCCGTAGGTGCTGCAGTATTGGTCAGGAGACATTGACCGAGCCGGAGAACGTTGCAATGCGTTATATTATAAGCCTGCCTTATATCATAACACTCCTTCGTCTTTATAATTTCTTACTTTTGGTCATACGCGATAAATAAAGAAATGATACCACATATAACTTCTTTCACGTAAAAAGAAAACACCATATATAAAATTATACTTGTATAATGCGATTACTTGAACGTCATAAAATATGTTCACATCTTGAAATTTCACTCGATGCAACAAAGTACTAAATATATGTATATAATATTATATATATATATATATATATATATATATATATATATATATATAATAAATACTCTCTTTTAATTAACAAAAAAAATTAAATCTCGCAACAATTATTTTTCTAAAATAAATAAAAAAATATAAACGAACGACGCGAAAAACTGTCACGTAATAAGTCTAATTTCCTCAATCGATCGTTTACTATATATGCTCCATCTCTTCCATACGAAAAATCAATGGCGAAATGCCACTGAGGAGTAGACAGTTTATGTTTCAGCACCCCATCGACCGCTACACCCATAATTAGTAATACCGTCGCCGCCGCTGATCGAGAGAGATTTTTCACGCGTCTATCTCTCTCGGACGTTTATCCGGACGTAGAGTTCGTAAGGTGAATGTGCACGATCGACGGCGCGGTAATTGTGTTCCGTAGGTGTTACGGGTCGACAACGGTTGCTCTCTCTCTCTCTCTTTCTCTCTCTTTCTTTCTTTCTATCTCTCTTTCGAGTCATTATACTCGGCGAGCTTGGTAAACGTGAATCGTGTACGTGCTTAAACATCACCGTCCTTCTCGTTGTTCCGATCGCCGCCCGGTCGGCTCGCTCGCCATCTTTATCCGACCATTCATCTTTCCGCGTGTTCTATAGATCACGCCCGATGGATGCAAATGGAGGGCGCTCTCTTTTATGAGAGCTTCTGACTCGCGCTGCGTGAAAGGATCACTGATTTCCATCGCGCCGCGCCGCGGCGCCCGCGGACGCGGAAGATCTCTACCTGGATTCCTTTGTGCTTGGAACGCGTGATTGAAATCAGCTGTAACGTCATCATTTCGCCCGCTCTCCTCTTCTCTCTCTCTCTCTCTCTCTCGTCTTCGCGCCGCCTCGCACGCTACACCTGATAAAGAACGCGCGATACATCTCGATGCCTATCGCGTAATTCGAGGACACCCGGCGAGAACTTTGCCAGCTGTTTACGTTCTGTAGAAAGCGACACGTTACAAGGCGAAAGGTAGATATCAAATAGCTTTTTTTGTTTCAGATTTTTGTTTCAAGATGTCAATTTTAATTAAAAATAATTAAAAATAATTAAAAATAATTAAGTCAGATTTTTAGCAAGATATTTCTCTTAAGGAGAAATATTAATTAGAAAATAGTCAAAGAACTGGAAGATGTGACAATAATATCGAGACATCGTGTGTATTAAATATAGTTGCAGTACAGTTATTTCTATCGGTGCTCGTTACGATGCAATTTCATGGGATACGACACGGTGAGATTAAGAATAAGCAACGCGAGAGTAACGCCGCGATCGTAATTAATCAAGACACTCGCTAAAAACGCCGTTAGGTAAATCGTGCAAAATGCGAGAAACTGCACGGTAGGGAATCATCAGTCGCGGTGGGTGGCCGATTCCCGAAAGACTTTGTTGCGGGAAACGCAAAGATAATCGTCGTTTCCCGCAAAATAAAGCATCGCGTTAGGCGAATGAAGTAGTTTACGTTACACGCACTATCGCTCGCAGCGACTATTTAGCGCCGCTAGTTACAATTACACGCGAAATTCAATACGCATGCTCATATTACACCATCTTGAGATTTATAGGATAAAGCGAAGAAAGATATCTTTTTTTTTTCTCCCTCTCTCTTTATCTTCCCGCTTAAGCTGTCTCGTTACATGATATGGCGGTATCCAAGGTCATAATTTCGAAATAATCTTCCACTTATTATGCGTGTAAAGCCTATGGATTTTCAATACGTCCGATCGTTAAATCACCTATCAATGGCTTCGATCTCTAGTGCTGATTTTACTGACAACATCCCATTAATCCTTTCATATTTTCTGAATACGACTCTTAATTTATAAATTAAATTTAAATGAACGGAAGCAAAAAATGTCTTAATATATTACAGTTTATCCTATCTCAGAATCTTATTTTAATTCCTTTATTTTCTTTAAAGATTGTCTCAAAGTTTGTAAAATAAATTTTAATATATCAGCTTATGTAAGCAAGAATATCATTTTGACATTGCATATAATGGCACGAATACGTGGGTGAATCACGTATCTTTTTCCTCGTCGTCGATGCAAATTAATTCAATTTCTAACCATTGTACCGTTAGAGTAGGCCGCACTGAATAAAAATCACGCGTTGTATTTCACTTTCAAGGAAGAAGAAGTCAAGTTTCTATGTAACAGGATGCATTTGGATTTTTAAGGTTAATTAAAACGGATAAGAACCCGAATAATTTCGACTGCCGTCAATCGCGTTATTTCTCATTTACATTATTCGTATCGAGTACGCTTCTTCGCCTTTTATGAAGCGAGAAAAAGTAAGACCATCAAATCGAACTTCTGACGATATCTATATAAACATCGCGATAAATTTTAAATATTTAATTCCGACATTATAATATTAAAAAAAAAATATTTTCTCCAGCGCATATCTTTTATATCTCCAGTTTTTTCTTGTTTTTATATAATAATAATTATATATTTAAAGAACTGATAAAGAGTCCTATATTAAGACTTATGTTTTCTGCTTATTTTTTTAAAATAATAGATACAAAAACAATTTGGTGTGATATGTATTTCAATGTCTATGACTTGGACATAATAAGATGTACACTATATCAAACGTAGACGCGCTTCCGTTTCCTACTCAAAAGACAATGACAGACAGGCGAAATTCGCGGACACCTGTTGCGCGGACACTTGTTGCGCGGACACCTGTTGCGCCCATTTTTCAGCCAACCTGTTGCGCATTCGTATCGGTAATTGTCCGTGGAGAACTAGCCCGGTTTTCTCGGTCACCGATAATCGCACGTCGACGATACGGAGTAGTGACATGCTAGCATACAAGAGACCGCTCCTACATCTCCTCATTTATCATTCTCTAGGACAACGCATAATAACGAGGAATAAGTAGAGTAATGTACCATGCATGAGCGGAGAACGCAAGTCGGTGAAATTTGCGAACGCACTTTCTTCAAATTCACGATATGACTTTTAATACCAGACATTTCTCTTTGTGATTGGTATAGATTATAGATAGTTGTTAATTTTTTTTAATATTTCAAAGCAACGAGGCGAAAGCTTGCATTGAAAAAATACATACAAAATAAATATCTTCGATAACTGAGAATTATAAATATTTAATAAGAGACTATTGATTTTTGCAGTTCAAAGTTCACGCGGTGATTTGCGTCTAGAATCGCGAGAGATTTTTATTCGCAAATGATTTAATCAGTTGGCAGAAAGTTGAGAGAAAGATTTTTCCGGATTTCGCGCAGCGTGTGGGATTCAACGCTATTCATAAAACTTATCCTCTTGCATCACGCGTGTCGCCGCGTCGTCTTGACAAAGGAGGAAGCCACGTTTTTCCAAGACAGGCGATCTTTCTGACATCGCTGTGAGCGCGAAAGCGGGAATTTCGCGCGAGATCGTCGAGTATGCATACCGACGCGACGCGCTAAAATAATGTCGATGTATTTCCGGCTATACGTCATTGTCGCCAGGCGTTACAAGCGCAAAGCGTTATCTGTATGCGCGAGAAGAAAGAGCCTTATTTCTATTAAAATCGTTATAAATCAGTCTTCCCTAGCTAGAGTCACCCAGTGCGATACGCGAGTGCGTGTGCAGGCACACGCACCGCGGCACTATGTCACTGTCCCGCGACATTATGATCTCGATGTGTCCTACCGTGTACACACAATAGTGCGTTGCACTATATTGCGCTATCGACTGGCTCGCACTTTCAATGCGATCATTGCACAATTGCGCCTAATAAATTACATCGCGGTTATCGTCGGAATTAACTAATCGCGGGGTCGATCCCGAGACAGCCACGATAAAAGTCACCGTGATTTGTGCCAAAGTCTCGTTAGCGGGTTATTCTTACGATTTTTGCGCGACCGATGTCAGCCAGACCTTTGAATAGCGTCTGACAGACGCGTCTATATCTCGAGGACCCACCCGGGCGGCCTATCTCGACGAGACTTACCGAACCTGTTTCAACCTCGACTATCGCTACAACGGATGAGTATTTGTATTCTGCGACTCGCGATGCGTTTACGTAATGTAGTATCGTTTATGTACGGAACATTTTCACATTTTTCTCAAGAGAACTGAAAACTTTCTTTGATGTTGTCCGTTTGACACACGAGACTCATTCCGTTGATTTCTCTCAATGTGAAAAGTGCGAACAATATCGCGTGTTGTGTCGCTTTGACAAACTTTTGAGACAACGTATACGTTTGTTATATCTGTGAAGAAAAATTTACTTCGCACGGTTGGTTGAATAGCAACGACATTACGTAATTATAACACTATAAATTTTCACCGCTTACAATTACGCTTCATTAAGAAACGCGCGAATAATGTCTCTGTTATGTTTGACTTATGCAACTTCTCTCATTTTCCTTATACACACAATCTTGTGAATATTTTCTATAAATTCGAATTTAATATCCAATCTTTTTTTTTCGATTTTCATAATCTAGACTTATTTTATGCTCAAAGTTTCTCATAAAAGTAAGTAAACGTGTTAAATTTTGCTTTCATGCTTACGCATATTTTTATATTTCCTCATATATTACGTAACTCTTGCGTACAATTTTTTGTATATTACAGGGTTCTTTTATCCAAGATAAAAATAAAATTGCTGCGACTAACTAGTACTACTGTTAAACATTGAGAATAAATGATGCATCTTGCGAAAACAACTGAATTTCGTACACTCGTGTCGCACGAACGGAACGGAAGCCTCAAGACGGTGTATACCCGGTGGCATTTCGTAACGCCAATCCCACGGAATTATGGCAACGGCGGCTACAATGGCGTCGCCTTCGATGGCAAAATCCTCTTGGAGGGAAAGATGAATATCTGATATGGGAATTCGCGTCGTGTGAATGCGAACGCTCCGTGCGAGCGACAAAGTGCGTCTCGCAACAAACAAACATTGTAGTTTCCGATGGGGATCGCGAAATTACAGACGGCAAGACGCAATTCTTCTTCCTTGAGTTGAACCAAGGAAAGAGAGTTTCTCGTTCTCAAGCGAACGTCTGCTATTTTTCGCCGATAAGGGCTATCAGTGACGATATGTCATGAGCAATTATATACTACCATCCATCGAAAGGGAGAAGATTATGAACATAAAGAGATTAGAAGGAGAGAAAATTTTTGATGAGAAAAAAAATATATTATATACTGAATACTTCCAAATTACTGAATATTCTCACATTTGCTAGACTTATGATAAATTTAAAATCCATTTTTTTAGCGAAAGCTTTATAAAAAAATTACTGTTCTTAGAATTAGATGTAGAGTTTAGCATTATTGTATTTAAAATTTAAAATGCGTTATTTACGATAATTTTGGTAAATCTTAAGCTTCTGAAAGACGATAAATAATTATTTTCTGTTTATTCTTGCAAAGATTTATAGAAGAATTTGATTATTTCAATGATTATCGTAAATTATGCGTGCATAGAATATCTCGTAAAGGATTAGACAGGCGAAGTCGAGGACGATGCGATGTGTCCTCTCTTTCGATACGAGTTTCACTTTTGTTGCCTCCGGTGTTCACTGTTCATACAAGCGCGATTAATTCTCTAATCCAAAAGAATCGGTAGTCAAGCGTGAAACGCATAATCCCGATCGATTGACGATCGGCTTTTCAAGGAAGGACGGTTGAGCCTCTCCTAAGTCTGTCGGATATTGAGCGAGGTCCTCGGCGGAATGGTCCTTCCACGATACATCGACTTTGCTTGCGAAACGGCTTGGCTAATTCACGCATCGGTGCAATGATCATGATTGTGACGGTGCTCAAGCTCACGCGAAATAAAGGCCGAGCAATCGGCGGCCTTGTAATAAAAGATTAACTTACCGGAACATTTTGTAAAACACAAGATCGTAGGATCTTGCATGCACGAAATTCCGACTTGTGCAAGAAGGCTAAAGACGATCGCGAAATTGTGTTATTCCGGTAGGTAACTCGTGTGAAACTTGAAAGGAAATAATTTTACGAATCTTTAGAAATTTCCAAACAACGCATTGTATTATAATAATAATTTATGTAATAAGTAAAGGAAGCGACTATTATCTGTGCCAAATTGAAACACCTTCCATCTTAAAACTGTTAATACCGAAAAGTTTTTTAATACTTTCGATTATGCGGCGTGAAAATGAATTAAGATTTTCACGGTTGCAAAGACGCGATACTTTCATCGGCGATTTTCATTTTATCGCGATTAGTTAGACACTTCGATTTCGAAGAGAAGAGAACCACGGGACTCTCACTTTCTGCGACATTCAGGCCCGTATCCTCCCACAGCAAGCAAGGACCAGATGACATAAGGCCTCCAGCTCTCGGGAGTACGTCGTTCGTGCGCAGAGATTTATGAAGCTTTCTCTCTCGGCGGCGAATAAGCAAATGGCCTGGCCTGTTCCCTCGATTTGCTTTTATTCTGACGTCGATAATGCCCAGCGTGGTCGAAGCGCCGACTTATGCAAGGACGGGTCCCTCGTGTCGGCCAAGGGACCATCGTCTTTCTTTCTCGGTGAAGGTAGCATCGCGAGAGAGACCCTATGTGTATACGTATGTATATATATATATACGCTACTATCGCGGCTTGTAGTACGACATGATACATGACACAGGCCGCGATAATAATCGTCGAAAGGTATTCTGAGCCCCTCACCGACGTTTCGACGTCCGCCGCGCGGCCTTCGCGCGGAGGCGGAGAGGAAACGGATAAAAAAAAAAGACACCCCCGAGAAATGCCTATCGTCCAGCTCATCGCAATCTGCGAGCTCGATAACCCGATGACCGTGTAATATTTATCAACAACCGTGTTTCTCTGCTCGTATTTTTTTTCTTCGTCAGGTCTGCATCGCGTATCTCTTAAAATTTGTGATTTTTTTATTGATATAAAAAATGCTTAATTTAAACGACATTAGTAAGCATAAAAATTTTTTCACATTTTACACATACGTACACATCTAAAATTTAAGAACATTGCGAGAACATGGTAGATATTGCATACATTTTAGCTATTGTTCGCGTATGCGTTATCGAAGCCGCCTTATTCGCGGTGCACACCAAATTCTTTCTCGTCACAAGTTATTGTCTTGCAGACACGATATCGACATCGTGCACGGTGTTAAAAATTTTTCGCCGTATTCGCGGCCAGTATATCGACGCCTCCGATCGTTTGATTGAATTGACAGCTACGCCGTAGTTCGATATGCCGCGCAAATTTAAGTCATCGGTTAAGATTTACGCGTTGATATGGCAAGACGAGTCAATAAATTCGTATGGGTCTGTACAGAGTCAATGCATCAGACACGTGTGACTCGACTTTCGCAATCTTCACGCTCCGATGATTTCGCGGTGACCAACGATATCGAAGCATTCATTGTTATTTTTCACCTTAGTGTGAACTATAAGAACTTTGAGATTTATAATCACCAAATAAAATCTCGCAGAATATATTTATTATTTATTATTTAAAATTATTTTACTGTTAAGCGTGACAGTGAAATAATTTTTCTAACTTCAAAGATATGAAGCAAAGTTATAAAAATAATAAATATTGAAATATTTTAAATCAATTGAATATAAAAGGTCAATTATTTTTTATGACGATTGTTCTTTTACAATTATTATTATTTTCAACAGCTAAAACAATTATGTATAACGCAATTGAGAGAATCTATGAGAAAGATTTTTACGCATCTGACATATGAAGAAGCGTGGCGGAGCATTTATTCAATTCTGATAAGAATTTAAAAAAAGAAAAAAGAGAGAGACAATTTCATTGTTGCATCGCGATCGTTATTCTTTCCCAAATACCGAATGTTTATCTTTCTTTTAGTATACGAAAACGATTTACATTTTAAGATTTACATAGAATAAACGGGTGAATTGCGATCCTGACAAACATACTCTTACGCGGCGTGAGGTAAGCAGCATGTGGTCTACACGTGCTTGAGGGATGAATATTACTATTGAAGATTAAAGAGGTTTTCACACAAGCGTGCATCTATACAAATATCTATGTATAAATTCTATTTAATATTCACATTAACCCTTCATTCAATTGTATATGTGCATCTAAAAACTATATTATACATATATGTGTATATATATATATATATATATATATATATATATATGTATATATGATATATGTATGTATATTTAAAAAGTACATTGAGAAAAGTACATTGAATTTAATCTATCAAATATATTTGATTTAAATATATATATATATATATATTACATACATATATAAAATCCGTTATAACATGCAGGTTATAAATTTCTTTTTACAATTGTACCCGCATTGCTATATGAGTAAAGATGAGATGTGTGCGTGGACCATAAGTTTTAGGAAGGCAATGCAGTTAAACGTGCTGGGAATGTGAAGAAAGTTCATCGTGAGTGTCTCATTGTTTACCTGTCAAACGTCGTCGGGTGAACAACCTGTCTCTGACTTGGTCCGACTGGTTTTTGCGCGGCTCAATATATTCAGATGAGTTTGGGCTGACCCTGAAAAAGCCCGGGTCATCGAACTACTGAACGCGAACGTGTATCAAGTATATTTTAAACAACGTGCAACGTGTTGTCCATCTTGCTGCAGTATGACTTTATATTTCTTATAAAATCTCATATTTCTTTTATTTTATTCATATTTATTTCTTTTCTTTTCTTTTATTCATATTTATTTTCATATTTATTTTATTTCTTTTATTAATTTCTTTTATTCTTTCATATTCTAAAATTTGCTGTATATAATTCACTAAATATATTTTTATCGAATTTGTTAATTTCTATACGCTTTTATGTACAAATTTGCGCAATAATATATGTAATGTAATTTTTTATTAATAATTAATTTTTTCTTAAATATATTTTTTAGAAAATTACGTTTTGTGTTTAAATAAAATAATTTTATATATAACAAGTTACAGAGACATATCATACCGTACGTATAAATCCATCTGAATGTTCAAGTATTGTAAAATTAAATATTTTATAGAGAATCGCGTCTAACAATAAGATAAATTGTAACTTTCAGTAAAGTAGTAGCTGTTCAAAGAACCTGTTCACTACGGCAGATATCTTGGTAAACTACAAAATACCGCGCGAGTTTGCCAAAGCGTTCGAATGCAAGCTCGGTACCAGAATCCGCGCTTTAAAAAACCCGAGGAATCATGGCTGAGAGTCCACTCTTGCGTATATTTAATAGCGCGGGATAATCTGATGAGCCCTGTACAAAGTGCACTTAGGCTCGTTCGCGGACCAACAGGTGGGTAACGATAGTGCCGAGGGTGAGTGATTAAGCGGCGCGACCTTCGGGCCAGCCTAGATGTAAATCAAGTTAATCTGCCCGCAATACCGAAAGCCACTCCGACTAATTATCTACGAGAGGTAGAACGCCGATGATTGGATATCGCGCTTCGGCGAGATAAAGCGAGCGGGAGGAAGAGAGAAAGAGAGAAGAAAATACAGTCGAGGGAGAGATAGGGAGAAAGGGATGCGCCCGAGATGAGAGAGAAGGAGTGCCGAACACACGGCGATACTAAATTGCTTAACGATTCCGTAAGGCTACCACTATTTGTCGACTTAAATCACGCTAATCCATTCGTGATCCTGCAAACGGTAGCCGCCGTCTAAGAACAGATCCGCAGATCTCCCCGAAGACTCGTTAAGAGCATTCCGCAGGCGGACCAGCCCCGAGATTCACTCTTATCCACCGGATAGTAACCTAGGATACAATCGAGCTGGTACACGGTGGCTCGGTATGCCGCGATCTCGTGCAACGCCGTCGTCATTTGTCCGCATTGTGTTACCAGCGTACTAGGATCCTTGTGTTACGTCTACCGAGATATGCACGCTCGCGGGATATAAAAGATGGTTACTGCGTATTATGATCGCGGTATTCAAACGGATATAAGCGTCTTTCTTTCCACGCAAAAAATATTAATCCTAGAACCCAACCCGTCTCTGTACAATACGAACATAATCTCAACTATCAGAAGATATCACACGTAAAGCCTGCACCTTTTCTCAGAGTATTATTATCATTTGTGCGCGCATTTATGGAATAAAATAATACGATAATTATCATTTTATATTTTCAGTTACGTTCTCCGTGGTCATAAGCTCAAAAATAAACCAATATCGAGATTTATTTATGTCAAAAAATTGTACGCAAAATATGCACGTGTATTTTTTATTTCAAATCTACAATAAAAAAAATTATCAAAATTAAATTCAATATTTTATGGTAGTTAACGTAAAGATCTCTTAATCTCATCGTGTATCATTATTGCAAAAGTGTCAAATGCCTGTCCTTGATCGTTTTTCGACGACTCACTTATGTGGAATGCGAGTGACATTACGCTGCGATGTGCGATTGGCCACGCAATCGGCGATACATTACGTGAGCTCCGGGTTGCCGGAGACCACAATGCACCGGTCATTTGTCGATCCTATATCAGTATACGGCATTCGCGAAAAGCCGGGTACTGTATCGGCATGAAATATTGTTGCCCCGACACGGAATCTCTGCCCACGAACGATCGGTCAGAGGACAGAGTCCTGATATAGCGCGGTGTGATAGAGTTGAGAGTAGTGACGAATTTAGTGATAAGCGTTCTAAACGGTTGTTTAAGGACCTCGATTCAGCTTGGAAGCGGTGAAACTATTCTGCAAATAACTGTTTCCCAAAAATATGCGCTATCAATATGCACAGCGGCAGCGAATCATAATTTTGATTAACGGGTAATGCGAATTGTTTTATTTTCAAGAATCTTATAAGGTGGAAAGCTCTAAATATAGTATCGCTTAAGGCTCTAGAAGCTGTAAATCCACTACTGGCTGAAGGCAGGGAGCGCAACATGTATATACATATATTATACGCTCGCCGGGAACGACGGGACGAGTTGTATCGCGTGGGACAATAGCTATATGTCAGGCGGCATGAGTTACCGACTTGTTCGGCGAACATGAAATCAACCCCTGTACGCGCCTGTATATAGGCGCGCGATACCGGCCCGGCGTAGTCGGCTCGCTGTCACGGCGCGCAGAGAGAAGGCAAGGATAAGCGCGTGAAGAACGGTAGAAACGAGAGCGAGAGTCGATGAGATATTTGGGAATGCGTACAACAGGGTAGAACTCGGCCGACCAGTCAATCTGATAATCGGAGGCGGTCAGCGATTCCTCCGCTCCGCTGCACCGGGTCTAGTCTCGTTCAGGATCTCTCTCCTGCCATCTCCACCCCACGATCTTTCTCGCGCGGCTCCGATGCGGAGCCGGTTTCGCGCATTGCTACCGTGCTAAAATATTGTTCGCCGTGGGTGGCTTTATGGGCCCTGCCGATCTCTAAGGCCTCTTCCGATTCTTCTCTCTTTGTCAGATACGAATTTATTGATAGTTGCAGTCTAGCAATCGGTATCTCCATCCGGTATTCTCGGCGCGACTTCTATCTTCTCGCGCGCTAGCAGTTGAAAATATACGAGAAAAGAAAGAGTCAAGTCCAAGTGGCAGAGGAGAGAGAGAGAGAGAGGCGATGTTATATCGCTCTGTGCGCGCCGGAACGAAATTGAATTTATGTCCCGTGGTTGTGGCACCTACTCGTCCTTCGAACCTGCCACGCGGCTGTATCTCGCTCGAAACCGACATATGTATTGATCCATTAAGATTCGTCCTTCGTGCCGGTGCATCCAATGTTCCGCCATTTCTTGTCGTGCAATCGATATCTTTCGAGATCTACATCAACATCCGTGAAAATCGATATTGAAACCGTAACCGATGAAATTAATTATCACGTATTCTTGTAATGTAGTTATATTTTAAGGACTAAGAATCCAGATCTTAAAATAATAAGAAAAATAAAAATAAAATTTCTCGACAAACTCGTGAAATATCTGTAATTGTATAAAACAACTTATATGCAAAATTGATCTTTTTAAAGTAAAGATGCTATTAAAAAGATATAAATGTATCGCGATTTGTTAAACGAAACTATGTGGTATCGTATTTATAAATTTAAGAAATATCTGACATTTAAGCTTCTAACTTCTTTTTGAGAAACACATCGTGAACGATAATAAGTCATGGCTCGTGCTCATCCGTTTTACGTGACCGACGTGGAGTTTGATGAGCGCCAGAGTGCTGATTTGCATAACGCACAGAGAAGGGGCAACTAGATCGGGACGCGTAAGTAAATGCGCCGTGAGGTAAATGCACGGCCAGAGCCGCGCGCTCCGGCTTGATTATGCCTTTGGGCGAATGATGTATAGCGCCAATTTCATCCGGAGCGGACGTACCCCCGAGGTGCGAACGAGCCTAACGGGCGACGAGACGGGCGACGGTCGTCCTTGCGCACGGGCGTTTATTATGCGCGCCGATCCAGACGGCTGACATCCACAAATTTCGCGATCAGTGGCGCGTCTCGTTTCGCGAGCGTGTAATATCGCGTAATGGCGATTAATCGCGGACCCTTGAAAGACGTCGGTGTGATAAGGATCGACGATAATAATCGCCACCTGCCGCATGTCCCTTTTAATCACCGGTATCCGGCCAGTGCAGTGCAACTTGGCCGGCTTCTCGCCCGAATATTTATATTATCTGGACTCCGGCTTTTTTTTTTTCCGACACGCCGCGTATTATTTTAAGATGCTTGTTGACTCGCGATAAATCTGATCCGTTTATCAATTAACATGCGCGCTACGTCAATATAATCGTCATCTTTTCCGTAGGCGTTAATTGGAAGAAAAAAGTTTTCTTAGTGCAACAGGCAAACGAATAATTATAGTATTTAGCTGCGAGGAATGTTGCGTCTGCGAATCTGTATTAATGAACAATGCATTCATCGCAAGGACACTATCAATTTATTTAAATGAATAAATAATGTAGAACTATTTCTTAAGAGGACTTGTAGATTTAATCTTAAATAATCTGTTAATACATTACACAGTCGATTAAAGAGAAAATACAAACAATACAAGAAGTGACAATTTTTTCGATATGATTAGATGAAAATTTTCTTTTATTCCATGTCCTAATTGATGATAACGATTGTGTGGATTTGGGTAATAATTTTATATATAATAATTATAAATTAATACAATATAATTTTATTTATAATTATTTGTCATATATAATAATTTAAATTAATTTCCTGATTCGATTTTGAAAAGGTGTGTGGCAGTTGTCGTTGAATTATTACCGAAACCATTGCTTCCAGAAATCGCCAAAAAAACCTGGATTCAATTCCAATTTTGCAACAAAGATTTCTAATTTTTAGCAGAGCACCGAACTAGATGTCGCGGATGGATTTTAAATGTAACACACATGCGTATTACATTTTATTTTACATAATAATATGTAATTTTTGATTTTAGTGTAACATGTTATTTTATGTTATTATAAGTTATTTTGTGCTATTATATATTTTTTTTGAAATATTTTATAGTTTTAAATTTATTTAGTTTTAAATTTTCTATTTAATGTTTAATTTAAATTGTAGAAAAATTAAATGATTTTAATTTTTGTATAATTAATTTTCACTCTTTAGTTTTTAGTTTTCCTAAAAAGAATTCTACTTTTTAGTTTTCCTAAGAATCTTAAGGAATTAAATATTTGAAGAAATGATTATTTTAAGTTAAAGTAGTCCTAATAGATCCTAACAACCTTACTTTTGCTGGCTAAACCAGCGGGAATCCGAAATGACCGAAATTTTGGGAATTGTATCTTAACCGTGTATCCTAACCGTCCTAATCGCGTGCCTTAATCGCGTGCCCTACTCACATGTCTTGTTCATATGTTATAATAGAATGCATCGGTAGCATCTTAATTAACGTGCCATTGCACGTAAAAACATATGTGCAAACATATGTATTATCCGACTTGGGTATTTTTGTGCCTTTTGATCACGATATTGGTCATCTATGTTGCTTCCTCGTTGGGCTAGTTGGACTTACCTTTCTTTGATCCTAGCCATATTGATTCTGACTACATCTAATCAGAGATGTAGCTTTGATCTCTATCAAAGATCAATGAAGGAAAGAAATTCCTCTCGTAATCGGCTAATTATTATTGCCGGTGCATGAGCGTAATTTTACACTCCTTTACGATCGTGAGACATTACGTCCATTTTTTATGCATTTGATTATAGCTTTTCTTTAATTAATATATATGCCAAATTATCAGTGAAAAGTAATTTAATAAAAAATTCTTATAATAATATATAATATTACAGTCATTTGTTTATTGCGGATTAAAAAATTATCGTTTATATTAAAAACATTCTATTTTTTCTGTTTGTCTTCTACAAATATGCTTTTATGTGCTTTCAAATAATAATGTAATTATTTTAGAATTAAATAATTAATAAAGTATTGCTTACATTTTACCTTATATTTCATTATAATAAAATAAAATAATTGTTTATGTTTTATAGAATTTAATAGATCCATATAATTTGGCTTTATATCAATTAAAGCAAAGCTTTATATTAGCATAATATAATATAGATGAATGGGCTATAAAAATTATCATAAAATTGGTGCATTATAAGAATAAGTTATTTCATATAATAATTTATTAGCGCCTTCTTGATTAAACAAATTGAATAAAATTTATAAATTAAAATATAATTTATATGTTTTTCAAATTTATATTTTAAATTATATTTTAAATTAACCCTGTAATATATTTTAATGAAAGAAAATATTGAAAAAAATCTATTAAAAATTATTGATATATATTGATTTAATTTATTCTAGCCCATCCATTTTGAGGCAACGGATCTATCTACATACAATTACATACATCTACATTTACATATACAACATCTACAAATCCGTTACCTCAAAGTAAAATAAATTTCATCACTCACCGGCACTGATGCGCAACAGCGGAGATTTGGTCTTGAAGCTATGTTGTCTGCAACACACAAATATAAAATCCAAATTATAGCAACGCTTAAAATAATTAATATTTCAAAAAATTTGAATTTTATATCCAATTATATAATAATAAAGTAATAAGTATAATAATAAAAAGGTATATAAATATAAAACTTTTATAAATTCAAAAAAAATTAGTTTTTATAATAGAAATATTTATAGGATTTATATAAAAGTTTTCTCTAATTTTCTTTTGTCTAATTTATTTGACATGATATAATGAGAATAAATCAATGTGGGTTAATATATAAATACTTGGAAATACTTACCCTTGGGTTGCTCCGCCGGTGCAGGATGCCTCTCCTAGGCCTCCTCCTCCTCTCAGGTTGATTCACACGCGCGATACTTTAAACGACACTCCCGCTTTTTTATTGAAAAATATTACTTATGTGCGCGATTCTTTCAACGACACTCCCGCACTTTCGAATTTCGACACGATCGAACCCCATTTCACACGAAAATCATACTGCGAGTCGACAATCGCGATCGCGTTTAAGTCTCACACTGCTATTTTATTACACGAAAATTACCATGCGAAGGCTAACAAGTAAGAAAGGAATTTGATCGTCTCACCCCACTACTTCTATTCAAGTGTCTCCCATAAATAACAAAACCATGATACATAAATTTATGATACAATATTTAAGCGCGTCAACATTTACGCTGCCAAGACTGAATACCATATTATTGAAAAGTCGTTGCCGAAATATATTACATACTATAAAATATATATGCAAAATATTAAATTATATAAATATTTTAAATTATAGATCAATTATTTATTAAACCATTAATCACGGAGCTTATCGTTATGATAATTATCCGATTTTGCGATTTGATCATTTTATAGCACGTTCTTAATCCAAATTATATTTAGATCATCGAAAAGTCAAATGATATAGTATCGCGAACAAAATATATTTTACTCTATATGTTGTTAAAGAAATAATTATTGTTCGTAAAAAGCGCAATTAAGCGATAAATTATAATTTAGTTTAGTATTACTTTAATTCTTATTTAATTAAATAAATAAATTTTTTAGAAAATATGCGATTCGAGATATGTTGTCGCGATATATATGTATATATGTAGTTACATATTATTTATAAATGTTAATTAATTATTAATTATATTATAATAGCAAACAATTTCCCGATACTAGTCGCGATCGCGTTTAGAGAAGGAATTTGACGGAGCGTCTCGCTCGCGATCACTTTCTCACTCGAGTGTCGCCGCGTGAATGATAACAGAGTCGAGGTATGTAAACAATACCGCGCCAATGTTTATGCCAGCAAGGCCAAATATTATATTAGGTATTATTAATTCGAAATATTTTATATATTATAAAATTTATATGCGAAATATTAATTATATTAGTATTTTAAATTATTTATCAATTATTTATTAAACAATTAATGTAACACGGAGCTTATCGTTATGGAGCTTAATTACTTGGATCTGCGATTCGACTATTTTATTATGCGTTCTCAATTTAGATCATATTTAAATGAAAAAGTACGGGATGAAATATAATTAAACTTTAAGTATTTTTAATGAAATAATTATTACTTAAATAATTATTACTAAAGAAGAAGAAAGATTGCGATAAACCAATAATTTATAATTTTGAATCCTGTCACTTCTTGATTATATGTGTATACATCACGCTCGAAATATCTGCCTCGAGATTTATCAAATAATTTCTCGATACTTGTCGCAGTCGCGTTTAGAAAAGAAAAGGAATATTTTGTTGTCGAAATGTTTCGCGCTCTACTACCTTACTGTTCGAATGTCGCCGTTCGAATGATAGGCTATAAGTCATAACACGTTAACACTAGCATGCTAATGTTTACGTTGTCAAGGCCGAATACCATGTTATTAATAAATCGGTGCCAAAATATTTTCCGCACTGTGACATATATATATATATATATATATATATATATATATATATATATATATGTGTTACAGTACGGAAAATATTTCAGCACCAATTTATCAATAACATGGTATTCGGCCTTGACAACGTAAACATTAGCATGCTATTATTAACGTGTTATGACTTATAGCCTATCAGTCGAACGGCGACATTCGAACAGTAAGGTAGTAGAGGTAGTATATATATATACAAAATATTAAATTTATACAAAAAAATTTTTAATTAATTTAAAATATTTTAAAGATAAATTTTTTTTGCAATTTTTATTTAAAGGATAGACACGGGATAGAAAATTTTTAACATTTTTATGCTCCAACCCTAATCAAAACCAACCGCTATGCAAATTGATTATCTCGTCACTGCGCTGTGAATTACTTTATATCAATAAAAGCCTATCAATTGAGCGTGACAATTTAAATATTAAACGTGTGTAATTTTCATTTAATTTTATAACATCAATTTACCATACCTTTTTTAAAAGTCGAATGAATTGAAAAATTAAAAATATTAAAAGTTACTTCCTTCGGCAATGCTTAACAATTAACATTCCTTTACTGCACTGATTAATTATGCTTTTCTTTTCTGTCTATATAATAAATTGGATAATATTTTAGAAAAGAACAGCGAGAATGGCCAGAGTTCAAAATTACTTAAGGCAAAGTTATCTTGGTATCGCAAAGGTGCTATTTAAAAAAGAATAAATTTATTGCCCTGTTGAAAGTATCTGGTTATTTGATAAAGGATAATCGGCGGCTTATTCTGCGCAATTTATCACTTCAATAGGGATAGTTTCGTAATCTTTTCTCTGATGCTTGCGGATCAATTATTGTCCCTGTCGGTCGGTTTTCGAGGTCTCGACGTCGCGATAACTTTCAAAAATTATTGCCCGTTAAAATCTCAAACTGAGATCTCGCATAACTTCAAAATGGATGTATGGGGCGTTCTGTGCGGGTGCGCGCGCGCGCCAAGGAAACATTATTAAATATCGCCGTTCGGCGAAGTTTAAGTCTCTTCTCGGCGAACCAGCAATTAACTTTTTCGATTAGACACAGTCCCGACGTTTCTTACTGGGAGTGGTTGTGGATGGGTAGATCCAGTAATGTACAGGATGTCCCAAAATCGTTGCACCGTAAATTTAAGTAAGAGAAAGCTTGCGGTCTGATTGGAATAATAGTAACTTTTTAATTAAGCATTATTGTAAAAGATTTAAAAAGATTTCGAAAAAATAAAATTATAAAATTGCAAATTGTACGTACAATAAGATTTTATTTAAAAACAGATTTTACATACCTTTAAAATTAATTCCAGAGATATTCGAGGTCGAGAAATAAGAGAACTATAAGGAGAGAGATGAAAAGTATTTATTTATAATATATATCAAACATTGTTCTTTATAAGAATAAGAGAAAAGAGGGTGACATTTGTTGTGGGACATCCTGTACAGATACACTCGCGCCCACAGACTGATGTACATCGTGACGAGAAAAAGATGAAGGGAATACGAGAAATGAGCCGGGAGGAATGGGATATTTCTCGCAGTATCCTCGGATGTAATCAATCGGAGTTTTTGCCAGAGTGCTTGGCTCCGCTTTAACATGCTGGCATCGCTATAACGGATCACAGTTTTGCTAGAAACACGCGAGAACTTGCGTCGCAAGAGAAATGCACAGCTAAACGAAATCAAATCCTCGCTAAATGATAGGCAAACATTCTCGTGCAAGGTCATCATATTACGTCATCGTCTTACGATAGTCATGCAATGAATTTAGAGAATATCCATTAAAATTTATTTTTATGAATTGTAAAGTGCTTTTTTTTCTACCTTGTAAATTGATGCTGTCGATATCAATTTTTATTGATCATAATCGCAAACTTATACGCAGCCTTTAAAAAACTTTTTCTGATGGGTTTTTACTTTTATCAGACGCAAAAGATCGATAATTAATATTTAACGCCAACATGTTTGCCATCACTTACAAACAAGTCAATTAACCTTAATTACTGTGTAATCCATTTAAATATGCCTCGGCGCAATTTATTCGCATATATAACATACGCACAGAGATACACGCATGTATCAATTACTTGATGCATCAAATAATTTAAAACGCGATGTTGCTGCGTAGTCAAAGATTTATTTGGACAATTTTATCGACCACTTAAAGAGGAAGTTTTACAAACAACTTTGACTAAATTTAATAAAAGAATATATTTGAATCTAAGCGTCATTGAAGAACCAATTATTTATAATTTTCATTTTATTGCGTGCGTATATTAACAAGCAAACAATAAATGATAATAATTTTTCATTCTATATATAATTGCAATAAAGAATTCATATTGCGCGATCGTAATCTCCTGAGTAAGACATTTATTTATTCCGCGCATTATCCGCATATTGTTAGCTCGATATCGTTATGTTGGTTGTAAAAAAATAACGGATATATCTCGGTAATTCGGTTTAATCAGTGGCCTAAGTGATGCGGCTTTTATAACTTTATAAGATAATTATTATCTGCCATACACTCTTCTAGAGTCGGCAATCGCAAAGCTCCGGAATTTTTGTGGCAATGTCCTTACTGACATTCATTCAGGTATTTGTAATATTTCACTGACAAATTATACGCGCGCGACGCATGTAAAGATCTACTTGGCAAGATTCAATCTTGTTGGCGATTCTTTGTCCAATTTGTTCGCTAATATACAGTTACAGCCGGCGAACTGATTGAGGCGGTAAAGTTCCTTTGGTCGTGAGCAAACTCAAGAGCAAACTGTCTGATCCGTGAATTCCGAATACCATAGCTCATTTAAATGCCTTAAAAAAGTATATCGTTGACCTTGTCCTGAACGAGCTTCCCCGCTGATAATTACTCGCTGTCGCTGGAAAGACGGCCGATATACATTCTATACTCAAACATCAAAAAAATCTACATACATAGGTATACATATATGCAGGACTGGGTAATATTTGAAATGGTTTCATTTTAAATATGTATTTAACATGAAAATGCCATTTTGCATTTTGTATTTTAAATGCCTTTTTGGAAAACCATTTCCATTTTACATTTAAAATAAAAATACCTATACATTTAACTATTTAAAATAGATAAATATGATTTTCTAAGCGCATAAGAGGAAACCAAGTCCCGTGATTGGCCGAAACATAATTTCTTTTATAGCCACATTAAACTTAACGTTCGTGAGCATCACTTGTTCTTTCGAGAACAAAGTTATCAAATTAACTATAAAATGTATGAATACTTCAATAAATTACATATAAAAGGAAAAGTCATTTTGCATTTGAAAATCATTTTAAATATCTATTTACCCATTTTACATTTAAAATAGATTCGAAAAACTCATTTTATATTTTGCATTTTGCATTTTAAATATATTTTTGAAAATATTTTATATTTGACATTTTAAATGCATTTTGAAAAGCATTTTGCCCAACCCTGCATATATGTATACGCTGCGTATTACGAGCGAAATAATCCGCATGCAAACGTCAATATGGCGGTAAAATGCAAGGAGAAAATGCTCGATTATTATTAGCACGGAGCACACACGTCCCTTAACAAGCCGCAATCTATTTGGCTTGCCAAGTTCTCGACATGTTGTTCGTCGACGAAGAAAGTTGATGAAGTCGCTGACCCCCCTACGAGAACGCGTAGGGTCGTAGGTGAAGGTGGTTAGACAGTAATCGCGCCGCGTTCAATTATACTTCATTACTCTATGATCGACGTTGTGGTCTTCATCAGCATTTTGATCCATGCCGCTTCTAGCCGATCGTTAACGATGCCAATGACGAGCGTGATTCGATATCCTTCATTCGAATCATTTAAAAATCATTCAAGAAGCGATAAATGCACAAAACATTCTTTTTCAGGCATGTCAAACATTTCAAGACATACTTAAAAGATATTTGTATCCTTTAGAAACGGAAAAATGAATAAATCTCATTTCTTCAAAACAAAAATAGAAAGATTGTTTATTGCAATTTAGAAAATCTGTTGACCACTTCAAACTATTTTTGCAATACTCTCCCCATTTACTTGAAAAATGTATACTGAATTTATACATATAATATATACTTGACTGGTTTGACCGTAAAATCTTGAAGTGATTTCGATAACGCCTCTCGTTGCATCTGTCTCGTATATATGCGTCGATGACGACGTAGGTGTCGGCGATTTAACTGGCGGGGTGTGAGCGCTCGTAGACGCTTATTAGAAGTCTAGGAAGTCGTTACGTCATCGCACAAGTCGTAGGTCATCTCTATTATATCGGAATTTTGCCGGTGAAGCTGGCATGGAGAGCCGCGACAACCTTAACCAACGGATACTTGAAGACTTGCTATCGCAACACACAATGCTTATTAACCTTGGTTTCGTCAAACCGCCGCCTGTGTCTTAGAGAATCTTATTAATAAATAAACACGTACGTCAACGTCTTCGCCGTACACCGCAAGAGTTTCCGCCCCCTCTCTTGTCATTCACCACGCTGTCATATTCTTACGTGGAGATCGCAGATGAAAACTAAAATAATAATCGATGCAAAAAATTTAATAATCTATATATTTTTGTCGTCCTATCGCGATAACTACTGATAAATTGTGAATCTGGAAATCCTAAAATATTTCAAAGATATAAATGTATTGAGATAGAAGAAATGTTAAATTGCAAAATGATCGCGATCACGTTTAGAAAAAAAAATTTAATGGAGCATTCTTGTTTTCGTCCTGATTTCTTCGCGTGCTTGTCGTTAAATGGATAATTCACGCGGCAGGTGAATAATATGTTTTGAACTTTCTTTATCTAATTAGGGGAGGTGCCCACAAAAAAAAACATTCAGCCAGACAGGCACATTTAACATCGGGGATAAGGGCCATGTAGTGTATAAGAATGTGTAAAATGCTCCGGACCTTGCACTCCCTCGTACACGCGACCTTGAATCTTTCCGTTCGGGTTTGGGATATTCCATGATTGCACGTGTGCACGGTCTACCTGTACGTTCCTCCCGATCTGATAAAAATGTTATGCATTCAACGCATGCTCGGCCACACAACATCGTCTGCCGTATTGCCAGTATGCACTTTAACTACCATCGGTGTTCGTATAAGAATTCTCAATTAGTCCAAGTTCTTTTCATCGGTTGAAAAAAATTGAAAGAATGAAAAAATATTAATACATATTTAACTTTTAGGTTTTAGTTTTTTTTTTGCAATTTTATTCGTTTTTATAACGTCTTTTTGATTATTTTTGGATATATTAAGAGAAAATATAGATTTCTTTCTGAATATTTTTGAATATATTAGAAAGAATAATAAAGATTGAAAAAAGAGAAGAAAATTAAGTGTTTTAATTCATGCATTTTTTTAAGTATTTTCATACATTACAATATACATTAATATTTTTATTTAAAATTATAACAAAATAAAACAAATTTACTTTTTCTTCTTCTTTCTTAAAGACGTTAAAGACGTTAAAATAGAAAACGGAGAACGGCCTTGGCAAACCGCTGCAAGGCCGATCCTTGCGTAACGCATGTATCGCGGTAGATAGGAGTCGCCGTTCGGGGCGAGGTTCCTCCACGAATGTGATTTATCAAAGCCCGAAAAATATCGGGGTAAGCGAGTTGCGAGACGCGCAAGATATATAATACACGCGTAGCGGAATGCCGCGCGGATAACGTTGCGCGAGAGAGCACTCGAACACTATGCCTTAACAGCGCAATTTATCAAACGCTCCTTTCATCCGAACCGTTCCACGTAGCAATTAACGTGTCCACCGCGGGAACATCGTATTTTAAAGCTTTATGGCATCGGCACGCCCATGCGAAATTCGCTAGCCGCCGTCGCCGCCGCTTACATATCACGCTCGCTTCCTCCCCGTGCGCCTCTCTATCACACCGGCGATCCGGCCATTTATCGGCTTTGTCGCGATGACAGCATCCAGCTGATACGAAACGAGAGCCGAATAAGGGTCGAACATGACCCAATAGATATGACCCGATTCTTCTTAGAGACATGTTTCATTCTCCTAAATGCAATTCGACACGAGAGAAGGATAATTTTATGAGAAAAATTTGATATTTTTAAAATTTTTATATTGTTGTTATTAATTTTTTGCTTTTAAATAAAATTATTATTAAACATATATTTTGTCATCAATTTAAAAAAATCGTTACATGCATATATATTATTTTATACATTAATTTTTACCATCAGTCAATATACGTAGAGCGATACACGTACGCCAGGAGCTTTGAAAGGGTTAAAGGTGAATCAGGATGTTTTCTCATTGCCTGCAACGGTATCGACGCCGCTCCGCGATAATTTCTGCGATGTTAAGCAGTACGAACCCACGTACTTCCAATAAATCGGTACTCTATTTTATACAGACAGGACAAGTATAGCAGTTCTCGCGATACTCCAGTTTAAGAACAACGATCATTAGGAGCGCGAGAAAGGAAACATATTTTAGACATTAATATTGCGGTCGTTTCGTGTCGACGCGCGCCTACGTTAAGAGGAGAGTGATTTTTGTGCATGTTATCTTCTTCCTAACGATCATCTCTTAACAATAAACAGAAGTGGATGCTGACTTTTCAATGTTTAATAAATTTTAAAATAACTTAGTTAGATAATATACGTATAAATCAGAAAAATTTTGACAGAAAGGGAGACAGGTAGTTTCAAACTCAAGATTATTTTGTCAAAAATCTCTTGACAATTAGCAAATAGCAGTTTCTTTTATTAATCACAAGAGGATAATAAAAAGATTCACAGATAAATCATTTTTGTACTAAAATGTTAAATATTTATTTTTCATGGTCTCCCATATGTGAAAATCAAAAATTAAAATTTCTTTCTGTTCAAGAATTTATTTTAAACATTTACGACTTTGTATCAATTATCAACATCAACATCGTATTAAGTTCTACTTTCCTTAATCATTAGTTTGCATAATGGATGCGCCCCTGCAACAAGAGAGTTCGTCTAGCGGCGGATGTACATGGGACAGGCACTTATCAATGGCGCACATTTCCAATGTGAAAAAGACACTCTTGTTGTACCGAGTATGACCATCTTCTCTTCTTCTTCTTCTTCCCCCTTTAGGGTGTCCATGATTCATCAATTACTGAGTTTATTCGATGGACGCGACAATTTCATGAAATCAGGACTTCATGATCACGCGCCTATCACAATTACTGTAATCGCCACTTTTACCCTCTCGTACGGATCCTGCGTGCACGCACTGCACGGCCAAGCATATAGCATCCGCGGCAACACTATCTTCTCTCTGTCTTTCTCTGTCTCTCTGTCTCTCTGTGTTTCTCTCTCTCTCTCTCTCCGGAGAGTAACTTAATGCTGACGTAAATATATGCTTCAGACATCGTCGCTACGTCGTTTTTATTTACACATCTCGAGATCGACATGATCATTACACGCGGAACGTGACGTTTGTCGTAGATAATTCCTTCTAATGATTTGTAATGGATAGAAATTTGGACTATCTAAACACGTTCGGAGAAGACTGCGAATGATCACGTAGAGTTTCATACGCGAATTATAATCTCGAAAAAAGAAAATCGCTGGCATTTTATTAAAAAGAGCGGTAAAAAATAGCAGGAATCATCACAAATCACAATAATTAACAAATAGATTGATTAAAGCGTTAGGTTTGCAATTAAAATTATAATTAAAACGGTGAAGGGATTTTGATAATTTGATGGCGAAATGGAATGAATTTCTATATAATGAACTCGAAGATCATAAATAGCAATTGCTCTCTCTTCTCACCATCCTTCGCCATAGTATCTATGGTACAAAGAAATCTCTTACAGAACACCCTCCATAATCACGTTTAATTACGAGGGAAAAAGATCCCAGTGGGAGCAAAGTAATTCGTTCCAAGCGTGGCCGGCCTCCGAGCGCGCAATCGTTGCTAAATTATATCTCCGCAATAAGTGAATCTGGATCGTCCTTTTTCACATTAATGCGAGCATCGCGAACACTCGTGCGCGAGACCGGAGCGTAATAGAATCCAGGCCCCAGGCCGCCCTTTTCGTGCTCTTACGACCCTCGGCGGAACCAGTTTACCGCGATTCATGAACGAGAACGGGAGAGAAGAATGCTCTCAAGTTAATCGAACGCAAACAATTTAGACTTAACGATCCGCGCGATCGTTAAATCGCCGCTGGATCGTATCGACGATGACATCGAACGAGAATCGAAAGACCGGACTTCTTCGCGCGAGTAACGCGAGCGCCGATCGCGAGCTCGTTTTGCTGCCTCAACCATTCGTTTTGTCTCTCTTCTTTCTCTCGGCCTCTTCGAGGTTTATGTCAAAATACATTCCCCACGTCCGCGATGATCTCGAATCGCAAAGTACTTGGGATTCCGAGATACAGAACGATCTCGATCTGGATGAGAGAGGACACATGTATCGGTGAGGCTCGGGCGCAGTAAGTTAAGCAAATAGATTTTTTTTTTTGCATTGGTTAAATGTGCACCGAACGTACGTGAATCACGTCGATTTCAGTTGGTATCTCGCTTAACGATGGTATTTATATTCTCATTGCAACGATGCGCGCTCGATGGCCTCTTCCCTGGTAAATTTACGCAGTCGATTGAAAAAATTAGCGCCAACCACGCGTACGATAATACTTTGTAGAAGAGTCGTACTGTTAAAGACAGGTACGAAGTATCTGAAAATAGCTTTAGTTTTCAGTCGATACCTTGTATCAAGTAATACTTTACGCAAAAATAAATAGAATTTGGCTTTTGCCAAGGAATATTAATTAATACTTTTAATTAAAATTAGATCTGTTAAAGAATGATGTTAGATGCTATAAAAATGTCAATATTTTTCATTTTCTTTTAAAAATATGATTGTGAGATAAATAAAATTAGATCATTTAATTATTGCAGAAAATATATACAGAATAAATATAATATTTATATATTAATATTAAGATATACATTTGTTTAATAAATAAGATATTAATATATTCTAAAAAACCATAGCAGTAAAAAGCAAACAAAAAACTTGATATAAAAAAAATTAATTTTTCTACAATCCCAACACACAAATATGTCAAATATATATATGTCGAGTAGCTTCTTATCCGTTGAAACAAACGACCACCTGCACTCGACGGGGTAACGCCCTGTCTGCTACAGGAGCTACGGCCGCGTGCAGAGTCAGCCGGCCCGCATCGCGAAAGGCGAAAGGACCGATTCGGAGGAATGTTAACGAATCGCGGAATCCCGCGGCAAGATGGATAACGGCTGTGTCGGTCGGCTCGCGACGAGCCTCGCCCGAGCCGAGATCCGCATTCGAATAACGCGTCGTATCGGGAGGTACGCGAGCGCTCTCGGGCCCACCGTTCGGGTCATCGAACTCGCCGTTCGTTCGGTACCCCGGTCGCTTCGGATGCGGGAAGAAGGGAGACGAGAGGGAAGCCAGTATGTAGAGGATCGCGGGTAAAACGTACCGGGAACCGAGAACAAAGTACCCGGTAACCGCGCGACCGCGCCGCCGTCGTCGTCTTTCTCGCCCGGTATAGTAAGGCCGTGACTCGACGGGGATGAGGATGGGACATCGCGAACGTCCAAACCCGGGAGTACCCTTCTCCTTCTCGGCCCGTAAACGAGAAGAGGAAATCGGACGGTGGATTGTCTCGGCTAATGATGCCGCTCGATTGTGAGAAACAAGCGAAAGGAAGCGAATTTTGCGTCACATGTAAAAAATTCGTTTTATTTTCAATCACATTTATATAGACTTTCCTATACCTAAAAGTATCTTTAATCGTACATTAACATTAAATCGTTTTAAAGAAATCCATGTATAAATGAAATAAATTATTATTAAAAAAAATAATTTTGATATTTCCGTTACATTCGATAAATCTTAATATCTTTGATAATTCTTCTAAAATGGTTAAAAAAAAATTAATCGAGGAAGTAGCGACGCTATACGATAGGCGATCAAATCATCATAATCGTGCGTATAGCAATAGGGATATTCCCATCATAAATACAGCGCGTCGTTATTGCCGGATAACCGTAATCAGCATCTGCGTTTCTTCGCGTCCGCTCCACTTCTTAAATAACTATCGCTCGCGATCGATTCGCGATAACGACACAAATCACAGACCGCAATGGCAAACGGCAAAATTCCAATAAGAGAAATCAGCCTTTCTCACGCATCGGCGGCAGAGCCACCGACTGTGATAACTTTTACGTGCGAATATGCACGTAATCTCAAACGCGATCTAGCGGAAAATAAAATTATTATTTATGCGATAATCAAATATTTAACGAGCCAAACAAACGTATATCGCAGTATAATAGCAACGCAACATAATTAGCATTATTAGATGTGACCAAAGTATCGAGTAATGCTTACCTTTTAATCGCTTCGTTCGAACGCGCATTTCATCTCCGCAACTAGCGCAGCATCCAAGTGACAAACAACTAATTGAATCGCTGTAATTGAATCGCACAATATATAATTTTGAAGTTACATGCATTTTTAAATTTTCATAAAATATACTTTCCTTGAGAAATACTTTTATTATTAATTACATGCTATAAATTTAATTATACGACAGATAAAATTTATTTCTCGAAAAAGTCCGTAATGTATAATGAACATAAACTCCACTTCCTTTTCTCTTTCTTCCTCTTCATAATCGCCAGACATTCGTTTGCTCGCGATTGGAAACCGGCCCGAAACCGGCGCGATTCACGAGTCTCCAGATTGTTGAGCGATCGCTAATATAATCGCTCGATATCAATTGGCGACGCCTGCTCCAGCAGGCAACAAGTAACTGTAACTTGATGGCTTCGCGGATCGTACATCATATACATCGAATCCTGCTCTATCTCTTTAAAAGGACTCTCAATAAGAGTTCTCATGCTCCATCTTTTCCTTTTCTCCCATTTGCGTACAAATCAATGTTAAATTGCAGGAACGTAATCTGTAGATAACCACCAGAATCAAACGCTTTTGCGGTTTCCATAAGCGGGACGCGCGTGCCGTTAGAATTCACATCCGTATTCCAATTTATGAATAATCATACGCGTTAGTATTAATACTTCGCTAGCAATGATCTATCCCATTCTATCATGTCACAAAGTGGATGCAAATTTTTTTATATATAATAATCTTGTAAATTCTAAATAATTATAAAATAAAGTTAATTTTTTCTTGATCCATGCAGCAATTCATCTCTTTAGATTTTTGCAGTCGTAAAGAAATATTATTAATTAATAAAAATAAGTATGTGCAGTTTAAAAAAAAAGCTACTGGAATTAAGATACGTATACTGTATTCGATTTCATTTACGCCTTAGACTGTATTACGAGTGTGTTGCGATCAACGAATAATAGATTATTTTACGCTGCGCGGATAGAGATGCGGAGGATTTATTATGTCATGCATCATTCCTAGCAGTAGTCGCCGTCAGAAGTTTGTCAGCTGTATGTACGAGGAACGATGAGAAAAGCAGAATACCGTTGCCTTCGATACGCGATTGTATGTATCGGTGAAATGAATTTTCGTTTAACAGACAGCAGTACTGCATTACGCAAAATTTTAACGAGCGTTCAAATCGAATGTGAGCTTAGACCGCACAGAACAGAGAAAGTTTATCTCAACGAGAAAGACATTATCCTGGCATGTGCGAGTTTGATCGCTTTATTAAAGTTCTTTTTCGCATGATTTCGCAAGTGTTTCGAGCAACATAATTGCCTTTGCGTCAATAAACTCGGAGATTCGATGATTTATGAAGCAACGGTGGATTGTTAAGATTACGTTACTTTATTGCTTCGACGTTCATAAATTATATGACGAACGAGCCACCGCGTGACGTTGAGGCGATTACATTCCTTGACCGATTACGTACGTTAAATGATGTCGCGATGAGGAAATCCGCGGATTGAGACACGCTCTCGTATGTCAAGGAGTACGAGTTTTTCCGAGAATGCATCTAATGCTGTGTACAAAAAAATAGTGAAGACATCGATAAACGTCGATATGTCACCTTGTAACGATAAATTCTCGTTTTCTTCAAGAGACTCGCTTAGCTCGCAAGACTCTGTTTCGGATAAAATTGGTGAAATATCATAAATCTTGCTATATCGGATTCATATATCGCAATATAAACAAGAATTATAAATATTCCCTGAAAAAACTATCGATTAAAAAGTTATCCTAGTCGACTCGTGACTCTTTTTTTGTTCACGGATTCTACTGAAAAAGAAATTATTGATAACCGCGTTAATTGCGAGTTTTACAATAGCGGTTTCCACTAGCCGGTGTCAGGTTGATTAGTTCACGAGCGCAATTTAGAGGCACGTGTCCTTTGCGGGGAACCGTTATGCCGACGTGACCTGTGTCGTCGAAACAGGAGGGAGACCCAGGATCAATGAGCGATCGTTTCTTGGAAGTCAGGATTACGCCCGTAGCTATGCATAATGCCTTCCCCCCCCGGGCTCATACTGACTCATAACGGTCTTCTCGTACACCAGTAACCCGAACGTGATGCACAAATCTCATGTGCTCTATGTTGTCCTTCCTCGAAGTGTAGTCGACCTAACAATTTTCTACGTTGACGATGCGAAACGAATCATGTTGACGCGAGAATAATTATGCAATTGTATAAATATTTGGTGTGATCATTAAACATTGCATATGGAGATATCTAATTAGAAGCAATGTCTACAATTTGTAATTATATCGGAGATTAATTGACAATCGTTCTTATCGCGAACTTCTTTTAATTTTCTTAGACGAGCTGTCGAGTAGCAAGATGTATGGCAGGCCGCTGGCCGCTGTCTGTCGGATTTCTTCAGATGATCGTTATTTATTTCTGTCGGCCGAGCGCCTAATTTGCGCTTTCGACAGGGCGAAATTTTAGCTTTCGGCTATTGCTCTTCAGTTGTCTTCGGTCATTTTCGCGAGTCGTTCTTTTTTTTTTTTTCGTTCGTTGATGGTTCGTAGCGCGCCCCGTATCTTATTGTTAGATTCGTTGGCTGAGATAAGAACTCGGACCGAAGCAAAAGGTCTAAGCGAGATCTCCGACCGCGAGGGCCAGAGTCCCTTCTCTTAGACCCTCGGAGATTGCCCAGAGGTGAGCGACCTTATTCGACACGATGGCATGCTGACTTTCTGAAGGCAAAATAATGAATTTAAGCCACTGCACGTTAAATAGCCAATGCACATAAATGTTGAAAATAAAATTGATAAAAGAAAAAAAGAGCAGGCAAAAAAAATTTAAACAATTTTACAATTATATAATATTCGTAAATAAATTATAATATAAATATTAAAAGTTTTTGATGAATGGGATGATGTTATCATTCATGATTAAAAAATTATTATTTCTTACAAAATTACTATATCTATTACAATCTTATAATAGTTTTCTTTATTATCTTATTATCATTATTTATTCTATGCTTAAGGATAAATTTCCTTAAGATTCCACTCTTTGAATTCGAATAATGAAGAAGCAAATAATAATCAACGAAGAGAACTTCCGCAGATAGAGCTCGTCAAAATTTCAACGAAGGTCGACTACACTTCGATTCTCTATTCGTTTAGACGCGACTGTGCGAGAGTCGGTCGTAGCATAAAAGGACAAAACAAATCCTTTGGATCCTTATCTTTTACGTCTTGGGCCGACTTTCAACAGCATCCGGCTATACATTATCACCCGCTGTCACAAGAGCGGATATCTATTCAGCCTGTGAGAGACGAGCTGGTTCCTTCTCGTAACAAACGATAAGTCGATAAATCTCGGCGCGTCGACTAACAAGGCCATCCCTTTTGCGATGAAGTATACAAGAGAGATTATGTATGTTTTTTTCTTAGAAATTCAACGTAGCCATTCAGATGGTTGCGAGCTCGCTAACCTGGTCCTGGACGATCGCGACAGGATCACGTAGGCGTTCGCAAGGGCGTCTTCCTACGCGGCGCTCCATTTTGGGGTATCTTCTGTAGGGTGCATTAACCTCTCTCTCGTGTTCGGCTTCATTCCGAATCTCTACCGAAAAGAAAAGAAAAGAAGGGGAGAGAGGGAAGACACCGGCAGGGCCTTTACGGCGGCTCGTTAGAGTCATTGTGCGCCGATCATTGCGATTCGGTTCGACGAACCGGACCGACCGCTTGATGAGATGCACTTAATCCTTTTGGCTTCGCTCGTCTATTTGTTAGAGAAAGAAACGAGAGGAGATCTGAATTTTTCATGAGTTGTTTCCGCATCACTATATACAGTTCTGAGATTTTGGAAAGAGCCAGATTTGATATTTAAAGCATTGTCAATCATGAATAAAATAGAGAAAAAGATTATCTGCTTTATTATTACTCTCTAAATGTTATGAGATTCTTTTGTTTACAACACTTATTACTTTAATATCAGATTACAATCAGCGTACAATCAGATATCCAGAATATAAATTATTTTATTTTACACACAAAGATTATAGATTTTTCAATCTACATTTTATAATAATTGTTGTAAATAAAAAGGATCGAATAAACGCGATACATAAAGATCAAACGATGGACATGATGCGCGTGCCGCGGATGAGGAGTTCTTGTTCGTTCTCGACTCTATTCCGTGGATCTTCTCGTCGGTGAGCCAGGAGGATCGTCGTAGGCAACACAGAAGATCTCCGTAGATCGTATATGGACGTACGGGACAAGTCGAGCGATATGGCACGCGTCGGCATCCTGAAGTGCGGTGCTCTTTTCCGGTCTGCGTCCGCGAGTTCCGTTAGCCGCGTTATGTTAGAAGATACAAAGAGAAGAAGACGAAAGATGCGAAGGGGAGGTAGACTAGGCGCACGTAACCGTGATTGTGCTAATGGGTCAAATCGCATCTGTCACTAACGAGCTATATGCTCGTGGGCGGTCGCCTTGGGAAGACTAGTTTACTTTATTACGCGCCATGTCCATGTTGTCCTCTCTTTAACCGGATTGCGCTCGTTAAAGCGAGAAATTGGATCGAATGCTAATAGCGCCGGGCTCTTAAAGCGTTCAAGTCTCACCCTCGAATGTAAACGTCCCTAAAGAGAACATTAATTAACGAGTTTAGCCATGGAGAGAATTATTAGATCGCTCTGATAATTATTCGAGTGTGACTATTAAAGTTTCCGCGCTATGTTCGAAATGTAACGACAGTAATTTATGATCAGCATTTATCATAAATTACTGTCGTATATTTCGAACATAAGCAAAACAGATAACAACATAACATTTATCAGATCTTTCAATCTTAAAGCATGCAGAGATATGCAGTAAATAAAGTAAGTAGAATATGTGAAAATTTCTCTGTCCATTTTTTATATACAAATAATTCTATATACGAAATAATTTAACAAGTAAAAAATTCCATACATTTGTACAAATAAAAAAAATTTTATTTATTTTTTATTTAATAAAAAAATATGTATAAAAAATAATTAAATATCCAATAAATTTAGCAGCGTTTAGAGGCCTCTGCCGATATAGATACGCCAATGGTTATTTTCTCCGGACGCATAGTAGCACGGGAAGAGATACCAAATCAGGCTATTGAAATCCCATTAAGATAACCCGAGAGAGCAATTGGGTACCGCCTGCAACGACCGTGGTTGCGAGTGCCTTGGATAGGTTGTTGTTGACCTTCCGTTGTTTATATTCGCAATGCAATATGCTTATATTCCTCGATTTATTTAATATACCAATATCCGAACCGATCCGACCCTCGGACATTTGCGGTTTCGGGGCTTTATAAGGAGATAGCCCCGGCAGCGGCGATAATGCATCAATGAACATGGAAGTCTGGTTAGGATCATTGCCAGGCCAGGCAAGCTCGATTCGGTCGAGCTGATCAATAAGGATCGAGGCACGATCGAACGAAAGATGCCTTTGTGTGTGTAATTTATTTTAGAGAACGTTAGTGTGAGAGTTAATCCTATACCATAGAACACCATATAAGCTACCATAGAATAATTGCCAATTACCTCGAATGATCCTATAATTCATTTAAGGCTTTGAAGCCAGTAAATAGATTTTGAAATATCTTACGGCAATTTCATATTTTCTATAGTTTTGTATAAATAGCGTTGCGAGAGAAAAGAAACTATTTTTCAAGCAACGTAAAAGAGAATAATACAAAGGCACATTGGAATGGAGAATACAATAGGGCATGGAAATTTACAAGGTGGGCGGAGCGCTGATTCGCAGCTGGCGTAGTAAGTAGTTAATCGTGATCATGAATAAACATCGCTGAAAATGATGACATCTTCTCGGAGAACCGCGATGTTGCTTAATCGCGAAACGTTTCATTACTAATCGCATCTCGTTGTGCCAAATTCCACAATCGACCTACGATCAATTTTTCAAAGTTCTTGTTATTTATTACCAGTACTGAGAAACGGTTTGATGTAAAAAACCAGTTACGTAAATATTACAGAAGCTGAATAATTGAAAGAATTAGACGCATAGAACAAAAAATAAAACTTTCAAAAAGAGAGAAAAAAGAAGAAAGAGAGAGAGAGAGAAAACTTCCTTTTATATATATATATATATATAAATTTATTTTAATTAAATTTTTTCTTCCTATATATTTAAATAGCAAATATATATTATATGTGTGTTTTATTTTAAATTTAGATATTTAAATTTAGATTTCATCGAAGAAGAAAATAAGATAGCGACAAAAGTGAAAAATATGTTTGTCAATAATAAGACGTTTCTTGGATTTGCTATCTAATTATAAAAATCATTTGTTAAGAATTAAACCACAACGCGCAACCAAGCGCAATTATTTACAAAGAAATATAGTTGATCTCACAAGTTGTCGAGAAACAAAGGCATAAGATTCTTTTAATACAATATAAATATTCTTGATTCATAATTTATATACTTAATTAAGTCTCTTTCTCATATATTAATAGCGTACGATGACCAATTATTAAATTAATTATAGTATATATGATATCAAAGTCGCATTGCGAAAAGAGGCGATTAATTTTTGAGGTACTAAAAACAGCGATGCAATTCAACGAAGAGGGTTGGGAAGAAATATAACGCGAAGATATTGAAAGGTGAAGCGAAACGATCGGTAGGTAGGCTGTAAAAGGTATTATTGTGTCGGCAGATCCTTTGGGCATCCCAGGAGACGCATATACCCTCTTCTTCTCTTTTTTCATCTCCACCACATTCTTTTCCACCGCAATCTTTCTCTCTTTTCACTATCACCCCAGAAATCCGCACCATTACAAACCACTACTTGCAACAATGCAACTATACACACTCACACAGATTATAGTAGAACTATCGTCGCGGTGGTATGCGTAAAAAACACGATAATGTCTTTGGCGTCAAGTGCATTTATAACATCCAATCGAATATAAGAATAAGAGTCGCTATGAATTCTCTACCGACAACCGATATTTTCTAGAACTACTTAGTATGCATTGGACAGAGCGCCGGATATGACACTGGACAGTATATCTTCCCCCGTCATCTAACGGGGATTCCAATGTTGCTGTAACGAGCAAGGCGCATCACACATTGCTCTCGCTGCTGAGTCTGTCGGCCGACCATACCCAGTCCGTTTCTCCTACAATCCGATTATGTCACGCGTAACACATGATGGCACATATACGTGTTACGATTTTGCTCGATTAATATATCACTTGTAACCGCTTTAATTAACAAAGATTGAATGTGCGGATTTTATTGTGTCAGAGATACTAAATTTCAAAATAATACTTTACAATGATGATAAGTCAAGATATGAGAACTAAAGCGTGCTTGATCGTAAAAAAGAAAATATAAACTTGTATTTTTTATTTTGGCAAATTATTGTATATACGATAAAAGATATGATATATTTTTAATTAATGAAGACCAGAATTCAAGATTATCCATCTGTTGACCGCAATTTTAATCGCAGGTTTTATCCGATGCGCATCGATTTTACACGACAGATATATATTATCGATTATCGCCGACGAACGTTGCACTTATATGGAGTTGGGCGCGCGACGCACTTACGCAAAACTCGGCTACCGAAATAGCCGGCGAGTTTCGCGTCGGCCGACCGCAGGACATTCATAAATAATTGCAGCGCTTAATTTTTGTCGACGTCGGAGTGCGATAACATTGTGCAGGACGGCGATACATTCAGCGACACGCTATTTGTTAACCGTGCCCGTAAAACGTGGCTAGAGTTCAGAGATATCTCGCCCGCGGCACGTGATCACGAATAACGACGATAGGGAGAAAGGAGAAGATGAGGACGAGAGGTGAGAGAATGGAAGGAAAAAGAGAGAGAAACGCGGAGTTTTGTATATTGTGACAGATTGGACAGGTAGAGTGCAACTAATTGACTCGTTCTGATTTTTGCCGGCATGTACGACACGCAAAAGTCGTTTAATGCGACTGGCCGGCCTATTGATGACTCTTGGTTTAATCTCGCTCCGTTCTGCGTCCCTACATAAAGGGCGCTCGTTCATCACCGGGAGATTATGATAGAAGTCGGCCTGAATGAAGACATTACGCATACGATAGCTCAAAGATTCGCATCCGGCTACTCTCCATATGATCTTTTTATATCGTCATTCAGGTAAGATGTGCACACATAATGTTACAGATTTAATCTATCGTGCATGATAACGTTAAATTTGCATTGAAAACAATGCGCTTTGATATAGCAACGAATAATTCTTGCAATATCAAAGCGATACTCAATTATGCATATGCGTGAATAATATCAAATAATATTTTCTTCAAATAGAAACAATTAAATTATTCAACAAAATTTCTTAATTAAATCTTTTTTTAGATTAAATTAATATATTTAAATTATAATCCTTAGCCTATATCGCTGCGGAAAGATTTCGTTGAAAGGATTATAAATAGATGTTTCGAAAATCGATCTACGTTCTAGATAGGCAATTGAATACCGGATAAACAAGGAACAGAATAAAAAAAAATATGTATATAAAAATAGGCTAAAACCTTGCGGAGAGAAAAAAATATACACAACCTCGTCCTCGGGCAACAGAATGAGCGATGACGATCGTGCAAGATGCGCCTAGAGAGAGAAATGGTAGACAACGGACGCGAATAAGAGACGAGGAGGGAGTGCTTTATTTGCATTTTAATTTGCATATTAAAACATGCTTCCACGATCGGTCGACCCGGGTTCGCGAAATACGATACCACGCGCTTCGTGTCCGTCGCATTAGCCGCAGTAAAGCCGAGTTATACACAACCGCAAAAGCAACCCGACGGCCCTGAGACCGTTCACGCATGCCGATCTTGAAATATGCGCTCGTGGACCAGAGATTGCCGGATCTCGATACGGCCTATGCGTTGTCCCGATCGATCGCCGCCGCCGCGTCCGGCACAGTATTTGCTCAGGATACGATAGCGATAGTAATAATTATGATAATAATAGCGTCTTTGAGATATGAAACGGCCGCTCCCGCTATCACGCTTCTTAATCCATCCCGCATCACGCTAACCCACATTGTTAATCTTGCACATTGTGCAAGATTGCACCATGCGCGTCATGCTTTGCACGGTACCAATTTTCTACGATAATCAGTAATGAAGTATTACTCATTTTTTAAGCCTGTTTTGCGTAATTACTTTAACAAGAAAATGGTAGGTCATTATATTTATAATACCATTATAATTTTAATTTCACATTTTAAATTGATACGAAACATCAATGTTATATGTAAAATATTTTAGCAGGAATAGAAATACTTTTTTAAATAAAAGCTTTCATTTCTTATAATGTTCCGCGGCGTATAACAGCATAATCTCTTTAGACAGCCTCAGAGAGAACCGTGAACTTACCTGACGATAAAAATCATCGTCGCGTTTTCCTGGCATTGTCGATCTTCGTGGCGAGAATGATGCATGCAACGGTCACGTGAGCTATGCGAAAGGGCCGACGTGTTGCACGACGTGACCGTCGAAGAGAACACCTCTCTGCTTCTCCATAGCTCCCCGTTATTATCGTTGTTTCGAGCCGTTAATATTAATGGACGTAAATGCGCATTGCCGCGCTGGAAACAGAAATAAAGACGGACAAGAAGACGGGGGAGGTGGAGGGCGGGGGATGAGTCGAGGCAAAGACGAGAGAGGTATGCCAGGGGGCCGCAGCAACCTGTGTATCCCAACCCCTCTCTTCGCTATAATTGAATAGACGCAGCTGTGCGTATTGCATGCTCGTAAAAACATTAATGACCAATAGCCGACGCGAGCGTTGACGATCGTTTTGCGTTATTATTCCTTAAAGTGCGCGGTGCGCGCTGTATTTAGCCGCGAATTTTCTACGTTCACGATCACGTGGGTGAGCAGACGAAGTGAATAATGACGAACATGCGTCGGCCGGCTGTGCAAGAAAGTGCATATCTCCATATATATATATATTACTCATTAAATGGCATGCTTAACGATAATGAGACAGGCGTGATAAAAGAGTTTGCTTGTTTTCCTTGCAGAACAAATAGAGATATAGTATAAATAATACATAAATATTACGATACATAAAATAATTACAGTTTTTACATATTTTCATCTTTTTATTTCTCTCAAAATATAGATATGAAATAATTTATCGTTCTATAATCAATGAATAAAATTGTATCAATAATTATTTCTTTGACATCAAATATGTATTGATAGTTTTATAAAGTATTAATTTATAACAGCTATAATATAAAAAGCTTTTATATCATATATAATATTAGAGTATATATACATAAAATTTATATAAACAGTTTTATTGAGTATTACAATTGTTGTTATCAAAAATGTTGTAATATAATTTTATTATTTCTAGAAAGAATCACTTACCTGCATATTCCCGCTGCTAGCTCAAGATGATTCTTTTTTTTTATGTCAACAAGGAAGTTGACAAGGAATATATTTGATGACGCTTTATTTTGTTGTAGAAACGCTCTGTCTTTATTTTCACTAACGACTTCATTTGAATATACACAAAACCTGCAAATATTACATCATTATCGCGCGCACGCGATTTGGAGGAAGGGAATGGAAGGAAGGGGCGTCGAATTAGACAAGATTACACCCGTTAGGATTCTCTGAGAATCTTCAGCAAGCGAGTCCTGGTTTTTCTCGCGTTCTCCCGCGGGTATTTCCCATTAGGCGCCCATCGTTCCCTTGATTTTTACGCCCTTTCTTCATCATTCTCGCTCGTACGATGTAGCGACCGACTGACAGCTCCAAGCGCTTCGTCATGCAAGAGAAAGAGAGACAGAGAAAAAAAAAAATAGGCGATGGAGCAAAAGAGAAAGATACAGGAGATCTGCCGGTTTCCTCGAAGCGTTTCGCGAACGCAATACCTGCTATGTACTGGCGAGGTTTGTAATCACGCGTTTAACAGCCAATCGCGCAACGTCACGCAATCGGGCACGAGAGCGCGCGAAACTTCGGGGTCATCGTACATCGAAAAGGAAGCCAAATGCCGTGAAGCATGACAAGCTAATGTTTTAATGAATTAATCGTCACAAAATATCGCCGCGATCAAGCGAACGAGCGCGGCTCGGCTCGATTCGATTCGACGATCAAGCCGTTACCGTCGACTACCTCGTTCTAAGCCGCAACGCGGTCCCGATGATGACCTAGACCTTCGAAGGACGCCGGTAATTTCCTCTTCCTAAAAGCCGCCGACCGGCTCGTTTACATTCTACCGTCGACTTCTTCATGCCGCGTCGGTTGCGTGCTCCGCGATACACACTGGCTTCGTGTTCGGGAAGTTTACATCGACGTTCAACGATCCGTTTCACGTTTCTCCTTATACGTGATCACATAAAGCGTCATCATCCATCCTAGAAAATTCCACTCGGCGCGTCGTGTTCTTATATTATCATGCAAAATACTGAATTCAAGATCGTATAAAACGATTATAAAAATCACTATCGATGACAAATTAAATACGTGGCGCAAACCGCGATCTTCAGGTCTCTAAGTGTTCGTACAAAATAAAAAAGAAAAAAGCTTTTTCCGAATAGAATTTTCAATAATAAAAAATTTGAATTTGATCAAATCTGAAAGTTCGTTTGCTCCATTGCTGACAAAATAAATACACGTTTGTTAGATTTAAATAATCGATAACAATTTTTATATAGCGAACGGATGAACGGATTATTTTCCGAGTGCATTTTTTCGATATTGTCACCCAGTGGCCGTAACCAAGATAATCGCGGAGCTCGCTACTATTAACATGCTTCTCGCGAGACGACAGATTCTTTAATGACGGAAGCCACGAAGAAGCGTTGCTGCGTGCTAGGCCCGGCTGGCGTGCCCCGCTACATCCGCAGCAGCAGCGTGTATCGGGGCCCGTAATTACGGCATCATTTTCCTCGGTTCCAACAGCCTTGTAAATCATTCCGCGTGGTATCCCATGGTTCGACGTTCGTATCGGCGACTCCTCGACACCCGGATCCGCCCGCGACGAAAGAAACTGCTAGCGGAGCAATTTCCTCGGCGACGGGCCGAGACGTTAATCTCGGTCCTCATCTTTCGCGATCGATATATCGCTTCCGACTTCTCGTGTTTTGTATCCAACCCGGAATAACGCGCCTTATCTTTCTGCTTAGCCTTCCTCTTTAATAGTAGAACAGTCGAGAATCGGTGGAAAATTACTTACATTGGAAGAATAATTTCCAATCTTGCATATAAAAATAAAATAAGTTTTTAATCCATAAAACACTTGGTCTTTATGTACTCTGTCATTAAAAAAAAATTTTTTAAAAACTTACTGGCTCGACTATTCTAATATTAGAAATCTCCAAATGATCTTAACAAACGTCCGCCAACATCACACGTGATTATAGCAGTTGGTCGATATTCGCAGATGTGCGAAAAAATTTCTTCGCAACATCTCGATTCTTGATACGTCACGTCATTTATCTCAATTAATTATGAAGTCAATTGTCGCGAGTCATGAACGATTCGGATGTTGATTCCATTCCCGATGAAAGAAGACGCGCACTCAACACACAGTATTGTAAATACCCTCTTCATCGTCGCCAGTGCTCGCCGATATGTCGGATATCTCGGAATGAGACAGCGCGAGTTTCACGTAACCCCGATCTCGCTCCCTGGTGCCGGTTTTTCCCGCGGAGGGCAGTTTCTCCTCCTCCTGCGACGAGTCTCGCAACGGACTGCTAGCGCTGGTACCCAGCTCGCAGATTTCGGCGTAGATCTCTTCCGGTTTTGGCGGCGGTGTGGGAGGCAACGGCGTCAGACTATCTCTAACCTTGGAATACGGCGGATCCATGTCCGTACTGCTGGTGAGTACCTCGAGGACGCTGGTTGAGATCGAGCGTTGTACCTGTTGCCTAGACGACGCCTGCGCTGCCTGCATCAGATTCGTTTCCGACTCGAGACTGGCGTACCTCTCGGGCGACCGCATACCGATCTCCGGTCGTACGGCGAACGTGAAGGACGCCGACTTCTTAGCCGGGTTCCTGCTTCTGTTACCCTGCGCTATCCTCGAGATCCTGTCGAGGAAGCTATTGTTGTTGCTAACACTGCGGCTGCTGCTCCGGTCGCGGATCGTCGTCTTCTTGATGTGCTCCAAACCCTCCTTCAAACTTTGCAATATCGGCTTCGCTTCGGGTTTCGCTTTAATCTCCTTTAAATGCAATTCTTTTAGTTGACTGTTGTTGGACGCCGGTTTCGGCGGAGCAACTCGAGGCTCGGTCGCTCGCTGGTCTAAGGCTCTTCTATAAAGCGTTATCAAAGTGATCTCATCTCGTATCTTATCTCTCATATATGTATAATGTATATAAGCTACTTAACACTACAAGAATAATAAAAAAAGTTTCTTGACAGCTTTAAAAATCGAATCGACAAACTTCTTGTTACAATAAAATTAATGTGCTAAAAATTGAATTAGATTAATTAAATTAATTCTTTATCGAATATAAATCTTAATAAATATTTAAAAAAAATTCTTCCCTTTACTGGACTATTATTTTCTCAAGCTAATTAATTAAAAAAAAAAAAAACATTTTATACAAAATTGATTCTATTAATTTTTTTTAGACTCTCCGTGTTAGTATTGCGTATCTTAAACAATTAATATATACCAACGTAAATCATGTTTCTCCATGGAATTGCGACTTTTACCTGCAAGCTGAGAGTAATCGCTGCATTTTCGGAGATGCGAGCAGTCTTGCTTCGGAAGGGCATCCCAATCGTGCCCTTTTCACTCGTGGCGCGGTTGGACCGGTAGCGACGAGTTCCAAGAGCTCCGGCACCGTGGAATTTGGTAAAGGCCTTTCGGGCATCAACGGCACCGCGCAACCGAGAACTATGGGTCCTCTATTTGCGTTTTCCAACTGCATCAGACCGCTGTAATCTCGGGGCAACGGTATGGGTAGAGGTCCAGCAACCAGACGTACCTGAAGATCATGCACGCGAGTTCTTTCAAGAGAAAATCAAGAGTTTCCTTTGATAAAGCATGAAAATAAAATACGTAATCAATATCGCTAAACAAAAATATGGCAAAAGTTGATAGAAATATAACTTTGAGAATAGAAATATTAAATATAAAAAAAAAAAAATAAAGTGCGCGTATATGGAATAAATAATAAAATATTATACGAGCGTTTTATCAAAATTAATTCTTATTAATTAAAATAATGGGAGGTTTCTTATTTTATATAATATATAAAATAGTAACAACTTCTCCTCGGTTATGAGAAATAAACGAGGGACGAGATAAAATAGATAAGAATGATTACATTAGACGACATTAATTTTAAGACGCGATGAAGTTTACCCTCAGGGGAAGATCCCTCCTAGCGAGTTGGTGAACTCTGTAAAGCACCGCGTCGCTGCCGGTGTCGAGGCTGCCACTCTGACAGATCGCGTAAAACTCGCCTCTGGCCGAGAGTGGCGCGAACAGCTCGTGCCCATGAGAGTCCAGGCACTGAGCGTACTGATCCCTCTCCGAGGATCTCGAGGATTTGCCTTCCGGGATCATTCCGGACACGCCACTGGCGACCGGGGCCCGACGTGTGTCCTGAAAGACGGCGGTCAGCCGCAGGACCTCGCCGGCGCGCACCGTCGTCTTCGTGTAGTGAGCTCGCAAGTTTCCATTCTCTGCGCAATAGAAATCAACCAAAAGTTAACGCACTCTCGCAAACATTAGTAAAATTCAATTGAAATTTAAATTGTGATTCTCTCTTTATTTCATCTCTTTTTAAAGAATTGTGGAAACAAATAGAGAATTATAAACTTGAATTTAATTTTAATAATGTTTATGTGCATGTATTATGTACAGAAACAATTTATAGATGCAATTAATCGGAATGCGTCTTTCTCTAAACACGTCATCAAATACAAAGAGAATTATGTCGCAAATTTCTATTTAATTAGCGCTGGCAAAAAAATGTTTTCCCGCTGTTAAAGTTAAGACACGCGAGTTAATAACGTGCGTATAGCTGTTAATTAGTTCATTAGCGTTATTTCATTTATTTGCATATACAATACTATCATACTGTACATAATGAAATACAACACACGTTTAATCAGATGTTGTGAGAACTAGTTCGTAGAATATGTCTCAATTATATACTAATTTTTTATTAGTTATTATCCGTTTCATTATCCAACACATTTTGTCAGGGAAATTTCTACGCGTTTCTGATGTAATCATACATATAGCTAAGTCGGTCGCTTGATACACTATATATTTTGATATTCGAGGAGCATCCGACGAATTTCCATATTAAATCAACGATATCACATGCCTCGATCGTACCGTTGCAACGTCCCAAGCTAGCGAGCATGAAAGACGATATGGCGAGCAATTAACGTCAATAAACGTGTGGGATAACGGACACTGACGTGACACGTCCGGGGAGGCGTCACGAGAAGGATCAGGAGAAAAGTGGGATGAAGGAATTCCCCCATGATTTTCCGCCGCGATCATAATTGTTACGGCGTCGGTGCGTATAATGATATAATGCTCGCGCCGCGAGCTGCGTATACGCATTTGCAGTCGTTTATGCACGCGCGTCGCAAGGGACGGCTTTCACTGAGCCGCATACCTATTACGTTATGCGCCTGTCGCGCGTAAAGCTCGCCTTACGTTTAAATGCACGAACGAGCGACGCTACATACGCCACGAGAACCCGCACATTACGAACACATTGACATTCGTGTCACGGCCAGTCGCTGCACTCTGAAGAAAATAATCCGCGCCGCGAGGCGAGATATGACGAACGTCTATGTGTAGAATTATATAGGATGTTTTAAATCCCTGTATATAGACTACTCTGCCCGTAAAAAGAAATTAAAATTAATGACGAAATCACAAAAATCGAGAACAGTTATTTAAAATTGGACAAATTCGATGCGTACACATATATAGTGTAATACATAAGTGTAGAAAAGTAAATGTGTATTAACTCTACCTATATTTTGCCTATTTGTAAATGACTGCTTTGGCTTCACCTGACACATCGCTGTTAGCAATCTAAATATAATATATAGAAATCTGTGCATTTCTTCAAATATCACTTTCTCAAAAAATGTGAGCAGAGGTCTTGTCATTTTGAAAAATAATCTGAATTGTTAACAAGCGCGCTAGTTATAGCTCGGATTGCATTTTCACAGGCAGATTGCAGTGGATGATAATCGCAATCGTGACAGTTGGCCCATGGAAAATGCGGACTTGGGTTGGCCGGAATAATAAACTCGAGCGCCAGATATGTGGATAATCTCTATGCGGTTAAAAAGAAAAGGCGCGCACAAAAAGAGAATAATCTAAATAGTGCTAAGTTTTTTTAAATCATAAAATAAGAAGAATAAGTCATGTTATCGAAATTTGGTTAACAATTTGTTTTATCAAATGAGTGTTATAATTAAATATAAATTTACAATATAGCTGTATACAATATAAAGAATTTTGAAATTATATATAAATTGTAATATAATCACAATATAAAGAATTTTGCAATTATATATAAATAAAAATAAACGAATAAAAGCTTTTATAAATATGTCATACAAAGAAAGAAATAGGCAATTAAGAGTCAGCGAAGTACTATGAGCGGATATGTTTTATTACAAATCAATTTACATTAATTAAATGATTGTAAATGATAATAGATATAATCATAAAGAACGTACGTTCCGATCCTTTTTTTGGATCATCTTCAGCGCAATTACAAAGCAAGGGAAAGCTATTAAATTAAAAATGTAATAATAACAGAATAATACACTAAACAAGAGTGAGTCACCCATGTTGTCAAAAGGTAAATGTTATATGTATAATAAAAATAAACTTTCGAGATAAAGAGAGACAATTAGTAAATAAAGTATACTTATAAATATAATAAAATGTTGTGCAGAAGATAAATGTTACATACAGGGATAATCAATATATTTGTATTATCAATTGTTTTTTTAATGTATATTTTATTAGACAGTATCTCTCTATCTCGAAAGTTCATTATATAATATTTACCGTCTGACAACATGGATGACTCACTTCTGTGTATTATTATTATTACATTTTTAATATTTCATTTATTTTGTAATTGCGCTGAAGAAGATCCAAAAAAGATCAAAACGTACGCTCTTGGCAATTATACCCATCATTACTTAGTTATGTCAATATAAATTTTAATAAAACATATGCGTTGCAATTAGCACTGGCTTTTAATTGCTTTTTCTTTCCTTTGTATGATATATATAAATTAATTTAATCAAAAGATCAATTCTATACATATAGATACATGCAAAAAGTATAATAATTTATAAGTAAAATAATTTACCCATTTTAGAGTGCGTCAAGGTGTAAGCTCTCAATGGCTTTGCGAGCAAAAACGCCGGTACTCCAGCGCGTACTAACGCGCCGACTCTTCTGTACACTCTGGCATTTCCGGTACCGCTATTATTGGAGACCACTGAGAACCAGCCTGTAATAAATAAGAGAACACACGAAATGTAATAAGAAAATTATGTAGTTAGAAACAAATTCATAAAAATAATAAAAATAGATATACATAAACATTAATAACACATTTATAAATAAATATGGTATTCTTTTTATGTACGATAGATTAAGATTAAGAGTTTCTCTATGTAGAAGAGACGCTATTGCAGGAAAAACACGCGACATTTCATTGATACGGGGATTTACGGGATTTCGCTTTCTCGTGCAAAGAGACGCGAGGCGACGCGAACACGTGTGTCAGTCGTGTGCAACGTCATTCCGCGTCTAGTTTCATCTAGCGCTCGTTCGTTAGCGGTCCATGGCTTCATTCTCCACGCGGAACGTGACAAACGTTACCGTTGCTGCGCACGTTCTACGCCGTGGAAACTCGTTCCACTTTGAGGCGCGCGCTTTCGCATAGCGGGGAGAAAAACCGGCCGTCGACTAGTTTCATAAACCTACCTACCTATGTTCGAGCACGCCGTTAAAATCACCGCGGCCAACAACTAATAATCCTTTACGAAATCACAATGTCAATTTGACCCACTTTGTTAATACAAGCGGCGCACCGCGTCTCGAAACTAACATCGACATTTATAGCCCGGCCTAACGAGATTCTAAGATCCAGTTTCATAAAAGCAATTTAAGTCGTTGTATAACGCGTAGATACATAACTGATCGAGTTATGCCTCTGCATCGCGACTAACTACAATTTTCATTAAATCCACAATCGTTACCTGTGCGTCTAAGGATATCGTCGCGATTCCTTTCTCTTAATCCTTGATAACGCGCGATTTCTCTTGTTAAATTTAATGTATTATTGTATGATTTAATGCACAATTTTGCATAAATCAATAAATTTACTATTTAAATGTAAACGCTTTTCTAAGTCCTTTTTTCTGTTTAGAAAACCTTTATCATTTGTATAGTCCATTGATATAGTATTGTATATATAAAAAGGTAATTTTATGCAATCGCAATATTATTTGATCGTCCACGCGAGAGATCAATCGAGAAAATCGAAACTACGACGATCTTCGATCTAGAATCGTGGTGTGACGCGAGCTTCGATTAAATCGGTAATCCGTCGATTTGCGACTCAGGAGCAGTCGCGTGGAAATTTATAGCCGAATATAAACGCGCGCTCGTTCTCGTGTGCGGCACGGTATTTACAGTACGAGCATATAAATCGTCGTACCGTTTCGCAAGCGATTTATACACATCGCGTCTTCGCCATTTTCAATTGATTTACAATGAGCCTGTTGTGTTGTGCGAATTCCCGCAATCGTTACCTCCTTTCCGCGAATGGATATCATGAATGTTTTATTGGCACATCCGGACGTTTACAGCCAATTTCGAATTTATCCTTAATCGGCTTTCACGATGCGCGATAGCCGGATTAAATTGTAATGTCCCTTCGTGGAGAACGGAGATAAACGCGAGACGTGAGTTAATGGCCTGCAATAAATTTACTCGGGATATTCCTAATTAGGTTCTTCTCATTTTTATTTTGCATCTTCTATATGTCCGCAGAATAAATTTGGGAGGCATTAAGAACGATTATAATCATAACTTATCATTGCAATAAAACATATATGCATTCCATCAGCCTCAAGATATGAGATGCGCGAGTATATCTATTCCGTCTTTTTCATCTTTCCATAATAATTACTTTCACCTAGAAACAAAATGTCAAAGATATGAAATATTACAAATAAAGAAAGTACGCGAGACAAGTCGCAATTAATTGAGCGTGACGAGTTTTGAATGAAGAGAAAGTATCTCAAGTTATAACGAGATCGTCCAATAGCTAGTTAGCAAGAGATATTTGCTATTACAATTCTATTACAGTATAAATTATAAAATTATTCTCCCGACCGATTGTAGCTACGTGGCTGTCAGATACTTTACGTAATCACGATGCATATGCCTTGTCATTAAACGCGATTTATGCGCGCCTATGCGTTTTCGCGTTTTTGTTGCGCGCGAGGCTGCGTATCTAATAAAGATTGAGAAAAAGCGTGTAAAGGAACGCGGATTTTGCGTCTTTCGTCGACTTCCGTAAGGGGCTTGCGAGATATAAATTAATCAAATAACTTTCTCGTATCGCCCACGTCTACGAAGAAATCGATTCCGACTCTATCCATTACGATTTCTATCGTGCCGATTCATTCATCAGTAAACTCGTGCTCGCCTTGGCTGAGATCGATCTCGCCCTCGATTTCGCTTGTTACACATCCAGGCTTCCCTTGAATACTGCCTACTGTACTCGATACAAAATAGTAATTCCGGTAGTAATTCATGTTTGGCTTAATCGATTCAGAAATTCAATTGATACTTTTGTAACGGTCTCTTTCTTTCCGTTTCTCTTTGAATGAACCAAATTTTCTCTTTCCGTCTTTTTTTTTCCTTTTTCCTCTATTCTATATATTCTAATCGCTTTAATTATTGCCATAAAAATGCACATTGTTGAATTATGTGTGTGTGTGTGTATGTATGTGTGTCTCACGCTTCTGAGAAATTAATCAATATAATTTTACTATACATATAGAGAAAATACATACAATACAAAAAAGCGGAAATCTGTAGCGGTCGCAGAATAAGAAGACACGAAAAACTATCGTCCGCGATTACACAGTTATTTACAAGATACCGTACGAGTGGCCATCCTCGGAAGCTTCATGGTTCGGTACGAACCGTTACTCAAACACATCGCGGTATCATACACGTCCGGCTGTTGAATTGACGATCAAGGTTCTCCTGGATGTAATCTTAATAAAAGTCTAATCTACTTTGCGGTCTGGAATAATTTTTACTTAACGGATCAATATCAAAAATTTTTATTTCAATGATATAATATCGCGTTAACTTAATGTAACAACCAATCATCATCTGAATTAAAAAAAGACAAGAATGATACAGGAAGAAACCCATCACACTATATGTATAGATGGCCAAAAACATTAAACGGCTTTGGCTATAAACGAGACATTGACATTGACAATATTCGGTAGGATTAATTAATTATATATGCGTCTAAAATTCGTAAATGTATCTCGCGAGCTGCTTTGATTAAATATTCATGACTTTTATACTTTGCCGATTTAAAATTTAACTTGCAAAAGACGATGCATAAGCAGCGATATTTATCACTCGATCAATCTTTTCATCAGCGCGTGACGCCGTCATCATCTAATCTGAATATTATATAAGTGCGTAATCGAACACACGCCTATGCTAAGCCTTCGAAAAGCAAAAGGCGGAACGTTCAATACTCATTAAATCGGTTACGGGTCCATTGCCAAATACGCGCCGAACCAGATTATTCAGATCGCTCCCATTATACCGGAGGTCAGGGCGAAGTCGAAGTAAGAGTGAATTCCATCGACGACTTTCACGTTGCGTAATCGCTGCCCTCCGGTCTCGCATGCGTACGCACGTGTACCGATCCGCGTTCGTATAATATATATTCTCGCTTGTATAATGAACAGTCAGGTACGGATCTATATGGAAATTAATGGAATTTAATTCTACATAGAATGCACAACTTTCCTCTTTTATAAAAGAGGAGTAGGGGAAAAAAATGGAAGAATATTTTTTAAAATCCATTTAAAGAGAGATTTTTCTACTAAAAAATAAGAGAAATATATCAATTTTTAAAAAACAGCGTCCGATTCTGCAAGCGATCATTAATTCTTGAAAGACGCATTTCTACAAAGATTCACCTTAGGGCGAGCTTAAGAATTGACGCGGCATATTGGCGCAAAATTAACATTTTCGCTCGCCTCGTTTCGGGACGTTACGTCACGGTCGTTAATTTGTGCATTCTTAAGCAGTAGGTAATAATCACTCCGCGAGTGCTCCTTGATTTACAACGCTCGACGAACAATTCGTTTAGACCCGCCGGGACTCTTGAGTTATTTAGCTACCGTGCTACTCGGTGCATGAAATTATCCATCTATGTCTGCAGATGATTCTTGTTCACTCTGCCGTGTTCGATCTGCCGATGTATGTTAAGCCAGCCACTATGTTGGTAAACTGGAGCAGATCTCTGATTAAGTAATGATAGACCACCGTCGTTCATTCGACCGTTATTCATTCTTTACATTCTCAACAATTCTATCTAAGATTGTAGTCCTGTTACCAAGCATTCGCCAGAGCGAATTTTATTTTGCGATATGCGAAATGGTAATTTCATTTTATTTTATTTTTTGCCGCAGTAAAGAAACTTGTAGTAAAAATATTTGCATTGCACAAAATTATTGTTAATTGATATAAAATATTACATAATAGATTTCTATTGAAGAAGCTACTTTTTTTAAAATGAACATTTGTTTTATATACATATATAAAACAATAAACTATATATTTTAGATAAAAATATTATACATGTATAAATATATGTATAATACATATTACATTTTTTCTCAATTAAATTCTGATGTTTCAACAATAATTACTGGTTCTATTTAATTTGTCAAAAATATACATTTTACTTTGCATTATTATAAAAAAAAGAGATTAATAGAGATTAATCCGATTAATTTTGCATTATTTAATTTTCTAAAATATATATTGTTAAACGAATGAATGCTATTCCACTTTTTGACGTTTAGAGTAATTTTCTGCCGCGTACATGAAATTCTTGCGGTATTAACCGGCATGGAACTTCGTTCTCGACGGCGGGCACGCGGATGGGCCCCCGATCTATATTCCACCACGACTGACACCTTCAATTTGCCGCGTTCCTGGCCGCGAGTGACGTGCAAAACGGCGGATGGAAGGGAGAAACGGGGGTCGGGGAGGGGAGGGGACGGCCCCCCGCGTTTTTTCACCGCAGACCGCTCGCTCGCGCGGCCGATCTTCCACGGACATGATGAGGTATAAATGGTACGTGTCAACGTGCCAACACGGAGAGACGCGGCCAATCCCTGACCACTGTTCAATGCACAATTGCATAAGGCAGGCCCCATTTTCTTGCTCGTCCGTCCAGCCGTGCGTGAGGAGATTCATACCCTTATGCCATCGCCAATTTCGCATGCAAATGTCCAGTCGTCCGCCCGCGTAGCATGAGGATCACAATAAATAACGATCAACAGGCAAATTACCGCCTTGCGTAATTTTTTTGCGCCCATGTATGAACAATCTTTCTCGCGTCCTCTCTCTCTCTCGCTTCTTTCCTTAAAGCTCTCTAATCTGCATCATTGACTTTTTTCTCTTCGAGCTTTATGCGCATGTATATGACTCGTTACTTGCATATTTCTCTACTATAATATTTTCCATAAGAGAGAGAGAGAGAGACAAAGAAAGAAAGAGAGAGAAAGAGACAGACAAATAGACAGACAGACAGAATGAGAGAAAAAGAGAAAAAGTATTATGTGTATTTTATACAAATAGAAATTTTATCAATAAAATATTTAAATATTAAAAAGATTTTATATTTTAAGGGAAATTGGATGTCATGTAAAAATTAAATTTTGCGAAATTAATGTTAATTTTTTTTATATTTAATAAAGTTGCAACTTTCTATTTTTTTTTTTTGCTTTAAAGACTGCATAACGCAATATTGTTCTCACGCTGCGATGTGCGGGTCGCAAATTCTTGCGCGCAATTCTTCATAAAATATCGTCTGTATCTTTGCTTTCACTTTCCTTTCCTCACCAACGGCATTTTATTCAGCTGATGATGAAGCGACATAAGAAAGTGATAATCCTCGTCCAGATACACGCTTTGAGAATCTATGTTATCGCTGTTTGCCTCGTCGCCGACGTACTTTCCTGATTTGCATCGCATTCGAGCGAAGGATGTAGCCGTTGACAGTTTATTGACAAACGTTCGCACGCGATCGTTATCGGGATCGAACAAATAGGTATCCAATTGGCGAGAAATATTTCACAAATTTCTGCGCGCTGAACGCAATCAAATGATTGAAAGTTGATGATTGACAATTGTCCGATTTTTCTCTTTTCTATCTTCCACAAAAATTTTTTTCTGCAAAATTCGAGATGTCTCGAATCGATGATAAATCGTATTTGAGTGGCGGATAAACACTTTCAATCGTTATCGACAAATTTTCAATTACGTCTTGTACATTTGCTCTTTTTGGAACGTCATGCTGAATTTCTGCGGAGTCATTACTTTTCGCTTTCAGCTTTCTCTCGATACGAGAATTTCTCCTATTTCTTTCAATTTCCATTAAAACGTCTTTTTCCTCTTCTGCTGGAAAACAGGTGCTCGTGCAGCATAACTCGCTTTCGCAAGAGATTTGCAATTAATTTACCGTTTTTTCCGTTCTTATTTAATTCTATGAAATTAAAATCAAGTATATCCATACAATCATCTTGACTCGTTTCGACTTTAAAGCTCTCAGAAATACATACATATAAACATTAAACTCGAGTATTGATCCGTTGTCCAGCAATTGTCAGTATTTTCTATCTTCGTATAAACATATATACACTTCGTTCGAACGTAAACATCGAATTGAAATCTGCTCGTCGATCTCCGACATACTCGAAAGTGTCCTCGGATTGACAGCTACAGAAGCTATCGTACTACTACCGTCCCGACTTTCTTCCCGCAAACACCATAACGGAATGCACATGATGCTTTTCTTCTTGATGAACGACAACCATGTATCCATGTACGAGTCCAACTTTGATCTTCGTTTTCTCCTAAGTCATTTGTCTCTGTCAATCGCGATCGATTTCGCACGGCCATCCGCAGGCAAAGATTGAACGCATCTAGAAAACAATCCCGGCATCTCTTTATCGCCGTTTCATCAAGTCAATTTGCGATCACCTTTTGATTGCATAAGCACGAAATCAGACAGCGAATTTCGAAGTATTCGTGCTTCCATAAGTCTTGCGATTACGCTTGCAAAATTTCTCACTTTCCGTATACATTTTTTTGAATGATTATATTTATATTTACTTGAAATCAATAAGGATGTATTTGTTCTATTATTACATCCAAAATTCTTAGATAATAATTGCTATGATATAAGGACAGATTATATTCATCAAAACTTTTGATTCTGTTTACGTATTTAGGATGGTAAACTTTTCCAGATTTTTAATTGATTTTAGGTGTCTCTTATTTCTTCTTAAAAATCCGAAAACGATTAGTTCTTCATGATAAAAAGATTTGCAGATATTTACGTTTATGTGACATACGAGATGGATGACACATAAAAATGACAGTAAACAGATTATTGATTAATAACATAACTTCACGCAAGCTTTTCTCATTAAATTTTAATGGTAACTTTAATTTCCAAGTCATTAAATCTTACTGCATGATTTATGTAAATTTTTTATAAACTCTTTATGAATTAATTATAATAATTTTTATATATAATGTTTTAACCCTTGCTATTATCTCTTTTTTTTATTACTTGAATAAATTTCTATTATAAATTTCTATTGATGCTATACATAGATCTGCATTACGGATAATACTTTCCTTGCCGAGTTTTTCTCAAGGTAGTATATATACATATAATCCATCCGCTGCCGTGAATCTGATAAACTGCAAAAGAAGCTTCCGTGAAACACTTTCCAGCAAGTTCTACACCGGTGAATACAAGAATTCAAACGGTATTATGTAAGAGTGCTTCCTTCTTTTCTAAACTATAAATCAAATAACTCTTTGTCACAAAAAGCTATTTAAATTTTCAAGTGGAAAAACTGGCAAATAAGAACCAAGGTGCGATAAATTATTATTGTCAAATTAACTAATGTTCATTAAAAATGTACAAATGTCAAAAATTTGAAAAAAATATTTGATTTAGATATTTGAATTTAGATTTGAAAATTTAGTTTGAATTAAAAAATTAATTAATCTTGTTCCGTTTGCCTTTTCCCACCATTTTTACTTGTATGACTTTGTTTTATAACTTATTTTTGAAATGTGTACATAATTTTTTTATAATAAGAACTTGCTGTAAATTTAAAAATTGATCAATTGAGAAATTTAAATTTGAATTCGATGTAAGAATTAACTAAACTTGCCGCATTAGCCTTTCTCTCATTATTTTTGTTTTTTAACCTTTGTTTATCGTCATCTTTATGATCATTATTTTTGTAACCATATCAACCGTGTCATCATTATATCTTGATTGGCGGCATATCTAGAATTTTCTTCGCGCAGTTCTCTTATAGTCCTATAGGAAAGGAATTCATGTATTGCAATAGTAATGCAATATTCCATTCATGCATTACGTGATACATTAATTGTTAATTTAATAATTGATGTATAATTTAAAATTCTTGTGTAATTTAATTCCGTTTGTATATACGTCACAGTACGGAAAATATTTTGGCAGCGAATTAACAATAACATGATATTCAGTCTTGACAACGTAAACATTTGCTATTGTTTATGTATCACGACTTTGTTATTTATACGGCGAATAGAATTGTAGTGGGGCGAGACACTCGAATTCCTTTCCTACGTGTTATCATTCGCGCGACGACACTTAAACAGTAAAGAAGCAGCACGAAACGCTTTGTTAAATTCATTTCCTAAACGCGATTGCAACAAATATCATAACATAATTTGAAAAGATTAATAATTAATTATCTTTTGCGTACCTTAAATAATAATTATAATTTAATATTATAACTAAACATAATTATATTGCTACGATAGGTCTTTAAGCGCATATTTCGAATGATGTATATACATATTTAATAAAGATCGGAATCAATATTATAAATTATTGTTTTATGCGATCCTTATAAGCAATAATTATTTCTTCAAAAATATTTAAAGTTAAATATATTTCGTCCGATGCTTCATCCTTCGACGGCATGGTTCGGATTAAGATTATCGCGCAATTGAACAAATCGCAAAATTGAGTAATTAACGAAAGGTTTCGTGATACATCAATCGTTCAATTAATATATAATCATAATTTCAAATATATTTTATACTTTAATACTCTGCGTATACATACATATAATATGATAGTTCGTAAAATATTTCGGCAACAACTTTTCAATAACATAGTGTTCGGCCTTCGCGACCCCCAATTGTTTACGTTTACATATATCGTCTTATCATTCGAACGGCGACATTCAAAGAGTACGTAGTGGTACGAAGCGCTGCTCATATTCTTAAATATTTTTTCTAAATGTAGATTTTTATCTACGTTTCTTATTCTCAAATATAATCTCACGTTATACGTATATAATTTTGTAATATGATATATATATATATATATATATATATATATATCATATTACAAAATTATATACATATAATATACTCGTAGGGTGTAACTTTGGGTGGGAGGGCTTAGTACCTGGACGGTGCCTTAAGGGTCTTAAGGTCTCTAAAGGTTTACTGAGAAGGGGAAAACCAAGCACCCAACGCCGTCGTTGCTGTCATCGCGCCGCGGACGGCTCGTCGTATCGTTGGTGCTGTCATCGTGCCGCGGACGGCTTATCGCGGCGTCGATCCCGTCATCATGTCGCGCATCGGTTTTCGAAAGTGCAGGAGTATCGCTCAAAATATCGCGCGTACAAGAGTGCGGAAGATTTTTTAATAAAAGTGCGGGAATGCCGTTTAAAAGTATCGCGCGTGTGTGAATCAATTTGAAAGGAGGAGGAGGCCTAGGAGAGGCATCGGGTACCGGTGGAGCAAAACTTGTGGTAAGTAAATTGTTATTTGTATATTAATTACATACGCTATTTAAATTGAGCAATTAATTACGTATTTTGATTTTTTTATTTATATGATTGAAATAAGAGAGAATTAAAAAGAAAAAGATTTTTATATAAAAGCTATAATCTTGTATAGTAAAATTTTATAATAAAAGTTTTCATTTATAAATTATTATTTTAGCTTTTATATAAAATTATTAGTTATTAGTATCTTTTTTCAAAATTTATAAAATTATTTTATTAATGTTTATTATAAGCATCGTATATAAAATTCAATGCACACTAAATTTTTTAAATATTAATTATTTTGAACGCTGCTACAATTTCGCTCTTCTATTTGTATGTTACAGATCAACGTAGCGACCCTGACATTCTGAGAGGAGGAGGAGGCCTAGGAGAGGCATCCTGCATCAGCGGAGCAGCCCAAGGGTGAGTATTATTATTTTTATATTAATTATTATAAATCTCGTACATGCATTAATTCGATTCGATCGTTATTTGAATATTTTAAATAAGAGAGATTCATACTATAAAAGTTTTTATTTAAAAAAAATAGTTTTCTTTTTTAGAATTTATAAAATTATTGTATATTTATATATCTTCTTATTATTATACGCATCGGATGTAAAATTCGATGCGTACAATAATAATTTTTTGAAATATTAATTATTTTAAGCGTTGCATAATTTGGATTTTATATTTGTATATTGCAGACAACGTAGCCTCAAGACCAAATCTCCGCTGTTGCGCATCAGTGCTGGTGAGTGATAAATTTTATTTTATTTTGAGGTGACGGATCCGTAGATATTGTAGATGCAAATGTAGATTGTAGATTATAAATAGATCCGTTCCCTCAAAATGGATGGGCTAGCATAGATTAAATCAAATAACTTTCAATAGATTTTTTTAATATGCATTAAAACATATATTAGAAATATAATTTAAAATATAAATTAAAACAAAAAAATATACTATATTTTTCTCAATTTTATTTAATTTATTTAATGAAGAAGACGCTAATAATTTTATTTCTTATATAAAATATTGATAATTATTTTTATGTTGCGTCAATTTTGTTATAATTTTTCATAGCCCATCCATCTTCATTATCATATTAATGAAAGCTTTGACAGTTTGTCATGCATCGTTTTAATATAACTTAATTTATATTAAAATAAAATTAATAAAACATTTATATGTCCTAATGTATGGATAATTTAACGATAATATTTTTAATAATAAAATAATAATAAAAATAATAAATAATAATATACGATTTAATATTTTTAATAATAATATAATAACATTATATTATTATAATAATATAATCTTAATAATATAATATTAATATAATAATATTATACTATTAAAATATTATAATATTATAATATTGATAATATAAATGAGATTTAATATTTATATTTAATAGTATTATTTAATATTATATATAATATTATATATTATATATTATATTATATATATTATATTATATGACACATAAATGTTTTATTAATTTTATTTTAATATAAATTACATATTATTATAAATATTATATATTATTATAAGATTAAAGATTATTATTACTTCAATTATATTAAATTTGATTGATAACTTGGGATTAGATTGATTAAAATAAAATTATATTAAAACGATGCTTGACAAATATGCCATTAACGAGCATACAATTATGCTCATGTATCGGCGAATAATTAGCCGGGAATGGAAGAAATGTTTTTCTTTCATTGACCTCCGATAAAGGTCGAAGCTACATCTCTGGCTAAATGTAGCCAGAATGAATATGGCCAGGATCAACGAAAGGTAAGTCCAACTGGCCCAACGGAAGCAACCTACGTTCTATTAGGATATTTTATTAAGACACGCAAGTAAGACACGCGGTTAGGACTCGCGATTAAGGCACGCGGTTAAGTATACGTTTTTCAAATCTCGGATTTCTGCTGATTCGGTCAGCAAGGATTGTTAGGACTATAAGGATTGTTAGGCATTAAAAAAAAATTAGAAATAAAATTAAAATAAATAATAATAATATCCAGCTTAAATTTATTCTGAGGAAAATTAAAAAAAATAAATTACAATAACATTAAATATTATAAGAAAATATAATAATAAAATATTTTAATATGTTACAATATATATTTTTATGTTAATCATGTTATAAAAATATTATGTAACTAATAATATAAATATGTATAATATGAAATTTATTATATGTTTGTATGTAAATGATGTGAAATATGTATGCTTTGTAAATTACACAAAAAATTATCAAAAGAACACGTATAATGACAATATGTAGAAAGTTCAATTAACATATATGATATATTTGTTTCTAAAGTATATATTGCAAAAATATATAGAGTCGTTGATAAAATTGGGAAACTTTATATATATATATATATATATATATATATATATATATATATTTTACAAATTTTACAAATACATAATTCTTTAACATAAAATTTAAAAAATATTGAATAAGAGTATGAAGATTTGATGTTAACGATTAAATATTAGCTTTTCATTCATGAAATTTAACAATTTTATGATTTATTTTCAATTAGAGATTGATTGTATTTACGAAACGAAAACTCTTCTTGTGTTTATTGTTTCACTAGAGGAAAAGAGGCAATGAATTTAGAGACTTTTTTTCGATAAAATTGTGATATAAATTTGAATATCAATTTTACCATTTAATCTTTTTTTAAGAAAATGAATATTTAATTTATTTTTTCAGTTTTGCTTTAATATAATATTATCTCGGTAATAAATATTGATTTGCATAAGTGTAGCGAAAGGATATATTAGCTTCACGCAAGTTTAATCTAAATTACATCGTCTTTTTATTAAAACTTGTTCTGCGAAAGCCTCCTTTTCCCACAAAAATCAACTTTGAACGCTAGACAGCAAGCGCCTTTTCATTTCGGCCAATCACGGCGCTTCGTTGTCCTACATGCAGTAATTTCGGTTAATACGCGTGGTGAGGGGAGAGGGGGGGGGGGGGAGGGGGAAGGACGCCAGTCGCCGTAGGACACTGCCGCGAGCATGAAGCTCGTTATTCCGTAAAATCATACGTCGTCCTTTACCTTCGATCACCCGTATTTTTCGCGGCCAAATATGTGCGGTATATTACGCGTATACATGTAGAGTGCTATCGTTTTCATTCTGTCGATCGAGTTTCGTGTGAATACAGAAGAGTGAAGAAAATTTAGGTGTGACGTATGCGATTAACGGAGCTTCCATTTCTCTCTTCACGGTTATTGCGATTAGAAGAAAAAATGCGCGGCTTGTTTTCGATCTCGTATCGATCGCTAATTATCGTGAGGGTGTAACGACTATGTAGTGTGATATGATTGTGTAGTGCAATGAGTGTAATATTGTTGCGTATATTTTCGCGATCGAAACGCGAATTCGGAACAATGACGTGCTCTTTATTTTTTCGGTAAATTAACGTGAAGCTTCAATTTGTCCAATGCTTCCATACACTTACGTGATGCGCATCCGGATCTTTTGTATCTAGAGCAATCTGACGAGTGATTTTTATGTGTACTTGCGATGATAGAACACGACGCATCTGTTATACGCGAGAGCTCCGAGACGCGACGATTCCAGGAAAACGATATCAGGCGCGCGCGAGAAGCGCCTTCTTCGCGAAACTAACTTCGCGTTGAAAAATAATCGCGGCAATTGGAAACGTTATAATCGTCACATCTCGAGTGAACTTATCGATTTTCGTGAAGACATTGCGTTCTTTTTTTTTTGTTTATCGTAAATGCGACGCTACGAACGATTGACGTTTCCAATTGTCATGATTATTTTTCTGATATCGCTTTCCTGGAATCGTCGCGTCTCAGAACTCTCGCGTATAACAGATGCATCGTCGTATTCTATCGTCACGAGTACGGATAAAAATCACTCGTTAAGTTGCTTTAGATACAAAAGATCTGGATGCTTATGTATGTGTAATGAAAATTATTACTACACAGTTCCGAATTCGTATGAGATGATGAGAAAATATGAAATTTATCGCGAGTGCTTATTTTATCGATGGATTACGAATACTTTCTGGATCCTGGAGTCATTCTGGATAATTTGACTGAATATTTTCGACGGAGATTCGCAGTCATGATTACCTACCGTGAGGAAGGGGAACGGTGAGTCAATAGTATTGATATAGATACAGGTGTATTGGCAAGTCACGTATAAATTTTAACAAAAACGCGCATCAGATTAGGACAGTATCATTTCTGCATCTCGTCATGCATTACATATCCCGCAGTGCGTTAAAAAAAAAAAAATTAAAACTATAAATCTCCGAGTATTTGTGGAAATTAACAAAGAGATAATGTACGAAAAATTTATTATTTCATAAATTTTGTATTTATATAATTTTAATTCTCTCGTACATATATTATAATTCTATATATTCTGAATATGTTATTATTTTATTTATTGTAAATTTTATATTTAAAAATTTTATCACGAGATATAAAAATTTTACTTTAAATTATAATTTTCCATGACTTTTGATAGATATTATGAATGATTTTTTGTATTTTTTTACACAATTAAGATTTGAATAACAAAATTATTCCAATTTTATAATATCTGATTAATACATTGAAATTTTCATTTGTAAAAATTTAGATATATATTAATAATATATTAATGATAAATATAATTGCGATAAACTTGTAAAGTTAAATAATTTTTTTTTTTTTAAATAATTTAATTGAGCGATTTTTTTAAAATTCTTTAAAAAAAAAATTTTTTTTGGATATCAGAAGAGAATACGATTCTATCTATTTATAGAAAGTATTGATAAAATACATCAATCAATGATGGCTAACGTTATAAGACGGGGCCACAATTCGCGGTTTCAGCGTATACTTTGCGTTTCTATTCAACGAATAAACCTTGAACAAAATAACTGGCGTTCGATCATCGCTCCTGACCTTCGTAATCCGACACGTTCGAGACACCTGGCTCTTCAAGAACGTATAGTAGTAATTTGCGTTTGAATCGACTCAATCATTTGTCAATCGCGATGCTGTGCTAGTCGACACACAGGGTATCTCGCATCTTTTCAGTCAATTTTGTTTCGATCAGTTTAGAATGAATTTTTGCAAATTTATTATGTTATCTCAAACTATTTAATTTCTATTATTATAATTAAATTTAAAGTACACATTTGAAATTATTTGTAAAATTTAATTTACTATAGAATATTAATTTTCCATATAACAAATCTAAATCTTTTTAAAACAATTCGAGACAATTTCAATAGAAATTTAATGTATAATATATTTGAACAATACGTATAAACATATTTTATAGAATATTTAACCATCTAATATTTAATTATTACGGAAGTAGTGTACACATTTTAGCTCTCATTGTCGGTCGAGTATAAATGTTAAATATCGATGCTTCTTTTTTTAACACTCCCAGTTCGACGAGCCAACACGCTCACATAATCACGCGAAATTCGTGACGCTCGACCGCTCGGTGCGACCTTGACGGGATCCTCGCGATGCCAGGTCATTAACCTCCACATCCCACGCTCGCGTCCGCGCGAGAGTGAATCGTCTGGACCATCCATCAGTTCCCTCGTCCTCTCTCTCACTCCCTCTCTTTCTTATTATCGTACTCGTATCTTGATAAAATATAAAATATTTTATCGTGGCGAGACATGGATATATATATTTTTTTTTTAAACATTGCGATCAAGCGCTTTCACGATATTGATGATCTTTGTAAATCCGTCAAGCGATTCGCAAGATACAAATTATAAAAATAATAGAGCCAATTGCTCGATCGCTTGCCTTGTTACGTCAGATGATCGAACGCGGTTACGCAACGTTCAATACTTTCGAGGAGTTAAGTCGCCGGGGGATCGAGAGAGCTACATGCTTTCTCTCCTTTCCAACCACGAGATTACGACCTTGTCCCGGCTCTCTCGGAGCCACTCTCGATTTCTTCCGGACAGGCCGGCCGGCCGGTCGACACTGTCTACTGACTAATCTGGTGCGCCTTTCCTTTTCGCTTTAATGCACTGCCTTTCGGAGAATATCTTGCATGATATGACATCTTGCATGCTCTTTTATATTTTATTTCACGTTTACAACTATGCGAATCGTTTATATGATGAGAAACGTAATTGTTTATTCAATTGTAATTAACATTGATATATTCGAAATACGGAGAAATATATGTGTTAGTTTTTAATTAAAGAGATACGATCGAAGAATTCAAAAAATTTTGACAAAATCAAATTTATAAATTGTAAATATTATGTATGCTTTATTTCATTATACATATATGTAAAGTGTGAAGTTAATATTATCATATTTATATCTTGAAAATTTAATTCTATAGCTTTTCATAATCATTCAGCTATATTGATCTTCGCATTGAATTAATTTATATCACATTATTAAACGTGAAATAGAATTTATATACATATTTGAATTTATATATATATATATATATATATATATATATATATATTTGATTTATTGATATTATTTGTAACACCTGTATATTATTGCATTTTTAATATGTATGCACCGATACTGACATAAACACATGATTATATATGAGTATATCCGCTTTAAAATACCCTCGGTATCTTCAGGGTTAATGCAAACGTTTGTTAGAAATTCGCGGTCGTTTTGCGGTTATCGGGCGTTAGTATACTTCGTCAGTTGCGAAGTCGAAGGTAACTAATAGAATGGTATATACCCACCAGCATTGTTAGCGCCTAACCGCTGCATTTTATTCGCTTTCGAAGGTTTGCGCGCGTGGTCTCTTGCAGGCGATCTGCACTCGAGTTTGTGCACCGTTCTGACAATGCAACACAATGCATATCCCTCAGGGATCCTCGTGACCGGTTTGCCGGAAAAAATCGCAGGTCCGTATATTTCCCTTATTACCTGTGGCACAGCGTGACCTTGCAATCTCGTAATATCAGGAATAGAACGTTAACCAAGCGAAAAACATTCGAGCTTCTCAATATGGATCTTTACAGTAATTATACGGGGGGTTTTTCTTCTATTATTCGTCGACTCTAATTTTCTCCGTCAATAAATCTTAGATTATAAATGTTCAAAATTAATCAAAATTAATCAAAACTTGTTTTCATAATTATCAGCATCTTTATAATAAATGTTTTACTTAGGGACTTTGAAAATTTATATTCTAGAAACAAAATATTATGAGAACTCTTTTTTTTTTTAATTCCGGATATATTGAGAACTTCAAGAATAATTCGTGTTTATTGCGAGACACCGTTCTCCAAAAACGTGTTTGAATGTTTCTTCAGAGTTTTGAATAGTTTTCAAAAGTATTGTAACGCTTATGATAAAATGAAAATTGAAAGAGTTTTCGCAATTTTTTATTTCTAAAATTAAAATTTCTTAATCAAAAAATTTTCTTTCTAAATTTTCGACGTTTTTTTTTCTAAAGTTCTAGATAGTATTACAAGAGATCTATTGAAAAATGTTAGGATTTATATTTGTTCTTGTTGTGTGAATAAAAAAAAAAGGTTATAGCTAATTATCGTATTAGAAAAAACGCAAAGTTGGTACCTTATATCTTTGGACTATTTTTTATATTCTAATTTCACAGAAATGTCCTTTTATACTCCTTTATCCTCGTGCTAAATAAACGCAATACTTTTTATCGATGTATAAAATCATTTGCTACGCAAGAGCTACGTCCCTTCGTGTTCTCCGAACGCGCTAGACGCTAGATCACTGCGGGCGATCGTTTTCACGGTAAGTGTTTCGTTCGCCATGTGTATATGTTGAAAGAGACCCCCTGCGAGACGGGGTTAAACGCGCCGTTTAACCTACGCCGTAGGTTTTCAGGATGATCCATCCCGCCGCGAGGGTTAAGACAAATTTACGCAATTCATTTCTCACGAGAAAATATATTCGAAGAGCGAGTGCAGTGGATATAAGATTTTTTATTGTTTGTCTGAGTTTAATTATCTAATGCTGTCTCACGCGATTTGATGAATACACGTGGCTCACAAAAAGATATTCAAGAAACACGAACTTATGAACTTGAATAATTTCTTCGCCATTAAAAATTAAATAAATTTAAAAAATGATGAGAAATTTGTAGAAAGCGATTGCCAACTTGTATAAAAATCAGCGCCGTATAATTTATATTTATTATAACTGTATATTTTTATATTAGATATATAATTGTACATTTTTATATGACAAAACGTAGGAAGCTTAATTTTTTTTTCATAAATATTGCATACCACTTTTTTAATAATTATCCCAGATGAATATTATATCATGTCACATTCTTTTCGCGAATGAAACTTTCCGGAACATTGTTTACTTAATAAAGAATCTAACTCTTCCGCTATGATATCGTTACAAGTGAACCGTGTAAATTCGCTTTTATACGTCTAATGCACGATTGAGGCGTATCATTAGCGGACGGGCGGAGATGGTCTAACATTACCTCGCGTGGCTATAATACTGGAGGCGAGTTCGCGCCGACGAAACCGGAAACGATTAGTCAGATTACGTGATTGGAAGCACCGTTGGCTCTCGGTACACCGGACCCGCGACTGCCTCGCTAAGTACGCGATCGCGTATATACACGTACACGTCTCATCATCTCGGTCCTAGCAGCGGTATAATCGCGCGGACGCGCATTTATACGGAGCACCGGCCTGGTAGCAGCGGTGGTGGACTCGTTTGATCGCATTAAGTCGGCATTACCGCTACTCATCTCGTATCAACGACTTCGAGAACGATCACTGTGCGCTGCATCGCGCCAAGCCGCGCCGATCAACCGATCCTGATTATGCCGGATTACACGTGGCGCTATATCAAGTCGTACGTACGTTCCGGTGCCGTTGAACCTGAATAAACGAAATCAAGTTTATTCTCTACTCATCCGCTGCGATTCTCGAAGGCGATCTCGGTCCATTTCAAAAACACTTCAATCATTATTTTTTTATTTCACTAACATACAAAATAATTAACAGTATTATTGTTATTATTAAATTATTATTATTAATATTATTAAATTAATATTATTAAAGGCAATACACAATGCGACCTGATAAAATTAATAATTATAAAATTAAAAAAGAACATTTAACTTTTAATTTAGAATTTAGAATTCATTATTATATAATTTAAAAATTATTTTTGATAACGACTCTCTAGATCCACTATGTGGGTAGAATTTCTTTACATGAATAATCATATTAAGTTAATTGCATTAACTTTTGCATCGCATTAACGATTGCGTTTTATTTCGCTGCTTTTCTCGATAAGTCGGAAGTAGAGTCGAGTTGAAGTTAGTAGTGGTCTTGATCCTTCCTGATTGCGCGACACAACATACAAGTATAATGCTGCTGAACTTTATACTGATAATAGGTAAACAACGTCGTTCGCCTCTCGGCGCAGAGGCTCGCGCTTCCTGAAACTAATTGACAAATGATCCTCTATGCACATACCACAGGGTTTTAATTATTCTTGATATCTCAAAGTAATTTATCGAACTATCTTGGAATTTCAAGAAGCGATTATCGTTATCAGTTATCATGAGCACGATTGCACAGTAGGAAACTTAAATTGATTCCGGGTGATATTAGATACATTTAGTAATATGAAAGTTTGCAATTAAATCTCCACATAAAGTGGGACAATTATTTTACTTAATTAGAATTTAATGCAATTCGAGAGTACTTTCAATCTATTTTTTTTTTTTTCCTGATCAGCTATTCGCGATAGACAAGGTTCGAATGTGATGTTTTTTTTTCTTCAGCCAATATAACTATAGATTAACATTAATGATTAATGATATAATAATATGAGACTGACAAAGCCAGAAAAAGATGTAAGCCCACGCACGACATTTGATTCTACGAATAGGCCGCATTGAAAATTTCAATAGTCCGACCGATAAGACAAGGTGTCAGTGCGAGATAAGACCGCTGGCGATTTTATACAACTGTTCCATGCGTCCCACGCGAGAGAGAAAGAGAAGAGGCGTAATATTATTTTCCTCCGTGTGTATATATGATTCTTGAATACATTTCGCGATAATTTCGCGGTGTTGTCATCGGTAAAACTGCAGGTGCTCAAACAGTCCAACGTGTTTATAAAAAAATTGGAAAACGATCTATTCTAAAATTCTCTCGTATAATGGAATCGCGAGAAATTTCCTCTTCAGATTTAATAATAAATAATAAATATCAAGTATATATACATGTATGTAATCGGAAAAGGATGGGTAAAGAAATATGTAAAGAATATTCTTTATCCATCGATTTTCGACTTCAGGTTGATAATCCCAAGAGAGACAGACAGTGATAGAGCGATAAGATTTTGTTTTATAGCGATTCATCGGAAATCTCGAGAAATACGACCGGCGAGAAACTTACGTTCTCGATCGTATCCCCTTTACGACTGCAATAACGCAGCCGTGTTTACGACTGACGGCGGATCACTCTCCGGCCGGATCGACGTAGCGCGGATTTGCAACGTAATCCCTCGCGATGTAACGACAATATGCGCTCGAGACTTCGCGCGCCGGGTCTCCCTCTCTGTCTCGGGGTATCCTTGTAATTAAGGCCGCCGCCGCGAGCGTTGCCGTCCACGTCGATGCGGAAAAGTGCGGACCGAAACGGATAATAATTGGCCGGGGCCGCCTCGATACGACATTATAAAGTCATCATGGGCGAGGGGGCACGCGCGCTATTCTCAACCCAGGCGATTTTTTCCGGGCAATGTCGATCCACGAAGATCTGGATCCTCGACGCGCCGCTCATCAATTATGAGTTACGATCGCGCCTCAAGGCTCAGCTGGCAATCTCGGCCTCGAATCGAACGTCCTCTACGCGCGTCTCGCCGCGCCTTTTCCTACGCTGCTGACGTTAACTATAAATTGCCTATCTTGCCTTTTGGCAAGCGAGTAGTAACAATATCCTCGAGTGTTTATTGTCTACCATAGACAGGGAGTCTTTTTTTCTGAAATAAAACATGAATTGCAGATAGCTTCGAGAAACAGTTAATCATGGGTTAGCTCATAAAGGTTTTCTTTTATTTTATAGTCTCATATTTTATTTTATCATCTTTTTAAATAAAATACAAGTTGTAAATAAAATAGTAGAATAATATGTGTTTAAAAAATAAAATAAAGAAATATGTTTAAATAATTTTTTGATTGTAATTTTTTATACAAAAATAATATAAAAATTATATATAATAATTACAATATATACATAATATAGCAGATATATATATATAGATAAAATAAAATATTTCTTTTTAAAATAGAAATTTCATACTCAAAAATATTTCATACTAAAAAATATTCATTTTATAATATTCTACAATACTAGAAATATTGGAAAATTATTAACGTATCCCAGAAATGATTACGAATGTCATAGAGATTTCTAATCTGGCAATTGATAAACGTTTTCATTTCCATACCCATAGTTGTACTATCAAGAATCTCTGAGAGTAAAGTGGACACGCGAGTTAACTAACGGGAAGGATTCTCTTAGCGCTAGCGATATTATTCGCCACGGTTCGACACTTCGATGATATTACACACTGTGTACAGGATCAGGACTACGATGAATGCACACGCGCATGCATAGCGCATCATTAGGGCGTTTCGCCGGCGGCGGCGACGCGTCGTCGCCGTGAATCTGCCCGGCGCTGAGGAAAACGCGCGGAAAATGCTGGAAATTATATTGCTCGAGACGCGTCCGCGTGTTTCTGCGCGAAAGGTGTTTGTTGCATACACACGATACAAATGTGTTATTTTATAAATGATACGCGACGACATTGAAACGATATCGTGAGCGATCTAATTCATTTTCATGATAGTATTTCAACGAGTATTTATAAACGAGATTATAATGAAATAAATTTTATCTATTCTCAAAAAGCGAAAATCTAAACTTTAAATCCAAACAATTTATCACGTTTATATTTGTGAGATATATTTTCGAATAATTTTGTCGGGGTTGTCCTCTCCGCTCAAGATTTATATTAGTATTCACTCGGCAGCACGTGTCTGTCTTAACGCCCACGTCGATCAATGCTAAAGGTAAGAGGGGAAGGGGAGGGGAGGATTGTTTAATCGAGAAAGAAGCTCTTACATAATGTATCGATGCCGATATATGTTCGCGCCCCCGCCATTCCAGAAAAGGGAATGGTTATAATAATAGCGAGACCTCGTGCTCGTATCTCTTACGACACCTGACACCGCGTCATCGTGCATCATAAGATGCACGTAATTGCGCCGTGATTGCATCCTCATTTTCATGCACGTGTGTCGATCAAGATATAAGTATAGCTTGATATATGCGGCTATAAAAATTAGATTTTCTATTCTATCATCAGATATCTCAAAGAGATATCTGAATGTCGTTAAATGCAGCTCGAGATATTAGTTTCTATATATATTAGATTATTAAATTGCATTATATTATAACGAAATATTCCGCTTATAATACAATGTTTTTCTATTTATAACTTGGGCAGTAATAAATCATAATTATGTGTATTAGATATAATAGATAAAGTTGTGAAAATATAGGTAGAAAATTGTTCGACACTTTAATTAGAGATTTATTACATGTTACATTTTATTATATAGATTTTTTTTCTTTCTTTCTCTCTCTTTCTCATAAGCTTTTACACGGATGTGAATATTTTAAAATTTTAATATATTTAATCTCATTTAATCTCAAGATGAAATTCTGTGGTTATTACGACAGACTTTTAGTATATACGTATATCCTGATGATATAATAATTAATATTAAATCATATAGACATATTGATGCTGCATTCATAGAAAATGTGACTTGCAATGTTTATCATTTTATATGCTAATTTCCAATGTCAGTCTTCTAAGATTTCTCTTGTGCTACGTATATGTATTTATACATATGTATAATATAAACGAAACGAAATCGAGAGTAAAAGGCATCGGGACTTGATTCTCTTGAAAAATAGAGCCACGTTTTTGAGATTGTTGTATAAGGTTGAATGCAGCGAACGATGGATGGGAATAAATTATGCTAACAGCAGGTGCAGCGGCAGTGAGTTTTTCTCTCTCTCTCTCTCTCTCTCTTTCTTTTTTTCTGATCGAGCTGCGCGAAACGTCACAAAAAGAGAATCGGCGCGTAGGGTTTTAACCGGCGATAAATAACGATAAATTCCTCCTACGTACGCTCGAGAGAGTAGTATGAGTGTTGTGAATACGCGCGCACGGTGCGATACGTTCCTCCTTCTCTCTCTTCGGGAGATAATTTCAATGGGCTCGCGGACTGTGCGCGTACCATGCGCACAGCGCGCGGCACAAACGTGCTCGCGAAGCTGATGCATAAATACCTATAAATATGACACGGCAGGGCCCGCGGTGTGTAACGTCGCATATTAAATTACATTCTTAAGCAGCCGCATCGGCCGACGCGCACAGCAGAGGCTGGACAGTATAGCAGCGCGCATCAAGTCAACAGGGCTGATTAAACGCAACCACGGAACGTGGTGTATCGTCACAATGAGACGGACAAAGAGAGAGAAAACAGAGAAAGAAAGAAGGAGAGAGAGAGAGAGAGAGAGAAATAACTGCGGCATCTGCAAGCGAGAGAAGAAGAGACACGCTCGTTCTGTTCTGGGCATTCCCCAGAACGTGCAAGCCTGATTCAAGCGGTAGAGTTGCTGAAGAGATATGGGGAAAGGAGAGAGAAGAAAAGAATACGCGAGGAGAACGAGATAGTGAGAGAGGAGTGCAACGCGAGTAGGCATACACCACCGGAGGCTAGGGATGCTAATTATTCTGGTTCATGCGAGCAATTTGTCGAGTACCCGGCGAACGTATGTTTAATACCTGTGGGGCTCCCGGCTGGCCCGCGGGTATTTACATCTGCGGCGAATACCGCGGCTATATAACGCGGATACGTCGAGAATTATCCCGGGATTACAGTGTATGTCTTGGTGAGCCAGCGAGAAGCCAGAGAAAGTGCGGGGCTCTCCGCTCCGTAGCGGAATCGCGAATGTGCGCTCGCGTACGTAAGGGTAGCAATCTCGGGACGAGATGTGCACGCGCGCGCACGGGGTTAACAGGAACCGCGATTTTCCAAGCCGCTCTTCTCTTTCCCACTCTTTCTCTACCGGGATGTGTGTTATCACGCGCGCGCGCGCGCGGAGGTAACGTTCCTTTTTTTTTTTCTCCGTTCTCTCGACAGAAATTATGCGCTAGTCATTTCACTGAAGCTTGTATCTGGAATATTAGCGCAGTTCGCGAAACATGTATTTACGAACGAATGCTCATACGAAAACTGCGCTTCGATTGCAGAGGTAACGTCGACTTTACGCTTCATAGCACTTTTTCGAATAATTTTGATGGCACATACACACACACACACACTCACGCGCGGAAAAAGGATTAAATATTATATCAATTTAATCGTAACATTTTTTCAGATAAATATAATATTTTTATATTGCATTATATATTATGTCTATGTACATTTTAGTAAATTCGTGCGTTAATTAAAGTAATTCAAGGGAACAGAAAAAAATACATTAAATTCATTATTTACGAAATAAATTCAAATTAAATAATTTGAATATATAAAGCAATACGTGGACTTTTTGAAATTTGATCTCCTTGCGGGAAGCTTGTATTTCGCAAAAGAATAAAATGATATTCAGAGATAAAATGTTGTACGAAGAGCACAGCATCGTGAAGGATGGAGAATTATTTCTGGATTACAGCCGACGCGTGCACTCGTAATTTTTCTAAATACGGGGCCCCATTCGTTTGTAGTGGTGAAGGCCTTCTCGCTAGAGTAGTAATCTGCGGGATGCACGTGGGGTTAACAGGATTTCTACTTTGATTCTTCTTCCTGCTGCGAGGAAGATCGCTCCAATTTCACAGTAAGAACACGTGATATCAAGTCGCGGTTGAGTACTTCATCGTCGGAAGCTAAGATTTAATCGTTCCTTCGGGAGCACTCGTTACAAATACACATTCCTCGTAACGAGAAGGGAGGGAGATTTATTGCGCCCGGCAAATATGTGTTATCATGTCTCGAAATGAATGTTTAGTTAATGAAAAACACACGCTTTCGACGATCAGTCAAGATCAAGACGAGTTTTCCTTTGCAAAAGCCTTGAGCAAAAAAAAAAAAAAAAACTCTTTTTACATTTTTTTTTTTTTCACGTAAAAATTTTCTTAATTAAATGCATGTGACCTACTTATTGATTTTCAGCTTAAACGAGATTTGCGCGGATCTAGGTAGATAAATTTATAAGCTTCACGGTATTGATCGAAAATTAAAATATTGCGAAAGACTCTGTCGTTCTCGGTGTCGAAAATCGGTTTTATATACCGAGACGATTGGCTCATTAAAATTTCATGGGTGTGGCTATATTAAAATCGATTATGAAAGGCAATCGCTGAGAGGGTCCAAGGCGTGAGTCCTGCAAATTATAAAATTCTAAGAAGTCGGAATGATTCGTCGTGTTGCGTAACACATTGCCGTGCCTCCTGTCTGCTCGACACAGTAATTCATTTACCGAACGATGAATGCAGACTCGATATTAGCGCGCGCACCGTGTCGCGCTAATTCAGTGCCGTTTGTTTGTGAGAATCCATGTAGGAAAGCTTCTTTTTGCGCCTTTGCATAAAGAATGCAGCATAAAAGAAGGCTTTTGTATCGACGAAGAATATGGCTATTCATCTTCAAAATTTTTACGCTAACATCTCGTAGGAAGACGAAAACGTGGTGACGCGAATTAACTTGAAAATTTATTCAAAAATTCAATTTTTGAAATGACTGATTAAGTTTGATGAATATTATACATGTGATTAGTGATTTTTGACTCACATATCTCACAATAAAATTTATTTATCATAAATGAATAGAAACAATGAATACATTAATATATTAATCAATCACGGAATGTGTTTCAAGGCCTAATTGTCACGCGTAGGTATTGTACGTTCTAAGAATTACCGCTCGATTTTCTTAATAACGTGATTCTCGACTTGTGCATTATGTACACATTCAAACGGACTTACTATGCGCCTATCTCCTTTCAAACCGGTGTTTACACTTGTACCTTGAACTCTGTCCCGATATGTAAGACATTTCAAAGTTGTTACGTCGTATAAGGCGATGACGCTATGGATGAATATATCCGACTGCGGGATTAAAATCATACATTTCGTAAGATAATAAACAGGCGAGTGGATTATGAGTAAAGAATATATTTTAGTCCGTATCCGACTCTTACAAATTGTGGCTAACTAAACGTCATAAAATGCAACGAAGGCACTAAAGTGCTATCTTCATGGACAACGATTAGGGTAATTAAAACTATAATCTGTGAACATGCAATCGCGCATAAACCGCCCGCGGTGTCGACCGCGACTTGGCAACGATATGTCGTTTGAAAAAATATTGGAATAATTTGCGGATATTAGCGATGCTAAAGCGCTCGTGAAAAACTATAAAGAAGTCAGTTATATTCCCCCTCGCGGAATCGGATAATAAAATACGTCGTTGCGTGTCAGAAAACTTTTGTCCGCAATTTCTTCTGTCTTTTGATTTGTAAGAATCAAAAGCGCAATTAATTTCTGAAAAAATTAATGATATACTTTATGTGGAATAATACAATTGCAAACGCGTGATGTCGGCGAATCAAAGTGGGCACAGAGGCATGGACGCGTATTGTCTTTTAACGAGGTAACACGCCCGCGAGATATCCAGGTTGAAATTGCTTAGAAGATCCTATATAGATTTAAAAGCTCTTCTTCATTCGGATGCACATTGTGAGACGAACGCAAAGTGCTTATCGGAGTACGACTAATGCGAGATACACGTAAGCGACAATTAACCCGCGTTTAAATTTTTCTCTATTCGATTTACAATCATATCCGGTATTCAAGGAGATAAAATGCATGAGATTGTGTTGGTGAACAAAAACTTTGGTAAACTTTGTATAAAAAAAATTGAAAGTCAAAAGTGAAAAAGATACAATTAATCTAATTACTAATAATATATTCATATATTTCTTTGTTACTTTGTTTTCTGAATGATTTTTTAAGTTTCAGTTCTCTTGCAAGTTTTAACAATGTAGATTACAATAGTTTATATCGTTCGGAAGATCCACGCGATTCATACGATATTTCGTTTCGCGTAAAGACTAAACAAACGAGAATTCTCAATAGCCCCCCAAGACTGTTATCAAAGGACACTAATGTGAGATGTAGGTAAACTAAAATTAATGTGCCTTCGAGTTTTTCACAGCCTTTATTATAATCTCGTCGTATAATACCTAGCAATCGCGGAAGTTTGTATTCCTCGCTATCCATTAATACGCTAATTGACAAAAAATCATGGCGATTACTCTCGCCACGTGTACATTTACATGCAATATCGACTATTTAAACCCGATTTAAACCCGATGGAACTTGAAATGACAAATTAATAGATGCAACATCGAACAGTTAACGCTTCATTAATGAATTTTGCAATTACAATATATTTATTATATATTTGAATGCATATTTTTATACAGCAGAAATAAAATCAGTAAAGCTTGGAGTTTATTTTCGCTATAAAACGCATTTTCCATATGCCGCATTATTCCGATGACTTCCTTGCAGCTTGCCAGAGAAATAATCGTCTTCGTGTCGAGAAGAATTTTACGCAGTTCGCGATCGTAAAAGGCACGAAATACGCCTCGAGCGCTTAATATCGGCAGTATTGAAGTTTTGATTTTCGCATCTCCTTCACGGTTTCGTGATTTATGTAAATCTAGAAGCGCATGAAAGACGTATAGGTGAGAGAGCAGCGCAGGATACAACAAACAACGGATTCGAGATCCACGGAACAGGCCGTATAATCTCGCGCGCGCAACGTATTTCTGGTTGTAAATCAACCAGGGTTATGCATAGAAATAGCGCGATCGCCACTTCCGCCCGACAGCGTTTAACATTGAGCATTCTTCTTCACCCACTACTGAACTCCGACACTCCGAGTGACTTAAATCGCGCTCGAGGCTGTGCAAGGTTGCATGTAATCGCTGTTCATGATGAATGATCCACGACCAAGGGTACTATGAACTATTTCTAGCGTTTCGCGATGGAGCATATCTTTCTTTATTACTTATCGAGACGCGTTTAATTATCATGCAAAGGTGGCTTCGAGCTGCGTAAACTCGTTAAGTCCGCGTTATTAAGATATTCAAACGTAAAGTCATCTGATGAAAATTTATGGGAAAAAAGGCGCAATATGTGAAAAATTATTCAAAAAAATAAATTTTAATTATATATCATATGTAAATGAATACTTTTCAAAAAACAATTTATGCGTAATTGATTTTATATAAATATATTATCATTTAAAAAGAACTAAACTTAGAAAGAAAGTTACATTTTTTCATTATAGGTTGCTCACTTTTATTATCGGTTGCTCAAGAGAAATTATCGAGTTTGCTCTAAAATAAAATATCAAAATCTCGAGATATTTAATGAAGCAATCTTGTAGCTTCAATCGCTTGGGACGAAAGAATAAATCGATTTAAATTTTTTCACAAGAAAAAGAGATATTGTGTTATAAGTTTGATCGATAAAATCATCGTTTTGTTCGGACCGACCACCGGAATTGTAATCGATCCGATAGTTTTTTTGAAGTGGCACTCCCACGTCTCGGCGAAATCACGAGCGCGCTTTCACAGCGACTGTATAGATACATCCCTTTTCCTCTTTCCGTCGAGCGATTTTTACACGAGCGCTAATAGCAATAAAGTCAAGTCTGAACAGTAGATAGACAATTCCGTCCGGTACAACGTGAAAGAAAATGATTCTAAACGAAAGGTCAAAGGGGTTTAGTCGTGGTCTGACTCTCCTCGGGGAAATCCTCTCCTAAAAGAAAAAAAAAAAAAAAAACACTAATAAAATTGCACCAAGATAATACCAGATGTTGCGACAACATTACGCCACTATCCCGCTTGTGTAAATTTCAATAATAAGAACGATGGCTGAATGAAAGAGACGTAATGTCGAACTTACTGCTTATACCAAACTGGTATCTTCTCCCATATACATAAATACTCATTATCAAAGTCTAATATGTGAGAAGCGACATACACTTTGGGGAAACGTAAGGAAAGGTCTATGTATGTTGGCGATGCTAGGCGGAAACATGGAAATTGATCATTCTATTCATTCATTTCTAGTACATCGTCGCTCATGATAAAATATACAAACATGTGATTGAAGGTAAATAAATATTTGTATAAGAGAAAATATTATATAAAATGATAAATATAAAGTTGGAGCTTCTTTAACGACAAATAAAGTAAAAGGAAATTAAATCCTTGCGGAGTAAAGATCGTGCTCTGTCAGCAAGAAATATCTTGCGAGTTGTAAATTCAAAACTTGTAGGTTTAGTTTTCAAGAAAAATCATTCTCATGCAACTGATTATACTTTCGTGTAATCCGCGCACGATTAAGCGCTCACGCGTATGCATTCATGGTCATCTAACGATTAATCCGTCCAACGCATTGACCAATGCCTTGACATGAATGCAAGATAACGTGCAACAGACGGAGTTGCATCGGGATTAGGAGCGGACTTCGTTAGCGAGCAATTGTAACTGAACACATGATGAACGCGGAAAATATAATTACAAAATGATATAAAATTTTAAATTAAAAAAAGAATGAAAGACGTCATAAAACGTTCCAGTTAAAATATAAAAATATAAAACAAAAAATATTTGAGGATACAATTATTTGGATTATTACTTTGTGCATCTTGCAATATTTGACATTTTTTTCTATTGTTTTATTTATTATCCGATTGTTAGTATTTCAATCTTTACTTTCTCGCACGAGCGTGAATCTTCATGTTCGACGACGTAATTTCGTCCCACGCTAGTCCGACGTTTGTACATTTGTAATTCATACAGCTTCATTGAAAAAAGTCAACATTATGCTAATGCATAAACGGGGTATTATTCACGATCGTATGTCACTGACCACCTACCCGCACTAAACGTAACTGAATAATAATATTGCTCGTCTCTCCTATCGCGCGTTTTCCTCTTTCTCTTTTCGCGCGAATCAAGATTAGATTTTTTTCCTTGTTGTACTGCCTATTTCGTTGGCCAGCGTTGAGTGAAGAATCATAGCGAGATTTGTACGACGAACCTTTCTACGAGCGTAGACCACGCTTGAAGTATTACTAGGACGATATTAAATTATAATTCACGGCACGCTCTACCTCACGCGTTACCTCATACTTTCGTTTACTATTTATAGGCCGATACTCGCTTTGCTCGTTCATTCCTATTCCTTGCTAGCGAGAGCTACAAACCGACGCCGAGAAAGCACACTGACACGCTCGCAAGCGCGATTACACTCGTGAGAAATCGTTGTGACAGATGTAATAATATGTGTAGATACATGCAGTGTCGGGGAAATTGAAACATTTTCTATAATTCTTGCTAAATCATCACAACGCCACATTATCGTACTTTGCAAATTGTTTATGACAAAATATCTATCAGCTTAGAAATGAATCTTTCGCGTTTTTTTTTTTTAATATTTTTTGTTTAATATTTTTTTGGAAAAGATTATTATTTTGTAATATGTTTTTCTTGATTTTATATCGTATATTTGCGTCTCTATGTTGATCAAACTTAAGTGTGGTTTCTCCATCTTTCATAGTACAAATTTACTTTCATTGTTAAACCGCCACTGCCACCCACAATCATTTGTTACTTTCTTTCCGTGGGCTTAGGTTAAATCATCACTGTACCTACTACAATCTAGTTACATATATACGCAGCTAGGCGTGGATAAATAAACTCCAACTTGTACATGCATTGTTTGCTTCCTCAATCCTCGAGAAAATCTTGTCGATGTATCGTAAGCGATATTCGAGCCGCAAAATAAATAAAAAATATAATTTATAATTTCCAATATATCGTTCGATTGCGATCAATGTAGAATAAATAAGTCGGCATAAGCGGCATAAATCACAGATATATCAATAAAATAATATTTCTAGATTTAATTAGGAAGAAATAAAAATGTTTTTAAATCTCTTATAGTTGTTGGTGGAGAAATCTCTTTCCAATTAATTCATCGATTGTAATCGCGTACACGTATATTCTTACGCAACGCACCGCAATCGTTTTAATTCCAGATCGAATTTCCGATACAATTCCGCGAGCATAATCGATCATCGTGCACGACATGATCGATATGTCGAGTCAAAGACTGGAATGCGATGGGTAATTAATTTCATATACGGCTTTAAGCGATTTGTTAATTATGTTTTTCATTAAAAATTTATCTTTTTTAATCATCTGTTTTAGAAATATAAAATATTAAATTTTATTTTCACAATATCTTTATTAACGAATAAACATTTGTCTTTCAAAAATTTTATGGTGACTAGAGCAAATGAAAGAAATTATAATTATTAAAAATATATATTTTTTTTTCATAAAATTATACGCACATATATTGTAAGTCAATTTTATGTGACGTCATATTTTATGAAATGTTTGCTTGGAGAAAAATTTTGCCAAGTCCATGTCTTATTAGTGTAAGGAAATATAGAGTATAATATCTGAAGCTGAACTTACCGGGGTAACCTTCCGGGATGACTATTTCCGGTCCCACTTTGACGTCGTGACGATAACGATGCATCAGTAGCGTAGCTGTGACTCTGAGTGATTTCTGCTGTTGCTTGTACAGCAATATCGGCCTTCCACCGGCACCTTCGACCCTGACCACTCTCGGCAGTGAGAATCTGTCCAGGAACTCGCGCAGCGGCATGAAGCCGCCGCCGGAACCTGCGGCCTCGGCGGTTGCTTCTCTCGAGCTGGGCAACGAGTCCTCGCCGGTTCCGGTGGCTTCGCCGCTCGACAGAGTCGAAAATTCACCACTCGATGACATCGCGGCACAGTCTTTACACAGTGTCTTGTATCAAATCTTCTCGCGGTCTCTTTTACATTCCGGTGTGCGCGGTATGCATTTCACGTTGCCGCATCTGATTTTTAAAATGTCCCAAAGTGATTAAATCAAATGATCTTTTGTCCGCATGCTCGATGAAGACACGTACCACTGCCTAAGATTGTTGATATATCATTTGTTTAGAGATTTATTTATTTAAAAAATCTTTTTAATAGAATTATAAATTGATTTATCTAAAAATAATTACATTAAAATCCCTCGAATGTATAATGTAAGGGAAAATGTTTTAGTCGTTTTTGAAACAGTCACTGTCATCTAGAAAGATTTATAATGAATAAGCTCCAAGAAATTAATAGCGGAAGGAACGATTCTCGCAATAACACGAGCAACCAGCTGGCTTCCTGCTCGTATATATGCACCCAGCGATGTCGGAATACAAAGTGCATTCCTCTCTCTTTGCTCCTCGCCTTCCCTCATTCTCCGCTACCTCAACCACCCCCAATGGAATTCGTCTTTTCGCGAGGCATGACAGCCTTGATGCACAGCGAACCGCGCAAGCTAATGAATGATTACACTTTGGGCACCTTGACGATGATGGTGATGATGATGATGAATTTATGACGATGATTATATATCTCCCATAGCATACCAGTGCGTCGCCACTGGTGTTTGCCTTTCGGATGAGCGACTCTATGCTGCGAAGAAACGTGAGCAGAATGATGAAACGGCTGTGCTACTTGCGAAATATCACCTTTGAAGTGGCAACAGAAATGCGACATAGTTATAGCAAAGAAAAGATAATACAATAATGAATGACCGATTATATTAAATATTACTGCATACCACAACCATAAATATTTTCTTAATCTTTAATTAATAATTACAAAAATTTTATTCAATAATTATATTTTTGCTCCAACATCTATTTTATTAATTCTGTTGTAGTCGCGCCTCTAAAAAATTATTCTTAATATGTTTAATCTTATATTTTTTCTCGATTATAAGTTTTCATTTCTAATCCGATTTATCTTTCGATTCTGTATTCTTAGGATTTTCACATAATTAGAGACGATGATTTGTGTCTATTAGAATCTCCTAGAGCGACGTAGAATATAATTTATTCATGCTCGCTGTCATACGCAGTCCATAATGCACTTTCTTGGGTGACTTGCACCTGTGACATTCCTCGGCTTCGCAGCGATACTATGTACATCGCATACGAATGACGAGAATTAATATTCCACATATGTAAGATATGATGCGCGCGGAGACTCTGGGCATTATCCGCGGTTCCGGTCATGAATACACATGAGATGGGGAATTCTTTTTTGTAAACTCGCGGCTTCTTCCTCGTTATTCGCAACAGAATGTTTCATTCGCGAAACTTCTGTAATCGCCATGTAATGGAGTTTTAATTACCTGCGACTAAAGCGATCGTGACGAGAAGGTATCGTGAATTATTACGACAGCTGACTGTGACGCATCTTAATAAAGCTTCGTTTTTCTCATGCTCGCGTTTTTTACGTTTGCCCGTCCTACGCGTATCTTTTGCGTTAGTATGCGTCCTATACACAAGCGAATACTTGCTATTCTGTTTGTACGTACGATCTTTTTCAGAAATCGCGTATCTCCTTCCTGCTATACACATGCGTGTGCAACGAGCAATTGTGTCTCGACCAAAACTTTCAAAGAGACTCGCGACTTGAAGTGACTGTGGCGGAGCGTCTTTTTTCTTTTCAAGACTTTTCGATTTCACTCTCCGTCTTTTATTCTTGCCCGCTATTTAAAGATGACATTCATCACGTGTGACAGCCATCAAATGTCAAAGTGTGTCACTTTGTCGAACGTAATATAAGTAATAAACCGACAAGAAACGAATTGCGAGAATTCTCGATATCAGATAATTAAGTTACATTCATGTTAAGCTAAAAAGTCTCATCGCATTCGTGCCCATAATAGATCGTGCGAAGTGAAAGTGTAGATTTAGCAATTCGCCCATTAGCGTCTATTCTAAGCTGAAAATGTTTTGTGTTTTCCACGCGAGGTTACTGCAGACATTCCTGATGTAATTTTCCTACAGAAGACTTATCGTGCCGCCAAGCACGTAATCCTGGCAGCGATTTTAATCGAGCTTATGAAAGTTTCTGCATTACGTGCAACTTTCTAACGATACAATGATTAATTAAGTATCAGGAACAAAGCAGGGAATTTTAATCATTAATTTAATTTAGATAAAATAATAACACGAGTCTACTTTAACACGGTGAAAGTTCGAATTTAATATTGAAGATTATCGATAGTTATTATGTTTTGCACGCTTGCAAGGTACATCGAATGCCGATAATTTCAAGAATCATAATTTATATTCTACATTGCAGGCTCTAATAAAATTTAGCAATATATATATATATATATATATATATATATATATATATATTTTTGCTAAATTTTATTAGAGCCTACAATATATATATATATATATATATATATATATATATATGCTTTTATATATATATATATATATATATATAAATATATATATAAAAGCATGCAATATATAATCTTCTGTAAAAGATTAAAATTATAGTGCTATAATATATATTTTCTATCCGTATCCTCTTATTATTCCGCGTTTGAATACACAAACAAAAGTTATAATAATGATAAACAAAGGCCACTTTAAATATTATAATCCATATCAATGCTGTATATCCATTAGCTTCACGATTTTCGGAGCACGATCGCGTTATTCGAAATAGATTTGATGACACAGTGAATGGCACTGTGATTATCCTTATCACTCACCTCGTCGATCATCTAAACTCAATGAAAACTTCTTTTAAAAATCTATTAAAAGTGCTCATACAAGACATTTGACTCACTTATGTGTTTCTTTCTTTTTTTCACTCGTGCGTGCAATTAAAATTGATGCACGTATCGAGATCGCGACACAAATCTGTACCTTCATAAAAATATTATGGGAACACCTCAAACAACTGATAGGAACAACGCTAAAATAAAAAATATAGTTATTCGTTGAATTTCCTCGCGATTTAAATGCGATCCCACATGACTTTCGATGACTCGAATCGACGAAAATTTTCATAAGCAATTCGACTCTTCTCGAAAGATCCAAAGTACCACGACACGGTCGAACCGGCATTGACCGAGCGATCGATCGATCGATCGATCGAGGCGTAGCTGCGAGAGAAGCGCGCGACGAGGAGCGCCCCGACGCTGCGGACGAGATCGCGCGACTAAAAGCTCGCAAACCGTAGAGACGCGGCGGAGCACTAACGTCGAGCCGTGTCTCCCCACTTCGGGATCCCCAGTTCAAATAAACTGTATCGCGCAGGCTCGCAGTGCTCTCGGGAATCTCTCCCCGAGTCGTCAAGATTTTTCTTTCATTTTTTCTCCCGCGATTCTGCGACTCCTTTCCTCGATCAGTTTGGAACTTCCGTTTCCGCACTGCAATTTCACGATATATATTTGCGTAAAATTCATGCATTTCCGATGAAATGAATTATTTCAATGTGACAATTAGAGAATTTACGTTTGATGTAAAAGAGAAAATTTATATACGTAGTCATTTTTAAATATAAAAATTTTTTATTTTTTGAAATTAAATTATAGAATATTAATTTTTATAAATATATTACAAGCTTTGACAACGTGCGCTGTATGGAATATAATATATTTGTGTTAAATTATATATATCATTTGATATTATTATGTTCTAGAATCTCGTGAGACCGTACAAATTTTTTGAATGCTTGTGCGATCCAGATTTATTCTATTTTTTTAATCTGTACAATATTTCTTTCAAACTGATTTACAAAAGTCGACAGCGCCAATCGCGAGCGCGATATTTGCCTGCATAATTAATAATTACGTATTACGCAATGTGCGCAAGCAATTACTGGGCATTGCTACCCCGTAATTTGAAATTTCACGTTTTATGCAGTATATCCGTGACCGGTAACGGTGTGACCTTCGTACACCTTGACGAACTCACAAACTGGGATGCCAAGATCATAGCCATGCCATTTTTCGCACCGTGCTGAATTTCTCGCCGACCAACGGCCAACGCGACGCTCTCTCGCGTAGCGCGACATCGCTGCATCCTGCGTGCAGCATCCTGCGTCCCGCGTTGTCGGACATCCAAGACAGTCGGCAATTACAAAGGCGCGCATAACAGTTAATACCGAGTTATTATAGGTATCGAGGTAACTCGCCGACTTAAATGACTTACGCTATGTTTGCCATATGTTCCCCGAGCAGATGGCGTGCCACTTTCCGCGAATCCGCGAGATGGACCGCTACGCGGCGAATTGCGTAACAATGATCGCCATCACGAATCAAAAATGCAAACTTCTTTTGCTACTATGGTTTTTGTAACTGTATCCGAATAAGTGGGCCATATTCGCCTGGCCTGTATTCGTTTGAAACTAGCTTCTCGTATGCTCGTCGGAAGACGACGTCCTCCTCTGCGCAAATTATTATTTTATTATGAACTCACAACGTGAATAAATTTCACATTATTAATGTACTTTAAGGTTTGTCTTTTATAAGCAAGAAATCTCAGCGCCATGGCTGTTCCATTTTTTCATAACACACATAAATGTATATCTCGATTACGCGAGTATATTTGCTGTCTTTGCTGTTTTATGGATAAGCTTTTGATTGGTAAATTTGATGAGACGAAAGCTCAAAGTTTAGATTTATTATATGTTTATAAGAATATTCTTCTGATCTGCGTTTATTATATTTATATATTTTTAATTCATACTTTTTTCTAATTACGTTAAAGTTTGAAAACTTAAACACAAAGGCAGTTTACGCGTGCAAGTTTCTGGATAAGCTCTTTGCGCTTCGTTAGCGAGTACTTTCACATGCCTAGTTGCACACCCAACTATCCAATAATTAGCCTGGAACGCGGCAATATTAATGTCTATGTTTAGGAAAGAAATGTTGCGCGAGTGTCATTGTCTTCGTAATTGTCGCTCTGCCGCAAAATGATTATTGACTCGAGGAACGTTGATTACAGCGACGAGGCACCAAGTGTCTCATTGTTTTCTCTGCGCGGTGCGCCATTAATATCTTTTCAGTCTGCGCCGGTCCGGGTGAGAGGTCGGGAGGAATGTCATAGACTCGTCATAGACGTTTTGAATTTCATCCAGCGATATGGCGATTGTATGCGTTTTGTCTTCGGTAAATGTGACCTGCATTAACGAGCGATGCGTGATGCGTGTCATTTTCTTCTCGAACGTATTTTTTATGCGTGAAAAAAACGACGCAACGTTACGAATAAATAATGAACGAGCGATAATCTCAATTTTCTATTAATACAATCGCGAGTTTTATAATGCAAATACATCGCGCGACGCCATCAATTTTATGATCGCGTATCGATGATGAAAAATCGCGAGGTGCGATTACAGCCATCATGTGATAATGGTTTTCAAATTGGCATGGTCGGCTAATTATTTCTATCGACTCATTCGTCGCGCTTCGTTAAGTAACTGCGATTTAATTCGCCGCGCAGGGTCAATATTCCTTAATATTCCGAGTATAGCATCACTGGTTTCTCGCTATTACAGACGGTACACCGCTGCAAGACGGATGACCTTCCCAAGGTCAGCGCCTTTACTCCTCGCTGTCAATGTGTATACCGTCGTACACACACACACACACACACACACATATATATATATATGGCTATGTGATATATATGTATATATATATTTTCTCATAAGGCACGCGCGACGGAAAGAAACTAATTGAAATCTTTACCGAATATAAAAATGGTAGGTCGGTATAACGACATATAGAAAAACGGCGGTTAAACGATACTAACCTTTCTTCCGCATGCGTGCCTCGTCATTAAGTGACTCGGGTATACGAATCGTTAGTCGCATGGAGTGTCTATCACGCGATTGATTAACGACTGGACTCGAACCGATTGGTCGGTCGGCCGGTCGTTGTCGTTATAACTGTTTGCGTTGGCGAATTAATTCGCGAATTAACGGCGCATTGTTTCGCCAATGTGTACCTAACCACGCACCGGGATCTCACGACCTTTATGTAAACGCTCGTGACTAGTACCTCGAGACACCTTCGAGATGATTGCCGAAGGATATCTGCTTCTCTCCGGTTAGTCTCGTCTAATTAAAGTCAGGTAGCGGTAGTCATTGCACTAGATTGCCTTCACGTGTACATCGTCATTTGTTATTTCCAGCTGATTATTATGCTCCTATCTAGCTCTTATATCAGTTATGTTCGAAGGAGATTGCGCAACAGAACTCATTACGATTTCTTATTAGCGATTACGAGGAAATCAATATCGATAATCGCGATAACTTATACGTTAAATAACATAATAAAAAACTGCTGGAGAATTCTACATATATATATATATATAAATGTATATAATTGATATATAATTGTGCATCTTAGCGTACAATTCTTTTAATTAAGATTAATATAAAGTTTTTCTTTCGGACAATACATTTTTCTTTCGAGATATTATAATTAGAAATATTAAATAAATCTTATAATATAATTGTTATGATTCGTGACATATTGTATTAGTTATCAAGGGACCAATATACATATCGAGCTTGTAATAAAATATAGTATACGCGCGGCCGATGTTCAAACCCTCTTTCTCTTTTTCGAACACGGGAGAAGAAGAATCAGCATGCCTCGAGGCTCATTGATCATCTTATAAATAACCATGAAGATTGTAAAAGGATAGCACTCTCGTAATGAAAATGTCAGAGATCGGGCAAAAACTTATCAGCGAACGGAATTATTCGATACTCATTGCAGTGTGTCCGCAAGGGAATACGCATCATTTCTTGTCGTCGATTTTTCTTCATCGATTTGTCTTGTCGATGATGTTGTCGATGACTTTTCATGATGGACACTTCTCGATCGTGAAAGAAACGTACTTTTCTACGCCGTTTCACGAGTTTCTCCGCCTCTCGCGAGACATTCTCGCCGGCAAATCATCATGCGAGTGATTCGGATTCTGCGGCATATATCGCGTGTGACGATCTTCTATCGATCTTTTATCTTTTGTAATTCACATACGAGACGTACCTTTCCAATTCCGAGGTGAAAATCTGACAATCCCTAGTGTTACGAAGTGAACGTCATCATTTCGGACGCGCGCCGTCGATTCTTTTATGCTGCGACATTGCCGCGAAAATTATATAGTAATTTTGTATTTCATGCTTTTACAAGTGTTTAACTTGCATTTTGTCACGGTGGCGTTAGGAGTATTCCAGGAATTGCCGTAACGAAAGGAGAATTAGCGTTGAAAACATCGAGATTGCTTGAGAAAATTATACAAATATAAGCGGTGTGCGATAAAAAAATGACGCACTTTCTCCAATTAAATTAAAAATTAACGCTTTAACCTGACGTCTCGAGGAATTATAATCATGCGTTGTAATTACTTTTGAGAAAATTTTTACAAGTTGTAAATAAAATTTCAGATAACTTATTCTCGATGTCGTGTGAAGGAGGCTGTAATTGAAGTGCGTGTAATAGCATTACTCAATTGCACTAACACACTGCAGTGTATATTCATGAGTATCTCAGGTAGATGTGACCGTCTGTTCGCCTTTTAAAGATTTCTTGTCGCGACGGTCCATGGTAACCCGTAGGAATTAACACGTCCTGGAGAATAAACGTCGGAAGATAGATTTATGCTGGCCTTCGATATACTTTTATACGATATACCGCGCTTCTGCAGGTAAATGCATGAGTCACTCCCGCGATTTTTTTGCGCCTTTTATTTACTTCACTATAATTACATATGCATAAAGTCATTTATAAAAATTAGCAACATGGATATAATGACAAGATTGCTACATCTCAATTTATATTGTATATCAGTACGTGATTTGTATTCATCTGCATTATAAATATCATTCTCATATCCCTCTTACGTATTACAAATAATAAAACAATGTTAGAAAATATATAATAAAAATAAACAAATATATAATTCTAATATCTAGCACGAAATATCTAGCATTATATCCGAGATCCTATTAGATTAATTTCGTAATGCGTAAATAGTAGATAGTTTCTTGCTACTTCCGGCGTTACGTATCAAAGTTTACGCTGTGTCAAACTCGATTACGTCTGTAAGAAGTATGGGAGAAAAACTTGAACTCTCCCTCGCGCCGACCGTTTCTCGTCGTTGCACTCTACGACGCAGCCACGCAGAAATAAGTGCAGCGGGACGCGCTGCAGGCTGCAGCGCCGTGTGCGTGAATCGATCCAAGGCTCGGTGCGCACGATCCTTGCACGATAGTCTTACAATCGATAGTATACAACTGCCATCGCGTTATTACGCGCAATGCTCGACGTATATCTAAATCAGTTTTAATCCGATGAGAAATTGGGATAACTATTTTCTCACATAGAACTCGTACGTGTTTAAAGTTGCGCATGCGGCGATAAAAAGACGAATTGAAATTATAATCCTGCAGAATATCGGAGTGGATATCAGTTTTTTTTTTTTAATTAAAATGTTCTCTAGTATATAATAAAAGTCATAAATAATTTTTAGCTTTACACGTACATACTATTACCTGAACACGTAATTAACTTCGGCTTTCTTGACGTGTGTGTTATATTACGTAAATTGATTTCATCCATTAGCGACATCAAAAAACGCGGTAATATCCCGACACTAAACACAAGTATGAAAGTAATGACAAGCTAGCTGGTGATTATATTCGTGTTATATTATCTATCATCCAAACGTCACATCGCTTCTCTTAATAATATAAATGTAAATTAATAACGATATATAAACAACTTGGTTAATTTTATTAATCTTCTATCTATTTTAAGCACTTGATTTTTTGACAGTTTGTTCAACAATTCTTTTACTTTTTTTTTTATTTTTGTTCATTGCATATAAGTTTGAGTGTTTTTTAATACATATATGTATACACTTGATGTATTTCTTTTACTTTTTATATTAGAAAAATCGTTTTTACTTAAAATATATCTTATCGTGATTCGTATTTAAATGCAAATTTTGGCAACGGCATGTCATCCGTTTTCCACATTCACATTATTTATGGAGAAAATTGCATTGGGTTTTACGAGTCAGTAATATTTATAATAATATAAATACGCATAGATTAATTTTCTTACAAGACAGCGAAGTTTTTTTTCCAACGTGTCGTAAAACTTCAAATGGCGACGACATGGACATTTCGTAAAGGTGCGGTAGCGACAGTGGTTTCTCTTTTGTTCGCGCATTCTGAACTGCATAAGCGCGCGTGGGCGAGTGTAACCACACGTGTCGGAACGTTTCTTACGCCGATACGGCGTATAGTATCCGCTTACTCACGTGTCAATAATTTAGCGAACGAGAGAATTGTTTTACACGTGGATCCTTTTTGTTCGCGGGCGATGCATAGTTTTACGTTCATAAAATTTATGCAAAAATTTCAAAACTAGAAACGCGAGAAATAAAAAGTCAATGCAAAAAATTTATTTAATAATCATCTGTCGAAATAAAGACGGAAATCAAAAAATAGACAAGAAAATGTAACACATAGTTGGATCGTTATTGCGATACCTGAGTTTTTGCAATATATGGCTGCAAATGGTATTAATGCAAAATATCAATATGGTAAATAGTAACGATTAAGTTTATGGCGTACTTGCAGTGTAAGATTGTGCAAACGACGCGACCGATATGCGTGTTCGCGAATTTTATAGCTGACAAAGATCGATGCTTTTATGTAGGATCTTGCGTAATCGCAAAGAGACAGATGATTGTGAGAGATGTGAGTCACCTTGCTTCTCTTAAGCTTCTCTTCATACATATTAAACGCCTCAATTTCACTCTCGGCCATGTGCGCGCCATTTTTGGCTTCCATATTCACGTTAAATTGTGCAACTGCATGATGATGCATCGCGTACATGCATTTCTGACTGCACTTGCTTGTCCGTCCTTTGGTCATTTGATGCGATTAAGCTTTCCGTCGTACTCGTGAAAAATCTAACATGGGAAATAATTCCGTAAATTTCTAATTATTTATTTACGTATGTATATGCATGTATAAACGATAAAAAATTTGACAAATATTTAATTTTGCGCATTTACTTATACACATTTTCAATCGAACAATGTAGTAGCGTCATACGAAATCAGAGCATAGTTACGCTTTTTTCATCTATAATAGCCAAGTTTATTTTTAAATATTTTATGACGGGTAAAACCTTTTTATGAGGATAAAACCTTTTCCTCGGAAACTAAACTAGGTCAGAGCGATTATTGAGGGCAGTATTCTGATGTTAATATTAATATAATTCGTACAATGTTTTCTGCATAAAAGTTTGTGCGCGCACGTGTACATACCACTACTGGCTACTATGAATTTATTTCGGCATTGTTCGTGATTTTTATTCGCCGAATGGAGATAATTCGAGATAAGCCGAGTTTTATGAGTGTATCGCGGGGCAAGTAAGGAATGTCTAAATGTCTGCTACGATCCAGTCATTGGTTGCGATCATGATTTATTATTATGCACTTGTAAGATTTACAAAGCGATTAACCGTACGCTTATATCTGATAGAGAGTCTATAATTTCATTTCAAGCAATGAAACAAAAACTTATGTTTTTATAAATAATAACTTATGTTTTTTTTTAAATATTCTCAAACATTGCGTCGAAAATTTATACGCCAAATCACTTTTAATCTCGTTAAAGTTGATTCTCTTATACGTGTGATATTCGAAATTAGAATAAAATCAAAACCTCTACAATTATGCAATTATGCAAATACATAAATAACATATTTTACGTTATATAAACACAGTTTTATTTTTTTTTGTGTGTTAAAAAATATATATAAAAATATTGTTAGAAAATCATATCGTATTATTCTTGAGCTTTAGAAGGAAATACATTGTAGTGCTCAAAATTAAATGGAAAGTGAAACCTTAACAGAACTAGGAACATTCGCCTTTATGGCTGCGGAAAATTAATATTGCGATTGATAAGAATGGATAACGCCAGTTCGATCCACGAATCAGCGGCATAATTTGTCATAGCGCCGATCGGCAATCGGATTGGCCATCGACGCTTTCGCGATACGAGCGACCGGTTGTGTTCCACGTGGCCAGCGTGTCTGGTGACCAGAGTAGCGTGCAATCGTTTCTGATCGACGGAATATATCCGCGACCGGGTTGTCGTATATACGATGCCGGTTTTATGTACTGCCACGAACAAGCGCGCGGCGCATTAAATTACCCGTATCCGTGTCAAACGCGTCGTTACGGAATTACTTATAAACCGTTAAAAACGGATAACGCCGCATCGTTCGATTATTTTCTTAATCCACCGACGTGAGCCGCGAATGAAAACAGTCGAGAGATATGACGGGAGTTGATGGTGCAACGATTACGATATTTCCGCTTTCTGCCATATACTTTTAACTGCAGATACTGCGAAGAATATGGAAATGCAGCTTCTCCTTACCGAAAAATTTATAATTGCCTATCGTGCATTTTTCATCGTATTATTCAAATTTTGAATTGCGTTTTCGTTTAAATATACGCAATTGAAACTAATTGAAAAATAAATATTTTGAAAACAAAGTTTAAAACTTGAGAGAAAGCATAAATTGATACGCGTTAATCTCGATTTTACTGCGCGAACTGCATTTACCAGTGTGTCGCGAGACTTTATATCGCGCGTGCATCATAAAACCGGATGGTTGCCTAATATTACGATACCGCAAATCGCGCGGAAATCTCGGATTTACGTGAGAGCTCGGCGAAATCGTGTGAGACGCAATCATTCCCCGTGAGAAAAGTCCCCGCCTTTATGATCCATATCGGACCCGCGGAGGTTTATGCCCTCCGGGTCTCTGAACGATCTTACGAGTCATCCCGACAACACGCCGGCCGCATAAAAGATCATCGAATAAATGACGGAAATGATACCGGCAAATGACAGTGTTGGATCTGATAAGAACTCGCTTCCTGGTATACCAAGAAGGATACTTCGGGAAACGATATTTAAGAGATAGTCGTTAGCACCTGGTATATATCCCCGATTGCGTCGGCTGTGAAACGATTTGCCAGATACGTTGCGTAATTGTTGTAATAAACGATCCTTATTATCATAGAGAGGCGCGCAACAGACGGGGCGTAAAAAAAAGAAACGCTAATTACGCGCTCCTGTAATACGCGTTAAGCCTAGGCCAATCCGGAAATATGTTTGACGCGAGTCGTTTATAATTTATTTCATCTCGATTCACTTCACTATTGATTAATGTCACGTTATGTACGTAAATCTCATCGTATTTTCTAAGAATTATTCGAGCATTAAATACTTTATTTTAAAACGAACGTTTAAAATGGAATTAGCGATGCAATTTTTCTCCGACAAGTTTAAAAATACATCATGTATTCCATTCATTACTTGCCATATTATGACGTATGTGCGAGAAAATTATTTAATAGTTTTAAGGATACTGTATACAATTTTTAAATAAGATAAAAATTCAAGAATGAACATAGAATACTATAGCTATTGAATATATGAATTTTTAAATTTTTCTCTTTCTGGGACTTAAATTTGGAAAATAGGGCATGTGGACTTTTGTTCTCCTCGCTCTGTATAATTCTATTCCGAGAACGTTAGCAATGCATTTTTCTTGGTTCGACCGGCAAAGTGCCGGACATGCAACGTTACATAATGATAATAACAAGTCATCCTCGTAGCATCAGCCGTGAAAGCAACGTTGCGAGATAATTATTGCAGCGCACGCGCTCGCAAAACTCTAGGAGAAACGTCGTGAAATTATTATCTGAATGAAAATAAAACGTCGCACACGCAGACGTCATCCGACCATCGTTGCTGAATCGGAAAAAGTTTGCCGACCTCACCGTAATATCTCGTAACGCGAAACGCACGAAATACATTTACGCAAGAATTCACGTTTTACGCTTGAGGGACGCATAACGGGTAGGCCCGAGTTATTGATTTGTTTCTATTTTTAACGATACGTATCGTTGCGCGAAAGATGCGCGCAACAGGTAACATCATTCCGATTGTGAAACTTTATAGTTACAAATATTTCTATTCCATGATCTGTGTATTTATCGGTTTTTGCAAAGAAATGATATTAAATATAGTCAAAGATTGTATCTGTATTTCTCCAAAGCTAAAGAAATTAAACAATTAAAATAATGACAATATCAATATTTAAGAGAAAACTCCTTTTTAATTTTTTTTATGACAATTATAGAAACACGAGAGATATTGCGTATCATTTGCGTGTCAAAAATTAAGTTATTAAAATATACCTTACGTTAATCTAGAATACATTTCAGCAGCTTATTCAAACATTCCTATAACTCTATACGCATAACGAAGTCAGGTTTACTCAACGTCAATAATGTACTCATGTCGTGACTGTACACGTGAATGCCGAAGCCGGTAGTTAGTAATAGATTTACCTTCGTTGCCGACAAAGTGGCAGGGTCTCTCAGAGATTTTAATTACTCGGACTTAAGTACTCCTTAGCTCCGCTCAATTATAGGAAGGAGAAACGAGGAAGTGGAATAAAGTTAACGCCAATCGTTCGGATCCGCATTGCTGGGCATCGTTGCCGTTGGTCATCGGATCTCATTTATTTATCGCCTCTGCTTGACAAGCCGATATTCCAAGTGTCATAATACGCTACTTCAAGTAGCAACGTGTTTTGAATTACTTGATAATACGATTTAACGAATGAGACGTCAAGCTTTTTTATCCGATGAATTGTAATCAACGTTTGACACAAGCGAAATTTGGCATTAGTCCGATCAATTTTAACACGCCATATGTGTTCAGATCTATCTTTCCTAAGGGTCATAGAAAATTATACTATGATAAAGCGAACACACTTAATATAACCGATGGAAAAATGGGGTGGAAATTGAGAGCTATCGAGTCTTGAGATTGAAACTGAGAATTGCCGCGTAGGTGTTTGAGTGCTGACATATATCCAAGACAATGTAGCGGGCAACGTATCGCCGGCAATGTAACCGGCTCCGATACTCGCTCCATCCATGATCTGGACGATTCATTCGCTCGACGGGACGCGTCACGTATTTCCGATAGAGACGTACAAAATGCGACCAGTCTTCCGCGCGAGTCTCATTATGCGATTCGATTTAAAGCCGCGTTAAGGAGCCCAAGCAAAGCGAAGTCCCGCGTAAAAGCAACAGAGTATATACGCTCACACGCGAATGAAATGTTTTCGTTCGTTTAACGGCAACAATCGCGTTCTCACTTTCGATAAAACCGCGCTCAGACATAAATAACGACCGCTCGGTGCCGTATGTATCTGTATATGCGTGGCTCCAAGAAAAAAGCCCTCGCATATGCGCAAGGACGTGGCCTGCTGTGTGCGCAGCGCTTGTGCAACGTGCATCGTCTCGCTTCGAAGAATTCCTGATTGGCGCTATAACTTATCGGTGAACGGATACGTTTTCTACCACGAGTATAAATTATGAGATGATTGATGGAAAGAGTGAACTTTATTGATGCATTTTCAAGAATAGATGCCTGGTCTTTGTATAAATACACCGCAAAAGCTTTAACTTACTTAAAATTATCACGATTATTCCTATATAATATTTTAATAGCGTGTTGCTTTAATACTATATATAACTATTATATACTATCTGAATCTGCAAGAATATTCTAAAATTAATATAGAAATCTTTGGTATATGTGTATACATATATATAATCGATTAAATATAATATAATACTTTTGTCTTTTAATTATACATTAATTTTTCAATGATCTTGTCTCTGTCACTATCGCATCGTAATAGTACAACTAAAGATACAAAGATTGCACATTGACCATGGCTTAACGGAAAAAAAATTACGATTTGTTTACTCGTGAGACTGGTTAGTATAGAGTTTTCAAGGATTTCTATTTCCTCAGTAGTAAATAGAAATTTGCATTTATGAGATATTCCTGCGCCGCACGAGTGTTCGTGTGACAACGTCTCGATTATCAAGCATGCTTAATTCCAACAGGGAGTGAATTGTATGACCGAAAAAATATTTCTTTTTACGTTGAAAAAGATATGAATTGTTGAAATTGTATTCTCGTCGCGAGGAACAAAGCTGTACAGAAATTTATTCAATTATCTTGCTACTTCTAAACGTATATCCTGGATAAAAGAAAGAGACAGAGATTCAGTTTCTTTATCACAATTGATATCAAACTCCGTCCGGAATTTATCAAACGAGCAACTATGTGAGAAATTAATTACGCAGATTGTTGTCGTAAAATCTATTATGCCGCTATTAAATCTTAATTAACGGTCAAACGTTTGCGCTCTCATTTCTCATTTCATGTTTATCGACTGCACTCTTTCGCATCACGATGCTACGGAACGTCTCCATTATTACTAACATAAGTCTGGCGACACCTCGCCGCGCTGCATGTTCGTCGATGTTGGACGATAGCCTGATCGCGATGAGAACGAGCCGCGAGCGATCGTTGCGGATAGGAAAAAAGATCGCAAAGGAAAAGAGAGAGATAGCCGTCTTTCGAACTTAGCGAGACATTCATCCAAACTGGATCTCGATCTGGGCGGGGTCGGCTATCGAATCGATCTGAAAAGAGACATCGTTGATTTCTCCACCGCAAAACCCGCAGTGCGTCGCATCGTCTCGATTCCGTTCTCCCGAGGAGAATATATTCGCGGAATGAAAGGTACGATCGAGCAACAAGAAAAAGAGAGCGAGAGAAAAAAGAGAACGAAGCGTGTGGAGAAAAAAAAGAAGAGGGTCCGAAGAGGCGCGAAATGCAAATTGATCGCGTCGTGATTGGCTCTATTCATGCGGTCGACGTTTGCGGTCCTTTCTGATCCATTGATTGATGCATCGTGAGTTTGTCCGATATCTGACCGAGATCGATCCGTCTTTCCTCTACAATTTGCGCGCGTGTACATCCAAGCAAGGATACGCATGCGTACGTCAATGCACACGTGGGTGTATTTAGGTATGCGCGCAGTAGAGTAAGCACTTTGCTCGATGAGAAGACACATGAGGGATCGTGTATTATAGACCGTGTACCGTACTCGGGCGAGGCTCTTAAAATCCCTGACGACGAGGCTTAAATCAATCACCGTAATTAACGTGCGCTTTGTCCCGCTAGAGTACAGATTAAAGTATTCTTATTGCATACGACCGTACGCGCTTGTTCGTTATATCGAGTAGTGTCTATGTCTGTCGTTTGTTGATTCAGCCATCAAAAATTCGAAATGCGAGGCTCCGTTAATTGGAATTTAGATTCCACAGTACGTGAGAATAGATCATAAATTTATGAATATCTTCCCTCTTTCTCTCTCTCTCTCTCTCTCTTTCAGCATAAGATGTGTCTTAAAATTCTTTAGTTATTATTTATTATACTTTTTACATTCTTTGTTTTTAAATTAAATTGATATTATTAATATCGTACAACTACATATAGAGATTTTATATACGTGTAATCACACACGATAAATGTCCAAGACAACTTATAATTAGGATACAATAAATTCCGTTATGTTAAAGTTAAATAATGAGATAAATGCGGTACGTAGATTGGCAAAAAATCTGCGATTATTGTTTCACGATGCAAGTATCGAAAATTTATAGTGTATCTCGTGCACAAGTCAGTAATTAACCTCTCGACCTAAAATTAATACAGACACGGCGAATAATCGGTCGCGCTCCGATAATCTCGAGACGCGGGTGATACTCGATGATAAGCCGTGTTCTATCACAAAAATTTTAATTTTGATCAATACGATCAATCGGCAGCTAGAACCCAACTTATTGTTAACGTCGTTTAAATCACTTTTGATTATAGGATCGTTGGACCCGTATTGCTCTGAAGTCAATTTTTCACATACGATTCCGGCAGAAAATTAATCGACTTAATATTATGCGGGCACCGATTCAATTACAGTTGCTCCAATATGCGTTGTTTATGGTCGGTTGTTAATGTTTATCACTCATACGGGTAGACAGCACGTGTGACTAATAAAATTTGCGCGAGGAAGTAATGAAATTTTATTTTCGTAACGGGAGAAAGCGATGACGCTTGACGACACATCGATCGAGTTATCTCGAAAATAGAGAGAAACGCTGCTAAATAATTGTCACAAGATTTCGTTATACTTTTACCTCTTAGAGATGAGTATGCACGCACGCGCAAATAATATTAATTTTACGTAATCGGAGGAGTTTTTTTTTTTTTATCGCCTTCTTGTGCAAAGTTCGCAAGTAAATATATCCAAGGCTCTCGGAGATCTCTAACTTGTAAATTAATCTTCATAAATTCAATCGCACTCTATACTGGCTCTCATTATTTCTTCACGGTATGTTCAAGGTAACGCGAGCCATTATTGTATTCGTACGCTCGTGCTCCGAGTTCCATTTCCCTCCAGCGATTCGGTTCTCTCGCCTTCGCGCGGAACGGTATTTTAAGTCGGTCGAGAAAAAATCCGCTGATACTCATCGTCGTATTTCACACGTGGCGCAAGAGGAGGAGAAGAAAAAAAACTGTGCAGATTTTTCGCGAGTTAACAGCGGTCTGCTGCCCTTCGGGATAACTGTAATCCCTATTCCATTCTCCGGGCGCATGAACCGTAACGACGGTTGACAAGCTTATCAAATTGCACGCCTATTTGAGATTCTCATTACACGCATTACAATGGATGACGTGGTGATATCTATCATTATGCACACACACACACACACATATACGTGGGTTGAGGAAGGCCGGTCAGTGCTTTCATCGGGTAGCGTATGCAGGCGAAAACTCAAGAACCGCAAGGTCATCGATGATGATATAATGAATATTCGATAGTCATTTCGATAGGTCATTGTTAAATGTTTATCTTTAAATCGATTAAATGGTTATGAGTAATTTATTAATAATAAGTAGAAAAATACTTTTATAAATTTTATTTATACATTATATTGTCTGTGACATTATAAGTAAATCTAAGAAAGTGTTTTATTAAGTCGTATACGTATATATATATAATATCGTATATATATATATATATATATATATATATATATATATATATATAATTTAGAATATAATATTTTATAGTTTTAATTTTCTCTACCTGAATATACTCCACACACATACATATGCAGACATACACATACTATACCTAAAGAAAATTCTCTTAGCAAAATTATATACAGGATCATAATATAAATATTTTAATAACGCGTTTCAATATCTAGCATGGTCCGAACAATTAATGTGACTTTGCGCCAATATTATGCTCTCGCGCGAATATCTGCATTTTGATACGTTAATTCTGTCAAACGCAGCAGCGTTGGAAACTCGAGTTTCGTTAATTCTGTCGAGCCGGTAGCACTTAAATAGTCGGAAAGCAGCGACCACGACTGACAGCTTCGGTTATTTATCTACTAGTTATTCCCAAGCGTCCTGCCTGGCTGATTCCGCTAGAAATCGTACGAGAGAACTTATCATCGCATAGTAAAATTCAGTAAAGTCTGCTTCTCTCTTTTGCAGATAAGATCTATTAAATTTAATCAATTCTGATTTAAAATTCGTACTAGTAAGTTACTATGCATTGAAAAAATGCAAGTATAATTTTTCGAATTTTTATAATTTGACAAGTTCATTTGATTTATTAAACAAATTTTTCTTTATTCGAAAATAGGAATGTAAAAACATTTATTTTAAAAAGAAAACGCAATAATCTTTTTATTTTTCATGATTTCTATTCTCAATGTAAATTTACAGCTGTATATTCTTCTTTCAATTCCAAAGAATTCCTCTCCTTTTCCTGAATCCGCATATAGATAGGCTATTTACATGTGCGAATATATATTTACGTGCACGGCCATGTATTATCTGACGCGCGCGCGTGTATTTGTCCGTTCGCACGGTCTTAAACGGCACACCACTGCTCTCAGCAAAACAAGTGATCTAGCCAGTCGAGCAAATTACCCACACTTATTCCCCGGCTACGTACGTAAGCGAGCGACCAGGACGTCTTCATCCCGACATCGGCGGGCTGCTATTGCTATTGCTATAGCAGCAGCCGGTGCAGAGCAGAGCGCGCGCACGCCGACCTGTCCCGTTGCTTAGCCGGCCATGATTTTTCCGCTCTCACGTACGATCGATTCCATCGATAATTATCGACATTGCTATATCCGCGACATGCCCCGTGACTCGTCCCCGACGTCCCGATGTGAATCTGCATGACCTCTCCCCCAGGACGCTGACCTGCGTTTTCGCGAACCAAGCAATAAAGAGTTTCTTTAAATACCAGCGATAAGACAAAACGGTTATTTAAGATCTTTAAATTGTTAAATTTTATAATTTTATAATTATTTATTCTTATAAAAAAATCTATACAAATATCTGTAGCCAGAGAGTTAAGAGAAATTCTTGTACGATGAGAAAACCTTAGAAAACGAGTCAGATCTCATCTTGCTGCGAATGCATTCGGATCGTGTTCACAGATGAAGCGGAGTCAGTCCCCACAGATCCCCTGGTCTTAGCGATTTATCTGTCCGTGATCCTGTTATTCCTTTGGTCGGCGATCTCGGTAAATATCGCGATCACCCCGCGATAAAGCGGCGTCTTTTGCTGCACAATACCGTGCGTTTGTTTCTCTTGAATGCGAAGTAGCGACTGTCGCGCGAGTGAAATATGGTGTCCGCGAAATGTCGCGCAAATTGCGTGTGAAACTAACAATAAGTATATGACAGGGATTAATGGAGCATTTTATATTTTTCTGCAATCGGATAATAACTGAAAATAAGACTACAAATCGATAAATGCTCAGAGTCATGTGAATCGTTCGCTACCGGATAATCTCGCGCTTACGCGTGCTTCGATGTTCTGTCCCGTCTTACGCACGTTTTTGCCTTTCCTCGTAATTAGTTAGATTTGTGCGACGTTTTAATCTTGGGATTTTACGGTATAATATCAAGCAAGACTCGAGATAACTGGATATTTACATGTTAAGTAGCCAGCCTCTCTGTGTGAAATTAATGATCGCCTTCTAGTTGCGACCGAGAGTATTAATAGTATATCTTTGCGCCAAAAGCAAAGAGTTGATTTTTTTTTTCATGCGTAATGTTTCGTAATGAATTTTTATTAGAGATAATTTTACAATAGTAGAAAATAAATTATTCGACGTAGACTATTTTTCATGACTTGTAAATTACAACATAATGGTCACTTCTATCCGAGTGCTCTCGCCAGAGATTTTTCTTATACTTTGGCCGTTATGTCCTATAACTTGTTTTATTAGTATATGCATTAAGTTAAAGTAGCCGCGTTATTTTTTATAACGTCAAACGGGTCTCGACGCATTCGTTTTTTCCGCCACTCGCGTGTGAGAACGATTCCCCGCGTTTGAACGACGGGTGGCCTTTTCGATGCGGCATAGACGAGGTAGTCCTTGCCGAGGAGAATTTTTATCCAAACCGCTAGAAACGAGTCGCCGCATTTCTCCGCAATTAATCCGGCCTATACTCGTTTCTGCGATATCGCTCGTACTATGCGAATAGAGCACCCGCTCAGTGGAATTAGATCTGAAATAGAGGCGACTGTTCGCTGAATCGATCGGACAGCGATCACGAGCATTCATTGCCCGTCCAAGAACCGGCCGCCATGAAATTGCCATCGCGATAGAACGCACTCGCGGAAACGATGCACTCCATTATTGTGACGCTTCAGTGTTCATAACTGTCACACACCTAACGGCCTCACTAATCTCACTCGAATTTCTCAAACTGCATGTTTAAATAGATTTAATTCTCACACTTCCGAGAAGCGACCTGCGTGAACCGGTATCGATAAAGATATTAATACAAGTCTATATATATAAATATATATATATATATATATATTTTTTTTTTTTTTTTATTGAAGAGAATTATAAATTTGATTTGATTATATAAATACATCACGTTTATAATATATCGAATACTTAAAAATTTATTTTTAGATATTGGACGATCAACTATATGTGTAATATTACTATATGTACATTCCTATTATCCGTAGTCGCGATGCATTGTCGTAGATGCATTGAATTTTGAGGGACTGAATCATGAAATATTCGATGAATCGCTTCGCTGAGTAAAATCGATTGAAAACAATGTTTGTGGCTGCAAAATTATTTTCAAGCGTTTTGCGCGATACTTGCTTGCTTGTTTGATATCATCTATAATTCATACGTGCAAGCGAGCTTATCAATGAGTCTTCTCTTAATGGCTTTATGGCTTTCGACGCGACTTTGCAATACATATATGATAGGATTATGCGAAATAGTACTTAAAAAAATTGATGTGTTACGATTTAAAAAAAATGTTTATCTATATATGGAAATATTTTGTTCTTTTTAACTACATTTTTGACTTTTTTATAAAGAATCTTGTCTTACTTTCGATTGTATTATCACTTTGGAATAAATTCTGTGTATATATTTGTTTATCAAAAAATAGCTAAACATATTAGCTGTTCCGCGCAAATAAACATGCACGTACATTGGCTATAATGTTTCCCGCGCTACTAAACACGCATCCGTATGGAACATTAAACAGTATCAAATATTTTTCCGCAATATGAGTAAGAAGATATTTTCCGCAATATTTCGAACGCGATTCTATTCGAGTTGTATGATTTTTCTCCACAGATTTAATATAACATTTTATTTTAAAATAGAAATGGAAACTTTCCAAGCTGCGAGTTAGTTAAAAACTTTTTAAAGAATCTGGCATTTCTTAAAAGTCTCTTTGAATAATATGCAGATAACACGTTTCGATTGTTGTAATTACGCATGACCGGTGGACAATTAATCTCGACGCGGACAGCGTGCATGCAGCTGCACGTGCGGCCACATATATGATTCTTTCATTCGATAGGCACGCGAAGGAGAAAAGATTTAGTCGCTATTGTGAGTAATCGCGTTAAAACAAAGCGGTCGATATCGCGCATAAATGTTTCTCAATCAGTGACAGTAACACGAGAGATTAATTGATTCTAATATTCTTGCAACAAAGTGCCAGGCGTGAGAGATGAGGATACTAATCACTAACTAATTATTATTATGTAGAGCCTACATCTTCTTAAACGATGAGGATATTTTGTAGAGAAAAAATTATTCCAAAAAATATTTAAAAAAATAAAAGAGTTTATAAGAGAATTTTCAATTCTTTAAAATTCGATGTATGCGATAAAGGCGTTCTCTAGCGAGCTTGTGATTTTAGACATAAGTTATTTCGCGAGATAAATATATTTAATTCGTCATTAAGGTAGCCGATAAATTGCATATCTCGCCGTTAGTCGGTCATCAAAATTTTATCGCTTTTTGGCTTTTATATTCTTCGCCAAGTTAGCGATCCTCGCGCGAATGGAATTTCAATCTCCGCGCAAATGGAACATTGTGGTCCCATGGCGTAAAGGTCACCAACCGTACCAAAGCGTATACGAGCCGGCGGACGACTTGATGATGCTCCAGGTCGTAGCGGTCGGAGCGGTCGTTACCCAGACTAAGTGGTCCGTCGTTACCATAACCAGAGTAAGTGCTCTATATTCTACGTGTAACCTCTTCGAATAACGAGGTAATACACGAATATCGCCCGCAAAGTTCTCGGTATCGAGGCAACAATTTAAGAACAGCGCGCTATGGCATGCCATCTACCTTGGGCTCTGTCCACGTTCTGTGGATACTATCGTCGTATTTTGCCTTTGATAATCAAAGAGAAGAGATGATTCTCAATATCATAGATTAATTAATTAATTAATCGATGCTTATATTAATCCACTGAAATAAAAAAATTTCTATTTATTTTCTAAACTTTTAACAAATGTTTGACCATAAAATGTTAATTACTATGACAAAACAGTCACAGATAAATCTTGGCAAAAAATAAAGTTACATCGCAATTTTGATTTGCAAGAAACGCGTGAGATGCATTTTCACGCGCCGTAATCCTCTCGTTAGGATGCATTAGCCGGAATTACATGAAGAAACTGCATCGTTATTTCTCGTTCGTCGTGTCACGCTCGTGTCGTTTTCTCAGCAGACAAGACGGCGGCGTCTTGTCCAATGGCGTTGTATGATTGTATTCGCGAAGATTGGTCGGGAAATTGGCGCGCTTCCGCGTGCGCCGGCAAACAATGAATCGTTGAAATAATCGTTCTTTCGTAACGTTCGACGGCGTTCCTCGCGCGACGATGGCGGAAGAATTCAGTAAGTCACTCAGTCAGTAGTCGTGGAAGAGAGACGTGGGATTGGATGCCGAGAGGTGCGACGAGAGAGTTAATGAGTGCTCGTTACGCAACGCGGCTCGTTAGAACGGCCATTTATCCTTACGGTTTCTAAGACGAGATTGTCATACGCGACGCGCGTCCTCGCGACGGAAGTCCTTGCGGAGGCGTGACGTCTTCTTGCGACATATTTCTTTTCGCGTGACAATTCGTAGATTTAAACACTACCCACGTATTTAGAACATCGTTGTATTAGAAGCGGGCTGTCTTTATGCCTTGAGATTATTTTGTTCTTGTCGGAAGGTGTGTCGAAAGCGACGCACCTTTTTTTGCAAATAGACGACAGAGTTACCGGTTTCTTATCGGCATCGTTAAATGATCTCGGATTGAGTTTGACAGCTCGCATACAAAAGTAATATGTCGTCAAAGCGTTGACAAAAAAATTCATATACATAGCAAGAAAAGAGATATAAACGAGACATTTCTAAATTGTAACTGTCATTAAATCTTACTTTATTATACTTGTTAACTGATTAAGTGATTATAATAAAATAATAAAATTTATTTTATAAAAAAAGATTAATATCTCTACAAAATACTTCTCTTGCTTAAGTTTATTTTTTATCCAATCTTTCATCGGGAATATCTCTCTCCAGGAATAACATACATATAAATACTCTCGTTTTTCTCTCTCTCTCTCTCTCTCTCTCTCTCTCTCTCTCTCTTTTCTCTGCGATAACGAGCACGGATAACTCGACATTGTACTGGATAAAAATTATACCAGTTCACTATTTTACGATAACTAATCGAAGAAGATATGCCAAGAAATTCTTTAACGACAAAGTTCTTCTCGGGAGAGACTGGTCGCTCCGGTCTTGCCCCAGTCTCTCCAATATAATTAATCGACGCGAGTATGATACGTCTTGCAGATATAATTAGTTCAGTCTTTATTAAATTTCAAAATCAGTCTTGAGCAATACATTTAAATTCTTTATTAAGTTTTCTATTTAATCAATTGAAAAAGTTTTCTTTTTCGTTCACATCGTGATATCTAATATGTTTTCATCATTCTGCACGAATAATGTTAATTATCCAGTTTTATCACAATAAATTTTACTTCACATTTCAGGGCATACGAATTTTTAAAAACAAATTAATTGCTTCTTCGCTACAAGATATTCTAGAGGAAAAACTGGTCTTGTGTGTGCATGATGGTAAAGATAATATCGCGGCGAGTTTCTCGTTTAATCAACTCCGAACTTGAATTTTCATGTCATCTCGATACACTTTAGCTTTATAAACAGGCCCCTCTAGTTATCCGTTATCGAATAACGAGAATTTCGTCTCGATACGAATATATGGGCATAAGGGTGCAGCCGAGCCGCAATGCGCCTCGCGGGTCAAAGGGCAGCACGTTTCTCTCATTATGTTCTTCGCCTCTTCGAAATCCTAACTGTACAGTGTACTCACCCCGCCCAAAGGAGTTGCCATCACCACCATCGCTGCCGCCGTACATGGAACGCAGGAACGTGGTCGATTATTTCGCCGAGTCTTCGATGAGGGAGCGTGCGAGAAGGTCGGACTGCACGATGCGCCGCGCTAAGGGTCTCTTCGACAATCGGTCATCGTAAATTACGGACGACGGAAGCGACCGGCGTCGCCTCCATCATTAAACTCTGTCAATTTTTACGGAACGTAAATTACGATTTTTATCAAATACAAAGACACGATTACAAATATACGCGAATCCGATTTTATTGCGGCTCAAGATTACGCGACGCGTATCTGTTTGTCAATTTAAATTTTTTTTGGCATCTCTCATATATTTACGTAATTTATTTTATACGAATAAAAATTCACGGTATTTCATATTTTTGTATTGAAGAATTCACGGTATAAAAATTACTTTCTACATCGGTGTTATAACTCATTATTTCATCGTAACAATGTAGATATCTGTGCGGGATGTCGGTTTTGAAATCGCGTTTTCTCGCGAAACAACATTGCCGGAACGAAATGAAAATTCGCAATTCGCCGGCTAAGGCTGATTAACATTACGTACAGTTGAGAGATTTCCGAAAGAAACTCGAAATCTTCGTGAGTGTTCCGCGATGGGTTACACTCTCTCTCACGCGAGAGAGATGTTTAAGACCGGGGTGGTATATCTCCCCTTTCCTTCGTAGCAATGATCCACGAACGATACATGTCGAGTAAGTACGTAACCCCGAGGTGCTTTCTTAGAACGTAGGGCTTATTAATCGGCGATAATGCACGGCAAGGTTGCCATGCGATAGCGCCGGAGTCACGCCATCTCGAGAAACGCCGTCGCCGCCGCTTGCTGTGCCTTCTATGTAATATACGACATCCACTTTTCTGATATACGATTACGTTACGACGGTAGAAAGAGTATTTTAATATTTTTCCGCGACAAGATGTTATAAATAACGAGTATAAGCGGTCGTTGCGTGGGCCGCGAGTTTCCAATCAGCTCTGTAATCGTTTTAGGAAAATTATTTCAGGAAGAATCGCTTTTTCAGCCTGATACACGCGCACACATTTGCACATTCCCATTAATAATATTATCAGCTAATTATATTGTGACAAGAATTTAATTAATTACTCTTCGAATTAAGTCATAAAATAACGAGGCTGACGTTCCCAAAGTTTGCATAACATGATATCGTGTAACGTGTAATTGCCTAGTCTGATCGGTTACGCTAATTTTATCGATATTTATAGATCGGATATTATGAATATGGAAAAGTGCAATCTGCTTAGATTTAGGGCAGTATTTTAATTAGCCTGCATAACCGAGCCCGCTCGCAATCGTTGATCGTGATAATGACATTTGCACACGGAACGTTGCAACTGGTGTCTTGTCGTAATCCGTTAACGAAACTAATCTCAATTAAGCCTGAAATAGCCTTTCCCCTCTCCCTCCCTCCCCCGCTCCTTCGCCTCCCCGCCCCTCTCTCTTCTTGTACGCGATAATGAGGTTCACCGCGCGCCATCGAGACCGGCACAAGGTACACGGACTAGTCGTCGCGACTTATCTACTTTCACATTCCGCTGAGCGCGAAACGATTTGCCTCCGGTGCTTTATTAACGGACTTTAATTGCGAGTGCAACAACCCCACCGTATTCGGCGGCCATTAATCTCATTTGTCGGCGCCATGCATACTTCCCGGTGTGTATACGATGTGTTATTCCAAGCGTTGATATAATCTCGCTTGAAAAAAAAAAAAATCCAGACACTGCACATGATTGATTTGTAATTAATGCCTAGAATAAAATTGCCGCGTCGGGATATCCGAATGAGATTTGTCTATCGCGCGCGTTAGTCTCTTTGCTTATGGCATTATGTACGTTAGAAATCATCAAGGCATGGTAAGATTAATATCGTCTTTATTTTGCGTAAATTAATTTATAATAAAAACAAGGAACCGTGGCAGACAAAATATCAGAAACGGCTGACAAAATTTATTTAGCGCATATCACAGATATGCTGATATGCGATGCTGCGTATATCTAATTAAGAGAATAGACTCTAGTCTTTTCTCCCAACATTTTTTTCATTATTAGAATTTATCGCAAACGTACAATTATGTACTTGTATCGATTATTTATTATTTATTTTATTTAGTATTTATATTTATTTTTATTTATTTTAATAATTTCTTTGTAAATGACTATGAAAAAGAAAAATATATTACTGACTTTCGCGTATTTAATTGATTATCAAAAAATCGTTGACAAAGTTTGCCTAATCCAGCGGTCAATAATCTCGTACGCGAGAAAAGAAAGTAGCAGGGCATGTAAAAGAAAGAGTCCTTCCCGTAGATGATACACGCAGGTGTCCTCTCTCGTAAAGGATCTTAAAGGATCTTACTCACGTGTGATGGACCGCGCGACTAAATCCCGGCATCTCGAGATGTAAAGTGTCCCAGGAATTTTATTTATTAAACGAACTCATTACCGCGATTAGTTATCGGCGGGACACGCACATTTCTTCACGCAAGGACGCAGAAATTCACAGGATATTCGAGATTCCCGGGGCTTACGATGCCTTTGAAATAGCAGTTACTCACAACGTAGCGGTCTCGCGGAAAGATTAAGGACTTATTACGGCTATGACGGACGATTAATGAGTCGGCTACCATAGCTTTGCACGCTACCTAGTCGGCACTATGCAAATCAATTCGTCGGCTTCTGATTAAAACAAGAAGCACATGCGCCACGGGCGTGTCCGCTGTTTATCGCATCTCATTCAAATCTCCAACCGAGGCGTTTCAATCGCGTTGTAAAATTGAAATAAAAAAAATTTTATATTCAATTTCTAAGAGTAAGCTTGTCGTCGAAAGTATTATTATTACAATTGATATTATTTACGATGATGTCGATTTTATTTTTTCTCCTTGAATCTATCGATTTTATTCTGCTTATATTAATGACAATAATCAAAACAGCCAAAAGCGATTGATTAGATATTGGAAACTAGAGAATTCCTTTGTAAAAATTTAGGAATTAATCCTTGAGGATTTCGAGGATTAGATATACAATATTATAAATATATTTTAATTCTAATTTTTAATTATATATATATATTTTTTCAATTTAATATTGCTTTTCGAGATCTTAAGATTTTGATTATTAAAACACGAATTGTGTAATTATATAATATGAAATATTTATTAGTAAAAAAATCCAAAAAATTTGAAACAAATTTAAAAGTTTTATAATTGATAATGAAAGCGATATTAGAAACTAGAGTTTCTCAAATGATGATGCAATGAGACAAGCAAAAACGCGTAAGATTCGCGTGCTATTGCTGCATTAAATAATTTACGTGACCTTCGGAAGGAAGAGGAAGAGAAAATACGGCGTCGAGAAATTCATCTGGTTGTTAAACGAAAGCGAGTTTGTTGTATCCACGTGAATAGCGGCACGAACTCGCCGCTCGCAAATTCGTGCCTTATAATCACTATGATCTTGAACGCGTTTTTTTCCTTTGAATCGAACGATTCGAGATTCCGGAAAAGACGAATGAGCGATTTTTGTCTATAATGTAATCCACACAATTCTGAGGCGTCCATCACATTTCTTCAAATGTACAATGCAGGCGAATTAAAGACGAATTTAATAACCGGTTCCGTTCGATCAACTAACGTCATAGTGAGATGTTTCAAAATTTATTGCCGAAAGCAATAAATTTGAATTGAAATCATCGACACATTGATGAATGCCGGACATTTTTGTATTTTTTATCTTTCGCCGTATTCTCTTCATTCTTATTTTACCTCTCATTTCGTAATTTTCTTGCCATTACTTATCTTGCCAATTTCAACCAGTTCTGTCATGAACATTTCCCTCTTCCCCTCTTCGATTTTCTTCAAAATATATTATCAATAGTAAAAATTATTTATTTGAAATAAAATTGCTCTAAGGTATATTAAAATTTCCTATTCCTTTCTCTTCTTCTTTCTTTCTTTCCTCGCTTTACGTCTTTAATACACATATACATATGCACGCAACTAATTTAGATCACGAAACAACTACTTTCGCTATGCAAAAGGTTTAACGCTCTTCGAGATCGCTATTTTCTATTTTTCCGAGAAAATGGCGCTGTTTAGGTAAAAAATCTCGCGTAGCGCATTAGAATCACGCAAGGCTGAAATTGCTCAAGGCTGTGCCAAGCGCAACGGAAGTGGCGCGATATTATTATAGTCGCACCTGGGAATGAATCGCGAGACGGAAATGTGGAAATATTCTGCGTGCACAACGTATAGAACTTAGAAGCGTATTAACAAACGCTCGACGTTCAACTAGAAACCAGACGGATATGAAAATATTCTCGAAATGTCGTTCTTTATTGTTGGTATTCCGAGCTATAGATGTATTTGCGCAAGATGTCTCGTGAACGAAATTATCCGATGGTAAATTAAGAAATTTGGGTACAATATAGATAACACTAATGTTATCTTTGTGAAGTTAATTTTCATATAATTAATAAAATTATTACAATGAGAGTGAGATGACTATTAATTATATTGAAATTTCGAAAAAGGACGCTAACTTTACAAAAGCTATTGATGTTGGGACAACCACTGCTATTATTTTTACAATCGTTAATAAATAAATATAGTTAATAAATAACAATCGTTAGTAAATACTTGCGTAATTATTCTGCGATAAGCGAGCTTCTCGATCTTGCGTTGATACGAAAGCGAATCTCGTTATAAATACTAATTAATTAATTAGTCGCATATAACATACAACTTGCTCATTTCTAATGAGATCTTGTTACTGTTTTTACGATACATCATATCCGGCCGATCATAATATATACACAAGCTATGAAAACAAATTGATAATAAATGTTAATTTGATGATTATTTATATACCAACACGTTATATTTATATAAAGTTATAGCTTCCAATTAAAGTCAATATAGAAATAATATATAATCGAATAAAAATAAAAATAAAATTGTTATATAAAAATTATTAATAAAAAATCATGTCTTTATATAAATTACATGAATTAAAATTTGCAAAAATAATACATTTACTACTTTATGAATTTATTTTAAGTTGGAGAATATGTGAAATCTCTTGACATATTACTATCAATAATGTACCTTTCTTTCTAATGAATATTGTAATATACATTGTATACACAATGAACGTACATACATGTAAAAATATTTTACATAATTGCGCTACTCTCGGCAAAATTCTTTGCGCTTATTATTATATTTTGTGTTTCGCTTTGGAAATCGATCAACAGAACAAAATGTTATCATTCCAAACAGGATCATCTTCCGGAAAAGATGATCTCACTGAGAGATCCTGGCTGGGCATCAGCTTCGCCGGCACGTGAGAAAGGAGTTATTGCTACAAAGACATTCGTTATGGTTGCGCATACACCACACCCGGTGTAACCGAGGACGACGAGTCTGTTACATACTATTTGGCCGGTCGGTACACACGTGCACGCAAACCAGCACGTGAAACACGTTTCTATATCTGAAAGGGAGACACGCGCGCGTACATACACACAGATGTATTTACACCCGCGAATGTCCTCATCCACGGCTTTCGTAGAAAACACACTGACCCCGATGCACTTACGTGACGGACAATCTCTCGAGGTTGAACACACACGCGTAACGAGTAGCGTGTGAATGTTTACTCGCCGCGATCACGTGTGAATTTTAAAATGTGTTGATGCGACTGACATTGCCGAGCTTGCTTACAAACTGATCGTCCTAGTTGAGATTATGAGGTCAATAGAGAACATGGCCAATGTTCTACATATACAGTTAATCTTCATCTTTGATAAATAAGAATAAGAAAGAAATTTAAAATTTTATTATAATGAAAAATATTGTATTAAGAGATTGATTATTTATTGTAACATACAAAAAATATGTTATTTTTCTCGGATAAACTATTTCTAGAACAAACTGATTATCATGAGAAAATTTAACGCATGTGTATTTGTAAAATCATATATGCATGTATGTCCGAAAACTATTTAAATGCAAAAACCTTCGTAAGGCTTAGCGCAGAAGACGACTTTATGATTGTTGGCGAAGAAGTGGCTTCATAGCTTGGTATCTCTTGTCTCGAAACATGCAGACCGATTTGTATTGCGTGTACGCGCGCACTTTACGTGAGATTTCGCGTAGCTCGTTTGTTAGAATGAACTTTTAATCAAAAGTCATTTTCCGAAAATGATGGTAAATGATTACACTCGTCCAGTACACGATCTTTGATTTGACATATCTTAGAAAACCGCGTATCGAGATCACGCAATTGTGAACAATAGATTGTATAGTTGCTCGATGTATTTCTACGTAGACTTTGTCAGTATCTTCGTGAAGGAGTGTGTATATTAATTCCATATTCTTATAATAGTAGTTTTAAATTAAATAAATTTTATACTAATTTAATAATTATATACTATTTAATAATTACTAATATTGCGAAATATATATATTTATATATAAAAATGATATATTTATTAGATTTCTTAGTTTATTAGATTATCTCAAATATTTTTTTTTATTTTAATATCAACGGATTTGAAAAGATCAGAAAAAAACAATTGTTGACCAAAGAATCAATGGAGCGAGACGTTTGTAACGACGCGGCCTACCAAACGCGATCCAAGTTGCTCTGTCCGAGTTAACCGGTGCCATTTTGCAATCTTCTCGCATCAAAGATTGCGCCGACTATTCGTTTGACTTTCCATTGTATAAGACTATATTGCACTACCGCAGAATGATACCATTTTTCAGATTCGTATTGCAGAATGTGCTGAGCGATTTTACTAATTTAATGGCATTTTGCTTATATATGCACTCCCGCGACATCCATATATAACATCATAAAAAAAGAAATCTCGTAAGTATACTGCAATAAAAATATATTCAATAACAATAAAATTTCATGATTAAATTAGATTAAAATCAATCAAATATCAACAATATAACAGTTCTTATTTGATGCGCCTAAAATAAATAACGTCCGCAAAATTTCTCAAAAGGGTGAATGAATGGGCATATAACTTTAACTCTTACCACATTGTTGCGAGAAGGTAGAGTTTCGCAATCCGGCCAAGATCGTGATCTTGCGGCGCACCGGTGCTTATTCAACTTTCCATTGCTTTCCATTTCGTTCGATACATAATGCACATAATACATTATCGGGTGGATTGCTCGTCGCATTTAAAGGCGCCGCGATTATGCATGCGTCTGAGATATTTATGATCGTGCACAGACCGCAGCTTTACGAGATTTTTTTCGTTAGTTAAGCGACAAGACCAACGAATGGCAAAAAAAAAAAGAGAAAGAAAGAAAAATAATTTATACGGAATCGTAAATACTTGCCGAAACGTTGACACAGATAGGATACTGAATAATTAAAATAACCAGAATCGAAGTATAAGTTGAATAATCGGATTATATTTGGTAAAACATTTACAAGGTAATAAGATTTTTTTTTTTTTCATTTAACGTGTGTTACATTTACAGGCAAGGCATCCTCAAGAACCGTACCAACTCTACAATAATCGTAATGTATAATGTTACTTATAAGAAAAGTATGTACCATCAAATTATCGTTATTATTAATATTAATATTTTTTGACAGTATATTATATTATACTACTCTTATCATTTCTTTAGGAACAAATACATATTTTTTTTTTTTTCTTTAATCAATATACACCAATTCGCGACTATATATGAACTGCACTTCCGCGTAGGCGAATTAAGGTACACACGACGGACACTTTTTTATCGAACATAGGAAAAAAAGAAGAACAGAATAAGTGTCGCACATTTTCTCGTTCTCTATAAAGTCCTTCTCTATTTCGTCTCCTTCGTCTTTCCCTTTTCCTTTTACTTCGTATTTCGGATGTGCCATGGGATTTTCCTCAAAACGGGCAACGTTATCGATAACACGATCAATTCGATTCGATTCTTATTTATAATCGAGAACAATATTCAATACAACAAATTCCTCCCAATTGCTTGACGAATTTTACGAATGATAAATCATCGTCGCGGCGTAATCATAAGTATCAATTATTAGCAGAGCGCGCAGTGAACATTATTGCTAGACGGATTCGCGGGGGAGGGAGAAATATGTAGTTCGCAAAACGGAGCTCGGTCCTTGCGAATATGTGGCTACAAAGATCTGAGTGGTGGATTACATATAAATGTACAATGCTAGCGGTAAGATATGAACTGTTGATAGCTTATATTTGTAAAGAAATATGATGCCTGCTTGAAATTAATAAGACAAGAAAGGTGTTGAAGGAAAGGAAGGAGGGCGGGAGGGATGGAGGGAAGGGCTGAGCTGAGACTATTTACGTCGTGCATGATAGAAACATGATTGTGACGACGACTGATAATACACGGTATCGCTACAGACTATTGCACTATGTCGATTAGAGACACATGTCCGATTACTATGGTATACGGGCGAAAAATTGTATTTGGCGCGATGTGTCGTATCATCATCGCAAGAGTATTCGAGTTTGAAGTCATTGAAAAGGTAAGAATTATAATTCCAATTGAAACGCTTTATTGGGTACTCTCTTACTAAAAATGTGCCGCAAACATTATTGTGAGTTAAATCGCGCGACGGCGGGCGCGTTTTGCCGTGGCGATCTGCTTGCAAACGGAAAAGGAAAAAGGAAGTACTTTTTCTCGTCGATCAATAAAAGTCGTGATTCCTATAGAACCTTCGATGAGCGCACGTTCAGCGTTCGCGCATATACGTTACACACACATGCCCACATGCATACATTTTTCTCACTTCTCTCTTTCTCTCTCATGTGTTTTTTTTTTTTTCCTAATAATATTCTCTCTCTAACTTTTTCTCGTTTATCATCCTGTAATCCTTCCATATACTTCTGTTTGCTTTGCTCCCATTGGAATGTTCTGCATTTGAAGTTCAACGGTGATAGCAATCAGCACAATCTCATTCGCATAAAGAGATATTTTACATTTATATATATATATATATATATATATATATATATATATATATATACTCTTTTTTATATCTAGTTACTTAAACAACTTAATTTCTATAATCTGTATATGTACTCCGACAATGTGTATAAACTATGTACAAAACAACGACAAAGCGTAGACTTAACAAGCGGAAATTTTCAAGTGGAAAATGATATTGGAACTATTGAGAGACAGAGCAAACTATTTGTAAAAATATCTCGCTCTTTTCTCTTGCTCTTCGAAATTTGTAAACGATAATATCATAATGTTTAATCATATTAGATAACGATATGGTGACAATGATAATAATAATAAAAATATAATAATGATAATTATCATAGTAGTGTAACAATGTGTAATGATAATAAGAGAAATAATAGATAAGTTCATAATCAGAGATGACATATACAGTTATCACGTAATCCACAAATGGTTGCCGTTATTTTATCTTCGTACGATTAGTTAACGAAGGAAATAATTTTATAGTTTTATTAAAAAAATATCGTCTAAAATGAACGAAAAGAAAAAAACGCGATCCTTACATAGTATTATAGGTACATTAACGATAATAATTAGTGTTCTTTGGTAACACAGTGATGCGTCCGGAGACCACGAATACGGTTATAACGTATTGTCCGATCGTGACAAGATGGTCCCGAAATTATATTCTCGATCACTACGCTCCTTTGCCTCTGGTCTGACTATATTACGACCACGTTGTACAATTATCGTTAATCAATTAATCAACTAATCAATTTCCTTTGACGAACCCTCTGACGCGACGCCAATAAAAAGAATCCATCTTGTCTTGCAATCTACTTATTATATACACGTGTATGAATGCGCAAACGCATTTCTTTCTATGTACACGTATGACTGTCGTAAAATCTTCTTGATTTATTTACTTCAAAAGTGGCGAAAAGTAACTTTTTGATAATCTCGCCACAATACGTCTCTCTCATATTATTTTATATTTTATCTGAAGCGCTTTCTGAAATTTTCATGTATTCGCCACTCTCGAAGTGAATAGTGCGATTCACTCGCGCGAATTAATCGCGCTCTCTTATGAAATATCGATGTTCTTTCGCGTAAGAGTAACTATTTGTATTATATAATTTACGTCATATGTACATAACGACAACAAATAGATTAGCGAAATTAGCTTCTTGTAAGAACACGTGACAGCTTCTTTACCGGCCATCATCAAAACGGTGAATATACTTGTAGTAGAATTATGGAGCTCACGAGCTGTTTTTCGAAGCTTCCGAATCTGAATAGGAAAAATTGCAAGCGTCAGCTGCAATTTAAAGAAGAAAAAGTTCCAAGACGCCTCCATTTTCGTTATGGAAATATATATTAACAGTACGTGCTTTCGAATGACTCGCCCGGAAGCTTTTCCAACATCTTTCATATATTGGCGCACTAATTTATCGCATCATCCTTTAAGCTTATGAAGTAAATATATTTCGTAATTCCTCTTTACGCACACCCTGTTCAAATAGTTCCCTTAAGTCTAAAAAAAATTAAAAATGCATTATGGCGACGCGCGTAATGAAATATACATTTCTTACCCTTTTATATTTCTCTCAGAAAGAAAAATAATTCTCTCTGGAAAGAATCATATTATATATACGCTAAAATAAAAATTAGTTTTTATAAATACCCTACTTTTTAGTTTTATATATATATATATATATATATATATATATATATATATATATATATATAATTAAAGGAAACTAATCTCTTTCTCTCGCTCTTTTTCAGAATTACTTCATAATAAACAAAGATTTCTTTTTTATTTCTTTATTTCTTTGCACTATTTACATCAAGAATTGCGATTACGTAGAATTTTCAGAAATCGATTCAGAAAAAATATAAAATGATTTGAAACAGATATATATTTTAAAGAGATCATCAAAAGATTTACTTATCATCATTTTTGAAGTAAGAGGACAAAAATCGAGGCTAAAATTCCGATTAAAAGTTCACGTAACTTCATTTTTCTTTTTTAACAAAAATATAAAATGAATAAAAAATACATATTTCATTACGCGCAGTCGCCACGATACATTCTAATTCTAGATTTAAAGAAATTATTCGAACAGAGTGTACAGAAAAAGGAATTACAAAATATTTATTTAATTATTAATAAGCTTAAAGGGTGACACGGTAAATTAGAATGTACGCGCCAATGTAAGAAAGACGTTGGAAAAACTTCTTAACAAGTCATTTGAAAGTATGTGTATATTCCTGCTGAAAAGAGCGATCTTTATGTAGATTCATTATAATTTGATTAAAAGTGTAAAAAATATAAATATATACATATAGATATATAGATATACATATATATGTGTATATATGCATATATTATATATAAACTTGTATGTGTGTATAACTTTATATTGGCATTTTTAATCAAATTATGATGTATAAAGAAATCACTCTTTTCTAGCAACCTGAAGCTTGCATCGCAATTTCAAACTCGACCTTTATCTTTTCATCAACGAAATCTTTTTGTCCATTATAAAGTAATTCCGATTAATTTCTCTAATTAATCTCAAACTAGTTTATCGTTTAAATACAATTTTGCACTCTTGTTTTGTTAGATCGAATCGATCCGTTTAGCGCAAGTAGATCACTTTGCAGCAGAGGGTAAGTTTATAAGAAAAGTCGCATTGCCGACAGAGTACAAACGCCCTTGAAGAACTATATCAATGAATCTACGTTGAATCTAACTCCAACGTTACTCTCGATGATCAAATAGAGCTCGCAGTGTCCATAGCATGTTGGTACATCCAATACTCGCATCGCTTTCCCATCGACTATTGTGATTATGAGCCAAGCGGCTGAGCGCTGGCCATATAAATGTAGCTCTATGGTTGCTGGAGCAACAGTTGCTCCAGCTCGTCGGCGGATCTGAGCAAAAAGGCAGCAGATTCCCGATATCCAGTTATCAGCTGCCTCACCGCGGTCATTTCCGTCGCGTTCAACTTGTGACTTAGCAGTGGCTTCGTGTTCTTCATGCTAAGGTCAGTCGGTCCTGCAACAATAACGCAGATTTAAAATCAATCGTTATTTAAACGTTATCGTGATTCACATATGCGTCGAAACATGCCAATATTCTATATTAATAAATTTATAAAATAAATTTTAAGTCGTGTTATTGAATTCTGACATATTATTGTATTATTGCAAAAATAGATGACAATGAAAGAAATTTTTTTTAATTAATTTTCGATTAAATATAACTGGAGGGTTTAAAATTTAATATCTAAGAAATAATAAAAAATAATGAAAAAAAAAAAAAAAAAAAAAAACTGACATTAAACATAAAGGATAGAGGCAGACATTTCAAGATAATAGCATGCAAAAGCAAACTTAAAAGGACACCAATAACCAGTATTACTTTGTGTACCGTTGCTCAGTAGGCCTGATGTGAAACTTTGGGTCGGGTAGAGCCCGGCTGAGAGGGTCGGCGGTACCGTTGTAGGCCCGGCGCGCTGAAACGCCTGGCTAAAGTTAGGTCTGTACATGGCTGTCGGTGCACCGCCACTGCCGACACCATTCACCGTCGACGAACTGACTATCGTCGCCTGGCTGAAAAACGCAATGAGAATGAGATGCGCGTTAGCGATAAAGGCCACGCTGATTAGCGCTTCACGTTCCATTAATAATGTGTACCCGTTTAACGAGGCGCTCGGTGAATTTTTGTGCCATGATCTTTGACCGGAGGCGAAGTCTTATCTAGAACTCGGCGACGGAAATCTTAGCGTTCGATTGCGATAATCGGTTACGGTAATTCAAAAAGAAGTAAAAGAGTTAATCGTAATCATACTGAACGAAAGAGCGATAGTCTTCTTTCACTTTTTTTTGTTTCAACGAGATCCAGTTAATATATAAGTCAACGCGAACAGATATTTTGATCCGAGAGAAAAATTTATTCTTGCGCTTTATAGCGACTCGGCCTTGTTGCTAGTAGGCCTTGATGCGCTGTCAATTAAAAAAGAGATAAGAGTTCGATTCTACTACGCCGCTAGAGTAAGAAAACACGGATTTCATTCGTCTTGCCTTCGTCGTAACTAGTTCATCGTACTGACCTCATGAGACTCTTGTTGTCCGTTGGCGTGAGCAACTTTGACGCGGATGCGAGCGACAACGGCGTGGAGGAAAGGGTGCTGCTCGGTAAATTCGCCAAACTGGTTAAAGGTGTCAGGGACGTTAGTGATGCCGGGGGGGTATCCTCCCTCTTACCCGGAAGTGATTTAATCGGCGTGCTTGAGAAGTGTTCCAAACTTGATCGAACGTCCGTTTGCTGTAATCGACAAATAATAACATTATTGCAATAAAATATATCATTACAATCTTATCATATATCTTATCTTTAAGACTCTCTAATTTATGCATATATTATATATGTTTGTATATATATTTTTAAACTTACAAATTCTATTTTAAGAAATCAATTTTTCTCGAGGCTTTAGTTTTCTTAAAAACATTTGAAAATAATATTAGAATCGATTAGATAAGATAAAATAATATAATAGGTTATGATTATTGTCTTCTCATTCAAAACTCAATTGCATATAAAAAAAAACTGATTATCTTTTGCTCTTAATTTTTGGTTTTAACTTTTGATTCAATCTTTTTGTTAACGCCGATCGAAAATATATTTAATACGACTATAAACTATCGTAATTTTTTAGTACTGTAATTAAATATGTAATTCTGCTTAATTTACGGATTAATTCAATTAGATTCGATTATGCATCCTGCCCTTCTAACATCGATAATTATAAATAATGATGGTTATAAAAAAAATAAGAACTTGAGATTTATAAATCTATCTATCGTAATTATACTCGTATATCGAAGAACGATGGCGCAGAATATAGAATAACGCCATGACAAATGCGCTATAATACCTGCTGAAGTTGATCATGATCGCGAACCAGTTTGTGAACGATCGGCAGATTCTTTTTCCTCATATTTGAGAATAATCAGCTGATATCTCGCAAGCACGTGACTAATCACTAAAGCAACACGGACACTATCGATCGCCTTACGAATTATCGATCATCAACCCCGAGGATCGTCCCGACACGAGCCTAATTGAGCCTCGATTGTAGAGTCTGTCCGCTCTCGTTATCAACCCGATCCCGATCATCGAACACGATCGTATTCACCGCTATGAGCAACCGAGCGGAATAAAGCGCGCCGGCAGTTTCTTCACTTGAATTTCCTCTTCTGCTTCTTCTCTCGGTCTTCTTAAACTTCTGCGTTCGCGCCCCACCCTGCTTACTGGCGACGTATCGACGAACGATAACAATAACGTCCGCGTTTACTCGAGCGAGATTCAGAAAAGCGAACACGTCGTTCTCGACCAACCGAGGAGAAGGAAAGACAAAATGAGAACGACGAGGAAAAAGCGGCTTGACACGAGGGAGAGATACGTCAGGACAACAAGAAAAGAAAACATTCGGATACATCGAAACAACGAGGTGTTGGTAAAACTCATGAGAGGAAATTAATTCGTGGAAACAAGAAGGAAGAGTAAAAGAAAGAGAACAAGCATCAGATGAGAAAGAGGACGAGAGAAGAAGAGGAAGATCACGGCGAATGTCAAGAGGTGATAATGTGCGTTTCCACCACAGAGAAACGGATGACTTGCTTGACGAAGATGATCGAATAGAACGTACGCAAAGGGTTGGCGGAGAGTAGGATGAAGAGGAGATGGAGGAGAGGAGGAGGTTGAGAAGAAGAAAGCAAGGGGAAGAAGTTGCTGAGAGATCGCGGGAAGAGGGTCCGGGCGCGACGAGAGCACAGAGGAATGAAATCTTCAAGCGGCGTAGAACGGATGTAGGGAGGTGTTTTTATGAAAGGCCAGCAGTGTACGTTGACGTCAATTATATAGGTGGCCACGAAGCGCGGATAGCCGCTTCATCCGACGCGTACAAACCTCGGTATACGTATATGAAAGAGGTCTTCTCCTTAATGGGTTAGGTCACCGGAGAGGTTATCGGGTCTCTCTCTCTCTCTCTCTCTCTTTTTCTCCTCCGTCTCCTTGTCAGCCAGGGATTTTCAAAGTAGATAAATCGGGGCCACGGTAGACAGGGAACCGCGCGCGCGTGTTTTAGCTTCTCGTTGCGTGCGAGAGGCATGATGACGCAAAGAGGGGGGAGGGGAGAGCGGATAGAGGGAGGGTGACGGTGTCATCGCGACATGTTCGCCAACTGCGAAATCCACGGGAGAATCGACGTATAGAACCGCGTGGAAGAAACGTGCGGAGAGGTGATGGGGGAAGAGGATTAGGTGCGCCAAGCCGCGCAGGTGTATTGTGCGAAATTGGATGGCTCGGACGTATCGCCTACACCCACGCATCTCGCACACGAGACACCGACGAGATTGTTTATTGTATTATATCCGCTTTTTCACGCTATCTTATTAGTCTCTAACATACGCTTAATAAGTGACGAATATTAACTCGACCGCATAACGCAGACGCTGTCGTAATTGTTTCCATAACACCGAATCGTTTAATGTTCTTCACGCGTAGATTAGATGTGTGACGTCAATAAGAGCGAGATTCGTGAGATTGATCAATGCTTTTCGAGTAAGCGATCGATTCTCGAGAAGAGCCAATCGATCCAATTTCCACCCGGAAAGCCGAGCGGATATCTTGCCGATGATTTCTCTCGACGATGACTTCCCGAAACGCGTAATCTCGGCCTGCATAGCTGACGTAATGTACCGCGAAATTTACGGATACGCGAGACCAATGGTTCTACGTCGTGCGATCGGCATATTCCTTGTTCGGCGCGTGAAAGCGCGCGCCGGTTCCGACGCGCAAAAGTCCACGACGGCTTTTTTTTCCCTCCCTCCCTTCCCTTCCCCGCCGCGCCGCGTTTTCTCTCCCGAGAATATTTTCAGTTTCTTCCGTTCCGCGCGATCGTTTTTACGAGACCCGAGATTGCTTACGCCGCCCTCCGTAGAGCGCGATCTGTATAACACGGGTTGCATCAGAGTGGGAGAGGTGCGCGACCCGCGGGTTATCACTGGCCTGTCTCGCGGTACCTATATCAATCCTAGCTCTCCCGTCCACGTATATCTCGCTGTCAGGCATTGCGCAGGAGCTCGTCGAAATTTCAAGCGCGACAATATGTAACGCGAGGCTATGTGTTAGCTCGCAATCGAAAATCTCTCCTTTTGTTTTACTTTCAGTTCCTCATTTTCCCTTTTATTTTATGTTACTTCTTTTCGCTCCTCTCATAATATTTATTTTTTTCACGTTACTCTCGTTTCTGTACATTTAATAAAATAACGATTAATAAAGATTATTTATATATCTGAATCAATCAGAATAGAGCGAATGCAATGTTAGATAAATGACAAACTAAAAAACAAATTTAGTGACATGTTTACTTTAACAGTGATGGGATTCTCCGCGCGTGATGACGAAATTCGTATGCATTAGCATGAAACGCAATAAATGAGTTAAAGGACAACTAGATGCATAGTCCCTTTTTAGGACGAGGATGAGGATCGATCGAAATGCCAGCAAGCTGGCATGTGTATGTTATATTTGTACATGCGCTTACTGCGTGATATGCTGCTACACGTTTATGGATAAAATTGCAATAGTGGAAACATGAGACAAAGGATGCTTTTTTATCGTTTAGAATTTTATTTACTTATTCGTTTATTTTATATATATATATATATATATAATTTGCTAGATATTATCTATTGATTAAAAAAAAAATACTTGGATTAGTTTAAATATTTTTTGATATCATACTGCCAAATTTTGGTTCTACAGCAAGTAATTAGTTTATTTTCTCATCATAATGATTCACATGTTTGCATCTATCTATGGCGATAAATTATTACCTCCCGCATTAGTTTATGATTCATTAAGCGTGTCGCGGAACATTCGCAAGTGGTCTAAAAATCGCTTGATTAATGACTCCTATGTTCTTTGTACGTCGGCAATAATGTCCGAAGGTTACGCACGCGTAGCATCTAATTACGATCAGCCACGCTCGTGCATTGTTAGAAGAACGTTCGTAAAGGCACGTGCAAGTCTCACGGGAACAATGAAAAAGAGTTTTAAAATTATTAATCGGCAATGCGTTTCGGTATCTGTATTATGTCGTCGTCTATACGCCAAAGTCTGTCTTGCGACACGTATTTATTGGCAAGCTGACACGATGTCGAAACGTCTTATTTGCCGGGGGCAACATTGTCGCTTGCAAAGTTCGCGATATAGCGTGTATCCCTTCCTTCGTGTGTGATTATTACTCACCGTTGCGGCCGGAAGAGTTGGCATAGGCTGCGACACAGGCTCTAAACCGACTCTCATGCGTTTCGCGTTGTCGCTCTCGTTTTCGCAGGCGGTTGCCAGAATCTGCTCGGCCTGCACGGAGGTCAAGTGTGCTGGCGTGGGTCTCGCCTAAAAAGAAATGCGTACGTCACTCTTGCGCGCGCGCGCGTAAATCCTTCTCGCTTGTATCGAGGCTTGACTCATGCCGTGAGAATGCCCGAGCTTGCATGAACAAAATTCGACGCGAGTATTTCAAGAGGCACATGCATTAATTAATAAAATAGCAAAATCTCGAAAATTATCGAAAAATGTGAGTTTAAAATTTGAAGAGTTTTGAACTTGAAAGCGATATTTTATATATATAGTATATCGCGATATTTAAGAAAAGAAAGAATTTTTTAGAAGAAATAATTGTTTATTATACATCTTACGATCACGTAAATGTGATGGAAAACTTACGGTGTCCCAAGGACCCTCTCTGCCGCGTTTGTTCCTCCGACAGCTCTTCAGGTACGTTCGGATCCTCTTCCTAGCCCTTTCGGCGAACTCGGGAAACTGTCTCGTGCAACTGTCGATGATCGCCTGTATCTTCTCCTTGGGCTGCTTCGAGATCGGCACGATACGGTCGAGGTTTTCGTCGACGAACAGTCTGACGAACATCTGCCACGGAACACGACGCAGCGGCAATGTTAGTGGAGTGAATTAAACGGGAGTCTCGCTAACCGCTCAAGAAATTAAGAATTTAGCGGCAGTGGGGCGCGCAACACCGGGACTCTATTAAACTAATTGTAATTAATTAAGAAGCTGGCCGGCGCACCAGCGGCAACCGCCGCGAAACGCTACGACCGCTTGGCTTTCACGAGGAAAACGGACAAAAAAAAAGAGATATATATGAGAAACGAGGGGGAAAACCGAGAGAGAAACGGCATGTGCTGTTTCTCTGTGTGAGTCGGCTTTCGGGGATCGTGCGCTCATAAAACTTTACGATAATTAGGGTTTTTCGGGAAAGCCCAACACGCCGCCAATATGCCGACGGCCTTAACTCATACTCCGTCCTCTTTCCCCTCAGCACGGTCCTTCCGAGGCATAAACGACGCTTTTCTTGCAACGACAGTTGCATAAAGTGATCGCTTACATATACAACTGCGCGTAATTCAGTTTATTATACGTTTTCCGTTCGTTGAAATTGCAACAATATTCGCGGTAATGAGGATAATGATGATGCTATTGTTGAATTAAATTTAAAAATTTCAAATTCAATTTTGTAATCGATAAATTTAGAAATCTCTTTATATAAATTGCCTTGAAAAGGTGGATTTTGTTAAAATAATTCATGTAGAAAAAAAAAATAAAAGCACAGATGTACTTACGTTGAACGCCTTGAGACGTTCCGGATCGTGATGTCTCGGGTCTAGTCCTTCGTCCGCATCCATGTCATCATCGTCCTCGTCTTCCTTATTGCCACTACTGCTGGTTTCATCGTGGGCGCTTCCCGTCCCCTCGCCGCCGGGCGGGCTGGACTCTCGATCGCGATCCGATCGCGAGGGCGTCACCGACGACGCCGGCGGGGACGTTTTCTTGTAACCCATGGCGTAAGATGCCCACAAGGAAGCCATGTCCTCGCCGCCCGCCACGGCGCCCAAACTCGGTACGGTTCCCGCTGGCATGTCCACCAATTCCGAGGAACCGTTTCGGGAATCTGCGAAGGCAAATGTCGCATGACGAATTTAGCACGCGCAGTCTGTTTTTTTTTTTATAGTTTCTATTAGCGAAGCGTGTACGGATGTAGATATAATTAACGTTTTAATAACGGAATAATAATATCTGTTATTATTTGAATGTCATTTATTGAAATCTCTCGGCGTTGTTAGTATTATTAGCATCAATAATGATTGTAATATGAACATAATAATATTTTTAATAATTATTACTAATTAATAATGCAAATTTGGTGATAGAAACACTTTGCGCTCGCGATCGGTAATTATTCGGTAAAAGAGGGAACTTCCAGTGGGAAAATAATAACGTTCTCGTTGAATGCCCGCCGTGCCGCGATGATTAGATCGTTGCCGCGCGCTGTTTCGATTTATGAATAGAGAACGTTGCAGATGGAACAAAAGAAGGGAATACTTTTTTCCTTCCCACTTCCATGGTCAAATGAGGAACCAGTCATGTGCGGTCGGATAGATATTCTAGTGATGAGAGAGAGAGAGAGAGAGAGACTCGTGGGTGGTATTTATCCCGTGAATATAATAAACGCAGTATACGTTCGGGTTGCGTGACGACATTGATTGCGAATGACCGACTAACATGAGTAGCATTTGCGTATCCGAAATATAGTTTCTCTGATAGGAATTAATTTGGGGATCAAATAATCTTATTGATTATTAAAAAATAATTTGTGTCTTTCAAACAGTTGAAAAAAAATTATGTAAATTGATTATGATTAAATTCAATATAAATTCCTCGACAAGAGAATAAATTAAAAATATCTATCACTTTTTAAAATAATTACTAAACAATACAAATCTGTATTACACATGCAATAGTTTCTTCTAAATTATAAACAGAAGAATCTTTTAATATTTTACGTTTCTATGACTTATTAAAATCATTATACGATAATATATATATATCGAGAAACGATATTAGAATATTATAATTTTATAATTTCATATTTTTTTCTAATTAATATTTGTATAATATTTAGTTATTTAAATTGAAATATAAATTATTCAGAATTAAATATGCAAATTCTTATGAAAACTTTAAAAAATAAAAATTTCAACGTTCTTTGCGTGATCAAATTTTTATTCCGAAACAGTCAAGTATGTATTGAAGCTTCTTTCCGGGAGGCAGACTGAAATTTAATGTCAATTGTGTCGATGACAGTAAGATTGGGGGCCGTCATTCGGCCGATCCTTGTATAGATCGTGTTTCTTCTCTACGATAACAATGGCGACCCGTTTTCAAAACCCGTAATAAGCTCCGATAGCGTGTGCAAAGTGTTAAAAGGCGATGCGGTCTTCTACCGTCACGATCCCGGGAGAGAACGTACGGTAAAGGCGCTTTCACGAAGAGGACGTCGACGGGGACAGGTACGAGGTCTCTCGTGGCCGGCGAGAGGCTTCATGTACGAAGAGGCGTATGGATTGTCGGTAGGGAGTGCCGCAGGAGGATCGTAAAGAGAGGCTACGAGAGCCTCGCGGACTTCTTCCACCTGGGGCTCTCCTTGGTTCCGATTAAAAAAGGGGCAGCCTTGCGGCTTTACACATTCGCACGATCGATAGGGAACATCGACGATGGGAACGTCTATACAAAGCGGACAAGTCTGCCTTCATTTTCATGCTACTCAAATTATATTTTCGATGTGTATGCGCGCGACATGTGTGTATTTTGATCTTTTAATATACAATATATGTATATTAAAAAAGAATCTAATTGCATCATAAGTGAATGATAGACGAGAAAAAGAATAATCTATCTTTTTAATATTAATCTATATATTTATATTAGGTAGAAAATATTATTTCTACTGTTCGTTACAAATGTGTAGATTGAATATTATAAAGACGCTAGAAAGATGACGTAAAATAAAAATCCCTCTGGACGATTGGTGTTGTTTGTTTCGCTGATAATCTAGCTTCTAGATCATCTCATCGAAACGCGCGATCTTAGATGTACTTGTCTCGCGTTGTGCGCGAAGTAATCTGCATTCTGGAATGGAATTCTTTCGAGCGTAGTTTCCAAGACGCCACTTGGCCGTCGAGGCGGATGCGTTGCGAGGCAACGTCTTGAAACATTTGCATCGTCGCGGGGCAACTTTCTGCCGGGCGCATCAACTTCTTCCGCGCGAGGACGCGAGGGCTATCTGGGCGCAGCTATCTCGAGTGAACAAGCGCGCGATTCTGATTTCTCGAGTCGTTCAGCGATCGCAACATATCTTTCTAGGAGGATTCCGGTAGAACCAGTAACTGAACGCGCAAACGGACGACCCAGGAAACTGGACCCTCGTCCAGGAGACGTGCTGACGATGCTACACCGTGCGTTTCTATCCCTCCTTCTCTGCCCTCTCTGTCTACCTCTCCTTCCCCGTCTTTCTCTTATTCTCCACCGGCCCTCTGGAGGTTGCTGCACTTCGATTCTCACACGCACACGCATACGATACTGCGCGTTTGCGGAAAAAACGCACATGCGTGTGTGTGCGTGTATGTGTATACAACACTCTTTAGGAGGATACGGCACTGCGCACACCGAGGGAGAGGATTCCCGGCCTGCGGCGAGATATACACACGTCGGGTATCGCCGGCGACTAGTCGTAGAAGATGGGGAACAACACGCACATAAGCAAGACGCTAAGGCTAGGCCGCCCCGCGTGTACGGCTAGAAAGCCGGTTACCAATCCCAATCCCATACCACCTAGCACCGTTCCTGAACTCGCTTCTTGGCCGCTAGCCTGAACCTGAAATCAGTCGGCGGCGCCCCACCCGGCACTTCGTCCTCCTGGTTCCCTCGACTTCGCGCGCGTTCCCGCAAAGGAAAACTAATGGCCTCTACGACCATACCACAGGCACTTCCTCTTTTTCTAGGCAAGTCTCCGCGCCTGTTGCGCGCCTCGCGCGATGAACCTCGCGCGTTACAAAATTCGCAGACAAGCTACGTACGCCCACGGGGTCCAGGTATGAAACTGTCTACCGCTCGGATGCCAGCAACGCTGATTGTGAGATGGTAACTTGCAATTGCGAGGACGATGCACGAAGACGTATTATCTTGTCCCTCATAAATGTCACTGACCATAGTAGGACGTCGCGCGTGATGGCATGCATGTGCGTGCTATGTGAAAGAGAGAGAATTCGGAAGTTCTGACTCTAACTACACTTTATGCGACAATTAGATCCTTTCTATAAGAAATTATGGATCTTTTCACTTATTTATTGAATCAATTACTTTGATTTTATTGGTTTAATTTACTGGTTTAATTTACTAATTTAATTAAAGTTTAGACAAATTTCTCTGATTTCTTTACACATATAATTATTATTTTTTAAATATTTTTTTTTTTTAAATAGTTTTCAGATTCCTCAAATTGAATTAATTTGCTTCAATTGTTGTTCTCTGTGATGAGGAATGCAATGATAATAATTTATATACGTATATATTAGATTTTGCGGTTATATTTTAAATATAATTAAATATAAATATATAATTTAATAATTTAGAGCTAGATATTTGAAATAAAACATACGTTATTTATATACTATATTGAAAAGGCAACCTTTAAAGAGTAAATTTTGAGAAAAATGTATATGATTATCCTGATGTATATACGATATATGACGCAGATCCGGAAACGGTTGTACTTAAGATATTGTGATTTTGTGACATATCGCAAACATATCGCATAATCGCGCCGTGTATGCGCCCAGGGAAAGTTGCGCGTCCGCTGTAAATTATAAATATTACACCGCTGACTTTGCCACGGGATACATTAAGAGATGAGAAACCAAGATGTCCTCGCGGCCATCATTATGTCTTTTTTATCAAGATCTCTAAGTGGATGAAACTTTATGGAAAAATCGAATGTGTGCAGCTTGAATCTAAAATTATTTTGATAAGACTATCATTTTTAAATGTACTTTGAAATTATTATTTTCTATATCAATATTATTAAAATAAAAAATATAATTTGACTGAAAAAAAGGTAATTAAATAAATATAAATAAATATACTGAAATGTATATATTAATCGGTTAAAATAGGATGTATGTAGAATTATAAGAGAGACGGAAAGAGAGAGAGAGAGAGAGAGAGAGAGAGAGAGTGAGTGAATAAGAGAATAAAGCGCGCATTCTTAGCTGAAAATGTAAATTTCGCGAAAGCAAGACTATATTAGAAGAATCGCGATCCGGATTAAATCGTGCGATTTGCCGACTTTATTGTTTCTCCCGCCTAGATCACGCGGCAGAGGAAGTGATTTTAGAAAATCGAGAAATCGATTTGCGAAACGCGTCTATGAAGCAGAATCCGGTGAGAGAAGTTCTGCGCGAGATGCGGGGAATCTGCGCTGGTCATCACGTGGGGGAGGGGGGGCAGAGAGAGAGACTGAGAAGAGGACTATCCGCGCGCGCGCGTGCGTGTGTGTGTGTGTATGTATGTGTATATGTATGTATGTATGTATATATATATGTGTGTGTGTGTGTGTGTGTGTGTGTGTGTGTGTGTGTGTGTGTGTGTGTGTGTGTGTGTGTGTGTGTGTAATACGCATATACATATACATACATGCATACACATATATATCTACTCGTCTCTTCGGCCGATGGCTGGTTCATTACGCAATGACTACGTCCGAGATATAGAAGCCCGCTTCGAAACCAGTTTCAAATAGCTGGCAGGGGGAGATAGAAGAGGCGTACCGAGACGGAGGGGCACGATGAATTATCCTTCCGCAACCTGGCCTAACTGAACAACAGGCGAATCCCGAGGAACGTGCAGTACTGTGCGGAAACGCTTGATGCTTTGGAGAACGTTGCGCGATTATCGCGACGTTAAGAACGTGTGTAGCAATTAACGCGTATGCCTTTTCGTTGCTCAAGACGTTTCGAGTACGACAAAGCTAAATTAGCAGCGGAAGCGGTGATATTATATTAGGAAAATTGGGCTATTTTTGATGTAGCTATTTGCTGTTTGAGAGATGATAATTTTGATGACAGAACTTTTTAAAATTTTATTTTATATATAAATAATGTGAATTTGATGAAAATATAAAATTTTAATGAAAGCCAAATTTTATATGCAAAGATATGATTTTAATTTTGTGAAATTTTAAGTAATTTTTAATTATACTTATATTACATTATATTTATTTATAATTATATATATATATATATATATATATATATATATATATATATAATGTGTGTGTATATGTATATATGACATGCTTGTACTATTAATATAATTTTACTGGAAAAAGATTACGTTGCCTCTTGCATTGAAAAAAATAGGCAGCCCGGAAAAGCATTAACAATGCGCCGTATGCTACTATAATCCAAAATCATTTTAAGAAATCCACTTGCGATACCGTAATAGTGCGACTAATGGACTTTTCGCGCGCACACTGCAATTTTCGATATTCAACTTTCAATGTCCATCAGCCGACACAATTACCGCGTTACATTCGTCGCTCCCATTCACATGACTCGCTTCTTTATTCAACCAGGCCACTCGAACGCAAGGTATCAGAGTACGTCTAGGATATACTTTTTCTTCTTTTTCTTATACACACACACATACATATACATAAATAATTAGAAATATAACTCATATTTAAAAGTCTCAGTGTTTTGAATTTAAAATTCCGATAAATAGAAATACGATCTAAAGGCCAAGAATAAAAAATTGAAGAATTCATTTTTTTGGAGGGGTAGTTGAATTCGAACGATGCTTAGACGAGATTACAATTCCTTTGCGAGAAAGCATGTGAAACCACCGCACGGACGACGATTACGTAAGGATTAATGAACGAGGATGAAATATAGCTGCGCGTACCGCAGACTCCGAGTGGTATCGATACCCGAAGGTATCGGTTGCATTCCTCATCTGGCACGGCTTTCCGCCCGCACTGATTCATCGCCGGCGGGGGAAGAAGGAGGATTCACGACCAGAGTGCTTCACCCCCGTGATTCACCCTGACGTAGATTTCGCCGGAACGCGTGGGTGTGCAAGGACGGAGGTGGTGCGCTCGTGTGTACGCACACACTCGCGGATATACATAGATACACACACGAGATGAGACGCGCGTCGAATTTCTTTTTCCACGCCACAGGGTACGTTCTAGGCCGTCGATCCATTAGTCACGTTGCGCGCGACGACAAAACTTTACGAGCTAAATGGCCGGTACACCTTGGCCCCGCGAAACCTGCAATTCACTCCGCCGCGCCGCGCCGAGCCGAGCGGAGCCGAGTCGAGCCGCGCGAGAAGGACGCAAAACTTGAGCATTAAAGCCCCCGGCAGTGCGCTTACGCCAGGCGGAGCAAGGTTCTTTTCATAAGTACGATTTCGTCAGTCTAGGCGACATCAATGGGAGACGTTGGCGTATGTAACTTCGTCGAGTCCTTTCGCGATGAAAAAGAAAGAAAGAAAGACGTCCCGTAATGGATTCCGTTAAACGTCTCTCTGTCGATATATTTCGTGAGGCGAATTCTCTTCCACCTCCCTCCCCTTCCCCCCTTATTCTTATGTGGCACCACAAAATCGTGATCGACATCGCATTTAATGCCATCACGACATCAACGGGTTGTCGTATACACTAGATGTGTGAAGAACAATTAACAGCTTTAAATCTTGGAATGATCTCATAATAAAAATTTAATAAATACATAATAAAAGTTGAGATAAAAATAAAATGAATTGAGAAATCTGTTTCAAATATTATTATTAAAATACTAGTAAATACTAAAGACTCTATACTACTACTAGAAAAATAGTTTTAAGATAGCCCTTATCTAGAAAGATTTTTCTTATTCATCGAATCAAAAAGAATCTTAAATTCTTTTAACATATATTCTTTAAAAATCATAAGGATAATATATAAAAGAACTACTTATGTTGAGAATACTGTTTGTTCCTAATTTTTGCAATTTGCCAATATATTCGCATGCGACTTAGAATATCCGATGGCGCTATATGTATATCCTTGGTGAAGTAGAGTGTTACCTGTGAGTGTAGAGTTGTTAATGGTGTTGTTTGCCGTGGAAATAGCTGATTGGCTGGTGACAGGTGTGCCAACGGTGGTAGCTGTGGTAGTCGAAGAGTTATTTGGCGAGAGGGCGTTTGCCTGGACCTGCGCTTGTGCCTGTGCCTGAAGATTATAATTCCACGCGAGCAGCATCAGCTTCAGCTTATCCGGGTCTTTCATAAGCGAGCCTGCCGAAACTAAAAGTACCAATTGATTTGAAAGGAGTTAAAAAAATATCATGTATTTATTAAAAAACAATCGCGTGTGCACGGTGCAAAACTCTCTTTCTTGTCGCCGATAGTCCTTCATAACAGAGTATAGTCATACATCCGGACACGATTTCATATCGCGAACGAGTCGCGACATTCGTCATCCATCTCTAGCAAGCCGGAGGCTATTATCACTTATCAGCTACCTGAGCTCGCGAAGCAACTCCAGCCGAGCACGAAGCGCTAAATAAATTACACTTACAAAACAACAACATTGTCGACTCGATTTAATCGGCGCTTAATAACGCAACAGGTTTAATTACCCGAAACTGATAAATCGGCCTGCCTCGTAGAGCTCGATCGTCACAGCTGGCGGCGAACTCGTACACGCTGGTTACGATTATTAATCGATCGGGTAATTTACACAGGCCCTGACAAAAACACGAACTCGCGGCCGCGAGTGAATGAGACTACGATTAACTCTTTGCCAAAGTATGCGCTCATAATTTATCCTCGGACACGATCGTACTTATTGATCGGCGTCGCGGTAGAATTCGACGGCGCGATTAATGACGTTTCATCGACGGTTCGCGAGATATCTACCGGCAAGCCGACGAGTTCTAAGAGCCAGTTTTAACGTCATACGCGCCATGACTCGTCGCAATGCATGAGAGAATTGATATCTTACAAGAGCGAACGATGACATGTGCCTTTTCGTGTTCTTTCCGCTCGCGAAAATTGCATCTCATCAAGTAAAACGGCAATAACGCGATCCGAGCAATGAAAATGAAAAATAAAATTCCGGATGACGATAGCTTTCGAAATCGTCACTGATGCAATGAAAGCCACGCATGCATATTCGCGCGCGCCATGAGCGATGAGTAACGCATGCTACAAATATGTTTTTCCGGCAATACCATACACGTACTAATTTTTAAAATTTCATTGTGATATATCTGAAATTGATAAAACTGATTTATTATATATCTGATAAATAAGATTTATTTTTTTAATTTATATATGATTTGAAACTAATTTCCTCCAAAATGATTAAAATCAATTATTTCGTATTTATAGCTCATAATTCATTACTTCCTTCTTTTACATGTTGCGCCACTCTTGAGAATTATCAAAATTAGAGATAACTTACTTACAGTATACTTAGGAATCAAAATAAGAGTTGTCTAATGAAAGAATTAAAATGCAATATCTATTTATAAAAAAAAAAACATAATCGAAAAAAAAAAACGATATCGATCGAAAAACTCTGAGCAAAATTTTTGAATTTTAATGATAAATCAGATGTGATCGTTTTATAAATTTTTCCATGATAATTTCGTATCGTATGTATAAAGACCTTTAACCTCTCTCTAGCGCGCTTTAATTATTCAATTTTCGAATCTCTCTCAAAAAGGCTCCTCGACACGTTCAGCAAAAACAAATTTCGAATAAAGCAAACTCATTGAACGTTCGGATCAGTACCTATGTAAATACGTCTATGATCTATATATGTATTCTTTTCACGAAATCATTAATCTTTTCTTTTCTTATTTGATCAGAGTGCGCGTATAACACGGTTTCATCTCGTCTATCTTTTTGTGAACGCCGAAGACAATCTGTATGGTAAAATCGTAATTGAGAATGCACAGTGCCGAATAACGCATTCGACTAATTCATCATATTGATCCGTGCTACGCAAACTACCGCGCGAACATACGCGTGGATTCATCGAAATCAGAATCAAATCTGATATTGATCCTTGGATTATAATTCTTTGATTTATTAGCTGAAGTATTATTTAGAATTTCCAGTAAATATTCAAAGAACATTAGATGCTCTATTCAATAAAATATATTTGAAAAAAAAGTTAATAATCTATCTTAAATAATTTGTTTCCGATTTAATGAGATTTAGATTGCAAATTGCATTTATTTCTCATTTTATTTTCAATATAATCTCATTATAAAACCAAATATATATTTATATATATATATATATATATATATATATATATATGTTTCATTTCTTTATACATTATCACTTTGTTCGACTCGTCTTTGTATTCTGAAATTTATGCCGATGTTGAATTATCATCAGAGCACATTGCGTACTAGATACTCAATCTATCAATAACTGATTCAGCTTATTATAATAACGCGCAGCAGCAACAACGACGGACAAAGTGTACGAACGAGCTTATTAATTCTCGCGCAAATTCCGCGGAGACAACTAAAACAAGTGCGTTTTCTGCGCACAACCGCGTGTAATTGGAGAGTTCGAAAGGACAATCCGCAGATTTTCGAGCATATCGGGTGCGGTTTCGTTTGTATTCGTCCGATGAAATTAGCGATGATACGCGGCATACGAACGTTTCGGAGACGAGAGTGGAGATTTATTAATCGGCAAACAAACCCGCGCGCAGATAGAGACAAAGGAAGAGAGAGATGGAGAACAGCGCGAGATAGCGGAATGGTATCTAAATCATTCAAGACGCGATTCAATAATTTAGGAGGCCGTGTGCGACGCTACCATAGAATTTGAGTTAGAATTTCCAAAACGGATACAATACCTGACCTCGCGGCGAAAAAATAAGACATTTTTTTCCAGAAGCAAAAAGTACATTCAAATCGAATCGATGAAGTGATGCGGCACGCCAGACGAGAGATGAGACTTTGCACGCATGCACACGCGGAAGAGTACGCCTTTGCACCTTGTTTCCTAAGAGGAAACGTCGTAATCTTTCAGACGGGGGTTCGAGGGAGCGACTGATACATCTTCGACTGATATGTGGCAAGATATACGCTACGGGAGAGATATAGATAATGAAAGATTCTCTCTACTCACTTGGATAGTGATCGTCCTCGGATATGTCGGCTGGCTCCGGGGTCGAGATGTTTTCCTGCAACAGAGATACAAAGCCGTTAGATCCTGAAGCGTTTCCTGCTCGAGTCGTAGTCTAGTAGTCGAACGGCTGCACTCTGAACCCACGCGATATAGATTAACAGGATAAAATTCTCACAACGTGTTTAGAAGTACGCGACACTCATTTTCCATAACTGTCGGTTATGATAATATCGCGCGAACGCAGCCGCGGCCTGACCACATCGTTACTCAGGGACAGATGCTCGTGGCCTTATTCAATCTTGCCATGTAGCATCCATACCATTTTTGTAAAGAGTGTCCTTTAAATATTTTGCAATGAAGTAAAGTAAAGCAATCATCTTTTTCTTTTTAAAAATATGGACATGTAAATCTATTCGTATTTAATCTATATTTAATACATAATTATAAATTGAAGCAATTTTTTGATTGAAGTTATTCGTTAATAGTATTTTTTTTTTTTCTGTTAAATAAAATATTAAATAAAAATAAATTATTAAATGAAATTAATAATATTAGTAATATATATCATTTTTCAATTATTATTTATATTTTTATGTATTCACACATATAGATATATATATTCTTATATATTTTATACATTATTATAATATATTATAATAAATTATTATATATAAATTATTATATATAGTTATTACTATAATTTATTTAAGGAAAAGAGAGAAAAAATCAAAGAAGTAAAAAACAAGTTCTCACATTTCTACAACATCGTATCGCGCATAAAACGGTTGAGAAGAAGCTATCGAAGGCTATCCGCGTTACAATACGCCTACAGGAAGACCGTGGACTTTATTGTCCTAGATCAAGAGCCTGGCGGCGATGCGCGATTCATCGAAACGCAAATTGCTTACGCCTCGGCGCTCTGCCATTCTGCCGCATGGCGAAGGTAACGCGCGTCAAGAATCTGGAATCAGTAGCGCGAGCAAGCATCGGCTCTCAACTCTTTCGATGCGATTAATTCGTCTCCGACTTAAAAATACCATTTCATATACATAGAAATCTTCTCTAAATGTAATGTAATTGGTGTTTTACGTTCATTAAGAAATTATTTATCATTCCGCGTGTCAAGTTCCTCATTGTAATAACACAGATACAGCAAGAGTAGATATTAATTCAGATTACTTTTTCGATAAATTTCTATTTTTACCGCGTTGCAACACTATGATGATATAATTATTATATACCCGATAAAATTTGTCAAAATGTAACCGATACATTATTCATGACACGTGGAAACGGATTTCTGTAGCGTCAAAAAAAAAAAAAACATTCTCCTTTTTCACACTACTGGCCGAGATGGAGCAGTCAGGGACGTTTTGGGGGAATAAGGCCGAGGTTCGCGGAGTGGAGAATCCTCTATATGGTAAGGTCGTTTTTCATCGAAAAGAGCAACGCTTCGCGTTCTCCGCGTTCCGTGATATCGCATCACGCGCCGTCTAATCGATCCCCGCATCGAGTCGTACGTGGCAAGCTTTAGCAGCGCGATTCTATCTCGCTTTGATTGATTTTATGCCGACGAAATTAACGGGTTTTTCCCTAGTTGAAACGAACGGCCGGCCGACAGTTTCGCAAGGCATGCACTACGTAGCCTGTGCGATGCCTGGGCCGACTGGTTCGCCGCGCGTTTCTGCAGCGGCACAGCCTCTCCTATCTGTGTCAGGTCTCGTGTTGCAACTGCAGAAGGTCGACCGGTATACAACGCGGAGAGCACGGCCAATTGATACCGGCCACAACTTTGTCCAGCGGGCTTGTAGGACACAGGCGGCGTGTAAGCGAGCGAGCGAACGAACGCGCGCGCGCACAGAGACTGTGTATATGAGAACGTGTATGTGTCCGTGCGTATGAGAATGTGTGTGCGCAGCGCCGCAAAAACTCCCGATGATGTAACCGAGAAATTCCGACGCGCGGACGAACGTGGAAATTGCGAGTGGTGACGAGAGGAGATCCAATCGCGACGAAATGTCGCGCTTCGCTTTTTTAAGCGTGCGCTCTCCTCTTCTTTTCTACGAGGAAAGGAATTATCGTAAAGCGCAGAAAAAGTATCTTGATGGGAGATGAAGAAGATACTCGGTTGTGGCGATAATGTTGCGAATTTGTTTCGCATTGCTTTTATCTATATTAAAATATATGCGCTTCCGTTTATATACATTAACTATTAATACATGAAATTTAGAATCGTCGCGTATATAAATCAGCCTATTAACTTTTTTCATCTATATTTAATTTCTTTTACTTTGAATATAATTTTAGCCACTTCATTCTCGATAATAGAGTATTTCCTAAAAATAGAGTATTTTCTAAAAATTATTGGATTACATTGAATTTTTATCTATGCTTTTATTTTGCTTTTTTGATATCGTTTGTGTTATTTTTTTCAATAGGCCGAAACGGATCGATGGGGCGGCGTATTCAGAAGTTTATCGGTATTAGATTGAAGTACAGGATCTGTTTAATAATCGGTGGAATTTATTGGCCGGATATCTCTCGCTCGCTCTTTCTTTCCTTTCTAAATACATCGTTGATTTCAAGCTGCATCCGCGGAAGGTTATTTTAAGAATCTTTCATTAAGAATTTAATATAACCGGATTTTCATGGAATCAGTCGCGGAAGTATCTATCGAGATTATAAGCCATTTTTTGTAATCTAAGAAATGATGAATCGACTGATGCATCATACGAAAAAAGACGAGTTAAAACTTTAGAAATGTGGAGAAAAAAAACAAATAAAATATATATATAAATCCAAAATGAAATAACGTAAAAGTAAAAGTAAAAAGACGGGGAATAAAACTTGTGTCGCGAGTGTTGCCGACATAAAATAGAAGAATCTCTCCCTCCCCCTCTCTTCATTGCGATAAATTTGAGAAATCTAAACTCTCGTATCTGCAATTTAAAGAATAGTCTTGCGATCACAAGAGAGCCGCTCGTCCCGGAGGTTTCGATGGCGCTCGGGCGCGCCGTCAAGGTGTCTATCATTAAAGATAATCGCGGCAGGTTATCTTCTAAGAAAGAGTCGATCGGCGACGAGCTCCGCAGCGGCATTCTTGTAATTGATATCATCAATACGATCGTTACGAGTTACCCTGCGCACCAGGATATCTGCGAATCGTTGCGTTTAATTTACGACAAGGATACGAACGATATAGGAAGTCTCCGTCACGTGATAACTGTCAAACGGTATTCTAGTAATACTGGAAGTCATATAATCGTACATGGAGTATTAACATTTTTTTCAACATTCAACTTCTCTCTCTTTCTCTTCCTTATAAAATGTTTTATAAAGTTCATTAATTAAAGCTCATGAAAATAAGATAAAGGTTCAAAATTATTTAAGAGAATAATCTTTAAAAAGAGATGAGACCCATAAGCAACGAAAATGTCAAGAAATAGTGAAACTGTGACATGAATAAATATATAAGAGATTATTTTTGTATAATATCGAGATCTGAATGCATCGTGTTAATTTCATTCGCTGCGCCCAAGGACCACGACATGTGTTGTCGCAGGTATTAATTTATTAATACTCCCGGTCTTTTGCCACTTGTACACCGGGGCTACACACGCTCCTTCTCTCTTTTTCTCTCCTCCGTCTCACCTACGCACGGGGGCCGCCCCACTTCCGGCGGATGTACCCTGATAAATGGGAATCTCACTGTGCGCACGACCGGTCGGTCGTATATACACCTACGACGAATGAGAAACGATCCCGGCGTCTTCCAGACATAAAGTACGAGAACGAAGACAGAGGCGAACAGGAGGAGAGCGGAGTAAAACGAAGTTCAGAGTGGCCGCGCCGTTTAAGATCTCCTGGAAGCGTCGAGCTCGACGCTTCCGCTCCGGCCATCCCATTGAGATCCCGACGATGATCGCGGAGATGAGTTCTGTTGCGACGTTCGTTGCCGGGGTCACGTCTCGCAATAACGTAACGAGCGTACCGCTCGATTCGCGCGCACGCATTCGTACGTGGGAACATACTTGGGATAAGAAGAAGAGGAACGAAGAACATTCTTAATCTCCGCTGTTAACTCCGGAACGATGAGGACGTCTCTTCTCTCGTCTCTTCCGTAAATAAAAGAGACGTGTGGAACCAGATCTATATAGAGAAGGAATTGCCACGAAGCGGGGGAAAGAGAAGAGATCTCGCGCTCTCGCGGACGCCGTTCTCGGCGGGCTGGATACGGTTGGAACGTTTGTTTAGTTGGCTGCAATTAAGCCACTTGGCGGCAATTGTTTGTCGCTCAGCACAGAATTCCGCTCCCACCGTACAACAGCTACAGCCGCCGTGACGCCGCCGCGCCGCACCGTGGCTCCACACGGTTACGCGCGCGTCTACAACGAGAGGAGGCGATGAGGTCTCCGCGGGCGGGAGATGCGCCTTGTGTCGCGTGTTGTACCAACTCGCCACCAACACAACAATTCCAGACGATAAAGGCGAGCGAGTTGCCGGGGTTAGGGGTCAACCGGGTCCAGTAGCCGGTGTACGACCAATCAGCGGCAACCGGCCGGACACCGCCGCGAGATCGTTCGAGATTGTCTTTCGAGGCAAGCGAAGATGCTGAATTGCCCGTCGAAGATCTTCAAACCAGTTAAAAGACGAGTTCCTTTTCAAGAGTGTCATTTCGAGGCAGAATCCGCTTTTCCAAGTGTTAATAATATAAGAATTATTTTTTTTTTTTTTATCAAGTATTAATTATCAAAATTATCAAAAAAGATATTCTCATGTATAGAGAGAAGAAGAGAGAGAGAGAAAGAAATGAGCGATAAACTTGTTTTCAATGAAAGTACCGTTAATAATAAGATTGTAAAAGAATCAAAAGATAAAATATAATTATTAATTTTGATTATAGTATATAGTTAATGAGCAGAGAAAAATTTTCAAATTTCGAAGGAAGGAAATAAAAATCCTCTTACTTTATCAAATATTTTTCATGAGATACATTTTCAGAAACATATATAATCGATATGATTAATCGCGATGAGTGGAGCAGCATTTAAAGCGATTGAGCAACGCAATAAGGAGTAAAGAAAAGGTGAAACTCGGGTCGGGGACCCGGAACACGATGACCGCACCGGCCGCGACGTAAAAGGAGGACCGAATTGGGCCCGTTAGGATGATTGCTCGTGAAGAACGCTCGCTCGAGTGGTCGATTTAGTTGCTTCTTCTGGGTAGCTCTTTGCTGATAATGGGGAAATGATTGTGGCCTACCGGTGATTTCTCCGCTATATGTTTTAACCGGGGCAAAACACCTACCGTCTGTCGTGGATCCTTCTCTTTCTCTTTCTCTATCTGTCTCTTTTACTCGCTACGTCGAGCGATTCGGTGTGTGTACCGGTCTCGACTCTCAATTTCGGCTCATTTGCCTACCAAATCTGGCGACGTATAAATACACGTAGGCTTGTACGGCGAACGGGTCTCAAGGCCGCCGGCAATTACCGACGTGCTACGCCCTCATTCGAAGCGCTTTTATTTTCCTCCCCGCTGTACTTTTACCGTTTAACGCGCCTCACTCCTTCTCGTCGTCCCAGGATTCTTATAATCGAATTCCTGCTACCGTTGCGAAACGCCCTCGCCGCTGCGGCCATCGTAGAACCGAAGTAGCGGATCTCACGGAGAGACAATCGTTGATTTCTCTCGGGACGGCAAAATTCAGTCGTCACAGTTAACGCATCTATGAGAAGCGCAAACCTCGACGTATCGAGATTCATCGTCGCTGCGAAGCAAGATGATTGTCCTTGCGGCAACCGTGAGAGGTTGCGAGATTCGCGAAGCCAGTCATGTTTGTTGAAAGATCGCAGCGAGATGCGTATCAAGGAGGGGAGGACAGATTCCTCGCTTGATTTTTCGCGCGTTTGCTCTCCGCGCGCGATACTCGAGAGCAGATTCGACGAATCACTCGTTGATAAATAGGTCGACTGAGAAGAGATGAGAGGAGAGGAACGCGTGTGACGTCATTGCTTCCAAAGCGGCGCGTCCAGGTTTCGTCAGGGGGAGAGATCAGTGGAGATCTCCGTTGGAGGAGTTCTGATCTGAAAAGCAAATGCGGAGTAGGAGGAGGAGGAGGAGGAGGAGGAGACGGTAGGAGGACGACGGGGTCACCGTCAGCGGGATAACCTCACACGTGTGCGCCCCAAAAAAAAAGAAGAAGAAATAAAAAGACGACGATGGCAACGGCGGCAGCGGCGGCGGCGGACGATCCCAGTGGCGTCGACAGGAAAGACGCGCGTTTTGCCAAGCCTTCGTTGCGCTTCGCTGTCCAAAGAACGACATCGTATAGAAGCGCGGACACGAATCGATCATAGAGCAATCCAAGTTTATTCTCTATGATCGTGTGACAGAAACGATATAATTTTTGTTTAGAAAAAACGAATCGCAATCTTCTTTCAATTTACATAAAGTATTATTAAATGCGGAGATTATTATATAATTTATTGTATCTTGTTATCATTGTATTTGTTCAAATTTTTCTTTTAATTATAAATATCAGCACTGGATTTCTCTTTTCCGCCTATAATCGTTCAATCGAGGTCGATAAAAATAATTTCATACGCATAAATTCGAGACTAGACATTATAAAAGCCTTCTTCGTACGATCTCGCTTGCGATAACATGGGAATCTGTAAAGTTGAGATTAGAATGCAGTACGATCGGGAGTAACACATTGTTAGAAATACTGACGACCACGGTATCCGGCGTGGCCGGGGTTGGCTACCTTACTTGACCCCTGCGCAACGAGGGACAATTGGGTGTAACAGTCTCCCATTCTGTCTGTCCGTCCCTCTCATACGTGTTGCCCCGTACATGTTCGTGTTTCTCTGAATCCTCGGCCGTGTAATACATCCATTACTCCCGAGGCGTACAATGTGCGTGTGTCGTCGAGTACACACACACACGCACACGTGCGCCGCTATGCCTTTTACGGAGGGGAAAAGTCCAACGACGACGACGACGACGACGACGACGAAAAGATCCCCGCCGCGTGCATTAACGAAGAACGGGGTCCTGAAGTCTCCCGAGCATTAAACGTGAAAAACTGCACTTCGTTTGCAATGCAAGCGAATCTGAATATTTCAGGCATTATCCTGGTAACAGGTTCTTTCTATGGTCGATTATCTGATATTTAACATAGGAGACGATAAAATCAAAACAAAAGAAGCAATTGAGAAATGATTAATAGATCAATAGGCAAAATGCAAGCTTTCTTCGTAAAGCTTATTGGAACTTATGGTAAAGAATTGTTAGTTCAATGATTAAAAGAACGTCTTCTCGTAAACTTTTAATTCCCGTGGCATGTTTTCAATATCCAAGAAATCCATGCAGAAGCTCGTCCCGTACAAGGCCCGTAACGGTGAAAACGTTAAAAATATACGCCGTCTCTAATTACGTTACGCGATGCTGAGATGTAGAAAACTAACTACGATGTTTATTCACGGAACAAGAAACGATTTTTACGAGAATCAAAAATATTGCAAGCTCGGTTTCTTCTCTCGTCTATTATTAAAAACGATCCGTCTCATCGCGACTAGACGCGCTGAATAACGTTAAGCATCGGGAAACTCATAACGGATCGAGTGCGTCCCGTTCACGCGGCATTCATTCAATATCACCTGATGACGAGACCAAAGCTGAAGAGAAGCAGTATCGGTCGCGTACACGCAAACTCGCGGTCCAAGTATCCTCCTCGCCGCGGGACGAGGACAGGAGGGCGGAAGCAAAGGGCGCGTGGAGCAGGGGGAGGGAAAGGAAGAGGATAGAGCGATGCTCGGCTTGGAGCACGCGCCCTGCTCTATTTGGCTCTCCCACGTAGCGTGCCGCTTCGATTCGTTTTTTCCCTCAGTCGCGTCTCGCCCCGCGAGCAGCAAACGTGCACTCTTCGCATTTTGCTTGTCGCCATCTTCCTGCTTTCAGCCGTGGCACGCTGCGTGCGTTCCGCCGACGTAGCCGCGGGAAAAACCGTGCGCAGGAAAAACCATACATGCTCTCTCGCTGCCGCTTCTTTTCCACATTATGAAACCGTTAATTTATGAATTGCGCAATCAAATCTCTCCGTAAATTTTCAGATTCAGTAGGATTTGCAACGGACGTATCGAGATACTCTATCAATTTTTATTAATACAAAAATATGAATTAAAGATTTACGTTTTCAAATAATATATATATATATATATATATATATATATATATATATATATATCCAAAATGATAAGGTGAAATATAAAATAATTTTAAAATAAAAAAAAAAAAAATAGATCTTTATATAATTTTATAGCGATTTAATAAGACGTTTCTCTAAATTTCGATGCTAATAGCATAAAGACATTGATAGACGCATATTCTCTTAATGTTCAATGCCTTTGACTTTAGCGATGCAATTTGTTCCTCTGCATCAACCATATTCTTCCCTGACGCTTTATTTCCTCTGACAAAGGCCCGATAATTAAACTGGACAATATCTCTCGTCTTCTCTCTCTCTCTCTACGTGCTATAGGTCCATGAACTAATCCAAGCAGTTGTCTCATCTTGATATCACGCCTGTCTATTAATATGCGAAGATCATTAACTATCAGCCGCTTCCGGGTGGCATGACTCTGCAACGCTCGAAAGCCGTTCGATCGCATCGCGCAATCGCCCACAATTATCGACGACGATCCGCTGGAAACGCACACGTCCCACGTGCTCTAAGCAACCAGCCAGTGTTTCAATAACGCCCTGGCCGACCCCGCTGCTGTCTCTCTCTCCCCCTGCCTGCCTGCCTGCCTGCCTGCCTGCCTCAAGCACCTCCGCCGCGCGCTGAAACGCACGCTCTATCTAGAGGCCGAGCGTGTGTGCATGTGTATGCGTGGACACGCGGGGGCCCGGCCCCTCCAGGTCTCGAGCTGAACTCACATGTGAGATCCAGCGAGCCAGGCCTGCTGGTCTGCCAAGGGAATATTATACTTGGCGATGACGCGTACACGCCACGAAGAGGCTATCTCGCCTCGACGAGGGACTCGAGAGAGAGAGAGAGAGAAGGGGAGTAGGGACAGCAGGGGGGAAGCTTAGGGTGCGCCACAAGGATGAGGCAAAAGGTAGAGGATATACGGGCGGAGAGCGAGCAAGGGGGAATACAGGCGCCGAAGGTTTAATCAGAGGGGGCTATCGACATCAATCTTTCCTCTCACGCAGTTTCCAGCGAATGCCACGATCATTCGCGATCGCTTAGAATTGGTAGAGATGTTGTCGAAGATCTGCGCGTACGATCAATGTCTTTGTGCGGAAGAAGTTTGCACAACAATACGCTTTAGGTAGAGTAATATTCTATAAAGATGAGAGAATAGATACATATACTACATACGATAGTTTTGAGAAAAAAAAAGTCTCTTCAGCCGAGCCTGTTATGAAACGAGCTGATAAAATGTCCGTTACCAATGATGAAATAAGAGTTTTCTCAATAATGGTTGACCAAGACGTAGCTCAAACGATATTCCCGAGATAGGCGACGGTGATCTAAATATAAGTCAAAGTGATATATGTCATGTACGGGATTAATCTCCTGCATAGAAAATAATAGACAATTCCATATAAAAGAGAAACGTTGATACTCGTTCCAGGAATATTCCATCTGTTTTAAGAGAATTGTTGTCTGAAATAGGATCCGTTGGATAAAGTTCAATTTCTGCTATTTGAGGCAGAATAATCAATAGGAACTCGGTTTTAATTAAAGCGCGAGAAATTTTGTTAAATTATCAATAACTTTTTATCTATATACGCGATATATAGAGTGTGATTATATAGATTCTATAAATTATTAGAATTTTTGAATTATCACAAGTATAAAACACACAAATACAACATTGATTGTATTTAAAGTGCGACATTAAACTGTGATATTCACGAACAATCTAATTGTGCAATCTGTTTTAATCTAAAAATCATCGCATTAAGATGTAATTCTGAATCTTCTTATAGTTTATATTTTTGATAATTCAAAAAAGTTCATTTTAGAATTATATATAAAAATTATATATAAAAAGAGATAAAAAGATTCATTTAATATTTCCAGTTTTAATAATATTTTTTATTTTTAATAAAGTATACGAAATATGTGCATTCTTGCAAATTTTAGAAGTAAAAAGAGTCGGTACGAATCAGGCAATACATTGTCAGCTGCGCGGCAAAGGACAAATGTATTTTCCAACCGTGACACATACGCTCCAGTAACATTTCTCGGCGGAAGGTGACTGTCCTTGAGCTGGTTGTCCGAATGACAGGACAGGGCGAGGCGAGGAGGCGATGGTGAAAGACATCTTGAAAAGAGGCCTCGAAGAAAGAAATCGAATCGGGCGCGAATTTCGTCTTTTTGCTATTTCGTTTTGACCTTGTTGAAAAAATCCGCATTCTTATGTCACACACACTCTACTGTTTCTCATTCTCAACATGGTGTAATAAGCGTGATATCGAATCTAAACATTTGCAAACACTCTACTTCTCGCTCGTAATTCATGTCGACATAACTTCTAATCACCTGTCGTTCTCTCGCATATAGAACAGCCGACCGTTTTACTCGCGCTAATTAGATTGAATAGCGCAGGCGCTATTCGCATTAGCGCGAGGCTTGTTATTGACCGATATTAATCCGCGAGATTGAGCTATCCATGACACTTTTCACTCGACCGAACATTGCGGAGCGCGATCTATATGGCCGAAAGGAGGGGGCTCAATCGCCTCTCACCGTCCAATCCATAAACCGAGAGAGCTACCTCCGTTTTGTACTTCGCTAATTGCCCTTGAGGGGGATCGGTTTCCCAGAGTCCAATAAAGAGCCCGTTTCTTTTCTCTGCCCCTCTTCCCCTGCCCCCATCTGACCATTCTCTTTCTCTTACCCCCTTTCTTCTCTCTCTTCTTTTTTCTCTCTGCCTCTTTCTCTTTCTTTCTCCGGTCGCAGACCAAACGGGATAGAAGGAGCACGAGCACGACGGAAGAAAGGAGAGAGAGAGAGAGAGAGAGAGACAGGCAGGCAGCTAGAGTGCCGTTTTATTTTGGCATGCTGCGAGGAGAAGAGGATCCTTTTATTTCTTCCGTAGCACTGGCGGCTACGCTCTTGCTTCTCTGTAAGGTATTCTATGATGCTTCGTCGGTTCCAACGGCGCCCCTGCTAAATGGAATACGATCGGAGGCTGGTTGAAAGGAAAAAGCAAGAGATAAAGATAGAGAGAGAGAGAGAAAGAGCAACGGAGATAGAGACAGAGAGAAAAAGACGAAGACGAAGAAGAGAGGCGACGACGGTGGGAGAGATCTCGTGTATATAACTCTCCCCCCGAGTCTTCTCCTTTTGTCCCCTCGCTGTCCCCCAGGCCTTTTCTAGCCCGGCTATACTTCCTCCTCCCTCCAGGGCCATTCCTGCCCCCATTTCCCCTGGCATTGGGAATTTTTTCGAGGGCTCGCCCGAGAGAGGCGGCTCGTAGTCGCCAGGCTGCCAAGCGTGAGCAGACCGACCGCTCTCGGGTCGAACCCCCACACCTATGGCTCGAGGTCGATACACGCTTCTCCGTTTCGCTTTACTTATTCGCTCTGTTGGGAGGACACGGTATCCGACCGAGCAACCGCAGCGAGACTCGCGTGAACACGAGCAAACGAACAGAAACTAAAACCGGCTCCAACGAGCAGTAAATAAATAAAAGAATCAACCACGGGGGGAGTAAATCAAATAATCAAAGCGTGATTTACGCGGCGAGAAGTCACTTATTTTGCATGTTATTTAATATTATTACAGCTTTCTTAGCTTCGTTCTGTTAAATAATCTCATGATAGTTTTATAAAATAACTGACGCGACTTTTCTAATAGCCTCAGATTTTCTCGGTATTTTCGATAGCCTTACACAAAGAATTTCCTCAAAAATATACCTGCCTCGCAAACCGAGAGACTGCATCGTTTTTACGAGATCTTTTATATCGCTTGCGTGATGCAATTGACGAGATGACCCGTTCGCCAAGTTCACGTATTACGAGGACCATTTAAGGGAGTGCACGTAAGCGAGTTATCATCCCGCATGAAGTTTTCCTTACTCCGGCTTTCCGTATACTCGAGCCCAACGCTAGATACATCTGTACGAGCATACAGCCCACGTCGACTTTTGTATAAGAGCAAAACAGGAGAGAAGAGCACGAGGAGTGAGAGAACCCAAGAAAGTGGCGTCGAGAGGGTGGGGTGGCGGTCGTTGAGCGGGTGGGTCGCGGACACGGGGCGAGACGCGTGTTGCAGGGAAGTCGGCAGGGGGAAGGGTGGGTGTACATTGGAAGAAGCAGTAGGAGTCGGAGAGTGGGCAGTGGGAGAGAACCGAGACTCTCGGATTGAGAAAGGGAGAAGATACCGGAGAGGAAGAGTCCTGTGATGGCAGAGAGAGAGAGAGAGAGAGAGAGAGGAGGGCGAGAGGGGGAGGTCAGGACAGAGTCAGAGAGACGGCAGAAGTGGGAGTCAAGAACCCTACAAGGAATTAAGAGCTTATTCGTAACAGGCACCATGATGAAGATCCTATGCTTTTAGAGGGAGAGAGAGAGAGAGAGAGAGAGAGAGAGAGAGAAACATAGAGAGAGGAGACGGATGGCGGAAGAAGCACGAAACTACCTCGACTCTCCCACCGAGGATCTTTGGAATACCAATCAAGCGGCTAATGCGTTTGGCCATGCGGGCGTCCAATTGCTCTCAACGAGTCGGTCCGCATCGAACTTTCGATCTTACCGATATATATATATACATATATATATATATATGCCGGACGAAACTTCCTGCGAGTCGTAGTCCCGGCTTAGAAATCAGATTTGAAATATATTAATTACTACTAGTATAGATATAATCGCATCGATAATAGTTAACACACGAGTATTATAAAGATAATCTCATAAAGATTAAACCTTTCAATGTAATCTATTGGCCACATAAATTTGCGAAAGGCTACTTCAATATCACTATTGTACTGTCACTGTTAAAAGCGTAATTCTAGAATGCTCTAGAATATTCAACACGAATTTAGCATATTGATATATTTTTAAAACTGAGTTGTATAATGTATATATGTATATACGGTCTGGGTGTGTATGTATATTGCACATTACATCGAGATTAAGAATTATTACTCAAGGGAAATCATGATTAAATTATTTCAACTTTGGAATATCACGCATCGATTATACGCTTTGATTTTACGCTTCAAGATATTAAATCACGTCGATGGTCCTCGTAGACTCATAATGGTTAATGGATCGACAAAACAAACGGGTATCCCAAAGCGGCAAACGCGTTAAATAGACAACTCGGCGGGGCGCTATATCAGCGATCATTACAATAGAACCTTTATGAGAAGGTTCTTGTCACTGCGCTATGAAATAACTCGCATAAATGGCGAGATCACGGGGCAGTTTACGAGAAATGATCGTAGAAGCATAACAGGTTACGAGTTATGACGGAGGCTTAAACTTTTACTGATTTAGAAGCGTCAACATCTGAGATGTCTTTGTTCCACCGTACGCGTATCCCTCTTTCGGCAATATTCGTCTATCTCGCTTTTTCACAGTATCATCCATCTTATCTTTAATCACTATTCTTCCGAATCGAAATTCATGCGTGAATACAATGTTTCTTCTTTCCTTTACGTTTTCGAATTTTGAATCCTTTCCATTTTTTTTTTTTTTTTTGCTTTGAAATGTTGGCGAAAATTGAGCAAAACAAAGACGGAATTCCACCCCGCGCCTAAAAAGGGCTTCGAAAACAAAACCGGAAAATATTAACGGCGCGATCTGCAGACAGGCGCAACGGTGAGTGGATAGAAGAGGAAGAGGAGCGCCTTAACCGGCGCGGTAGAGTGAGATTTTATGGGAGTTTATCTTCCGGTGATGGGAATGTTGGATGGGAATGGAGCCGTTCGAAACTGCTGGCGGTTATCGTGGCCAAAAAGACGAAGCGAAGTGATGTGCACATGCTCGGGTCGCTGAAAAAAAGAAAGAATAGGACGCGCGGAAAGAGATGGGAAAGAAAGTATCGAAGTTGATTGTAGCTACACGTGCGAGTTGACTTTGTCAATCTCGACGAGAAAATATGCAGAGAACGCAATTTCTCACATGGTTATCAATTTACGCAATTTTTTTTGCAAAAATGAATAAAAATGATTATATAGCTAAAATCTTTATTTGTCAAAATAAGAAAAGCTCAATTTACATTGAATTATTTAGATAACATTTTTTTCGATACAGAAAAGAAGAGAAAAGTTATCTTGTTCGATAGACTTTCAATTAGAAAGGAAATCATTAAATTTTATAAATTTTAAAGTCATTAATGTTTCTACAATTTTAACAGAATATTATCAATAAATAATTAAAATTGCAAATAATTAAAAACCTCATGAGAGCGAATACATATGACGATATATTTATTAAGTCGCGTTGTATATTTAGATATCAAGAACACCTGCATGGAGTTAGCATCACAAGACTGAACTATTAACGAGACTAAATATCCAATAAGAAAGTAGCGGACGAAAGTTCCTTTGGTCGGAGTTCCTTGGCGCGTCTCCGCTCTTCGGCTTTAAGTCATTGACGCGATTCAAGCGGTTCGTAATGAAAGCGGAACTCCGTAACGAAGTCCTACACATTCCTGGTTTAACGAACCATCTCCAGGCGCATACGCACGCGCGCGCACGCGCAGCAGAATATTCAAGGTCGTCGTTAGCGGGTGTGCGGCTTCCTGCGGCCCAAGAAACTTTTAATGCCGCCTCGCTCGTAGAGAGAGAAAGGGAGCAGCTTTCGAATTATTGTGATAGCTTTTGCACGACAGAAACGCGTGATGCCGAGTCGACATAAATCGACATTGAACAAAACGCATTTGAAAGCGATAAAAGCGTGGAAATGGCAACGCGTTCAGATCCATACCCACGCATGCAATACCCTCGCAGCCGGATACGTACGATCTCCACCTACAAGTAATATGAGTTATACTGAAATTACCATCATAGCAACGCGACCACCCTCGCGGACAATAAATTTTGTGAGATGCTTTCTTTTAGAATTTACAAGAAAGAGATATTTAAAGTTTGGATTAATTGTTTTTAAATAGTGCGAGAGAGAAAACGGATAAGAATTGAAATAATTTCGAAAGTTGAGCGTAAAATTGATGTTTCCATGAAAAAATTCGAAATGATTTCATTCGAAGTAAATACATGTCTCGAGATTCCTTGTACGCGGCCATGCATTTTCGAACGGAAGCTGCGGGGGACGAACGATCCCATTGACAAATCCGACATGAATTATCGAGAAATGCGATCGCTATAAAACGACAGCTCCGCGATTATTCCGCGATAGCGCGCTTTCGTTGCTCCATTAATTTCCCCGGGTGTAAAAATAAAGCCCGCGGCTCGCTCGACGCCCTCGGACCCCCTCAGCGGAGAAACTCACCGATGCGTGACCCGCGCATCCGGTACTCGAGGTGTGCCGGAAAGGAATCGCGGTAGCGGCGGCGGCAGCAGCGGCGGCGGTGGCGACGACGACGACAACGGCGGACGAGCGTCGGCGTTTATATTTAAACCGCCGCGGACTCATCGGAGTCGCCGTGTCGACTGACGCGCTACGTAAGACGCGCACACGCTCTCGCACGGAACGGCCAGATAACCCACGTGACCTTTTTCCTCCCTCGCGTCTCGCCGCCGCCGCAGCCGCTGCTACGCCGATGCGTCGGCGTGCAACACGCGGCGCCCCCGTTCGTATCGCCGACGAGAATATCGCGCAGACAAAAAGTAGGGGTGAAAGAGAGACGATTGACACAGCGTACATATCGGCAGGGGGAGGGGGGGGGAGAGACGCAGGGAGTGGTGATTCGCGCCGGGTCAGACAGAGAAAAGGGGTTGGCGCGATACCGCGTTAGTGATAGCTTTCGATCGTACGCGAGCGACTAAAACTTTTGAGCTAATCAAATAATTCAATCGAAAGCCATATCGCGATATCCCGCAATAAGAAAAAGATGTGACGCGATTTATATTAACGGTAAAGAAACGGTAAGTTGTATAAAATTGTAAAGAAGAAAACTATTTGAATTTTAATTGATCTCAAATGATTACTATGTGCGTGTTGAGAAACCGCTTTATTATTTAAACAATACAGAAATATCTAGAAGATACTCTGATAAAAGTATTGCATTAACTCAATTTTGTTATCGTTGTGACTTTGGTATATCTCTACTTGTATAATAATTAACGATAAACACTTTAGAGTTTATAAAATTGAGAACTCGTATTCCGGAAAAGCTATAAAATAATTGAGCACAAGATAATTTCTAAAGACCACAGAAATTAGCAAGAAATTAGAATCAACACAGGTACATGCAATTTTCTATCGATCATACAATTTATCAGTCAAAAAACATTCAAAAAAATATCAATGTTGTATTCCAAGCGTATGATAATAAAAAGTGCGCGAATGCTTTACTTAAAGTAATAATTCAGTGAATAAAAGTGTAGTAGATGAGCATATAAGAATAATTGCTTCCTAGAAGGAAAGAAAGAAACTCGACAAAGCAAATTGAAATCGATTGGAAGTATGCGAATAAACCAGCAGGTTTATAAGTTACGGTTTAAGCGTAATACGCTCGTATCTTTTCAAATCACATTACTGCGTTAAATTTGCCGCGCCGCCTTTCCCAAGAATTCACACTTTTTTGCCAAAGCATTTTCAAACAAATATCTATCCGCCGGATAGATATGCGACGTCGACGCCATCGCTAGCCGCGAATGCGTACGATAAATCTACAGGGTGTATGCGGAGACGGGGTGGAACGGTGGAGGGGGAGGAGGAGGATGACGCATGGGGGTGAAGACCGAGCGAGGGGAATCGACGTACGCGGCGCGGCCGAAACTCAATGAACTACTATCGATTAGCTGCTCATTTCGCGTCGCGTTCGTGCGATGGACTCGTTAAACGATTCGGGCCTCTCCTCCTCCAACTCTTTTCCCGCCAGCCTCCTCTTCCTCTTGCACCAACACGATGCCGACGCTGCCTCATATATCGCGCCGTGTTATTCTTCTTTTTTATTTTATTTTTTTTTTTTTTATTTTTCCATTGCACGCCATCACACCGGGGTAGTAAAGCGAGTCAGCGGGGTAGTAGGTCACTCGGGATTTTCGAAACGAAAGACGAGTCACGAGGATGCACGCTCGTTTGAGTTTCACAGGGTAGAAGGAGAAGACGAAAGGAGGTGAAAGCGGGTCGAGCGGGAGGTTTTATAAAGTCCTGCTCCCGCATCGTTTCTTTCTCGCTGATAACGGAGAAAAATAGTGGATCTTGGCGGTGCGCGCACATTCGGAAGGACTTTAATGAAGCTTTCGATAGATTAGATTGGATTGCCGAGTAAGATCTCGGTTCAGATCTGAGAAAAGAATAATTTTAAAACGTTACAAATAAATAGTTTTAATATAAATTATATTTTTCAGTAATTCTCTGATTTTCGAGAAACACTAGAAACATTTTTTTTATTTTTTTTTTAGTATAATATGTACATGTGTATATAAGAATTCAGTCGATTCAATCTCTTAACTTTCGTATATACGAGAAGTAAAATTTCGACAAAACATAACAAAACAGATACGTGCATTACGGTAAAACCTTTCTTCAAATGAAAGTATCTTAGAAAGTGCAGAAAGGAAAATATTTATTTGCGTACATTCCAAAGTTAGAACAGATGGACGATAACTTCGAAACACTCTCTGTATATCTTTTATACTCTGTACATATGTAGTAAAAAGAAGACCTTGATTCTATGGGATCTTTCGTTTACAATAATATTTCTTAGTAGAGACAAGTTCGAGATCATCTCCTAGGAGCGTTCGTTGAAGCAGGAAATTTACGTGAATCGCGACTCGATTTAACGAGACCGATCGTGTTCGATTTGGCGTACGTCCAATCGTCGGTCGGCGTTTAGAGAGCGTTCGCGACGAGAAGGAGACGAAAGATCAGCAGCGGAGTTGGTGGAGAAGGTAGCACACGACAGGGAGGAAACGGAGAAGGAGGAGGACGAGGAGGAGGAGGAACACAGCGGGTGCGTGTCGAAAGGTGCGTTGTACTCAAACAAAGTGAGATATAATTAGACCGTGCGCACTGCGCATACGCTCCCGCGGGAGCCCACGTGTGAAAGTTGCGCCCGTACACCTCGGTCATCGCTAAAAAGATCTCCCGCGTCGATTCGTGCGCGCGACTGGCAAAATAATTGACTTTTTAGGGGAGACGTTCCCCCCGCGTCGCGTCTCTCACGTGGCGCCCGAAACCGCCCCCGAAATAGAACATCGCGGTCTCCCGACAAGCCGAGAGACACGTCTCTCTCCTTGTACTATCCGAGTGACTTCCTTTTCGCCGATTTTTGTGCCTCGAAAAGAACTGCGTAGTAAGTTCATGTAATGTTTTTTGTATATCTAACGTAGAATATTATGATAATGCTTGTTTAACGTTTACTCTATAGTTATTTGTTATAAAGAATTTTATGAATTTTATGAATTTTATTAGAGATATCTTTATGACATTTTTGATAAAGCTTTCGATGATGCTTAAGATAAAATAATGTTGTTTTAGAATAATTGAAACTGGAAGAAATTATTTTAATCTATTTATTTTGAATCAATATTTCCCAATAAATATTGAGTATATAAATATATATAGATATTAATTTTGCGGCTTCATAAAAAATGCATTTTAAAATTAATGACGCAGAGATTTCGATTTTATCAACGACAGATTTTGCCAATAATTGATAGAAATAAATCAGACTTTTTATATACGTATAAATGCGCCGACATGTTATTACGTAAACGTTCGAATATTTTCTTGGCGCCAATTTAATTTTTCTTGGAATGCTTGAATGCAAAAACTATGTAAACCGGCGAATAAGCGGGGAAGGACTCTGAACGTAGATCACATCATAGACGCGGCGCCTCGGCTGTATTCTGCAACCCCCGTAAATAATGGAGGCGATTAAGCGTAATATAGGGTACACACAGGCTATGCGCCGTAATATGGTCCGAAAGGGTACGATGTTTCTGGTGTCGCGCCCCAACCCTTGTCATGAAAATAGCCCTTAGCATGGAGAAACGACGCGTGTGCCAACCTTTGCGAGCATACAGCTCGCAATATCGCAAGAAGTCATAGCAGAGCCGAGAGCCTACATAAAACTATACCCGACGAATACTTCTTTCTTTCTTTGCAACTGCGCACTCGTTCATGTATATCGCGCTCGAGTTTTATTAGATTTTCTCATCGTCTTTCGTAGCATTACGTGTGCTAAATTTGAGAAGCTTCGTGCTAAATTGCTATAAATTATATTTATAACGAATATTAGAAAGTTTGAAAGACATAAGATAAAAATAACTATACACGTACACGTATACCAGCAAAAAGCGAAATAATGTGAAACTAAATTGTTGAAATTCTTACAAAGTTTGTATGAAATTTGAAAATTCCTGTACAAATCTTACAGAATAAGGTCTAAGTCAGAGGAGAGACATGGAGCAGATTGGAAGGTAGACGTAGGAAAGCGCCTCCGGTTTTTGTTCGCGCACCGAAGACACCGGCATCCGCGACCTCATTTCCACAGCGAGTCAGAGTCGCTTCCGTTCTCGGATCATCGATTTCGCCGAGATTCTCTTTGTTGCCGTTCAGTTATCGAATGAGAGCCGCTGTCGTGTCGAGACTCATTGTCAGAGGTCTTGGCAACTTTAAGAGAGTGGTGGGCGTCGCCGACGGTGGTGTAGAGTGTAGAGCGTCTGTCGGTAGTTGATAGTTTTCGTACGGTCATCGTCCGTGTGCGTGCACACACGCACCCGTGCCGTATGCACGCGGCGAACGGATGCATCTACCTACGTGCATCCGTGCATACGTTGCATCGTTTCAACGTGAGAACCCGTTACGGAGATACCTTAATGCGTATCTCGCACTTGAGACCTCTCTCCCCTCCTTCATTGTGTACATATAACGCGCGATAACGTGGATTCCCTATAAAGTAAAATAATATCGATGCCATGTGCAATACGCGTTTGTCTATCGGAGACCGATGTGTACGTGATGTGCGCATGTATGCGCTGATGCATACGCTTGCAAGGCTAACCTTGTCTTTTATGCCACACAATGTACGGTTTGGCTTCGGCTCTCGCGTTATGTATCGATCTCCCTCCGTAGAGTGTTGTATCGCGACCGAGCTAAAACTGCTCGATAAAAAAGGTCTGTCCTGACTTTTGGAAAATCAACAGGGCGAGGCACTTACGAGATTACGATTAAGCGGGACACCCGCTCAAATGCGATATCAATCTATGATTTACGATAGACGCCGCGAATATTTTGTAAGCTCGCAAGTTTCGTCAAAGTGACGCCGAGAAACTCGAGTGCGCGGCAAGTGTGTATCATCATCCGTTAAAATCAAACATAGGCGGCTTGTAAGATGACTCGTGTGGAAAAACTGGACGCGGTCAATAAGTTGATTTTTGTGGTCAGGTAATTTTTTATGTGCAGAGACATTCCTCTGGAATTGCATATGAAAGAGCCGCAGTGAGAAAATTTACATAATGAATACGTCTTAATTATATCCTTGTAAACGCAATAATCTTTTACGTCATTTAAATTTCTTTCGCGTATCCTATGTGATTCAAATTATTCCACCTGATCATGATGCAAGATCCGAATGCAACATTTGAAGAATTCGCAATTCACCTATCCTTGATGTTTCGCGAAAGACATGCATTTTAAAATATATTTTTTCACCTCTAATATTAAATTATCCGCAGATAAAAGTATCAGCGTTCGTGAAAATACTTTCACTTTCCTTGTGAGTCCTCCGGTCGTAAATCACGCTCGGCCTGCGTTTCATTTCCCAAGTTCATGTACCCGGTGTTCGAAAAATGCTCGATGCAACGCGCATGATGTTAAGTCAGTACGTGCTTAAAGAGCTTAATCATCTAACACGCGCGATCTAACCGAGACATGAGCGCTGAATGATGATGACGCTTTACCATATTGGTTGCACCTTCATCTCTAACGCATATATGTATGCGTAGATACATGCGCAGCGAAAAAAAGAGAGAAAGAGAGAGGTATTGGCTAACCAATCTACCTGACTCTTGAGAAACTTTTCGTGACATTTTGTGTGGCCAAACTACAAAGTAATCGTAATCGATTCTCAACTTCTTGGCCTTATACTCGCGAACGACCATTTAATTAATTTATTACAAGCATGTAAAAAATTGTCATGTCTTTTAATTAAATTCATTTTAATTTAAGATTAAATTATTTTTACATTATTTTATAAGTTTGATTCCTTTTATTTTAATTTAATTATTTAAAATACTATTCTCATTGAGAAGAATATCGATGATTTTTTCCTAAAGATGTCAGAATAAAACTAATCTTATAATAGTTTTATATATACTCTACAGCGAATACTAGGATATAAATAAAGACAATGACTCGTTTAAAGCATGATTAGAGCTGTTAGTGATATCGGCCAATAGTTGATAGCATTGCTAACGCAGAACCTTTAGAATCTGATGTGACAGGCATAATGATTAGCAGAATGCAAAGAGGAAATCCAGGCGGAAATCGGGATGACTAGCGGATGTTCCAAATTGTGGATGAAGTAGTGCCATTTCCTCCATAAATCAATACTAGGTATAGTCGGACAAAACACGCACGATTAGAAATTAGCGATCACGCGATGGATTGCAAGCTAGGGAATCCTTTAGTTTAGGCATTAGAGATAGTGTCCTCTATATATTATATATCTCATTTCCATATCATAATTACATATGTGCACATATTGATTAATTGTGAGCTATATTTTTTTATATTCGCTATTGGATTACACCAGTCTCTCGATCGATATACAAATTTATTTATCATTTTAATTTAGCTGGAAAAATTCAAAAATAAATTAAGCATTAAATTCAGAATCATATGCTAAATGATGGCGTTAAATGATGGCGTTTCTTCGTATTGCTATGCACCTATCTTGTTTCAACCAAGGTACCAAAATTCACAATCGTAGATTTCAATTAGTCGCAACTGTACGCGCGTCTCGTCCGGTGCATCTCAAATGTAGCAGCATGCATCAATGTCCGATGCCTACCGTAGGGTTGGAGGGTATCCCGGCCCGCCCGGCGGCGGCGTGCGCCTAGTACATAATCGAAATGCAAAACGGCACGGGTGCGTCTCTAGATCGATGATATTAGGCGTGATAAGTTATCTCCGGCTCGCCCCGTAATAACGGCACCGCGGGAACGTGATTGATGCACTCGCGCTAGTAAGACACTAGGATCGCAGTTCGCACGGCATAATTAATCGCCGCTGCCAGATTAAACCTGCGGGGCTACAGAGATGTTGATGATTTTACTGAAAATCGCGGGGCGCGGGAAAGGAGGGCGTAGTTCTAGAACAGTTATGACCTTCGGGCACTATTTCATTGCGATTTTATAATCACGATCGCGTTTCGTTGTGAATCGAGTTTAGATTCTGATTAGATTGCGAGCGACGAAAGAGCATGTGATTCTCTCCGAATAATTAATGCAGGTGATAAATCGATCCCAAATTTTGATCGAGTGATTACGAGCGCTAATGATTACGGCAATCGATCATAAAGCGGGGAATGAATTACGGAGGGAAAGGCGGCGAATTACTATACTCTCTCTCCTGGATAATTGAATACCTGTTCGATACTTGATGCGAGACTTACTTGGATACGTGGTCAAATCCAGCATAAAAATCCCCTTTCAAATCACGCCCTATGACCGTGCACACCGATATTACGGGGCATTACCATAACTACCGCAGCATTATGGCAATTTTCAATTTTGCCGCGCTCTCGATCAAGCCTCCTAAATGACTTCACTGCTATCCGTTACTGTACGACAAAAGAAAAATTTGACGGATGCAAACACGGGGAGATTCGACGAAGAGGAAATCATCGGGAAATCCATTCTTGCGATATATCGATCGCGCGTGCCGAGATGATTAAAGCTTGACACATCGTCGAGATACGTTCAATTAAAAATCTTTTCCTCTACAATAGATAAATTAGTCTTACCTTTGTATCGTTAGGATTATAAAAGCCACATGTCTTTGTCTTTCGAACTTACCTGAAAAAGAAAAGAAAACGCATGTGTTAATTAATCACACATAGCGACAATCACAAAATTTTTTTCAACGCGTAATTACATGACTCTTTTGACATGGCGCAACAAAAAGTTTATGCGGAGATTAGTATGTTTTTACGATCGATTAGATCGATTAGATGAAGTGAAAGAGTAGAACGTTGCGGTGATTAGATACGGTGGTTTTATCGTGAGATCGAGCTCGCGCAGTTGCTTCTAAACGTATATCTCCGGTAACGGTGTAAGATCGACGGAATTCCTTCACGAAAATAACGGAGAAGGACGGCATGAAAGGTCTCGTTTCTTCGAGAACGAAACTGTACAACATAGATGCATTTTCCTTCGCTTTTTTCATTCGAATTTATATGGAATTGCAATTTCGCAAAACATTTTCCGGAATTTATAACCACAAATTTGTTTTAAAAAAAAAAACAAAGAATCAATGTGAAATATTTTAAATTCTTTCCTCTAATTTAAAAACACAATCCACATGGAAAATATATGTTTTTGTAAATAAAATAGAGATTTTATTTTCATCAATTTTTAAAGTATCATCGTTTAGAATATAAAACTCGATATTAATGCTCGACTGTGACTTCTGGTTTCGATACTCGCTTTATTCTTTATATATATATATATATATGTATATATAAACTTTTAACTTTTTCTGCTTTTTTAAACAGTACCATACATTGCGCGCAATCACATGGCAAGAGAGTGCAACTTCTCTTATTTTTCTCGCTCGCGCACGTCATCCCGCTTCTCATCTCCCGCTTTCCTCAAAGAACCAACCAACCATCCGCCGGTTTTCACTCCGACCTTATTTCCATGATCGCCGCCGCGTCGCGCATCCTTTCGCGAGCTTCCTGCGAGAGAAGACCGACTTCCAGGAACGTTACCTCTGACATTCGCGAAACGAAATGCATGCTGCGTCGCCGAGAAAGAGATCGGAGCCGCGGGCATCGCGACCACATCGTAAACTGACTTTCGATGAGATTGCTCCGTTGCGTTTCATCGAAGTAAAGATTCGAAAAGCGAGAAGTTCCCGCTACGTGTATTCAATGCATATGTACAGCGTGGACGCATCTTAAAGATTATTATCAATTTTTTCTTTTTTTTTTCATGCATTCGCGGTCTTTTGTTATCACGGTGTAGAACGTAACCGTTAATAATATTAATTCTCCTCGTGTACAAAGAGGGAAGGGTGTAATATTTTACGATTTATATTAATAAGTTTCAGCACTAGATTTCAATGATTTAACTCTTGTTCCCTAGCATGACCAAAAAGTAAAGTAACATCTTCCACAAAAAAAAGCATGTGGCAAAACGAATTGTGGATTTTATTAACATCGTATATCTGCTTTAATGTCTAGAATTTCTAGAGCGTCGATTATCAAGATGAATCATTGTGTTAGACAAAATTTTCAAAATTTTCACATGCTATTCAAATAATTAAAAACTTTTTAATATTTTTTTTTTTTTATATACTTCAAGTTTCATAACTATAATTTGTGACAATTATAAAAGTCTTCTGCGAAATGACTTATGGACTTTAATATTGCATTTCCAAGGGTGCTATCATTCTTGCTTTCGCATCGTTGCAAAAGATGAGCAATATCCGAGTATTATACTTTTACACGAGTACATTTTTCTTTATTTCTTATATTTCAAAACTTTAGAGAAATTGAATAAAATGTGATAAACTAAATTTTTCAACGAATTACACAATCGTATTAATATGAATTTAATCCAAACCTATGTACCACGATTCCTATTCGCGTCATTTATTAAAGATTACCTACAGGCAATTCGGTGACCCAGTGGCATCCCAGTTTTCAATCATTAAGAACGAACGATAAACTCAATAATGTTCGCAACCTTCTCAATCACCGTGCTACAAATTACAAATCCATATACATACAAACATACACTTATACGTTCTCTCCCTCCCTACGAATTACTCGCGATGAATAACCATTACTTAAGTGCGAACAATGCCGGCGACCCAACCCAGCACGCAACTGAATATACAGTTTATTTGCACGCATACAAATATAGGTAAAGCATAAGCGAAAAAAAAAACGAATTCGTTCGAGAAGACACACCTGCCGAAATATTCTCGACAAAGTATACTCAATTATTTTTCCGAAGATTAAGATTAATCTTTAAATACACTATATGTACGGTGGAAAATTCTTTTCGTCATAAATTAAAAAAGTTCTTGCTCGAATTCGGATATATATTATATTTTTTTATTTTTAATAGTTAATTTATCATAATTATTTATTATATATAAAATAAATTTATTATATATAAAAATTATATATGTATATATAATTTTTATTTTATATATAATTGAATTAAACTTTAAATATATAAATATAAAATTTTGAGCAAGTAGCTAATTGTAAGTAAAGGTGCAAACTTTCGCCACACATCTATACGCGCGTACGCCCTTTAATAACGTGAAAACTCTCGCAAGTCTTCGTTACACATCTAGACATCTGGGTGGTAGATCGGGCGAGCTCTACTAAGAATTCAATTAACGGTAATTATACGGTGACCCACCCCTCGTTACTTTTCCCTCGCCAGTATTTTCCCAACCCTCCGCGAGATCTCCCCACCCGCCACTGTCGCCACTCGGACGCAGCTGCAGGTGTATTCGCATGTGCAAAAGAGGGGGGAGCGAGTGAAGGAGAGAGTGCCTGCCAGAAAGTTTGCGCAAAGTCCCATTTGGGGTGGTTGAAACCGACCAGTCTTGCCGCGCTCCTTTCATCCCTTTCCTCCCTCTCAGTCTTCTCCCTCGTTTCTTTCAGACCACCGCGAAAATGGGGCTCTTGCATTTAATGCTCGAACGGAAGGTCCTTAAGAATTGGCCGCGGTATCCGTGGATGTATACCGACTGGCTAATTGTGTGTTCCGAGTTTTGAGGTTGCAGCGGGGTTGAATCGGCGCTTTTATTCCCGCGTCTGGATAAGGGCGGCGGCGGCGGTGGCGGAGCCTGCCAAATCCGACGTTAGCCCCCGGTCTATAGGTGTTTCGAAATCCTCTTTACCGCGCTGCACGGTGCAATGAAAGGGCTGCAACGCGGACTTGCCCGGCAACTTTAGCCGCATATTTAATCTCCTGGCGCGCTTTCAAGAGGACACTATCTCTAAATAGGCGTCGTGTAAAAGAAATTTCGACTTTAAATAAAGAATTTTCAAAATTATTCCAGTAGTTTCGTTGAGCTCTCTTATTAAGATATTATGTTAAGAATTAGCCAAACTTTAATATCAATGATGACAAAATACAGACATATTAATATGTCTCGAGCTTTAAGGAAATAATATTTAAGGAGAAAACCGTACAAGAATGCTCTTAAATTTTTAAACATTGATTGGAAGGAATATCTCTAATTATGCATATATAAACTTGTAATTCATTAAAGAGAAACTATTTAAGAAATGTTATAATATCTTTCATACTTAAAAAACTGTGATGGCGAGAATATCCTAAATGTCCTAATAAATTATGATTGTATCGAATATTAGACGAATTAGATTCTCAAGTTTGATAGGAAATTAAATCAGCTCCATTAGAATATTGATTTTTCACTTTGAATCTTCGACATATCAAAAAGATGATAGAACCAATATTGCCAAATTAATTACAGATTCTATCAGGAGATGTAATGACAGCTCTTAAGACGACAAGAATCGATATACATTGATGTTTTCAAGATACTATTACATATCACGTCTTGCGAATATAATAAATACGATACGACTAATTAATCGGCCTTTACAAGAATTTCTTCAAAGGTGCACATTTGAGTTGGAAACTACAAGCCTTTTTTCACCAACACTATTTTTGTTTTAGCAATTTCGGCGCGTGCCCGTCAATATGCAGTCGGACGCACATATGTCGAATGAACAGGCAGTTATCGCCGGTAAATTTCGACGCGCGCGATATGTAATATCAATTAAAGCGCGCAGCCATAACTATGCTGCGAGGGGAAAGCTCGTGTCGAAATACCGTAGCGAATATTTTCCAATTCTGTGCGCAGTTGGGGAAAAAATCACGAAAGAGGTGAAAAAAAACGAAACAGAGATAGAGAACCAAAAAGTGACAGAGAGAAAGAGAGAACAAGCGCACCCGTTTTTATTGAGTTTGCAAAAAACATATTCGTTTTCCGCGTACTTCCGCGAACACCTTGCGCTTTCTCCCCCTCGCCCCCTTCCGCCATTCTCTATCTCTCTCTATATTCATTTTTCTATCCTCTCTATTGGCAGTGACGTTCTATCCGCCGCGCGCCATCCACCAGAAGAGAGACAGCTCACCTAGTAGGGGAAGATAAAACAATTTGATAAATCGCTCGTGGCGCGAGGGGTTGCGCCGCCCTTTACTCCCCGTGTCATTGTGTACCGTGAACTATATACACACGCTATACTCGTTCGGAAACTCGTCGTGGGTTAACCGTTAAAGCCGCGCGACAGCGTTACCGTACCGTAGATAAGTGTTAGGTATCAACTTGTTGCATTAATTACAGCGGGAAGGCTATTAGCCATCGATTCGCGCGAAACCTCGCCACTCCATGTAGTTAGCTCTCTTCCACGTTTCTCCGCGTGCACGCGGTCTCGCGCGCGCACCTTGTCCCGCAATGTGTGCGCATGAATGTGCAAACATCCAAACACAGATGCGGCATACGGGCCGCGTACTATCCTCCTCAACTTTTCGCGTCGCTCCTCGTTTCGGCGTGACGCACTGGAAAGTGTACGTGAGGAGAACATCAAAATCCATGATCGATATCGAACGCTGTCGACGATGAAATGATTTATTAATCGCGCGAGTCTGTATTATTTTTTTTTTATGAAAAATAAAGTTGTAAAATATATACTTTCTAAAACTAAAACTCTCTACATAATCAATTGTTGCATTACAGATTCGTCAAATCACTTTATTCGATTACAGATTTATATCAATTAATGTGCGCGTGAAGTTTATCTATATTTAGCAAATAATTATAAAACACGCGAAACATTAATAGAGTTAATGCATGTGGCGATAATAGAAAATACTTTAATCGAGAGGCGCGTTCGCGCACGTCGAATGATCTCGCACGTTTTCATGATGTCGCGCAGTGCATTCCGCTTGGGATGCACTTTGAGAGAAAGGAAGGTGTTTGCAGGAGCGGATACGTGAACCGGAAGTGGTCGCTAACACCGCGCTTGGCTGCCGGCAATTACGCGGACCCATCTCTATCAACTCGACAAGGCGCGCGAGTGTGTAAATTCTCATGTGTATTTAGGTCCCCAGTCTCGATAGCACGTGTATGCGCGTATATCGTGACGCGGTTATTCCTCGTACATGTCTTACGTGTGTGTGCGTGTGTGTGTATGTGTTTGTGTGTTCGACGACCGGATGAAAAAAAAAAAGCGCACTACTCTTTCTCTCTCTCTCTCTTTCTCCCCTTCCGTCCGAGTGGTCGGCTCACCTTGATAATGCGAGATATCACGCGAATGCACAAGTAAACATGCGCACGCGTTTCGTACGTGTACGTGAGACGGCATGGCAGGAGGAAAGAGAGGCCAGTAGGTACCCGTAACTAGAGACGTGCCGTCTGCTCCTATATGCACGGTCGGCGAATTAAAATTAATTATCTCGTGTTACTATCTCTAATTTCACAATCGCGTAGTTTTTTTTTTTTTTTATTTATTTTTAAAGAATACTCGATTTCTCTCTCGATGAAAAGTCGCTATACTTTGTTAATTTTCGAAATGATCAAATGACCGTTTGGCATTCTAATGTAAAATAATGATCCGTCGTGCAAGTACATTTTGTAATGGTGATATGTTTGCGAAAATTTCTGTAGAGTGGGTTTCCTAGGACACAAGCCAACCAACCCTCTTCATTTCCCGAATGCCAATGTAGAACGTTGACATGCCAACGTTCGATTACAAATGAGAAAGGGAACACTCGATGCCCGCGGCATCATTAGCGCGATCGGAGTCGGTTTCTGCGAGTCACGTGTATCGATGTGTGCGCATATATGGTATCGAGTTACGCGCGTTAAATTCAAAAAGGTCGATATTTTGAAATGCCATCGCCAGGGGTTGTCCGGGGGCTATTTTGAGTGTGCCGTACGTAACTGTGTAGAGAGAGAAAGAGATAGAGAGAGAGAGAGAGAGAAAGAAAGATAGAATGTGTGTGTGGCATATGTGCCTGTATGTGAAAGAGAAAGAGCGAGAGAGAGAGAGAGAGAGAGAGAGAGAGAGAGAGAGAACCCGAACACACCACCCGTCAATAATCCACTGAATAAACTATCGCCTACCTCCGCCCGCACAAGCCACCCACCCGTCCACCACACAACTCCACTCAAGCGCCACGTACAGCCAAGGCATATATCACACACACGAGGGCTGCGCACGTCTGTATACGATATAGCTATCGCGCACGCATATATGGTATGGTACTTGCTAATATATGTACCGCGCCTGAACGGACGTACATTGAGCGCACGTGTGTGATGTGGCGGGTGGATGGAAGGGTGGAGACCGTAAACTCGACCAGCGCGAGGTAGTCACGCGGAGAAGACGCGACGCGATGGCTATAAACGGTAAAATTTTCGCGAACAAACTCATAGGATGGAAAGAAAACTCGATGTCGAATATTTTTAAATATGTATTGAGATAATAATTACACGATTCTATTTATCGCTTTCGAAGAAATTATATATTGTTTTAGTTATTGACTGTTATGTAATTTCAATAATATCAGAAGGGATACATGTATACATATATATATATATATATATATATATATATATATAAAAGAATTTTCACACAAATTTTAATAAACTTATTACCATATTTTATACAATAAAAATAGTCTTATAAGCATCGTACCCTCAGTGGAAATACTTAATGTTTATTTAATTAGTTTCCTTGTTCGAGCTCAAGCGTCTATCGGTGCAACGCTGGCGAGTCACCTATATACGAAGTGCGCGATGTATTATTGACACCGCAACCCTCAATGTAGCCTGCCACCGCCAACCCTCTATGTGCGCTCCCTTGTTCGGAATTGGACAGGTATATACGCATATATGCACGCACGAATACATATACATATAATATGTATATATGTGTGTGCGTATGTGTGTGTATATATATATACATGTACATAACATATATGTATGTATGTGTAACATACATAACATATATGTATATATATATATATATATATATGTGTGTGTATGTCTGGGTATTAGTACCGGGTGGCGAGTTACGAACTGGCCGACTGCCGTTTTCGCCTCTCTTTTGCGTTTTGTCGACTGTCATACGAAATGTCGCGTCAAATGCGGTCATTATGCGTCGCTGCGTTTAACTCGCCGCGCATCGATTTTTCTTATCGAAGCATCTCGCGGCGAGAGAAAAAGTAACTTTGTCTCTCACATTTTAAAGTCGCTCAAAAACTCGATATATCTCCATGCCATATCTTCCACGTTTCTCGCCTCATAAATTAATCATATGGCGTTTTATCGCGTGGCCACGATCGTCCGACTCGACATCGACTTCGGCTATCGATTATCGGCAAAGTCATTGAGATGAAATACTTTTATTTTATTACTTATTCTATACCAATATTTACGTATGAAAATGTTAAAAGTAGATATATCAATATCATATTTCTTGTCAATTACATAGCTTGAGGTAGATTTGAAATTCGAGAGCTTCAAGCCCTTTCAGACGTTCTCGCGGCTAATTTGCCAGATCGTCTCAGCTACTAGCTATGTCCCGAAGAGGCGGGAGCAACCACGAGACTTATCCGCGTATCTCTCTCTCTCTCTCTCTCTCTCTCTCTCTCTCTCTCTCTCTACATATATGAATAATGAAATCCACGAGGTTAGGTATAATTACCAGCGGAGCGTCGCATCCGGTCTCGATTCAGATCGTCAATTTTCGGGATAATCGGCGAATCCGGTCGACTGGGGTTCTGGATATTTTCAGGGACAGATTTAATTACGCCGAGGAGGAGAGTCGGACCGAAGTCGGAGAAGAGCAAGCGGAGGAAACCAGCGGAGAGAACGACGAAGGAGAGGAGAAGGGCGCGGGAGGGTAAAGAGATGCCAGAGATCCCTGACTTCGTGCCTATCTTTGGATCAGCTTCTCCACCCTTAGTGACGAAGTACGAACCTACGTCGATTAGTCGGAATTAACTTCGAGCGCGCGCGCGCGCGCGCGTTCATGCTCGCACACCCAAGAGCCCTTCGCTTGGCCCAGGTCCGGGACCGCGGATTACCCGACGATAAACGAATTCACTCGCTGTTAATTGACTTCGGGGAGGGTAATCACGAGTAAAACTTTCACGTCGCGCACGATCTACGAGCGCGCTTGATTGGCAGCTCAGCGAGAAGGAGCGATGGTGAGAAGACTGGGAAAGCATGAAATTTATAGGATCGCGTCTGTGCTGCCGAGATATTCTTGAATTAAGATTGGATGCCTCGTTTTTCGCGTCACGCAGAATGGAATGTTTAAATATTCACATTCGTATGAGGACAAATTCGTGTTTTATTTAAACTTGACTTTTCAGATAAGAAAATCGTATCTCTCAGTCGTTAATGATTATTTTAAATAATTCGAATTAAAGACAATTTTCTTATAGAGTTTTATATGCTGAACGAATTGAGACAATTTACCTCATTTTATTGTACATAATGAAGCGTTATATTATATGAGGAATTTTATAGCGTTTTATATATTCGTCTAAAATCATGGTGTCTACTAAGAAAAACATAGAGAACCTGAAATTCTCACTGAATTTTTTGTACTACGAGAAATCAGGGAATTCTCATGGAATTTTATTGGAACTCAATTTAAAAAAATTTTCTCTTTGATAATTTTGCTCTTATACTGTAAACAGTAAACAACTCGTTGATAAGCCAAGTTGTGAATTATGTGTTTAAAATATATTATAAATATATATTTATGTCTGTTTATATATTCAATATCTTAACAAAATATTGAATATGCAGTACATTTTCTTATTTTTAATTTTTAGCAATAAAAAGTGAGAATGTTATACAAGTTAAACATTTTTATCTTAATAAAAGTTATTCAGTTTTTTTCACTTTAATAAATCTAACACTTTGAATTAAATAGTTTTATGTTTTTCCTTTGTATGAGTAAAAAACATTAGAAAACGCATACAATAAAAAAACTTATTTTAGGAAATTGCATCAAAAAATCTTTACAATATTTTCTTTGTCTGAAATTATAAACAAAAATACTTGAAAGATGAGGGAATTTTTTTACAAGATTTGAGTAGACATCCTGTAAATGTTCGAAAAATCCAATTATATCACTTACCAATTTCACTGTATTAGATATCGGTAATATAATGTCCCTCGATTGTCCTCGGCAAAATGAAATAAATGCTTGTCGATAATAATACCTTTTTTTAATCTCACATAACACATAAAAAAAACCTCACTTGTAATACCTTTTTTAATCTCACATAACACATAAAAAAAAACCTCACTTGTAATAGCTTTTTTAATCTCACATAACACATAAAAAGAACTTGTACTCTCGCAAACGTTTACCGAAAATCATTATCGATGATCCAGGTACTGTCGCATATCTTTGTATCCAAATACAAACAATTTCACTGAATGTTTATACATAGATTTTATACATAGATACATCTTTTTACTAGTAGATTTAGCCCACTGACTCGGCTCTAACGTCTCTATCGGCTTACATCAGGTAGCGAACTAACTATAAGACCGGTCAACGGCTAATTTCAGTTCAAAAATTACTTGTAGACAATGGTACCGTTAGGTATATATTTTCTGGTATTTGAAAATTCAGAGGAAAAAGGCAAGAAGATACATCTTTTGCTCTCGTCCCTTTCTTTTCATAAAATAAGTTCTTTGTGCATAGAATTTTCAAACTAAAGGTTAAATAAAAATGTTCATAGAAAAAAACATTCGTTTTTGAGACATGCAAGTTTATATCTAGATAGTACAATATAAAAGAGATCTATCATCTCTCAGATGTTGCCTGCATTTTTATATTTTTAATATTTTCGATATAACATATATACAATTTTTTTCTTTCTAATCATTTTTAGAAAAACTTCAAATTACTTTTTGGTATATAATTAATAATAATAAAAATTGTATGCTGTACATTAGAGATAGGAACATAAAATATAAAATTTATGTAAAAAAATAAGAAATTGAAAAAAATCATAATATAAAAATTTTGAAGCTTCGTAAGAAAAGGAAGAACGTTTATCTCCCACAATATTTTTCAAATTTCCTTTACTACGACACATTTATTTCAAACATTTACATCAAGTATTGCGAGTCCGCGAATAATCCACAAAGCCAAAAAAAGTCCAGACATAAAATGTTTTGTCGCAGCCAATCGCGTTAGATCGATACCGAAAGCGGACCGGATAGAGATCGTAGAGCGACGCGTTATTAAGCACGCGCGACTGCGATACTAGATTCAAATCGCCCCGACCCGCACACAAGTCGTTTGCGGGTTAAGCGAAATCGCGAAAGTACGTAATCGCACGCATAACGGAGGTAGTGTTCGCCGGTCATCCGCGCACATTTCCACGCACACGATACGTACACGCGTGCTCGTGCCCATGCCCGTACACATGCACCGCCGACATTCGTTTCGCCGGGAGAGGAGCACAGCAACGATAAAAAGCACACGAGCGCATCCGCGGCTTCTTTCCTTTTTTTTTTTTATCGTCCCTGGCTATCATTCGCTCTTCTCTTACTCCTTTCTTTCTTTCTCTTTATCTTTCTCCCTCTCTCTCTCTCTCTCTCTCTCTCTCTCTCTCTCTCTCCGTTTCTCGTTCCTTCAGCGATCTTGCGTGCGTACGCGCGCAAGTTTTCGCGTTCCATGTGTACACTCCTGCTCGGGACAGTACGGTCCATGTGCACGTGATGGTTGTAAAAAGAATACAGAACGTTGCATATATAACGTCGCGGACGATGCGGTGTACCTTGACACGGATGGCTCCCTGAATCACCCGGCGGCTAGCAACAAACATCACCTCGCGCTATCAACACACGCCTACCGCCTAACGCAAAGCGTGCGTATGTGCGTGCGTGAGCGCTCGCTCGCGCCCGTGCCCGTGTAAAGCGGTTGACGAACGGCCAGGCCGGCGACGTCGATAAGCCCATCATCAGGCTGCCCGGCCTGCCCGACGACTTGGTAGGAAATTCCATTTCCTCCGATTCGTGTCGCAGTACGTGATTCCCGGTTGGTTGGTTGGTTGGTTGGTCGGTCGGTCGGCTGGGAAGCGAGAGCGTGGCGAGTGAGCGAGAGAACAATCCGAAGACTTCGCCGCGTTGATTGCGCGCGGCTCTTTCCGCGATTTAACGCGGTACCTAGTCAAGTTGCTATTCCGACACATACGTATGTACGAATATAATTTGAGAGATTTTTCGATAAATTTTGAGTTACTTCCTTTGGCGATAGATTCTTATATTACACTTGATTTTGTATCTAATCTTATCTACTTGAATAAAATTTTGATTATTAAAATACAAATTACATTTTAATAAAATAAATATGTATGTTAACATCGAACAATACAGAAATAATTTATAAGAAGATATGAAGTACATACATTGATTGAGAAATTGTGAAAATAGATATATGATGAATGATAACAAGCGAAAATAGATGAATTAAATATTTCAACCGATATTAATAAATTAATAGATAAAGACTAAAGTATTATCTTCAAAAAAAGAGTAACGCATTTTTATTCATGATTCTGTTATATTAAAGAATAACAGTTGAATATACGTGTCCACTTTAAATGGAGATCATCGGTAATTAAGATACAGAGTCGAAGTCCCGCTTCTTAACTCCATAATCCTCGATATAACGAGGTCTCTTAAAGTCCTTTCAGAATACGGAGAGTGTAATAAAATTCACCAGTTAAAAGAAAATCGAAAAACCGTTTTGCAAAAGCCAACCGTCAAATGTGTAAACTTGTCGCAATTTTATCAATCGTTTGTCCATAAATATTTTTCGTTGCATTGTTCTTTCTTTCTCTCTTTCTCTGTCTGTCTCTCCTTCTCTCTCGCTACGCCGTTTCGGGGTCGGTAATATCGGGCTGTTCTCTCTTGGCTTCACGAAGGAAAAGATAAAAATAACCGTACAAAGAAAGCACGGCGGGTGCTAGGGTAGGCGATCCCCGGACGTGAGCAGAGAGAAATCTCCGTGGCCATGGCAGAGGAAGGACGTGGGGGCGTGGTTCCGAGCCGAGTGCATTACCGCGGAATGCACTTTTGGAACATACCGCACACCATTTTCGGGGTAATGTCTCCCGAAGGCGATAGTCCGTTCGATGTTCAGATACGGAAGCACGATATGGCGCCTTTTCATAGTTTAGCAAGAACATAACGAGCAAAGAACCGTGAAAAGAAACGCGCACCTCTCCTATTCCTATGCGATATAATTTGAGAAAATAAAGTATCGTTAAAGGGAAAAACCGTGAAAGGCACATGAAAAGCATCCCTCTTTCTATTCTTTCTATTCCTATATAATTATAGAAAATAAAGTATCGTTGAGGAAAATTTCCATAAAAAAAATTGTATTTAGAAAATGCTTTTGTAGAGATTAGACTTAGGACAGAAACTTATTTAAAGATAACGAAAGGGGTCTCAATCTTCAGGATGTCGTTTACATTTTTGTGTCTCAAATTCTTTAGTTTCCATGCAGACCTGCCCCTATACATATACACGAATGTAAAGTCTCATACGTATAACGGGGGATTTCGAAAAACGTGCACGAAACGTGCCGCGGCGGATTCGAGGGATCCTAGGTCAGATATATATTTGGAATGCGCTGTACACCGGCGGCAGGCAGACGGTCTTAAAACGGGGTGAGGCAGACCTATCGTAGGGTAGCTGGAAACGGGGAAAGAGAAGCCAAGTGCTTCTACTTTCTTTCTTTTTCTTTCCCTGTATTTTTGCCGTCTCACTCTATTTTCTTTCTGTCTCTCTGTCTCTGTCTCTCTCTCTCTTACTCCTTTACCAGCTTATACCGAACGGGCGCACCCTTATTGTCGTGGTTCCAGGCACCAGCATACCTGATCTTATGAGAAATCCATACTGGCCCTTCAGTTCGGTGGGAATACGAGGGTTTCATCTCGCACCCTTCTACGAATCTTTCTCTCCCTGCTTCCTCCCCTCCCACCATCCGCCGACTCGACAAAGCCTGTTTGTTCCTCGCCACCCGCTCCTTTCCAATTCCGATCGAGGTATCCGCAATGAAACTACACGATCGTGCTGAGACAGTCATAACGAGGACATGTTCTCGATACAAAAAGCGCGGTGGTATTCTGCGTCGCGAACGCACAATCACTATAATGATGCTGCTGTGATTAAGCGGAAGAAAGTAATTCAGATTTCTATATTTTTAGTTCCTTTTTAGTTCATAAAGGCGTAACAATTATCTTAGAACAAATGGAAAAAAGCATAACCTTCTTTTCGATGTACACAGAGAAATCAATAACAATAATAGATCTAAAAGAATATCTGAAAGATAATTTTTTAATTATCGATTTTATTCACATATGTGAATTATTGTGTCAATGACATTATTAATTACTTTAATATGTAATATGTTTCTTTCTTTAAATTATAATTCTAATTATATTATAAGCAAAGAATAATTCAATTGATCAAGATTATAAGCAATGCAATCGATCAATTACAGTTTAAAAGTATCGTGGCAAAAAATGATCTGTGAGATAAACAGACTGCTGGCAAACATATTGCTACACTGCCTTTTACCTGATCGCAATATGCGCTTCAATTAATTGCGAAAAGAGTAGGGATGTCGGATATACGTCGAGCCGCAGGACGCAAAACGCAGAACGACCTTCGTAATTGGTAATTACCTTCGATTTTGATGACGATTTATTATAACGCTGCTTAATTGCGATATAATTGTGCGTTATATGAAAATACAATTTGTATTCCGCAGTGTCATTATTCGCCAATGACGTTAAACAATGGCGACATTAATTTCATCAAAACATTATCCAAAACACAAGCTCGATATTCTAGCTTATTAGAACGCCATAAAAACAATCCTTCTAGAGATCACCTAATACATAAATGTAAACATCAACGTAAACAATTATAAACACTTCAATATTGATACACTTCAATATTGATACAATTATTGATTAATATCGAAACTCTGTTAAAACAAATATTTTAATTTAATAATGTAAAAAAAATTTAGAAAAAATCCAGATAAGAGAAAAAAATTATTAAAATAAAAAGCAATGATAAGGTGTGTATTGAAAATTTATCTAGCTCGTACATAAATATAGATTGTACAAAAACTTCTTTCGATCGATGAGATTACCGTTACGCACGAAAGCGTCTTACGTACATCGTTGGGCCTTCGGGCCTTTACTGGCCTCGCCGAGCTCCGTAATTTAGTCTCTTAACGAGAGAATCGCACGCCCCATTAGCGTTCGCTCCCGTGATTCCACATGCCTTCCGTCGTGAAACAGTGAATTTGAAAGCATATGTGATTGTTTTTTTCAGATATATACTTGCTTCACATATAGATATATCTATAAATCTATATAATATCAGAAGTCATGTACTTGTCTATTTTCGCGGAGAATTAACAAATAGATAAACTAAAAAAGAGTTGATACTTATTTCGTCAACTTATAAATTTTTAATCTTGAATTCGGTAAACAAAATTTTATAAACACCATAATTTCCTCTTTTTATTTATGCAAGCTGTCGAATAAAAAGTATTTATCACTTCTATCTATAGATATGGCATAGATATATTATCAGTTATTTCGACTGCCAATTTTTCAGCTATTCCGGCGAAAAAAAAAAAAAATTGATTAACATTTGAGCATCATACATGACAAGTGCAGCATGAATATAACGATATGTGAATAATGACGATTGGTCGGAGTGGAGGCGCGGGGAGAAAGGGAGAACTTCGATTTCATCCGATAATATACGTTGCCGGTCCAAGAAGCGTTTAATTGAATAGCCGTTATTCGACGCGAATTATAACATGATTATTGCGGTGCGGCTCGTGCGGTGTTCATGCACTAACGGCCGCGAACGTGGATATGGTCGAGCTAGATTAGCGCGCGAGGGACGAAGGATGCACTTATACTGATTAAAAAAAGAAAAAAAAAAAATGCAAAAATATACTTGTCGCTGGAATGCTTTTAACGAATTAATATTTCCGCTCCCCTTACTACCCCTTCCCCTTCTGGCACTTTTGCGATACAATATTTACTTTTGCTCCGTAAGTTGTGTTTGCTCGCGTGTGTGTAGGCAGTCCCTATGCCGCTTAAATCATTTGTCGCAATTTAATAGAATGAAAAATAAATACAAATAACGAACTTTAATTACGGCGTTAATTATCCTCGCTCGCTGTAGCTCATCTATCAGCTGCGAAGTAAGTTTCGGGATTATTAGCGAATCTTCCGAAATTATTCGCAAAAAAGTGCGGCGATTAATCAACACTCGAGAATTATGAAAATCCGCACACAATTTATGACGAAGGTAATAATTGTTTTTTTTTTTTTTTTTATATGCTCTAATGTCATTGCTTATAACTTCCAATTATATATACGCTAATATTTTGCGTATTATCTCGCGATCTCAATAATGGAAATAATTTATCGAATATAAGAATGCCGGAAGTTTTAAGGCTCATGGTTTAGTCAGAAAAATATCCGGTTTAGTCGGAAAAATTCCCGGATATGACTGAAGGGTTAAATTCACCGATAGGTCGGCTTCGAAGGAAAAAAGGTTTTACCATCATGCGAACGCAGCGATGGGAGGCTGTCGTTGTCATCGTCAACGACGACGACGACGAAACGGAAACATGTGCCAGGATAGAAAAAGGACAACTGCATACGACGGCCTGAGAAAAATAGAGACCGAAAGGTAAAGAGAGAGAGAGAGAGAGAATGAAAAAAAAAGAATGAACGACGAAGGGTAGAGAAAGGGGAGGAAGAGATACCGCTGTGGAAAAATATAACCTGTTGGACCGCGAAAGAGCGAGAGCTGCGTAGGCAGGCACATGATGGAGAGAAGGACAAGCGCAGGAGAGATTGGAGAAAGAGAGAATGGATCTATGAGAGGGAGACCTCGGTAGAACGGGACAGCCGCGATGAAAGAAGAAGGGGAAGGACGAGGAGAGACGACGAGGGCAAACGAGTGAAACAAAGAAAGATATATATATATATATATAGAGAGAGAGAGAGAGAGAGAGAATGAGAGAACGAGAGAGAGGGAAGAAGGACGCGTGCAGGCATCCCGAACCTGCCTCAACTTCGACTCGACTTTCGCGGTTCGATTCTGATCCGATCGATCTAGCTCATCGGAGATAGCACATATCCGTTAGTATTTACACTTTGCTTTCGTTCACTGGCATAATGCTGTTAGTATGTGCTGTTTTTCTGCGCTCGCCTCCTCGCTCTTTCATCATCCCCTTCTCGTTATCCTTGAAGTTTAACAAAACGACTAACGGATCGCGTTCCAAAGGCAAGAGGGGTAACGTCTATTTTTCGAAACTTTGAAGGACACAAATCGTTACATTCCTGATGTTGTGTTTGCTCTAACTAGTTTCGAGGCACGATGATAGCAACGTGTACTGTTCTAATATCTCCAACGCAAATTTAAGCCTCCATTCGCGTTTCGCGTGATCGTTTCTCTCCATGAATATTATTGATACAATATATACATATAACGGTTAATGATACAATAATTTTAAAAAAATTGAAATTTTTTTGAAATAAAAATTATATGTGTATATGCCAAAAAATTTTACTCAACGCGTTCTATTTTTAATGGCTTAATTTATTGATTGAAAAATTCGATTTAATGCATATAGAGAAATGATTCCTTTTACATATCTCGCATTCGTCAGACAAAATAGACCTTGGCATAAATATGAAGCGCGAAAAAAAATGGATAAGCGCACATTTAACATAAATATGCAACGAGAATCGAAACAGAGGCATAAGTGATGGCATGAAAAAGGAATATAATTCGAATGGTGTCATCGGGAGCAATTTACATTGCGCCGAGCACGTCGATCGATAAATTAACGAGGCGTATTCGATATGCGCTTACATTTTTATCGGACCCGCTCGTCGTGGAACCGCGTTTCGACGGCTGTTATATTACCACTTTGAAAATCGCATAGACGGATATTCGAAAAATTGTTAAGAGGCATACTGCTGTTGTAATTCGTTTCAGTTACGGACGCTTTGGTCCCTTTTTGCGCCGATTTTCACTTTATCGGCCGATAAGCGCGCAGTTTTTTAATCGCGCTCGCGATATGAACAAAGATTAATGACGAGGAGAAGGATAAAGTAGGTATTTCGAATATTATTTAGCACTTTGCATTATTGCTCGTTTTGGTTCCGCGCTCTTGGCAGACTGGTTTAGGAAATCACTTCCTTATGTGTTCAATTTTCTTTATAAAAATATTTGAGAGAGAACTGCATATATATTTATGAGAGGTAATATTAAATTGATATTAAAAATCCTGTTTATCTCGATTCAACCTTATTATTCTGTCTATTACATATATGTCATTTTATATTATATTTAATAATTCAAAATTATTCTGATTATACAAATAATTTGTTTTTTATTTCAATATGCATTAATCGAATTATTATCTTAGACTACGAAAGATTTTATATCAGAGAATAAATTACATGTACATAATTTTTACACATTTTTAGAAAATAATATATCCCGTAATTAATTGAAAGGCAATAAGGCGGACGGCGAGCACGTGCGCGAATCGGGACACATCTCTCGCCGCAAAAATACCATCCGGGGATTATCTTTTATTTAGATACGTAGGTCTAATCTGGCTCGGTTGCTACGACCGAGGAGAAAAAAGTCGCGAGATAAGTGCGATCCGACTGAGTTCGTCATTGAATTGCGCGATTCGCGCCGGACGTGTGTCATCGAGGTTCACGCGATGATCGTCCGTCGATACTCCCAGTGATATTTCGAAGAAGTGGAAATTATTTACTTATGATACACGAACGCAAACTTCAAGAAACGATCGCTGACCTCTCCACGTGCATGTCAAGCGTGCATATTAATATGCAAGCTTTATCGATGTGCGCGTAATTATTTTTATAAAAGTAATATCGTTAAAAAATAAACAGCAAAAAATTAAATTTATTAGACAGATTGTAAGAAAGTTTAGTAGATATTAGTGAATAAATTAAAAAAAAATTAGGCAGATTTTGATTAATAGATTGGAAGAAAAATTTATTACACGTTCTGATAATTTTAATAATTTTAATTTTAATATTCTACTGTCCTTTATTTACCTTTATTAAATTGCTGTTATGTATAAGATATGTTTTACAACATTTATTTAATTTTAACTACACTTTTTTTAATAATAGATCATTTGACGAATTTTGGAAAAAAGAGGAATGTTGTAGGATTTAACATTTTTATCGCTCAAAAATTTTATTGATTAGTTAAGGAAAGCAGACAAAAATAGTTATATAAAATATTAGTTATATAAAAAATAACGAACTTTTTATTATTACGGGCTATTTTTTACGCCACGAAAAATAATTTTTTCTCGATTGTGCGAAAGCTCTCGTTTGTATCGCGCAAATATTATAATTAGAAGAGCAAGCTGATATGAAAGTCGACGAGAAGCAACGCGTTGCACGATGTATTTCGAATAATTTGGCGCGTATAACGCGCCGAGGTCTGCGCGGAATACAAACGGCACGAGAACAATTTTTTGAACTCTCGGTGCACTTCACCGTACCTCATCATGTCGTCGCCGCACGGGATTTACACAACTCTTTCAATTAAAACTTTTCCCCAGTTTATCTTCCCGCGCTCCGAAAAAAAAATTAGGTTCCACGCGCGCAGTAACGAGTTCCGTTAACGGAACGCGCGGTTGTTTCTGACCTTTTCGAGCTTTTGTTGAAATAATTCGTCATTCGTCACGCATCATAGGGCAAGGCAAAGGAAAGGGGAAGAAGAAAGGAAAGTTAGTAAAATAAGCATCGTCAAGGTTAACGTGAAATGAAATAAATGTCTCGCTACCTGAACGTATCTTTCGCTTAATGTTCTCGCAAGGAAGTTTAACCTTGAACCCAACGACTCGTTATTTCGTCGGTGGTCCAACGTTTCTCCTTCGTGCCGATAAGCCGGAAAAACATTACTCGAGTGTCTATATACATATAGATATATATAGCTCGGCTCACCGAGTTGCTTCATTCTCTCCCGTTCACGGTGAAAAAGTACCGATATATCACGTGGCGATATGAACGTACATGTGTAAATATGTGTATGTGTGATTACGGACTCACCTTGTGATGCTGCATGATGGCAGTGGACTTTCGCTTGGCGGACATATTCAGTTTGCCGGGATGCCCCCCTCTGTTCCCTCTTAGTGAGAAATATCTGCCTCGACGGTCTCTATCGGCCTGTCCGCCTCTGTCCTCCTGTCTCTCTATCCTTCGCTCTTCCGTCTGTTTTTCTCCGCTACTGACAAGCCATAGGCGAAGGCACGGCGACAATCACAAGGAGCACAAAGGCGGGGGGAGCGCGAGAATGACAACGATAGACGAATGCACGCGGTGACGCACTCTCTCCTCCCTACCGTTCTTGTCGTTTCCTCTTCTGTCTCCTTTCTTCGCTTCCGTCTGACGGCTTCCTCTGGCGCGTGGTACGATCCTACTCTCGTATATAGAGAATGAGGTGTTCTCTAGCGCGACCGGCACGTCGCGAGTAAACTTTCTCGGAGTATCGTGTTTCGTTTTTGTCTTTCTCTCTCTCTCTCTCTCTCTCTCTCTCTCTCTCTCTCTTTCTCTCTTTATCCCGCACGCGCGCGCGCACGGTTGCACTCCGTCCCACCTTGCGCTCGCAAACTTCAAGCTCTCACCCCGCGCACACCACACGGTATACGGCGGCGCCACGAAAGTTCCGCGATAAAATCCTCCCTCCCCCCCGCGCAGTTGTTGCAGTTGTAGCAGGTGTCGGTGCCGCGCGAAATTAAAACAAACCCGCGCGCTGCCGGAACAACCGGAAGAATGTCTCAACACTTCAAACTGAGAAAAAGTCTGTTTTTCTTTCACCTGTTTTTATGTGATCTCCTTTCTTTCTTCCACTTACACCTCTCACACGCGCGACTTACTCAGCTGTCCGTATTACTGTTTCTGTTTCTCCTTCGTCACGATGCAAGACGCGCGCACAAGGCAGCTCCACAAAGTCCATTAAACCGTTGAAACGGTATCGCGATCAGCTGATTCGGTCGAAACTCTGGATCATTCGGATCGAACACACGTCACCCGAATCATTTAACTCCAACCGAACGAATAGTTGTTTCGTATCGAATTCTTCCACAAAAGTGAAGAGAAGAACGGAATAATAAATTCGAAGTTGCCGATCCTCGTGCACGTTTCAAATCCTTGTGTTTAGAAGTTAGAACGGCGCCCGTCTGACGGCTCGATCGTAAAAAGATGAGCGGAGAAGCCTTCGCTCTCTGATCGTCCGATCTTGCTCGCTTTCCGAGAATCAGGAAAATCGACGATTGTCGCCTGCGTGTTCGCTCACTCTCTGTGTCGTTTAAAGCGAGAGGTGAGATTGCTCCGCGCTCGCTGACGTGGCCACAGACTGTCCTCGCATTACGAACGCTCACGGCGAACTGGCGGCTGGCGACGCGGCGACGACCTCCTCTTCTCCTCGCGCCGCTGCGCCGCCGCCTCCACGCCTCAACGTACCCCCTCCCCCGTCCCTTCCTTCTCTTCTCCGGTGTCCTCACCCCAGACCCACAGTAGAGAGCCTCACACCACTACCGCGCTTCACCCATACCCCACTCTCTCACTCGCCGTCAACTCATCCCCCTTCCGTCGGTTCCTCCCTCTCCCGCTGAAACCCCTCACCACAGTCCTTCGACGACCCGCACCGCTCTCTCACTCCCCAGCGGCCCTCTTCGAGCGCGTCAACTCCCCCCCCGCCTCCCTACCCCCGTCCCGCTCTCTCGTTCCCTCGTCCTCCCCTTCCTCACTGTGGTCTCTCTCTCTATCTCCGTTTCCCTCTCGCTCTTTCACGTTCCTGCTTCGCTCATCCCGGCGCCCTCGTCCGTTCCCCCTCACCCTTCCCCACTCGGTTCAGTGCGGCGGCGGCGGCGGTAAGGTAGGGTCTGTCACCGTCAGAACATCGAGGGGGCCGTTGGACGAGTAACTCGAGGGGGGAAAAGCGGGGGGAAGGGGGAGGGAGGGAGGGGGTGGCAAGAGATTCAAAGGGGCGTAAGGGGCCGCTGTCGGGCATCCGGTAGCGCGGGGAGGGGGAAGGGTGAGGGAACGGGCGGCAGGGACCTTTCCGGACGATGAAGGTAGAGCGGAGGGTGAGAGGGAGAGGGGTAGTAGAGCGTAGAGAGCGAGGGGCTAAGGGGCGCCAGCGCTCATCGGCCGAAGGGGCTTCCACGGGTGTGTTAGGCTTGTGCTTAGAAGGGTATGTGCCCACCGCTTTGCTCCTCCGATGTACATGTGCGCATTGCTACGTGGACGTATCTACGGTCTCTATCTCTCTGTCTCTCTCTCTCTCTCTCTCTCTCTCTTTTTCTCTTCAGACGGTCTTCCTCTATTCGAGTGTATTGCGCTCTATCTATACCACTCCTCTGTTCCTCTCTTTCTCTCCTCGTTTTTTTTTCTCTCTCTCTCTCTCTCTCTGTCTATCTAAATCTCTCTCATTCTCACTTGAGTCGTCTCTCTTCATTTCTCTGTCTTTCATCGTCTTCTCCTCAGCATCGGACTCTGTTCTTTGCACCATACTGTCACGCTAGTGTGCTACTACCGACGATACGTAACGCCGCCGCGGCTTCGCCGCGGTACTTGAGAGACGTAAGTTACGCAGCACCTCCGACAAGAGTGGTCTCTCCCGCCTGTACGCTTGCTTACTTGCCTGCCTGCATGCGACCTGGGCGAAAGAGGACGCCGGACGGGTTTGCTTGTCCGATGTATGCATTTTTAGGGGGAGCTCTCTCCGTTTAAACCTTTCGTATTATTAGCTCGTCGTCGTCGCGTCATGCCACCGGTCTGGGTTAATACCGGTGTCGACGATCCACCATCTAAATAACAGTGGTCTACTGCATCATATATTTATCTTTTTTCACGTGATTTAATTCGAGTAATTCAAATCATGTGTTGTTGCTCGTTGTTGTATAGCTACTTCATTTCTACAAAGCAATCTGTATATCATTACGTAGATTATAAGTAAACGTTTAACATCGGCTAATATTTTCATGGCACATTCTGTCGGCTTGATTCAAAGTGCAATAGCGATCATGCATTTTGATGAGATCGATTTTCAAAATATATGTACATATTATTCTCTCGTCTTTACTTTTATTTTTTAGGGACATTTTCCTATTTAAACCTTCCATATTATTAACCGGACCGGCCGTCGCATTACAGATTAATACCTTGTTGATGAATGTATAAGTCCAATAATTATAATATCGGGGCGGAGCGATTGTCAGATATATGTTCGTTGTCGTTTTTACGTAATTACAGCTTCAAGCATGTGGCCCGATCCAATTCGTATGATGAATCATTAAAAATCTGATTCGCGAAAACGACGAACATAGAATTATCTATCTGAAATTTAGCGGTTCAAAACTAAAAAAAAAAAGTAGATACGCTTCCGAAAAGTTCTAAAAATTTAAATTGGAATTAGGCAACAATGGACATTTTCTTTGAAACGATCTCATCTATACTGAGATTAATTTTTGAACAAAACTCCCTTGAAAACTTATCTAAAACTATATAAAATTATTTCTCAAGTTTTTGTCTCCGAATTCTCTCTAAAGTAATTGCAATTTTTACATAATGGAAGACATCGCGAAGTTAGCGCTCTGGTTTTGATATTTTCACTGTTTTAAACGACAGAACTCTTTTTAAACCAATTAAGAATTCTGGAACTCTTCAAGAAGTAACCAGAATTGTAATAATTTATTTTTCATTTTGAAAAACACAACTAATTTAAAAAAAAATGAAATGTTTATATGTAATGGCTTCTTTCATTAAATATCAATTTAAATCATAGCATATACGTATCGTATATACGTCTTGGAACATTACTTGTGAATAAACGAAACAATTTACAATGACACGAAAGGATTCGCGCATATTTAAAAGACATTGGTAATTTTTCAACAAGATCGCGATTTTCTTTTACTGTAAATTTAGAATGCGGTCAATCAATGCACCCATTTTATCGGTGTCGATATTTTAAATGATCGAATTTTTCAAAAAGTCCGAAATATTGTTCATTCAAAGCAGAAAAATCAAATATTTACGTAATAACTATATCAGCAAAAATAATACCAAACGTAAAAAAATCAATTTAAATAATTAAGACGATTATATATATATATATATATATATAACAATAATCTAACGTATAAATTTTCAAAATTAATATACATTGTCTACTTTATAAAAACACAAATATAATTTCGTACACAATGTATTCAAAAAAATACATCTAAAAATTTAAAAAATAGCAATATTGTGGAGGCCTTTTATAATTAGAATAGACGACAATGCTGCGTCGCCGGAATTATCTATGCGGCAACGTATATAGACAAACCGGCAAATGCCAACATAGAGATGACCTCGTAAATGGTCCTGCAAAGGATAGTCTTAAGAGAAATGAACAGGTTATCGGGCCGGCGTCGTAAAATGCTTTTTCTCTCGACTTTACGATGGTTATACTCTGCGCACAGACGTCCTCGGGGCTTCACCTGTCCGCTCGACTTCCTTCAAAAAGGCGATCTTTTTATTGGCCGGTCCGCGTACTTTATTTACGATGTCTTCTGCACAAGCTGCTTTTTTTTCTCTCTTTCTCTTTCTCTACTTTGAAAAGCAAAGGAAACTGCAGTCGCGATAAAGCGCGAACTTGTTGGGATTAATAATGTTTTCAACAATACCGTACGGAATGTACACGGTAAATAAATGAACGGATGGGTGCCTATGTGTGTATGCATACAGACACGCCTACGCTTTCGTGCTGTGTCGTCGATAATAAAAGTCATCGGCTTGTCAATTGAAAAAGTCGAAAGCATAGGAAGAAAAAGCACGAATTTCTTCCTCGATCCTAGAGAGATTATTTCTAATTCCTTCACGGACGAACATTCACCTTCTCCCTTATCGCGCCGCGGTACGCGATAACGATCTAAGCAACAGTTTGCTTCGACGGGAGTAAGAAAACTTCGGGACACAAGGAGCGTAAAAAAGTTTAAAACTTTCCGGCGAAAGTGCGATTTTTCCGATTCAATCTAACGTTAGATGATCCGTGTCTTACCTTAGGGAGATATACATAATCGCTTCGTTATCATTATTATCCTCATTATCACTCTTGTAAACGTCTTTATCAGTCTATTGAAGGATATCGCGTGGCTCTTGCATGAAACGAGAGAAGCGGCGGCTGCTAACTTAATTTATTACGAAAACTTTTCTTAACGTAGTAAGTTATATACGTCTTTTTCTCTTTTACGCTGAAGTAGCGATAGCATATTATTGGGTGCGACGAGCAATTAAATAATTAATCCTACCGCAATGGCTTATTATCTTTAATATTTTTATTTCTAGTAACATATTCAAATATGTACCTTAAGATTTATGCCATACGACTCTCTTTAGCGCAAACTATGCAACAATCGAGCCGAATGTGTGTGTACGTGTATACATACATAAAAGAGTTCTCTCTACCTGCGTACATGCATATGTATGTGCACACATGCACAGGGTGCGTCATCTCAGCGAGCGAACAAAGTCCACTTCGGCATTAGACACCCTTGGTTTCTGAAGCCTCGGGCGGTAGTTCCCCTACCCTTTGCCGTGGCACCCCTATGGATCTCTCTAGTCGAGCTCTCACCCTCTCTCTTCCTCGTGGCAAGACCCTTTCTACCTCTCCCCTTCCCGGCTGTCCCCGCTCTTTCCACGACCTCCCACCGCCTTCACTACCTTTACCCTAACCCTCCGTCTCTCTTTCTCCCTCTCTCTCTCCTCCTCTCTTCCGCCATTGCCGTCGTTCCTCATGTCAGCAGTCGCCTTCGTCCGTCTGCCTTTCCATCCTGCCGCCTTCTCCATCCTCCCACATCCGTCCGCTACCGACCTTTCAACCCAAGTCCAGTATGGGCGCAACGGGGGGTTTCTCCCTTCGCCTCCTTTTACCCTCTTCCCATCATTCCTCTACCTCTCCCTTAACCTTTCCTCGTCCCTTTTCCTCCCCTTCTGTTCCCGCTTTTCTCTTCTTCCGCCGCCGTTTTCTGTCTCTCTTGCGAGAGACGTCCCAACGTGCTATACCTCTGCCTTGGCTGTTCGTTCCCGAGTCTATTGCTCCGTCTCACTTCAACGTGTACCTGAAAATCGCCTCTTGCTCCTATTCGAGCGCTAGTGATTCTCAACCGTCGTCGAACGCAGACGACTCCACGACTGTTCCATGTTTTTCGCAAAATTGGAAAAGTCATCCTATGTGTTATACACCGAAAAGAAATTCCTGGATTTTTTTTTTTTTTTTAATTTCCTTTCGCGTCAACAATGACGAGTTTTAATCAAGTTAACGCCACCGTCTCTCCTCTTTCGATATAGCTCTTTTTTCTTTATTCTAATATTTATTTTATCTTATTTTCTTATGCATTTATTATTCACACATTTTATAATGATGATAAATTCTTATAGAAAAATGACAAAGCTAATTCATTGTAATTATCGTCAAAAAATGAAACGTAATTTCACGGTCATTGTAATTACATATTTACACAACTGCGGATTCGTCGAATTCCACATGGCTTACTCGCGCTGCGCGTTTCCTCGGATTTGAGTGAATAATTCGAGGCCCGACGAATCCGCGGCGCAACGTCGCCATAAACGACGGTTTAATACGCTCCGATTTCCAAAACTGCATCGCACAGTCCGGTAGTCGCGCTGCCTGCCTCACTTTGCATCGATCCCCGTAGAAAGCCCGCGCTCGTCTTTCGTCGATAATATTCGTAACGGGATATACCGGTACGTATAACGCCGACTAAATATATTACGCGCCAAGATGTACCGTTAAGACGCGCGCAGGATATAATCAGATAATCCCATTACGGTCGCCAAGCCTGAAAAGTGAGTGCGCGAACTGCTGTAGGATTTTACGGGGGTGAGGGGGCGGGGGATTGGCGAGGGGAAAAAAAAATTAAGACTGTACCGCGAAACTATTCCGATCGATTTTCAAGTTCGATATAACTTACGCGCGATTACGCGACTCATTCGTGGTGGTTAGTTTTTTTTTTAATCGCGTGAATTAAGAATTTGAATCGATTTATTACGATTGCCTTCATCTTCGATATACATATAGCTAGTTTTTTTCCGACTTCTTTTTAAGCGACAGAATATTTTTTTCGTATTGGCAGAAAATCAACGTTTCGCGCGACAACAAACTCGCGAAGATAATTTCCGTGACTGACGAGAAACATGGATATTGTGTGACGTAGCATGACGTATCGAAGTAATCGAACAATTTGGGCTTCCTTGCGATGCGTATCCTATATAGATTATAGATAACGCAAGATCAAGCTACTCGAGTTACGCGCGAAGAAAAAATATCGGCGATAGGATATTCCTTTTGCTCGATCGACGCGCATGATAAAATTTTTTGACGTTATCAAGTATTTTCACCTTCATATTTCGTCTTACATTTGCTTAATGACGTTTCTGTGAAAAAATACTCTTACGATAACATTGTTTGTTTACAGTAGCTTTTATTATTGTACGCGGCGACGAATATTACACGGCAATTAATCGATAGTAGCAGATAGACCTTCCCGATGCATGAAATTTCCTACTGAAGTCATCGAATTCTTAAATTCCTATTCATCTAACTTGCGACAAAAAAATAATTTATACACGTATGATCGAAGTTTTTCAGAGAGATTTTTACAAATTTACGGCTTTTTTAATGAATATTACTCCATTATCAGAGGATTACAACTGTATTGAAAGAGATTGAACAAGAGTGAAATACTTTAATTCCACAATCTTTATAAAAGAAATACTTAAAGAAATTAAGTTTACGGGAAATACATAGGAAACTCGTATAAATTATAATTTATACGAGTTTACGCGAAATTAAAGATATAAAAATGATCGAATGTTTTGCATTTCTTGGTAGAATTAATCTTCACGTTCAGCCATTAATTTTGCCTACCCATGGGTCATAATGTCCTCTTTTTATATATATCTCCATGAAAATATTTTGGCCGCTTCGCGTGACTGCATTAGCTCCGGTCGCGACCGGACGAGAACCATTGTCGCAGCCGATGCACCACCAGGTGCAAGGTTTCCAGGAGAGAGAAGACGCCGGCGCGCATTCCCCTGGCCCTTATGTACGCCACGATGTACATGGAGCGCGGGATACTCGACTGTGTGCACTATGCCGTCGCAAGAACCGAGAAAGAAACTTCAGCTCTCTCCTCTGCCATCACACATGGTGGCCACGTTGCCGCCTCCTCGGTGTGCTGAGATGCGATGTTCTCTCATCTCCCTTCTCGCCTCCTACGCTTCTTCTAATGCATTCCCCAGCGCTAATACGCGAGGATGGTTCGCACCGTGGCCACTCCGTCCCCATCGCGCGTGTAAAGACGTAACTCTGGACCGTACTTCTCGACGCGCTTTCTTCGTCGTCATCATCGTTTACGCTACCATCGTCGTTCTGGTTATACCTCTTACGAGGATGGTGGGAGACTTTTTTTAATAGTACCGAAGGAGGCTGACGGAACATGGAACTCATGGAAACGTATTTTCGAGATATGATCTCTAGGTGATATTACACTCGTTCGAGGTACGCGTTTCTCGATGAACAATCTTTATACAAAGCTAGGGAGAACGTCTTTGTTGAATTAAATAGTAAATCTCGCTAAGATCACATGAATAACGTAATAGCGCTGTGTTGAAAAAAAATTGATACAAAACTAAAAAATTTGCATTTTTTTAAAAAGAAACCATCCTCTATTTCCAATTATTTTCAAAATTCCGTTTCAATTCACAAATTCAAACAAATGAAATATCGAACGCGTTTGGCAAAGCCCCCTTTTGATCGTATTCATATATGTATGAGGCAAGAAGAACGAGGAGAAAGAATGATTTTCAAAACTCTGTTCAATAGCGTACTCGCGCAGCGATCATTGCACCGCGCATTAATATGCAAAAGCATGTGCGGCACAAAATGACGGCTAATAATGCATAGCACGGTTATGCGAGAGTTAATTAATGACTGGCGAATATAAAAGGTTCTCAAATATAAAAGATAAATAGCGGATTTTTTCTCGCTCGCCCCTGAATTTTTCACAGACTTTATATTGATGCCAAATACATTTGTTTGCAAAAAGTTGCGTCTCGCTAAGTCTTGTATTATAATGTTCATACACACACACATACATACATATAATAAAGATTATTCTATTATTATTATTACATGAGTAAGTAAATATATTTTCTGTCTTTATCCTACGTGAAATTACAAAAACTAATTTTGTAAAAGATTATATTTGCGGGCATAAAATTTGAAACGGCACGTATTCCTTAAATATTGCAATCGAGACGTGCGAGATGTTTTCTAAAATCGCGCATCGCAGATTTCGAAGGATCTAGGATCGGTCGAGTTCAGTGTATAGCTCTCGCCTAATTAATATCCAGCATACGATTGGCCGAGATACGTAACTAACGAGCGGATGAGACGCGCATGTCGCAAAGTCCTCCGGTAAACGGCGAAACTCCTCGCGAAAGCATCCCCGAGGAGGTGCGAACTTTCGCCGAGAGTTCGTGAGCGAGTATCCGATCTAACGAGGGATTTGACGTAAGGGGCAATTTGATGCATCGTCGGATTCATTACCTCCGTCTAGAGAGACGCAGTTTTGTCGCGTTGCTCCGATCATTTTATCGCTTACATCGAAATGTAAATCTAAAAAACTGTGGTGCAAATTGTTATCGTATGAAATATGCGCGATGAAATCGCAACTATATACGAAAAATATCATGAAATTTGTGGAAAATCACGATCTTCTTATCGCAAAGAATTAAAGAGATATGACAGATGAAGAATCGTTGTACTTATAGTTTTATGCTCTCATCATACTTGACATAGTTATTAATTATAAAAGGATAGAAATACGATTAGATCTCTTGGCTATTCTCGGAGCATTGTTGAAGGTGGGGCTCTGCCGGCTCGGGGAATGTTGGAAAAACTAAACTCCTTACCTCCCGCTTTCAAAGGAACGCATCCACGATGGTTTCGCGCATCAACGACGGCGGCGTACAAATAACAGCGCGCTCGTTATTCCCGTTGTTCCCAATTAGGCGGCGGGCGAATCAGCGCGCACGCGCGCGCGCGCGCGCCCGCTATTCATGAGAACCGGATAGATCTGGATCCGGTGATTCCGCGCGGGCTAGGCGCTACGATCATTGCAACGCCTGTTTGTATTACGCGACGTGGCCAATGACGGGTTGGGAGAGGGGGGTGGGGAAGGGGAAAGGGAGGGAGGGAGGACGAGGGAGAGCGGAGATGGGAGAGCGGGGCACGGGTGATCGGTTTCGCGTTCGGTTCGATCGCGCCGACATGAATTATTTACGCGGGTTTTGCGATATCGCATTCGCTCCCGCGCTGCGTGATGCCAGCGTTGTCTGTCGCGTTACCTCTATAATTAATATCTCGTAATTTGGATAGTCAAAGCACGACGGTAGAATGTGTTACACGAGCATCGTACGCTTTGCACGCTGTATATTGCTAAAAGCGTGATCACGGTGGCTTGTTAATGCTTGATATGTACGAGTGCAATATATATTTTTATTATATTATATTGTACATTAGAAATATATTTTATTTCTCTCTCTTTTTCTCTTTAATTTCTTCCTTGTGTCAATTTTAATTTGTTTTTTTTTTTTTTATAATTACATGTAAGTTACGAATTGTCGTACAAATGTGTAAGATTTTTAAGAGAAAAAGTAATTTAAATAATTTATTAATAAATAAAAAAAGGATATTTGATTTTTAAGAGGCTTTAATGCATCTATTTTAATGTTACATAAGCATGCAGAATGATAATACATGTGAATCTAATGACGATTTAAGTATTTCATGCTTAAGTAAAAGTTCCTTAAGTAGCAATTTGCTATTCCGTTATCTTATGTCTTTGTCACAAAATTTCTCAGACAATTATACTTTAAGAATCATTTAAATTCCATTTATTTCTTATTTCTTGCCACTTGATATTTCTCGTCACGTAGTACGTTAGTTCGTTAACCGGTGTTTGGAAACTTCGCGCTCAATGATGATGGTTTTCATAAATAATTGAGAATTCTTTCTAAAAGCGCGTAAATAGAAACTGAAATTATCCTTCGCTTTCCTCCGCGAGCTCATAACCCACAGTAATATTGAAATAGCCAGCGCACCGAGTCAATCGCACGAATAGATCGACCCTTTTCGCAAACGGACCAACCCAGGACATCGAACTTGCGTCACTCGGCCGTTCCCTAGAAAATCTATAGGAACCTTCAATAATTCACATCGCTGCGATGCTCCCGATCGAAATGTTCCGTCGCGCAGGAAACACTAATGCCATTTCGAAATTGCAGACAAATAATTTCAGAATCGACAAACTGCGAAACTTTCGGATCATGTTAAAGTTAGGAAAATTATCTCTTTAGATCAAAAAAATTATTAGTTTAAAACGTGAAATAGTGAAAAATTGTATTTTTTCGAACGCAAAATTATTACAATTGATCAGTATCTTATAATAAGCAACCCACTACAGCTTTTAAATATATATATATATATTATATATAAAATTTATCTATAATCCCGCTTTATGGTGTCACATTTTTTATTCTAGAATCTGTTTACTATACTTTTACTATACGATTGTTTCTTCTCGGAACACCGTGTATAATTGTACGTACATGCATGTACGCTTGCACACATGTCTCGCTATCATCGCGCCGACGAGGTGGGTGCCACCCACTTCTCGATCTACCTACTCGACCGAGTCGGTCGTCCTTTGCGTTAAAGGGGGGAACCGAGTGCACCGTGCCACACGTGCATTCACGTATGATCCTCACACGTGTGCACGCCGACTGGGTATGATCCTGTACATGGAACTCGTATGCGCGCAGCGTGGTGCATCCTGGGTTACTGGGAATGCACTCCCTGGACCGTCGTAAACGCACATATATAGGGTGTTTCAATGCAAACGTCCGCAGAATTTCTCTAATATTTCGTTCATTAAGCCTTCAAAGATGTAATACTTATGACAATTTGATACGCCTTTCGATTAAAGATGTGATGAAGATTCAATAACATTCATCTTTAAAATGTTAAGATAGCGCCAGATGCATTATAATATTGTCGATAATCATTGTTGAGTCGTTCTTTGCTGATCCTTTGGCTCTTAATTTTTCGTTTAAAATTTCTTAAGAATTAATAAACATACCGGCAGCTCTTTATCTTCATTAAGATTCATACCGATAGATTCGTAAAAATCAACTGACAAAAATTTTCTCAACGAATGCAAATGCCGCCTCACGCAACATGCCGCGTCCTCCTTAATTAAGAATGTATCTAGGATAACAGCTGTAAGATATGCCGAGACTTTCTAAACCATGCGGTACTAATTGAAGGGTTTAGCAAAACGTATAACCCACTTTTTAAGAAGTTTAGGAAATAAAATTTCTTTAGAGTTTTGAGAAGATTAAGTTTCGTTAACTTTAAGATTAATTTCTTCAAAACCTTAGAAAAGAATAGATTAAATCATTTTTGCGCTGAATCTATTTCATTTCCTCTCAGACTCTTATCTACAGGACTTGCTCGTCACGAGAAAACCATCGACATTTCACGAAGAATAAATATGTTCTAATTTTGTTTCAAAAAAGGACAGTCTGTCGACTAATATCTGGCAAATTCGTATGCACGTTCATGCACACGTGCGATCCGGTGCCGAAGAGGAAAAGGGATAGAGAAAGAAGGTAGAAGAGGAGAGTCGCGCGTGCAGAAGCAGCTCGCGCACCGTTGCCAACGCGATAAAACCAATCACCGAAATAACCGCAGACCACCTCAGCCGGCTCCCGTCACGGACACGTGGCCTCGCGAACGCACACATGCGCGACATCACAACCCGTGCCGATACGACAACCACAGACAAGCTCGCGATACCTATATTCGTATTCATCTCGATATTTCCCCTTGTTTCGTCATCATCTCTCTCTCTCTCTACGTTCGATTCTCTCCGTCATCGATTACAGATCTATAGAGAAATGTATTTATGCATTCGCGAAAACCAAGATAAAATAAAAGTAAAAATAAATCTTATATAAAATTATATACGAGTAAAAAATAAACGGTTTTTATATAAAAAAAAACATATATATATATATATATATATATATATATATATATATATATGTACCTTTAAAATTTGAAGAATCTCTCCATTTAGAATCTCTCCATTTAGAATTTAAATGATATTATATATAGACAGATTCTCTTATCAGGAATCGTTGATTGGCTTACAACTTTCGTATAAAAAATAAAAATATGTAAAAAAGATTTAAATATATCAAAAATAATATTTTTTGCAAAATACACTCTCCTTTTTTAAATAATATTTATTTACGTAATTATAAAACATACATGCTGTATATAAACACACAGAAAATAAATGGCGCCAATTCTATTTAAATATTTTCTAGGATATTGATGAATTACGACCCTGACTCTTCATCATTCCATTCCACCTCTCAGCTTGGATATCCGTTGATCTCCCTCCGTTTCCTTCTCTCGTCATGCATACCGTGTATATATATGTATATATATATATATATATATATATATATATATATATCTACGTATGGGAGCTGGAGGCGTGCGTACCTTCGAGCGCTGCGGCTGGCCGACGGTACCGCTAAAGGTTTAATTAGCGAATCGGTTAATCGGATACGTGACTATTAGCGTGAAATCCGTGGCGCGAGGATGGCCACGGAAAAAGCTCACTTTTCGCGCGTAGAATCGTGACTCGTTTGTATTTAGGCGCGAGAAAAGTCTCTTCGACAACTCCGAGTTATCGATTTATTGCCCGACGTTAACTTACCATGTATATCAGACATGCTGTGATAATATTACGGCAATCGCGATAGTTCTCGTCTTATAATTAGATGTGAATTATAGAATATGTTACCTCCTAAAGATCAATACTTGTAATCTTAATTTTTTATTACTTAGAAGTATACGATCGCGGATCATATACATGTAAGATAGTAAAATAGCAGTAATATGTACAAGTAATTAATTGATATTAAAATCGTGCAAATACTCTTGTCAACGTATCGCGAAATCATCGATTGGCTCCGATCTTTTTTTTCATTTCAACATTGGAATACAGGATTTTTTTTGTACGGTCGCGTGAAGGACTAACACCACTGGACTCATTGACCAACATTCTTTCCATGCAATCGTTGGTAAACCAGAGTTTAAGAGAGCGAGGCGCGCGCGTAACGACGACAATTTATGCGCCCGCTCGGGTTTATACGCATACAGAGGGTGGGGACGGAGGAAAACGGCGAGGGCGGAATGAAATAAAAAGAGAGAACAAGAAAAAACGAGAGACGAACGAGAATAAAGGGGATGACCGTCGGACGCGTTTTGCGGCACTCGCCTCTCTAACTACCGCATAAACTTTCGCCCCCCGAAATCTTAAAATAGTCGCAATAATTTATGTGTCCTGTTGTAGCACCTTTGCCATAGCGGTTTTCGTCGTCTTTTTGAAATACTTGAAATTATCTTCGCTAATGCGATTAAATTCAATGTCTGTTCTGGACGATTTCTTGTGAAAATAATTACTTTACTGTTAATAAATATTTTTGTAATAAATATTTTTAAATTAATTTTAAATTTAATTTTTTATACATCCGTCGAATTTTGAGAATCAATAGAGATATATTCAATTGTAAAAATTTTTGAGAGAGATATATATATATGAAATATATTTGTATTACGGTCGATGAATATATGTCTGTGCACTAAAATCACATAACTAAAATCATAATATGGAAACATCTGCATTGAAGCATTTCAACGTTTGTACGATTATCACGCGTTTGTTGCGAGCGGTAGCAGTGGCAGTTACCGCGGGATCTCGCCGCGAAAGCAAAGAGTTCTCGCCGAAGCTGTTTTATAATGCAACGCGTTTCCGCAGCGAAAAGTTTCCGCTGGAAATCCACTGCCACCACTGCCGCCGCGTAGCGAGCATCGTGGCGCAACTTCGCGAAAACGCCCGTCCGTGCGGTAGAATTTATGCCAGGTCTCGTTACGATGTTGCTCAAACGCGCGCGGTTCTCGTAATTGTGCGTTCGGCGGCGAAAATGGAGAGGCGGAAGTTTCGCCGCGGCAAAATACCGTCGCGATAGAGACGCGCGGAAATTTTCGCGGCACTGATATATTTCCGCTACCGTGCTAATTGTTAATTATCTCCATCCCGACGACACTCTCTCAGATATTCTCTATCCTAATAGATATTCACAATATATTTCTCTCTTTATTGATCTTTGTTACGGTTACTGATCTTAATTTCAAGTCCAAAAATTTACACAATATACAGTCTTTTCAATAATAATAAATAAAAAATGTATCGTTACTAAAAGTGTTGGTAAACATTGTTTTTGAATGTCATAATGTTTACCTGACAACATCATATTATGTTTATTGTATATATGAATTTATTTTCATATATATAAATTTATTTTTCATATATCAATTTCATAGCCTTATGGGTTGAATTTGTATCATGTATCTTGGTAGTTATTTCGATTTTTGATAATCATGCTGCTTCCAAAATGACCATCACAATTGCTGTTGCGTTTTAGATAAGATAAACTTCATGCACCTCCATGAGACTTGGTACTTCGCTACATTCGATACGAAACGCCTGCTACACAAGAGCTAAAGATAGCGAGACAGGTATCTTTGACATCCGCTTCCTGCTGAAAAAGCACTATCTTCTGAAGGCAGATAAAGACGGAGAGAAAGTCAACTCCACTTTTCATTATTTGTTTTTAATACATAAAATCTTTTAGTTTTACATAAAGAAACAAACGTATAGATATTCTTTCTGATATTTTTCATCAAACGTCCCAAGTCTAAATGATCAATATCTTTGCATGTGACATAAAAATATTGCACACACAACAACGAGCGTATTCGTTCTTATTAATTGACGATAATAAATCTAGAGAAAATGATAGAATACGTATGTAATGTTGAAAATTGATAGATCGTGTTGTTGCGTTGGCGAGTATCTCAAAGACGGATAAGTTCCTATACTCTGGAATATGGAAATTAAATCAGGATTTCACTTAGAGAGACTGTATTATATATCGCAACGTACATCACTATCAGATTTAATTTTATACGTGCTAGTATGTTATACACACAGGCCGCGGGCTAGGAGAAAAATCTCGCTCTCGCGTTCTCGACGCCTCAATTATCGTTAGCGCGAGCGACGTGCGTTAATGTAACTTACGTTATCATACCTTATTACACGAATGTAGCATAATGCATTACCGCGTCCGTTAATGTTCCGCGCTTTCTCGCCATCGCTTCCCCGCATGCAGATGTAACAAAGTGCGTAAGGTGAAAGCGAAAGGGAGCCATCGCTTGCGCAGGTAAGACGATATTCGCGACTAACGGTAAAAAGCTTCGTTCGTTATGCATGCTTTCGTAAATGAATATGTTAATTTATAGAAGGAACTAATTAAGAGAAAATAAGTAAATTCTATTTAGAGCAGTACCCGAATTATTTAATTGCCTTTACAAAAAAAAAGTAACGTCTTTTTATATTTATCCGTCATGTATAAAAAACAATTATATATCTTTAAAAATCAAATTTAAAATGTTACATTCTTAAATCTCATTTATTGAAAGAATAAATACTTATCTGCGACGACGAAGAGCTTTGTTTACTACGTACATATGCTCATGAATAAAATAATTGTAATCGAGATGGTCGTTTCGTTTTCAAAATAATTAATAAGATAACGATTTGTAACAAAAAATCTTATGCAACTCCTCCGTAGGGGTGCTTCAACCCGCGATTTATCCTTCCTCGTTTCGTTCTCCCCAATTTTTCTCACCAGCGATCCTAGCCCCGACAATAATCCAGTCACGGAGCCACAGGGTATTTTTTTTTTCTTTTTTTTATTACGCGCCGAGCAGGCACCGGCGAAACCACAAAGTATCGTCGTAAAATGATTCCTGAGAAGGGGCTGCAAACTAGAAAGATCTGTCGGGAACAAAAAGGATTTCGGAATAGGAAAGTTCAATTTTTTGATACTTTTGATGGTATCCTTTGTCGGCGATCTTTCGATTGTCTCGACACGTCGCGGACCAGGTATATCGAAATTATTTATCGTTCGCGATCTCTCTCCAGATACGTTACGTACAAGTGGATTTTTGCCAGCCGGTTATATTTTATCGCCGACGCAGAGAGCGACGAGGGAAGAAAACAGCACCACGTTATTTTCCACAGGGAAAAGTCACGTAAGAGCCGGGAGGATCCTTCGACTTTCAGCAAAAAAGAATAGCGGGTGGATGAGAAGAGGGAGGGAGGGGGGGGAGGGACTCGTTCTATCCGGGGCCGAGTCTCTTTCCTTCGGAGCTCTTAGGACCAGGCAGGACTACTCTAGTTTCGAGGTTATCCCTAGATAGGGAAAAAATGTCTCGGCCACAGCAGCTGGGTAAAATCGTATCTCCTCCGCCATCCGCATCCCCCTGGCTCTCTTTCCACCCTAGACGAGAAGGGGTCGTCCTCGTTGTCGGAGAGTATTGGCCGCCACGAGCAAAAACCTTGGAGCCGTATGTACGTGAGCACGTGTGCACGTGTGTATAGTGCGCGCGGCTCTTCGCCTCTACGTGTACGTGTCGGGGAGAACGAGAAAGAGGGTTGAGAGAAGAGAGAAAGCAGGCGAAAGGTGGAACGGTAGATATAGGAGAGAAGAGAGAGCGAGAGAGAGAGAGAGAGAGAAACTCAGAGTAAAAGAGAGGCTTGTAGGGAGCCACAGGGAGGGGGAGGGGGAGAAAGAGCATGAGGAAAGCGGACGATAGGAAGGAGGGGGAGAGCGGCAACAGAGGAGAATTGGAGGGAGATGGGAAGCTCTGTGAGATTCGTTCCAGCGCACACAAGCCATCCTATATTACGGAGCCTCACTCTCTATCCTACCGCACCTTCCTCCGCCTCTCCGTCCCTCTAGCCCCCGAGATGAAACCCAACTTCTCTCTGCTACCTCAACTCACACTCCCTCGCCACCCTTCAGTCTCCCTCCCTCCCTTCCCCCCACCCCTCCCACCTACTCACTCCGCTTCAACCACCCCGTTCGCCCGCCCCGTGCCCTTCCATTCCCTCTTCCCGCCGTCTCTCTTCGCCATACCCTATGTCGGAGAGTAAGGGAGTCCTTTGGGGTTGAATCGAGGGAGCGGTGAGAGGGCACGTCGGTGCGGAGGAGGTAGAAGGACACGGCCGAGAGAGGAACGTATCCGCGAAGCGTTGTATGTATCGTCGTCGTTATGTACGTATGTGCGCACTGTCCGGTATGTATGTATGTAACGGTACACGTGCACGTGTCGTGCGTTGTGCGCTTACATAAATGTGTGTGTGTGTGTGTGTGTGTGTGTGTGTGTGTGTGTGTGTGTGTGTGTGTGAAGAGGTGAACGCCGCCGCTGGACGATATTAATTTCTCTGCGAGGGCTTTCGTCCACCTCTACCTTCCCACACCGCCCGCGACTGCATGGAACGTCCCCCGCGAACCAACTCTCTACGACCATCACCTACCACCCCCCACGCGCCCCCCGCGAGAGAACGCTCCGAGTTGTGACTTTCGGCGGTCATTTCAAACCACCCGCCTCCCCCTTCGTCCCTATCCACCCTTTACTCGTCCGCCGTTCCTTTCACATTTGTCCGAGGTTCGTTCGCCGTGGACATAGTATGTCCTTTGCAAAGTCTATCTTGCACTTAAACAAGCTAATCACGTAGGATTCATCTAGAATTCATAAATAATAATGAAAGAAGAGAAATGTAAAGAAAGGAATGTAAGAAATATAAAGTATTGTATTTGGTTGTATGATCTCTACTTGAAATATAATTGCTCTTTTCTAATGTTCTTGTAAGTACCGGATATCCGTTCTCGCGCAGGTAAGAGTTTTCACTGAGCAAACAAATCTGTTTCTCATTTCTCTCAGAAACAGCTGGAAATGATTTTGTGACAATCGGTAGGATTTAAGAGGTACAATGTTTTGTTCGCGAGGAATGCGGAGCCATTATATTCAAGGAGAACTGAAAAGTCGAAAGCCTTTCACAATGCACCGGAATAATTCGAACATAATATGATTTGTCATTCTTATCTTTCCGTGTTTGTATATGTGGATGACACGTAGTCTATAATATTTCATGGAAACATTTCAGTGTCCTTTAGCACTTTAGAGCATTGTTTTCTCGTCCATGAAATCACAGGAGAGAGTTTAATGGCACTTGGTGCTTAATCATATTCTCCTCTCTTCTCTCATTTTGGCGATCGCGTTTTATCGTCTAGTATCGAATGGCTGCACAAAGGATTGCAAAGTTGCAACCGATGATGTTGCTCGGTACAACGATACCTGCGCGCTGCCTTTTATTTCATAGATCACTAGTTACGGCCCGCGGCATTTGCGTGAATTTAATTAAACAAACAGAGTTGCGCGCTTACGGCTACACATTTTGCAAACAGAAACCTCCGGTAATCGTATCCTCACCTCGGTAACCGGAGGCTAACTATAGGGTGAGGTCAATCTTGCGATGCGGCTCCGAAATAGAGCCCGATCGATTGAAACGGATTTGAATATGAACCGTGTTAACGCCGATTGCCATGAAAATAGAATGTTAAAGCTATGCATGTGATTAATGGATTGGAATCTACTGGCGATATTGACAGATATGATTTTTTACGATTCCGAATCGATTTTATAACCGTAAGAGTGATTTTTCGATTATTAAAGTAACAGTTGAAATTAATTAAATAATTTCAATAACGTAAGATATTACACGTTCAAAAGTGTCTCAAATATTTTTGTATATTGTTCATAAAAATTAACTGCACCTTTTCGTGCATAGCATTAAAAATTCAGAGCCGACTTAATATAGTTGACTATAATAAATAGGAAGCAATAATTATATCAAATATTTGGCGGAAATGTGAAGCGTCGAGGAAAATAAAATCTAAATCATTTGCGTATCTATTACTTTGATCGTTCTACCGCTCTTGGTGTGTTTTAGTAAATATAACTTTTGAGAAGAGACCGGATATTTGTTTCGCCCTCCACTTAAGTGATATATTCATCGCGTCCGGCGGCGACGTGAAAAATACCACCGAAAACAGATCGACCGGATTTAGACCTTTTATATACATAGTCTGCTATTGCCGCGGCAAGGCAAACGGGAGCGCGCTTTAAAGTTGCACGCCGCACTTAACGTAAATCAATCCATCGTCAATCTAGCGCGCGAATCCGCGGTGTAACGGAGGAAATTAAATTTTTCTTCTATTTAATATGAGACCAAATGCATTTGCCGCTCTGGCGCGAATAACGATTTTCGCCAGGAAAAAACAGCATCGTAGTCGTCATCGTTCTCGCGAGAGATAGACCGCCACGAAATTGAATTATAGCTGACAGATGAGGAGCGAGATCACGAGTTCGGCCAAGTAGCAGCGCCTTGTCGCGCAAAAGTCGAAAAGTGGAACGCGCATTCCATCGCGAGGTCCTCCGTCCTGCCGTCTTGCCATCCTGCTTGGTATGGACCGCCGGTTCGGGGAATCCTTTTGTGATCTCGTTGAGGACGATCACGCGTCCATCCCCGAGGAGTCCGGGGAAGAAGGGATCGCCGGAGTCTAAAACCCGTGATATAGCCACCCTCATCGCGCGCATAAATCACAATAGAGGCGGAAAGTGGCGTGGAGAACTTCTCAAGCAGAGATATGTTCTCGGTGTAGTTCTCTTCCATCCCTCCTCCCCCTCCTCGACCGTTCTTCTCGCGTTCCTTGGTCCTTGCCAATACTTCCAGCCTCTTCTTCTGCTTCTTCTTCTTCTTCTCTTTCCTTCTTCTTTCCCCTCTTCGTCTTTTCCTCCCCGCGTCTCTGCCGACTCACAACCAGTCATCCTTTTTACGCGACCCGTACGATTCCCCTCGCCAAGTTTTAACGAAACAGTGACACTGGCCACTGGAACTGTCACTTGATTTATCATAGCATTTTATATCGTGCGTTTTGTGGAATCACGCACAGACTAACATGAAAATAGCAATTTAAGCGTGAGAAAAAGAAACAGTTGTAGATGTCGGCTAGAAACGACATGAAAATAAACGGGAAGCACAATTAAAGTGTAAAGTCTTTTTGAGCTCACATTACATTTGGGGGAAATGGAAAATTTCATGGGAACCCTTCGCGGAAAAATTTCTATCTCACGTGGAGATAAGTCGCTGTACGTTAACGGATTTGATACAATGCAATATACGTGTTTGCAATACACGTATATGCGCGTATGCACCTGTATATATACGTTTATCTCTATATAGCGCACAGGTCTTATATAGACTCAAGAGCGAGGTACATGTGTTCACATGTATGTTGGACTCTTACTCGTATGTGTGTGTGTGTGTGTGTGTGTGTGTGTGCGCGTGGTATAGGACGGCACAAGGAGCGGGGGACGGGCGGAGGGGACAAATATAGGGGCGGAAAGACCGAACGTCGTCCTTTATACCTTAGGTGGTCCCCGTGGATCCTAGCTGAGTCCTCCTTTCGTATCTTTACTCCCATTTCATCTCCTCGCCACCCCACCGGCTTCCCAAGCCGCCCTTATTCTCTCCACTAGCCTTTACCGCGCTCTCTTCTCGGATCGAGTCTCTTAGGTTGGGTTTCTGTTCTCTTCGTTCTGTTCGCTTCGTTCCTCTTCTCTTTTCTCTCTGACCACCCCTCTGAATCGCCCGAAGCAAAAAACCTTCTAGCCTTCCACGAAAGGGTAGGAACGATGAAGGGGAGTGTCACACCGTCGTCGGATGAAGGTAGACAGTTATCTTTCAGAGAGAGAGTTTGGCCATGATTTTTGTCGCCACTCTGAGAATCAATAAAATTTTATGACGCTTTTATATATGGAGCCTTGATTAACCGAAAGTAAAGTGACATCGGTAAAATAGAATTATAGAACTGTATAAAGTATCATCCAATATATTCACTGCTAAAAGCAGCAGCATTATGCAGAAATCATTGCGACAAGAACTGAGAATTTATCTATTCTTAAAAATAAATCTGCGAACGTTCTAAAATAGAGATAACGGATAAAATAGAGGACAAGTCAAAAATTTTTGATTTATAATTATAAAATAAATTGATAATTTCTCTGTATCAATGATAACTTGAATAATATGATAAAACTTTTCTAACTTGAACAATATGATAAAACTTTTACAGATCAAATCTCGAAATTGAGCTGAGAAACAAAATTTCTGGAAACGTTAACTTTGTTCTTTTCCATTTTTGGTCAAAAATATTCAAGAAAATTCTGAAATCTTGAATATTTTTCTTCGAAAAGCAGAAAGGCATCCAGGTTGCAAAAGAATGCAAAGAGAATATATTCGATTGAAAATGCAACGGAAAGGGTCAAGGTTTTTTTGAGTTTCTAATTCCATTCTTAGGAAACTGAATGTTAAGCCTAAGTAAGTTTTCTTCTTTTGGCTCATATCATTCTCTCGTTGTGAATATATCTTCTACGCTTATCAGAGTCGACTCTTTTAAAATTCTAACATTAAAAAGATATATATTTCGTGTACATTGATATCAATTTAAGCTATTGATTAATATATATATATATATATATATATATATATATATATATTTTATATATAATTAATGAAAAATATTTTTTTACAATAATTTTCGCCAAATTTTTTTTTAAAGAATAAGTGAAAATAAATATTTAAAAAAATATTGTAAGATAAAAGAAGCAGAATTTGTATGTTGCTTTAAAAATTTTTCATATGTAAATATTATTATTATTATTATAAAAAACTAGACTTTCTACTATTGATTAATTAATTCGTTTAGCTAAAAAAGAGAGTACATATTTTATCACAAATTTTATTTAGACTAATTGTGCATTTAGACGTTATGCATATTCCGGATGATTTTCCGTAATAAAAATAGAAAATATTCGATAATCGTATAATATGTAATCGTTCATTCGTTGATTTATTCTTATGATTAATTTTATGAATATACAGAAAGGGTATATTGAGCACAGGCAGATATATATATATATATATATATATATATATATATATATATATATATATATAATTTCATAGTTTTATTTTTTCGGATTGTATCGTCTCCAAATTTTCGGCTAGTTCTTCATACTACGTATATGACTAATTTCCAGAATGTAAGAAACAAGAACAATGGGATCAACCAAGTACAATGCTAGATGACCGCGCAGTAGTTTCTTCGAGGTAACACGTTGGGATTAAACATTTCCTTTGTTCGTTTCGAACCCGAGTCGTCTGTCCGGTCGGTCTTATACCCCTTTGTCCTCTAGTGTCTTTTTGCAAAGAACTTCTCCTTCTGACCTGATCATCTTTCTCGCTTGCTCTTTCTCTCTTTCTGCTGGCGTCTCTTTTTGTCCTCACTTTCTTTCGCTCCTTCTCTGTCCCTCTCTCTCGCTCCTATTTTCCTCCGCCTTCCTTCTATAGCAGACCCTTAGGTAATACCATCGTAGCTGCCACCCTGGACACCACCAAGTCCCCCACAATTCCGATCTCCACCCTTCGTAGACCGAAACTCGCATCCCGGCTTCCATCCAACCAACGCGTACCCCCGCTCATCCCTCCATATTCTCGTTCTCTCTTCCCGCATTCTCCATACCCTGTTACTATCAACCTCTTTCTCTCAACAGCAACGTTGAGAGAAGGAGGTTGAACAACGTCTGGGCGCTGCGCGGAGGGGCGCTTGGGCGGAAGGGTAAGTTTCTTGTTAGGGTCCAGACTCACTGGCGACTCCTAAGTTGCTGTAGGCATGTGCCTTGTGGGGCAAAGGAGAAGCGACGGGACAAGGGAGGAAGAAGCGGCCAACGTAGGAGCGAATATAGTTCCGAAGCACGGGAGAGAACGGACGGACGGACGGGAGAGGTAGTGAAGGGTGCAAACAACCGTGGCTGGACAAACAAACCGATGGACCCGAAACCTCGTCGTGATTTGGATTGTTTGAAGATTAAATCAGCCTCGAACTACGACCGAGTTCGACCACTCGAGCCGCAATGGACATCCGAACGACGGAGACGACGACAAGTAGGAAGATCTCACCGGAAAGGTTTCCAGCTGGTGGAGATTTACCTGATCCGCCACATAAATTGACAATCACTTCTAATGTTCGATATTGCGATCCGAGTAGAATGCATTTGACAAATGGTACCTTTTGAGGTATATGCAACATTGTAGAAACAACTAATCAGTATATCAATAAATCATATCTTATCATGCGACATTTACATATCCTAATAATAATCAATGCATTTAAACAATATTATTGTCGATTATTGATGCTAAAACGAGAGGAAAATTTTATTTAAAATATAGTATCTTTGATTTAAAAAAAAAAATTAAGTCTGGTTCCGAAAATTCTTGTCATTAAAATTTATTATTTAAAAACTAAAGTTTTTAATGTGTTTCCACAAAATAAAAAACTTATTAAAATATATTTAATTTACGCTAGTATGAAATGTTATGTACATAAATATAATATATTATTCAATAATATTATAGATTATAACTACGAGATTTAATATGTTTTTTTGAATTTTAATATTTCAGCAGTAAAAATCCTAGCTCAATTCTACAAAAAAAAAAAAAAAATTATCTGTATTACAAAAAATTGATATTGTTTTTTGTACGTTACTTCTAAAAATTTAAACGTTCTTTCATTCATAAATTAATCAATATGTATCCAGCAATTAATCTTTGCGACTCGGATCTCGCAGTCGGTTACGATGTTGCAGAGCAATATTAGATAAGATAGACGGAAAAATCGATGGTTCTTCGGTGGAAAGCGCGAACCCTGAACTCGGCTAGCAGTTTCACAGCCGTGGATCGAAAGCGTGTTCGATCGCTCGCACGGCCTAGACTCCGACGGCCGCGAGAGCGAGGTGAATGTTCTTCGCTCGGCGGCGCGCGCGTACGGCCGGACATTATTTAATAATGCATTACTACGTACATTAACGCGATACAGCGGCCATATGTGACGGTGGTGCCTAAATACATCCTCGTGCGCTCTATCGCACGTGCGTTCCACGTCCGCCTATACGCGCGCGCCCGCGCACGTGTGTATGAGTGCGCAATAGCGTGCTCGCATATAAGCACGTCTCCTATCCTTGTATACCTTTCAGCGTGGTGACGAGTGAAAGAGGGGTAGCTATAGGGAACCAACCCCTTTCCTCTCTTCCTCTGTCTCTCATCATCCGACTCTCTCGTTCGCTTTACCCGCTCTCTCCCTCTTTGTCTCTTTATCTTCCTTTCCCGTTCGCTCTTCTATCGTACGGTGTGCCCCTTCACATATACGTATCTGTGCGCACATAGACATATGCACACCCATACGCCCGTGCTCGACACACGCACGCGGTACGCGTTTCTAGTGGGCTGTATATTTCAGGACTGCGGGCATAGTTACAGTGCACCGTGCAATATGCACGCTGTGGAGGGTGCGGACTGTAGCGTTCGAAGCCTCCGAGTGCAACGTGCTAGGGCGCAGAAAGAGAGAAAGAGGGAGAGAGAGAGAGAGAGAGGGTGGATAGGGAGAGATAGCCGCACGGAAAGGGAGGGGTGGGTTTAAAGCTAGATGCAGTGGACAGCGCGGTGGACTAACTGGGGCTCGTGTTACGGGGCCGCACATCGGTGAACTTAGCGTACCTATATGCCTGCAAGCAGAGAAACAGGGCAGAGTGCAAGGGCGATAGAGAGAAAGGGACGAAACGTGCCGACCAGATAGGACGGTGAAGAAGAGAGAGAGAGAGAGAGAGAGTGAGAGCGGACAAAGGTCGCATGCGGGAAGGAGGGGGAAGGGATGAGAACAAAGGGAGAGGGAGAGTACACTCTAACCAAAATGTTAATTATTTAACTAGCAGGTAGCTCGGCTAACGAGTCGAGTATGCGGACCAGAGTCGTGGTGCGTCCGTACAGATCACTGTAACTCGGAAACGGCGGTGGAGCTTTAGCCGCGTCCAATTACCGGTGCCGGAAAAGCCGGTCTGAAAAGAAAAGAAAAGAGCTTAGAACGCGCAAAAGTGATATTCTCCGTCTAAGGAAACGCGTTTCATCTAATTTTCTATGCATCCACATTCCTACGGTTGGAAAGAGATTCGAAGAAAGAACTATTTTGTCATTTGCAAAATATAATTGTCTACACATATAAAATAAAATTATTAATATTGTAAAAAAGTGCAATTTAAAACGTGTAATATTTTTGGGTCACAATCAGATTATTTTTTTTCTTTTGTCTGCTGTACGTAAAAAAAAGAAAACAAATACACGGTACTTTTTTAATTTACGGGGATCAATGAAGGGTCGGCGATGCGATTACTCATCGGCGCGTTAGCCGCATGACCGGCACTTCAACCGCGGTCTTTGTCATAAAAAAATCACGCGATAACATGTATATCAACTCACGATGCTGTGGATAAATAATACGATAACACGATTGTCTCGTTCAGCGATGCCATCCCGTGGCGCTCTTCAGCCTACCAACCCTCTTTCCATCCCGTTCTTCCGTATGCCTGACTGCCGCACTGCCGGCTTGTAAAGCTGTGACTAGAGTAAGTACGACAGGGAGGAAGGAAAGGGGAGAGAGAGAGAGAGAGAGAGAGAGAGAGAGAGGCTCCTTGAGCGAAAATGGGGTAAATCGAGATAAGGGCCGGGAAATTAGTGCGTGGACGATTTTATTAGAGCGTCGGCGTGTAATGAAGATTTTATGAGCGCCGCTCAATTATTGGTTATTTAACATCTCCACGCTACCTAGTAGAGGAGAGAGGTGGAGGTGACGGAAGAGAACCAAGAGGGTGGGTAGACCGCCCATCCTTGTGTCGGATTCATAATTGTTTTGCAGCATCGAGAGAGAGAGAGAGAGAGAGAGAGAGAGAGAACGAGAGAAAGAGAGAGTACTCGAACCCTCGCCGATAGGATCTCTCTCGATACCGCCGAATACCTAATTACCACGAAGCGCGCGGTCGCCATTCATCAGATAGCGCCAGTCCTTATGGAAATTAGAGAGGAGAACCGAAACATACATATCGCGAGAATCCCTCCATTCCTTCATCCCCATAGCAATTCTGGATCCCTTCGTGTTACTGACCCTCTTCCGGAACGAGAGAGAATGAAAGAAATTCATTTCGCAAAAATAATATTCCTAGAACGAATCAGTCATCAAAAATTTAATGGCAGACTCTCTTGTAAAGAATAATAAGAATTAAAAGTATTCTATACCCCTCTTTTTGCAAACACGACAAATGCTACGTAAAATTCCATTAAAAAAATTTATAAATGGATAAAGATGGTGTCACATATATTGAAGAGTGAATAGTGACACAAAGAATTTAAACGAAATAAATAGAAAGACACAAAAAACATATTAATAATAATTAATAATCACACACACACATTTTAATTTATATCAAAAATAATTATAATAAAAAAATTTTAAATATATATTAAATATATTAGTTAAATATATGTATATACATATTTATGTTATTTTTATGTGAGATGTAAACATCTAGATTGAAAACATATGAGAACGAATACTATTGGCAGTAAGAATGTTTTCAAATTTTGAAGATTTTATTTTATATAAGGTACTCTTTAAATTTATATTATCTCTAAAGTAAGACACCATCTTTTAGAGTTATAATGCCTTCGAATCTTCTAAAGGCTAATAATCCACTGAGCGGAAAATTCTCGTCGGAAGTTGCAGATTCTTAAAGACCGAGCTGCGTATATCGACTATGCGGCGTAAGCCGAGTTTTCGATGCTGTCGACCACACTCTCCAGTTATCCAGTCTCATCGCACGAATCGATGTCCTTGAAGATACCTTAGGCGGAAGTTGACTCGCGGGTAAATAAGAGAGAGAATGAAAGAGTAAGAGAGAGAGAGAAAGAGGGAAGGAGAAAGAGATGGCAAGTCCATGATACCTTGAACCACCGTCAGGTTGGAAGCGGCCATTTTGCCTCTCTTTCTCTCTCTCATTTCTACTATCTATCTTTCTCTCCCTTTCGGTTCTCCAACCCGCACTCCCGCAGCACAGGGGTGGTACGAGGGATGGATACGGGGGTGTTTGAGGTGGGCTAAACGGGGTGAAGGCACACAGCTACAGAATGTTTGTGTATGTGTGTGTGTGTACCTTTATATAGTATATATATATAGATATCTATATAGATATCTGCTCTCTGCCCTCCAGTACCGGAAACAGCTCCGTCCCGAACTCAACCAACGACCAACGCTATGGTAGCCAGCATGGCGAACCCAGCGGTGCTCATATTTTCCGGACGGCTCGCTTTGTCGGCGTCGCCGCGACAACGGTGAACTCTGCCGGTTGTATGTGTACTGTGAAAGCGGAAGCTGGATGCATATGCATCGTTTGTATTTCAGGTGTTAAAGGTTCGCCCGAAGAACAACGTGTTACCGGCATCAGAAGATGGACGGTGACGTGGAGGTCGCGTCGCGCTTGTTTCCGTTCACCAAGCATTATACAATTTCACATGCCAATTTCGGCGCTATTGGGAAGCACTATCGTTCACTTTAAAATAGCTGAAATAAACAAACTTTTTTAAAATAAAAACTCGAAATGAAAGAATAACTATTCAATATCAGCGACTCATGTTTCTCCATTTCTAGTGATATAATTTAATATTTGATTGGAATTTTCATTTGATCACTTGCGGTTTCGATCTGTCACATTTAAACATACGACAGAAAACGGCTTCAAAGTCGCGCTCGTTACCCTCGGGCCTCGCGCTATGTCGAGGCCGTAGAAGAAAATCGGTATATCGATTTCATGTGCAACAGATACACGATTATATTAATTATAATTTTATTTCGTGTCGCATGAGTATATTAGCCACCGCGAGCTCTCCCAGTGGGTCCATTCTCGTTCGCGCCAGCAATCCGATTAAGATCGAAAAGTTGAATTGCGATGACCCAATTCGCGCTCTGACAAAGCGCGCGCCCTTTTTAATCCAACCGGAGAGCGGCGCGGCAACGCGAAGGTATTTTACGTGTGTACGCGAAGCGTGCGCGGCAATATATACGTCCTTTCGTAAGTGAAAGAGGGGAAGAGAAAGAGCTAGCTAATGTGTGCAGCGCACGCCATACGTGGGTGTGACAGCGCGGTCATAATAACACGGCCCTTCATAGCACGATGTATGCCTTCGAGTGCTTAATAATGAAGAAATTAATAAAAAGCCAGAGCAACGAGACGTTTTGTTGGGGCAAACGCTCGATGGTGCAACCTACTCGTTGTCTAAATAACAAGCATTCAAATGAGATTGAAAAACTTTTGGATAATCTTTTTTCGAAAGATGTAAACTTGAATTATGAAAAATTTGAAAGTTTACAAAGGTTACAATTATATAGCTACTATCTTATAACGAAAGATAGAATTTCAAATTGAGAAACTCAATTCGAAAAGATGTCAATTTAAATATTAGAAATATTAGAATTAGATATTATTTGAATTGCATATATTTTTTCAACACGTAAGCAAAATAGCGATAGTATTGTTAAGAGAATTTAATAATTGAAAAGGATTTTTTCTGTCGATAAAAGATGTTTTTAGTTATTGTCTTCTTAAGTTGTGTCATGAGAAGATAAATTGCACCAATGACGCAAGCGCGATGAAAAAACGATATTCGAAATCATTACATAATCCGTTGAACAGAAAAATATGAAATGTTGTGCGCTTTCTGTAGAAGTAGAAGCATCTCGTGTACAAAGAAACGCTAGAGGCATGAGATTCTAATAGAGAGTTAGAAGTATGTACGACCATACGCTCTTATAAGTAGAAGCACTCGACACGAACGTACACATAAATACATACACATGCACTCATGTCGACAGTAACATATAAGATTGGCGCATCGTAGAATGGTTAGTGAGTGAGTATTTGGACTTGCAGACTTGAAGATAGGTACTTTCCGCCTCCGGTGGAAACTGACGGCAAAGGGAGAGCTTTGCGAGAAGAAATTGTCGGCGGAAGATACTCGGGCTACGAAGATAGCGATGGCTACGAACCTTTCGGGAAGATATCATTAAATTTCCGGAGCCTGTCCTAGTTCGTTTACCTTCGTCCTAGCGTATCCTCGTCCATTTGGCGGCGTTGCAACTGATGTCATATAGACGGCAATGTGACGATCTATCTCTGCAGATAGTTAGATAGAATCGTAGAATTTCAAAAATTATAAAATATTAAGAATGTAAATATCGATAGTAATATTTAGAAATAATATGTTAAAAAATAACTTAAAAGTTATATAATTGGATATTATCAAAAGATATATGAAAAGTCATCGATTATCAACTATCCAAGCATTTTAATTTGATATTTATTTATACTCTTAGATTTATTCATGCTTTAAGATTATCGAGAATCAAGTTAAAAATGTATTCCTATACATCTTATCTAAATCTGAATATTGTAGATATTTTGTAGATGGTTTATTATATGAAAATTGTATTTGAATAATTGTTTTTCTTTAAATAATATTTTCAGTAAATTAGAACGTCTTATTTTCGAGGGCTTTTCCCGGGCAACGCGGAGCTTCTCTGCCGGGCTCGTCTCTTGTACGCGTTTGGAATAGGGTCTTACCTCTCGCCTGAGACGGGAACCAGGATAAACGGGAACAGGGAGGGTCTCATTCGAGTTGCAGGGTCGTTCCCTGCGAAGGTGGAGCAAAGGAGAAGCTTTCGCCTTCGACCCCAACCGGTAAAGGCGGGAGGGGGCGAGGAGGAGGAGAGAGGAAAGGAACTAAGAGATCCGGAGGGTTGAGAGAACGAGCAACCCTCAGGATTCGACCTGGACCGACGACGACCCTTCTGCGAAATATCCTCTGGACCAAGGCTGTCTGCAGCGTACATACCTTTCGTTGGTGTAAAGGGACGCACACACTTATATACATACGCGAACTCTACTTGCGAATGTTACATACGTTACCCGGCCGTTTCTGCCGTTGCAGTAACTTCGCACTCGCACACACATTGGCGCATGACGAAGTATTCGTACGTGTACGGCCGTGTAAAGTTGGCGAAATCGTTTGTTCCATTCTTTGTGCACGTACGAGAGCACCCCCGGCGGCTTTGTGTACGCGCATAATAGTCCTCTACGATTCGTTTATTACGCGGAGATACATCCGCGCGCGCCTCCTCTATATATAGATACACCGGTCAGATTTTTCTTTCCCGCTGCACTCAAAGGATTCTCCGCGCGCGTCGCAGGTCAATAGGTGCTCTGAGGATTTTCACAACCAGTATATTGACTTTTCCGCATGTGGCTGACACCATTATTTTTGTTATCGTTCTTTAACGTGGTGATTAATATGATACATTTGCAGTTAATAATCTTTCATGATATAATAGAATCTATTCTATTATCAATATACATATATATATATATATATATATATATATATATATATATATATATATATATGAGTTATTTATGAGTTTTAATTAGATTTATTTAGTATTATCTTTTAGATTTAACATTAATTTAATAAGCATTAGAGTAGTGAACAAAATAAAAACAGTTCTTATAAATTTTATTTACGTTAATATAATTATATTATACTAGCCTGATTATGATAACGCATATATTTAACGTTAATATTTTAGGCAAATAACTAATATAGATTTTAGACAAAAATCTTATTTTTAGACAAAAAATCATATATATATATATATATATATATATTTGTATATCATTGTAAAGTTTTAGTCAAATTATTTTAACAATTTCAAAACATTGAACGACAACCTCGCAAGTTCCGACATTAAAAAGATTAAGCCTCGCATAAGCTCTCTCATCATTCTTCTCACGCGCTCGCTGATGCAAAGTACATCTTCTCACGCCCGTCTCACGCCATCGCAGTAACGCCACCCCCTTCACCTCTTCTGTATCAGGTAATCCGCATGAACTCCGTAGATCCCAATAGTTAAAAACCGGTTCAGGCATACTCTGTCGTCGTCGTTGCAGTTTCCCCGGCGCTCGAACGTCATATTTTCTTCCCCGTCTTTTTCTCTTCATTTCGCCCTCTTTGCCGTTCCCTTAAACCGTCGCACGGGTATGTGGATTTTGGATTTATCAAGCAGGTGGAGGCAACCGAAGCCCTCAGCAATCGTACCACGGAATTATTTAGAACAGTGGATAGTAGCCACGTTGTAGTTAGGTTGGCTGCGGTGTCCAGGACTACCACCCTATATCCACCCTACCTTTGCCGTCCCACACCACGAGCGGACCCCGATGTTCAACCACCCTACCCACCCTTCCCCCTACTCCCCCTTGCCTTCAACCCCCGGCAGCCCTTCTGCCCCCGTGCCAGCCAACCATCCAGCCTCTCCTATCCCCTTTGCCCTTCGCCAACCACCGAGTGTACTCCACCTCCAGCCCGGCTTAGTTCAAAGCAGCCCAGCAACCCGCCACCCTCATCCGACTCTCTCTCCCTCCCTCCGCCCCTTTACCGCTCCCTCGCCCACTCGCTCTCTAGCCACCCATCTACCCGCCACCCTCTAGCAGTAGCTCGACGTACCCTTGCGTGCTTGCCTGCCTGCCTGCCTGCCTGCCTGCTTGCCTGCCTGCCTGCCTGCCTGCCTGCCTGCCTGCCTGCCTGCCTGCCTGCCTGCCTGCCAGCCATCCACCTAACCCAACCACCTCAACCACCCACTCTCTCTCCCGACTACGCTACTACCAACCACCCACACTCTGTGCCCCCCTTTCGACCCATCCCCTTGACGCGCACCAACCCTGCCTGCTACGCCGCAACCACCCCCGAACAGAAAACACAGCTGAGCCAACGTGCTCTCGGGCTGAAATGCCTTCCACCTTTCAGAGGGAAGAGTGTCTTGCTTCGCTTTCCGCGCACCCACCTTCCGCCCGCTTCACATTCCCCATTCCACTCCCTCTCCCCCTTTTACCTCCTTTCCGCCGTCCTGTCTCCTTTTCGTTCCTCGTTTCTCGACCTTCCTTCTGCCGTTGACGTCCCGGCTCTTACTCCTCGTACAATACGTAATACAATACACAACTGATAAAAATAATTGAAAATACGATGTGTGTAATGCCGCGTACTGTCTCTTCTTCTGTTTTCACTTTTCTGCCGATTATCGCCTCCATAACAGCTAACAGATGTATAGGTATATACCTGTCTACTGCGAACACGGCAACTCAGTTCGCGAATATTTTAGCGAGTACATCCTCCGTAACGGTCTCGCGTTGCGCGCGGTTGCTCCTCTTTCCTCTTGCCGTGTGTCCCCTAGCCGAGAAACAAGTCCGACCGTATGCAGACACAACGTTACACAGCATATAACTCACCCGCCGTTCCCAAGTGGCGTTTATTTCGATGGTTAGTGCCTCTTTCGTCGTTTGTTGTGTCCGCGTTTCGTTTGCGAGGTAATTTCATTCACGAGTTGAACCTTTCGTGCGTTTCTGACGATAAGCCCAATTACCACACACGTTATTAATTATTATTAAATGAATCGTAAAATTGTCTAATAAAAAAGAATTTAAACTTCTGGGCAAAATACAAATTACAAAATTACAAAAAAAAAACATTTATGAAACGTGTTTGTTTCATCGTGATTTAAAATCAAATATATTAACTTTTGCTTTTTTCATGTAATACAATTTTACAATTTCTTATAATTTTTTAAATTTCTATAATTAAAATGAAGAAATGCTAAATGTATATATGTAATAAAACATATTTGCCTTTTCTGTAGCTTTAACTAACTCGCGGAACAGAATTGATTGTCCTCTTTTCAAGATATCGACACTTTGATTTCGTGTTTCGTATTGGACTTCTCGCGGTTCTCGATTATCGTTTCCGTGACTTATTTCCTACACATACATACATAATGAACAACGTACTGTGCAACGTGAAGAGAAATGCAATTCTTTACATAATCGCGCACTCGAACGATTAGTCCATTTATTTCCTTCCGCTCTTTGTCCGCGTATTCGAGCGATTCATTAATAAGCCGACATTTTGTTTTATATCCCTTTGTCACTGAAACAATTAATTCGCGCACAATCGGGCGATATTTTTAAATTATCCGGTAGAATTTGCGTTTTGTTCGATATCGCTTCGAATTTCAGTTTGTTAATTCCATGCAGAATAGCTGCATAGTGTTCCACCGGTCCTCCGATACTACCGTTGCGTGAAAGGTATTAGCGATCAATTAATAAACAATTAATCCAACTGGCTGTAACGTTAAGCACGTACTTAGCTTAGGGTACACGCGATCGATGCGTCGGTATACACCTGACGTTCTCGACCATCCTAAAGCCTGTGTAGAGCATCGTAGAGCATCAAAGCCTGTGCAGCCGACCAAGCATGTTATCTATACTTTCTTATAAAAACAAGATAAATTAGAAATTTATTTTTCCCTTCACAACTCTCTCGTAACAGAAATATAAATTCTCTATGCATGAACATATTAATTTATAAAAAATGCATAAATCTAAATGACATAGATTCTATAATAGAATGCAATAGACAGATAAAGGTGTATAACAATTTTATAATGAAACAATTATAAGAAAAATTAACAAAAAATGAAAGTCGACTTTTTGGATCTTTAATAAAAACAATTTCAAACAAAAGAGTATATAAACCGTTGTGTGTGGCTCATCTCTTTATGTATTATGTAATTATTAAAATGCGACGCCAAATATTTTTTCAACATTTATTACTTCAAGTGCTCTTTACAGGTCTGAAGTAAAATTTTTCATTAATAAGCAACAGTTAATCAATTAATTCCAAGATTAATTTGACATTTAGCGCAAAACGCATCGATCGTCGCGTGTGTATATCTCACGTTCTCAATTATCTTCCTAAAACCTACGTAGAAACGCGTTTGGTCGGCCAAAACGGTCAGGCGAACATATGCGCGACTAGTCACCACCCCCTTTGTATCATCCCCTGAGACCGCTCTCTCCCCTGTTTCACACATACTTACGCAACTGGTACCTGATACCATGTGCATGTCTCCGAGAATACCTGTCTCCTTAAAGCGGGTATTCCGTATGTATGTCCCTACCTGCCTTTCCTCTCCCATCCCTCCCCTGCAAAGCCCCACCTTGCAAGTCACCCCCGCAGAGACCGTGTAAGATAGAGATAGGGAGAATGAGAGAGAGAGAGAGAGAGAGTTTATATCGCCTTTTCTCTTTCTCTCTCCCTTTCTACCTCACCCCGTGTCTCCAAGTATGTGTATCCGCGCGCATGCACACGCGTGCGAAATCGCACCGACCCTCGTCGTGCGTGTGTCAGAGGGGACCGTGAGCGAGCAGTTGAGAGAACAGAGGAGAAGGATAAAGAGAAAGAGAGGCAGAGAGAGAGAGAGAGAGAGAGAGAAAGCGGGGGAGAGAGGTACAATATTCTCTATGTATTAGCTACATATCCGGCACATAGAGTAGCCCCGAGTAAATGGAGGTGATGTTTGTAAGGTGTAACACATAGGCACGACGTACATAAGTGCGCGCGAGCGCTCACACGCGCACACATACATAAACATACATACACACATACAGAGTAAACCCTGTGAACACATTCATAGACGTCGTCCCTGTGCGGGGCGTTTCACGGGGGTAGTTGAACGGGAAGAGCGCGGGTCGAGCGGGTGCGGTGGCCGAGGTAGCGAGGAATGGGGGAGAGCGAGTGGATGGGCAGAGGGTCCCAACGCGGCTGACACACAAACAACCGAGCCACCTCTTCCCTCCGACTCACCCTTCCCTCCCCCCCCCTCCTCCGCAACCGTCCCCCCGGGTCTCTATCCACCCACCCGTTCACCCCCGCACTAGCAACCAGCCAGCCCGTTGACCACCCCAACGCCTGTCCACCCCTGCCCACACTCTCGCAACCGACCCATCGCCACCCATCCACCGACCGACCGCCCGGAGCCACCCTTAACCAGCGTTAGGTACAGCTGAATTACGCACTCCGATGCGAATGCGAAACCAACGGGCAAACGCGCACCGACGAGCGAGCGTGGAAAATTATGGGAAAATGAGCCAACATTTTCCATCTTTCGTCGCAGCGGTCTAACCGCGTCCCTGTATCCCGCGAATTCCATCTGATACCAGCGGGATGCGTTCGAAATGCGCAAAAATTGCCGCGAATGAAAAAACAATGAAAAGAATTTGAAAAAGCGAGCCAATTTCTCCGCCTTATCATCAGCGATTAGATATTTTACGTTCTGCCAAATAAATATGATCCAAATTCGCCGTGTACGTATGAGGAAAAAAAAGGAGAGAGTATGACAGAGAGAAAGTTTGCGCGTCTCAAAGTTGCGCGTTTTCGGTGCGTCGAGGAAAAAGTCGGGCACACGTGAGCGGTATGCGAATCGACTATTGATGCCGGTATATATAAGATACTTTGGATTACGAGTTGGATGGAGATTACGAGTTAAGTTTTTTCATTTCTAGTTTTAAGGAATAAATATTGATCTTTGATTATTTTTTTTTTTTGATTTGATAATTGTTAATGTATAAAATATCTAAAACTGCAACATGTAATTCTTTTTCGAATGTAAATATTGCAAAGAATAATAATACTGATTTAATGTTAAATAAGAGCTGCATTCAAATAGAATTTTATAATTAAAACATAAAGGATCACAAGCTTTTGACAAATTAGAAAATTGTGAAAGGTCACACGATCGCTTATTTACATAGAAAAATGGGCTATTAAATGTTTATCGGGAGATGTAGAAATCTAAGAGAAAACTCATGCACTCACACTTTCTGTATATTCAATATCTATCTACAAACACGAAATAACACTATATTACAGTCGTGCGTTATTAAAGTTTCCCTTAGGTTAATTGCACTGTCGCCTGTATTAGAATATTTTAATTATTCACGATTTAGAACTATCCCGAATGCATTTACGAAATTTTCCACGCATATGGCCGAAAGAAATTGCGATTTGGAAGTTTTTTTTGAAAATACTTTTTTTATACTATTACATAACATGGAACGGGGCAAAGCGAGAGCATGGCAAAACATTTCTGGTTCCGGATCGCAGGGATTGTTACCGCAAAAAGCTACAAGCGACAAAGCGCGCACATGGGCGCCGAATAACCGCGTGAAGGCAAGGACGGTGTATAAACCGTACATGCGACGGACATAAATAGTTATCAGCACCTTTTGCGGAAACAAGCCTAATGGATTCGCGTCGTATGATAACGGTACGTGTGCGAGCTGGAGAGTACGACGGAATTTTACTCGGCGGCGGCAGCCAATCTCTCTCTGTATAGAAAGGTCACTCTGCTATCTGTGGCGATGCGGCCCGGTCTTGTCGATTTTATATCTACCACATGACCGACCTTTTTTCATCAAGACTTGCCGCCTGATTCAGAGAGCGAGTTACAGAGAAAAGAGAGAAAGAGAAAGAGAGAGAAAGAGAGAGATGGAGAATCGCGCGATACGTGCACTGGGTATTTCTCTCCACTATGAAATCAGCCTCGCATCGCGGAAATCCAGCCACCATCGCTCCACCTCTCCCCCTACCACCCCCCGGAGTACGCCACCCATCGGCAGCAGGGAACAGAGCCGGCGGGGGGGAAAGAGGATGCGGGTGACACGGCCGAGAGGCAAGGGGGGAAGGAGGGGGAGAGAGAGTAGAGAAGGGGTGGATTCCGCATGGATTTCGCACGTTTCAATGGAACAAGGCACGTTGATGTCAACCTACCTGCGTTGGTTGGGTTCAACGCACCTCTAAAGCAACCACACCTCTATCCACCGTTGCGTTCACTACCTTCCCCTCTATTTTACCCTCTCGACCCACCTCCGACCTACGCCACCCTCTCTCGCCCTTTTCCACCCCCTGTCCCCTCGCGCTCTCGCCGATCTCCGTCCCGCCGAACCCTCTAACCACTCTACCGGTCGACCCTATCTGTACGTACGTAGCCGCGCTCGCTCGTACATACGCTCTCTATGTGCCCCATGTACTTCGTTTATATACATCTGGTACATAGACCGAGGTATGGTATCAAAATGGACGCAACCTACGCCAGTGGGTACCGCGCTAGGTACGGACGCACGCACACGCACATACATATATACCTGTGTAAATACATATACCTGTGTTCGCGCGGCTACGACAAATCGCATTCACACATGCATACGCGCACATATATATATATATATATATATATATATACTTGGACACTTGCGATGATTATATAGCGTTCTCTCGTTACATAGTAGCGAATACTTGCATGTAATACGCATCTTCGTGTCGCGTCTTCGCACGCTTGCGTGTGTCTTATATACAGAAACATTGTCGTCGTCGTTGTGCACAGATACACACATGGGTTGCGTATCGCCGGCCTCGGCTGATTGTGGACTTGTGCGGTATTGGGCCTCGGCTACACGGGAACACGGCTATGCGCCGATAATCACAGGTAGCGATTCATCGCCGTGGAATCGGCTCCCGTTCGCTCTGTCCGAGACATGGATCGCCCTAAAGGGACTTTGAGATATGGTCACGGCTGGTTGAACAGCCGATACAGACCAGACTCCGTAGTGATAGTCCGTATTGTTCCTCGTCCTCCACACGTTATCCAAAGCAATCCTTCATACGTACCGTGATCCTTATTAATGAACATTTTCATATACATTTTCACATGTTGAAGATAAAATATTTATTTTTACTTTATCCCAGATTTACAATACAATAACCGAAAGAAAATGATAATTATGGACTTTATAGACATGAAGTAATTAAGCCTGTCGATAATGACAATTTAATGACAAATGATAAATGTGATACATAGAATGTGATAGATACAATGAAAAAAAAATTGAATAGAACTTAGTAATCAAAATAATCAAAATATTTCCGTAACAGAAATATAAGTCTCTTGTAGAAAAATATATTTTACATAATCTTATCAAGCACTAAAATATAAATTTTAGTTAGAATTTAGATTTTAATGTTATAACACCAAAGTAAAATTACAATAAAAATGCAACAAATATTTTCTATCATCTAAATTAATAGAAGAATAAATTCACATCGCAATTATATCGATTTCATATCTTGAATTATGCAGTAAATTTTCGAGACTGAAATAACTTTGTGTGTCGGAAATAACTTATCATGATTGAATTTATTGGCAACTTGTTGAAAAAATACTTGCAGCGTTTTTTTTTCACAATTATGTTAAGGACAAGTAAATTGACGTTTTACAATTGTAATCTTTCGGATAAAATTGGACCGTTTCCTGGCAAATAATTAATCCCCGTAATCGCAATCACGATCCTTGATATCTCGGAATTGTAACGCATTGCATTTATAGCTCGCGAGCTCGCGACTCGGCCCGTAACGCAACCCTCGAATTTTTAGTTGGCACAAACATTAAATATTCGCAGTCGTGGCCCGGTTGGACCGCGCCATGTCGTTGTGCGGATTTATTTGGAAATATTCGCGCGGGTCGTGCCGCGTCGCGCGGTTCTTCTCCCTGGCCGAATCGGTATACGTATATGCATGTATGTATGTAGGTGGATGCATAGATGCGTGCATGCGTGCGTGAGCGCGGCCGCAGATACTGCACAATGTTATTTAAAATTTCGACCATTCATATTTCACCGGCGCGACCGTCGGTACAGGTCCCGCAAATATTGACGATCGCCGAGCGTGTATCGTGCCAAGCTGGCCGTTCCGGCCGGATACTTTCGTAAATATTTAAAGGTCCATCCGGGTGGTAATTAATCGGCTCTCAATGGAGCGTTAAAACAATCGCGGAATCGGTCGTGCCGGTATCGACGCCGGCTATCGACGATGGCGACGATTGCGAGAACCCTCTTCACGCTTACGGACAAAAGCACAGCGTGGACGACACGCGGCCGGGGATGACGAAATTTTCGGAAGAGTCGTTTCAATCAGAAACCTAATATTCTTTTCCAATTTCGAGTCAATCGATTCGGCGGTCTGCTGGAAATTCCCTTTGCTCGCGATCCCCATCCCGCACACGCATTCCCATACATACGATAAACCGATACAGCGCGACCCGCGCTTTCTCTACCCCTACCCTCTACGTCAGACCGCACACATTCTATGTAAAACGTACTAATTACCAATATTGTTATTGTATGAGTAACGGACCGTACAGCGTCCTTTCCAAATTTCGCACTTACATCTCATACGACAAGAGATGACGATACAATATAACTGAATTTTCTTACGTTTTATAAAGGGATGATTAAAGTTTAATTTGGATCTGAATGTAACGCTGAGACCGAGAGATGTAATTTCATGTGAATTCGGATACGACGCTGCAGCCCGGCAGTGTGCAAAATAATCGATTACAACAGGCGGCGTGCAGTCGCCGTTATATACATACATACATATATATATATATATATATATATATATATATATATATATATCCATCGCAAAAACAGTAAATCCAATATTTTATTATTTCGTAAATTTAATGATTACATCGCGAATGGAATTTTAACGTTTAAATTTAATTAAGTCGGGCATTTAACATGGCTACTTTACTTGTATAACGATTAACCAGCTGTTGAAAAAGGCTTGATTCTACTAATGAAAGTAATTAAATTATTCTATGTTAGAGGACTCTCTCTCTCTCTCTCTCTCTCTCTCGTAATGTTTAATTAAAAGTTGTAAAAAATCTTGATAAAGCGATAAAGGATTAATGAAGAACTTTTGCGATTCGATTGCGCTTGGCGAAAATAATCGGAAATTCGTCCTACTTTTATCACGACACGTGCTATATCTCGCCATCTCGATGACACCTTCGCACTAGGTGAGTCGACCCAGCTTCCTTCTCCCGGCGACGGCAAGGGTTCTGTTAATCTACGATCCGTGGGGTGGAACGGCGGTGCGCGGGGGCGAGCGGACGGAGGGGCGGACAGAACGACGAGGGAACTGGAAGGACCAAAAGAGACTACGAGGGTAGAGCCGAGAAGATGGCCGAGGGAGAAAGAGCGGGTGGAGAGGAAAAGGGACGAACGGAAAACGGCTGCGGATGGGATAAGGGACGCTTGCGGGGTAGCGGGCGACGGGGTTCGTAGCACTGGGGGCTCTTGATAAAGGTGGGGTTGGTAGATCCGTTGATGAAGGTTCAGGCAAGAGGGTTACTCTCCGCTCTTCTACCCTGATGGTTCCGAGGCGGGCGAACCGGCAACGGGGAAAGGGGAGGGGGATAAGAAGAGAAGAGAGAGAAGCGGCTACGGAGGTAGGAAAACAGTCTGCGAGGGTGTGGGTCCGGTGCGGTCCAAGAAGCACTGATTCATCCCCGGAGTTATGCCCCGGACGGTCAAGGAAGATATACAACACCGATGTATTTTTGCGGTGTCTCGCTCTTAGACTCTTACCGCTCTTTTCTTCGTCCACGTACAAAGGACGGGCAGGAGGATGAAGATGGAACAGCACGGAGATGGGGAGCAGGCGAACCGAAGCCGCCGTCGATAACGAGAGAAACGAAACGCCTGGGGAATTGAACACGGGAGATAGGGGGAGTGGAGAGAAGAAACGAGAGACATCGAAAGTGTCGAAATTAATAAGGACACCAATCGCTGTTAGGGCTAACAATGCGGCGTTTTTCTCCAATTGCGCACTTATCATTCCGACGTTTTCCACGGCATGGGAATCGATTATCGTCGTACAAGATCAATTAGAAAGATCACGAATGGCCATATGTAAGCTAGAAAAACGCGCTTAATTGCGCATCGCGCACGAAATGCCACTATAAATTTTTTAATCGCATCACGTCCCTCTACCTTTTCCTTCTCCATCAAGTAATTAACGTCAAACTGAAATTTTAAGAAACGATTAGGACTGACCTAGATACGAAAAGACTTGCAAAACGAGCAAGAGAGAAATGCAAAACTAGGTAATTATATATAGTAGAAAGATTTCTCATTTGTGCTTAAATAGAAAATTAATAATGACATATTGTATATTGATTTTATGATAATGATAAATGATTAAAGCCTTCGTATTTTATGCACATGCAAAAATATAAATAATAATGTAATACATACTTTAGTAGAATAAAAAGAAAATTATAATTATATAACATTCTTAATATCTATATGAAAATAATTTATAATAAAATTTAAATTTTCTATCTTATTAAATTTAACATGTCTCAAAATTTATATTACGCTACTTATCTTGTAAATAAACATTTCATATAAATAAAAATCATAATTTTCTTTTAATGTAAAATTATGATAAAGTGGCCAAAAATTTTGAAATTAAGCTTCTAGTAGTTGGCAATCATATAAGAATTATTTTAAAATGTAATTTAAACTTGCTTACTATCGTATAACAAAAAGCAATACATAATTCTTTTTATATTCCAATGATCAGTATGATTTTGGCAAAGTGAGTTTATGGATAGTTCGTTTCCTACAGCGATGTAGATACTTGTTGGAGAAACCAGCAGAGGAAAGTAGAAGAACTATGAACATCTCATCTCAAACTAAAACCATAACGAACCTCGAAGGGGGGTTAGCCGGGGTGTGGGACCATAACGACGGGGTGTTTAGATGACAAAGAGCACCAACGGAGTTTCGAAACATCGTCCTGACTTGCTACTGCTGGCCGAGGAAAGTGTATATAAGTCGTAATACTAGTAGCGGCCAATTAGAACACTGTGTAATAACAAGCGTGAAGCTTTCGTAGTATAAAGGGAAATGTACATTCCAAGTAAAAAACATTACTAATGTAAAGAATGCAAAGCCTAGCGTGCCATTTTAAAAATGCACATATATTCAACAAATACTACAAATTGTTTTTTCCAAATAAATATAGAGCTTTAATGAGAAGTGAATGTATACAATAGCATCTTTAATATTACTAATTATAAATTGTAAATAATAATTTTTCCAAAATAAAATCTTATTTTTCATTAATGATAAAGCCTTAATATTTGTTATAATCCAATTAAAATAATAAATTGTTTATTTATGAATATTCACTAATATATTTGTCTTTTTGAATTTTTAAATACTTACTATAATAAAATTTATCAGGCTATATTAAAGATAAGTCTTAATATTAATTAATGACTTAATTTCTAATATTAAAATTAAGAACATCAATATATTGCATAAAATCTCTCTATATAATGTATAAAAAGAATATATCATAACAAAAATATCGCTTTGATTTCGTTGAAACATTGCTATATACGGCGATATTGTATACATTCTCCTTTTGTCACATGTTAAGTACGTGTTACATCGTTACAAGTACGTATAGATAAGTACTTGTCGTATACTTCGTATAGCTCCTCGTGTCTATCGAAGCACTTGGAGGACCCAATGGACGTTTGCGAGCCGTCAATTCGATCTTACACGAATTCTCGGATTACCGTAGTTCGACAATAGGACGGATGGCCGGCGAAACAGGATGAGTTATCTCATCCACGTAATGGAAAAGTAAATAACTCGAGCGTTACGAGAGAAAGAGAGAAAATGGTAGTAGGAAACGGCGGGCTTCTTGGCAGCGTAGGTGTCAGTTTGGGCAGAGATGCAGGAAGGAGAAGGCAAGCGGAATGGAAGGAAGGGCGCGATCACGAGAATGGTTCGTAGGCCGGTGGTAGTCAAAGAGCGGTATGGGAGGTAATAAGAGTAAACTACTCTCGTTCCATTACGCGCGCTATCAAGGTCCGCGCGAAGCGTTTATTAATAACCAAGGAAGCTAATCTCTCCATCTCGCTCGCGCGCCCTTACAGAGTCCTTGTCTCGCAGAGCCCCGCGTGCCTCGTCCTTCTCTCTTTTCAACCGACGGCGACGGCGGCGTCTCGGCAGAGACCGCCGTCTATTCGGCTCGCACGAAATTCCACTCAGAATTCTGCTTCTTGAACGTGTATGCGTTACGGTTATATCTGTCGCTACCCTTAGCCGCCTCTCGGGCGCCTTTCCTCCCCCGAATAGTCGAACCCCTCGAGATGGTCGTTCGAGGGGAAAGAGAGCGGCGGGGACGGGAAGAGAGCTGGATATCTCGGGCGTCCTGTCCGTAATATCCCTAGTCCTCCTGCTTCCACCTAACTCACCCTATCCCACCCACTATAGCCCCATTTACTCGCAGCGAGCCAGCCCACGTTCACCCCCGGGGGCCGGAGAGAGTTAGGAGGGTTGCCTGGCGCCCTTCTACCGCCCCCGTGTCTGCCCCTACACCCCTAGCCTCCTTCTCACCCCTTGAACGCTGCACAAAGTGTGGACGGTTAGGGGCTGATGGTTTGAGGGGGTGGTTGGGTCAGGATGGAAACGGACCACGAATACCGATGTATGTACGAGTTGTGCGCGCGCGCGCACATATGTGTGTGTACGCGCACATATGTGTGTGTACGAGCACAAGTTTCCCATGTTGGGCAATGATCCTGTATCTACCGGTGCGTGGTGTAAATGTAACCATGAATGCGTAGTGAAGGTACCCTTTGTCACTGGTAAACGACTAAATTGTACGTCCTACTGTTGGAGAGCCTGCTGATGTACAATATTACTAATGTCCGGCGCAGATTACATCCTACATGGGAATAATGAGCAAAGCTCGCGTACATAGAAGACTGGTGTACAGTCGCTGTTATAATGGTAGTCGTTAGTTATGGTGGGACACACTTATTGCGACCGTAAACCGCTTTGATCTCGCGCGTTGCGGAGATTTTTACGACAGGACGCGAGCGAGATCGTCAACGAGAATTATGATTTACGAGGCATTGCAAAATTATTAATTACACTGTCTCAAGTCAAATCATCGAATTAATTTATGCAAAGTTGCCTACTATATTTCAAAAAATTAGTATTTTATTAGATTTTATATATATATATATATATATATATATATATATATATATATATATATGTATACATTCAATATACAAGTTATATTTTTTTATAACAATTATATATTTTTCCGATTCTAATAATATTATTTATACTTTTTTTGCGTATAATGAATTACTCTTTGTTCGATCATCTTGAATATAAAAATTCACAGAAATTACATTACAAATTTTTATAATATCTTATTTATATTTCATGTCAGTAATATTTTATTTACGAACTATATTAATTCCTCCACTCGCAATTATCTAATATCACTGGATTCCTACGTGTTTTCTATCGAATCAGTATGTTTGCAGAATCTTCTGCCCTTTGCGAACTAAAGTAGTTTTGCGACAGATTATCGTCTGAGATAATTAATCTTTATGCAACATCAATTAACTAAAATAATCACAGAGAGAACTGAAGAAAAAAGGAATAAAGTGTAGAAATACAATAATGTGAAACGATTGTGTATTCACCGCAAATATACACGTACACCCAATTACTATTATCCCATTTAATGTAATATAATGTATTAGTCGGCGATTTATAAATAATAAAACAATCGACAATTTTGCTCAAAATTAAACGCTTGATACAATTTCGACGTAAAAACATGAAAATAACAGCGAGAAAATATAACTCTATAAATTTTTTTTTTAATAATATATGTATAATAATATTCTAACTTCTCTTTATTTTCTCTTTTTTAGCATAAGCTCATATTATTTTCAGAATTTTGTTAATCTTTCCCGATCCCAAGCATCCATTTCAAAGATGCGGATCTATGATGTAGGATATTCCGTTTCGCTTTTGTCTCAAGATGACGTTGACGAGTCCACGAGTGTCCAATATCAGCAATTCCGAGGATGCATCCGTCATCGGCGGAGAAATATCTAATCGTCCTTCGTTGGTTCCCTCGTTTCCGGTTGCGCAGTAGTCGGGCTTTCGTGCGAGGGGATTATGGGTAAAAGTCGAGAAGGGTTCCCGGGCGATACAACCCCCGTTTTTCGTTCAGCCTCCTACCCCCATTGCATTTCGCCCGGGAACACAGTCGGTCGAATGCGTTTCAATCCGCGCCACTATTGGATGGTAACTGGATTGGTCCGTCCGAATTCGATGATTAACCGCGTTGTCTAAATATCAATGACTTTACCCGGGCGCAGGGATGGAGGGGCGCGGGCGCGGGCGCGGGCGCGGGCGCGGGCGCGGGCGCGGGCGCGAGCGCACAAAAACGATGACTGCGGAAAATCATTTACAGCGGTTCCGATGGGCGCGGCGCACCGCGGGGAATAAATCGCGTGCACGGTAAAATTGTAATTTCGCCACAGAGAAAATAAAAATACACACCGCGCCCGGCCGCGCAAATTACGCGCTTCAATTTTGAACATCATATATTTCATTTCGCCGCAGCAAGTTGCGTTTTTGGCCTCGCCCATTGTGTATACCCTAAAACGGCCGACATGAATTTACAAACTGATACGTGCCGCCACATATTTTCGCTTTTGAAAAAAAAAAATGCGAATCCATGATGTTCGATGTATGGGGATGCAGTTATATTTTTTAAAAAAGAGGAAATAAATATATATAAAAAAAAGGAAAACGAGAATATCGCGCAAATCGTCGTGGAAATTCCATAGCCATGAGCATGAAGCAGTGTTAAAAATTCGCAAGTTGTCGTATAAAATATGATTTCCTTTCTTGTGAAAACTCAATTTTAAATTTTGTTTGAAGAATTTATGATTTGTTTAAAAAAACGCTCCAACAGTTTTGTCGCATTTCATGTTTATCTCTCAAAAATTATCTCTCAAAGCTGGTTTTTATATCACCGCCAAATTATTTATTTATCTCTCATGCAAACACAGATCCCAAGACGCGTTCCGGATACTAGTGCCGTATGTATACGCGCTCGCTCGCATATCCGATATCTGTAATTCCTCAACAGCGGAGTTTCTCAGGTCACCCGGGTCCATAAAGCGTGTGCCTCTAATCTCTTCCTACTCGGAAGGATCGAGGGAGAGAGCGGGTGATGCGGAAGAGAAAGAGAAAGCGTGGGCGATGAAGAGCTTGAGCCGATGGAACGGGAAAGGCAGAAACAGACGGGATGCGCACGTACGAACGATAGAACGGTAGGTACGCGAAGGGAAGGGAAAACGGATAGATGGAGAGGAGGCAGAGAGTGAGTGGTGCACCCCCTCGCCGATCTATACGCACCCCAATATCGCCCCCGGGCCGTGCAATCACGGCGTACAGAGAATGGGATGAGTCCCATCCGAAGAGGATGGGTTGGATAGTGCGGCACGACGAAGGGGAGGAAGGGGGACACAAGGGGTGGTGGGTGCAACCGGAGCCGAGCGAACCACCCCCGATCCCCGTCGCCGCCACTGCTGCTGCCGCCGCCGCCAATTGTGCGTCGTTGACAGGCCTGCATCGGGGGAAAACTTATTGTTGCGCGCGGAAAACCAAAGAGAACGTTCCCTCGGGGGACGTGAGCGCCAAAGTTACGGATTAAACGCTCCCCGCGATGATGACGGGCGGGGGGGACGGGGGGGAGGGAGGGGTGAGTGAGCGCGCGGAACTCCATCTCGCCCTTCCTGCGACGTGTGCTAACTCTTCCTTACTTCCTCGCTTCCTTGCTTCTTCTCGTTCTCCTCGTTCCTTCGAGAATCGCATCAGAAAGAGAGAAAGCTCTCTCTTCCTTCTCTAGCCGGAAGTTTGACGCGCTAGATTCACCCTTCATGGTGGTGTTCAGGCGGATCGTTAAGCGAAACTCCACCGGCAAGCAACAACGGCGGAATGTCAAAGGACGACGACGCCTGTTCGGCGTCTTTTTTTAGAAGGAAAAACTCACTGATGAGGGCGGTCAAAGATAGAAACGTCGCGCTTCGAAAATATACGAATAAAAGCGGTAGGAATCGATAAATGTTTCCGACAATTGATGTCGTCACGTTATAACATCTTATTAATCAAAACTTTTTCTTTAGATTTTAATTACGTTGATTTGTAAATTACTATTGTTAATAATAAAATAATTGCCACGTAATTATAACACAATAATAAAATAATTGGCGAGCTAATAAAGTTTCGCAAATGTTTTTACTTTCCGCTTTACTTTACTAATCTCTGTTCAACAAACATTTAATCTATTGCTTTGATTATTAAAAATGATACGAAAAGTATTATGTTCTGCGCTATTATGTTAGTAGAAGCAGAAAATGAAGTGCTAAAGAGAATATAGTTTCGAAAAAATCACTATCGTATCTTTCACGTGTGCATCGGTATGTCTCGCTGTGAAAGAATGCCGGAAGAGGAATAACAGAATTGACTACGTCGACGCGCGAAGGCGGTCTGTACTTCGCAGGGATTTATAGTGCAGAATACTTTGCGGTTTTACAAGAGCGGAGAATAAGAATGGGCGTTGCGCGATGGTACCGCGATGCATTTTTGAATATTCGATCTATCTTTGTTGCTATCGCACTTCGAATCATAGACACTCGACAAGTTGCGAGTGTGTACGTATATTTTACGACATTCTAAATCTGATATACCGTTTCTGCATTTCGTCGAACGCTTAAAATCTCTCTCAAGGTTGCTATATTCTCACTCTCTCTCTCTCTCTCTCACTCTCTCTCTCTCTCTCTCTCTCTCATTCTCTCTCTCTCTCTCTCTCTCTTTTTCTATTGTTATACATAGTGTTATCCAATTTCTTATACATAACGAAATTCATTATTTTTTTGAAAACACATAATATCAGACGCTGTGGAAAACGCAAGTAGATGATTGTTAAAATAACATTTAACAAAATAACATAAAGTACAGGAATATTAATAAATCAAAATTATTAATTGATATTCATTTTCCCTCTTTATCTCTCGCTCTCTAAAAAACAAAAGTAATTTTTTTACAACAACTAAGTATATGTATATAATTAATTTTCTAAATGTATTATGTTTCTCAATAAGAGCATTTATTTAGAAAGAAACATTTTGTAAATTTTCAAATTTTGTCAACCGTCAAAATTTTTTCTGTCATTTCTTCTGTTTTCAGTATCGTATACTAATCGTATACTAATTGTATACTATTACAAATTGAGTTTCTTTGTATGAAACATTTCACTTTTATTACACGGGTACTGCAAACTTTCGCGCTCTTGTACGTATATCGACCTATCCGACGAAGGGTGCGTTACTAGGGAGGGGTGTGAATGAGTTCTTCCTCCGAGGGGTGGCAATGGCCATCGGCTAGGAACGCATTGCATTCTACACAGCGTACAACGCTGCAATCACGTTAGTGATAATGGCCGTTGTGAATGAGGCTTAATGTCGAGAGGCTGCCGGTAGCTATTGTGCCGCTAGAAATTTATCTCTCGATTCGAACAATTTCCCGCGAAGTGGGAATGAAAAAAAAATAAAAGGAAAAAAGAAAAAAACTAGAGCGCCGGTCAATTGAATTTCCACGCAGCACGCGTGGAAAGTGAGAAGCGGCATCCTGTTCGATTTAAAAATATCGAAGCACAGACGCGCGCACGCGATAAATTCGCTGTATTATTAAACATTCACCCACGCTAGCGGATGCGAACAGGATCATGCGACACATACTCCCAACGGAGATCACTATATAGAACTAAAATATCTGTGACCACCGTATATTATATTTCAACTATATACTTTTTAACGAATTTCGATTCGATTTTTATATTGCCAAGATTTGATGGAAATAATAGAGAGAATATATTTAATATTAAGAGGAAAAGAAAGCTAAGGAATTTAAATTTCAAAGATATTTTTATAAATCAATAATTTATATTATACACATTTTCCAATTTAATTTTTAAAATAATGTTCAGTATCGAATATTAAAAGGTCGCGATAAAAACGAATTATTAATCACACTTTCATGGACAAAACAATAACAGATTCCTTAAACACCTAAGGCGTATTAATCTCTTAGTAACTAAAATGAAATGTGGCACTAATTATTGATAGAGAAAGATTATAAAAAGGGGAAAAGATAAAAAGAAAAAAAAAAAAATTGTAACGCGGTCGACGGCAGAAAAACACGAGAAACTTCAATAGTCACCCCTTTACCTTAATGGCAGGCATCTGTTTTTCCACCGCGAGAGCCACCTACCATCGGCGGAGTCTCGCCAGGTTCGCGCGTCCCAACCTTCCTTTAATTAAAATTAAAAGACGGCAAAGGCCGGATTCCCGGCGTCATTTTCATCCTCCGCCCCGTCACTCCAGGACCATCCGCCCTTCCATTCCTCCCTTTCGCTCGCCACCCATTCCCATCCTCGTCGTCGTCCTGTCCTCTACCCAAACCACCACCCGCCATCATTCGCCGATTTATATTCATAATTATGCTGCGCCCCCACCCTCCAGTTTCACCTGGCACCCCACGGCGGCTGAACGTGGAAGAGATTATTAACTGACGATGGAATCAAAATGGCAGGGAAAGTCGCGCGATGTACTGCGTCTGTCGTTACAAGCGCCCTTTAAACCCTAATCATAATTCTGTGACGTTATTGTACTTCTAAAGATTATCTCCGATGTTGCAAATTTTGTCACGTATTCGTATCCGGAGGGCTAAATAGAAATGCATTATATATTCTTTGGATGAATTATTTCACTTTTGAAAAAACGTAATATGAAAAAAAGAAAGAATTATTGCTCAGATTGTTTTACTTCGAAAAATATAATTTCCAAAAAAAAAAAAATTAAAATAAAAAAATCTTTTTTTTAAATGTATGCATTTATATCGTTGCATAAATAATCTTCGAATCGAAGAATATATGTATTTAATAGTTGCACGCAAGATCTATTTGCCGTTTAAAGCAGACGAGAAGTATCGGACCGAATATAATAAATTGCATCGAAAAAGAATGGCACAGCTACGCGAGATTTTACTGTCACTTTATGATAACGGTGCCGACGTTATAAAACGAGGTGATGAAAACGGAGTTACGACTGTTAGATTGTTACGACAGCTGTATAAATGTGTTGTCCACGCACACAAATTTATACATATTGCATACATCAAAGGCGCTCTGGGCAACCTCTTCTTCTCTTCGCTATTCTTTAATTATTAATAGGCGATAAATTTCGTTTTAATTGTAACATTCTTACTTCAATATTTAAGCGATAGAAGGATCGATAAAGACTGAAATCTTTATGCCAACTGTATCAGCTGAGTTGAATAAATCTGTAATCAGGTCTGTCCGTAGTTAGTTAAACGTTAATCGCTCTCAAAACATGTTGGAATAAAATAATTGATTAATAAAAACAATTATAAATTAAAAAATATAAAAGTTAAACTTAACATAATGATGTTTTCTAATTTCGATAAAATATAAATTAATGCATATATATTGATATATGTATATATATCTTTCTCTTTCTTTCTAAAAATAAGAATACAAAATATACTCAGTCATAAAAAATACAGACTGACAACAAATAAAAATGATAGCAAAATATCCTAATTTAATATTTTCCTCAACTTTTAACGGATATATTGCCTAATTCTCATTTCTAATGAAAGAGAAAAAGTTTTTTTAATTGTATTTAATAAATTAGTTTTTAATGTTAAAATAATGATGGCTCACGCAAAACACTTTGCATTTTATTAATATGACTATGCTAATAATTAAATGCGATAAAAGAAACATACGCAATAATATCATTTCATATTATTTTTCTTGTGCAAGACTTGTGTTCATGTTGGGAGCTATTTTAAGCGGCTGTTCGTATGTCGGGGCGAATCTATCTTTTGGTTCTGATATTGCTGCGCGCACCTCGCGCGCACATGAACATATGCATATCGTGCACATGCACGTGTGCATATCACGCACACTCACAGAAATGATCTGAATTACACCGACTCGCGCGCCTGCAAATCTATCCACGTTCATCGGGCGTACCGGGTGTACGGGACCAACTGGGGCGAACTGCTGGTTCGATTTCGCAAAAAGGGCTGCCGACGGTTTCGCGCTGACGTCACGGGCACCGATGATCCTATAGTTCCATTACGAATCAAAATTCCTGAAACCGGCTGCGAATCGTCCAAACGCATCGCGCGATGCAATCGGATTGTTTATGCTCACAACATACGCGCATCATAGCGACAAATATTATCTTATTTTTAAATTCGATTCAATTTATCTCTTTTTTATTAATATTGATGCTATTATTACAGAAATGAAAGATGTGAACCGTTTCACATATATTTGCGCAAATCGCGAAATGGCAATTAATATATACTGTAAATCCACAAAATTTGGGAGTCCATGATTCCAGGAATACGAATATTTGCGACGCATTTAATGATCGTTACACACGATTCGCTTTTATTAATTGTATTTTCTTGTTCCGCGATCGATTTGATAGCAGGAAATCCATTGCGCCGCGATGTCGCCGTTCCATCATTAAAAACCATTAAACCGGTCGCCTGCAGTTTTTAAATTACACGTACATGCGATAACTAGATCGATGAGCGAGCTTCTGGCTGTGAGACACTATTATCGAGCGTCATCAAAATATTTCAGGTCAGCCTGGTGTCTCGCTGTAACGAGCCGTCGTGCATCAACGGGGCGTGTCATGAGAATTTTCACTGTTAACGAGTCATTGTAATATTTTCCTACCTGGCTGACTGATGCGCGTACGCGAATAAAAATTCCCGAAAAAAAGTTAAAAAAAAAAAACTCGCGTGTAAACACACCGCGCGAGTCGTTTACCGTTGATTCTTGTTGGACATCTTTTTTTCTGGTTGCCATCGATTATCGGCCGATGCGTCAAGCCATCATCACACATCGACACAGTATAGTCCGGGTAATAAAATACAAGCGAAATATCGATGTTGCGCAATTTTGTTGCGGCAGCTTTTTTCAGGTTGATTCTATGTCAAGCGCCGGCGCGTGATAACGCATTGCTTCGGGCATTACAAACAATGAAGCCGCGGACGAGCGTGCGACCGACTAATCTGGATATATATGAAAATAAATCTAAAACGTGCAATAGTCACATTATCGTTCATGCATGAGATACTCAAGGAGCAGATTTTCAAATTTAAATATAAATTCGTATTTTCAATTAACAAAGCTAAGAGCGTGGTAAAAAGCTTATTCTTTAAAAGAACAACTGCAACTTACTTTACATGTTTAAGCATATTTGTGTTTTACTTTTCTTTAGTAAAATATTATTGAGACCATGATTTTGAAAGAAATTATTTCAAGAATTAATTAATCTGAAATCAAAATCACAAAAGTGAGTAAACGTTTCACTGCGCATATATTAAAATTGCAAACCCAAAAAATTATTTTGCTCATGTAATATCGATTTCATATAATATGACCCATATCATAAGTTTTAACATATTACACTGCGTGTTACAGTCTCGCGATAAGAAACTTGCGCTAAAATATTTAAAATACATGACAGATCTTTCGAATTTTTGTTAATTAATAAAACTTCTATATGAGTATTGTTATATATGCAATTCCTGCATCTAGTCATTATAAATTACTTCATTTGTGTGCAGATGGATACATTAAGGATTGCATTATAAGTAATGTGACGCACCCGTGGAATCATCTGCAACAAAAATATGTTAGTAAAATGAACTGAAATGATATCTACTTAAATTTATTTAATTAAGACCATTTTACATTTTAAAACACACAATAACAGCACACGGCGTATTATTATTCAGATATATTAACAGTATACCGACCTATCTAGAATTTTATCCAAGAACTATGTCATCGAAAACTAAAAGCTATAATACCTCGACGTAATATAAATGCTAATGTAAATGTGTCGTAAATGCTAATTCTTGCTAATAATTTTAAATAACGCACTTTTCACCTAGACTTAAAATACGCAGTATTCGAAAAAAAAGCGAAACAACTATACTCCTTTGAGCTGCATTTCCCCCCCAAAAGGTAAATAAAATTTAATTAATACTAGTCTGTACATAAATGTCTATATAAAATATTTTTTATCGATAAAAATTGATTTGTTGAAAATATTTATTAATATTTTTATGCATTTATTAGCAAACGTAATATATATATATATAATTTTATTATCATATAAATCTATCTCAACTTTCGAAAATAGGCAACTCGTTCGAAAGTCACTTTAAATAGGCCGAAGGGCGCGGGAGTGGGTGCATTTTCGCGCGCGTGAATTCGCGCGGGAAGGGTGGGCGTCGCGGTGGGTAGTTGGATAGTGGGTGCGCTTTTCCTCGTATTCGACTGACCGCAATCAACAGTTCCGGCGACCAAGTAAGCGGCCTTGCGTGTATGTACTGTATGCAGGCACGCACGCATGCATACATACATACATACATACATACATACATACATACATACATACATACATACATACATACACGTATTATACATATGAATCTATCTATAGCGAACTCAGATTCAATTCGTGCCGTTAGGTAAGTGTGACGACCGGTGCCACATCCATGGCACCTTCTAACCGCCGCAATTCACCTAGCAGACACACGTGTATCTTCAAGTGCAACACACATGCTGTCCGATGTCCGCGTGGAGCTCGTTTGCTCACCGTGTTCTCTTTCACCGACATCAATAGCGCAATACAGTCACGCACACATACGACTACTATAAATACTTATCAGGTAAGTCTCCCACGCGTCCACGTGCACACAGTGACATATATTCGGCGATTATCCGTCGCTCGCCCACTCGTTCGCCGACAGGCGGAATACTCGGGCGATGACTATTCGGGGGGGAGTCGTGGCGACGGGATGGTTTCGCGAAAGTGGAGGGTATACATCAGGCATCCCAGAAGCGTACGGCGGGGGACGGGCGGGGAAGGGAAGGGATGTGTGTATGCCACACGTAGGTGGGCACCCAAAGGGAAACGAGCCAGGGGGTGGTATAAATTATACCGTTCAATCGATTTGCTGTCAGAGGAGACCCTCCGCTGCCACTACTACTGCGAGGAACTCATGCTGCTGTTGCTATTGCTACCCCGTTACTAACACTATTGCTGCTGCTGCTGCTGCTGCTGCTGCTCTGCGGCTTGCTAGGGTGCATTTAGTCGAACGGACGTTCGAGCAGCACGCATACAAGCGCACAGGTGCGCCTGTGCGCGCGCGTGTATAAGGTTGACATGCGTCCGCGAGGGAAAGGGTTTGTCACGGATACTAGGCCGGTTACGAAGGGCGGAGGCGCTAACCCTCCAAAGGGTAGCTCACTGTCTCTCTCTCTGTCTCTCTTCTTCCCTCTGCCCCTTTCTCCTCTCGCTTTCTCGCTGGATCGAAAGGGGATTACAGTGGAGTTGGACTATACCCTCGCGTGCATCATCGCGCGAACTTGCAACGATGATCGGCCGTGCACATCTCCTATCGAGGCAACCCCTCTCGATGTATATGTAGCGCGTGGTTTATATAATATGCTTATATTATATACTCTACCGAGAGAGAGAGAGAGAGAAAATGAGAGAGCGAGAGAGAAGTGATGCCGCTGAGAATTTTTTGCAGGTGGATTCTCGGGCATACAGTACATCGGTGCATTCTTGAAACGCGTGGGATGGACATAAGAGCGTCACGTACTCGCCCAAGTCTCGCGCTTTCGTTTCAGTCTCTCGGAAAATAATCAATATAAATCGATAAAAGAAATTGATTAGATTTTAATATCTTGCAGAACTTTCTTTATATAATTTATGTGTGAATTTGATTTCTTAACGCGCGATACTAGTTTTATTAAACCAATTTCATAAATAATAATGTATCCATCATATTTATTCTTAATTTTTTTAATCTTTACAAATTTCTATCTACGGAGATTAGAAAATTAATTTAAATTAATCTATTTAAAAAAATTAATTGATTAAACTTTCACTAAATATAACGTAAAAAGAAAAATATTTAAGATAAATAGTATCTTTTTTTAAGAAAAATTCTCTGCGAATATTTCTTAATTTATCTTAAGATTCTATCTTGATTTACAATATATGCTTTGATTGCTAAATAGATAATTCGTAAGAGAAATAGGGACATTCACAACGTGTGTATAACGGCATCAATGTGACAGATATGTACATAAATGGCAATCACATAATTTGCTGATGTTCGGCAGGTCAGATTTTACTATAAACGACTTGACGTAGGTTGAACGGCAAAGCACATTAGTTGACTCAGATATCAAGCAACCTAATGCAGTTAGTATACCTGGCACATCAGATGCGTAATTTAGATAATACATACAAGATATCGCGTACGCAAGCCGGATAATTCACTCAACCTTGGGGCAATATCTCGTACCTCAAAGATACTTTAGATTTGGACATAAATGATGACACATCTCAAAATTTATTGCTCAAGACTTCAAAATCATATTTTGATAGTTCTATTAAAATTCAATTGATTATTATTTATTAAATGTAGGAGCAATTTTAGCAATTTCTTTAATTATATAAGATATAAATAAGAAAAATATAAATCTTTAAAACTTTACTATCTACATTGTATATATATACATATTCTATAGCATCTTCTTTCTAAAAAGTTATCTTTTCTAATAAATAAATTTCTTTTTGATTTATCATAAATTCACATATGTATCCCAAAGTTAATAAAAATGCCCGATATGATAACGTGCGATGCGAAAACGCAATACTCTTGAAAAGCTGGACTACTAGCTGAAACGACAAGGAAATGAAAAACAAGTCCGATGAATCGCATTCGCGCGAGTGGCGCGCGCGAAGAGAAAGAGAGTTAATCGAACCGGCTCTGAGTTGGCCAGCAGGGGGCTGAAAGGGGCGGTCTCGCGCGGGGGAGGGAAAAGTTTCGCGGCAACTTTCGTAATGTACGCCGGATAGTTATACAAAATTGAACGTGGAGGACGGGCAGAAAGGGCGAGAGGGAGGAGAGGAGGAGGACGCCCGACGAGGCAACAACGCAACACTCCGGGCAATGTGCCGTGTCTGCCGTTGGGGATGGGATGGAAGGAGTTGGAGTGCCGTAGAAGGCAGGAAAGGCGGCAGTAGGTACGACAAGGGTGTACGGGGCGCGAAGGGGGAGGCAGGGTGAGTTGCAGGTGGTCGGGGGCAAGCGAAAGATGAGCGAGGGTGTGAGTCCAGAAAAGAGGGTTGAGTCCCCGAGTTCTCGGTAACTCACCCTCCAACGTAGAGAGCATCGCCAGAACTCCGATCCACCCTCTCGCTCGCTCTACTAAAGCTCGCTGCCTCTTTCTCTCACCCTCTCGTTCTTCCTTCCACTCTCTCCCTCTTTCTTTCATTCCAGCCTTACGAGCGCAATCCCATCCTACCGCCCTCGTCGCCAACATCGTACCTTCCAACGTTCTCGCTTGGCTTCAGGGACGCACGACGTCGCTGTAAAATTCCAAAATCCAAGGAAGGTTCGCTTCCAACAGCGCTACCATCTCCGGTATCCCTCTTCTCCCGCTCTCCCTCTCCCCAGTCAACTTCATCTTGCCCACGCTCCTTCTGCAACGAGCAGCAATGAGGGGTTGGATCGTGGCGCAACTTTTCTACCGAAGTCCCGAAGGTTAAGCGTCCTTTCCTGAAAATTCCAGGAATCTTTGAGAACCTGGTGAGAGGAGGAAGGAATAACGTGAATAGAAGTACCGGGGCAATTACTTGAGATATTAATAATTTTGCGACCGTAGAAATGTAACACCGACGTCGTTGAGGGTGGTCTCTTACGCTTCTCTCTCGGGATGGACATTTCTTCGGCATGCCCTCGTTAACGCTCAGTGAAATATTGCGCTGCGACACCGAGACTTGTTCTTCGTTCGGTCTTTGGATCGCTTCGCACTGTTTTATTCGAGCTTCGCACTAGTTAAAGTTCGGAAATGAAAATTAGAAATCGATCTTGTTGCTGTTGCACCAATTACTGTCTTTCACGCGCTGAGCGTTATCGCGACAACAAATGTTTTTACATTTTACATTTATAAATTTATGTAAAAGATAAGAATAGTAAATATGAAATAATATTTGAAGAGAATGAAAAATTATTTTGGATTTTACCATCATTTACGTCATTAAAATTAAAAACTTGGAAGCATACGTATACATTATTATTATATTATTTTAAACTATAAATATAATCAAAATATTTTCTATTTATTATTATGATAGCATCATTGCTCTTGTATTATAATGCAAATGTTGATTAATTTATTTCTTAAAAAATTTAATTTTTATTTATAAATATGTCTGGTTTAAATTCTGGTAATAATTCTCCGGAAAAATAGAATTCTTGAATGCATTTTCACACACAAAAACTAATAGTCAAATTATTTGGTCTCTTTGAAACTAATTTGCTTGGAATTTGCACATCTTCCCCCGTAAACATATAATGCAAACGTGTGCAAAGTTAATTCTATCGTCGCAATGTAACATTATCTCTACAATGCGGCGGTATTCGCGCGGGAGTGGTTCGTTCCTATCTATTTTAGCCAAACTACGACAATAGGCCAACCAGTGGAGCGTCTCGCGTAAGCGCCCCGCTGCATTAATCTCCATCCTCGTATCCGGGCGCATAATCACCGTCCATTATCGAGACCGACGTTCACCGCAAAATAATTCTACGAGCATAAAGACGACGATGTTAGCCGTTTGAACCGAAGCGGCCGTCTTTCTCGTCATCGATCGGCAAACTCGACGATGAGATCGCTACACCTTTTTGCGGTAACAAAGCCAACGGGACGTAAGAACGACGAAGCGACCCCGAGGAAGAAGTCTTTCAACGACCAGGGGTGGACGCGGGAAAGTTTTCAGCGAGCTCGAAGGATAATTAAGGCGGCCCTGCCGAGCGACCTCGAAAGTCTCCTCGGCCCCTGGCTACTACTACGTGGCGTACAGGGTGGCGAGTGAGTCCGTTAGTGAGTCTCTTTCTCTCCCTCGTTCTATTCGTTACCCTTCCGCCACTCTCTCTCTCTCTCTCTCTCTCTCTCTCTCTCTCTCTCTCTCTCTCTCTCTCTCGCCGCAGTCCGCCCTTTCCGCCCAACCAACCAACCATCCACCCATCCACCCACCGTCCTCGTACCATCGTTCCTTCTCGGCCTCGCCACCTCAAACCACCCTCTTCTCACCCTTCTCATCCTCCGGCCCCCAGCAAGCACACTCACACTGAAACTCCGCACCCGACCTAAGGGTTGAAACCACCCTCCATTTCCAGTGGTAGCGAAGGCAGAGGCAAGCAGACTCTCCTCTGCCTGGCAGACTGGCAGGCTGGCTGGCAGGGGATGTGCACGTCACCGTCTTACACTATCGTCCCGAACAAACACCCTCGCCCGACTCCGCTACGACGTCGTACCACCGACGTCGTTTCCCTCGTCCTCACCTCGCCTCCTCTCACTGCCGCCCTCGCTCTCCGCCGCCCACCCTTTCTACCCTGGGCCAACCTTCGAGCATCCTGCAAAGCACGTCTCCACGTGCACGTCACGGGACGTGTAGGTCGTCTCTCGGAGACGATCTACTCGGTCTTCCACCAGCGAGAGATGAAAGAGAACCCCGATGAAGAAAGGGTAGATGAAAAGGAATAAAGAGAGAGAGAGAGAGAGAGAGACAGGGTATGTGTGTGTGTATGCGCGCGCGCATGTGTGTGTGTGTGTGTGATAAGAGGGAGATAGAAATAGAGTTAAAGGAGTAGAGATGGAAGTCGAGGGTGCAGTCGAACGGCAGGAAAGATCTCCCAGCACCGTCTCGAGGATAAGGGATGTTTCCGGCGCTTGAGAAGCATCGCCGAGGGAACTCCGGAACGCTGGTACTTTTAGCGCACACACTAAAGCTCTCCCTATCTTTTCTTCTCTTTCTCTCTTCCTCTGATTCGTAGTTTTCCACCACGAACATATCGATTCTCACGTAGGGGATGTTTTCCCAAGATGGAAAGTTATGCCGCGAAAAAAAAAAGCGAGAGGAACCAGAACGTGGCTGACCTAGGCAGAATGAGATTTGAGGAGAGAATTGGTACCCTCCCTACCCCTCCCCCCTCCCACCAAGAGGTTGACTTCGATGACTAGGGATTCTACCGCAAATTATTTTCGGTAATGCTACAATAGTTTTTTGTCCTTACGGAAAGTCATCACACGAATTGAATTCTTATGCGATTCCATCGTAATAATTGAAATACGTCGCCCATTCCGAAACAAAATTCGTAAATAATACAACGTGTATATTTGAATTATAAATTGCCGTAACACTCATTACCTTTGTCCGAATTTTGTTACCACTCATTATAAAAGAAATGCATATTTGCATCGAGCATAAATTACGGATTTTTAAAAGTAATAATAACAAAAATCCTAATTATCAAACTAGATTCAAGTTTCTAATAAATAATTGGATTTAAAGACAATTAAAGAATCTTCTTTTTTTTATTCTTTTTCACTAGATTTTGGACTCTCTAAGTTATATTTAAATTTATATTCTTTTCTATCACATATTTGTCTTTTTTTGAAACAAATATAATTATAATACATAATCATAAAAAAATCATATTTAATACGTGACATGCTGTTACATATAAAGCCGTGTCCTGCCCTGGCAGAACGCGAACCAAATTGGCGGCATTCACTTTTACAAACCACGCAAGGTTAGCAACCCCTCTAAAATTATTAGGTACTCATACACAACAAATAGGCTTCTCTCTCTCTCTCTCTCTCTTGTATATCGTATATCGGTTGATCTCTCAACAACGGCCGGAAAGCCGCATGTCGGTAATAAGCAGGGTGATTTTAATTCCGTCAGTCGCGACCCCTCGTCCTAATTTCACGAATGCTCTCCACTAGCTGAAACCGCGTACACGTGTGAGCGCTTGATATTTAAGGCTGTCGCTGAAACATGCTCTGGAAAAGAAAGAACGACCCTTGTATCGTTTGCCACCTCGTTCCGCGTATTTATGACTGGATGTAGCGTGTTTACGCCAAGCCTTAGATCCATCCCCGTCTTTATCATGCTTGTCTGTTCTTGTCGTATCATCCGCAATTCTCCAATTCTCAAATCTACCTTTTTTATTTGTAAATCTGCAAATCACGCACACATGCATTCACGAAGATGTAATGACGAGCCAGGCGCAATAATACACAAGCGCGCGAAATTAATTGATTAAAAATAGATTAACAACCATTTGCAGAATCGCTGATTTTTCAATCGCGAAATATGCAATTAATTTTAAAACTATTGGCAAAGTATAAATTCTAATTTATTTATTTATAAATTAAGACATAATTGAATATAACGAAAGAAAATGGGCTTATTAAGAACCTAGAGCGATAGGCAGCAAATTATTTTTGATAGTCAAATTTTTTATTAAAAACAAACATTTCGAACCATCTTTCAGCATCTGTCAATTATAAATATCGTGTACAATGTGGATTGTCAACTACAAATTTGATTAGTCCGCAATAATATTTAATTTATTTAATTATGATTATTTTATTGTTATATATATACATCTAAATAAATAAATATATATATATATATATATATATATATGTGTGTGTGTGTATATAAAGAGAGAGAGTATATAAAAAAATTTATTCAATAATAAAATTTACGAGTGTATTTTTTGCCTGATTCAAACAAACAATTTAAACAAAATAAATTTTAAAAATTTTGTCTATGCTTTTCAAATACATTTCGTTTTTTACAAAGAAATGTAAGTAAATAAATAAATTGTGTTATATTACATAAAATGCCACTTTATTGCACAATGCTGAATTATCGCGCAAAGTTTTTATCAGTTCGACAGACCGCAACTATTTAAATCTTGCTCTGAGACGTGAGAGTTTGAAAACTCTCGCAGTTTTCTAACGGGTGAATCCATACTTTGAAACATTTACTGTGCCCACCCGCTTTCTACGCGCGACTTCTTTAATCCTTGCTATAATATCCGATGTTTTTCGATGAACGCGAAGAAGTTTTCCCACTTGAGATTCTTGTTAGTCTCTACTCGCGACATTGCGACATCTGCTCCAGGTTTTCCGTTCCTTCATTCATTTTCTTTTTCAACCACTCGTTCAGGTGTCAAGATATCTCACGAAATGCCTGGCCTGATGTCGTTAAAGAGAAGCGTTATTAAAAACGTATATAAATTTAGATACTGAAAATATATATACTGAAATAAAATCATGCGTTTTACATATTAAATTAACTCAATCAGAGTGAATATAAATTATAATCTTTTACTTGAAATAGTTTATATATAATATTATTTACATTTCGTGTGTATGTCACATGTGCAATAAATTATATGATACTTTTATAATATTTCATTAAACATCATTCTACTTCTCTCTTCCAAATTTTAAATATAATATAATTACCACCTTTCTATAAAAGCAATTTGTTAATTTTTTATTAATAACAAATTAAGAGTAATTATCTGATTAATCTCATGCACATGACAAATTATTGTAAAAATAAAATATTTTTTGGTAGAAATAAAAAATAGATTTTTGTGAACAAAAGGATCTATCTTGGACGCAATGTTATATATGATAAATATGCGACAGTTGCAAGTAAATACAGATTACAAACAACAACAAAACACGAAGTATTCCCACGCGATGATACTCGCGATATGCATATACATAACGCCATGATAAAAAAAGAAATTGAGGACTTGGTTGGATGCGCCATCCTTAATAATTTCACACTTGAGAAAGAAATGAACAGCCTATTCATAATCCTTTTCCTCTCCCGCGACTTCCCTCGCTGCGTATACCACCCCCACATTGACTTTCCCCTATATGCCACCCTCATAGCGAAATCCCGCCAGAAGCTATCCATTCCCCCATCATCCACCGTGCTATCCCCCCGTGTGACGCAGGCGGGGTGCTCATTCATTTAATTTCAGTCATTGCCGGCAGTCGCACCCCCCTGTCGTGCGACCGACAAAAAATAATTAGTGAAGCCTTACACCCCCGTGGCACCTCGTTTCTTCCCTCCCCTGTAGGCTTCAACCCCCGACGACTGCGATGACGACGACGACGACGGCGACGACGGCGACGACGACGACGGCTCGACGCCCCCTTTCAACCCCACGGGTACGTACCTTGCGCTCGTATTCTCTCTCGCTCTCCTCTACCCCTTCCCCGCGCCCCCGTTTCCCTGCCAACCCAACCAACCAACGAATCACCCTCCTGTCCCCTCACCAACTCTCCCGAACAGCAGCAGCAGCAGCAGCCGCCACTACTACCATTCTACCGCCAAAACCCTAGCTCAGTCAGGCACCCGCCCTCCTCTCTGCCCTCCCCGGCCCATCCCCTCGCCCTCGAAGCGGCCTCGGGCGGGATGATTCAGGCGCCAGTAGGGCGCACCCACCTTCAGCGGGTGGTTGGCGTTGGGGTGAGTCGGAGCGCCGGATGGAGGTAGCGGTGAGGGCTGGCGGGGGCGGGAGCGAGTGCGCGGGAACGGTAGAGCACGGGTATAGAGTAGAGAGAAGGGTGGGATGAGTAGGTGGGTGTCAGGGGGAGTCTTAGGGTGGGCGAGATTGGGCGAGGGGGTGAGGAGAGAGGGAGGGATAGAGAGAACAGAGTATGTCGGGGGACTGCGGTGGTACAGCAAAGCGAGGAGTGCGGAAGGGGAGAGTGAGAGCGAGCACGCAGGGGATGGTTAGAGGGCGGGGGACGAGAGTGAGCTGCCAGAAGGTGGATTGAGAGTGCGGTGGAACGGGGCGAGCGTAGTGCTAGGGGGGTTGGGAGAGGCCGAGGGAGAGATACGCGCACACGGGAGGGTGGTTTTCCACGGCTGAGATATAGGCACCGCCGACGCCGCGGTGGGTTATACCCTGGGCTAAGTAATACAAGGAAAAGTGCTACGTGAAGCTCTATCTTTCTCCAGATCCCCTCTCACCCTAACATCATCCCGGTACTTTCTCCGTTCCTCTCGCCCGCACACGCCCTACCACACTCTCGCTCTATTTGTCTATCCTGCCGCCTTTCCTTCCTCGCCTGGTGGCTCTCTTCCCTTCGCTACGACTCCCTCGCTTCATCCGCGTCTTGCACTCTCGCTTTATCTTCACCACCCTTTCACCCTTCGTCTCTGCCATCGGCGTGCATCGTAGCCTCAGCGCAGGTGCACGTCGCGAGATGCATCCTCGAGGGGAATAGGGTTGCTTTGTGCGGATAGGGTTAGCTTTGTTACGCTGACGGCTACGCGGAGAGTTAAGTAACGAATGAATATCGCTAGCTGCTTATTATCAAGTGACTCCGACGAGCATGATATTTTAGCGGACAAATACATTTGTATCTTGACATTCGCGTCTCTTCTTACGCGCCTCTTTTATATATACATATACTTCGAGCTTCTCTCTCTATCTCGGCTGCATATATGTATACATATACTACTTTTCACTCTAAATATATCATTATGATAATATCGTAATTATTAATAATGCGAATGCCATACACTAAATTTTGCAAAGTAATAACAAAACTATTGCATCATACAATGACATTATACTTTATTTTCTCATTTCTATCTTAATTTTGGAAATAATAGTTGTCATTTTATTTATATTCATTTGCCTCTTGTGTTTTAACCGTCTTGACCGTCGCTAATAAATCGCTAATAACTCATAAGCATTAAAAAGAGTGCCCTATTCTTATAAAACATACTGAAAAGATTAATATTATTTTTTTAGTAAGATAGTGAAAAGCCGAGATGATAAATCAAATGAACAACACGTGCATACGAAGATTGACCTTGCCGCGTTAGGAAGAATACAAAGAAAGAAATGTGTCTTATATACGCAAAACACGTATTCGTATATATATGTGCCGTGGAGAATGCACCTTAAAGTCCGCGTTTCACTCAATGGAATAATCTTTTTTCCGAAGGAAACGTCAGACCTCGGAGAGTGTACATGCAAATGGTCGGACTTTCCGGAGAGAGGTTTGCGAAAAGTGTGGAAGCAGTAGCGGGACGAGTTTCGAATACTTCGATTCGAGTGTAGTGTATCCATCGGCGAAGAATCAACAATGAAAATATAGACAATGGTTGAACTATAATATTCATATACTTCTTGTACGCGGCTATTCACTCATTTCACAAATGCACATTTAACTTTCACCCATTTTGCAAACGTAAAAAAATCGCGTAAACATTTCGCCATATACATGATGCATAGTAAATTAGTAGATACGCTCCACTAAAATGTAGACTGAAACTTTTGTGGAACAACTACTTTAATCCATTTTCAGTTAAACGTACTTAATAAATAAATATATATATATATATATATATATATATATATATATATATATATATATATATAAGTTCGTTTGATGAATTTATTGAAACATTTCATCTTTATCTCACATACATATTTGGAATCTAGAATTTTCTATTTATGAAATCTGGAATTTTAAATCAATATCAATTTTATTAAGCGAATGTAAAGATGTAATGTAATTCGATATCCCAATTCAGAAAATCAACGACTCACAGAATCGTTTGATTTATTTTAAATATTAATACTTTAAATAGGTCAATTATTTAACATTATCCAATATATTTAATGAAATATCAAGGACGTCACATAATGGTATTCTTATTAATAAAGATTTTATGGCAATCTAAATTATTTATTTATTACCTAAATTAGTATTAAATTAGTATTTTTCAATTATATTACATTTTTTTATCTTCTGATGTTATACTTTATTATATTTTTTTATATCTTTATCTTATAAAATTATATTCTACATTAAATTTTTTTTTCTATTACAAGATTGAAAAAATAGTTTTTAACTAAAAAAAAAATAACAAATATATTAAAGTAACGAATAATAGAATTTTTCGTTATCAGCATATCAAGCTAATGCATCTATTATTATATTAATATGATGTCAGATGAGATCTTTTTACGTCTAGTTCCTGACAGCAGTTTTCTTTCAACACGAAACCATCAACATATGTGAAGTCGTGTATGTACGTCAATGGATAAAAGTATGGCTTCGGTTCTTAATAAATATGGTTTCTCTTCGTGGTACGTAGGAGACATTACAAATATCGGTATTAAGAATGTTTTTAACCTTTTTACGTATGTAAGCGCCTCTTAGCCTTTATGAATATATAGATATGCAGTTGTTGCATATGCTATCTTTATTTAACTACTTGAACAACATGTTCATCTTTTTATATCTCTAAATTATTGTTTTCAATAATTGTCTAAAAGTTCTAATAAAATTAAATACAATGACAGGGAAATTTATTTTCCTACAAACAGCGAAAAATCTTATAAAATAAAAACATGAACATAATATTCTTAACAAATTTTGTTTATCTCATGCGCTTTCAAATAAATAACCAGCGAGCAACAGGGGGAGCGCTTAATTCCTAATGGATTGGTTTTTTTCAGCAACGGTTTGCGCGATTCCCGCCGCGATTTCAATTAATCTCTCCCAACGGAGAGTATCGATATACAGCCTCGCGTGTCGTTCCCGTTCCCGCTCTCTGTCTCTTTCCCTCTTCGCGACGCAAACTTTCGCGGAGTGCCGAAGTTTCGGATAAACTGGCGCGTTTGTCAAACGGGAAAGTGCGAAATTGTGCGTCGTCCTGTAAACCTGGCGGGTCGCTTCTCGCGGCATGAAATTAGCGAGAGTGAAAAGTAAAGGCATCCCCCTCTGTGCCGCTAATGCCCCGACGTTCCGAAGGGCGCGCATTCCTTCGTGCCGAGGGGGTAGCCAAGATAAATTACATAACATAAGTGGGCGTCGCGAGAGAAAGAATGAGTCCGCCGGAGGGGCGAAACGAAGAATAAAGCGACGTGCAAACAGTCTGCCTTGCAAAATCCACTTGTCCCGAGGACAGTTGCTCTCGGAAAAAGGAGTAACACGTTCGTTTAAACGCCCACCTCCGATAATATCTCGAGAAGTTTTTGCTACTTATAAACTTGCATCGTAAAATCAATGATAATATCAAAGTGTGTATTCAACTTCTATCGCAATAATTTCCATTTGTAGATTCTTCTATGTTCTCGTTATTTTCATATAGTTTTTTTTGTAAAAAAAATATAATTTTCTATTATTTAATGTGACAAATGATATATCATGAGAGATAAATTTGAGCAAAGTTTTGAAAATAGAAATATCTTCGAGAAAATACAAAGAAAATAAAAATTGTTTTAAGCGCAAAATTGTGCATAAAATAATGCATTGTACAAAATAAATTTTTTCTCTACAAGAAAAAATTTAAAGTAAAAAAAAAGCACTACATGTTTAAGAAACTAAAGATTTTCGCATACAGTATATTTGCATCGCAAATATATCTCAGTACTTTCTGAAAAAATATTCGGTCCTGGATAGAGACATGGAAGAGACAATTTGTTTCGGGGTGACATTGTTTCCGCTAATAATGCGTAACATGCGGTCGAATAAGAAAATAAAGCGCCAACAATGCGCGACGCGCGAGAGTGGCGGTCCCTTTCGTAAAGTGTGCGAGGGGTTGGCGATTCATCCCTTCATTATTCGAGAATTAGTAACCCCGTTTCGATCTTTCTTCCCCTCCTCCTACTCCCCCTCCTTCTCCTCCCTACCATCCGCTCCCTTTCTTGCCGCACTCTGACCCCTTTATCTCGATGTTCGTGACTGCCTTTTCCGTCGTTGCATTGTTCGAAACGACGTTAATGGGGGTAAACGTTAAACCGATTTCAACGGCGGCCACGCGCTTTCCTATATTTTCAAATGTCTTGCTGTATATCACCGGTATCAACCATATTATCTTCCTCGCGATGAGGCGAAAATAGATACCTGTTTTTAGGCGATGGTATATTTCGCGTTCGTAGCTTATTTAATGCGATTCGCGGCAAGATCGAGGCAAAACTAAAATAATCTGCATAATGGTAGGTTTCTATTTTTATAGAGATTCGGAATTAACTGCTCCCTCATTTAACTGCAAAAATTTTATAAGATATTTATTTAACATAGATATAATTTTTAATGGTCAAAAATATATTAAAACATTTTATATAAAGAGTAGATATAAATATAGGGCTAATGGTTTTTCAACGATTTTTTCAGCGATCTCTTCAAGATTTTTCTCAACAAATAACTTTTCAGTATTAAAAAAACATCTTCGTAATAAAGTTGAGCGCATTCTGATCAAAAATAATTCGTACGGAAAGTAAGTAAAAAAATAAAACTTGTTATCTACCATGTTTTCGACATGCTGTAGAATTTTGTGCATGTGTATGTGAAGCGCTTATTTCCTCAAGTAATAAGCAAATGACATCAATGCACCCTCTTTTCGAGAATGATACATGGAATATTCAAATTCAATGTTTTGTAAAAACGTGAATGTTAAAAAAAACAGTCACAATACAGTCAAAAAATAATGAAAATTGTCTTCTTAAAAAAGATATCAACCAAACCTTAAACTCTTGTCATTGAGTTAAACGTGAATAAGGTAAATAACTCAGAGACAACTAAACACAAAATAACCCGAAAAAAAAACATCACAACAAGAACAGGAGGTAAGACAGAGATGTCAGAAATAGAGGATTTGTATTAACCCGATTTGGGTATATGATATTTTTCCGATACTTTTTTAATCACGTCTTCTCGGCAGATGGCCAGGTGACATTTACAAAATACGATTCGAAGTCTATCTGTAAAACGCATCTTGTTACTAACGTCTTGTAATATATTCATGACTTTCCCCTTACTACCCGTGGAGAGTCACAATTTACAGGCTTGCAACATCATTTCCAACAAAAACTGTCACTTTTTATCAGAAACTTTTATAGTATCTATATTTGTAAAGTATATAGATTGCTGCGTATAAATTATATTCGAGATAAATCTTTCGATTAAATTTAACATTGTCAAAATTCTAATTTTTTAAAAGACAACATACTCATTTTGTGAGCATAATTTAACGTTTCTTTTTATGCACTAAGAATAAAATATGCAATGTTATTTGCGCTTTTCCTTTTTACGTCTGTCAATTATTTAGATTTAAATTGCATCGAATGTATCAAGAATTATCTTAATAGATAGTTGATTATTGACGATATAAAATAAAAATTTAAATCATCATCGAATTGAGTCCACGTGTTTATATTCGTACGTCCTGTTAAAGAATAAAACAAAGCCGCAACGTAAAAAATCGAAAAGTGCGAAATAAGTTTGCCGATTTGATCTCCTTAAATCCCAATAAACTTGTCCGCCAACTGTATCTACCCACTTGCGCCCGACATGTGCACGTCTGTCCGCTATATCCCATAACCTACATCGCGTTCATTGGTTGCCGGTCAATATCGCTCGCTATCGGCCTGCTCATTGTCGCTCGCAAATGCCAATTACGGTAACCGCAAGCGATCATCGAGATCAATGTCGTTGCGTAACGCAATATGGCGTACGTGCACTCAGTATATATACATACACACATACACAGATTTGCAGATTATTTATTTAAAATTAAACAAGCCAGTACCGCAGAACTATAAGCATTTACGGGCGCGCGAGTACAGAAATCCACATACATACAGAGATCCCATACACGTTCAACGCCGAAGAGAAAGGCCGACACCTCGGCGCCAAACTCACCCTCCTGAGACTCCACAGACTCACCTCCATCCCCCGTCGCGTCCCGCGCTCTCCCCCAAGCTTCAACCACCCGTCCCCTCCTGCTCCGCGCGCGCGAAGCATCCCAATCGCAGCCCCCGTTTCGCAAACCCACACCCTTCATACTCCCCGGTATCCTCCGACCTCTCCCTCACTTACCCTAGTCCTCTACCTTCTCTCCGTTCTCTCTAACCGTGGCAGCTCTCTCCTACACTACTCGTCTCGACCCGACCATTCCCGTCCCCGCACGCCACTCCGTCCACCAACCTACAACTCCTACGTACCGGAGCGACCCTCGAGCTATCTCCAAAATCATCCCTTACATTCTAGAGCTCGGCATGGTATCCTCCTCCTCCTCCTCCTCCTCCTCCGTAGAGGATAGAGCCGCAGTCGGACGTCGGGAGAACACGGGGAGGACTTGCCGCTGCTGCGAGGGCACGACGGGATGGCGGCTCGGAATGAGGGTAGACGCTCGGGGATATAGGTAGGTTTCGTCGGATACAACGAGAAAATAAGAGATCTTGCCGCACGACTCGCGATACGAATTGCAATAGTCGACACTGCCGCTGACGACGAGCCATCCGAGTCTTCTCCCCATTTTCACCCCTCGTCGACAGCGGGGCGCACAACGATTTTACCGAATTTCGAAGGCCTCGTCAAAGATCGCACCTAACACATACAGGCTTATTCTATAAATATTCAACGCGTACGTTACGATGATATTCCCGAAATAATAAGAAAGTAGGAATTTTTAATGATTTCAATTATAAACTACTGATTTTTTGTATAATTAAATTAATTATACTCTCTTTTAATATATAAAAGGGTGTCCTAAAAAATTTCTTCAACTACGAGAAAACTGTGATTTAATCTAAGAACCGCGCATTGATTGTTTTTATCGTTATATCATAACCGAAACTTCGTTATTGAGTTGTAACGCGGAAAGTTTTAGTAGATTCGCTTGAATTTCGGTCAGCGTTCGTTAAGTTATCGCGTGCTAAAGTCGCAGTGGAAAAGCGTAGCGCTCCAGTCTAAGCTCGCAAATGACCGTACAATATAGTTCTGTTTGTTCGACGCAGCTGCAATCGATATCGACGATCCTCGAGATGTTCTTCGCAAATTCTCGAAAACACTATAGCGATATTCTGAGAAGCGGAAAGGCCAAAGCCATTTCCTGCTGCTCTTTTCAAGTATTCCCCCAAAAATATATCATTTGCAAATCATCTTTATCAACGTAGGCGCCGTTTTAACTAATTGACATTGCGTAACATGAATTTGAATTAAAAAATATTTTTTATAATTATATCGCGGACATATCTTTACGAAGGAATCTGCGTTTCAAGTAATCGGTTTTCCGCATCCAAAGAGAAGAAAAGAAATTGTTTTCAATGCATTGCGATCACCGCGAATATTATCGACATTTGTTAATGCATCACAGAACATCACGATGCAATAACATAATTCCATCATTTATCTTTTCATGCACAATCGATTTAGAATCGCGTCGCTCGCCAAACTCTTCTGGCTCTCGCCGTCCGTGAAAACCTTTTTCCTCTCTTTTTATCGGAATCCCCGAAGGACAATGGACGTCACATACATCGCGCAAGCCAGCGAGGGTGAAATGTTAAATCGCCGTTCGATCGAGTTAAGCCCCCGGTAATATCGCCACTGCGGGCCGCAAGGGACCGCGCGGGGGACACCTTAATCGGCCGATCCCGGCCCATCGAAAACGAGAGTTATGGGGACGCGATGTACGGGGCAAGTATATTGCGAAACAATGGCACGCTCTCTTTTACGATGCATCGACGGATTGCATGTACGTGCGCACCGACCGAAAGTATGACCGATCATTGAAATCTCCGACGCGCTTCGACATCGCTTGATCTCAATCCGACCGCGACAAAATTAGAATCTACCTTTAATCAATAAAATTTATGCAAATAAAGCGCAATTTTAAATGATATGCAAATACATATGTTTCATGCGTTTTGATAAAAGTTTTTATACAAATAGAAAAAAAATATATATATATATATATATATATATATATATATATATATAGTTGAACATAAATAAAAATATGTGATTTCTAAATGTAAAATTCTAAATAATGTTGTAGTAAATGCAAAATTTAAATATTGAAACTTAACTACGTCACGTATTTTTTTTTCTATTTACCACAAACGACGCTTGAACCTTTTTGCAATTGAAGCGAAATGTCAACGAACGTAAAAGTGCGTCCGAGAACAAACATCTGACGAAATATCACACGGTAATGCGGTTAGCATTTAGGACGTGCAGCTTAATATCGTAACGTTCGTTGAAATCTCTCGTGCGATTTCCTTGCTTCGCCGCCGGGCGTCCTGGTTGTCTATTTGCAGCGACGTGTCAGCTTCGTAAAGTGGCACGGGTTCCTCAATGGTCTTTGCGAAACAATCGAAGCCAAGCCAGCGAACATCTCGGCGTAACAAAGACGATGAAAGTGGTTCGAGTCTATCTCTAAGGGAACGCAGCTTACGGCCATCGAGTCTAATGGGAGTTTCTCTCTCATCGCGTCAAACTCCACCGGCGACTTATCTGCATCGAGTTGTCAGATCGCGACTCGCAACGTGATATTGAGAGGCGGACATCAGGAGCAAAATAACTGAAAATCGATAAAGTAAGATGAGAAATTTACAACGCGACGAGGAAAATTTACCGCAACTCAAGATAATCATGGTACTCCTTTTACATGTATATATGTACGTTATGCAAAAAAAATGTAATTTTAGTAATTACAGTATTAGTAATGATATAATCTAAGACTCGAAAGGCCAATGACAAAGAATGGAAATTTTTTTTTTAAATTTTTTAATTAAACAGTTTAATTGACCAGTTGCATTAATTTTCTCAATTACAAAATTAATTTTTATGCAGATATAATGCAACTAAAATGGAATAAAGGGATTTCAGGACAAGCAAAAAAGGATAGATAAAAACGAGAGAAGCACACGCATGAACATCGCGCGTGAAAATCAAACTATTTATCGCGATCGTAAAAGGCACGATGCGGGAAATATAACAACGTGGAGGTAGTAACACCAAGAAATTCAGAGAGACGGAGAAAGAGACGTAAAAAAGGGTGAACGAGGGTCGGACACATATACACCGCCTTTCTAGAATTCTCGTTATCCGGTCGACCGGATAGGTGGTCGTAACCGACGGTAGCCACGAGATATCCGAAGAAAAACACGTTTCCAAGTCCGAATCGATAGCAACAATGCCGTGGCGAAGAGAACGCAAGAGAGGCCTGGCTCTCCAGTGGAAGCGGGGCTTTAGGGTTCGCCGGAGGGTTGAGAGTTGAGAGAGAGAGAGAGAGAGAAGAAAAGGAGAACGGTAAAGCGAACACGTGAGGCAAGCAGAGGGTGAAAAGCAGAGAGGGAAAGCACCAGCTAGACTAGGAGGTGGGAGGCGGCAGCCTTATTGGAACCGGGGGGAGGAAGTCGAGTTTTCCTGAGGGCTGAGGAAGAGAGAAAGAGAAAGAAGGAGGGAGTAAGCGGAGAGAAAGGAAAGAGGAAACGAAGGAGATAGCTAGCTAGGGGAAACGTAGAAGTTGATGGAACGAGGTCGCTACAACGTTGGCAACAGCCGGATGAGTAAAGACTGCATTACCTATGGTACCTACCTCCTCTCCGAGAAACGATCCTCGCTTCACGGCGAGAGAGCAGGTGAGTCGTCGGGACGCCACCTCCTCTCCTTTGTTAAAGGCAACACGATCATTTCGTCCTCTTTGTTCGCGATATTAAAGTACGTCAGACGCCAAAGCGACTGCTTCTATCTACCGGGAGGATTAGAAAGAGAAGAGGGAAGAGGTGTCAATTTCGTTTCTCGTTCATGCACGAAGTACGGGATCGACCGTTACTTTGATAAAATCATCAATCGATTAAACTTTTTCGAGTATTTCGAATATGTCAATTGTGTAATTTTCATATTGACATTTTAGCGCGATAAGAGTCAACATATTCGGAAGCATTCATTTCTTATTAAATTCCATAGATAGTATTTATATTATTCTATATAGGATGTCTCAAGTGCACGCGATTTGTTATCGCGATATAATAATGCAATATCACGGGAAGACAAAATTATTGTCAATTCTGAAAGTTTCTTTCCTAGAACACAGTAAATCAACTTTGAGTGATAATATTAATGAAATAGTAAAGCAGAGAGGCAAGGGATAAAAATTGAAATACATTAGAAGAAAGAGAAGAATATCTCTCTTGGATACTCAGTGCAAATTACGTATACAATTCTTGAGTATTTCAATTTTATATATTTGCTCATCTGGCTCTCGCGCGCAATTTAAATACAATAATAATACAATGTATATATATATATAATACTCACATGATAAAAATAATTAATAATAATAAGAATAATAAGATAGAGCAATCGTAAAAATAGTAGTCATCTATAATCATTACAATAATAATAACGCATAATACCGTCATATAAACGAACGCTATCAATTAACATAATCGCACGTTTTGTTCGGCTGCACGCATTATAATACAACGATTATGTACAAAATAATATATACATATATAAGTATATATATATATATATATATATATATATATATACATATATATATATATATATGTATATATATATATACATATATATATATATACATATATATATATATATATATATATGTATATATATATATGTGTATATATATATATATATATATATATATACATATATATATACATATGTATATACGCATATATGTATATCCGACACACTCTCGAGGATTCTTAATCCTCGTCTACTTTCACGACGATTATCGAACTTCTAGTAAACATTTTATTTTGTGCAAGCACACCTTAAGGCCTATCGTGTTAGAGGTGTATCTTTTTTCCACCGGCTAACGACACGCTATATCGTACACGAAAGACGAGCTACTTCGAGTAATATCGTACACAAGGCTAGGCTACGTACACAGTCAGATACGAAATGGATCTTGCCGTCCGAGGACCGTCTCGATGCGGCAAACAATCGATTTATAACTGAAATCGATTCTTCTTCTTATCAATAATTCTATTAGACGCAGATCGCTCTCGAAGTGATACTGCCTTTGGTATACAGTCGATATCGAGTCCGGCGATTGCTGCCGTCGACTAATTATTTTACAAAAGACCACCTAAATGAATTACTTATGGTTTTTGTAAAATAAGAAAGAAAGAATCTTGGTATTCGCTTATATATTATCCGAATAAATCTTAATTACCTTAGAAAGCTAATATCGCGCATGTTTGAAAGGAACAAAATAAATTTGAAATACTTGAGGATTGAAATCCATTCCAAAGAAAAATTAAATAAAATTTTGTTTACAAAAGAATTGTAAAGAAAATTACAAAATATATACTGATACAATATATACTCATGATTTGTCCCTAATTCTAAACTTAGTTCTTCTCCGTCTGAAATAACATGTTCAATTACGCGGTCGCGCCGCGATGTCATTAAATATCGCCGAACCAGTTGTGTCGATAATAATACGATAATTAATATAATGTAAAAGAAATTGGCGGCGCGTAAATAATACCGAATCGACTGATTCTGTAAAACGAAAGACGAGTCATCCCCGATCGACTTGATCGTACTTCCGTTGTGTGTAATTATATGCGATAACATTATTACAATTACAATATATATCGCGAGACACCGACTAGATGCAGCCAGCGCTTTTTTGCGTCAATGAGATGTTATCTGATCGCATACTAACGAACATTCATCCAGACATTCAAGTTTGCAAAAACATATTACATATAGCTCGTTCGAACAAAAAGATGAGACGCATGTCTTGTCTTTTTCAACGAATAAAAGCTGCCTGCGAAAAATTAATCTCTCGAATATCGACGCCTATATATATATCTGAACGAGTTTTAAATAAAATCTTTTAAAGTAAAGTCCATTTGACATATTGATACGATTTCGTCATTCATTTATCGCTTTAAAGCTTAATTCGTGCAAATTACTTTTTATGTTTTGTAAATCAAAAATTATTAGCGTCGAGAAAAGAGAGAGTACATGCTAAATTCAAAAAGAATTCATTATTCAGTTGGAGAGTATTATTCGCTCATTCTGGGGTACGTTATAATTAGTCGGAGCGAATCGTCGCGCGCGATCGAATCCGCGAAATATGAAAGACAATTCGTCAGGTCGACACTGGATGTCGAATTCATCGGATGACACCCGAAAACGAGAAATTGGATCTCCTTCTCACTCTTTCTCCCTCTCTCTCGTCTCTATCTCGTTGGTTCGTTGAATATTCAGGACCTTGGCGGTGTCGCCGAGCGGACTGTGCCGCTTTTGCCCCGCCTGGATGGATCGATCGGAGTCGAGTCCGGCGGCGAGCAAATATCGCGAGATCCGCTCTCCGCGTAACGGATCCCTAAATATCGGACATAGAGGAGGCGGCGCGCGAATCCCTGACACATCGACCCGTATTTCGACAGACTCGGGAATTATCCCGCTCGCTTGGCCCGTCGTCTATATCGGGCATCGACTAGCGTCGGACGTAAGCAAGCAGCAACGACACAACCGGCTCGATCGGATGAAATGTGTGACACGAGCGCGACAACAATAATCGATCCCGTCCGGTTCAATATGTAATTGCGTCCATCTATCGTTTCGCTGATGGAAGACGAGGGCAAATCGCGTTCGCAAACACGCGTCAATCGGACACATAATCAAGAATGAATTCAAGATAAAGGGAGTCACCGTGATCGACATTTTTTAAGAAATTTTATAATGATTGTTTCATTTGTGTTCAAAAATGCAAATAAAAGAAATTTTATTACCTTTGTGAGAATTTCAGATGTCCATTGTCTGACTTTAATAAGCAAGTTGATTTTTTTTATTGACAAACACTCATCTGTAATGAATGATCGATGAGAATGCATCCGACCAATCGATATTATCGACGCAAATAGTTCTGGTCGCAAAGATATCAATTTTTTATCTCGATCATAGTTTAGTAGCTTTCACGCATCTCTCAGAAAAGCGGTTAAACTCACACCACTATCAACAATTCTGTCTTCGCGCCAATCAGTTTACAAATGATTCTCTCCCGTTTGGACTGACACTTCCGTGCCCATCATCATCGAGCCCGCAAGAACATTTGTCGGCGTCGATGGCAGAACTAAAGGACTCGCGATCGATGGTCTCAGTCGCTCGGTGAGCGCCAACATCACTTGGCAATGGAGGTGCTGAATAGTCGCCAGTAGATTGAGGTTTGTGTCGATCAAACCAGTCGCCGGCGAGTATCTCTCCTTCTCGGCGTTCTCCGTTTCCTCGACAAGCGGCGTCACAACGGTCTTGGGCTCTGATATCTCAAGAGTTTCCCTTCCCGCATTAGCAGCGGCTTTACTCTTCTCTGCCTGGAGTAGCCTTTGCTGATGCTTTAAATACGAGGTTGTGATGGGGAGGCTATAGTCGATGGGCGTGTTCTTGGGATCCAGCCCGGGGCTCCAGGGCCTCGGCAACGGCTGGCTGGGTTGAGGCGAGGGTGTACGTCCCTCCGGCAGCATCCGCTTCCTCTTCGATGATGCCGAGCTCCTCGAACTCGCTCGGTCCGATTCCGGCGTCCTTCTCGATTCCGGCACAGCGTCCGAGTTGGCGAGAAAACTACCGTTTGCCGGTTCTTTCTTCAATAAATTCGTGATGCTCAACGGATTGTACTTCTCATCCTTATCCTTTTCGAGTTTATCCGTTGCAGCGACGCCGCCGCTCTTGTGCTGCTTCTGATGCCTATAATTGTGCAAATTCTTCGTCTCTGACGGCGTGTGGTGGCTGCCATCGCGCGACTTGGGATTATTCTGCACCGACGAGGACGACGATAAAGACGAGGTCGCGAGAGCAGCGTTGCTACCGCGATTCGGGCTGAGCGGGGTTGGTGTTGACGCCAACGTCGTGGTCGTAGTCGTGGATTGCGACTGATTGGATAAGTTTGTTGGACTCGGCGTCCGCGGACGACGTTGGCATTCCGTGCAGCCCAGCAGAAATCGCGTTACCGCTTCTCGGGGTAGGAATGCATACGTTTCTGTAATCTGTAACAGAGAGGAAAAAATCGTTTTCTTCAAAACGGCTCAGATTTTAAAAAAATATCCATGGTTCTCGTTTATTTCATCGCTCTGACGTTAATTTTAAATAGAAAGTACCATATTATTATTTTAATTTTAAGAACATTTAAATTTAATTTCTATTGTAATCTAATTTCAGAACAAGAGATGAGAATAGATCAATTTCAATCGTCGATACGACCATCATAGATAAAAAACATTCATGTAGAAAAACAAATTTATGCAAAGAAGCTTAAAATATAATTACCAGCGATCTTCTAAAAACCTCATTGTATCGGCGAGATCTATCGAGATAGCGCGCATTGATGAGATTGCCGTTTCCCGCGTCTAATTTCTCGTACATTGCTTCGCGACATTGTTACATTCGGATACCGTCCGTCAGGCAATTAAGCAATTCCATGCGACTGAAGCGTCGCACCCACGTTCGTGCAATTATACGCAATTGCAACATTGTCAATTGACGTATTAATGTTCACGCGAATGGCCTTTCTGATGCCCTTTCCCGCTTTCATCTCCGCGTATCGTCGTCACGTGGCGTCGTTTTACGCGCGACGCCCACTGGGGAAAATTCACGAGTCGGTATAACGGAACTTTTTGATGTCTTCTGCGAGAGAAGGCGTTCAGCCAGAGGGATGTTCTCCGCCCCTTAATAGGAAACGTTTCTCTCTAAGGAGATGGAGGGGGTGGCATAACTTAATCAAGGAGGATGGCAGCCTCCGCCGGAGAGCTGAGAAAACCGACGAAGGTTGATGTGTACGTGCGCGTGTAACTGCACGATTCCAAAGGGGTAGTAATTTGATAAGATTTATCCGACGACGAGGTCGCGAAATGAAAAAAAAAGGAGCGTCGAAAAAAAGAAAAGGAGAGAAATCGAGACAACGTATTTAGATTGATATGATATGGCAACTTATCATGGTTCGCCGATACTTCCGTTTAAACTTGTTATTTCATACGGTAATCGCAACGCGAAAATAAATATGTAATATATTTCTAATAATGTAATATATTTCTCTCCATAATGTTAACAATAATATAGAACATGTATTATTTTTAAAATGATCACTGCTTTTACCTGACAAATATATCAATTTTTTGTTGAAAAACATATTCAAATATATTACAAATAAATTATTGTAGCTCAAATGTTCATTCTTTATCTTTTTTATCTCTTATACTTTTTACTTCTAGAATCAGAATTCGTGGCAACTTCATTATAAATATTAATAGATATAAATGACTTGCGAATATGATTTTAACGATTAAACGACTTTAAGCAAAATTTTCTAATAAGTTTCGTAGCCTTACGCGATATTATGAGAGGATTGATTTTCAACTTTGAATGACAACTCGCATCGTAATACGTAACGTGCTGGATGGACGCGCATTAAAGACGCGGACTGCCAAAGGTGAACTATGAGACTATGTACAGATCAGTCAACTCGCAACCCTCTTATTGCGTAATAGCAGCACAACTCGAAATACATCACCCTCGACGCAGCAGCAATAGCGGTGGTATCGAGTTGCGCAACGCGAGCCGTGACATAACGCGGGCTCCTCTGGAGCCGATGAATTCCGCCGCCTAACGCCGACTTGAACGTAAAACAGTTCCACCGTCGCGCAAACGCTCGAGTGTGTGAGTAAGCAGGCAATGCAACAAGTGTCCTGAGGTTTTGAATCACAAGCAGATCGCGGCGTGTGCGAGAAAGAGAGAGAGAGAGAGAAGAGAGAGGATGGAAGAGCGAAGAGTGGGAGATTGGTCGCAGGGGCCGACGTTAAAGGGTAGAAAGAGATCACGTGCTGGGCGTACATGCGAGATAGAGAAGGAAAGGCGGAGCAAAAGAACAGATATGATATCCCGAGGAGAGGTTTACGCGAATGCGCGCCGGAACATGTGAGATGACGTGTGGTATCGAGTGTTCGACGCTTGAACGCCTCGATGCCTTCCTTCGGGAACGGTAAATATCGCGTGTCGCGAGTAACCATGCAAGAATTCATCGCGCTCTGCTGCCGATAGCACTCTAATTCAGAATTCGATCGTTCACGGATCGGTGGATATTTCGATTAGCGCCGAGTCTAATACACGTTGGATCAAACTGACATATACCGTTTATTTGCAAAAACGAATGTGTCACTGCACTTCTACCTATGTTTTTTAATTTTAAAGTCGCGTGTATTTTCTTTTTTCACACACACGTTATAATTTATATTACTTATATATATATATATATATATTAATATATTTGATATTTAAAAAATTTCTATCTTTAAGAGATAATAAGAGATGCACATTTTTATATTGAATGTATATGTGTTTTTTTTTGATGATAGATATTTTCAAAGATAAATATAAATTTTCTGAAATTAAAGGTAATGTTTTCTTACCGTTCTATAGGTGCGTTTCTGGCCGGCATGCTTCCCAGGACGTCCTTCGAGATCAACGTGAACGGCGTGGATAATGTCGAAGAAGTTCTCTACAATCGCGACTTTCTTATACACTCTTCCTGGTGGGACTGTACCTTCGGCACCATTTAACGACTGTGAACATAATAATATAAAAGAAATTGTAGATAATACGTTTCTTTATTAGGTGAATAATAAATTTATATGTAATATAATATGTATAATTTATATGTAATAATAAAACATTATTTTATTACTAGTAATAAAACCAAATGAGAAAGGCTGTGATAATAGCGTAAAATTAGCACAAAAGATGGATGTAAGCAATTTATATAAAGTTATATCAAATTTTGTAAATATATATGTATGTATCTATTTTTATATGAAAAAAAGCTCTACATTCGCAAGAACTGTACTACGTTCAAATGCCACCTAGGATCTGAAGCACAACTTGTAATTTCCCTTCCGTTTTGCCAGTCGGGAAGTGTGTTCAGCTCAACACTCGTTACCGACGTTCACTCCGATTCTACTTTATCGGCTACTATCAAGTTAAAGTTCTCCAAGATAGTAATAACTGTTATCGGTAAGGCAGATCTCATTCAATATTATTAATATAAAAAAACTATTATTTCTAATTGCAATTTTCTCAGCTTTGTATATTTGCAATTTTTCTCAAACTGCAAAAAATATATTTAACCGATATGATCAATCGTAATCTTCCTCTTATGTCAATGTCTTATGAACATGAATTTTTATATTTACGCAATTGCAATCGTAAAGTAAAATTTTTCTCGCGAACAAATCATCTTTACTCTTACTTATAAAGGATTAATAAAAATATATATGTGAGAATGTTATAAGATATATATTTAATATATGTAATATATATTATATATATATATATATATATATATATATATATATATATATATATATATATATATATGTAATAATAATGTAGTCCAATAAAAAATAAAAATATAGGTACCAAACACTGGAATTTTTTTGATCAAATGAGATTGTAAAATCATGGAATTCATTTCATGTGACATCTTTTAAATTAAGTCTTATCGTTTACCGTTCTCCATCTCGAGCGCATTAACAAAATTTCTCATTAACCGCGCGAAATTCACTCGTTCATGTTAAGGTTATCCGGACGGGTTGAGAACCGCGGCGTCCCGCGTAATCTTAATTAATCTCGTCCTAAGTACCGGCATCGCCCGCGGGCATGGTCGCGGTCAGATTGTTCCGGCGAACTTTGCGACCTCAAGAAGTTCGGTGCGCATGCGCGACATTATTGTATTTCCCTAAACACCTGTTGAAGGGTAAAGTTGAACTCGTGGAGTTTAGTGCTCGGGCTAAGTGGCTGTGGTCAAGCGGCATAACAATAGCGATGCGTAGCTGATCGTGTTCGCAAAGCGAGCGATTTTTCGAGAAAAAAAATTACGCTTGTGTGAATTAATAATATCGCCCAAAATTTTAAGTATGCATGTAGATATTATAATATAATTCATGATTTAAATGATGGATTCGATTATACAGAAAAGAACTTGTTAACTGCCCTAACTGAATTTATGTTTTGGTGAAAATTGAGGAAGTGAGCATATAGCTGATGCAGAATAAAAATGGACCAACAGAAATTAATCGGCACTAACGTTATCTTGATTATGTGTCACGAACACACATATGTGATTTACTTGAAAATTCGTAGGTAGAGTTAAACACATGGAAAACCGTCTTTTATTATCTTAAATATATGTCTAGTCTAAATGCGATATTTTGCCACTTTCTTGCGAACATCATCATGCAATGCATTAGAAAAGTCGAATAGAAACGAAACACTATCCTGAAATATCATTTTTAAGTCGCCCATCTTTTTCATCATAAAAAAATCCGGAAATGTTAGCCTTTTCACTGTATTATTTAAAGCATTGATCGTCAATATCTATTGTCGTGAAATGCCGATCAAAGTTATTAATCATCTTTCATATTTTAAAAAATAAAGTCTTTGTACGATATTCATAATTTTCATATTACAGCATTAATTTACTTTAAATTAAAGAATAATTTCAAAATTATTAAAGTTATTATATATATATATATATATATATATATATATATATATATATATATCTTTGAGATACGATGAACACTAAGTGCATCAGAGGGTTGAAACGCGGAAGTGCGTGCACGCACACGATAGGCGGCCACTAAAGGGGCTCAAAGGAATATCCGGGATAAATTTAGCCTTTTATCCGAGCTGCCCTCAGTACTGCTTCGCGTTACACAGTCAAGCTAAGCATCTCATCCTACTTTTGTTCATGACGTATATCTACTTCATTGATGATTTAGACTTCATCTAATGTATTAATGTCTATTGAATCAACATCCTCTTCAGTAAAAGAAACATAGAACTAGCTTTATCGGCTTTGTCAAGTCAACAGAAAAGATCTTACTTACTATCGACAATATCTTTGTCGGAATAAAGGCCTTCGATTTCTGTGAGATTAGTCCCTATATTCTCAAGATATTAAAAAACTTATAATTCTAGATGTGTATTCTCATAGATTTTGTTTGTATTTTAAAAATATGAAGCTAATTTTTTACAAAGATCAGAGACCTGCAGCCATCTTAATGATAAATGGCCGTTAATCTTTTTTCGTAAAGATTATGATTAAGATCACGAGAAACGATGAAATTGATGAATAATTAGAACTATAATATGGACTAAATTTTTTCCGAAGAAAATGCAATCACAGAAAAGAATAAGCGATAAGGAGAACGCAATCTTGACACTTGATATAAATCCGAAACCTAAAATGTAAAAATCAAACTTGACAAAAAAGAATGCAATTTCTTTTATGCGATAAAAAAAGAATTTCGAAAAAACTGCACAATTACATCGTGCAAGATGTAAGATATCTGACAAAACTAATTTAGTCTACATTCGCGCGTATAAAGAGACGATGCGATAGAAAAATGTTTGCGCTGCAAAAATTAGAGAATAATTGAAAAATTTCAGCAAATATCTTTTTTCAATGTTAAATTAAGTAACAAATTATATTTTTACACGTGAAATAAAAGTTCCATTGTTATCTACCATCTGTGTGTTGGTATTTTAATTTTAACTCTTTTAACGATTCCGATGAATCCATTAAGCTACACAAAATTACAAATCTATGTAATCCCAAGAAAAAAATTTAATCACATTGATAATTTGACAAAAGAAGAAGTAAAAATCTTGAATTTATCGTTCAAGTCACATTTGTTTATGGTTAAGACTAAACCAAAATAATTTCGATCACAGTTGCTGTTTTAATACAGTCTTAATTAATTTGAATCGAATAATTTGTCAAAAAAGAAGATTGCAAAGACGCGGCAACGAACGATACGGTGAAAAAAAACACGTTGCGGAGATGCTCCTCCACAAGGCGGTCCAGAATAGAAACGCGTCAACGGCGCGATAAATCCCTAAACGAGACGCACAAGACTCGGCGAGGCCAAAAGTTCGTCGACAGTATAACGCGAGCGGGCGCAACGAAAATCCGGGTATAGCGGCTGTTTTTAAAGCCTCCGCGGACCGCGAGCGAGTTTGCATTTTAAACGAACGCGAACGTTGCCGACGCGGCAGGGCAATGCCGAGGGGAGAAAACAGCGCGCGACACGGCGACCGGCGAAGCGGATTAAAAAAATTCACGAGGGAGTCCGCGCCGCCCGGCGTCGGGGACGCCGCGGATCTCGTGCGCGGTCGGGAGAGGGCATTCATGTACCGGGTGATCCGCGGAAAATCGTTTCCTCTTCCGGCGCAGATAACGGATGCAGCGAGAGCACTTGGCACTCGGAAAAGAAGCAGCCGAGGAAGAGAGCTCGGAACGGACCGTGTCGTCTCTCACCGCCGAGTACTTTCAAATGTTTCCGTTCTCGAGATATCAACGAGCTATCTAAATGCTTGAAAGTTTTCTGCCAACTCCGTTTTCACCGACAAATGCGTCGTTTGCGGACAACTATGAGAAACGGAGAAAGTTTAATTGCAATGTTCAAAATATATTATATTTATAAAAAAAAAAATCTAGTTTGTATAATTTACAACGCCTATAGATTCTAAAATTCATTTTTATTGCGATACTTAATTAAATTTACTGCAATTTCACTCAATCTTTCTTTCATAACCGTAATAACAAAAGATTTAAAACGAGAGAAATAATTTTCAAGACAAACGTTATCGCTTTCTTGAGCGATACATAGGAATTAGAAGTGTCTTCGCGTACTACTGCTCGCTATTTATACGATAATTTGGCGGGATTGCGAAAGGATCGCGAGTAACCGCGTCGTTGCCAGCGGCTATAAAACACGATCCGCGAGCTTCGTCTCGCTCGGAGAGCGCGTATCAATGAACCGAGGACGACCGCTCTGCGCTAGTCTCGACTATTCAAACAGTACCGAAGTGGCGTCGTGTAATAACGTTGCATAATAATGATACTAGGAAGCAGCGGGAAAGTAGTACGGCACCGTATATGCGCGCGCGGTCAGGGGAGAAGAACTGTTAAATATTCTCTCAACGAGGTCGGATTACCTCCATTTCACCCGGCAAGTGGCGATGATAACGACAATGGCAATATGACGATCCGAGCAAGCAAGCAAACCAAGATAGGCCTAATCGTAGTACCGAGAAGTCCTGGCGCAACAATCGCCAAGCTTGGGATATCAGCCCTCGTCGGGATTGTTTCTTCGACACGCCGGAGCCCGGGAGGCGTGTGATTGGGTTAGTTTTGGTTTGTTGGGACGGGACACGGTCGGGACCGGGCCACCCAGTAGCCATTTAGATAAACGAGCGGCCCCTGTTGAGTGCCGCGGGATGCCAACGTCGGAGAGAGAATCCGGAGAAGAGGAATGGGAGGATGAGGTAGAGAGAGAGAGAGAGAAAGGGAGACGACCGTGTTAACAGCAGAGATAGAGACTTGCGAGAAGAAAAGCTTTGGTCTGAACCGCGGTCATACCGCGGTATCAGAGGAGAAAAAGTATTCGGGATCGGATGACGGAACAAAGAGACGTGACGACACACCGCGGTGGTTCGCCCGGGTCACCTTCTCGTCGGAAGGAGAGAATCGAATTTCTTCCGGCATTTTTCCGTATTGTAGTGATTGTGGAATTTTCGATTAAGAGTTAAATAAAGAAATTATGCGCGCATTCGCATTGAAAAATTATTTTCATTATTATTAATCATATATTCTTCTTTTTATAGCTGCAGGATTTTTTAAATAACAAAGTTCTGATTTTTTTTATTCCGATCTTATCAAGAAATCAGAGAGATCTTCAAGTAAATTTATATCCAAGCAAATTTTATAAAAATTTGTAGGAAATAATAGCTGCGTCTCAAGTAAATATTTTAATAAAAATCTGAGATTTGCAATACAACATTAAAATAATACTGATGAAAAACGAAGCGGAGGCAAAATAATTATAAATCAATTTCATTGTTACAATATTACAATTATTGCAATCATAAAATTGTTATAGATAAAGAGATACAGATGAAAAGTTACGATTTTTATGTAAAATAAGTATTTCTGGTATTAACTGTTCTTGACATGTACGAATATATCATTGAAAATATTCCTCGACATACTTTGTCGAAATATTTCGCGTCGGCGGTAGTACCCTTATAATCTAAAGGCAGATATTATATAGAAAGAGAGCCAGATTTCGATATTGGGACGCAGAGATATCGATTTAAACCGGGTAGACGCAATATCGAATCTATCCTCCGAAATCGCTCCGAAGCAATTTCCAACTTCTCCAAGGGCCATGGCTTCTTTGGTAACTCGAATCACCCAGCAGCGGAAATAATTCACAACAAAAGCTCGTGCACGCGGAACAAAGCGCACACGCGATTGATGTCATCTCACATTATTGACGATACAATTCCCGCTGCCGCGCGAAATCGCACTACGCTAATCACGGTTGTTTTTTTTCTTTTTTTGTTGACTGACAACGATTTTTCCCGCGGCCGTTTTATTCGCGCTTTTTAAATCCAAAAGCGCCGACTGTGGATTTTTCCGATACCTCTCTTGGTACATCCCGCGAACCGCGTTATCGAGGTCATACCCACCATAAAGCGTCCCATTAGCTCCGGGCGTACTCACGTTACACCCACAAACTATGCTACGGAAAATCGATACAGAAAAATGCGAGCAGAACTTTCTTCGCATCGTCCATTCTAACTGTACACATTTTATCGCATCCACTTATCTTCCAAAACTTTAACTCCATCGTCCGATTTATTTCATATAAACAGATATCTTAATGAAGAAATATTATTAAATTTTATCACATTTATTAAGACAAATAAAACATATAACGGAGATTTATGTTATCGCTCGAAAAACTTTGAATATATTATTGTATATAAATGCATATAATTCTAATAATTAAAATTTTTACTGTAATACGAGGCGCGCATTATCTAATGACAATGGAAAGTGCATTTTAATGTGCATTTTATCTAGATGTAAATGACAAAAAAAAAAAAAAAATTCATTCTCGTGTATTAGTATCTGCAATAATCAAGGACGCAATTAGCATTATCTACGAAAATGTAATTTAGACGCAGTACATTAGCCCCTCTTCGCAGCAATATTTTTGAATCGATAAAAGGAATGAAGAATGGTTTTCCCAAAAACTCCATTTCCAGCACTTTCGTCAGTAACGGGGACCACTTTATCGCGATCATAGCTGTCATAAAGTGTCCCGACACCTTCTTGGAATACCGGACGAGCTCGGGCTGCGACGCGAGGAGAAGGCTCCCCGTCAGACCCCCCTCTGCGGAAACGCGGGAGGGAAACTTTCATCGCTCTCTCGGCCGACCCTAACTGTCCACTCGTAAAACCACTCGTCGTCGTCCCGAGAGCCGTCCGTCCGAGTGGCTCCTCGTCGCATCGCTAACGACGTACGACGACGACGACGACGACGACGAAGCGCGCAAATCGATAAGAGAGGAGATAGGCAACGGTAACTCACACCAGCATGCCGACCTGGAATCCGGGACAGCCCGTGACCGGAAACCGATCGCGCGGCCAATCATCCGAAAAGCCGCGTCCGCCGCGCTTGCAAATCCAACGATTCCGGAAAACCGTAACGTTCGACCAGAAATGTCGCTCACGTGTACATTGAAGATGCTATTTTTTGCTTAATTCTCTTTAATCTCACCTGATGTTTGGAAGTATAATTAATCGATTAAAAATTTGAAATCTTATGCGCAAGAAGCAAGGTATTCTTTTACTTTATCAATATTAAATCAAAATTTTTTATGGAAGTAAAAATTTTTCAAAGATAGCCAGCAATTTATTAAAGCCAAAACTTAAATCAGCTTGCGTTGTCAATTAGAAGCATATATGACTACTGATTGATATATTGATTAAATACCAATCTCTTAATTTTATATTTCTCTATAGAAGTCTATATTTTCTATATAACACCTATAAATATTTAATATTAGCCAACGTATAGATCAATGTATCAAGTAAAGCCAAATCTTTTGAGAGCGTTCCTTCGCATTCATCTCGTCATGCTTTATTTTCGGTAGACGACGCGTCTCATTGAATGAGTCTAATTGTAAGTTGCACGGTGATGTGACTAAAATGAATGAGCGAAATACCGGCGCTCTAACACGTTTAATTGGCGGTCGAATAATTATAACCGATGGGCAGTATCGCGCTTGTGTGCGTAACCCGGTGTCACGAAATGTCAGATGACCGCGACGTTAAAGTTGAGCCGACGTGTGGGACGAACCAACGGTCGCGTTTTATTACAACGTTATTACGTTTCATCGTGACGTTTTGTACAATCGCAATGACGATGCGAAATATCAGCATTTAACTCATCATTCTAAAGAGTATTCTATCGAACATACGATCACTTTCATAGCTCTCCTAAAAAAGTGGTACAATCTTAACTTTTTCATTAGTTCTCCACTTAATTCTCTCATATGATTGATAATGTCATATTAACCGTAACTAATGTATAGTGAATTTCTCATTAGTGTGTGTGTGTGTGTGTGAATTGAAAGTGATATCAGATCCAAGAAATAAGATAATTCGGTAAATTATATAAGTTGAGTCATAAATTTTTAAATTTTGTGAGCGTTTTTAAAAAGTAAAAACATTAGGCCGAAAATGTTTCGTTATCGAAACAATGGACACAAATAAATATTACTCACCATACGTAAGATGAATATCACTCATTTCTTCAAATGAAAACATTCTCTACACTATTACAGTAGATTAATGAATCAATACTAATACTGCTCGCTTGAACTGCCTCAAGCGTACTGACTTGATTGTTGTTTCTTATTGTACACAAGAATATAGAGGTCTATATTAAAATCCCCTTTCCCCTTTTTTCATTGGGTCGTAGTAGTGTGTGTTGATAAACAAACATTATCCCAAAATCAAAACAACAGAGCACATCAGTGGAAAAAAAGAATCTGATTTGAAACTCAATCATTATGAAATTTATTTGTATTCATTATTTCGATAACAAAGATTTTTGATCTAACGTTCATTGGGACATTTGTTTTCTTTTATTCAGGAACACATTCACGAAGTTTTAAAACATACTTATGACTTATCTTATATAGTTGATAATGCAATCTATAATAATAATAGATATTATGTAATAAAGATATGTGGTCATAATTCTAATATATAAAGAGAGAGAAATTACAAAGAAAAAAAAAAAATATATATATATATATATATACACTATCAGTTAATTTCTCATTTTCGGTATAATATTTCTCGCTGCGGTTTATTATTTCGTTCTGAATCGCGTCACGTTAAACTGTCATCCGATTCTCGACAAGAAGACGTCGCGTTATCGGCTCTTCGTTCTCTCGATGTACCGTCATGCTGACGCAAAGTGAAACGAAGCGCGGTCGCTCCGTATCTTCTTCCCTTCCTTCAACACGTGAAGAGATCACGATCCTCCATCTATCTCCTCGTGGCTCCAAGTCTGCCACGGATCGCCCAGTACTCGTCGCACATCGACCATGGCCGCGAAACGAGAAGGACGGAATTTCGAACTCAATATAGCGTATGCGAGGGACTTTCAGAAGATCTTTTTCTATCTTTCTCTCCTTTTCATTGGCATGCTTATGTTCTTGGTACCGGACACGGTAACGTCATTAAGCAATGTATTCGACCTTGGAAAACCACGATGATCGTACGCATATACACTCGCAAAATGCACGTACAGGCCCCGAAGAATTGAAGAGAGACAGAGAACGCGGAGAAGAAGAGGAAGAGAAAAAGAAGGAGGAGGAGGAGGAGGAGGAGAAGAAGGGCCCGAATCCAGCGTCGAAGAGACTTGACAGCGAGCCTAAACGGAATAAATTATTACGCGAGCTCGTCGCGCCGTCGTGGTCCTCTCTCCCGTCTCTTCATTCCCCCCTTCTTTCTCTAAGAACGGATGCCACCCCGCCGTTAGCAGTCGAGTGTGCGGGCCGCCCTCCCGGCACAAAGATTCATATCTGACTCGGAAAGCCCCCCCCCCCGAGCCTCCCCCCAGCTGCGCCTTCAAACGGGACCCTAAGCCTGGAGCGGGACGGGATCCGGACAATACTTATCCGTTCGCTCGGCGACGACGGCCGCGGACCAAACTTCGGCATTCTCTGACTCTATACCTCTCGTCGGCCTCTCTCTCCCTCTTGCACTCCGCCGCGTACCGCGCTCCATCTCCCTCGCACTCGTGTTCGCTGAGAGCGCTCCCCCTTTCTCTCTCGCACAGGCGTCGCTCGAAGCCGCCTGCGGTGTCGGAACGGAGCAAGCGGGATAGTTGGAGCTTAAAGGGGGAACGATGTAAAACGGGGAACACGAGTGGAAAGTGGCGCGAGCGAGAGCACGAGAACGAACAGGTAAAGAAGGAACAAGGATGGAGTCCGCGACAGACTGGAAGCCACGAGGAGATACTACACACGCGAAGACTCCGTATCCATGTTTCAAGAGAAAGAGAAAAAAGGACGCACACAGAGAACTGCGGAAGGAGAGAGACAGAGCGAGGCGGAAAAAAGGATACCGTCGGTGCGACGCGGTAAGCGTTAGTATAAGTAGCGACGACGAAGTAGTGACGGTGTGGCGGTATGATGGTGGAGGAGGAGAGACGGTAGGGAGGCGGAGGAGAGAATCTCCGGAGATTCCATGCATGGAGAGCCGTGAAGGAACAGGCTAGCCAGACCGGGCCGCCAGCCTTGTTGGTTGCACGGAAGGCAGGCAGCTGCCAGCCGGCTTACCGCCGCCGCGGTTATACGTGACGAGAGAGAGAGAAAGAGTCGGAGCATGAGACATTTCGAGAGGGGAGACAGAGGGGGAACAGCGAGAGCGCGTGAAAAGAGTCGTGGCGAGTCTGTCGAGAGGCCCCCGAGCTGCCGGCCCGTAAGCCTCACCGTAAAAAGCGCGCGCTTAAAAGAGACCCGACTGCGTGAAACCTAAATCATGCGGGAGAGACCGCGTTATGCGAAGACTGTTCTCCATCTCGATCGGCCGGCTAATATAATATCCAGCGACGCCTGGAATTGCGATAAACCCCATCGCGCCGCCCCGATCGTCGCGTCGCGGCCCGCCGGCTCTAATTAGCGGCTCCATATCGGAAATCGATGACGGCGTGGCCGCCGCGCCGATATAGTACTTCGCGGTCGATTAAGAGCCGCGCGTCTCGGTAAAAGGTAAAGCGCGGCTCATCAGTAACGCCCGTCTGTTTCTATTTCTTGAACACGTCATTCATCGCAAATGCCGCCAATCGCGCCGATTGAATCTAATTAGTGATTCGAAATCGATATGCTGTGCGATGACACAACATTTGCAGTCGCTTGAAAATATGTATTGAAAAGATGAAAAATATAATGAACTAGAATTTCCTTTTTCTCGTCTCTGTAAGATATCTCATCGAAAATATTGCTATTCCCCAGCAAAGAGAAGCGATTCATACATATTTCTAATTAACGGCTTCACATCCTGATCGATTAAGAATGTATTCTGATAAAAACTAAGTAAATATTTTTGCATCTCTACCTATATTTCTATTTTCTCGATATACTTTATCGAAATATGTCGCCATTCTGATGCGGCCTGCAGGTTCTAATTAGTAGCTAAATATTGGAAATCGATGAGTTGACCGACGATATAGTATATTCATGATTGATAGCACGCTTTGATGCAAAATGCATCTGTAAGTATAATCTATATTTCCATTTCTTAGGATAATGTTTGCTTTTTTTCAAAGCTTAGATAAGAATAACAATAAATCAAATATATTAATGAACAAAATTTTCATGTTGTTTTGCACAAATTATGCAATTTTAGATTTCTTTTAGAAATTCTGTAAATAACGGAAATTTATTATTAGATTAAATAATAACGATAGTTAAAAGCCTGGAATATAATAATAATAATATTATATACTATATTAATAATATTATATATACATATAAAGGTCTCAACTCAAAATAAAAAGATAATTGTTTCAGATACAACTGTGTACACTGTGATACACTGTGTAAGTCAAAGTTCCCGATATGAGAACGCTAATTGAATCGAAAGAATTGAATAGCATTGCCGGATGATTTGCAGGAGTCAACGGGGTCATCCGCCGACGGAAGGAAGGGTCGCGAACTCTTAGACTGCGGCGTCTGGTTGAATTCACAATTTTGGAACGGTACCAGGAACTTTCCGAATACGGAATCCGCCATTGCTTTCGAGCCGAAACATTTAGGACCGAAAGTTTACGGTAATGCGGTAGAATCTCGCGATGCGCCAGAAGGAGAAAGAGAGAACTGCCGTTTGTGGAAATATCCTGTGATATTCTGAGATATCTCGAAACTGTCTGTGATTAGTCATCGAAAGACATAAGCGTTCCATCGTAGACAATATCAATGCTAGCAAATATTTCGGAGATTTTTTTATTGAATTGTGAAATTCTTGTTATGTGAATTTGAGTTAATTACGATAGACAGAAGATAATTTATCAAGAAAATAATAGATTCAAGGTACACAAAATTTTTATTATTTATTAATTATTTGTCTATATCGAGGATCTATGCCTTCACGCTTTTAATAATTTTAAAGAAATTTTATAGATTTATATTTTTTTAATTATTTAAACAAAGTATTATATAAAAAGTATTATATAAAATAGTTTTATATAATTTTTTTCGAAATTATGTATTAACAATATCATCGATTTCGAATGAAAAAAACAGAATACTTAAAATTTTGACCGATTTTTCGAAATTGTTTTCGACCATACGGAAAATTAATCCTTAAAATTGCCATGCATATATCATGATAAAGTCAGTCTCATTGGTGCAATTTTACCCCTATCTTACGGTACTTAAAAGCGAAGTCAGTTGGCAGCTGGCGGTTTCCCAGCAGCCGTCGATAGCGAATCACGAGGGACGGGTGGTTCCCGTTGTTCAACCCCGATTTACGTGAAAACGCCGGCGGGGCGACAAACGTATTACGGAAGTGACCGCGCTTCTGTTCTCCCCGCTCTAATTCTCACTCTCTCTCTCTCTCTCTCTCTCTCTCTCTCTCTCTCTCTCTCTCTCTCTCTCTTTACTTTACCTCTCCGCCTCTTTCGTTCATCAAGCGAGTGCGCGTGTTGCGTGTCCTTCTATGGTTAGCGATAAAAAAAAAGAGCGAAAAAGAGAGGAGAGGATCTCCACTGTGGTACGAGCTCGCGTTTCCACCCTCGTCGACATTGGAAGCCGGAGACCACGGGGTAGAGAGCACGATCCGCAGTCAACGCAAACGATATAAGCCCCCTCTCGTCCACCCCCGCAGCGCTCATCCTCTCTGTCGCCGTCTGTCTACCCGATTCATCCTCCCTTCCCCCCGGGACACTCTCCCAACCTTCCCCCCCCCAGCGTCGTCCGTCCATCCGTCCGACCTCTCTGTCCGCCTGGCGTGTCGGATTTCTGTTTGCGTTACCGTGTCACGCATCGAGCCTCGTCGCTTCGAATTCGATGGTGTTCCCGTCCTGCTGTCCCGCTCTCCACGGCTGATGCCGCGTCACACACGCTTTCCCATTCGACGTACGTGTGTAATCCAGGAGTCTCTCTCCAGCGAGACAAGCCGGCTAATAATTCCTTATTGCCGTAAATCGCGAGTAAATCTCGTCAGACCGTTCACTAGCTCGTTCCAAACAGATTTTCGATAAAGCGAGTCACGAGCGCGATTAACGCGTTAAAGACACACTCGTTGATATTTCTAATAATTGTAAAATAGCGTTTGCGATATTTCGGATAATTAGGTGCGACATATTATACGTTATATATACTTTTCTTGTTATACGTCTTTGTAATAAGAAAGAATAATAAGATTTTTCTTCAAGTTGTCATATATGTGTATGTATGATCATTTTTTTTATACATATATTTCATTAAAATGTAATTTATGAATATTCCATCATTTTCTTTTTCTCGATATATTTCGTCATTTTCTTCTCATAACTTTGCAAAATTTCAATTCACAAAGATATTCATGGAATCGTCGAAACACAGTACGAAAAGTTTTGACGCATGTACAGTCTTCAATCTTTGTTTTAATTATTGAATTACAAATGTGATACACGAATGTCTATCGCGGGATTAAAGGGCACATGTCATCCCATGAGTATACGCCATAAACCCATCGCCCGTATAATGCGCATAATCGGTACACGCGTATATGTGCGTATAATATATGGAACGGTGAAACCGTTGAAAGTTGCTCTCATTTATGTCATTTCATTATAAAAGCGCCAATCAATTACAGCATTAATATCATTTCGCACCCAGTTTCATCAGACATAAAACCCGCAGCAACCCGACAAGATAGAAATCATACACGCGTCAACATAATGATCGATAAAACATAATTATCATCCTCTAACAATTCGTGCAATCTAAAGATTCTAAGCTTCTAAATAAAATCTATATTAAAAATCGATGTCAGACGAGAATTGAGAAAAGTTTACACGGATAAGAGAAAGAAACTGATTGTGAGACTGATGTCCGATACGTAAACGGATATTTCGCTTCCTATTCGCCCAAACGCGTGACCATAATTAAACCCGGATTGCGCGAGCGCACATTTTGCGCCGGAAATATCCAGCCGTCGCCTGAATAGGGAAAGCCGACGCGCGATCATCGGGCGTGTTCGATGCGTCCAAGTTGCGCAGCTTCGAAAGTGGCTTCGCCTATATCTCGTTATCCGGTCTCGGGAATCTCTCCTCTCCTCTCCTCTCCAGTAAAACGCTAGCTGTTGCGCGCCGTTCGCGGCATGCGCGGCGTGAAGAGGGAAAGAGAGAGAGAGAGAGAGAGAGAGACAGAAATTCTCGCGTGCGCGGCGAGTCGCATGATACGTACCGACACGAATCCCCGGGCACGGTATTTGGGGGAAGAGAGGAAGAGGGCCGGGGGTTTTGCTCGCGCATGATTTGAAAAGTTGATGGAAACGACTCGGAAGATGTAAAAGCCGCGGCGCACCTCCTCTCCACAAAAGGCCTCCGTTATCCGTCTATTCGCGCGCTCGCGCAATGCATTTTGCTCTCTTCTTCTTTCTCTCTTACTCGCGTTTCTCGCCGCGGTATCAACCGCTCGCATACTCTACGCCGCACGCTTTGTTTTTCCGCTTTCCAATGTTATCGCGGCCTTTATGCTCCCGCTCGGCGTTACGATACGACTGCCACGAGACGACCAACGTACCGCGGAAAAATCGAGTCAGAATGCAATAGAAACCGCAATTGGACTGTGAGAGAACAAGAGAGAGAGAGAGAGAGAGAGAGAGAGAATACACCACGTACAATCAGAGATATTATTTATGTATTATGATATATGCACATTTTTTTAAATTTTTATCCAAATCATATAGAGTCGAGACGTTTTTAATTTTCCGATTAAAATTAAAAAATATATTGCTTATATATCAGTTTTGTAATTGACAAAAATAGAATTCGAAAGTATATATCTTGGAATCAATGACTGGAACAATCAATACGCACATTAGATGTCTGTTTCATGATTATGTGGTGAAAAAGATGAGAAACTATTTCTGCAAGACCATTTGATCTCGATTGTTTTATCATTAAGATTAGGCACATTAAATGATCCGTAGAATAGCTTCCTATCTTCAAACAGTCAGCTGTATCGTATGATGCTGTTGCCGCTACTGTCATTGGTATATAGCTGTTGCTAGATACTACGATATCTGATTGCATACGGGAATATCGGTCCCTCTGGACTTATAACCGATCCGAGTACAGACTGATATCGATCGGCACGTAACATGAATCGATCGAAGTGTTTTTCCGCGGATTTTAAATGCTCCCCTTTCTCGGCATCGCTGCAACCGTTCGAACAATAGTAGCGATTTAAATACCTAAAGTTTAACAAACTCTACGGTCGTGTCAGCTACATTGTATTTATTTCATGCGTCGAAAAAGTTTCTTTTAGAGAAATAAAATATTTAATGCGGACATGTTGTAGTCTGTAAAGTGTTGCGAAATGTTCGGCGCTTGATATTTTTATATAGATCGTTTTCACGTACATTTGTCTTCATTCATCGGAACTGTTGTACAAAATACAGCACGCATTTTGTCCTAAACGCTAAAAATTTCTAATTCCCCTGTCTAATTCCTCCACTTAGTATTTAGACCATGACAAAATTTAATCAAGTTTATCATCCAAGTCCGTCGCGTTCAATGAACTGAGAGAGCGTTTTACGTGCCTTATGAGTCGCGAAGTCGGTCGGTCGATTATTTCGCATAAAATAAATTGTTCTAAAAGAAAAAACGGGAAAAAAGAATCTTCGAAAAATCGCGACGTCAGTTTTCATCGTGGGTTATGATGTGATAGCCGCGTGATTTGGCGGCGCGATCAATCACCGCCTCTCGTCGCTCGCTTGCGGTAGCTTCCTGGCGGGCAGCGGCAGCCGGCCTGCAGCTGCTACCGCGGATGCTGTCGCTGTCGCTGCCGCCGCCGCCGCCGCTGCTACCGCTGTCGTTGCTAGTAGATGGTGCGATATCGGACGGAGCGTATGCATGTGGGAGTATGTCATTACCGTAACGCCTAGGCAGCGCGACGTGGCGCATTGTGTTCGAGGCCGCGACGGCGGCGGCGGCGGCGACGGAGGAGAGAAAGAAGCGGGTGGTAGCGGAGGGAAACGTTGAAGGAGGGAGACCGGCGGCAAAGCAGGGGGACGACGCAGGGGAACGATGACGAGCGGGCTGCGCGTGCGCGCGGGCGTGTGTGCGTGCGCCTCATTAACCAGACGCCCGCGTTTGGCATTCTGGCGAGAGAGAAGGAAGACGAGTTGGAAATTGCAGGAGAGGAAGTAGGGAAGAGGGGAAAGGGGATGGCGAGGTTGGAGAGGGACGAGGGGGGGGGGAGGGAGAAGAGACGAAGAGGACGAGGAGGAGGCGCTATAGGCCAGGCAGGGTCGAGCACGAGGCCGAGCCGGGCCAAGCCAAACCGGGCAGAGCCGCGCCGCTTTGAGCCAAGCTCTGAATTTTGCGTCTTTTTTTCTTTTCTTTTCTCTCTACCAGTATTCTCCAGCTGTCTCTTTCTCTCTCTCTCTCTCTCTCTCTCTTCGTCGGATAATTCTTCTCTCTTTCTCACTCTCTCGTTCGCTTTCGCACAACCCCTTTTCCCTCTACATCGGCCACGCTCGGCTCTTTTCCCGGCTTTGGCTTCCCTGTATCGGTGAATCGACGACACACCAGCTGGCCGATCGTCGCCCGCTAAAAGCCCAGAGCCACTGAACGGTCCCGCGAACGGCATGCTGATTATACTGGGTGTACCCGAGGATCACGTACGCCCGTTCACTCGAATCGATCGTTTGGAAAGCGTTCGGTCTCAACGCCGGTTCGAATTTCAAAGAGGGATTCGTCGCCGTCGATCCAGCGGCGTTTTACAATAGCCATGTGAGATATAGGCTCCCGAGATTGTACATATTTAGAACTTCGCTTTAGACTCCAACAAATCCTGAACAAACATCGTTTTTATTTTGCTGGAATTATACGACGTCAAATATCATACGTGTGTGTGTGTTTCAGCGTGAAAATTACTTGCGCTCTGTCATGAAACAAAGTTTTCAAATTTCGAAATTTTAATTTAACTATTCATTATTGGATTTATCATTAAGAAAGGTTTTAGCAACGCAACATTACATCCGGCACTGATCCAACCAGTTTTAATAGTTTCCATAATATATAATAAATAAAAGCACATGGGAAAAGGAGGGAACTAGCGAAAAAAGGAGAAAGTAATAAGAATCAAGATCTCTAAGATGCAAAGAACGGGCAACCGGAAAACTCAAGTTTTAAACTTAACGAACTTTTAAATACAGTGATCTAACGTCATTCACGCCCGCAAACGGCGCGTTACGTGTCCACGTTGAAGATTATCCATTGGGCAATTCCAAGACGAGTCGCGCGCAATATAATCATTCGCATCCGCTTCGATTCGGCGCCGGAATACATACTCTAGAACTCACGCGACTCAAGCGCTAAGCGCTCTTTCTTTCTCTCTCTTATCACGCACGAAACCCTATTTTCATCGAGCTCGCTCGCACGCGATGTTTCCTCCTTCCTCTTCTCCCCCTATCGCACTTGTTTCTCTCTCTAGCTCTTTAGCTTAAAGCCAGGCTCCCGCGACTACCGCGAGTTTTACGACCCGCCGCGACGGCGGAAGTTGGAAATTTCGCACGTTAAGGTAGATACGACGGAGCGCGCGGGACGGGAAACGCGGAAAGCACCGAGGGACGTCGGCGGGTGCAACCGCGGAAAAGTTACGAAGATAAGAGCGAAGGCGACGGCAGAGTGGCTCTCGGTTCTCGCACCCGCCACGCCGCTCGCCTCCTCATCCTCATCCTCATCCTCCTCCTCCTCCTCGTGTCGCCTGTCTCGCGATAGCGCGGGGTTAATTCGGTCGAGAGGCGAGTGGGAGATGGAGACGCGGGAGATGGGAAAGGGGAGCGGGAACGAGAGGGGAACGGACGACAGCAGGGGTTCGCACCTCGAGGTTTAACCGAGGGACGGCAAAGTGCGAGGAGGAGGAGGAGAGCGGAAGGACGCAGGACGCGTTTAACGCCTGGGGGATGAATCCAATTACACGCAAACCTCGCGCCTACGACGACCCATTACGTCGTCTCGCCGTCTTTATCTTATAGTCAGATAGTGCGCGAGAGAGCGTCTCTTCTTTCTTTCTTTTTTTTTCTTTTTTCCTCGCGCGGTTCGCTACGTCCGTGCGGCGCTTTGGACCGTGGATAGCCGGAGTACAGTACTGCCTCTTTCCGGACGCAGCCGGCCCGTGCATACTCTTCCCGTTCCTTCGTCTCTCTTCTCCTCTCGGTCTCTCCTTCCACACATTCCGCTTCCGCTGCTCTTTATCTCGACCACCGCCGCCACCGACGACTGCGAGCTTCTAACTCGCTTATACGCGGGCGGATTTGCGGCGCATCCGTTTTATCCGAGTTCGCTCTCTCTTCGCCAACCACTCTGCTCTGCGATTTCTCATCACATCGTCGACCACTTGTCTGTCTCTCTCTCTCTCTCTCTCTCTCTCTCTCTCTCTCGCTATTTTCCTACCGTTTTCCTTCTCCAATTTCTTTACACATATATATGTATATATCTCTCTCTCTTCATCCCTCTCTTTCTCTTCCGCATACACAGATACACGCACGCGCTCTTTCCCTCGTTCTCTCAGCTTTTCTACCTGCCTGCTCGCGTTAACCGGCGCTCGTATTTTAGTGTTCCATCCCCTTTCGCCTCTCCTCGCTTCTTCCTTCCACGTCCTTCTCCCTCATACCACGTCGACGAAGCAACAAATTCCGCGACCCTCCAATTACCCCGGGGTCGGGAGTTTTGCCCGGCCGTTTTTAGATTTAAATGTCCGTGCCCCAACTTCTTTCATGGCGCCACGAACCATCGCAGCCGCCGCCACCACCGCCACCGCCACCGCCACCGCCATCGCCATCGCCATCGCCATCGCCGCCGTAGGACGCCGCCTGGGAAATCGATGGTTCCGTCGCCCTATGTGGAACTCGTTCGCGCGAACTCGCTCCACTAGTGGATCGAATAGAACGGAAGCGTCGTCGGCGGGAATGACGACGGGAGGGAGACCGATCGTGAGATTTCTCGATGCGAATTTCGACGCGTTTTTATTCCTAAACGTGCTCATTATTTATATTTATCATTACAGAGTATACAACAAATAATTATATATTAATGATTTTTTTATGCAAATATTTTCTTAGTTTCTTGTATGTCGTCTTTTTTTATATGATAATTGCAATAAATGTTAGAGCTATTATTTTAGTGGATAATGTCAATATTTGGCAAAAAATTTGCCCGATGCATCTTTAAAATTTCATGCACCTCTTTGCGTGTATTTTAAATAAATTCATCTCCTTGAAATATTTTAATATTTTTTGTGACTGTGATACAGCGAGATAACGAGCGTAGCCGTTCTTTACTTTTAACTCATGAAAAAAACAATAGTACATCAACGAGACTTTCAACCTTAAAACAAAGATCTAAGAGGTATTACATTAATCGCGAGAGTGCTAATATTACTAATAACTTAATTATGATAAGACATTGGGATATTTGTAAAAATGATGCTAATACCATAAATCAATAAAATTCAATATTAGATTCAGATATTCGAGTTAGATGTCTTACTAAAATATTCACGATAACATAATTGCTTTTACAATTTTGCGTATTTTTTATCACGTTAGTTAATTAATAACGAAATATGAACACGATGATATAGATCTTGTATTTCAATCAGTGATTGCGAAACTATATAAATCTCCTCCCGAAATGTGGAGAAAATTTGCTCTTTCCGAATATGAAATTGGTAATCAAACATATTTTAGCTCGAGTGTGTAAAAATAAAAATCCAGTATATTTTCATTGTAATCGAAAAAAAAAAAAAATTCAATACGCTGCGAAAATACAGAGTTCGAAGGAAAAAGTCGATATTCCTCCGATATATTTTATTTCAAACAGATATTTCGGAAGGACAAGAATTTTTTTTCTCTCGAGAACGGATTACGAGTAGGAACTCGTTGAAAATCATCGACTGGGTGCCTCCGGTATAGCGATCGGCGAGTTTTCGCTCGTTTCACGCCGACTGCGAAAGAAAAGGAGAGCGAAACGAGACGGGGGCCGAATAGTAGCAGCCAGCGGCCGCGCCGAATCGAGCCGAGAATTCGAAGAAAGTTCGTCGCGGTCGGTTAAATGGTCGAAGAAAATTGCGGCGCGCCTCTCTCGTCTCTCTCGCTTCGTTTCGTTTAGTTTCGCGGCGACAGATCGGCGGGCGTATCGATCGCGCTCGTTGCCGCGCACAACGCGCGCCGACGAAGGAATAATATCTCGACGCGGGAGCGACGGTCGCGCGGTGCGAAAATCGATCATGTCGCGATGGTGAAGTCCGTCCGGAACAGAACGGAACGGCCCGGCCCGGCCCCGCTTATCCCGCCGGCGGATCAAAAAGGAAAGAAGCGGAACGACGAAGTGCCGACTCACGCGGCGCGCTATCTGACGGGACAATCGATATCGTTGTCGAGGGAGATAATTCCGGGCGGCGGCGGCGAGAGTCACATTCGGGCCCGCGATAACTATACATGTGTATATCTATACATTTATATAGGTATATATAGATTCGCGTGTTATCACTTATCATTTTACATAGATCGTCTCGCGATAACGCAGACGATGCTCATGACACGAAAATACCAGATAAGGCGTTATCGAATATCGAATCGATCGACGAAGGAAAAATGTCACGAGGGTCCTATTACCAAGCGATTACAGTGATTATAGCCAATAGGCGCGAAAATGAAAGTTTGTATTCTCGTCCATGTTAAAAATAATCGCACACATTCTCTCTCTCTCTCGACGCGCTTAATCGCGACAGTTCGGCCGTAATTTTCGAGCGCGTTTTATCGTGAAATTCGATCCATAAATGCCCGATTAATTGCGCCGCTCGAGTGATTAGTTCGACGAACAAGCACGCCACGATCGTCGCCTACGCACATGACCGCACGCCGCCGTTCAAACTGCTGGCCAGTTTGACATTTCGCAGCCTTTCAATGTATTCCAGACGTGAAGCCGTTAAGCAAAGCCGGCCCAAGCAAAGATTCGAAAGATACGTCGGCATTTATTTGCCTTAATGAAGAGAGCAGCATGACCGATCGATGGGACGAATCCTAATACCGTGTCGGTCACGTGCAGGCTGACAAACAAACTGCGAAGCACCGGTAAAGTCCAGGGGATAGAGAAAAGCGAGGGCATTTGCCGAAAATCCGTGAGCGGTGAGAGGGGAACACAATGGACCTCCAGCCGACCGCAATCAATGAAAGTTCCCCGTATCCTCGCCATGACGAGCCATGAACGACCCGCTACCTCTTTTCCAAGGTCGACGATCTCACCTCGCGTGAGCCTGTAGTAAATCATTCCAGGTCTCGGCCAGAAAACGGAGTCCCCCAGTTTGGGACTTCGCGGTCGGAGTTAGACAAGTTCTTACGACCCACGGCTTACGCGCGTTTCAGCCTCCTATTATGTCGGAATGTACGTCGGAGTATTGCCGTATGCAGCGACAGCCGGACAGCTCCATAAATAGCGATTTGGGGTTACGTCCAAGTACCGTCGCATGTATGCGCGAGGAATAAAATATTCATGTATATAGATTTCTCGCAAACATATCCCGATATAACATTTTCGATTTTGCTCTTTACGGTATTTAAGAAAAGTCGAAATATAAAGGAACTCTACCTCATCTTACATTAAATATATTCGATGCTTTCAAATTTTTTAAAGGCCAAAATATATCTATATAATATCATTTTTATAATTCTGATAAATGTAGAATAGAAAAAAGACTTGAATTTTTTTCCGATATCTCTTTTTAATGATAACTTTCATCTCTACGGAAGAAGCTCATCGAAAAATAAAGAATGTACGATAAATCTTCAATAAAGCCTCGATCAAGAGATGACAGTATCGAGAAGAGCCGGTCCACACACACTTCCGGTAGCTACGGCCCATAAATTCGTTGCGCGTGCACATCGTGGAGCATCCTCGGTGGTGTTTATAGCGGCGGATAACAAAGAAAGTAACAGAAACGCCAAAGTGTATGTGTGTGTATAGTAAGAGAGGTGCGGCTAATTGGCCGTGGATACCGGATACCGGGTGCGAGGAGTTTCACTCGAGAGCTCGTTTCTATATCTCTCTCTCTCTCTTGCCGTCCTCGTCTATCTTGCACGCGGCATTCACTTCGGTCCCGGCGATCGTCATCCCCGGGGAGTCGGGAAAACGTGTGCCGGATGCTCTAGCGAGGCTTCGCACGGACTTGTCGACTTGAGGACTCGGCCGCGAGGGAATCGAACAATTGTACGACACTAGAAAGAAACTTGATCTTCGAAAATAACATTGTAAATATAAAAAAATTTAATACGATGCGATATAAAAATAAGCGCAAGTTTTCGCGGAAATAATGTCTAAGGATAAGTCATAATTAGAGATCAAGAATATTTTTCAAGAATATTTAATTTTTTTTTTCGATATATTTAGTCGATATAATTATAATTAGTAATAAATAATTGTAACTGATAATAAGTATGATGATATGTGCGTCTTTAATTTAAATCCTGTCCTGCATTATGTAGTCTTAAGTAAAAACGTTAAGAGACTAATGTTTAGAAATGATTGTTTACAATTTCGAAAGCGATACGTGCAATGTTAAAGGCTTAATCTCAAGATCAAATTACTGCTATAACGCAGTCAGATGCAACCTCGTTACGACATGAGTATTCATTAAAACGTTTCGAGACATTTCAAAAAAAAACAAATCCTGCCGTGATCACAGTGAAATATCAAAAAATATATGTATCTTATCGATATATTCTGTAGAAATTTATATAAGTATATATAGGAATCTACATAGGTGAATGTGTTAGAATCGATTCTTTCATCATATTTATCATTTATAGATCTTTTTCATCCTGTAATGTATATATAGAATCATTATATTATATAAAAATGTATAATATTATTCTCGCTATGTTATATTATATCTAAATATAGTTGGGTGTAAGTTTTGTGTCAAAAAAGTTGTGATTTTTTTTTTTTTTTTTTTAAGATGAACTGTTATATAATTCCTTCTAACTCTGTGTATAATAGCCTCAAGTCTTTTCTTCTTTCTACATCCTTATTCGTCTCCATTATAATTCGCACCATAGTCCCTCGAAATCACGTCGTTCTCCGAAATCCTAAAAAGCAGCCGGCAGTTTGACAAAGAGAAAGGTAATCGGTGGTACCTATCGCTCGCGATACGGTGGATCCAGAATACCCCACAGGGAGCAGCAAGTTCCGTTCCTCCCCGTAAAGCTTGCCGGATAGGAGATCCGTGAATAAGTAGTTCGGGAGCTTATTTGTAGCGAAGGGGTTCGGCGAGCGCGCGCGGTCGTTGGAAAAGGGTCGATACGTATCGCGATTTGCCGCAATGTCGGGTTATCGGATAGGTATATCGGTCGGCGGGCAGAGGGGGAAGGTCGGATAGAAGGGAGGTCGATTCCCTGTCTAACTCTACGGGGTCGACCCCCGCCCTAAGCGTCTAAGCGCCCACGCCCGCATCATCGGGTGTCAGGCCGCCTATGGTAGATAAGAATCGTCAAGGCGTGCTCTATCGGTCTCATCTCCGGCCACCCTCTTACAATCTCTTCCCGCGCGCTCTTTCGGCCTCCTCTCTCGGGACATCAACGGCGGCGTAGGCTATAGAATACGGCTCTTCAGGGAAAAATGAGAGAGAAAGAGACGACAAGAGAGAAAGGTAAAAAGGAAGAGGAGGATGACGAGAACGGAAGAGACCCGTTGACGACGTTCGCGCACGGGACGAAGACGGGAAAGTTCTCGGCGTTGCACAGACGAATCGAGGGACACGGAGTCTATTTTTGTCGGGTGGCTGCGGCGGTGGCGGGACAAAAAGCCTGCGGCTTCTACGCCGTCTCTCTCTCTCTCTCTTTCTTTCTTTTTCTTCAACCGCTTTTTTCCGCATTTCCCTCTCCATCCCTCGTTCTCGTTCGCCCCATCTTCTCCTCTCTTCCCTTTCGTCACGGCGGTCCCTCTCGCTCTTTTTTCTCCTCTCTTGCTACGCCTCTTTTTTATGCCACCGCACAACCTCGGTTCGTCTCTCTCTCTCTCTCTCTCTCTCTCTCTCTCGCGCCCACTTCTCTTTTTGCTCGACGCGCGCATTCTCCCCCGTCCCTTTTTCTCCAGCGTTCTTCCTCTGCTTCTCTTGCTCCTGAACACAACCACCTCTGTCGCTTTTTCGCTGTTCCCTTCTGCCTCCCTCTCCCACTCATGCCCTTTTCCTGACGTGAAACCGATCGCGCAAGTGAGTGAGAGCAAGAAGATCAGAATCATATAGAGAACGAGAGAACGAGAGAATGAGGAAGAAAGAGAGAGAAAGCGAATCCGAGTCCCATATACACACGAGTGAGCGAAAACCCGCCACAGGAGTGCCGGCATGAAAGAAAGAGAGGTGGGAAGAGGAGATCAGGGGGAGGGGGAGATGTACTGGGGAAGAGCGATGGGATATGCCGCGGGCGGAAAGAGGAAGAGGAAGGAGAGAAACGTGGATGCTGAAGAGCGGACGTGCGAGCGAGCGGGACGCGGCGAACGAGTGAAACGAGGTAGATCGTGATAGGGAGCCAGACAGAGTGCGGGATAGGGAGAGAGAGAAAGAAAGAGCGGTAGAATGGAACGGGCGGAGGTTGGCAAGCAGGTTGAGGAAAAAGGCCGAGGCTCCCTTGGCGGCCCGCTACTAATTGCCGCCGGCCGCGGTTACGTGCCGCGCGTTATAGCCACCGAGTGCGCGAGAGGGCCGAGGGGACCGAGGGAACGAGGCGGCCGGGACCCCAGAACTCAGCCGCCCAGAACGGCTCAGCCGGTCCCGAGTTCTCGGTGCGGCGCGTACGCGCTCTCGATCCGCGCGCTTTCGTTTCGTGTAGCCGGCGGATGAACAGCGAGTCGGTATGTCGGCCGGTATGCGAATCACCAACAGAATCTCTTCTCTGCGAGAGCAGCGACGAAATTCGCTCCGCTAAGCGGAGAGATATTCCCGCCGCGATCATAACGGATGCATACGCCATCGATGGGAACGTCATCGAGGGGATTCGAAATGTAGGAACTTGGGTTCCATACGAGTCTAATTGGCATAATATACAATTAATGACATATGCGATACGTAAAAAGGAATTTGACATCCATCATTGTATTTTGCTATAATTTTCTAATTTTAATTTTCTAATTTTCTATATTTTTCCCGTCACATATCCTCTCCCAACATTTTTGTCGCTGAGAAAAAATCCACCTCTAATCATTTTACAAATGTTAAATATTTCTTATATAAAACATGTTAGTGAAAATATTGGTAAAACCGTAAAATGCAATAATTTTAAGATAATAACCTAATGTAGAACGAAATGTATATACGTCATATTTCACATGTGTATTAATTTTTGGAGCAGAGGATATACATCGCTAACGGTATCCCGGAGGGTGAACCAGAAACTCTGCTCCTGTTAGTTCATTTACAGAGTAAGCGTACCGAGTTAAGGCCCGGAAATCCAGATTGCAGTGTAGTATTTCACGCTACCATGGCTGCTCTGTCGCTTCTAACACCGCTCCTCTTATCCATGCATCTAGTGCAGCGAGTCTGTTTTAATGCCTGACAAATTTCGCGCCGCTCTGCTTTCTTCGCGGATTGTTTCGCGAGAAGAACTCGTTGTATGAATTCATCTTCCGGATTCATCCTTCTTTCCAGAATAACAAAGCTGTTAACCCTTACATGACTGTATTTTAATCTCTTCAGGAAAAATAATACTTATCTATATTTTTCACGATATTTTATATTTGATTTTTCATAAATCTAATAAAAAATTAGAATTGAAACACTTTTATTTACTGGAAAAATTGTTCTTGATGAAATCAAAGTTACACGCCGTATCTTTTTATGTGTTAAAAGTTTTAAACTTTTAAAAGTTCTTCGAATAAATATTTATACTGCAGAATTTAAATTTGATCGAAAGGATGATTCATGTAAAATTGAGAGAGCACACATAGCATTACGTAATAATATGGCAAATCGATGGTGAGAAGATCCCAATTTTAGCAGGCGAAAAATTCGGAGTAACAAAGGGGTTAATCTCGGGGTATTAGCACGAGCGCACGAACGAAGAGCGTGCACTTTGGTTGTCGATACGAAGATAGTGGCGATAACAATCTTTACCCAACATTACGGTCGTGATAAGCCGTAGACATAGCTTAGTCTCTCTTTCTCGTTCTCTGTCTCTCACTGTCTCTCCCACGGACTTTATAAATAAAATTCTGCTTGCGCAATGAACCGAGTTCCATCGTATCGCGGGAAGAAACATCACGCATGAGGTGCGACAGTAATCTAATTTCGTTAGATTGATTTCATATCAATCGTGATACGTATAGAGAGGAGGAATTTTATAAAAATTAAAATATTATTTTAACAAAATAATAAATGTATGTCGAAAAATATTTTCGTTTCAATGATGAAAAAAATTAAACCATAAATATATCATGAAAGTTAGAACTTAATTACTGCGATATGTTGCATTCTATTGTTGAAAATATATATAACTTGAACAATATCGTTATTATATTTATATCTCTCAAAAGGGTAAATTTTTTTCCTTTATGTATTTATTATTTTGTTACAAAAAATACTTCTCCTTTTTTTTTTGCTTTGTGTATAAAAAGTTGAGTACAATTTAAAAAAAATGGAGTCCTCTAAAAATCGAGCACGGGGAAGAGGGTTTCGCCCGGATCAGTGTGGCATGCTAAAAATAAAAATTCCCGCACGAAGCTCCCGTCGTTGTAGTCGCTCGGAACCCTCTGTTCGTCCCTCACGGAGAGAGACCTCACGCGTTTCTCTTTAGTGCGTGACTCAGCAGGGCCGAAACACAGCGAGTATACGCCTGGAAGCCACCCTCGTTGTAGCCTCCCCTCTATCCCTTTGCTGCCGACGCCGCCGCCGCCGCCGCCGCTCTTCCCATCAGATCCCGTCTACCGCCGGTGCCCGAATGCAACCAGGCGGCGAACCCTGGCGCTCTCGACACAGACACACATATACATACGTACACACGTAAGCGAGCGCGCGCACGTACTTTCATTATCGAGGCAGGGGCGGTGATAATAATCAAGCGTTGCTGCCTGAACTGCGCTAAGGGCTAGGCCGAAGGGCGCGCAGAGCGATCTTATATACGGAATATATCAGCATCAAATACCATTACGAAGAGAGCGATTGTTAACGGATGTTATTTTTTTATCTCGTATCGACGTCGATATTCGCGAAATCGAATAATGTTATTCTCATTTAATGTATCATCTAAAATCTGTATGTGTACTCTCAAAAAACTAGAGTTTAGAAATTACAATACCTAAATCTTTTCAGAGATACAAAATTTCTAATTCTGTTTATAAGATATTGAGCAAAATCGACGAAAAGTGAAAAAATTGAATGGAATAAAACGGCGCAGTAAATTTTACTGTAGAGATCAAATATAAATTTCTTTCCCCGCAAGTTTTCCGATAATTATTTTTCTTTTAGAAAAATATCAATCGCAGTATCGGTCTCAATCGATCGCAATTTCTTTACGCAATTTCTTATCAATGCGGCCTATTCGCTTAGTTGTTCGACTGGAGGAGAAAAGAATGTGAAACAAAGACAAAGAAAGAAGAGGAACCATTAGCGAAGAATTCGTAGCGTACGCCAAAAATGCAGAAGACCTCGGGATCGCGTCGCTTTACCGTTCCGCCTTGCGACTCACCTCCGATGAAGGAGGTCAACTGTTTTATTGGCTAAGGGTCGCGGCACACACCCTCGGAACCACGGTTTCGGTTAACCGAGCCAAACCCTTGAAAGCGGAGCGACGAATTATCGCCTTGGTTAACCTCCGTGCGCGAGAACCGTCTTTTTCCTCGTTCACGTCTTGCCACCTATTCTACGGATGTCCTACTTCCCTTGTCCCATTGATTAAAAACTTCCAGCAGCGTTTCTCGAGCGCTCGTAATTTTCTCAAGCAATACCGTTGTTAACAGATATCTGCAAACGCGATAGTTTGCTTATTATGTTAATACGCTATTTTTGTTTATCAGAAATTATCAGAGAAAAATAAAAGTCTGAATAATAAATACGTGACAAAAAGACAATCAATGATCCTTATACAAGTACGTTACTACATGTGGCATATAATTATAATTTTAATTAAATTTATATAATGTATAAAGTTCTCTCTTTTCTATCTTTTGGCTTTCTTCTCTTTTAAACTTATTAATATTTATCGTTTTCTAAAATTAACGATTGTATTTATGAATGTTTTTTTTTTTTGCAGAATCCTTACGAAAGATAAATGTATGATTATCGTGTTTTTCATATTTTTATCAAATGTCAAAATTATATGTCGGATCGCTAAAGCCAACCAACAATAAGACTGCAATTCGAGGAGCGCAAGGAAAGAAAAAAGTTTCCGTCGTTGCACGCACGTGAACGACGAGTGGAGCACTTACGCACGTGTGTTCACATACGTAACATACGCACACATGTAACTGCGGCTACATGTGTGCCGGCGGGCCCGTGCTTGTACGGGACCTTTAGCGGCTCACAAGCCGCAGTCGGGACGATCAATGACAACCTCTCTCTCGCTGCGTCCTCGTCGGGTTCACCGACTAAGCATGGTTAGTTCGCTTTCTTTCTCTCTATCTCTGCTTCGTAATCACGAGAAAGAAAGACGGAGAAAACGACGTAGCGAGACGAAGAGGGAGAGCATACCAGCGCTCCCTCTCAATCAAGATAGACGCGAGAGGCTTAGCACCGAGAGAGGAGGCAAACACGTCGCGGCGACGTTTCTCCTCGCGAGGAGAGCAAGCGAGAACGTCTCGAAGCCACAGCCAACGGAGCCCGACGAGAGGGGAGACTTATACCGCTTCGGGTCTTGGAATCGGAGTCGGCGCGGGGGTGGGGTGCAGGAGGGAATGAAGGGTGGCCGGTGTAGAGAGACCGTGCAAGAGAGGCACGAGGAAGGCACGGAACCGTAGCGAGACAGAGAAAAGGAGAGCGACCGGTAGACGGCACATGAAGCGAGACAAAACAGCAGGGAAGGATGTAGAGAGAAAAAGAGAGAGAGAGAGAGGGAGGGAGAGAAAGAGAGAGAGAAGCAAACATAGAACAGGAGGAAGAGCTGCGCGGCCTGTCTGTGCCTCTGCTTCGGAAAGTGACTAATGACTGGCCAGACCTACTCTTCTGCCACCCTCGAGGCGAGCGAGCGAAAGGGACCGAGTGGAGCAGAAAAGGAGAGGAAAGAAAGCTCCTCTCCCGTGAGAGTTATCGTGGTGGCGAACCTTTCCTCTCCGTCGTTGTTATCTCGCGGCTCTCGACGACGGTCAACCGTGAAAAATGAGTGTCGCGAGCGAGTGATATTTTGCGGGACGCCGTGAACGGAAATGGAGTGAGTATAAGAGAAAGAGAGAGAGAGAGAGAGACGGAAAAAAAGGACGGAGAGAATCTCGGAAGGTACGCAAAATCCCGCCGCCGCCGTCGCTAGGACGAGGAAGGATGAATCCTCCGAAGTTCCGACCACCCGGAACTGTGAATCCCGATCGATGGACCGAGCGAGCGAGCGAAGCGGCGGAATTCTAAGCGCGCCCGCTGCGCTCTTCCTTTTCCGTGAGAAAGAGTGCCGCTTCGGCAGCCGGAATCCCACGGCACCGCGACACGCGCGTCAGAACCACGCAAACAGCAACTACGACGTGTAACTAATAGAACTACGATTTTAGAAGGGAGAAAGAAAACGCGCTCACGGAATAGTTACTCCCCTTTCTATGAATTATATGTAGATTCGCGAATGAGAAAGAGAGATTGTATATTTGGGCTTTCGATTCTATTGCGACGTCGCCCAACATAAATTAAAGATAAAGACTGTATGCCACGTCAGTTAATAATGATCCTAATTGATTCCGGAAACTATAACGTAGCGTCGAGCGATCATCAGGTTGGACGAACTTTAACTTGTCCGTTTCAATACGATTTCGCAATGAAATAAAATTCACAGCGATTCATCGATGTGGAAATACCGCTGATAAAATAACGCTGTAATCTCGCCGACGATTTGGAAGAACTCGAGCGATGTCTGATTTTTGCGAGATCGCAAGCAGTATGCTACGTTAGGTAAAGAAAACCGTGAAAGCGTCCACCTTTCTCGCGATAGAGTGAAATGTAATTGAGCAACGGGGAAAAAGTGTACGCTATGTGCATGAGAGAGAGAGAGAGAGAGAGCGTCTTACCGCGTGTGAACATCTCTTACAGATATACGAATGATAACGGGGCATCGGCTCCCTGATAGAGGAAACGATAGTACTGAGAGAACGAACGTTCGTGACAATTTTGACGAATTATTCTTCCCGATAATATTTTAGAGAATTTTTCCTTGTAAAAATAATATATCTTTCACAAAAAATATTACATAAATAAATGCGCTATAAAATATAATAAAATTATAACTATTATATATAGGCGAGATAACTTTGCCTCATATTAAGAAAATATTTTTAAAAAATATCGATTTCATGAATTTATATCAATGTAATTGATAATTTTGATCTCGATGTGTCGAAACCAATTTTACAGGTTAGATTATCACTACGTTTATCCGGTTATCCATAACCATGACCAATTTAATCAAGACGTTCCAACGCGAGTAAATCACAGGATATTCTCAGAATATCCAGCGCAGGCCCGATAGGGCGTGCACGATGACGTGGCGCTGTTTAAGTAATTTAACGCGTTATCGGATAGCCTTAAAGTAGCGTATCAGGCGTGAGGAGGCAAAGCGAGAGATTCTCTCGTAGGTTTCGTTTTGCCGAGTTCCCTGCGAGAAGACGCGGATAGAAAATCGCGGAAGCTGTACCAAAGAGAGACCGACCGGACGAATGGCGTGGCGCGAACGGCCTCTCTCTTTTCTTTCTTTTTTTTTTTCTCTTTCACTCCGAGCTTAGCAAGGCTCCGGCAAGTGGATCGAAGCGCCGTTGCATCGACGTAGGTCTCTTCCTCTCTATCCTTCTCTCCGACGGAGAGCGTCGGACGAGGTGGCGGCGTCAGCCACCGGCCGTGCCGTTACACGAGCGTATATACATAATTAGACGCAATTAAGCGGCCCCCTTATCTGCGCACAACGAGCTCTCTCTCTCTCTCTCTCTTACTTTCTGAGCGCGTACCGCGCCCGAGATTTCTCGCAGTTTTTCTACTCGCCGAAGATAAATCCCACCGACCCGTAAACCTAGGGTTTCAGTAGGCCGGTTGCGGTGGGCTCTTTTCCGCACACTGTGGCCGCGCGCGGAACGAACCAATCTGCATGAATAAAAGCCCGAAAGTCAATTTCCCAGGAATGAGAATAAGAAAGTAGAATTTACGGGCTGAATATAGGACATCTTCATAGCGAACGTTATTATCGTTCTCTGCGTACGGTTAGCGCGTAAGAAAATTGTTATAACCACTTCATTTTCGCTCTGAGCATTTGTCTTAAGAGTATCACTTGAAAAGTACGATGAAAGATATCGGGCAAATCTACGTATCAATCAATATGCAAGTCTTGATGTAAAATTGTGTTTAATTTTATCCATGAATCTCGGCGTGTGTTTCACGTTAAATAAAGTTGTATGTATTTCCAAGTTCGTAAGTAAAAAATGTAAATTTTGCCACAAAATATATTCCAACGCGAAACCCATCGCGCTTTGTTAATTAATGTAAATCGCGGCGATTCTTCGAACGACGAAAGATTATATCTCTCGATGCCCCTCTCGCAAACACTCTTAATTCCGTCTTCTTTCAACGATCACTCGTCTAGGTCTACCTGAAGAGAACATTTTTCGCGAGGAACGTTTCTCGCGTTTCTACGGAAGACAGGATAATCCGCTTGGACGTACTCACCTTGTTGTGCGGCAGCTGCGTGGGCACGTAAAGCGGCGGATCCAATCCCGGGCTTGTGACGGCATGACGTCCAATAATCCTGTCGGCCGGTTTCGCGTCGTAGCCTTCCGGTTGACCGATATGGAAACCCTTGCTCTTGACCCAGAAGCGGAACTTGCTGTTCTCCGCGCTGTTCACTTCCTCGCCCCGCAACGTCCTCAGGATTCGCGCGTATTTCTTGATAGTAATAGTCTTAGTTTTGGCAAGATCACCGTACGTTTTGATCACCCATGGTTGATAAGCGTTGAACATAGTATCGTTTTGAAATTTCCTCGGCGAAGCGGTGGCCACGTCGGCTCCGTTCGGACTCTTTTGCGCGCCGAATGAGCCGCCGTTGACGTTTGGCGAGTACGACAACGCCATTCCGCTCTTCGCGTCTACAGCAGCGGAACCGTTCGCCGCGTATCCGTTATTTAACGAGTTCGCGACGCCGGAAGCAGCCAAGGAACTGCCGGTCATGTTGGAAATGTCGAGGTACGAAACGGACGAGCTCTTACCGAGATTCGTGGCGTTACCAACGAAGGTCGCCATGGAGGTCGACATGTACGGTGGTATCGGTGTAGGCGGCATGCCGAGGCTTCCGGCGCACAGGCCGGCCGTTTGTCCGCCCGTCAAGCCGAGCCCGGTCACGGAAGCGTACGACGGCACGTCCGACATGCTTGACGTAGTCGTCCAGCTGTTGGAGAGCGCGGTGCCGTTCGATATATCGTTCGTCGAGGAAGAGGCAGCCGAGGTGGCAGCCGTCGAAGTGGACGATGACTTGGTCTGAGTGACCGATCTCGAGACGGAAGTTCCGCGACTCCTCGAGTTCTGGCTGTCGGTCGAGGTACTCGTGGTTGTCGAGGAGGACGAGGAACAAGAGGAACTATTACCCTTTGCTCCGCTCGTCGAAGTCCCACGAGACTTCTTCGTCGGCGGCTCGTCCCGAGAGCCACCGTTCATCGAGTTCAGATTGCCGTGGGACGGACTGTTGTTGTTCTCATTCCTCAAGCGCTTGCTCGATGACGACGTACTCGTCGTGGATGGTGACTGACTCGAGGGAGTTGGTGAGCTGTTCACCGGCGCTCTGCGACGCAGACCCATCATTGTCGTGCTGGCCATATTCACGAGTTGATCGTTCGCGTATCGTTTACGTGTCGCGAGCGGCCTTTTCTTCTTCGCCGTTATCTTGCAATATCCGGCGCATCGACACTGAGCACTACAAGCACCAAAGTCACACTAGATTTATCCACAATCACTCGAGTTTGTTCGAGACTCGACGAATGCTTTGCGGCGATGTTAACACCGTATCGTCCAAGAAACGCCCCGACGTTTTTCTTCGGGGATGACAATGACAGCAACGACGGCAATGCTGCGCCTGGAAACAAAAGAGGGACGAAATGTGACGAGGAAAATTAGCTATGCGCAATTAAGCGGCGGAAACGTTTAAGCGCGAGGGCGCCGCTAATGGACTACTAGCCGAGCGGGTGGAGGCTATCGTCAGTGGGAGAAGTAGATTATAGCTGCTCGGATATAATACGCGGCAGAAATTCACTCGGGAAATTGACTCCCGTCGCCTTCCACTTTCTGTCCGATAATAGACGCGCGGCACGGCGCCTCGAGCAAAAAAAACTCTCGCCGCGAAAAACTCTCCGCTCTATATTCTCCGCTCGGCCACAGATCCAATCAGTCTTGCCTCTCTTCGAGCTTATTCGGAGCCTCGTAGAGGCATCAGTAGAGAGCATCTAATGAGCCATTTATTTTAAAAATGACGTGAGCAAAATTTCAAAAATTTCGCTAAAATTGAGAAATTATTTCATATTTTTTAGTTTATTTAGCTTATTTAGATTCATCAAGATTTAAAATTTGTTACTTTTGAAATAAACATCTCGGCTAAAACCTATACTTTATATTATTTTGGAAAATACAATCAAATTATTATTAGTAAGAACAATGCAAAACGAATAAACTGTTCACTTTTAAGCATCATTCGCTCTTGAAATAGAAATCTCGCGCTTCTTCACGTGGTTAATTCTAACCGCGTAATAAAGAAATGGAAACTTTTCGCAAGAGCAACATTAGGATAGACGCTGACACAATTAGCTGCTTACACAGCGTATTAAACAGAGAAACCAGTTAATCGCAACCTTCTCTTTTGCGCTCCATGTATATCGTGTATATTCAAATACCGATATCAAATTAGAATATAGCGTGCCATATGTCATCTGAAAAAAAAAACATCCTACATAGGATCGAACAATTATTATTATCAACCTCCTGCGACGAGTAGAGCCGAAAAATAATGAGACATAACGACCTAAAAATGAAGCTACCCTTCGTACGGTTCTCACCCCTAGAGATACCCTCGATATCACGCCCTTTGATAAAACGTTTTATCCATCGTTGGTTTATCTAGAGGATGCAGAGATGCCGATACAAAATTATGATGATTCGTTGAAATTCATACGCGCACACATACATATACTGAATATAAATTTATATAGCAAAGTGTTGGAAATCACTGTAAATGTATCGAAGATCTCGTGAGTCACGTACTGCGAATAAACGTGACCGAATAGAATATAATCCGCAATCGTGGCGCGAACCTAGGAGCAGGAATTAATTCGATAAAGTCGATAGAAACGTCCGTCGACCTAACAGCCCGAGAGCGATGCTTAAAGCATCCTTAGATGGCAGGAACCGGATAATCCTCGGAATACCGGTAGGTCGCTCCGCGGCGGCGGATATCAAAATGAAATCTCGCGGAATCGCGGAAACAGTCAATTCCATCGACGGCCTTGGGCTGCGTTAACGGGCAAATTGTCGACACGTTCAATTGCAGGACACATTCAATGAGCACGATTCGTCGGAATAAATGGGAATATAACTATTTTGATAAAGTTCTTCGAGATAGCGAGAAAAACAAAATATGGAAAATCAGTCTCTTATGTGTGTATGTCGTAAATGAAATAATTAATAAGTGTTGTTTGTATTGATATTTAAAAAATCAATCTTACAAATTATAATAAAAAAAATACATAAATAAAATTTATACTAGTTATTCGTAGACGGAATAGTTGTTTTAATAAGTCTGTAATAGATCGAGATATACTCCTATTCCTCTAGCCTGTATCATTCGATATGTCTTGACGCGAGAATCACGCGAAAGCCTGGGGGTGGATTTCTTATTTTCGCGATTACCGTTCTTGGGAATGTCAATCAACGAGCTGACCGACGTACTGGTTTCCGTGTAAAATGGTATACTCTGCGGTTTACTGGACAATCGAGAAACAAGCCCGCGAGCGGGAACTAATTCAATGAGGCCGATCGAACCGTCTAGCACAGTGGCTGGCACAATGGCCGGATCGCGATGTACGTCGATGTTCTCCTTCAACTAACGGAGAACCAGAGACAAAGACAGAGAGAGAGAGAGAGAGAGAGAGAGAAAAAGAAATTACGATGCAAAATATGATGAAAAAAAATTGGGATATCATTGGCAGATAATCAATATTATCATGCACGGAAATACGATCGTGCGAGAGTGCGATTTATTTCAAGAGAGCCGCGATTCCTTAATTAATGGGCCAATTAAGTATCTATTAATTATTGCAGCCTCTCATTTAATCCGCGCCACCATCGGGGAGCAGACTCGCAGACAAATCAATGGGGAAAGACCAAAGCGGATAAAGTCGACTGATATAATATCAAACGGAATATTCGATGACGCTTTTTGATTATGAAAGAAAGTGTGAGAATAAAAGCAAGATGAAAAAAATATGAAACTCGACTCCTCAATTGCCATGTAATATTTAGTACATGTCAAGCCCGCGAGCCGAAAAAATAAACGTATAAACGATTGAATAACGTTTAAACGATTGAATAAATATTACTCAATTCGAGAAGGCGTATAACTATAAAATTGATAAATTATATTGTCAAAAAGTTTTCGCAATAATTATTAGAATTTCATCAAGATGCATGAAATATTAAGGAAAATAAAATGTAAGCCGAAAAAATTCGTGGCTTTGAAATTTTCGACATTTTCAACGTAACGTTTTCGAAGGAAACTCAATAAGTGCCTATGTACGTGTATGTATGTATTCAAAGTATTAAGAAAATCCCAAATTAAGTTAACTCGCTGCGTCCCGATTTCATCGAACACGTACAGTGTGTGCAAACGCTCGCTGCGGACAAAAATCCGACTATGTGAAAAAAGTCGAAAGCCTGCATTCGCGAACAGGTGACCCGATTAGGTCAGCCGCGGACTGCGCTTAGATAACTGGCGACGAACAATCGGGAAACAAAGCCGAGCGGCGGAACGGTTGCGGGTGAGCGGAAGGGGTGAGAAGGGGGTGAAGGGGGAGAGCAAATTCAATAAGGCCGATCGAACCGTCCGCATCCGTCCGGCACGGTAGCTGCTATAATAGCCCCGGCGCGCGATATATCCGCGCGCTCCTTTAGGTGGCAGAAACGGGGCCCCGTGACGGCGATATGTCTCGGCTTAGAGCCGCACACAAGTCACGTAGTGGCATGGGACCACCACCGAGTATTATAGCGCGTCCCCTGCCGTCCCCGCAGACACCGTCTCTTTTCCCCTCCCCTCCCCTCCCTCACTCGTTTCACCGCCTGTCCTTCCTCCCCTTCACCGCGTCGCTTCATCTCCCTTCCTTACTCTACATATACCGTTCTCCCTCTCGCGCTCTCTATCTCTCTCTCCCTTCATGTACATATTACTCAGCGTATAATATGGGTGCCGCTCGCACACCGAGCGGCCGGGTGTCACGCTACGTGCTTCCTGCCCGCAGGCCATAGTGCGACAAAAGGCCTTATGTCCGCCCGCTCGTGGGACACTCGTGATCGCAATGTGTAATCAAGCTCGCATGGCCACTGTATTACCACGTACGCCCACCCGTTGTACGCGTGCATACGCGGCAGTTTCGGTTATCCGTTTCCCGCGCAGGACGCCACCGGGTCTCCTCCCGTTCATCCTCCTTCCCCTCTACCCCTTCTTTGCCTACCCGTTGATCGGTTTCGTAACGGCGGTGTCTCGTGGCCACCGATCGACAAATTCGCGATCGCTATTCTCATCATCTGAAGAAACGTTAATGTTTCTTTGTTTTTTTTTATTATCGCGAATAAAAATAATATCTATGCGATATAATACAAGATATTTCTGAAATAAATCGCTAGATTTTGAATGAGAAAAGATTATATTGTGTAACACACTATGATTGCATAGTCTTTTTGATCCTTTTTCAAAAAATGTAGAATACAATTAAGAGCTCTCATAACTTGGCGATTTATAGCTACCCTGTTTTTTAGAAGCTTGTTTATTCTCTTGATTTATTCAAAATAAATATTAATAATTAGCGTAATTTCTCCTTCTCTCGTTAAAAATAAAACTGCCAAAATTGAAAGTTAACGCAATTGAAAGAAAATTTCTCCTTTTATTAAATGATAAAACTAGAGTACAAGTCCTTGCAAAAACATACTAATTATCGTATTTTTATTTTGATAAATTAAGATTTCTAAGTAAGAGTATTCGTCGATGCAATTGCAAAGTTCGCAAAATAGCTTCAATTTTCCAGCTAAAATGTGGCCGCGTACATTTTCGCAATCGCGGTTAAAAGATCGCGCGTCGAATTCCAACGACTTCACAAGTCGACAGACCAAGCTCAAAGAGTCCATAAACCGAGGCAATTTACGATCAATATAGACACATGTTTTGACGCGCGACTAGTTTGCATGAAATTTCGAACAGGTTCGCGACAGGTTTATAGCAGACGTACATGATTAGCACGAAAGAGTGGAAACTGCGCCAAGAACACGGTGTAGACTAAATATCATCTACAAATGTAGCCACGCTACACGCGAAAATCCCACTTCACGAATGCGACGCGTTTCATTTTCAAGCATCGAAGGATCAGTATAACAAGATTGCGAGATGCAAGCGCGTAAGCGTATTCCTTGTCTTGTTCGGCGAAAGAGATGAGAACGAGAAGGCTATATCCAACCTTAACTGCTTTTATCGATCATCCATCAGATTAAGCTAGTTTCAATAATTAGCTTTACGTCTGGTCAAAGTCACTGCTTAGAAAAGATCACAGATAAGAGATAATAAATTCTCGCGATGTTGACCCTACGTATATTTTTTAATCATTGACTTCTTTAATATCGTAATATTTATCGAATCTAATTATTTTTTTTTTTTTTTGGTAGATAGACAATATGCTCTATGGAATAAATAATTCAAGGAAAAAAAAATTACAACAAATCTCTTAAAAATTCTGAAATTTAGTTATTCAACATGATGTATGTAAGATCAGTCATTTCTTATTAGTGAGAGTTAAATTTAGACAAAGAATTTTCGCTGTATTAAATTTTAACATAATTTAATTTAACGATTTCGCTTAATGCTGCGAAATGTTATGCATTTACAAATTCTTCGGAAAGTAGGATATAGAGACAGGACGAACTATCGCTGATAATGACGTTTTATTACGAGCCCTGCAAACGACGGCTTTGGATTTCCAATGCAACCTTCGTGCGCACTGTCCGCCTACATCGAATTAAATCGCTAGAAAAACTAAACGCAACGATCGCGTGTGATCGAAATGGCGGCAATCTCTTAACACTTCGAAAACCGATAACGAGACTTTTCTTAGATATTCCACGGCGAGGTAATCTTGAATGTGATAACGGAACTTGAGCAAACGCTTTGATATAGGCACACATCGATGATATCCTCTACCGAGTTGATAAGAAAAATTACATCTGACAGCGATAAGTCCTTCACAAAAGGATCGACCGATTAAATCCACCGCGTATCGGCGCCTTTCGCCAACGGCGGCCCGTTACATCCCGTCGGAGAAACCGTCGAATGCTCTTCTCGCACGAGTCCCCCGAGTGGCAATGCGGTAAGTTGAATTCCCAAACGGGCGGGTGTGGCGACCGGCCCGCAACGGGCATCGAAACGGACGGACGCTGCTATCTCTCTGTTCCCTTCCCTTCCCTTCCTTTCTCTTCTCTTCCCTTCCCGACGAAAAAGAGAGAGAGACAGAGAGCTCTTTTCGAGAGACAAAGAAAGAACGAACAAAATCTCTAGACACGCGCCATTCGGAAAATCACTCGGATGGATTTCATGTCCTCGATCCCGCGTAATACATCGTTCATTGAGAAACGTCCCCCTTTCGCGCCCCTTCGCGTTGCGAGAGGGATCTCTTGACGCAAACTAGACTCGCACCAACCGCGATAATCGAGTCGCAGAGATTAGAAAACGATCGCACATTACCATATTGTTAATGTTCTTTTCTCAGCAGTTTTTCGCATTTACATGCGTGATTCTAGTCTCGATATATTTTTGAAGCATGAAACCTCTAACGCGAGATACGTGTATGAAAGAGATCGATTAATAATTTATAGCACTTATTTGCATAGTACATCGCTATGACTTTGAAATAGTTTCGCGAACGCGCTTTTATCGCTGAAAAATGTGTCGATGCGATGGATAGTTGAAATGAAAATGTCAATTGATGTAAACTAAAAATCGTGTATCATTCAGCATGAAACGACATAAAAAAAGGAGATTAAACCGAAGTCGCGACGGCCCGATGGATAATCGAGAAAAGCCGTTAAAAATATCGTAACTTTTTTCAAACGAATTTTTCACCGACCACGTTTAAACGAATGTCGCACAATTTCCACAATAATTTTTTCGCATATGTATAAAACACCGAGATGAATTTCTGTATGATTTTTAAAGAGGGAGCAATTTTTTTTAGAGGCGGAAAATCGTAGCAGCATGAAAAGCAGCGTGAAAATTATAAGTTATAATTGAAACTCACTTGAAAATCGTCGTCTTCAGCACTGTCACACTGGGATAATACGCATTGCTCGTTTTATGCACTAGTGAGACTCGAGCTTACTCGACTCACGAGACGCTTTCGGAACAAAGAGTCCGAGCGAAGTTCGGAAAAAAAACAAAAAAAAACAAAAAAAAAACGAAATCTTGGCACCGTCACCGATCTGCAACGGAGCGCGGCTCTTCCGTGTCCTCGCGTGCGTCCACCGAGTGCGCGAGATCCGTGCCGCGTGTCTGCTCGAAAGTGTCACCTCCCTCTCACCGAGAGACTCCGACGTGCCGGCGAAGATCCGTGAAAGGAGGAAGAGGCGAGAGATCGTCCGCAACACGGTCGCGCGGACAAGCGCCGTCGGACGGTGGCGGCCGCTTCTGTGCTCGCTTTCCTTTTTTCTCGCCTCTTCTTCCTCCGGGTAACCACCAGCCCGATGATGTTGACGTCGCGCGGCAACGAGGCGAATATAGGAAGACCACTACGACGACCAGCAGGAGGAAGAGCGGCGGTAGAAGAGTAAAGAGTGGAAGGTAGCGCGGGGGTGGGGAGGGAAGAGAAGTGGAAGACAGAGTAAGCGAGAGAAACGGAACAAGGACGAAGACAATGAAATGTCGGTGTATGTGTGTGTGTAATGCGCGCACGTATGTAAGGAGAGAGAGAAGAGAGCGAGAAGGAAGAATCGGAGCAAGAACGCCGGCAGACTGGGTTGACTCGGTGGCCGAGCGGTATCTCACCCGCGAAAAGCGTCCCGCGATCAGGTGACAGCGGGAGTACACACCGGCGTTACTCGTGAGCAAGAGGGAGAACGAACGAGAGAGAGGACGGAGAAGGAGGATGGTTGGCTGTCGCGACGAGACGAGGACAGCCGTGTCGCGAGCGGAACGTAGGGGGGATCGTAGAACGGCGCGGAGGAGGGCTAGGCGAAGGAAAGAGACGGAGTGCGAATGAGGGAGATGCGAGAGGGTGAACGGGATGGAAAACCAGCCGACGGAGAGAGCGATAGCCGGTGCTCGTGCCTTCGCTGAGTGTAACTCGACTATCAGAGGAGGGCGAGGAGAGATCTCGATGGGACAGAGTGGGACGCGAAGAAACGCCGCGCGCCAGGGACGAAGAGGGAGAAAATTTCAAGAGGGAAAGAGAGGACACGTGTGTGTGTGTGTGAAACGAGAGAAAAAAGGATGGGATGGAAACGACGGTAAGGGAGACGAGGGACGACACGGCCGTGGGTGACGAGACCGAAGTGGGGTGCCGACGAGAGAGCGTACGAGCGGGGTGGCCGGCAGGGAGGCAGAGAAGGGCTCCCCGATCGCTTCTGAGTGCAAACGGTTCGGCGTGCGGTGGGACACTGGCAAGCAGTCAGGCGGGCGGGCTGGCTGAAACTGCTGTGGATAGCGGGTGGCGAGCGGCGCGGTGCGATACTCTACGGAACGGGACGGGACGGGCCGAGAGCGCCGAGTCGGGCCGGGACCCCCAACTAACACGCGCGCACACGGATGTACGCGCACACAAGTGCAAGGCCGGAGCGTTCGCGTGTAGTTGCCACCGACAGAGGCACCACGCGGAGAGACGCAGCCGACACAGACGCGCGGTTCACACGGATAGAGTTGGAGTCGGGCTGTCGGACGGACGGTCGGATGCGGGATGTCGAGGGAGGAAGGGCAACTAGCAAGGCAGGCAGGCAGGCAGGCAAGCAGGCAGGCAAGCAGCGAGCAGGCTCGACGCTATACGAGCTTCACGCGTTACTACGCCAACGGCTCTCTGTGCCTTCCCTCGGCTCGACTCGGTCTCGCTCGGGCTCCCGCACTAGCCCGACTCTGCCCCGTCGTCTCTCTATCTCGTCCTCGTCGCTCTAGCGTGTGACTCGTTTCTCGGCGCGAGCACTTCTCACTCTGTTCTTCGCTCGGTCTGGCTCCGCCACACCGTGCCAAGCTGAGCAGAGCCGAGACGAGTCGAGACGAGCCAAGCCAAGCCAAGCCGTATCACGCCACGCCACCGCTCACGCCGCGCCGATGCTCTCTTCCTCAAGTGCGCGCGCGCTTAACGCGGTCGTCTCTCTTTTTCCACGCTGTATTCCGCCGGTCTTTCTTCCGCTCAAAGTCCCGTCGCAATATATCCCTCCCTCTTTCCCACCCTCTCTTACTTTTTCTCACCCTCGCCAACTCGCTATCGTCCGCGTCCTTTTGGTCTTCTCTGCGGGACGTCCGCTCTTCGTCGTCGGAATCCTCCTTCGTCGTTGTCGAGCCTTCGTCATTTCGCACGTCGCATCTTCCCCACCGATTCAACGAAAATTTGTCTTCGCCATGTACGCGCACGTCTGCATCGGAACGGTAGCATACCGTACGACTATCTATCTGTCTACCGTAACTTTTCAGTAATGGAACGTAACGCGAGGAACCGAAAGATATTTTAACGGCGAAACAAAAAGTGTCCGACCTGGGCTGTAACATCTGTGCTATTGCGTGGCATTGTTCTCTGAATTTTTCGAAACTTCGAATTCATTTGGCAACATTCCAAAAACTGTTTCAGGATCGTGAAATCTCAGGTCAAAATATCACGAATCCCAAATTGATGATTCAGGCTCTTGGTTTGCTTGCATTTTCTTTGTTGTTAGTTTTGTAAACGTTAACCCTGAGTTATTCAACGCGCATTGTGTAAGTCTGCGCAGAATCTTTGGTCCTCGAGAAGATCTGGAGGAATAATCCGCCGTCGCGATAATGCTCGAGACTGAATTCAAAGTTTCCTTCATTTCTCGGGATTAATGAAATATTTTTTTCAATATGCTTTGAATTTTCGAAAGAAAGCTTTCAAGAAAATTTAGCTTCGGTATACTTCAGAATCGGTATATTTCACTACGACTTTACAATCTGCTGCTGCGTTGGATTTTCTCAAGCTACATTAATTCATACAGAGCTCAATATCTTCGCATCGAGCTAACTTTTACATCATCGTTACACAGGCAAATTATATTATAAAATAAATGATTCGTCTATATAGGAGAATTCACGATCGTTATCATGATATGTAGCAGGAATTTATCATTATCAATTTATCATCAACATTATCATTACCAATTTATCATCAACATTATCATTATCATTGCTGATTATGACATTTATGGCGTTTCAAAAAGTGACCATTACAACTCGGAGCATTGTTGCAATTAATTTGTCTTTTGCTCGAAAGTTCGAAACTTGTATAATAGAAATTCTCTCGACTTTTGAAAAAATTTCTTACAAAAGCGCTCATCCGAAAATTTATTACGGAAGACCTATTTCGAAAAAGTACGCATAAAACACAAAAGAATGTGGATGAGCGCCAAAAATTGCTTTAATCTCTATTCTTCTTCCGGTCTCTGGAAATAACCCACTTTGAGGATGACTACATATTTGAAGACAATGGTTCAATAGAAAAGAGAAAATAGAGAGAGAAAGATGAAAAAAAGGTAAGGAAAGTTAGAGGCCTGTAAGCGGGAGCACAAAGAAATAGGCAAAATTGTAAGAAATAGCATGGAATAGAGGGGAGGAGAGCAGCAGTCGATTGAAAGCCGCTAAAACTTGAAGAAACGCGCGTGCGTCGCGGAAATCGCGGATTTCCTTTTAGGTATCGCTTGGAGGAGAGGGAACATCGCGTTGAGGCGAAAAACGACATTCGTGAAACGCTTCTTTGGAGAATTCCGACTATTCGGAGAAAGCAGAAGGCAGAAGTCGACGCAAAAGAGCGAGAGATCAGCATGGTAAGCGGGAGCGAGCGAGACTAATGCACACAGTAGGGGGCGGTACCCCTTAACACCGGGCACGAGGCAAATAGAGGGGCCAACTGTGTTCTATCCTTGTTCGGGTTGCTCTAAGGGGGTCGAGGATTATTAAAACGCGGACGAAGGACGGGGAAGAAAAGCAGAAGAAGGGGAGAGAGCATAGCCTTCTACTGTTACGGTGCACAGCCTCGGGAACCGGTAACCCCCACCACCACCCCGCGCCACTCACTCTCTTGTTCCGCTTGTCTCCCTCTTTCTCTTTCTCTTTCTCTCCTTCAATCTCCCTGATTCGGTATTCAAGTTGGAGCCGCGGTGCATGCTCTCGGTGCATAAAATGCCCCCTACAATGATCCCAATCAACTGTGGTACCCATGCGCGCTCAGCAATCAGGACCGCTTTGATGACGGCGGCCAAAAATTCAGCATTAATTCAATGAGAGACGCCGCGCGGCAGATCGATAACGATCGATCGATCGATCGACCACTCGCCGCCGCTCGTTGTGGATCGCGCGCACGCGAAAGTGGATCATCTATCTTGATCAACGAGCTTGAAAGCCGAAACATTCTCAAGTGAACGTTAAAGTACTCCCCCTCCTTGAACGTAAATGTCCCGCGAAAGATTGCAGGTCGCGCACAAAAAAAATGACCGGATGAATAATGCATAAAAAAATTGTCCGAATAACGCGCGTAAGTACATAAGCGATAAAAAATAATGCATCAAAATTTGTCTATATCTTGCGATATTTCTTCGACACCTTGCGTCATCCACGCACAGTACAATGTCAAGAAATACAAAGCCATCCCTTGACAAGGACGCGTTACCTGCGACGCTTAAAGCATCCTAATACCTTGTTTAGGACCGTGCCCTTACCAGACGAAGGGAGACAAATGGAACTATTAGAAAGTCACTACTACTAAAATAGTGTCAGCTTCGAAACTAGTGCTAATATTGCGATATATCAAAAACTCCAATCTCTCGATAGATTTATAAAAACGCGGCATCAATTTTGCTTAATTTATTTAGAAAAAACAAATTTATAATATATTCTTTTCTAATTTTTACTCATTTCAATTTGGTTATGAAATTCTCGATATTCTTCTATAACAACTACTTGGCTCTTTCGTCTATTCGTATTCCTACATTTAAAACAAAAATGTATTTTTTATGTGCATTTAAAACGCAGCAATTTATAAAAAAAAAAGTCGCGTGTCAATGTTATAACTTTTATAACATTAATCTTAAATCATTCTCTTTGCATTGTTAACGCAAAGAAATTGCAACTTAATTCTAAATTCTACTAAATTCTAATTTACAATATAATAAAATCTAAGCATAGAAAATATTTTTATACGTTTCAGTTTCTTCGACTTCAATTCCAACATAACATTCTCTCGATCGGATAGCATTCGTACCTCCCCACTTAACCATTCGGCTCAATCACGCGTGAACGTTCCAGAGACGATTCCTTTTCCTTAAACGGGACGGTCACGGCACAGGCACGGCGTTTGGAAACAGTCTGGGATACTGTTCTGAGCGACGGGCACACAAGTCGGTGCTATCGAGCAACGACCACTACGTAGGATCAACACCGCAACGTCCCGTCACTAATTACATTCTCCTCGCGCAATCACGGTCGGCGCGTATATACACGGTGCGCGTATACACTGCACTACACGTTACGAGTCGTATCGTCCGCTGGCAAAAGTCCAAATCTCTCGGCAGATTAAAAGCTTCTCTCGTCGATCCTCTCTTGGCTGGAGTTCCTGCCACGTTTCCCTGGAAAGCCTTTACGGAGCGGATCGGCGACGGAGCCCGCCGATCCTCTCCTCCCTTTCGTCCTCGTTCCGAGACGAGGCGAGATAGCCCGCGAAATCGAGCGCACACGTGAGGGACCCCACGCCCCGGGGATCCTCCTTCACGTGAGATGCAAGCCTAAAATCTAAAACCACTGAGAGGCCCCTCTCAACCCGTGGACATATCCACAAAAATATGCAACGACACGTATACGCGAAAATTCTAGCGAAGGATGAATGAGTTTAATAAAATTTGAATCTTTCGCGTTCATAATTATTAAAGAATCCCGCGTCAATTAATTAATAAATTCAGCAAAACTAAATTTATTCGAAAATTTTTGGAAGTTTTATAGAATAGGACCAAAAATTTATTATGCGTTATTTGACTATACAAGGCAGGGAAAAGATAATATAAAAATAGAATTGTGAAGCTTTTTTTTCAGCTCCGAAAGTCGAAAGATCTCGCTCTTGTGAGACAAGGAGAGGGGATTTGACTTTCTACTGCTGGTAGAGTTTGCACAAGGTGGCAAAATCCTCGTTTTGTCGGGATACCGCGACTAAATGCGCGAGATATACTCCTTTATGAGCATGCCGACTAAAGTAAATTCTGCCGACGATTAGCATTCGGATGAGAGAGACGAGTATGTGGGAAGCTGTAAATTTTAATCGTCGCGTTTGAAAAACGACAATAATTACAATATCATCCAACGTTTCTCTTACGCGCACGTGAATTAATGCGATCGATCTTCTGGAAGCTTTTTAGAAATTGAAAGCGATAAGATTCTATCGTTGGAATTTTGCGCGATCGTCAAAAGAGCAATATCGTAAAAAAACGTCGAAAGAAATCTCTAGAAGAATCCATTATTAAGCTATCAAGGATCATCAAGGATCACAATTGGCCATCCTGTTAATTTGCAGCGTTGTTAAAAGCGGAGGAATAAACGCGAAAACCTCATCTCCTTTCAGGAAAGATAGAAACGTAATGGATTTTTTACACCGAATGAGTAGCGTCGCTTCGAAAAGTAAGACAGACTGGAGAGGAGGAAAGCAATTAAAAGTGAATAGAAAGTGAAAAATCGCAAACGGCAGTGATACAGCTTTAATAGTTACTTCGTTCTCAACGGCGTAATTATATCAAAATAGATTACTTGAAGAATATCTTTAGCAGTTCGAAAAAAAAAACTCTACTAAAAGAAAGAATTTACATATTATTTCTAACAATCGTATGTATGAAAATAATTTAAATACCCACAACCTTCAAATATATCTTATATTAATAATAAAGAGATTTATTAAAAACAAGAGATTAAGAAAAATGCAAATAATTAATTAAAATAAATTAATATAAAAAATACAAGTAAACATCGTAATATCGATTATGTTGATATATTAAGTAGCATTAATTATAAGAATAAATCCACTGTATGTAAAAATATTCACACTATTCATATAACTATGTTATTTATAGTATATGAATATAGCGGGAGTTTACGATGAAACTACTTTATTATTTTTAATGCAAGAATCTGTCCAAAAGTATTTAACAGAAACTGCAATTTTTTTTCTATTAGATTGTTCGATATTATTACTGCAATTCACGAGTATTTGTAGCGATTATTATGACATAAACGGCCATTAATGGATCGTGTATCAAGGAGATCAGGAATCACCGATTGGAAAGCCAGATAATAATAGTAGATATAAATATCGTTTTTCGAACAGAATCGACATTGCTTTTAGATACGTATTTTTAGAGATCTAGAGATATGACCTAGCAGACGCCCCGTAAAATGATCGCATGTATAAAGCAGCACTAAATGAACTATGCAGATCGTTATATTGTGTCGACTCTCTTTTTTTAATATTAGAGAGAGACCGGCAAATACAACTCATAGCAAATATGACTTATAGTACGTATCTATCGATTTTATGCACTGCGTCTACGTCACAAGAGTTACAACACTGAGAAATGCCCTCGAACATCACCCCGCAGTTTGCAACACATCACAATTTCAAACATCTCGGAAATGTGTCGTAGATCCAGCTAACAATCTACGCACGATTAGAACGCGATTCTTAGACTGAATTCGTGAGACAAGAATTTCCGCGCTCGTTCCGGTTCGCGAGACTCTAATTCATACTTTTTTTTTTCCTCTCCCCTCTCCATTCCGTGAATCTGATTCGCGTCGTCTGGACCAGTTCTCTCGATCCCGGAGCATTCTCACGGGACGGGAGAGAGGGATGCTGATGCTGAGAACTGGACAACGGTCAAGTCTCGGCCCATTCCTCGCGAACGAGAGGAGGAAAAAGAGGAAGGTTGGGGGGAGAGGGGTTGCCGATGCTGGACGATGGCTCGGGATGTGTAGGGGTTGAATCTTCCGAGATCGGAAGGGTGAGCGCGGCGTGATTCTGGTTTGATTTTATTCCATCGAGGGATGATTCCGCTCTCGCCGCGTGAGAAAGGGCTCTCGGATTCGACCTTTTCCGTCATTCTCTCTTAGCAACGAAGCTCTGCTACGTGACGTTACAGGAACATCATCGCTACTAAACTTTTTTCCAGAATAGATGGTTACTCCGTAACTTCCGAGAAACTTTATTTCTAAAGTTCGATCCGATTTAATCCGTTGCAACAATACTAGGTTTAAAATGTAGAACTCGCATAGAATGATAAAAGTCAAAATAAGAGATAATTAATTAAAAGTCGATCGAAAATCAAATCGTTCCGACACACGTGTTATCATTCGTAAAATATTTTAATAGATTGGTTACTAAGGTCTTTTAAAAGAAGAGAAAAAGGCAGGCATATTTTTACGAATTGACGCTCGTATAATTTCGTAACCAATCTCATTTTCGCGAAAGCCACGCTCGATGGAGAGACGTTCGAGTTTAAGGTTCGCAATTAGAGTCGCGAATTAAGCGGCACTTAAATGTGAGCGAGCGAGATCCTAGTCGAATATCGGCCTGATATTCCCGGGATGACGCCAAGTAAGTTTCAGGACATCCGGGGTTATCCCCGAGATCTGCCGAATATTTCGACGATCCCCCGAGACGCGATCTTCCGCAACTCTCCGAAATGAAGCGATGCATTTCTCATAATTTTCATCTAAGAAATATTTTGATGTAATCGATTACGAAAATGAGAAATAGAAATGTCAATTTTCTATATAATTCGTTCCAAAATTATCTGAGATATTAATTACAATTATATAGTCAGAAATTTTGTATCCATAAATATATAATTCTAAATGAAAAATAAAGTTTTCTGTCATCTGCGTTTATATCTCTCGCGAAAGAACTTTTAATATTCAATATCAAATAACTATTAATACTTGGGAGAATGATCACAAGATGAGTCACAAGTTTATATGTTTTAAAACTTTATGAGCGTGTTCCTGAATAAAAAATTTGAACAAATGTTTCTATGAACATTCGGCCGAAAATGTTGCGATATTGAAATAATAGACACAAATAGGTATTGTATTTTACCATATGTATAAGAATATCACTCACACTTGTGCATTAACACTGTTAAAGTAGATTAATGAATCAATATTAATACTGCTCGCTTGAACTGCCACAAGCGCCTACTGACTTGATTATTGTCTCTTATTGTATTCAAGAATATAGAAATCTACATTAAAAGCCTCTTCCCCTTTTTTCCAATAGATCGTAGTAGCGTGTGTGTTGATAAACAAATCCCAAGATCAAAACACCAGAGCACAACATGAGTGGAAAAAAAGTATCTGATTCGAAACTCAATCATTATGAAATTTATTTCTATCTATTATTTCGATAACGAAGCATTTTGAGTCTAATGTTCATAAGAACATTTGTTCCTTTTTATCAAAAAACACAAAGTTTTAAATGTAAAACATATTATGACTCACCCTGCATAAATCCTATTTTTCCTTATTTATTCTTTAGTATCCGATAGAAGGGAAAATTTGACAATGACAGTAAAAAAGATCGAGGATACACCATCATTCTCAGCAGTTAAAATTATTATAGAAAATAACGGTTACCGATGTGAAGCAGAATGAAAAAGCGGCGTCAGAATGGAGGATAGCGGTCGCTCTAAGTCAACGACGGAGCGGCAAAAGAATTACCGGCATTGTTCCAGTTGCCGAGCCTTCCCGCCCCTTTTGCGAAAACAAAAGGACGGATATACGAGAGAAACAGAGGTTGGAGCGCGGCGCGGTCGCGCTTAATTCTAAATTCGACACTAATAACGCCGACCTGTGTTTCGTTAGCCCCTGGGAGATTAACGCGTCGGCGAGCGGCGGCCTAATAGCGCTCGTGCACAACGAATTCGAATAATATTTACCTTCGGCACGGCGCGGCACGGCACGGCCACCCAGTGGTCTCCTGGGAGCGGCAAATGCGATTGGTTTCAACGTATGCGCGCGTCCGAACGTTTCGCTTTTCACCGATCAATCGCGGATCGTCCCGTGCACATCACGCATACTCTACGTCCTTTAGTTTTATTTATCACCTTTAAAAACTCGGTTACGCGTGTTCTATAGAGAAATCGCTAAATTATGAATAACGTAGTAACGAAACGCGCACACCATGTGATACTTGAATTATTCGCGAGATAGTAGGCGATTTATATTGTATATATGTAACATACTCTCCGCAAATCAAAAAAATTATTTCGTGGAAGTTGAGAAATAGAAGATAACTGGCTCTCTCTCTCTCTCTCTCTCTCACACTTGTTATTTGATGGATTTTTATATATAACGTGCGCAAAATGATTGAATAAAATATTCAGAATATAATATTAAATATAAAGAATATTCTTTTAAAATTAAATTTAGAATGCAACTTTAAAAATATAAAGTACAGAATAGTATGCTTTAAATATTAAAAATTACTATATGCTCTGATTCGAATTAGCTATCCAATCAGAGATTTTTTAAAAATTTTATTCACCGTTTCTCGCTAATTTATTTAAACTAATTTATATTGAAAAACAATCGGAGTTTCAAAAAAATTAAATATCAACAATAAAAAATATATTTTTGCATCGCGTCATAATGAAATTTCTAATTAAATTGCATTGCATGTCTAATTAAATTTATTAAATTCGATACTAAATACAAACTGGAAAGTTTGTCGAAAGCTTCGCGCTCTCATGGAAATCTCGTAACCGACAATTTGATTAATATCGCGTATTATCTTTCGTCTACTGCGCGCGTAATCAAGTATTTATTAAGGTGTACAAGTGGAATCTCTTGAATCAATGATTGCCATTCAGTCGGCGTCTGTATCGCGATGATGATTCGCCAGTTTTCCTCGCCGCAAACACAGAGGACGACGCCAGAGCCGAGAGATTCTCTCTTCGGACGAGACGTTGCTCTTGGAACGATCAATCACTGTCGGCCCATGACACCACGAAGAGATCGCTCGCGTGGGATCTCTCGCGGGTCTTGATTCCACAACCTCGGAATATGTTCAGAACTGGTCGGTCGCAGGGATTAACCGTCCGTACCGATGAGTGACTTATTGAAATGTCACGGCGCCACGACTGCGCGCACGTCGGCTCCCCGTTATGATTTACGACTATGCGACCGGTGGATGATTAATTTCAATTAAGACACGTGGCCGCGTGTTAAAGGATGCATGCTCTCATTATCAAGCGTATTGTATTTCAAAGCGGTTGATTTAACGTTACCTTTAATCGATTTGCAAAAAGAAGAACAAGTAACGAATTTAATAGTCAATAATAATAATATTCGATATTAATATGTCCCGTTCGATGTCTGTTGATGTATATGTATAAGATAATACATTTAAAAAAATTGATACATGTCAAATATATTTGATTAAATAATTATTACCGCGTAGATTTTTCCTGCAATATGGAAAATATATATAATATCTATGTATAATCTTTTAAATGTAGAAAATTTAACAATTTCATAAAAAGATTTTATCATATAAGAGAGTATATATAACTCTCAACAAAATTTATTTTAATTTTTACTTCGTTCGTTTATTATTATCTATCTTACTCTTTCATTTTTTCGTATATTAAAAATACAAGACATAGATTGCTGGATACGAACACAAGTGCCGATTAAGGCTTGCCAACAAGTACTTTCACAAATTTTTCCAATTCGGAGTATCGAAAGACTTACAGGTTAATAACCGCTTTCCCACGATATTTTCATTTCTCGAAAACTAGAAAATATGCTTACGCAGACAATACGGAAAGATTAAAGGAGTAGGAGGTGGAAAGTCGAGAACAGTGGGTATCTCGTCGAGGATCAAGAAGAATTTCCCCTTGACACAGATGTCAGATAAAGGATTCTGAAAGTTACATCGAAGGTGGGATCAACTTCGATCTCGTCCCGGGATACCGAAGAAAATGCTGGTCAGCGGAAATTATTCTGTCTTGCTGAACTATGTAAGTCGTATATCGTGTTTCGTAAGCACTACATATCTTTAACATCTACACATAATCTATATATATATATATATATATATATATATATATATATATATATATTGCGCTACAAATCTTCAAGAATATCTATGTATGAAGTAATATTTTATACACATATACAGATATGAAATTTTACACGTATAAAAATATGTAATATATCATGTTATTCAATATTTGAAAATTTATTCTTTCAAGGATTAGAACAATGATAATAATATAATATGTAATAATGTATATATAATAATTTAGAGCGGTGATAATATAGAATTGGGAGAAATTTGTTTTTAAGAATTTTCTTACAAACAGCTTTGAGGAACAGATTTTTTGTAATTTACATGAATCATATGTATGAAATTTTCCAAACTCCCGATATTAAACGCAATTTTACGTTCCCAAGCCCCAAGATTCGAAGCTCCTTCAAACGAGATTTTACGAATACCAATTTCACAAAAACCGCCTGGGGACGCAGGACGCGATTAACGTTTTAATGACATCACTTATTCGGCGGATAAGCCAATCGAAAAATCGGCGGGGCATTTTCCAGCTCGTCGTCCGGTGGACGGGATGGAAATCCCACCACGATGGTAAAACCGGCAAGTCCGCAGCCGGAAGGATATGATCGTCGCGAGAGCCTCGGGGTAATCGCTGCAGAGAGAAAGAGAAAAAGAGAGAGAAATTCGACCGCGGGCGGGTTGCCTTTATCGGGTGCATATTTGCCGGGTTCTGCAAATCCCACCCCGGGATTCCGCGCGTCGTAGCGAAAGGGGAAAAAAGGAACAGCGGAAAAGAGCAGGAAAGAGAGGAGATTTAGGGAGGAGGCGATGCTCTCGGGTGGGTGCCATACAACCACTACTACCACTGCTGTCGCACTATCACACTGACACTATGAAACGCCGTAAACAGCACCATCGCTACCTTCCTCCTCCCTCCCTCTCTCTCTCTCTCTGTCTATATATATATATATATATATATATATATATATATATATATATATGTCATGGGTTAGACTATACGGCTTTGAGGGATGATGGAACGATGGGAGAGGGAGGTGGTAAATATAGTGGGACAGCGCGAGAACAAGGGCGCCGTGACAAAAGACCGAACGGGCTAGGAAGGCAGGCGGGAGTGGCGGCGGAGGATGAAAGAGATAGAACGGGGCTCCCTGAGTAAGGGCGCGAGAGGCGAGACAGAAAAAGTACGCTGCGACGGAAAAAAAGAGAGATCGAAGCGTGGGGACGAGGGACAGTGGCAACAAGCCGGACGGAGAATTCGAGGGCGACGAGTAAATGGGGATCTCCGTAGGACAGACGGGGAAAGGGCAGGTAGGGGAAAGCGTGGGTGGCTCACAAAGGGGACGGGGAGGGGGAAGGCCATCGGGGTTGAAAAGTTCAATTGCACGTATTCTCGCAGTGACGTCTCGCAAATCCTGCGACTGTCCCCTCGTGTACTGTACGTCCACTCCTTCGGCGCCTTTCTGCCTTCGCGCACAACCATACGTCTCGGTCTTTATCCTTCTTCGTTCTTTACCTGCACGGACGATGAAAAACTGATGATATATACATGACCTTTTCCTCCTTTCTTCCATCCATCCCACCCGATTATAGTTCGGTAATTCTCTCTAAGTTTGTGTACCGATACACGCACATCTTATATTAGTTCATATATAAAATTTAGCAGATAATTTGTGTAAAAATTACTGGGCGATTAACAGCTACGACATATATAACGACATATGTAGTTCCTAATTTTCAAAAATCTACAAGAAGTCAAATTAAATTATTGTTAAAACAAAATCGTTGAACTTAATTGAGAAATAAAATCTCCTCACTATGTATTTACACTCTCGAAGCTTCGTAATTTTCAACGTTAGATAACTTTAATTTATCTAAAATAATTATACCGCTCTTTTTTTAATTTTATTAATACTTCTGCTAAAATGCCATATTCCTTAATTTTAGAACACCCAGTGCACGAATGTATACAACACGCAAAATTCAGTTCGCATTTTCTCTCTTTTCTGTTATTGCTCCGTTTCTTTCTCCGTTACTGCCATCCTCACATCCTTCATCCCCTTTTTCTTCCTAAAGGGAGAAACGAACATTCCGCCCGTTTTACTATCCTCTTTTCCCTCCTCTTCTCTCGCTACCGCTCGCCCCACCTCTATTTTTATTGTCATAACCAATTTAATTAAGTTTCGCGCTTCGACGTCGCGCGTACTCGCGGCTGTGTTAAACATTTTAATTAAGCGCCTCGCGCATTTGCGTCGCCATCGCCCCCGTTACGCCTCCCGTCCCTCTCCTTTTCCAATCCCCAACGTAGACTCGCACCGCCCGTCGAAGCATCGGCATGGAAGAGAACCGTTCGACTATTTTACGAATTAACGAGAACGCGGGAAATGACAACGTGCGCGCGCGCGCATCGGTTAGTCGGTAGTCGGTAGCGCTTGCCGCCACCAACGCTAATTCGACGGGGGGGAAGCGAGGAGGGGGTGGGGGGAGGGGGATGGAGGGAAGCGAGAAGAGGGATGTTTACGCTGGGATCTGCGAAACTTCCGAAAGCGGCGGTGGTTTTAGGGGTGCGCGACGTCGGGTCGTGGTTTCGCGGTTAAGGCGACGTCACCGAGCCAACGTACCGGAAATCAAATCGTTAACCCTTTCGATGGACGTACTCGTAAGCGTCCCGCCATGGTCCATCTGAGACCCAGTAAATATTATCTCGAGAAAAAGATTGAACTTTATAAAAAATAAAATAATAGGATTTCTCCGTATGGTGATTAATATATCCTTTCTTCTGCACACACACACACATATATACATATATACTACATTATACATATGTTTCTTGTAATTCATATGCTATTTAAAACATGTTATTTTTAGATCAAATAATAAAAAATAATAAATTTTTAGTTATGAATATTTTCTCGATAAAGTCTCACAGATTCGCGTATATTTATTACAAATCTCAGAATTACCAACTAATTATCGATGTTGTTATTTATTAATAACCACAATTCGAGTAATATACTAAGTACTACATTAATGTTTTAACAATAATTAAAGCCATATTTTGTAAAATTTGATGAGAACTTTTCGATAGAAAAAAAAATAAATAAATTTAAATATAATCACGCTCATAATATTGCAGTTATTAAAAAGCGTAATAATATTTAACTATAAGATAAATTACACACGTAAAACATTATAAATAAGTTTACATTGCAGTTGACTCCGATGTATTTAGAACAGTTAAAATTTTGTGTTTTCCCGATTTCAGTGCCAAAAAATTTGTGGAAAAAAAAATTGAGAAATGACGGTGATAATTTTTATGTTTTATCATCGCCAAACGGGTGACTAATTGCCTTGCTTAGACCCGGAGAGGAGCCAGCTGAGGTGACTGCGAATGTAAGTCGGCCGAGGAAAATTTACGATAAGGCGACTTTAATTTTGATTCATGGCAAACTCTCGCCGAGAGAACGAAAGCAGACATACACTTTAAAAAAGATCTTTTCTGACATCTTTCGCGATTTCTCCACTATTTTACGAATTTTGCTAAATATAAAATTAATTGCAGTCAAAATTTATTGTATAATCAAAACTTGTAAAGAGAGAAAAAATATATATATATATATATATATATATATATATATATATATATATTATATACATAAAATACGTTATTCAGAAATTAAAAAATTGCAAATCGTTGAAGACTGAATAAAATTTTAACAGCTTTTTTTAATTGCATTTTAAAAAGCCTCGCACTTATCTTACAGCACTTTCGTGAATTTTCGGATATATTTTTATGGCAATAATTCGATGCTAGATCATCGTTATTTCTATCTCTTTCTACAGAATCATAAACCTGCGGTAGTGGCAAACGGGCGCCCGGGTCCCGGGACTTTTCAGCCTGCGGGAGCCGCCCTCCCGCACTCAATAATCCCATGGCGCTATAGCAAGCCTCTATTACGAACCCTCGATCCCCCAGCCGCCTGGTAACCCCCTCCCCGCAGCCGCCCCTCGACGCTCGGGGCCGAGGACGGATAGAACTCGCCCTGATTCCTGCCACGGAGCACTACGTACCGTAAAACCGTCCTTCGCTCTTCCCTTCCTCTCCCCTAGGTTACTGAATTGATGAGAAGGCCTGACAATGTTCGAACTGCACCGACAGATATCTGACCTTTTTCGAAAAAAACCTTCCCGTTCTGGAAAAGAATTGCGCGTAAACGAGCTCTCGTGCTCTACGTGACATTTGCCTTTTTGTCAATTTGAAATATTTGTTAATACAATGTGTGTAAAAGAGAAATGCAGAATTAGATCGATGTTTAATACATAAATTCGATGTGTTAATGATACACACATGTAAATAATAAAAAAGAAATTGTTTTTCGTTTAATATTGCTGAATGCAGTTGGCTGGCAGAATTATAAAAGATCTCACTAACAGATTTCTAAAATTTCTTCACCATAGTTGTTATAACCACGTTCATGCTTACATTGCTGAATCTCGCACAGAGAAACTTTTTTTTTTCACAAAAATTTACCTGAATCTACGACACGCTGGAGAAAACGTTGACCGGCCATGCAGCGTCACGCCATTCCACACAGAGCGCAAAAAATACGCGGTCCTACGTGTATGGACAATTTCACCGTGCGTGCGTGTGTCTCGGTTTATCCTCGTGTTGAGACAGAGAAAGAAAAAGAGAGTAAGAGAGGAAGAGAAAAAAAGAAGAGGTGTTGGATACACGACAGCTGTAAACCCCGGGGGCATACGAGTCCTCGACTCGCACCCCCGCTCATGACCCTTGGTCGCCTCTTTTCTCTCCCTCTGTCACTCCATCCCTGCCTCTGTCTGTCTCTTTTCCCCGCTGTAACCCTCTACCTCCCTTCGGGCTCGTCCTTCATAGAGAGTCCCGACAGCGTTGTACCGGGGCTTATGCGAAGAGAGAAGGGACGAAGCGGGGAAATGGGGTGGAGGATCAAGGGGGAAACGATGGCTTCGCCATAAGCCAGCGATACCAGCCCGGATGACTGGCGATTACGTTATTCGGAGGGACGTACGTGTTCTCGTCTGCACCGGTTCGCGTGCCCGTTCGTTTGTTCGTCCCGCGTGTTCCACGTGACGCCCGATTCACGAACGAGCCGCGGCCTCCCGTCTCTAATTCACCCCATTAAATTTAATTTCGAGCGGCCTGCCCGCCGGCTTCCTCTTCTCCCTCCCCCCTCCCTCCCTTTTGCGCACTCTCCCCCTCTTGCGGGAAGATCGATCCGTTAAATGGGACAGACTAATACCGAAGCCGACGGAATTATGGCACCGAAGACGCGCCGATGAGAGGTGTTGGACTTGACCATAGTTAAATTCAATGACGATATCCCCCATCATTGGCTTTTGACCTCGAATAATATGAATTAATGATATCAATATGGCTTATATAATTCTTGCATAAAATGAGAGATTTAACTTTTTAAGTTTACACTTTTTTAAGAGATACAAAAATCTTTTGTTTTTAATACATATCTCGTATCCAATTGCATCACTATATAAAATCAAATTTATAAATATTAAATCTTCTATGATAACAACTTTTTATATTGCATATATATAGCTATTTTTATATTATAATAAATAACAATAATTATTATAATTTTCATTTTCATTAAATAATAATAAATATCTTTATATTCATATGTAAACGTAAAAAGTGAAGTTGATTCTTTTATCATCTTTAACAATATTTATGCTAATAAAAAAATTGAAATGAAATGATGTAAGACTCAATCCCGTTTTTTTCTCGCGTATACTTCTTTTTTCGCGAACATATTGTACAACATTAGATATACTTATACACATGAAAGAAGATGACCAGACAAGTTTACGCATAGACGATAAACGTTAGCGGTCTCTCTCATCGCATTTAACGAGTTCGCAGGGGCGAAAGGCCACGACCGTGACATAAACGAGTGCATTCTTGCAGGTAAAAACATTGTTTTCTTTGAAAGCGTTCCGACTGGCCACAAAATGCTTTCAAACTTGTTTTTCAAAAAAACTGCAAGGCTTTAGCACTAGTAATTCGAATCATAAAGACAATACGATAAATGTATTAAATATTTAAGTTTAATTAATATTTAAGTTTCTGTAAAGAGAACTGTTTCCGTATTATCATATAATTTTTCTATCTTTTTTTTTTTTCCACAAACTATTTGTATGCACATGTGTGTGTATATTGTAAAAACATCTTTCTGAAAAAAATATAAAAGAATTTATGTGAGAGAAAGAGACTCATGTATAAAAAAAATTGCTATAATATTACATACAAATATATGTAATTAATATATAATAATTTAACATAAATCTCAAACTTTCCATCTCAGAATAATGTTAATGTACCAAGCGATTAAAGTGATGTAATCGCATCGATCAAGAAAGCAATTTCACAAGCGTTGAAAATACGCAAAATCGTACGCACGTACTTTATTAGGCACTTGCCGACAGGCAAAGACAAAAGGGAGATAGACTATCGTTTAGGAGACTAAGCTAAGCAGCCGATAAACATGAGCAATCCTCATCTACATCGCCTTGAGCCAACGACAAATAAGGAAGACGCGTTTCCAAGGAGGGTCGTGCAACGAACGATATCAAAGATACCGAATAGCTTTCTATAAAGAGAGAATGTCGATTATAAAAGACATTTCGCTAACTGGTATCAAGCTTTATCACCGCGAGACAATTAAGTATTCGATTATACGCTAGTAAACGCTAATAATAAAATTGATATCGCTCCGAGGGCCTAATAAGCTTTAAAAAAGTATCCTGAAATGTCAGCATTTATGAAAAATATATACTTGAAAAATTGGAAATACTATATTCAAAAAAAATGATTCAGAGAAATCAACTTTTTAAAAATATATCTTATATGCGATAAGTCGATGAATTTATTACTGTAAATAAAAATAGATTATATATATGTAATTAAAGTTGAGGCAATTACATAAAAATAAAATTGAAAAATAAGATCCTGTTTTTTGTTGATGATGATGATTGACATATTTCGAATGTTTAATTCAGCTAATTCCCCTAATTCACACAAAATTCTATTTTTAATATTCGATGAAAAAATATTGATTTATATATGTAATACGTGTGAATAATTCCACAATATCTACGTTGAGATATTATGGAAACATTACGCGAAGCTAGTTAATTAAGATACAAACATCTCTCACACAGCACACGACAAAAGACACTAAGAGACAAAAGAAGAAAAGATGGAAAAATGTGCGGAAAATCGTATGTACGTACACATGCACACGCTACGCCACAAAAGTAGCAGCAACAGCAGCATTAGTAGTAGCAGCGAGAAGCCAAGCTCGCGGGCTGCTTACGAGCTTGTAAAGAGGCGATAAACATAACCCGGCGGTTCTATATCGGCCGCTACGAGTAGACCGGCAGAGGAAGAGGTCGGTGATGCAGAGAAGAGGGTCGCTTCGTCGTCCTAGTCGTTGTACTAGTCGTTGTGCTCGTCGGTGAGAGAAATCGCACATGTGTGCTGGTTTCTCTCTGTTGCGCAAGGTATGCGTTATACGGAGAGAGCATTGCGTTATGTGTTTATATGTGTGTGTGTGTGTGTGTGTATGTATATGTGTGAAGATGATGGTGATGTGCTAGTTGGTGCGAGGCTGTCTGGGTTATCGATTATAATCATCGGCGTACAGACGCCGCGACGGATCTGCAGTCATTAGGGACGCCTGGGAGGCGTTCCACCTTATTCCGACTGCCGGAAGAGAGTAGGACGGAGAAGGAAAAGGAAGGAAAGAAGAATACGGTCGCTCGAGAATGTCTACGCAGTCGAGTTTTCGCGCGAAAACCCGTCCGGCTGAAAGGGTTTGTTGGTCTCTCTTCTCTCTCCTCTCTCTCTCTCTCTCTCTCCATCTCTATCTTTTTGTCTCCTTCTCTTTTCTTAAAGCCAAGTCACGTAACCTTCCCGATGTTTCGTACCGTAGTTCAAGTTTGTTAATGTGATTTTTCGCGCCTTAACTCCCACGATGAGTCTTTGCGTTTTATCCTCCTCATCCGCCCCGTTCGACGAACTTTATGGACCTAATCCTCGCGCTTACGATGTAATGTGTCAACACGAAAATCGGAAAAATATGAGATAGCTAAAATTATTATTAAAGCTAAAATATTGGATGAAATATAAATCGCATTAAGATGTTTCCAAGATATATATTTGAAATATAATCTACGTTTATTACTGTGATTTAATAACTTATGCGTAATAAATTCGGATCATTTTCTTATCATACAGTTATAGATGGTTGCATAACTTTCGCTCGATATCTCGATTTAAATATTACCGCGAAGTATTTCCTCTATAACAATAAAATGCGTCTGGTGTTTACGTCGTCAAGAATTAATAACACATTAATGACGTTCGAATATTTCCCCGAGCGCGATATTTCCATGATTCTCTGAACGCGGGAAAATTGTTCATGACCGTATCCTCATTAATTTAAATGACCGATTGATTCAAATGTAGCAGCTTTGTTGAAATTCGCTCTTTTAATTGTTCTGACAGTAATACCGATAAAAACGCTAATGATGCTTGAATACAAACAAAAATGAGCCGATTAAAATAGTATAACTGAAAGTATTGGTAATTTTAAATATATGTGTATTATCCTGTTTAAACAAATCCATGCAATCCAAAAGTATTCGAGCCAATTTTTTTCATTGTTCAAAAATCAAAGCAATGAAAAAATGATTTTACGTTTTGAATTAACATACAAATCAGCATATAAAATATTATATTGATTTTATTTAAATTAGAATCACATATAAGAAATAGGATTGCACAGTTGCTCCAAAAAAATCTTGAATTGGATAATATATATTTAAAATTTTGAAATATATGTAAGAGTTTACCTATTCGATTACTTAAATTAAATTCATTATTTAATAAGTGATTATTAATTAATTAAAAAATTATATAGAAGCATAGAAGATTAATTTCTTTATCTAACGATAAAAAAGCTCTTTGATGAAATTCGCAATGTCGATCCGCGCTATTCCGCGTTCGTGCAGCAAGCAATGATATCCGAGCATCCACGCAATAAACCCTCCTCCGACCATATTGAGCGCCCAATATCGTACAATAAAGTCCGTACTACATCTTGGGGAACAATGGTAGAGAGATTCTGGAAACGTTGCACGCGGCGTTTGGCATTGCCGGCGACGTGGACGGAACGTTTGGCAGGAACACTCGCCGCACAGACACTCAAGAAGCACGATCAATCTCTCTTTTTATTATCTATGGTCGGCAAATGGCGTATGCGGCAAGACAATATTCGCGAAGGGATAGCGTCTACGCGACGTATTGCCGGGACATTTGGCAGTGGATATTTAGAACGTCCGGCATACTAAAGCGTTTCTTGGTTAAACACGTTACCCACGCGACGACAAAGCGCGAATATCAATTCCATTAGTTCTTTTTACCTGCTCGAGAAAAAATTCCACTGATAAAGACATTTCAATTACATTATTACATACATTTGATGTACGTTAACATCGTTTTATAATATATGCATTGTAAATAAATATGGCATGCATTGTCTTTTATTTATTTTACCTGTATGTACCTAAAAGTAAATTTATGCATTATGCTAAATCACTAATGGATATAAATAAAAAGAAAAGCTTTATAAATTTTATTTTTTTTATTATATAAGTTAGGTGGCAGTTTTAAGTTTAGCATGTATATTTTTCTCTACATAAAATCTCTCTCTCTCTCTCATTGTAAGTTAATTTCTTGAATGATTATATATTATCTAAAAAAAAATATGTATAGTTTCTCCAAAAAGAATTCATATTATGTAAAAAAATGTTGTTATTCTCTCACATCTTCTTATATCATAATAATTGAACGACAAAATACAAAATATAAAAATAAATGTCATAATTATTTAGACAATATTAAAATAATTATATAATTATATAATTATATATTAAATCATTATTAAAATATGCACTAATAAATATAGTTGTTAATTTCCATTGATTTCCATCAAACCTAAAGAAAATATTCCAATCTCTCCGATCTATCTCTCCTCTATAAATTTAATTATTAAATCCACCGCGGCTATATATAACGTAAAAGGAAATTTTCAGTTCTAATCGTTCCATCTTTTACAATGTCTGCGATCTATACGCGCGTATTCATTTCTCGTCGTTCCAAGCGAGTGTAGGTGGGCGGCGCCGTCGGCTCGGGCCACGAAAACAAACGAATTTTTAATTAATCACCTGCTAATGAGACGGCAGCCACTGCGTCGGGTGAGAGCGAGACAGAGGGGTCGAGTCAGGTGCCTTTTCGTGTGTTTCTCATTCGCCGCGGAGAGTACCGGAGAGTAAAAGAGAACAAAGAAAGAGAAAGAGGAAGAGAATAAAAGAAGAGCGCACTAACAGGCGAAGAGAAAGAAGAGACAGAAAAAGAAAAGGGCACCTGGTAAATGTTTTAAACTTCATCGAGGCTCAGTCGAGGCGGCGAAGAGAAAAAGAAAGGCAGTACCTTCGCTGACGATCTCTTATCTACTCTCTTATCAGTTTTTTTATTCTTTTTTCTATTTTTTTTTCTTTCACTCTCCAATTGACGATGGAGTAGTCGACGTAGCGTCACATCTTGCATCGAAAACTTTCGTTATCAACGGTTTGACACGAGAATGACCTGCCGCGTGCCCCCGGCTTCGAATATCGATTCTCGGGCTTATCGGTTCCCGCATACCTTTTTCTTCGTCCCTCTACCTTTCCCGGCTGTTTTCCACCAGCGTCGTCGTATCCGCCCGTGGCTCGTTTCGAAGGCGTTTTCGTGAGGTTTTCCCTAGCGCGTCATCCCCAGGGAGAGCTAAAACAATGCGGCTTTTCTCCGAACCGGGAACCTTCGGGTTTGGGTCCCCCCACATTCGCGTCATTCGCTCTTTCCTCCTGCGGGCTCGTCTTTCTACCGACGACCCTTTTCGTGAAAAAGAAACGGATCAAGCGAATAACGGAGGACACGGGAATCGAGTTTTTTGTTTCGAGACGAAGTAGAAATAGATCCCGATAAAGGGTGTCGCGATATTATCGACATTTGATTTAATGATTTTCTTAAAGCGTGTAAGAGTTTTTTGCATATAACGTGACATTCGAAGAACTTGTTAAAGTTTTTAGTTTTCGATATATTTAAAACTTTGTAAAATATTAATTGAAGAACCACCGATGCTTCGATATTGTAATGCCATTTTTTTTTCTTTATTATTTAAAATAGACATAGGCTGCATTTTGAGGCACCCTCTTTATACATTTCTACCATAATTTTATAGTGTACACGATGCGAGGGAAACAAGAGAAAAGTTCCCACTTCGATGAAAATAACGTACCCCGCAAAATGTCAGGGTGTTATTATTTACAGTGGTGTAGTCCCCCTAGAATAGAACAGAATATTTTTAAAAGTAAACTACAATTTGCCAAATGATAATACGTCGCATTGCCGCTCGGTAACTCCATTATACCTTCAACATCTGGAAAAGTTTCCATCTTTTCATCGAGGGTATTATACGTATAGCGTTTAAATAATAGCACGAAGACGAAAGCTATCTATTTTGTATTAATTAAAGCTATCTGGAAACTTATTAGAAAAAATTGTCAAAAAATAACAATATCAATTCATATATTTAATTTTCCTTATGTGTAATCCACAGATACTCAATCATAATTTTTCTTCTTATACAACAACTGTACCATAAATATTTGTATATACCTATTTTTATTCCTAATTTTTCAAAATATGTAAAAATAAATAATTAAAAAATTTCTGCTTATTATGTATGTGTATATGTATTTATCATTTCAAATTAAAATTTAAATTTCATATTAATCTTTCAATTTAAATGCAAAATAATAGTAAAAATCTCAATTTTATAAAATTTTATAAAATTATTCAATTTGTCTGTTGCAACACATGCGCATTTCTCAATGTGCAGACGTAGATAAAACAAGAAACACTAATATGGGCAAAGTGTGTAACGCGAAGAGTTAACAAACTAAACGATTAGCTACGCAAATGAATCCTGGTAAGAGCAGAGTGAGACGAGTGGGTGGAGCGCGATTACGAAGGCGTTATTTCGTTTGCGAGGGGGTCGCATCAAGTTTCACTTTAATTAAGCGAAATAATTAGCCGTTGAAGACTAAAGCAGCAACGTCGGTCTCGCAGCAAGTGGGGATAATATTTTCTCCCGTCGTATCGGTTCCGTTCGTTAAAGGCCCGGCATCGGAGGAAGTAGTATGTAAGGACTTCCTAAATCAAAATTTATTTATAGAAACCGAAGCAACGTTTATATATAAATATGAGGAAAGGAATTTTAATTCTCTTACGAGTACATTTCTATAAAAGCCTAAACTTTCTACAAAAAACTAAACTTTTGGTTTTTAAAAAATTGATAAACTCTTATTTTCATATTTTTATGTTTACTAATGATGCTATATATATATATATAGTTTGTATATATACACAAACATAAAATTAATACGCGACAATGACCTCATCCCCAAAAATAGTTCTCGTATAGAAGCGTGAAATTCAAATAGCGTCGAGATTCACTATGTGCACCTGTTTCTGAAGGGAGAGGCGATTAACGCAGGACGCTTGTCATCCGCAGCAAATGTGTTAATTATAACTTCTAGGTAGAAAGCACAAACCGTTATTTCATGTTTCGTTCAACTCTCCGCGATGTGGAAAAGCTATAAAGTATTCCTATGATTAATATTAATTCTTGCTATAATTTTTTAAACTCTCAGATATATGATTTTACATATTAAACGTGTGTTGTATGGTGGCCTTTTTGCATTAATTTTATAAAAGTTAAATTCATATACAGATACACACAATAATATAAAGTCTTATTTTTCAAATATATAAATATAATTTGTACTGAACAAAAACATATTTTACATCTTAAAGTCAAATTAAATTGAAACTTAAATTATCGAGATTTTCTCGTATTAATAAAGATTTAAGCTTCGTTATAATAAAAATAATTTTCACTAGCTAAAAATAATTCGAATAAAATTCTACGGACATAAATTTTTTCAACACTTTGTATGCCGAAAGGGATAAATTTACGAGCATGGTGGAGGAGCAGGAACGGAGTATCGGAGTTCTTGTACACTTCCCAAACACCCCAAACGTTCCCTCATTAATCCTCCGATACCGTCCATCGTTCCTCCGTCCATCATTCCCCGACTGCGGAAACCGAGAGAGGAGACCTTATCGGCCCTTCACTCTCTCGCCATCGCCTCTCAGGGCGCGCGCGCGCACACAAGCCGAGATATTAACGACGCCATGTTAACGGGATTTCCGCGGAGTCGGAAAATACGATGGCTGAAACCTCCGGAGGATTTGGATTTCGGCGAGCTCCGCGGCTTGTTCTCGGTCATCCGATAAAACGTTCCTCTACTAGCTTACATGTTCCCTGTGCGAGAACGCATACTCATGCACGCGTATGGTTTCATACGAAATATAGACATAGCCGTCCCACACACGCACATACATATGTATGTACATCTAGAAACTTGCACTATTGTGAAAGCATAGCGGTTACGAGTGTATAACGTTACGTATGCATACGTCATGCACGTATCATATTATACGAGTATGGCGAATATGTAATCGTGCGCGTGTGAGCTAGAGAAGCGTAATTACGATTCTGCCGACTCTCTAGACTATCATCAGACATCGCTGATGTTTCAAAATGTCTATATATTATTTAGTTAGATTTGTATTTGTATGTGGTGTTATATATATATATATATATATATATATATATATATATATATATATATTCTTCACATTAGTACAGTTTGTATACTAATATAGTTTCTCTCCTAAAAAGGTAGAGCCTTTAATTATCTGACATTGTACAATGAAAGATATCAGAGATTAAATATTAATATTATATAAAAATTATCCTTTATCGATATTCGTTAAGTAAGATAGTCTCAGCCATATGTTTGTTATCTACGCGCATATGCTATGCACATATGCTATATTAAGATACATCTTTTTGTACCACACCCACGTTTGATTAATCCAATTTCGGATATAAAAGGTTCGACCAAAATTATCAGGAAAGTTAGAGATAGTTGTTCGGGGGCGGAGAAACGAAGCGGGAACACGCGGAGCATAGTATAGAGATTCAGTCATCGGTCTCTCAACAATTTGTATCGATTTACAACTCCAATAGTATTCTCAGGAGAGAAAAAATAGACGTATCCATTGCAATAATTTTGAAGTTCCGCTCTTAAAACATATTTTTATTCCAAATGTCAATTTTGAAAATAAATTTTCGTTAAGTTTGTCTTTCAATTACTCCGGACTGATTTAAAGAAAAGAGATATAAAGAGAGAAAAGTATTTTCAGTATAAAAATCAAAATATTTGAAATATTCGATTACACAATTCATATAATTTCACGATTTGATTTCCGGATTACATTAACCGGAATCGGAAAACGTCAATTTAACGATACTCGTATACAACATCGAAATACATCGAATACTTGTCCGGCTCCGCGAATCCTATTTTCGTCACAATCTCCGATTGCGTCGGATATTTTAAATAAGGACTATACTAAGGACGCGACACAATCCCGGCGACGATCTTGCGGGCGTCCGAAGTCACGACGCTCCGAGAACTCCGAGCAATTCGTTCAACCTGTTGCAAAGCCGTCGCGACATTGATCCCGCTCCTCCATCGATTTCCCTCTTGAGTGACATACCTATCGCGAGGAGGGTGTGGCAAAATGACCTCGTCACGGAAACTCGAGAGCAAGGCAAAACGAAGAACGCTCAATTAACAAACCGCTCGACATTTCGTGACGACAGTTCCAGAATCAATGCGATAACGCAAATTATTGAAAAGCGGATAACAGCGATTGTGTGAAAAGCTTCAACTATCGGAGGAGATATTTTCGTCTAGACATGCAGACAAGAGAAAAGTAAGTACTTCCGATATATGAATTTGTCGCGAACTCGTATCGGTGTAATTTGTTTTTTTCAAACGGTGAAAATTAATCGAGGAGATCTAGGCGATATTAATAGATAGAAATAATAAAGAGCAAAAAGTTAGAAAAGACAAATATATAGTTGTAACCTCCGACAACAAAATAACAAAAGTCATAATAAATATAATAATAGTAATAGATTTATGTCACTTGATTATGTTCTATATTCTATAACATAACAGTCATTATGGATCAAAGTATTTACCGCGAAAAAAAGAATAAAGAATATTGATCGCGCGAAAAATAATAATAATAATCGTTATAACGATAATAAACGACAGGCGCTACCGTTCGGCCACCGCGTGGCATAAGCGGCGACCTATTACGCGAAACACGACACCGGCGCCGGTCCGAGGCTGGAACCACTTGTAAAAGCGAATCCCCCTGCCACCCGCGGGCGAGATCGAGAGGGACGTGCATCGGACAGAGCTAGAAACCATGGGCGAACGAGCAGGACAAAGGGATGAGGAAAGAGCCCGATGTAGCCGCGGCGTGAGCCGAGGTAAGAGAGGGGGAAATTGCGCGATACAAGAGAACGAGAGATGAGGGAGGGAAAGGGGAAGTGAGGGGGTGAGAGAGGGTACAGCCGCTCGGCACCGGTGGTGAAACGGAACGGGGCAAAAAGAACGAGGAGAACGAGTGGTGCCGGCTGCCTGGGAGGAAGAGATAGGGAGGCAAGAGGGAAATGGACTGAATGGAATGAGACGGAATGGATAGAAGAAGAAGGAAGATCAGGAATGGAAATGGAACGGAATGGATGCATGGATATCTCAGAGGATCGAAGGAAGCGAAAGAAGCAGGTGGAACGAAAGGACAGGAAGGGAGAAAGTGAGAATGCGAAAGAATCGGAGACAGATCGGAGTAGAATCGCGGTACGAAGGATCAGAGTGGCGAACAGGACAGAATGGACAAGGAGGGCAGAAAGCGGGACGAACAACGGAATCGTAACCCGACTCTGGATGGAAGCCAGCATGAAACCCATGGTATGTAAAACTCCCTGTGAGAGAGAGATGCGGGGCAGAAAGGGGATAGGGAGAGGACACTCGAGATAGCCCGCGCGGATAGCGAGGAAAGAGAGAGAGAGAGAGAGAGAGAGAGAGAGAGAGAAGACAAGAGAGAATAGGGAATCCGCGAATGTGTTGTAATCAATGAGTTTAGGCAAGCGAGAGCGCAGCGTGATTCAGTCACCTTTGAGAACACACGGTTAGTTTTGTTTAAAAATTATCACAATTAGAGCGATGTCGCGTTCGCCTAAGAAATTATTATTACCCGAATACATAAAAGATAATTCTCTTATTCTACATATATGTACTGCTGTATTCACAATATTACATAATTTCTTATAGTAGTTCTTATACTCTCTCCAAGTTTTCGAGACAAATTATCATATAATTATTTCTCTCTCTCTCTCTCTCTCAGAATATATTTTCAAATCAGAAAGATTATTCTAATGTGTTATTAATAATCCAATTATGAAAGAAAAGTTAAGGCTTAAAAACTTAATAATTTTCCTCGTGATAAAAATCACTTCTTTATAATTATAATATTTTTTATTTTAAGCGGAATATGCTTTTGTCAAAAAAAGAGAGAAAGAAAGAATAGTTTCTCCTTATCTACTTATTTATACATAATTATTGATATTTAATTATTTCATTTAAATTTCATCAGCAATATCCTGACGAATCTAATCGTTATTATTCTACGCAAGAAAGATCCGAGACGTGTTTCTCTCTAATGTGACAACAAAAAGCTAAGCAAGCGGAAAGCGATACGCGTGAATGTGAGCGACCGACTCGATGTTCCGTTGACTTTAAAGCGTAATGGTTTTACGGTACGTCAAAGCTGGCACACGGGGGTCGCGAGACGGGGGTTCAAAACGCGGGGGTGAGCTACATAGTGTGAGAGCGAGTCGAGGTTGCTCGTGGCGGGGATTCGCGTTCTGACGGGGCCATTACACCCTTGATTTCATTACGACAGCCTTGCTAGTCGACTGCAATCTCTCCCGGCTCCATTCCCCCCGGCTCTCCCTCTTCTCTTTTCCTTCCATTGCCTCTCGTTCGCGCTCTGTAATTCTATCATATCGCCATCCCTCACTCTCACTATTTCTCTCCTCATTGCCAACCGCTCTCTTCCCATCCCTTCGGAAACCTTAACGACTCTCTCTCTCTCTCTCTCTCTCTCGCTCTCTCTCTTTCCGTAACCATTTGGTTACCATCTCAAATCAGTGATCTTCAGTGTCACTCGGAGTTCCGATCTTCCGTGGTGTCTCGCTAGGACGTGCAAATTGAACGATGAACTTTTTACGACGAACTGGCCCGGAAAATCAGAAGTTTTCTACGAGGGTGGAGACGGCTTAATTGTAAACCTCCGGCGAACGGACAACGCGGCGTTATCGAGGGGATTTATCGGAAATTGGATGGTGCCCACAAGCGGAGGGAAAAAAAAAAAAAACTCACCCAGATTGAAATCGTAGGCGGCGTGTTGGATGTCGCGACAGGGTAATCCGTCAGATTTCACGATGTTTATCTTTCCGAGTTTACCACGAAGTTGATGCGACATCGTTGCGGAACTATATGATTTGTTGTAATTTCTCTGTATAAATATTAGAAACAATGAAGTAGAGAAATAACGTGATGTAATTTTGATTTTTGTCTAATAAATATAAAACAAATTTGGACGATATTATGTTTTATATATATTTATTTGTATTCGTATAAAAAATTCACAATTTAAATACAATAAACATAATATATAAAATTAACTGTCTATTTTAATTTTTATCTTCTTTACATTTTCAATTTCTTTACATTTTAATTTTAAGAGCGAACCAAAAGAGAAACAAGAACAATCGAAATAATCGTACAAAACGTAAATCTGACCACGAAATAATCAGTTGAGATTTCGAGCGGGAGCTAGATTGAGGTTCACATCGAGGCGACCCTCTTATCTATCACTCATCCGGGTCTCCGATTCAACCAACTCTATCTTCGACCCTTCGATGGGAGTCCTTGCCCTTCGGCGTTTAAAGTGCCAACAGTTTGCGGTAGACCGCAAGGGATTAAGAACAATTATCACACACAATGATAATTGATCATGAAATTCTCGCAAATAAAAAAACGATTAAAGCGAGATTCGAAACGATTTTAAAAATCCACAAGTTTAAGTTATATAAATTAACATACAAATTTTGAAATTACATGCAATTCAATTAGACTGATATTCAATCAGTCTGATATTTCTGATCATGAATCAAATCTTAGAACAAAGAGTGAAGATCTAGGATAGAGAAAGATCAAACTACAAAAATTAAATATTAAGTTATTTTTTTAAATTAGATGCGGTTAAGTTAGAACGATACTTTCCGATATCATAAGATCTCTCTAAATTCAAATATATAAGATCTAGAAGACTAAACTAAAAATTTTGTTTACATCTTTAATCTTTTAGATTCGACACTTTCAGATGTGGGGATGCATTCGTCGCACCCTTAACGAGCGCGAAAATTCGCAAAGTCGTCCCCATTGAAGGATAAACCGAAGTTACCCACGATTGGCCATCGAAAGTGGCACTCGATTGATAATCCACCGAGTCCAGGCTCCGCTTCGATTCGGCCGCGGATCGCCCGAAGGAGTGAGACGGAACGTCCGGGACGAGGGACGGCGCGGGAAATTGAACAGTGGAACGAGAAGTGAGTGCTCGGTTATAGTCGAGCGAGGGTTGGATAGCGGCAGTTCGTTCGGGAGAAATCGAAGCGGGTGGGTCGAGAAGGCTCGGGTGAACGCAGACAGGCGGGCGAGAACAGGGCGACAGGAGACATCGAAATAGGGTTAGGCAGGGTTCCCCTGGTAATGTGATTGCTCATCCGTTTCACCTCGTCTCGGCCCGGTCCCGACTACTTGCCGACTCGCTCGTTCATCCATTCCATTTTTTCCCTGCCTCTCCCTCTTCTCCCAACCCCCCTCTCTCTCTCTCTCTCCCTCCCTCCCTCTCTTTTTCTCTCTTTGTTCTTCATCCAGTGGGATTTTCCCTGCGGTCTCTGAAAACGACGACGGTTTTTCTGCTCGTCCACCGGAATATAATTCTCTCAACCGCGGAGACGGATGTGGCCGGCATGCGGCTGCGTTCCGTTATTCTTCGTGCTCATCCCGCGCTAGAAAGCGAGCGAGATCACCGTGCAGAAGGAGAGACGACTGACCAGACGGGGAACAACAAGTGGTCACCGCGGCGATTACAAGCTATCTCGCAACCCGCCTTCCGCGAGATAGATTCAGCGAGCTTCGATTTTAGCACTGTAGAAGCGAGGGAATTAACCCCGTAATCGCGGCTTAATGACGAACGTTCCGGATGCTAATTGACCTATCAAATTACTAATTAGTCTATCGATCAATGCGGTTTGGTTTTATTGAAGTCATATTATCCGCAAATTTTTAATGTTATCCAATAAAAAATTTAGAATTTGATATTTATAAAAATTATGTCAGTAAAGAGAGAGAGAGAGAATTATATAGATTATACAAGACTCTATTTTTTAATTAGTTATATAAACGTACTTTTAAATATAATTTATATTGAATCTATATCATAACTGTCGCAAATTAATCATTTTTAATAATAAAATAATCTGTGTTTTCTCTAAATCAAAATCTTATCATAAATATATTTAAATAATCTTTTAATTTTTTGGCATTTTTATTCTTGTAATTTCCGTCTATATTAAAATTTTTTATATCTTTTTTTAAACTAATACTATCTGCGTATATGTAGAGTGTGTGTGTTTCTTCACTTTCTCATATATATTTAATATTTCTAAATGCAATATTTAACTTTTATTTTTCTCATTAACCAAAACTCCAGTTTTCGAAAAAGTGCATTCTATAATTTTTAACAGCAAGATCGCTCTCGATATAACCGATATCCGAATGAAACAACAACTGCCACACAGGATATCAATGTTACGGCAGATGTTTCGACAGGTAATGATCCCGATTATCTGACGTCGAACACGTTTAAAGTTCCGGGAATTAACCAGTCTGTGGAAGCTTTCGACGCTCTCATCGTCGTGCTCGATTCTATTCTTACCGGGCACTTTAATTGCTCGCGAACTAAAGGTATTCGAAAAGGATTCTATGAGCGTTGATTACAGAAAAGAACATGTCTCTTAAACTTTTCCTTATGAAAATCAAAATTACTCTGTTCGAAAATTCCTTGGAAAAAAAAAAGATTTTTTTTTGCTATATCTCATTAAATATAAATGAATTTATTTCGATATTATAAAAATAATTTTGTACCGCAATAAAGACATTTCTAACTAATCAATGCCCATGAAAACATTTACATATTTTCAATAATTATAAGAAATTTTTTAATGATTAATATCCTAGATAGAGAGAGAGAGAGAGAGAGAGAGAGAGAGAGAGAGAAAATAGACTGTTTTAAAATCATATTTTTTCCGGTACAATATCACACCATCTGACAGTATCGTAAAAATGTAAAAAGCAGCTAAACATCTCGCACGTCTGCCGCTACGTCTGCCTCTACATCCGTCCCGACGTACACGTATATCGACCAAAAATTCCGATAGCAACGACGGAGGCAGGCCACAATTTCCGATTACCCGGAAGCCATACCGCGCGTAATATAAATCCACGGCTGGAGAGAGGGAAAAGGGACGTGGCGGAGGGATACATTAGCGTCTGCTCTAGGGGAGGTGCGACCAGCTCTCCGCGCGATGCTAATTTTAACACAACATTTCCATCCTTGTCGGACGGCGTTAACGACGTCAGCGAAGACAAATCATCGGCATTGCACCCGGCGCGCGAATTCGGAAGGTCAGCGTAGCTCGAGAGGCGAGAGGCGTTGTAACCGTCCCTCTCGTCTCATCCCTCCCCTTATAGGGGCGGAAGGGCTATATACCGCGGCGGTGTCAGTTTGAAAGTGCGAGCAGGCATCGGCCCGCGGCGCGACGCATCGATCCCGCTTTCCAAGCTCTCACCCTCCGCTCTCGACGTCATATCCTCTCTCGGCTGCGCCCTCTCCCCCTGCGCACCACCCTCCCTCGCTGCTGCCGCCACCGCCACCACCGTTACCGTCACCGCTTCCAGTGTTGCCCTCCCGGCCCTTCCAGACCCTCCTGTCCCTGCGGCGCGCTCACACCGACCATTTATACCATCCCATCCCTTCGACGTAACGTACGACGGCTAACCATGATACAGATACCAGAAATCCACCCACATCGTTGCACGTTATGTGGGTAGACGAATGTGTGTACGTACGTGTGTGTGTGTGTGCGTGCGTACGTGCGTGCGTGCGTGCGTATATACGCGTATGCCCGGCCCGGCTGTGCAACACGGCCCGCCATCATTTTAATGAAGATGTAATTACGGACGTTTCGGCATTGGAATCAGCAATGCGCCCGTAGCGCGACACGCCGAGTCGCATTATTGGCTGCCTTATTAACCACTGCGCGATGCACGTGTTTCTCTCTCTCTCTCACTCTCTTTCCTTCATAAAGCGCATGTTGTATTTCGGCCACACATTGCGCACGTTCCGTTTCCACAATTTTGCTCGCGAGCGGCTAAATCTCTGCGAGTAATATTATATGTGTGCAGCAAACGTTACATTCCAGGCGCTCTTGTAAGCGCGGAAAGAGAGAATACCCCCGCCCCCGTGATAAAAACGTTAACATCGTACAAGTTTATCCGCACAAATTTACACGCGCGGGTAAAATTGAGGAAAAGAAAAGAGGTTGCGGCAGCGTTAAACTACCTTGTAAATGATCTTCGTTGAAAATTTGAATTTCACCTAAGCTAAGCGCAGAGCGTTAGTTGCCGAAAGTGGTCCTGCATGAAAGTTCATTAAATCCGCAAGCGTCGGGGCCGCCAATTAGTATAATGACGAGCTACGCGGTATAAAAAGTTACGCGCGACACGTTGTTAATTTTAACGACGCATGTTACGTTGGAACGTACGAAACGCCATATTCTATCAAGACAACACACACACACGAAACTAACCTCGGTTTCGCGTTATTTCGCGGACGAGCGGAAAAGCTGGGAGCACTGCGAAAATGTTAACGACCTTCGCGATATCTCCTCTCCATTTCATCTTCATCGTGCGCGCGATCGGCGCGACGTTTCACTCTTCTCGAGTCCGCCTATCCGGCCGGTGACCAAAAGGAAACCCTTATATTAATTAGAACGGTTAAGGGTAACTATCCCCTGACGGTATGTAATGTGCTCTGGCTGATTTGATCCCCTAACGGGATTACGCGCGTCCGGGTTTTGGCGCGCTCTGGCTGTGCCATGCAATCCCGTTCGACCATCGCGAGTGTTTCGCGCGCGTATGTGTATGTGTATGTACATGTGTACGCTGCGCGCCTTTGTGTGTCGGTCGTACGTGCACACCACTCGATTGGCTTTCGGTTCCTACTGTTTGGTATGGGATCAGCAACGTACATTGCTTCGAGAATTCGAAATTATTCCTCTAAATTAGAACTAATGGCTCCCGATTTGCACGTTTACAAATCGATTCTGGAAAGCATCGCCTAGATTATGCTCGAAAAATTGTTTTACACAACCTACGAGATCGGTCTCAGGAATGCATTCAATGTAAATTACAAGAATAACATATCGAGCAATAAACTTAATTAAAAATGCATTGTATATATTATAATATATAATCGCAAAATAATAATCGCGTCATTCTTAGTATCTTCTTAGTATTGAGCATATTGAAATTATCATAAACGCGCACGCACACAAATTTGTTTTATACGTGAAAGTTTTATATATAACGATACATAAAAACTTAATGTATAATTAAATCCAATTGTTTTTGAAATAATTTAATCCAATGATGATCTGTTCCTAAGAAATTATCCTTATTATTGTAATACTATTTTTGATAAGAAACACACTATAATCGGAATTGGATAAAAGTAGAATAAACTTATCGATGTAACGGAAGAAACATGATTCGTCGGTTTCTCGTTCGGATTCGGTAACGCCTCGATGGAACTTTTAATAGAAAACAACTCCCATTATTCTCTAGAGAATTTCATCCCTCATGTCCCGATCCAAGGGGTGCGGTACACCATACCGAGGAGAGAGTGACCCCTGTGAAGGAAACCACCCCATCCAGTTCAAGGATGCTGTATGGTCCAGCATAAGCTCTGCAACTGAATCTTGATCTCTGGACGAAGGTCAGAAGGTCGTTAACGGTCTCTGACCAACGGTTACACAATTTTTTATTATACGTGTGAGACTAGATGCGTTTTATCGCGAGATAATCATCACTATTTCGGATAAACGAATATAATTCCTTTGTAATATAATCGTGTTAAATTAATTTAACTAAAACGATATTTCGCATTAGAGAATCATTTATGTATCATAATTTCTAAAGCTATATAAAGATATTCCGTCGCTTCTTTACATAAAAAAAAAAAAAATAATTTCAAGAAAATTCAGTTAAAAGAGAAAGTCTAAAAAATACATTAATTACATTCGATTTAAAATCATAAGTACAGATTATTATATTTCAAAACAAAATCTGACCTATAAGTACCAAGTACTTTTAAAAGAAATATGAACAACACTATCTGAATCCATCGCGAGATGGATCTCTTGCTGTGGAGAAAACCTTTTGAATTTTGAACGCTTCTCCGAGCCCTAAAGGCGGCAGTCACGATTGGTATCGACACTCTTAGCTTTTTCCTTTTTCTTCGCTTGGTCTCTTCACTCTGTACAATACACTCGCTTCATCGACTATCTTCTCCATATTGCCCCACCCATCTTTCCGCTTTCCTCGAAGTAATATAAGAATTCCCGAGAGTCTTGCGTCTATCCGTGCTAAGTATCGTTTATTCGGCTAATTAAGCCGATATATCGACGAAAACACGCGAGAACGTGACTGCGTTTTCGACAGTCTATTTCTGCTAGACCCAATTTCTGACAGCAAAGAGAAATGTATCTTGCTCTGATACATGCGCGATAGAAGACGTGACGTAGCGCGGAAATTCTCTCGAATTGCATCCCTTACCTCGCAAGAACCTGCAGACGCAGATCTCATAGTTCTGTAGTTTTTAAAGTTACATATAGAATATGTATCACAATTATCGCTACAATACGCAAAAATAAATGTAATATACAGACAAAACATTAATTTTTTATTTCGAAAAAATTTATAACCCTGGCGAAAAACTTAAAGAGAAAAATGTAAAAAATTATAATCGAAAACATTGAAAAGTGTCCTGCATCGTAGGATTATCTTGCCGTTAAGCAAGAAAGTGCGGGACGATACTCCTGGTTCGACTGCGAAGCTCGTGTGATTAGCGAGCTAGAAATTAATTAACACTGCAGGCCGCCCTGCGTCATCGCGTAATTGCCAGCACCACGATGTGTTTGTTAGAGCATAAAGTACGGAAGGGCTGCCCTCCGGGGGTAGCGGCCAAGGGTAAAGCGCGAGGGTGACGGAAAGGAAGAAGGGGAACGGGAAGAGGGAAGGGTGAGGACGATAGGGAAAAATCGATATAATCTTCCATCTGCTAATAATAGAGGCTTAGCGCGATCCATTCATCTGCGGTAGGACTCGCGCGAATCAGTCAGACATGTTTGTGTTTTCGCATTACATGCCGATTGAATTTGCGGTGTAATGGGATACCTCCATGCAATGGGTAATTATTGCTAATGTTTATTTTAATTGTTACGCTTACATACAATAGCCGTAATAAAGAGAGAGAGAGAGAGAGAGCGCAATAATATTATTAATATATCAGAAATAAAATATATATAACACTGTAATGTTTATAAATTTAAATAATGTTTGTGTCGAAAGAGAGAGAGAGAGAGAGAGAGAGAGGGGGGGGGGAGAGAGAGAGAGAGAGAGGAAGAGAGAGAGAGACTGAAATAAATACTTTAAAATTAAATGTTAATTCCAAAAAATAAAGAAAAATATTCTTTTCTTTAATAATATATGTATGTGTATATGTGTATTATAATATCTGTTCACGCAAAATTCCTCAAGCAAGAATCTATGCAAGAATAATCCTAAAAAATATCCTATCTCTCAAGGTATATTAAATTAACAATATCGATATTCAAATGTTGATTATAGCGACTTATCAGCTTTCACAGAACTGATAACCATTAATAATAGAATCTTTCTAACCCTTCGTTTCGCGTTGGCAACATTAACGCATCGTCTGTATGTATGGCTGGGTAGTCGAACATTTATATCTCCATGCAGTCATCAAGAATTTTTAATGAAGATAAAGGATTTAGAATTTAAAAAAATCAACTGTTTTACAAATTAATATTTCTGCGAAAAGGCTGGTCATTCAATTGCGGAGAATCGAGAATCTTTTCGTTTATAATGTATTCGTTATATAAATCCTTAACATCGCTTTCGTTTCGAATAATCGAATAGATAAATGTAACATAAATGCGATTGTCACATCCTTTTACAATTTTACCTACTTCTAACTATTGGCGATATTAATTGAAAAATCGCGACGAAGAAAACGCGCGTTCGTCGAATGTCATCACTAAATAAGTTACTGTCGAATGATAAGTGATTTTCACCACGAAGCACGACGTCTGGAATATTAATATCATCTGATTAACAATACGACTTATCCCGACTATGACGACGACGACGACGATGACATACTTGCACAACCATAAGCGAGTCCGCGCGAGGAAGTAATTTAGACGGAGTTAGAGCTCTTGGAGAACTTTCACGAACTTCTAAAGTTCAATATCCTATAGATTGTTTATCATAAAAACATTGACACCAAAGCTGCAATACTTTAAAGCATTACTTTTACAGCGTTTTTGAAGGTAAAAATTTTCCCCTCGAAGCAAGCCGATAAATATTACCAAACTTCCTGCCGCTTAATTGCAAGCAGTTTTGCAAAATCAAAAAAATAAATGCTGTTAAATTTCACATCTTTATCTCTCTTATTAAACACGAACTAAACCGCCACATTACAATACTTGTAAAATCTCTAATCGCCAGTCATTAACACGTAACCGTATCGGGGCGGAATTATTTCAAGGCAATTGTCAAGATCTTTTTAATTTGCATGAAAGTGTGATGTAAACAGCTAAGCATACCATTCTAGTATAAACACCATTCTATATATCTTTTGTATTAACGAAAAAATAATTTCAAGGATACGACATTCAAAGGCTTTTTCAAAAGTCTTTATCGCAGAAGCGTATAAATATTATAGATCATCTTCATTCAATAATGAATCGTGGAGATAGATTTTTCGCATGTTCGCGACAGATAATTTCGAGGATACAGTGTTTTCTTTATGTCAAGTCTTCGAAGATGTTTCGAGAGTGGAAGATTAAAAGTACAACTGCTGAGCTATTTTTTATTCAGTAGTGACACAAAGATCTTGAACGCGCCGCATGTACGCGATGTCAGGAACTCAACGACGAGGCCCCTTGTTACGATTCCGATCACATTTTCCAGACATACGCGTCCCGCCGTGCCACCCTTCTTCCAACCGACCGCCCGCCCTCTCTTACGAGACTTCGGCGATCCGATCGATCGACCATCGTCAGGCAGACAAGCAGCGGAGGAGGATATCGTGTGTCCCTTGGCCTCCGAAAAGGGCTTAATCCTAAGCATTGCACGCGTGAGGACTCGACAGGTCCGAGTCATTCGGTTGGGAGATAATCGTGACGATAACAGAGAGTACCAAAGAAAGAGGAAAGAGCCCAGCCCGGTTCAGGACCAGTCTTCTTTCTCGAACTCGCCGGACCGGATGCTGTATCCTCGAGGTGATTCTGGTCGGAGTGTGTGGCGAGGTAACTGAAAAAAGGGGGAAGAGGAGAAGGAGTTCGGAAAGAGAATGAGAGAGAGAGAGAGAGAGAGAGAAAGAGAAGAAAGACTCCTTAATTCGCGGTTGGTTCGACCGGGGGCCTCGATTCCCGAGAGATTCGTTTGCATCGCGGAATTCGCCGGTATTTAAACCCGAACGGGCTGCGAGATCGCGGCCATGATACCCTCCTCTCGATCTACCTACCTACCGTCGAATGACGAGAGAGTGGAGTAGAGCAGCACGAGACAGAGACAAAAAGGGAGAAAGAAAACCGGAGGGAATCCGGAGGATGAGGCAACAGCAGAGGAGAGGATGAGGGAAGAGAAAGAGAACCGGTAGGATGGGGAGAGAGAGAGAGAGAAAGAGAGTTACAAACGAGAGCCCGTCAGCCAAGCGCGAATTAATTCAACGCACAGCTCTTCCTCCCACCATCTCTCTCCCACGACCTTCATCCACCCTGGTTCCTCAACTGATGCTGCCACCCTTCCCCATAACTCTACCCTATAAGATACGAAGGATACAACGAAAGAAAAAGAAAGAAAGAGGAGACACGAGAGAGAGAGAGAGAGAGAGAGAGAGAGCAAAAAAAAAGGAAAGGGAGAGATAGAGAGAGGAAGGAAGAGAGAGATAGCAAAGAAGGCATCGAGTACAAGAATGAGACGGCGCAACAAGAAGATCAAACACGCAGAGAGTCAAGGCACGACATAGGTGAAACGCCAACGTCGGCCAGACACGAACAAAAAGAAACGCGACTATGGTAATGACGATTCTCGAAAACAACATTGAAAGTGAGATCTAGCAGCCGCGTTATTCGAAAGGCGGAAACGGTTCTCTCATCGTATGTGGACGCTGCGCCGTCCCGGATTGCATTTAGATGTTTAGGACATTTTCACATAATTTGCATTACTATAACGGACCACAATGATCCACAAATGTATTTTTTAAAATAATTAATGCACTTATTTATTTATCACGACACTACTAAGAAAATAATATATTTTATTAATTTATACTTTTTTCGATGACGTGATATAAAAACAGTAATACATAGATCATCAGATTTGAAGTTTGAATATAAAGAAATGAAAGCAACTGGTTAATAATCAGCGAATATGATTAGTTATTAATAATGATTTTTGTATAAATGTATGTGTGTGTTTAATTTTATCATAATTTTATATTTAAAATTAAGAACCTTCATAAATATTAATCTTGATTGATATTAGCAACAAAAATGCAACGCGACAAAGTAATACTTTTATTTAAAAAAATATATTTGGCTCACTATAAAATTAAAATTGTATCATATGTTTTTCGCACTTTTGCCTAAAAATTATTAATGCGACTCTAGGAGAGAATAAATAGAATTACGATGCAAAAGTTTAAAATTCAAAGGATTTCCTTCCTCCTCCCTCCCTCTCTCTCGAAAATTGAAATCGAAACTCGAATTCGGCGTCGCGATGGCATTCATTCGGAAAAGGCAAGAGAATAAGAGAAACGATGTGTTAATCGGCTCGTTTATAGTCACGTGCACGCCCATCGTCCGGCGGTGACGTTCGATTTGCATCGGCCACTTAACGGGTGTACATAATACATCTACGCCCGTCGGCGGCTTGCCCCGCCGATTGCCCCGTTTCGCCCTCTTTTGCCATACCTATCTACCCTCCACGGGCGAATCAGCTCGTCTCTGTTTTTCTCTCCCTGCGTACTTTTTTCCCCTGTATTTCTCGTTCATCCCCAATCCCTTTTCTCCCGCCTTTTCTCCCCTTCAAGGCTACTCGCTCTTCCTTCCCTGCTTCGTCTCCCTCTAGATAACACGCTCCCTCACTCACTCCGACCCTCACACAAACCCCCTCACTCGAGAGAGCATTTCCATCCTAGCGCGGCAGCGGTGGGCGGCAGCGACAAGGGGAGAACCGAGTCGTAGAGCCAAGGACGGGAGCGAGTATGTCGGAGGCCAGAGGGCAGGGTGAGAGAACCGGCAGCCCTACCTTAACAAGCAACAAGGGTGGAGAATTAATGAGAGAGGGCGCTCGGACGGACACTTGTGGCTACCGCCCAACCTCGGCTATCAAACCGAGGCGCTGCCGATCCATGGAAAACCCTCGAATTTAACCCACCGTTGGCTTTTCTAGTAGATCAGGGAAAAAAATTTTTCCGCGCTCACGGCGCAAATTTCTCGAGAAACGATATAACGAATCGCCAACACGTGTATCCGCTGCTCGAGAGGAAGTTACGAAATTTCGCGCGACCCACGTTCCCATTCTTGCGCTTGCTTTTGGAATTTTAAAGAGAATTATTCGCCCACATACGCGACTGGATGCATTTTAAAATTTTTAAAAAGATCGGTTCTTGCAAAAAAAAAAAGGTGCATCGGAATATTTGTATGATATTACAGCGAGTAGTTACAGCTAAAACGGTTGCTTTTGAACTGCCAATTATTGTAATCAAATATTTTTTCATCTGCAACTGAAAATATGAAAATGCAAATATAAACGCGCAATCTTTTTGGTATCTCGAAACGCGGTACGCGTGTGATAATAAAGTAATGGCATAATATATATAATATGCATTATATATATGTATATATACATATATATACAACTGTTATAATATTAATTTAAAATAATGTAATAAAACTTGCTCCGCGTTCAAAGTATTTGACAAAACATACTGCAATGATAAATATTTCAGATGTATACAAACATTCGAAGATATGTTACAAATACTATTAATTTTTTCTCAGAAGAAAATGTCACTATATACATATGTTTTTTAATATAAAAATACATCAACCGACAAATAAAATTTGCTCTTCCACACCAGCGCCCGCACGCCAACCATGTCGCGGCGCACAACGTGAATTTTAATTAAAGCAATTAAGCATGCGTCCATAACTAGTCGCATTAACCAAAACGCCCGAGCCGACTCGACTCAAAAACGCGACGGCGATGTGTCACGCGAGTGCCAACGAAAGGGTGGACATCTGGCCTATCCGCACCATCCTCTCAACCATCCTCCGTCCCCCTATCCTGCCGTCGACCCCATGCAAACCCCCACGCTAATTTCTACTTACCCGCATAGCGGCGGCCGTGCCTTTATTTTAATTAACACTCAGTGGATTAGTCACCCTCGGCGTGCTGGCTCGCAACTGTTTTCGCGATCCTCCAACCCTCTCTGGCGAAATACCGAGAGTAAATTGCAACATTTCTTATATAAGTATGATTGGTTCACCGTGAGATTAACTGCAGTTTCCTCAGTAAGTGAAATATTTTTGTATGATTATATTTCAGAATCTTGAATATTTATATAATTTCTACGCTCTAAATATCTTTATATAAGATTCCGATACTATTTATATCGGGAATATATTATATTAAGCTAGATCTAGACTAGAAAATCATCAATTTATAATATTTTATTAGCATGCGTCAAATAAGTCAGATAATATTGCCTTGTAAACCAACTATGATATGAAAATGTTTCGAATCTTTTCCTGACGACTTAATTGCTTTTGCCCATTGTAAAAAGAGGACACGACGCGAAAAAACGAAAAGAAATCGAAACTGAGAGAAAAAGTATCAACGATGAAAGAAAGATGCAAAACTGGATGCCAATGCGAGAAACGGATAACGACGAGAACGCAACGTTCGGCGAATTCGAGAATTCGCTCGTCTCGTATCGTAAAAATCGAATGTTTCTATGAGACGCGTAGACGAGAGCAGAAGATGGGAGAGAGAGAGAGAGAGAGAGAGAGAGAGCGCAACGCGTTGGAGGTACCTTTACGTCCGTAGACGTGACTCCAACTGCCGGCGTTGCCGGCTGCGGAAATATATGGGGCCATAACGGTCGCGAGAAGCTCGAGCCGAGGAACTCAAGTAGCAGCTAGAGGAGGATAGAAGACGGCGACGACGACAACGACGACGATGGGAGAATAGGAGTTGGAAACGAGGGAAACGAGAGCGTTGCGGAGAACGTGAAGTTGAGCTCCATCGGCAAAAGCTGGCACGAGAGAGAAAGAGACAGGATGAGAGAGTTATGGAAACACCAGAGGAACGAGAAAACCGCCCGCAACGACGAAGGGAGAGAGAAGAAAGAACACAGCAAAAGAGGGCTGGAGTGGAATGGAACGGAACATGGATATACCCGCCGTCGCCGTCTCATTGCTTGTCCGTTGACCCACGGGACCCTCCCGGCTGGCTCCACGACAATCCCTCCCACCCCTCCTCGCGACCCTGTTATTTGCATACGCTGACCTCCTTTACCGATTTCCATGGCCAAACAGAAGCTTCCCGCGGACACGAAATCTCATTCTCGTTCGACTTTTTTCGCGTTTCCGATCTTTCCACGAGGAAGCCAAGTCTATAATATCGTCTACAGAGGCATCGGCCTCTGATGTGATGATTGACTGACTGACTTGAAAATGACATACAAATTCAAAATATATGCAATTGTCCCGTTTTCTCAATTGACGAGATGCCTTTAGCAAAAGATTTATAGCGAGATTTTAAATGTATTACAAATTATAAAAACTCATGTTATATAGATATGTAAGATTTTTTACATCACTAATCAATTCCTAAATAAATTCTTGCTCTCTTAAATTGAGTCAGTGAAAATTTCACTTATTAAAACAGTGAAGAGATTACTGAAGATCAATGAGCATTTCATTAATTTTCAATGAAAATACTCGTATTTTGTTCTTTCATCATTGATCCTTTACTGGCAATACGGTTTCAAAAATCAGTGACTATCATTAACTGATTCTTCTCAATGAGATTTCACTGTATATAGCGTTATACTCATAACTGAAATCACTACTTATGAGTGATAATACACTGATTCCATTTAAAAGATTAAATATGTAGACTCTAACAATGACGTTTAGATATTTAATAGCTACGAAATTCAATCACATTGATAATCCAAATCGATCTATAAAACATTAAATGTTTTCTGAATAAAAAAAAAAAAATGTTATTTCGAAAAAATTTTTCAATTAAGTCGTCAACAAATTAAAGAAATGTATCTAAGGAAAAATATATATACAACACTATGGATTATATATTTTTTATTATATTATATTGATCTAATCCCTCACTACATTGTCCATATTATTATAAAATTCGCAATTTTATCGAACGTGGTAGTCTCCCGGACTAATAATTTCGTCATAGAGTACTCTACAGGCACATCAGCAACAGCTTTCATTTATCTGCGAAACGCGCGTGGCAGGACCGGCGAATGGCAAATGGTTTTACGTATAGTAGAGAGAAGTCTCGTTCGGAATCAGGGCGAGTCGCCGGTGCACACTCATTGTCCCGAGCATGAACAATGAGTTACCGGCGCCTTTATCGTCGCGGCGCCGCAAGACGCTTCGTAACGAGACGGCGCGATGGGAATACGAGATTGTCGCGTGCGTTCTGTCCCCGCGCATCTGTGTGTGTGTGTGTGTGTGTGTGTGTGTGTGGTACGCGCGCGCGCACGCTTGTATGTGTGCGTGTATGCGCGGGCCTACATACATGTATGCCCAAACGACACATACCATCGTGTCCTCTCGTCGTAGTCAGCTTTTTGGTAGTCGCGCGATACCTCATATTCGCCTCGTCGCCCCTTTGTCGCGGGGAAAATCGTCGTAAGCTGAATGCTCACGATAATAAAGGACTCGTATGTATTGTACATATATACATGCGGTTAGACTCTATTGCTTCGCGTATCGTGCAATGCTCACGTGACCAACACATTTACTACACGCACACGCATGCGACATGACACTTTTATGGGCGCATTTTCTCGTTGCACTCACCGTGCATTAAAATATCATGCAGAAAAAGAATTTTGCACTATCGCTGCGCTATTGCTTATCTAATGTGAAAGCAATCAAACTTCATTACTATGTATAATCAATTATTTAATATTATAACAAAACCAGTTTAGTCAAAAGATAAAAATTGATAAGTGAATTTGTTCATAGAGATCAATATTTGTTGCTAAAATAAATTTAATTTGCTGTTAAAACAAAATAACTCCTAACATAGCAAATATATTTTACAGTGAAACAATTTGTTATCATGGCAAAATAATTTTTTTTTGTAGATTTAATAACATTTTTTTTGGCAAATAATATTTGTATTTTTTTATTGTTTATATAGGACAATGTAAAATACAACATATTTATTTCTGTAAGTTACGATAAGCAAGAGTTACTTATTAATTAAGACATTTTTATAAAATTTTGGTTTCACGTTTCATTCAATAGAGAAAATTTAAATTATACTTATATTTAAAACGATATATCGTAAATTATTCCAATTCTCTTTAAAAGATTTTTACTAAAATGAAATCAGTTTTTTGAGGTTGACCAAAGACCAAAGACTATAACTTAATTACCTATTTATTGTAATTATGTATTTTTTCAAATTTTTCTGCTGTTCTAAGATTTACTCTTTGTAGCCTAAATTTATACAGCTCTCAATACAACTCACGACGATTGATGCCATTGAAATTATTGGTACTTAAGTTAGGTGAAAGCGTATCCACTTCCAAATCGTAAATATCGCGCCGTATTAAAGGAATATACAAATACGTGCGCACGTGAGTTGTCGCAGCAACGATATCAAGGTGGCCGAGTTGGTGACGACGATGCTAAAAAAGACTAAGGTCGATTGTCATCGCGCGGAATTCGCAAGCGCGTGTATGACAGCGCGCATTTTCGCCGATCTTATACGCGACGGCGCCTTCGACTTATTTCACCACGTTAATAATACCAAACTTTGTGCATCTGAGGGAGTGCACGTTTTAATGTATCTGTAGAAAAGAGAATGAGCGCGCGAGGGCCGCATCCGACTACTCTGGATGAACGCCAGGACTTGTCTAGGACGTGTCCGTACATCGAGCAGCTTGCTAATGCGCGGAGCCTCGAGCACGGTGTGCAAAATGAGCATATGCATATGCACCACGGTGCATGCCGTTAAAAAAAATGCACCGCATTCACGCGACCGCTAATCGAGAGCCGGATCTCGCGGCGAAAGGTCTAATACAAGTGTGGTATACGTAAAAAAAACTTGTGTAAATTTTGCCGAAGGTCAAACAATCGCGTTACTCAATAATTTACATGCCGTGCGATGATAGTACGTACATAATGAGAGGAAAAAAGATTATCGATAAATATATCCATCTTTAATGATAGGATGCAGTTCTCGCGGAGAGAATTGATCTCTCAGAATACTCTCAAAAGATGTAAGAGACATGTGATATACCAACATACATGGAAATGTTTCGAGAAAAAAGGTTGTACATTGCTCGTTGAAAAAGTATGGAAAAAAGTATATTATACGGAAAAAATTTTCACTGAAATATTTCAAGTGGAAAAACATTTTGTATCGCATTTTTTTTTATTTTATAAGTTATATTTAAAAATCAATGTAAATGTTTCTACGTAAGTCTATTTATTTTAGTATTTGATTTAGACTGAATAGTGAAATAATAGTAAAAAGAGAATTTTGTGCGAAAGTGTGAAGAAATAATTATTATAAAAATGAGTATGACACGAATGTATTACGAGCAAATCTTTTTTCCAACATTATTATAATAAAAGATGAAGTAAAACTCACCGCATAACGTTGCTCTGCGTAGACGATTCGGAATCCAGAGGACCTGTAAGTAAAACACAAATTATTAAAATTATTATCAAATTTTATTCAATTACGTATATATGAAAAGAAAGTATTGTATTACATTTTTTAATATAGGTAAAATAAATGGTAGATTTTATCGTTATATTATTATCGGTATACTATTTTTTACGACTTTCTTATTCTAATATTTGCATATCTAATACAACTGATAAAAGCTCAATATTAGTTTTAACTATTTTTAACTATTTTTAACTATTTAGCAATCTATAAAAATACCGGCGCATGTATTTTAAATATCAAACAGAATTAAAAATTAATTTTATTTTTCAAAATATATTGACAGAATGGCAGAGCATTTATCGGATCGTGATCATTATAACGCGATAAAAAATGGATAATAATAATGTAAAAATACTGTATAATTAATTATGCTCACCATCGTTTGCATCGGTGTTGTCCCTCCAACTGCTGCTCCATCGGTCCAGGCATTCCTCGTACATTCATACGAATCGATCGGAAAAAACGCGACTAATTAGTGACGCGCACATCAATTAACGCAATGCAATCCGATTGCGTGACACTTGGTTCGGCACTCCCGACGCACATTTATACACACGCTCTTAATCTTTAACGCGTACAAGATACGTCGCGACATTTTCGCATCCGATTACGTTTTACCACTTATTGCAATTAATAATATGTAAAACAGATCGCGATACACTTCACTCTCGACGCACTTTGGAATATCGTCTCATCGGATCATGAGAAATACACACATCCGACGCGATACCCTTATTTTGAGCATACGATCGCATAATGTTTCACTTGACACATTCCTGTAACATAATAAATATTAAGATAATAAAAAAGTATGTGTATATTAAAATAATAAAATAATATCTCGCTAAAGAGGATTAAAAATCTTATATTTTTATAAACCTATCAAAAAAATATATTCTCCTTTATTATATATTAAATATATATATAACAATTTTTAGCAATATTAAAGATTTACATATATATATATGTGTGTGTGTGTGTGTGTGTGTGTGTGTGTGTGTGTGTATGCACACGTACGCAATATTATATATTCTCTGTACATATATATAATTTACATAATCTAATCTCTATCGCGCGCGTTGACAGACTTTTAAAAACTATTATGTGCTGTCATCTAATGATGTATTATTCGAATTGCATGCAATCAAAGTGTCGGTATTACATTATTTTCTATATGAAAGGTGCAACTTTAACGCATGATGATTTTTATCGATATATGGTACTATCAAATATTACGTATATCTCGTTTGACTATGCTATGTTATCGACACATATTGTTAATGCGACGATTATCTAAAATGGCATAATCGTAATAAATGATAGAAAGCAAGAATTGACTATATTGAGAGATAAATTTCAAAGTTTAAACTTTAAAAATTTAATTATAATTGTTTTTATGCAAATTTCCAAATATAAGCATACCCTAGCTTTTAAAACGTTGCGCTTATGATGCGCAAAATATATATATTCGCGCAAATGATGACCACCATATGTAGAAATTTAATGTATTAATTCAGCGAAACAAGTTTGTCATAAAAATTATTTATATAAATTAATATTATGCAAAATTATATGTACGAATCATAACAATACAGGCGCATCTTTATGTCGCAAAAATGTATTCTTATTATTAATTTATTCCTCTTTCTCTTTCTCTCAACTGTTTCTCTTTCAAGTTTAGCAAAGAATCGCCATGATACAAATAACGACGCACAAAGTCATGCAAAGTGTACGGTTGAAATAAACTCACCGTCGACATATATTTGTTGCTACGAGCTGCATTCTCCGGACAAGATATCGCAATTTAATCACACTTTATGACATTCGTAAAATTAATATCGCGTTTCTTTTCCAAATACCGAAAAAGAATCAATTTACACTCGCGAGCCGATAACTTTCCACACTCTTCTTAGACCCGAGAAGAATTGCCGTTGCTCTGGTGTCGAGATTCAAAATACGACGTACGGCGCGAAATTCACGCATCACGTGACCCCGAATTGCGCACTGCGTCATCGTTACGTCATGCTCCAACGAAGGTTATATGCCATTGTAGCTGTACGGCGCGGACTAACCTATGTTCCTCGAACGATGAGAATTTAAAGGGCGACAATCTCGCAAAAGTAACATGTCAACGTATGAATGCATTTATCCGACTGACAGACATTGACAGACATATCGCGAAAATGCTCGCCAATCCATTGTCGCGATTTGAAACACAAACTTGATATCTATTTTGAGTGGTTAATGCGATGCGTTAATCGTTTATTTATAACATCGCTGTGCCGCTTTTCCAGTTGTCGCTTACGAAGTCTACGTCTCTATTGTCATATTTTAAAATGCATTAAATATTATTATTGAGATTTTTTTTTTCTTTTGCCGTGTACAAATTATGGATGAGGTTTACTTTCACTTTTCGAATCAGCTCGAAACATTACAGGTAATTGAATTTTCTTCCGTATAAATATTCGCATTTGCTCTCATAATCGCGCGCGTCTGTGCTTTATATAATATTTTTATACTACATATATATATATACATATATATATATGTGTGTGTGTGTGTGTGTGTGTGTGTGTGTGCATAATAAAATTCTTTTGTTAGAATTTAAATATTTTGCAAAAAAAATAAATCAATTGTTACCTGTCGTTTTCAATTTACACGTTACTTCATTATGTTGTTTTTTTTATTTATTTGTACAAAAATTTTGTGATTTTCTATTTCTTCATATTTAAAAAAAAAAGAAATATTTTAATATTGTTTAAAATTTTGCTATTTTTAACTTAATAAATGTGCAAATTACTTTGCATTAAAAATAATTATTCATAGAAATCTCAATATACTACAAAAAAAAAATTTGGGGGAAGGTTCAAGCATCCGTAGCAGTTCAACAGGCACAGCAATCGTGTATGACATGGCTAGCTCAATTGCATCAGTTTATCCTGCAGTTTTGTGACGAGCAATATACGCAGCATGCCAAAGACATTGTACTACATATGGCTTCTTCTGTACAAAGAAGTTGGCAAGACATCCAATTTCAATTTTATAATACTCAATGGAATACAGTAGATTTTTATCGCCAATTAGGAACCATGTGGGCTAATAAAGGTATGTTATTATTAAAAATAATTATTTTTGATAAACTGTTTCTCTGTGCGCTATACTAAATTAACTATGATCATAAATTTGTCTATTCTATTCAGTATCAAGAAGAGAAGCAATATATTGCTTAACAGGCATAGCAATTGGAACTGTAATAGGCTATTATATTGGTGTCAATTGGAAACCCTCTTCTCGTCACATGCATCACATAAAAGCTATAGTTTGCCATCATTATTATGGTATCGAGGTATATCATACATACATATATATATATATATATATATATATATATATATATATATATCATTACAATTTTTTGATATAATAATATTGATATAATAAATTTTTGATATAATAATAATTTTTTTTCGATTTGTCACACAGGGTGTGTTCATGGTAGATGACATTGAAATGCCAACGATCAAAAAATCGAACGATTTATTAATACAAGTTAAAGCTGCTTCACTTAATGTTATCGATACGAAGATATGTTCTGGTTATTCTAGGATTTACAGAAGATTGCTTAATTCAGGGGTAAATATAAACCTTTTCAAAAATGTATGAATATCTTGCAACATATTGTTATAATGCACGAATATATATTATTTCGAAACAGAAAGAACTACCTGTAACTTTAGGAAGAGATTGCGCGGGAGTGATAGTTGACATTGGACAGGGCGTTACCAACTTTGATATTGGAGATGAAGTATTCTTAGCCGTTCCATCGTGGGCTTCTGGCACGATGGCGGAATATATAATCGTTCCAGAAACGCAAGTAGCAAGACGGCCTAAATCTTGTAGCTTTGAAGCATCTGCCAGCTTACCGTACAATGGTTGCTTGGCATGGGATGCTCTAGTTAATAGATCTGTTATTAAAGAAGGCAATGCCAAAGGAAAGCGGTAATGCTCTTTTCTACTGTTTCCAATCTTTTAAATCTTTATGCTCACAATGTTAATAATATTGTTATTACAGAGTTCTCATTCATGGTGGAAGCACTCCAATTGGTTGTATTTTAACACAATTGATTAAGTTATGGGGTGGATATGTAGTGACCACATGCAGAATGGATGCATATCTATTCCTAGAACCTATCATGAAAGCGTTAGGTGCTGATGAAGTTATAATAATAAACGAAACCGATATTGAGAAAGAATTACAATTGCATGATAAGTATGTAGAATTAAATACGATTTATTATGTGTGTGTGTGTGTGTATGTATGTATATATATATATATATATATATATATATATATATATATATATGTATGTATGTATGATGTATGTATGTATATATATATATATATATATATATATATATATATATATATATATATATATATAAACGAAGATATATTGAAATGACATATAACAGCATTTTTCAATTATGGTGTACTTCTTTCATTATAGATATGATGCAATTTTTTATACTGATAATCAACCCTTTCAAGAACATATTTTAAAGAGATTCTTACTGCCACATGGTTCCTATGTATCTACTGTTCCCGAACAATTAAAATCGGATTCATTGGGATTTATTTGTAGAAGTATATTTGCTGGATGCGTTAGGGTAAAATTATTAGTTCAGGTATGTTTCACTCAACTAAAGTTAAGATATGTGATATATTCGCGATGTTGAAATCGGATTGTATTATTGACTGATACTTTATATTATAGTACATGTTCGGATTCAACATGCATCAGTGGAAAGAGGGCGCAAAATTAAATGTTGCATATTTACGAGCTTTATGCGAGTTGACTGATGCAAATCAATTGCAAACAGTTGTAGATAAAGTGTATGCACCATACAATATTGAGCGAGCATTGCTCCATGTTTTAGACCCAAATTCTATTGGTAGTACGATTATTACGTTTCAGTGACATTTCATTGGCATTGTGAGAAAAAAAAATTTATTCCATGATTGCCTCTTTTGTATATAATATTAATATATAATTTCGGTATGTAAACCGCCAAATATTAATGGACATTTACATTATTGCAAGTTGAAAATAGTAGCCATAATACTTGGTGCTAAAATAAAGACTGACAACATAATACAATTAACAAACCAAGAATACAAAATGTTAATATATACTTTACATTTTTCTCAATTCTTCCTAAATCAAATTATGTCAACGAAAAAAAGAAAATGTGTAATAAATAATTGCATGCAAAAATTTAAATATTTGTAAAAATTTTTATAGAAGCATATATGAAAAATTATTGTTAAATATTTAATGTATTAGAGTTTATAATATGTAAGGATATATATTATATATGAATATTGTACTTGATATATTTTACGAAATAAATAAAAAACGATTCATTCTATTATGTTATCAGCAAAAATTATACATTTTTTAAAAATTTAGAAAAATAAATGTGGAACATGTGTCATAGAATAAAAATTCAAAATATCTTGTAAATATATAAATATGCAATTTTAACATTGTACCTGTTTGTGAAGTTTATAGTATTATTCTCATTTTGCTTTTCCCCGGAATTTACTATTACCTGCTGTTTTCGCCTTTTTAGCTGGTAGCTTTTTTTCTTCTATCTATAATAATATACAAAGAAAACATTTCATTTGAATATTCATGTAAATTAAAATACGAGTATTAATTAGAAATTAATTGGAAATTAAATGTATTCGTATTTAAAAAATATTTCACCTTTCGCTTCGGTGTCGGGGTCGTCGGTAAAACTTTGAAGAATGAATCCAATCTGCCTTGTGTGGAAGTATTTCGAGCTTTGTGAAGTTTTTTAGCTCCATTTCTGACCCGTTCCTCACTAAACTGTTTATCACCACATAAAAACTTGACCAGACCTTCTTCATCTGGTTCAGACCATTTTAACTGGCAAAAATAAATCATATATGCATGGTTTACATAAAGAAAAAAAATTTATTTTTGAAAATTATTGTCAAAAATTACTTGGATATCTTCTGCATTCATTACTTCAGGTTCTTGAAATAATAGTCTTGCCTCTTTGTAATTCCAACTTTCTGGTACAGAATATTTTTTGGTATCTATATTTTCAATAATTTTATCAAGAGATCTATAATTTTTTATCAATTCTATTGCCCTTTTTGGACCAACGCCTTTAATACTCCCAGTGTAATCACAACCCAACATAATACAGAGATCAATAAACTGTAAATTATATATTATTTCAGAATAATTGATAAAGTAATATTTATTGTAAAATAAAGAAAAAAAAGGCACATACCTCATCATGATTCAACTCTAAATCTGTAAGAACCTTATCCAAATGAATCTCTTGTACAGGTAATTTTCTGGCTTCGCTGAGAGTTAAACGTCGAAGTAGCACATTGCAGCCAAAAGTGAGTGCATCCATATCTTCTGTAGCAGTGGCAAAGACTTTACCAGCTTTCACTAAAGCAGCACATTGTGCTTCAGCCTCGCAAGGAGCCTATATAAAAAATATCTGTTAGTAAGAAAAAAAAAAAAACTATGATTTCATACAAATGCTTACATCAATATAAGGTATGCCCATTAATTGGAGTAATTGTTTAGCTTCATCGGCATGATTTTTTGTAACTTTAACCAATCTTCTGCTAAATTTGTCTATAGCCTCCACATTTCCTTTAATAAAAGGAATCTATTATTAAAATCTTGTATAATTTCTTTTGTAGAATGTAAAGTTTAAATGATTTTAAAGATAATTATGGCAGAGAAAATATAATATGTTATTACCATCTTCTTCAGCAGCTTGTAAGAGTTTTTGTGCTTCATCTCTCCTTTCAGCACGTTTAGCTAATTCTCCACTTTTTAAATTTGGTGGCTTTCCATCAAATACATATACAGGCTTTATCCCTTGTTCTACTAAACGTATGGTCCGATAAAATGTACCCATTAAATGGCTATATAACAAAATTTATCAACAATTAGTATTTTTTTATTTATTTCATAAAAACCTATAAACTATATAATTATAATATTATAAATAAAAAATATACCTTGTCGTTTCACCATCTACGGTAGTGAGCTGAGCTCCTTCGCTGCGCACAGCTATGAGAAATTGATATAAACACATAGAGGCATCAACAGCAATTTTACGACCTGAAACATGAAACCAGAAATTAATAATGTTAATAATTTATCAATAATATCAATAAATATCAATATTAATAATAAAACACGATTAATTCAGAATATAAAATACATATTACAAAATTTTTTTACGAGGAGATTTAAAAACTTGTTAATTTTTTTTGGTTAAATATAAAACGTCGAACACATATAAAACAAACGGAGATAATAATTACGTACCAAAATAATGCTTCAATTCTCGCTCTTTGATAGCTCCCGGAGCTATGTCTGCTATGAGCTTCGATAAGCCTAAAATACCCATACTGGCAAAATATTTAATTACACGTAAGAAAAATTGACAAATCGTTACACGGCCGACATTTTCTAACAGGCAAACACGTTTCCCGCCAATTTAACTAATTGTATTTCAATGTCATCTATACGAGAGAGAAAGAACTAACTTGTTTCGGTGAATAAAAAGTTTGACTGATAAAATTGACGCGATGGTCCGGAGATAATAGAAGATTAATGACATTACCGACCATTTTGATTGCAATGAAAATAATTACAAGATTATTATCTTTTATTCTGGAAAATGTATAAATCTTTTATATATAATATATATTAATACTTCAAGAACAAAATAAACATTTTATTGGATACACAGCTTGTATATTATTCATTATATATTTGTTTGTATAATATATGTAGAAGTCTCTTTGCGTTGTCTCTTTTCTAATAAAAGAAAAATTGAATCAAATAATCAAAATCATCCAGCATTTTAATATGCAAATTATTATGTCGCGATTTTTCTTTTCTTTTTTTCCTTCGCCATCAATAAAATATTATAATGTAAAGAACTCGTTTAAAGTGATAGAACGCGAAAAAAATATTTCACTAGAATAAAAGAAAAAGAGAAATATGTTTTCTTAATAAGAATTAATATGCACCCACTCACATATGGAAATTTAAATAAGGTGTCAGTTAAACATTTACAAGTATATTTTGCTATTTACATATACAAATTTGTCATGTATTTTAAGTAACATGCTCTTATATCGCACTATTAGTTTTAAGAATAAAAACTGTCATTATGGTCTTGACGCAATTTAAGACAGTGCGCACGACGTTCTATAAATGCAGCCATTCTTGTAGACAGTATGGTAGCACCAGTCGATATCTGAGAAAAAAAAACCAAATTTTTATTATAAGATAATTCTTCATAAATCTTTGAAAGATGTTTGAAGAAGAATTATTATTTGAGTGTATATATATATAATATATATATATATATATATATGTCCAAAAGTTTCAAGTGCACAAGTTTATTACCTTCAACCACGGCGAACCAAGACAAAATTCGGCATTCGCTCGATCCTCGCCACGCAAACGCAGTAATCTTCCGAGGAGCTCTTTCGCATCACTGGATATTGTCTCGAAATATTCATCGGGAAAACAGAAATCGCACTTGAGTATGTTAGCGGTGGTCTCTTCCACAGAATCGTCCAGAAAAGGTGACAAACCACTAGCATTTCCACAACATATGGAGATATAATAAAAAAAAAGATTATAAAATATATTTGAATATTTTTTTTAAGATACCTTAGCAGAACGTAAATAAAAACTCCGACAGCCCACATGTCAGTGTAAGGACCGGTCGGTCTACCTAGCACCGATTCTGGCGCGGCAAATTCCAGATCAGAGGGAGGCGGTACAATTTCGTCGATCGGAGTCCTCACCGCTTCCCCCAGATCTATCACTTTCACTTGATCCGTCTCTTGATCGACGAGAACATTTTCTGGTTTCACATCCAAATGCATTCGGCTGCGACAGTGTAACCAGCACAGTGCAGACAACAGCTGACCAGTGTATCGCGTCGCTGTCGCTTCAGTGTACTCAGTTTTCTCACTCAGGTATGCAAATAACGTCGGGCCCTTGACCCTACAAAGAAAAAAAAACAGCGCATTATTAAGAGAAACTTCTCATGCAAATAGAACTTACAGTTCCAAAACGATAGTGTCTATGCCGGGTCGTGGCGCGTTCTCAAATAGAGCAAATGCTCTGATGATGTTGACGTGATGAGTGGAGGCTAGCACATCATATTCCGCCCGCGTCAGTAATCTCGATTGTTTGTGTCGCGGAATTTGCTTGAGAGCCACCTCTTGACCGGTGCCCTTGTCTCTGGCACGACGAACTATGCCGAATCTACCATTACCCAGCTCGTCCAGCTCCAAATATCTACAGACAAACTGCTTCGATTCCCATTCAGCTCCGCTGTCTGTGTCTAATCTTGATAATGTTATCACGATCGATGGCGAAGTTGTGCTTCCATCATCACCTATCACACGAAAACTATACGAAGCGTCCGGTGACACATCCAGCACAGCGGGTGGTTCATTAACTTGCTTCAATACTGGCACCCATCGTTGCAATGGTAAAGTTCGACATTCTATGCTACATGACGCACTACTAATCTCTTGTTTATCCCAATCGATTTCCACTTTCGAAGATCCTAACGCGCGTACTAAAGTACTGCTCTTTCCGCCTGAGAGAAAACATCAAATTATTTAATAATACACTAAGATTATACATAATATGCGCATCATATGCGCTCAACTATTATATACCTATGACAGACAGAGAAATCCTCGCAGAGCAGGAGCCCGTTTCGCATTTGATGTGACAATGATATACGCCAGAGTCCGAAGCCCGGCAACCGGTGATTTGCAAGTATACAAAGCCCATGCTCTGTTGAAACTGGTATCGATCGTTCTCTTTTATACATTGATCCTCTCCTTCCTTTTTCCAGGTTACAGTCGCATGATTGTTGCGGTCCGCATTGTGCGTCTCGACAGAGAGTCTAACAATTTCTCCGGCGGTCGCGCGAATCGACATCGGGCTGCTCAGAATAGCCGGCGTCTTCTCCTCGGACGTCATCGTCGATTCATCGACAGCATGATCGCTTTTCGTAAAATCAACCATCTTTCGCGGTCGAAATGACCATGCTCGACTGATTGCAGAGTTCGAAATAAGACTCGCTGGAATCCATAGGTCATTCTTGGTATTAATCGGAGATACCACTAAACCCGGACCATCGAGATGAGAGACGATCAATTCCTCTCCGGCATGTAACTTTCCCCAATCCGCAGCTAATCTTACGCGAGCACCTGGAACGACCTAAAGAAATCCTCTTATTATACATATTTGACATGTGCGTTAAACATTAAACGTATTTTTTTCATGCAACTTGCGTCGCGTCTGCCCCGCAATTTTGTATTCACCCAGAGAATGTGCGACAAAAAGACCCAGGAAGAACTTCCATTGTGCAATGCATCGAGAGTAGCAGCAATAATAGTAGCAGTCGTACATGTTCCGGTAGAGGAAGAAATAACGGCGGTAGTAATGACATCGGTTTTGACAGATGGTCGGTGATAACGTAGTATAGCAGAGCAATAGCAGTTACTGAGGCGGTATTGATTGCGACGTTTCGGCGGAGTGCTAGCGATAATGTTTGTATAGCGACGACAATTGTAAAAACAATAGTATATTATATGTATAGTGAACAAGAAAATGTGTTAGTTGGAGAAGCGGTAACAAAGCTTGTAGAATCAAAAGTTTACAATAAGATAAGAGCTTTTCTCATTTTTCTAATAATTATTCTTCCTAGAGATATGTATTTTTTTTTTCTCGCGTGATATATATGTCCGTATAAGATTCATCTTATTACATCAGGAGATACGACGTGTGGCATTCGTGAACATTACGATCTTTTATAGTCTCAATATGGAATTTTTTCTTTAATAACAAAAATATGACTTATCGTCGCACCGACAGAAGATAATGCAATAGATAGCAGTAGATAGCGACAGGCATCAAGAGGAAGAAGAGGAAGGAGAGCCCCTTTGCTGCAATCATCAAGAATTCTAAATTGATACAAATGATACTGTATGTATAAGCTCCAAAGAGCCTAAGTGACAAAGATCTCAATCAGGATTGGCTCACCGGAATGGAGTGGTTGCGACCTGGCGAGCGTGTGCGTAAAGTATTCTTAAATCCTTCCAAGAAGTTTAGCCTACTCTTTGTCGGGCTGGGTGTACGTGGTTGCACATGATCCAATCCTCCGGTATAAGAGCGCTGCAACGTTGGCTGTTGATTCGTCCTTATTCGATCGTTACTCTTGTCTCGATTCGTCGACCCGGGGACTATCAGCGTCGGAGGAACCGATACGGTTGCTCGAATCACGGGTTCTGATGTGGTAGTGGTGGTGATGGTGGTGGTGGTTGCGGCACGGCTACACGCCAGCAAATCATAAATGAAATCCAAGACACAGTACTACGCGTCGAGACTCGCGCACTTTGATATTCGCCAATTAAATGTTAAAACGCGTCTTTGTTTTATCAAATAACTTGTAGCATTTTAAATTTAGTTAGTATTGTAAATTTTATAGCGATCGGAAGAAACGAGTCTCGGCATAAGCCAGGATATGAAGGCATCGATGTCATCGGCAACTTGAATTTTTCATACGTGTCGAAGAATAGGTGGGTGCTTAATAGCAACGCATGGCGATAAGGTAGGTGATGGTGGGTAAGTGGCTGGTTGTGATCACTACAGTGATACACACTTAAGATACTGGACTTAAGCTTTCCGCAGTACTGTGTTCTTGATGAAATTATAAAGAAAACAAGCTCTGGTTAGTCGAGTGGGCATGTATATTAGATAGCAGGATAAGGGAAATATCCACATCACAATCATTCTATATCTCAATCATTAATTTACAATTTTTATTCTAGACAAAATTCTTATGATTCGCGGGTCAATTATATAGCTTTGCTTTCGACTAATCTTCAATCGTATCGCGCACAATTAATATATATACACAGCATACTGTCACGACGCCATAGTTTGTTCACAGACTCGCGAGCGCGCGCTTGCTTTTGTAAATGTTATTAAAATTATTATAAATATATTGCGTGTCTTCATATATTATTATATGACGTTAGTAAATACATCGCACTCGCAGCGCGTTTTTTACTGTTTCATATCGTTACAAGTCGCATGTGTGTAGATGTAAATGTATATGTAACAACAAAATACCCCCATTTATGTGCATATAATATACGCGTAAAATGCATGCGCTTTGGAACGGATCTCAGCACACATTTTATAGGCTCTGATAGACTCGGATAGCCAAGTCTAGAGGAATAGTACACGTTAAGGAACAGGTGAATAGATTTTGATCCGTTAAACAATAAAAAGAGTTTGCCAACTCTGGCATGCTCGCGGCGATCTAAAACACTGAAGTATATATATTATATATATATATATATATATCCATGTATATATATATATATATATGTATGTATGTATGTATGTATGTATGTATGTATGTATGTATGTATGTATGTATGTATGTATGTATGTATGTATGTATGTATATATGTATGTATGTATGTATGTATGTATGTATGTATGTATGTATGTATGTATGTATGTATGTATGTATGTATATATATATATATATATACACATACATACATACATACATACATACATACATACATACATACATACATACATACATACATCATCATGCATCACATACTATGCATACATACATATATACATATATATATATATATATATATATATATATATATATATATATATATATATATATATATATATATATATATATATATATCTGATACAGAACGATAGTCGAATTCTACAATCGCTTCGAGACGTCATCGAATATGAAAAGATATATTATATTTAATATTTGTATATTCCAAAAGTATTGCATTGCTTTTTTTGATGACCGTCTTCAACAAAAATTTAGAGACAATACATCATCTACAATTTTCGATAGGACTATCTAGTCATGTAAATACATGTAAAATTTAATTTTGTCACTGCCCATTTGTATTGTGCTAAAGAAAAATTATTTCCGCCCATCATTGTGTCATTAAAAAATAATGCATCACTTTTGTGTAACACCCTGCATATACTCCTCTGTATATGTCTGTCTGTCTGCATGTGTGTGTATAAATCGTATTTTATTTCTTATTAATCAATAGAAGAGTAGAAGTTTTTTTTTACAGTATTTTATAGACGTTCTTATAAGCTTTCACAGAGAAATATATAGTTGAATACTGAATCGTTATACTACGAAAGCAAGATATCATCATCAGATACATAAAGATAATTCACAGAAAAGGAATGTGAGAAAAATGACTGGATACGTGCACACTTTTTAGCATGTGATATTAATAATAATCTACAAGTACTAAAATATGTTCAAATATGCTAAAAAGTAGTTGTTTAATTTTCGACAAATGGATGAAATTGGTGCCAAAGAGTGCAGAGGAAAGCAGATGAGACGTTTATAGGAAACGACTGACGATTAATTATCTAGCTCTTATGGCCATTTTGTTCGTGTGTATGGATGTGTGTATGTTGTGTGTGTCTCTTTTCATATAAAATATACAAAAATATGTCGGAACGAATATTCACAGATCGAATATTAAAAGAGAGTGTGTAAGTTCAATGTGTCAAGTTTAGAAACGCTTACAGTGGATCTTTGGTAAGTTCCTTCTGGTAGGCAATCGGTGACTGTATCGCCTTGAGAAAATCGCGCTGAGTTTGCAGGATGGCAGTGATCGTGTCTACCCATTCCTGCCTGCGCGGTCCACTACTTTCTTCCGCTACGCTACAAGAAAATCCTAGCCCGGGCTTTCGAGGATCCGTTGATCGAATGACAAATTTCTCCGGATCGTCATTCGAATCTTCGAGACTCATTTTGTTCACCTACGTACAACATGTAACAATACTGCTTTTTCTCGCGATCGAAAATGACCAAGAACAATAGAGAAATAAAAAAATTAATTATTTTACCTGAATATGTGCTTTGTATATGTAGGCAGGATTGGTAAATTGTGTCTTCTTGCCGACAGCTTCGCTAAAGATAATATTTTGCTCGAAAAGAAAGACTTGCCATTCCCTTTCTCTTGTCAATACATTTGATATTTCTGATACTAGAAGCGGTCCATGCAGTAAGAGTTTTCCTTGTGCTGTTATTTTCCCCTAAAAGAAAGTTAAGAAACATAGTAAATGTTCTTTTGCCATGTAAAACAAAAGTGAGGAAAAAAGCGAACGATACTCACATCGAAACCTTGTAATCTCCCAACGTCCATCATATCGTTTGCAGCTTTAGGAATAACTCGCATGACATGAGCTGCCGCTCTGAGGCCTTCGATTTCCGATAACCTTTGGGTTCGTTCAGTGAGGCGCAATGCCTCCCGTAGAAGAAGTTGATATTTTGTAATCCTTTGTACGGGCTTGATCAGCAAGTCGCAGAGTTGCAAACGATGTCCAAGTTTTTGTCTAAGTTCCTATAACACATATGTCGTGTGGTTTAAATACATAGTTTTACATTTTATGCCTTATCAGTCACTTGATGATTTTACCTCAAAATATGTATCTATATATTCAGACACAATGTATTCCGAAACGGGTTTATTTTGACAATAAACCACGTACATATGTAACTTGCGCTCGTAACGTTTAAAAAGAGGTCCGAGCTCTTCAGGGCGTTCTAAGCAACGTTCCAAAGCTTTAAGGAAAAAACTGAAAACAAGAAACGTCGATATAAACATGTGTGTGTGTGTGTGTGTGTGTGTAAATTTCATATGTGATACAATTATCGGATAAAAATTTCAATGACTCACTCTCTGTGCCACTCGTAGATAGCTTCTAAGTTACCGAAAACCATCTTATCCTTTCCACCGCGCAAATCTTCCGGTAAGGGAATCTCACAATCGGGATTTCGCATTAGTGCCATATAACCTTCGACTATGTGCTTCAAATCATTGACGTAGTCTCTCTCGGTTTCTACCAGCTCGCGAATAACAAATTGCCGCTTGGTGAGTGCAGTACTTTCCGGATCTAATTCTTCGACAGCGATGGGATTAATGGTCGCATTACAATATTCTTCCTCATTGCTCAACGATTTCCCATTAGGGGTTCGCATAAGACTGTGCCTCTCTTGATTTTCTGTGTGTTGCTCCTGTTGATGCAATAATATGCGTAATACTTAGAGCAATACACAAATTTGTATCTATTTGTGAACAGACTTACCATTCTTTCCTTTACAATCTGCTCAATCTCCGATAGATCGGCCGTCGTGGCGCCGCCATCGAGAATTTTCGTCGAACGCTCAACAGACTGTTAAAATAATAAAGCGACAAAAATATATGTATTATAAAAAACTTTAAGACAAATGAAACAATTAAAAAAGAAAAAAGGGGGGGAAACAAAGTACTTTAAAAATATTCAAATACTTACTCGTTTTCCAGGCAATTCACTCGGCATCGTAGATCCTGACGGACCATTCGCGGTTGTTACAAGTATCGGTTCGGTTATAGGTTTCATCGGAGGAGGAAGTTCCAAATCATCGTCGGCATCCTCACCACCGTTTTGTTCTTGCGAACTTGCCGCTGTCGTATCGTCGCTTTCACATGTAACGTCTACATCTACATCGACTTCATGCTGCTCTTCATTCTCCTCCTCCTTACTAACGCCTTCTTCACCCTCTTGGACATCGAACGCAGTTTTGCCAGGTCGATTATGCTCATTGCCGCTCGGTAATTTAAAGCGTTTATCCGAGCTGCTTTTCTTCAAAGTCGGTCCAATCAAAGGAGACGATGACGTCGACACAGCTACAGTATTGGTTTTCTCCACTTTACCTTGGCTAAGTTTGCGTAAAGGCGGTGGGAGCCACTTCCGTCTATAAACAGAAATGTACCCGCCACGATACAAGATTATCGTTGTACGTATGACATTTCTAAATAAGAGAGAGGCAGATTTAGATGAGGTAATTTTTATCAAGTGCTTACCCGCTAAAACCTCGCCTCTTGTTGCCAGGTGAATTTGTACTAGTCGTTGACCCACTACCGTCGCTTCCGGTAGTTTCTGTTGATCAATAAAAAAACGGCATTATTTTTTATTTTGAAATCACGCTTCAATTTGTTACGTTTATCGGAATTGATAAGACGCGAGTGTAGGATCGCGTCATTGTGTGGCCTTTACGCCAATTTGCGGTTTACCGCGACTTCCTTGCAGATTTACGCAATCACAAATAAATTTTTTATTTCTCTGTGTGCCACTGATATACACCCGAATTGTTTTGCAGTATGTCACAGAAAGAAATAAAAAGATACGAGATGATAGTTTGATATCCTATATCGCGAATTACTTTTTTCATCATTCACCTGCATCCTCCGATAACATCGGCGATAGGACGGCAGACGACAACGAAGTCGTCAACGAAGCCGTCTGCTGCGTGACCGGTGCGATGCTAGCTGCAGTGCTCGACGACAATGTATTGACTGTAGTCGACGATGTGACGGCAGTTTGCTGTTGCTGCTGCTGTTGTGTTTGGACGATTGCCTGATTGATTTGCTGCTGTTGATAGTACGACGGATGATGATGTTGTTGTTGTTGATGATACTGATGCGACTGTTGCTGCTGTTGCGTGGACGCTTTTCTGGACGGCGAAGTTTTGCAGGAGGCGGCCGGTGGCTGTTTCAGAGCGCTGGTGGGCACTAGGCCCTCCACAGGAGGTTCGGCTTGTCCTGGCGTGAGTGGTAAACGTACCAGAGTCCATTCACCAGTATTGGGAACCCCACCGGGGGTGGTACCGGTGCTACTGCCGTTCTCCAACACCTCGACCTGCTGCCCTTTCGTCACGCTGAGTTCTCTCGAGCCCGGCGCCGCCATATGATCAGCGACCACCCATGTCATTTCGACTACTCCGGTCTGAGAATTATATATTAAAGATTTTCGATAGATTTGTCCCATTGCAGAAGTAATCGCGCTCGATACATATTAAATACCAATAATAGATCAGAGGCGAATATAGAAACGGATAATTAGTCAAGTGTGATGCGTCTATAAGTGCGCGCGTGCGTAAAAGTAACGGCGAAAGAGTATAGGTGGAGGAGAGGTAACAACGGGCGGAGTAGCGTAAAGAGGGTGGTGGGATATACCGAAAGCAGGGAAGCAAAACGAATAGGAAGAGAAGAACTGCCCTCTTGTGCTTACGCAAGCGTAGACCGGGTCGATACGATCGTCCTCCTCCTCTCTGTCGATCTCGGAAAACCACTCTCGCTGCGAAGGACCGATTGTCTTTGAATTTGCGGATCGACGGAGCGAAATTCGATTACTGATGCCTGAATGATTCTGATCATCAGTAGATCAGTGTCAACGTGTCTCGCGCGCGCCCTTCTACAACGCTTTTAATCACACGCACGATTCCGGCGTTTTGAAAATAGCTTATGTCACGACGCGACGGTCCTTTGACGTTACTATAAATACCGTGCGTGTGCGTATATTATATTGCGGATGTGTATGTTTACCGTGTTTAACTACCAATGTGGTGATGTTTCTCATCGTCGCGAAAGACGCGCAATTGTTTGCCGGACGTGGCCGCGAATGGTCCCGTCCGATGCTTCGTCCGCTTTTCGTACATTCCGCGATCCAAAATAGAATTTTCCACGCCAAATTTTTCGTGCCAAATTCGCGTCGCGCCACACCGCGCAAATGACTAAACCGAGGAGAAAAATAAAGGAAATAGAAGAAAGGTGAAGATATGTGAAAACACAATAAAAAAATGTGAAAAAGATTATCAGATTACATGTTATCGCTTCCATATATATAACAAAATTTAAATTATTCTTACTCTTTTTCAAGTTTCCAGATGAATCGCATTAATTCGCAATTCGAGTCGATCATTTTAAGCCCGCATTTATTTCTACAATCTTCGCTTCAAAAAAGATATATATTTAACGTATATCGTGTTATATCGAGATTACTATTGTCATAATCTTTCTTCTACAACAGAATTTTCATTTTAATAAAATGCATATTTTCCGATTTCTTTAAAAATGAAAAAAAAAAAATATTTGCCAAGTAAAGCAAACAAAGAAATGATTTAATCTTACGACTTGCAAAGAGAAAGACCTAAGAGATGATTACCTTAAAGGTAGGACAGACAGGGGATAGCGCAAGGATATGATAGTACCTGGGTTAGGGAAGGTTGACGGCGCAGAAGTCGAGCCTGGAACGAGCTTGGTGTATCGATGGTATGTTGTCTGGAGAGGGTCGCGTGCGACGATGTCGCCTGACGGAACCACGGCAAGGAGATCTTTCTGCGCGCCTTCTGGGCAATCGTTGCCGGTTTCCCAGCCGGTGACGTCATGACGTCAATTCGCCGGATCGGTACGGTTTTCACACAACGCGCGTACGCAATCGTAGTATAGAGGAGAGAAACGATGTGTTTAATAGGACGTTTTTACGCGCAGAGCACATTGTCGTACGTATGACGACGTTTAGTATATTTGCCATCGCCATTGGTTTAGTCTCGCGTTTCTTGTCGTTTTTTTTTCTTCTTTTCTCTCGTCAAGAAGGTCAAAACATTATACGATTTGCTCATCAACATCTCGCGATCAGCCGCGTAGATCCTCGAGCGGATCCATGCGACCCGGGAGTCGCGCCCGTACTGATCGTCGACTTGATCGGCCTCCCGACCGTACGGAGTGACGAGATTATAACTAACCCAACCCAACTTGCGCGCCCCACCCAACCCTGCGCAAGTAGTGGCCTCCGTGGCCTTCCCCGTGTCGTATTGCCTGCTGCAGGAAGGGAGGAATCCGTAAGAAATTGGACGGATCACATAGCGCATTCGAGCGAGGTTCGGGAAGAGCGGATCGTTCCGATAACGAAAGAGTTCAATTTTTTTATAAACTCTACTCCAAAGGAAGATACATTTACACTGTCTGGATTCTGGAGAAAAATGTAAAGGTTGAAAATAAAAATAGTAGATAAAAAATGAATATGCTTTTCATACAGAATATATCCCGGAGTTTCATCCTAATTGCACGTTATTTAATCAATATAAATTTGAGTTTTCTTTTCGAAAATGAAACGCACCAACAATTGATTAATTTTAAATAATTAGATAAGAGGTTTAAAGATTTTACTTTCGATATACAAAAGACAGCTAAATATCTTTGCAATAGAATATTATTATCCAGGACAAAGAATAATTTAATTGTGAATCATAATTATTTATAAAACGATTAAAATTTATAAATATACATACATATATATATATATATATATATATATATATATATATATATATATATACATCATATATTTAAGAAAAATCGTTCATTTAAGAAAATTATGGACTATTTTCAATACTTTCTCATTGAATAAAAAAATAATATATAATAATTATAAAAAAACTGAAGCTATCTAATATTTTAATGCGGAATTTCTTTTCAATTCAATTTTTCTCATTCAATTAATTTATAAACTTTATGAGTCATACAAAAATAAATTTTAATAAAAAAATTTATATATATAAAAATAAGTTTTGATAAAAAAACTTATAATAAAAAGATAATACTTTACCTTATCAGAATCCGTAGTATTAGTCGATCCAAAGGAAGCCAATGAATTTCTATCAAGATTCTCCACACTTTCATCCAAAGACGCGCATTCCTCCAAATCTCTGCTGGAGCGTTGACTGGAGCTCTTTTTAGCAGGGCTCTTAGGCATATTTTTGCCCAAAAAGGTCTCCTGTATAACCTCGCGTAACCTCATCACCCATAGCTGCTTCGCATCCATCGAATTCGCTCGCAGCACTACGCGAGTATCGCTGGTCGGAGCTCGTCCTGTCCATACTGCGAATTTGCATTCGTCGCCTTCGATATGTTCGGTTACGCCCAACTCGGAAGTCAACAGGCGATTTTTATAAACATATTTTACCTAAAAAGACGTAAATTATAATAAGATACAATAAGATGCAGATAACAATAAGATATAATAAGATTTTATTTAAAACTAATGACTGTTATGTATGCAAACCTTTCCGGCAGAATCTTTGACTTCCTTCGTGAAGAGAAGATACAATTCGAAAAGAAATATGTGACGATCTCTTCCTTTCCTAATCAATTGTTTCGGGTCCCATACCGTGAACGAATCCTGTAGTACGACATCACCGAGCGCATCTGTACTAATATCGCAACCTTCCAATAGACTTAAGTGTAAGGCATCATTAGCTTTTTTAGGCACATTTAACATCACTTCTAATCCTTCTTTTATTTCGCCCTGTCCCTCTTGGCAACAAGCCTGCAATAAAAAAAAATAAAAAATTTGAGATGATATATATGTATGTTAAAAAATAAACGACTTGAGATATACATATTCTCCTTCTCGCTCTTCTATTCCTTTATATATACCTGTAAATCCTTAAGTAGCAGCTGATATTTAGTAATTCTCTGTACAGGTTTGATTAAATACGCAGCAATAGGATGTTCTACTCTATACTTTCTCTGCAATTCCTCAAACCATGTTCCACCGTGCGTTACCAACAGCTGATTGCTCTCGGGCTTATTTTTACAATAAGTCACGTACATGTCGAATTTAGGTGCCTATATGTGAATTATTATGCGATGTATAATATACACATAATGTGTGTTTGTGTGTGTGTGATAGAAAAAAAACTTGTGCTTTTGTACAAAATTTATTTTATCATATACAACACTCACCCATACTACAAAGCAATGTCCAACGTCTTCCGGCATGGTTTCATACTTTTCTAACTCGCGTAGAAATACATTGCTATGAAACTGATGTATTTCCTCTATATTACTAAAAATTATTGATTCTCGGCTTTGCAGACCCAACGGAACGTTTCCCTTTCCGCATCGCGTTTCGTCTAGAAAGCAACGAATACAAGTCTCCAAATCTTTTACGTATGTACGCTCGGTTTGCAAAAGTTCAGCCATAATAAACTCTTTCCTTCGCGCAGATCTTCTCTTTTCCTCGTTCAATTCCTTGAGATCTTTACCCTTGATCTTCTCCTCCAACAACGGATCCGAATTACGATCGATGGAGAGATCTTTGTGTCCCTCGTCGGACTGAATGCCGAGATCATCTTCGATCTGCGTCTTGTAGCAATCCATTCGCGCGCTAAAATCTTTATATCGCTGATCGACCTCGGCAACTGCCTGCTTGATCGCCGCGGCATGAGCGTGACCTCTTTCGACTAAATTGTCAGCGAGTTGAATCAACAATTTCACTCTCTCTCGCGTTTCCTTCGCTGCGCCCTTAAACTCGATGTGCTCTTGCAACAATTGTTCATTTTCAATGCGATTCTTACCGACGTTGGTATGCGTCGCTAAATACAACTCTCCAGTCTCTTTTATCCATTCGAGTGCCTGTTTCGCGCTACGTTCAAACAGAACGTATTGATGACATTGATCTAAGCGTTTCTTTCGCTGAGTCCAAAACTCGAGCACCTTGTTTTCCTTACTAACCAGCTCCTCGAGAATATTTTTGACTTTATTTGCGGAACCGGCGCTGTTAGCGTGATAGCTATAAAATTGTAGGCTACGATTGATATACTTTAAGAAAGTTTCCCCGGTTCGTCGTACCAGCGTACATGCCTTAAGAAAGGCTTCCTTTTGCTCCTGATGTCTAGTGATATTTGCTGGTATTCCGGCGGCCTTTTCTCCGTCGGCGCACCAGTCATCATCCACGTTATATTGTAACTCTAAACTGTCAAGAACCGAACGTACCGAGTCCACTGTTTTGTAAAAATTTAAACTGGCGGTAATCAATTTATGTCGTTCTTCCGCACAAGTCACTAGTTGCTGCCACCGTTTAGTAACGTCCTCCGCGACTTCCCTAATACTTTTTGGGTCGTAATGATTTCCACTTATTAAAGAGTCTGCCTTATGCTTCACTTGCACAGCGGAGGCGTGAGTATTTGTTATCGCGAGTTGAAAATGATAGTGTTCTTTTCCCAATTGCTCGGCATCCTCGAAATCGTCTGGTATCCTAAGCGAAGCCAATAATATCGATTCGCCGTTTCGTATCCATTTAATCACGTGGGAAGCGTCCGTCTGCAGTTGTAACAATTGAGAGGCCTGTTCCAACCGTACCCTTCGCATTTCTGCGAGATCTTCCGCGTCCAATTCTCTCTCGTTTAAAAACTCGAGAAGCACCTGTACTCGCGCTGCAGCGCTGTGCTGACCATCTGCCATAATACATACTCCCGCTTCTTCCAAGACTTGTGCCAATTCCTGACCACGATGAAGTATTTGAAAAGCAGTATTCTGCATGTGAGCAACTCCATCATTATGCACACGCAACAATTGTTCGGGAGAGCCTTCTCGTGGCGGACCTTGCAATTCCTGCGCCCACATTTCTAACTGACCGCTCGCTTCTAACGCATCTCGTTCGAAAACGCGTAATCGCAAACATAATTCTAGTCTTAGCTTTTTCGTGGCCCACAAATCTTCCAATTCTTGCCGCAGACTCGCCAATCTATCTAAGGCCGATTCCACCGCCGATATCGAGCCCGTTGTGTCGGGTGCATCAGTCGCTTCGCGAAGTTCTTGTAGCAAAGCTTCGCCTTGGGCTATTGTCGAAGCACATGCTTCAAGACAAGACGATCTATGTTGCGCGCATTGTTCCAACAATCTTTCCGCCGTCTCCAGATTCTCCGCTACCTCATCCTGTTGCATTTCTTGACGTAACTCATCTACCCACCCAATGAGCTGCAAAGTAAATTTACATTGAAAATGGCATCACGCATGCATGTGTGTATACGCAAACATATATACGTGTTTTTTTACAGGCTACCGCACTTGGTGTAAACATCCCTACATATCGCGATAAATGATGATAAAAATATACCTCTTTCTCGTGAGTGTAAAATACCACTGCAAGATCTAATCTGCGACGTCGTTGCTCGACTCTCGCTGCAAAACTACTAACGTGAGTCTCCAATTCTTGTGCCACTGCGTATATCTCGTCGGGCGCGCATTCACCCGTGTGAGCGAGTTCTTCGGCAGCGGTTAACAATTTGGTTGCATTTGTATAAGTATTCTGTAAATAAAAAATATATACATTAAAGCATTCTTAATAAGAATTATAAGTATGATTATGATTATTATATTGAGATAATATAATAATAAAAATAGAATAATATAAAATTACTTGTGCAACATTTTCAAAATGTTCATGACTTTTTTGATAGACGCGCGCTTTCTGTAGGTTACGACCTACACCTGTATTTTTTCTAATGAACACTTCGCCGTGGTTCGTCAGCCAGTCGAGAACTTGTTTTACATCTTCTTGAAACAATCTAAAAATTATAATCGTATGCATCACTATTCATACAATAATAAATGTAATTTTCACTTTCATACTTTAATGCAAGTCGTTGATGAAGCTTGACTTTGCGGGCGTGCCAACGAGCTTCCAACGCTCTATGATGACCAAGAATCTGATGAATAACAGCTAATACATGGGATGCACCTTCACTGTAATCAGCCGCCGGATTACCGCTCGTACCGGTATAACTATCAATATTATGTCCATCTTGACCCTATGTGAATCAGATGTAAATTGTGATATCTTATAATCTAATAATATAATTTAAAATGTAAATTAATCATTAGTTGGTTAAATAATGTTGCATGCATTCCATGCAATCAATATCTCATATGAATAATATTACCCTAATAAATTTATATAGACTATATAACATGATTATAGCATAAGCATATACTGTGTACACACACACACACACACACACACACACACGCACACGCACACGCACACGCACACGCACACACACACACACACACACACACACACACGTACATGTACATGTATATTAATTTTGCTAAATAACAGCATTTATAGAATAATCCCTATTTTTTATCCCATGCAAAGGATAGTTTAATTAAAAGAAAAAGTATAATTGTTAATGGAAAGAAATAAAGAAAGCACTTGCAATTTTTTTCTCATAATTGTAATTATAAATGTTTTTGATAAACTTAACAATTAATATTTGCCTGTTTTTAATCCATTATTTATATTAACAATCAAATTATTTATTTTAAAAAGATGAAACGCACAAATAAAAATAAAAAGACTTTAATAATGCAAAAAGAGGAAAAAAGGAAAAACAACAATAATTGTTCCTATAAACACCAATTAACGTACATGTTTTCTGGCGACATGATCAATTCCTTGCGGTTGATTACAGACTTGCACAAGATGATCCAGTTGATAAAGAAGCTTCTTACTCGTACTATGCACCTAGATAAGAATTTTATCCAATCCCGTTTGAGAAACATTTGTATACACAACATTTGTGTAAAAATTTACTTAAATCAAAGTCTATGTGATATATGTATATGGCACATACAATAATTTGAATTATTTTTATCAAAGTTTAAATTTTTTAAATAAGAACAGAACAGTTAAAAATTGTAGATTAAGAAATATCGATAATGATGAACAAATAAATGTGCGCCAATGTGTAAAAAAAACTTATTTAAGAGTACTGAGACGCGCCTGGGTTATAAAAAGGAAATTACATCAAATGTTAATTATTGCAGAGAATTTGCAGATAGATATTTCCAATAGCACCCAAATACCAAGCAAGTAATGAATTCTATTGCCTGAAAGCTTTAAAAACTGAAAATTTCTCGTACATAATCGACGCGAAATGTATCCAACCCTGAAGAACGGGCGTTCACATTATGACATACTTGCAGCATTGAACCCAGGCCGCTCAATAATGCTTGATATGTATTGTAAACCTGTTAAATATCAAATAAATTTACAGTACATATAAAAAAAAAATTTATAAAATAAAAATTGTGTGCGTTGATTTGTGACAAAAACGCAAAAGGATAATTTTGTCCACTGTGCCAAATTTGTGACAAAATCAATCATGTTAGATAAAATATATACTACTAAGTAGGATAAAATTTACCTCCGTATATGCCTGACACATTGCCTCGTAAAGAGTTTGATGCTGGCGAATATGAGACTCAAGTACTGGAATTTCATTAGGCAGATTGCTAATTTCGCACGCTTGACTCCAACCAGTTACATTGTCGACATACTGTTCTGCTTTATGATGAAACACTACACTTAAACTAAGTACCGCGGTACGTTCGTCGAGACCCGCGGCGAATTCCTTCCAAGCTCGATCTAGACGACCCGCCACTGCTCGTACATGTCCAGCCGCATAATGTTGCGTCTCCAATAATTTACCAGCCATTGTGAGGATTTTATTTATATTCACATAAACATTCATTGAACTCATTGTAAAATGTTTATGTTCCTCTTGCAAATTCTTAGCCAATTGATACGAGCGACCAATCTCCACATAACTAGCGAGAAACGCCTCTCGGTTGTGACAAATCCAATCAAACATTTTTTCACAATCCTGTTCGAATAACCGTAGCTGAAAGCACTGATCCAGTTTCATCTTCTTAATATGCCATAGTTGTAATAGATGCTGCTGCGCGGCATGCACGGAATCCAAATGCTGTATAACCAGAGTAGCTAGTGCTCGTCCGTCAGAATCCACGCAACTTGCCGCACCATTGTCAATACTTCCTCCTTCTCCCCCAGTTGCTGCTGTACCTGAGAATACATTTATATGTATTACATGCTGTGTATATTTCAGACTTTTGACATTATTACAGTTATTTTTATCATGGAAAAAAATTTATGTCTATCCATAATAAAAATATTTGAGAATCACAAGCTAACTATTATTAAATCGCTGAAGAAGGCGTTGTCCAACAACTTCGATATCTTCTACTGGAACTTTCATAATTTTCTTTTTCATTTCGTTATGTAGATCAATGCCATGCTTAGCTCCTGCAACATCATCAGCAAAATCATTTCGACTAAGATCTTCTTGCAAGTCATCTAATCGATCGAGAAGGTCAGCTGCTTGCCACGTAAAATCTTCTACAACTAATCTAGTATCAATCCATTGAGCATGATCATATTGCAAAGATCCATCTAAATCTGAGGTGAGTTGAGAAGGATCTATAACTTTTACAAGAGCTTCTAAGCTGATTGTATTAATCTGAAAGTAAACATATTTTTTTAATATTACTTAGACAATTTATTTAAAAATATTTGCAAACAAATAATAATATAAATATATAAATAATTATTTAAAATAATATGCAAATATACTTACTTCAAAATTATATTTCTTCTGTTTGCCTAATGAAGTTCTCTGTTTTTGCCAAAAGTTTTCTGGTTTAATGAGAAAAGCGACATGAACTATACGATGAAAATGCTCATGTAATACCTAAAAAAATGTTCACCTTAATTCTATGTCACCTGATATCTTTCTCTGCATAAGCAGAGAACAAATAATATTCAAACATTCATTAATGATGACAACCTTCAAAATGGGTTTGACCGAGTCCCAAGTAGTACCACGCATATCCACAATTACAGTAAATCGTAGGCCTCTAGCTTCATCGCTTGGAATAGCAAATAAATATTGTAGGAGACGTCTATAATCTTCAGGTTTCGCACGTTCGCGTCTCGGTGTACTTGGAAACAGAAGCACAGGACCCCCTCTACGATCTCGTCCACCTGGTAGTATTGCCAAACGTTCTTGCAACAATGGCAATACTTCTGCCGCTCGTGTACCATCCATTATTTTTACTTTTTATTAAATTGTCATGACCTGTTTACATTGATAGATAAAACATATCGATAAACTATTATTTTTTAAACTACTGTTTAAACTTACTACTTTTAGTTACTACTTTAAACTACTGTTACTTTATAATATAAAGATTATAAAATGAAGAATGTTATATAAATATAAGTCGATAATAAATCTGTGCATGTTTCTAAATAAAAACCGCGTCAAATTCCTGTCTTTAATAAAAATAGCTATATAATTATACATTTTGGCTCAACTTCAAATTATAACTGTTTAAATGAATTGATCAGCATATAGTCTCGAAGAAAAAAGAATACGAAATGTAAAGTAACTGTTCAGCTTTACAAATACATTCAATGAATAGTCAAATTCAAGGTCACATATACACCCATGTACAAATATATTACAAGAAATCTACATCCCATATAAATTTCTATCACGGTACAACTCCTTATGGGAAAGCTCGTTGATGCCGTAACATCGGAGCGGAATGCGAAACGCGAGAACCGTTGTTTAGTAGCGTGAGTGCGAATGCGACGAATAGCTAGTAATCGCAAGCATACTCTTATCCCTTCCAAGTCCCCCATCAAAATACTATCACTCTATTCAGACGCTTTTCGCGATTCAGGCTTTACAGACGGTCAAATTAATGATAGGCGTAATATCTTGAACGCGACAATAAAATAAAATATTAAGAAGAATTACGCACACGCACATATCGCACACATAATATCAATCGTTTTATTTCTCTACATGTAACGGTCTGTCACAAATACTGCCTACATACGAATGTTTTCAATGCGATCCTATCATTTTGGCAGATAGCAAAGGATATTACAATCACGCGCCGTCATTTTGCGACGCGAACGAATCGTCGTGTTTTACATTCCGTTGGCGTGCGCGAAAAATCGCGAGATAAACGAAAAATTTATCGGTTTTGCTTACCCGTAAAAAGTCCGGTTGTCCGGTTACGGCGATTCCAGCGTCTCTGTTCTTTGTCGTCGTGTTATCGAATTTCTTCTCGAGGCTAGATTACCATTCATATTGTCGCTTTATCGACACGGTTAAAACCACCTCGAGCGACCTCGAGTATGCGAATAAAATTCCGAGAGCACCGCTGCCATGTTCAAATCATAAGTTTTCAGCAGCTTCACTCGCCAATACTGTCCAAGGGGACAGCACGAAGCACGAGTCGCGCGATGCGTTCGCACGAATTATTGTATATATGTACTTATTTGCAACGTTATATTTAGGCTACCACTTGGTTCTACTTAACCCGGCTCCACAATAGGTGTAGTAGGCTTTAACCCCTAAGAAATTAACCAATCATATTCGGTTATTCTTCTCACATTCAACGGTGATTGGTTAATTTCTTACGGCTTAAAGTTTACTGCATCTATTGTGAATTCGGCCTGAAAGAGATCACCGTTTCTCGAAATACGCTTTTTCTAACTCATACAGCAGCGTTAATTGGGTCCATTTTAGAACCGGCGGAACTACTATTTCATTTCAAGTGTAGAGAGATTTCTATTAACCTAACCTAATTATACGGTCCAAGCATTTTCAAGATGGAATTTATACAATCTGCAAATTATTCGGAAAGTTCGGACGAAGAAGACGATGTAAGTTGAAATGATTATATTAAAAAATATAACACATGTATCTGGGTATAAAATATTATTTCACATGATGTTATTCGTTATTTTTATGAAAGCATTTTTATTTTCGGATCTCGGATTTTTTGAACACCCTTCGCACGACAGATACCAGGCCCATAGTAGAATTTCGAATTTATATGTTCTTAAATAAGAGAATACATATTAGATTTCTATTAGTTTCAGCCAAGGAAGCAAAAAAAGAAAGGAAATAAAGACTTTGACAGTAGCTTCGAATTTATAAGCAGTGCAGCTGAATACAATCAGGATCCTTGGAATGATCTGAGCAAATATATTAAACGTAAAGCAAAAACGAAATTAGATGATAAGATAAAGAAGATTCGAAAAGAATATAGCAAAGAGGTGTGTGATGTTGTTATCTATATTATTTAAAAATTATAATAACATGCAACGTACATTGTATCAAATATTATTACAATTTATATGAAATTACTTAGAAGGAATTTGTTATTATATTTGTTAGGATGGAACAGAGGATGATCCTATTAAAATTGAACCAGAAACAGATCAGAATGATGATACTATTTCCCTATCTGAGGATGAGCTCAAAAAAGGTACATATATTCAATTTATTTACACGATAAAACAAATTTGTAAGAATTATGAATTCTATAGGTATTATTTATACTTATACAATATAAAATTTAATTATATATTTATTATAAAATATTTATATATTTTTGAGATTGTGTAAATAAAGTGTATATATCTTATTTATTAATTTATTGTAGATACTGTTAAGACCAAGGAAAAGAAAAAGAAAATAAAAAAACTTGTTAAAGAAAATGATGAAGAAGCACTTGATTTTGAAGAATATACAGATTCTCAAACATATTCTACATTTTATCAAATGAATTTGTCTAGGCCTTTGTTAAAGGTATACAATATATAATAATTAGTAATTACTAAAATAATATAGATATATATATATATATATATATATATATATATATATATATATATATATATATATATATATACAATAATATATTTAATATATAAAAAAATAACTGAACTTGAAAAAAGTTTAATGTAAAAGATGCTGATTGATTTTTACAAATTTTTAGGCTATAACAGCAATGAATTTTGTACAACCAACTCCCATACAAGCTACTACCATTCCTGTAGCTTTAATGGGTCGTGACATTTGTGGTTGTGCAGCGACAGGCACTGGAAAAACTGCGGCTTATATGCTCCCAACTTTGGAGAGATTATTATACAGGCCACTGGATGGCCCTGCTATTTCACGTGTTCTTGTACTCGTACCTACTAGAGAGCTGGGAGTACAAGTTTATCAAGTAACAAAACAGCTAACTCAATTTACAACAATAGAAGTTGGTTTGTCTGTAGGTGGATTAGATGTGAAAATACAAGTGAGTTATTTTGTCTCTTTTGTATAAACTTCTTTTATATAAATTATCTCCAATCGGATAATAAATTTACATATTTTTATAATGTAGGAAAGCGTATTGAGAAAAAATCCAGATATTGTAATAGCAACTCCTGGAAGGTTAATTGATCACTTAAAAAATGCACCTACTTTTTCATTAAACAGTATAGAAGTATTAATTCTAGATGAAGCTGATAGGTAAAAAATAATTAATATAAGAATATATACTCGTATACATACATACATACATATATACATACATATATATATATATATATATATATAAAATTTAATCTATATATTTAATTTAAGAATGTTAGATGAATATTTTGCTGAACAAATGAAATACATTGTTAAACAATGTGCAAGAACCAGACAGACTATCCTGTTCTCTGCTACTATGACTGAAGAAGTCAAAGATTTAGCAGCAGTATCTCTTGATAAACCTATTAAAATATTTGTGGATAGCAATCAAGATGTAGCCTTTAACTTACGCCAAGAATTTATTCGGTAAGTAAATTCCATTTATAATAATATTTTTCATATTTTTTATTACTCTCTCTTTTTTACTTTCAACAAATGTGATTTCAGCATACGTAAAGAAAGAGAAGGAGATCGTGAAGCAATTCTAGCAGCATTAGTTTGTCGAACTTTTCATGATCATACCATGATTTTTGTACAAACAAAAAGACAGGCCCATAGATTGCATATTTTATTGGGATTATTAGGCTTGAAGGTAAATCAATTTTTAATATTAGTGAAATTAGTAATTACATTTATATATTTTATTTCTTCTTTTCTCATGCTTAACTAGGTTGGAGAACTTCATGGTAATCTCACACAACCACAACGACTGGAAAATCTTCAGAAATTTAAGGAGGAAGAAATTGATATTTTATTAGCAACTGATGTTGCAGCAAGAGGTTTGGATATAAGCGGTGTAAAAACTGTGATTAATTTTGTGATGCCTGCTACTCTACAACATTACATACACAGGTATAATTTCTAATTAACACAGTTCATATTCCAAAGATATAACAAAAAAAAAATTTTATTTGTTATTATTAGAGTTGGGAGAACTGCAAGAGCAGGCCGTGGAGGTGTTTCTGTATCGTTAGCTGGTGAACAGGAACGTTCTTTAGTGAAAGAAATTATTAAGCAAGCAAAAAATCCAATCAAAAATAGGATAATACCACCTGACATAATAGAGAAATACAATAAGAAATTAGAATCGCTGGAAACAGATGTAGAAAGAATTTTACAAGAAGAAAAGAACGAGAAAGAATTGGCTAAGATAGAGAATCAAGCTAATCGTGTTGAGAAGTTACTTAAAGATGAAGATGTCAAGGGATGTCAGAGAAGTTGGTTCCAAACTAAAAACGAAAAAAAGAAAGAAAAAGGTAAACAAGAGAGTTGTGTGACACACATTTTAATATATTTTACGTTCTATTCTCTATTACTAGTACACAATCGCATAAACTACTGAAATTTCTGGTATACTTTCAGATAATCTTCGATTAAGTAAAAAAAAAGATCACAAAAATAAAAAGCGTGAAAAGGAACCTTCTAACATAGTGGAAGAAAAAAAGAAGAAAATGCAAAACGAACCTAAGAAGGATACAGCCGAAGATAGAGCTAAAAGAGAATTAGAAAAGATAGCTGCCTATCAAGCGCGATTAGCCAAAAAGAGCAATAAGCAAAAGAAGATCAGAGTAGTTATGGATGAATATAATCGTGACTTTAATAAAAAAGGTATAATTTTGTATTATTTTATAATATCAAAAGAATTTCTCTCTTCTAACAAATTGTTATTTCAGGATCATTGAAACGATCAAGATCGTCCTTTGCCACTGATCTAACGGACACGAGCAAAAAAGGTGTCAAAAGAATGCGATATGAGTGAGTATATTTTTTTATTAAAATTGAAAGATAAGAAAAGATATATTTCTCTCTCTCTGTCTATATATATAGACAGAGAGAGAGAAATATTTATATCTTTTCTTATTTTATATATATATATATCTTTATATAATGTATATTATACAGTGTATATTAATCTTTATTATGTATTTTAGGGCAAATGTTATAAAAAAACAAAATACATTTAAGATGCAACGAAAAAATATAGCAAGAAAAGGCCAAAAAATATTTTCTAAAAAACGTTAATTTTATAATGTAGCATAATTTTATAATTAAATACATGGCATATTATTAGATTTGTGTGTTTTATTATAGAATGATTATACAATACGCGTTACGTTTCACAGATTGACAGATGAATAGCACTGATTGATTGTTTAATCAGATTATGTATACTTTTCATAGTTTATGACCTGTTTGAAAAAATTGCAGTACTATGCAGGGAAATAATTATATACTTGCAAAGATATCTTTTCAACAGAGAAGTATGAATAATATTTGCTGATAGAAATATATACCTCTAGTGAGAGAAAAATGATATGAAAAAATATATATTAATGACAATATAAAAAAAATAACATAAATATTTTTATATTTTCACAAATCTGAAAAATTACGTAGTAGTTGAACATTGCATTGTACTGTAATTTCTGTGAAAAGATAATAGATACGTTAATTCTATAATTATTAATACGATTTCAATCATTCATCATCATTCATGAATTCGTTCGCAATTTGCATTCATTTTTAGATCTAATGTAATATTAAATGCTTAAATTTGATAATTATAATGTTGAGAACTTAAATATTTCAAAACCTAGGTCCATTTGATTTAAAATTTAAAATTCATATTCAAAAATATTTCTATTCGAATATTTAGAAATATTTAATAAATAATATCGAAACAATAAACGTCCTTTTACACATGTGTACTAAAAATTGCATATACATTAATTTAAATTAAGGTATTACACAATAATGGTTTGCAATCGATATAATTTTAATTTTATGTTTATTTATAAATACAAAAGTTGAAGGTTTTCGCACAAGTTTTCGCAATATTCCTTTTTTCATTATTACACATGTAGGTCATACTTAATGTGTATCAATTATAATAATCGCGACTAAAATGTGGCGATAATCGTATTTGTTAAAAACCAACAACTTTGGATCACAAAGCCAATAAACACACAACTTCTTATTTAATATATGTTTATGCAACAAAACTATAGTGTTTTCTTTTGTTGTTAAAGTGACGATATATTTAATATATCTGGATATATTTCTTTTGCAGAAAATGGAGTTGTATGTGCTTAAATCGTTTATTAATGTTGACAATATTGTTTATATATATACTTGCTGTTTAAACAGAATACTATTTTTCAAGCAAAACAATGTCGTAATTAGATGTTTGCAAAGTAAAAAGAAACAAAAAACAATCTTTATCTCCTAATGTAAAAGTGAATGCATATCAAGTAAACAACCAAATGCGAAAAAAGAAAGAGCATCCAATCCAAGAAATACAGTAATTAAAAAAATACATTATAATTTATAAAAATTTCTCATGTTCACATAGTTCTCAAATTTTGTAATTCGTAAAATTAAGGAGAAATATGAATATATAATTCAGTTTTTTGTTATCAATATGAAACAATTTTACGAATTCGTATTTACCTGTGAAAAATTGATAATATTTTTGTTCCACTTCTTTTTTTTTCTTTACTCACAAGTTGCAAGTCCAAAGAGATTTCTGCATTGTAAGCCTGACATTAATGTGTCATAATCTTAATATCTTACATTCTAAAGATACACGAACGACTTAGGTTTATTAATCGTTATACATAACCAAAATATTCTGTTTTCTAATTTATAAAGTATTTTTTAGATCCTTTAATTTTTTTTCTTATCCTCACATACTCTTTAAGTCTTTCCCCATCCCAATGTTCCCCGGGTATAGTCCAATCACTGAATTATTTATTTACTTTATCCGATTCCCTTAATGCCCTCTTTGCCGGTGGTTCTTCAATCTAAAAGTAAGTGTAGAAAATAACTATAATAATCTGAAAGATGTTTTATCAATATTTTCAAGAAATTTCGCTTTAAGGCAAAAATCAACTTACTTCCTCTTCCAAGCCAGGTAATTGAATCCTGGTCTCTGATGCTTCGGCAGGCTGCAAATAAATTTATTTAAACAATCAAACATGTTCACATCTAAATATTATTTAAAAGAAAGTCTTCACAAAAGCATACATTATTCTAACATCATATCCAAGTTACCTGTGCATCGATACATTCCATTTCTCCAATTTGCAGCTTGAAATCATTAAAATTATACATATTCGAAGAATTAAATGTGGTATTTTTCACAATTAATTTTTGTAATCTACTATATATATCTCGTCATTTAATGAATTTAAATGTCTATCATGATCTATGTCTATATTTAATTATGAATTAAATTAAGCAAATTAAATAAGCAATCGTAAAATTGTTTTAAAAATTATCTTACCCTTGCATCTGTTTCATTAGGTCCAATGCCCACTTCCTTTTGTTGTTTAGATTTAGTTCTGCGCTGTGGTTTCTCATTGAGTGTATGTGTACTGTGGAATGATCCTTTTCCTTTTGGATTCGTCATATTCACTTGCAATTCCGCGGGTAAATAATTTTTAGTATTAGCCACCATATCGTCAACTCGTTTAAAGTACATTGTGGGTATTCGTGTCTCACTTGGAAACTCTTTCATATCGAAATTAGTAGTCTTTGTGTATATTACATTCATTGCCAAATCACAAACGGCCCATAATTTCTATGTATGTGTATAAAAATAAAAATTAATTTACTGCTGAATTATTTTATGGGAAAAAGAATATCAAAAATAATATATGATAATTACATAATTCATTGCATTGTTCTCAGGGTTAAGCGCGTCCTTATGACTTTTCATACGTTCCACAAGATTTTTGTAAAATCCGTAACAATAATATTCGTTCTTTGTGATGAGGGGTTCCAAAATGAACCAGAGACACTGTTGAATAATTTTTAACTGGCTGACCATTATGTGGCTCGTAAATTCGGGATCATGCGCGAGAATAGCTACCGCAAAAACCAACATGTAATCTGGCAAAATATGGGGTAATTGACCTGTAAAATTATAAAATAGCAAGAATTTTTAGAGCAATAAAATAGTAAAAGCAATACTAAAGAATTTATTTCAATTATCTCTTATTATTTAACCTCTTACCCATAGCTCGCTCGACAGTACCCAAAGAAAGTGTCTTCACATAATCCCTCCTTTTATTTATGTCTGTTTGCATATATGTTTTCAATAAACATTTTAACCTTTTGTCTTGTTCTTTGCCGGCTAGTGCGTAATATCCCATAAAATCCAGTGGCAAACATTTATTTGGAATTCCTCTTACAAGACCTTTGTGCAATTTATTACCAAAGGCTTCTCTGACTTGAGGAACTTCATCCTATATATCAAGTCAATATAATAAAATAAATTTTATTAATTACAATCAAAACTTTTTTATTACTATATTAAATGTAAAAAAAATATATGTTTATACCAAACGTACCACCATGAGTTGTGAAAGATTATAAAACTGTTCTGCGGTAAATTGATCTCCGACGCCCTTCTGCTCGCATATTTTCAACATTGAACAACCCGCTTGCAATCGTAACCAACTCATTTCAGCTTTGCTCAGTCGTCCCTGCGACAGCAGATCTCCTTTGTTTACCATAAAGGCATTCAACATTCTGAACGTTTTTTGCGCCGATAACACGTCACTCTTTAATCCTAACAGCCAACGTGCCATGCACTTCAAGCCTTCCAATCTGCATCGTGTCTCTTCAGGTAATTGATCCTCTCTACACCAGTCTCCCTCAATAATTTCAGAGGTTTGCTCGCTGCTTTCCTTCACTAGTAATTCTTTAACTATCTACAGAAATAAAGATTGTGTCTCGTATATAACAATTGTGTAAAGTGCCCAGAAATTCGTTACTGTTACTTTGTTTTCACTTACTTTTCTGGAAACCATATTTTTTATTTGTATTTGATATTTGTCCGGCAAATTATATGCTATATGACCTAACGTAACTATAGACGTTCGATAATATTCCGATGTCGGTGTTAGCGTGTTCTTAATTCTCTCAATAATTTCGGGGAAGATCGTATCGTGAATGTTAGTCATGTTAACGAATAAACATCTCACGGCCTGTTTTGCCTGCTTTGGTGTTCCCGTTTCAGCGAAGTTCTTGCATATCGGTACCATAAGATTCATGATATCTGGTGCTACATCGCGTAAAGGTTTGTATTTTCCCAAAAACGTGAAGATGGAGAGAACTAATGGTGCTACCATTTCGTCCTCTAATTCGAGCAAATTGACCAGTTGCATTAAAATATCGTTATGCAGGAAATGCGAGCCAAATACAAACGACAGCATCTAAAATATTTTGGGTAATGTAGGCCTCTAATTAAATATAATTGCAAAATATAACTACAAAATATAATTTTAATTTATTAAAAATGTTTAATAAAAAAAAAATATATATATATATATATATATATGTATATATATATATATATATATATATATTGGATAATACTATCAGATACTACAGAATAACAATCCAAATCGAAAAATCCTGAACTATTTTTTGATCTGAACTTTCTTTTCATTGTTATACGATGTTAAAGTTAGTTAATCAGCGGCTGTCTATACATCAGAAAGGCGTCTCGCTACTCCGACTCGCGTCACCTTTTTTGTTTTCCATTGTAGACAGATGCTGATTAGTTAATTTTAACATCGAACATTATAACAACGAAAAGAAAATTCAAATAAAAAAATCAGGGCTTTTCGATTAGGATTTTGTTGTTCTATATTTGATAGTATTGTCCACATACGTTTATTTAGTTACATCCTGTGTATATATATATATATATATATGTGTGTGTGTGTGTGTGTGTGTACATACATACACATATATACTTACTACTAATAATCTCAATCCTTTCTCGCCGGCATTATTTGGGTTAAGGCCGACCTCTTCTATCACGTTACCTCCCTTCAAACAATCTAAGACGTATCCTATCAAAACCTAAAAAAATTTTCTTGTAAAAATTTTTCTTCATAAATTATATATATATATATATATATATATATATATATATATATATATATGATAGATATTTTCGAAAATAAAATGTTTACCCTAATTGCCTCTTCATCAATCATAACAGAGCTTACTCTTTCAAGTAGCATCTTAATCGTGTTGTAATATAAATTAGTCATTACAGGCTGTCCTAATTTTTTGAGGACTTTAGTTATCGTTTCAGCACATTCCTTACAGGAAACATTTGGTTGTACGATTATCTCCATTTCCTGCAATAACCTAGCATCCTTCTTCATGTGACCGCTAAATTTTTGAAGAAACTCTTGCACTTTCATAGGATCTGGCAAAAAGCGGGATATCTGATGAATCTTCGTCACTAATTCGTTTTTAGCATCTGTTTTCTTCACGAGATCTATCCACTCAACTACTGCTCTTCGCACACTAAATATATACATAATCAATTTGCATCAAAATATAAAATGTTTTTTTTTATGATCATATACAAATTAAAATAATTAATGTATAACACATACGCAAGCTGATGCTTCTGAAGTTCCACGAAAGCTTTGGAAGCATAATCATCAATTGTACCTAGGAGATGGTACAATTTTTTCATTCTTTCCTCAGCAGGTAGTTGATAAGGTACTAAGCATGTATTTAATAGTCTCTCCACTAACAATCTATCTTCCATGCCTGCCATATAATAACCATGCAATATTTTATCTTTTATCCATATAACTGCTTTCTTTGTTGCCTGTGGCACATCTGCATCATTCAAATGTTTCTTGTATATCATAGCTAATCCAGACATCGCCTCTTTTCGTATTTTAAACTGAAAATATAATCATTAGTAAGCTCAAGCTATAAGTTGTAATGTTTAATTTGAAACTTAAACAATTTCATGGATTTAATATTTTACTTTTTTGTCCAATGTTCTTTCTTTGACAAATTCAAGCAAATCCTCACTATCCGACACAACTTCGAAGTCTCGTCTGGCAGTTGTTACAATAGCCATTACGACTTCATAACGGACACTTTCATCAGCGTCGTGTTGCCTTAACTTCAAAGTATCTGTAATATCCTTCCTCAATTCCGGATGATTTAGCAAGAAATGCATTGAATACTGCACACATTTAATACGAATGGATACACTAATATCATTAAATCGTCCTAGAAATGCTCTCCATAACTGTGTATGCTGTACAGCCAATTGCGAACCCTTTTCAGAGAACATTCTCGCTAACAATGCCACAGCACCCAATCTTTCAGTCTCGGAGGAGGATTTCAATTTGCACTCTAATTGTGGAAGGACGGACAGCAAGACACTCGGACATATGTGATTCAATTCGTAAATCAGATCATACACCTTCTTGCAAATCTGCAAACTCTTCTCCTCCTTGCCCAGTATCAAGACATGATTGAAGAACTGTAAAACGCGTAATATATGTTTACGGGAATGCGTACATTCGTTTCTTGACGAAAATCTTTCACTTTCTCGTTACTCACTGCTTGAATGTATGGTTCTAATGTATCGCTACATTTAATCACCAGCTCTTTAGCAAGCAAATACGCATTCTTTTTCTGTGTTTTGTTTGGCTCTACAATATTCATGAGTATAATATCCAGAAGTTCGTTGCTGACAATATCCGATTCGGTAATCAGTGGGCATAAAACATCCAGCATAAAGCTTTTAACTTTGCCAGAATGTTCATCGCTAAAAACAGATTACATTGACCACATTATATTTGTAAAAATTTTAACAGTTGTTTTCTCTTTTTCATTTTCAGATGTACTTACTTTACAATTTTGAACATGAGAGAAAATAATGCACAAAAAATCTCTTGGCAATCCTCTAACTCAAAGCACATATTAAATGATTTGACATAAGCTAAATTCTCAAGTAGGTAGAAATACCTCTTAAAAGCAGGATCTTTAGGATCTTTTAAACCTGCCAGTTGCTTAATAAGAAATAAGAATATTGTCTTGACCTAAAAAGTTATATTAAAAAAAGCAATGTTAAATTATTTTATACAACTTAATTTATATTTATTAATTTAATTTATACAAATATAACAAAATTATTTTACATTATTTTATTATTAATTAGAATTCATATCTTTACCTGATCAGCATCTTTATAAGGAGCCTCTGGTGCATAAACTCTTAAAACATCTGCAATGCAGCAAGCAATTAATAGTTGTACATCTTTACTCTGATGCATCAGAAAGTGCTCTTCTGCCAAATGTAGTGCAAGTGGAATATATTGTTGGTACATTCCTTCATCTTGTCCCATAGCTTGTAGCGTGTGCGCTAGTGTCTATACAGTTATTACATTTTAATGTTATATATTTTTGTACATAATATATATTTACTCATAGCAACATAAGATGTCACGCAAATACCTTGAGTCTTCTGATTAATTCATCTGGACCTAAATCTTCACTAACCGATCTACACCCTGCTGGATATACTATTTCTGACATGGTGGTTACTTGATAAACCAATTAAATGTAACAAGCAGTTTATTTTTAATATATTCTAAAACACGGTCCAAATTCTGCAACATAATAATATTTATTTATAATAATATTTATTTTATATATAATTAATTTTTATATTATATTTCATAGTATATAATTTAAATTTCAAAAAGATTTATAATACAGGAAAAATATGACTAATATTTTTAATGATTTTGTTTCCTTTATATGTTAATATTAAATAATAGTACTGATATCTCATCTCATATGTATTCTACTTCTAAAGTATAATCATGTTTTAGAAAATATGACATATGCATAATATTTAAAGGTAAAATTTGCATAAATTTATATAAAGCTACCAAAAATATTACATTATATTTTAAACAGCACCTTCCATATATGTCATATTATAACTTTTTATATAACACATTTCTAATACATCCTAAATCACATTTTGTGTACTATAACAATAAATATTACCATAAAGTATATTTGCAATATAATAGTATAAATGTAGGATATTGTGGCAAAAAATATTTGTGCATTTTGATATATTGTAGAACAAGGATATGGATGTGATAATGATCTAAATACTAGACACTATAACAACTGCAAATACTCTGTCAATCTTTGCAGACCGTCAAGTCTCTCTATATATGATACAGCTTTTAATTTATTTTACACAGGACATGAAGAAAAAAGTTCACTTTATTTATAAATAGGCGAGTGAAAGTATTACCAAAGAAAAATATATATTAAATGTCATAATAATACATTAATAGACGTAGTATTGTTAAAGAAATTTTTCCTTTTTTTTTCAGAGTGTTTCCAACTCGGAAAAGTTATTAGATTGGTTTCGAGGTTATGTGCATTCGCCGTGCACGTATACAAGCCACGACGTAAACAAGATTCTCGCGTAACGAAGTCCGCGAGAAGTTTCGGGAAACGAAAATGCTTCGGCGGAAAATAATACGAGCGATATTATTAATGCGGTTAAACATTACCTGGAGATATGCATAGGCCTGTGACACTCAAAATATCAATAAAGCAAATATATCTGACGAGGAGGTCTCACTGCACAGTAAATCGCTTCTTTCGGAGAGTTCACTGTCCAGACGAACAAGTCGCCAATTTTCGATTCCTTAATTTACTAAGTGCGCGCGTATCGTCTGCGACACAATTTGCGCAATTTTCTCGAAACACTTGGCATGGTCACAACGACTGAAAATGTCAGCGAAGAAACAGTGGCGGAATCGGTTTCAATACGCGGTTAAGCGTGTCAAAGGACGCGAATTCGTTCGTCTGAAGTTGCCGACCACGGCGATGCGATGATGCGATGCGTCGCTACATCACCAAAGTTGCATTCGAAAATTTATACTCGCCAGAATAGAATAGCATCCGATTGACCAATAAGAATAAAAGAGGCCGAAAATTTCTTTGTCTTGATTGGTCAATCGTAATCCTATTCCACCTAACAATTAGATTTACGAATGCAACTAGGTCCGACTTGATTCCTCAAATCCTATTGGTCGACGCCCGGCGATCGTATGGCGCGAAGTTGCTGCTGTTTTGTACGATTTATCTCGACATAAAAGCTTTTTGACGTTTTCACAAGTCGCGATAGCATTTTCGTTTAATTAAAGCTAGCCAATGAAACGTTTTCTTCGTCAAATGTATACTCGCAGAGCGAATCACATTGCGTGTTTGTATTTTCACAAGTTATTTTAATAGAAAATTTTTAAATCATATGGTGCGAATAACTATCGTACGTATTTTACATAAATTTTTTTATTAATTAAGTTAATAGATTCTAATTTTGATTAAAATTAAATTTAACTACGCATAATAATAATGGCTGTTCGATATATTCTCCTTTCGTTATAATCGATTCAATTTCTCTTAGATGTGTACACACAACACGCGTACACATGCATATGCACATACACACACATGTCAGCGATATATAAACAGTATAGTCAGTATAACCTCCGATATTTCGAGATGCTTGGAATAAATCAGTAGAAATGTTAATACAGCAGCCACAGTTGCTCACAATTTTCCATCCAGCAACATAAAATCCATCGAACGCATCAGATATCGGTAGCATATCTTTGATAAGTATGGAACTTATGCGAAATATTATTGGCCACAAACTGAGACGGTCGCTTCTGAAAGCGCCTGCAACACGCCTGCAACACGCGCAATATGTCAGGTACCGAAACGAGATAAATGAAATTTATTTTATTGCCTTATATTACATACATTGTTAAGCATTTCGAGTAATCTTTTCTGATCATAAATAAAAAATTTATTTCAAAGTAAGATTTCATATTAATATCTATTATTATAAACTGATTTTTCTCCCTTTTTCTTTTTCAATACACTTATTTATTTATTTATATTTATATGTAAGATTATAAAAGAAAAGATAAAAAAATTTAATATTCTATGATCTATTAATCCATATAATTTATATAAAATATGAAATATATATCTTTGCTTGTAGTGTTTATGATTGATATAAGTTATAGATTATAATAAAAAGAAAAAATATTATAAGGAATACTTAATTATATACCAAAATATGACAACAATTTTTGTAGATTGGCGGAAGTTGGTAAATTGGAAACACCAAAATTACAAGGACAGTATGAAGCAGGTCAAATGATATTCCATAGGATCTTCAGTTATCGAGGCGTGATTCTATTTCCATGGTTGGCAAGAGTATATGACAGAGATATATCCAATAAAAAGAATGAGTATGTGCAAATATTTATAATTGCATGGATAAAAATATATCTACTTGCTTTTTCTATATAAATATTATATATGTAGATATCTGTATGTTTATTTTTACAGAAAGAATAATAATTCTAATAATATTGACGACAAGGATGTGAAAGGCAGAACACATACATTCTATCAAGTTTTAATTGATCAACGTGATTGTCCTTACATAGTAAGTACATAGTAAAACTGAAAAAATGTAATGATTGATTTTCACATATGTAACATCTTTACTTAACATATCTAGCGTGCCCAAACAGAGGCAGTAACTTTTCTGGGCAATGATGAGAGTAGTCGCAGCTTATATGCTATTCCTGGATTAGATTATGTTGCTCATGAAGATGTATTACCATATACTACAAATGAAAAAGTAGCTCTGCAACACGAATTGTTTGATAAATTTCTAATTTATCATCCGGGTAAAGAACCATGTTTTGTACCACAAGAAACCCTTCGAGCATGGCAGAAAAAAAATCACCCATGGCTTGAGTTGTCGGATGTACATAAAGAAACAACTGAAAATATTCGAGTTACTGTTATACCATTTTATATGGGTTGCAGGGAGAGCCAGGCCACTACTGTATACTGGGTAAGTTAAAACAACATTAAATTTTACATACAGAACAGATGTAATTGATAAATATTAATTTATATCTATCTCTTGCATTATAGTGGCGTTATTGTATCCGACTAGAAAACTTAGGTGAATTAAGTGTGCAATTGCGTGAAAGGCACTGGAGAATATTTAGCCTATCAGGTACATTAGAAACTGTTAGAGGAAGAGGTGTAGTGGGTCAAGAACCTGTGTTATCAAAAGCTTTACCTGCTTTCCAATATAGCAGTCATGTGAGTTTACAAGCTCCAAGTGGTCACATGTGGTAAGCACTGATTAACTAATTAATTTTTATTAATATGAGAATATATTATCTCTAATTATTTATTTAATAATTCTGTTTGTAGGGGAACATTTAGGATGGAAAGAGAAGATGGATATGCGTTTGATTGTAGAATACCACCATTCTCTCTAGAATCAAAAGCGGAAGAATCCACGCCTAATGTAGAAATTTAATTCTTCGGAAAAAAACAGAATTAAATAATTGTAAGCGATGACTAGCTAGTTAAACATATAACAATTGTTAGATGGTGATACTACAGTTTCAAGTATAATCAGCGAATGGATAAACTTGACTAAGTGTGAATTTTGTGATAATTTTTGAAACCAGTTTCCACAAGTCAGATTTAATAAAATTATAGTGTACATATTTTCTTCTAAAATCCTATTACAATCTTCCTTGTAAGAGATAGGAAACATCACTTCTAGTTATTCATTTCCTAATTATTTCTTAGAGTAAAATTTATTAATAAATAAAAAGACTTAAAAAGTTATCTAATTAACTTTTTAAACATAATAAGAAAGTAGTATTTATATATACAAAAAGTACTTCGTTAACATGTGTTTTACAGTTTTATTATTGTATCCTCCTTTATTTTGAAAAATTAAAAAAACAACTAAATTCTATTGCAAAATAATATTAATAAGAAATATAACTATATTGTACACAAAAGAGAGATTATATACATACACATTTGTAATTATATACATTTATATTTCAAAATCTTTTATTAATTAAAAATGATCATTTTCTCTCTATGAATATGTTTGTATATATATTAAGTTGTATAAAGTCAGAAAGAAGAGAAAAAACAAGAAATAAACAGTCCAGGAGAGCTCTCTAATTTTAAAAAATCTGGGACAATATATCAAATAAATATAGAATATTATTCTTTATAGCACATGTGATCTACACGATGACAATTACTCATATGAAGATGAATAGCATAGCGAGAAAACCAATTACCACAGAAAAAAGGCAACAATATAATTCAAGATTTTCAAGTATTAACTTGCTTTTTAGATTTGGATTTATCAACTTCTAGACTCCGAGGTTCGAAAAGCGCGCATTGTTCTATCTTTGTTATTACTGAAGGTTGAACAAGGACAGAGCGCCATGCTCATAACATAGCGTCAAAAGCGTGCTCCTCGAAGTAGAGCCCGAAGAAGAGTGAGCGAGATAGAGCGTGTAGATTTTACTTTGTCTATCGATCACGGGATAAGAGACGTGCCGGACGTGCGCCGTTTCTGTAAACGGCATTTTGAACGTAGCTTTAGCGCAGCGTGATACAACAATATACAACATACAACTTCTTGGCGTCGCCTGAGTTGCTTGGAATTGCTTATCTATATCCGTTACAATGGTTGTTTGTAAGTTACATACATCGTATTACATATGAAAATTTTTCATCATAGAAAATATGCAATATGAAATACTTATCTAAAAAAAGAAACTTGATTAAATGTGAGAACTATATGTAAGAGTGTAACTGACCAACCTTAACCTTGCCGAATTTGCCCGATTTTTTGCTCCGAAACAAGCCACACCCCTCTGGCATTATTAATAATTTTAAAATCAACATATTCATTAGCCATTATAGGATCGCGCAAATATTTACAGTAGCTTCGCGTAATAAATCTTTTCAAGGTCATGATAAAGATATGATAAAGATTTTTTTCATTCGTCATAATTCTCAATTACAATGATCCAAAATTCCATATAGCTAAATCATGTAGAATTAACACTGAACATTTTTCTTTTCTTTGAATAGGTCCTCTAACTCACGAAGTTCTTAATCATCTGCGTGCAAAGTTTTATGCCAATGACCGTAATGTGTTGGCGCAAAATGTCTGCACGAAAATGAATCCTATTGAAGCCTGTTCTTCGAGAAAAATCTTAGAGGAGACTAGTCATGTTTTCAGTCATAAGATCGAGACTGAAGGCAAACCTGTAACTAACCAGAAAAATTCTGGAAGATGCTGGTTATTTGCTATCTTAAATGTCATGAGGACTAGCATGATGAAAGAATATAATTTAGATGAGTTTGAATTTAGCCAGGCTTACTTATTTTTCTGGGATAAAGTACGTATATGTTTTATTATTACATATATGTTATTACATATATTCAATTATTACATGCAACAATATTTTTTCTATAGGTAGAACGTTGCAATTATTTTTTGCATAATATCGTGAACACTGCAAAACGTGGCGAACCGGTTGAAGGTCGTTTAGTTAATTTTTTATTGACTGATCCGACTTCTGATGGCGGCCAATGGGATATGATTGTAAACCTGATAACTAGATATGGTGTTGTACCGAAAACATGTTTCCCAGAATCATACAGTTGCGAAGGCAGCGTTCGCATGAATAGTTTGTTGAAGAGTAAATTAAGAGAGTATGCTAAAGCTCTGCGAAACATGATTGAGAATGGTGCTTCTGATGAGGAATTGAAAACGCGGATAAGCGAGCAGATGACGGTGATTTATCGAATAATCGGCATTTGTCTGGGTATACCCTCTGAGAAAATTACTTGGGAGTACTACGATAAATCAAAGAATTATGTTTGTGTAGGACCCATTGCACCATTGGAGTTTTATGAGATTTATGTGAAACCACATTATAACGTGGACGATAAAATATGCTTAGTAACCGATCCCCGACCAGGTAATCCTTATGGGAAACTTTATACTGTGGATTGCTTGGGAAACGTTGTAGGTGGAAAAACTACTCGCTACAATAATCAACCAGTGGAATTGCTGATGAAATTGTGTGCGGAAAGTATTAAAAATAACGAGCCTGTTTGGTTCGGTTGCGATGTTAACAAAAGATTAATAGATAAACATGGTATCCATGATTTAAAAACTTATAACTTTGAACTGATGTTTGGCACAGACATTCATCTTGGACTTTCTAAGGCTGATAGACTGCTTTATGGAGATTCCATGATGGTGCATGCAATGGCTTTTACAGCTGTTTCAATAGACGTAAGTATTTTAGCAAATAATTCAGATAATAATTTTTATTATAGATTATCTAACATGGGAATCTTTTAGGGAGATGGTAAGATAAAGAAATTTCGGATAGAAAATTCTTGGGGTGAAGATCATGGACAAAAAGGTTATCAGGTTGTTTCCCCTGAATGGTTCGGCGAATTCGTCTTTGAGGCGGTCGTAGACAAAAAATACGTACCTGAGGACGTGCTTGCTGTATTCAATCAGGAACCTATCGTTTTACCCGCCTGGGATCCTATGGGCACACTCGCTCATTGATGTTAAAGTAGATTTAATTAAAATGGCAAGCTATTCTAATTTACAGATGAAAGATTTGAGGCATAATATGAAAAATGAAATATTTAATAAAAATTCGATACAGCGAGTGTACAAAATATAGATATTTTATACCTTACAAGAGAATGTAGTAGTATTGATAAGTGGCTTTGTCATTTATATTCATTTTAAGTCATTCTTTTTCTATCTCTTCTTTATTATAGTATATGAAGGCAATGTTTAGTTCAATTATCAAGACTGAATGTATGAGTTACCATATTTGAAATTATAAATTATAAATGATCATTTTTTCTTTACACGTGCATAAAACTGGAGTTTCTGATCATTTGTGTAATATTTGCTAAAGTATATTAATTGCAATGTATCGCATATTTAATCTTAATAGGCAATAATATATCAATTTTGAATGGAATCCATTATAAATACTGATTTGTTTTTTAATGCTATAAACAACATCAACCTTTCAAAACCAGGAATATATATTTAAACTGCAAACAATTTTATATATTATATTACATACTTACAAGTTGAAGAATTTTCGTTATCTAAGTAAGTGTAGTAATGTATGATGTATAGAGGCATTTGTATCTCTGTATATGTTAATTTTCAAATTACATGCATATATTACAACATAAAGCAATAGAAGAATTATAAATATATATGCACGTGTATGTATAAATAGATATATCAAATTTATAATAAATACTTGCCAATGATTGATGCAAATGTTCGCACAATAGATCAATTTGCAATTTTATTACTACCTATTATTTCTTGCTTGGATTATAAAAAATATATAACATTTATTTTCTTTATTTATTTATTATTAAGAAGAAACTGTTCAATAAATTATAGAATTGTGTGTTTTTAAAATAATATATTAACATCATTTAAAAACATATATACAAAGTTCAAATTTCCTATACTTTTGAGGGTATATGCAAAGTTTTAAATGATACAGATTTCTTTTGTTTGTATTGTTTATAATTATGTCGCAATTTGGCCCATACACCCAGACACATATTTTGCAGACGCACATCCTTCTCTCTGAGTGCAAATTTGTAAATTCTCTGTATCATGTATTTTGGAGTAGTGAAGCAACCACGTTGAATTAAGCTTAAAGCAGAATATAATCTACAACGAGCAACAAGGAGAGGATTATCAAGGCGCAATGCTAATTCAAATTGTCTCACTGAAATTTTTCCTGCCATTTTAGCCTACACAAAAAAAATATTATAGATTAATTGTAGTATAGTAACTATGTAACTCGACAAAACGAAAAACTCAGCTACAACTTACACAATGTTCAAATTCTTCCCCCAATGCAGAAAATGCTCCTCCCAATGTAGACAACCAAGACATAGCACAATCAGCTTCTTGCTTTTCCAAAACCATTTGCATTAATCTCTTGTTCCTAAGAAAATAAATATGTAAAAAAAAAACTAGCTTATCATACAATTTAAATTTTAATAAGTTTATTTAAATTTAATAAGGTAATAATAAGTTAATTTAAATTTATTATAAGATCACTAATGAAACTTGCCATTTGTAATCTAAAAATTGTTTTTTTGGCATTCGCAATCTTATAAATATTATCTGTAAATATCCTTCATCAAATGCCAAGTTATCACAAGTCCACAGAAACGTTTTCAACACTTTTATAGCACTTTTACGATAAACAAATGATTTTGACAATGTTACAGTGTAAGCTGAGACGAGATAAGAATTGAGTCCCTTTGTACATAGACAAACTGGCTTTGCTACATTTTTATATGTATTTTTAACGTTATCCCCTGCAGGTCCTTTGCATCGTTCACCGATATCGTATTTAAATACTTCTTCTAATCTGACAATGATATCGTTGAAAATCATATTATTCCTATATATAATCAATCGTAGATGAACATCCATTTCCCGTCTTAATTTATGTAACTCTATATTTTGCAGTGTTATCACACTCGGTACCTTCATTATGACGTTAAAATTTATTGATTGAATTTATTCAAATGATAGTTCTCTATCTAGATTTTTGATTAATTTTATTGGAAATTGTTAAGACCAAAATTTATCTAACAAAACTGGACTTTATAAATAAATGTGAATCCCAGTGTTTGTATTCCATTGACGATTACTCGAATCGATTTGTGGAATAAGGTTATAATATCGTTTAATGTGATATGTACGCATGACATATGCATCACACAGATGATATAAGAAATGACATGCATTCAGTCTGAGATTTGACAATCATCTGCGAACGAACGTAAACGCTAACAGCGAATTTGATCGCCCTTACTATACTGCACATACTGAATTAATGCATATTAAAGGCTGTTATATATGAAGTATCTAATGCAACTGAAATCGATATAAATTTCCCTAGTCCGTTATCGCGTTAGTTATCATATCTTACGTGTGGCTGCACTCGGCACGATTTTTTCCGGAACGAAAAATTTACACATGTGTTGAAAGTAGATTTAAAACAGATTCAACGCCGCGCGATTGATAAATCAATAAACATTTCGTCGACAATAATAACCTCGACGAAAGGTAAAACATTTTCGCGCGTTTTTTGCATCTCCATTATTTATCAATCGTATTATCTATATGTATATTGTGAAACGACGTTTGCATTCTATTTAAAGAGTCTATTTAAAGGAGACTATAGCGGGGAGCGCACACTTTTGCATAAGCGCATAACCATAAACATAAAGAAATTGATTGGTCCACAAATGTATGCATAAGAAAATGAACCAATCAATTTCCTTATGCTTATTGTTATGCGCTTATGCAAAAGTGTGTGCTCCCCGCTTATGAGTTCCCGATATCGGCGTTATTCCAGAAAAATATTAAAGATACGATTTTAGATAAAAATTTAGTTCAAGGTTCTTTTCTACAACGTTTTAGCATGCAAATTTAATTAATATATGTATATCAAATCAAGTCAGTAAGACAAAATTTATCTCGATAATAACATTAAGAATTTAATTACAAAGTAATATGTTACACAAATATATCTTCGAGAATAAATTACATCATAAACAGCAACAGTATAGACGATAATTACGCTATTATATTTGCGATACAATATGTGTGTTTATATTTATGTATATATGTGTGTATACATGCTGCGCGCGCGCGCACTTTGCTTAAAGTCGGATATATATATTAGTTGTAAAATATTGCTTGTACGACTAAAAACGTCGTTTATATTAGTAATGCCGTTATATTTGAATAATATACATTATTTTTTTATATATGTATAGCAGATTATCCTATACAGCGCAGAGAATTGCAGCAACATTGCGGCAATGTTCTGTGCTGGGATGTTATTTTTTGTGTACATATATATAGAATGGAAGAATTTTGAAACGTGCCATATATGAGAAGCTTAATCCTCCGTGGATTAATATTATTTGAGAGTAATATATTGCGTAGAATGTATTTCTTATAGTAAATTCAATGATTATCGTCATGTGAATGGTCTGTGTCTGTGTTTATTTTTAAAAATATAAAATAAATTCAAATTTTATTAAAATTTTTGTAAAAAGAAATTTTGCGTTTTATTCGAAAATAAGAAAAGATCTAATGATTTCATCCAAAAAGGCTTACAAATATTTCTAATCGCGATTACTGTGTCTTATAAGAAATAATCGAAAGCAAGGCACTTAATATAATTTATTGTTTTGAATTGTAATGCAATGAGAAACGGCGAATATGTTTTATCCTTACAAATAGCCACAATCGTACATACATACATACATCATACGTATACATATATACATACATACATATATACACATGTATGTCAGTATGTGTATATGTATATTATAGGTCGCTAAGAACTTAAAAACATAAACAGAATAAGACAAAACTATTCAATAATAAAATGTATCTGCTGTTCACTTATTATTACGCGGCGTTTAGAACTTAGATTTAGAAAAATAGAGCGTAAACTATATATATTTGATGATAAAATATATATGTACGGTTTCTAGAAGATTATAATATCTCTAAATCGATGTAAAACAATATCACATTATTTGTAGTAGGAAAGTTTATCATCGGCACGATTTGCCAACATGCATTTTTTCACACCTGATATGTCGATATTGTCAAAGATGTAAGCGCAAAGCCTTGATTGCCAGAAATACATTCGTGTCTACATAACAATACTAAATTTATCAACAATATTCGTGTGTATATACATTTCATAATATATGTATTATCGTAACAATATATTGGGCTTTCAGCGACAAAAAAAATGTCGCGCAATATATGAAAGAATCAATAACAATCACAAGATCAAAAATATATCACGAGAAAAATATCAATATATGATGCAACAATTGAACTTTATACACGCAATTTAACAATCGTAAATCTATACGAATTCTTACATATATATGCTGGACGCTTACTGCTTATTATCTTTTCTTATAAGATTGCATATTCTTCCCTGAAAAACTTTAAAATTTATGCATTTATGCAATTATTATGCGATTATTAACTCATTTGTAAAATATATTTTTATACGAATTTTTTATATATTTAAAATGGAAGATACGAATTTAAATTTAATTAATAATAATAGCTTATACGAATTTATCATCCAGCCGAGGTCCGTTAATTTATTTCGTTAATTGTAAATCGATGCACAGTAGCGATTTTTCGGAAGATCCGATTACTTCTTCAGGAACTTCCGCATTTGTTTCGTCTGATGTTGCATACTATATTGTGCATTTTCAGCCTTCGTGATTAGAGTATCCAGTTTATCCAGGTGAGACACCATTTTTCGATCAAGATCAATTTGTTTTGGATGGACGCCGCTGTTTGCAGGATCGTTCGCAGCATTCGTATCATCTGACGTTTCCACCATCATCACTTCATCTGCTGCGGGTCCCGGTTCCTTTTGGACTTCCTGATTGCCATCGGGATTCGGTTCCTCGGGCTTGTGATGTGGCGTACCACTGCGAGAGCCCACCTTCACTTTGAGCAACGATCCTAGACTGCCGCAAACTGTCTATAGAATTTTTATATTTCAGGTAAGAGTTTTTTTTTACATGATCTGCGTAAATGCGTAAATGTGTAATATCGATTAGTTATAAGTTATCAGTATGCATCAAAAGTTACATTATTACGATTTCTGCCTGAAATAATTTGTTTAGCTGGTCGATAAAATCAAAGTGTAACAAGAAAAAAAACGTTATCAATTTGCGACCGGGTAAGGATATAAAGCATTCCATCATATCGGTCGTAAAAATTCCACGCTATCGTTATGACAAAATAATAATTAATTGGAACGAACATGAGCGAAATGAGCGCGCGGGCCCGCTCAACAATTAATTATCCCAAGTCACCTTGAATCTATTGAGCTTCTTCTGCGTGTTGCTCAAAATGCTGTTCAGCTCGTCCAGCCCGCCGCCGATGCGTCTGGCTTTCTCGTCCGCGTAATCCAAATCCTAGAGATAAAAATTGTTGTAAGAGGAATTATACTGTGACACGTAAACGCAAGGCGTTAATGAACTCGTGATTCGACGTCAGCGATTTATTCCCGACAATCTGGCTTGCACGTGGACGCGACGGACAGAATCAGATTCTGCCGCGTAATGTCTATCGCGAACATGATATTGACATAAGTGCATTAGGCTTTCATAGATACGTAAAGAGGTGGATGACAAAAGAATTGCACTGCACGCAAAATGTGTATTATTTGAATCGTTTTTGACATTTGCGTGTTTATTTATTTATTTGATGCGATGTTCAATCTCAAATTTTAATTCATAATTAATAAAAAAATACATTAATATAATTGTCGATGAATGTCGATTAGTCGATAAAAATTTTCTGCGCCTCTTCTCGATATGTTCTCAGCTTATGATTTATAAATTTTTATAATTCACGACTATAAAAATAAAGTTAAATAAAATGCGATTACCTGTAATGCACTGTCGTCGTCATCGTCGCAACGATTTTCGTTCTGCGCCGCCTCCGCCTGTGTCTGTCTCCACTCCTCCTCGGTCGGCTTCGACAAGCCCAATAATTCTGCCCTCGCACAAGCAAGCTGATAGTCTTCAGACATTATACTAAGTTCTAGCTATATGACAATGGGTTATATCCAGCTGTAATCGTCGATGACGAGGCGAACGATCGTTCGCGAGTACTCTCGGACGCGAAATTCCGTTAAAATTGCTGCACCCTTAGCATGAGACATGCATTACTCGGGGAATCCATATTAGGATAGAAACTGCGCAAGCTCGACCGATCGTCGAGGTGAGCAGAATTTTAGATAAAGCTTATACGCGGAACACTTATTTTTATAAGCTGTGATATTTTTCACCTTATTAAAATGATTTAAGTTAATTTTAATTATATATTAATTTTTAAGACAATAAGCTGAATTAAAAAATAGAAAAATTGAATTATATAAGTAAAAATGTTTTCAGAAGCTTCCAAATTTTGAAAAACTTTATAACTATAGTAGCAAATGATAACAAATAGTATTGGGTTATAAATTGAAAAGTTAGATATATGCAATTAATTTTATAAAAGCAACTTATATTATTACATTAATTTATATTATTATATGGGTTATGAGAAAAAAACATTAGATGGTGAGATAAGTATGAGTGGAACTCGAGTTCTCAGGATGGCGCAACATATCGTCGCGATAACGTGCTCATATAATTAATTTCAATCCCATCGGTACTAGTCCACACAACGCTGTTACACACATCCTCACCCACGTGCATATCGTAAAGACATTCATGTGCACCTTATATAAGCTACGCGACAGCTTGATCGGTTTGCATTGTTGTCGGAATGAACTGCATCGTCTCGCGAGTGACTTACGTGAATTATGGCATTGACAATATCATCTCATTTTGTAATACAGGGAATCGGATGCACTTGGACCATGCTGCTTGTGTTATCCGTGCAGGTGAGATAGGGATGTCTGACTTTATCAAAACAAGTGGAAAATTAAAGAAAAAAAAGAGAGGAAGAAGGAGAAAGAGACAGAAAGATAATGGCCGGAAATAATAATAAAGGGCGATGTTTAATATATTTTAATTATTATTATTTTAATTACTTGTATATGAATGTAAAGAATTATAATTTTTTAAATATTTAAATTAAAAAAAAATTATATTGATTAGTCGTTAATAAAAATAAATACATTTTAATAATTAGAAGCTTTTAATATATATTAACATATTGTGTGTAATATTGTATTTAATATATTGTATTTAATATAATATATTGTATTTTAATATTTAAAACGAATCATTTCAAGTGTTATAAACAATTGTAATAAAATCTAGAGTTACAGCTTGATGAGAAAAAACAAAGAATTACGTTTACTTATTTTTCAAGATTTATTGTGGGTTATTATCTGTCAAATTAAAAACATCAATTGTCAATAATACATCAAATTCAAAATGAATAATAGTATTATACTAATATTCGCGTTGCCGTTTCAGTATTGCCGACCTGTTATCGAACGGATTAACAATGAGAACAGTGCTTGATATAAGTCATTAAATTTTTCGTGACTCTCGCAATAATAAATCGAGAAAATAAAAGAAATCACGGATGACCATGGAATTTTTAAGAAATGAATTGATAACATTACTAGCTGATTATACTGTCAGCGGCAATATAGTTTTCGCATAATTAATTTAGTATAGTTAAATGAAATACTGACTAAATTCGATTTTTTAAGCGGGCTCTCAATCCTAAAATCTTTTTTTGAATATGAGTAAAAAATTTTTATTCTTATTTTAATCTCTGTATACAATATTTCCGTATGCAATATAAATTTATTTCTATATGTAATAAAATAAAAAATATGTGCATTTATATATATAAATAAAAATAAAATACAAAATAAAAACAAAAAGTAAGATATATACATTAAAAAAAAGTATTATTAAATAATAGTTAACATAATTTTAATTTATTTAATTATATTAATAAATTAATTTAGTTTATAAAAAGTATGTTAAAGCGTAAAAAAAAGGAGAGAGGCAGCTTCGACAATCTCTCTGAGTGTTTCAGGATAGAAATTTATTTCTCAACAATTTCTCTAGGCGATCAACTATGAAGATCATAGACACGACATAATACCAACGAAACTGAACAGCAACATAATCTTAACGAACCGTGATCTTCTCGAGCAATTGAATCTTGTCGCGCCAAAAGCGAATTATACGTTACAAGAGGGCACGGAGCGCTTGCTGTATTTTGGTGCACTTCTGCGAGCGCGAATTCTTGACACCTTCGGCAATCTTCTGTACATCTATTACGATGACTTCAGTATAAAGGAAGTGGAGGCATTACATAAAATCTATCTAGAGATCTTCGAGCGACGATATGACATATTCAACCTGGTCCCCGCTGTTCTGAAAAATCCAGACACAAGACCGTCAAAGATCTGCGCCATAATTTACATTTATGCAAAACCCTGTCTGAAGAGTAGCGCTAACATATGTCGTACGATCAGGAAGCAACATGATCTTCCACATCCTGACAACCTCACCACGCCTGCTTTGAACGTTACGTACTTAGCGTATCGTTTGTCCAAGATATCGAGGCATTATCTTAGAGGATTTTCCTTAGCGGCGTTATTAAAGCTCCTACAAAGGGAAGTGCTGATGATCACGCCTGATCTATTATCTGGACTTCTTTATAATGTGAGGTACGATCATTTTGATGATAACATTCGTCTCGCCGAGAGAGAGCTTGTGCAATCTTTTCACAATATCACACAGACTACTAAAATTCCGATGTTGCCGACAACAGTGCTAAAGAAATTTCGCACTGTGAATTCCTTCCTCAAATATTACATCGGTATGTACGCCGAAAGATCTCTGAACGATGATTTGAAGAGACACGCGTTCCTTATCAGGAAACGTATTGATGACGTTGGTATGATTAACGAGAATATTAATCTACTTGGTAATGTCTACGAGAACCGAACAATTCACATCAAGTATCTCTTTGATCTTGTATTGCCCGACGATTTACTCGACAACGATGTCATTGAGGCTAAGGAATACTTGGTGAATAAATTAAACGAATTTGACGTGGTAGGGAAATATCTCAAGGTGCAAAAGTATCAGCAAGCCACACCGGCTCAGCTGGTAATGGAGATCACTGGACAACTAAAGGATATTGATTTTGCCAAGAGCATCGCGATATCTCTGCGAATGCATGCGGGATTCTGGCGCAGCTATCGCATGATTGAAAGTCTCGATGAGCTGTTAGAGCTGTTTGACGCTTACGAAAATCTACGTCAAGTACCGTACTTCGACAAAATGATGCAGAAGATCGACAACATTAGAAAAAATCTGTGGAATATGAAAGATGTCCCCGTTGAGATTCTCTGCTACTCTCCTCGAGCTTGTCTGCGGATAGGTTTGCAATCAATTTTAAATTGCAAATATGTGAGTTCTGAAATCAAAGAACTTATTAAGGATTTCTTTAAATTGAGCGATATGTGCGTGATTCCCTTAAACTTGACACAAGAGACATCGGTGAGACGTTCGGTGGATATTCCCTTCAAAATAGCAAAAAAGCGTTTTTCCATGCAGTTGCCAAACATAAGCACTATATGGAATACCGAGATGGAAAAGAAGAAAACTAAACTGATGACAATCAGCAAAACCACGACTCAACCTAGTATAATTGACGTTGACGAGAGCGAAAGTATAGAGAGTTCTGAATCTGAAGAAATCGCGGAATCCGATGAAATATCTAACGAATCTACGGAATCCACTGAAGTTTTAACAGAGTCCGAAACATCTTCGGAAGAAAGTACGAAGTTTATAAACACAATGACTACGCTGAGAACAACTGAATATATCGAGCCTATTTCGACAACGACGATAATGAATAAAATATCAACGTTTCAAGAAGAGACTACGGCCGCAATGAGTCCTACAACTATAATGCCACCTAGGACAACTACAGTATCACCTACGACAACTACAGTATCACCTACGACAACTACAGTATCACTTCCGACAACTACAGTATCACTTCCGACAACTACAGTGTTACCTGTGACAACTACAGTATCATCTACAACAACTACAGTATTACCTACGACAACTACAGTATCACCTACGACAACTACAGTATCACCTACAACTATAGTATCACCTACGACAACTACAGTATCGCCTATGACAACTACAGTATTACCTACGACAACTACAACATCACCTACAACAAGTACAACATCGCCTATTACTACAATAGTGCCTACAACAATTACCACAACATTACCCACAACAACCACTTCTACATTATCCACATTGATTACTACGATATCAGCAACCACAGAGCTGCCAATTGTCAATATAGAAATGGAACTAGAGCGTTCAAAGATGATAAATATTAATAATTTACATGACGACTACGAAATTACACCGACTTCAACATCTGCTACAACATCTACTTCGACGAGATTTTGTGAGTCTAATGAATGCTCCAGTGAGCAAAGTTCGGAAGAAATTAGCGACGAGACGACAACGCAGGATTCTACTTTTAAACTTATTCAAACAACATCTCCTGAGTCGTTAACGACTGATCAGGACTTTGCCATGACCGAGATGACAACAAGTTCGACGATGGAATTGAATGAAACACCAGTTACAAAAGGTAAATAAAATAGCATTTTAGCTCGTAACAATAATATGAAATAAATTCTTATATTATCTGTCATATATGTATATCGTTATTGTAAAAAAAAGGATTGCAATTTCTTATTTTTGATATTTTTATTCCAATGATATTTTGATCCAAAAATATTTTTTATCAAGTTATACATTTACTCACATATACACATACATATGTATACATGTGTGAGTGCATATTAACATATTTGAAACATAACTATATAAAAAAGAAATTTGAATATTTTTCTAATATTATAAAACCTAATGCAAGCGATAATTGCACAAAACTATCTTGTTTAGAAGGATGCAGATCCAAAAGTGAAAGCATCGAGATATCCTGTGAAACAAACTGCGTCTCCGAGGCAGGGGATTGCGATGGAGAAGATAGTGCTCTCAAAGATATCTCTGACAAAGCAGAGAATCACACCGTCAAGTGTTCCAAAGTGCGTTGTAAGGAGGACTCTCCGGAGATCTCTTCGGAATGTGACACGGAAATTGATAAGAGTTGCGATTGCATTTCCAAGGAAGAAGAAAGCGCAGAATGTATGACGTCATGTGTCTCAAATGTAGAGAGTTCGTCGTGCGAAGAAAGGCAGAATGATTGCTCGAAGTCGGACGTGCCGACAGTCAATATGAAATTCGAGCACACTCAGACACGAGGCGTATGCGAGATTCGGGATCCTCATCATCAGCGCCAGATGAAACGATTGGCAAAGATGCGAGCGATCAGCGCCGCAATGTCGCACGCCGATGTTTTCAGGTCAAAAGCATCGCGACATCGAATCGCAAGCAAGAAGCTATACAATCTATTAGCCACCAAACTATTTCATGCCAAGGATGAAAGCTCCGAAAGGCTAGCAGAATACTTGTTGAAGAGACCTCTTAGTGGGAACAGAATTGAAGATGCAAGTCAGAAACATCGCAAGAAACAGGAACAAATTTACAGGTTGAGGACGAGGCTGGCGAAGAAACTCAATAGAAAATTGACTGAAAGGACATCGATGCATCAATTGACACCGCTTCATCAGAATCAGATTGTGAAGATATCCAGCAGAGGTGCAAAATCGATCAATGCGACAACGCAAAAATGATACAAGATTGGAATCTATCGATTTAAAATTACGCATCACTTTTGCTAATAATATTATATATAGAGCATATTATGTTATTATATAAATGATTGATATCAAGTGTATATTATTACTATTCGCCATGCTGCGTTTGTCGAACTTTCCGTCCAATTTATTCGATCAAAGACAAAAAAATATTAAAGACCGTAATGAGATTCATATTCTTAAAGAAGTAATTACGTTCGAAACAAAAAGTGTTTATCGAATTGTTTATTGATTAAATAATTACTTGATCTGAATATTTTAATACTCGCCTATATATATTTAAAATTTGAGAGCTACTGCGATATTTTTGTGTACTTTACAAAATTATTTTTCCGACTCTTTCTAAAGACCATTTACGACACTTTGATACTGATTAATTAATCTTAATAAGGTTTTTATCAATGATTCAGGCAACGATCTATGATATGACAGATGGCCGAAGCATTCCTTCATCATCAATCATCAACATCTTAAATCAATCATTAGAAATTTCGATGAGTTTCATAAATAAGCTTGATGTGATAAAAATATATCCAACCATTAAAGATAATTTGGTAATTGAATATTATATTGAAAATATATAATGCAATAATTTCGGATATATCAAATATTTATATATTAGATTAATGAAAAATTAACAAAAGATTTATAAAAATTGAAAGCACATATTATAAAGAGATATTATAAAGAGATAAAGAATAGACAATTCAATGAAAGATATACCTACAACTATTTTTAGATATGTTGGATTTGTTCATTTCTATTAGATTTAGACCCTTTTTTTTAGCAAGCATCAAACAAATACTCTCGTTAAATATATTTTCGCTTTGTACCGAAGCAACAACGAGGTCCGGCATGAATGTCATAAACGGATAAGCGGGGCGAACGATAGAACACAATGAGAAGTAAATTTGACATGGCCAGTGCGCGGCGCATAATCTGTCTTATTAAATGATCCCGCTCGCACGTTGAGCGATTACATTTGAATTTAGTTTACGCTCGAAATAAGCGCCGTGCCGCGCTATCGGCCAATTAATTCTCCATCCCCAGGATACCTTTATGACCACGGCGAATTTGCTTAATTTCATCGGACGCTATTTCACCGCGACGTACAAAAGTAATTTTTTTTTCTCACAATCGAGATCGCGTGTATCCCTTCGCGATCTCGGAATCGCTGGACACGCGACTCTAGAATTATTACGAAAGAAACTCGGACACTTTCATCTGTCTCACAATCAGCGAGGCGAACACGCGCGTTTCCAACAAACGTAAATATTTCACCCACGCGGCTCACGGATAGAATGGAACGCATTAATATTCGTGAAGGTAAATTAAGAGAGTCTGTATAATATTGCTGGAAAAACAGGGGATGTAAACAATTTCGCGAAAAAAAAAAAAAAAAATGAATTGTCGAATAATTACTGACGATATATATTGTTCTTAGAGGAGAAATAAACCTACCGCGGGGAGAGACAAATTCGAATGAGAATTTACGTCAAACTACTTTTTGTAAGCTAACACTGCATAGAAGTTATTCTTTATCGAAAAATTAAGGACTTTTTTGTTGGAAATTATTATTAGGAAGCCTATATATTCTTATAAAATATTTCACCGCTTTCTTTTAGAGCTTATCGTCTCAATGCCACACACTTATCCTTCGTCGACCTTGTGGCTGCGAGAGAGTATGCGGATGCAAGTATTGATCCGTGATTACGTAGCGCTTGAAATTCTAAGGACCTTGCCTTGGAAAACACGACACGTGCGCAAAAAGAGAAGTCGAGACAAATTGTCGGTATAATTAGTACACGCGTCAGACTGATATTTGAAATATCAGTTTGCTTTGCATAGACAATGCGTCCGATGAAGCGTATTCACACAAACATATATACAAGTGTACACAATGCACACATACACACACGAGCGTGCGCGTTGACCTACCGCGAGCTAAATGGAATCGAATGGGATGGAAAATCTTAGGGGAACGAAAGAATGGAAGCTTTATATACCCTCATCAATCGCTTTGTAAAATGTAAATTATTTTGCACACAAGTATTAATCTACCTTATCACAATTCCTTGAAAGCATCATTCATGAGTCCGCTGAATAAACGATCGCATTTTACATATAGGATAGAAATTTTCCGCTGAAGAATTTTATAATTTATGCACAATTTTATGATGCGTTATGTCGAATAGATTGACGTTTGCGGTCGCTTAGTGGTCACAAATATCTTTAAATAGCTTTAACCAGTTGAAGCTAAGCCGATTCCTAAAATACGCCGACTGTCCCGCGTTCAGCAGAGCATGTAAGTTGTTTTTTTTTTTTTTTATGAATTCATTTGGCATCACGTGCTCCTCTATAAATCGCCTTTTGCACGCGCGCGAATTGACTACGCGCGACATATTTGCGGTGCTCATTAACTTCTGCGGCTAACAAACCGTGCTACAGTCGGCTCATGTGACCGACAATTTGTATCGATGTACAAATTGCGATTTGCACAGGCGGCAGGATACGTCATTGCGAGATTCCAGAAAGCTAAAACGGATACGATTATTGTACACGGTAAAGAGTAAATATATCGCGGTCACGCGCTGTTGTACGCAAAATCTTTCGCGCGCGCGAGAAAATATAATTATGATACTAGCGGAAATTAACGAAGTATCATTATTCAAATGCGATCATTCCTTTTAATTTGCTTGAATAAAAAACTCCATTCTTTGTCGCGAGAAACAAACATGTATGTACACATGTGTGTACACGCCCAGCCCACCTACAATCTATCTACGCACGGTTCATCTCTGATAAGATTTTTTCGTCAAAGGGCAAAAGCCTATTCTATTATTTATCATTTAAAGATCAGACGGGGGTCCAACATCACGCGGGAGAGTCCTACTGATTGTGAGACGCCGTTGCTAGGCACTAGACAACGGCAGAGATCCCATACAAGCGTGCGCGGGAGAAAGGAACGGATAAGTGGGAAAGAAAGAGAGAGAGAGAGAGAGAGAGAGAAAAGGGAATGAGAGAGTGAGAAATTGTTGTGAGAAAGAAGGAAAAAGAAAGACGATCTCCCGCGTGTTTGGCGCGCGCGCACATTCACCCAATCTCGGCTACCGGTAGAGTGCGGCGATCGGGCGTACTCGGCCGCGACGGTTCGGCGGTCGGCGAACGACGCGCTCACTTCAGTCTGATTCAGTCCATTACGGTGCGTCGCGCAGCACGGACGCGCGTATTTGATTAGGAAAGGGGACGCGCCGTTGTTGCAACGTCGCCGCAGTGTGGAATACGCGCACAGGCGGCGAATATAATTGTAACAATTTTCATTTAACCGTACCCTTTCCCTCCCTTGGGAGAATACCGTCTTGAGCGCACGCATCACTGACATGCGGCCGGCGATCACGAGCCATTGTTCGCGCCGTTTGACATTCGGGGCAACGGCCAGCCGCGGCGACTCTCCGCAGCCATATCGTGCGAGCGAACGTGCCGCGCGCGCGGCGACTCCGGCTTGAATTTACCTGCGATCGCCGAGGGAGGTGGAGAACGAAACAGGAGGCTGCGCGTCCTGCCGAATCGGAGATATTCTTATGGTGAGTACTTATTCTATATTAGTACTTATTCTTTTAATTTAAGAAATGCAAAGAAGGCTTTGCTTCTTGATGGACTGGTCCATTGACTCTCGCTCTTTCAAGGTGGGATGTCCTGTACAAATCACCTCTCGTTATTATATTAGATATACTATAAGAGGTTTCAATCGAATTTTATCATTTAAATTTTATCATTCGATCATTCTCTTTAATTCATTTAATATATGTATAATGACCCCTGCCTCTACACATTTACTTAATTTTTTTTTTCATAATAGTGATTTTTTATTCACACAAAATACATATGCATATATATGTTATGTATACATTTATTCCAAAATAGAATTTGGAATATATTTATATCTTGCATATGAAGCCATTTCTTTTTCACTATCGAAATTATCCTTGTCTAGCTCTATAAATATATAAATGCAAACCGCAATGTCATTAGGTGCTACATCTTGTTGGCAGGATTTCCCAACAAATAATATTCTCTCTCTCTCTCTCTCTCTCTCTCTCTCTCTCTCTCTTTCCATCTCTCTCTTTTTTCCATGTCGCATAAAAATTGTCGATAGAGGGAAATCTCGTAATATTAAGAATATATCTATTAGAAAAATTTTTTGAATGTATAAAATCGGTTTGAAATATTTTAAAATGCTATTTTAAAATATTCCAAACCGATTTTATACATTCAAAAAATTTTTCTAATAGATATATTCTTAATATTACGAGATTTCCCTCTATCGACAATTTTTATTAAGATGTTAATTTGTGTTAAAATGTTAGTTTTATATAAATTAGATAAATTGATTTTAGATAAATTGAGATAAAATAGATTTTAAAGTAGATAATTATAATTTTTAATTGAATCTGATGTAAAACTTGTTAATGAATATTTCATATTAATGATAATAATTTAATTACATATACACACATACATATAACTGGAAAAAGTAGTTGAAAATGTTCACAAAAATTAATATATTATTAATATATAAGATAAATTTATATATTCTTTTGTTCATGATCATGTGCGCCGCGATTTTTTTTTGCATGTTATTAATAATTTATATTTATGTCGGCATGATATTTAAATGATATGTTAAAAGTTAAATTTTGAGCAATCAATTTCTTATTGTAACGCTTACAATTAGTGTTTAATGCAACGAACCGATTGACGTTTCTCCAGTTATTTTTTTTCTCGATACGATAATAAAAAAACGGAAAGTTCCGTTGGTTGAACCGGTACCGTTGTGTCTAACAACATCACGTAACATCATTATTTTCGGCAATTCACTTCAAGCAAGTATATTTCAAAATAACCCATGATCGATACATGATACATGTATGTGTATATACATTCAAAAATTAGATATATCTTAATACACACAATCGTCAAGATCAGCAGAGAAAAAAAGCAAAAAATTCTCAAATTTCTTTTTCGTTATACATTGATATAATATTCTGTAATTTATCGTCATCACGGACAACAGATCGCTATGAATGGATCAAGATCGTATTTTAAAGGCGGCACGATGTATCGCGCGCGGCTCGCGTTTAGAAAGTTTGTATTTATGCTAACTTACGTAATATATTTCGTTCGAGATCGTAGCTGGTGACCTTTGCCTCGCAATGGCCGTAGTAGCCGCTTTCCATATCTAGATTCTTCATGGAATTTTTAAAGTTTTTTTTTTGGTACTAAATTATAACGGTAGACATCTCTGCAATATAACTTTCTATCGCGATTAAAAATTTATCATTAGATTCCTTGCGAAAAAATTTAAAAAAAATATTTTTATATATACAATTTTTAAAATACATTTTCTTCAACTGGTGACAAATATTTGAAATATTGATTTACAAAATTGTTTTAATTGTATTAAATTATATATATATATATATATATATATATATATATATATATATATGATAAAATTGTGTTCATATGTCTATAAATCCATGGCTCTAAAAATTCTGTCTTCGTTCCATAGATTGACTCTCTTAAAATTTTTGACATTATAAATCTCTAGAATCAAAATAATCGTTCTTTATTAATTTCGAAAATTAGATATATTTTTATATGATTATATTTTGTTGCGATGTATGTATATACAATATATAATATGATGCCAAAGATGTAGTATAATATTTGGAGATTAATGAAGTGATTGAATATTTTATTTTTGCCTTATCATGATGAAAAAAAAAAGAGAATTTATGTTAAAACATTTTTAATTATGGCATATTTATTGTTTTTAATGATATTATCACAACCGTAAATTTATGCACTTTTTTATCGTATTTATGTATTATTTTTACTGAAAATGTTTAGTTTGCTCTCGGATCCACTTGTATATACAGAATGCATGGAATTCGATCGATTTTTAGAAATCGATAACGTGTAGATATGCGAAACACAATATTTTCTACAAATTAAATGAGAGATTTAATGATTCCGTAATGCGTATGACGTTTGCACTAAAGAAGGTGCGTGATGATTCACACGATGCTTTACATGGTGTTCGTTTATATCTATCTGATGTCATCAACGATGTAACCTTTTCCTGCATTCAATCAAGAGATATGACAGAGATATGCTAAATCATGAAATATATTTATATATTATATATTTATATGCCAATCGCCCTGTTGAATATCTAAAATTTTATTAAATTTACTTTAATTATTTATTTAATTATTTCTTAAAACTTATTAAATTTTACAATTAAACCAATTAAGTTCTTAATAAGCTTAATCTTGAATTTCAATTATATAACAAAAATATTTTTTTGTTCTATGTGTCTTATAAAAGTAAATATCAAGTTTTGGACGGTTGCGTAGACTTGGCATTTGTTATTTTTAAAAAAAAAAGTAATTTTTTAATTTGTTTTTATATTAATTGGTATAATAATAACAATAAAATCATCATTTTCGAGTCGTTTATTAAGAGAACAGCTCCTTTCTTCTCTTGTTTTATTGTCTCACGCAAGACACACAAAATTATGTGAAACCCTACAACTCACGTATTGACAACAAGCAGAATAAGCAGAAATCGGATCAGTCGCCGATAATCATAGCTGTAAGATAGAGAGCACAAGTTCAGAATTCCACCTTCGCTAACCGATTGACGTCAGGAATCTCTAAAAAATTCCCAATGTATCGGACATGATCGAAAATGATTGGCAGATATGTTGTTGAATAGCAAGCGAAATTAGACGGTCGCGAATCACGATGGAATAGTACCCTAAGCTCTGTTATTTTCGTTACAGACAGTCTTTTAATAGAACATACCTCATCGATATGCGTGAAAATTGATTTTTCACGGTTTTGTTTCATAACATATATCGCAACAAAATATGATCATATAAAAATATATTTAATTTTCGAAATTAATAAACTATTAGAATGATTATTCTGACTTTAGGGATTATAATGTCAAATAATTTTAAATGGAGAGTCAATCTATAGAACAAAAGAAAGATTTCTAGAGACATGGATTTATAGACATGTGAACACAATTTCTTATCTTAATATAAAAAGAAAAAAGAAGTTTGATTAAATTACTGTTGTATCGTATAATTATGGCTGATAGGTAAGAAAGTTGAGAGTAGTGAAAGTGACGTGAAATATAAATTACTCCGAAATGTATTCTTTAATATACATAATATACATGGGAGTTGCGATTACTCTGAGGATCTATACATGGGTATTACATTTTACTATGTGTTCATTCTAATACCTCGATATCGCGTACTAATCGTATGAACAAGGCTCTCGGTACGGAATTTCTCCGCAATATGGATCTTTATACGGTTCTGATCTAATTTCTCAGATTTGCGAATGAATTATCCGTCAAGCGGAGCGAGATATGTGATTATCTTTTCAACGTTTGAAAAACACTTCGACGGCGCTCCCCCGTATTACGATTTATCTTTGATTGCATAGGAAATGACGGGAGCAGTCTGGAAAAGTACCGTTACGACATTTTCTCGCTTGCGATTATCTCGTAGAAAAGTTCGCGCGATTCCCCGCTGTTCGGGTTGCTGCAGTTAGTGTTAATGTCTGATAAAAATCTGACCAGGTCAACAGTGATTCTCATTCGCCTTAACCCAGTTCGCACAGGCTTGATGGGTGCAGACCGATCTGTGCCATGATTACGGGCGCAAATCATGCCGGTAACGATAACCGGCGCAATGCCAGTCCGTGTTACTGTTGCTGTAACATTGAATGAAATCGCGCACATTTCGTATCGCCCTTATTGGTGACAAAATTGCGAAAATAGATAAACGATTCAACGATTTAAGAATATATTGACTCTTAATCGTAAACTCGTTCGATATTATAAATTTATTTCAAATATATATGTAAAAAATACATATTATACACACATATTCAGAAACTCATTAACACACAGATAGTATGCATATACACTGAAAAAAATTGTTAATTTAACTAAATCCGTTCCACTAATTACTATTTTTTAAATTGAAATATTTAAATATTTAAGTCAAATACAACATATTGAACATCTAACATGATATATATTTGATTTAAATACTTAAATATTTTAATTTAAAAAATTCTAATTAGCTAAACGGATTTAGTCAAATTAACAACTTTTTTTCTCAGTGTATATATATCTATATCTTTTTGCTCAATTACTAAAAACTAAAAAAATATTGTATGACATATTTATATTAAATATCATGATTTATTAGAATTATAATTTTTGTTATATTTGCTCTGAAGAGAAGATATATCCGCGCGTCTCTAGTTAAATAGTAAATAATATCGCGGAAAAGAAATGCAGAGTTAGTAGCATGAGATCCGAAAGGCCGCGTTACGCTGAAAAATCTCGAAAAGAAGCTGTGTTGCAGCGCTGCGTCGAGCGTTACTCGATATATGCCGATAAGTCGCATAATTTTTCCATGATGCTGCAATATTAGTCGTTATACGATTCGAGCTGAATTAAGGAACTTTCCTTTGGATGATACGAGAGGATCGTGCGTGGCACGATTCCGATAATATAATCGCCGCGAGAGAAGAGGCATGTGCATATACACACACACACACATACACATACGACCGAATTATGATACGTGACAAAGTCCAAGAATAACGAATATATTAATACGATGCACATTACTGTAGACTGTCGTAATATGTCGGTGATTTCCCGATTTTTTTTTTACACCGCGCCGGATTCCTCAAATTGTTGCCTTCTCGATCATATTTTTTAACATTGTTCCGTTAAACTTTGTCTCGAAGCAGGATGTAATACTAATTAGGTGAGGAGAGAGAGAGAGAGAGAGAGAGAGAGAGAGAGAGCAGAGAGAGATATTGAAACATGGAATAATGCGAAATGTAAACAATGACGCATATCTGTAAATTCAACACACCTCACAGATATTAGGTATCTGTTAAAGACACGCTCTAAAATATACATAAATATCTTTAGCAATTCGCTTAACGGATTGTTTTCTTACGTTGTATTTAACGATCGACAGATAATGGCGAGGTGGAAAATTGGAATAAAGGTAATATATATATATATATATATTATTAATATCGTAATACATCACGCATAATATTACCACGATAACGAAAGAATATACAATTTGAGTACGTATTGCCCGTATAATATCTTTGGATAAAGATTTTAGAAAGTTTATCAATCGACCAAGCCAATGTTGACCCGCTTATTAAGCTTCGCTAGGCTAATTGTAACCGGTGATTAATGCGTCTCATCGTGTTGGCCGGTGTTAAATCGTTCGAGACACGGCTGGGATTGGAATGGCGGGACATTACAAGCTAGAATATTGTTGAAGCATTCCACGGCAGATCGTTGGAATTAGCATTCGAATCCATTCTTTGTAATGGCCGGACATCAAAGTACGTAACACGATAAGTGATTGTCTATGTTGAGCGTCCAATATTCTACGAACAATTCTTACGTAATAATCGTTCTGAGAGAGAGATCATTTGTAACAAGATTATTGTTCGTATTAATTAATATTATCGTTTGAATTATTATTGCAAAGATTACGCAGCGATATTTTAAGATTGAAGTATTTTCTCTGGAATTATCTTGATTGATGAAATATTTGAAAAATAGATGAGAAATTAAAGAGAGAGTAAGAGAGAGTCAGAAAAAATTGTTATCGAAAATAATTTATAATAACTTTTTGATAATAAGTATGCGATCTTGATCCTTTTTAAATCACTCAAGATCACTTATTATTGGCATGATTTTGCAAAATTATCAGCATTATTATAAGATTGCTAAGTATTTTCACGTTGAAATTATCTTTACTCATATGAGTATACAAGAGTAAATCACAGATATCTCAGTCTCGTTATCAAAACTGATCCACGACTTTCGTGTATACATTCAACCTTGATGTGCAGAATCTTTCCGCGCGATATAACACGATTTATATACGTGTCATTATGATTTAACGGGGTAAATTGGCGTGGAATGGTTTACGATCTTTTTTCTACATAAGAAGTTAATACAGAGATAATGATCGCGCACAAAACAATTAATGCGACTTCGCGTCGGATCGATTTTACACGCGTATCTCTGCTTTTTATTCGAATATCTTCGTATCGAACTTCGGCGAAGCGAGTCGCGGTTTCTTCGTGCAATCCGAAGCATAATTATTCCGGGCGCGCGCTCACTCGACGCACTTTTTCCTCGAAGCTCGCTTATTAATAACACCTCGTGCATTTCGCCACGATGAATTTTAAGGCGTTAAATTGGACGTAGGCGGCGTGTCGAGACAATATTTCAAGATCAGCGATCCGTTGATGGACGCATCAAAAATTATCGGCCTTCATGTCGCCACCGACACGGGAAGGATAAGCGCTAGTTGCTAAAGCTCTTACAATGGATTACAAAAATAATTTATATTAAATATATTATATATGAAAGAAATATGAAAAATTGATAATATTCAAGATCCAAGCATAATTCTGTTAGTATCTTAGTTGTATCTTAGTATATTCAAAAATTAATTTGACGTATAAAAATTTTCAATAATTTTTATGATATATTTATCCGCAAGTGTTTCCAATTAATTCTGTCTTAAAATCGTATTTTATTCTCTCTCTCTCTCTCTCTCTCAAGAAGACTTTGATGTTGACCGACGACGTACGTATCGGTGGCGAGTTGCAACACACGCTCGAGTGGCCGCGAGGCAGTGCTCAAGGTGCTAACAAATCTATGAAACGACGCTCTCGTTCGCCGATATCCACCTTGTGGAATTTGCTAATTGAGAGGCTCGTGGTAAGCCACAGCGTTACGAAACATGGAGCGTTTGCGTGCGTGCGTGCGTGCGTGCGTGCGCGCCGATGAAAGCTCGAAGGAAGAAGCTATTCGTGTAACGGGAAAATTTAATGTCGTACAAGAAGAGATCACGCATGGGTTTATGCCGCTTATAACAGTAGATGATTGCGTAGTGAGATGGGAAATCTTTTTTCTTCCTCCGGGAAACGTGAGGCTTGTGAGAAAACGGACTCCGTCCGCTTGGAATCTGCTGCATTCTAATTATGCATACAAGTTCTGTGGAAATCAGGGATTACTTCTGTGCAGTAGAGATTATTTGTCAGATCAATGATTTTTGCAACAGTTCACAGTTTATTCGATACTTGGTTCGATACTGATGTTTTGCATTCGATATTTGGATAGCGCTACGTAATACTTGACGAATTCCAAGAAATCCTTGCGTCACGTATATGTGATTATATATGTTTATCATAATACTCTAATAAGTCGATTAAAATATCTAAGAGAGAGAGAGAGAGAGAGAGCCTGATATACTAAAAATAAGAGACTACAGGAAAACGAAAACTACAAGGAAATAAAAAAATAGAATCGCAGGTCAACGGGAGTTTTTCATGAAAGATACTTTGCTTAGCGCGTGGGGAGGTGGGAGGGGGGCGAAAACTTTGACTATACTCGATGAAACGCGACCAGAAATGTTCCGCGGATATCGTGGGTTCCGCGTGCGTCGAAAGCAAACATTGAGTGCGAGAAAGAGAGAAGTTTCAGTGATGTCAGAAGTACTGATGTCGGAAACCCGCATACAAGCGCCTGTTGCGCTCGTTCTTACATAGTTCTCTTTGTTCGTTACATGCTATATAAAGAGTATTTGAGAGAGAGAGAGAGAGAGAGAGAGAAAGAGAGAGAGAGAGAGGGAGAACCAATAACCACTTTCTCTCAACACTATGACTAACTTATAAAGAAAAGGTTTAAAACTTCAAATTTAACTGTTAAAAAATATTTAAAGTGGATATTAAAAAAAAATATATATAACTTGTATTATTTTTTTTCTTATATATATAATATCATTAATTTATACAAAAAAGTTTAAGATTTAATGATCAATAATTTTAAATTAAAGTACAATAGAAATTTCCAAAAATTTTTTCTAGGAAAAGATTAATTTCAAGTTTGTTAAAGATATAATATTAATTTTGTTGTATAATAGTGATAGAAATTACGATAATTTTTTGAACGTATGCATATATATATATATATATATATATATATATATATATATATATGCATTATATATATTGAACAGATAAGTAACTGTGAAAACAAGCGCAAATAGACTTTGTAAGATGTATCATTCAAATGATATATCACGATCTTACACGGATGAGATATGGAAGCTTGATTTCTATTAGTCGTATATAATTATCGTAATAGGATAATTGACAGGAGTAACCTTGTAACAATATGTGGCAGGGTTTTTATGAGTTATTTGTAGAATTATTTATGCGATTATCATATGGATATTATGCTTATCGGCTGTTCAAAACAGCGTGACACTTGGAAGATAAAAATTAACGAGAATTTTAAAAACAAGCAATGTTATGTGCAGAAAAAAAGATACATTTTTTTTACAACTAATATCAGCTGCGGGTATTTTATTTATTTATTTGATAATGATTAAAATTTTTTATTAGTAACAACGATAATTTTATGTCAAAATTTTATTTTGACACCTCGTTTGGTAAAAGAAATTTTATTGATTTTTTCCAAAATCATATATTTCTTTTAGATTTAGTGGATGTACTATAATTTTGTCTATATATGTGATTCTCCATAAAGAAACATACGTATACACATAACGGAGGAAGAATGATAAATTCTGGAGAATAAATGGAACATTTCGTTATTTGTCCGGAGTCAGGAAATGGATTGTATTCAACGTGCGTCGGGACGATACTCCGGTTTCTCGCGAAGTTTCGTAAATCTTCAACCGGTTTATAGGTGAGACTGCCTATACGCATTCTCATATCCGCGACGAAAGAAACGACATTTTTTTTTGTCACTGGTAATATAATTTCACCGGGAAGATTCCGTGCGATTCGCGTCATAAAATTTTTTCTCCCCCAGCATAATACGCGGAAGTACAACGCGGTAATACGACGTAATAATAAATAAGGGATTCGAGGGAAAAAAAAAAAGAGAGTAGTTTCCACGACCGTAGGCGGTGAATTAATTAATTACGAGCGTCGTCGTCTCGTCGTAATGAGAAAAACGACGTATTGTAAAAAGCGCGTAGACATTAATTCCTTATCCGCAAAAGGTTGATGTTTTGTGTTGATGGAATTGATGTTAGAGAAAAAAGGTATGCAAAACAATGCAAAGATCTACGCCGTGATATTGATATACTCGATGATATTTTACTTGGCGCGAAATATTATCGAATCTCTTGATTTTTGTTGCGCGCGAATCATGGCACGAATTAAAAACATTATTATATCGTAAATCTTAATATCAAGTTTATTCCGTGCTATATAACACGCATTTTTTACGCTTCTCTATTTTTTATATTTTATTATTTTTCTCTCACTAGTGTATTTTTTAACCTATCTAATTTCTCAACTTCACTATATAATCGCGTTCAAAACAATAATCTCATCGTGAGATTGCATTGCAATAAGACTGGCTTTATCCGTGGTCGATAAGATACAACATTAACTCGGGGATCACACGATATCGCATATACGGATATTAGAATTAAGATATATTCCCCCTCTATTCTCTCTTCTATAAAATGACTTTAAACATTTCGTCAATGGCGGCATTCCTCAGTCGCATGTTGTTTGTTCATGATACCAGATGACTTTTGCGAATTATCCTAAACACTTGTTACTTTTAACTGTTTTTCACTATCGCCTTTAACAATTTTCTCTTCGCGAATTAAATTAATTTCTCATCATCGATCAAAGTGATTTTTTGTGTAAAAAATTCAATTTAATCTTCGTTCTTAGATCGACGCTGAAGACTTTAGTGCGATTACTAACTTCTTAAAAATTCCGCGTAAAAGCAAACATTGCTTTTGAATTTTATTTATAAATGAGTTTTAATTTATGTGATAGTGAGTACGAAAGTATCTTTTTTAAATCCAACAATTTTGTGGAGCCGTGCGAATTGGTGAGGGCCATTAGTTTTCGTGAAAGCGCAATTCTTCTACGAGGAGTTTGTTTTCTTAAACGAATTGTATCTTGTAGAGAGAAATAGTGCACATTATATCGACACATTTATATCTCACTCTGGACGTGCATCTTTTCAACGTATGTAAAAATTTCAATATATAACGAGAAGATTTTATGTATTACGAATTATGCGAATAAAATTTCTACTGTCTTATCTGATGTGCTATAAATTTTATCAAAATAAATGCTATCTTTAGTATTACTCAAAATTCTACAAGTGATTTTCTAATTCGAAATTCTTCAGTACTTTACAAACATAGTTTTTCGTGTTCTTTGCGTTATCAAATTATTTATTTGTATGCAATTTTACCTTGAACGATACGCGATGGAGAATGCATAAATTGCGCCAACAAAGTTAATTCTACGATAATGAGACCTCAGAAATTAAATCCTCGCGGATCGATCGCAGTCTGAAATCATAGTACAATGCGGCATCTGAAGAATTTCGTGAAGAGCACCGATACGTTTCTCGATAAATGCGATAAAATATTGCTTATCACTGTGACTGCTCGATTTACACAGAAAGAGAGAGAGAGAAAGAAATTCCCTGCAGATTTATCATCATTATAATTATCGAAGACATTCGATAATTATTCCCGATCAGGGCGTGCACGATGTTGAGAATGGAGATTTAATGGATTCAAAATTAATTTTAATTTTGTTTTAATGTAGCGTCAAATTTAGATTACTTTATGATTTTTATTTTTGTTTTACATTTCTTTGTTGCTTCCTTATATTTCCATTTTCTGCAAAACTTTATTTCGATACATTTAAATCAAATTAATATCGCAGGAAAATTTTTGTTGCATTTATATGTATATTTTCAAATTAATTATTTATGTTTTGATTAAGATTAAAAAACATTCTTATGTGAAATTTATTTCAAGTTGCATCTTGCGTAGTCCAGGATTGTGTGGTACGATTCACGACGTACGATAAGAAATACTTGGGAAATACTGTTTATCAGGAAACAGAAAGAATAATGCTTCTTGTGTCTGTTTTATCTTCAAGGTTTTCAAGAATGGAATACGAAAAACTAATACAATGGGAATAGCTGCCATCAGTACCATGTCATGCCCTTGCGTCGACGAAATCATCATCGGCTGAGTTTCACACATCTGGTGAGTTGCTAATCTCTATCTAATTCTTCTAACTCAATTTTGAATAACCTTCGGGATATTAAAAATTGTCGAGATATTTTTCGTCGCTTCTGATAAATCGGTCCTCAGATTATAGCATGGTGAAACCATTGCGTAAAAATACAAAACATTTTCGAAACATGTTTGATATTGTTATTATTATTCTTTCTACGAAAACATATAACTCTTTCTAAATATTTTCTCTTTTTAAATCTTATCTTAAAAATTTGTCTTACGATTAATGGAAAATAAATTAGAGAGAGGAACATTAAATTCTTTATTTCTCTATCGCTGCGATAGAATAGGACAGCATTGCTGACGCTGCGTCTGAAAACGCGGAATCGAATCTTATCTCGGAACCGACAGAGGCGTACACACTCCGACGTCGCCGTTCGTCGCCAATTTTCCGATATATCAGGAAATTGTATGTGTATATATATTATATGCGAGTGTGTATGTATATTTTTGTACACCCGCATCGCACGTGGTGCGCATTGTCGACATATCGCGGCTCACGTCAACTCAACTCACGTGAGTGACATGCCACACGGAATGACAATGACATCTGCTTCGGATTTACTGCCGGTGGTTTTGTTATCGCGCGCGTATATAATCAGGCGAATAAAATGAGCAACTTTGCGCTGTGTTTAGATTTTCACGTGCTATTCTTAGTAAGATAAACACAATAGTAGATATTGTTCGCGTGGAAACGATTTCGCGCTTTTATCGAGTCATGCGCGCGAAAATAGCGCCGTTATAAGACGTTATAAAACGCATACATTACGCAGCAATTTCGCATAATCGGCACTCGTGCCAGCCTTTTATAGCTGCAACTCCAACTCTTGATGCTGAATCGGTCACGACGAATCATACATCGATGACTGCAAATTGTCTGCCGGTCGAATGTTAAATTAAATACAAACGAATTAAAAATAAATAAATTAAAGTATATACAATTTTCATTTAAAAAAAAGATTACGACAATTAGAAGATTTAGATACACATATATAATTTAAAAAAAGCAAATTTATTTATTAAAAAAGCTTTTATTTAAAGATAAATACAACCGAAAATTTTTCTATAATATATATAATATATTATACAATAAATTTAGATATTAAAAAATATGAATAAATTAAAAGATTTAAAAATAAAGAAGCATTAATAATGAGTACCAGAATTATAACATTGTATGTTGTATCGTGCAAAAAATGTAATAACGTGAAAAACAAGAGAATGTATCTTTTATATTTTATATATTTCCCAATTTTCTTGTAATATCTTACATTTACGACAGCTAAAATTTTTATTGTGAAATATGTTGCGACGATTTTGCTCGTGATATTCGACACCGGTGATAAAAAATACATTAGAGACAGAGTTTCTTTCCTTCATATATTAAGGAATTAGGCCTAAAGGATATTGAAGAATAAAATCGAGTTAAAAGATCGGATTACGCATTTATTGCGCAATCCGAGAAGGAGCTTCACATACGAGATGGTTTCTTCGACTCAACTGTTGTTATCGTTCTCTTTATAAAATTGCGGGGGGTTTGTTTGTTGCTTTTGGCACGTTCGCGTTGTCGCAAGCGCATGACATGTGTGCTACACGATAACACGGAGAGTCAGCCGATAATGATTCGGCAGTCGGCTCGATTTGCATCTCATGATCGCTTCTTCAAGCGACACTTTCCATCAAGAGTTTCGTTAAACGGAAATAAACGTCTATATGCACGCGTGCAATTCGCATAGATTGATCTCTACGAGATGTGCTCTCTCGCTGTTCGAATCTTGAACCGCTGCCAAATCTTGCGGCGATCAAGCGTAAGGACGATCGCTGCACGCCGGAGTGATGGACAGCTTCTGTTGGCTTTTCTTTCTCTTTTCGTTCGTCGCTGCAAAAAAATATCGAGAGATAAAGGTTATATTTTACATCGGATATATAAAGAGATTATTGTACAGATTTTTCTTTTTCTTGTTTGTCATCGCAAAAGAAAAAAGATATATATATATATATATATATATATATATATATATATATATAAACATATAATAATATATGTAAACTTACTGAGATTTTACTGCTAATTATTGATCTTGTTTCATCTAAGCAGTTTTTCACAAATATTTATATACATAAATTACTACAAAATGATGTAATATAATTTATTGCTGACTAATCGTCGACTACAGTTTACGACTGTTAAAATATTGGCAGTTTAAATATTGGCTGGCTTAAATGGGCGGCGTAAAATCTGTACAAGAGGTTTTCATCCTTTTAATTCTCTTTATGTATACATAGTCTGAGTTTTGCGCTATAACAAATTTAAACCAGATGTGATATTAAAAAGATATCTTGACAATAAATCGTATTAAAATTTGTACTGTCTAAATAGGCACTTGAAAAGCGACGAACATTCCGTGCGGATTAAGCGATAAGTAGAGAGATGCGCGTGATAAAGATTATTGACTTAATCGCGGTAGATAATTGAAAAAAAAAAAAAAAACCGATCATAATAATATCAATCGAAAAACATTAGTTGACGTCAATTGAAGATAGCGAGGAGGGGGGAAGGGGGGAGCGACACTTTATTTTCGAAATGCGTTACATATCTTTACGCTTTCTGTTTGTGCATCCCGTGTGGCGAATAAAAACACGTTTTCGCCGTTGAAAGTTACATTCGCGTGCGATGCCACAACTACAGCTCACTGACTTTTTACGTTAGCCTGTTTTATTATCTAGAGGGAAGACATAACTTTATATGAAAGAAAAAGAGAGATAACTAACTATGAAACATACGTTATACTATATTTATAAAGCGCATTTTCATTACGTTAACCTTAGCCTCCGTTCGCGAATTGTGTTTCCCCTTTATTATTTAAATTGGGCATATTTCTTCAGACAAGTTATTTATACCTGAATAACAATGTTTACGGAGATGATCTTTCTTTTCGCGCAAAACACAAAGTGCACGTTTTTTTTTTTTTTTGTTTGTCATGTAAAGGTCCCGTTTCTCGCTCCTTTGAATTCGAATCTCGGTATGATTTCAATTATACTTTGCGAATATACGCGCTCGCGCGCAAATAATTGAGCACGCGTGTACGCGTGTGTGTCCATGCACCACATAGATATTTTTACGACACGTGCGTACGGGAAAATCCGTCTAAAAATATATGTCGATGGGAACTCCTTAGCTTCTTACATTGGGGTCGCGTCATTTCCTAGCAACCATCGTACAAATTGACCCATTTCGAAAACATAATTTTGCATACAATTCTCTAGCATTGTTCATAAAAGTAATCTGCGTCGTAATTGAGGAATTTACGGTGGATCTAATTTTCTTAGAACTTGAATAAATGCCGAGTAAATTAATCTTCTCTATTTCCGCAAACCTAATTTTTCTAACGCATTCTCTACTTAAATAAATTAATCTTTGAATAAAAGAATCCAATGCGATTCTTTTTAATCGCGAAGCAGATTAATCATTGAAAAATATTATTTTGACGAGAACGCAATGCGTTATGTTACAGAAAGCCACGTGGTACATTTATTATTTATGAATGGATGGAGCTGCGACGGGGATCGTTGAAGAAGGATCGGTTGCGGATCTGGGAGATTTAGAAAGATGGTGGAACAACCCAGGGATCGCGGCCTGGAGCATCGTGCTCTTCGGCTGCTTTCTTCTCAACGCGACTCTTCTGCTGGCGTTTCTTGTACGGCCCGGACTACGCACAATTTCTAACAGGTTAGTGTACCGATTGTTTCGCATCGAATGGGACGCCAAAATAAAAATAACTATTATTTTTTTATTTAAAAAAGAAATATCAACTTTCATTATCACGCCACTAATCCCTTGAAATTTTTTGTCTAACATTTCGCCTTATATTTTTTTCTCGTTTTTCAAATATTATCTCTTTATTCAATATCAGAAAAAATGGGCGGTAACCCTAAATAATTCTGTGTACCGCTTATTTTTCAGAGAAAAGAATACATAAAGATATATAACGTCATTGACGTATAAGTTGCAAAATTACCATCGCGTTATCACCGATAAGCTTCAATCATGCAAACGACGTCAATTCATGTACACAACGATTTTCGAAATTTGTTAACGCAATTCATTGACGTATGCCGCACATATCTACAATCTTTTACAGATATAATCTTTTGCAAGTGTAAAAACCGCAAAACACAAAAAAGACACGAGCGTTGCGAGCCTCATGACACTTCATAGCGTCGTGCCAAAAACCGGAAATAAAACACACGCGCGAGATGATTGGTGCAGTAATATATTTAGTCGTCGTCAGATTCGAACGTAATATTCGTTGAACTGCTACACCGATAAATAATATGCCATACATTTATTTCATGCTTGTTGCGTGTGTGTCAAGGTTAATAATCCCACAAATGCATTGATAGTGACAGCGTTTGCATTTTTTCCCGAAGAATTAATAATCGACAGTCTTAAAGTTTAGTCTCTGCTATAAATAAAATGAAATAACGATAACGTAACATTGTAACTAAAAAAAGATTTCAAGTTCGTCACACGAACGACATATCTGTGAATCAATACATGTAAAATTTATCAGAGCACTCTGATAAAGAATTTGAATTATTGGTCATAAATAGGAATTGAAAAATTACGAAATATCGCATATCTCCAGGTCATTAGAATTGTCACATTGTCTCAAAATATGATTGCATAAAAATCATTAAAACATAATTTTTGTAGAAGTATCAGTTGTAGAAAGATTATTTTCATTCGCGTTTACATGTCTTACGTACATTCTTCTGCGAAGTATGGAGATACAATGCGTGTATTTTGCATCACGCTCTTAAATAAAATCGAGTTGAAATGTCGTTTCAATCGACTGCATCTCGTATTTCTTGTAAGACACTGCCAGTCTAAATATTCCAATTTACAGTTTTGGCATGTTGCTGGGGATGTACAATGTAATGCGAAAAGAAGAAGGTAGATAGCTACATTTCTTCGTGTGATTTTCATTGGAAATTTAACTCGCAAATGTCACGCGCAAATGATTCACGAAGCTTATATTTCTGGACAATTTAAAAAAAAATAATCACGTATGAAGAAAATAAACGTAAATAAATGTCTGACATATTTGGATTATGTATACTTGTTTATGTATGCTTGCGCGCATGTGTGTATGATATATATTTATTTACTATATAAATAAAATTCATGATTGTATAAAAAATTTGCAATTGTGTATAATTATTTGTTGAAACTTAATCGGATGGAGATTTGAGTAAACTCGACGAAAAACTAAACATACTGTTTATATTAGTAAGAATGTATTAATAGAATTCTGCACGAAGACTGAATCTATCATTGTTATTACGTAGATTTCCACCTACTAAGCCAGGAAAATCAATCATATGTATCTAATACCAAATTTTGGCAACTACCGCAACGAGTATGATAATAAACCTTCGTATTTCAAGAGCGCTTTATTGCTATTAACAGTGCACTCAAAATTAACAGTTTGTATTACTGTTATAAAGAAGGAAATTTATTAATTACATTATCGTATTGTGTCGAGATTTTACAAAATAACGCAAACAATATTTTAGAGCTACAATTAGATCAAAGCAAATTTCCGTCGTACATTTGGCGAAATAGTTGAGTGAATCCATCTGTCAATCTGTTGACAGCGCAAACGGAACACTACGAGTTCTTTAAATGCCACTTTTTCTCAGAATAATAAATACTTTAAGTTAATCGCAAACATAATTTGTCCGCGAAGAATAAAAACGTCAGACAATTCGATACTTTATACTTACACGCTTGTATATTTCTAATATATTAGTATGTAACTCGTAATTAAAAGTACAACAAAGACACTAACTGTGAACGTGATGTGAATGTAATTTATGCAAGACATAGTGCTCTTTTTTTCTTTTAATTATATCTTATAGCTTTATATTTTTTTTTATCTCACGTCGTTTTTTGTCAATACGTTATATATTAATTTATTGCTATTGATATTAAATTATAATGATTCAAAATTGATATCTATAAAATAAGCTAAACATAGCAATAACATATTTTTTCTCTCTACCTTTTATTTCTCATCTTTCCCTATTTTTCATCTCGCACACACACATTTTCTGTAATTATATTTTAAGGAAAATTCTTTATATATCCATGATATTATAATAAACTGTTATTCATTTTATTTAAAGAGTTTGTTTTTATTTAATATTTAAATAAGACAATTGCAAAGGCGATTATCGAATACTATCAATATTTGATTGAAGGAAATGGCTTGTTTTATCTCGATTCCAGATTCGTGATGAACTTAACCATCTCGAATTTGCTGACGTGTGCCATGCTGAATCCGCTGCTAATGATGGACGGACCGGTACAAGGTAACACGTTGACAACATCTACGTCGCCGTTCGGCTCGACGTCAACGTCAACATCGACGTCCACATCGGCCGCCAGCAATATTTGCACGATTTCAGAAGGCGCGACCGCGCTTGTCACCACGTCATCGGTACTTTCGGTTCTACTGATCGCTATTGATCAGTATTTCGCCGTGGTGGACCCGTTGCGTTACCGTGCTCGGGTCGATAAGCTTAAGTCGGCTGTGCTGATCGTCTCCGTCTGGCTGATCTCGGCCGGATTCGGCTTGGTTGCTGCTTTGAATCCTAGCCCGCGTAGTCTGTGGTTGTCCTGCACCACGACTACATTAGATAATTCGTCCTTTCGCGAACGTATTGCGTCAAATATTTCCGCGATAGTGGAGGCGCCGATCGACCTCGCGTTTACATTCTTCGGTAACGAGACTGAGAAGATTGATGACACGACGCCGATGCTTTTAAAGACCGAATCGATCAAAGTTGATCGCAGCATCGGCCTCCTCGAGAACTCCACTGTGATCTTCCGTACTCTGACCAACGATTCCGTCACTTACGGGCTCATCTACGCGATCGTATACAGCGTGTTTGCGTATCTGTTTCCGTTCGCCGGAGTCTGCTGGATCTACATCAGAATCTACTCGGCCGCGCATCGGAACTCCGAGAGAACTCGCCGGACTGGTTCGCGACCGATCCTATCATCGGCTAGCTTCTGCGAAGATTCGTATGCGAGACCGCAGCATCAATCCGCTGACACGTTTCCGGAAGAATTCCGAAGAATACCTAAAATTTCGAGTCTCTCGTCCATCGATGAAACTAGCGAGACCGCGCATTCAGCCAATCAGACGTCGCGTCGAAGATCGTTCTCGTCATCCTCGGACACTGCGCCATCAGGACCAAATGACGAGAAGACTTCGTCGGGAGTCGTTTTCACAGTCGGCATGCAACCAGTGGAAGTCTCGTCTTCACGCGAACAAGAAAACGATAATAATCTGACAGAAGCGGCAGACTTCGAGAACGATCGCGATGTTTCGACTTATGAGAACCTTGTCAAAAAAAGATTTGGTAATATGGAAACGAATCGCAGGCGGAAATCATCACACGATTTAACAGATGAGACCGGAGAGTCTTCCGAATGGATTGCCGGAGATTCCAGCGGATCTGAATCCGAGGATGATCGACATTACAATTACTTTGATTCCTTGGAAGTTCCTAGTGCAACTCGCAAGAGAGCGGACGAGAGATCTTCCAATTATCTGTTATCATTCACTACATGTGAGATAACGAAAGAGCCATGTGAAAACGCGGAAACTTCCAGACAGGATTCTCTCGAGAGGACGACTCGTCATATTGAAGAAGCAGAGAATTCTGTCACTATTAAAAGCGCAGAACCGGAACAGATTCAAAATGAGATCTCGAATTTCAATAGTAATTCAGAGAATAAGAGATCTAGACGACCAAGTCGCCGTTTGTCGAAATCCAGTATTTTGGAAGTTAGCGGGGAATTACATACGATTGAGCGTAGAAACGCGAACAACAATCTGGAACCCTCGTCTTGCCTTCTAACGCCGATCGTGACAATCACGCCAGCGCCCGGAAAGCCGGGTACTCTGCAGCGGGCGGCCAGCGTTCGCAGCACTAGCAGTTACATTAACTGTATCAAGCACAGAATCAGTAATGGCTCCTTATTCAAGTATCGCGAGGAGACTCGGGCGGCCAGGATCAGCGCGCTGGTGATCGTCATGGGTTTGATTTGCTGGTCACCGTATGTGCTGTTGAGTATCATTAAGAATCTACCGCAGTACTCGGATATCAAGTTCCCGCACGAATATGACGTGCTCGCTCTCAGCTTCTTGATCTTGGCCGCGTATGCGAGCCCGTTGCTCTTCGGTTATCGGTCCAAACGGGTAAAGCGTGAGTTGCGTAAGTTTTTTTGCTTCCATCGCGAACTATCGTACAAGAATAATCGTAGCCTGATGGCGAAGAAAGTGCTGAAACGCCGGCACAGCAGCACTTTAAGCCATCTGGAGATGGATCATCGGTATAACATCTTTAATTGCGTCTACGGCAAAAGCAAGTGGCCCAAAGAGAAGGTACAATTTGTGCAGGTGCCAGACACCGCCCTCGCGGTGGAGACTTGCAGAAGTAGCTTCTCCAGCGGCGCTAGTACGCAGATCTCCAGCACATCCACGGAGGAGTGTTGAATCGCGAATTCGGATTTCACGAAGCTGTGTGTCGAAATCGCGAGAGAATTAGTTCCTTCAAATATGATTAAGTGTGAAAAGGGATACGAATGGTGTGAGAGACAGCGTAAATTATTCCTGCGTTTATATATCTGTCGTCTTCGAGCGATCGAGACAATAACGAAATAAATGACGTGGCCGGATGAGAAAACAGTTTGTGTGTATGTTTTGATATGCGAATCGGCATACTTTCACGAGTTCGTCATAGTTCTTAGGTGTTCCAGAGATAGATCCTTCTTTATTTTCGAATATATGAATAGAGCTGAATGACGTTCTCATTACGTATCTTCTTGCATCCTAAATTCAGATGCAAATCGTTCTTTTTCACACGTTTTCTCACTTGTACGTAACGAAATTCGATCTTGCAAAATAAAAGTGCAGTTTATTTTGAAAACATTGCGAATATAAAAACTCTCGGCGAGAAACCTCGTCATAAAGTAACTGAATAATACGCATCGGCATACGCACATTATATCGCAATCAAAATAAACGGTCCGTTGCATCGTTTCGAGCTTTGGCGACGACGTGATGACTGTTCGATGAAAAGAGCATCCGTATTAGTATTCAGAGCATTATTATCATCGGGTATCAGCCAGCTCGAAAAGTATTAGAGTTCGCCGAACCCGAGAAGGAGGCTTTAGTCTTTACGCTTATTTACGTACTGCATTCACGTACTTCCTTCTCCTGCGTTTGTAGCATTGTTTGGTGCACGCAGGTAGATCAAGCGGTGCAGCAGTGTACATTTTTGAACGATTATTTATTCGAATGCGTCGTATGCGCGTGTATTGTACGACTCTATGTAGATATGTACACAGCATTTCATGACAAAATTCTCGTGCCCCGTCGAAGACACCGCTCCTCTAATTATTATTTTTGTACATTACGAATATACATATATATACATATATACTCATTTATATTTATATTAAACAATTTGTACATATAGAGAGAAAAGGACGGCGAATCTCACCATTGCTAGTTTGTATTCTGTACGTAGAATTATTCGTATCCTGTGTGTGTAGAACTTCATCAATGTGTACAAGTGGTCTGTAGTAATGTATGATGTATTGTCATTACCGTTTGGTATTATCCGTCATGGTGAACTCAACACAGGCTGTCTATAACATGTGATAACACGAAACCAATCGCCACTTAATATTAATTAATTTATGTGACTTTCTCAATAAAATATTTTTTTGCGAGAGGCAATCGAGATGGGGTGAGTCTGTGCATGTACATATGTATGAACTACATATTGCGCCATACCTAGACCAATCCGTTTCCTAATAGATGCTTAAAACGCGTAAATCGTAGTTACTTTAATTCTCTTTACAGATGTTTTTTCTTTTTTGTGAAAACTACAAGTTATTACGCTTTTATTACAAATATCTATTTTAGAAGCAAAACGCACCTTGAAGATTGTCGAAATTTATCAAACTTTTTGTAAAAAAAATTCTTTATCTTACGTAATAATACTTTGTGCCACATGTCACAAGTATTTTGTAACGCATTAAATTTAAACAAAATGGAAGTCTTAATTATCGCAGCTATTATTTGGTAAATTGCGCCCTCGCACAATTTCACACGTTTTAGTTCGACGCGAGGAACTTTAACTCAATTTTCATTAATCAACGATTAACGAAAAATGCAAAAAAAAAAAAAAAAAATACATTTGATATTCTTTTCATCGTGAAAAAAGCTATTATATTTTTCGATATTTCTCTTTGCGTTTTTCTTGAAAATGATTTCTAGTTAATGTTAATGGATTGTTGTTATCGTCATAAGCTACGCGATATGTACTTAGTTTATACACGGCTCAAAGTACTATTTACAGCTTATTCTTTAGACTAACAGCTCTTCGCGGCTCATAACCGAGAATGTTCATAGATCGGCGGTCGTGCCGGAAACCGCGGTAACTCCAATGTTGACAATTGGCCATCGTCGTTAGTAAATGTGCTATTGTCGTATGCTGGCGAAGCGGTCTTTTCCACCTCTCTGTCTACTTTTCTCTCCACCTCCGTAGAGACATCCATTAGGAACATAGTGAGGAAGAACATAATAGAACCTACGAATAAAGTATCATAAGACTGTCATTCGACCTTCTTTCGTAACCAAAAACAATCACGATGAAAGTTTCATCAATTCTTGTCATTATTTTTATATATTAAAAATATATGATAATTATTAGAATTATAATTAAGATATACGATAATGATGATGATAATGTAAATTACCAACGATTAATTTTGCAAAAGTCTCTCAATTCTCTTTACGAATCTTTTATAAAGATCTTAATGATGCACGAATAAGACCAATGATTATACGAGACAATGAGAAATAATTTCCAATTCTATTACTTACTGATGCCATAGGCGCCAGCATAATAAATGTATAATGATTCCCGGAAACCAATGGCCATTCTGGTGGGTTCGACGAGTATCGGTAAATTTCCACCGATGTTATTCATGACGAATAAAAAAACGCCGACGGTGGTGGATCGCAGATTTAAAGGAACGATCTCCACTACGATAGCGAAGAGTATTCCAAACCACATTTCGGCTGCAAAAAAAAATAACAAGATCATTGGAGGTAATCATGAAATATATATGCGACATAATATAAAATATATATATCAGCAGTTAATTAATTATTAAATTATGTAGATTTTCTTTGAACGATTTTAGAATTCTTAATTTCATATTTAGCATCTTACCAAAGAAATAAGAGATTCCCAATGTGATCATAGCCCAAAGAGGATTAAAGTATACCGAACCGAATGCAAACGGCGTCGCGATTAACTGACTGACCGCCAAACAAATTACGCGTGATCTAATTCCCATTTTCGCCACAAATTTGTCGCTAATTATCCCGCCGATCACGACACCGATGCTACCAATGACGATCGTGACGGCGAAAAGCCACCAACCGAGATCGTAATCCGGGAAGTAATCCCTGTAGTATAGATCACAATTGTAAGCGAAGCACAAGCCACCTAAAAAAAGAGAAATTTAAGAATTTCCGATTAAATTTTATTCAATATTTATGTAAAGGGATAATTGGAAAAAGATTGTGATATAGATAACAAATGTGCGTGAATTATTGAATTGAAGAAAATCGACTCGTTCGCTTCTTTAAATCAATGACACTTGAATATAGATTTTAATTACTGAAAAAAGAGATTAGAAAAAAAGAATATGTGCCACATCGAGGCGAATTTGTGTAAACTCATAGCTTGTACCCTCGATATGTATCTCAATCCTTTTGCGTCAAGGATTTCCCTTTACCGCAATGTCTGATGCTGGCGGCGAGACATAAGAGAATAATGCGCGGTTGCAGTAGTGCTTTCCAAATCGATACTTGCGTCCCATCGATATTGGCTTCCTCGCCGATCATCTTCCTCTCCGGTTCGGTGAGCGTCAGACCGGTGAAGACAGCGATGATTAAACCGATCACGCCGGCACCGTAATAACAGACTCTCCATCCCTGCCGATTAATGATTTGTCCCGATTACGTTAATTCTTAATTGTACATCTCACAATCAGTTAAAGCAGTATTTAATTTATAGCGTTATTAACGTAATTATTAACTACATCCTCGTATATTCTCGCGTCGTCGGTATTTTAATTTTAAATTATAGTTACTTTTATACGCATATAATCATCGTTAAAGAAAAAGAGAGAGAGAGAGAGAGAGAGAGAGAGAGAAAGAAAAATATGTATATTCCATCGGTACTATTATTATAGCCATTTCACAATCTGATTCACCATGTCCTTCAATCATATACACACACACATGCTTTCTTTCCGCTCGGAAATTATTTTGAAATGTATATCGAGCAATTATACATTGGAACATACCGACTTTGGAAATCACAACGTAAACAAAAAGAGGAAAAGATATAAAAGAGACAATTAAAATTGACTTACGAGATCCCAGGCGTTTAATTTGGGCACGTAGCGACCGATCGGAAAGGCGATGCCGTAACCACCGTAAATTCCCCAATTAAAAATGGACATGACGAGGCCTCGTTGCTCTTCCTCGAACCAGTCGGACAGAAGACCAGTCGCCATTGGATTGCATCCTGCTTCCCTGCAATATTCGTTCGGACTTTATTAATACGCAGCAATCCTCTACTGTCGCTCGCGAATGAACGAACGAAACCGGAAGCGGAAGCGCCATTATCACTAGAGCTTACCCTGCCGCCAGGACCATTCGTAGAATGAGAAGCTGCCAGTATTCCTTCACCGCTCCGCTCAAGAAGATCGCGACGCTGAATATCAGAGTGCAAACCGTCAGCAGCCTCACTCTGGAAACATAGATACAATAATTTATATATAGTGGGTTATATAAATTAATAATTGATTTTGCTAATTACCTGTTATATCTGTCAGCCGCAATGCCCAAGATAATACCGACGATCGTGTAGATAGCGATGAAGCTAGGCCCCGCGAGGATTTGATAGTCCAGACCAAGGCCATTGTAATTCCATTCGCAGTAATGAGATCCGTTCAATTCCAGGGACTCGCAGCTGCGGAACAAAGAACGCGTTATACGACGATCGAGCGAAAGTGCAATATGATGACGAATGCGATAAATTGCAGTGCGCGTGCGGGAGGGAGGCTTTCAATCTTGATTGATGCCCATTGAAATACCGTACAAATGGAAATTAGAGATGGAGATGGGAATTTTTTTTTTTTCTATCGAGAATCGCGAATTATTCGTGGCATTTAGTAGTTTTTCCGGAATGTGAACGACGAGTTAATTATTCTTAATGCGATGTCGTGTGTGTGTCCTCTCACGACGGTATCTTACTTTATTGTCGATGCGTGACTTAGCGGTATCAAGCCGGTGAATTAATCACAATTACTCATAAGGAAGTCGATTTGTCACAGAAGGAAATACTGACCACTAATTGCGCTTACTGTTACATACGATTCTTGTTTTCAGCTTGGATTTCTAGAGCACATAGCTGATACTAAGTAGACTTACTAGGTGGAATTGTCCGCAGTTTCGCATTGCACCGGAAGATCAATTAGCCACAGCGTCGTCGAATTAAATTGACAGGAAATATCGCCGTAATGCAGGTCCTCGGCGATCTCTTTGCTTGTTACACCTTCCCGAAAAGATTAGTTACCGTTAGTAAAACTAGAAATGCATTGAGAATCGCGCATAATATACGAAAAAATAAAAAGGATATTCCAATAAAAAATAAAACATTAAAATTCATTGATGATAAAAATGTCTAAAGAATAGAGAATATCAATGGAGGACTTACCTATTATAAAATGACCCAATTCTGCTAGGACATAGCCGATCGACAATATAGCCAATGCATAAGGCTTGTAAAGAAACGCCACATTTTGCATTACCGAATGAAACATTTTTGCTTGATCTGAAAAAAAAGAACGTATAAATAGAATCTTTTCTATTTGTGTAGCAAGAGGATTATATAATTAATATGCGATGGGAATTATAGTTGTCACATTTGTTGGCGGATATATCAACCATCGCGCAGTTAAGTCTGCGAGCTTTGTATTATTATTTGGAAGGATTGCATATATAATGCGCATATAATAAATTGCTATAAGTTTATTACAATATAGCTAATATTTTTGAATATGTATGTAGAGGTTCTTGTGATTTTTTTTATAATAATTTTTTATAAATTAACTTGATTAATATATATATTCTGATTAATCTGATTGAAGATAATGATTTCTAAATTCTCTTGGCATATCAGTTTTAATTTAACTTTTTTTTTTTTAAAGAAAAAAATGATACGACTTGCGTAGATTTTTCCGCGGGCATTCATCATTTAACGAAGACTCATGTCATTCATGAATATGCACAATGACAATTGCGCGAACGAGTGCGTTCATCACCGAAACGAGATGATGAGATCGCGAATCGCGATTGGAAATTGCGACGGGAAATCTATTGTTACGAAACTGCCTTTATTATTCATGATTAATGGGCAGTTTTATTTTAATTTCAATGCTTTAACCAGCTAATAACAATTATATCGATCAATATGATACCAAATGTTCAAGATAATTTACATAAAACGCCATTATAAAAATGCTATCTGCATATCGTGCTTAAAAGTAAGCAAGTGATGTGCATTCTACGATCCACGTTTACTCTAGCACAGGACAGATCAAAAGACAATAAAGAACAGTTAATTAATTACGAATGTTTTACGCATTCCATCCAAATTGCTGTTTTAGGATTGCGTAGAAAAATGTGTTAGTATAAAATTCGCTATAAAATTATAATTAAAAAAAATAAGGAAGTGATATATATGTTAAGAATTTTATCAGGTATTATGCAATTTTGTTTGTCACAGATTTATGTTTTATCGTGATACATCACGAAAAGATTACTAGGTTTAGGTTAAAGAATCGATAACAAAATTGGGAAATAATGCTTAACACCGTTATAGTTATTTTTCTTTATCGGTAAAACTAATGTGTTACAAATTTCGTAGAAATGATTTCGATATATTTTTTTATTAAGAAGTAACAAATTCAACTTTCTACATTTATCATTACTTTTATCATTATTTTTCGAACCTACGCATGATTTCCATGCAAAAAAAAAACACACACAGACAATATTAAATATTTTTTAAGAATTAAATAATTGTGACAAAATCTGTACCATCTATCAAATTTTATATATCTTTTGAAATTGATTTTGTAATAGCTGAAAGCGTTTTCCAAGAGCCGCACTGCCCCATACCACCGTATTCCTGTGCTCGTTTACATATTCTTCTTGGACGCCTACATATCATGAAAAACAAAAATTACAACTCGTTATTATTTCAATAATGATGACGATAACAAATTATTTTTCAATATTAGTAACAAATGACAATAACGAATTATTCTTTAGCAAAAAGAACAGTAATGATAATGAGTTACTAAAGTAACTTTCTCAAATTTGGACGACAGCATATTTTTGCACGTGCCACGAGTGACACGTGATAATTCGCGCAATAGAAAGCGAAATTGTGCGCTTGTTTTCATCATGATTTTATGCGATATCATATTTCATCGCACGCACGAGTATCATCTTCGGGGAAGGAGAACTCATGATTATGATTATAATAACGAACGGATAAAAAAGCTCACTCACACATATTCTTGTACATACATGAGAAGTCGCGAGTCTTACGCCGTATATATGGTACGGCCAGATCACCTTGAACCAAAATCATTGAAATGGAACGAAAATTGTCATTTGAATATCATTAGTATTACTCATTTTATTAGAATGGCAACTCACCACTCTGATTCGCGAAACGGAAAAAACGTCTCTTAGAGCCAATTATATTTTAAGATCACTTACATACACATTTACATCTATTTAAATCTTACATAATGTATAATTTTTTTATTTTCATAATGCTTATTCTATTTTATATTTTATATGATATATACATATATCAATTTGATTTATTTGAATTTATAAAATAATGTGCAATGTGTATCAAGATGAGGCAAAGATAAAACTGACGGAGCTAATAGGGAATCAATCTATGAAGACTGTCATGCTTCATTTGAGAAAACGGTAGGGAAAGAAAATAATGGTATTTTTAAAGAAATAATAAGAAATCGATAAAGGAATCATGACTTCGAGTAACATGAATATCTCAAATTAGTACGAACATTTCAATATCAACAAGAAATGCGATTATACATATATAATAAATACACAATGGAGGAAATCCTTCATTGTGTAACTGATGTAGCTAATATCGAGATATAAACTTGGTAATGAGATGCAATAATTAATTAATGCAATAATTATTTAATCATGTAATGTCATAATTATAAGACATTACATAACAATTTTCGTTTCAAAGAGATTCTATCCACATTGAAATGCACCCGATACATGGATGTGATGCAATGTAATTCAATCCGCTGTAATTACACGCGCGAGTGGTGCATTGATACAATCAAAGATATGCATGTGAAGCATAATTATTTGCTATAGTTAACAGCCGGTGTCTGAGTACCGATGACATATAGATAGTTAATCTATATTGTTTGATTATTGAGTAACTGAAAAACGAGTAAGAGGCAAGATTTGTATTTACAAGTTTGTCATTACGACGATGCGTGAATCGCCAGAGAGTATCTGGGATGCGCCGGACATTCTTAGATAGGAGAAACACGAGATTGTGATTTATGTATAATATCAAAATCCTTGGTCGCGGTCGCGGTCGCGCACGCTACATGGATAAACGCATAAATAAAATTGCAATGGGTGGGTGTGTGCATGTACTATGTAAAATTATACGTTGTATCTTTTCGCGGCATCTTCGCATTTGATTTGCAGAATACGAATAAAGCTGATGCCATAAAAATATCGTCGTAAGCGAGGATTCTGCATCGTGTGCGACAATGATATTTTGTCAGATAACAGCAAAAAAAAAAAAGGCCATCTCAATTATGTTTTATTATATATTTACTCGTGAAGAACTTTAGAAGAATAATGGGAAGATTGATGATATGTAATTCTGTACTTTATATAATGTAGCGTGTGTTATGTGGATCGGGAATACCTAAATATTATTCATCAATTTACGCGGATGTTGATGCGCGGATATTTTATATAATTGTTTATTTCCTTCTTTTTAATTATAGCTATTCAATGTGCTCGATACACAGCAATCTTACAAAGCGTTTCTTTTTTACTTTCTTCAACTCGATAAACGGCACAGTGTGTAATACAATTAATCTTTATTGTGCAAAATTATCGCGCACATTATTGCACAGCAGATGCATGTGTATCCGTAATCTTTATCGCGGAGCAGATAATGAACTCGTGTGTAACAGATTTCTTCAAGCAACACTCATAAAAAGCGCAATCATAAAAATTTTCGCTAATAATTCCAGCGCGATAATTGCGCCAATTGTAGAATATATATTTTTCTTGGAAACTTTGATTAGTTTTTGTAATTAAAAATCCTTTCAGATTTTTAAGTGAATCGATAGTGTCATTCAAAGTATTTTTAAAATATCCTCCTCTCTATTCATAATTTGCGAAAAATCTCATTTATTGCGTTTTTTATGCGCATTATAAAATAATAAAAATAATATAAAAGTGTAAATATATGAAAATATAAAGTTAAAGTAATCGAAACTTGGCATCCATTAATTTCAGACTTTCATCAACAACTTAACTATTTTTTATGTTTGTTATTACAAAGTAGAGTCGAATGATGGAAATAGAGGCATCACAAAATTTAAGACAAACTTTAATTACGTTCCTTCAAGCTACTTCAGAGATTATATAGTAAAATTATGCAAGAACAAAGAAAAATAAAGAAATATATCACGTTGTTGCGACGTCATGCTGTAATTTACGAGATCAAATATTTTTCTTATATTTTATTACGCAAAAATGTCATTTGTTCATTTAACATCAAAACCTCTTAAAAGAAAAGTACTCAATAATCGGAAAAATTGTTTTGCAACATCAATATAATGACGGAATAAGCGGAACGAGCGGACGTCGAAACGAACGGACGCGTCAAAAAAAAATGATCATTTTTTATAAGCGATTGCATAAATGCACATTCTTAGAAATATGAAAATTCTAGATAGAATCTAACAATTAGGAATCTAACAATTAGGAATCTAGCAATTCTGTTTTACAATTAACACAATCATAATTTTTCTTTGATAGACTCTACAAGATATCGAAAATGTTCTATAATATAATGTGAACTAACTTTCGTAATAATAAATTTCGTAATAACCATGGGAAAAAAAAAATTAACTGCCATAGTTAAAAACTGCACGCAGTAACTAGATTTCAGTAATATATACAGCGAACATCTGATATCTATTTATTAGGTACAACAGCGAATATCTTAGCTGTAATACCTATTTATTAAAAGCAACAGCAAACCGTTTTGCTGTAGTTTAGAATTTTATTTTGCAAATCATGATTAGCTATGATAGCAAAAATTTTTCTTTATGTGTGCTTAAAAAAATTTACAATAAAAAATTTGTTTATATAATGATTTATTTGTCTATTGATGATTAATATTGCAAGGTATATATTCACTGTGCGTTCATGCGTTGCCAAAGATTATCATAAAAAAAAGGAGTATATCAAGGAAAAACGCATCCTAGTCAACAACATGCGGTAAAACATGCAAAATGAGCGAATGATAAACAGCGAATTACTGGATAACAAGATTATATGAATACATATTGATATACATATATATATATATATATATATATATATTCATGTAGATTATGATGATAAGAACAGATTAAATTACGTATTTATAACAGATTACGTATTCATATACATATTCATATTCAAATTAGATATCTGTGAAAATATTTTTAATTATCTTCGTTCACTGACAATCAACAACTGATCTTATCATTTATATCGAGAAACTTAATCTGCTTGCAAACCTTAAAGCTCTTATATAATGATTTTCGTGAGTGTATATATTTTTATGTAGTAACGGTTTGCTCTCGGCTCTCCCTTTCGATACATTATTTATACATTGTCCGGAGAGTCCCCCCTCCCTTCTTCTCCCCGATCGATCGATTAAAAGCTACCTGCCGTCTCGCTTTTCTCGAGGGGAGCTTTTCGTATTTTCCAGCCGATTGGATTTAATGATTCTTTCCAGCGTCGTTCGAGAGAGATTCCGCAGGGCGACGAACACCGTTGCGCTTATACAAGGTGTTCCACGAAGCGTGCATCATATTACGAGAACGTTCTTACAAGACTATGGATGACCTTTCTTCGGTGAAAGTTTGATCGAGTAATGAAAAATATATATAATACAATGATGCGAAAGTTTTATATATTTGAATAATGTTGTTGCTTAATATCATATTCAAATTTTCGCTTTCGTTTTATAAATATATAGGATAAATTTAATTGCGCATAAAATAATTATATATCTCTTTTCTAATATAAACAAGAGCATGTATAAATGATTTCGCCAGCATACAGAGATCGCGATAACTGGCGAGATAATAGGAAAAATTGGCCATGAAAGTAAGCAAACGGCATAATTTTACATCGATGAAGCTATGTCAACTAATGAGCTATTTATGGCGTATCAAATCATCACACGCTTAATAAACATATATTACATAAATCCATTAAGTTATCCACGAGTAACACCACAAATTCATTCCGCATATTGGCTAATTCATAATTGCACATACAGTAAATACAAGTATTGTAAATGCGAACGAATAAATACACGTGCCATGGATGCAAACGACGCGAATAGATGCGAATTTACGTGTTGTACAATCATTAATCGTGATTATTTGATCAGTTGCGAATAATTTATTGATTATTAGCATCCGCCTGTCGTTATTTCATCTCTCAAATATTTGTACGAGACTTTAATCTGTCTAATTTGAGCATGAATTTATTTACGCAATCGAAGATTTCATACTATCTATTTGTACCTATTTGCAAGATTGCAAAATTGCAGTTAAAACAATAGGAATTCGATTACAAAAGAATTATTAAAATAATCAATAATTATTTCACGTGAAATGAGAGATCGCGTCACGATCTATCGCGACGTCAAAATCGCGTCACTCGCATCGTTTGAAGCGGATGCGAGAGATTTTAATTAGAGCTTTGTGCGCTAACAAGTTGAAGGCTTGTTGAAGGCTAACGAACGTTATGGGCGTAGATTGTGCGTCGGCATCCCGGATTGGACGCGGATCTAGCAGGCCTCTATCGCGAGTTACGCGAGTTTTTTGCAAATAGTACGGAATAGCGCGGCGTATGCAAGAATGATCGCGCCCGCATTAATTAATTAATTGCGCGACCGAGAACATCGAGTACAAAAAATTCATCATGATTCTCGCGATTGTCGTTTCTATCGCATGCGATCAACTTGAAAAGTACATTTATTCAAAATTTGAATTCGTCAACTGTCAATTAGGATAATCTTCGTGTTCATCAAATTTCTCGTGTTTTCACGCATGTGCTATTAATAGTAGAGTTTCATATATTTGCATGTATATGCGGATTTAGATTTTTGCACGTGTCGATTCTTTTATGAACAAGTTTTATGAATAGCGCAAAACAACGAGACAACTAAGCGAACACGACTCTTAACGGGCGTATACATATTGTATATTGCATACTGTTGTATTATATATTACATTGGAATTTTTTACGTATTGTCTTTCATTCGCATGTTTATTCGATGCTTTCACTACGTGACTTTTTTTTCCCATTCTATATCATTCGTGCAAAAATTAGCTCCTACAAATATTATATTTTATATAAATTATATTAATTATATTTTACACTTTAATTACTGTTGTTTTTTTTAAGCTAATTCAGTTTTCTTTAGAGTAAAAATATATGTATAATTATACATATATATATATATATATATATATATATATATATATATATATATATATAAAGTTTTAATATTTAATATTTAATATATTTAATAGTTGGAAAGCAAGTATTGATAAATTAAAGTAGAATTAATTAAAAAATATGAAGCTGGAAAAAGAAAAAGTTAAAATACATGGAATAGAAAAAAAAATATAAAACCTTTTTTAAATACATATATAATTTTTTTGCATGCATATAAATTTTTCATTTGCTTTATTTTTGACAAATTATAACGCGAAAAATATATAAAGAGCTTATTTATCCTTTTTATAGTCCATCGTTGAGAAAAGCTTAGCGAGCAATTTGCCTTTTTTCGCTTCGTGCAAAAATCTCATCGATAATGAATAAGATTGCGAAAGAATACTCACACGTATCCTTGATAAAGTCCGAGAGATCTCCAGGAAGGATCAGGAAGAATCCGCGCTTGCAATCAGTGTTGAACTGGCCGTGCAAGAATCCGATGATAAGGGAATTAAAAGAGAAGAAGGAAGTAAGATGAGAATACACGAGAGAGAGAGAGAGAGACAGAACCGGAACGTTCTCGCGAATCGATCCCTCCGTGTGCGGAGGGTGGACCGGCAAATGAGCTGCGAGTGGGTAACCAAGCTTCATTTATAAGAAAGTGCCCAAGGATCTTCCTTCTGTCAGTAGCAGCCGAGCTGGAGGAAGGGATACGAGGCAGAACTATGGACTTTGCGATGGGTGTACGGAAAAACTATACTTCGCCATAGTGGGAGATCACCACTACTTCGAGAATACTCGCGAACTTCGATTTTCAAGGCCACGTCGTGACTTGACCGCTTGCACTTCACTCATTATATCATCGCGTTTGAAATGACAGAGAACGGAGAGAAGAGAAGCGGGGAGAGGCTTACGTTTCGCCACGGAAACAAAGAAGTCCTTCGAATCACGTGCGTTGATAGTTTAACGGAAGGCGTAGAGAGATATCATGAGCTTTAACTCGGATAATTACCATATAGCCGTATTTAGAGATATTTGTGAGAGTAGGTGGACTTATTATTTATTCGAAAGGTAATTATTAATACCTTATAGGGAATCTCAACATTCAATATATCGATCCTTTTTTCTTACTATTGTAATTTTATATTAAATGTGTGAAAAACCGCTCAACAGTAGCTGACTAATTAGTACTTCCCAATTCCAGGGAAGTACTAATCTCTGTCGAGTGTGGTAGAGCACAATAAGCAGCCTAGGTGATTGACCTTATAACTCAAAGAGTGGTTCACATTTACGTATATACCTACATGATAGGTGACATATATGATTGTATATAACATTGACATACTTCCCCGTGCTTCTCATGTGTCATGGTTCTTAAGTACGCGGCAATACAATAGTAAAGACAGTTCGACGTCTCTCCTTGAGAGGCACAGGAGCAGGACATACACTATTAGTCGCGATCGCTAATCGGAGAACGTGATCTTTGAGGGAGATTAAAGGAAACTAATCGCATACCATAATTATTCATCGTGCCGCTCCTTCGAAACGTATCTTTGTACGCGTGTTTCGAGATATAAGATCTGATTTCTGTAAAATATAAATAAATTACATTCGTTTAGTACATTTCAAATATTTCATTTTATTGATTTTAGCCGCGTTATTGCAAAACAATGGCTATTATTTGCATCTAGACAAAAATATAAAAGTTAAAATGCCAATTTTTTTACACATGCCTGTCTCGTACTCATTTATTATATCTGCGACTGGATCTCTTAATTTCGAAATTGTAGGACGTCCAACTAAGTACAACAGGACAAAATGATTCTGTTGAACAAAATAGCAGCCGGAAATATAACGGAAGCTTAAGATTATTAAATTGAATTTGGAAAGTTTGCTCGCAGTAATAACTGAATTAAATCTTATTTAATTATTTCTACTTTTTTATTACATTTTAAAAAATAGTGCACATTTTCTCTCTCTCTCTCTCTATTTTTCTCGCTGATTTAATTAACTTTACACTCTGCAGATACTGCATTTAAGCGCTTCGCGCTCGATTCTCCTCTGCTATCGAATGTGTCAGCCACCATGTGACAGGTGCAACAATCGACGTTACCGTCAACGATAGAACTTGCGACATAATTGAAAGATGCATGCCCGCGATGCGTGTATATCAGTGGAAGGTCGTTTGATTCGCGAGCAAAATCTTCGTCCTCGCAAAAGTGCGGATCATTAGTGGCTCAGAAATACTGATTATGAATCTAATATCATCCACATCAAGCGACCCCGTCCTGATTTTTAACGAGCGATAGAAAATTTCGATACCAATTAATTCGAAGTCGTTTTGTTTCGGGAATGGAACGCATGAATTATCGTTTAATGCGCCCACCGTTTATGTTTATATAACACAAATTTTTTTTAAATTTTAATAAGTTTATTTTGATTTCTCTTTGCATCTTTTATAATTTTTAGACATAATTATAAATGTAATTAACGATTATATTATTAAGAAGAATATGTAAAATGTGAAACATGACAAACGTGCGCTGATATCGTCGCAAAACATCGGCTCAGCAAACCTTTCGACTAATCTCGTAACGATCGACTAATATCGATCTCGATATGTGACTGATTAAGATTCCCGAGACCGAATCTTTCGCATGCCAGAGTGAGATTTAAAGGGAATTCTTTACTCGGAAGAGATTTGTGATGGAATTAAAGGAGCGCGCCTTCACTACGCACTCTCGTTGTTATCGACCATCAGGAGAAGAGGCCGAGCCGAGCTGGCTCGAGCAGAACCGAGCGACACCGAATTGCGGACGCAGAGTCAAGCCGCTTTGTGAGTCGTCCCTTCGTCGGCCCAGGACCTAGATCCCATCCTGTAAACGCGCGGATCGGGATTTTTGATTACTTGTCGATCGCGATTTTGAGTGAGCGAGAGAACGCGAGAAATTTCGCGTCTTCCGCTCGTGTCTTTAAAACGCGAAGGACTCGGGCAAAAGAATCAGAATTACAGACTAGCATCGTGTTTACATTTTCCGATGGGAAATACCAGGATCTTCCGACGTTTCATAGAAATAGAGGAATCTTAATTAGAGGGTGAAACGCAATATCTCGCCCGGTGGTCGATTGTATGTCAGTGCCCTGACGTATCCTTCGCATTTCGTGACTCGATCGTGTCCTTTATATTTTTTGCGATTCATCGTATCAATGTTCCGCGTGTTAATAATGGCCCCCAGAGTGTTATCCGCGCGTTGAGACGCATTAATTCTCATCTCGACTTCGTCTCTTTCAATGATCGTCGGCATCTCGCAGATACATTAGGCCCGTCAAAATTAATTGTTCGAGCCGACATCGCGTCGTTCATGATTTTAATTCGATTTTGAACCCAAATGCAGTGACGACCCGTCATTTTTATACCAACGGCGATCGTTGATATCTCGCTTCGAGGCTTAACTTTAATTAAATCTAAAGTGACACGCGCGAATTCACGCGGGATGCGAGCATTTGTGACAACTGTTCCCTTGAGTTGCTAACAATTTGCAAGTGTCACGAGTGCAAATATTTAATGTTGCGTGTCATCGACTCTTGCATTTGATTTAAGCTTCCAAGAGGCGACGTGCGCAATTCGTACCGCGGATGTTAGTGAACGAAGTTTGTTATCGCTATGAAAACGACGAGCGGTTCCTTGAACGACGATCATGAACCGTGACGATCCACAGCGTGGCAACTGGCTAAGTTTTGGCAGCTTCTCGTCAGCAGAAATCATGGCAAATGTCGAACGGCCGCACAGCATCGTGAACGCGAAAACGTAAGCTCCGCTCTTCTTTACAATCTTTTGTTTTCTCTATTGCCATCCCACTATAGTTCTTTCAGCTTGCAAGACTTAAAATCGTCTTTCTGACGATCTGCAACGTCCTCCGTCTAAATATACGATTTGGGCATATGTACAATAAACTGCTTCATCATTCTGTTGTCATTGATTCACTCTCTGACAGCCGCGTTATATTACCGTCGTGTGTAAAAACGCAGTATGAAAAAATAAACCCTGCCTCGCACGCGGTTCTATTCTCTTCAGGCAGTTTTGTATTGAAATAATCGTATTCCGATTGAAATATAAATAGAGATAAAATTATTTTTTCAACAGGATACTATATATGTATAAATATAGAGACTTCTTTATTTTACAAATTATCTTGGCAATGTTAGCTTATAAATTCTCTCTCTCTCTCTCTCTCTCTCTCTCTCTCTCTCTCTCTCTCTCTCTCTCTCTTTCTCCCTCTCAGGAGATAAAATCAATTAAAATTGATTACCAATTAATTCGAAAATAAAATTTCGTCATTTATTTCCTTTTATTGACTCTCGCGAATCTTCAACAGGATTTTGTTAAAAAAAAAAAGAGAGATGAGGGGTTTACAGCATTTTTTTTATCCTCAATCATTGTACCTCGTTACTCGAGTCCGGCGGCGCAAACCTACGTAATTATCGGCAGCATTAATGTTACGTGGGCCGACATGAGAATAATAGTCAAGGTCAGGAGCGCGGACAGTGCTGAAAAACGAAATATCGATTGCGCACCGTGTCGCATCGGCCGCATTTTCCCCTGTGACGCACGTCGTTGCAACGTCGCGAGATGCATCCAGCATCCACGCAGCGAATACCTCACGCGGAATGCAAGTGTAGCGCCATAGGTCTAGCTTTCAGAGACGGCGTAGAGCCAGGGAGCGAGAGAGCTATGACGAACAATTAGGTTGTTCACATTTCTCCTGCAATGGGATTTCAGACTCTTCATCCTTCACTTTATCCAACGTGAATTATTTTTTCCCTCACATTCCTGAGCTGGAGCGTTAATACAATCAATTTGAAATTGTTCTTGTTAGATTTTATTGTCACTACGGATGAATAGATCTGCTCGTTGCTTTTATCTTTTTTTTTTTTTTCTTCTTTTTAATTTCGAATCCTCCGCGATTCTCCGAAATCATTAGTTAGATATACGCCGCTATATATAATTTTGCACGTAGAAACTAGTTCACCTTCGACTACATCCATATAGCTTCGACTTTTTCGATAGATCTCCACACATCAATTTGTCATCGTCGAATCGCACGTTAACGATATAAAAGATAAAAAAGAGACTGGAGGCATGAAAGATTCATGATCGATAAATGCAAAAAATTAGCCGTAAATTGCTGGAGTCGCGGAGCCGACGTTACTTTCAGCTTGAAAACATTTGCTCTCCGAAAATTCTTCTCGCTAACCGAACTCGATGGGCTCCAATGAATGCTCACTCGAATGTTTTGTTCTTTAAAAAAAGAGGCATTTATAAATGTTATCGAGTACACATAAACGTCTCATAATTTTTCTGGCTTCTTGTTGCGAAGTATCATAATTCGAAACAATAAAAAATTATGATCTTTTTAATACAGAAATGAACGAGGAACATGCCAAGTAGCAATTACCGTTTTATCAGGCATATTAATTCGTAATTAAAAAATTTCATTATGATAAATAAATTGGCTTGTGATTTTATTTGATAAAAAATCTTTTCAATTATTGAAACTAGTTTACGGATCTAATGCTATAAATTTGCATATAATTATTTTTCATTTTCAATCCGATCGTCTGATAATAAGGATTGCGCATGTTCCCTAGAAGGTGTGTATTGCGAAGCAGGTGTTTGTTGAATTATAATCTTTGATTACATAAGTAGGTAATTATCGTGTTATTCTCGACGCATATCGCTATTGATCTTCTGTGTGCCTTTTCTCTCTCTCGATCTAATTAAAATCATGAATGCTACAATCGAACCGTTTTACGCCCCGGGCATTTGCATCTGTTTGCATTTCCGGTTTAAACTGCCGATTGCCGATCACTTATTGTACGAAACTGTTCGACGAGTGACACCCAAGGCCTCATACTGTGTGGCTTATTTATTTATAGTTAATGGCTCGCTCGCTCAGCAAGTTCTCGTTCAAGGTTGCGCGGGTGACCGCTAGGATTTTTATCATCCGCTCTTTTTCTCCGTCTCGTAATTGGTCCGAGAATCGTCACAATTATGCAAGACGCACGACAATATCGTAGCAATTTCTTTACTTAACGGTGTACATCGCGATCCTTCATCAGATCGAACTCGAATGCGTTTGTAGAGAGATTGAAGAGATGGATAATTGCAATTTCTGGAAATTCTGGGTATATGTATACGTCAAAATGTATCTTACGAGAGTTTCTCATTCACGTACTGCTTTATTCTTTTCGAAGCTCCAGATTTAAAACTTTATAGAAGACGAAATATATTTTTATCAAGCTTGCAAGTATTTTAAAATGCAAAATTTTTAAATATAATATATATATATATATATATATATATATACATCAAATTTTATATATATTATTACTTTATTTGATATAATATGTATAATAAGTATAATTTACTTGATAGATACGAGATTTTAACATGCAAAATTGAATTTATATATATAAAAAAATATATAAAATTATATAAAAAAATAATCGCGTTATGCTCGCGTGTAAGTCTGTTCCTTCCGATTTAGATGACCAACTCGCAGATGGAAAAAGTGATTATGACGATGGTTACTCGATCGTAATGAGATCGAGCGAAGGGCCTGATCGCGCGTGAGGAAGTACCACACGAATAGAATCGCGAAGCGATAACGGCGGAAACGCGTGAAAACGATGGGGTCCTTGCCGAATCTTCATGAGCTATCGAAAGAGAAACTGGAGAGCCCGGTGTACAAACCGGCGCCAATCGGCGGTCTTGGTCCAGTGCGATTGCCGCCGCAGCCTCCGCCGTTGGCGCACTCGCATAAACGCGCGAGAAGCAGTGGACATCATCATTCTACTTTGGGTGACAATGATGCCATGCTGGAGGTACCGATCATCCATCAGTATATTCAATTTAACCAAAATGTATACGAAATCATAATTTCTGAAGATATATTTCAATGTGTCCTACAGATTCAACTTAAATCTAATAGCACCGCTTAGATAACACAATAGATATCCTTTAATATTTAATATTTAATATTTAAATATTCTAATAAAGTGGAAAAAAATGATCTATGAATCTCGATAGAACTTTAAAATGAAACGTCCTAAATACAATGTTCTAAGATTTATAGAATATTCTTTTAATACGCAAATATTTTACAAAGATTCATAGATAATTCTGTAGAAGAATATCCTCAAAATAATATATTTGACGCTAAATAGAATAGCCAAGGGATGTATTACGCTATCTGAGCGTGAACATTTACTGAGATTCTAAAATCCTCCAATTTAAATCTAGATTTATAAATTTAGATCCGTACCAAGAATCGAAGGAAAACGCGCGACTTGGCATAATGAGTATTCTGCGAGTGTTTTACCGTTTTAATTTCCATCGCGCTATTATTAATTGCTACTTTATCGCGGTACTTTTAAGCGGTGCCGATTACGCCGAGTCACGCTCGCGGGAGACTTCTGTTTCCGCTAATCTTCCGGCTCTCATTTTACAGCACATGGCGGCATACTCGCCGATCTCCTGCCGGTCCACGCGCACATCGGCGCTGTCGTGGCGACGTCGCGATTCCATGAACTCGTCGGCGGGCGCATCGTCGGTGCGCCGACTAATCGCGGCGGTCCGAGCGACCCCGGCCGGGCCTCGGCCGCCACGTAAGGCCATATTACGGCACATCGCGGCCCTACTGCTCGGCCACGCGAGCTGCTCGGCCGCCACGCTGCCCATCTTCCCGTTGCAAGCGGGCCTGGGCGCGTTTGAGCCGCATTTGGGTCCGGTGCTACTGGCGCAGCTCTACATGATGGCAGCCGCGACCAGCTGCTTCGCGCCCATCGTCGTACAGCGGCTCGGCACAAATCTTGCCATCACCGCGAGCCACGTGGTCACCGCGATCTTCGTCGGCGTGCATTTGTATCCCAAATGGTACGATCTCTATGATCCCGAGACGTCGTTTGCATCTCTTCGAGTTTTAAGAATTTCAATTTTCTTATTTATTATCCCTGCGATTGCAAATATTCTATTTAATTAATTTTCTTTTTGTAATCTCGTTTCATCAAAAATTTAATTTTAATTATTATCGCAAAATTCATTTATATCATTTATATCATTTATATCATTGTCTTCCTCATATTGATATCCTAAAATTCGATAAGAGATAAAACCAATCTAATCGATGTAAACTACGACGCGAATTATTAAAATAAATGTATACATATACACGCACGTTCTCTTTGACATTTTAGGTACATACTCGCACCTAGTTACGCGATGCTAGGTTGCTGCGCCAGTTCGAGCTTTTTAGCGAGGACGTCGCACGTCAACGTATCCGCGAGTAGTCTGGCGATGGTCTGCGTCGATCCTGAAGATCCGGATGAGACGCGACGCGAGTGCTTGTTAAGAAGGCTCAATCGGGGAATCAAACTGGCCGAAGATATCGGTCTCGCAATCGGTATTTTCAGTATTTCCTTTAAATAAATCTCATTGTCAATCAATTCCCCCTCTCCCCCTTCACTATAAAGTATGCACATATGTTGCTAGTAAATATTGTGAAATCTATTGAGGATTATATAATTACAGAAATTTTATTTAATTAATTTTGTCCAAATAACTCGTTGAATTTTATTTGTTTTTAAAATATATATATATATATATATATAAATTCTCTTTTTCTATGATTTCAGGTTGCGTCATCGCCGCGGTTCTCGTTAGATTAACGGATGTGATACCGACTAGCATAATGAACAGCGACATTGGGGATGTCTGCGGAGCTGCGTATTGTTCGGAGGAGATGTACTTTTACAACGAATCGCTCTATGTGCCAACGATCGCGTCGAGCACGTCGAGGATGCTCGTCAGTATTTGGCTCGGTCTGGCAGTGCTCGGTTTAGGCATATCTTGTGCATTCCTCGATTCGAGGATGCAAGAGCCTCAGGCGAACCATGATCGTACCAGCGTCAAGGATATCCTCAAGTCCGTAAAATGCGCTTTTCAGGATCCGAAGCTTCAGCTCGCGGCGCCGCTCACGCTCTTTATCGGACTGGAACAAGGTTTCATTTATGCCGATTTTATGGAGGTAAACATTTTTTTTTTTTTTCTTCATTCGATATTAATTATAATCTAAATATCACACACAATTGCTTCTCTAAATTTCATTTAATATAATACGAGGAATAAATAATTGAAACTAAAGAAAATGTTAATTTATTTATAATGCTGCATATTATTTTTGGAGCTCTACTTTATTCAGAAAAAACATGAAAAAAAAATTCTTTTTTCCTCCCTTCCAGACATATATAAAGTCCCACGGCGCTTCCTATTTCGTAACGTATTGCTGTAGAAATACTTTAGAATGCAAATATATACAACACGTGTGAATTTTTTGTACAAATTTCGTTAAACCATTTATAAAAAAAAAAGATAGTACCATATATTTTTTTTTAATATTAAATGGCTATAATTAACATTGTATTTTGTATAGGCGTATGTAGTGTGCACCTCAGGCGACGCCGGCACGGTCACTTTAAACTTCCTGAGCTTGGCTCTATTACAAGCTCTCGCCGCCGTAACACTCTCGATGCTATTGAGACAGATTAAAAGGTACTATGTTGTGGGTAAGTGATTTCTCTAATGCATTACATTCAATAACAAACGCAGAGTCGGATTTAAATATTTATAATAACATATACAACGCGAAATGAATGAATGACGTTTTTAGAATGTAGGAAGACAAATCAAAATGTAAGATACTTAAATAGATAAGATGAATGCTACGGATTTAATATAGCAAAAAAAAAGAAAGACAAATCAAGTTAATTTATAATTACATGTAGAGATAATAGAAGAATAATTCTTTAATCCGACCCTGTTAATTCGGATTAATCGCGCTTTGGAAAGAAGGGAGAGCTTGCTTTTTTTTTATGATTTCAGTCGTGGGTTTCGCCTTCCACGCTTGTCTCTTGCTTGTCTTGCTCACTTGGAGACCCACAGGAGACGACCCAGCTCTCTTCCACGTCATATCAGCTGCCTGGGGAGTTTGTAATTCCATTTGGGAGACTTTGATATACAGTAAGTATCTTGAATTTTGATCTTCATCAATATATACGAATAATACAAATGTCGGACTGATTTGTGCGATGTTCGCAAGTTAAGTCGATGACTCTTAAAAACGTCGGATTCAAGCGATTAAGCCAGATCGTACACAAAAATTTCGGAAGTGATTTTCAAACTTCGCTTCATCAGCTGCGGCTGTATTTTATCAAGACACGGCGCCGTTCGCCAGTTGTTCATACACGACGAAACGCGCGTGTTCGAGTAAGCAAACGGAAATTATTCGTCTTTATAGAGAAGTGGCAAAAGCGTAGAGCGAAAAAGAGAGAGTACCAAAAATAACGCAGTTTATTTCTCTCTCTCTCTCTCTCTCTTCTTAAAACATAATAGATTAAATACTTGCTTGTGCCAGATTATATTGGTAAGCCAAAAGAGAGAATAAACGCGCAAAAACATTTGTCATGGAAACATGAGAACTTTCTCAAGACGCGGATGCGAGGCGAGCCGCAAAGAGAGACTTGAATCTTTGACATTTCAGCGCTGGTGATGGGCCTCTACCCGAACTCATGGCAGGGACCGCTATCGACGTCGCTCTTCTGGCGTTGGCTCGGACTGACTCTCGCGCTCAGCCTCCATGGCGCAGTGTGCACCCGTTATCGCGTTCTGGGCCTCGCCGCGACCCTGGTTCTGGCGGTGGTACCGCATCTCTGGCTGGAGAGCCGTCTAGCGCGCCGTGGTAAAACGCTGGCACCCTTATGACCGGGCGATTCGACGGCGAGCGAGCGCGGGTCCACCAGCGTCGAGACGGCGACAGCGACCGACGTCAGACACCGGGGGGACTGAGAGCGAGCCGTTCCATCCAGCATCGCGACGAGATCCTGGACGGGGATCGTATCTGGTAGACGCGGTAGCTACAGAAGCAGCAGCCTGATGACTCAGTTGCAGGAGCATCAAACGAAGCAAGTCGGTGGCGGTGGCGATGCCGGTGCATCGATCAAGGTCAAGACGCGACGCAGGGCGAATAGCGTCGCGTTTGCCTGTCGCACCGATTACGGTCTGCCCGACGACAGCGATGATGATCTGCCGAAAAATCCGCTGCTTCTCATCGCGGAACCAGAACGTCGCAGGAGTGCCATCGACAGCGCCGAAGGAGCGAAGGGGCGCGATCGCGCCAAGATTTTTACACTTTCGTGAGGAAGACGTCTTTGTCCCACGGACGTGAGATTTCGCTTCTGAAGCTTCTATCGTCGAGCCATGTAATAGCAGCCGTACTCGGCATGCGACGTTCTAGTGCGATGCGCTGGATAATGTGTCGAGAAAGAGCTTTTGAATCATAATCGTCCTTCAACCGATCTCAAAAGATTCGAAGAACGAAAGCCGCTTTTCGTCCTCGATACGAGGAGAAATTGCTTTTAACTTGTGTGTTTACGGTCCAAGATTTGAATTAATCGTGGAAACACGCAATCGATACACCGATATCCAGCGCATCTCGTGCGAGCACAGACTATTGCAGCTATTGCAGTGTCCTATTTAATACTCGACTCGGAAAAGAGAGAGAGAAAGAGAGAGTTGTCTCTTTCCCTCCGCAAATTTGGAGCGAGGACGGCGACGATCGATAGATGCTTTAAAGCTCTCTCCAGGTGCATTTAAGCTGCGATTAATAAGGATAGCTCTTCCAAAGCTGGATGGAACGGCTGTGTATACGGACATTATATACATACACGTATATACACACACACACACACACACACACACACACACACACACACACACATATATACACGCTTTTTCTTGCTACGGTGCGATCGATGCACATGACTGAATAGCGGGGAAACGACACGCATACATATATATGTATGTACGTAAATCTACATATATCGTATTCTAGTATCGAGCGTACCGTTTTGTATCACTCGAATGAATCGCCGTTTGACGTAACGAAACGTCGAGATGTACCTGATGTCTTTCAAGCCAAGCTGCATAAAATATAAACAGAATCGCCTCGAGCGAAACACCCGATATAATATATATATATATATATATATATATATATATATATATATATATATATATATATATACTTCCTTATTTATCGTAGATGCTCGTATACGAGCCTTACGGGCGTATCGATTTTTTTGAGCAAACGACTCTTGTCATTTTATATACCGATCGTACTCAAAATAATACGCAAAATGCTGACTCGCGATCGCCAATAAAATCGAGTGCGAATCGGCATCTACAGTGAATCCAAGCGCTGTTAACGATTTCAAGTATCATGACAATTCAGATAAGATTTTTTATGATAATAATTCGTCGACGCTAATCGCGTACGGGAGAATTTCCCTTCCTTAAAGAGGGGACGACCTCCGGTATATAATTCCTTGCAGATAAGAAAAGCGAAGATGTACACTGTGTAATTTCCGCGCCCAGTCGCGGAACAATCGCTGCTTGAAATCCGTTTAGGAATTTTTTCCCGCTCGTGTGTAGTGAAGATGATGATGATGGTCGTCTCCCGGTTGCAAACGTTAGTTGACGTTTGTTTTGTTACGGATCTTAGGCTAAGCAAGTGAAACTGTAATCGCATAAAGTTTAAGAAAGATTAATAAGTGTTATCTTGTTTAATGTTACACGTGTAGGCGGATCGAGGAATAAATTAGGACAAGATTGAGGCAACATATCACCGACGTACAACATTGTCTAACGGAAACGGAGCCTGGTTTCCATCTGCCTACTCTCAACAGGGACATACATATATTGTTTGTACAACAAGCTGTAGAGCATGAGCGCACGATGAAAACACGAGGATAATTAACGAGGATAATTTTTTGCACGTCACCGTGAACAAAAATAAACAACAAATTTCAAAGCCTCTTAATATTATTGTCAAAATAGTTTGTAAATTTTACTTTTAATGCACATTTTCTTTTATTTTATAATTCGCGTATTGTTTGCATTTTTATTATTTAATAAAATTTATGCGAACAATAATTGTGTTTGAAAAAGAACTAAGGGCAATATTTTATTATATAATATATATATATATATATATATGTAGATTATAGATTAATAATTGAATCGATTGTAAAATATCATTTAATTATATGCGAAAATATTTTTGAAACAAAACAAAAAATTGCCTCTGCCGGTGCAATCTTATCCCAATTAACAGTACAGTTCGTTATGCGTCTCATACGTGTTTTCCAATGTTTGAATTAACTATGCTTGATCGAGAATAGGGATCGTAGAGCGATGATGAGATAAAAAAATGTGTCGCAAAGTCTTGCAGAAAGAAAGAAAAACTGCTAGGACAAGAAATGCTCGCAAAATCTTTAATTACGCAGCAATAAACTTGCTCACACATTTCCGATTTATTGAGGATCGCGGCCGATGGTATGCGAAATAAAAAGAAAAGAAAAAGGAATGCGAAAAATGTTCAATGTCCTAGTGAAAATATCGAATAAGGAATATATCGTCAATGGCATTGGGGAAAGGCATATATTATCTGTATATTTCATGAAATAATAAATATTATCTTATTTTATATATCTTTTGACCGACGCTTTAATTCAGTTTCATGTGCAATGCATTAAATTGCCATTTCGAAAAAAAAAGGAACGATTCCTACCTACCTATAAATATTTCCAAGAAGAAAAGCGAATGCTATCGATTGTTCCTCCAATTCTGGAGAAGGGACATGCATTCTTTTTTATTTATTTTTTTTCTTTTTTCTTTATATTTAATACTTGGAATTACTTTCATCGTAGAGATCGTTGATATTCATTTGTTTTTGTACTTCAAAATAATAATATCAACAGTTAATTGTGTGGACCTCGAGATTTGTGGCAGATTTTCCGATCTTCCTCAAGGGTTTGTTAAGGAATATAATTAATATCATATAACGATATAATAATCGTTAATTAACTAACGACATATGAATTTCTAAGGATTCGTTGGAGGAAATCGATTAATAATCTAGAAATCGATTACTGATCATCGCTAACGAGTGTCGATAAATAAAAAGAGAATTGCACATAAATGGATCGTCGAGGAATAAAACGAAGAAAGACAAGATCGGTGAAATCGGCTGCACAATCGCACACAACTCTTAGCATAAAACTACTAAAAAAATTCGATTGAAAATGATAGTGAAGAATTTCGTCGCCACTTGAACGCTCTGGCAGTAAAACAGCGAATGCTCGTGAGAGCAGAAGTCTCGCAACAATTCTTCGCCGTTTTTGGTAAACGCATTCATCATCATTATCATCAGTATCGCGCTTTACTTTCTTCGAATTTTTGCTAAGCGACATAAATGCAAGTAACAGGACTCGTGTATCTTTTATATACGTCTATATATATGTGTATATATGTATATATATATATATATATATATATATATATATATATATATATACACACACACATACATACACACACACACACACACATATGTCAACATTGTCTACCTAAATTATTGTCAATATATCTTACGTCTTACATCGCGATCACATGTAGAAGTTCGCGTTTGCGAGAGCACGATAGGGTACGAGTTAGCCGGCCCTAAAGAAGGCCTTAGAGCTCAACGGATTTTATCAATATATAATGTCTAGAACTACACACGCCCGCTCGCACACACACATACACGCAGACTTATATGCATGCATGCATATAAGTATATACACCACATAGACACATGGAGATACTAGCTATTAGCCCGTGTATAACTTGTAACAATGCCTCTTTATTTATTTATTTTTTTCATCATTCATGTTTCTTTTTTTCTAATATTTGCACGTAACACATGATTTGCAGAAGGATTTTTTTAGACCCGCTTTGTAACTCTTGTTTTTGCTCTTCTTCGATCAACATCGCGCACGCAGTGCGTTTCTACGAAGCGAGTAAATACCCTACATAATATATTTCACTTGAATTATTATAATCGTATATAAATGTAGGCTACATATATAACATTCTGAACATAAACGCTTTCGCTTCTTCACTTTTAACATAGATAGCAAAAAGAACAAAATAAGAGATCATAAATCCATATTCACGTACAAATCGCTCGACAAACGAAATAATGTGCTGAGTATCATGACAATTCACGTGAGTGCGATAATTAAGAAAAATAATAATAAAATAGTACTCATCGACTTCAAATACACTATCAAGTCATCTATCGCGAGCATCAGAGAAACACTGGCCTGAGAATATCAGAATGCGCTATGCAACCTCCGTGGAAATGTTTGTACAATATTATAGGCTAAAGGCTAAAGTATTGTAACTGATGTTGATATTACGTATGATCGTTATTTCCAGAGTTCGCGAATTATACCCTTGTATCAATTAGAGCAATATTAAATTTTATATCTATATCTCCGATCGGATGATTTTCCTTTCCATTGATCATTACCTATTCTCACAATAAATTTTTTTTTCAGAATATAAATTTTTTTATAACGGATAAAAAGGATTCGTTAGTACTTAAAAATTTTAATTCAAATCGCGGCATAAATTCATTATTTCTGAATTATAAATCAATCTTCTCTTACCTTTTTCTTTAGAAAAAAATGAGAATGACGAAGTGGGTCATATATATTTTATCGATATTACTGCAATTACTTGTAATATTCTTCGACAGCACCGTACGCTTTTTTTCGGATTTATTATTTAGTAACGCGGGAAGCAATTTTACTTACTGACTTATTTACAATTATTAACGTATCACAAAAAAAATCATGTTAGATTTCCCTGACTTTCATTATCGCCAATGTCAGCCCAAGATTACTTTCGTACGACAAGTGTGTACTAAACGCGCATGCTAAAAACACTTTCTTTCTCTTCTTTTTTGTATTACCAAAAGCATTTGGAAATCCACATATCTCTCGCTAAGATACCTCTAAATCTCATTAAATTTTCACCCTGTTATTTTGTCGCATTTTTAAGAATCATCTTTTCGTAATACGTATGTTATTTATTTTTTTCCCAATTCCTCTATTGTTCCATACACCGCGTACTAAAAGACTCGTCGGTAACGTTACATCCTAATGGAAATGCGTGCGATGCAGCCACTATCCTTTCTGGTAACTATATGCATCGCGATTTAAATACGTTTTAAATACGTTCACCGTAAGCAACAATCGTCAAGATGGTAATGGTCGCAGGTGTTGTCATTCGGATACTCATGAGCGATGTGCTTGATCCTTTTTTTCATCCTTTTTACTCTGTTACAGATACTATGGACGATAGGACAATTACGTGAAGACGATCATAAATAATTGATGCGCGCGTGTATTATGTACATATGAAAAATATTTGACGAGATTCTCAAAGAAATTGTAAAACTTGAAACAAATGTGCTAAAAAATCAGAGTCTATTTTCTTTTGACCGTCGATGTTACGCATCGAACAAGCTGCTGATCGATTCAATCGATTCTTAATATTGCATACAGAAAATATCACAAACTACGTATTAAAGAAACTATCTTCGTTAATTTTCAGTGTGGAAAGAATCAATTAAGTTTCGATTCTCTTTACCCGATCTTTGTGAAAACGCATTCTCTGATGAGTGGAAACTAATTGTAGCACAATCATTTTCTTTGACCATAACGAGTAAAACGAACAACGAATACTATAGTTATAATACTATAGTTTTACCAGCAGCATTGAGCATCGATGCATTCGAAAATATAACACCAAGGCAATTTTTTTGTAATGGATAACACTGGGCGTATAACCGTAAGTTTTCACATACTCACATTCGCGTGTGTGCACGCATGCCGCTCTTTCTTTCGAATACCACAGCAACAGGTTCGTCAAGTTACTTTAATCAGTTACTTCAGTTCCAAATTTCCTGCCCATATCATTTGGGAGAGTTCTCAATAATTTATAATCACTACTTAAATTTGATACTTAAAATCCTGTCTCTGTGCAACTAAACGAATCAACTGTTCAAACTGGAGTATAATTGCCCTTGGGTTTATAAAAGATCTTGCCGCGCACTAAACGTCTTGTGATTTCATTTAGTAGCAAGCGTTTCTCCTTCTTGATCTTCTTCAGTATACCTCGGTTCTCTTGCGCGCGCCGCGACAAATACGGCAACACTTCCTTAACCGGTCCGTACGGGATATACTTGTACGCAGAATAACCGGATTGACCTGGAAATTTTGTTCAAATGCATATCGTTTCACGCAATAATGGAAGAAAAAGATTTCAGCTTCAAAATGTTTCTATGTACCTAATGGAAATGTTATGTAATCGCACATTCCTAATAATTGGCCGAAACATATAACTTTATCCTCGGGTGAAATTCCGATTTCTTTCATTCTAAAACCAAAAAGATTATTTTATTTATGTATATTTATGTCTGTTTGCAGCAAAAGAACAGATGAAACAAAGTCACGGTGACACTCACTTCTCGATCGCGAAACGCACAGTATCCTCGTTATGCGAGGCGACCATAATTCCTATTTTCTTAGGATCGACTCCCTTGTCCTTATACTGTTTCATTCGCCTCAAGCACTCCATGAGCGTTTTATGATAGCACTCGGTCGTTGCCTCAAATGTGGGATTCGTGGGATCTGGATAACCCATAGCTGCCGCTCTCGCCCTTTCCTAAATAAGAATTTTTTGATACTTAATCTTTAATGGATTTTACACGAAAAATACGAAAAATATCTGCCAACCTGTTCAATATACGCGCCGCGTACGAGTTTAGCACCAAAATAAAAGTTTTGACGTTCCGCTTGTTCGAGATCCGTTTTCACCTCGTTATATGCTTCTTGCAGATACGTCTGGTAGGTATTGAATACCACAGCCTGAGAAGTAGACCGATATTTGGCAGTGAGAATATGATTCACTGAAAAGTAGCTAAGTGATAACGTCGCGATCCTCTGAGAACGTTAAAACATTACCTTTTTCGTATTGTACTTGCGCATCATCTCTAGTGTCAGGCGAGAAATGGCTGGTTGGAAATACGTCTGTTCCGCATCTATCATGATACGAACGTCTAGACTATCAGCCACCTGAAAAATAATTATTTATTTAGTCATGAAACTCTTGTTGTCAATGAAAGAAAGAGGAAAAATTATTACGCATACCGTGACGATATTATTTAATCGTCTAATCATATTCCTAAACATTTCCTCCTCTTTAGGCGTAAGCTGCGTCATTAATCTGACCATTTTGCCCGTCTTAATATCAGGTACTTGGAAAGTTTCGCTTAGTTCATAATTTTCGTCTAAAATACCGCTCCATGGGAAGAGATGAATTACACTGTGTGGATAAAAATATCTATTGCTTGCGATACTCCTTTCATATAAATGTTAAAACGTCACTTCAATTTTTGATTTTAATTTTGCGCGTACCCTTCTTTATCCGATTGCATTTTCTGAAGGAACTTTTGCACCGATTCCTCATCTGTGATGTGTGCTTCCTCGAATTTTTTCCTAAAGTCATCAGGTTTCACGTGATGAGCCAGAATGGCACCCTCGCCACCAATAACGTCGGACATGTACTGCCGTGCGCGCATGATTACCTCTGACAATTGAAGCTAAAATATAATTATTCTATTAGTCACAGATTTATGTTAGTAAATACGTTTTAACGTAGTTAAGTAAAACTTTTTAATTTCTAATAAAAATATAATTGCCAACCAGAAGCTGCGGTCGACCAAGCGCGGTTAATTTGACGGCTGTGATGCCCATGCCCATCGAAGCACCTGCAAAGATATATTTAATGTCATATCGTGTTATCTTATAATGTTAAATTGGATTAATTATTTTTCTACATAAAAAAAAACACGAGACTATGACTGATATTTTTGGATAATTAAGGATAATGTAAAGTAGAAAAAAATTATTTCAAGGAAAAAGGAAAAGGCGTGTCTTCTTACCAGGACAGGGATCGACTTGATCATGAGTGGTAATATTTTGAGAAGGATATTTCAATTGCAAAGTCTTCACTTCATCCTCTGTACAAAAATGTATACAGTTTTTTATCCGTTCACATCTAAGTACATTGATTTCTTTATTTCTTATAATATTAATCAATTTGTGGCAGCTTTATGTATATGAAATATTTTCGTGACGCGTTATGTCATATAATTTGGCTGGAAAGCGCAAACGATAATCCACACGCGTGCCGATATTTATAGCTTAGACTAAAAGGGAGCTACCAAGTTATGACTCGCGGAATTTCGATTTCGGTTGAGACATTATTGCGGTAAGAGCGTGTGACATTTTCTTTCTTTCCCGTTTCTTTGGTAATATACATCATAACATAATCTACAAAGTTTTATAGATACATAAAAACGTAAAATTATCGTTGAAAAAGAATGTGAACAGGAAAGGAAAATTCTGGAAAAACGGCGATCGATTGTGTGCATGACGTCAGCCATCACATTCACGTTTAATTACATTACTATTATCCTTCCCAGAAATAATTTCATCTCTCCATATCAAAATTTATTAACAAATGGAAGAGGTTCTGTTATATAAAATACACAAATATAGAAAAGCGAGCCAGTAGATCGGAACACATTAATTGAATAATTAATAAATCTTTTAAATACAATTATTTCTGCGTCTTGTTTTCCGCACTTGGTTCTTTTTTGTTCGTTTTTTTTTTATATTTGTAAATTTTATTAATTTTTTCTCAATTTTTTGTTAAATAACTTTATATATTATATAATTTAATTTATTTGATTTAATTTTATTTATTTAATTTAATAAAAGTTTATTTTTACTAATATTTATTTAGTCATAAGCAACATTTAAAAAACGAATTCACGGTATATGAATTCTAACTAATCAGCAATGGTAATCGCGCTTGTGAAATACTAATCACGTTAAGATCAAATTCTACAATAATATTATAGTAATGCGGTAATTTTGTCAGATTGTAAGTCGGAGTATCGACTTTCATAGATAGCGACAATATGCGTCCTTGTATTATTCGAAGCAGCTCCGATACTACTGTTTCGTACGAGTTAGTTCTTTGACTATGCCCGCCATCTATTTGTGTAATAAATTGCAAAATAGATTAAAAAAGAATAAAAAAATAAAGGTATATATTTTAGATATACCAAAATATTACAAAGCATATGCCTTTATTTCTTATTATGCCATATATTATTCAATAAACTGCAAATAAAAAATGCCAAATTAAAAAAAGAAAGTCTCCTCGAAATATGAACATTTTGCATAAAATGATAATAGTAAATTAATTTACACAAATAATTTCTTGAGATTAAGCTAACATAAGATAAACGAACATTAGACTTTATATATGATGTTGGCCCAATCATCGAAATTAATTTAAAATGCAAGAAACGCATAACAAATCTTCAATCTATATATTTATATTATAAAATGTTAAATATTTTGAAGCGATAACAAATTAATTGTCATACAGTATTGGGCTATCATTTTTCTCGGCATATTATTATTCAGACTCGTCTTGTTGTCATTCGAGTGGTGCGACATGACCGAGAAAATAGTAGCGCGAGACCTTATATTATCGAATTCCTTTTCGAAACACGATCGCGATAGGTCTCGGAAAATAATTTGCAATAATTATTATAATTAACAATTAATTAATTTTCAATAAACAACTCGCAACTATGTCGTGATAATAATATTTCTCGCGGTTTATATTTTTCGCTATTTATATATTTATTGTTTCAAATACAAATCAAAGCGACAAAAATAAAAATTATAAATTATTCTGACATTGTAATCTTTACGGACAATAATTATTTCAGTAACAATACTTGGGATCAAATATATCTTGACACTTTAAAGTTTGCCGTTTTAAATTTAATTTGTAAATTTAATTTGTAATATATATATATATATATATATATATATATATATATATATATATATATTTTAATCTTTATCTTTAGTTTTAACTTGTATATCTATTTATTTGTGTGTTAAAGTGCGATAAAGGCATAATCTCTCAATTACAAATTGAATTATACAAAAATTATATATTATATTAAAAATTATATAAATATACCTTCTCAACAGGTACATCTTGATATTGGTGGAAGGGCTTAACACATGAAAGGTTAATCGGATGAAGGAGAAGTTAAGTACCCAAACTTGTCACGAGTCACAAATAACTCATGTGTAATTAGCGCATATTAATGTTTAAGTGCGTCCCGTATAGTTAGTTGCGTCTTCGCATATTTTAATTTCGCTTATTGTTACCAAATACACATACACATACATATATACATATATATGTACGTGTATATATTCATTTTTTATATTTTAATCGGCGAACGTTGTCTGTATTGTATAATTTAAAGTTAAAAAAATTCTTAAAATTTAAAATCTTAAAAAGCTATATCTATTTAATTAAGAGTTTAGAAAAGAATTAAATTGAAAACAAACGAAAAATCACCTCTGTAAGCTGATTGTTAAGGGATATCCTATATAATTCATGTCAAAGCCAAAAACAAAGGATAGAATGTCAGTCAGGGATTAAAAAAAATAAAATGTTAAAGAGAGAGAGAGAAAGAGAGCTAAAAATAAAATCTGTGACTCACTCGCCACAGCCTCCAGACACCTGATAAATATGTCCATATTTCGCTCACAGGACGCTTCGTTCAGGTAGAAATACGTCCTAGCCGACGACACCTTGTAACGCCGATCGGCGAACGACTTCTCCACGTGATACTTTTTCAGCGGGCCTTCCCTCTTTTCGTCACCCGCTTCTGATACTGAGGCTCTAAAATAAAAGAATATCAAATATTCGGCGTTTGTTTTATTAATTATAATCGCCGTGCACCTCTGTTCGATTTACATTAATCTTCTTTTCTTGATTTTTTACTCATCAAATTATTTTTTCAGACTATTTTCGATCGCATATACTATCAAAAATCAAAGCACAATTTCTTTTTTTACGTACAAAAAAAAAGATAAGCAAACGCAAATAAACTGTGATACTAGCACTAATACATCCGTTGAAAGGTACTGTAAAGCGATACGCAGGATTAAATTTCATACTTGGCGAAAGGATTCAAAGTCGTAGAATTGCGCTTCTTTCGCAAGAACATGGGACAAAAATCAAAAGATCAAAGTGTAATGTGACGATGACGATATGTACATAATTACGTTACGACAACGGAAATGGAATGGATACTTACTGAATCTCGCGCCGCTCAGCCTCCTCCTGTGAGATATCTTCTTCGACGGAATAATCAAGAATCGGTTTCACGCCAAATTGCCGCAATCTCTCCAAAACTGGTGTGATCTGCACCTCATCTTCCCCGGCGACAAAGTGTCCATAAAATGTTGCCTTCATAAGCTTTGTGAATAGCCTTTCACCTAATACCGATTTCGTCCATTTCATGACCTGTGTATTTAAATTTCAAGTAATTAGATATAAGGTAATGTGTTGTCGAATCAACAATATATCGAACACTATAAATCTTTACAATTAAAGTAATAAATTTTATTTTAAAAACTGAGAAATTAATGCGTACAAAGTAGATCTTTACTAAAAAATTATGAGTGCAAGTTTTTATAGAAAATTTAATTCAATCGTGAAATAAGTAACAATGTATACTTGATATGGATGGATATATATAAATAATTGCTTTGTTTCTTCAGTAAATTTATTTTAAAAATCAAACAAAAATAAATCAGAATGGCAACAGCCAGGAATAATTACGACGTTAATTCTTTTCTTTCCGTCTCACGATGTGTGTAATTTATGTATTCTATCCAAATGTATAAACTATTCAAAAGAAACTATAGCCGCGAGACGCGAGCGTAACACAATGCAAGGACGAGAAGAAAAATGTATAAAAATAGATGCTAAATTTTCGCTTGTAGAGTTCAACTCAGAACAAACGTTATATAACTCGGAGAGATGAAAACATTATTATGAAATAGGTAATACTCCCTCGCAATAAAAATGTAGGTTACATAGGCTAACAATCACGTGAATGGTTGCCGAATATCGATCTCTCAAGAAAACACTTACTCTCAGTATGCGAATATCGATCTCTTAGGAAGACGCATGCTCCCAGTATGCGCCATTATAATCCCGTCTGCCATTAAGTGCCACAGTCAGTGTCAAGAAAATCCGTCAATTTAAGGAAAATATAGAAGTAAAATATAAGAAATATAATAAAAAATCGTTTTTTCGGTAGCTTTACAATCAACTTAAAAATAATAAGTAAAAAATAAAATTTTTATAATTTTATGGAATTCTAAAAATTTTATTGCTCTCTCATAAAGATACGCGATATAAACACACGCAGAAACGAATGTAAATACGTCATATGAATACGTATTAACAAATTTATTATATATATATTGAAACTCAATGTTAATTGTTCGTTAACACCGATTTCTTGATACAATAATCTATCAAAATTTATATTTTGTGATTTGTAACGTATCGATTTTACAATCATCATAGAACGGCAATAGCACAATAGCAATCAAATACATTTTATTAAATGTAATAGATATGAAAATCAAACACCCCATTTTGTTGATATATTGAATATATTTTTGAGATATTGAACTTCTCTTCATCTTTATCTTTTAAAAACTCTTTCTATTTTCTGTTTATTACTAGAATATTATTTTACACACACACACACACACACACACACACACACACACACACACACACACGCACACACGCACGCACGCACGCACGCACGCACGCACGCACGCACGCACGCACGCACGCACGCACGCACACACACACATATGTGTCATCTATTTTATTTTATATAAAAAACAGAGCTAAGCATTGATTGCTTTTGAAAATTTGGGTCATGCAAAAAGATTGCACGAAAGCAGAAAGCAATTAATTCAAATAAAGAAATTTTTAGATAAGAATAATGAATATTGTGATATAAATCGTTAAGACACATGCTATGATTCATCAAATTTGATAAAGGATAAGCAGTGAGATATTAACGGAATAATGGAACGGAGTAATGGAATGCGTGAGTTTAAGCAAGAGGAAGAAGCGTGGTCAGTCAGGTTATTAAAATAGACCCGATCTTCTTGCGATGACATACAGGAAGGTTGTTAATTGCAATAGCTCCCCTTATCAATCGGATTTCGTCAGATGAAATCGTAGAAATAAAATTGGAATGCAGCCGAAAGGCAGCGAAAACATTTTACATGCGACGAAGCGCACGTAGAAGTCGATTTTAATTTTATCATCATTTATAAGATTTCACTATCGTCCCGGGAAATTTTTCCGATATAACATATACAACTACTAGGCATTTTTGTAATAGCATAATTAAGATATTGTAAAATTTATATTCTCACATTGTATTTTTCATAATAATTTATAAAAATAATCGATAGCTAATAAAAATTTAATCGCTTATTAGATATGATATAAAATACTGCATAATCATGATTTTGTAGTGATAGTAATTAATAAGATACAATTTGTGGAACTATAATACAAAGCAAATTTGAAATATGGATTCTTAAGTGGATTCTTATGCAAACAGATAGATAAATTGATTTGTATAGATGGTGTGGTCGACAGTATATACTTAAACTCGTCACTTAAATCATTGTTATGTTTGTCAAACTCGAGAGGCTGCCGGAGCTTACCAAAGTTTGCCAACGTTATATATACTTATTGATAAGCCTAAACAGTACGTATACGTATAAATCGCTCTGTAAACTCCCTTTTCAGTATCTGCCGCATAATAAATGCTTTACTGACGAGATTATAATATGATATTAAAATAAATATAAAATTAAATTAAAAATTTATTTAAAAAATGTTATGCTTATATTCTAAATACTTAAAAACAATTAAAATTGTAATAATATCATCAAACTCTCATAAGTTTAAGGGAAGCTATAAATAATTGTTGACTTTGTCATCGACAATGTTATACAGTTGCTCGAAATTAATTGAAATCGTTGCCGCGTGCCAAAATCATCGGACTATGGACCAGCATCGCATAACTCAGTATAATTCAAAGATGACATTGTATACTGCAATTGCGATCAATCATTCAAGAGAGAGAAATCTGCCTAATTAAAATAAAACCTATCCTTTATCTCCCTGTGTAAATTAAATTATTTTTTTTTTTCCTATTCATCTGAAATATTTTTTTATGTATTTTATTGCAAATAATATACGTATATACATATTTTATTGAAGTTTGACAAAGTTAGAAATGCGTTTCTTGGCAATTGTATAGGCCGTTGAACTGCATTGTCTACGTCTTATTTAAGTCTCATTGTCAGATCGATGATGTAACTGGAGAAATGCGATAGTGTGCTATGCACGATACGCTGCTTGCGATTTGAGCTGTGTGTGACAATTGATCTAGAAAAATTCCCGGCTTCGGAACACGCATCATTCGGCATTTTTAATAACATTCTCTTGTCATAAATAATTAGGGATTTATTTTGAGATATCGATTATCGATTTAGACTAAGAATTCAGTTTTTTCATACTTCAAATTTGACGAGTCATTTGACATTGACAGAGAGATCGGTATTACGGACCATGTTACGGTATTCTGTATGAGACATACATGCATTGTTGTGTGCGCCTGTAAGTAAACACGGGAAAAACCTACAATAGATAAAAAACGACGCAAAGTACTTTGAAATATTACGCCGATAACGGCGGCTCGATTCAGAAAAGCTAATCATTATCGACATCGACGCGTTTATTTCCCTGTTAACGGTTTTAACTTAGGTATCTATTTCGTCGATCGACTATATAATATCGCATTGACATGCATTATCTATTGAAAAAAAACATTAATCATGAATTACACATGCATCATCAAATCCATTTAAAATCAAATTTTATTTAATTTTAACAAGTTAAATTTATTCAAATTTATTTTTATTTAATTACGCTGTTCTTTATATTTTAAATAAAAATGTTCGGGGAAGAAGGTATATGTCTTTCCTCACAAGACACAAAAATTAGATGCATTCTAAGAACAGTATTGTCAGAGACGATTCTTTGTCGCTATTGCAATGTACAGGAATACGGATAATCCGTAATAAGGAAAAAGATTTTTAAAAATTACTGTGGAATCTATTAAATAATAATTCAAAAAATTACAGGTTTTATATTAATTACTATGGTAGTATAAAAAAATCTTACAAATCTTCAAACTTTTTTTAACAGATGTTCCAATATAGATATTCCAATATAATTTTAGAAAAGAAATATATCCCATTTCCTTCCGCCCTTCGTTTCTCACGATCCATTTTCTTTATCGCTCGCTAATAACACGTGCATGTATTTTACGCACGTGTATTATTTTTAATGTTTACGCGCATGTATTATATACATTTAAAATTTAAAAAAATAGATAAATAGCATTACAACAGATCTGAGAGACCTAACATCTGTTATTTAGGCGATCGATGCGATAGTATTGAACCGGCAACCTCTCGAAAAACATCCATCTGTCCGTTCGTTTGTCCCTGAAACGGCTGTGCAAGAAGGCGCCAGACAATCTGGATAACCTTGAAACTACTTGTCACACATGTCATCAACAACTGTTCGACGGATCAATCTCTTGTACGCACATATTGGACACTCCATATAATTGACACTACTAATATACAAATACTAATCTCGAAGTGTTTACGTCACTTCAGCCGGCAGATTCGTACAGGTACGCACCGGGATTGATCGAAATCCGAGCGTCAAGAGTATACAAAAATTTCCAGAACGAGTACCCGGCCGCGAGAGAGATGGAGAAAGAAAAAAATGTTTGCCCAATTGCCGTATGAGACAGCTGAGTTAAGACATAATGCGAAGGCGTATCAACCTTGAAAAAATCTGGCACAATGTTTCGTAAATAGATTCACAAGAATTGCAGAATATTGTGCCACGTCGAGAATTGAAAATTTATCGATTTGGATATGATATTTAAGAGAGTCGGAATTTTGCCTGATTTTGTGACAAATAATTCGAGCAAGGATTCGATGCGTCTCGCGAGATTTAATATTGAATAATAATTACAAGCTAAACATCTAAAGGCAGGATCAATGAAAGAAAAAGATATAGAGTATATCTTGTATCCGATATGCTGACAGAATGATTCTTGATGATAAATCAATGCACGAGAAAAATTTCGCAAAAAGCAGACGCGGTAACGCCTGCGAACCTCGCGATGCATTGCGTAATGATTGCATAACGAGATAAACGCGAACGAATAATAATTCGTGCGAGATGTAAAAATCATTCGCAACGATTGATTCGCGTAGTGATGTACAAAGATTCGATATTTATACACAGTGCGCATATTTCTTTCTGTATTTTTTATAAAATGCAGATACAAAATGCGTGAGAAGAATAAAACAATTACACGAAGAAAAGAAGAAGACGGGAATAATTCTCGATCTTCGATCGCAATTCGATCAGAATAATTCGAGCAATTGAATGCAATAACAACGTTTGTGATTCCGTTGAATAAATATTAAAATTCCAAATTTATTCAACGGAATCACAAATGTTTCATCCACAAATGTTTCATGAAATTACAGCTGAATTTCATTCTCACCTGATATGTTTAAAAAAATCGCGTATATTTTCAAATTTTTTAATTCATTTCTTCAAATTTTTGTTCTTTACATTATTCCAATGACTATTTTAGTCGAACGTATGTGCTATTTTTATAAGAAGTGCGTAGAAATATATCGTGCACAAAGGGTATCGTGCCACTTAGTCTGGCATAAAAGAAAGCAAGAAAGTCAATATCTCTCAGATCAAATCCGCAGGATTGCGTCGGTGTTGACAAACGATGCACACAGACGTAATGATGCACAACTATGTGCCATATGCCGTCTACCCTCATGCAGTTTTTCGCTCGTGACTATTCATGGTCGGCCACGATCACGTGAATCCTTGTACGACATTTTCACACATGGTTCCAAAATTAATGAAATGCCTGGAAAAACGTGCCCTTTTTCCAATGGATTCCCCGATCCGAGATCTTTTTAAAATCGAAAAGTTTTCAATTAAAAAATACTTCAAAAAATAAAGATTAGAAAAAAAATTCGTTTTTTAAATTATTTTTATTTTTTATTGTAGATATCAATTTTTTAATGTGAATGGAGTTAGGATGCGTCAATTCGTCTTTTGCACAATATTTATGACGATAAGATTATCGCAAGAAAATTCGCAGAATGTAACCATTGTAATTGATGTAATATTCAGCGATTATCGCGGGAAACTCAGCCATTTTTTCGTGTCATTTTTATTTCATTTTATTCGCGTCCTTCTTATCCAAAAATAGGCTCGACTTGGCCCATAAAACCTTGTTCTAACATCGTTGGTCTGCAATGAGAATTATTATCGTCACGCAGTGACGAAGAACCGACACGAACACGAATGAACGGATATGATCGATACGGAAGTATACGAGAGATGAAAAAGAATTAGTTTGTTCGTTATGTCAAATCGCGGTTTTCGAAAAAGGGAGAAAAATATTCTCCGTCCGATGTTACCGTAAACATTTCGCAATTAGTGTCCTACCGTGAGTTATGTCTCGTCGTCAAACAACCAAAACGTTAATCAAACGGTACAACATTTACATCCGGCGGGATGATTTATCGAATGATTGCATATGTTAGTTCCGCAACGAGTAATGCGGTCGATGGAATGTACACGTAACAAATTTGACGTTACATAAGATTCAGCAAGTAGATACATTGAGAAAAAAAGTTGTTAAGTTGACTAAATCCGTTCAACTAATTACCATTTTTTAAATTGAAATATTTAAGTATTTAAACCAAATATACGTCATGTTAGATTTAATATGTCGTATTTGACTTAAATACTTAAATATTTCAATTAAAAAATGATAATTAGTTGAACGGAATTAGTCAAGTTAAGTTTTTTCTCAATGTCATAACGATTTTATTTTGTACAATAATAAGCTAAATCTTAGAATGCGGCATCAGCATTATCTATATTCTAATTGTAAGAGTCACTTCGAGAAAAAGTAGAGAATTTATAATGTAAAGTAAATGTAAGAAGATTTTGTCTCTCTTTGCGGCAATTTATAAAAAAAAAGATAAGTCTCAAGTCTCAAGTCTCCTTAATAATCCCTAATAATCTTTGTATTTTGCAATTTATTTTGAATTGAAAAAATAAGTATAACATTTTTAAAAGAGACAAGTAATTTATGTATGATCTTTTCGCAGTTGTGTATACTGATGAGCCTAATTAAGGTAAGGTTGCTTGAATGTATGACATTTGCCATTTGTGCAAAATTCTTACAGAGATACATTTGCGTAAATTAATAATGCTTTTCAAAAATTCTTTATGTCAGTCTTTGTATACAGCGTGATGTCGAAACATTGGTAAAAATTTCAACAAATTATTTTTATTTGTTATATTGCATAATTTAGATACTCTTATATACTTTTTAATTTACATACATTTACATACTTACTATATAGTTAAAGTAAACGATATTTATCATCTGCAGATTCTTGTGAAGTATTTATGAATGAATTAGAAACATTTACTTGAAACCTTAGATAATTACTTCAAATGTGATTGAAATACTTCAACATTGACAACTGTCACATTGACAGACATATATCTTTTATTTGTAGGTGTATCAATCGTACAACATAAAAATGATTTGTTGAAGTATTTCAATCACATTTGTGTGATGTAATTATCTAAGATTTCAAACAAACGCTTCAAAAAAGATATTTTCGCGTTTCAATCATAACCAAAGAAACAAATGATTTTTCATTATTTTCGTTCATTTAATTGCAGAAAATATTTATTCGCGTTTTATTAATAGTAAATAATAAAAAATGCGCAGTGCCAATATTTTTAAATTAATTAAGTCAATAGTAATTTAAAATCACGTAAAATATGATTAGCAATGTATAACATATTGAAGCTACAAAGCAGAATATACATATATGTACACAATATAATAGCGTTTTTGAGTGAAGCAAATTTGACGTTCTGGTTCTGAGAGCGATTAATGACGTCATAAAAATCGTCTTTGGTTACTTAAGATACTTATCTAAATTAATCAAATTCAAAACTCACTTTTCGATTGAATATATTGGGTTGGCAAGAAAGTAATTTCGTATGAGTAATTTTTAGTGTGAAATAAAACTCAATTTTTTCTATACAAAAATTGAACTTCAATCAATTGTTGTGTGTAATACATTTAACCTTTTTGCAATCTCTCGCACAGTTATATGACGATTCGATTCAATTATTCATTTCATTTTGTCATCATCAACTTCAAAAGGTCGACCAGAACGTTGGTCATCTTTAAGTGAAAAATCTCCAGAACGAAATTTTTTTAAACCAATTCTGACACGTGCGTTCTGTTAAGCAATCAACACCATAAACAGAACGCACGTGTCAGAATTGGTTTAAAAAATTTTGTTCTGGAGATTTTTCACTTAAAGATGACCAACGTTCTGGTCGATCTTCTGAAGTTGATGATGACAAAATAAAAGCCATAATTGAATCGAATCATCATATAACTGTGCGAGAGATTGCAAAAAGGTTAAATGTATCACATACAACAATTGATTAAAGATCTTTTTTTGTATAGAAAAAATTGAGTTTTATTTCACACTAAAAAACCGAAATTACTTTCTTGCCAACCCAATATATCATAAAAATAAAGTTTAATCGCTCTCAGAGCAATCAAACCTTGCTTCACTCAAAAATGCTATATATATATATATATATATATATATATATATATATATTTATTTATTTATTTATATATATATACATATATTCACGGGATCGGCGATTTTCTTAATGACCGATTAGAAAACACAATTGAATTGAATTCCGCGTACTGGAGCGTATTACACATCCATCTTAAAACGGGTTATGTAATTCGTCGACGGTGGTTTGCGGCAAAATTCCTACGTCGATCCGGCAATAGTGAAATCAATAACGACGCGACGTACAACGTCATCGTCCGAGCTACCTTAATGCAAATCGCGCGTGGAATGTTACGTAAACTCCAAAATGATGGAAGTTTATAAATAGCGAATTAAAAAGTCTGTCAGTTTGTTCTTTTTTTTTTTAAGGAATTCTCCATAACGTTATCAATCCAAGATCAAAATTATATCGACAGATCGCAATAAACGATACGGATGGTTTATATCGATAGCAGCCGAATTACATTCTCGAAAACGCGATAAGATGTATTAATGGAATACGTAAGCGCTTTCTTGGAAGGCTAATCGACCTGTCATAAACGAAATACGATCTAGAATCCTCCACGGAACATGGTCGGCAATTTTTACAAAATTTGAAAGATTAAATTTGTTTCAGCATCGAAACTAAATATCTCTTTCTTAGATTATATATGACACGTGATTTTTTCTGGAAATAATGTGTAATACAATAAAAAAAAAACACGTTACTCAGAGTTAATACTAATTTGTATCATTCGAAGATCCGATTATTTATCTCATCGAGACAAATGTACGTCATATGTAGAACTATTAACTCTTTCAACCAAGTTGAAAGATTAACATGTCAAATTAATGATCGATCGTAATGATGACAGATTATATATATAAATCAATTCACACTTCGCTGAATATACAGGATATGCATCTGCGACAAATATTATACATACAGATCTCTAAGAAAAACGTCTGTCAATTACTGTCAATTACCGAAAGAGCCAATTATATCACATTCGTACCGTATTCTATTGTACGCGAGAATTGCAAATAATACATCTCGCTTATTACGTTTGGTTCGATCAATTGCGAAAAATATTCTTTCTACATTAGAAAAAGACACGCTATAAATAAAGACGAAAATTCCGATTATACTGCGATCTAAATAATGAATAGAGAAATTTTAATTTACGGAACTTAGTGTCGATCGACTTCGAAAGCATACGCGGAGTAAGAGCCACTTCGACTAAATTCCGATTAATTTAACGTTGATTAACTTACAGATGATCGACATAAAAATTTTTAACAATGTAATTCGCATATAATATAATACAAATTTTTCAATTCTGCTTTTGGTCGCCCTGTAAATTAAGTAACGATTAAATTAACCGGAGTTTGAAAGTGGCCCCTTTAATCAGCAGATTGCAAAATATATACAAAGCTCACCTTCATATTATTCTCTACGATGTAGTCGATAGAGCACATCTGATAGACAACATAGGCGCGCACCAGCTCCATGGTGGTCTTGCTCTTGAATGAGGCGATCGGGTCGTTAAACTTCAAATCGAGAGGATCGATTTGCCGAGGCACCGGCTGCTTCTTGACGTCATCGTCGGCGGCGGAGGTTGCGTAGCCGCGCGTATCATCGCGCACCTGTGTAACCAGCCGCAACGACGATGTCCTCGTCATCATCGCCGCCGACGCCGCCTCTAGGAGGCCAACCACGGGCAACGGCGGCACGCCGCATTTGCTCAACTTCTTGCCGGCGCAACATCGGCGCGAAACGCTCCTCAGAAACGCCATCGTTTTGGCGAGAATGCGAAGGAGGAGGAAGAGAAGGAGGAGGAGAAGGAATGAGAAAAAGGAAGAGGAAAGGAATGGGAGGAGAGCGAATTAGCGAACACGAGAGAGACCGTCGACGACGCGGTTTCCGCGCTACCGGAACGGGATATCCGCGCTTGCGACTGACTTCTCACCGAGGCTGCTTCAGCTTTCCTTCAGATTGACGGACGAAACCGGCCGTGAATGAGACGGGCACTGAGAAAGAGAGGATGGCAGGATTAGGAAAGAGAGCGAGGGCGACGATAATCGAACCTACCGCGATCGAATCGGATATCTCAAATGTGACAGAGGCAGATGAGATCCTCGAAGCGGTGTGGTCGCTGCTATTGGTTCTCTCCCTGTGGCTGCACAACGTGCGCGTGTCCAACGAAATTCACGTATACGAGTCGCGACGCGGCGCGACTGACCGGTGACGATGAGCCACGGAGCGGAAGCGGTTGCGCGTTGTCGTCCTCGCTCGTCGTGACGCCGAAAAGGACGAGACTCGACGTCAGAGAGACGTGCGCGCGAATATATAGTATACGGTAATGGCGACCGTTCGCTTGTGCTCTCTCTTCCTCACAACGCGACGGAAATATTGATTTTCGTTCGCCGGGGACACCAGTCCGACAACGTACGTACCGTGGGTGCCGGGTCCGCGGGTGGCTTAAATATAACGCGCTGTGGCCTGATCGGAGATCGCCTACGCGCCTCGTTCCCTGATTAGCGTGCCCGCCGCCGCGATCCCGCTACGCCGATTGGCCCATCGACGGAGGTGTGCGGTGTGCGGCTGCTATTCGTATTGGTTCGCGAACCGAGAGGTCCGCGGCGCGCGCATCGAGTCACTCGCGTTATCTGTCAAAATCTCACATTGACATTTCGATGATTAACAATTTATTTAACACGCGCGATTTATTAATTTTTAATATTTACAAATATTTTTCTCTCTTTTCTAAAATATAAAATATAAAATACATACTGATAAAAATCAATTCGACAATATTCATAATCTAATTACTCTCTAGATGAGGTACCTTTTAAACTGAAAAGATGTTTCTATATTATCGATAGAGTTCTTTAAGTAATAGATTAGAGATTTCAAAGAATGAGTCTGAATATAGATGGCACTTCATACGGAGGAATTATCAATTATAAGAGCCGAATCGGTCTATTTTTATCATGTCTGTGATTTAACCGTTAACCAACCGATTTGGTAATTATCGCATTGTCCTGCATTCGTAAAAAAACATTTTAGTAAATTTCAGTTGGAATTAGTTAATAGAAAATTTAGTGGTGGCATTTAATAGTATTCGATAGACTTAATAGCAGGTAATAGCAAATACCTGTTGCATTAAGAACTGAGTATGTCATACTAGATCGGACGTGGCCGATTAAGACAAAGAAGAAGAAGAAGAAGAAGAAGAAGAAGAAGAAGAGTATGTCATATAGCGAGAAATATATTAAAGACAAAGTGACTGAAGGATTGAAAGCTTCACACGTGGTACGTAAGCCAACAATTCTTTCATTACTTTTTTTTTTACCCCTTTTCAACATTGTGCCATGTATGATGACGTGTCATTTTGCCAGGAACCATTTTCGAAATTTCTGCGATTAGTTTTGCGATTCGAGGATAAATTTTGGGGCCTTGCATAAGGGAAAATGCAGGGAAAACTGCAACTCGCCTTGGTCTCCTGTTTTGCCATTCTCTTGAGATGCTGTGTCATTCATCATTCGCACAGCGGAGAGGGCAAGCCTCCTATGTACGGAGATTATGAAGCACAGCGACACTGGCAAGAAATCACATTGAATCTACCCTTTGATAAGTGGTATATCAATACCACAGAAAATGATCTACAATATTGGGGTTTAGATTATCCACCTTTAACAGCATATCACAGTCTTTTATTAGGTCACATTGCAAACAGAATAGATCCGTCTTTTGTAAAACTGCAGGAATCCAGAGGATTTGAGACTGTAGAGCATAAACACTTTATGAGATCGACTGTCTTAATTGCAGATATTTTAATTTATATACCAGCAATTATTTATTTTGTAATCAATTTGCATTTGCCAGATAGTTATCAATATAATGAGTCCAATATATTCAAGTTTAAGAAAAGAGACGCCATCCTTTTGACAATGCTGATTTATCCAGGGTTAATATTAATAGATCATGGACATTTTCAATACAATTGCGTGTCGCTGGGTTTCTTCGTCGCCGCTGTAGCTGCTATGATGCAAGATTCAGTCATCCTTAGCTCAATTCTGTTTGTCTTAGCGCTGAACTATAAACAAATGGAATTGTATCACGCTTTACCATTTTTCTCTTATATACTTGGGATTCATATATCCAATAAGACAAAATCTTGGTTTTTTTGTATTCGCATGTTGACATGCATCTCTTTTGTAGTACTATTAACGTTTTACATTATTTGGATACCATTTTTCAAAAGTAGAGATTTATTTTTCAGTACAGTGCTCAGATTATTCCCGTTTTCCAGGGGTGTATTTGAAGATAAAGTTGCCAACATGTGGTGTGCAATCAATATTTTTTGTAAATTACGACAGATTTTTACGAACGCGCAATTAGCCAAAATTTGTTTAACGGCAACAACATGCGCAATTTTACCGAGTAGCATCAATTTATATTTTTTACCTACAAAAGATACATTTATACTTTCTCTAATAAATTCCGCCATAGCGTTTTTCCTTTTCTCATTTCAAGTTCACGAAAAGTCTATTCTTTTAGTTGCCGTACCGGTTTTATTGTATTTTAATAATGATCCTCTTCCTTGTTTTTGGTTTTTGATCATATCACATTTTAGTATGTTACCATTATTTATAAAAGATGAGCTATATCTTGCTTATCTTGCCACAATAGTTTTTTATTTCTGTTTGATTTTTTGGATGTGGTCCGATGTATTTCACAATGACAAAACAAAGAGTTTGTTAAATAAGAGTACATCAAGATCAAAGGATAGAATGCAACAATATGAAAAAAATAAATCTCTTTCAAATTTACTAAGCTATAATAAAAAATTGTGGCTCTCTATTGCGTTCTATGGATCCATTTTAGGTGTATTACTTCTTTCTATCATTAGTAAATTTGTAAAACCCCCTGAAAAATATCCTGACTTATTTTCTCTCTTGGTATCGATTTATTCATGTGGACATTTTCTAGTCTTTTTTGTGTATTTCAATTATGTCCAACTATTTGTCCTAAGGAAAGATATTCTGGCGAGTAAAGTTAAATCACATTGATGGAGTTATTGAAAATAGAAAAAAATGTGTATAAATTATTATAAATAATAAATAAAAATCTAATAGAATCTATAGAGTCGAATCAAATTTCTTCTTTGTCCTTTTTCTTCGTTCGTTAGTTGATTTTCTCGCTAATGCTAATTTTATGTATCGTAAATTTATTATCGCGGAAGTAAAATGTATAAACAATTGTCGTTAAAAACATGTTTGATATTGATTGACGATATGATATACATCAAATTATCCATTTTTTTCTTAAAGAAATATCGGAATCTATCCGATTTATATATCTGGAATATATTCAGAATATATAATATTATATAGAAATATTCTCTTTTCTATCAATATAAAATAATCATATAAAATAATCGAAAATTTTTCAAAATGTTATAAATGCTATCTATGAAAATTTATGGAAAAATCAATAAAATAATGTCTATTATAAGTTTTACCAATTTTTAAATTAAATTTAAAAAAATCCATTAAAAACATAATATATAATAAAATATAATATATTCACATTCATCAATAACAATTTTTTTTAATATTAAAGAAAATAATTTATCCATAATAAATAGAACACACGTTGTGATTTAATAAATATGAAATAATATGTGTTATTACTGATTACTGATATTTATTTTAATTACTATATCCATGTTATTGATGATATTGTTATATTACCAGAAACATATTATTTTGTTTCCTACATTTCAATATTCCAAATAAGATAAGGATCTACCTTCAAACCTAACTTTAAAATTTCTTTTAAATTGCATTTAAAATCAGTATGATATTTCCATAATAAGTTTCAGTCATACAAAAGAACTGCTTTAGATCAGTTGCCTTGCAGTCTTTATAAAGTAAATATATATAAAATATAAGTCATTGTTTTTTTTATTTTATAATTATCTGTTGAAATTTAAGTTGAACGCTTTATATCGTTTTATATAAGAAGATTTATAAATATGTTTAAGTGTTTTGACTATGTATAATAAACAATATAGTTCACTGGAAATAGATTTTAATATCATCATATTGAATTGACGCTACAAAAAAATGTTTTGCAAAATTTTGTTCTATGTATTATTTATTAATTATTAATTATATTAATAGAGAAAAGATAAATGTTAAGGCAAGTAACGATGTAACAAAAAAATTTATTCGATAAAATTATGTTAATGCATCTTTCATAGTATCAATTCAATAGAACATATCAAAATAATTTGTTCAACAAATTACTCTGCATTAAATATGAAATCATAAATATATTTCATATGACAGATATATTATTACTCATTCGTTTTAGTGGTTGTACAAAGATATATTGTTCCCAGTATGTGTGTATTACAGGAGGTAATAGATGAATCTGACGGTTGCGGTGCCAAATTCTCGGTAGTCGTTGTCTCTAATCTATTCCAAGGAAAGCCCACTCTGCAACGTCACAGGTAATATTGTTGTTTTCACAGATTATAAAAATATGAGGTTTCAATACATATCTTTTTATGGAAACTTATTAATACATTATATAAAATTTCAATAATGGAGTACATATGTATATGATTCACACAGGCTTGTATATGGAGTCTTAGAAGAAGAATTGAAAGCAATTCATGCTATTTCAGTAACAACATTAACACCAGAACAATGGGAAAATACGAGAACTTGAATCTTATTAAATTTCTTTTGTATAGATAGAAAATTGATAACAGTTACTTTTGTCACAACTGTTTTGTGAGTGTTAGCCGTTTCTAACAATTTATATAACAAAAGAATATAATGCGAATATTATCCAAGTGATTTTCTCTATATTAACAAATACATTCTAGCTATAGTACAAATACCTAATTTTTTTTCTATATTCAATATATCAATTTTTTAGATAATTAGATTAAAGGAATTTTTATTCATAAAAAATGATTCAGTTCCACATATCCGCACCGGGCAAAATAATTTTGCATGGAGAACACGCGGTGGTATATGGAAAAACAGCTCTTGCGGCTAGCTTAAATTTACGTACTAAACTCAGATTCGAGGAACGAAATTGCGATCGTATTCAAATAAATTTCCCCAATATTCATATGTCCTTAGATGTACCTTTAGATGTACTTTTAGAGTACTTCGAGCCTTATCCGTTTAACGAAAATACTAATCGATTGCTTGATCAAGTCGAACAATTTGTTAAATTAAAAAAAGGTTTTTCCGGCGAATACAACGGTATAAATGAACAAGTATTAAGCTTACAAGCGATACTTTATTTGCTTGTTTATATCGCCTATGAAGAAAAAATGCAAATCAAACCTTTCTCCGTGCATTTATCTACGGAATTAATGATCAACGCGGGTTTGGGCAGTTCGGCATCGTTCGCGGTATGTCTTTCAGCATGCTTTCTCCATTGGGCACATCGACAGAAAGGTGATGTTCATCATACATTCAATGAAAATGATCTCGAAAAGATCTCAAAATACGCTCTGAGCTGCGAGCGAATTATGCACGGCTCTCCATCTGGAATCGATAACAGCGTGTGCACATATGGTTCGATAATAGAATTCCGACGGGGAGAACCGGTGAATGTGTTATCTAATATGCCAAGCTTGAATATTCTGCTAGTCAGCTCGAATGTCAGTCGGAGTACGAAAGATCTAGTGGAGCGAGTGGCAGAGAGGAGACGATCTTATCCTGCAATTATCGATCCGATCTTCGACAGCATAGACGCTGTATCAAAAGCAGCTGTTCAGGTGCTCGGTGAAATATACGACGTTCAAACAACTAATGATGCGGATCTCCTGCAATCACAATACAAAAAGTTATTTGTAAGTCTCACATTCTCTTTGCGAACTTCAATATTATTTTATTACCATTCATATTCCAATGTAGTTGTGTGCGTTTTTCTTGTACGAAAGATTCATGTATACAATTATCCGCTGAAAGTTATAGTTATTTTACATAATATATAGTCGTACGTTTTGCAGGCTCTCATCCATACGAACCAAGGATTACTTAGTGCATTAGATGTATCACATACAAAATTGGATTTGATTTGTAAAATAGCACGGGATCATGCATTCGCGGGGAAACTCACAGGCGCTGGTGGAGGTGGATATGCATATATCTTGCTACTGCCGGATATTGAAGATATACACATTACGCTTCTCTCTCATCTATTAAAAAGTGCAGATTGCTCTGTCATAAGAACCAAGTTGGGTTGCAATGGAGTGACAATTGATTAATATCTAATACAATTATTATAATAGGATAGGATTAGTATTAGAATCATCAACATATATGAACAGATATTAAAATTATCAACTTAATTATAATGGTGTTATAAATGGAAGGACATAAAAAGAATAGAGAATTTTATATAATTTTATTATTATTAGATAATAAAGCATCGATCTATTAAATAAATACAAATTGTTATATCATAGATGGGAAGATAAAAGTCTCTTTCGCGCTAGTATAATATGTAACAATATCAGATATGTCTATATATAACTTGTAAATTACTGTCATTGAATCACGTGATATACAAGAACCAGAGGAAAAAAAATGTTTCCTTCGTTTATATTTTGACTTTGAGAAATAGAAATTTCGTTCAACTTTATAAAAAAAATAATAAATAGAAGTATAAATATCATCCTGCTCCAAATCCCGTTATCTTTTCGAGCCAACTCTGAATATATATTTTAATTATATTAAAATTGCAATAATTAACATTGCGAATAAAGCTTTTATAAAAAGCAACAAAAATAACATTGCTTATTTTGTACATTAAAATATCAGAATTTTAATCTAATGTATGAGTATTGTGTTTTGCGGCATATCTCATCTATATATTTAATGATCAGTATCAATGGGTAATTATCATAAATCATCATAAATTATCATACATTCGTACTGTGAAATGGCGCATCAATAAAGTTGAGGCACATCATAATAATTGTTTCTTAAATAGAACAAAATCATTTTGTAATGTTCGCGACTAGTTTGTAGTATCAAAATATATATAAAAGTCATATTTATTTATATTAAAACTTGATAATAATCGTACCTCTTTTAGAATTCTATCATTAAAAAAAATAAATAAAAGATAATTAAAAAAAGATTTTTGATCCGGCATATAATACATTATCTTTTTTTACTGTCAAAAAAATATTTACGTTAATGTTAAATTAATGTTTAAGTGAGTGAATTTTATATAGTATATTATAGTAAATGTATTTACACTACTGTAAGCAAAAAATATAAATTAATTTTCAGAATACAGTCTATAAGTCACGCCGCTATCTTTATCTTTATTAGATAATAACTATTGTTTTATTGACGCAAATTGCCGTTTGTTACAAGATGATCTGTATCGGAAATACTATCACTATTTGGGTCCTCTATATTATGCGCTACATTAGGTACCAGTTGCTTTTCTTCCGACTTTACTTCGGCTATCCACTCATTTATCTCATGAGTATACATTTTTCTTTGTAAAACTTCTCGCGTTCGCGGTCGTGAACCAATGAACAGAGTGCTTCCTCCAACGACCAAAGAGTTGCGCAGATTTTCCAGAATTTGAAAATCTTCAATTATGCATTGTAATTCGTTCCACTTTAATTCCACTTCCTCATGGAGCATTTTTTCTTCTAAAGATCGAGATATGTAAAAATACATTATTATTATATTTATATTAATACATATATTTATATTAATTAATACATTAGTATTATATATTATTATATAAAAATTGAAAAATTTTAGAAATAAAGAGAGAAAAATTTTTGCTCAAATATTTACCGTCGTGTTTTGAAGTCGATTTTTTATATTGTATCCTAAATCGAAAAGCTTCCAAGAAACTGGATACTACGATAGTCAATACGATCATTGTTACCAAATAAAATATCATAAAATATATCCTTGTGTACATGCCCGCGGTAAATGCATATGCATTCATTTGTATAAACCAATTATTAACAACTGTCAATTCGAAGAGCGTCATACCACTCGCTAGGAGATTGTCGAAAGTATTAAGATAATAGTATCCCAGTGCTGTGCTACCATTGACAGAATATTCATAAAAATCCTCGACGGTTGTATTCCTATTGAAAACATTTGTGAAAATCATGAAAAATTAAAAAAAGAGAATTGAGAGAAAAATACATAATATTCATTTTTTAATTATTGCAATTAATTTTGCACTAACTTGCAGCAATTCCGCATATCGTATCCGGCGAATAGTTCCATCCCGATAATCGCGAAAAAGTAGTACAAGACCAACATAACAATCGCCGTCGAACACATCTGGGGAGATAGAATCACAAGAGTACCGAAAACATCTCGATAGCGCTTCTTTATCTTGAACAATCTCAATGTTCTGAGTGGCCGGAACATAACCAGGAATGTAGCCGAGGGAAATAAAATGAGAGCGCATGCAGCGACAAGAGTCATTATCGATGTTCCCAAGTCAAAAAGATTCCATCCTGAGCTCAGGTAACATCTAATACCAAGAGCTAATACCTTTGCTAATGCTTCAGCCACAAAAACTGTAAATTTATTTATGCATATTCCTTTTCTTTTATATGATATATGTTTGTTTTTATTTTTTTAAAAAGATTTTTTTTTACTTACGTCCCCCAAACAATAGAGTATCCCAACACGCAGCGAATCCATGAGCCGATTCTACAAGACTACTACTCGGTTCTATGATTCTTATTATCATTGCGATACAATTACCAGTAATGATAACACCTACAAAATTATACAAACAATGAGAAATGAGATTTTTTCGCCAATGTCAATTATTCACACAAGTGTCATTTACTTACACACCAACATTTCGAAGTATGGCCATTTGATAATAGTGTGGGCGCCTGTGCACAGCATTTGCAGAGGCCACCATGTCGTGGCTCGATACCATGGTATGTTAGAGTATTGTAAGTCCCATTGAAGTGTCGCGGCGTCGTAAATCGACAAGAATTCCTCGCAATTTAAAGCGCCGCTTCCCGATGCATTCATATGACAAAACATTAAAACAATGTCTCGTAGGGCTATAAAATACGTATAATATTGTAATTGCGGGTATAGACATTATTTGATTAAATATAGTTATATATAATCTCATCATGAAACATAGATTTGCTAGCATGAAATTTTTGAATTAAGAAAAATAATAATATAAATCTTGAATACGTACATTTGTTTGGAGCATAATATCGCATTAAACCTTCGAACTGACGGAATCGCATTTTGTCAGGATCCTGTTTAGAAACTAGTAACTTAAAAGCGTGTTGACATGCTTTCCTCTTATGCAGGAACAGTTTCTTAAACTTGTCACGTTCGCGAGACGTGAATGTTTCGTTTACCACCGCCAACATTAAATTCATCATTACATACAGCATGGTACATAAATACGATACAAAGTATATCGCGTACCACTTATTTTGCGAATAAGACGGCATCATTACATCCGGAAAGCTATAAGTAGCATAAAAAGTAAATTGTATTGTTTTAAATTAATTACATTGAATTATATTGTCTACTCACTTAGCAGTGGTAAGAAGGACAAACAGACTGACGAAGCTATCTTGCAACGTGGAAAAATTCCTGTTCATTTCACTGAACATATAATAACCTAATACTGTATATACAATAATCAAGAAAAAAAGAAGGCCCAACATATCTAAGATGGGTGGTAATGTGAGAAGTATCTGTCTTATAAATCGCCTTACTCCTCCGCAATATTTTGTATCTATTAAAAAGATAGGTCTCAGGGCACGCGTTACGCGGAAATGCGAGGATTGCCGTACCAGGATTGTCATAGCTTCGAGAAACATAATAACTAATGTGATAAACTGAAACAGAAATTAATTTATGATGTTGATAGAAAGTCAATAACCAGATTTAATGATGCATCGACAGTTTTTTTTCTTCATAAGAATCGTATGTAAACTCGTTTAATTTGAATTTCATGAAGAATATTGCGACGTGTCTGACATTATAGATGTAGCTCAATAACTCATTATGTAAGTAAATTAAAAAGTCATTATATTCATTGTAGTACTCATTATTCATTTGGACGACGCGGCTGTTGATCGTTAATGAATGCATGACTACTGTCTGATACTCTTATATCATCGCATATTAATTCACAAGTGTATAAACTATTTAGATAATCTGATTATACAAATATTTCTTATCGTATTTTTTATATGTTTTATGTAAATATTTTCATGTAAATGTTGTCAAATTATTACTCATTCTCACAGATATATAGATTTCAAGTAATGGTTCTTACTTTCAATATTGTACGTTTATGTTTTAACATAGGAGCCCATCCAGTCCATCTCAGCTTTAAAGCTAATTCCACACCAATAGTAATTAAAGCAAGTAATTCTACTGAACCATGTACCCACACTGGTACCTGAAACAAAGTATGTAAATGAGAAATATTGATGGAAAAGAATTACATATTTGATTTATTTTTAATGTAACATACTTTGAATAGTGGAAGAGCCGGTTCTTCTACAATTGCAAGAGACAGCAGGATTAATGAAGTCATCAAATCCAATCCATTGTAACAACTGTTATGGACTAAGAGATATGCTGGTAAATCTTCAGGATGTTTTGGATGAGAATCAAATTTCTCATTATTTCTACCTTCCTAAAACAGTATTTATACATTGCTGATAATCATTAGATATTATAATATAATTTAACATAATTTAAGCTCTCTCATATACATATATAACAATAAGCTGTGTATCTTTATATTATATAGCATACACTGTGTGTGTGTGTGTATAATGCTATATATACACTATAAAGTAGATATTCTTAAAAAAATAATTGGTCATTTAATTGTTTGCCCGTATATACAAGCATAGTGCTTATATATATTATGTTATTAACTGCTTTTGAAATATATATGTATAATCGATACACATAGTTACCTCTAAAAATATTGCAGCTTCATGATAATTCATTTCCCAATGCATGTCCATATCAAGAGTTGCGTTACATGGAGTAAACACTATATTCTCAGTCATGCTTCCAGTCCCTGTCTCACCTGCTTCGTATTTACAATCTAGTTGATTAGCAGTATTACCATTGTCGAATGAAAACTTCACATGACTTTCCGAAGAAGGGGAAGACAACATAGAGCCATATTCTGTAAGAGACGAAATTTTACAGATCATCTCAATGTGACAAACACATAGCATACCTTTACAAACTCCATAAGTTTCAATATAAATCAATATCTTTACAAGTTAATAAAAATTTAGAATATTTATGGAAAAAAATAATTGTTAAGACTATATTCGTTATCAGCAAAAAATCAAAAATTTCAACAACTAACGTCATAACTTGTCACAAGTCACACTTGTCTCTTGTCAAAAAGATATATCATTGAAAAGTAAATATTTTTTTCTATCAATAAGTACATATGCAATGTTGCAGCCGTTTCGTAATTGTTAGATTATCTAGATGAATTTAGGGCAGTAAAGATTAGAAGCTGACTCACGTCGATTGGAACCATTGGAGATCTCTTGATCGAGCGGCAGACCCGTCTCATTGTTAAATCGCTGATAATCGGCGGCGGATTCTCCGGACCGCGACGAAGACATTGGAGCGCGCGTCGCGTCGCACAGCTGACGCGCACTGCACTAACTGCACCGTACTTCCTGTCAGCGCGTTACGGTTGACAGATCTGGTCGACCTTGACAGATTCAACGAGCCGGCAAACTTCGTCGACTCCACTGCGGAACGACGACAGGCTCCGACTGGATACTGGATGACGCGACGCGCTCGGAATGTATGTAACCGTGTGTGCGAATATATGATATAGATATAATAGATACTTCATGTTCCTGCCGCTATTACTAAAATGCATCGATATCGACGATCCGCTTGACATTATGAGAATGTGTAAATGTTCTCTCTTGCTCTGTGTATGATTAAATGAGACAGATGTAAATATGTGTGGGTTGATATGGTGAGTGAGAGAGAAAGAAACAAAGCATGGAAAGTACAATGCGCATGCGTGAACCCCACTACTGACTTTCAAAGTTCACGTCATGATATATATATATATATGATTGTAGTTAAAAAAAATGATTAAAAACTATCACGGCTCTAATCAAAACTAAGGAATATTTCCATTTTAATTATGAATAATTGCACCGTGAAAATCACGCAATAGCACGTGGTAACAAAGTTCATTGTTCCTTACCACATATATGTTATGAGAAATTTTTGTATTCGATGAACAAACATTGCATTGCTCGCAGCATTTTGCGTAAGATAATGTAATTTGTGCTCACTCAACTTTATATGATCGTATATACGTAATCCCATGTATGCAATCGACTGATTTTATTTTTTTTTTTCTATGTCGAGTAATAAGCATCTTAGCGAGGCAATAAAAATTATAATTATGGTTACCAAAAAAATATAATTATTGCTAATTATATTCCTTTGAACTCAAATATTATACGAACATTACAAATAGGAAAATTTCAATAAACATATAATAATTGATACATCGATTGCCCCGATTACTTTGACCTAGTACAAAAGAATAGATATTATATATGTTTTATCTAGTATATATAAATAATGAATCTTTTCCTACATTCATTATTTCTTTTGGTTGATTTTTCTGGTCGATGATTCATGAACTTTCGAAATTCAACAGATTGCACATAGCTTTCTAAATATTTTGTGAGCGAATTGTACTTTGTACATGTTTGAATTGGAGATCAGTGGCAGTCACGGCATTGTTGAAAAATCTCTTCTTTTTATGTACAAAAAATTAATATGATTGTTGATCTTAAATAGCATATAAATTTCTATCGAAATTTCGGGGATAGCTTTTCATATTGCATTTGTCATAAATTGTCAAATTGAATGTATTACAAGATCCATATTTTTGTCACGTGCTCATACAAGGTTTCACCGATGAAATACTCTGAACGATACAAGTGAATTATTCTTCTTATCAGTTAATGAGTTCCATTTTTTTCGCCGTACACAATCTAGTCGAATATTTCTCGCTTATCATAACCGTCGTTCGCTTCTTCGATCTGTCTGCTCAAGATGATATGCTCGAGGTGACGAATTAACTCGCTTCCTACTAATTCATATTGATTGTTAGCTTTATTTATCACTAGAGTGTTGCATTGTTAATCGGCCACAAAACTGGTCGATTACATAACATCTCTTTGAGACGAGTTTGTCTCTGAAAAGTTGTCAGTAAAAAAATAAACCATTACCGCAACTCCTATGCTCGTATTTTTTTAAGGAAAGATTTTTAAATAATACAAGAAGCATTATATAACGCAATTGTGATATTTATAGGTGCGCAAGATGTGTTCGGACCGAGACGATCAAACTTGACCTGAGCAATGTGAATATTCAGGGTGACGTCCATCGTGTAGATTGCATCGATGGCGATCACTTTGTAAATATAGTGTTAAATGATGAAATAATTGACATTAATAATATCTATAGCGATCGACTCGTAGATGAATGGCGGCAAGTCCAGTCGGATCGCGATAAGGTGCTCCACTACATATTGAGCCAGATTGTTTACCCCAACTTCGATGCGCCACGAGCAGAGAAATTCGAATCATTGTACGCTCCGGTTGATGAGCACGACATCGTATCACTAAGATGGTATAAGGGAAAAGCGATTGGGTTTTATACTGTTAAACCTACAGGTAATTAAGTGTAATATTAGAAAAGAATTTAGGAAATGTTCAGAGAATAAACGTGTAAAGCATTTTCAATAATTTACCTAGGTACGGAAATATTCTCGACGAAAGAAAGATATGTGATGCCCATAGTGGACACGGCATACATTCGTTCAGAATATAGAAACCGGGGTTTTGGTACGGAAATCTTATCCGACGTGATCGCGCGCTTTCCGAATGAAGATATTGGCTTTTCTAAGCCAATCTCAAATGGCATGTTAAGAAGTAAGTATATTCAACCCGAGTATCGTATTAGATTTATAATAGTATATATATCTTTATAATTATATTCTAATAGTATATATCTCTCTTGCTTATAGTCCTGAAAACATTTCTGATGAATCATAAAGAATATCGATTGCGTTTCTGGGAAATTGCAGACTGCGATATCGGTGTATCTCAGCAACTGATATGGTGCCGTTTGAAAAAATGGCAATGACATAGTTTTTATGACAAAAAATGATTAGAATTTATTATAAAAATCATCGTAACGACATAACAGAATATTTATATATATTTTTAATTATATTTTTATGCATGCATACATATACACTCATTCATATGAAAATAAGTGTATATATTAAGTATAGAATATATTTGAAAATTTATCTTCGCATAATAGAAGAAAAAGAAGAAATATTTGAACCTTTTCATCTCGTAAATATATGAAATGCATCTATATTAAATCTAATTCTGCAGAGTATACATACCCATTTTATTTCAAGTTACTTTTAAATTCATTCAGCAGGATCGATCCTATAACCATTTTTTCACAATTTATGCAAACTTCCAATTTCTCAGTATCAATGAATTTCGCTGTTATCAATACTAGCGATTTAGATGCTAAAGTATAAGCGGCAAACCTGCATATATTCATTGTACTTAGTTCTTTTTTAATCTTAATTATTCAGATAAAAACTATGTTAAAAACATACAAAAAATATATTACAAACAATATTAACTTTATGATAAATGTGTATGCTTACCGCATGACTTCATCCTCATTCGGTATTCTCGCAACATTCGCTGTCTCAAAGATTTTTTGAGGAAGAGCACTTTTGTTTCCAAAATAAGGTATCTTTGCAATATGTTCATTCATACCTTTTAATTTGGCTTTCTCTGCATTGAACATGCTTTCTGGCAAGGTCACAGATCTTATTATCTCTCCGATTGGTGGTTTGATACTGACCAGACATGAGTGTTTCTCATCGTTAATTGAAAAATCGATGTTGAAATTTGCTGGTTGAGTAGAGTCATTAAAATTAATACCGAGTGTAGAAGATAATGTACCGTTTGTATCAAGAATTGGTATTTGCATAAAATCGTGAATAAACATTCCCTTTTGCAAATTCTGAAAATAATATAATACGTTATTTCAATATAATCATGATATTGTATGTTAAATAATATTAAAAAAATTGTTTACCTTATTTCCTATTTGAATTTCTTTAATAACATTGTTGCTTTCATTAGAAAATGTTAATTCGATATTAACCAAACTCGAACTAACTAAATGTTGCGATCTTGTAAATCTATATTCAATTTTTAAACCATGCCCTATGATACTATTTAACAAAGTAGTCTTTTTCAACGGAACATATGATGTCGACACTTCTTGAACATTTTCCGTAATTATTGAATTAATTGGAGTAAGAAAACCACCCAAACTAGGTGTCATCACAGGAGTCATTGGAATAACTGCATAAAACAAAATATGTTAATACTACAAATTTTTTAAAATTTATCTGTCTCTTGTTAGAAATCTCATTAACCTCTTAACTAACCATCATCTAGATCTAATAGTAGATCAAAATTGCTTTTCGGTTTTTCTTTTGTTTCTTGTTTGATGACTTTTGATTTCTCCTCTTCGCTCTCTTGAGTCTCGCTTTCTTCTTCTTCGGAATCCGAATCTTCACTGCTCGATGATTCACTCTCAGAATCATCGGATTTTGTTTCATTTTTCTTTCCAATGCCAATCTCAGATTTATCTGATTCACTTGTATATTCTGATGAATCGCTATCCTCATCTGAAGAGTCGGTGGATGAAGAATTGGACGATTGATTATCTGATTCTAAAAGTAAAAATAAAAAATTAAAATATATAGTACACAAACAGAAATAATATACAATGTTAAACTTGTTTATCGGTACCTTTACTTTCAGCAGCAATACTCTCCTCGTCGCTGTAGAATGGTTTTTCCTTTTCCTTGCTCTTTTTTTTCTCCTTTTCTTTTCTACTGTATCGCTCTTCTTTATGTTCCTGCGCAATTGACGGTGCGACATCTCGCACGGATGGATCTTGCGTTACTTCCGGGAATGGTGGTAAAGGCCGATAACCCGCGCATGGCATGTCCAGATAGTGGGATAAAGTGCCCAATTGATATTCCGAATCTTTAAATCTGGACGTTAATGTCGGCGCCGGTTTCGGTGTAAGGAAAATTTTTTTCGCGAACTGTGGTAGTTTCTTCGTCTCATTGCCTTCATCTTCGAAGATGAAGTGTCGCAGGAAACGTGCGCGATCTCTGATATCATAATTTTGATCGTACTTGGCGAGTTGGAAGACATACTGACAAAACAGTTTCGTTTGTACAGGATTATTTAAGCATAATTTCACGGCCAGATTTAAGGTTTGCAATTTTACTATATCTTGCTCGTTCACGAAACTCTTTGCCATTTTTCGGAGCACGTCCGGCGCTATCTTAGGAACTCTATCGGAGTATTCGCCTAGAAGCCACAAAATAGAGGCTCTGGCTTGTGGTACTGTAATGAAATCCATTAATTTCGCCATATGGCCAATTATATCTTTATGCTCATTTGGCTGCGTTTGTAGGAGTTTTTTTATTACCACTACACTTTCCGCCACGATAGCCTCTGTAAAAAAATAAAAATTAATGCAGATAAGATATATGACACTAGACATATGATACAAAATATATAAATTGATAAAAATTTACCATCTCTATTACTTAATAAAGATACTAATCCATTGAGGCATGTATCAGTTACTTCTTTGATATTGCTTGCACATCTGCCGATTGCTTGAATGCTAGCACCAACAAATTCTTTATCACTACTAGAGATATATGTTTGAAATTCTCTCAGTATTACACCAATGCTGGTTTCAGTTGCTAAATTTGTCAATATGTCAAGTTTCAAAAGTTTTATGTGAGTAGGATCCGAAGTCCGTACGAAAAATGATTTCAAGAAGGGCTCAAACATACCCTGAAAAACACAAAATAGTGTAAATGTGCCACATAGTTATATATTATAAATTGGGTTACCATAGATTAATTTGTATTGTATTTTAGAGCACTATACTTACATTACCTTTCTTGTAATTGATATACTCGCGATACAGTGAAGTACAATACTTTGCACTTCTCTATGACATCTTAACAATCTTATTAATGCTTTTGCAGCAGTCATAACTTCGCTTCTGGGTGCTGCATGATGATATAACTGAGCAACTGCCATTACCACAGATGCATTTCGACTTTGTAATAAGGGTTTTGTATTTCTTAATAATAAACGATGATCGGGATCTAATGTAAACTTTGATTTCTTCGCATTAGAAGAATCAGAATCAGAATCGTAAAATGGCCGATTTTCATCTTCATCTAAATTCTGCGAAATATTATTTAAATCATTATTTTTAAATTAATTAAATTAATTACTATTTCACCAAAATATCTTTGAATATATACTTACATCTGTATTTGGATCAACAAACTGTGTTCTAGCATATCTAGTAAGCATGTTAACGATAACCACTTGGCCCCATTCATCAACATCTACCAATAAATTACATAATTTTCTATAATTTTTATGGATAAGATCTATTCTTTCTGGACACACTTCCTCAAAAGCCATTACTGCTGAACCCACTACAAGAGTGGTTTTGTCAGAGAGCAATTTTTCCAATACACTTATCAACTCTTCTTTTTGTTCAGGATCCAATGAGTATAATTTAGGAATAGCATGAGCAGCAGTTTTTCGTACATATGGTGACATATCACTAGCTGAATCTTTAATAGCAAGCATAACAATAGGTACTATCATGGAAACCCGTATACTGGACAATACTCTTAGAGCACTTGCTCTTATTAACTGATTGGGATCCTTCAGAGCTCTTTGAAATGTTGATATAGACAAAAGAGCAAGATCTTGTTGATCCTCTGCATAACGAACTAGATAAACATATACCAGCTTCTTTACTTCGATATTCTTAGATACTACATTTTTTACAACAGCTGGAAATAATTCTGATGCATCTCTTCCTTTGGCTACCATCTGAAGAAAAGAATCAGTTCTAATTCTGCTAATATCAAACTGTTTATTCTAAATTCAAATTTATATATACAATTACCCCAATTATACGTTTCATGGCTTCCAACTTAAGCCCATCCTTGTTACTATCCAGCATTTCCTTCAGATCTTCATGTCTAAAATATGTAAAATACTTTTATGAAATTCTTCGTCTCATATTATATCTATATCCAACACACAGGTACAGTTTTATATATTTGTATTATACAGAAAGAAACAAAATGTATAATATGTAATAAATATATAATATGTATAATTCTGTTCAATGTATAAAGTATAATAAAATTTCAATGTGTAGTTAGAACATTTCCCAATTATCACTTTATGATCTTTCAATCAAAGATCTTATAATCAAAGATATACATCAACGTGAACTAATTACTTCTTATAATCGGAATGGAAAAATCCGCCGGAGGCAGGATCTGTCGCGAGATCCGCATCGCCCGCGCTGGATGGCCTTTCATTGCTATAAGAGCCGCCGTTATTGGATAACGTATTTGCGGCTGCCGTCAACATTCTTCTTATGCAAGATAATAACTCTTCTTTTTATGAGATAAATTATGAGATTATCCACGCGTCCCAAAATACTCGCTCCCCAAGCTTTTGACAGCTGCAGTCCTCAGCGAGCAGCCATGCTGATATACATATTCACATTCCACATCAGTGATGCCAGAGGATGGAGATGGAGTCAAGTGGAATCAACTTGCTTTCAAGCCTTGAGTCTCCATTTTGGTATCACTGATCCATCACATCACAGCCATGGCATCGATTTTAAAATATATAGACGTGCCATTAGCTGTCAAAACTGAACAATGAATTATATATATGGATATGAACTTGGCAAGTTGAAATTGGGGATGATGAGTCGGTTAATTAATATTATAATTGAATATTCGAATATGTAACAGAAATAATGCATTTCATAGATTAGATTAGACCAGCAATTACGTATTAGAAAAAAGAGAGAAATTATAACTACACAATGAATTGATAAAAATATAATGAAAATTTTCAAGTTCGAGAACTAGCTTTATCGATAATCTCGTAATAGTAATTCCGTTAATGTCATTTGATGGCGCTACCGTTGCATATGACGCGAAACAGAATTGGAATATAAGAGATCTGGGTTCTCTCTCGAAAATATTTCTATACTCGTACCGATGCTTCGATCATCCCTCTCTCTTGAGCGAGCGTTTCCTGCGTTTCTTCGCTGTACGAATGTTCTTCGCTGAAACGCAGTACAAGCTCTGTGATCATATATTTACCACGCCTGCACCTTTTTACACTTTCTGCAGTCGAAATATCGGAGGTGCAAAAAGTGCAATGGAATAAAGCGCGAAAATAAGATATTGCGTTTCCAGAGAATAGAGAAGAAAATTTTTTCTTATTCCAACTAATTGCGGAATAAGAAAAGCAAATGTACCGAGTGTCTCGAAGGAGTCAAGTGACTTGATCAATTATATTCGGCTACTGCGAAGCGTTGTTTCTTCAGCAAAAATGAAAGGCTGTATTCAACGTGACGAGGAAGGTAAACCAATCATAGACAGCAATGGATTCGTTACAATTACATGCGAAGGTAAAATGGATCATAAATATTTTTATTTTACTATATATATATAATATATCTATATATAATATAGCTAAACTTGCATAATACTTATGTTGGTTTTGCGATATATTCTATGTGTACTTAATTCTAGTAATAAATTATAAATAATCATTATAAAAATATATACATTTGCATGAATGTAGAAGACAATTTGGTATTCCAATTACATCTGTCAGAAATTGATGAAAAAGCTGAGCAAATGTGCTTCAATGTCAATGGTAGAGATGTATATATTGATGTTTATCCATGGGAAATGATTGAAAATGATTCGGAAAACGATAAAATAGAAATATCTGAAGATGATAAAATCAATGTCCCATCGACAAGTAAAAGTGGGAATGCGCATTTTCCTTGGTGTGACGCCTCGACAAAAATCTTTTTAAAAGAATATAAACTTAAGAAGGAACTGGTAAGGAATCGAAAACTAAAAAATATGAAGCTAGCATATCAGGAAATATCCAAGAGTTTACAAGATAACGGATTTACTGTATCTCCTTTGCAAGTAGAAAATAGATTCAAAACGTTGAAACGTGCTTATAAAAATATGATAATACATAATAGAAGGAATGGAAGGGGAAAATATATCTGCAGCTATGAACAGTAAGTTTGTTTCCAATAGCTTTTTGTCTATAAATTAGCATTCATATTGCAAATTAGTATATTAAAAATATTTGCAGAGATTTAGACGAAATCTTTTCCAAAAACTTTTTAAGTGATGATTCAGAAATGAAAGGAGAAGAAGCCATAGATTCAGAGTAAGTTATAACTTGTCAAGTTAAGGTTTACAATTTAATTAAAACTGATCATATAAAGGTTTCGGAAAATTATTATTAATAATCACATTGACTTACAGAAATGCTACATTCAATGCTGAAAGAATACATAATTCTGGCAAGAATAATGAACAATATGCAAGATTGGAAGCTCAGCATATGAAGCTAATTGATAATCTGCAAAACTATCAACGTATGATGAAGAATTTAATCACCAAGACAGACAACAGAAATAAAACTTGCAATGAAACACAAAATAAAATCTTACAAATATGCATGGAAATGCACGAAACGCAGAAAGAAGCATATGCTCGTGCAGAAGAACAGAGGGAGAAAGCTAATCTACAGAGAGAAATAAGAAATAATTTACTTGAAGAAATTTTAACAATCCTAAAGTCTAGAAAGGAAACATAATATCATCTATGTCAGATAAGCAAATGCATAATGTCTTGTTAATATTTTTAAAAGTTGCAAAATACTAAATTATTTATTTTGTTAAATGCAAAGAAATCCTGATATGTTCTTTGTTGTATATTTTATAATTCTGTTACAAGAATAACATTTTCTTATCTGGCAACTTATAACAGATTGTATATTTATGCAATATTTTTTTACGTATGTATATGTATATACATTAATATGAAAGAATTGAAACTTATTTTTTATGGAAATAAGAAAAACAAATTATGTAGACAAAAAGACAAGGTTCTCGCATTCACCAAAAATTTGAAATCAAATTTTAACCTATTTTTTTCTAAATTTTTCATAAATTAGTCTATATTATTAGTGTATACAAGATTTATATTTAATATATTTCTAATAATGTCGAAATGTTCTAATACCTTTCAGCTTCTCAAAAATATTTTGCATATAATGTTCTAATTATTTTACCACACATTTTTATATCAGATGTAAATATGTCCTATTTAAACCATTCTCATTTGATACCATATACGAAGAATACATATTGAAATGCACGCAGTTTTATATTACTCAAGTTCCTATTTCCAAAAGTCGAACATTTGACACCGCGTTCGGCAGCACGTTTAAAAGCTAAAAGTGTTATTCTATCTTTGTTATTTACTAAAAGTTGAACAAGGACAAGAGCACACTCATAACGCTAAAAGCGTGTTTGCCGAACGCACTCAATATACTGATGCAATCCAACTGTTCGTAGAAACCAGGTTTTACGTCTATGACTAATTCGTATACTTGCTGTCGCTCACATGTCTCGCGGTTGTGCGCTAACATATTTTCTTATTTATTGACATATTTATTAATTTATTGATAACAATGATCATTTCGACGAACGAGAATAATCCAAATGCGTTAAAATTGATTATCGCGGCTAAGTTAAATCAGAAGACTTTTACTCTTAAAATCGTAAAGCCTGGCGGTGAGTCCATTAACCTCTTCCTATGTTCACTGTTATAATTAACTTGTAATTAAATAAAATTTTAGAATTAAGAGATATTTAGAGAATATAGATTATATATTCTTTATTTTACTATTTTCAATTAATACATATGTAGCAAGCATGTCGTTAATAATCCAATTCTTTCATGCAATAATATCATATATTGCATTATATACAGATGCTGTTTTGGGTCGTTTACCGACGCTAACTATACCTTCAGAATTATCCTTATTCAGTATCTCTTCAGCATTGCGTTTTCTATTGCCTGTACCTAAAGAATTGGAGGTCCTCAATAATAGATGGTTGGAATGGGAAGTTTCTCAATTACAGGTATATAATTTTATGAACATATTAAAAGAAGTTTTTTTTTTCTTTTTGAACATTGGGATATATTTAAATCTAATATATATTTTACAGCCAACTATATTAAATCATACAAATGTGAGGACTTCCAAAATTTTACAGAAAAAATCAGACTTATGGTCTTTATTAAAAGATCTCAATAGTGAATTACAAGACAAACAGTACTTAATTGAAGTATGAAATGATATGAAAACATTTTATTGTTTTATTTAAATATATTTTATATTTCTTATTTTTTTTTATGTCTTTGATTTCTTTTCAGAAACATAGTAATTTATCACCAGCAGATATTTCTATTTGGGTAAGTCTTTGGAGTACCATATTACTTACAGATATCAAAGATGATATTTCCAAGGATTTGACAAATGTTTCTAATTGGCTAGTTAATATTGAGAAGCAACTAGTTATTCAGGTATAAACAATCATTACACTATGCAATTATTATTTTATAAACATAGATTTGATATATCATTAATTTATTATGAATATGCAGGAGTCTATTAAAGAGTTTCCTTTGGAGAGAGGGGCAAAGGCTATTGCAAGTATTGAAGCTGCCTCTTGGTTTCCTGTTAATATAGCCTCAAGTAGTTCACAACTTCGCGAGTCAGTATCAAGTGATGTAAGTATTTGGCACTTTATATATGAAATGAATTATTTAATTTTAAAAACAACCAAATTAATTTTTATATCTGAGATTTCTTCTTGGTGTAAGTAATTCTATTTATAAACAACAAACTTGAAACACAATTTGAAGTTTATCAATATATATATTTATTTAAATAATTTTAGATTAGTCCAACTAAAGAAAAAGAGATAGAAGCTGTTAGTCAAGAAGAACTTCGTAAAATAGAAAGTAACTGGAATGCCGGACAATATCCAGAAGTCCAAAAATATACGTATCCCATGTAAGTTGGATTGATTGTATAAATTTATACACAATATACATGAATTTATGAAATTAAGAATTATTTAAGAATAATTATGTTCTTTTTTTTAGATTGCCTAAAAAAGGTGAAAGGAATGTATTAGTAACATCAGCTCTTCCATATGTTAATAATGTTCCACATTTGGGAAACATTATCGGTTGCGTTCTTTCGGCCGATATTTTTGCAAGGTTTATATATAAGTACACATAAATATCTATAAATATATCATAATTTGTAATACTACTAATGCAATATTATTTTCTTGACTTGTACAGATATTGCAGGCAAAGAAATTACAATACCCTTTTTATAAGGTAATTATTATTTCTTTGGTAATATAAAAAAATAATATCTGTAATAAATTGAAATAATTTAATTTTAAGTGGGACTGACGAATATGGAACTGCGACTGAAGCGAAAGCTATGCAAGAGAAAACAACTCCTCAAGCTATTTGCGATAAATTTTTTGGCATACATAACGATGTTTATCGTTGGTTTCATATTGGATTCGATTACTTTGGTCGAACTACTACACCCGAGCAAACAGAGTAAGAGAGAATAGACAAAATAATATTAGCAAACTTTTTTTTTTTTTTTAAATTCTTGTTTGTTTCTTTTTTTATTGTTTCTTGCATTCTTTCAGAATTGTTCAAGCATTTTTCCTAAAAATAAAATCACAAGGTTACATATTTACTGAAATCGTGGAACAGCTACATTGCGAATCTTGCAATCGGTTTCTCGCCGACAGATTTGTAGAAGGCATGTGTCCCAGATGTAAATATGAGGATGCGCGCGGTGATCAGTGTGACGGTTGCAGTCATCTCATGAATGCGGTCGAGTTAATAAATCCTCGATGTAAGATGTGTAATACTAGACCTGTCGTTAAAAACTCGACACAATTTTTCTTAGATTTACCCAAAGTAAGTTGTTAGTTTATTATTAATATTGTTTATAATATTGATTACTTCAGTGATGCATTTCTGATAAATACAAGTTACAAGTGCCATTTTCGTACGTTGCAGATAGAAAATAAATTGAAGGAATATTCCGCTACTGTGGAGAAAGGATGGTCCAGCGTTGCGAGAGTGGTTTCGAAAGCGTGGTTACGCGACGGTCTTAAGCCGCGTTGCATAACTAGGGATTTGAAATGGGGTATACCGGTTCCAGTAGAGGGTTTCGAAAATAAAGTGTTTTACGTTTGGTTTGACGCCCCTTTCGGATATCTCAGTATAACAAAGAGGTATACCAAAGAATATAAGAAATGGTGGCAACCTCCTCAGGATACGAAAATCGATTTGTGCCAATTTATGGCAAAGGATAATGTTCCGTTCCACGCGATAATGTTTCCCGCTTGTTTGCTAGTGGCCAATCAAAATTATACGTTGATCAAATATTTAATGGCAACTGGTACGATATCTCCAAAGAATACAAAAATATACATTTGTCGGATGCACTTTACTAACTCTATGTCTCTGTCTTTATGTATCTTCAACATTTTTTTTTTCTTAATTATATTTTTCGAGTTTATACATTTTTCTTTTTTTCTTTGTATCTTATCTGTTATTCGCTTTTATCATTTCTATATCATTTTTATATGAGTTTAATATTTATTCCATTTTAGAATATCTAAATTATGAGGATAAGAAATTCTCCAAATCCAGAGGCATTGGCGTATTTGGAACTGACGCCAGAGATACTGGCATTCCATCGGACGTATGGCGATTTTATTTAGCCTACATTAGACCAGAAACTCAAGATTCCACTTTTAATTGGGTGGATTTAGCCACGAAAAACAATAGTGAATTATTGAATAACCTTGGCAATTTTGTCAACAGGTTTGTAATTGTTTTATTTCTTGGTATTACAACAATAATTAACATTATTAACCTGTTATTAACAGTCCCAAAATCTTGTTACGGATAGAGCTCTGGTATTTTCTGAAAAGTTCTTCAACTCTACTGTACCACCGATAGAACGGCCGGAAGAAGCTGATTGGACCATATTGGCGTTGGCACAACGCGAATTGTCATGTTATATAAACGCAATGGAGCAAGCTAAGTTGAGAGATGGTTTGAAATACATATTGGCGATTTCAAAACACGGCAATCAATACATGCAATTCCAACAACCGTGGGTAAAAGTTAAGGGAACCGATGATGACAAGTAATATCATGAGTTTTAACTATTATTTTGTGTGTTTTTGAATATTTGTTTTTGAATTAAAAAATATTTTTATTGAAAACCAATATAGGAAGAGGGCTGGAACTGTCATTGCAATTTGCTGTAATTTAGCCTGCCTTTTATCTGCTCTTTTGGCTCCCTTTATGCCCTTTACAGCTCAAGAATTGAGATCTCAACTAGGATTGAGTACTAAAAATTATGGCTACATTCCCGAAACAATAACAAACATGTTACCTACTTGGCATAAAATTGGCAAACCCAATCCACTATTCACTAAGATTGAGGATCAAAAAGTAGAAATGTTACGCAAGAAATATGCTGGACAACAAGAGACTAATAATGAAATGTCAGCAAACAAAGTTTCCGATGAATGTGTCGCATTAGAAGTCGCTATCACGAAACAAGTTAGTAAATCTTTTTTTTCTATCTATGAAAATCATTTCCTTGCATCTTTTGTATTTTCTAGGGTAATTTAGTAAGAGAACTGAAAGCGAAACACGATAAGAGCGTCTGGCAACCTCAAGTAGAAATCTTGTTAGACTTAAAGAAAAAGCTTAATGATCTCAAAAGTAACACAAATGCACCTGAGAAAAAATTACTAGTGAAAAATAAGAAAGCCGAACCGATACACGTGCCAGAACAAAACGGAGATGCTCTAACAGATGTAGCAGCATTAGAAACGGCTATCGCAAAACAGGTATTACATATAAAAAACAGGATTTTTTTTATAACAATTACGCGCTCGATTTACATTACACTAAACTATGTCGTAACTTTAGGGCAATCTCGTGCGAGAATTAAAGGCCAAGGAAGATGGAAGTGTGTGGAAGCCACAAGTGGAGATATTGTTGAAAATGAAACAGCGTTTAATGGATCTCACTGGAATAGTGCCAGCCACTGTCGATAAGAAATCCAAAAAGAAAAAATAATTTTTAACTCATTTCTTTTGTAATAAAAACGAAGTATTTCTTTTTTTATCACGTTTTTTTCTCTAAATTATACATTTAAATTATCGTATTTATATCATTTTTATGCGTAAATAAAATATTTACGCATTAATAGTATTCAGATAAAAGTATATGTATGTGCATCGCATTTAATATGTTTATTATAGTCTACTCGCGCATTGTGTGTTGGGAATTGTAAGAAAGGGATCGTGAAAAGATATTTGTATTTAATTTAAACATATATTCATTCGAACTATGTCTACCTGTATGTAATGATCTGATAAATAATTTGAAACATGAAATTGAGAATTTTCTGTTATCTAAAATTTTATCCATATTTTATCGCTGCATCATTAGAATCTTGTGAAAAAGAGATTGTTTGATTTTTGGAAAAATCAGAGTGCTCTTATCCTTAGATGAGGTTTTAGCCTTGGTGTTGTTTTTTTTATGTTTTTCTATTTTAATGTCAAGTGCTCGTTTCGAATGCATTGTATAAAAGACAAATTGTTCGATCCCAAATATAATCAATGAAATTATCATTCCGAAAAGCAGAAGAAACAAAATTGGCGCCACTTCATAGATAGTCACACTGGAGACGAAGAGTTCATCGCTTGGACAATAAGGTCTTCTAGCCGATCGGCGGTGTATCTCTCGTCGTCGAAGTCCTGAGGTGGATATCCTTAATAATCTAATGATATCAACATGTCATGTCAAATAAATTTCAATTTGGGATATTTATTCCTCATCTTGAGGAATGTGAAAATTATTGCAGATCTAATACATTATGAGAATATACTTACGCTATTTTGCTGATTTCGTGAAAGTGACTTTTAAGATTGGACCACAGGCCCAACTCGGAGGGCTGTAATAGATGAACTTCCGTGAGCTGACAAATCATTTGCTTGTCGAACGCTTGTTCAATGGACGGATAAATGTCGTCTGGATCTGCATGGAAAGCGAAGCCTCCTTTTTTTATTCTCTCGACGCCATCCTCAATCGCGATAAATCTCTTTGATTCTGGTATAGCATTCCAAATGTGCCTGAAGTATTGTACGTCCGGTCTTTGATTCTAGATTTAATATGGAACTAAAGTTTCATTAAGCTTAAAAAAATCGGAAATTGTTATAGCAAGATGTGCTTTTTTACCCGTAACAGAAAGTCGAAGAAAATATTTTTCTCGGCCGCAAATTGCATCTTGCTGTGCGCCAGCGAATAAAGAGAGTCGTTCATCTTCTGGAGAGGCTCGTTTAATCTAGCAGACACTATCGCCGCCGAATAATAATTATACACTAATAAACCGAAGACTGTAATCTGAATCAAGGCAATTCGACTGGCCGACTGATCGGTGAGAGAAGGAAAACCTGGTCGCGATATAATGAATAACAAAAAAGCGTAATATATATGTATTTTTACTATTATGTATTGTATAATTGTATGTACCTTGTTGACATAATGCGGCGATAGTAATCAACGCTGAGATGCTGTAGCCATAGTCATTAGCGTGCTCCAGCTTCAATATAAAGGACAGGATGAGAATGGTAATCACTACAATTACAACAATCATGCACCACGTATCCGCTGCGAATGGCTTCAATATTATCCAAGGTTTCATCTTCATCGCTGGTATAGTACGAAACATGAAGCAAGAACTAAATAAGAAATTATAGACTGGTGGATATTACATTAATACTTTATCATAGATATTGGCAAATATATAAGTTTTCTGGAAGCCAGATTGATCAACTTCATTTTTAATTAAACCAATTTTTTAACTTTAGTATCAAAGCAATCATATGCTCTCGTAAAATTAAAAAATTAATAAAAAAATTATATAACTTTGATGAGACACATATCTCTATGCATTTATTATATTTTTTATTTCTCTTTATTCAATTATATTTTCTCTTCATTGGATACTGTTTACCGCGTGGGCCATTGTTGTAAGATGACACGCGCATATCCATATCTCTCAAGTGTCAGGATGGACGGAAAGTAACCCAAATCGGCTCCGTCGCTCTTCAGCATGCTCATTACGGGACCATTGGTGTCGTTCTTATCCCAATGATTGATCTCGATGAGATCCATGCTACGCGCGAAAACGTTCGTTGAGCGATTAATGATACATACGGTGTGGAATAATAAGCGAGAATATTTTTAGACGTTATTATAATCTTGATTACGTGAAGTTAAACATATCGGAGACATGCGAGAGGAGACTGTATCCGAATTTCGGCCAGTTATCCATGATCTCGAGACCTTCGCCCTCCAAGTAATCCACCAGCCTCATGTTTGCCGGTCTATGCTGTACCTATATGAATATATATATATATAGTAAACAATTACACACTTTTTGTTAAACTTGAGACTTACGATTCCGGTCGATTTGATACGTAATCCATGATAATTTCGTCGCCTATTAATCTTTGAATCAGTTAAAGTGATCGCGAGTCCGCTGTTCTTTTGCCAAGTACCGAGCTGCGTGACATTAAGTATTCCGCCGCGCATTTTGCAATGATTATACACGTCGTACAAAATATAACCAGAATCAGAATTCGGTAATAAGATCACGAAATCCGTAACAATGCTAAAGACGCTATCGTTCAAGCTCTGTAAACTCCGATTCAAGTTGTTCCCCAGAATCAGCCAGTTATATGAATAATCAAACATGCGATAAGCCGAGGCCTAAATATTTAGATTTTATCTTTTATTTAATTTTGCGATAATCTTTTTTTGCGATAAAATAAAATAAAAATCAGAATTTTTACTTCGTCAAAAATGCCGCTGACGTTCTGATTTGGACATCGTATGTCTAGAAACACACCTAAGGTGCGTGTAGTGTCAAGATATTTCAGAACATTGATTTGGAATCCAGCCGGTTTAATCGCTGTAGACATCCCAGCATCAGTTAACAACTTCATCGTAAGAAAATCGTCTGCGAAGAAGATTATTAAAAAGAAGGAAAGAGAGAGAGAAAGAGAAGAGATGCTATTGTTTATACTCACCTTCCACATCTCCGCAAGAGAATCCTACTACTCTTGTTACTTTTTTGTAGACAAAATAATCCCGAATGATGATACTTGTTTGTGCGTACGCGAAAATAATAAATGCTTGCGAGAAAAAAATGCTCGACAGATGCATTCTTGAGACTACGAGGTTGTTGCGACAATGCTGTAAGCACTTTGTCTCATCTTCATTCTATATGAAACGCTGGAATTATTTCAAACTCAAGACGATAATACATTCGAGGCACATAGAAACGATTTGCGGAATTCGAAATCATCTATAACTCGCGTAGGTCGATTGACATGACAGCATAATCACAATGGCTTCCGATACTAACCGTGTATACAGGGTGTCTCGCTGTCTTCGTCGTTTATTTCGCAGTTAGATTCTTCGACTTTAAAACCGATCTCTGTTTAACAAAAATTTCTTTAATTAATAGCTTTTAAATTTTGCGAGAGAAAGTCGCGTTTAGACGATTTATATGTGACAATTAATATATTAAAAGGTTTCCACATTGTCACCGAGACACTCCGTATACATCACACGTTCGGTATTTCCTCTCTGGTTTCAGAATTTCTTATTTTTTATCCCTGTTCCCTATCAATTACCACTTAAGTTGAATCTGTTACAATCGATTTGCTTGTCCTCCTATCTATTATTCGATTGTTTTCTACGAAAGTATTCATAGAAAAGTTTTCCCGGGAGCTATTTGCAATGCAAAGCGGCTTTATTAGAGCAAAATATGACAATGACTGGAAAATTACATTTGTAGCACATAGTTTATCTCTCTCTCTCTCTCTCTCTCTCTCTCTCTCTCCTTTTCTCTACGTGAAATAAGTTTACGATAACGAGACACTAATGAATGAACTAATTATAATATACGACCGACTTGTAAATATTTTACTTCTCAAGGCGAGAGAATTTTATTCGAGCAAATTGTGTTTGCTCATACCGGCTATCTTCTCTGCGTCATTGTTCATCATCGATCGTCTCATTTTCTTTCTGTGCGAACATATAATTACGCTGTAGCACCTAACTTTCCATACAAAAAGGTGAGTGTTTAATTTACCTCATGGATCGATAGTAAACAATATTCTCGACGATGCATATTCCACAACCGACGAGCATACCGAAAGCTAACAGAATCAAAGCCGGAGCTGTCTCATATATGGATATGCTTCTTGTGGATAATGTATCGAGCTGGCATTGAGGCTTTCTGCTTGACCAATATTTTATCTGACGATCGCGTAAACCGGTGTTGAACATCTTATACAACCTGCAAAAAAATTCTTGGATTTTTTGTTACGGCCTTTTGTTGCAAGAAAAATAATAAGAGCTTACCCGATTTTCGCCACTTCGGTGAATTGACCGTTGTAACTTGCGTACATACCCATGACGGATTGCTTGAACAAATGAATCTCCGTCAATTCACAGATCTTGCTTGGATCGAACATTTTTTCCACGTAGGGATACGCCGTATTGGGATCCGTGTGATAGGCCAAAATACCTTGACTGACTTGTTTCATACCTTCCTCTATCGGCAAGTATCGTTTCGACTCCGGCAATGGATCCCAGCGTTTCTTCCTGAAGTAATCCGATTCCCAATTGAGTTTCTAAAAATTTTAATATCAAACAACATGCAAGCATGCGTTTCTAGAAAATTTAATGTTTCCATATGATCTAGAAATACACACGTACATATAAAAAATAATTTAGATATGGTACAGCCTCTGCGGCGATTCTTAGATTACTATCTGCGAGGACCGTCACAGAATCTTCCATCATGTCGAGTGGCTCACTTAAACGAGCCGACACTATACTGGCCGAATAATAATTATACATAATCCAATTGAAGACAGTGATCTGCAAAAGAGCGATACGACCTGGGATGTGTTTAGGAAAGAAATTTGCACCTGTATAAGAGATATTATTGTTAAATTGACAAAAAACGACTTTTTGTTATCTCTCTGCATTCATTATTTTATACCTTGTTGAGCGAGAATGCCGACGGTAAGAACTACAGCGCCCGAATATTTCTCTTGCTTGCTGTCTTCTTCACGTCTCAATATTATTCTCATTATAAACATAAAGATTATTATAAATACGGCCCATAAGTACCAAGTATGATTGGCGAGCGGTTTCAGAAAGATCTCGAGCTTAATTTTATTCGAGGGAGTGGACAGCAACATGAAACAGGGTCTGTAGGTAGGAAAAAATCCATTATTTATTAATTAAAAGATAACATATTAATACCTTCTTAACTTCAAATTTTTGATACCGAATCGGCCACGCCGCGCCGATAAGAGTGGCGTAATCCAATCTCTCAGATACCATAATCCTGGGATTACTGGCGAAATCGATGTAATTCCTTTGTAATATCTCGAATATTAAGCCGTGCACGCTATGACGATCCCAATAAATAATCTCAGAGGCGTGTACGCTTGAAAAAGAGCTTTTTAGAATGACTAATCAGCAAAAATACAAAGACAAAAATCTATTTTTAAAAAAATACCTAAAATTAAAAAGATCGGCAGTATGAGTTATCATTGCATACGTGAATTTATGCATGCTGTCCAAGGATCTGGTATTAATATCGTGCATATAATCTTCCAATCGCATATTTTTCGGCCTATATTGTATCTATGTAGTAGATAATAATTATAGAAATTTATATTGTATGTAATAAAATTATTTTTTTTCTTGTTCTTACGTTACTGTTTTTTCTTGTTATTAATCTTAGAGCATATATGCTCTAAGTTACTAATACATATATTTTCGATGATATGAAATACAAACCACGCCTGATATCTTCAATGTCATTCCATGCATGTTTGCCCTTCTGTGGATCAACGGTTGAGTAAGAGTAATGACAAGACTAGTTTCTCGTCGCCACGAGCCTAGTCTCGTTATATTTAACGTACCACCGCGATATTTGCAATGATTATAAACATCGTACAGATCGTAGTTGCTACCGTTTGTTATTGCAAGCGCGAAATCGGTAATTATGCTGAAAGCGCTGTCATTCAAGTACGACACACTATCATTTAACTTCGATCCCAGAACCAACCAATGATATGAATAATCGTACATGCGATATTTAGATGTCTAACAAATACAAAATATTAATTCTTTCCTTTCTTTTTCTTTCTATATTAGAAAAATAATGATATTATGTATATTATTTATCAACTCTTCTAAATTCCTTTACCTCGGCGAAGATAGTTGCGGCGCTTTCCTTATTGCGTTGACAACGCAAATCCAGGACAATTCCTAAGCCCCAAATCTCAGTACGCAAAAATCGTTTTATGTTGATATTTGTATCATGTTTTCTGACGATCGTAAATATACCGGCTCTACTCAATGATTTAACGAAATGAAAATCGCCTACGATAAAGAAAAAAGAAGAAAGAGAAATAGAGAGACATTCTTTAAGAAATATAGTTATATATAAATTTTATATATAAATTTTTTTACAGACAATTTGATTCTAATATTTTAAGGGATACACCAGACATACTCATGACGTCTCCACAAGAGAATCCAACGACATTTCGCACTGTCTTGTGCACAAAATAGTCACGAACAAAATCGCTGTCTCCTGCGTTAGCATTAGAAATAAATCGTAGCAAAATAAAAAAAAGTATTACATACATTTTACTGTAATTTATTTTTTGAAAGATTGCAAATGTTACTGTATAAAAAAGTTAAGCTATTTAAGAGATTTTAAACAATGCCACGTCTGCTAATACGAATACGAATGAAGGAAGTAACTAACAAAAAGAGAAATATAGCTCGATTAATTTCGCATGGATCGGTTGCAAAGCTTGTGTCCTGAATTTTTCAGCATTAATATAATATTGAATATATGATGTCATGTGTCTGATCGTTTATTTATGTTTCGTCGCAATGATATCGAGTTCTGTCAGGAAATGGGGACTATTATAAGAAATGCAATACTGTTGGACTACATATTAAACAATAAATTACCTGTGACATTGATTAATTATTTACGTTCATGTCTAATGGCTAAACACACAAACTATTTGTGATAAAATCTAATAAGCACCTCAAAATAAATAATATGTATAATAAAAATTGTAAATTATTAGTTCATTCCCGCGAGAATATTCTGTTTCGATCAATAGATGTGTGCTTCATTAATGCTGAGAAACGCAGTCTTCTTTGTAACGTAGGAATTAATAATCTGTAAAAAATAGAGATACAAATAAATAAGTTCATGTATTGGTATTCTAAAGCAAATTCTTTAAAAACGTGCAAGAAATATAGAAAAAAAATGCTTGAAGAAAAAAAGAATAAAAGAAAGAGATCATAACATAAAATGACTAAACAAAGAATTTAAAAATTAATATCCTTTCTTCTTAGATCTTCACTTATTTAATTGATTATTACCGCTTGGATTGCATCCAATGGACCAAATTCTCTATTATGCAGATCACGAAAGACAGCATAATGGAGACGCTAATAAATACAAAAATTGGTACAGCTTCATGGATCGATAGTGGTTCAGCAACCAAGATATTCTTTGGACAGAATGGTTTCCTCGCAGACCAGAGTTTTAATTGTCGCTTATGTATGCCCATATCATATATCTTGGTCAAGCTTCAATAGTATATATTAATGAGAGATGTAGTAATCTACTTTCATTACATATAAAGATATAAAAATGTATATTTAAACACACTAAAGTGTCTATTTAATGATGCCATTACAAGAGTAATAATAATAATATAAATAAAATATATATGTATAGTGTATTATATTTTTTTTTTTGAAAACCGTTCTTTTCATTGTAATAATAATGACGGATAATAATTTTCCTACCCGATTCTTAATAACGGAGTAAATGGGCTTCTGTATCTGCCCCAAAGGGCCAGGACGGCGCGAAAGAGATGAACTTCAGTCAATTCGCATATCATTCGCGAATGGAAATGCCGTTCGATGTACGGATATGCTGACTCGATCGACGTGTGATAGGCCAGAGTGCCCTCAGCTACGCGATTTAAACCTTCCGCCAATGGCAAATATCGCTTGGATTCCGGTATTCTGTCCCATCGTTTCGCATTAAAATATCGTACTTCTTCCTCCGGTGACTTCCGGTAATACAAAAAGACGAAATCAAATGCATATAGACTTTATACGGATATCATACAGAAGAATATGTATATATTTTGAATAAAAAATAAGCTTGATTTTATTGTAGATTCTTTTTTTATAAATTTCATTACTTGAATTATAACAAGGTATCATGAAAGTGTCTACCTGCAGAAAAGAACGAATATATGGTGTAGACTCGGCCATCACTTTTAAATTACTATCTGCCAAACTGATCAATGAATCATTCATTTTTTGGCCTATGTTTTTTAATCGATCCGACACAATGCTCGCCGAATAGTAATTCAGAATCAACACGCTGAAGAGCATAATGTGTATGAAAGCTATGCGACCCGCATAACGTATCGGAACAAATACGGAGCCTGCGAATAAACTTAATCTATCGAAAGTTCTTTATTTTATATACATTAATTAACTCAAGAAGCTATAAATATTTAATATAAATGATTCATATAAGAGATTCATAAGTACCTTGCTGAGAAACAGCACCTATGGTAAGAAGAATAGAAATACCGTAACCTTCCGTCAAACTCCGAATACCTTCCTGTCTAATCAATATTACCAGAACCGACATGGCAACTATCATTGTACAGAGTATCACATACCATACTTTAACGTCTAACGGTCGTAAAAATTGCTCCGTCTTCATATTTGCTGAGGATATTGTACGAAATAAAAAACACGATCTATGAAAAGTATCAGAATAAGCATGTGAAATAACTTGTACATAATATTGTATATTGCGAAATTACGCACCGTATCGACCAAATTGGACCGATAATATCTCCCTTCCGTGATCTTTCACTTTTCATTACGATTGGACTAGCCGAGATATCTACCATTTTTTTCTGAAAAGCAACAAACATAGGCGCGGAATTGTCTTGCTGTTTTTTTGGATTCACCTCCACAATTTCCATACTAAAAAGAAACATACATGCATAGAAGAAAGGTCTTGAAAAATGCTCAAAAAATCTTCATTGAATCTTACGTGAAGTTGAAGAGATCAGTCAAGTACAATAAGATTGTGTACAAAAATTGGGATCGACCGTATTTCGCCTTCATGTCTGGATTCAACATAATATCTTCCGTTGACAAATTATAGAATGTTTGTGGCAGCTACAAAAAAAAATTGACAATAAATTATATTTTGTATTCGTTTTGTGCGTATGTGTATCGTAGAACATTTTTAATTACTTACTAAAATTCCCACTTTGAGTTTCATACCGTGCAAATTAGAGCGTCTCTCATACTTCGATTGCTTCAGTCTGATAGCCACACCATATTTCTCAGTCCAGTAACCCAAAGCGGTTACGTTTAAAGAGCCACCGCGTGCTTTGCAAGGATTATATACATCGTACAAATTGTAACCAGTGAGAGATGGTATGGCAATCGTAACATCAGTAACTATACTAAAGGCATTATCATTCAATAAACTGACAGTGTTGTTCAATTTTTCCCCCAAAATCAGCCATTTATGCGTCTCGTCGTACATAAGATATTTTGTAGCCTAATCAATTAAAAAGAAATTAATATCTTTAAAAATAAAAACTTTATGCGCGATTGCAACTTCGACATTCACGGTTTTATTATCTTTCGTGACCCTTGTCTGCTCTCTCCTTCTTTGATCGCGCATCTTGATACATACATATTATTTTCTTACTTTTACATTATATTTTCTTATTTTTATATAAATTCTCAATAATTAACATACAATCTTTGTAATAGTTAAAGTTCTCTTAAAGAATAATACTTTTACCTCGGAATATAATACGGTGTAATTATGAGTGTCGCATCGCGCGTCCACGTAAATTCCTATATTGCGATAATTACTCTGTAAAAGTTTCCTGAGAGTTGATGATCCAACCACAGATTCGAGATTCCACATGGATGCAAGTATAAAGACATCATTGAATGTCTTCGCAAATTTCACGTTGTCTGTTACGCGGAAAAGAAGCTTTGCTTATAATTATATATATGTATGTACGTGTGTTATTCAAATATTTTTACGCACTTTCGAGACTCTCACAAGAAAATCCTACGACACTATATATGCCTTTATGTATAAAGTAATCTCGGACCATGATGTTGTCTTTCATGCAAGAAACGAGAAAAAGACGTGACAAAAACAAAAGTTTCCATTTTCCACGAAGCATTTCGTAAGCCGTATGGATTGCACAAACATATAATATAAAGAGTTTGAAGAAGGAAATGATATGTGTTCTCTGTCCGCATCAAATATTCAACGCACAAATCTTTTATGAATGTTTCATTCTAAGTATTCAAGATTTGAAATAATAATCTTCTCGATCGATTTATTTAATACTTCTATCTATCTTAAACCTACGTTATTAAATTTATTAAACTTATTTTTCTTTCTTTTTCTTTTGCACATGCAATGCTATTTTGAAGTTATCATATATTTTTGAACTCGAGAACAACAAAAAATCTCGGGAATTTTCTTGATATCATTAGAAAAATTAAAGAATTTAAAATGGAAAAAGTGACAGTTGTGTAAATGGAATATTAATTTAAAATTGTAGTCACAATTAATGTAATTTGTACTCTTTTTAAAAATTATATGTATGTAAAACATACATTACGTAATATTAAAGATACATTCCGATATACGGTGCGCGCAAAACATGTTCAGTACACGCTCAGAATGGAAAGTTTTATAAATAAGGTAACTTATAAATGACTATAGTACAAATTATTATATTACACGATCATTGCTCTCGAATCGTGAGTTCGCAAATTCTTAGGTCAAAATCCGTTAAGATCAAATTTATAATGTTTACTGTTGCGCGTATGGAGGAGCACCATTGGTCGACAGATAAAATTTGCCACGTAACCTGGATGAGAGGGAAACAAATCATTGGATCGACTCTTTTATAACTATCTTCAAAAAATTTATAACAGAGTAGAAAAAGAGACAACTTACGACGTAGAAGCATATTCGCCCATCAATACGACCGGATTGTAATCGCAAAGTTGCTCCTTGTATTTTTCCCAGCTCTCGCACATTCTTGCTTTGAAGCCTACCGTACTACCGATGCTCTCGGTCATAAGCTGATGTGCCCGCGAATGGCTACAATAAGCTGTAATATAAAGTGACATTAAGATATATATATCATCCATAAGTCATTTTTGTTTCGATATTCTTCGCAATGAAGATGCAATAAAACGCAATTTTTACTTTTATGATACTTACTTATTGTTGGCACAAAAGAGCATCCAGGTTGAGGAATTTTGCCGTCGTTGGGATAAAAATCAGCATGTCCTAACGGCGCCAGAAATCCAAACGTCGGACCGCTGGTATGGATCACATCTACGAATTGAGCATCGGTCGGATCCAATCGATATTCTGGATCAACTATGCCGGAAATGGTCTCAAACAGAGGACTCGCAGGATCCAATCCTTTAAAAAGAAAAAAAAATTGTAAATTATAATTGCGTATTTTGTGTCTTTTATTTGCAGCTATTTTCTAATGCTATTATTTTATAATGCTTCAAAAAAAATATAGTAATTCTAATTTATATGTAACATTTATTTAATATCGTTTTATTAAACGGATAAACATGAAAATTAAAAAAAAAAATTATTATAAATATGATGTAATTATATTCTGAAAAATGTTTTAAAAAAATTTTGCAGTGTTCTTTTGTAGCGCTTATAAAAATGATGATAGGCGATCACTCTGTTTTACCTGTTATTCTTCCGACACGTCCATCGTGATAAGCTCCGGCGAAGCCCGCCACATAGGATCCCAAACTATGACCGCTAATGTGCACGTCCTTGTATTCCAGGTTCGAGTCCCGATTTAAGAACTCCAGGAATTGGCCTAAATACTCACCGACAAGACGCGTATTCTTAGCTGCCACCGGATAGGCGTCGGACGCCAAAATTCCCCAACCAACGACTATCACGTTCACATCCTGATAAAGCAGATACGCTAAAAATGCAATTAAATGTTATATCTCTATTCCTTTTTTATTTTTATTTGAAAGCGACGCTATGTATAAGAGAAGAAAAAACAGAATGATCGAATTATCAGATCAGAGAATCGCGTATGATATAAAAAAAGGAACTTGGAACTCTTCCGCAAAGTTTCTGTGGAGGAAGAGCAAGCAAAAACTTGCGAAAACGATTAATTAAATTGTTATCGCGCTGACTTTTGAACCAACAACGACGTCGATTCCGTATTTACCGAAATAGGCTGACCCTGATTGTTTGCGAAAGTAGTAGTAGTAGTAGTAGTATAATAGAAATAGTAGAAAAAAATGCGCAAATTGCGACGCAATATCCATGTCGACCCACCGCCTATTAGATCTCGTATCCAGCCTTCGTTCCCGGTATCGCTGAATCCGTGAACGATAAACTTGGTCGGTCTGCTTTCGTTGAAATGCGACGCGTACAACACCTCGGTGTTGTTTAGAAACAATTGTTCTTCGCCAAATGGGTTCTCCCTGCGCAAAATAATAATATCATAATGATGATTTGTATTGCACGTTAAATGTATGATCATGTTTCGGATACTGCGAAAGTTAAAATACAAAAACACACAACCAAATATCGCGACGATTTCATCATCGTGGATGTAGGTTTCGAAATTTGTTATTCTCCGCGTAATGAAAAAAAATTTAGAATGTCAAAGTGGCGTCCCTTTCTTGCTTTCTCGGTCGTCTCTTGAGAAAAGAAAAAGAAAAAAAGTGCAAGAGGAGGGGGGAATCAATCCGAGGGCGCGATATTCAGGCGTCAATGCGACGCGACGCGATGCGATGCGACACGGCGCCTCGATGCTCGATAGTTGATCGAACGTCAGCGCTGAGAATAGAATATTCGCTGATTGCACGTATCATTAAAAAACTGATGCATCCTCCACGGGGCGATAACGTACCGCGGTACATGGAAATTAGTCGTGTTGACGTATGATTGATTCTCGATCGGTGCTCTAAGAGATTTCTACAATTGCGAATATATTAAATAATTATTTGAAGAATATCAAGAAAATTTTTATATAAACAATATAATGATACACGAAATTCACATAATATATTATGTAATTTGATTTTAAATCAATTATAATATTCGCGAATGGCTCTCCTTCGTTCTCGTACAAGTTCATTTATTGTTAATACTACAGCAATGCTTTTTCATTCCTTTGCCCAATTGTTCGAACCAAAGTTAAAATATTTATATAATATATTATAATATATTAATAAAATATTTTTTAGTATAATTTATGTACATTATGTATTTTATATTTTATATTAATGTACATGATATTATAGATTCACACACGTTTTTTATATCTCATTGTAAATCAAATCTAACAATAGTAAAGGATTGCACGCACCTGGTGTACAATTTGAAGGTCGCCGGTTCGCGTTCCAATACTGTCTCGATGATCGATGCCCGCGCGTCGTCGTTTAATAGCCTATCTTCCGGATATGCGTATGCTGGAATTAACAACTGAAGGATTAATCGACATTAATCGAAATTCGTAAAAAAAAAATCTGTTTTGTATCAATTGAGATCTCGAGTCGATAATAATCGATGATTACCTGACCAGGCGAAGAGGATGGTCGAAAGGATGAGAAATTCGATGAGTGACATATCTTTGAATTCTACGCTGCACGACACACCAGCCGTCTCCACGAGATGCACCGGATTACTACTACTTTAACTTGGTCGACTTAACGCCTCAGTCCGTCATTCATCCCGCGCGCTTTCTTTTTATTCGTCGACCAGCTCTCGAAAGTACGATAAGAGTAACCTCACTCATTAATACGTTCATTACCATAATGCCGATTTTAAGAACGGTCCTACCAGCAACATTTCAAATAATTTCATATTCGATGGCGCGCAGTATTTATTTTTTAATTAAATATAGATGAATTAATTTCAAGAAATTAACTAATATTAAAGCACTGCATACAAATCTAACATACGTTAATTTCTCTCTCCTTCTCTGTGTGAGAGATCACATTTTCAAAATATTTCTAAAATATAAGTTTATTTTTAGAATATATTATTTCAATAGGTCATATATATATATATATATATATATATATATATATATTTAATTTGTTGTAATAATTATATTTAGGAAAAAGGAGAGATTTGATTATCATAAAAAACTTTTACTTAACATTTTCGAAAATTAATGTTTTTATACTTTAAAATAATATATTATATATTCATATATAATATATATGAATTTTTGCAATGTATCTTTTTTGAATATTTTCTTTTTTATTTAAAACAATGAGAAAAACAAAATTATTTTGTTTTTCTTTACCTTTTATTGATACTTACCTTTTATTGATTGTTAATAAAACGGTATGTTAATCGTCTGAAATTATATAGAGTTAAAAATATTGTCACAATTTGAATAATAATGTTTAATAAGCGTTTAAAAGCGCTATACCATCAAAAATAGCGCATATGCAGATATACACCATAGACAAAGCAAGAGTAGAGTGATTCTCCAATGCTCTACAGTCTCTCTCATTTGTTCATGCGCAGTGATATTTTCGAAGCGATTGGTTCATATAATTGGAACAGTCTATATCTACATTTATTTTCTCTCATTAGAAAGAAATAAAGTTTTTAATTTAGTCTTCCGTCTCTTTCTACACGTTTTTCAGACTACGCGTTATCTTTCTCAATATTTTATCTGTTCTTATTATATCTATGACTTAATATTTGCATTTGTATTGAGAAAGATGAAAAAGGAGTAACGAGCTGTTAAAATTAATCTTATGTAGTCAGTTTTAGTTTTATTTGTACGTACATCCTTTTATTATATTTTGTCAACATTAGTTGTGTGATAGAATTCGAAATTGTCGCTGTCCGCATATTTAACGTTGTTTTGTTAAGATAAAATATTTATGTTCAGTCAATACATACCATGTCGCCTGAGCCTACACATGAATCTATTCAGGAAAATCTGACAGTTTCCAATGCACTCCTAGATGCAAGAATGATGAATGATGAAGACGATAGTGATGATGAGGATGTAGGAATGGCAGGATATATGCCATTGTCCCAAGTATCTACTGATGTAGATCCTATATTGGATAGGGAAGAGGTAATATTTTATCAAGTGGCAAGAATTTTTATCATTTCTAATAAAGAAAATTTCTAAAATTAATTAAATATATCTATTCTACTTAAGAGCGATGAGTGGTTATCTGGATTTGATGAATCTACTCAAATATCATCGGCTCATATGGTAGAAACCCAGCAAGTAAGCTCTTTTTTAATGAGAACATCTATTATAGAACTATTTAGTAAACCAAAAAATTTCTAATCAGTATGTTTTATTTGATTTTGGAAACTCTTAATTTCAACTCAAATTTGATTGCATATATATTATAGAAAATATATATAAGCGATCTGTTTTTCTGTTCTTTTTTCTTTTTCTTTGCGTTTACTAGTTTGTCTCTTAAACATATAGTAAGGCATTCAATCAATTAAAGATCAACATTATATATGTGTCATGTTTCAGAGTTGTTCTTCAGAGATACTGCAAGTTTGGTCAAGTTCAGATAATCGTTCTGATATTGACTTAGATGCATCTAAGATCAAGGAAGTTAAATCTGTAATGGCATCCATCACCCTTCCGGAAACTTCAATTCCACAATGGGCGTCCACAATTTCAGAAGAGCAATGGAAAGAGCAACTTCTTGTTCGCATTAAACAGATGCAGAACAAAGATCCATAGAGTTTTCAAGTTGCATCATAGTCACCAGATTGCACACATACAACAAACAAAAGGTTAAAATCTTTATTATCTGCTGCACATAATAAGCAGTATATATATCTGGAATTATAATTCAAATTATAATTATAATTACAATGTTAAAAGATGTGGAAACATAATCAAGAACTAGTTACACATATTTTAGCATTTAAATATAAACGAATATATATGTACGTTTAATATATATATGTTTGATTTTTATATTAATTAGGTTAAGGGAGTTTAAATAAAGTTTAAGCATTATCTCATTAATTTATCTAATTAATTTATAAGATATGCAATTGCAATGTGACAGGAAGAAAAAATCAAAATGTATTAGTCATACAAATCATAAAGAATATTATTATTTTTGCTTTTCTTGTTTGATATTATATTGTTTGGAAACAGATTATAAGTATGATATATTAATTAATTAATAAACATCGCTCGATATGTAATCGTGCTCGTAGTGTCAATGAAACATATGTGATATCTTATTTTAATACTACTATAATGAAATCTGAATTTATTATTAAATCGTTTATAGCCCATTGCGCTTAAATCTTTTTCTTATTAATGTTTTATAGTTCATCATATATATAATATCCATTGAAGAAGGCACAATACGATTTTATAACTCGAACTCTGTATCGATGGCAGCAGCTTTGACTGGATTGAGTTTCTTTCGTAAGGCGGCAACATCGTCTTCTATTTTTATCAATTTCCGAAATTTCTAAAAAGAAATAAGTAAGTTATAAAGTTTCGCGAGAGTATGCTATTCTTTTGCGCAATATTATATACTTCTGAGGTAGTTCCGGATGTAACATTCCAGATGTAAATCATGTAGCCCGGAATGCACAACATCGAGGAGAGACCTGCGAGCCACCCCAACAAATGACTCCACCATGGAAATTCGTATGTGAGATATTTCACAGGCACAAACTTAATGATATTAAAGATGAAAACGCCCTATATATACAAAGGATAATAAAATAATGTGTATATATACATATAAATTATATTACCCTAAATTATCTTGTTGAGACAAATTAAAAAGTCTCACCACGCAAATGGCGGGCGTGGTAAACGTCCAGCATATTTTCCACCAGAAGCAGGGGTAATAGCCTATCATGTCCCGTATGCCATCGTAAAATCGATCCACCCCGAATGCCCACGACACTGAGATGCATTCAAAGAACATGAGGAATAACAGACAAAATCCGCTCACAGCGTATGTATCCAGGAGTTGAAACACGTACATTCCGCCCTAAATTAAAAAGATTAACGTGTCAGGTCATTGAAACGAATGACTAAACTCTTTATTCAAAAAACAGAATTTAATAAAATGAGATATACAAAACAGCAGAGATATTAGATATTACTATTAAGCAGTCTGTACATACACACATGTTAAGTATATACTCACTTCCGTAACGCAAAAAAGTCCGATTAAATAGGAAATTAGGCATACGATCGCGATGAATGTTTCCTTCCGTTTTCTGAGAAACCGCGGCCATTCGTCCACGGCAGCGGTAATAAAGCCCTCCATGGTACAGAACTGCAGAATACAACTTTTTTAAACATTAACATTAATCCACGATAATTTAATGAAATAATAAATATTGATCCCTAGATTCGACAAATTTTACATTACCTGACTATCCAATCCTATTAAAAGGAGCATGAAGAAAAATAGACTTGACCAAATCGACGCCCCCGGTAATTGTAATACCGCCGAGGGATAAACTAAGAATGCCAGACCGGGTCCTGGTCGAAATAACGGATATAAATTATTATTGCGTTGTCCTAATATTGAAAAAGATAGAGAAGATAATACGAAATAGACACGAATAATTACCAGAAGCAGCTACATCGGCTACAGGTTTCTGTTGTTCATGAGCCATGAAACCAACTACGGAAAATATGACTACTCCGCTAAGCAAACTGGTACAAGTATTCACTCCACATACAATGAGAGCATCTCTATAATATATATCGATAAAGCTTTAGATAATAGACCACAAAAGGGACTCAGATATTCTATATATTTTTTATGGTACAATGGAAGGAAATATAGAGAAATCATACTTAACACGACATTTAATAGCAAACACACATGATTGATACAATAAATAAATTTGCTGTTTCTCACGCAATGGAAAAAAAGATGCTTACTTGTAAACATTATTGTTGAACTTATTGTAACTACCAAGAGCTACCAATGCACCTAAACCGAGAGCATAAGTGAAGAATATTTGTGTCACCGCGTCTATCCATACCTATATACATAGCATAATTATGAATGTAATAATTATATTCTGATCTAGCTATATGTATATATTAAGAAAAATTAATAATGTAACAATATTACCTCGGGATCACCGAGTTTTGAGAGATTCGGTGTAGCGTAATATTTCAAACCTTCTGCAGCACCGGGTAGCGTTAGACCTCTCACGAGCAGCACAGCCAGCAAGGCATACGGGAAGAGTGCCGTGAAGTAAACGACCTATATTATATCGCGTATGTAATTCACAGCTTTATGTTTGAAAGCGAAGAGTGAGGATTCGATTCTGTGAGAGTCCGATATACCTTGCCCGTCCATTTAACGCCTTTCCAGATGCAAAAGTAGCACATGATCCATACGACCGCGAGCGTACCAGCTAACTCCCATCTTATACCACCCACGTCTTCAATACCAGTTGAAATCTGTAGGGTCCGTCTCCTTTTTGCGACAGAAAATATTCATAAAAAATTATTAATTAATTGAAGCATGAAAAAAACTAGTAACTTACTCCCAAAATTCTTTGACCGGATCCTTCAACAACTCATGACTCAAATTCCCGAGGGACGTGGCGCATATAATATCATTCGGCCAGTGATCGTCTTGCCAGCATGAAACGTTCAGACGTTCATCTGGCGTGATACAGTAACGTGTGTTCCATGAGTTGTCGCACGTTCTCCAGGGTACGTCTGCGCAAAATTTATATTAGATATAATAACTTCTCCACTATTTGAATTTATATAATTTGAAGATTAAATAATAAAAGGTTGATTTTTTAGAGAGAAATATCAAAGTATATTGAAATGCTTTGAATGTTGTATGCTCACCAGCTCGTAAAGAAACTAAGAAATAGAAGAGTGCCCAAGCGAGGATAATGATGTAATACACATTGGTCCAACAGGAAAGCACGCAAGTCGCATATCCAATGCCTATGAAGAAATCAACATTATCATTACCGAAAAATATCCTAACGACGAGACACTTATTAAGATCCTAAGAGTATTCTGTAAAATCACCTTTAAAGATTGGTGCTATCTTAAAGACACCTAAACCACCTATCGTCAGCATCTGTCCTAAGGATAACTCCATTAGGAACATGGGTATACCGGCCAGCGCGAGTGCGATGAAGTAGGGCACCATAAAAGCACCGCCGCCATTCTTATAGCAAAGGTAGGGAAATCGCCATAGATTTCCCAAACCTATGGCCAATCCCACGACGGATAAAATAAATTCGATCTTTAAAAAAAAGATAACGCTTATCAATTAGATCCAAGTCTTATACTAAAGTATTGTTTACGTTATCCGAAGTCTCACCTTGCTGCTCCAGTTCCCTCGTTCCGGTAGATCCGGTAGATGAATTCTCTTGATGATGGAGGATTGTCGCAAGCATTGTATGGCTTCAAATCGGAAGTCCGATTCTTTTTCGCCATTGGAGATAATTGGCAGTTCATTACTGGTAGGTTCGGTGAAAAGAGCCTTCAACTCCTGCACGGGATTCGCGGAACTCGTCGCCGGTTTCCGCGACAGAGGACTGGTGGATCTGTCTATCTTGGGACGGTCGGTCGATCCTCTCGAAGGCATTATTTGTTACGGCGATGAAATCGCGGGATGAAATTGAGATTGAAGGATTCACCTCATTCTACTATAACCGATCAGCTGCGAATGGAGATCAGCTTGCCAGTACGTTAAGTATACTTCGTGCTTCGTATTTTTTTTTCTTTTTTTTTATTGAAATGCTAAAATGTTTATGGCATAGTTGTTGAATCAATAATTAAATGAAAAAAGATATAAAAATAGCAAAGGCCTAATTGATAATTATCTTATTTAGTTCAATTTTGAAGCTTTTATAACGCGACCTTTTCGTTTTATCTAGTTACGGCGACCTCAATAAACAGGAAGCCCTTAAAAGAACGGTCAAAACTGTTACGAGGCTCCAGAAGAATATATAGGACATGACGATAAGGCGTTATAATATAAAGTAATAGATAATATTTACGGGATCTTTCGTAATATTCATCGTCGTCATCGTCGTCATCGCGCGTACACGAGCGCGAGGTGCGCATACAAGGTATTACATATAGTAGACAAGGGTCTTGATGATGACCGATGAACGGTGAATAACGAGCCACTTCCGGGAATCATAGCGTTCGCCGATTGCGTTCTCATCGTCACAACCTTGTCCTATTTTAATATTTAATTCTTGGTGCCCTGTGCATATCGACGGTGTGTCGTTTGTCTTGTATTGTCCCGCGATAACGATATGTAACGAAAAAGCTCTATTTTTTTACTTAATCACGAATCTTTTAGATTAGCTTTGATGTATTAAACGCGATTGCTGTTAAACTAAAACTTAATTATCAAATTATTTTTTTCAATTAGCACTTAAATATGAAAAACAATACGACACGCGAGAAAGATGGATAATCTTATTTATTTAATATATTTTTTCTATATATATATATATATATATATATAGAAAAAATATATTAAATAAATAAGATTATCCATCTTTCTCGCGTGTCGTATTGTTTTTCATATTTAAGTGCTAATTGAAAAAAATAATTTGATAATTAAGTTTTATATATATATATATATATATATATATATATTATATATTATATATATATATATATATATATATATATATATATAGCTTTAAAGAAGCAATAATAGATATACATCAACATCGAGGGAACGATCAAAGTGTTCATTTCGCATAGAAACTCACAAACGACATACATACGTAATTATTGCGCGATCCAATATGTGTTTTCTTGTAAGGATCCTTTTTTTCTACTTCTTGGTATCCTCCTTCCTGATCCTTATCCCTGTATCCTCGACATCCTGTCAAATATTGCGTTTCTTCTGCGATTCTTTCGGTGCGGGACCACTTCTGGTATCTTCAGCGCAGGGTAAAATTTGTGAAAGGGGGCGAAATCACCCCTTTTGTAGAACGTTAGCCGAACGTCCAGCCAAGCGCGATTTCGAGGAAGGGCTCGCGCGGATGCAGAGATTTCTGCCGTACCCCGTCACGATATACCCCACAATGACACTCAGTCCCCCTCGAGTATGAACGCACCTATCTTTTCATTCAACAAATTAATGCCACAGTGTCACTCTATATTTAGGCTTTATCATGTGGTACGAAGAGATCAGCCGATGTATGCGCGAATCACGCCGACTAGTCGCGCGATATTCTCCTTTTATTATTATTATTATTATTATTGTATGGATTCATCGATGTGAGATAAAATTTTGTCACTATCTTAAGTTTTAGATAATAACACTTAAAGGATAAAACGACATAAATATATGACCGAGACCATAATTATATCAGATATTATAAGTTAACGAATTGAAACCGTCTCGGTGTTCAAAAGTTCTAAAATGCAATAAAAATTCGTACAATGAATTACATGCATTTATACATAAATATATAAAAGGCTCAGACTCAAATATAATTATTTATTTAAAAGTTTTACTTAAATTTCATAATTATAATGCACTTTTCGATTTATAACTCATAAATGCATTTAATAATTTGAGAATTTAATATAAAAAAACATCTCTCTACATTCTTGTCTGTAAAAAAAAAAATTATCTTTTATAGGAATAAATTTGACTTTGTCACAAACCCAATATAAGTTTTATAAAAAGAATTTTAGATTACGTATATATAATCTCATTTTAAAAAGTGTTCTCTTTCTTCTTAAATAAATAAAACATAAGTATAAAAAATTACACATTTTTTTATTTTCTACATAATATTTCTGTGTTTCTTCTGTTCTCTCTTCATATTTTTTTTTTACTTTTCTTTCATATTCTCAGTTCTGGTTGAATTTCCAAAGACATCTATAAAAAAAAAAAAAACAATTATATGTTATAAACAAATATACATAATAAATTCTAATGAATCATTCTTTTTAAATATTTAAATCTTGTAATTAACACGTATTTATTTTATTTTCCCTCGTGTTTTATAATCCTAACTTTACTTTAACCTAACCTAACCTAACCTAATCTACGAGATTAATTCTTTTGATATACGCGCGGCAATTGGATTTCGAGCGCATTGTAATAATAAAAACATCATTGTCGTGATATGTTTCGGATATACTTTTCGAGATCATGGCTGAATCTGGTAATACTGATGACACTATAAAAGGAGAATCACGATGTTTCGTTTGTGACGCCGAAGTTCAGGGCCGCTTTTATGCCTTAGCTACATGCAGGACGCAAAATTCACAGACCAGAGTAATCGAGAAACTTGGAGAACTAGTCGGCGAGAGGTGATAAATTCGCATTATTAATAGCTTACACGATTGTTCTATAAAGTAACGGAAGATTACAAAAGAAATCATTTTTTTTCTCTCAGATACATGGTTGTAATATCCGAGGACGATGTGATCTGTCGCAGTTGCGCCATTCTTATTAACACTCTTGATAGGCTGGAAACAGAAATGCGTAACGTTCGCGATCATGTTTTACGATTCTTAGAACAGAAATATTCTCTGGAAGACGGAGAGCTTCGAGGTGGTGGTGATAAGCCAAAACCATGTCAGCCACCACAGATCACAAAATCCAGCACAAAAGAGATCACTGATTACAGCTGTAAACAGAATGAGATTGATCTAGAAACAGAAGGGAAAAAGAATAGCATAGAAGAAGATAGTAAGATACAGAAAAACTCTCACTCATGGTTGCAATGTGACAAGTGCAAATATACCACACGTCTCAATTCTTTCATGATGTATCATTTGAGGGATCATGCCAAGCAGAGAGCATTCTGTCATAAATGTGGATTATGTATTTCTGAGAATCAGCAGGATACAAAACACAGTTGTATCAAGACAAGTAAATCAAGAAACAAAGAAAATGAGAAAAGTATGAAGAAAAATTGTATTATTGGAATAATTATTTTCTATAATTATTATGATGCTATTGATACATATTACAGATAATTCTGATATTATTGTCAAGAATGATTCGATGAAGACATTATTTTTGGAAAAAACATTGCAACCAACTTTACCGCTTACCCAAACTACACCACCACCATTAATAGGGTTATCAAGTTGTGATCATTTATATATTTCCAATATACCACCAGCAAGTAAGTAGTTACTAACAATGATAGTTTATTGTTAATAAAGAAGATATGTTTAATATAATATTTCTGTTCAAAAAGATAATCCAACATCTTCCAAGCAGTCAATATCTATTTTGCAGCCAGTAAATATGGTTGATATTGACATTTCAAGGAATATGACAAAAAGTTCAGACTCAAATCTTATACAAGAAATGGAAATAAAAACCAGAAATGAAAGCAGAAAACAGATATTGACTTTAACAGATGATGGAACTGTGGAACTGGTGGAAGTACCATGTTGGAAAGAGACATAAATGTTGAATATTAACGTGACATTTCATTAATTACTAATTATGAATATTGAAATTATTTTTTAATGATTTTTATATTTTTTCATTATTATATTCATTGTGCAATTGTGCATTTACAATGTGATCTGGATGCTAATTCAGTATTGTAACAAATAAGAAAATTATAAATATTTTAATATATATAAAATTTTATATTATTTTATTTATGCATAGTGTATATTTCTCTCTTTTTTTTATTACATATCTCTTGATGAGAATCTATATGTAAGTATATATGTCAATATTAGCAATCAAGATGGGCATGATTACTCTCAGGTTTCTCTCTGCATTTATGATATCCATTTTTACTGATTTAGAATTCTATTCTAATGACATTTAAAGCAAAATGCTGATGCTACTGCTACGATGCTTATGACCAGACAGAAGCCTGAGGAGAATCACATCATTGTTTTTCGTAATACACTCTAGTAGGTACAATTAACTACATAATCGGCTTCACTTTTCGATACCATGATAGACCGATTAATGCGTGGATCCACAATTGAGTCAAAAGAGAAATATTATGGATTTATTAATATCCATATATATGGATTTCCTATTATAGAACCTATTATATGGATTAGCATGAATATGCACCAACATGCACCGGCTGTTTTACCGGTGGCCGATGGCACTAAAAAGGCATGTGATCATGTAGTTTCGCCAACTCTAAAATGGGTCTAGTTGACGCTACTGTACCAGCTAGGAAAATGGTCTAACAAAAAATGACCGTGGTCCCTCTCTCTTACCTCTTAGACCTTTCTTTGCTGCTTTACGTTATACAAAATATTTTTAACGCTTTCTGAAACTGAAAACATATATAGGCGGACCAAACATACAAAAAAAGTTGATTTTCAAATAATTATTTACTCACACAAGTGCGATGACTCTTGAAGAATTTAAATGCGATATACTGGACATACTAGAAAATGAGGATTACAGAAGTTCCTTTTTGGAGAAATTGGAGACGTTCTATCGGAATTTTCGATCAAATGTCATCGCCCAAATTGAGAAGAGGCTCCTTTACGAAAAAGGTATAATCATTTTTTTTATATATTTCTATAAAAAACGAACAATCAAAGACTATCGATGAAAAGAAACTCACATTATATTATTTTTATTTATTAATAAGTTCATAATTCATTATATAAATATGAAAATCTTATGCTTTTACATTATGCAGATTGCACTAACAATGCTATAAAAATATCAGAACTGCAACAAAAGATTGATACAATAACATCTAACGTAAATGCTATCATGTTACAAGAGAAAGTAATAGATAAGAAGATTTCCGATGTGATAAAGTTGCAAGATAACATAAAGACTGAATTAGAAGAGGGAAAAAAGCAGAAAGATGCTTTATTTTCCGAGATAATGGATTTAGAATTGGGTGAGCACATCTATTTATTTGAATCAAAGTGCATAAGTTCAACAGTGTATTCTCATCTTGAAAATATATTTTCTTATTTTCTTTTAACTATATATTTCCAGAAATTGAAGAAAGGAAAAGAAAAAAAGTTCTACAATGGGATGCTATTAAACGAGCATGTAACATTTACAAAGTAAACTTGGACATGCATATAAGTCTTGAAGAAAAGAAAGATTGCGACTATATAAAAGTTAATTTTTTCACACACAATAATGAAACAAAGGATAAATATTATGTTCAATTATTACACAGTGATGACTGCTGGATAGGTATATAATATATTAAATATAAATTGAGAATGAGACACAAATGTAATTGATGTATAATACTGATAGTTATTTGCATAATATTTTCAGTTGAACATACTGAACCGAAATTAAAGAAGGAACATTTCAATGAGCTAAGCATTGATCAAGACTCTTCTGGACATACCAAAGTAATGGATATTACTTTGTTCTTGTACGAGATACGAAGTATATTTCTAAAATATTATACATAAAAACTAAAAAAAATCATAAAACAAACACAAGTAATTATGAGAACTTATAGAAAGCGTATTTTATACAAAACAATATACTTTTTTAAATTCTATTCCTCGTAGTATAGTTCTTATTAAAAGTTCAAATATTTCTTTAAATATTCAATTATATGAATATTTTAGCATTACATCAATATCTTTTTTCCGTTTTCCCTTCACATCAATTTTTATTAAATTTGTTACAAGAGTTTTCTTGTGAATGTTTCTGAGATTTAAGCAAAAGATAAAATATTGGAAAAGAGAGTGTAAATCACAATGCAGATAAATAACTTAGATGCTAAAATTATATAAACATTTCTACTTTGTCTTTTTATAAGTGTGTATGTGTGTGTGTGTGTGTGTGCGCGCGCGCGCGCGCGCGCGTGCGTGCGTGCGTGCGTGCGTGCGTGCATACATACATACATACATACATACATACATACATACATACATACATACACATATACATATGTATAAATGGTACCTATATATAGTACTGCATCATTTTGCAGACATCACGGGAAATTCACTTATAAATTTAGACAAATGTACTACACATTAATAATCACCTTTGATGATATTTGCTGAGATGTATTTGCAAATATTTGTGCATAATTTATTAGATAGGTATTACGTAAAAATTTGTAATAATACTTCATCAACTATTTCACAATTCTCGCGATATCTCTCTAAATTGATGCGAATCTTTCATTAAAATATACAAAACAGATAAATTATTTTTTGATTTCGAATTTTAATTAATTAAACTACTAGTCATGCTATTGGTTGCCTTCTCCAATGTGTTAAAAGAACTTGAAGGAGAAATTCTTCCATTTAAAAGTTTATAGTTAACTTTAATGTTTTGATCTCAATTTGAGATAACATCTTTTGTGCGTAGCACATTTTTATATAAATCTTCTAAACTTTCATGCTATTTGCGATGCTACGTTTGATATTAATTATGACATAATCAAAAATTTTTAATTCTTCGATTTACAATTAGTACAACTGTTACATTGTTGATTTTGGCAGAAAATGTTTTTTTCGCGGCACTTTCTTTCGCATATTTTTATACGAATTTTTATACAAATTTTTAAACGAATATTTTACATATGCCATATTTATTTTAATATTATCTACGCGCACATGTAAAATAGCTGAATACTATGACTACACCGCGGATAAACGGGCTGATACATTATGTATGCGTTGAGGCATGCTGATAACAATTCGTCCCTATTGGCACGAGTTAACGAAAGAGTCAATTGATCGCCCACTGCCAATCTGCTCATGCCGGTGGGACAAGTTAACAGATTTCATTTGCTCCATTGACCTGTCGGCAATTCATTCGCATACACATGACCAGGAATTCGATTGAAGACCGAAGTCTTCTGTGAATTATATTGTAGAAGCTGCGGCCGTTTTTCTCCACTCAGACCATCATTCCGCTATGCGATATATCGGAAACTTAAACCTAATGTGAAAAAGCGATGATTAGCATCTCTGCGGCGTGCACTCGAAACACACGGACGCGCGGATACTTGAGATATTCTTTTTTGAAATATGATAATGTTCAACATATGATTTGTATATTGTAGCAAACATGAATTTGTCCTGTCTTGAATTGAAAAAAATATGTCCATACAATAAGCGGATGCGAGAATGTATTGCGAATTGATGCTGAAAATAGATTTTGCGAATAAATTGATACTTCGTTCAGCTACGAATACGTTATTAGCTATTCTCTATATACTTCGTATTTAATTTGACAAAAAGGAATGCTAAATTAAAGACGGCTTACTGCTATACGTAAACGAGACTTTCCGCTGTTATAGACTATTTACAATGTAAGGGTTTCATCTATTGCTAAACGGAAAAGTAATGATTCTTTTGTACCCAATCGTACACTCGTTTCCTACGACTGTGAACTCCATTGTATTTTTAATTTTTCCGAATCATTTCGAGATTATGCTCCAATATTGAACAAACATGATCCTCACATTATTGTCGCGATATTCAACGGATTTTTAAACATCCAAGATTGTCTTAAGCGTATCGGAGCTACGTATGAATCTGCTCCGGGATTGATGATGACTAAAAAAAAATATTTCCTTCAACGATCATACGAAAAACGTTGATCACAAAATCGTTTCTCCATCTGCACACACGCATATGTAGATAGATACATAAACACATCGCATCCTCACAATCGCGGAGAAAACAAAAGTTACCGAGAGTGCTCGGAATAACATCAAATCCGTTTCATTACTGCACTACTAATGGATATCCAGAGATGGCATATCCGTTTTCGATGATCGAACTTTGTTCGTATACTTTGATGGTCTTTCTCGCTTTTCTCATCTTTCCTCATCCAACGAAGACAACGTTTAACGAATTGTCGCACGATATTCTCTGATACGGCACGATATTTTCTCTACACCGATCCCTTCTTCGTACTTTGCCTTTTCTTACTCTTTTTCTTTCTTTCTCTTTCTTTCTCATCATGCTGGATATGGATGCTCGCGCGAATATTATTTTCGTATAGCCACCATGCACCATGCGGCGATGCAATTTTCTTATTCGAGGGTGGCAGCGAAGGACACATTGCCGCCGGAGGCAGCCGCCGCAGCGGCCAACAATAGCGTCGGCGGAAGCGGTGCTGATGGCAGTGCCGATGTCAATTCGACTGCCATCGGTGGTGCCAATGTCGTCGTGGTTGGGCAATCATTGCCGACACCATAAACTTTAGCGTGATTTACCTCAAGCGCGACGGTCAAGTCGGCCAGTCCGGCGTCGCACAGCACGGGATTATCTGCGAACAACAAAGCGTATGTATATGTGTGAGAGAGAGATAAAGAGCATAAGGGCTTCTGCCGCATGATAAAGTTGAACAATAAGATGCAAAAAATGAAAAATCTGTACATGTGAAACATATAACATGATACGTTTGATTTTTACAATTGATTCCTTGTATCTTATATATGTTATACTGTATCTTGCGCTACTCGCCCCTAAATTCAAGAACCATATTATTTTGATCATAAATTAATGTAATATAAAAAAATTATCTCATAAAAGAGCGTGATTACTGACGATGTGGCGCCAGCTGTGATAACAAAGATTAGCCTAGCCTGTTACTCATTAACACAGAAAAAGTGGTTGTCCGAGACATAAATCCGACAATTATAACAATTTTTTCCACCACATGTTCCATAATTTTCTCAATGCAAATTTATGAAAAGAAGAAAGAGAATGTTTAATGAAAACTGAGACCAGGCTAGAGATAATTGGGATTGGGCATGATAGCATGGCAAAGAGAAACGATATATTAACAATAACAACAGCTCAACGCAAGCAGGCGCCGGTATACAATAAATAATTCGAGATGGCGCCGCAGCGGGGGTTATCACGAGAAATGTAATCGTAAAATAATATATGTCTCAGGAGCCAAATGGAGCCAGGCCATTATCAGCAAGTAATTTATTTTCTGTTCACTCTCTTCGCCTGTCCCTTCTCTTTCTCATTCTTGCTTTTTCCCCCTGCTCCTTCTGTTTACTTGTTCAAGCTAGATCTTGCAAACGATATTTATTAATTACAGTACTGCATGCGTCATACATTGCTGTTTTCTTCGATTAATGTCTGTTAATGTTCAACAATCTAATTAAACTTAATTGTACAATATTAACAAATAATATAGAGCAGAAAAAATTCATCGGAAAAAGGACAAAAGTATAGAACATTGTCCTTTTAGCGGAAAAACAAATTGCAGTTGTTGAAATTCGATAAAATTTATAATAAAAAAATTTTTATTTAAATGTGCGTGTGAATGTGTGTATATATATTATGGAGTATCGCGTAAAAACAGTAATAATATATATAATTAAATAAATCTAGGACTCAGAATGGCTATTTGAGATGAATTTGCTACAATATCATTAATAGCTGTCTCACTAAACAGAGATTTCTTTATCTCTAGGAATCTCTATCTCTAGAAATCTCGTCAGAGTCTCGTTTACTTCACTTAACTCGATGACTATGCATCTATAACAAATCTTTCTTATACTAGATCCATTCTTTTTTCTTTCATCAATACTACTATCAAATTTAAATCTGCCAGCTATTATCAATTCTAACAGAAAATTAAATATTTTGAAAAGGAATGAAAGCAACTTACTTTTTTTTTTAAATAAGTGTAAAAAATTTTAGACAATAACAAAATTTTACCTTTAACATTCTCTACTATTATATAACGCTACTATAAATAATCTCTTACGCACATGAATATAGGAATATGTGTAGCGAAAGCGTTAAATATGATACTGAAAGGTGATGGAGACAGACGCTTCGAGAGAAAGAGAGAGAGAGAGAAAGAGAGACAGAGTTTAATATAAACTCACCTTGAAGATATATACGTAGTACATCAGGGACCCCGTGAATCGTGCATCGTGTATTAGCCACCAGCTCCGGCATGAGAATACGTATTTGATTCATGCTGACGTCGGCCCAACAGAGCACCGGAAAACCACGAAAGTCTCGGCCGGACAATGTGACCAGACGGTTGTGCGACGCATTCAGTTCCTCCAAGGACGGCAGCCATGTCTAAACAGTATCAATACTTCTTAGACTATATCAGTAAGTCGATTATCGGTAAACAAAAAGAAAAAAGTAAGATGAAGAAAGAAAGATAGAAAAGAAAAAAGAGAGCTCGATATCGCTGTTTTTGTTTACCTCTGATGTATCTTCAAGAGTGATGAGCTGATTGTGCGAGATATCGAGCACGCGAAGCGCATCGAGACCGCGTAAGTCGCGTGGCCCGATCGTGGGACCCAGTGCATTGTGACTGAGATTGAGCCTTTGTAGTTCCTTCATGCCCAAGAATAAGGAGCCGTCCAAACTGCGTAACTCATTATGCTGAAGACGCAGATCCTGGATATTGCCACCCGCAATATCGTCGCCCTCCTCCTCCACTAGATTCTATAAATATCATCAATAATCGTTTCTCATTGGATCAAATCGGCCAATGTCGACAACAAGGATACTTTACATGTTGATATTGATGAATACCTACCTCGGAGGATGGTCTTCCTCTGTGCAATTTGACGATTCGATTATTAGACAGATCGAGCAACCTGAGCTCGCGCAAACCGCGCAAGGAAGCCAGAGAGAACTCGCGAAGTTCGTTGTGCGTCAAGTTCAGGCACTTTAACGATCTAAGGGGATAAAGGGCGCTACTACCGTTCCCATCGCCGTCCGCGCCACCCAAGGACTTAAGAGAATTGTGTCCAAGCTCGAGGTCTTCTAGCATCTCGGCCTCTATGAAATCGTTCTCGTTCAGCTAAAGCACAAATCAAGCGCCTCTTCAGTTTCTATTATCCATAATGTAATTTCGCATAATTAATTAACTCGTTCGAGATTCGAATATTGTTGCGTAACAAAATAAAAAGGTTGCTGTCCGTTTGTTCGTACGTTTTGTCTGGTATAGTAGTTTGAAATCTTTCCATTAGACGGAAGGCAGCAATAATTACATTACGTATACGTAATTGACTCAATGTACGGCGCGCTTTAGCGCGAATGAACGCCTTGACTTCTCCACCACGTCGCGCGCGTTAAAACGTAATATCGAGAGCATATGCGCTTCGCGAGTCGCAATTACGCAAATTAATTCATATTTTTAGGTTTCTAAAATCCTTCTTTTTCTTTACAAAAAGAAAAAGATTTATTTATTTATTTAGTATATAAAAATGCCAACTTTCTATAATTTAAAAAATAAAATTTTGTTCCATGAAAATATTACTTAAATACTATTCTAAAACGTTCGTTTGTGCACTACAACATCGGATTATATATGATTTAAAACAAAGTTCAAGAAGAATTTTGTGTGACAAACATATGACCAAATACCTCTTGCAGCTCGTTGTACGAGAGTTCTAGAAACTTCAAACGTCTGGCCTTCTGCAAAGTGCCATCAAGATTTCGGATCTTGTTGTGTTGGAGGAAGAGAGTCTCCAGACGGTGAAGATATCGGAATTCGACCGGCAGATGTGTCAGTTTGTTATCCACGGCGTAAAGCATCTTGAGATTGTGACCGGACGATGGTAGCTCGCCGTCGAGTGACGTGAGCTCATTAGAATTAATGAGCAACCACTCAAGTTGATTTAGATCCCTGCGAAGAAAAACAAATGGGACACATATGGTTAAATCATCTAAGGAATCCTGTTTTACGTATTTGATGCGCCAAGCATCATCAAAGATTCTCGACTACACGATTTTAAAGGTCGTCGCCAATCGATAGTCGAATCCACACACAGAATTTCCTTTGATCAGCAATTCACTTTTTCTAGCTCGATCATAAATAAAACAAATTAGATAAGAGACTCAATGTGATTAAATGATAGTAAACAGGATGGCAGCAAGATGCTGCAGTAGCTTTCTGATGCAAACGCGACTCTCAAAGTTTATAAATGAATGGAAATTATGTTTTAATTATGTGTTGCAGCTCTTGATCATTAATTTTTTATCGTCCTTGCTAAAGATTGAATTGTACTTCTGCCCATTCACATTCTCCTTTCTTCTCAACAAGAAAAAGCACGAGTCGATCGTACCTTAGAGTATGATTCAGACTGTTCAAATGATTTCTGCCGACGTGCAAGTGCTTGACTAGAGGCGGCAGCGAACCCGGGGTCATCTCGGAGATTGCATTTCCGGCCATGGCCAAGTGTTGAAGCATCGGATTATACTAGAATAGGAAGAGCACAAAATTGCAACATTTATATACCTAAAGAATATACCTAAATTTCATTTATTTTCTCTTTTAATTAAACCTTATGATTTTTTCCTCTTTTATGAAATAGGACATTTTTATTATCTAAAAATATTGTTCTTAAAATTTAGCTAACACTTGATTATGTCTTCGTAATTGTAGTAACATATGAGAGTCAATGCGCAGATTTCGTCGCGAATTAAAAAATCGTATAATCCTCTTCTTAACGATTTATTTGAGAAGTTTGAGATTTTAATCAACCAACTTTTTACGCGTTGGTCATGACGCACATTTCGTCTCATATTCCATCGCGTCAACGAGTTCGTGACTTCACTTCGATTTTTTTTTTTTACAGTATTTCGTACATGTGAGATCTGTACGGTCACATAAACTAAATCTAATTTAATCTTCGCGAATATATACTCACCTTGAAGTCATCCGAATCGATACGGCTTATCCGATTCCTGCTGAGATCCAGAGTCCTTAGTAGCGAGAGATGCAACAGGACGTGCCTCGGTATCGATGGTACTTCGTTGTCCGCGAGACTCAAGTACTGCGTCCGATCCAGACCGGCGAAAACATCGCCGTCCACGACCCTGCAAATCGCGATATCACACGCGTGTTCTTTGACTTTAACGAAACGAGATAAATGTTATACAATAATATTTTCGAGCTCGCGCGACACTTTCTTCGAATAATTCTTTTTAAATGACATCAAGAATAGTAATATATTTCATATTTTTCTCTCTCTATTACTACACCATTTATCATTTGCCTATATAGTAATATACAATTGGAGTGACTCGGTCTAATGGGAATCCTGAAAAAGTAACGACGCGCCAGACATTATCGTATTCGATTATACACTTGTTAGTATCGACTCATATACTGTGACGATTCGTTATTTAATTATTCCATGATGATAAACATGCATAGCTCTTGATAACTCGCGTGCGAAGAGGTCAGGCACGATTAAGACTTCATTCTTACGTCCCATTCCTCCTCACGCTGTCTCGTGAAGATACTTCTTGGTATTCCTAAAGAGAGACATACAGTCTCCAAGGACTGTCATTTGTTCCTCACCTCGTCGGACGGGATATCCGCGACAAGATCAAGGAAGGCCGATGACTTGTCCTTTGTGATGTTTGTAAAGGATGACGCAGTCATCGTATGCATTAGTTCGAAGAAAAATAATGATACAAAGGCAAAAATTGAAACCGAGAACGAACTCGCCGAAATGTCGAGACGCGTATCGCGTTCGTTCGTCAATTGCTATGACAGAAACATTACGTAATGATATCGGCCACGATATCCTCTGCTTCCGCTATGTATGCGACAATGTTTAACATCATCGCATCACGAGTCGCGGTCGTTGGAATGCGAATTGCAAAATTTCGTCCACTTGTTATCACATTATTTAATAATGCCAAACGGAACAAAAAAAAAAAAAAACTTACGCGAGATACGATATTCGGATACGAACTCGCTGTCAAAACATCTATGGGACAAATTTATACTGTATTATAAACAGATTAACGATCAAGCCCGATGACCAATGATAAAATTTCAGGAATTTATCAAACGTACAATCGCTTTTCCAGCAAATACAGGAAGAAAGTTCAAGCGTCGATTTGAGCGCAATGGCGCCATGAACGCCTTCGCAAATAGTCGTTGCGAGAATTAAGATCGTTTCTTTGTTATACATACACAAATGTCTCCATTCAATGTCCGCAATAGCAGACGATGACCTTTTGCAAAGATACTGGTCGTATCGTAAGTGTGTGGCACACTTACAAACGGAGAGCACGAGAATGACACAGACGTGTACCACGGGGGCTCTGACATTTCGCTTTGCAAATTATTCTGTTTTGTACCGTCGACATTTTTCAATCTATGATTCCATGAAATTTCTATAGAAATCTGTTTAATAGTTAATTTCATCAACTTTTCTTACTTTAGATTCTATAATCAACATTACATAAAGCAATCAAATTTCCTAATTTTTAACGCTCAAAAAATAAAAATAATGTGACATATTATGTCAATAAAAGAATGTTGATGAAAGAGAGAGATAAGCTGCTTAGTTAATTTCAAGGAATAAATGGATAATTGGAACTATCGTTATCTCTACGCGCGCAGTGTAGTAACCGTGACTGATAAACAATATCAGTTATTGCGCCCCCATGATTCTCTTCGTTTTCATCGATGACTTCAACAAACACTCTTGTAGTATTACCGTTCAGAATTCGTGTCACGTTAATTTCTGAGCGAACGAAGATCATTTCGTCACACAAAATCAATGACGCGCAATATATTGCACTCACCCCAGATGATCGTGATTCAGCTCGAGCCGGGTGATCGACATACGCAACTGCTTGAAGTCGTGGCGCGATATATCGCGCAGATTCGAATGTGCTACCCGTAAGGTGATTTGCTGTTCAGGAGTAAATTTTCCCCTTAGCGCCTCGGCCAGCTGATCGAATGACTTCATCTTCTCGCACATTACCTCGATACGTTCCCCAATGTGGTGACCGCCACCCCCGGCATTGTTGTTCGCGTTGACATTACCGCTGGCCATGGTCGTCGCCGCGGTCTGTGGCTGGTTGATAACGGGACTGGAAAACTCTTCTTGTCGGCAGGTGCATGGACTGATTTCGCGGCGCACGGCGCAATGAAGGCTCGCGCTGGCTGCGAGGCCCAACAACGTATAGAGAATGCCGGACATGTTGCCGGTTAATTACAACGCGTGATTACAGAACAATCGCAAAAAATGGTGAGAAGAATACCGTGATCGTGATGAGAAACGTGATGATCGCGCGCACCACCCCTGCGTGATCACTTTCAAGAATGAGCGTCCTCCTCCGCGATACTCGATACGTACAATGTGTATGAATTTTGCGAAAAATCGTATAATTGTTTTTCATTAAAAAACGCAAACGTTGATATAATCTTGCATAGCACGGAACATCGGCAATTGTCCGCGATATTATTCCGCGTTTAGACACTGCCACACTGCCGATCACTGGCAGAAAGAACTGACACAGCAGCAGCAAATGACAACCACGTGTTATCTGTACTGTAGCTGGATCCACATCTTATGGAATATAAGTTTACTGCGCTTCTCTCTTTCTGTCTTCTTCGTTGTCTCCGCAAAGGCCGGCCGGGAAAAGGAAGCTTATCGTCGTCGCCAATGAACCTTCTTCCTGGCGCCACGGACGCGGCAACGGCAGCATTAAGTCGCGGCGCGCCGCGCGAGACTTACTTATAGTCGTCGTGTCGGCACCCACCGTGGCGCCGCGCGAGGGTCTCCCTCCGGAGAGCTCTTCTTCGCTCTTTTTACTACTCCCTCCGTCGTACGTTACGCGCGTACGTACACCGACGAGCTCATCTTCTTTTTCTACCGGCCGCTCGCGAATGAGTGAACAGCCCAGCTCGGCCCGACCCGGCTCTCTGCTGCTCTTCCTCTGCGTTCTTACCACTGCACCCCGTACTACGCGTATTCTCGTTCCTCCTTCCCCATTGTTGTTTGCCTCGTTGCTCCCTATCGTTCTCTTCCTTATCGTGCCCCACGGTATGTTCCTGATTCTTACATACTCCCTCACCGTGGCTACCGCACTTACTTAAATCCAGTTAGGCACGCAAAGCTTCTATCTCTTTTTACGTTTGTCTCATTTTTCCGGAAGTTACGCTCTCATTTTCACTCATAGACTGTGATGGATACGAAGAAGTTTTCGTTGGATCAGCTGCTTCGGCGGAGGATTCATCAACCTCTCCCTCTCGTCGTCTATCGCACTGCATACACGCTGCAAGCGTGTGTTTGCACGATAAACGGACCGATTGCTCATAACTTTTGACCTTTGCTTAACTGCTTCGCACGGTGCACGACATGAAAGAAAATATTATTATAGATAATTTTCTGGTGCTCTCTCTCTCTCTCTCTCTCTCTCTCTATTTTAATCGTTCTCTCCATTGCAAAAGACGAATTATAGACTGATCCAAGTACATCCTGTACATAGAAAAAACTAAAGATTAGAATTTCTTTCAATTTCATAATTAAAAGATTCAAAGGGAAAGATCATCAAAATCAAATTATAAATTATAGACTAATGCCTTCACTTTTGCTCCAAATTTCTTTCAAATATCTTTTATTACAATTGACATAAAAAATTGATTTGTATATTAAAAAATTATCAATTGAAACTTTAAAAGATATATTAGAGTATATTATCGGCGATTTCATTTCCTCATTATATTTGCGTATCAGAGAACCGGTAGATCGCGTAAATCAAATCATCCCAGATACGAGAGAGAGATATGCAAATTTCTCTGGAATGTCGATTCGGTGGAATCGACCGAGAAATTAGCTATTGTCTCTCATTAAATTTAAGCTCAATCAATTCATTATCTGCAATAATTATTATTAAGGGTGGAATCGAGGAAGCTTCGACCGTATGTCCTATCTTTTGTGTTCAAATAAACTTCAACGAGCGATTCATAACACCGAGTACCTCTGGTAGCCTCTGTCGCGACATCTTTCTTTCGTTCTCTTTTCGTTATTCGGGAATCGAAACCGGTATGTGTAATCCTTAAATTCTCGATATGGAAAAATTTATTCTGCTTCGGTCAAAGATCCGTTTTAATTGCCACAAATAAGCACGAAAATTATTTTAAAATATAGTAATCGGTAGAATAATAGAGATAATAATCGGTAGAAATTACAACGGGACTTTTTATGGGTAACATAAAGGGTCACAAGAAAAATGTTGCGCTCTTTCACTCGTTACAAATTGGAGAGATAAATCCTAACTTTACGTTCGTTAATCGTCGTAAGAAGAGCGATCTCGAGAGTACGCGTGTCCATGTCGAGATCGTAAGTGTTCTATCAAGGGTTTCTCTGTTCATCATAAAATAATATCGATTACTTAATGAGTTCGCCGATGCGGTGGCGGCGGCGCTTCACGGGTCGCTTGTCATCCGAGTAAACGCCTCTATCTATATAACGTAGCTGTTTACGCGCATGATTTACGTACCCATTTATATGCCGTAACTCACCAGTGAGGTATGCCATACAAATTCTTGAGCTTGGCGCCACCTCGACTCGCCTTATATCCTCTTTAAGCTATTCTACATTGGCTCCCATGGCATCTATCTCTGCACTGGCGCCTATAATTCGCCTAATCTCTCCCGCCGCGTAAAGGTCATCAAACTGTGGACATACCAGTGAAAAACATAGCTTTAATTTTTCACAGACATTTCGAGCGAAAAGAAAGAAAAAAAAAGAGAGAGAGAGATTCTGACAATCTTTATATACCTTTATTTATTTATTTATCCGTCAAAAACAACACAATGCAAAAAAGGGAGAAAAAATAAAAGAGAGATAGACAAGAGACTTTCTCTTTGTTCTCCTGTCCGTTACCGCTCTTATTATCGCCGCGGGCAGAGAGTAATACGGGAGCAAGGGAGGAGGACATAACACAAGCGAGAAAGGCCAGTCCAGCAAGCAAGACAAGGCAAGGCAGGGCACGAGGCACGAGAGGTACAAGACGGAGGGACCTAACTCCGTGCCCCTCAGTTTAACGAATGCGAGAATGCGGCCTGGCGCCAACGCACACGCGGTCGCCGCGTCGGCCGCCGCGTCACGCGCTCTCGCCTCTCTCGCCGGCTCTTTCTCTCCCTTTCTCTCTCTCTCTGTTTAATGACCTTACCGGAGTTCAAAATACTAAACTGCAACCGATCTTTCAATTCGTGTGTCCGCCTCACGTTTAAAATATACGATAAGTGCACATAAGTTGCGTACCAGGATAATATCTAGATATATCGCATTCTGGGATACTTCACATTCTCTATCTCAAAATGATTATTAGGGTCTCCTTTACAGTCCTGTAAAATATTTTAATATTATTTTAGAAAATACTCTGTAGTATATATCCTATAAGTGGTGGTACAGTAGGAAGCTTGATGATTTTATGTAAGAAAATATGATAAAATTTGTTTCGTAGTTATCGGATTGCAAATAAAAAACAATATATTTAAATTATAAAATAATTTCATGTGAAATAAATGAAAGTGTGATCTTTATGTTTCGAGTATTTTTCTCAGCAATTAATACAATTTTTAATCTTTTCTTTTTAATGTGATGTATCTTTTTATCGTCCGAAATAGAAAAATATAAGTATCAATCAATTAACCGCTGTTTTTTATTCTCTCAATTTTATCGCATATTTTCCCTTATTATTATATAATTAATATAAATTTTATGATGTAAAATTCTCACATACTGTTTGTCAATTCTATTCAGTTAAATCAACTTATCAATTTAATATAGTCATTAATTTAGAATCGATTAATTTATATAATTATCTTTTCTTTACATTTGCTCACGCGTATCTTAAAAAGATTTGTAAATGACAGTAGATTTTCTCTCTCTTTTTTTTTCAGTTATCAATATCGATATAGATAAATCTTCAGTGCTCTATTTGCATCTGTATATCGCACAGTTTTGAGGTATACATGCAAATTTTTTTCTTTTCTTATCAAGAAACGTAGAAGGAAACAAGCAGATGGAGAGCGGAGACAGAGTAAAAAAGGCAGCAGAACGAGTATCGCGCTCGAGTATACATGATAGACACTTCACACGCTACGTTGAGATATTGGAAGATAATCGCTTGGCGTAGGCGTTAAGAATGCTAACATAAGTGTAAAGATTATCCTTTGCCCGCAGTTGGCCGCTATTGGATTTATTCTTTCTCGATTAGTAGACTGTTCTTTACACGACGACAAAGATTATTCTAAAAATCCGTTCTTTTCATACACAATCATACTCTTCCTATATCTTCTTTAATTATTATTTTTTTTTAATATATACTATTAATATACTACTAATATATACTATTAATATACTATTTAATTTTAAATAATTAAAGTAAAGTAATGCAGTGTTGCAAAGACTAAACAATTAAATTCGACCACAATGTTTCATTACTTTGTTTTCTCTCTTTTTCGTTTACACAATTCTCGCATGCAATAATTCGCAACCTATTACACATTTTTTTTTTTATCATAACTGTATAAATTTTTTAAAAATTGACAAGAATTTAAATTATATATTCTATTTTGTCTTATTTTATTTCTCTTCTCCATATATGTTTTTATTGAAAGAATAATTATACCATTAATTTCTCGAGAGCTGCAGTTGTATCCAAACTGTATTCTATAAGAAAGATGTTTGTCTTTGCTTTTTCACGCTTCTAGCATCTGGCCTCTTTTTCTCTCTGGTTTGCACGGCGCCACGCGTTGACCGCGAAAGGGGTAAAAAAGAAGCTATATGAGAGAAGATTAAGTTAAATGCATACTAACGATCTAAATCTAGATGGGCGTCATTTAAAGCCGTCTCGTCACCGTGTCGCGAGTTTAGCCAGCTTTTTTCCGCTTCTAAATTGAACTATGATGGAATGCTTGTTGTAGATTCTTGTTCTCTATTTCAAACCGTTCTTGTTATTCGCAGAACAATTGATATTTCGGCTAACAATTATCGAATATATTCTAGAAACAATATTGAGAAGCGTGAGAGAAAAAGCTTTCGTTTAAAGTTTAAATATTCCAACTCTTTATAATACATTTTTTTTTTCTAAGGTAATTGTATTTGCGGATGTACAAATTTTATGTACGGCATTGAAAAATAAAAAATAACGTTTTTTTATGTATAATTTGTATAAATTTCACGCGTATTATACTTAAAAGATTGCATTTATTAAAAATATCATATATTTACCATTGGGTAACATCCACCAGGATGCCTCAACAATGTTGAGAGTCTCTGTGAAGAGCGTGTTTACGATAGGATTTAAAATCAGCTCCCCATCTCGTGCCTTTCCGCCGCGGCCACGGCCAAATCCCGGCCGAACTTTTCACTTTTATCACTCTTATTGGGTCTTCTTTCTGGACAGACAGCGGAGTTGCCTCGCCCGTCGTGGTAACGGGGGATTGGCGAAGGGAGGGGAATGTGTTTCGCGGTCCATCGTCGCGTCGGGGCGCCGGGTGTCCCGGACAGGCCTCCATCACGAGATACATGTAGGACGTATGTGTACGCTCACTTCCTGCATATGATATCAAAACATCATTAACATTCTTTTATGAATACACCGTGCACATGCAATTTCTTCTCTTTGCGCCGATATGCATATATTATATGCATGTATATATACATACTGCTCTCAATATGAAATGTAAATGCTACAAATTATCGTAAAAGCACATCGCACAATGTTTTTATTGTATAAAAAACATAACATTTTTTTCGTTTAGAAAATTAAATTACATAAACGATGATAAAATAATTTCTTTGAGAATCAAACAAATAATTCGATTTTTCTAAAAGAAAAAATAAGCTGATCTGTATCTTTTCAAGTTTTCAAGTTTTGTGTGTGTGTGTGTGTGTGTATAATATATTATATATATATATATATATATATATATATATATATATATATATGTATATTGCATGTGTATATGTATTGTTGTTAATAAAGAAGTTAAATTTTTCCAAATGTTCTACATATACTCAATTTCTCCAAAGAATGAAATCCGAAAAGAATGATTGTTAAATAAGCCGAAAATCCTTGACTGTTGCAAAAAAATCTAATTTTCCTATTGATCTGTAATCCACAAATACATCGTGTCTGTGAACAGCTTGATACCAAACTAACTAACTATGGAAAACAAAAACAGCTCATAAGCAATCCGTGCAAAATATCATTTCAAGTAACTCAAAATATTTGCTTGCCTCTGCAAAATTCAAAGTCCTTGGTAGATATCCAAACGCTGATCTTTCAATTTTTCGTAAAACTAAGCACTTTTCTGTCTTTTTTTTTTATCGTTTATATAATAAATACATACACATACGCGCAAGAAAGGAGATGAACTTTTAACCTCTTCAGTTTTCAGGGAAAACTGAACCTCATTTTGCGTATCGTGGCGTCATCTCTCCATTCAACGTTACACCGCGATGATATAATTGCGCGGTATCGATAGACGGTGATGCGATCAACGTTCACTTCCGACTTGGGGACCATCGCTATCGCGTGTATTGTCAGCACTCGCTGCATCGTTGATAAAGCGCATTCTGGGTAAAATAACGTGTAATCGTGTCCTCTTATTTCTCCCGTCATTAGACGACATTGTGCATACATACATACGACGTTATGAGAGCAATGAGAAAAAAGTGAACGAAGCGACCGAACAATGTGGTGAACGAGTCGCGGATCAGTATCGGTGCGATTTGCAATTTTTGCACATCCAGCTTCTCTTCTTTTCTTTTCACGATCGACCCGTGTTAATCGGAGCTCGCGAGCGTAATCCGTTTTCCAATTTTCGTAGTGGGATCGAAAAACGAGTGATTCACTCGTGCATTTTGCGTGTAATATCCGCATATCCTAATTCGCTGCTATACTCCTGTACATATTTACGCAGAAATCTCGAAGTTTCTACATTTAGCCTGCGACGCGGCACGCCGACGACGATGATCGACTTAACAGTCAAGACCTTGGATTCGCAGAATCATGTCTTCTCCCTCGAAGACGATGTAAGTACAGCGTTCTTGTTCACATGTCCTAAACAAACAAATGCCACTACTATTCTTTGTTTGTTATGATTTGTCCAAATCTCCCGATAGATATAAAAAAATCGTATTGGCATAAACACATTTAAAATATTATTTAAATCAAAATAAAATATTTTTTTAAAATTAAAATTGTATTAAAAAATTTGATAATATTAAAAAGATATATACAGCTTATTTTGCTTATATTAAGCGTACGTGTACGTGTTCGTAAAGCATATAATCTCCCATGAGATTCTTTTTAAACTTGTACATTTAATTATATTTTTGCAATTCTCCTTAAAGCAAATCACAGTCCGTGGCTTTAAAGAACATATAGCAGAATCTGTTGCGGTACCAGCCGATTCGCAGAGATTGATTTATTGCGGACGAGTGCTTCAAGATGACAAGAAATTAAATGATTATGGTACATATATATACATATTTGTTTACATATAATAAATATATAATGTATAATAAATTATTTGTTACAAGAATAATATGATTCTCATATATATTGATGTAATGTGATTCTTCAGATGTCAATGGAAAAGTCATACACTTGGTGCAACGCGCGCCACCCCAATCGGGTCAACACGGAAACGATGGTGGGCAGACACAGGGACAAAACAGATGGCAGAATTCGCCGAGATCGCATTACCGTGTCACACGCACTCAGATGCATGGAAATGCAATGTATCTTGGTGCTATGTCAGTACCAGCCGAAATTGTAGAGGGACATGGTAACATTCTAGTTCTTACTTTAAATTATTACATTAAATTGTCACATGCTAGTCAATTTCCTCAATACATCCATCGTCTAATTATTCAGGAATACCACAATTGAGCAACAGCTTATCAGGCAGTCGTTTGAATCATGCAGGCCGCATGCTCGATCGCATAAATGAGTTGATTGATCGATTAGATGATCCCAATGCTCCTCTACATCCTACTCCATCGGAACTTAATCAATCGATGGCACAGCAACAGCAACAATCGCAAGAAGCAGAAGTGGAGCAAAATGAGTAAGTTAAATATATATTTCAGGTTATTAGATGAATTTCTCTGTATAACTCAACAGTGTAACTTCTACAGGAACAACGATGCCTCGAGAGACGATAGTGGTACTAGACTCGCAGAAGCAGCTGCAGCCGCCATTACGGCTGCGTTATCTGCCGCTGGTGCGCGCGCGGTTACATTATTCAGAGGTTGGTACATTTGCGACGCCAATTTGATTCAGAAATGTGATTTTATATGTTGCATTAACTGCTCAATAATATATAGGAAGCAATTATAATGGTGGAAGTACGAGATCTACAAGCGATGCAAATGAAAATCAAAGTGATGCCCAACCACAATCGCGGTCACAACCGAATCCACAGACACAAACGCAGCAGCAGCAACAACAAGCCCAAGCAACTGCAGACACAGGAGCCGCATCAAGCAACGCTGGACAAAACAGGCGTACTCAGCAGCAAGAGTATATATCTTAATTTAAATATTTCATGTTAATGAAATGTTAATTAGCGTGGCTGTATATTTTATGGATGTATATTTTATTATTAATTATTTTATTTTTAGTCTTCCGCGACCTCCACAAATGGCAGAATTATTGCAAAGACTGAATAACACTCAAGAACGTTTAAGACCGTATTTGGAACGTTATTGCATGCTTACACTTCTCGATCCTTTATTGCCGCCTGGGGTAAGTCGATTAAAAAGCTCCGCATCGACCATCAAATACAAGTTAATTGAAATTTCGCTTTTATAAAGGCAGTTTAATTATTGTTTAGCCCGGGCCGAACACTGTGGAAGACAATCAGAGAATAGTGGACGGAGTCAGCGAAATATTACATCTTATGTCTCACAGTTGTCACGCTCTAAGCGACATTATCATCGACATGAGTCAACCACCACCCAGAAATTTGCGCTGCCGACCGATAATAGTACAACATTCGGCCATCTTACAGCCTGGTATACCAATCCAAGTAGAAGTGAGCATATTGATAAAAAAATAACTATAGGATATCCGTTGACGCAAGTAATACTGTTATAATCTATTGTTTCTTTTTTATCTTCTACAGGCTCACATCAGTTTGAACGGTCGTAGTGCTAATAATAATAATAGTAACGATGAGTCCACCGAGTCCGGTAGTCAGCAGACACAATCAGACAGCGCAGAATCAGCGACGTCATCGCTCATTAATGCGGAGGAAGGCAATCAGGACCGAGAATCTGACAATACGCAGTCGCAAGGAGAACGGTCACAACAAGAACAAGGCCAATCGCCTTTTGGTACATTTTATATTTTAATATGATTCTCTAAAAATGTTAAACAAATATGTCAAAACATGTATTCGTTTTTTCAGATACGGTATTCAATTTACCGAATAATGTTGAAGTACTGATGGAGGTTAGTTCCGAGAGTAATATAGATGGTGGATCTGGCAGTGAACAGAACGCGGCAGGCAATGAAAACAACAACAATGGAAACACTCGTAAGTTAATGACATGATATATTAACGCATCTTATGTATCGAGAAAAACAACTTTGCGCCGTTGTGTGTTTTCTATTTTGCAGGCAGGACAAATGTATTTCCGTTCGGCACAGGTCCGCCGCCATATTTTATGCGAAACTTTATGCAAGCTGTTGCCGGACATATGGTGCATGGTGGCATCACTACCACGACTATAAGTTCGAGAAATCCACCCGTTACTACTGTTGGAACGCAACAGAATGTCTCTACTTCGATGGATAGCGGAAATACGAATACCGGTCAAAGCACTCAAGCACGGTATAATAACAATGGCTATAATATTATCGTAATGCTATAAAATTACCTCATTTATATCATATGAGAGAACAATATTAAAAGAACAAATATTCTACACACACACACACACAGACATACGAGATGAGGCATAAATTATAAAAATTCTATAATATAGGAGCAACACTGGTACTCATCCTACCACTGCCACGCAGACTCGAAGTACGTCGCGGCCGCATGTGTTTCATCATCATGCGCATCCCGTTGGTCTCGGTATGAGCATCGGACTAGGTCTCGATTTTGATCCCTATCTTCCGTGTAATTCTCATCATGTATACCGCACTCCAACGAGCACCGCGTCCAGTACTACAAATGGCGTCACAACCTCTTCGCAAACGACGCGCACAGCATCGACAGCCACGGCGGACGCTCAGAATCAAACGAATCAAACTGGTAGATATGAGTAGACATTTTTTTCGTATAAACTTATAAATAAGAGAAGATGCGTTTTTCTACACAAACTTAAAAAAATATTTTCCAGCGACGACTTCGACTACAACTACCAGTGCCCCTCCAACAAACGCATCGACGACGAATGCCGAGACGGCTAACAATCCTTTCGTAAACTTATTGCAACAGATATTAAGTCAGTCGGCAGTCGGTCAATCACAACCCAACATCAGCATCAATAGTAACGGTAATGAATCTAAAAGAATGAATTTAAAATATAGAAGTAAAAAATAATGGATGAGATTTACTTCGATATCGACATTGATTATATTGCAGCTCCAAATTTGGTAGAAAATCTCGGTAACATAATGCAGATGCTCGGTAGCAATATACATGTGGGATTCGTGAGCGATAGGTATGTCTAACTAATGTCAATAAAGAAATTCAAGAAAGAATTATTTATTAATTATTTATTAATTACATAGAGCTAATCCCGTAATTTTTTTAATAATTAGTTCGAACGGAAGTGCTCTTACTTTAGCCGACTTATTCGAGGGTGGAGGTCTATCTATGGATCTTTTCACGTCACATGAATCCGGCAGAGAAGAAAACTTCCTCATCGATCTCTTCGTATTGCTGGTATTCGTCGCTAAGTCATATTTGCACATGTCTATTACATAATATGAGATGATTTGTTTTGGTATTTAAAAAAACACTATATATATATATATATATAGGCACAAACTATGACTCTGGATGGGTTGATCAGGCTACGTCTTGGTCAATGGGAACCTATTGCTCGTCTTCGAAGACCGCTGCAAGAGTTCCTACAATACACATTTTCGGACGCCTCGTCACCGGACGTTCTTCAAGAACAAACGATCGAGCGTCTACTTTCTCAACTACGACCTCAGATTCGAAATCTTTTGGCGCCCGAGGAAGATGCTAGCGGCAGGAGCGGCTCTCGCGTTGATATATGCGCGACTATTGAATCGTTAATAGCTCGCCATGCGAGAGATATACTTAGGAACTTATTCGACAACGGTTAGTATTAATTTTAATTATAGTGTTGTATCATAAAATCGATAAACCTCCCGTGTTGGATTTACAGAAGTCGATGATGCAAGGTTCGGACAGGAGATACTGAACATCTTAATTGATCTGTGCAATCAATTCTGCACGGTGCTGCGATATTCGCTGCGCGGCGGTCAAGCTGGATTGGAGGCAATTGCGACGCGTTTTGTGGTTAGATTTGCTTCTCTTAAGCTATACATAATTACGTAAAAAAAATTTATAACGTCATATTAATATAATTCAATTGCTTTGTCATTAGGGCGATTTGATGGATGGTGGCAATCGCGCTCTTCTTCAGTGGATACTGAATGGATTTATCACCCATCTTCGTACCTATTTTCTACGCGTGCCGCAACCGCCGGATTCAGAGATCATACCGCTTTTGGTGTACAAGGATGCATCATCCCAGCAGTCTTCAGTATCATCGGCTTCAACGCGCCAATCCACTCAAGCACAATCCGAAGATGAGGTAACCTATTATTCATTTCATTCGTGGTGTCATTTTCCTATCATTGTATAATGTAATGCAGCAGTACAATTATTTAATTCTAATGATATGCGTGTAGCCAATGGAAACGGAAACTCTGGAGCAACAACAACCGACTCTCGAAAGCTCAACACCTGAGGATCGAGAAGAAGTTCCAGAAACATTCCCTGGACACGAAGCTTTACCTTCGGTATGTCAAATATAAATAGAAAAAACTCACACTAAATATTTTTTTATGAAAAAATGATTTGATTACAACTCTCTCTTAATGTACATTTATAAGATTGCCATTTTTGTAACGATAACATTGGATTGAAATTAGTATCATTTTCTTTCATAGGACTGGGTACCAATTATTGCTCGAGATGGTGTGAGACAACGTCGGCAATTACAAGGTGCAACGCCAAACGGAGGCGTAACAACGTTTAGCGACGCATACCTGGGCGGATTGCCGAGCAAGCGTCGCAAGCTTATTGAACAACAAAAACCGCGATTATTAGTTAGTCCGACGCCAAATCATCACTCGACGATAGCGGCGTCCATGGAACGATTGGTCAGAGAGGGAGTCGGCCGCGCTGGCGTCGAGGAAGTCGAGGGCGCCGCCGTGGCTGTAGCGGCGGATCCTGCGGTACGACGCGCGTTCGGTCAAGCGATCAGGGATTGTTTAAACCCGTGCCGATATGGTACGCCCGACTTTCCGGATCCGTTGCGCTTCCCGAACGCGACCAAATATTTCACGGAGCAAGAACGTCCGCCGAAATAATAGCTAACAGAAAAATATAGCATCGTACTTTGATTTACGGATTACCGGATTGAAGGAGATATATTAGTCTAAAATTCGACAACGAATAGGCGGCTGTCGTCTTGAGAGAATCGACACACAAGATTCGTCTTCGTGAACATTCTAGTTGTAATTACTATTCTAAAAAAATAGTAAAAAGGGAATTATATATTGCGATTCTCTCCCGAATAAATATCTCCGACGAATCTAAAATGGCTGATCAGTACGGTGCACACAGACGTCGTACCTATTTATCTACCTACCTATCTACATATTATCCATATGCCCATATCAATGTCTCTGCTTTAATAGAATTATAATCATTACTCTTCGGCTTAAGTTTGTAATTGATAAATAAAGTAACATATTTATAGGGTGTTCTCCTTAAATCAAACTCTTCGTCAAATCTTTGCGAAGGAAAAGCCAACATTGATTCCATAAAGGAATACAGACATCCTGTATATACATAAATGTAAAAATTGTTAACTATACATCTTTATTTATGAGTTTACATATGCTAGTTAATTTTCTGTTGTCTTTTCCATTTGCAAATTTCGATTATTCCTTTTCGTTAAATTAGCCATTCCGAATTTCAAAATAGTAAACTTGGTGAACCCGAAGCAGTTGTAATAAGGAGAATAGGTCGATTTCGTTACAGATTTTTGATGATCACAATGATGAAAAATATGACAATGCAATACTTTGTTAAAACTGATGCATTGCAAATCATAATAATCTTATCAGATGTTTCGTGTAAATTTTCAATATATGATGCGATGAATAGAGGACATTTTCGGATCCGGAGTCTTTTTATGACGCGCATATTATACGTTTATTTTGCACGATGAAAATAACAAGCAAATTGATGTGTACAATGCGTGATTATGGTAACATATATCAAATAAGTTTAACCATTCTAATAATCAAACAGTTGTACGAAGAAAAAAAGAAAATAATAAAATTGTGTATCCCTTTTCCTTCGTGTTACTCTGTTCCCTCGGTTGTTAGTATATAATAAAAGCTCGTCGAATAGCAAATAATCACTTGACAGTCATTCACAATTCAAAAGACCATCATTACTAGAAATCATCATGGCTCCCATGGCAATAATAAGGATGAGTGCAGTTCAACGCTTAATTAAAAATAACGTCAAACGTCCTTTTGAAAGCTAAACATTGTGAAATGATAAAACATCGATAAATAATTATACAATAATTGTAATTTGCTAATGTTAAATATGCAAGTTTCATATCAAAGCATTTGTGAAAGAATTTATTTTTTTCCGCATTATACATATAATTAATTTATTTTTCATTAATTTTTTTTTCGTATCGTTAATTTACCGAATAATTGACGCCAATTACGGCAATAGAACATGTCGTACATTATCATCACATGTGTAACATTTATAAAAGGAAAAAATATGGAAGAGTGCCGCCAATTATACGCATGGCTGACTATCACGAGAAATCGGACTGTTCCATTCGATTCACCTCCTCCGCGCGAACTTGATACAGCCGATTAAATTTTCATAACCGCGCGCGAGCATGGAAACGAGTCGTGCAATTATCGAGATCGTAATCGGGAGAGACCGTGACGAAATATATGCTGAAAGGGAGGTGGTTCGTAATTTTTAACTCGTTTGCTTCATCGTCGTCATATCGGAGCGATATTACTCGAACGAGCTGTTTATAAATTCGATTTTGAATATCTCTCGGACTAATAAGGAAAAAAATTTATCCATTCCGCGCAATCTCGAGAGGAAAATCTAGATTTGAAAACTCTCTCATCGATAATCAGAATGTTTACAAGCGGCGATGAGAACAACGTCGGATAATTTAATTTCCACGAGAAATAACTTTATCGCGGTCACTTCAACTCTGAGAATTCTTAGATCGCTGAGATATCGGATTCCAAAGTTTCATAAGTCGTAGGTATGTGGCAGATATGTGAGGTAAGCAATCTTTAATCATCGTCGATATTATCGCGATTGAGCGATAACGCAACGATTAGATGCAAGACAACATCCGTACAGCGTAAAGCGATTTTTTACCATCGATTGTTTGCGAGTCACGTCGAGATTCTTTCCCCCGTGAATATGTATGTACATGCGCGTAATACATTTCTTTTTTTTTTTAGAGAAGAAGGCAATTGTTACATACTTAACCGAATGTTGTTTCGACTGGTCATCGCCTCTTTCCCTCTCCTCCTCTCTTCCCTTCTCCCTTCTCCCTTTCTACCGAGATACAACATCGTGGAACTATTACGAGAACCGATTTGGAAAGAAGAGGCGTCGGTATTAATTGGCGGACAAGGAATACGGTGGCGGCGGCGACGATGTTCCGTCGTCTTCTAGCCACTTCTTTGAGGACGTTTTTTCATGCTCGCCGCATGGTGACGACGAAGACGACGACGTTCTCTCATTGCAGCTCTCTTTCCGCGCTTCGAACAGAAGAGACCAACGGGAATGTAGCTCACTCTCTCTCTCTCTCTTTCTCTCTCTGTCAGAGTATATCCTCGACCGCGTATACCGCGCGTACACCACGTACCACGTATACCGCGTCCACACATACGTACACGCCGCGGTCGTCGCGGGGAAGAGCGCGCGTAGAAAGGTATAATAAAGGTAGGGTAGAGTATACCAAGTCCGCGCGGACTTGACGGTCGGCTGTCAAGCGGCGCGAGAGGGAAGCCGGCATTGGTCGGCGAGCGGCGTTCTTCCGGTCGTATTGGTCTTTTTCACCACTCGACGACGCCTCTTTATTCGGTTGAGGGCGTCGCCGTGCATTTTTATGCACGCAGGTTGGCCGCGTGGCGCCGAGCGCGGCTCTTATAGGCGCATCTCGCGAATCTCGAGACTCAGTCCGCGCGGACACCGCCGGACTGCTAGTACCGTCATCGTCGTCGCTGCTGCCGTTGCCGCTGCTACGAGGCCGAGGTTAAGACGCCTTGGCAATCAAGTAGAACCTCGGGCAAGCAAGCAGGGCCGGTTACAGCGTCGCATCGGTACACGAACACAGAGAGAGAGAGGGAGAGAGAAAAAGCGTACACGAAGGCGGCCATATTTAGAGAAGGAAATCAGCGAAGAGCATTTCGCGCCGCGTACCACCGAGCTACTTCTCTTCTCTGCCGCCTCTCCATTCCACCACACAACGACGACCACTACCACCACCTTATCGTCTCGCTCTCGTTCCCCCCAGCTTCGGTTCGATCCTCCACACCCGGGGGCTCTTTCCGCAGCCTGTCGCTCGGATGGATTTGACGGATGAAAAGCAACCGGTCGTGTTTTTCTCGCGCGCATTCTCTCCGGTAGCTTTTCCGCCGCCGATACTTCGCCGCGACGAATGTTAACGGGTAAGGGGGCGCGAAATAAGTCACGTACGTTTTTTACGTATAACGCGACGCTCCAGCGCTAATAACGAGTCGTCCCTCGTCCCGCCGCCCCCTCTTCCAAGCGAGAGAAAATGCTTACGGACCTTTTTTTCGCGCGCAAACATACACACGCGAATGTCAATGGTATATACGCGCGCGTAATCACGCACAGAGAGAGAGAGAGAGAGAGAGAGAGAGAGAGAGAGAGAGAGATGGCTCGGAGCGGAGAGCTTTCCGAGAGATTTTTTTTTTCAGTTCCAGAGTCATTGCCGTCCGTTGTCGCCGTCGGCGTCGATTCGACGAAGCTCGAGAGAGAAAGAGCTGTTCGAAAGCTTTTCTCGCGTCACATCTACACCGAGCATAACGCGATTTCTTCTTTGCGATTGCTTCTTTCCCTCCATCATGTGTTTCACAAATGCACGATTCCATCATTTTTCTAATATGCCATCCGGAGATCACGATTCTTATTTATTTCGCCGCAGACATCATTGACGTTCGACGATGTTCGTACGATTTGAATCGGCGACACTTTGGCTAACAGAATATCGTTTTAAAATTGATCAAAAAATCCGCAGTCGATAAACTGTGGAAGACGCATTCTTACTCACATACGCATTTAGAAATGATAAATACCCGGTACGGAAAACTGGAGACGAAAGGAAGAAAGCTCCATCGATCGATCAAAGCTCGCTCATGCGATTCGAATAGGGAAAATAATTTTAGAAACGAGAGCGTTTGAAAAGCGACAAACCGGAAATATCGTCGAGAGAACGCTCGACGAGTTACATCTCGCGTTCGCACGCGTATGCGTCGCGACGGCTCGGGTATCGCGCGCCGATTTACGACCGAGCCAATCGGCAATCGTTACAAACACGCTTGGCAAGAATAATACCAATTAAACACGTTTTTCGACGAGTCAACTGCACGTCGCGCGATCGCGCGTATCCGGTTCGTCGACGAGAGCGACAAAGTTTTTCAGCTCGAAATATTTTCCAGAGCGCATTGTGCGTCAGCCAAACGGACAAGCGCATCATCATCGAAACCGAATTTGCACACGAGTGACAAAATATCTTTTTAATATTTTTATTACACATACGTTGTATAAAATATATGTATTATCCCTGAAAATTTACCCCTTAAAAAAAAAAAAGCGCCAAGTACACGCGTCAATTGTGAAAAATAGTTACATGTATTTACAGAAGTGTTATTTTAAATCGTATAAAAAAACTGTTCTATAAATTAATTTAATTGAAGTAAAATATATCCTACAAAAATAATGTGATAGCATCAAAAAATATCAAGATTAAAAAATAGTTAAAATAATTTGCAGAACAGTTTTTTTATGATTTAAAATAATATTATTTTGTGTTAATTAAAATAATAATATTTTATAAATATATGTAATATAAACTTTTTCATGATTGCGCATGTACTTGGCGCTTTCTTTCTTTAAAAAATTAAGATTTTAGGGATTATATATTTAATTTTATTTGACTTTCTCTCTCTCTCTCTCTTTCGAAGACGTTTGATTAACAGCTGATTCTAAAGAAGAATTCTGTTTTATTTACAATCTCTTTTTCTCTCTCTGTTTGTTCAGTATCACAAATAATAGTGATGCAGTTAATTCCCGATAATTGTTGCAAAAGCCCGTATTGTGATACTTGTAGCGAGTGATCGTAAGATCTCGATAGCAATGTGTATGATCGATACTAAAGTCTGAAAGTGAATATTGACCGATAAAGGATATCGATAAGATCGAAAAACAAGAATGAGACACGTTCTTATCCCTACAAAAATAATCCGAATAAGTAAAGATTGAACACGTTTCGAGCACGTACATATCGAGAATACTATATCACTGGATCTTAATCCGTTTACAAAATATTATACTTAATATTGTGCGCGGATGTTGCGCAATATGCTTTTACAAGATAACGCTAGCGATAAATAAAAATTGGTAAGCTTGCGCGAAGGCAGTTCTGGACCCGCTCTCAAGAGTCAGCGAGATATGAGTATTATCAGTCACTTATGTTGCTCTCCGCGCATATGCGTTATCTTTTTAAGTCATACGATTCTTTTGAAGCTTCGTCCGAGCGAAACGCTGATAATATTCGCGAGATAGAAAAAGGACAGTATATTATTGCCTGTCAAACGAAATGTAAATGTATCAATTTTTATTTTGTATTCCAAGATATTAATTTTTTAATATTTTATAGAATTCTAACACGTGTATCCTAAACCTAAACGATCCCTAAATTTTCGAGTTCTTTTCGCTTTCGTATTTGTTCCTTCTCGAATATCCCCCGCTTTTTACCTTCCATTTTCCTAGCTTCTATCTCTCTCTCTTTTTCATATAATATATTATATATCTCATAAAAAATGATCATTGCTTCATGGTATATATGAACATTTCACACTGTCAGAGGTCTAAGCTCTCAGAATTCCCTGCCTGTTACGGATACTCTGAAAAGTTCTTGTCTCGACTCTTAGTAGATAAAAGACGTATGCGGCACGTGGAACGATAATGATGTCTTTTTCTTCTATTTCAATACAGATATCTGGTCCTTTTTAAGACGCAAATCGTTTCTTTTTTGCATCCTTTACTTTCCAATACGCAATACATCCTTGAATTATTTTCCTCATTATTCAAAAAGATCTCTTTTTGAAGTTGTTCGATTACGAGTTGAAGGATTCTCTTTGAACACGATTTATCATAATTCATAAATTATTAGCTCCCTTCGACGATTTTCCTCGTAATTCTTCATATTTCTCGCGCTGGATTAAAACAAGCGGATAATCGAGAGAGATTCGTTTGAACTTCTAATCACATGGTCTCAATCTCTATACTCTATAGAATATTTTCGGGATATTTTTTTTTACGGTAGGTCTGTGACGAAGCACGTGGAGAATATCCCGGGGCGACACCTAGCGTCCGGAAGGTGGCGGGACGAACGCTTCTTGGCGATTGGCAGCGACGACGACGGCGGCAGTTCATCAGTTGACACACACGCGCCGTTGGATGTGGATCGCTTCGCGCAACTATTATTGTATCAGCTGTGTAACGTGTCTTTCGACGATGCGCGATTCACAAATATTTTACATATGTGTGATATTGCATAACGGGTGTTCGTACGAATCGTCATTGTGAATTAAAATTTAATTCCATAGTGTGTGATGAACGTGTGTTAATACCTCGCTGTTTTTTTTACCTCGCGCGGCTGTGATGAGTAACGGTGAGAATATCGTTTCCTGGTTTCTGGACGAAGTGCGGTAGTGACATAGTAGCAAAACTTTTGGAATAATATGTATTCTAGTGCCGGTATCAACGCGGCAGCGGTAGCCGTGGCAGCAGCTCGACATCCGGTACGAATCCAAATTTTTTTTCCATTTTTTACGAATAATATCATTGGATGTGAAAATAAGAACGGGATCGTTTCCCCTGATGATTCTCCAAAATGCGTTTGGAGTCGCAAGATTCCTTTCCTAGAACATGAACACATTATTCTCGTTTCGATTGCCTTACCAAGCGCACTGCCTTTGAACGGAAGCGGATTTCAATATTCAATCGATCTTTCTTTTATAAAAATATCGAGATATTATTAGCTTTTGAATTATAAAAAATTAAAGTAATGGTAATGTAAAGTTTGTTGAAAATTAAATTTTAGAGAATCCAATAGATAATAAATATTTTTTAATTTACATTGGAAAGAATTTTAATTCGAGAGCTTCCTAATTACAATATATATATATATATATATATATATATATATATATAGTGTTGAAAATTAAAAAGAATTGTGATAATTTTTAACATTAACAAAAAGTTGATTTAAAACTGAGCAAAGTATTGACAGAAAATGCATTTAAGATTTTTAAGATATCGAAGGTTTTTTCAAAATGGCATCTTACAATTCATGTAATTTATAACGGTTATACACAAGAAGAAATAACGAATTAAACGGAAAATAAATAAATCATTTGTCTAAGGAAAAAAAAATTTATAGCGGATAATAAATATAAGCTGTAGATATATTTTCTAGATAGTAAAACAAATCGATCAGTCACGGTTGAACATAGTCTGGTCATTGTCCTATTTTGTCGTATTGAATTGGAGTGAAAACTTTCCTTTGTGATTATGATACTTATTTGTAAAGAGCTTTTATTTCTTTGTGCGTATATTTTTTGGAGATACATTCAAAATTAAATTTTACGGATGTATCTTAACACTGTAAAAATATCTTTTCTTATTTTTTCATGTTTTATGTTTCTATTATATATCCATTCATTCTGATGCACTTTATACCTTTAGACTTGAGGAAAATTAATCTTTCTATAATAATTAATCATAAAGAAAATTGTGTTTTTTACTTACCTTGTCTTGTGTCTATAAACTGCGCTAACTTTGAAGTTAATCGACCGATATTTACTCACCACATATATAGTTATTATCAGATACACATCGCTCGTGCCTATGAATCGCATTATTTCTTCGCTGTCAACGTCGCTCTCGCAGAGTAACGAGATAATTAAAAAGTAGCGGCGGCGAATTAACGTTTTCCAAGCTGGCGCGCGAAGCTTAAGCCACAATAAATTCTTTCCGGCGATTATTTATTTTCCTCCCGATTCTCCCCCATCTCTCTAATGCTTAATAGTCCCGCGTTCACGCACGCACGCACGCACGCACGCACGCACGCACGTATAGGTCTCCGCGCTAAATATCTGTACGCAACCGTGTATAAATACGTACCGAATGAAATTGACCCACACGCGTTATACAAGGGGCGGGGGCGTAAAAGGAGGAGTGAGGGGAAGGGCGAAACGCGCGCGCGAACAGAGCCGAGCGCGACGACGGAAAAATATTTGGCTGCCGAGCAAATTTTCATTCGACTGTAAACACCCGGCGAGCCGAAGCGGAAATGCTCGTACGCAAACGACGAAAATAAATCTATATATCGCGACGCGCGGGGTGGCGAGGTGAGGGGGAGGGGGGAGGGGAGAGCCGAAGCCGCCTCCGCCCCCGGTATCCGCAATTACGTTATATCTGTAGCTATACCATCGGGCGCGCACAACGATTAACCGCGCGCCTTCCCCTCCTCCCGCCGCTCTTCCCTGCCGTCCGGTGGAGCGAAAAAAAAAAGTCAAACGAAAAAGTGGGAAAAATAGATACACACACGGAAAAAAAAAAGCCACGTCGCGTAAAAATGGATTTGCTCTCTCGTTGCTGTCGCGCGGCGATAACGAACCGCCCTGGAAGATTTCCAAAGCGGGCGCACCGATATCCGAGACTCCGCAACAGATTTCCCTACATCGAGAAATTTCACTCAAATAAAACGTTAACCTTATTCTCTCGTCGTCTCTGAAAGTACATATTAGCATTAACGGCGAGGCGACTGAGCTTTGCTTCTCGGATGAGACTCTTGAGAGAAAAGATGGGATTATTCGCGGATGATTGGTCAATTTAAACAATAATGTCTATTTATATATTTTCTTATGCGCATTAAAGATATAAAAAAGAAAAAGTAAAAGATATATCTACTCATATTTCTTTTTCATTCGTGCCATTTTTGTTTGTACTAAATGCTTTCACAAACGCGCGCGTGTGGTGATAATCTCATTAGTGTTCCGCCAACGACGACACGGACCGATCTCCCGTTGTAATTATTTCCCAGCGTGACGCGAGAAGGAAGAGACGGGAACAAAATTGAAATCGAGACGAGAAAGAGAGAGAGGGAGAGAGAGAGAGAGAGAGAGAGAGAGATAGGGAAAGGGAGAGAGAGAGAGAGAGATGGCGAAATGATATCGCTCGCGCACCACGAAATTTGCGGGCCGCGCGGGCTCGCGCGCACTTCCGCAAAACCGCAATATGCATTGGTAATTACACCGCGATGAATTACACCGCGGAATGAGCGAAGCCTGTTACGTGCAATTGGCGCGAGCATTATAAATCTCGTCACGTGCAAACAGTTGGCCACCTCGTCTCTCCGATCTCTTTCTTTCATTAACATTCGTCCGACGAAAATCTTAGACGAGGCGAGCGACGAAACTTCCGCAAACGAGACTCGACATGCGTCATATTTTTTTTTTTTAACGCGACCCACATTCTACGACTTTAATCTATTATTACGCGCAGTGACGCGCAACGTGGACACTCAATTAAATCTCGACGATACGCTTTCAATTTTCCAAAGAATGTCGTCGTTATGTATGTAAGCCATGCCCAAGATCGAGTCACGTATTTATATGACAGTGACAAATTTACTAATTATCGGGAAACGGTCGCGACCGACGCTCTCGATTAATTCGCGTCACGTGATCTGAATCGCGAAGGGACGAAAATAGAGGTTAACGGTAATGTAAGTTACTTATCTCTGTCGCAGTCAAACTATCGAACGACTCGGCGCTTTTGAATGTCGACGTCCTCACCGACGCTTTCGATCTGTGGCGACGATTGCTGTCCCTTCTTAGCATCGTTGTCGACGTCGTCGTCGTCGTCGTCGTCGTCGTCGTTGACGCTCCGGTGCTTGACCGAATTGACACAGGCGGTGGTTATTGGCACTCTGCAGGGCCGCCAGGGCTGTTTACGTACAAGCTGTACAAATATTATTTCCGGGCAAACCAGCCCGTCGATCATTACGAAACCCCAGGCGGAAAGTTTCAACGGATACCCCTCGTCCGGTTCCCTCGCCCTCTCCCTTTTGTACACACACATACATACATACGCGCGCGCGTATACAAACAGAATTCTTATTGTAACGTTGAGTCCTTTAAACCGACTGTCTTATGTCCCATGGAACGACTGGCTCTTAGAAATTAGATCTATTGCCTAGATTGACTCGAGGACTTTCGAGGTTTTGTATTTAGAAATATATCTATATATCTTATTGATCTTTGTCAAGCCGATTAATACGTTCGTACACATACCCCGCGATAAAGAGATAACACATATCCCACAATATATCATTAGTTGATATAAATTTGATAAAGGAGTAACATTCATGGCTCGACACGTTTGCCATACGTGTTACGTACTAATTTTAAATAATAAATTAAATCTGCTTGTGTTTTGGCAGTTGTTTATAAGTTCGAGTCCTGAGCTCGAAATAAATATAAACAGTAGCGATAATTATATAATAATATCAAAAATGTTTTGCTTTCGATAAAAAATTATTTAGCTATTCGAAACATGTCTAGTATGTTATTTTGTATTTAATCTTACATTCGTATTTCATACACGTATGATGCTATAAATAGAGATAAATTGAAAACCATATGAATGCACGTATAAAATATAAGAGATAAAATTCCTAGCCCGGTTTTAAATTGTTCATTCATCGAAATTATTAATGCTGACGTTACAATGTATTTTGAAATGGAAAATAAATAGGACTTTACGAAAAAAATACATATCTAGGAGTAACGTCAAATTCGTCTTCTAAAAAGATATGACAGCTGACGTATAAACATACAATGTACAAATTATTTACCAAAGCAAATATTTAAAAATTAAACACATAATCATTATTAAACATAAAGAAGCTCGTTTATAGTTTTTACACAATCCGACATAAAAAAGAAAAATAATATGAAATTTTTTCGATGAAAATAATTTAACGCTGATAGACAATATGTAAATTATGTTATTTTCATAATTTGTGAATAAAAAGATATATTAAAATAATAGAAATTCTTAATAAATTTATATTCTTAATAATTTTAATAAAAATTCTTAATAAACAATTTATCTTTCAACAAAATATAATATACATATGCAGGCATATCTCACGTACGCACAGATACATACAAAGTTGTATAGCGATCCTTTCAAATATAAAAAGAAATTAAATGTTTTAATGCTTAGAGTCGTATAAGATCTGAATATAATCGAAAACTGTTGAAAGAGAGAATTAGCAAAAAACTGTCTATGCAAAAAGAAGACAGTTTTAATATAATCCTGTTTTTATATCTACCTCTCCATTTTACAATATATATCACGTCAAGTTTTTTGTCATATCTTTTTTATGCCTGTTATTTTTACTACCTTGCTATCTAGCTCCTATCGAGATGTAATAAAATTTCTCTTTCTCTCATCATCGAGTTTATGATTAATTAGTATAACAGAGCGGAGGAATTTCTCGAGTACGCCAAGATTTCTATCGTCGAAGACGAGCATTGTGATCCCGCGAAGGTGCATTTAGTTATTTAATTAATCGTCGCTAATCAATCTGAAAGAACGTCTCCCTGATCGAGATCGTAATTCATGATTTAATTGACGACATCTTCCAATTTAAGACCTAGAGTCATCAGATAAAAAGTAATAAATGCTCGCCCGACTGTTCAAACCACTCTCTCACTGATGAGTTTTCTGAAATGTATTTTAGTTGGAAAATATTGACATTAGACTATGTGTGTAGCGATTCGTAAACATAATTAGATGATGACGACACGGTAAATAAGAAACGTTCCAGTACACGCGATGCACGTGTAAATGATGCAAAATCGGACTGATGTTAATTGCGACCGTTAATTTAGTCATAAAATTATATATTTAGATCATCGCTTTATCTCGGAAAGTTTCCCTTTCTTTCATTAATCTTAAATACATAATTAAAAAAAAATCTTACATTAACGTAATAACATGAATTGTAAACAGTTGTAAGGAGAAACTTGACGATAAAAAAAAAAAAAATAATTACGATCGAGCACGAGGAACGCTGCAAACTGAATTGCGAAAATTTCGCCTCGAGAATTAGCGATTTTTTGCTAAGAGGAGATTGACCTTGTCGCGCGAGCGTTACTAACGTTGCATCGGCTGCCGTCTCACACGAAAAGAAAAGGAAAAGAAAAAGAATTGCAACCGTGTGTATACGCACATGTGACGCGCGACTTGACACGTGTAACTTCGGCGGGTCGGGCGAGCGCGCGCACGCGCTTTATATCCCGTGTGCACTGTTCACAATAATGAGGAGTTTGCACAGACCGGGATCCCGACGTTCTTCAAACAGCGAGAGCAACGACAAACAGCCCTATATGGACGGATGGACAAACACGATGTATGCGTTCGTGTTCGTGCTCAGCTCGCTCGCTCGCTCACTCACTCACTCACTCACTCACTCGCTCGCTCGTTCGCTCGTTCGTTCGCGTCCACGTCGTCGGATCGGCGCTAACCTGATGCGAACGCGACGCCGAGTACCTTTACCTCTACGAGAGAGCGAACCGAGGCTCTCTTTACCCTTCTCGCCGCCGCTGCGGAAACTATCGACCATCACCCTCGCTCAACAAGCACCATAAGCGATATGCTGGCTAACATTTGCCGGGCTAAGCACACAAATACGATACAGTGATGTTTGCCCGGCATACCAGTGGTGCTTGATCGTGTCACCGGATACCATCGGCAATGCCGCTTTTATAACGGGTTCATTCTCGTCTCGGGGATCGCGGAGAAGATTTATGAATTTTCGGACGGAGATGATACGCGATGCGATATTACGAGACCGCTAAATCTTCACAAGTAGGAAAGAGAGAGAGAGAGAGAGAGAGAGAGAGAGAGAGGGGGGAGAAACGCATCGAGCACGGCAACGTGCGGCATGTGCCGTCCTGGCGCATCCTGGCGTGACGGTCGGGTCAGCTGGTCGGTGGTTTGCGAACTATCTCAATTTGCCTAAGCCGCAACCACGGCGACCGCGAAAACCGCAACTTCCCTCGTCGTGGCCACCTTTGGCCGCCTCGCACTCTCCCTTCCTCCTGTCCGCAATTCCTCTCTTCCTCTTGCCGCAACCTCCATCCGACTATCCGTTTCCTCTCCGTTTACCTATATATATATATATATATATATATATATATATATATATATATATATATATATATCTTCCTTTCTTCTCACGCTCGCGCCTATTGTTGTTATTTTCTCGAAACCGGCACATTCTTTACTCTCGCGGGTTTCAAGAATTTAACGAGCAACTTGATCGTGCAACTTTCGACCGCGCGCTAGGTAGCTGAAACGGAAAAGGTCGAGCGTCTTTGACTTCTTTTTTCTCCGAGTAGCGAATCGTTGTTTTAGAATCAAGTATTCATTCATTGTGTTAAGTTCAACGTATGTCATTAGCTCGGATGAAGAAGTCGTACGATGTTAACCTCACGTGGCGTGTAGACAAATATCACATCGCTCGCCGTGATGTAATTTACGGATTCGCCGAAGGACACGGATGTGCGCATATACATATCGTCATTAACGATATACATATATTTATGTGCATATATACACACACATGCGATCGCGTGCGCGTGTATTCGTACACGACGAAGTGCAGGCTCATAGTTTCGGTTGTAGCGTGTAATCCTCGCGGACACCGCAAACATGTAATTAACACTTGCTCTCTCATGCGCGCGCGCGCGCAGAGTGAGAGAGAGAGAGAGGGAGGGAGAAAGAGTCGTTGTTGCAGCATGGCTCACATGGGCTGAGAGATCGCAACCGACAATTGCCGAACGGGGCCTCGGCCTCGTGTAATCGCATATGCACGTGTCTCGTTGTGTGCGTCTACATCTACCACCGTCCACCCTCGCCCCCTCCCCTTCAATCTATCGTGGACCTCGTATCACTTTCGCTCGCACCCCTGCCCTTTCGCGGTCGAACAGCTGTACGGAGTTAATTATTCAGGACGAGAGGACGTAGATCTCGAGAGCTAGCCACGCGCGAATCGATCCGCCGGCGTTTCTGGGACACGATCAATATATCTATATGTATATATTGCTAGATCAAGTTCGCGACTAACAGAGGATTCTGTCTTTCTTTGTCCGCAGGGTCCGCCGCAGCCTGGTCAATCGTACAAGTGCACGATCAGCGAGTCCTGTGACAGGATCAAGGAGGAATTCAATTTCTTGCAAACGCAATATCACGCGTGAGTATTGGACGTTCTTATCGTAATCTTATCGGTCTCGGGAAATTGTCTGTCATCACTCGGGAAAAAGGTACACGGAGCATATTTTCCTATTCGCGCGCCGCGAGTTCATTCTCTTTTTCCCTCTTGTTTTCCTTCTATTTTCCAACGACGCGGAAGCGCGCGTAAGGATGTAGCGAGTCGTATCGCGCGAGAAAAAAAAAAAGGTCTGGGAACAAGCGCAGCTGCACGCCATCCTATACAACGTGGTTGTGCGCCGGATACGTAATGGCTGCTCGCGAATATACGAACTCGGGCTTCGAGTTTCACGAATACCGGCAAGACGGGTCTTGCATTTTTCAGCAGCAGCAGCTCGCGGATCGAAACTTTTCTCGTTGCTCGACGCGGACTTCTTTCTCTTATTCTTTTTTTTTTCTTTCTTTTTTTTTTTCGTACGCGAAACATATTCCATTCGTAAAGAGTACGCGGTTTTCGCGATTCGCAGTTTTCCTCTCTTACTTTGGATTCTCTCTGTTTCGCCAGCTTATTCAATGCATGTCTCTCCTCGACTCGACTGTTTTTCACATGCGTTTCACGACACGTTTCTTCTTCTTTCTTTCCGCAGGTTGAAGCTAGAGTGCGAGAAACTGGCCACCGAGAAGATCGAGATTCAGCGACACTACGTGATGGTGAGTACGATCATTGCTATGTCGTAAAGTTAGTCGTGTCGGTTAGATGTAACGTTTTCCTCGATTGCCTCTGTGTTTCCTTCCTTTCTCTCTCTCTCTCTCTCTCTCTCTCTCTCTCTCTCTCTCTCTCTCTCTCTCTCTCTCTCTCTCTCTCTCTCCGTTTCTCTCCCCGTCTTCCAGAATAATCATGCTCGCTCGACCGCTAAACCGCCTCGGCTTCTTAGCATTAATTGCATCCTCCAATCGAGGGCCGGGACTGAGCCTTACATTAGCTTGTTGCGCGTAGCATAGTCGGATAATACATATATTCATATATATATATATATATATATATATATATATATATATATATATATGCATGCGTATGTGCGCATCTACTGTGCATAGCTAATGACTCTAAAAGCCAGTGGCTCTCATCGAGTTAGGCTACAACGCGCTGCCTCGCACGTCTAATGACGAAGTATGTAATACGCTTGTGAGGTCGCGACAGCAGTCTACGGCTCATTAATATTCGAGCATCTCCTCTCCTCGTCATCGGTTCACTATCAAGTGGATCATCCTCTACGACACGACAGGCAAAAAAAGCAAGCATACCGCAACGCAGTTATTTATGAATTTCCGAGTGCCGTGAGAGAGAAATATATCGTATCTTTTCGTTTTCGCAGCAGTTTGTTTTTTTTTTCTCGCGACGGAAGTGTGAAAAAAATATGAGCGCATTAAAGAAGTCAAATTTAAATTTAATGTTTAAATAAATTAATATTTTGATAATAGAAGTGTGTGTGTGTGTGTGTGTGTGCTCTTTCTAGCTGCATTTATTTAAATTGACAGCAGTTTCGAAATTGTGTAGCGACGTCTAAAATCTTTCCATATTACGTTGCGTTATTCTTTTAATTAATCTCTTTATTGAACGCCGACCAACGAGCAACGTGATAATTAAATCGAAAGCGCGCAAATTTTATGTCCGTAGCCGTCGACTCATTATGGTTTTAATTCGCCGTCACGTTTTCTCATCGACCTAATCGACGTTGAGGCGCGAGTCACTAGTTTAAACGCAATTAATCTCTGCTTAGTCCATTTGATACGCGAATACTTTTTCCTCTTCTCGATAGCCGCCGTTATCTTCTCGTTAAGGACACGTTAAAAACATTGTTGCATCATCCACTATAAAGAAGGTTATTGCTGCCGGCGAAAGAGTACGTCATTCTGCCGACCAATCTCAACAATCTCCGTTATCGTGCACTTCATCCCCCAGATACTCGTTTCCAGCATCCACCCTCTCCTCTTCTCCGCCTCCTCGCTGTATCTATCTCCTGGATGAAATAACTTACTTACGGCGCAATTAATTCGCTCGTGTAATTACCGGACTAATGGCTCGTAAAATTAAGAACCAGTAACGCGGCCAATGCGCGTTTACATGCATTCATCTCCTCGTCTCGTATTACTCACGGACTCCCGCGTGCGCTCTCTCTCTCTCTCTCTCTCTCTCTTTCTCTTTCTGCATCTGCAACTGCAACCGGCCTCTCAAGTACATTCCGCCGGTAGTTCTCGAGTGCATTATCGCGATTAACGATAATTAATAACGCGTTATCGCGCGTGATTGAAACCGCGTCGGTGTAACGCTCGCTGGGCCGGGAAATCTCTCTGCGATTAAATCGCCATTCTCGGAAAAATTATCCCCATTTCTGATAAAATATTGTAAATCGCACATTGATACATCTGGATTAATTAATGAAATATATCATAAGAAATTTTTCTGTTGCAGTATTACGAGATGTCGTACGGCCTGAATGTCGAGATGCACAAGCATGTGAGTCTGAATGTGAGAATTTTCATTTCGCTTTGATACTATTTCGTCGCCAACAAAGCTTTTCATTTTTCTAAACGTGAATGTTTTTTTAAATATATTTTCTCTTATTTCTACATGCCTCGATATATTATATTAATACATTCTTGTTATGCGGGTTATACGCTTATTATTAAAAATTGCATGCACGCATCTCTATATTTTCTGCATTATTATCTATATTTTATGTATTATTAAGTATATTTCATTCTTTCATCATGTATGGCAATTTTTTTCAATTCTATTTTTTAACTATATTCTATTATTACATTATGCTTCATTTACAGATTCTGTGCGCTATATTTTTCAATTCTATTTATCTTTCGCTAATAATACATTTATAAGTTTTTTCCTATATACTCGGATACTTTTTTCTATATGCTAGAATAAGATAAATTTATCTATTTATCTATTACTCCACGTCTGGCGGAGATTGCCGTTGCACTTCTTGGCCAGGTTCAAAGAACCGCGAAGGTATCTCAAAATTCTCATGGCGAACTGTCGAATTGTCGTCGCGTCGCTGGGAGGGGGCTTGGCTTCGTAAATACGTCTCATTATTCCTTCATCTTATGCTTCGCGTCGCTCGCGGATGCTTTATTCTCGGAATGTACGCGCGCGCGCGCATACACGGTACCTAAGCATCGGCCTGAAGACGATGTGCGCGACGACGCGACGAAAATAGAGGAACGGACGTCTTGTTGACAGCAGATCGTCCCCCGGTCAGAGAAATATGTAGCCAGCCTCGCTCGTTACTCGCGCGTTTAAGGCGACGAGGCGTTAGGCGGTCGTCGCCGTCGTCATTCGACTCGCGCTTTCATTACTCACTCGGGACAGCGTTTCTCCATTCGGGATGTAGCCGGGGGGAAGCTGAGGCTGGACCTAAACTATTACTCGCGCGCGATGTGTTCAACATTCTATCTGGTTTCCGAGAATTCTAATCCGTTTGTCGAGCCCAACGGCTAAACACATTCTCGATACATCAAAGATATTCGAGAGCCGGAGAGAAAATCTCTTTACACGTGTATTTATTTTTATCAATCCTAAACATTCCAGTGTGTGTGCTTTAAAAATAGAAAAATATTAAGTTTTATATTAGATTATTATTGCTCTAACGCACATATTAAAAAATATGTATATATTATATTAAATTATATTTACATACATTTTTTTTTAATATGTTATAACTAATTATTTCATATCTTATTGCACTTTTATATCATGGAGATGTGTATTTTACATTTGTAGATGGAGATATCAAAGAGACTGAACGGTCTTATCGCCCAAATTCTACCATTTCTCTCTCAAGAACATCAACAGCAAGTCGCGACTGCCGTTGAAAGGGCAAAGCAGATTACGGTGACTGAATTAAATAACATTGTAGGAGTAAGTACATGAGTGTAAAGCAAGCGGAAGAAAGAGAAAGAGAGTGCGCGGACAGAGTTCCTAAATATTTTTTAAATTTTCCAATGCAAAAGCAATTTGTCGGATATCTTTTTATTTCGGTGATTATTTCATAACTGTTAATATTTTTCACGGCTTCTATGGCTGGGGACTCTTCTTCATTTCGCAGTGCGAGTCCGATATTGGAACGACGATAAGCGCAACGCGCTTGCGTACGCGATCGAAACGCGAGATTGGCATTCAATAGACGTGTCGCGTATAATTGAGTTCCGAGTTGATTCTCACGCGCATGATTTGAATAACTTCTCAACCTCGTGGCCTCGTTGCTATCGTCCAAGCAAACGTTCGCGTTGAAAAAAAAAGAACTGATATTTAATCTCGAAACGCATTGTGCAAGCCAATCAATGTATAATCAAAACTCTCATTAAGTCACAAGGCAGAATTACGTTTCTTTTTTGACATCGTCAAAAGCATTTATTTTACAATTCTAATATAATGTTCGTTGCATTTATGTATATGTTGACCTATATTTTAACATATCTTTATTCATATATTTTTAGCAAAGCATTTACATACTTCGATAAAGTAAAGCGAAAACATTTTTTACCTTCTCGTGGTTTCACGGATATACTTAATCAAAGTCGTCTTTCATGGCAGAGTGAAAGCGCAAAAGAGTAATCGCTCGGACAAGGTCATTGCGACGCAAACCGCAATCTCGCCAATCTGTCATTACGCGACGCGCGTCGCTGTTACGCAAAATATAATTAGCAGTGCTAGTGTGTTGTGGGCTGTCGAGAAGGGTTCGTGACGAAGGGATTCGTACGACGGGGAAAGTACGGGATGGCGTGGTGGTGGGGTACGTAAAACGCGGTGGGAAAGGGTGCGGCGCCGACCGAAGGGACAATGAAGGCAAATAGACAGAAGCGCTAACCCTCATGAATATGTATTATTCGGTAAACAGAGGTTGAATCAATATTTCGTTTAATAACACCGCGCGAGGAACGTATAGTCCTCCAACCCCCTCATTTCCCTCCATCCCTCCCTTTCATCTTCCTCCCGCTCCCGCCCTGAGGCAAAACGCGATGATGATGGCGTGATTCCGATCCTCTCTTCCCGCTATTTTCTCCGCTCCTCCCCCCCTCGCCCCCCCCCCTCCTCCTCCATCGCTTCGCCACACGTTGCGCGTATTATTCACGGCGCGTTAAACCTCGTTTGGGACTATTACGTTTCATTTCACGCGCCGGGAACGAACACCGCGATTTTCGACGTGTATCTTGTCCGCGAGAGTCGCGCGATTTTTCGATGTTGCGATCGCAGAGATAACACGCGAGGTTTTTTTCTCTGTTGTATGGACGGAATAAAATACTTTTTAAAATATTATCTATATATTTTTGTGAAAATAAATATAGCAATATTTATTATATTTTAAAGTCTTAAACTTATATTTTAAAGTCTCTGGACTTTTCCTCTCTCTCGCTCTCTTTCTATTTTCTTTCATTTAATAATACATTATCGTGCGCGCTCATAATGAAGTTCTTCGAGCTAAATTTGATAGCACATTGTCAGTATTAATTTATCTTCTAGTGAGCCTTTACCATACAACAAAACCACACAACATATATATACACACACACGATCGATTTATGGATGTTATTTTACGTACGCGGTTACAGCAACAGAGGCAAGACATACCGCGGATTCTTCAGCAAATGCACGCTCAGCAACTACCACCGGCGGCGGCGATAGCCGCTCATCCGGGTCTACCTGGACTTCCCGGATTGGGGCCAGCTGGCGGGCTTCCGGTGCCGACTTCCGCGTCCGCGGCTTTGCTCGGCCTCGGCCTGACACCCGGGGCGGTCGCCGCGAACCCAGGCGCGACCGCCGCCGCGCATTCCCTGTCAATGCTTGGCAAGCAGGATATCCATCGCGGTCAGCCGGATGATCTCAAGAGCAATGGCGGTAAGTCTCGACTCTGTTCTGACCATATCTATATTCGATATCTATCTACGCAGCCGCACTGTGATTGCGTATCGTGATTGCATATCACAAAAGTCTCAACTTTTATTTCTAATTATTTTACAAAATTCGCGGTTGTTACTCAATATTATTAGATACTATTTATAGTTTTCTGCGATTAGAAAAAAATATATGATATCTCGCATTAATTTCATTTCGCTTAAGAAATCGAGTATCAACCAGATTATTTATGTATTTTTGTCTTTCGCGATTTATAAATAGAAAAATCTAAAAAGAATAACAAGAACTTGGGATTGTAATTAGCAGCGCAGAATTTATTTTCTTTATTTTATTCTCCTAATTTATTTTGTGAAATTTATATCAGTACATACATTACGAATTTATATGTATATTTATATGTATATTCCGGTACTATGAAAATTTTTGATACAACGATATTTGATATTTATACATAATACCGATATTTTTAAAGGTCTTTTTTAGTACAACAATTTTTTTGCAACAGTAGAGGAGTATACACGCGAAATATAAAACCGGTACCGAAATTATTTTCGTAAAGTTCTGCGATTTTTAACGTATATTCATACACGAGAGCGAGCTGTCCACCAATCGTTATAGAATCGCGAAGATCGGCGAAGGTGTAAAGAAAAAAAAAAAAACATACATATATAGTCAATTCTCGATGATCCCTCTCTCCCTTTTCCTCACCCGGAAAAATCCGGGAAATGTTCAAAGCGCTTTATTACGGATATCCGCTTTCGACAGAGCGGGCGTGTTTGCGTCACCCTGTTAAGCGGACGCGCTAACGGCGGTTTTCAGCGAAAAGCGCACATAAATATGCATGAAGATCATTTATATGGGCACTTCCCTCCCTCCTCTAGATAGATAGCTACTGACCGCCGTTTTACGACGCGGCTCGTTATTAACGGTTTATCGATGCGCGATACTTGATATTAGATCGTTCCCAATATTCCCGCGCGATTTGCGTATCTTATTGTTCTTTTAGATTTTTAGACATATACTAATATGTATACTAATTCTCCGAAGAGTTTTGAATTAATTTTTTCAATTAAAATATTTATTATTAGATAGAAAAGGGGAAAAGGGAGGAGGAGATTCTAATTAGTGGTGTGGTATATTTATGCGGAGAAATCTATGTTTAAATAAACTAATTAAATTTGCAGCGAACATTACACTATGTGCTTTTGTTTTCTTTCAGGTCTAAGCTCGACGGAGGAGAGACACGTGAGTAGCATATTTTCCCATTTTATCACAATGTGAATTATTTAACTTGCACTGTGGCAACATTATGAATTTCAATGAGATTACGAATGTGAACGATTCTTATATTAGTAGCGTAAATGATCATTTAGATATTATTCCTTATTTGTTTATGTTTGTAATGTACAATAGTTAGCTAAAATATGTTTACGCACACACACACACACACACACACACACACACACACACACACACACACACACACACACACACACACATATATATAGATGTTTCGTATACATATACGCGTACATTGTATAGCGAAATATATTACTTTTACGAAATGCAGTAAGAAGTTTTTACGAATGTTTCGTTCACTTTAAAAAGATCCGGAGACTTTGAAGGCATCTTCTTCACATGTCTCTCACAGTCGAGAATAGAATTTATTTTACAGCGCTACAATATACATATACATGCATAAATAAAAATACGAATTTATTGCATTTGATGTAAATGAAAATTGAATGATTTTAATTTAAAAAACTCACAATTATGTAAATATATATTATACATTCTATATATGTAGAAAATTGTGGAATAATACAGCAAAATATTAAAATAGTAATTATACTATATATATAATATAATTCACATCAAATATAATAAGTTTATATTTTTATTTATGCGCGTGAATAAATAAATTGCGCTAAAGGATAAATCCTATTGTATAATCGAAAGAGTGAGGTGTGGAAAGGCCTTACAAAATCTTCTAAAAGTTGATGGAACACAATGACTATGCTGCGCTTTGTGAAAGTAATATATTTTGTTATTCGATGTACATATATATATATGAAACGCGTACGGCTTCTACAATGTACAATGCACTCAACCGAGTGGCACTTATTGCGGCCTCGTGTATTACACGCACATTACGCGCGCGTAACTTGACTCGCACGCGCGTCAAGAGTGCAACGAGCGCTGCTCCAACGTACCTAACGCGTATGAGTGCGTGTGCTGCATATTACAATTTATATTTTTTATGCGCCTAAGGGCGCGAGGAGAGGTGTGTAAAATGGCGAAAATATAGAAGGCAAAGAATGGCAGTGCGTATTATTTTGCTACCGAGTTATTTGCTATACCGCGTTATTAAAAGTAATTTTTATTTCTTTCTTTAATCGCGATTTTACTGGAGAAATAAATTCCTATTTCGTTTATATTATAATTATATAATTAATTGTCGTAAAAAAATAAAACAGTGAGATACGATAAGATTTTTCACCTGTAAGGAAAATATACTAATTAATCTATAAATTACATTCAAGCTTTCAAAAACGGACACGTCTCTCCTCTCGAGGTAATATCGCGCGTCTACATCTCAAAGTCTCGCCGTGTCGCCGAAAAGGTCGAGGAAAAGGAAGACGAGAAAGAATAACACGGGGGAAGGGAGGGAGGGGGTGAAAGAAAGGGTATATCTTATATTACGGGTTTGCCGAGCCTGTAATCATCGCGGGACCGCGAAACGCCCATCGACGCCCTCTCATTCCGCCTCTCGCCATTCTATTTTCTTCTCTCCTCGCTGCGTCCGTGCCGATGCCCAGGCACCACTTTCCTAAGGTACCCTTGGGTCGTGCTTCTTTCCTTACCACGGTTTTTCTTCCCTTCGCCTCTTCTGCCGCGTCAATCGCGTGATGCTCGAGATGCTCCATTCTATAATCATTATCGACTGTCACGGTCGGTCCGCGTGCGCCGCGCTGCATCTCCTTTCGTGTTTTCCTCTTTTTAACTATCGTCTGTTTGTTCGTTTACATGCTCCTCGCGTGTCTCGTCGTACTGAATTCCATTACATTCTATTACGAGTTGACCGATGAGACCGATGAGACCAATTCCGCGCGACGAAGCGTGCCAACTTTTCTCTCGTTGCGCAGAGAAATTCGCGGAAATTTCTTACCGAAATGCATGCTATTATTAGATCCGCTGCGCGAATTCCTTGACACACTGGATATATACATACTTGCTTCACGATAGACGCTATACATCTGCGCTCGCCTATAATTATCATAATTCATAAACATTGACATGATACATATTATCGTCGTAAGCTTGCTACCTCCGAGCGTTTTTTTGTTCTTACATTCTTATTATTTGCGAGTCCTATTTGCAATGTCATGTATAACTCATTCGCTCTATGTATATTTATGTTTGATAAATATACACAACAGCATGCATATCTACTGTTCGAGGAAATTCTTTTTTCGAGCGCACTTAATAATTAAATAAATAAATAAATTTCGCATAACAACATCGGCCAGAGATGCGATTTTATCGCATGTCGTCCTGACGCTTCGCCGCTCGCCAAATTGATATTTCATCGAAAAGCGTCGCGCAGGTGAAAAATCGGCGCAATGCAACGTCGATGAAAGTTAAATTTTAATACGTTCGCGTACGAGTGGATATCGAGAGGTGGGTATAGTAGCTGGTAAAGTCGAAATCGATTATCGCGAGCGTTCGCGTGACGATTGATAATAACCCGCGTCGACGCGGGTAATTACGGTTTTGTCACGTTCGTCGGCGCCACAGGGAATATGTGGCTGATTGTTGTTCCAGCCTGTGTACTTGCCGCGTGGTGTCTGTTGTTAAACGAGATTAACGAGATCCGCGGAATTAACGGGGGAGAGAGACGCGAGAGGCCCGACTGTGTATCCGACTGCTTCTTCGTTCCGCATCGCGTATGTCGGTTTAGCGCCGATCTATCCGCCAACGCAAACATCTACCTTTAAGAGGTTTCTCTGTCGAACATTGTAATGGGATATCTCTCGTGTGAATCGACTTCGCGGTTTTGATACTAGATGTTCTACGTGGTAATCGTAAATTCGATGGAACCATTTATCACGCTTTCAGAAGATTTCATTTAGATTCCAGACAAGATGATATTTAAGACAAGACAATATTCATAAAAATATTATATTAGTATTAAAAATTTACGGAAACTTAAATCTCACAAATATTATTATCTTTTTTAAAAAAATCAATCTTGACAAGACCAATAAAGTTGGCAATCTTATACTCTTGATATTGTCTTGATAATTAAAAATTTTGTCTTGATCTTGTCTTGAATTTCGAGACAAGATAATATCAAGATTAGTCTTGATATCTCGTGCAACCCTAATTTCGTTATCGTGCGTTTTATAGAGAGGCTCGATATCGCCAGCCGACAAATACAGCCGGTCACGTACACCACAAGAGGCCACTCACACTCATCATTCTCACCACTCTCATCACTCGCATAATCATCAGGATCACCCGATAAAGAAAATGAAGAAGGAAGATAAGGATGTGGTGCTCGTAAGTGCTTAATAACAAAAATTACCTTGTTCGTATTTTAAGAGAGTCATCATCATAAGCCGGACTCCATACCATACAATTGTTGACGGTATTGCTCGAGAAACACTTCCAATCTTTATCGATTTTTTTTTTTTTTTGTAAAACGACGGTAGACAATAATTGCTTAGTGGCCAATAACTATCATTTTCAAGATGCAATATCGATCTATCATTTTCAAGATGCAATATCGATCTGCGGAGAATCACGAGTAACACATCTAAATACTTTTCTTATTTTAATATAATTTATATATTTTCTTCAATCTCTTTCTTTCACGATACTCTTCCAGAGAATTTAGAAATTTTGACAAATTATCGAAGATTTTTCTACGAGCAATAATTGTAACGGCGGTTTCTTCATCAGACCGATAATATGTTAGGCGATGCAAAAAATTATATCGCCTCCGAAGGCATAAGACGTGTAATTATCGCGCAGAGTGACGGCGAGAAGAGTGACCAGGATCTAATCGTGGATGACGCAAGCGATGGCCCGCCGAGTCCAATGGCAAATGGCACGTCGTCGCCACGCGAGAACGGCCTCGATAAGGCATCCTCGATAACGGTGCCGTCGTTAGGATCCACCGGCGTGCAAACATCAAAGAGGGACGCAATCGTGGCGCCGTCGCACTCGCCCAGAAGCGGCACCAGTAGCAATGCGAGCACGCCATCGGCTAAGAAGATGGAGGATCGTGAGAAATCATCGACGCCGATCTCCAAGCCGTTGACGCCGACGTCGGGATCGGCAACGATGATCGGCAGCGGTGGGATAAAGACGCCGTCAGTCTCCAGTAAAATGTTGCATCAGGCTCCACCGGTACTGCCTAGTTCTGTGCCGCCACCGACCGCCGCTTACCCAGGTGCGTTGCATTATCCACCTCCTGGCCCGCCGCCGCCTCATAATCTCGTGCCGACCGCGCACGGCCAACATCCGCATATCGATGTTATGGCTTACAACGGTTATGCGACACCCAGGCCGCCTTCCACGTTACAACTATATGACCCACACGCGGCTATAAGGACTTCAGTGGGATCCATCGCCGTACCCGGAGGCAAAACGTGAGTGTCTCGCAGAATTGATGTCAATACTTGCTTCTCATTCTTAATGAGAATTTTTATAATTCGATTTAGGAATGGAATCGATTTAGTTTCTTTTAAAATTCAAATTGCGCGAGTAAAAAATTAATCGATCAAATATAAATTTCTAAATATAAAAACTTGTGCCGTAATCGATAATTAACATAAGATGGGTGAAGAATCATTGTTACGAGACGAAATTATTCCGCAGCGCGTATAGCTACCATGTGCTCGACGGTCAGATGCAACCGTCGCCTTTCCCGCAGGATGCTCTCACCGGTCCAGGCATTCCGCGTAACGCGCGTCAGATTAACACCTTGAATCACGGCGAGGTAGTCTGTGCGGTGACCATCTCGAATCCGACCAAGTACGTTTACACTGGCGGTAAGGGTTGCGTCAAAGTCTGGGACATCGCTCAGACAAGTATGAGCAACGTGAAGCCAGTCTCGCAGCTCGACTGTCTGCAACGCGACAACTATATCAGGTCGGTAAGACTGATAGTGAGATGAATGCGTTTTATTTTTATTCGATGCGGAACGCGTCGAAATGACATCACCGATACTAAAATCGTCACGATCCGCGCTCCTCTAATATAGGTCGGTCAAGTTACTTCCGGATGGAAGGACGTTAATAGTCGGCGGTGAGGCGAGTCAACTAAGTATTTGGGACCTGGCCAGCCCGACGCCGAGGATCAAGGCTGAACTAACATCCTCAGCACCGGCATGCTACGCCTTGGCAATATCGCCAGATTCAAAGGTGTGCTTCAGCTGCTGCAGCGACGGACACATCGCTGTATGGGATCTACATAATCAAGTGCTGCTCAGACAATTCCAGGGCCACACGGACGGCGCCTCATGCATAGATATTTCCGCCGACGGTTTGAAACTTTGGACGGGGGGTCTCGACAATACCGTCCGCTCCTGGGACCTCCGCGAAGGCAGACAACTGCAGCAACACGACTTTTCGTCACAGATATTCTCCCTCGGCTATTGTCCCACCGGCGAATGGTTGGCGGTCGGAATGGAGAACTCGCACGTCGAAGTGTTACATGCTACGAAACCGGACAAGTATCAATTGCATCTGCACGAATCTTGCGTATTGTCGTTGAGATTCGCCTCCTGTGGTAAATGGTTCGTTTCTACGGGAAAGGACAACTTATTGAGTGCATGGCGTACTCCTTTCGGAGCATCGTTATTCCAGGTTAGTATCAACTAGTTAATTTTTTCTTTGTCACTTCTCGATTAATGCGAATAAACAAGTTTTTGAAATGTACATTTGACGCAAATTTCGCGCAAGAAATAAATATTTTTAATTTATCTCAAACCGTGATTATATATCACAGTCTTAAAAATATTAAAAATACAAAAATATAGATGTATAAGAGAAGAAGAATGTTATTTTAAGTTATTTTTTAATTTCGAAATTATGTGTGCGTTTATTTCAAACTCGAAAATTACATAAATTGCCTCGCACCTTTCACGCGGAGGAGAATAAGTACGGCGTTACGCGCGAGACAAGACGGCGAGACAGGCGTCGGGGACGATCGCGAAGCAGCTCATTAAGATGCTATATAATTACGCGATATAAACGAGCCATCGAGTCGTGACTCGATAAGCATAAAAAAAGAGTCTGATTTATAAAAGCTTATGAATAATCGCGCGCTACGCGTTGAGCGTGCGATTTTGTTATCGAACGGATTTCGAAGCGACGGAATAATAGATATCTGTGCTCGTAAATATGTTTACGTTTTTGATGTTTCATAAAACGAGCAAACGAGCCTCGATGCTCTCAAACTTTTATAACGTCCTATCTTTCGTGCTTCTTTTCTCTCTTTTTTTTTCTCGCTCTTGCTTCTTCTTATCTCTATCTCTTTCTCTACCAACGAGCAGCGCGACGTTTAACGGGCTCGCTCGACATATTTATCGATTATATTTACAGTCTAAGGAATCCTCATCGGTGCTCAGTTGCGACGTATCGACGGATGACAAGTACATCGTCACTGGTTCGGGCGACAAGAAGGCCACCGTTTATGAGGTCATGTACTCATGAAGCGTTATCAACTGACTGTCCCTTGGAAACGAAGCGCTTATAAAAGTATGACAGTGTTATTGCTCTTTTCATTATCGTTGTTATTCGTTCATTGACAGGAAAGTGAGATCAAAGCCAAACGGAAGCGATAGATTATTTGATAGATTTTTAACAATCGCACAATTGCAGCAGAATAAAAATTTTAAAACGTGCTAGAGAAACATATGTTTTGACGGGCTGAAAATAACAATTATTTGAAGAACTTTTTTTTTTTGCGATAAATATATTTTTCGGATTACAAAATGCAAAAATTGCCGTCTCTTTCTTTTTTTCATGAATATAGAATTTGCTGAAGTAAATAAAAATATATAATATTGAATCGAGTACTATGCAAACTACTATAGCAAGATTTGAGTACATCACTTGCGAGTTAATGTTTGGGATCGTTATTTATAGATTCTACTGCCGGTTGTTTTATACACAGAGTGAATCTATTTCAGATTGGAATCTATTTCGCTTGGCGCGTATGATCGCTCTTTGATTGTGATTATTCTTGTCCCTCTTATATTTGTACATATTTTGTAAATAGCATGTCTTAATTATATCATGATATTTTTCTACTACCCTTAAGAGTGAGATGAAGGCGTACATGAAAAGAAAAAAATTGTAAATATATAAAAATTAAGAATTTCACAGAGGTGGAGTGCAAAAATCCATCTCAATAAATGACGTATGATAATTAAAATAAAACAATCTCTTTTGTTTAACCTTAATAACTCCTCCAAATCCCTCAATTTATGCTCTTCGTATCTTTGAAAAATTATTTTTTCTTTTTGCTACCATTTTTTTTTAACGGGGGAATAATTCGACGGATTTCTCGGAAAATGTGAAAATTGAGTAATAAGGGGAGGATCGAAACAGCGAGATGGCTCCTGTTCTATCGTTAAAAACAAAATGATTAGTGGTCGGCACGGCGATAAAAATCGGAGCTGCGCATACAACGGATAGGTGTCGGATAGGTGGAAATAAAAAAAACAAGGACCACTCGTTACTCTATCCACGTGAACGTTGTTAGCGCAAAAAAGAGGCATCAACAATATTTAGTTGTATACTGGCGCAACGGGCAGCGGGTCGTCATGAAAATTACGACACTATTCCGCCGATAAAAAATAAAAAAAAAAGAACAGTCACCGCTGCTCGCGCGGGCGGCGTGCTGACGGTTTCGCGATTGTCATGAAAACAAATCGGGGTGGACTCGATACGCACGTGCGCATTCGGGTATATAGTATATATGAATGTAGAAAAACAAAAAAAAAACAGCTTCAAAAAAAAAAGAAGAAAAATGCGCGTGCCGATGATAGCCGAGCGAAACTATTTTATTAATGCCTTTGCGTCGCGAATCCGTGCGAATCTCACCACCCGGTGTATAATTAGCGAGGCCATGCATACGCGCGTTCAATGGAAGGTTCATCGGCGTAATGTTATTATAATAGTGGCACGTTTTGCATATGTGTGACCGGGTGATGGTCGCTCCCAGACGAGCAGAGAGAGCGGGTTGGGGGAGCGTTTGAACACGGGGGAAGGAATAAAGTCGGGAAGGGAGAACCGGCGATGAGGCGGTGAGAAGGGACGAGAGAGGTAGGAAGGGAGTGAGAGAGTGGTTTTACGCAGGCTTTACCCGACGTATTTGCATGGTAATCATATGCGGCGCACACGCGAATATACGATGCAAGGATGATGCGGGAAGAGGACGGGGTGGGTGTATAACAACGAGGGAGGTAGAGACGGCTGCGGCGGCGGCGGCGACTATTGGAACCGCGAGATTTGTATATTGCGCCTAAATACGTCGGTTATTACGTTTAATTCGACGACGAACAACGCGACAGATACGCGCGAAGCGTCCCACCGCAGTTTATTCGTCTACATCACAAGTCTATAAAAAATAATGCCTATAAAGAGATGTAACCATCAAAGTATATATATATAGTCGTATTATTATCGTCTCTTTTAATATATTCCGCTTTATCAATATTCTCTTCGCTTCGCGAAAATCGGAACCGAGAGAGTTGATTCGCGCGCATTCAAGATACGCGTAATTATTCGCATCATCGTTGTCGTAGTCGTCGACATTCTAGCAGTACGCGATCCAACAGTTGGTGGCACTCGTACACAAAGAGCTAATTTTCCCTTCGTCCGTCGCGGCAACTCTCCGGCGGCACGGCACGATGGGCGCGGCGCGGCGCGGCGCGCACACAACGCGGCAAATTAACAGGCACGCAAATGAGCGAGTTCACGCGCTCGCTTTCGCGCTACCCCACACGGCCTCTCCTCGTCACAATTGGACACTAATAAACGCGCCAACGTGTACGCCAACCTCTCTCTTTCACCCCTTTTCTCTCCACTATTCCATCCGTTATCCCGCTCTGTTCGCCCTCCTCTTCCCTTCTCGATTCTCCTCCTCTCTCTTCTCGCATCACGTCACCGCGTTTCATCTCCGCAAATGCGAAAAATATCTCGTCGAATTAAACGGCAAACGAGAAGATACCACAGACATATATATATACATATATATGTCGTTCGAGAGACCGATTACTTCCAAGGGCACACGATATCTCATCCATATCGATGCACTTAAACGGAATGTCATTGTCTCGCTCGCGATAAACCGTTACGTTAAACCGCTGTCTCGCTCACAGTCTCGTTCCTACAATTATCGCATGACTTTAAAATTAGCGCGATAAGCGAGCAGAGGCGACATTGCGGACTACCTGTCGTCGTACATGCACACCGCTCGGAGGTGGAAACTACGACGAAGAGCGGAAGGGTACGAAAGGGGGAAGGGAGGGGGCGGGCGGCGGTTATCCAGATAGCAGATAGCTAGGACGGTGGTCTCGTTTGCGGCTTGACCACCCTTGCGGCGCACTGCCCTAACCGCCCCTAACCACCGTACCGCAGCCACATGGTGTGTGCAACCGGCGATAACGTCGCCCTCGCTCGCAAGCCGATGCGTGTCGTTGCACCAGCCACGCTTTCGCGAACGATCGTCCCCCGATCCTTCGTTCGTCCACTCGTGCGTGTCCCGGCGTAGAATACAGGGTGTCCCAGATCTAGCGAGTTAACGCTCTCATCTCTCTAAAATTTCTTTAAACGACTTTTCGATTTTTTTTTAGCGAGGGTTTTTACCGTTTGTCGCGAGAATCGTTATTCTTCTGCATTTTTATACTTTGTAACTAATTTTCGAATTATAAATCTGTCGGAATAACATTGTGTCGAGTGAGGAATAAGGTTCTGCTACCTATTCGCACGTCCGTGCGAACTTGATTTCTGAAAAGCCCTTTATTGACGATTATTTATGACTCAAGGATCATCAACGTCTCGTTTTTCTTTAGGAAAAAAATATAAATCCGTAAGAGCTTCTAAACAAAAGATATCCAGGTATGTCTAGAGTCTAGAAAATATCCTGTATCTCTTGCCGCACCATACCGGGATGATCCGTGAAAAGTCGGATCATCCCGCTGGTTCAGAGATCGACAAACGAGCCACGCGAACTCTTCGAAAGGATTATCCTCGCGCGCGACCGACAAAAATATAACGAGCCTGTTTGTAGATATTACGAACGGTCAGTAGAGCCTCGGCGTTTTAACGATTCACTGGTATTTCGAGATAAAGAGCCATCGCCTTCGCATTTCCGACGAACCAATCGGCCCGGCATAATTGAAATCCTTCGGATTTTTCGACTATCTCCATCGACCCTTTTCCACCGAACAGAGATCGGCTTTCCCGAATATTCAGTCGTTAACCGATCTCATCTTCAGTCATGCGGATGAACACACGAGCGGTAATAGTAGTAGTAGTAGTAGTAGTAGTAGTAAATACTTTTACTATTCTTTTACAACAAGCGCTCTTAAGAACGTAAAAAAAAAAGTAAGAATAAGCCATGTTTATTAATGAATATATGATGAAATTTAGATCGTGACGGATTAAAGCCGAAAATATTGACGTTAACATTTGATGTAAGAATTGATTTCATATTTATAGGTCTGTGGAATAACATGGGTTCGCAATATATTCTGATACATAATAGATGATTAAAGAGTCATGTGAATTGAGCGATTCTGATTTTCTAATTGTGAGTGTAAGAGTCCCAGAGAGAACGGGATGCCAAACTACACGAAGCTATCAGGCGCACTTGGCCAATTATTATTATTATTATTATTATTATTATCATTATCATTATTAATATTATTATTATGCGGCATTACAATGTTTAATTACGTTATAAAAGTGTCAATCATTATTAGTATTACAATGTTTAATTACGTTGTCAATGTATGCCGTCAATCAAAGGCGAGATATTTGAATGATATTTTTACAAAAGTATATGATTAAAGTTGCATATCACTTCGATACTTTCTAATCCAAGCGAGACATTCTCTACCTCGTGATCCCGCGTCTTTATCAATCGTGTTCTATAAATACATGAAATATCACGTGTACACAAAACGACGACGGCCGAACGGTGTGTGCTTACATGTGTACGATCGGTGCGGAGGACGTACATATATTGCGCATGCATATTTTATATCGCGTAACCTTTACAACGGTAGCGGGACCGTATCTAACAAACCGCAACGATAGCTACCAGTCGTCATCCCGTCGCATCGCGCCGCATGCGTGTGCATGTACGCACGCGTGCGCGCGTCATCGTTGAATATTTGAGGATCGTCTTGTTCGCGTTTCTCTCGGCGAGACGCGACGCGACGCGTTCCCTCCTTCTCCCGAGATTGCTCTTCCTCTTGCGTATCGTACTTTTCGCCAGCGATTAACGGCGTCGTGCAAAACTTCGTCGTCGATGCCGATGACGACGAGCGAGAAGAAGCGGAAAGAGAAAAAGGGAGAAAAGAAGAGCGGACGACGGCGTCGGGACAGCATGATCACGCGCGTATGCAGGCGGAAAGAGTGAGTGAGTGAGAGAAGGAGAGAAAGAGAGTGGGACCAGTGAGATAAGCCGTGCGGCCGACACATACGGTAGTCGCAGATCGGCGAGGTAGACAAGGGGCTCGAGCAAGCAAAATGGAGGGCAGGCGAGCGTGGAATATAAAAGGAGGAACGTGAATTCATATCTCGTCCGAGGGATCTCTCTCGTAGAGCTGCGCTACGCCGCCTGAGAGACTGCTTTCGAACCAACGAGCGAGAGACGGAGTAAGTGGGATTGGGGAATCGAGAGGCAAGGAAAGGATAAATCCCCGACCGCGTTGCAGGAGACGAGAAGAGGGATAAGGACCAGGAGAAAAGAGAGAGAGAGAGAGAAAGAGAAGGCGAAAAAAAGAGGGACAGAGATAACAGACAGACAGCCGTCCGCGGGCTTTTGGCTATGTATATACTCCGAGTCCGCGCGGACTCGACTCTCTACTGTCGTCGTCGGATCGAGCCGACCAATCCGCGCGCGGCTTCCACCAATCGCGTCTCGTCCGCGACCAACACACACGTCCGAGCGCACCACTACCAACTCGCGCCAAACCGCCAACGCTGGCGCTTCTCCGCGCCTGCTCGAGCCAGTCGATGCCGAGCCACGCAAGGATGTAGGATCTCTTTTGTCCCGCCGAGCGAGCCGTGAATACACGTTGCGTACATACACAATGCCTCCGGCCCCGGCCTACTAAGGGCACCGCCGTGTACTCTCCTCGCTTGTAGGCAGGTGAGAAAGCACCGTCGGCGAAGATGGAGGAGGAAGAGGGTACACTTCGCTTCTGCCGCCGCCGTCGCTGCTACAAAATTCTCGAATGTACCGTCGTTAGGCTGCGGTTTTCGGTTTTTGAGGCTCGACGAGCACGACTCGAAAAAATTCCGCCTGCCTTCATTGAGAAACGTCGGAGGCGAAGCGAGAGAGAGAGAGATGGTTTAGGAAGGAAGTTTATGCATTTACGACACGTCGTTTATAAATACCGAGATTATAATATCTCCAAAATTATCAAAATTGTTTTTCGCGAATGTAAATGTACACATTCCCGTAATGCAAATATAAAAAAACTGATAATAATCATAATTGAAAATTGATAATAATCATAATTTCGGAAATACGAATTATGAAAGGTTATAAATTGTAATATCAAAAAACGCGAATAATTTGATAAAACGTTAATATTTTCGTACCGTTTATTGAAAAAGAAAAGATTGAACATTTTCCATCTATACATTCCGGCCTGTCGGTATACCGTTGCGCTTGATAGCGCCCCACGTCGGAAAACTAACGCGATTACGATAATATGATTACGATTTACGTAAACGCGTGGTAGATATTGTTCCCCTACACGATGCAATGACGTTTATTTACTCACAACCGGCTTTCGATTCTCACGCGGCAGCCTGTTCCTGTAAAATCGCGCTGACACCAATCAGCTGACGGGACAAGACGTACGCCTAACGAGCCGTCGCAATACGAGATGTTTCCTGTCCAATGTACAGCGAATATTAGCGTACTTAAATCGATGCACGAATCTATCGAGATCGGGGAAAGTTTTCTGCGAGACTCTACGATATTTTACGGTTCCTAATCGTCGATCGCGATAAGATCAAATTGACGCTATTGAGATGAGGAAAAAATATAAAATAGAAAGAGAAATTTATTCTACTCTCTCGAATCGATCAGATCAATTACAAATTATTCAAGTTAGAGCGTACAAGAAACGAGAAAAAAAAATTGAGAAACATTCGCGTCAAGTCATTATTTTTTTACACGAATTTATTAATACGCAATCTGTTAAGAAAACTAGACAAATTTCTTTTCAATTGAATTAATTTGATTCGTTAATATTCGGCTATATTAACATTCGCGGTTATCGTTAAGAAAAGTGGGGCATTTCGAAGCTGAGCAACGAATGGAACACGTTATTTAAAAACGGGACCGTCCTGCTAAAAGCGGGCACGTCTGGCTTTATCGATACATCGTTTATCCGCTACGACCCGTCGTATATTTCTCGCGGTACTTCTCTCTCTTCGTTACTCTTCCATCTGTCGGTTAGTGATTTTGAACATCGGTGACAAGAGAGAGAACGGGTGAGATTCGATGGGATGGGGGAGGAATTGAAGGGGCCGGGAAGAGGTAGTTGGAGTTAGATGGAAGGACAGGCGCCGTCCATCCTTGGAGATACCGGCGAGACGATCGTTGCTTTCGGACAAATTATTAATCCCGAAGTCTTGACCTTCCTCGCCTCTTAATCCGGATAAAGAGAGATATCTCGCGCCCGAGGGACAAAAGGAGGAGCACCGTCCCGGCAGCAAATCCGGCAAGACCCCCAGCCCCTTTTCTTTCCCCCTCACAATCTTCCCCAGCTTGTTCGCCTCGCTTAACTCTATTTTTCTTTATCCATCCCGTGCTCGCGCGCAATTCTCGCCTTTCTTTTTTTTCCGCATCTCGCGCGGAAACGTCTCGAGATGGTGGTGTATCGCCTTTATCCGCCGCAATTTATCGCCCCTTCGCGCAAATCTAACATCCGCTTTTCCTCCCTTCTCCGTGTGTATACATGATGTTTCAAAATCAAAAAAATTTTATAAATCTTTAACGTAACGTTGTTGCTTATCTTTATCTCATTCTTGTGTTATACGATTTTGCGCATCATACAAGTGAGCGAGTGTCTAATTAAGATCCTATTTTCTTGGCTTCGCTATCATCAAGCTGGATAGATGCCGCCGTCGTGTCTCTCGGCCTCTTATACGACTTACTACCGTTTCTTGAACCTAATCGCCGAGCGATACATCCACGAGCCTCGTGTAGTGGCTTGTTCACGGATTGTTTCGTTCCCTCGTCTTGTTCTCGAGGGAGTGTTGAGGGAGTGCCTCGGGTAGATCGGAGGCCGCGTGCGTGCACGTGCAACGTACCACGTGCGATTAGACGTTAAGGTGATGTAATATGACGGAGAATATAGTTCGAGACACTAAATTATTAAAAAGTTTATTAATTCGAAATTATTTAGCAATTCAAAAGTTGAGCACATTATTTAGTCAAAATGCTTTTTTTTTAATTTTTTTATGAAAAAACTAAGGAACTATAAATAAATATATGATTTAATTCTAAGTGTCTTTTTCTGTCAATGATAAATAATATAAAAAAACAATAATCGATAAATGTGTTGTGATTGATCTAAAATTAGAAAATTGATTGGAAAAATAAATAAAATTTTATTTGACTGCGAATATATCGGTCGTGATAATATATTGCAATGTCGCGCGATAACGTGCTCTATTTCCTTAAACACAAATGCATATATAACAAGGTTGCATTAAATCGCCGCATTACATCTGAGCTGTCGCAGTCATCCGTTCATTCGCGAATTCGACAGCGAGGCAAACAAGCGACTGATACGATAATCGGCCGATGTCCACGTTTAACGGTGACTTAACGCCGATCCCAGGCTCACGATTCTGCGACACCGCAAACATATGCATGTATCTTACATCGCGCTAATATGATCCGTTATGGCGAATAGAGTAAGAGTGGGCAAAGGAAATAGTGATTTAATGACTTGCTATCCTAGGACAGAATACCTCCAAGAGTGCAAAATTTAATAGATATACATTCTCAGCATCAAAAGAATAAAAAAGAAAAAATATAAAATATGAAGTAATGTTTGATAAAATAAAAAAATTATTAAAGTCACTCGTTGAAAAACTCAATTCACGGATATAAACTTAATAGATAATTAATATCTGATTAGAAAAAGAGAGTTGAAAATATTATTGAAAATATTTTTACGCTTATGAAATCTGATGCAACACGAAATAATCAAATTATTAAAGAAAATCTTAGAAATGTTTGTTCTAAATTCAAATCTTCGATATAATTAAAGCGAGTTGCCAGTATATGGCGTTAGACATTAAGTATAAGAAGATTTTCATCTCGTGTCAGTTTGGGGGAAGTTCAGTGTACGTAGCTATGCGTAAGAGGCGGAGAGGGGGAGCGGAGGAAGCGCGCAGGATGTGCGGGATCGCGTCAAATGTCGCCGTAGGGACGAGACAGTTGGCCATTTCGAGTTTAGCGAGACTGTTGCCGGCGACGGTGGTGTAGTTGGCGGCAGCAACGGCAACGGATAGTACCCGTGTAACTGGCGGCGTTGCTGAGAGGGGACTGCAGTGGCGGCGGCAGCAGCAGCAGCCACTACTGGGACGATTCGACGGTCAACCGGTCAGCCAACTTTGCTGGCGGACGCTAATAACCGCCAGCTTCGCGGCTGCGGCTGCGGCCGCTGCTGCGGCTGCGTCCACTATTGCGAGGTTCCCGGCGCGTACATATATCCCACGACGACCCAGGGCCGTCGGTAACGATGGGCGCGACGAGCGGGAGGTGTAAAGGATCATTTGCCGCGAAATAGAATTTCCGGTTCCGGGGGAGAATGGAAAAAGTGCAAAAGTTCAACGAATCGAATTCTTCGACGCGCGAATATCAATTCCAAAATCGCGTATCAAAATATCTGTCTACATTTCTTATCGGAATAAAATTTACAAAGGACGAATTATCTTATCAATGATATAAGAGTAATCTCTGATATCATAGCGCTAGTAACTGTGTTCTGCTCGCAAACGATATTACAAGAGCGCACTGTTTCTTATGCTTTCTACTGAAGTTTCCTATGTCGCTTGGGGTTTGCTTGTCGCGAGACACATGCTCGCACATGTGGAACAATACAATCTATATCGCCTTCATACCGTTCGCAATTTCCAAACGCTCGGAATGAAAAGATAGAATCAGGGCCGCGCATAAAAAAGTTGTCGCACTTGGCTACTTGTCTTCAAACATAAAATTCACGCACTTGACTCATGTCATATACTGCGAAAAGTATCGATAGGATTTTTTAAAACTCCATCACTATTTAATAGATTATTATCGAGTTAAGGTATTTAATATATTAAAAGTTGAGGAAATATAAAATCTTTCGTTACATTTTCGCTATATAAAACAGGATATCCTAATTCTTTAAAGAGTTAAAGTCTAATATAATTCGATAAATGTAGAATATCTTTATGTAATCAAACTGTTTATCATTAAAAAAAAAAAATAAATAAATAAAAATCAAAACATATTCTTGCAAGTTTACCGCAAGTGACTACAGCCCTGAATATAAGCCATTACCGCGATGCACACGAACATTCTCATCCTTCTCCTCTGGCATTGCTGCTCTTTCTCTCTCTCTCTCTCTCTCTCTCTTCCTGTTTCTCTCCCTGGCACTCGTCAGGCGGGGTGGCAGATAACATTGCTGCATGACACCGTTGCTCTTGGTACAACTACTCGAGTACCGGGGAGAGCGGTAGATACCTACCTACCTACACCCTATCTACCTACCTACCTACGGGCCATACAGCCAAAGCGACTTGGTGCGCTCTCCTAACGTATACGTGCACGCGCACACGGACGTACCGCCGGCACACCGCTAACAGACCGTCCATAACTGCAACGGAGCGGCGTCGTACCGCACGTCGCACCTCACCGTATCCAGAGAGCTGTGCGCGCAGTGCATTAGGACTGGGTTACGACAGTAAATTTTCACTACCGTGCGGAGTTCTAATGGCCGGGTATGCAGCTGGTTTCAGTGGCCTCGAGTCGTTCTCTCTCTCTCTCTCTCTTCTCGCTGTCTTCCTTTTCTCCCTTTGGTCTTTCACCGACTATCCTCTTTCTCACTTTCGCATTCCGTCTTTCTTTCTCTCTCTCTCTCTCTCTTTCTTTCTTTCATCGTCTCGCTTAACGGCTCGCGGAAAAGCAGGAAAGGAAATCGGGAGCGAGGAAGAAGGTAAAATACTGGGAGATAGATAGAGAGAGAGAGAGAAAAACAAGTTGTTCGCGGTTCTTCGCGGTGCGGGAAACGTTCGACCTCGTCGAGATCCCTTTAATATCCTCGATGCAGCTCTCCTCGCGCGCAACGAAGCGTGCCGGGACGAGTCCCAAGGATACACAAGCGATCGTGATCGTTTCACCACAGTATTTTGCTCCTTTTACTCGATCACTTTCTAGCGGACCGATGTTAATTATAGCCGCTGCTTCAGCCAAATAATCGGTCAAATCGAGCGCGTCCGCGATTACGACGATCCGGGGGAAAATTGCGAATCGAAGATGTCCGGGACGGGCAGACCAGCCGCCGCGCGATAATGAGTAAAATATTGCGCCGCATTATATTATAGAAAAAAAAAGAGGGAGAAGAGAAGGAGGAAAAAAATATATTTTTACAACAAGCCAGTGAACATGAACGACCGTGGTATATCTATTTGAGCCGATAACGATCGAGTCGACACATCGATTCGCGTCGCATTCGTCAAGTCGGCGTTTCCTCGCTGTTAAAAAACAAATCGAATGAGAGTTCTTGGAATACGTAGCGATACAGCTCCGTTGCTGGACCATAGAACGAAATGATTTAGAGCGTTACCCCTCGGCTTATCGTTGTTGCTACCGCCAATTGTTTCGTAACGACAACGATGAGTTTTCAGAATAGCGGACTAATGTGCGACTAATAGCGGAATCGTCTCGAGACGCGGGGAAAATGGGAAATAATTGCGGTGACCGAGTCGGGTCGTCGTCGTCGTTATGATTAATGACTGCGTTAAGTCAGCCGAGTACAAAGTCCAGTTTTATACTCGCCTTGGCATTTTCGGTAATTATCAGATTCTTCTACAGGCCAATTAGATAAAAAAAAAAAAGAGATTCGAATGCAAACGTCGCGTTCGAAAGAATATAAAGCTGACGAAATCCAAATTTGTCCGGGGTTGCGGTTCGTAAACACGCTCGCGTTGTTAAAAAGCGTCTTGGAAGTGATAGAACAGGATATCCCAGCGCGATGCCGTCACCGATATCGTCGCAGCCAAGTTGTAAAGAGAAAGAGGAAGAAAGACGGCGGAGAAAACGAGAGAGCCACCCGGACTTTGTTAGGCCATAATAGCGCAGCCCGCAGGAAGGACAGAAGTCTGGAAAGACTCTCCTCCGTCTGGTCCATTCGCCCCCGTCGCGAGCGAGCGAAAAAAGCTCAGCCGAGGAGAGCCTCGACGAGTAGACATACCCCTACGTACTCTCCTTTCTCTCCTCTCGAGTTTTGTTTTTCCGGTCCCTCGAGAGATACCGGACACACACACGCTAGGGCTAAAAGAGAGGAAGAGAGAGAGAGAGAAAGAACGAGAGAGAGATCGAGGAAGAACGAAGCTTGGCGTGGGTGGTCAATAGTTTTGCCCCCTCGATTCGAGTCCGCGCGGACTCGACGAGCAACTGTCAAGCGCCGTCGCGCGATGTGCCTGCACTCGGAGCGGTTTCGTGCGGCACGTGGATTGGTCGACGTCGCGGTTCCATTGGCTGTTTTTAACAGCGGCTGCGCGCCGCACGGAAAGAGGGGCACGTTGCTTAAGAACCGGAACTGTCGATTGGACAAGTCGGGCGAGCGGCGCGAACGATTGGCCGTACAATCCGCGCGGACTATCCACGAGAAACCGTGCGCGCCAAGAGAGGGGGTCACGCTCGGGCCACCCCGATGGTAAGGTCGTCGGGGTGGAAAACGCTCAAATAGGGTGGTTTAACGCGAAGCTCGGTGCCAGAAGGACCCACCATTGCGAGGATCTCTACGCTTCTTCCCCGCTTATCCCCCCACAACCATCCCTCCTGCTTACCCTGCGCCGCCCTTCTTTCCCTTCCGGACTCGTGGGGCTCCGGGCTCGTCGAAACAACGTAACGACCAGCGAAATTAGGTAATTCGGCCTCGTAATAATGCGTCGCCGCGCCACCATCGCCTTACCCCCTATCCTCTTTTCTCCTCCTCGCGCGCCACCCGGTAATGAATCGGGCACGATGGAAATTAGGGGCTCGCCGGACGCTCTCTCTCTCTCTCTCTCGACTTCCCATCCGTCCCCCTCCCCTCCTTTCTTCCTTCTTCCCTTCCCGTTTCCGCGCCACTACTGACTTTCTTGGATGTTTGTTAAATGCGTCGGGGCCGCGGGAGGTGTGTAATCTGCACCACGAATTCAGACGAGTTTCCAACTTTCGAACCGGAATCTTATCTCTCCTCGCGATCGCGCGACTGTTTATTACGAGCGCTCGCTCGTTCGCTCACCCGGCCGTGCCGTCAATTACTCGAAGCGTAAAGTGAGCGCGCGCGCGCGCATCTGCGATCAATGATTCGGTGTAAGGACCTCTCGCTCACCGGTCGGTCGAACTCACCGCAAAACGAATGTTATCGGAACAAGATCTGTCCCCGCCTACCTACCTACCTATCTACCTACCTACCTACCTACCTACCTACCTACCTACCTACCTACCTACCTACCTACCTACAGGCCGAGTTTCTCGTCTCGCACCGGTAGAGACGTGAAGGGAACGGGAGATTGAGAGAAAAATGAGAGAGAAAGAGAGAGAGAGAGAGAGAGAGAGAGAGAAAACGATATGTTCCGTAGAAGAGGATTACTCGCGACACGGGTAGGTGGTGCCGCCTTTTGTTTCTTCCTTACTGTCTCCTTTTCTTCGCTTTTTATCCATTGTCCGGAGGAACGCGATAAGAAAGATGATGCGTCGGTGAAATTCGATACCGAATCTGCTGTCTCGCACCTGCCCGCCGATCCGTGACCATCTTGATCATCGCGACGCGAGTAATAATGAATGAGTTCAGCATTACGCGCAATGATAGTATGCCTCGTTTAGATATCCTCTTATCTTTCTCTCTTTATTCATGCGTGGTTGCACCATCGCGTCTTGGCCTAACCTTTGATTTCAAAGTGGCGCCTTTTTGCAAGAACAATCGGGCGGAGAGCGGCTCGCGCGCTTGTCGCGTCTGCGAAATTACGCGGTCGAATAATTGCTTATCGAGCAGAGCTGAAACAGTGTCGCATAATTGAGTTGAAACAAATCGAGTTGCTCCGCGGCTCAGTTTGCAACCGTGCCAACGATTGACTCCGACCGTCTAGGCGTTTCCTTTGTTCCAATGCCTCTCGAAAATCGTCGCGACGTCTATTAATTAATCAAGTTAAATTGTAGATATATTATAGATTCAACGTTTCATTATTTCCAGAGAGCATATATTTATTTCCATCTCTAAATATCATAGACGTTGTTTATGAAATAATAAAGTCAATTATATTTACACGTGCGACTAGTCTTTCACCAGGGATTAATCGGCTCGTATTTCTTATCGTACACATCTCCACTCAATTTCCAGTCGGCGTACACCGCCGTACAAGAGAAGCTCTCTCCCGCTTTCATTTACCCAGAGTTTCGCACAGTGGAGAGTATCGCGGGGGAGAGTATTCGTGCCTCCTCGTCTCCTCTTTCGCGAGTGTGCCCAAAGTTTTTCACCGTCTCGCTCGCACCGGGCCACGGTGGCGAGAGGTGCGGTGCGGGGCAGAGACGGCCCGAAAAAAGTTTATCGCAAAATGGCTGCCCGTATTTACGTGATTCGGGGGCGGAGGCTTTTTCCGAGCTTCCTCCACCTACCCTGTGTACCACCGCCGCCGCCACCACCTCGATCCGCGCGACTCGATGGGTAGTGCAACGGCGTGGAGCTGGAACGACCCAACTGCCGAGAAAGCTTTTGCATAATAAAACAGCCTGTACTTTCTCCTACTCCCCGACTCTTCTCCGCTTGCCCTCTATCCCCATTCCGGCTACGCAACCGATCTCTCTCTCTCTCTCTCTCTCTCTTTCTCTTCGTCTGCCTCCACTTTTATCCTCTTTCTCTCTCCCCATTTCCCTATTTTCCCTTGTCCATCCTCTCCCTTCGATCTACGAGAAGAAAAAGTATTGGTACGGTACACCTGTGTGCCTGCCGCCGCTGGTCAGATCGTAAAAGGGGAGGAACGTCGATTTCGAAGAGCGGGAAGGGAATAGTAGCGGCGGGGAAAATGGGCGTTAGCTTCCTACGCGTTTTCCGAAAGCGGAAAGCGCGTATGAAAGAGACAAACCGCTACGGAAAAGCCGGTACGGCGTCAGCGGCGACGACGAGAGCAGATCGTTTCGACGTTATAATATCCGGCGAGATTAACGTTATATCCCGCCATCGCGTCCTCGCATTCGAACTTTTTAACGCTCGTAAATATTCCGTTTTTAAAAAGCGCGACTGTGATTTTTCGCGCTCGTTACTGCGTTTCCCGGGCTACGCGCCTAATATAGCAGTTACATTCGGCTAACCGAGAGAGTTAGAGAAAAAGAGAGAGAGAGAGAGAGAGAGAGAGAGAGAGAGAATCGTTTGTACATGTTACGGTATAAATCTAAAGGTACACACGACGGACTGCAAATTACGTAGCGACGGCTGTCCGTTTTTATTCCGCTTAATTCGTTCGAAATTGCACGCGGGAGTCGCATAATTGTGACGCGCAACGTCTGGATAATGCAGAAACGACAGCGCGCGCCGCCGACACGGAATACACGCTCCAGCTCCGAGAGAGAGAGAGAGAGAGAGAGAGAGAGAGAGAGAGAGAGTATTACGGTATTATAGCGTTAATTTGAGCGCCGCTAAGAGGAATCGCGGGAGACAAAATTACCGGCCATGTACTAAGCGGCTCAAGCTAATGCAACAAACAGTTGCACGGTGAAATGCACATAAAGTGAAGACGCAGCGTATAATACTACAAGTGTGACAAAAATTATTATCATTAATATTATTCAACGCTCTAGGTCTTTTTGAAAAAAGTCCAACGTCATAGATAAGATAAGAATAAGAAACAATTTTACACATCATAAATTTATGTTATTATAACATGTATAAATAATTATACATATAAAAGAGATAAGTATTAATATATGCATAGACATAACACACTTATGTAGATGCGCAAGTTGATAAAACTTTGAGATAAATTCAACATATTAAACTTTTTTATAATTTAACATTCACAGTCAATCACACATTCACGTAAAGATTTAATCGCGAAGTCTATCATTTTTTCAAACAATTTTCGGTCGATTTCATATTCGCGATAACATATTTAAGAATCTTTTGAGATTGATGAATGTCTTTATTTGGAGAGCAAGAGAGAAAGAAACGGAAGAAAGAAAGAAAGAAAAAGATTACTTATGAGCTGTAATATACAAGATGAATTACTAGAAACTATAATATCTTCTAACAAGATATCTTCTCTATAAATATTGATTTTACAAAATATTTAAGACAAAATTAAATCGGTTTGAAAAAGCTACATTTTTGTAGCTTTTTTTTAAGTGAAAGCGCAAAAAGTTTTGAAAGTCATTTCAACTTTTAAAAATAAAAAGTCCTATCTTTAATTAGCTACAATTATAGGAGATACAAAAATAAATGTAACAATCTATAACACCTATGGGGTGATGTTGAAATGAAAAGATTCAGAAAAACAGAATTAATAAAATAAATCGATAATAAAAGTAATAATTTTTCAAACAGAATTAATTATTTTATTTAATAAGATGCTATCTTTTAGAAATTTTGTTCGACATTGATGATACGTTGCTTCATGTCTTCGAGAGTTCTCGACATATTATTTCCCTATTATCCCAACGAAATCTCATTGACACATTCTGTTCCCTTGTATTTATCAATCCCCAAGACATGAAGCAACGTATTACCAATGCTTATCGAACGATTTCAAAAAATACGTGCATCTTTTACACAATGCATTCAAAATTGATCATGAAATAAACGGAAAACACTTGGAGCATCTTATTAAATAAAATTAATTCATTTTTTATTTGTAAAATTATTACTTTTATTACTTACGCTATCCTTTATTAATTACTCTTTCTGTTTTCTAGATTTTTTTTCATTTCGAAATTACTCCACGGTCAAAGTGTTATAAGTCGTTGAATTTCTGAAATCTTTTCATACTCTACAATTATAGCTAATTAATGATAGAGCTTCCCACTTAAAAAATTTGAGATAATCTTCAAAACTTTTAACGCCTCCACCTAAAAAGAAAATTAAGTCTACAAAAATGTAGCCCTTTCAAAATGATTTAACGTTTGTCTTAACCGTTTTTGTATAAAATTAATATTCATGAAGACATCTTAGAAGACAGTTTCTAATGACTCACCCTGTATATACATATGCGAAGCTCAGCGCTAACTCATCGTTATCACGAAACAGTTAGCCATTATTTTGTCCGATGATGCCTCGCTACTCTCTCTCTCTTTCTCTTTCTCTCTATTCTCGTAATATCTTCGTTCACGCGTATGCATGTGCGTATGCGTGCTCTCGGATTCGGCGGAAAACGCGTGCGCGTGTGTACACCACGGTGGTTAATTTCCAGTCAAATTTCATTACTTGACCGCGGCAAGCGGGTAGATGGCCCGTGTGCGAGCCCTCGTCCCCGCTTTCGCGAGCAGCCGGGATCGGCGGCCAACATTATTGTTGCACAGTTGTGCACTGTCAGGGCCGTAAAATGGAGACGCGAGGCCGTGGTATTATTAATGATCGCGCCCGGTTTCCCTAACTCCTGTAGTCTAACAGTCGCCTCTTTACGTCCCCTTTTTATCTTCCCCCTCATTTCATTTGCCACTTGAACAGGTTGCACATATTATATCGATGACAATATCTTTCATTTTGCGTTTGATCTAATATAATAATCGTTAGTAAATTCATACCGTATATATATATATATATATATATGTGTGTTCTTTTTCGAAGACGACACATCACGCATTCGTCTCGATTGATCGTCTCGTCTAAGATTGCCAAACTTAAAAAATTTGATCGTTTTATGCATACTAAGTGTTTTATTCGCTCGTTGAACAGTTTGCAACATTGTCCGTAATTTCCGGATTACTATGCAGCGCGATTAAGCGTATTTCTGCGACACCCGTGTATTATAGAATGATAACAAAGATAGCAGCGGCGGTCTCGTCGCGTTGTGATTGTCGGGCGGGACGTATAAAAGCCGAGCGCACGGCTGGCAGGCCACGAAATGCCGGTCGCCCGGTAATAATTTAACTGGGAGTCGAATTAGAACTGGGATAACAACGGTTTCCGGACGAGCCCGTCCACAAATATGCCATATACAGCCACATACGTGCGCTTGGCTCGTCGGATCTTTCGAAACATTTATGCACCGCTCTGTATACGTTCATTACGATTGTAATCGATCGAGTGAGATCGCCGCTCTTCTGCTCTCTCGTTTCCCTCTCTCTCTCTCGTATACCCTATCGCGCGTCCCGTGATGCCATTTAATAAATATCAATTTAGTTCCGAAGGCGATTTTCATACTATATTGACAATAATTATCGTCAATATCTCTCGATGTTCCCTCTCGAGTAAAATCGTTTCAATTCATATTTATTGTTACGTTAATGTGTAATCAAATGTTCTCTCGCGGTCGTGAATACTTTTACTTTTTTACCTGCACTTACGTCTCGCCATCATGGAACAATAATTAATAACACGCTTCTAATCGCGTGATAAATGTAACAAAATATTACGTTGATAATTATGTCTGTTCGATGCTCCCGTTATACTTTCCGTGTAATCGTTTAAGAACCGGGGAGAATTCCCTGTGATGAAAATCGGCAGCTCACTCACGATATTTTTAACGAATATATAATACGAAGGGGACGTAAAGTGAATAGATCCCGATTCTATAAGCAGCAAGGATATCGTCAAGCGCATAAATCATTTCGCCACTCGTTCGGGGTAATTGGCGCGTGCTACGATAATGATATCCAAAGAGAATTCGTTATGATACACACCGAAAATCCTACAGGTTTCCCTCTCTCGAAATACTGCTCGCTATATATCTCGATTCAATTTCTCGCTCTCTTTTCTCTCTCTCTCTCTCTCTCTCTCTCTCTCTCTCACATTCTCTTTTTTCGCGATTAGCGACAAACTCGGACGATACAACTTTACTCGCGCAAAATCGCGTGTCTTACGAAATGGCGAAATTAATAACAAGTTGGCCTTCGAAAATGAATGTCCAGGGATAAAACGCCGCCAAGAGGTAGACACGATAGATCTTGGACGAATTCGAGACGTTCCTTTTTCGCTTACACATTTCTCCTTCCTCCATCTTTTCTCTCTCTCTCTCTCTCTCACCGCTCACTTCCTTCCTTTTCTTACCTCAAAGTTCCTCTCGGCTATTTCGCAAACCTCGTGCACTCCTCTCGAATTAAGTGAAATCGGCCCGAAAGAAGAACGCCCGTGCCCGAGCTCTCTAAGCCGAAGAGAAGAGGAGGGAAAAAAAAGAAAGAAGACGGAGAGAAGCTGAAAGGATGAGGAAAGTAATCTTTCGGCCCCGGCGTTTCCAATCGACTTCATTCTCCTCCACTAGTCGTTTCGCCGCTCCTACAGCCCTCCTGTGGCCCCGAGCATTTTCTCACGCGAAAACATTTCTACCGTCGTATTTCTAGAAAGGGAAGCGTGTAAATAGCAAGGATGACGCGGCGCTCTTCTACTTAGCGATCGAAGTCACGGTAATTTAGCGTCGAATACCGGTCCTTTTCCCGTAATGCCTTGGTAAGGACTCGCGGAGCATAGTAATTTCCGTAACTCAGCGAATAAATCATCGAAACAGCGAGAAACCATAGGACAATGTTTATTCTTTAGTAACATATAATTTTCATCGCAGACAAAAATAAAAGCCTAAAACAGACATACATATGTCCTAATAATTCGTCAACAAGTGTAAAATAAATTTTATCAATATATAAGCTTGTAAAAGAAATAACGCAGAATTTTTCCCAAGTGTCTCATCAATAATAGTTACACGTTTAAGATTATATCTCGTGCATACAATCTCGAACTTTCCTAATTTAAAGATCGAGGGACAGAAGTATCGCGTGCGTCGGATCTGAAACGTACGTACACGAGAAGGCAAAGTGCGTGTTATCACGAGTCCCACAACGCCTTCCGGGCTTCGTGGAAGCCGCGAGCAGTCGAAATTTCGAATTAATTAGACGGTGTTACATAATTCATGAGATACGGGCCGACTGACTGGCTTTTTACATAATGCGTACGTCGATCTTTTCTCGGAGATGTCCGGCCGGTAACCGAGCGGAAGATTGTTTTTCGCACGCACGAGTTGCCTCGACACACGCGAAACTCGCTTAGCGCCTCATTCCCTCTCTTTCACTCCACCTCTCTTTATCACCAAGATCGTATATCCATGACAAATCGATACACACATCGTGTCGAAGAAAGAGAGATGGATAGATGGAGAGAGAGAGAGAGAGAGAGAGAGAGAGAAAGAGAGATACTCGAAACGCAAATATTTGACGGCGATCTTTCAACCGTAAATCTGTCTATCTTTCGAGATTCGTGTTTTGGTTTCGGGACGTTCGGGATGCAAACGCGCTTCGCCAAGTCGGTACAACACGAGCGGTAGCGGCAGCGTATTGTGTGTCACCCTCTGTGTAGCCGAGATAATCGATGAATGATTATCCAATCGTGGCTAATGCGGAAACTATCCGTTTAATTACGTTTAGTGCCTCGGACCCACGTCGCAATCCGCTCTGGCTTCGAGCTATACGCGCGCTAGCTCGTCAACGTAGGCCGAACGTAGGGGCGGGGAAGGGCGACGGGATGGCGGGGTTGCATCCCCCTTTTCGCGTATGCGGCAGTCCACGATAGTGGTAGGTACACGCTTGTACGCTTGTACGGTGTCTGTCGGAAGCGGAAGGCGGACGGACGGGGGGTTTCAGAACGACGAGATGGACGCGACGAGGGAAACGAGGAGGAAGAGGAGGGCGCACATTGGCTTCGCCGCCGCTTTACGAGGGAGGCGGCGCGGATAGCATTGGAAAGGGGTTGGCTACCTCATAGCCAGAATTGAGCCGCGACCGCCTAACTGACGTAATCAAGTGTCCGCCAGTGGTACTCAAACGCGCACGTTCCAACGCCCCTTTTCGCGATCATCTTTAGATATCCAAGTTTGGCTCTATCGCTCCGCAATACACGTTACACGTAATATCACAATTCGTCGATTGAGCTTTAACACTAAAAAAAAAAAAATTTTTTTCAATCTTAGGTTTAAACCGGGGACATAAAGACCGTCGCATTTACTATTTTGTAAATAAAAAAAAAAATGAGCTTGCTCTCGCTCGTCGTACACTCCATTTCTCTCCCCAATGTGGAAAGCGATAGTTTTCCGCGCGATTATTAGTTCGGCTTAATTGTTTCCGTTGGACAGATGTTAGTCGGGTGTTTACAGGGTGTACGCGCGTGGCACTCTCGTGTGCCGAGAAACGCGCGCGTTCGCGGACAGGCTAACTAAGCGGCGCGAGACACGCTCAACATGTGGGGAACACGATCGTTGCGAATACGCTGTGGATGAATGCGACGCGTATCGACACTCGTACGCTGGCATGGGCTGGATGGATTCGATGCTCGTGTATCGCATCGAGTCACATCGCGTCGCAACGCTGTAACGTGTTCGTTTCGTTGTCACGGCCGCTGTTGATCGGACCGATAACGCCCATCGACTTTTTGCCATCGCCGATATCGCACGGTAGATCTGCTATATAAATGTTTTAGCAGAACCTGAATCGAGAATCTTGAGATGTTAGGTCTGTCCGTCTTGTCTGCATTTTTTTTTTTTTTTCGCAATCTACTCTTCCTTCCTTCAACGTGACGTATTCGATGCATTCTATTTTATTTAAATTGCAAGAAATTATTAGTACATAGAAAAGGTAAAAATTAATATAGAAAAAAGGAATAGAGCGGAAGAAAGAAACACGAAGTACACGATTCTGGATATATGAAATCAAAGTTTGATTGTAAAAAAAAGAATTTTTCATCATACTTACAGCAATGAAATATAAAATTAGAATATAAGTAGTCAATTTTGTCCGTCATGTATTAATCGAGCTTCAGTTTGTTTAATTTATTCTATTGTTCATTATTGTATATATTTACATAAATATCAATTACAATAACAATTGCTGTCTGGCCGAAACTAATCCATCTCGAGAACCATATATTACCTTGTTCGTAAAAAAAAAAAAAAAGGAGAAACAGCGTAGCATTACAAGCGCGAGATCATCGTCGATGGCTATCGTTAGGCATCCTCGAGGAAGCGCGCGAGGCTGAATATACATATCGGAGCCGATATAAATAGCCGCGTGTGTACATTGCGTGTGTCGCCATGTGTCTCCCCGCGTCGCGCCGCCCCGAGTAAATGAACCTCCCGCGGAGCTCCCGTCGGTCACGGGCATTGAAATAAACAAACAAGCATTGGGAGCAATATCCCGCTTCGTCAATATTTGCTCGACGGTTAGTCGACTCGAGAACGAGAGAGCGAGAGTCAGAGCGAAAGCGAGAGAGAGAGAGACAGAGAAAGAGAAGGGGTGGGAGGGAGGGAGAGAGAGAGAGAGAGAGAGTTGCCTCTGCGCCGACATCTCCGTCGCCTCCGCCTCCGCTTTTCTTCTTCCTTCAGCCGCGTCTCTCAATATGTACCGGCACCTTCGTCTCGAGCAACACATTTGCTTCCACTATTCGTAGACGCCCGAGGGCTCCGGGGCTCGACGGTGGTGGCGGCGCTGAGGGACTGAGAGAGTAAAGTAAACGGCAATGTAAACGCCGCGTTTACATTTACGTATTTGCCGAGTAACTCAAATATTTCGTGCAGCCCGAGTGTCCGTTTCTTCGTGTGTGAAAGTCTACGATGCACGATGGTTTCGCGGCACGCAACGTTTATCAAGAAGGAGAGAGAGAGAGAGAGAGAAAATTTCTTCCTTCCTGCTTGCCTGTTTATTTATTTTCTACCAAATAATGGATCTTTTTCTCTTCCCTTTTCATTTCAGCGAGAAGAAATCGGCTTTACATCGATGACGCGAGAATTTGAAATCTCTCTTCCATCGAAAGCAAAGAAAAAAAAAAGAAAAAAAAAAAAATGACAGGAAGCGTTGCCGGTAGAATAAGCGGTATGGATTGAAGACTTTAAATCCTTGACGGAAAATTCTAAGTTTTTCATTAACGTCTCCGCTCTCGGCGAAAGTTTCGGCAGAGTGCCCGACGATGCGGCGCATATTTCATATATTATTTTGCGCGACAAGAAGGTTGATGGCCTCTCTGCGCACGAGTGTAGATACGTACGTGTCACGATGTCTCAAAAGAGCGAGTGAGCGAACATTACCGCTAGCGGGTGTTTGCGCAACCCTCTTTCATGCTACACCCTGCGGCCCTCCATCGCCGCTCGAACAAAGAACACTGTGCTCTACCTCGCCACACTGAGCGCCTCCGGCGTTAATATTTTAAGCACACTTTTCTTCCACCGCCCTCTCCCCCTTCGCCACCTGCCCTTCTAGTCTTTTCGCTTTTCTCGCTCGTCGTTCCTCCTTCTTGCCGAGAAGCCGCTACGAAAGGGAAGCAGGCGGTGAATTCGTTCGTTCGCTCGCTCACTTCCCCGACCTGAAAGCATCGTCGCGATGGAGAGGCGAAACGGGGGATGAAAAGAGCCGGGAGAGATAGGGAACGGTTAGGGGGGGGAAAAAAAGAGGAACTGAATTTTGCAAGGCAAATTAAGTGTGCGGTTTTACGACAGCGGCTTTCACACCGTCACCCCTCGCGCGTTGCTTCGTCTCGCCTTGCACCTGTGAACCCGAAGGGGATGTTTAAAGAGAAACCCCTTACCCGTCCGCGCGTTTCAGAGTGCTTGCTCGCAGACAACATTTTTGCGTCTCGCGTGCACCGAAGATGTTCCCGATTAATCGGCAAGGACGAGAGGAGGGCCTGGGGGGGGGATAGAAGATAGAGAGCACTCTCTTTGTCCCTCGCGCATTATTACTCTGAAAGATGTTACAGATTGTGTCGGGAAAATACAATTTTTTTTAAAAAGCAAATTTTATTCGTCCTTGATTTATATTTCGGCGTGAAAATAAAAATGTGATCCATTATGCTTCATAAGTTATCGCGACAATCTTAACCGTGATCAACACGGATTTTTTGTTCGCGAGTCGATTCGATCGGAGAGAAGAAACCGATCGATAGAAGCGCGCTTAATATAGCTACTGCTGAATATAGCTTGCAAGCACGAAGCGAGCAAAAAGTTCTCCTTGATACTTACGGTGTACCGTGTTGCGGTCATACGTATGAATAAATCGCGAGCGCGGTTAAGAAGTCATGCGAGAGGGGGAAAAAAAAAAAAGAGTCGCTTTTCGTTCAAAGTTTTACGACTCCTCCGCACGACAGCTCCTCTCTTCCGCGCCACGTCACTATCTTTCGCCGCAAATGTCGGGGATCTCTGTCTCTCGCGTCCGACGATATTCACGAATCCTTAAGCGACGTGAAAAATTTCTCAACGTACTCCGATGTCGGGGTAAACAACGTACGTGTTGCCGTGAGAAGAAAACGCCGAGAGGGGAAAACCTTCAACCTTATTGTATTCCGCTCTTTGCGCAGCGGAGTTTACCGCCGCATGCGAATCGCCGATTTTCACGGCAGCAGTCGCGTTTTCTCGCGTGTAACGCGAAAAAAAAAAGCGCAATATTGTAACGGAGTGATAATGCCGCGGCAGCGGCATTATATCGCGTTTCCCTCGCTCGGGATTAGACTTAACGGCCACCGGATATATACGTATTCGAGACTCGAGGGCGAGCTGAATCGCGAGGTCGCAGGTGCGCGTATCTCAAAGGCTGCGTGTTCGTAAATTCTCTATCGTTTCCACCATCATTCGCCTTCTTGCGGATATAGTTCCTACACTACGTAGTATATAGTAGTATTTAGTTCCGGGGTCGTTGAACCCGCGCGATTCTGAACGGCGACGAGCTCACTTTCGATCTCGCGAATTGTCTGTTGGCGACCGCTCGGGGGACGGCCCTAGCACGCGCGATCGTTCAAAACTCAACCGACGTCGCTCATTAAATTATCACAAGCTCCGAGTCTGAAAGCACAGCTGCGGTTGTGTAACTCGCCGACCGTGACATTTCATCATTAAAAAAAGATATCTTAAAGATGACGTGCCGCTGCGACACAAAGTCGATTTTTTTTTTCTCGCTCAAAGTTTCATCCTCGAATATATCGATAGCGTGTTAAATTCTGAATTAAAATTCCAGAATATATCATCTCTTCAGAAAATAATTTTTTTTTTTCTAATCGGCGATATATATAAATAGATCTTAAATTGAACCAAAAACTTGTTGTTAAAGTGAAGAATCGCAATTTTGGCATATCGATACTAACAATATACGGATGCAATATTCGATCGATTTGTTTAACGTGCCACATCATGCAACCGGACAGTTTTCACGGATTTGTTCGGTATCGCGATCCGTTGATGATCCTGACACGTTTTTGCCGAGCTGTGCGGTTTCACTCTCTGGCAATCTTCAACACGAATGCATTGACAACGCATTTCATAAATCCGCCGATATATCTATCACGTGCCTCATCTTTGATCCCGCGAGAGGACGATGCAACCTTCCGCTTCATGCGACGTTCGCGTGAATACCTCGTGTTGCGTCGCGTCGACGAAATGACAGAAGCCGCGCTCTCGCACACTATGTCGTAATCTGTTCACGGTGGCTCGTATCGCGGCGGAAAGCGCGTTGAAGCTCTGGGGCGTGTGATATCCGGTCGCTTCGCGCTTTGATGCGCTCGTTCCATTCGTTGCAGCTTTATGCTCGCGTTGCAAATATGTTATGGGACGATAAAAAAAAAAAATTATTCGTGTGTTCAGGGACTGGATTTTATCATAAACTGCAAAAAAATTTTTTCACGATTCCCGCCACGTTTGCAAAAGCATGTAAAATGACCGGCATGGAAACGCTGTGCTCGCGTGCAAAACAGAAAAACCATATTTAAAGTTAAAAATAAAATTCACGTAGCCGTGACAGAGAGAATCTAGTTAAATGCGAAAATACTCGAAATACATGACGGAATTTCGCATTTCGACTCATTTAATGCGGGAACACTGCGATTCCAATGGAAATTCAGGACAATTCTGTACATACATTGACGTGCGGCGATTCTAGTTCAGACGCAACAGAGGAGCCTTCAATCGACGGAAAGGCAGACGGACAGGGTCGAAATCAATAGATACGCGTCGCTCGGATAAAAATGTCAATATCTGTGCGCAACTAGTTTGCTTTACTCCGATCCGACAGTGTTCGTTTCGTTGATTGTACAAAGTAATTTGGTTGATTTTACTGACGCGTGAATCAATAGCTTTTTTTCCCTTTGAACGGACAATCGGTCGACGAGCCGCTAGCATCAGATTGTTCATGTCACGATTCACTATCCGGTGTATCCGGTTGTCCCGTAATTAATTGCTCGCGTTCAATAGCGCTTTAATATTAAGAGTCACGCGATCCCAGTTACCGATGTATAGATAGATATGCATGATAAACGACAGAAGGACTGTGATCGAATTCGTTTTTAAATTTTTTGCACTAAAAAAAAAAAATGGAAAAAGAAAAAAGATTTATAAGTTTCGCAAGCAAATCGATTTCGTAAAATCAGTAAGAACTCGTTATCAAATATTAAATCATATAATGAAAAATTTATTTATTTATTTATTTATTTATTATTAGTAAATCTAAAAAAATTTTATATACATTTTTATCATAATTTTCGAGGAATGTGAGAGAATGTTGAGAGTCACTGTGGTGGTAGGGGTGCAAAATATTTAGATTCGATCATAAGTGCCCGCGCTTTTGCCTAGCGGCCGTTCTTAACAACCCTTGTTTACGTTTACGGCTTTAGGTTTGACGATCGCGTGCTACGTGCCCGCTCGTTCACACATGCGCATGCACTCACACATGTACGCGCACGCGCTGCACACACGACCTCGAAGATAGAGAGAGAGAGAGAGAGAGAGAGAGACGGCTTTTGCCACCGGTGCTGGGTGCGTGTAGATACCAATCTCGGTAGCAGGGGTTGAAATCGGCCGCGGTAACCTAGCCCCATAAACTCTCTACGAGCTGCCGCCCCTCTCGGAACTTAATTCGTCGAGGGTTGGCGAAGAGCCGGGTGAGAAATCGAGGGATAAAGAGAGATAGAGAGAGAGAAGTGGAACAAAGGGGCGACGAGGGTAGCAGAGAAGAAGAGGGTGCGAGAGGGTCGCGCGTTTATGGGGTGAGTTTCACGCGATGGCCATCGCCATTTATTGCCAATTTGCTAAATGAAACGTGCCGCGCGTACATCGTACGATTATTAGTACCCTCTGTCGCGCAGTTCACCCCAACTCGAGTCGACTCGGTCTATCGATTTTGCTGATCGTTAGAGATAAAACCAAAGTGGATATATGCTTTACTATCGTCTATAAACTATTTTACCATAGTATGTCACGCGGTATTTAGTGATTGAAAACCGATTAAAATCTCGATCAATTCAGGTGAAGACAAATGGATCATCCCTTGGTTCTTATTAGCTACCGTGCGATCGGCGTGAGTTATATTCGCTCGTATTTTTATATAACGCGCAAAGATCGAACTCATCGAAATTACAAGAGTTTTAATTTCCACTAAAATTTGATGACTACTAAGCGCGAGGATAACACTCGGGCGAGAGGAGAAACAAAAGGAAAAGTACGTGCGAACGCGCCTCGGGCAAAGAGGCGATGGTTTGGGTTTAGACGGAACAGACGCAGGAACGAGTCATAATAAAAAGATTTATTCGGCTTTTATCCCGGAGTTATTCAGCTCTTTCCGCCCGGGCCGTGAGCTCGCGCGTTTCTCTCTCTCTCTCTCCCTCCCTCTTTCTCTTCCTCCCTCTTTTACTTTCCTTTCTCTTTTATAAGTCTCTTCGGGCGGAGCAGCCCGAGCGGGAAGAGGCCCGAGAAGATGAGACGTAGATAAAGGAAAAAGAGGGGTAGAGAGCCAGAGGGTTCTGATTAAAATATACGAGCCGCAGCCTCACGGATTTCTTCTTATAAGGCTCCCCGGCTCCTTATATATTCTCTCCCCCTCTCCCCCCAGCCACACCTCTTCTTCGTTTGCGCGCTCCGGCCCCGGCGAGGATATCGGGGCGCGCATTCAGGGAATTCGAAATGAACCCGCCATCGCGAATTCACGCCCCACGTTCCGTGCGAGCGCGGAATTGGACCGAACGTATATTTTACGTGCCGGATTGGAGGGCGGATGCTGGATATATTGGGATTATACCGCTTTATATACGCCGTCAAGACGGGAGCGATGCGCGTAAACACGGTTTACAATGAAAATCCGTAACGCGAGACCAGAATCCGCTATAAACATTTTGGCCGTGCCGCGCGTCGTGCACGGATGGTCTATTACTAACCGAGAGTAACGAATGAATGTACGCGTCGAGTACGTGCGGGAAATTTATGACGAGGGAAGAGAGGAAAGGCAAAAATTGATCGCAGTTGTCGTTTAATTTACATCGCCGATAAATCGCAATTAACATCATTCACTTATTATTCACGGAGCGGATTATCTACATCGACATCTCTGCGACGTTGTTTTCGGCACGCTCGACTCGAATCCGTGTCCAAGTAATCGAGACTCGAGTGCACATTTTCGCCAAATTGTTCGCGTACGTGCTTCCCGATTCCTGACGACGCGACGCCAGGGTGTCCGGACAGCGTAACCATCGTCACGTCGCTAACTCGTGGGCCGCCGTATAATTTCGCTACCGATCGGGGAACACCAGTGGGGCGCCGAGTACACGAGTTTTACGACCGGGTAAGAAAGGAATGATCGCACCACGGGATGGAAATTACTCGCGTTACGAGCAGGGCTGTAAAGCTGTCATCGTTCGCGCGCACTCCCCTGTCAACTCCCATTTTACGTGTCGCTTAACCCAGCCTAGCGTCCGCTCATCACATCTTCCTCGTATGCCGTATACACATCTATCTCGCTTTATATAACGTACAATATATCACGCGATATCTATTATATTTATCATTTTGATCGTTTACAACAAAACTATCGCACATCTTTGTATTAAGATATTCCGCTCTAATCCCTGGAATATATTTAAGTATTGTACGAGGTAGTTGTGTGTGCATCTCATGTACATACAATATACAGAGTGGCGATGTATCCGCGGAACCAATATACGGCCGACAATGGTCCCCGTGTATGTATCAGTGTTTATGGCGATAACTCTCCGGTCCGCGCGTGATAACGATCCGCGATATACCTCTAAACGTCGCGTCGATACGTGGCGGTTTTGTATTTCGTAAAACATTATCGCTCGTGTTACCGATGCTAATCAATTACAGTTTGATCAATGCTCGCCGCCGCGAACCTGCAGTTACACGCGTTATTTGCGTTCACTCATTTATCCCAGACGCCCAATTCGTATCCGCACCTCGCGAGCTATATAGCACATATGCGGCATATTGAAATAAGATTTCTTCTCTTATTACAGATATTTATAAATATTTCTAAGCTACATTAAAGATGTATAAATTATATCATTAGGTATGATATTCGCATTTAATTCTCAATTGCAGGATATATCTTGGAATTTTCAATTTCAATTTTAAAGACAAATTAAAATATCAACGCGTGCAACGAAACGTGACAAATTCTTCGGCAAGGTTCTCAAGAAAAAAAAAAAAAAGAAAAAAAGAAAAAAACAAGAAAATAGCATAATGTTGTGAAAGCGAATTGTAATGTCGAAAGCGGAAGCGTCAGAGTTGGAAACTAGCAAAGTTAAGAGCCGCGCGTTATCACCGTTCACTCCCTCTTAAGTCTTTCTCTCTCTCTCTCTCTCTCTCTCTCTTGATGTGCTCGGAATATCCATTATTAGATCGCGGAAGATTCAAAGGTCTCTGCGCCAACCTAGGGGTCCTGGAGTATACTACATCCGCAGACTGTGTCGCTAGCTCCGAGTCTTGTTTATCATCGCAGTCATATCGAGGGAAGAGGGAGGCGCGCCGGAGATTCAAAAGAGACTTCTACCGTTCCCTCTTCCATGGTGCGGAGGTCGCGCAACCGTAACGTAATTACGGGCGCGCTTAATTTGTTTGAAGTACATTGCGAAGTACGACGCGAGGTGTTAATGGCAACGCGAGATCCCCTAGCATCCACCTAGCACCGCGAAGCTTGTCTCCAGCTCCGAGTCTTTCTGCCACTTGCAGGATGCTGCGACGCGACTACGGGACTGCCTTTCGCAAATTACGAAAGGGAGAAAACTCGACGAGAAAACGGGACAGACGTTGTCTAAAGCGATGAAGCGCCGTGTCGGATCTATACAGGGCGTCGTCATATGACGCATAAATTCTTCCACATATACATCTAATTGTAAGAAAAAAAATACTGAAAGATATACAATGTTTGAAAAAAAAAAAAAAAATAATTTTTAGTTTCTGTCTTTGTAGAAAATTGATAATAAATAATAATTATTATAAAAAATATAGAGATAAGATTCCCTCTTATAAAAGCTTCGATTCGAGATAGAGTGGGTGGTCCTGCTCTCATTTACGGCAAACAAATCTGTTAATTTGGCATTATGCAGATGCACCGCGTTAATATTTATCGTATCAATAAGGAGCGTGTAAAATACGATCGGCATTTACCCACCTACCAACAATCTGTTAAATAATGTGCAAACGGATACGCGGCGTACGTGTTCATTGTTATTTAACATCGGTCGCTAGTAATAACACCGATGGACACGTAATGCGCCCGGCTTGCGCACTGCCGGCACAAAATTGTCCGATACGTGAAATATAATATTCCCGATAGAAATAATGGAGGACGCGTGTGAATCGTTAATACAAATAAAGTAATCGCTTATATAAATCAATAGCCCTTCCGCTTTTCCCTCCTCCTCGACATATTTTACCCGTTAATCTCAAATTGTCGCAAATTCGCGCGCTATGTGTCAATCTCTCGATACAACATCGCGTACGGTGAAAAAAAGATAATGGAAACAGCGTGTATAGATAAACCCGCGTCTCGCCTCGTATTCACAATAATTAGTTAATCGCATTCGCTCCCGTTACTGCACACTCGAAAATAATCTCCACTTCGGTCTCGCCCTGAAACTTGAGCGTTACTTCCGCCGCGGAAACTCTGATACATCTCGTATCTCGGATGCGCGCAACATTGCTTTCGGATTACGAGTACTAGGAGTGTAGTACTCGCGCGGAGTGCCGAGAGTTAGAGGAGTCAAAGGCGGTGAAGGAGGAAGAGAGGCAGGAGGAGGAAATGGAGGATAAAGTGGATGAGGACCGTAGTGGATATATACACTTACATAACATCGCACGCATACACGGATATATCACGGTGAAGCAGGTCGGTTGCCTTCAGCCATATCGCCAGCGAGTTTGGCCAGTCAGCGAGTTGATCTTGTTGGTGTTGGAGCGCGTTGACGTGGATGTGCATCGTTACAGCGAATGAGAAAGAGAGAGAGAGAGAGCAGAAAATCGACAGAGAAAGAGAATCAGATAGGTAGATAGAGAGAGAGAGAGAGAGAGAGAGAGTGAATGAAAAGAGCGACCGAGTAGGCAAAGCGGTGGAGTTTCGAAAGGGACGAAAGGGGAAAAGGGTTCGTAGCCAGAGGGGCCGCTCGAGCGAGTCTGTTAATTGGACCAATTACAGTAATTACTGAAAGTTTCGGCGCCGGGCTACACGAGGGAGCGAGACGGGGAGATAGGACCGTAATACGGCACCACGACGAGCACACGCTCGCTGCCGCCTTCGCCGCCGCCGTCGACGTCGTCATCGTCGTAGTCGTCGCTACTGCCGACGCCGACGCTCTCGCATTCTCTCATTTCCCTCCGTTAACGCCGCACACCGACACCGATACGTCGACGTCACACATCGACGCACACAACGCCCACCGTCCGCGACATGACACAGAGCCGGGTATTAGCGATGACGCGTACTGGAGGGTACTTGCGGCTGGATACGCTTGTTTTCGTATTTAACCCCTCGGTGTTTCCGCGCACACTTTGACCCTCTCGGTCGTCGCTTCGTTCCCCATCTGCGTTATCAACTTCCATTAGGAGTAGTTGTACGCAAAAGTGGCTCTGATCGAATTAGCGATCATTATTGAGTATCTATGAAACGCTTCTCGAATGAGAATTTGAGAATTGGAATTTTTATTTCTTAAAAAAAAACTGATCGTAAAAATATATTGAGGGGAATAAAAAGTTGGATGTGCGCGAAAGAAATTGCGTAAACGAGAGCAAACGTTGCTGAAGACGAGGGATAAAAAAGTGTTACTAAAAAAAAAAAGGGAGAAGGTTGAATCATGGGTAAAGTGTCGGGTTGCAGAGAGCCGCTGCTGGAATCGCCATAGTAATAAAAAGTAAATGAGGAACAAAGCTCCCGCGTCTTTAGTGATCGGGAGTGGAAAATATAGCCGCGGGAGAAACGAGGGGGACGACTGGAGACGTGCTGGGAATAATGGTAGCGGAATTACGCGCTTGGCAACGGCCCGAGGGGGAAAAGACGGATCGAGATGGTGGTCGGGAATAGGAGTGGGAAAGGGTCGGCAAGAAAATCGAGAGAAATTAATTTATAGGGCCTACACAGGTAATTAAGTTTTCAGAAGGCCCTGACTTATCTCGAGCCCCACCGCTAAAGTCGGAATCCCACACTCTTTGCTCAGTCGGCGGAATCATTTTCGCCTCTTCTTCCTAACAATGTTCGTAGCGTTGCCGCCTGTTCGACAATGGGATTCGAGACTACGCCTCCTTTCCTTCCTTCCGCCGCGGTAAATCACGTTTCGTTCGGATCGAAGGGACGGTCGCGAAACTCGTTGATTTTTATTATCGTCGGGCCGCGATTTATTTTACTTCGTTACGTCGGTATCGAGAAATTGTGTTCGCTGTTGCCTTCGGGAACGAAATGGAAGAATGTTTGTGCGCGCACGTGCACACTTGCGCTCGGCGGATAGGAGCGTAAAAATCTGTTATACTCGTCGCCCACGCGAAAACTCTTCACGATGATAATCTGGGAAAACGATGTTGTGTGCCGCATGCGTCGTCATGAGGGAGTTGCGCGAGAGGATAACTTATCCTTATCTCGCCCTTCGGCGATGTCGTTTCGCCCACGATGGTGAGGGAGCGATGGACTCGTATCGCGAACGCCCTTCGCCGATAACGCTCTCCCCCGGGTCACGCGTCGATGATGTTTCATTTCCGTGTTGCGTGATGCCGCGAGCTCGCGTGTCAAAAGCCACACTAACGACTAACGGCTCTTTCAATCTCTTGGATTAAATTATGTCAGGGTGTTTTCCCACTAATAATTTTAAATAAAAAAATCCTTCATATATTTTATTAGAATATAAATAAGTATTTTAATAGTGTGTTTGCGACGCATACGAACTGAGAATATAAAAATTATGCTTGGTGCTTGGTGAAAAGATTTACTTGTGAGAAAGGATTTTTGGTAATGTTTCTAAAACTTTACGTAGCGAACAAGCATTCTCCGTCAATCATGTATATTTGCGCGCGCACATAGGCGCAAACGCAAACGAGTTATATCAATTTGCCCAATAATTGTTGCAGTTATGTTAATTCTCAATGAGCGACGCGCTGTTCGCTTCGCCTCTCGTGTCCGCGTGCGCGTCATGCAAATTCGGTGTACGCAACGCGACGGGGTAACGCACGACGAAACCGCGACGAAGAGATTGCGGTACAATACGGAAGCATACAGATACGAGCGTGCGAATTGACGGAGCGTGACAGCGAGCGCGATGTCGTGCGCGTGGGCGACGATAATTGGCTCGCCGAGATTTATTTCGTTCGAATAACGCGTCCGATGCGTTTATCGAAGGATAAGCGGAAGGATACGTTTTTCAAAGTTTTTGAAAAATAGATCTGGATAATATTAAAATTTCATTCTTTTTATATTATCTTATTTCTGAAAGAATAATCTAGGACATTTTAAATTCTATTTTCGTTTTGTCTTTGCGATAAAGTCGAGAAATACTTTGCGATTCATAGCTGTTCTCTCTCCCTCTCTCTCTCTTTCTCTTTCATCGACATCCGCTCGCGAACCGAGTGAGTATCCAGCTTTACACTCCAGTAAAAGTTTCATAGCCATATTCCATGTCCACACGTCGTTAATTTTAGCACGAGCGAGCGAGCGATTCATTTTATTTTTATCGACTGACCTCAACACGATCATTAAACCGCGGCGGATGTTTTCCCAGTTTGTCGGATTCTCTTTCGAGCGAGATCGCGAATATACGCTTCTTTTCATCGAAACGCGACTCGCGATCGAAAACGATAATGTAAGACGTTTATGACATAACTGACGTGTGTATTCCTTTTTTTCATAAACATAATCGTTCGAATAAAACTGTGGAAAAAAAAAAGCGTTACGTGTATGCACACCCTAAAGCCAATGCAGACACGGTGGTAGTCGACCGAGAGAATGGATGATCGCGAGATTCAGTCGATTGACACGGAGGTCGATAGCGGGCGTGTCGCCAGGGATGGCAACGTGTCAATTTCGAGGAAACAGGTGCTCGACGCCTCTGTGACAGCATGTTCGAGTTCTATCGGGTGCGCTGCGGCCAACGGAGATCGCGAGGTGGTGAGAGCGGGTAGGAGAGAGAGAGAGAGAGAGAGGGAATTCTGTACGCGAAGCGGCACAACGCCGGCGTCGTCGATGCTGGCCCGCTGGATGGCCGGATAGTAGGGGGCTAACACGGAGATCGCGTGTTGAACATACACACAGTTAGCACCGCGCTCGAGGGGGTTAGTCGGGAGTAATGTCGGCTTGCCGGATGTTGGCAAGGGTTGTTAATAGGCCACCACGGTCCCTGTCCCTTTCCCTGTCCCGCCCCGCTCGCCTCTGCTCTCTCGCTCCGCCGCTCACTTACTCTTCCTCGTCGGATCCCGCCGCTTGCCGGAGCCCCACACCGCCGCACCCTCGTGATTGTATCAACAGCCTCATCAGGCTCATCCCCCTAAACCTACGCTGCGCGACCGTCGCGCCCCTCGACTGCCACCTACCGCGTTCTCGACCGTGGAATTTAACGCATACATACGTACGCATGCATATACATACGTACCTGCATGCCTAAGAGCGAATCAACGAACGTAGATTCGCAGAGATCTATTCTATTCATAAAGGTGAAAGGTTCGATTCCGATAAGGGGATGAATTTGGAATAGGTCGGCGCGTCCCCTCGATGACGTCGTCGGAGAATTAAGAAAACACGGCTCGACCCGCATGTGCGATTTAATGCGACTGCCAGACGTGCCCGAAAGCGAACCCCGGCGAACAAAGCACGAAGGGTGTATGTATACCGAAAAGGGGAGCCAACCACATGTTCGTGGATGCAGGATCTACCTACCGGGGCACCGAGAAGGTAATGGATATGAGAACTCGCCACGCTCGATTTTCGAGGGGAAGAATCCCCTCGGAGAATCAAGACGGAAGGGTGAGAGGATTCACTTTCTATTTTGTATACTTTGCCACTCTCGCAACACAGCGTCCCTACATTGCACTCGTTATTGCCCCTCGGAAGCGTCCTCGAGATTCCCTTCGCAAGAGCAATTTCGAAATGGACATCGTAAGAGCACAATCACGAGTTCGAGTCTTCGATTCTATAAATTGCTTCAACCTCATTAACGAAAGTGGATATTTGCACGTTCGCTCGCGCATAATATTAGCGCGTAATATTAATAAAACGCATTTAAAAGTATATACACGTATATATGGTGGCATGTAGAAGGCGTGTCGTCCCCGGTTACGTTTGTATTCATTAAAATAATTAATTAAAATAATGTAACAAACGACGTGGTCCGTAAACATCAACGAGATTAATATCAAATATAAACATCGATAATATCTCGATAACGCGCGCACGTTCGATCACGTACCCTCTGCAATTGTGAATTTTATTGCGCCTACTCTACTGCTGCCCCCATCAATCGTCCTTTTGCCTGGCCGCAGATATGTATCCAACCAATCGAGGGCAGGCTCATGTATGGTGGTGGCCCTTCGATAGGCCGGAAATGGTTGCCACGCGACAAATTGGCCGACGATTGGCATCCAAAGGGGCACGAAACACGACAGCCAAGAAAGAAGCTTTCGCTTTTCCAATCTGCTTCGTCCTCTCATTAATTCTATTTCTCGATATAATTGCTGTCGATGTAACTATTCGAGTGCAATAATAAACAAGACAACGTATTCCTCCATATTCTATTCTTCGATATTTTCTAATGTACTGCGATTGTGTAAATTTGTAAATATCTCAATCTTGGCAACACTTTGTTTCGAACGATTTAACGAAATCGCGTACGCGCGTGTATAACATGCATAGAAATGTTGGTGCGTGTTTTCAAGCCCGTGTTGGGAATTTTTTTTACGCGGCTCTCGACATTTATCGTTCGCGTATACTGGCGGCAGGTATTTTTGTATTTGTCGTTCTCGACATATATACGCACGTATCGACTGATTGCGGCGATTTAAAATCATACTCGTTTAAATATTGCATATAACATGTGCGTTTTGCTAAATTCCGAAACGCGCTTCATACTACACATGCTAAATTATTTTTAGATATTTGTACTACAAACATACTGTACGAGGATTCACCGAATTGCGAGAGGAAAACAAATTCCTTACGGAATGAGAAAATTCCTTTTCTGTTTTTGCGATTTTGTTTTTTTATTTACGCTTTCCCGGTTTCCACTTTGTAATTCTTCGATTTATTTTCTTCGCCGACTGTACCCCAGCCACCCCTGGTTTCTTCCCCGAAAACTCGTACATCGGCACTATGGTGCACGAGGTAATGAAGTGGCAACACGGCGTTTCCAGGGGTCGTGAATGGGGGTGAGATTGATACCTCCAGTCACGTCGAACGGCGTGGAGGGATGAGGTGTCGAGAAACCGGATCGTGACGATGTAGGGGAGTAAGTAGAGGATAAGAGAGAATAAGAGAAAATGTCAGTAATGGAAGGGAGAAAGGAAAGGCGTGAAAAAGAGGTTCAATTCGCTTCTCGAAAGTTAGGTGGATAGAAAGAGAGAGAGAGAGAGATAGAGAAGTTTCGGTCGGTTAAATATTCCCCAACGACTTCCGCGTGGTTAATTCAAGAAATTAGGAAGAGTCAGATCGGTTTTCTGCATTATCACGATTATAATTGAAACGCGTCAATCCAAACGAAACAAAGCGTTCATACAAGCGTGCAATTTATTTATTCTGCTCAAAGCATGACGATGTTTTTTATAAAAATATATCACCGTCACGGAAAATTATTATATCTTCTAGATATTTTAGATGATGAAATATCTCAAATTTGATCGATCGCGCATTCGGTATTTCTTTTTCCACCAAAATTCGTCACACGTGCGTCTGATACGCGCTAACGAATGAAACAACGCTTTGAAACAACGAAGAGATCGTCCTCTGGTGAAACTTGCGCTGTGTGTATTGTTCGAACCGACCCCATTGAAATCGACGTATTCGAAACTCGAGGAGTCGAGAGGGGGGGGGGAGGGGAGAGGGGAGGACCTCGTAGACGAGGGGAGAAAGAGAGAGCCGCAAATGAATTTTTCCCAAGCGGGCGAACATATGAGCGCTCTCGACTCGGTCGAGTCGGCTGCCTATCTACTATGGCGCGTCACGCGGAGTGGCCTTTCGTTCTCGAAAAGATGTTAAGAGCCCCCTCACAAAAGTGACAATGCCATCGCGCTGTTGGCGCCGGGTGCGACGACGCGATAAGCAGAGTTTCGAGGAGAGGGATTGAGACCTTCGGTCTGTATACTCGGTCCACTCGAAATCTCCAGCCAATATATCTATAATGACGATTATCATCTCTCTGTGTCGCGGTGAATTACATGAGAACAGAGGAGGGCTCAATGATTGTGGGTAATTGCTTTTCCGCCGTTGCGTATCTTTCCTGCATTTTGCGCAACGGCCGCAACGTTATGTTTTCACGTCGATTGTATTTGTTATTGAAATGTATCCCGTATAAAACGCGAACAAAATTCAATTTTTTTCACGGACCAAAATATACGTTCGATTTGTTTCCCCGTTTTTTCTCTCTCTCTCTCTCTCTTCCCTTCCTATTCTCTTTCGTTCTCTCTGGGCTCACACCCCCTTCGCTCCTCCTCTCTACGCATTCGACGCGATTAGCCCGGGGAGTTATTAAATTGCGCGCGATTCGATACGATGTGACACAAGCGGCAAACGCTTTGGAGTATTCATTAAATTTTGTCGCGTGCAAAACGTATTTGCGAGGCAAATTAAAAACAAACAATCCCCCTCGCAGCGTACCTGAGTATTGCGATCGGACGCAAAAACGAACGCTGCTCTCTTTCTTTCTCTCTCTTTCTCTTAATAGATATTCGACATTCTATGCAACTCTAGTTTCTCCAGTTAATAGACACTTTGTAAAAAAAAAAAAATTAGAACGCTTTGATTACTTTATAACTATTCGCGTTCGCATGAATAGATAAATATTTTATATTACAAAGTTTGCAATATAATTATAAAGAAAATATCTATCTAATATGAAGCATCGAATATGAGACTATAAATATCAATATTATATTATATATTTTTGCATTCTTTACCCTATCATTGTGCAACGACGATTATTTACAACAATATTTCGGCCTTTTTCTAAAATAAATGTAAAATTTATCTATGGATTTAGCCTTCTTTCCGGCTTCCCTTGTGTTCCATGTTCCTTCATCCCCGTCCTATGTTCTTATCCACCTTCATCCGGATTAACTCCCGGCACAGTGATGAAAAGATTTCCCGAGCTCGTAATGCATTGCCCGTAAGCACGGACGAATGCCATAACGGTACGGCGATAATGACTCATTAATGCACGAGATATTTACGCGCCAAGCTTGCTGGGAGAGAAGGGAAGAGGATTAGCAAGGAAAAGAGATAGGCTAGAGTTTTCAGACACTCGCGGATTGATTATCTCGTACTGTTACACGGTCACCTGTAGGCGTCGACGATGTTTATAACTACTACTATCTCCCGCATGTGCGTGCAAGTACGATGAAGCCAGGAGTCCGCTAACCGGAGTCGGGAATGAAGTATTATCGTCGGCAAATATTTATGTCACGCCGGGGCTTTGAATCACGTTCCCCCCCCTCCTCTTCCTCGTCCCGCATCATCGGAAACGGACGCTTATTTATTCGCTAGATTAGGCCATCGTGAGCGCGAAATTTTCATCACGCGTCGTTAGACGCCGTGTACTAATAATCAATCGTTTCGTTTGCGCATCGATAACGTCGTTGTGTAAGCTCGTCGCGAAATCTAAAACGATCGACGATCGCGCTATTTACTTTTATCGCCCCGTCGCCATATGGAAAATTCGAAAAAGAGAGTGCGAAATATTTTTTTTTTTTTCCCACGCCAATCACAGATAGACTGTCGAATGAAACAATATCAGAGGCATATACATCGGTCAATGTATTAGCAACATTGCAAGCTTGGTCTGTCCATACGCGAGCGGAATGCATGTTTTACAATGTTTAGATTGTTTATTACATATATGCAATAAAGATCTGCCGTGTTTGGCGTAACGGTTATTTACCGTCCATGGAAATAACTCGGCACAATGCGTTATCGCACGCCGGTTGACGCTTTAGAAATTAATACACCGACATCATATATTAATTCGACGCGATCGATAATACATGCGGCGAAACGATAAACGACCCGGTCGGACAAGTCCGTTACGACGACCGTATGCATTTTTAAAGACACCGCTCGAGCGTAACGGACTTCAACGATGTCTAATAAAGGTCCGCCATTACTGGTCAATTGCTCAGTCATCGTTAAGATTAAAAGTCTACGAGAGCGATTTCGGTGCTGGAGGGGCGATAATTCGCAAACGGCTCGTTACGATGAAACAGCATCGTTGATCCGTAATATTTGCGCGCTATTTTAAAAACCACGTGTATATTTTTTTCGAAAACGGTTATATTATTACACAAAATTATACATTCAAAATCTCCTAGAAAAGTATAATAAATACATAAATCAGGCTTCTGTTTAAAACCTTTATAAGCGCGAGACGCGACGCAGAGGCGCACTACGTTTAATAAATTATCCGAGGAAAGATTATCGAGGGTCGACTCGTGCGTTAGAGAAGCGAGAATCCGCAGATACGCTCACAATAGAGACACCTGCTTGATCCTGTTTAAGCCACTGAGAAAGAGACGCGCCACGTAAGGCGAGAACACGGGGCACGCACTCATCGGCTTATATTTACCCGCGCGCGTTGCATACCTTAAAAGGTAAGGAATTATTTTCACGAGTTCCAGGCACAGGCAGGAAACCTTGTCTCCCCATTGTGGACCTCTCTTTCGCTGATGTAGGCAGGTGCTCGATCGCCGCGATCGCGCTTGCATTCTCTCTTTACGAGAGTAGTCTGTCCTTCATTACGGAAAAACGTCTCCATTCATCTCTACGTGTTTTAATCCGCGTCGTACCTGGTCCTGCCGATCGTACCCTTTATCGCATGTCCGGAAAGTTCCGTCGACGATTGCGTTTGCCTTGTTCGATCGACGAGCCGGTTATCGATCGCAAACGACAGACAATCGTCTATCGTCTCCTTGTGACGCGCTATAAAATATCGTCGCGCGAGATAGAGACGCGATTAAATCGCGCAAATCTCTCTCTTTCTTTCTTTTTTATTTTTTTCTCGGTAATCCGTTTGCTTTTTTTCATTCTCCTCCATCGGATGTAAATCGGAGATTCGCACGTACAATTATATCGCTATTAAAAATTTTACCTCGCACTCTGCTGCGGTGGAGCGAAATCGCGCTTTCCACGGAGCATTAATGCAGCGGGGATCATTACCCTTGCGCACCGCGCTAATGGCGTCGTCGATTATAAAATTATTTTAATTCGCGGATATCATCCGTGTCTGTGTGTAGTGCCTAATTAAAAAAAATTACGATACAGCGCGCTTGTACATTACATCACGCGAGCGTGCACGCGTTTCAAGAATTTGCGCGGAAACATTAATAATCATTAATTAAAGAATAAATTTTTCAAGAATGTTTCTTCGGAACGATATACAAAAACTGGCTGGTCGGCATTTTTGCGGCCGTATGTACACGACCACTTTTCTCGCCCAGTATTGCTTTGCCTTTCTCGCAACCCTCATCTTTTTCCGTCCCTTCTTGTTCCGCACCGATCCTCTACCTATCTACCTATTCTACCCTTTACGAGATAGAAAACGGGGCTAAACAGGCCTGTGTTTGTGGTAGAGCGGTCGGGCAATAAATCGCTCGACAAGCTAGTGGAAGCCCATCTCGATCCGACGAGGAAAGAGAGCACATAGCTCGAAAGGAAGCGGGCAAAAGGAAACAAAGAAAAAAAGCGCGCACAAGTTCACGCTCGAGAAAGAGAGAGAGAGAGAGAGAGATCAGAAGGAGCAGGTTACGAATGGAGGGATTCGGAGTACTTGTATCCTGTTACCTTGTTTGTTACAGAGAGGACTCGAGAGGGTAAGCAGAGATCGGTTTTGGAGACAATGGTTTTCTCGACAATAAGAGGGCGAACGAGACAAGAAGCAAAGAAAGAAGAATTTAGGCCGCTCACGCGGTGCTAAGGTTCGGATTTACGAGAGAAACATTTACAGAAAGGCACATTCATCCTAGAGTTTTCTCGCGACGTCTCGATTTCGGCGTCAACATCGCATATGATATTTTACAAGCAGATAAAAATTTAAAAGTCGTCTTTTTATTTATAAACAAACTATTCGATATGTAGAACGATTTCAAATTAATCAAATCCTTCAGTCGAGCTGTGCTGTAGAAATTCCGCGTACTGTTATCGCATTTACATTATCGCCGCGCGTTCATATCGGCCCCTTATCTGCGAGTGGCTCTATGACTTAAATTGAACGCAAATATACGATTCAATAAATAGATCGACACGTTTCATTTTTTTTTTTTTTACGGATCTCATCGCTCGGATAAATATCGAGCAACATGCGGAATAATCAAAATTTATGTGCTTTTCGATTTAAAAACGGCCTCTGTATTTATAAATATATGCTAGTTTTCCCTGGATATATATTTTCACACAAATTCAATCATTAAAATAAAAAATAATTTAACACTAACCGATACGATGTGTAACAGCAAAGTTGTAACAATATCGATCCGTAAAATACAAAAACTTTAATATACATAAATTAAAGCAGTTTTACCAAAATAATTAATACTGCTTAAAATAATTTATGCGCTCATCAAAACTTTTTGTTTGTGCTTAAAACAGATACTTTATAAAAAATTAATGAAAAAATATATATTTTTTTTTACATATAAATTATCTTTTTCTCTATTGTAATATATATTATATGTATAACATACGTATATATTATAATTAACTAAAAATTTAATGTTTATATAAATATGTATAAACTAATTATAAATCTCTTAAACGTAAAATTGATGAGATATATTATATATAAAATGTTAATTATTGTAAATATTTTATATATTAAATATTTTACATATTTAAAAAGATAAAATCTAGAACATTTTATACATATTATATTGCGCAATAATGTAACGTGGATCAATATCGCGAAAATAAAAAGACGAAAAAATAAAAAATGTCAAAGATAATATATAAATTATACGATAAATTAAATTAATTCAAATTTTTCACTTACTTCACAGTCGTTTTTCGTTACCAGACGCGGGCCCTCTCTTTCTCTTGTTCATCCTTGTTGCTTCTTCATGACACATAATTCGCACACTCACTCGCGAAAATACAGTTAATTACAATCGGCGTACTAATCACCAAGATATGACGATCGCAGAGCACTTTGTACGTCACTCCCGTTAATCTCACGCGATATGTAGTTTATTGTAATGCGAGAGGATACTACGCGAATTAACGCGGCTAGTTACGACGCGATGGACCGTACGAAAATATAATTATATGCGCGAAACATTTCGAATATATAGATAAATTTCGCGAAATTAATATGTATTATTTCTGTTTTGAAAATTGCACAAAATAACTGCTTCATTAACTAGCAGTCACATCGACACGGTCAGGAATTATTAATTACTAATTGTAATAGAGAATGATCGTATTTGACATCTAATACTTGTGATCGCGACTAAAGAGATAATACGATGATACACACGGAGCAGCTGCCTGCCTGCTCGCTCGACGCGCGAATGACAACAAGGTGACCGTGCGCCAACAAAAACATTCGATATGCCGCAAAAGACGAACGCCGAACATTGTATAACAATTTTAATACATATTCCTTATATTCACACGAAATATTTAATACACTATAAAATCAATGCATGTAAAATGTATATTGCATTACTTGAATATCAAATCGAATCATTATTAATAAACAATTGATTTATCACTCATTACTTTAATTACTTGATTTGTGAATTACTATACGTTTCTAATTTGAAAATAATAGTCAAATTACTCTAATAAATTACATTGACAAAAGATTCAAAGTTTAATGTGGAATACATCGAATTGAAACATTAAAAAAGTAATTATTATCCTAATGTGTGTGTGTGTTCTCTGTGATTAGATTAAGATAAAGACTCGCAAACGTATATCGAAACAACTTATCAAAACAGATATCTCACGCGATTTAATCAATTAAAATGGAAATCGAAACGATAGAGAATTGATTATAAATTTGTTTCATCTCAATATTTAAGGCAATAATCATTGTAATGCTAAGATTTTTGAACATATCTTACACGTGTTAAATATTTCGTTGAGATAACGAATATATGTATATATTGTAAGGATTTGTTAAGATAGAAAAACTTTATATCGATAAACGACGAAATACTACACCTTCCGTAACGTACGAACGTCGATTGAATAATAATAATCTCTCCGCTTCTTTGCGCGTTGGTATGCGGCGTATAGAGCGCTATTGTGTATAAAACATTGTTGTTATTGTTGTCATACGTAAATGTTGTCGTCTTACATTGTTGCCATTTGTATAGTGACGCGTGAGCAAGCGGTAGCTCCGTATATGTCGTCGTATAATTTTTATAAACGCAATCATTCATTATTAACAATTACTAATTAACAATTTGTAAGCGACAAAGCTATACTACTTCTCGAAGCAGATATTTCGCACGATTTATGCATATATATTCATATTCATTTAAAATATAATACAATAATCTCGCGGAATTCGTGTTCGCAAAATGTATCGTGCGTGTAATGCTACATTTCGATTGCATTTCCGGACGATCCAATGTGTCATTAAGTCATAAATAGTCATTACATAATATTCTGTAATAATATAATAAAGTAAGCGTCGTGTGCGATTAATGTTGAAAGAGCAAAGTGACATGCAAAGTTCTATACGATCATTATATTTTGATGATTAAATACCGCACGGTTATAAAACGTCATGTAAGTGATGGAGCAGCAAAGAATGAACGAGAGAAGAGAAGAAGAAGCTTTCGGGGAGCAAAGGCAAAACAATCATGGGATGAGCAATATAATATTTTAATTGTTATTGCGAATAAGCATATTTGGGGACTCACTTCCCAATAATCTTGATCTTGACCACGTTGTTTATCTTTATTATATATATTTATATCAAAATATAGACATAACCACTCGACGTTTTTTTATCTCCGCGATAATGATATTACATTATTATGTGTGTATACATATATATGTATATATATTATAACATATATATATATATAATTTTTTAGATTTTGTTTTCTTAAATATTTTAAAAATATTTAATAAAATATTTGCAATAATTATATAATATTTTACATATAAAATATTTTAACTTTGCGTAACTTTAAAATTATAATTATTTTGAATATTTATCAATATTAAAATTTTATCCATCATCATATTTCATAAATGCTTATATCTGAAAAATTCTTTGTTCGTAAATTATGAATTTTTAAAAATATATATTTAAAAAATGAATGTACATATTTAAAGAACTCTCTTTCTTAATTGTGCCCGATAATTATTTTTTAAAATATTAATTATTTAGACAATTTTTTTTATAATCTGTATCTATTTGCATTCTTTGCTGATGAACGTTTGTAAATTACAAGTTGCGCATTGTACCGCGATGTGTGAGATGTTAAATTTGCTATATATATTTTATCGCAAATTCAAATTTTTATATATTGACAATCATCAGAAAAAGATTAAAATTTTTTTCCTATTAAATTTATTTTTACAAAGTTTGGAAGAATAAATTAAAAAAATTATTCTTACAAATTTTGTAAAAATAAATTTCTGTTATTCTTACTAGTTTCATTACTTAAAGTCATCATTTTTATTCTTATATTTAAAAGAAATTAAAAATTTTTTTTCATGAATAATAAAATTGCAATATATAACCATTTTATAGAAAATTCAATATTTTTACTTTCCAAGCGCTACAAACGTCAACGAAGTATGCTCGATCGGAATCGTAAATAGTTTCATAATAGATATCCTCTGGCGTGTTTGCTCGGAGACTAAACAATTTACACATCCTCTCGTGTGTACATATTAACCTATCGCAATACAAGTATGACCGATGTAATGTACAACCAATAGCAATTTCGTCGTTCATTCCAGACGGAGATGGGAAAAAACAACAAGAGCATTGAATTGCACAATTTCGTGAAATTATTGCGCAACGATACGTGTAACAATCATTTTTTTTTTCTATTATATACAAGCCAATATCGCTACATTAATATGGGACGCGCGCCGTAATACAGGTGGTGAACATATTCAGACCCGGCGATTTACAATAGCGAAGTGGCGGAAGAGGGTGTTTTTTTTTTCCGACGCAGGAACGCAGAAAGCATCTTTTCTCGACTATAATCGGAATGAGTGTGGAGGACGGGAGAGGGGAGGATTATGGATAAAAGACGCCACTGTCGGCAATAAAGAAGTAGCTGTATAATCTCGCCCGGGCCGAGGGCGAGGGTATAATGTACTTACAATTAGGTATCCCTTCACGTTGTATTTGCTTTCATTATTCTCTTTTTCTCCCTCTTCTTTCTTTCTCTTCGCTCCCCTCGCTCCCCTTTCTCCAAACAAATTTTTCTTTCTCTTTCTCTCTCTGTCCATCTCTCTCTTTCACGCTCAGCAATCTTCCCATGTATCCCTCTGCCATTTATGCTTTAATCAGCGACGCAGTCGAGGTTAAGGGATCTTCCCTGACGCGATGACCCCCCAAGGAACTTGCATCGTCTACGTTGCCCTTCCGTATATGTACATATATACATACGAAGTGGCGGAAAATACGGGGAAGACGGGTCAGATTCCGCCTGTGGGGCAGAAATTTCCTTGCTCTCGTTAGAAGGACTCGAGGGAGAGAAAAGTACTTTGTCCCTTCTTAGAAAGAATAAATAAACGAAGACAAGACGCTTGAGAGACGGATGGAGTTGGTTGGAAGAGAACGGCGCGCGTCTGGCAAATCAATTATTATAATTAAACCGTCCCGATTATTATCCCGGTTGCGTTTATCGTCGGAGCAAGTCGATCGGGAGATTGGCGCATTCGACACGCCCATTAATTCGCTCTCGAGCTCGTAAGTAGATCTTTAGCTCCTCGAGCTGAACGCGATTGGCACACGATGACGAGCGGCATCGTTCGATCGGCAGCGATCGAACATTACGGAGTCGCGTGAAGAGACGAGGGCAGTAGTTTCGTTATCCAGGATCGTTGCGCGATATTAGCGACTTGCACAAGGATGGGCGCGCGATGGAGAGCGCATTGTCATGATAATTACTCCGTTTTCCACGCTTGAACGAGCGCGCTGCTCTTTTCTATTCGACTTTGGGATGCCCCCGAAGAAACCTCGTTCCACGTCTTAGCGAGATGACAAGGATTCATCCAACCGGTGTCTGTAATACACCGTTCGTCACGGGTCACGCTCCGCTCGTTTCAGCTGTTTCGCCACGCTCCATGGCGCAATAAATCATTTTGCGGAACCGTTCGACCGGAAACCGATTTCGTACGCTGCGCGCTCATCGTCGGTCCTGACTGCCGACGTCGTCGATGACACGATGACGACGTCGAGTCGCCGAGGGCGATATATTTGACGTTTCTACCGAGTGAGAAATAATAATTCTTCTCTCCTCGCGGCGTGACCGCGAAACAAATTTCTTGGCCGCCCGCCAAAGATCATCGAGGAGCAGAGCGATTTACTTCCCTCCTGCCTCTTTATTCGACGAGTATCTCGTCCAAAATAATATCCGTCGCATGACAAATACGAAAATCTTTAGAGTCTCCTTTTCATCTTGTGAATCAAAGCTATTAAATAAAAATGTCGCATATATTAATAGCTTGATGTTGCCAAATGCAATATTATTAAAATATTTACAATAGATACCAAAAAAAATATAAGATCTACGAATTCGTCAAACTTTATATTAAGAAAATTTTTTCATAAATCATAAAGAAATGTTTTATTAATTTAGTAATTTAGCTTAAAATACTACTGAAAGTTTGACTAATAGATGTGCTAGAAAAATATCTATTAAATCGTTATATTCGCAAACAGGATATACCTAGCTGTTCAGCATTGTAGCTATTCAATAATCATCTACATATTTGTTCGCTATATCTCGCTCGATAAAGCTTTCCATCCCCGAATAATAAATTCTGAGCTACACACACACACATATATATGGGAGGGTTTATGGCTTTCTACACATATGTGCGAGGACTAAAAAGAAGTGCCAGAGCACCTTTTTGTTGGCGAAGAGTTCGCGACGGGAAGTGGACCAAGGCATAAGTGGCGGGAGGAAGAAAAGCGGTGCATTCGATCGTAAAAACTTCTCGACGCCGCTTTGATTTCCCCTTTCGTAGAACGCGGCACATTTGCCGGAACGATTGAACGGTCCCGAGATCGGCGGGAGCTTACGCACGTCTGAATATTTAATAAAGGAATTTGGCGAAGGCATCGCGCCGTTGCGCCTTTAGAAATCGGTTATCGGAAAGTTGCAGTAGCGTCTGCCGTGCATCGTTACTTTGAGTATTATATTTACACCATGCCGCATATACGCGACGCCTGTGTAAGAGGAGAGAAAGAGAGAAAAAAGAGAGGCGAAGATATATCGAACGAAGCGAGAAGGCGATAGTTGTCTTTAACGATCGACTTATACCTACACCAGCGTCGGTTTAGTTTTACAAATATAACACGGATCGCGCGAGAGATGAGGAGATCGCGAGAAAGGAGGTTGCGACGAACGGCACGAACAACATGGTCCTCGTCTCGTTATCGGTGACGGCAACGATGTCGGCCGATCCGGTCACAGCGAAACCGGACGAGCGATTAAAACGCCGCGTCTCGTCTCGTCTCGTCTCGTCTCGTTTCGCCTCATCTCGCCATGCCGGTAGATAACGGAGATCCGAGAGCTTCCCGAGGGTTAATTAAAACCTCTCTAATTATTTATAAACAGTCATTTCTTTTTGCCGCCTGATAATAAACGCGTAATGCCCGCACTGTTAGAGGATTGGCTGACGCGCGTAAACGGCGTCGCCCGATTGGCCGAGGTGCTCAACGACCGTCGAGTCCGCGCGGACTCGGACGGACCCTCGCTCGTCCTCGTCGCACTCATGATTCTTCGCACCATTCCGGGCATCGCTCTCGCTTTCGCTCTCACGTCTGCCGCTGCCGCCGTCGCCCTTCGCCGCGCTCGTTCGAGCGCTCGAGCGGGCTCGGGGTCTACCGGCGCGTAATCTGTAAATCCTCGAGTGTGGAGAGAGAGAGAGAGAGAGAGAAAACGTACAAGTCCGGTAAGTTGCTCGAACGGAATCCTCGTTCTCTTACTTCTCTCTTCACCTCCTCCTTCTGCCGCCTCTTACTTCCTTCCTTCCTTCGCGGCGCGCAACTCCGTTTTCGTGTCCCGCTGTGTGGTGGTGGTGTGGCGGCGGCGGCGCATCCTTCCGTCCTTCCGTCGCGCTTCGCGATCGACCCTCTTCACTTCATCCGCCGGGAGCATGACTCTCTCTCTCTCTCTCTCCCACCGCTCGCACCCTATCTCTCGACTCCGAGAATCGGTGATGGTGCCCACTCCAAGTAGAAGAAAGTAGGGGATTTCTTTCAGCGCCGACAAAAAACCTCGCCTCGCTGCCCAATATTGATTCGCGCTCTAATCCCTCGAGAAGAAGAGAGACTGAGAGAGCCGGTATTCCTCTTCCCTTTCGAGATGTAGAGAGTTTCCCCTCTCTTCCTTCCGTCCTCTCCTCCTTTGCTTTTCCGTCGTCGTCTCTGTTACTCACCGTCGTCATTGCCGTCTTCTTACGTCGTCGACAAAATAAACCGTCGTCGATGGGCTGCGGTATAAGTAATAACATCGTTGAAAAGAGGAAAGAGAGAGAGAGAGCGAGAGAAAGATATCGGGAGAACGGCATCTGGCGAAAGGACGTGTGCAACGGAGGAGTCTCCCGAGGGGAAAATACAACGCCGTAATTTAGTAGTTATGGATACGATCCGATATCCAAACGACCCGACGACCTTAATTCGATAGGATCACGGAGGCCGGACTTTTTCAATTAGTATCGTATCCCTTTGTTCTGCCCGAATATTTATTTCGCTTTTTATTTCCATTCACTTCGCCGTGATATTCCTTTTCATGTTATTCGTTAGCCGAGGAAAAATAATGAATTTTCATCCTGCACTTGAGATTTTACGAGATCTAGATAAACCTCTTCTTGCCGTATCGTACTTGGCTCGAGACGAATTTTTTGAATATTATCAAATAAAAAAAATTTATTATGTATACATATATATTATAATTTGCTCGCGTTTTTTTTATCAAATTGTCATTCTCTTTCGTATTTCACAAGGATTATAGCGAAATACGACTTGCAGATACACTTGTATTTTCTGACGTACTTATTGTCAGCATAATCAGCTCGGCAACGATTGCGTTGGCCTAGAAAAGCGAGGCGATACAAATTGCGCGGTCCAATTGAATAATCCACGAGGATAGCATCCCTCTTCCGTGGCAGCTTCGTTCTCGTCGTAACTCGGGGCTGGTAATACAAATTTAAGGAAACACTCGCGGCGTCTCATCGTTGAGCGACGAAGAGGTAAGGGACGAGCGAGGGTAGGGGGAAAGGGAGGCGAAGAGGTAAGAAAAAAAGGAAGGAATAAAGAGGAAATGGAAAAGGATCGTGTGCGCGCTAGCAATGAAAAATAATAGCGGGGCACCGCCCTCGTTTCCCTCTTACACTCCGACGAGGAAAAAAAGAAGCAAGGGTGCGGGAGAGACGGAGAGAAGAGGAAGAAAAGCTCGGCGCCGCGCCCTTTAATCTTCGCCTTTAAGTCACGAACCGTTTCGCGACTTTGCGCGAAATGAAAAATTCATTTCCACTGAGACGATGACACGAGATACGCCACCTCTCTCTCTCTCTCTCTCTTTCTTATTTTCTCGCTCGTAGATTCGTTTTTCCAGTCACTTCTTAATGTTTCACCCATCACCTATCGTGGAATTCATTACGGCAGAGTCGCGAGAGCATGAACGTTCATTTCGAAACCGTTCGATTCGCGTAATTCACACACAAGTTCGATTCTGTGAAAGCGAACTTTTACATTCTTCACCTCTCGAGAAAGCGATAATGGCTCGCATTTGCCGTGAAAAATTGTCCCCCAAAAAATCTTGTAAGAAATGCCTGCAGCGACGCAGAGAAGAGCGATTAGTTGGAAAAAATTTAGACATTTAGTAAATAGAGATTGAAAGGGTTACGACGTTCCACCTTTCTTTCCTCGTGACCGCCTTACGTAAGAGAGTTAACATTAATTATTTCCCGCGAAAGCGCGATTACGCGCTGCCTCGCGATTTTATCAGGTATCCTGGCCTGCCAGGATCGCTATATTTTTCTCGGCACGACCAGCTCTTTCATCGTGCACACACGTTGCGATTTGCATGCGACCGACGGCGTTATGCGCCAGATAACGAGCGCATTGCACCCGACGGTGCATACGCGAGCATTAATATACGCGCGGTCGGGCGATACGCGACGCGCATAGAGGTCGATTCGTGCTGATTTTTGCGCGCAGAAAAATTTAACACGTAGAGAGAAAGAGAGGTCCGTATATTATATACATGGACGCGCGTGCACGCGTGACACAGTTATTTTTGATCGAATCGCTTATCGCGAAATCTCGTTAATAACCTTCCTTTCTGCTGTCGAGGTATGAGACGAGACAAAAGTGTAGAGAAAGAATGGAGTAAAATAAAATAATTTGCAATAGAAAGTAAGAAAAAAGAGATAGAATTCTCTTTAATATACATATAATATACATATAAAAGAGAAAATAAGACTTGGATACATTTCATGTATCGGATTTACTGTTAACGAATATACATAAAAGTATATTCAAGGATGAGTGATAAAGCGCAGGTAAATGCAATAATAATAACGTAGAAAATACAGCATTATTATTTATGCTAATAAGTAAATTAATTATAAGAAGAGAAAATGTGAAGAAAAAAAAAAAAAGAGAGATAAGGTTGTAATATCGAGAGGAACGACCAACAATCGTGTCAGAGAGGCGAAATAATTAGTACCGGTCGGAACTTCCCCTCCCCTCCTCTCCTCTCCTCCCATCACGATCGTTCGCTTCGCGTTGCACGCTCGCATGGTGTTGTCTTATGCAGATGCAGATCCAGGCGGAACGTATTAACGTCGGGTACCTACAAACTTGCCCTCGCCACCGCGCGCGTACCTTCGCGCGTGCATATGGCTTTAATGGATGTAATACATAACCGCGCACGCTCGGTGAGAGAGTATCGATACGTAGATATATGTATACGTATCTATACATGCATATATATATATATATATATATATATATATATATATATATATATGTACACACACGTGTGTGTATGCGTGCATGTTTGTACAAGTGTGTATGTACATCTTTGACGTTTCTCTAATAACTCGGCGAGCGGTAGAAGGAGGGGCGGAGGGAGGGTATATCTCGGGTCTCGGTCGTGTAAAACGATTGCTTGGTCGGATCGCCGACGGCGGCGGGAATCGAACGGACCGACCGGCGGATCGTTTAATTTCCAGGTTACGAGCCGCAGCGCTGTACTTACTAAATTTCACGGATCATTAGTAGCCGAGTTATAATTAGGAGGTGATTCTCGACGAGCGCTGAGCAGCGCATGTTATTATTAGCTTCGATAGGTACACACGTGCGTTCGCGTTCGTGCCGCGCGTACGTGATTTCATCGCGTAAACTCGATACCGGGATCGTCGAGATGTGTCTCGGAAAGCGGCGCGAATTAAAGGAAGGGAGTACCTCCGGCTATAAGATGATAGTTATTACGTGGCGAAGAGAGTCTTATCCTATCTCTCGCGTTTCCATTGCGCGAGCCATCCTCCTTGCCTGCGGTTAACCCGGATCTTACGCCACTCTCACGCCGTCGTCCTGAAAACTACTTGTAAGCGCGAGGGTGTGTACGCCAGTATCGAATTTCGATTCTGATGCTCGATTGCCTGTACGCTCCCCAACTTGGCGGCTCGAGTTTCTCGAAGATCTCTCGTTATTTACTGTCATCCGGTCCGGCTACTTCTTCCCTCTGTCTCTCCCCGTCTCTCACGCACGTGACGGGGGTCGACCGGACAACAGATACCTAGCGGGAGAAATCGAGAATGACCCTTGAGAAATAAGAGACCCGGTCGAAAGCTGTTCTCACTCTTGTGCAGATGTCAAATTATTCTTAACCTAATGGAACATTTTCGGAAGAACTGACGGGAACATAATTTTATAAAAGATTTATACGCATCTCTAATACGACGTGCGATGATCGTTTATGACAAAAAGACGTTTATAAAAACGAACAATGGACCTTCCGAATTGCGTACTTTACGAGCAACGATGTAAATCTCGCGCCATTTTAACGGCATTTCTCGAGAGATCGTTTGGATCGTATCGCACCTAAACTCTTCGGCAATTTATCGAAGCTCCCACATCGAAACGCGTTATGCATCAGCGGAGCCACTCTTCCCTCCTCCCGCTTGATCGAAGATAAACGGCGCATTGTTTCGGTACACTCTGGCCGCGTCGCTGCTCGAAGGAGGTAACGACGATCGTTCTTACGGGGCGCACCCTCGCATGCAAATGGACGAAGCGTGCAAGTGTGCGCCGGATAGGCCATTATACTCGCTCCAAGGACTTGCCGGTCCGTAGTCTATGCCTGGTGCCAGCTCCGTATTATTATTTCGAGTGACAAGCCATTGTCGCGATGTTTCCCGATCGTTATCGTGGAGCGAAAGTGCCACCGACAAGCACGCAGTCGTTGTCTTTCACAGAAAGTCAGTAGCGCGTTAAACAGCCCTCGTCATCCCGTAAGAATACAGATGTTTTATTAGCTTTTAACAAATTTCTAATTTGCAAATAATTCTTCTTTTACTCGTCGTTATTTTGCTTTCGCGATACAACGTCCGGGAAAATTGCCGGACATTCGAGTTGATATATTGTTTGCTCGATAAAAAAAAATCCCTACTACCGAAATGGCCCTTCTTGCGGTTGAACAGGTGATACATTATCCCGACCATGTGACGCAACACTTGTTTCAACTTGGCGAGGGTCTGTCGAGCGAACGCCTTTAAGGAACCGCGCGCGTCGTCGTGTAAAAGGGAAGCAAAGTGCACTGCAAAGTGCATTTGAAAAAAAGATGAACAATCCATTAAAAGATAGTAAATAGACGGTCGGTAAAAAAAAAAGAAAGAAAGAGAGAACAGGTGGGAAAAGGACTTGAGGAAAAAAAAGCGGTAAATTAGCAGGCTTATACGATACTCGGCAGCGCCCATTACTCTCTAACATAGCGGGTTGTTATTAAGTCACCGGCCGATGCGATAGTTTCGACCGCCGGCGCTCTTGTGGATAATAATGACGCCACGATGTGGATCGAGATAATAATAACGCAATAGACGGTATGATGCTTAATCGGGAGAAAAAAGAAGAGGGAGTGGAAAATCATCGGGGGGGAAAAGTAAGAGCGTGCTAGAAAACGGGGGAGGAATCGCGTCGCTAACGAAACGTCGGACCGCCATAGAGTGAAGTCGATAGTTTGAGAGAAGATGAAGGGGAAGGCCGGTGCTTGATGATGCGGTCCCCCCGATCGGGGCGATTTGTTTACTTCGTAAATACGAGACGGCTCGAAGAGGGTCTGCCGGCTGTCGCATACAGAGACGCTCGCTTTGCGATTTTAAGTGCTAATTGCCAATGCTGGTTACTAAACTTCATGAGAGAGCATACAGAGAATATTCATATTATAAAAAAAAAGGAATAAAAAAAATTACACACACAACACACATTCGCATTCTCTATGGTCTTAAAATAATTTTCATTGACTAAAAAATTGACTTTATATCGATTAAAAGTATGTCGTCAAATACAGTCCCCAAGCTGGTTATCTTGTTTAATGAATATATCTATATTTAGTTGTTTAGTTTAAAATTTTGATTAAAGAATCTGCGTGAAGCACGAACACGATTTTATGATCACGCTCGCTATTTTAATCAACGTACACGATATCAAACGTTCGAACTTTTAATTATGTATATACGCGTTTATACGTCACAGCACGTATGTCGTATAACGCGTTATAACATCAGTGGATACAGACTGTTTAATGGGAATAATCATCGATAAACGACCGTGGTCGTCGTATGAGATTTCAACGTCGTAACGGCGGATACGAGCGGTTAACATCGACAGACTGCCCCCGCCGAACGATGCAGCTTTCGAACGAATAATTATTCGTCACGCATGCCCGATTACATTAATCGTCTCGTGCCTCACGGCTTTTGCGACCGGCTTACGACCTCGTATACACGGACCAAAGGAGTATGTCTCCCGAGCTCGAATCGCGAAAGCGGATTACGTACTCCCGGGGCTATACATAATTCCTACCCTCGACTGTCTCGGCAAAGCCACATTATATTCGCGTATCTTGTTCGAGGAGAGATAACTTCTGGCGTTTTTGGTATCATTGCGAGCTCTCTCTCTCTCTCTCTCTCTCTCTTTTCCATCGGTAATCACAAGCTGTAACATACGCGACGAACGATGCCCGGGATAAACTCGAAGTCTCTCGCATACCAATGGCAGATCGCCTATTCGCCACCGCCGTCGCCGCCTCAATTGCGTCTAATTAGCCGCTCGGCCGCGCGCGGAATTGAATTTCAATCGTTGTAATTCGCCGATTCGCTTCGTGCGTGCGTGCAACGCGCGCCACACGAAAGTGCCGCGGATGGCGAAGGGAGAGGAGAAATAACACGAAGAAGGACGAACGCGAGCGCGAACGGAATGGACAGGCGGAGGGGGAGGGGAGGGATGGAGGAACGACGGAGAAGAAGCAATGATTCTCGTCATTGCCTCGCCGGCCTTTTACGGTTTCCCCCTTCGGTATGGGTCGTTACAGTCGCGATTGCGATTGCGCCGCGGGACTCTGCTTGCGAGCGAGCGCGCCCCGTAATCGCGAGCCTCGGTTAATTAAACGTCGACGAGCGATTGTTAACGATCCGCCGCGCCTCGTCGTTAAAGATCGCGCTGGAATCTCTCGTAGCGCGTCACGGCTGCCGCGTCCGATCGACGTTCGACCAAGCAGCAGTTCGTCGTATTAACGCGCTCGTAAACGCATACGCGTATTTTACGCGTCGAACGCGCCAAAACGCGATACGATTAATTCGATGCGAATATGACTTTGTTAGGTCACAAGATCGGTGGACGAGATTTCTCGAAATCGATCTTCATTGGTCAATAAAAAAGCAGCTTTTTTGGGGAATGTCGAAGAACAGGTCGCCGGACCGAACGATGCGTGTGGAACGCGAATCTAATCTCGGTAACAACAGTAACGGAGACAACAAAGGGCAACGGAGGCAGGAGTAGATGATTCGGGTTCGTGGATGGATTTATTTAAGGGCGTGTATTCGACGGAAGATACAATAGCGAAACGACACGACCTTGTGTGTAAAGGGAAAGCCAAAAGAGATGAAGAGATAGAGATAGAGAGAGATAGAGAGAGAGAGAGAGAGAGAGAGAGAGAGGAGAAGCTACAAGTACAAGGGGACGATTGGTGGAGCATTGGATCGTGTCCGTACGTGAAGGTTTATAGCCGACATCTGCGGCCAGTTTTGACCCCCCGTTGGCGTGACGAAACGCCGAACGGCACATAGGGTAAGGGCGGTTTAAGGGTACTAACTGGCTGTGGGGTGAGCGTCGCACTGTCGCCCTTAGCTGCTGTTGAAGAGTTGGAGAGGATACGGCGTGGTGTAGCGTGGTGTGGCGTGGCGACCCACACGGGAGAGCTACGCGGCAAATGGACCGTTAAAAACCTTCCATGGTCTCCGAGTATAATTCTGTTAGTCGTTCGACTCCCCTTCCCCAGCTTCGTTCAGCCGCAGCCGCGACGACCGTGACGAAATCGCCCTCTTTGCCGTCACCACGTCGTCGTTCTCGTTGTCGTCGTCGTAGTCGTCCTCGTCCTCGTCCTCGTCCTCGTCCTCGACATGCCCTCAAGTGTGTATATAAACGATGCGACTGCCCATTCGTTTTCCGCGAAAAACCAGGACTTCCTTCTGCTGACGCTTAGCTTTCCGCATACGGTGAAATTTTTAGAATATATATAAAGTTCTCTAGTCGACAAGTTTTCTCATATATATATACACTTGGGTAAAAATATCTTAAATTCGATAAAACTGTAAATATAAGTTGACTTTTCAGAAACATCTCGATACCTTGGAGATATCTAAAATCATCTACGGCAGCTTGCAACAATTGACATCAATGTTACAAATTGGGAATTATCCGAGAAAAAATCGGTTGCTACTGTTTAACAATGTACAATGAACTCGATATAGCTATCTTAGCGGAGAATCCTAAATTATCTCACGACGCTAATGTCTCGTTAGTTAATTTAACCTCTCGCGACTGACCTAAAATCGAATTTGAAGTCAAGCCGCGCGATGTCCATTTTAATTAATTAAGTTTCGCTTAAATTTAAATGAGTTCTATTACGTGTTTAGCCACGGGCGCTTCAGTCGTGGCTATAATAATGCTTTTTTCGCGTTGACATTAATATCGCGTTCTGTAATTCCTTCTTCCTGCCGCTATTAAAGTTGAAACGACAGCGAATTTTTCTTTTTTTCTGCTCTTTTTCCCCTCTCTCTCTCTCTCTCTTTTATACGATTACCGAGAGAAAAGATACACTTTGTTCCTCTACAAAAGGTTTCAATTAAAGAAGTTACTCGGCGCGGTGAAAAATGTCTACTCGCGGTTACGCGTGTAGCTTTACAAATGTGCATTACGCGTGGTACGCGGCTCTCTGCGAGTGCATGGCACACCGGCGATGCACACTGAGAGACCACTATATTCGAGCACGCGTTACACGCTGCGAGTACACGTGTATCACGTCCTGTATGCGGTGGGATGTAGGCCAATGGCGTCGGGCACAAGGGCGATGTTATTTGATTATCGCGCCCTCGGCGTTGCTTGCTCCGCGCCCCATACTCGACTAAACAAAGGACGCGACGAACGACGAGAAATCATTACCGAGTACAAACTTATGTCCAAGGTAACCGTCCTTGCGCCGTCGTAAAATGCATTCCCGTGCGCGTCGCGCTGCAAAGTGCACGACGTTTGCATCGGCAAGCAAACTTCCGTCTACGTATTGAATTTCTCACCGTGGAAAACGAAATAAAAAGGCGATCGATAACTCATTGGATCATATTAGACGTCCAAAGTCCTATTACGTCAACGATTATAGCCTCGATCGAGAATGAAAATTAATGGCCGAAGTTTGCTCGGCAAATTTCGCCGCTTCTTAAAGTAATCGAGCAAAGAAGAGACATTCCCACGCCAGTGCGCCGCGCGCTGTAAAGCAGGTAATAATGCCTGTGGCTTGTCCAGTCTCATTAATTAATCCTCCACCATGGAGAAGGAAAAAGAAACATCGACGAGGCGAGGCGAACAGACGGAGGGAAAAGAGCGAGAAAGAGAGATAGAGAGAGAAAGATGGAACGATCTCTGGCTGCGCTTCCTCGGGATATCTGGTCGGGCCTGATCCATAAATACACTTCGCCGTGTTAATTCCGTGTGCCGACCAAGGGGCCGAGCAACTACCGGTATTAACCGAGTCCACGACACGCGGTTACCCCACGAAGAGTAGTTGGAAGATGCGCGGCGGCGGCGGCCGAGGGGGGAACAGCGGTGAGAGGGGAGGATAATCTCGAGCTCGGCCGTCCCACGTTGGCTGCAATTTGTCTTCGGGCGTTGGATAAAACGTCAACGGCGGTGTGTTATTTGTAATTTGGATAACGGTACACCGCGCTGCCAGAATCGCGGAAGGCATTTGTCAGCCGTCGCTAGAATCGCAGCTTCGAGGCGAGACACACATACATACACGTACATACACGCGAAATCTAATATTTCGCCAAAAACGCCGCCGCTGTCGGCTCGTCTCTTCTACTTTTTTTTTTCGCGCTCAAGTGAGGTATTAATCAAAGGTTGCTCGCTTCTGCTTCTATCGAGCGTGTTAACGCCACTCGATGGAGTTGGCGAGAGTGTCACTTAACAATTCGATTAGGGGTAATAACGTAGCTTTGACTATCACGCGCGAGGAATGACACAAAAGGGGTAGGATTATATTTTTCTGAGTTTTAATATTGAGGAAACAATCTCGCTATTTCGAGAAAATTACTGCAGCAGGGACGATTAAAAAATTATTTACATTTCAGCATGGCGCATTGATAATTTCAACAATCAATTAGTATACAGTAATCATATTCATCAGTCTTTATAATAATTTTTTTATATCGGCATACACAATCTGATAATTATTCCGTTGCAACGTTAATTAAAATTGATTCTTCGATGTGTATCGCGGAGAGAAGTAGTTGTTTGGTATATTTGCATAATGGAAAAGTGTCCGAGCAATAAAATTCCACATTCCATTAAGCTCCGCTGTGTGCGCGGTTAGTAGCTATGGTGATTCGGCATTTAGTTATTTTCAATCTGACCGTGTGTGTAGGTGCGCGTGCGTGCTCGCCGACATTCAAGAGTAAAAATATTAACGAGAGTGCTCTCTCACAGAACGCCCCGTCATCGTCGCAAATCTCCGCGTTGGCTGGCAAAACCCGTAGGTCTCGTTCTCGCGCATAAGTCGCCTTGTGGGCCTCCTTTCAGTCGTCGCTTCATCCCATCTCTCTTCCTCTCTTCCGGGACGAATAAAACAGACGCTGATCGCGAAGAGGCCCTCGGCCGATAACGATTAATTAAAGTAACATCCGTGCCGGGCGTATAATAGTAAGCGATGATGGTTGCTCGGTGGATAGTTATGTATACGCTCTGATACGCGCGAATTATCTCTGGTCCGGACAGGAATGAGATATATATAAGGTCCGAAGAATCGAGATACGAAACTCGAGCAAAGATATTATTCGCTTTTTATACGGATGCGACGTTTTCGCGCAGATGTAAAGCGCGAACATGGAGGGAATTCTCGTCATTAGCGTAATTTAGCGAATCTATCGGGCCGTTTCGAAAAGGGATACGCGCAGAGGAAGGCCGGGTATAGAGCGGCTCTGTGACCGTCGCGGTCGCCGCGGGTTGAGAGCACCGGCGCGGTTAACCGCGGCAACCGCAGCGACCGGTTCGGAGCCGCCTGCTGGCGCGGCACGACGCGGCATTCTCGCTCTCGCTCTCGTCGGCGCTTCGAGCGGTAATATCGCGCTCTCCCTCTCGCACCGCTCGCATTCCTACGTCTCTGTCATTCTCCCTCTCTTTCTTTCCTTCGCGTACAGAGCGTAGCTCTATGCTCTCCTCGCCGTTTTCTTCCTTCCAATTCTCTCGCGGCCGTTCGGTTGAGCACCAAAGGCGAGCCGGGCCGAGCAGAGCGGCGTCGAGGACACGTAGGTAGAGGTATCCACGTTGCGAGCGAACACGCAAACCGCCTGGTGAGACGAGGCGGGGCGAGGTGAGGCAGCTTCGCGTAAACCGCAACCGACCAAGCGCGACCGACAGCTTCGCCAACACTCCGCGGCACTGCCTTATATTCCTTCTCGCCCCGTGAAAACAAGATAAAGAGCTGGCTGGCGAGCTGACGGTACGGAAAGAGCGCGCGATTATAGAAGCGAGGGGATTTACAGAATCGCCCGCGTGGCGCGTACCGCGTTGAATCGCGCAAAAAGCGTACGGTTCTCGCGATAAAACGGAACCGCGATCGTGACGTCCGCGCGCGAGTTTCATCGCGTATTTATTATATTTCATTAGGGGAGTCTGTCTCTCTTTCTCCTTCTCTCGCCCTATCTCGTACGCGCCATAGGCAAAAGAGGGATGGAACGTCGCGCATACGCGTACGTGTATTACCCATTCCGCGTCCCGCCAAGCATGACAATGGGCTTTTCTAATCCTCCTTTGGATTAAGGGTCGAAAGTGGGTTCGTTGCACGGTTGCGGGAGAGGCGACAGAGAGAGAGAGAGAGAGAGAGAGAGAGAGAGAGAGAAAGAAAGATAGAGAACTCCAGATAATGGGATCGACGTTTCGTTATGTTACTTTACCATTCTCATCCTCGGCCTCTATCTATACTCTAGTCGTCCTCCCGGCCTCCTTTCCTGACTCATCCCACGCAACCCCGACTGCACCCAGCCTTCGGTGTCTCGGTTCGTAGGATCCATCCTACAGCGCCCTCAACCTCCTCCTCCTCCTCCTCCACCTCGTCGTCCTCGTCCTCCATCCTCCCTCGGGTCCGTGTTTTTCCTCGTGTGGCCCCCTATTTTTCATGTTTCGCTGCGGCTTCGCGTAGCACCTTTATTCAGTATAGGTACGTTCTCGTGAGGCTCGGGGGCAAGCGAGCGAGCTATCCGCGCGGACGCAACGTATGTACGTCAACTGAAAAAGTCACCGCGCCATTGGCCGAGGTCGCGTTTTCATTCGACTCTTTGCCGTCGCCGAGTCGATCGGCGCGCCAGACGCGCCGCGATTGGCCAAGTGTCGGCTGGAGCAGCGTGGATTGGTCGAGGTGCACGGCGCGGTCCGCGTGGAGTAAGCGCCTTTATACGAGGCGAGCGGACGATAGCGGCAATCAAGTAGGAAACTGCTTGGGACTGTGTGCCGCGCGATATTCACATAGGGGCACCCCCTTAGCACACACAATCGCGCGTACAGGATGGTACTCGCTATACACTTGCATACACAACGCTTACGTACATACACGCACGTACATGGGTATTTGTTCGCGCACACATACGGTAATATGTGTGCGCGAGCACGTACGTGTATCCTTCTCCCCGCTTTCTCTCTCTCTCTCTCTCTCTCTCGCTCTGTCGCTTTATGCAACTACGTTGTATAGGGGTTGGGAAAACGGGTGGAGGCGCCATATTTGTGGTAGTGTGGGAAGTGAGGGAAATCACGAGTGGCGAGAGAGGCAGTCGGTCGACAAGCGGGGAAACGAGGCACGGGGAAAAGCGAGACGGAAAGGGGAAGAGGGGAGGAGGGGTGGTAGAGGGAGTTTACGCGGACATCCGTGTCAGCCCGGTGACGGCCATTTTGCGAAAAACTTTCGATTTGTTTGCACACGCCGTAGCGAACCCGGAGGAACGACTAATACCGACGCGTATGCTCGGCATGCCGCGTCTCATCTTTCTCTCCTTCTCTCTCTCTCTCTCTCTCTTTATCCTCGTTTTATATATACGTCGTATTCGTCAACGACCGAAAACTTTTCGGTATCCGATGGACCAGCGTTTCTCCGCCCGAGACTCGGAAAAATTTTAACTGGAGTCGGAACACGAAGAAAGTACTCGTATCAGTGCGAATAATAACGGCGAGCTGTGTAAGTTTTTAGTCATCTCTTTCTCTCTCTCTCTCTCTCTCTATCTCTCGAGATTGATATGCCAAATTGTTCAGATTCCAAAGACGATCGAGCGCAAATATTATTTGCACGCAATTTTGCTGTTCGACGCTGTCGTCACTGTCGGTATCGAGGCGATAATGCCTCCGGCGTAATGGAAAAAAACGGACGGTAATCAACGTCGATAAACTGGCGATGAGCGAGAGAGAAAGAGCGTCGAGTCGTTTTTTATGTATAACACTCGCGGAAAGGACAAATCGGGAGTACTGCGTTTCGCAACGTCGTTGTAAAGTCAAAGTACTGCCGCGCGAAATGTCGGTCAGCGAAACGATAAAATCGGGACGCTACGCCGCTTAATGACGATATAATTTCCATTTTGTCGGAATTGCCATTCATCGCGGGTGAGCGAGCGACGCGTAAAGACGACCGTAAAGACGTGTAGACGATCGAAAATCATGACGGACGTACCTCGTTGCGAGGCTCGATAAAACGCATCGAGCGTATGTAACAATAGTGGAGAGTGAAAGAGAAAAAGAAAGAGAGAGAAAGAGAGAAAAGTATCGCGAGCGAGAGAAGGAAAAGAGTAGCATGAGAGAAAGAAAGAGAGAGAGAGATTTGGTAAGAGGAACACGTAGAGCAACGTTTTAACGAGCCGTGATTTTCGTGCTCGCCTTTTCAAGATCCTTACGTAACGCGACTTAATTGCGAAGGAGCTATCGCGCCGGTTAATACGAGCGTGGAGGAGACGAGACATTCGAGGGGGATGCTTGGCGGCTTTAAACGCAGAGTAGCGGGGCCGTGAGCGACGAGGGGCAAAGGATGACGAGAGAGAGAGAGAGAGAGAAGTAGGGAAGAAGGAGGGGGTAGGTAGAGTAACGGAGAAGGAAGCGGCGCGGTGGGAGGAGACGTAGAGGGGATCTCGCGATCTCTCCCCTCTATCGGTTTGTCCACCAGTCGCTTCGTAGCCGTTATCGCGACAGGTTCGTCTATGTCGTTTGTACGCACGTTTCGCGACGCTCATCAAATATTCTCGCGTTACCGTTTCGAAAACTCTTGCCAGTGAAATCGAGATCCGTCGTCGTAGCTTTGTGTAACAAAAGGACGCTTTTAATCGGGCGTCGCGTTTTCGGAGTGACTTGGAAACCATCGGGCGCGCGCGCTCGCGCGTCGTCTCGAGTTTTGAGTAAACAACGAGAAGTGTGTACAGTGTGTGCCAGTGTGACGTATCCCAGTGTGTTATTCGCGACGCCATCGAGAGGAAGCTACGAGTTTGAAGTAAATATAGATCTCGTAATAAACCGAGGAACGTGCTCTCTCGTCTGTCGGCGAGGGGGAAGGGGGGAGAGTGATAGAAAATAATCTCAGCCGGTGTTTTTCCGGCGCGCCGAGAGGTACGCCAACGACGCGCGACGACGGCGGCGGCGGCGTCGGCATCGGCGATTGCAATTTTTTTCCTGCCTTACCGACCGAAAAAAAAGGGCACGCCGTGGACACAAAGAGACGCGACGGCCGTCGACGAGATCGTTGCTCCTCGTTCCGTCGCTCGTGCTCGAATGAACGTAACGGCCATCTAACCCGGCGATCCGGGACACCGCCGTCGATTATCCGCGCGTCAAGATAGCTACGCACGTTCGAGCGATCGAGATGGGACGGTAGTGACGAATGGATTGGAGATCGCCGATGGATTTTCGGCGAGGAAACGGGGTGTTGCGGATCACGTTCACGATCGCGTCGCGCCGGAACGCACGTCGCGAGACGACACGTCATCGCCGAGAGTACCGATCGGAGACGTAGCGGCCACAGTCCTGAATATAATTCGATTTTTCCGGTCGTCGTCGCTTTTTTTCCGTTATCGGTTGTTACTCTTGTGTTGTTTGTTATTGTTATTGTTGAGAGGAGTTGTACGCACTCGTCGGGGAATAGTGTATCGCGTGACATGACGCGTCTTGGCGCGCTTTAAAATTTGGGCGCACCTCGCCTCAGTGTGTGTGTGTTGTGTGTGTGAGATCTATATATAGATATACATATATAAAAGTTGTTCCCGTGAACTCGCTAAAGCGGGAAATCACGCAGGAAGGATGTATCCTAGCGCCGGAATCAACGCAGCCGCCGTGGCCGCCGCCGCTGCCAGGCATCCGGTGAGTAGCGATTACTCAATTATCAATAACAATAATAATAGCCTGTTTATTTATTCCCCGGTATCAACAATGGCATTCGGCGGATAAACTACGTAACCGCAGTTGCGTGTGCGCGTGACCATTAAATAGCTATCGAATTCAATCGACGTAAATTCTCAGATCGAATAAATTATAATACACAATGCTATCTCCAAATATTCTCTCTCTATCCGCCGAATGTGACTGATAACATATCGATGACAAGGCGAATATTTCATGGAGCGATTCGCGATCGTATCTTGCACGAGAACGAATTGCTCGCTTCGGATTTACCGGAGTTAAAAAGTTTACGCGATGTCGCGATATCGCTCGACGTTGATATATAGTAGCTCAAACTCGTCGAACGCTCTTTCGCTTGCTCCGCGAAATGGCCGCTTCGATCGCGCGGCATTCTTTCTCTCTTTTTTTTGTTCGAGACCGCTACGAACCTCCGGTCTATTTTACAGCACGTTGCATACTTAATGTACCGCCGCGTCGCAACGCACTGCGCCGGCGCGGACCGGCGCGGCGAGACCGCGCGCGACGATCTGATTTACGTTCGTAATTTACATCGTTGTTAACCCTGTTTAACCTCGTCCTTGATCGCTTGTTTCTGATTCAGACTATTCTGATTTCATAAATTATCGAGCATTTATTTTTTGCGCTTGCTTAGACAACAGGATTTCTTTTCTCCGCGCGAAACGACGGGAAGCGGACGAGGTTTCTCCCGATGTGCGGTCTCTCGCGCTCGATTGCTCTCCCGTTACTCCGACCAGGCGATTTGCACCTCGTAATACGATCCGTCGTCGTCTCCGGGCGAAACTTCTCGTGTTTCGGTCTGTCGAGGACGCGCTAATTCCGCGATTTCGATCAGCGGAAACGCTCGCGTATATCGGATTTCGCGCGCTAAAATTTCATCGATGCGCGCGGAGAAAATCATGCGTCGCGTCTGCGGTAACGCGGCCACGTGCATCGCGGTTGCATGCGTGATATATGGAACTACCGATAAGTTAAGTTGAAGTATCGTAAAGCTATATATTGAATTCGCGCCAATGTATGAATAACGCACACGCGTAGTCTCTCCGCTACGCTTCGAAGTTCGGCGATACGAACAATCGCGCGGAACAATCGCATTCGCCATCGTCCGACATTAGCCTCGCGGGCGTGCGAAAAGCGTTTCGCCACGGTACGTCGGAGTCGTTGATCCGTGAATCGAGCGAGCGAAGCTGTCCGCGCCGCGGTCCGGTCCCGTCCGGACTTGGCGTTCGCGTCTGCATTTAATGGCCCGGTCGAGATAATGGCGACTTAGTCGTCGTCGTCGTCGCGCACGACTCATCATCTACCACGAGACTGTCGGGACTGTCGTTGCGCGCAGTCCCGTCACGTTCGCCGTTTCTCGGTTCTCTTTCTCGCTCGACTCTCGTATAACGTTTCGCCGACCATTACACTGGATATTAACGCCTTTTTTTTAACTCGTAACGATGACGTTTGGCGTAGCCACAGATGCCACGGACAAACAATTTTTTTGCGACCGGCGCGCTAATCGAATCGAGTTACAAGCGCTCGCGAAACGTGACTCATAGAAAAAGAAATCGGTCATTATAAGCGATAATCGCTATGACGTGCGACAGCAAAAGTCAAACGTCGTTTTATTCTGTGTCGTTAGCCCCCAAGAACAGGCTTAACCGTAACCATAATGGGAACCCCAAAGAAAGACTCAACCCCTAATAACAATAATAATAATAGTCGTTTATGCCGGATGTGGCCAGGTAGCACGTGAAAGATGAATATAGAGATGGAAAAGTCCTCTGAAAAGATCGGCCAACAACAGTCTGTCATATATACGGGGTCTTTCGTAATATATAAGACACACGGTACATATATTAACATTTTTCTTTAGCTTAATTTCTCGATGTATACATTTTAAAAATTATCTCATTAAATACTATGGCAGTATGATATCACATTATGCTTTTTGTTAAATGTATATAAATATTACTCATATCGATATCATCGGCGGTTGTTTTTTTTTTTTTACACATGTATCAAGTATTAAGATCATATTTAATCCTCGCTCTTATGCATGAAGAAGGTTTACATTTTTGAAATTTTTTTGGGTTCTCTTCTACATCTATATTTAACAGACATTTTCTCTATTCGCATCTTGAAAGTTTGCATCTTGAAAATATTTTTGCGCGTCTCATATAATATTATAGGGCTAAAGAGTAAGTATATAGAGGGGCGATGAGCAACGATCCGTAACTAGCGGGAAAGGACCGATGAACGAACAACGGTGCGAAGCGCTGACGTTAGTAGGGTACACGTTGCGAATGTCAACGGGCGGGTGGGGACGGCGTTACACGCGTACACACGCGCGCATTAGACCGGACCTCGCCGTCGCGTCAGGTTTACTACCTCCTGTAAACTGCACGGCGCACGTTTGCGCAGGACCCCCGATTCGGTAAATATTGATACTTTTAATCGGTCTGTTTGCTCCGACACGCTGTTCAAATGCGTCTGAATGCGCGCAGCTGAAAAAACTCGCCTGTGCGCGCTCGTCAGCCCGTTGGCGCGTAAACCGGTCGTAGACTCCTTCCTCGCGTTTTTAAGTTATTCTCGTACGACGCGACGCGTCGATATGCTGCTTAATTAGTGATATGTTAATCTCGGATTATGCACAAGACGGCGGTTCTCTCACGGCACATATAAAGAGGATAATGTGTAATACAGGAAGCTCTTCTAGCTCTTCTACTCTTCTAACGATCGCGTTACTCGTGTTGACCAGATGCTCGAAAATTCCCAAAGTGCTAAGAGTCACGCGCGCAACTTTATAAATACCATCTCGTTAAAAATTCAGATTCTTCGATAAATACAGACTCTTCCTTGCTACCGTGACGGAATTAATTTAATTTGAATTCCCGCGTATATCAGCGATATCCGGTGATATATGCAACGTTGAAATTCGACTCGACGAAATTACAGGCCAAGACCGCGCGCGATAAATGCGCGACGCGATGCGAATATTCGATGGCGCGAACGGGACGGGACGGGACGATGAAATCTCGGGGGCGATCCGGTCCAGCCTGCACCGTCCTGTCTCGGTAATTGCTCGTATTAAAATCCGAGATCTAAACTGACGCGAACTGGCGCTACGCTTCGGCGCGTCGAGCGAGCGTGCGCGCGCGCGCGGACCGCTCGGAAATATGGAATCACGGTGATATCTTGAGCGTCACGTCGTCCATTATGCCGATGCGGCCAGTAAATTTCACGCATTATACTCCCATTATACGTTTCCTGGCCGAGCCGGATCGCGATCTCGTGCTCTCGCCCGACGTAATTACACGGTGCCGCGCCGCCGAATGGATAGAGGAACTCTGCGGCGGAATGTACGTGAGCGTTTGTACATCTTTACGTGTGTGTATGTGCGACGAGCGGTGCGGTGCGTGAGCAGCGACGATTTTAATTCCCACTTTCCTCACCCTGCGCTTTCTCTTTCCCGATGGCGGTCTTATCGCGCAATAGCGGCACACATCTGCCGATGCTAACGCGTAACGCGCGAGGCGTTTACCGATTTTATCGCGTCTGTATTTACCTTTAGATACAATTACACGTTAATGTGCGATGACCGCGTAGAAAGCGGTTTCGCGTGATACACGCAATCGATGATGAGCCGGGCGTGATGCCTGCCTTTCTCCCCCCCCCGCCCCTCTCTCTCCTCTCTCCCGTCGCGATCAACACGCTCGATACGACGAACGATTTATTCTATGTCGCTCTCTGTCTCTTTGTTCAACACGACACGCTTTACGACGTAATAAATAATAATCGCTGATGCGCGATCCGAAAAAGAAAGGAAAAACACACGCGTCATGATGATTAAATATCTCGCTAGACTGCGTAATTATTCGATCGCCGGCTGTTTTTACAGCCGCTAGAAAATTTTAAACGCGTAAACGAATGAATCATACAATTTAATGGATCTCTCTTTCCTGCCTGCTGAAATAATCTCCCTAATATATTACAACAGTTAGACCCGAGATCTCAAGTTTCTAAGATTTTTCCCGAAACTCTCAGGATCAAATTGGCCCATTGAAAGACCGAAGGAGAGCCCGACTGAGAGTTTTAAAGAACCGATCGTCATGATTATTTCTAATTTAGCTTCCTGTAGCTTTCTTTCGTTATCCGAACTCAGATTGTCTTCTTTTCATTTTGACTCGAGCTAAATTTTTACCTAGATCTTGTCTCTGTATGGAGATATAATTTCACGCCTAATTATCGTGACGTTTTCCTATTCAAAATTAACGTTCCATAAAAGATTCTCGTTAAAAAAGAGCCAACGTCACATTTGTCACGGAAACCATGTTTGAAATAGTGCCCGTTGCGGTTTGCGGATACCCTGTATACGCATAAAGCGGTAAATACGGCTTGCTCTCGGCGTATCTGCAGGTAGTAGTAGGAGGTGAAAAGAAAGTCCGAGAGAACCTGGTCGAGAGGTCCCTTTGGACCTCTCGGACCCATTCGTACGAGAGAATGGCACTAATTGGCGTTAGACTTGGCAGTTTGTCGTGTTTTTCCCTCTTCCCGCCTCTCTTCCTTTTTCCGTCACACGCTGTTTCTACCTTGTGCAGCATATCGATGAGTGTCTCGTGTTCAAGATTTCGTGACCACATGCTTCTTCTTTTTTCTTTCTTTCTTTTTCTTTCCTTTGTCTTTATCGGTGAGTGAAAAGATTAGGTTTCGCTGAATAAACTGTTGATCGACGGATTAAATAACGGGGGGGACTAAACCGACCATTAATATACTAATCTATAGTAAATATAATAGTAATATCCTATTCTTGATAATATCATTCTTGCATTATATCATGACATTATAACTCTGCTCGTATGGACCGTACGTTAAATAACATTCATACATAAAATAAATCGAGAATGCATTTTACATTAAGTGTACTTTATGCAAAGTGTTGATTGTGTTTAGCTAATTTTGAATCCATTTTTTTCTCTTCAACGAAATTATCAATGGAGGTCATCATTTATCGCAATTTTCTAATTTTAAAAATATAAATAAAATATAATTTTAAAAAATATATGAAAAATATAATTTTATTTATTTGTTTCTATGAAGTTTGATTTTCAAAAAGCTCCCTGTTTCTATAATCGTTTATAATTAGAGAATTATGAGCACCTCGATGCACATTTTTGCAGAAGAAATATTGACTTAGAATTAAATAAGGAAGTGCGTTTAGTGAAAGTACATAGCCTATAGACTAAGCCGTTTTATCGACAACTAAGCGGTATATAATGTTATCCACTATCATGTGTCTTTTGATCTCTCGATTTTTCAACGAGCGGGAATATAAGAGCGAGCAAGGGGGAGTGGAAGAGGTCGTGACCGTGCGACGACACCGTCTCCTCTGCCCTGCGGCCAATCATCTTACAGTCCAGACGAATGGGGAATTGACACGTAAACGCCAACGGAATTATTCACCGCTAATGGGAAGATGAATGCTATGGATAAATTTGCGACCGGGTATTACTACCCGCCCATTAGACGCTCGCTGTGGATTACGTCGGAATAATCGAGTTTATTGCTAGTATCTCTCTCTCTTTCTCTATTTCTATCTTTCTCTGTCTATCTACCTAACTATCGATCGTTGCCAACGCAATGCTTTTCCAATTCGAACCACATCGAATGATAAATCGTGAAAGTTTGCGGTTGTAAAAAATCTGGAGAAAATTGAAAACTGTGAAGTGGAAAAAAAAATTTGTCGACTGGAAATAAATCGTTTTTCGAATATTGTTTGCAATTTTGGAAGTTTATAATCAAAACAAACTATCGTCAAATTTGTCGAGAGCTGTTTCATGCGAAAAATGAGCTGAAAATTAGCGGCATCGGGGACGTTAATGTAAAGTTGTCACGAAAAGACGCAAGTCGCAAGTGCAAAACGAATAACGTTAGGCACATTTATATCCCACGAATGGCCAAGAACGACCCTTAGATTTCTGCTCGTGTCTTCTCCCCAGTATCGTGACACCCGAGTGGACGAACATCCCTATTATTTTCCACGAGATCGTCCATGACCACCCCAATCGTCGTAGGCCCCCCTCTTCGTGATCGTCCGTAATTTTTTCGGCCAGGCGAGACGAAACGAAACACTCGTCTCGTCCCCTCTCGTCCCCTTCTGGGCGTTAAGCCGAATTAACATAAGAGAGTGTGTGCAAACACGGAGAGAGTCGGTAGAGCGAGGTAGAAGGTAACGGGAGAGACATACTGGGTGAGAAGAGAGAGGAGGAGAGGTGGAAGCGAGAGACAAACGGAAGGAGAAGGAGAAGGAACACGATGGGAACACGTGTCCCACACGGAGATAGTTAATTACTCGTTTGTGCTACGCCGAGTCGGAGTCATCTGGAAGTGAGACGGGACGAGTATCGCGTGGGATAAACGGAGATGGGAGACATATCGAGGGGAACGCGAGCGCGCGCGCGCGCGGGAGTGAATACATACGCGCGCGAGTAGGAGAGAGAGATGCGATGCGGCTGAGAGAACAAGACGGCACATTCCTGTTCCATCGGACCCGTTGAGACTCATGCTTGTCACGAAGGTGGGGTGGTCGGCTGCTGGGGGCTGTGCGCGCGCGAAAGAGAGAGACGAAAAACGAAGATGAGGTTAATGATATACACGCCGGCTACCGTATACTACCGTCTCGAGCTCGTCCGCGGCTACCATCCTTTCGTCTTTTTCTTCGTTTTTTTTTTTTTTTTCTCGTCCTCTTCGCGCGTTCTTCGTTTATTCGCTTTCTCCGTTTAGTATCGCTCACAAATACACTACGATCTCTTGTATTTTTTATTTATATCTTGTATTTTATACAGACAATATGGCACCAATATTTTTGAATAAGAAAGGGATACTGGATATGCATGGCTTCGTTGTGTAAAAATTGTTCTCTGTTTTTTCATAAAGTAAAGCATTTTTCTTGCTGCAAAGAGATTGACTTCTTCCTTTGAAATACGAGAAGCTACAAAATAGGGGAAGCGGTTTTCTGTGTAGAGTTCTATTCCAGGTATTACGAAGTCGGCCCGCGGGGCTATAGGTCTTGATAGACATAAAAAAAAGGGATAAAGTTGAGTCGCACAGTCGGGATCTACATTAGCTATAGCTTGTTCGCAGATAAAGGTCGACTGCGCTCTTAAAAACGCTCGCAGTCGACCGTCGAGAGATAGCTTCGATAATGGCTCGACAAGCCGGAGACATCAGGGAGACATTCTTTTCTCCTCCCTTCACTCCACCGCTCCGCATTCGTTTCATTTTTCGACTTGTATTCGATCGCCGGAGGGAAGCAACGAGTCCCGCGGCTGCAGTTCTCTCTTCCTTTCTTTCTTCCTTCCTCTCTTTCTTCGCCGAGCTGGGCTGAGCATAGAAAAACGATTAATGCGAAAACGAAACTTTCGAAGCGCATCGAATGCAGTTCACTCGTGAGTGGCCCCGTCGTGATCGCCGCCGTGTATAGGCCAAAAATCATTTATTTCTTACGATTGTACGACATATGGTCTTGTAGTTTTCTTTTTCTTTTTTTTTTTTTTTTAATTTCATAGAATGTGTAAATTTATCGTTGAAGTTTTCTTTTTTTCTGACGGTTTTGTTTTTCATTTTCACTCTATTGACTTTTATGCCTAATCGTGAGTTTTTTCATGAATGTTTTTTTCTTCCGTCGAGAATCATCGATTGTCATTTTCAATTCGGGCGGATGCGCATTATGACTCAGCGTGATCGCGCATTTATGATCCACGATAGAAACGGTCGGGGATGCTCGCAAGAGCGGCGATTAGAATCGCAATTTAGATGCTCTCGAGAGATGTGGCCGCGTGCTCGGATTTCATTGCCTCGACGTACGCACTCCCTCGTCGCACGAGGGTGGCAGACAACAACAAGGGGTGCCTTCCACCCTCGATTGTCGGCGTGGGTAACGAGATTATCGTGAAAAGGGAGCGGTAAGAGAGTCGACGACCGTCCTCGTCCTTAGAAATTTCATTTCGACGTTACTGGCTGCGCCGCGATGCGCGGGATGTCGTAAAAAGAGGGGGAAAGAGGCCGGTAGTATCGGGCGCTGGAAAATCGGAAGGGGACGGCATTGTAGCGAGTGTCGAAAACGAAAGAGGGTAGGTAGATAGGTACGATCCCGTCTTCCCCTCTTTTCTCGCCTGACTCCTGCTCCGGCGTTGAGTTTGGCGGTAATTATAACATATTCCCGCGATCTCTCCCCTCGGTCCCGAGGGAGACGACCCTCGTGTTACAGATTCCCCGTCGAGTATCGCGCGACGCCCTCAAGGACCGTTGATATTACGAGAGGCGCGATGCTCTATCGAGAGAGGAAAAAAAAGGAACATCGTTTGACTATCGTCAAATATTAAAAATTCACAGAGAAGCTGCGACGCAAAGTTCGATGTTAATTCGATTTATTCGCGCGCGTATCTATAAGATGACTATTTCGTTGACAATGCGGGTTGAATGCCCCGCTGATAGAATCAATCTGCAAAAAAATTCTAAAGCGAGAGAGAAAGAAGTGACGAGCGTAAGGGTGAGTCGTTCTCGGGGAGAGGAGCTCGTAAAAGGGCGGCACCGTGAACGGCAGGCATGGGGGTAGAGAGGAGGAGGGCGAGAACGGGGTTTATGACTGTAACAGATTAGGTGGCCGAACTGCCAGGGTGGCTCCCGCCGTGCTTCCTATTATCGCCAGAGCTTTTGTAGCGCCGTCGCTTTTGTCAAAGTCCCCTTCCCTTTCTTCTCCTCCTGCTCACGTTTCTACCGGCAACCGAGCGTACCAGACGATGAAAGGGAGACGAGGAGAGCAAACGGTTGTTCCGGAGAGTTGGGAGAGGCGACAGCAGCAGCGGGCCACGACAGTTGGCCGATATTTGAGCTCCCTTTGTGTCGTTAAAGTACCACGCGCGCGGCTCATTCGCGCAGTCCGACGGAGTTTTCTCGTGGCGCTTTTATCTACCATCGTAGTTTTTCTTCTCTCGCCCGAGAGTCTTGTCTCTCACTCTCTCTCTCTCTCTCTCTCTCTCTCTCTCTCCTTTTCTATCTTTTTCTCTCAGCTTCAACGAGGTCGAGAGCTGGTTGAGGATGGGAAGCGCAGAGGAAAAAGACTCTCTCTCGTTCTCTCCCCGAGGTTCAACTAGTAATTACCTGGTCTACTCAGAACGGCCGAATCATAGCTCTCGGGCCCTTTGTTTGCCCGCGGCTTCTGTTCGCTTAATCTTTATTCCTTCCTTCTTTCATATGCTCTTTTTTTTCCACGTTTCCCAGTTTTCTCTGTCGCTCTGTTATCTCGTGTTTCACCTCGAGCCTGTCACGTCTAACATTTCTTTTTATAATGTGTCCGATGTAATATCCGCGCAAAATACAACAGGGGTTCATAACCTTTTGATTTCTGTCCGCAATAATTGTGAATCACTACTGCTGCATACTCTCTTTATTACTGTGCTGACAAATCCACACGTGGGTGCGCGATCACATTTCGCCAATTTCTTTTTTATCCGCGCACTTTATTTCTTTCTCTCGTCGAAACGGGTAAAACGATTTTTTGCGCAATCATGTTTCAAAAGGAGGACGTCAGTTTCGATAGAGAGCCGTCATGCCAACATTTGCCAACGCTAACAGTAAAACGGAGTGTATAAACGTCAGCATCCGCGCGTGTTATTAAGTTAAGTTCCCTGTGCGACGATCTCTGGCGTGCACAGCTGGTTGTCATCGTTGTCATCGTCGTGGTCGTGGTTGTCGCGTCGTGCGCACGCGAGACGCCATTGCATGCAAAGCATTCGAGTGTAAATACATCAACGTTTGAGAGAGAAAGAGAGTGAGTAGGGTGGCACTTATTCACGTATCCAGCCAGCGCCGTGTCGGTGTGACGTTATTTCGCGAGAGCGCCGATCGTATCGTCTTAATTGCTCGGCGGGTTAAACTACCGCGGTCGCCTCTTATCGAGCGATCTGCACGAGTGCCTGCCTATGTCGGGACAGAGAATCGTGTGTATATTCGCGTCAGGTGTTTGCAGCTCGCTTGGCGTCATCGCGGGCTACGCGACGGGTTAGATTGACGCGTGTAAAAGAACGTTATTATAGATACATTGTTGGCACAGATTACCGCCTCCTCTCGTGAAATAGCATCTTGCGCCGCGATGCTTTTATTTAACCACGCTCTGTATACGTTAACTCTATATTCCCGTGCTTCTCGTAAATTTAAGTAAACGGTTCAGCGAATATTATACGCGAGACTGCGCGAGTCTCAATTTAACAGTAGAAATGCTCGCTTTATTCGCATTTCTGATACATTAAAGATATATTTTTTCTCTCGTTTACATAAACTTTAGAACTTTAGAAGTATTGGCATTTTTTCAAATAAAGCGGCGTACATACGATGAGATTTGAGCGCGACGCGAGAAGATTGCGCGAATCACATGACGGATTACATAGCGCGCGCCGGTAATGGTTAACGAGAGTAGAACGAAATGCATGCGCCATGGGCACGGCGGCGCACCGCAATTTCAACATAGCGAAGAATTACGTGCGCGAAAATCGTCTCGTTTCGCGATAGACTCGCTTTCGCGCGCGATTCGCCGAGCCGAGCCGAGCCGTGTCGCGCGCGCCCCGCGCTATCATTATTCTATGCATTATTTATGTCATTGCCCTGTGTGCCGAGTACAATGTGGGTCTACGAATCAAAATGCATTGCTTATGCAAATAGCGGTCGTGCCCCGCAGTCTCGGGGCGAATTCGCAGTCTGCTACGGGGAATAATCATAATGATCAATAAGATACAACCGCTCGTACGGTCCGTTGCCCTCTCTCTCCCCCCCTCGGCTTCGTGTATTCTCACTCCGCACCTCATGCAAATCTTGAGGCGTATTGTCTGGCGATATTACAGGAATTGTTATCGCGTTGCATAATTTCGGCATTCGATCGTGCTCGGGTTTGCCGAGGTCGCTTGCTCGCCTGCAATCGGTTTGTATATATCGGGCGCATCGATTTCCGTATCGTTTTTCGGCCAATTTCTTACGGAAATTGTAAAAATTACATTAAACTAGACTACTCATTGTATTGTCGATTGTGGTTGTGATTATCTTGCGCGCGTTATCGAATATTCTCAGGAAATTCAGATTACGGTACTTAAACCGTTACGAGATGAAGCGTATTTCGATATCTACGAACTCTCTCTCTCTCTCTGCCCGCGCGCTATATTTCGACGATATTTCGAGCGACCAGTGGCTCTCTCACGGAATAACGGAAGGTGGTAGAGAGAGAGAGGTTTTCGCTTATAGGGCGAACGCGGTCGGTTCTGGTCGCCGGGTGGTTTTGGAATCCGCGCCACGAGTCGGTGGTTTTGCGGTACGACGAAAACCGCCGACCCTCTCGAAGCTCTTCCCGTCCGTTCTCCCTGTGTTGTTTGCGTCGCGTCCTTTTGCGTAATCCCGCCATGGCTTAGCGAGTTTCTCACGAGAGTCTCTAAGTAAAGCGGACGAGTACACCCGGCCACCAACTCTCAGAACTCTACCATCTCTTTGATTAGGGTGGTATATCAGATGCTCCCGGTATAATACAAATGGCTGTTTCTCTCGAATGTTACGTTGTCGAAGTAACTAATCAAAATGAATTTCAATGTCTTCCTTTAGGAAAAATTGCGACAATATATATTTTTAATAGCAGCTTTAAATAGTTTTATAATTTTTTAAATAAAACAAGTTGATATGTAAATTGAAATATGTGATTAACTAAAGATTTTTAATATTATTATTATTGATTATACATAGGAAATACAAGAGGAAATTTTGAACATTTCTCTTCGAGAATATCTCAAATAGGCATACGTCTGATTAATCCAGTAGCATTTCAATTTGCATTAGACGTACTAATGCAAGTCCGTTTAGCGTATCTCGAGATGAGCAAATGTTGTTGGCACTTGAGCGCGCGCGTGCCTGGTGTTTGGTTACGGATTTGATCTCACACACGGGGACACACTGTAGAGAGCAGTTAACCTGTCCGATAATACGTGCCGATAATCAGGCATCTAGTGGATGACGGACGGGGCGCGATCGATGGAGGTAACGTAATTAGACGTGGCGATACGCGCCACTTAAGCGTACTTGAGTGGCTGCAAACGCAACCGATTGGGTCTAGTTGCTGTTAGCGTGGTCGGGTTGTCTCGTCTCTCTCCTCTCTCTCTCTCTCTCTCTTTGTCACCGGCCGCAGGAGCAGCGTTGTCCGTAAACGGCGACGTCGCCCGTCGTCGTCGGCTTTAACGAACGTCCATTGAGCGGCCTCCTCGCTCCATTGAGCCGTTTGCGATAATATATTGCGAAACAGCAATCCGGTATCATGCCAGCGGCCCTCGATGTATTAAATGTCGCGCGAGACTCGAAAAGCAATAAAAGCGCGATCGTTGCGCTTTAATGCCAATTCTTGTTCGTCGTTATCCGCGAATCTGGCTATCGTTTTCACGCTCTTGTCGGGACGATAACGCGCCCAGCCTCTCGATCGCGCGGAAAATAAAAAAAAGCGCGGCTGATGATGCGCGAGAGGAGGCGGATCAATCGGATAATTAAATCGGCCGCGACACGTAAAGGACACTGATTGACGTGCGCGACGGCTACGTTCTCTCATTATTCGTCGAAACGACATAATTCGCGCGCTTCGCTTTTCGACGGACACGCTAATAAACCGCGTCGCACGCTCGACGGTGTTGCTTTTCCGTCTCTCATCCATACGAAAGGCCATCGGTCGTTAGTCTCATTCGATTAAAATGTAAAAATGATAAATGTTTCACAAACAATCTCGGAGAGAAAAATATCTTTTTTTTTCTCACTATCGACAAGATATCTGTGCTTTCGACATTTGTATATATTAAAGGTATAGTTTTTCGATATGTTCACATTTCTATATTACATAATTATACGTTTTCCAAGTAGTAATTTATAACAATTATGAATGCAATTGATGGAAAAAGATTTATTTCACGATTCTTAATATTCTTATGGAGTCACATTCTTGTCGTATCGATCTGGAGCGGCTGCACTCCGGAAAATGACAAGCAAAGCGTTGTGGTCTGATGCTCCGCAGGAGCGAAAGCTGATAAATTAATTGGCTTGACCGTCGTGACTTGTCGCATACAAATTGGATCAGCGATTGGAGTTGCGATTAGCTAATTTCGCCAATTCGCATTAACTTCGCTCTTACGTTCTTTCATTCGATAGATGAAAGAGAATTTCTATTTTTGTGTTGCGTTAAAAAAAAAGTCGCAGAACATGTATATGTGCTCGTACGTTGGCGTAAATAAACGAGATCCGTAGTGTTGTCTGATACGGCTTCGCCCATCTCAGGTTTGAACCGTTTAAAGATATTGCACGGCTGCCGCGCAAAACCTCGGTCTAATTTAAACATACATGTGTGATAATGCACACGTTGAGAGAGAAGCCCGACTCGAAGCCGTGGAAATTAATAAAACACCTTGCGGTGACTATATACAAAGCAGCTACAAAGCCTTCTTTAAAAAGGACTACTACACAGTTAAGACATGGCGCGTAGTATGAGTTTGCGTTGCATCATTCCTCTCAAAAGAATTTGATTTACTTTTTAATAAAGTATAAAATATATTACCTCTTGACAAGAGGTAAAAAATATTACAGAAATTAAAAATATCTTTTTAACAAGATAATATAATAAATTATTTTATTTACAAATATAAAAAGTAGAAAGATTTATACATGCAAAAAAATAGGAATATCGGTTAAGTTGGACATTTATATTTATTATATTTGGACTGTATCGCGTGAGGACTGGAGGCTGATGTCACGGACAAGTCATTAGCGCAATAATGCGTCCGGGAGTTGATTTTTATTTTACGAGTTTTGGCACGATTTTCATTACGCGGTCGCGATCGTCGGCGAATCGTTAGCGAGTTCCTGCACGAAACACCGCGATTCCGGCATTCTTTGGCCGCCGTGGAATCTAGATCGTGTGACGCGGGAGAACGATCGGACGGGGGAAAGGGAGAAATGGAGAGGGAGAGAGAGCTATTCCGGCTTTTACGAGGCCATAGTGGCGTATCCGTTTTGCGGGGGCACGACGTGCAAAACGATCGATAACACGCTCGTAACGTTATTACTAACAGGTATACGGAGGTGGGTAGCACCGGTAATAATGTGGCTTTTACGCTCGTGGGCGCTGATACAGCAGTTACCAAAGTCAGTCGGCATTTGCTACAGTGTACTCCGCGATGGAAAGAGATAATTTTGCAATATTGTTTTACAATTGAGGTAGATATATAAATAATTAACTTTGAAACATACTTTAATAGAGATGGTAAATATACCAAAGAAGGTTTCAAATCGCCACCGTTTTTTGTGTTTAGAGCTTTGGTAATTGTTTTTTATTGTTTATTATTGTTTATTAAAAAATTAAAACATATATAAATATATATATATATAATTTTTTTAATAAGGTGAAGAAATTTATAGGCTGTAACGATTATCGAAGTAATATAACTGTATGTATACAAAGATATGTAAGAATTGAAGAATAATGTTTGTGACATGACATGCTTTTAAATCATTACTAAAGTTATTTAGGTAATTGAGTACAAATTCAATTCCCAAACTCAAACGGAAATAGTGAGGTCACTGGTTTGTTTGTATAATAGCATAATTTTTAAAGGTTTTCTCTTTCGATCGATAAAAACTATTAAGCTGTTATAAACAAGTTTTATGTTATCCTCTATTTATATTTGTGTTTTGCAAATACATAATGCGATGTACAAAAAATATAACTATGTAAATAGAAACAACAAATAGGAACTTGGTGTAAATGAGATATAAGAAATATACTTATTAGAGAGATTAGGATTTTTAATATACGACATTTTTTTTTTACGATCCGAAAAATATCTAAAGATTGGAAAACCAAAGTTATTATCTGACAAAAGCATGACTGCAAACATCATTAAATTTAAAGTTAGTACAAAAACGGAAACAGCGATAGCAGTTGATAGCAGATGTAATAAATGAAGAAAAATGTATTGAGTTAAGATTCAAAAAAAGAAAGAAAAAAATAAAAGCATTAATTTTTTTATGGGATGTGGTACGGTTTTTTTATCATCTAAGTGGCAACATTTTTATTGTTCTCGTATATCGATTTCGAGTTACGTTCGAATACACGAGACGCCAAAGTCTTTCGAATAAATCTCGGAGTATTATGGGCTTTAATAGCGTTAAGGGATTACGGTGCATTGTTACATTTAATGATATTTTTGTGTTGCAGGGTCCACCGCAGCCTGGGCAGCCGTTCAAACTTTCTGTCGGCGAATCGTGTGATCGTATCAAGGAGGAGTTCAATTTCTTGCAGGCTCAATACCATAGGTATCCTTCTTTTTTTTAAAAACTTTGTAAATTGCAGTCAATCGGGGATGTACGTAATATTTTAATTTTATTTAATAAAAATAAAACGAGATAAAGCTAATTTATTACAAACTGTTTAATCTTAATAATTAATCAATATGATTATTATAAACGTACGTCTCCATTATCTGAAATCACTTTTCTGATGTAAATTTGTTGCACAATTTTTTTTTTTTTTTCTAAATTGCGCGACGATATATTTTATTTTTAATTTATTGACGTAACAAGTGTAATACTTTTGAGAAAGTCGAGATATTGACGCAATTTGTCCTACAATTTACGTCGGTTTTATTTTAGCAAAATTTACCGGATTTCCGTTTTCTCGGCGAAATTACACATTTTCCCGAAGGATAGTTGAACGCAATGTAAATTATGCTCGGTGGTTAGTAGTTGGTCGAACGGGTTCGCGCCCGTAGACATCAGCAGCAGGGCCGTATCCATTAGGCGTGCGTGCAAATATCGCGTAGGCGCGCACGCGAAACGCACGAACTCTGACGTAGAGACGATGGGCGTAGGTAGATAATTGTTTGTCCGACCGGAAGCTGTGTACATCGAAGTATGCGCACGGCCTGTTGAAGGACCGCGTTTGGATAGCGCATCTGTGTGCTGTGCAAGCGCGCACGTGTCTGCAATCGCAGAGCGCAATAGTTTCCTCATTAAATACATCACGCTCTTTGGCAGATTTGGCAAAAGCTCGTTGGCACAATTATAATTTCTTCGAATCGTCGAATTTACGCTTCTAATCATTGGCAGAATCGTGTATGTAGAAGAAGAGTTGGCACCGAGTTTACGAAGATCGAACGATGTTCAAAATGCCTAAAATATGAAAAGAAAAATGATTGAAATAGCGATATCGGTAACTTGTGTAAATTAGAATGAATTCTATATACACTGCTGTGAATACTATTCATAAATTTCGCGAATAGAGATATTAATCACGGAAAGATAAAAACGTGTCCGACTGCGTGAACTAGGAGAGCCTACCTCGGTCGCGTGTAATAATCGCGCGTGTTTAAGCGCGCAACGTGATTCTCGATAAATCGTCCCGTAAATCGTTGGCACGGCGTCAATCTGAAATAATTAATTGACTCTCCGACTGTGCCGAGTATTGCCGCTTGCGTAACGAGAGCTGCTCGCAAGCACGATCGTTAATACCGTGCTAATTTTTCGCCTTATAGATGAGATTGCGTCACGTCTAGCGTACTTTGATTCGGTTTTCACGAATATTAAATGCCGCATTGAAATTACCGCGTGCATTCTATCGTCTTCCTCGAATCAAATTAAACGACATCGCGTCCGGCGGATATTACACGGCGGCTTCTAAATTTTTTCCTAAAGAAAAAAAAAAGATGGAAATTTTACAGGAAATTTTGTTTAACATTATTATGATATCTTTGCTGACGATAATGAAATTGATAAAAATTATCTTTATTTAGTTTTTCGTCGTTGAAGCTTTAACGCAGTTACTGTAAAATCTCCTTTATTTTTGCGATACATGTGTATTACAAACGACGCGTTATTAACTTAATGTCGCGACGAAGAATGACACGCGGAGAGACAATGGCTCCGACAAATTCGAGGGCTGCTGGATATTAATGCTCTGTTCTTGTTCTTCTTACACAGCCTTAAATTGGAGTGCGAGAAACTGGCCAGTGAAAAAATAGAGATACAGAGGCATTACGTGATGGTAAGCCGGGAGAAGGATGAGAACGTAGAAAGGGACAGTTATATAGTCACATGCATACACACACACAAACACACACACACACACACACACACACAGAGTCATATAAAATCACCTTACCGTTGTTCCCGGATTAAAATAAATTCGTCGCGCGTGAATTTGATAGCGATATCATTCGGTCGCGGTCGAGCTATTTCAATTTTCGCAAGCGAATTACGAAGAAGCTAAAAGAGAGGCGAAATTATCAAAACAAAATCGATTTGACTTTACCGAGATGAGTTTTCCGAACCACGATGATAACACGCGTGTACTTTTTGTACACGCTTTTTAGCGTACGTTGGAGAGCAATTAGAATAAAAATATCGCGGATATCACTCGCAGAATAATGTCAGAGGTATAATACTGGGGTTCTAGGCGCGCGTATGTAGAGAAGGAAAACGCGAAAACGGTGAAATTATCATTGCGCCGAAAATACTAGAAAGACGGAGAGAAACATGGATCAGAGATACAGAGAGACGCGACTCATACTCGCTCATTATCAGATATATCATGGAACAGCGGCGGCGACGGCGGCGGTCCACGGCAGTAGCAGGAACGCGATGCACTCGAGCGTTACAGGCATACGAACGCATTCATTTGTCGCGGTGCACAAGCGGTTTTGTCGCTCGTCGTCACCGCGAGATTATTTGCCTGCGCCCGTGCGCGGAATGCCGCGCTAAACAAAAATACGACGCGCGGGCTTGTCGTCGTTAAAAAAGTTATCGCCGTACCGCGGACGAGGTCTTTGTCCCGCTCTGACGTCGCCGTCGACGGGTCGCCATGGTGGTCGACCAAGTGAATATTAATATGCGCTTTAACGCGTCGGGGAAAAGCGCGGCGCGACGAGGATTAACTCTTAATGAACCTGCGCACTGCCGCTGTCGTCGATTCTCGTATTGATTTCGTATTAACTTTCTTTTCGGACGAGAGGTGGATTAAGTACGCGAATTTTCTCACCATTACATTCTCCTCCCTTTTCTTTCGCAGAATTATTAATCATCACTCGACGGAAATAATATTTTCGTCATTTGGCGTTTAACAACAAGTATCTGGCGCGCGCGTTGTATACGCGATCGTTTATATTTACATACGAGCTTCGTTGTTAATCGAACGCGACGTAAATTCGACGAATGCGTTTTTATGAATTATTCGCTCGCAATCGCGACGCTCGCAATATTTTCCACGATCCACTTTGATAAACATGAAATTCATACGCAGATACACGCATATATATATACACACAAACACGTATACACAATGGCCAGTATATAACAATTATAATCAATGTTTGTTGCGGCTGCACTAATTGTGTGTTTTTAATGGCTTGGCTGTGCACCACCCCTCCGCAATATTCCTCAATTTGGGGAGGCGTGGAAGGAACGAATCGCGGTTCGGAAGATTAAAAGAAAATGTGCGAAAAAATGCGGGACAAATTAAACGAATCGTTATACCGTTTCAAACATGATATCGCATCCCTTATTATTCGCCACGGAACCCAAGTCCCAGACCCCTCGACTCGTTGACGTCTCGATAATCCCTCGTTCAACGGCGTTATATTCTCTATTGTGGCCGCAAATGTGTCACATGACTCTCCCCCGATGTAAAGCGAAAGATAGAGGCTCCCCATGCTCTCCTTTATTTTGCCTCCACAGCTTTTGAATGTCGCCTGCACTTACTAATGTTTAGCTTACACGTGTGATTTCCTGCTTGTTCTGTCCAGTATTAAGTTGGAGCTGGACAAACTCGCCCAGGAGAAGACGGAGATGCAGCGCCACTACGTCATGGTGAGTCCACAAGCTTACAGAACCTATCGCAGAACAAAAATCGACAGTGAATCGTATTTGTAGCAAAAAAGCAACTAACGCGTTTTTCTCGTTTTATGTCTAGAGACGAATCCTCGTAAAATCTATTTTACCTCTTGGCTGAAGCGTTACGTTAATTATAGGAAATATTCTATATTTAGCTCGCTCGTTAAATTTGTGCCACGATGCGATACTGCAATATATATCGAAACGTAATTTTTATAGATTTATATTTATCTCTTTAAAAAAAAAAAAAAAAAATATTTTGACAGGTTTAAATGACACGCTTCAAAAACTTGAAGTGTTTATCTTTTGAAATCTGATTCGCGATGAAAAAAATATTTGTCTTGATGTAAGAGGAAGTAATTTAGAGTTACATCGTGCCACGTTGTTTCTTTGTCATTGTGGCTCATCTTTCAGCTTTGTTTTTCGACTTTGTCCCGCGAGAGTATATACACGTATAGAGTCGCGGCTTGCTTTCGCTCGTAGATCTTCGTTATAGCGATACACCGTCGTCGTGTATGCGTCTTCATTAGGCTGCGTGAAGCGTGAAGAGGTGCACCACTTTCTTCGCGGGAGGTCGAAGAGTACCGCTTTTAATTTCACGCCAGTTGTGCCGACGACATCTCGGCATCTACATTTTTTTCCCATCTATTATTTCAGAAAAGAAAAATTTCGAGAGAAATATGCGCGTTCATAGAATGTTTATCTTGACGTGTGCCTTTGTGTAACGCGATAATTTTTGTGTTATATCGTCTAGTGTTCATAAGAAAATACATAAATCTACATTAAGATTAAAGATTAAAGTATGTATACATGTATTTTTAAATTTTGAAAACTTGTGAAGAAAATATTTATCGTTTCGAGTCGAGAAATAAAGCTAGAGGCATCTATTCGCAGTCGCATCGTAAGTTTACGATGCCGAGTTGGTTGGCCAAAGCTCGCAAAGCGTGCATTTATAGGCGGCCGATAATTTATAGGCCGTAGTCTGTGCGCGGTCGCGTTCGATGCAAATAACTTGATATAAAATGCGCGGCGCTCGCTCTCGCGTGGACGTGGCATTTCCGCCGATTCATGCCGCCACGAAGATTAATCGTGCGATCGTCTCACGTACATACATACGTACGTACGTAGCGTGTACGCCGTACAAGAGCTGCCTTACCCAGGTATGAGCTTTGGCTTCCTCGATCGATCGATTTTCGCATCGGTACGTCGATCCCTTTATCCGGCGCGTACGATCGATCGGGTCGCGATTCACGCGCGTACGTGACAGCCTTTAAATGCATACATATCACACTTTATCCCACTTTCGTTCATATATATATATATATATATATATATATATATAGTGTGCGCACGCTTATTGTTCTGTTCACCGCGCGGTAACGAACGTCGGCGCGAAACATAGCGAAACCACGGAATGCACTTAATCAAATTTCGATTGACGAGCACACGAAAGCATATTTATTGCGCTATCGTTGTATCGCGTCGTTTTATCATTGATGATTGATTACCGATGTAGCAAGAATTTATCGTAGTATCGAGTTTAGGCCGGCGTTAACTAGCAACAGGTATGTACTCGCGTCAGTCTAAACGGCTAAACGGCTTTGCGTCGCGCGAATCATCGATTTCTGCGGGTACAATCGTAAACGCATCCGTCGTGCTTTGTCCGCCCCCTAATCACTGGTTAAAGTATCGCGTTACGGTTATTTTACTCGATAATTGCCGTAATTTGCTTTTGTGCGTATCGAGAACGTAAGCAGATCGTTGTCCTCTTCGTTACATTACGATGATTTTCCTCAAAACACTACCTGCGTGTTTATACCTTGCGTGTAATACAGTCAAGATACATCTCGTATATGAGCATAGAACTATTTTTCCCCGTGTCTGGTTTCCCTCGAATTTTTCACGCGAGAAAACCGCGTGACGTGGCCGACGCGTTTTCAGTCGTGCGAGACGAAGGATGCGCCGATACGCGAAGTCGTTATACAACACTACGACGGCCACGGGGCATTACGCCTTTACGACTCTTTCATTGTAATTGTCGAGCTCGTGAACTTTTACGAGCACGCGAATCGCGAGCGCGACGGGAGACCGCCGGCCACGAAGCACTTTGTCCGACACGGCGCTCGCTCGATATCACCCTATACATTAGTATGAGTATGTTCTTCGTTTCGTGTTTCCGCTCGCGAAGTGCGCGCACTAACCGCGCCAGTCGCCAGTCGAGTGACTCTCCGCCGAACGTCTCCATCAGATATAAAAATAACATTAGGTACGAAGGGAATATCGCGCGTGCGCTCACGTTGAGAGGATTAAAAGCTCTCCGTCCTGTTGAGAATTATGTCACAGTAGCATGAATACGCGAGCGTAAATAGTTGTCGTGTCCACGTGGTATGCTATGTTTTTCTCGATTAAATCAAAGCTTCGAATCGACCGCGGAATGGGGTTACATTGAGGACGAAATTTGCAAGTCGTATGCGGTCAGAGTCAGATGTCGGCATCGCCTAAAGTGTGTTCGTAACAGAAGCGATTTCCATTGAGAGACGACGGAGAGTATACGATAAGGCTCTCTCTCTCTCTCTCTCTCTCTCTCTCTCTCTCTCTCTCCCCCCCCCCTTTCTTTCTCTACGAGAGGGGACGAATCGACAATGTATGTAGATACCGATCATGATCGATATCGTTTGGATGCTCGAGAATTGAAAAGAGATTGTGGGAATCGTTTTCGCAATCAACTAGGTCACGAATCCGAGACGAGAGTACCAATGGAGTAAGTTTCCAGATATAATAATGGAACCTTTTCTCGACATACTGCTTTCTGAGTGGGAGAGATTTCAGTGGATGAAAATTCAGTTGGATGTGCAGGCTCGATTTATCTTCAATTTTAAGAGCAGAGCTGAAAAGACACACCGGGAATAAAAATACATCCTGAGATGTTCTCCTCTCTCGACTGCTCGTATAAAAAAAGATTGCGCGAATGAAATGCATATAAATGTTGAAAGTATCGATAGTAGATATTCTCGGTGAATAATTCTAATCGTTATTATTGAGTTTATACGTCTTTACGCCATTATCGTAGCCGACTTGCCACTGTGTTCGTATTAAATGTCTTGATCACAGAAGTGGCGTCTTCAGTCTCGCGATAATTAATATTCTGACTTTCCGACAATTCCGTTTTCCTACCGAAGTCTATTAATTAAAAGCCAATTACTTCATTGGAACGGACTCTGCTGGTAAGACAATCTCCGTGCAACTCTGCACTTTTTAACTTTCAATTTTTCTCCATAAATCCGCCAAAATGCTACACACGAGAAAGAGAGAGAAGCTAAGCTATATTTCAGACATTAAATATAAAAAAAGAACACATTTTTTTTTAATATAAGATTTATTTAAATAGAAAAATGCAACGGCGAGAGAAACAGAAACATTGTTATTTAGATTTTTTTAATCGTTTTTCTCTTTTATTTATTCTCGTGCCATTTTAATAGAATTGTGATGAATTTAAATATGTAATTACATTTTATAATATATGCTAACATAGGTTACAAGCTTTCAGCGAAATTATTATTTTCGCAAGAACAGGACCGATTGAAATATACATTTCGCAATTATTGATAATGTTCGTGAGCGCGAATGGAATAAAAATATGGGCGAATTAATTTATATTTAAAAGCAAAGCGTGTATGCACGGCCAAATTTCTCTCTACATATATATTTTCTATATATACATTGTAGCATTTACAATTTACAAAATAATCGTAATTTCGAAGATAAACCGCGCCGAATGAATATCAAATTATTAAAACAAACGAGTTTAATTAATCGCGGCCTGTCCGAAGCAGGTTCGTAAAATATTCATTCGAACGAATTTGTTCACGTTTAAAGTATTAACGATAACTCTACCCGCATTATGCGAAATAGATATTACCGGTGTCGCTAAAATCGTAATGCGTGGAGAACGTTGCGTTTGATGAGCGTGAGACCATCTTGGACCGCGTTTCGGCCATCTAACGCGTTTATTACATTTACGTTTCCCCCTCGTATCCGCGAGACAAAACTCTAAACCGACTGTCGTAGCTGCGCTGTTATATTAAAACGCGGTTTAGTGCGCTCTTTACGACCAACGGGGGCAATAAAGACCGTTTCACAACGGTCGTTGATTCTGCCGGCAATAATGCGGCGACTATATTCAAGACGCTCGTTAAAATCGCAAACCGCCGGATTTTCTCCTTTCCTCCTTGACGATTGTCGTTATACGCTTTTTTCTTTCGTGGCGCGTGACCGCATCGATACACGACGCATTCGCGAAGGGTGAACCGACAATAACTTGGTACCGCTAAGTACGCGTGAACCTTATTCCCGATCGCGAATCCGATCTTTACGATCGGAAATCTCATGCGCGCGAAATGAGAACCGCTGCACGGTGAGCGAATTAGTTAAAGCCAGCCCCGCCGGCCCTGAGTCTTGTACACACGATGTAGAAACGATGTTACGAGAAACCGGTCTTTGCTCGACACTCACACGCACATGTGTACTCTGCGCGCACACGAGTCTTTTCTCTCTTTCTCCCATGTTAGAGGAGAAGGCGGCGAGAGAGGCTGCTCTCCTTTCTCATCTTCCTTTTTCTCATTTTCTCTCGACGCGCTTATCCCTCTTACCGACTGGCTGCGGTCTCGCATTACGGCTCAATTTGGTCCGCTTTTCGTAATCTCGTAATCTCATTTGATCGATATAATCTCAACCCTGCAATCGCGAAGGGGGGCTCTTAAAGGATCCTCAGCGAGGCGTTCTTCCCGCGGCCGTCATTACGGATTCAAGCAACATCTTGGTATACGAAACTCGATAATCCGATTAATCATACGGAAAGTGGCTTTGCCTTTTTTACTTTATGCCATGTTTATACGCTAATTTTCATTATTATTTGTATTCGAATTGCGCGTTACGAATATAATTATTACGTGCCGAATAAAACGTTAAGAAATTATTTTATCATTAAAATAATAGACAAAAATAATATTTATCATTTATCTATAAGCATTGTGCTATTTGTATCTGTGACATTGCACTCGTGGCGCAAATTTATTCGAATATTGTTTCTTAGTTTTCTGATTAACGGAAAATAACGCGTGCAATCGTATTTAGAAAGGATAAGATGACAAAGCTATAATGTAAATGCGTGAAATGGGTTCCGTGTAAGCAACCTTCCGGCAAAGTTCAGCTTTTGCATGAAAAGACCGCGTTACGCAGTTTATGCACGCATCACCTTACGCTTAACGTCGACGTCGCTTTAACGAAACGCATATAACAATGTATTCAGCTACACAATTATGCTTATATACTAATTACGTATAATATCGACATAACATATGTAATTATGTTCTAATCTTTTTGTTTCATTTACTTTTGCAGTATTACGAGATGTCGTACGGGCTTAATGTGGAGATGCACAAACAGGTAAGGGATTTCATTCCGCTTATATTATTCAAATATATACTCAATTATCGTCGAAAATAGGGAGAACTTATATTGTCATGACCGATATGTGTTTGCGGTGATTTATTGATCGTCCAATTGGCACGCTCGCAGGATTTAATCTGAAATTAAAGGGTCGAATGAGGAGAAAGCCCCGATTACGGGGGTGTTTGCGACCCTCCGGGATCTTGGCTATTGAATAAATATGTAAACAAGGTAATAACATGCAAATAGCGCGACCGGGGTTCCCGGGGTTGCTTCTTGCGCAAAGTCTTGCGCAATGAAAAGAAGAAAACAACCAGATTCGCAAAACTTTTATCGGCAACTATTGAGATTACCATGTTTTCGAGAAGCACTCGGAGCGAATCGTCGAGCTTTTTTTATTTCTGTTCACGTTGCACGATCAAATCAAATAAGATTTTTTGTTTTTTTTTTTTGTCTCGCATATAGATTCGCGTCAAACTCTACGTATTATTCTTGAGTAAAGATTTATTTGGAAAATTTGCATTACAAAGATTTCGTAATCAAGTTCCTTTTGCATTGTATCCATATTCATCCTACCGAACGGCCGATTTAAATTTTATATTTTCTCGCACGTGTGCATTCATTGACGACAACCATCGCGAAACGTTGATTTCATCCTTCTTTGAAGCGGACTCTATTTCTTTTTTTTTTTTCGGACGACGAGAAAAAGATGGGGTTCAATCGAATAATTTAAAGTCGTCGAGGCTCGTGAAGGCAAAAGAAGAAAAAACGCGTTAATCGATCGGCAACGAGATTTAATCTCTTAATTATAGGACATGTCGGTTCAAATCAAATGGTCAGCGAGAGCTGGTCGCAATCTTTTAATCAGTTATATATATATATATATATATATACATATAAATCTGGTAAAGAAGCTGCATATTTTTTTATTGTTATCTTTAAAATAATTCCTTGATCCGTCATTTGCGAGAGGTTTGCGAGGTATCTTGTTTTTAAAACCGACGTACAAATGGATTCATCGAATTATCGACAAGCCAGCAATATCGGCGACGTAGCTTCCGAGTGTCCTAGAGAAGGCATTCTGTACACGCTATTGAACAAGAATCTCGATCAAGTAGAATGAATGGCGATCCTTCCTCTCTTCCGTCTGCTTTTGATATTCTCTCGCCCCCTCATCTGCGCCTTCTTCATAATCTCTCTTTGGCGTAGGCGTGCAGTGACGTGTAATGCTCACGTTTATTGAATATTTAGCAGCTGTGTGAGCCCGTTATTTTCTCTCCACTCCCGTCGCGCAAGTTCCCTTTGTGTCTCGTCCATTCTTTCCATCTCTCCTTTTTCCGGCAGGATGCGTCTCCCTCAAATCATGAATAAGATCTCACGACAGGTCTACACAAAACTAATAACGACGCAAGTCAGGTAGCAGGTTGCTTATCTGCTTTCCCCTTCTTTCCTACATATACTCGAGCGATTGATGGTAGCATCGACGCGTTCGCAAATATCTAAGACAGATTGAATGATAATTATGCGAATAATAAAATTTAAAAATATGTTTAAATTATTGTCTCGATAAATTTGCATGTATAACATTTATATTTTAACATTGGATAATAAAGAAAAGCAAAATATATGGAAAAATATTGGTATATAAAAATGTATACCAATATATAGCAATATATTGATATGTAGATTGCACGAAGGGGAAAGAAGGATAATATTGCAAGAGAAGGAACGGTGATTTTTTTATACGGTCGAGACGTTCGGATTTCCGCTAGTAAGTCTACTGCGTCGCAGTAAAGTTACATACATATTAAGGTTGAATGAGAAGCATAACTCTTTCAGGACTTTCTCCACGTGGATATATTCATACGCTACATGTAACAGACCACAAGATATATATCGTGTGAAACGTATCGGAGCGATGGAATATAAATTTCGATAGGAAATCGCAATACGAGCGCGCGCGATCGTGTCGTATCCGCCGTTTTATGCCCTTGATACCTTCGAGGTAAGCATCCGAGAGACGACGCCCTTTGAAATACGACGGTGATGGTGTCACGTATTTTCCTGAATCAGGAGAGACGATGATTATTATCGCCGTTATAATTTTAATTCGGTTGGGATTTATCGCTTCTGCTAGCCGCGGACGGACGGGGATTTATTATTATCAGACGATATTATCGCGTGTGCGCGCGCGATTTACACGCTCGTATACGCGCGCGCACATGTACATGTGTGTATCCGGTCTCATATTTATAAAATCGAAATGCCGTATCACCGCCTCGTCGACACGCTCGCTCCTGCCACGCGGTACCACGCGATTAATAGCCCGCTCTCGTTTATGACGAGGCCGGGCGTTGTCGTTCGCGGGCGCGCGATGGAAATAAAATGGAAAAAAGGGCGAGAGAGAGAACGGGCGGGAATGAATAACGGATTCGACGATGCGAAAGAGCAAAATAACGCGGGCGCGCTGGGGATTTATCGGCGTGTTACATTAATGGACGCCGAACAAGCCCGGTAAGTGTCCGCGCATCGAGGCAAACGCGTCCGTTCTCTTCCACCCGCCTGGAGGGGATTATTAACGTCGCTAATTCTCGGCAATTACTGTCATCATCGTCAGCCGTCCGACCGCAACCGAGCTGTTACGTTTTCCTGTTACACCTGTACGATAATCATTGTCAGCCGGAATCACACGATTGCCCGATGATAGTTTATGGATATGCATGTATATTGCACAAATACATTCAGCGGCTAAATTTTTCGATCGGTTGAAGTGCGATATTAAAAGATCCGTCTTGTATATCGGCAAAAAAATTCTTATGTAATTTACAAAGACAACAAGAAAAACTGTCAAGAGAAAATCGTCCACTTTGAAATTGATCAATCGATTGAGAGAAAGAGAGAAGACGTACAATTATTCGTGTAATATCGGACATTATAAATATCGACTGATAATCGCTGAAAAATTGATGCCAAGAATATTTAGTGACGGAAAAAAACAAATATCGATGCCTTATCCGTATCCATTCTTTTTATCGTGTTTTTTTTTTCCCGCATCGATAGGAGAATCGAAAATGTCGCCGCGTCACACGATGGGTATCGTTTGATTTTGACCCGCTTCGTCGCATGTCATCGGCCGATGATGATGATCACGCGGTCGCGCTTTGTTGCGCTGGATGGCGATCACGCGCGCCCCACGTTTTTATTTGCAGGAAGCGATGCGTATTGTAAACGCTTTCAGGCATTACTCTCGATTTTACTAACGCTATTACCGGCGATTCCGCAGCTGCAGTACGTGTCGGGGCAGTTGGAAAATTCACGCATGAAAAGTACGGGCGGCCACCACGAGTGATTCGATTTCGTTGTTTTGTTCGATTCGCTGGTTCACGTCCCTCACCCGCGTCCTCCCATTTCTGCCCACGTTTCCCTTCCTCCATCGCGCGCGTTCTCCACTTCCCCTCCCTCCCCTTGTGCCCCGCGGCGCTTGTCCCCCACGGTTGTCTCTCCATATCCATCCCATATACAGTGCGCTCATTATTCATTTATCGGTTTAACGAGCATGTCCGCGATAAAGCGTCGCGAAATATCGATATCGGATGGTCAATACCCGTTCGGCTCGCGGTCCCTTGTTGGCGCGTGCTCCATCTTTCGCTCGGGGAAAAAAATCAACCGATCACAATTTCGCGCGATGTATATCCGAAACGAATTTTCGATTCGTCATCGAGATGAACGATAGGGAATATAAGCAATGAAGTGTCAAGGAAATCGTCGAACGATTTCGAGATTGGTCGAATAAACGAGTCTGTAAAACCGTATGATTCGATATTTTTTATCGAGAGCGTTGGGCGTCGCGTCTGGATAGAAAAGAAAAAAAAAAAAAAAAAAATACGTTCGAGGAATCTCGTCGGGCGCTTCATGAATAACTTCTCAAAAGCGTCCGGTATCCCGTCATCCCTTATTCGTGAGAGAGAGAGAGAGAGAGAGAGAGAGAGAGAGAGAGAGAGAGAGTAACTGCGCGAAATATGTGCGCAGCCGCCGCTTTTTTTCCCGTTTTTATTGTGTCTGCAGTGCCACTGGTTTGATCGGTCGAGCCGCCGCGCCAGGTGGAGGCGGAGGAGCAGATGGTGATTGAGAGGAAAGCGAGCGGGGAGGTACGAGGATGGTGGTAAAGGGAGAACGCCGCGCGGCGAGGGTGATCGTGGGCAGAAGAGAGAAAAAAGAGGGCGAGTCTGGGCCGCCGCGACGAGCGGAGGAACGAATGGGTCGTTGATGTCAGAGGGGAAGAGGGTAGGAACGGGATACACGCCGGAAGGGGAAACCCGGGAGCCGCCGCCGGGGCGGGGGAGGAAGGGCAAAGGCGGCAGAGGGTGAAGGGATGGGTGGTCGGTTGGGCGGCGATGGTTGACGGTGGGGACGCGTTGGTGGCAGTGGCTCCGGGGTTGGTACGGGAGGGAAAAAGCGAAGAGCAAAATTTGCTATCGGAAAAATCGAGCTCTCCACGCCACCGCCGTCGACCTCTCCACGCGCTGTGCTCCTCGCTTTTTCTCCCTCGACCCCGCCCAACCGCGACTCGCGCGATCCTCCCCGACCTCTCGCCGCCACCGAAACCCGGGGGTTTCCCTAGCGAGAGGTACGTCGCGTCGGTGTGAGTTTGACATGGCGTTCGTGTATATCGTGCAGCTTGGCGGAGAGCGGTTCGCAATATGTGCACAATAAAATATACACAGAAATGTCTATCCTCGCTCGCACTCGTGTCTCTACGTCCTTCTTTTCTCAATGTCGCGAGAGCGCATCCGCTGGGAGTATATACGCTTGTTACGTGTGTGTGTGTGTGTATGTGCGCGCGTGTACACGACCATACACACCAGTCGGATGTGCTTTCAGCGCAAGAATCCGCGATATCGACGGGGTTCCATATACCCGATACACGTCCTCTCCATACTTGCGATCTCTCAACACGATAAGTTCTTTCAACCGCGGGCACCGCGCGGCCTCGATCTCTTTTCTCTTTTCCTCGTCCACGTGCACAATACGCTCCTCTTTTACCCCGCAGATAGAAGGGATGTTGCTCGGAGACGTCGCAATCCGCGAATAGTTTTATCCGTCGCAAATGGATTTCGCCGGCATGAGAGTATCAGCACGCGAATCGAATCATATTCTTCTCTTCGCGAACAGGAAGTCGAGTTATTTACCTCTGACTGGTCCAGGCTGTTCCAATTCCGATTTATCTTATCGGAAATATATAAGAATCATTTCGCGTATACAATGCAAAGTTAAGAAGTATTGTAATCGTATTACTTTTTTTTCTTTCCGATATATACGATCTTAATTAATTCTAATTATCTAACTCGCGTCCGCACGATATAAGAAGTCTGCGCAAAAATTCGCGCGGGCAATATCTGCAATTATGACATAAATGATATAAGTATACGATGCGCGACCGCGGAGGGTCATGAATTTTTATTACTCTCTCTTTTTTTTCAGCTTTCCGTTTATATCGAATTCAAGGTTCTGGGAGTTCGGGCGAAATACGAGGGATACGCTTAATTCTCGCGTCTCCAAACGGACACTTAAAATTTCTTGCCATAAAATTCGTGGTGTTGCGCGGGAAAAAGCCGGATCGTTAATTCGAGATCTTAAAAAGCTCGTCTTGGAGAGAAGAAAAGAGAGAGAGAGAGAGAGAGGTAGGAGAGAAATGGCATCTGAGTGTGTGTATGTGTATTGCCGAGATACTCTCGGGATTTCAGATCCATGTAGACGGCTCTCGTGACCGTTCCCAAGAGAGTCGTAACTACCTACTGGCCCTGATGTCGGTGGCGGCATCGGGAACGCTTTTATCACTCGTCTTTTACGACTTTTACGACTGACCCCCGTTTCTCTCGCTCTTTCTCTTGTCGCGCCCTCGCTTGTCGCTTCTTCGCGTTTTGCGCGGCACGTTCATGCGGCGTTTTCATCCTTTTTCTATGTTGTAAGCATCGTATTTAAACCGCGAGCCATAAAACTCACTTGGCGCGTGTATATCGCGCCGTATCGCGACGTGTACAGGTGCTGCGCAGTGGGTGGTCTGAAAAAAAAAGGAGATTCCGGTTTTGCTCCATTATCATCATCTTTATCGTACCCGTCCGCGAGACTATCTTCATTCAAGTCTTCGCCGTTAACTAGACATGATAAGATCTCTATTTTCTTATTATGCCCTCTAACGTTCCTCATTCGCTTATCGAAAGATTACATAGATCTTTCGCTTAGATCGTTTGCTAATGAAATAAGCCGTGAGGAGCTTAAGCATGTTAAACATGCTTGATGATTAAACATGTTTGTGGTAATTAAACATGTTTGTACGTGGAACGTTCAAACCTTCTTGATATCATTCCGAGTTGAGCAAACTTACGTGAATGCAGACGAGATAAGAAGTTTTCGCTGGCCAACGTTAGTTTCGAACAAAAGGAACACGAATCTAACGTACGCTCGGGGATATAGATTGGCGACGTTACACTTCCTCGTGGGTATATTTACATGCTTACTCTATAGTTCGAAAGCAGCTCCCGCCGAAACCGACCCTCGTCGACTTTATCCAGCCGAGCCCCGGCATTTTTATCGACGCAAGAACGTTAGCGTTATGTCGGCTATCAACGAGAGGGTGGAACGAACAGCCTCGAGCCCTCTCGTGTCAGAGGTGTCCTTAAGAGATCACCCTCTCTTTGCCTGCTTTATCATACTTTATACCATGTTACTTTATCCATCTGAATTTCGCCCTTATCTCCCCTTTGTCTCTTTTTCTCTTTACGATTTGCGCCCGTTTTCAATGAATGTTAAAAGGACCAAGGGGGAAAGGAGTGCTAAAGAAAAGAAAAAAAAAAATTATAAATATTGTTAAGTACCATGTATGTTGAACGTGATACGGCAATTATCTCGCGAAACATTTCATCTGTGATAAAAGAAATAGAAATTTTTTTTTTTTTTAACGTAGAATTCAAACAAAATTTTCAGAGGTGAAATTTATTTTATTTTAAATTTATTTTTTTATTTCAAGAGATTTGAATTTCAGAATTCATTCGTTTACTGGATACATAATACTTTTTATCTCAACGTAATTTATTCATTCAGCCACGTGGTGTTTACAACGCGGTGTTGAATCGTGTAATTTTGGTGTTTTTTGCAATGCGAAAAGAGTCAGGGAAGAGAGAAAGAGAGAATGGAAAATTCATGGGAGCGGGACAGGGGGAGAGTATAAAGGAAACTAGCACGCTTAATCACTGTATCATATGACTGAGTAATTGAGTCTGCGAATTGCCGGAGGCAGGTTTCACCGCACCGCTCGGTCTTCATCTCGCAATTAGCGTTAAGTTAATTGTACTTCCTACGCGAGCTAACCCCAGGGACGTTCGGTGGATGGAGAAGGAAGGAAGGCAAGTCGTGTTTTCTCCGGTATTCGCCATGCCAACGGAGAATTACGGGGGTCGCTTGGCGACGATAATTTTCTTGGTGTTTCGGTGGGCGGTCGTAAAGTCGAGTCGACAATGCGGATTGTCGTCGTCGTCGTCGTCGTCGTCGTTGTAGTTGTCGTTGACGGTGCTACGGCGAATGCGTTCGAGGTGCCCGAGCGTCAGGGTAGAGAAGTGTCAAGACACTGGCTAGTGGAATAAGACCAAGGGAAGGGATGGAGCGCGCAAAGGGAGTGGGTAAGGGCAAGGGAGACTCTTAACGAGGCGTCTTAATGGCATCCGTAGGATAAGGCGAGACTCCGCTCGCTGCTACGGAACTAATTTGCTCGCTTTGCGCCGCGATGGATGTCATTCTGTCCCGTTCTCGACTTCTCCGCGTTGATTACCGCAGTTGCGCGTTTATGTTCGAGGTGAGGTCTTATGCGCCACTTGGCACACGGTAGAAATGCATCGATGCCACTCGATTGTAAATGAGGTTTGACGATGATTCAATTTCGATTTGCGCATGTCTTATATACGTATCGATAACGCGTTAATTGTGAGAATCGAGTGTCATTTGGACCGATCACGAAACACTTGTCAAAGATACAAAATCAAGCGTTAAAATGGGTGCAAGGAGGATACACCTCGTTCGAAATTCACTCTATATCAATAATAGCGAGCCGTTAGAGAGGGCACTGTACATACAGTGAGACTCGAAGGGATGGAGAACAGGAGGTCGGTCGGCCTCGGCGGCCAGTCCGTTAATGTTTAGCGCAATCAGCGATAATGGCGGTCTATGGCGCGTTTAATCAAGGCAGTAGCCCGTTGCGGTTTGCGGTTCGAAAGCGGACTGCCCCTCGGCAGGGTGCAAAGGAAAGGGTCAGCGGTGGCGAAGGGTGAGAGGGAAATGAAGCAAGAGAGAAAGAGATAGATAGAGAGAGAGAGAGAGAGAGAGAGAAAGATAGAGTAGTAGTCATAGTGTAGAGAGGATGAGGAGGGACATATCAGGTGGGCTTAGCGGTCTTTACCGGCCCCACACTCGCTTCGACCAGAGACTGACCATCGTATATACGCGCAGAGAGCCACACGAATACGTTGCTGCGGTTGGGATTATCAACTGCCTCGTTCTCGCTCTCTCGCGGCTTTTCTCCAAGATTCGCTAGATAAACTCCGAAACGAAACCCTGCGCAATGATGTTTGCGCGAAAAGTCAATCCACGTTTGCCCCTGTTTAAATATTAAACGGTACGTCGCTTCTCTGAATAAGCTGCTTGGATGCCAGCGACATAATCATAATGATAATCAAAGACTGCCATTTTATTGTCTACGGTAATCGCGACGCTCAATAACACAATATCTTCTTGAGATGAAAAGACTGCTGCTACGGCGATAATGGCTCTCAGCATCTTTCTAACAACCACCCGATTGTACATAACTCTTAATAGCCGAGTCGAAGTTCGCTGCTATTATTGGCTGGCTACCGACACTATCGCGGTCGTGCTCGCGCGCGCACTGCAAGATGGGTATTCTGGCCGTTTAATATCCTGAGTGCCACTAATTTGCCGACCGTAACCCTCTGACACTCGTTGATCGATCGCTCTGCCAAGCCGTCTCTGCCATCGTCTTGTGCGGAAAGAGGGTGGAAACCGAGAAGTCGATTAATTTGATAAAGCGCGAAGGTAAAAGAAAAAATTTTCCCAGATTGCTCGCGCACGGATACGCTTTAAAATTTTCTCCACATTTTTTGCAATAATCATTTTTAAGCCATATAAGGGAGGAAAGCTGTGATGATAAGTAACATTCGAGCAGCCCTTCAGGTATTTGTCAATCTGAAACAGATTTGAGTCACCCGGTAGATTCCCGGTATCGCGCGAGATCAGGACACTTGCGAAGAGCACGTCGGAACGAAGGAACGGGGGGAGGGGGAGGGGATGGACGGGAAGGATGGATGGAAGCTCGAGTGCTGAGACAGCACTCCGACGTTCAAACATCCAAACATCTCGATCTTTCGGGGTCGGGGCTGTCTGTGTGTCGGGTCTCTCTGCCTTGCCGAGCTACTGCTGCGACTCGAGTACCACTTATCCTTCTCTCCAGCGAGCCCCCGTCCCTTTCTTCGTCTTCCTTCGGCCCAGGGATCTCTAACCAGAACCTGAGGTCCTTTCTGCTCTCATCTTCCTTATCCCCCCTCCCCTTCTCTTTCTCTCTATCCTGGCATTTCTAGCGAGACGATGTAGCTGGTGATGGCAATACCGACTGCTAGTGGCAACAACGATTTCTCTCTCTCTCTCTCTCTCTCTCTCTCTCTCTCGGATCACACGCATATACACATGCATGCCGTACCATACTTGGTGTTCACGTTCACGTACGCCTCGTACACACTGTGGATGTTCTCCGAATTGCGGCCACTCCAAGTTACCCCTCGCCGCTCTCGTTGCGCGACCACGACGAACCCCGAATTGATTGTAGCCTGTTTACCCTCGAGCATTCACGTACAATGCTTTTTCTCTTTCTCTCTCTCTCTCTCTCTGTCTCCCTTTCTCTCTCGATTCTCCTTCGCGTCACGTCGATTACCCTCTGTCTCTGGAAATTGGCCTCAGCTATGTTCGCAGGAGTGTTCTTCGTCCTTAATTTCGTTCACGGCAATTCTATCGTAATTTGGAAGCGTATTTCGAGTTTTGCGATGCGTGACTAAAATGTATAAATCTAATTGTGTATTTAATGAGAAGAACGGTGCGAGAGAGAAGTATTGAATTGTATGTGAAATTGTATTAGATTTATTACAACGCGGACAACTATTACGCCGTGTTAAAGCACGAATCAAAACCGGAAACCGCATCGCGATTGGCAATTGTATTCTTCATCTCGCGGTACAATAACCATCGACACAATGTATGTACAGCCGATCATCGTCATTCGTAACCCGTTCGTTCCGATAATCCGTTTAACAGCGATTTGAGTTATTCGAGTTGACCATTTTACGCGACATCGAGATTTTTCTCTCTCTCCCTTTTTTTTTCCCCCCCATTCGGGAACGAAATCACGCTCTTGCCTGCGTGCGTGCATGCGTGCCGCCGCATCGCGTTACGGAACAGCGTGTGCAATGACGTCGAGAGACGCGCGGAGCGCATAAAATTTCATCGCGGCCTCTCTGGTGTCCACCGCGAGAAAATTAACCGAATGAAAATGGCGAGCCTTCAATATTTATACAAGCAATTTCAGGCGTTGCTACTGCGTCCGGCTTTCGACGACGCGTTCATCCCGGATTTGCTCGCGTTTTGCTCCACATCTCCCCGGATATTTGCCGCGTGTCGCATATTCGTCACGCGTGACATAGTCGCTGGAACGACATACACAACGCGTGCGATTTTCCCTCTCCTCTACGCGCGATTGCGAACCGCGTGATCTAATTGATTTCACGATTCTGAACGGCCGGATATTTTCAAATTGATATTATTCGCGCACAGATATCGCGTATGTATCACGGATAAACAACGGATCCGACTATCTCTCTTTCTCTCATTTTCCTCTCGTATCAAATTCCTGCTATTATGGCGTTTGACCCATTTGTCAGTTAAGTCGCGTATCGCTGTACGGATGCGCGCGATAGACGGAACAAAAGACACGGAGCATTATCGATTCTTTTCACGTGGTCGCGCGACGAACGCGGCGGAAAGAGAGCTGTCGCTACTGCGCTGTTTCGCGATGCGGTAGGAATTAACACGACGCGATGCGGGACAGAAAATTGATTTAATCTAACTTTCGGTGTAGGTAACGGGAGACGGAACATACGAAACAACGGCGGACAATGAGCTTTTCGCTCGCTCGCCCGGTCATATGCCTTAACGGGTGGCGCTCCTCTTTCTCTCTCGCGTCTTGCTCTCGCTCTGGTGCAGCCCACCCGCGCTCTTGCACATACTGGTCCAGCCGTGTGTACACAGATGCGCGCGCGCGTACACACGGTTACATCCGGTATTCTCCGCAAGCCGCGGGATATTGCAATCACGCGGACGTTAGCCGGGCTTTACAAGCCGAGCGAGCGAGCGAGTGAGCGAGCGAGAACCGCCGCCGGTGTGCAGGGGCTTACCAGAAACCAGGGAGTTAGCCGAACACGCCAGTTTATTTGCTCGCGCAGCATAATACCACCAAAGTCCGACGAGCAGCCGTTGGTTTACTCGTTAGCGCAAGTAACGGCTTCCGCTTGGTCGGCGGAGGTTGGCGGCGAACGTGGCTTTGTTGGCGCAAACTCTCGCTCTCTCTCTCTCTCTCTCTCTCTCTCTCTCTTTCTCTCTCATCCCTCTAGTAATACTAAATGCTGGCTCTTCGATTAAATATTTTCCGATGGCGCAAAGATTCTTATTAAAAATAAGAGCGTCGCGCGCGAAATGAGAAATAAGAAGTCACGCTTCGATATTCGATAACATCGTATATACAGACGCAACCCGATTCGTGGAGGCGATTCGACTACCTTCTTTCTCTCTCTATCTCGAAGCAGCTTCGAGTATCGGATTATCGGCAATATCGAGAGCGTCGAGTCGGGGTGGTGAAAGAGCATTCGGTTCACGTCACCGTTTTACAGACGGGAAATTTTATCGACGGTACTCGGGTGCTTTGCATTTTCATGTCGTGAATGTTGCTGCCTGCTTTTAGATATACGCTATAGTTTATTTATATATATGGGAGAACATCTCTCGAGAGAGAGAGTGCCTGATTCCTTTGAAATGCGCGTGTGCTTGTAACTGCGTGACACAAAAGCGACGTCGCATGTACGTGTAAGTGGGAAAAGAGGAGGGAGGGGGGGGGGCGGGGGGAGATAGCACTTTGCGAGAGTTTCTTGCGGTTTTCGCGATATTACGAGCCGGGGCATCTGCGTATTTCGTTTCGGCACGCCACGACTCCTTGTAATGTCAGAAAGAACGCAGCTGTTCGGAGAAAATAGAAAAATTGCTGAAAATGATTCGGAGATCTCGACGAAGATATTTTCTACATGTATCACGGTTCATCCTAGATGTTGCGTCATTGCTGAAATCTCAAGTTGCTCCCGATATATACCGATAGCGAATAACAACGTCCGCTGCTCAAGTGCTATTTTAAAGAAAAAGCCATTCGTGCCGCGAAAGACTTTGCTACGCGGAGTGAAGTAATCTTCGTTGGTCCAATTTGGCACAACTGGAGAGAAAAATTCATTCTCAGGGGCGAGGTTTCCATCTCTTCTCCTCGTATGAAATCCAGGCGAACGAGAACACCGCCGCCAACCAAAACTCGGGTCTCTACTTGTGCCATTTCTCTCTTTCTCTCTCTCCGTCTTGGTTGTTTCTCTCGCGACGCGAGAGCAGTAGCCGAGCATCCCATTCATTATTTTCTTGGTTACCTCTCACCCGGGGAAAACTTCTCGGCAACGCAATTACGTTTGCGACTGCTCCACCTCCGTTGTCGTCCCTTCCTCCCTCAAGCCGCGCCACCATTTCTCGCCCACAATGTTTTCCTCTCCCTCCCGGGTCTTCCGGGACCACTCACTCGGAATCTTCTGCTTTTCGTATTGCAACAAACTACTGTACAGTATACGCCGGATAGGACTTTACCACACGTTGCGAAACACACTCCGCATGTTATTATTGCGATCAACACAGGTATATTTGAGTTTCATGATAATGAGCTATTTTCATTCGCATATTTGAGTTTCATGATAATGCGTCAATCGTTAAACACATTTAACGTATATTCAATAGTACTAGTGATTTCTGCATATAAGGAATAAAATTAAAGTTAATTTCGTAAATTTATACATTTATCGATGTGTCGATTTTTCATATCAAGTTTTTAAAGCTGAATATTTTTTCTTTAGAATTTTTTTCCATTCTTGTTTATTCACATTTTTGACTGTACACATTTAAATGTACACAAAAAATATACTTTTAACATTCCGGTATTTCATAAAGTTACATGTTCCGTGTATCGCGCACATGTATTCTATCGCTATGTAAACCTTGCTCTCATGTATACGATATCTCGCTTGACTCATTTTCGCGTATATTATAATTAGCGGCTTAATAACCTGCACTCGGAAGACGACGAGTAATTAAAACAGGTCCTTCTCTCTCTCTCTCTCTTTTCTCTTTCTTCGTTCCTCTCTTTTTCTCTCTCTTTCTCCTTGCGCTCGTTCACCGAGCTGTCGAGATGTGCTCGAGGGAGGGAAACTTGCCAAGAATTTCAGTGGCTCGGCGATATTTCAATTAGCAGGTTCCGAGGTACGTTTAAGCGGTGGCGCAAACGCGTTGAAGGAAGCTCGCGTTTAAATCAGCCGCAAGCTCACCAGGCTTATATTTTCGAGGCGTTTATGACGGATCGTTCGGGACGGATCAAGGGCACGTAAGAACCAGCAGTTCGCTTTCCGTTTCGCGACGAATCGGCGGCTTCCGCTTCCGCGTCTCTCGAGCGTGCGAATTGTACGCGTTGACGGTGAAACGAGCGCCAGAGCCGCCGCTTTGTCGAGGTAATTAAGTGATTTCATTTTCTCGACGAAAGCGTCGAAAATGGTCCGCGCTCCGCTTCGTTCCGTGCACTGCCTGTTGATTCCGCGATAATTAAATGGAGTTTCGCACTGCGATGTTGCGCCGTGTGAATTATTATATCCAGCTTTACAGCGCATGGATCTGAGCACGATTATCCAATGATTGTACTTGAGATATTTTATGTAAAAGTCAGTAGATAAAAAAGAAATATGAAAAATAAGCCGAAAGAATAATTTTATTTATCGAGATAACTTATATATTAAATACTGAATAATTACTAATTTACAGATTAACAAAATATTTAGATATATATATTTATTGTCTAAAGATCCAAAGTCTTTTAAATTGACATAAAAAAACAATGGGGAATATTTATTGGTATGTTGAAATAAATGAGACTGCAGCAAAATTACACTTTAAAACACGCGAATGCCTACGCCACTGTGGCAATCTTGCCTGGATTTAATTTAATTCCCAGCAGTCTCTTCCAGCCGGAGGGCGTCGTAAACACCCTTAGTCGGTTATGCCGCACCTGCATCTTCTCGTTTCCTTCGCGAGGGCGCGTTAAGCTAGCCCTTACCTTTCTTAACGACCCGGAACAAGCCGCCCGGGGCCCCGGGCACAGAGTAATGTAATGCCGGATCGAACAGCTCTTCGTCGTAACTGGTACTCGATGAAAGAAAAAAACCAGCACTGAGTCTGACGAAATATATATATTTCTTTTAATTTCTCATTTCTCATTTCTCATTTTTCTTTTTCGATTTTCTTTGATTCTTAAGTAATATTCTAATTGTGTTAAAGGAAAAATACATGATATATGTATATAATAAAATAGCAAGGATATGAAATGTGTCTTACTTGAGATATAATATTAATAATTTCGCAAAAGTAAATTTTTTTTTATGGATAAACAATTTTTATTTTCAGACGGAGATAGCGAAAAGATTGAACGCCATCATCGCACAGATTCTGCCGTTTCTCTCGCAGGAGCATCAGCAGCAAGTCGCCACAGCGGTCGACAGAGCCAAACAAGTGACCATGACCGAACTAAATACCATCATCGGGGTAAGTGCTGATGATATCGGTCGTTTGAAGGGCGGACCCTTCGGTGCTGTCGTCGGATATCATCGTGTCGGATCGCTGATCGCGGCGCGGTTTGCGCTCGCGGCATACTCGACCGGATGCGTGGCAGCCCGATGAATATGCGTGCGTTTCAGCGTGAAAAGCATTCGCGGCGAACGGAGAACCCCTGCGGGGGTTCGCCACGTTGGAAGCCGATGCACGTCCGAGGAATCCAAAAGCGGACGGGACGGATACGATCCTGGCGAATCCCGAATCCTCCTCAATATTACTCGAGCACTCAATTTCCTCCCTATTAAGCCACCGGCTTCTCTTCCTCCGTTCCGGCTCTTTCTCCCCGTCCTCCTCGATCTCTCGCTCCTCTCACCCCGCTCCTCGCATCCGCTCTCGCCACCTATATAGCCGTCTCTCCCCTGAATCTTATCCGGAGTCTTCCCGTCTGGTTTCCCAGGCCGCCGGGGGTAGGTTATAGTGTTACGATGCACGAACGCCAACTAATCAGCATTCCAGCTACCCCTCTTCTACTCCCCCTCTCTCCCTCCCCGACCTCTTGTTCCCACACAGAGAAACTTCCACGGATCTGCGACGTTGTTGGGGTACGTGCGGCAAATCCTTAGCAGGATTCCGAAATACCGCCCATCCTAGTCTACTCTCTTCTCTTAAATCCCACCAGAATATGGATAAATCGAATCGGACAAGCTGCGACGGACTAGCCGCTCGTGCGCACGATTTTATTATGGATAAACATACCGAGGAATAAATATAATTCAAAAAATAATTCGCGAATTATTTTGTGATTTGTATTTTCTTTTATGATAAGCGATTAAAATTGTTACTGTAAACAACGAACTTAAGACGGCGAATGGAAAATGGTAATTGCAAAGCTTCGATATCACGAATGATATTGACTTGACTTACGTGCCTTGGTAATAGACACGCTTGTATAAATGCACCTTGCATCGATCGCGGTTCTTTTTGTGGCGATTGCCTATTCAAAGACGCTTACCAAGTGTCAACTATACGCAATATAAGAAAGTTGAGACGATCCTCCCCTCCTTCAAGATCCTCCATCTTTCTCGGCTGTAGCTTTGCGTCTGGTCGAGTCAGCAGCAAGTGGCGTCGGTGACGATGAAAAGTGCTGAGAACGAGCGTTGGCGGCAGGTGCCGCGAGAAGACTCGCATGAGTATGAGTATAAGACGTAGCTGTTTTGCATTTAGAAATAAAAGAGATCGCGAGTCGAAACCTTTTGGGACGAGGAAATGTCGCATTTAATTACTATCGTATTTAATTATTTATAAAAATTATTTTGATTATTCTGAGTTTTATAATGACAGACAAAGATATATATAAATCGCGTGTATTTCATTTTAATGCGACTTTTTAAATGTAATTTTCAGAGAGACTCTATTATCTTTTCTTCGTGCTTTTTTTGCGTATATTTTCTTGCTCGTTAGCAAGAGCTTCTAAAATGAAATTTGCATCTGGAAACTTTGGTACAATTTGTTCGCGCCGCGAGTCAAAGCGCCGCTCTCGTCATTCCGTCGCATTGCTACAGTATTACGAGGGAATCTCGGCGCAAAGATGAGGGTGGTTTCCTGCCACGGGTAAGAGGGTAACACTTCGCGTGGAAGTTGGATTCGTGAGGATAGCAGCCCCGGGTCAGGATTATTATCGCTATCAAGAGTGGAAACTGGGGAAGGTTTCCTAGGGGCTTTCGACTTCCTCGAATCTCTGGCAAATGGCTTCGCGTAGACCGAAGTAAAGCCGACCGCCTCTCTGTCTTTCTCTCATTTTTCTCTTTCCTCCTTTTCTTTTTCTGTTATCCTGTCTCTTTTGCTTCGCGACTCAATCTCCGTCTGCCGACACAGATGCGCGAGGAAAGGCGACGTGACGCGGCACGCTTATAAACGTTTCTCTGTTTGTATGTTTTGTGGGTGGCTCTTTGTTCAGACAGTCGACACTCGACGCGAGGTTATTATATCGTTAAGCCATTTAATTATCTCGGCAAACTACTCCCCCGGAATATTCGCTCCGGCCTGCCTTAACGAGTGTACATGGTTATACAGGCGGAGGTGTGGGTGTAGTACACCCTCCGCTCTTCCGACTCGCCGTCTGCGCACCCATCCTCCCTTCCTCTCTCGCTCAGTTTCCTACGGGCTTCGCCCGTCTCTCGTCTTCTCCTCCTCGTTTACCCTCCGCCCGCACCGTGATTCACGAACCGTTAAAACGGCGCTGAACAGGTCCATAATTTGTCTAGCGGCTTGGTCCAACTAACGAGGAAACTACGGGCGAGATACGCTTAAGATTTTCGCGAAACTTTTCGCCTGCGTTTCGCTCGTTCGTTGTTTCGCTCGTCCGACAGGAGAACGCGTAAGTCTTTCCACTTGTTTCGCAGCCTTTGATTTACCCGAGCGAGGTGGAACGCGGGGGTTACTCAAACTTACCGGAGTTTACTCGGCAATTTGTATGCTTTGCTAATGGAAAGTTGCCTCTCCGTTGACTGTAACGAAGTGTATTTTCGCGTAACGGCGGCAGCGGCTGACGGTAGCGAGAAGAAGAGAGAAATTTGCAGAGAGAGAGAGAGAGGAAGAGAAAACCAGCAGAAAACGCGCGATCGTGACCGGAATTAAGCAGAGCGATTTTTCCAGCGAATTATCGTTGCGTTGCTTTTTGTTCGCTCCTTCGCTGTTTTCCTGTCTTCTCGCGGGAACGAAATTGTTTGATCAATTATGACGGGTGGGAAGAGAGAGAGAGAGAGAGAGAGAGAGAGAGAGAGAGAGAGAGAGAGAGGGAGGAGTAGGGGGGGAGGGGGACAGGAGAGAAAGGGGAGACCCATCGTGCAGTGCTTTTAAATCCGCGAGCGCTCGCTCGCTCGCGCGATTTTATTTGCTTATGCATTTGTCCGCGTTGGAAACGTGAGTTCACGTTCGGCAAACAGACTCTCTTAACGAAGCTGCGGCAACGTACACACTATACCATCGTGCTAAACCGATAGCCCGTAAAAATCATTTCCGAACTCTTCTATCGGGTCTCTCTCTCTCTCTCTCTTTCCTTCTTTCTCTCTCTCTCTTTTGCGGTGCAGCCATAGCGGCGATAATATCGGCGCGCTATTAAAGTTTTCCCCCATCCTACCTGCCCCCTTCAATTCCAATCTGCCGCGCTCTTAGCGATGATCGCCTCGTTTCCCGCGCATCGCGTTTTTTCACGTCTCGCGGAATAATACCCGTTCGCTTTTATCTGCTAATTACAGCGGAAATACTCGACAGGCACCGTTACGCGCTCTCGAGTCCGTTAATTGCCCCGCCACTTATTTAATCTAATCTTGGAAATTTATCGTGATCCCAGTGATATTTATTCGCGTCGTCCCGCGCTTATCTACGTACGTGCAAACACGTAATCTTTTTCACGCGATGCTTCGCGACGCGTATCGACGAAGGGCGATAGCGCGACCGGCGGTGATATCCCGATATCGCGATAACGATCGCGAGGTTGCGCAAGCAACTTTATTTATATACGCGAAATTTTTCTCGCTGTTGCAGCAACAGAGGCCCGACTTGCCGAGACTGCTGCAGCAGATGCACGCCCAGCAATTGCCGCCTGGCGCGGCGATGGGGCCACATCCGGGTATACCCGGACTTCCTGGATTGGGCCCGGGTGCCGGTATACCAGTCCCCACCTCTGCGTCCGCTGCACTTCTCGGTTTGGGCCTCCCCCCGGGAGCGGCCGCCACTCCGGGAGGCACTGCCGCGCATCCACTGTCGATGCTGACGAAACCGGATCTTCATCGAGGTCAACCTGACGATCTCAAGCCTAACGGAGGTAAGTCGCACATTTTTTTTGGACCGTTTAAATCTTCAAAATTTAAAAATTTATTAAATATTAGATCTGCGATATATTTAAACTCGACATATGCGTCTAAAAAAAATAGGTTTTGCAAAATTAATAAAATACAGTCGTAAAAGCTTAAATTTTGAGCGTATCAAATTTTGCGTTAAAAATTGTGAGGAAAATATCTCTATGATTTTCGATTTCATCAATCGCTAAATATACGCGTAGTAAATCTTTCTCGCGAATCTCTTAACAAACGTGAGGTCAGCTGTGTGTTAATAGAGAAGATTCGATTCGTGGAAGTACGTTTTAACGGACTCGACTATCGGACTACTCTCGCGCACTCAGCGAGTCGTTCGTGATTTCGCGCGCCAAACGATCCGTCCAACTTCGCGGAACGAGTCGCGTATCCAATTTCGTCTCGTATCTCTCGCATAACTCAGCTACCTGCTGTTCAATCCCTTATCTTCACTTCTGTGAGAATAAGCCGGTAACCGATCCTCTCATAAGACGATACGTTGTTTTGCCGCGCGCGTCGTGACTCGTAATCTCATCGATGATTCAGCGGTATATGTAGCGACGATGAACGTAAACACGATTAATCCGTTGAGAGCTGTCGTCGGTGTAACGGATGAAAACGCTCGTGAGAACGTTTGTGAGAAGTGAGGGACTTACTTTGCGAGCGAGACGATCGCTCGAAAATTACTGAAATTAAGCCGTACCTTCTCGTGCCATTTTAAATACGGTTTGGAGCCGATGACGCAAACGACCGTGCTTAAATCCGAGAGAAGCTCCTGAAACTCTCGATCTTGACCTCGAGAATCTACTTCGACGATTTTAAGTCCTCGTCCTCTCTCTCCTTTCCTCTCCATCCTTCTCGTTGGCACGTCACGAGTACAAGATCTTGGTTCGCGCTCTCGGGAGGGCCCCACGTAGCGCTGACGAAGATGCACGCGGTGCTCCAGAGACTCGTCTCTCTCCCCTCGTCTCGCCTCTCTCGCCCTTATTCTCGCGCGCTTCTTAGCTCCTCCCCGATGTCTCGCTCGGCGTGTCTCGTTCTAACCACAACCATCTCTCAAGAGAGCACTCAGAATCTCCTCTCGACACGAGTGTACTTCCACAACCCTTCCCCTCTCCTTTCCCGCGCCTTCCACCCTTACTCGCTGTCTCTATTCCCCGATGGCCTCCACTCTGACCCTGCTCTGATCCTCTCCTTCGACTCGCTCGCACCTAACTATGTTACTCGAGCTAGATGTATATAGTAGCCTCCGGCCGATTTGCTCCGCGTGTTGTTTCGCCTTTTCGACTATTGTCGGAACTGTCGTAATGGATTATTTGCCGATCTTGGCGCAATCACTTTGACAGAAGTGATTTTAGAATTCAGAAATTAAAATTGGAATAATAAATTGTTTATCTTTTCATATTTGCGAAATATATAATGCTGGATATTATTTCGAATCTGTTTTCTTCGACTATATTCGTCCTATAAATTTATCTTCTTTTTCTCGTCAAAGCGCGAACATGCGTTTGCTTCGTTCAAAATAGAAAAAGAGTGAAAAAGCGCGATGAAAAAGAAACAAATCTACCGCAGTCCACATTGTCAACGTTCGCGGATACTCTTTTGAAACGAGATTTCGGCGCAAACCCCGAGAAACGTGTAACGGCCCAGTATTTCTGTCGTGACAACTGAAACTTCTTCTCTTCTTTCCGGAACATTGCCCGAAGCGAATTGTTTCTACCAACGCGTACTACCGCGGCCCCGTTATCGTTTTGCTCTCCTTCTAATGGTTTTTCGCGTCCTAAAACGATTCCATCTTCAGACATCCGCCGCAATATCTGCCAACGGCTGGTCGCGTTTTTTTTTTTCTTTCACTCGTTCAGCGAGTTTATGAGCTTACAGTTTTTATGGTCGATTAGAAGTAAATGTGTTGACCATTGTTGGAGTTTATAATAGAGGCGTTGATTCTTGCTCAATTTACCAAAGTTTATTTCTATATCGCTGCTGCGATAGAAATAATATGTTAAGATTTTGCGTCTCGGAACTCTTGAATGTGATTTTCGCGTCTCGTGACCGACACTTGGCTCGCGGCAGGCTTTCACGTGTAACGAAGAAAGGATATTTATCTTTCTTTAAATCGAGTGCTCTCTCGCGACATAAGCAATGCGCTCCTTATTGGTCGAGGGCGTGCCATGATTTTCAGAGGCCTATTAAATAAATAAATTATAAATTCGACACAAGTCGATCGCGCGTACCTATACCGCTCTGTCAGCTCTGCCAATTCGGAAAAGCCTACGATATAGGCCTTGCAAAATACGAGAGCAGCGAGACTACTAAACAGAAAAAGGCGGTACGCGGGAATGACGCGAGTGATAATAACGTTACTGGTTTCATCTCGCCATATCAATTGTGTAGCGCTCGAAATCTAAAAGTACTCGGCATACTAGCAAAAGAAAATATTTCTTTTCTCTCTCCTTCCTTAGCCCGCGGATTGATCTTACCGCAATTCAATACCCGAGAACCGATATCTCCAAGTGAATTAATCGACGAAAAACGTAAGCCCATTAATTAAATATAGTACGATTTTAATACAAAGAGGATTTTTGTTGGATGATTTGAATACTTAATAATCTATTACTCTTGATGTAATTTTTCGACTAACGGGCGAGCTGTATATATACTCTCGGTACTTTTAGCTCGTCTTAAGATGGGAGACAAGAGGCGAGTACGTGGGTCCTTAAAACGCCTCTCGGAAACACTCGACGACCTCTTTGCGCTTTAGTAGAAAATTATGCGCGCTCTTCCGCGTCCTTTTACGAGCGCACGCGCTCGTGCACGCACGCGAGAAAGAGAAGAGTAGTCTAGTGAGGGAGGAAAAAAGAGTTGGATAGCGGGAAGGATAAAAGGGGGATGGCGGGCATTAGCGAGATCTAGACTAGCGCGAAGAGAAGAAGGATACTTGTCGCTCGCTCTCTTTTTCTCTCTTTTGAAAGTGCTCCGTTTTGCACGCGTTCTGCTCGTGGATTCCCGGATTTTAACCCCTGGAACGACGATCCTTGGCCTCTTCCGCATGATATTTACATTTATTACTCGCGACCGTACCCGGAAAAATATCAGAAAATTCTCCGGCTTAATAAGATCTTTCCCGGGACTATGGTTTCCATTATTTGGCGAACTAAAAAGACTATAATAGTAAAACCACTCGTTCGTCGCGATGGTCGATGTAGATATTCGATAATGTCGTCCAAATGGGAGCTTAGGAATTAAGGTTTCATCGAGCGACGAAAATGCGCGTTTTATCGTGCAACTTATTTTTAAGGAGACGCCGCGCCTCAATAACGTGGATATCGAAACTCTGTCTCTTGCGCGCCGATAAAAATATTTTATTTCCGCGGTGGTTAATGTCGCGAGAGAAAAGAGAGGCAATTTATAGTGGTCCCGGTGCACCAGGAACATAAACGGCTCGTGTAATTCTTACTTGGCGGTAGGATGGGGTAACGGGAGGAAAAAGATATCGTTAAGATATTTCCTACGAGACCGAAGTGTACTAAGCGAGGAGGAGGAGGATAAGGAGGAGGAGAAGGAGGGGCTGGGGAAATCGAGCGAGGGCAAACTATGAACTCAGCTTCTCGAGGACAAAGCTTTTCCGTCTGGATTTTCTTCGCTCCCTATTCCGGCCGGTCTTTCTTTTTCTCTATTCTCTCTCTCCCTCTCCCTTTCTACCGCTGTCTCGGAAATCCTTGAGAACTCTAGCTAGTCTCGCGTACTCCATCTCCCGCTTCTTTTATCTCCTTCTTTTCGCGGGAAAAGATTTCGCCGACGTATCGCCGACTCAATTCGCTTTCAACGTTGTAATAATAATGAAAAACATTCAGGGCGCGTTCATTCTGTCAGGGATAGATCTGTCGACTTTGAGGGAATGATGATATCTGAAAAACGGGAGATTTCGCGAATAAAACCATAGTTAGGTGTTGTATCTCTAGTTTTAACGATAGTACGATTTTTACGTGTAACTCACGCGAAATTTTTACGTTGCAGGTCTCAATCCAGCCGAGGAGAGACATGTGAGTACCACATTTAAATATTAAGATAATTTTTCATTATCTATCGCGAACGAGAGAGAGAGAGAGAGAGAGAGACTGGCGTGTCTCTGGTACTGCCAAGTACGTAAAATTTCACCCCATAAAGCGAAATTACGCTGCCGCTTAAGCGCGATATATTATTGGATGATAGCGGAGATGGACGAACGAGAGAGCGAAAGAGGGAATTAGCGCGATACACTATAGCGTGGAGAAAAGGAAAGAGAGCGGATGGAAAGCGGAGATGGCGACGAAGGAGGAGGAGGAAACACGGAATGGACATAAAAGCCTGAACACCGGAACACAGGGCCATAAAAAGCTCGTCGTCAAAAGCACTCCCTTCCGCTTTCATCGACCATCCAACGACTTCTCTCTCTCTCTCTCTCTCTCTCTCTTTCTCCCTTTCTTTCCCTCACTTTCTCAATCTCTCTATTTCTCCGCGTTTCTCTCCTTCTTCGATAACATAAAGCGTCCGCTAGTTGCGGCGCGCGCGTTTATTAAAAGCGTTTCGGAGAGGAAAAAAGCTTCGAGAGCGCTCGAGGGTACCGCCGTTTGCGCTCTCCGCCTCCCAGGTCTCTCGAGTGTCCTACGAGATCGTCCTACCGATCGATCGATCGCTCGGCAAAAGGCTCGCGCGAAAAAGGCGAATCAATGCCGCCGCGGTCGGAACTCCCATCCTCGTTCTCCTACTTTTTTTTTTCGTTCCGGGATCGATGAATATCGATGAGCGCAGTTAGCTCAGGCGTCGATTAAACGGTCCCGTGCGTCGTAACAGCGTTCCCGCATTAACCGATGCGGCGAAACGAATGGGCGATTAAGGTTTCACGCTCGTTGAAAAATTCGCGTACCACTTGGCGAATCGCGAAAAACACAGTTTGATATTTGATTTCGCGAATATTTTCGCACCCGAGAGGACGACGAATTTTTTTCCCCTTTTTGGGTGGGGGGGAGTTTATTGATCCTCTTTCGGCCGTGGTGAAATTTACTACGAGAGCGAGCGGGCCGTCGAGTTGTAACTCGTTGGATTCGATGGCGATGGCGCCCGCGGCACGCTGCCAGCCTGATAATTAGCGCCCGTTTAATATGCACAATTATTACGGATTGATAATCAGGGCTGCGCGTCCATTACATTGGTATGGAGATAGATGGTAATAGGTTGCTATCGATATTAGCTCTCCTCTTTCGCCCGTACGTTTCCCTCTCATCCCAGCGTCGGTGCCTACTCTCTCTCTCTCCCCTCTGGCTCTTCCCTGTGTGAATTCTCTTCCGTTTATCTCCCCCGTTCGTCGCTCTGACCGAGTACCTCTTCCACAATTTCAAACTGCGACCCTGAGGGCTGTGAAATTGAAATATGAATGCTAATGGGGTTACTCGCCTCAGCGTCATATAATATTACTGATTGTCGGGCAGATATAAGTCCTTTTATATTCTCCTCGCTACATATTTTTCGTTTGCCTTTTATATCTTCATTCATCCCAGAAACACTTTAGACGATTGCGATTTCTGCTAAACTTCATCATTAATCTTTTCCTTCTTTTTTTTTCTCTCTTAACGCATTAATAATTTAAGACATTTAAGTGATAATTTTAAAGAGCTATGATTACGCATTCATATCCCCATTTCAAAGTTCGCTACCTTCTTTATTCTGTCAAGATATTTCAAGATGCTTTATCGTATGTATACCGTATTGATCGGCAGTCCGATCTCGACGCGAAGACGTCTATCGCCTTCTTTTTAACGGGAAGGGAGTTCCGAGCCATCGAACAAATTGACGCCGTACTTACCAAGTTCCGAGGAGCGAAGAATTACGTTCCCATCGATCCGCTTTTTCGCGTCACTTTGAATTTATACCTTCTCTCCACAGCAACGTGGAGCAGGCTGCACGATAAAACTTCTATTCCGCTCGGCGGCTCGTTACCCAACTGCATTTTCATGTCCTTCCGTGCTCCTCCTGCCTCCATCCTCTACCGTGCAATCCGATCTCGTGATTGGATCGACGAGGAAGAACGGTGCTTGCGGAAAAGAGGCAAACCATCGCCAGGCAGGCTAGAAAAAGATGGAAAAAAGAAGATTGAGAGAAAGGGAGAGAAGAACGGGGTTATATATAGAGAGAGAGAAAAAGAGGCAAGGGACTAGAAAAAGGAGGGAAAGACAGAGAGAGAGAGAGAGAAAGTTGACATCTCAATTCGAAAACCGGCGACAGCCGGAGAGAATGCGAGTCGTTATTATTCGCGTACCAGTAAAGTCACCTCTCCTTTCATTTATGGGAGCTTTACTTTTTGCCTCCTGCCTCGTCTCTCTCTCCCTCCCTCCCTCTCTCTCTTTCTCTCTTTTTTTCTCGCGCACGCGAGATGCGCTTTGCTTCTCCGTTTTCACGATTTTTCGTAACCCGAGAGATATTTACTCTGTGCATTGCGGAATACCTCGAAGCTTTTCGAGGATGCGAAAAAGAAGCTACGATGTTTATAGGTCGACGTCGACGTTAACATCGTCATCGTCATTGTCGTGTGATAAGAGGAAAAAAAAAAGAGGACAGAATTTGTTCGAGTTATTCAACAATCTTCTTTCGCCATCTTTTTCATCGAAATGTCGACTCATAACGAGTACATAAAACACCGTAAAGCAGCTGTTTCTTGTATAAAAAAGGGAGACGGTGGAAGAGAAAGGAGGCAACCGCGGAATATTTTATTATCGCACCGATACAGACGAAAAAGGGAGGAGCTTTCTTAATTTACTCCAACCGACACGCAAGCGCGAGCTTAATTGAATTGCACGGTACTTACGCGTCGTTTCGCTATCAGGTCACGATAAATTGTCGCGAAAGCTGCTAATCTCGATAGCGATGAGGAAAATATCTGTGGCGATGGTATTAGTTTATTTCATTGTAATGTCAATATAATTTTCGTCAAAATCGATTGTAATCGTGAAGCCAAATTTTATTGTATATTTTTACACATGTATTTTTATTTATTTATTTTTTTTTACCGTTTTTTAAATCTCATATTAATGAATACATTATTTCTAACGCGAAGCGTTTAATAAACAATTACAAGATATATAACAATGAAAATCTCTCGTGACAATATATATCGTTCACATTTATATAATTTGTAGAAGAGAGCTTTTTTTTTTCCTTTTTGATTCATTATTTTTTTTATCGCGTATCTTGATGAAAATATTGATCTTACACAGTGAACTTTACACATTGATGCAGATGCAACAATACATATAAACGTTTATCGCTTATTTCGGGGCTATGACGCCGCTACAATTTGCTGAGCGTTAATTGCGATCAAATATCAATCGGGAAAAAAATTGCTTTCCTTTCACCCCTTGTATTTCGGTAACCCGGAGGCCGTGCAACCGCGCCAACGACCTCGATATCTCAAAAACAGGAACGATTTTAAACGTTTAATCGAAATCGATTTCATTATTTACTGTGTATAAGCTGTCGCGATGTCGTGGTAATAGTTATATACACGGTCGCTGTTCCGGGAATTGAAAATCGGCTACGAATCGAGACGCCGCGATATCGATTGTTCGTACCTCTACCCCTCGTACGCCTCCTCGCTTTTTCCTTGGTTCAGCCATTTTCCGGCAGTTCGTTCTCCATTGGTCGCGAAGCTCGCGGTCGCGTTACTCTTTTTTCAACTTTTACGCGACCCTCTCGCCTCTCTCCCTTCATCTCTTCCATCCTATCATCCCCTACCCGCCTTTTTAATCCCATCACAGAGTCGAGCGCGCACCAACGAGGCTGTCGCCGGAGGTCGGTAAATTAAATCTCGAATAAAGTGCAAATAAACGAGCGAGGGGTGAGAGAGGGTGGAAGAGGAGGCGTTACCCGGGTGGTGGTGGTCGAAAGTGTGGTACAAAAAAGCGACAGGGTGAGAGCGAAAAAAAGCTGGCGAGGAGAAAGGAGGAAGGGAAGTGAGAAAGGGGGAGGAACACAGAGAAAGAACGAGCACGAGTGCAGGATCGAGAGAGTAGAAGAGGGAGAGGAAGAGAGAAAGAGAGAGATAAAAGAGCGAACTGACGCGTGAGAGTGTAATTTATTTTAATTAGAGTGGCTGCATTATGTAAGCGGGTGAAGCGCCGATGAAAGGGTCGAGAGATCCTGACACCGAGCTCCCGACCAACATCCCCTTCCACTAACACCCTGTCTCTGCTGTCTACCCCCGGGAACAGACTAATTCGTCCTTGCCCAGGGCTGTGACGATGATAGGGAGGCGTTTCGAAAAATTGACGTGAAGATTCGCGGCTACTTTTACGGAATGGCAAATTCGAAATATTTGCGCGCTAAAAAATCCTTTCAAGTTCACGATGCAACTATAAAATTCAAAAAAATTTTCAGACGCATTAAACAGAGGAAACTGCAAGAGATCAAAAATTTGTATCAGTTGTTCATTTAAAATTTCATACAATATTCTTCTTATCAAATATTTGATTCAGTACTTAATTATCAAACTAAATGTTCGATTAAGATCGCTGTGGAGAATTTTAAAGTCCGACACGGGGTGCGCGAGACGCGAGTTACGCTCTTGAATTTCTCACCCCCGTTCTTTAGCGGGCAAAGTAGAGAACTAGCCAACCCTCCTGCTTTACCGACGCCTCTGATCTCGTTAGGAACGCATTAATTAATTTACAAGATGGCGGCGGCGGTGGCGACGGTATGAGAGAGAGCAAGAGCCACATCGTACCGCGAGAAGGCGGGTGGGGAACGGGGGGGAGGTTGGGGCGAGGGTTACTGCACGGCACGTTTTAATTACTAATTGAAACGTTCTGCTACCACCTTCCACCGCGCCGATCCCGTAATTCCGTTTCCACGTCGCTGTCACTTTCACCCTCTCTCCCTTCCCCTACTCTTAACTCAAACGATCTTCTAGTCCCCACCAAGCCAGCCGATCCTCTCCGACTCTGTCTTAATATCCGTTCTTCTCTCGGGGATACTTAATATTTTTAAATACTTTGCATACTTTCTCTGGTTATACCCTTCCCGTCTTTTTCCCTTTCGCAGAGAGGAACTCTCCCGACTCTCGACACCGGAATTTATGAGACGGTGAATCTGCGGCTTCCGTGAATTAATTAATTAAAAACATCATGGCGCCTTAATAACGCCTCGTCGCGTCCGCTTTTCGGCTTCATTTTATTCTTCCTTCTTTTTTGTTTCCCCTTTTTTGAAGTACTCTTCTCTTCTGTGGCGCAATATCGTTATGAAAATTGCAGAAGATCGGGAAAGATTAAATCCGTCATGGAATAGGACTTTAAAGAAGCTTGTTTATCTCTTCCTATTTTATACCAATTTTTCAATGTAAATTTGAAGCTACAAAACTCTCTGTGAAATATCGAAGTAATAAAGCATTGCGTAATATGGGAAGATGTTTAATTATTTTAAATATCAATTATCATAACGATAGGTGCATGAAATGATAGATTGTGTTTGTGAAAGCGACGGTAGCAAAAACGCAACACGGTATTTTTTAACGCGTCCTAGTTTTACAGCCGATTGGCAACAAACGTAATCGTTAGAAAAAAAAAAAAACAAAATACACACACACACACACCATATATATATATATATATATATATATATATATATATGCAGGTATAAAAATTGCGTACGCGCAGCGATCGCAATCAGAGCGCAACGGATCGGCGGTTTTATAGTCATTGCGCGTCTGCAACGATCGATGACGATTCTGTGAAACGGAATAAAGCGTCGTCTCCCGGTATTTATTACACGGCACAGCACGATACGTAGGTGCGGTTGGGAGCAATTTTAACAACAGTACCTCAACGGCGAATCGCTTCGTCGCGGTCCTTTACGATCGATTCTCTCTCGGCTCATGGCTTTCGTTCCGCTTGGCGCGCGCTGATATTTACGCTCGCCGTTTGTAGCGCGATATAAGCCCCGGTGTCACAATTTTTAACCGAGAAATTAACTCGAATTTTTTTCGCATCGTGATTCCATTCTGTTCGCATGACTGTTCTTTTGTGATTTATTGATGGCAGAGTTTTTATTTTTTTTAAATTAAACATCTCTTAGAGTTTTGAATTTTTTCTTGGAAAATTTAAAATATATATTAAAATATATTATATAATATAATTACTTAACGACACATTTTTATTTAATTAACTTGTGTGTATATGTATCTTTGTATACGAAGTGCTTCGATATACACACGCGTAAGATCGTATCGTGACTTCTTGCGCGCTTTTATGATTCGTGGCGCGCTTAACGGCCGACTAAGCTTTTTAATAATTTGTCGGTAATTACTCCGTAATTTAATGAGGCAGCCGTAAAATGCCGTTGGTAGTAAGCAGCCGATGCAAAGATCGACTGCCGTGTAATTACGTTTCTATGTATATTTCACAATATAATTGGCCGGCTGTGCTGGTGCATTTTCTACGGCGCTATGAAAAGCTTTTTCCGCGACGACGACGGGAACGAAAGAGGGAAAGAGGGAGATGAAAAAAGCAGAAGCGGAAGTGAAGAGCGACGAGGGGAAAAAGAGAGAGAGAGAGAGAAGCGGCCGCGAAAGCGTGGATTTGTTATTAAAAACGTCTCGCTGGAAATAACGGACGGCGCGCGATGGATGCAGTTTGCAAACGAGAACGCGAGAAACATAGCGAAGGATCATTATTTTATTCGTAACGTCCGTTACATAACGTGCGCGAATTCGCGGACAAAAAAATGTGAAAATTTGCGAATACCCGCTGCACACCGCTCCACGCTTCTTCTTGTTAGAAAAAAATTCACGCAGCGAAATAAATACACGTAGAACGAAGTACCGTACCGTATAATTTTTATTCTGTGTATTTTGAAGGGGAAATTTGGTACACCATCGTGTGTGTTGTACGTGTTTACAATTCCGATTAACTATTTCGTACCCTATCCAGACTTTTCGATCTTAACGGCGCACACGTGGTTGCTTTTTGGCGAAAGTTCAAGAGGGCGACGCGCCGCAGGATAACGTTCAACTCGCTAATGTAGGAAGCCAATGAGGTTGCGCGTTCACGTCTTTCCGGTGGAAGATACTACCGCTATAAATCAGACGGTCGATCGGCGACGGGTGGCCGCCAACCGGTCCTCGTCTCTCTCCGTTCCTCTCTCACTCTCCATCTTTTGCTCTTCCGTCTCGCTTCCTGCCGGCAATGTGGCTCGACGACGTCCATTAACTCTCCTTTTTTGCGATGCGTAATGACCTTAAAGCGCCCATGGTTTACGAAGCCATTCGTTAAGGGCCCCTCCGCGCCGCGTTGGTAATCGCGCGAGAATGCACCTCCGCGGGCATTGTTGCGTACGATCTTTTTTTCTCTTCCCCTCGTCCGTCTCCTCTCACCTCGGGCTCTACCTCGATGGGCATCTGCTCGCGCCCCTCTTTTCCTCCTTCATTTTTTTTTTTTTCTCGTCGTCCTTATTGCGACGTGCAAAAGGTGAGAACTCGCGCGTGCGAGAGAGAAAGAAAGAGAGAAGGTGAGAGGAGACGACCGATCGGTGTAGAAGGGTGAGATAATAGGAGAAGCTCCGGTGTACCGCGCCGAGCGTGCGCGCGAAATAAAACGACGATCGGGATGCACCATGGGCTTTTCAATTACCCGTAGCCTCCTCCTTTCACCGCACTCACTTCTCGCTCCTCCGCTTGTCCTCATCCCCCTCTTCCGCCGTTTGTTTTGCTTCTTTCAACTTGTCTCTTTCTCTCTCACTTCTTCTCACGGAGCGATAAAAATGTTTCTTCGTTCTCTCCTCCTCCCTCGTGGATAACGCGCAGGCACTTTATGGCGCAGGCTATTCTGTTTGCCCCTTATTTCTTCGACCTGCTCTCGCCTCCTCGATTTCTCTGTCTTTTATCCCCTTACATCACCCTTTGTGCGTCGTCTCTCCTCGCGCCTTTCCGCCTCAGCGGTATTCTCTCAGGAAGCTGCTGCTTTGTAAAAGACTACTCACGTTCCAGCCATGCTACGGAACTCGGTGACTTGGTCGACAACGTCCGCGCGCGAACAAACGCGCCATCGGCGTTTTCCCCATTGAAAAATCACGCGCGCAATCAGGCCGAGTTGCCTGGTCGAGTAGGTATTCACGCGGCGCTACGGCCTTGGCGGTTCGCGTCAAAACCATGTTCGTAATTAAAAACGTAATTAAAAGCTGTAATTACGCAACGCTCGATCGATTGATTGTAAGGACGGGGAACGTTGCTCGAGGGCGGTTGCCTCGTATGAAAATTTAATGAAAATTGAGCCTCGAGGCGTCGATCGCTGGGGAGGGAGAGGATACAGCTGAGAATAACATTTTTCAAAAATGTCATTTTTTTTTTCCAGTTATATATTCATTAAAAACAGGAAATTGCCTGTCTTTTTTCGCAGTTTTTATCGCGCCAACCGAATTTGAACGAAAACGCGTCCGTAACCGCCGGTTCGTTGGCGCGATAACGATAACTGTTGCACTATCGATCACGCGATGGAAACGCCTATACATATACACGAAAGAAAGAACGTACCAGCAACGAGATGGTGTGTACGCGGGAGCCATGGGACGCGCATTGCCGCATAAAATTGCAAAGCCCAGCAACGCGGCGCCGCCGAGCCGAGATAGCTGCAAACAGACGCGAGTTAATTTAAAAATGCAAATTCCACCACGGGACTCTCTGCCGCTCCGGGGGCGGACATGGGAAAAAAGAGAGCGATAGACCGAGAAAAAGTGAGAGAGAGAGAGAGAGAGAAGACGAGCGAGGGAAAAAAAGCGCAGCGCGAGAGAATACAACGCGAGTAACGCGCCGAGAGAAAGGGACTTTACTATTTACGGCGACGTCATAAATCATAGCGCTGTGAATGTCTGGTCCGATTCGCGATGTTGCGTGTGAGCTTTATTTATTTGTCGTTCAATTTGAGCAAGTCCGATTGCGAGAACCCGTTCTTCCGTTAAAAATTTGGCGCGAAAATTTGTACATAGAATTATGGAAAACAGCGATAACAGTAGAGTCTGTAATGAATAAATTTTCGTTCGTAAAACGAGAGACTCCATTGACGCTTTTATTATGAAAATTTACCGCAGATGCTGTTTATGTAAATAGAATCCTTCGTTTGAAAAAAATGAGATTCGATTTGCCTGTATACAGCAGCATAGATATCGAACTTGCTTGTTTCCATCGAGCAGGTGTTAGTTTTGATGATAAGCCACGAGAGAAAGATCGGTTCGGCTGAAACGCGCGTGAATATCTACTGCGACGATGATAAAAATTTCTCGCGTGCACTAATTGCCATTGCGACGAACGCACCGATTTGATCCAGTGACGTGTACGTAGCAGATTCTGCGAACCGATTACCGTTGTCCTATCCGACGCAATCATAAAAAATTCCATGCATCCGCGATGCAAGCTGCGCGGCGCGATATATAGTCGCTGGATATTTCGCCGAAATTGCGCGCGCTTGCAGTTCAGATTCCGTCATGAATCTTGTCGCCGATTGCTCGCAGGCGCGATTTCGTTCGGCAATTAAATTAATCGTTCGATGCGCAGAAACAAAAATCGCGATCAAGCATTCAATATTTCGAGACTGTTATTCTCAAATGAGTTTGACGAAACTGCGAAACAAGTGGCAGCGTAATATAAGTGCAGCGGATGTTTATCTATTGAAAAGCAGAAGACTCATGATTACGATCTCTTTATCCGAGATTCCATTAATATTGTTATAACATACAGAATATTAACATAAGCGAAAAGATAAATTTAAAAATCAAAAATCGAGATTTTTGTTGGAAATAGAGATTGTATGGCCTTGTATGGTCATTCGTATGATGTCAATCTTAAAGTTGATATAGAGAGTCTTGTCTTCTGTTTCTGATATGCTCGACAGTCGGAGATTTACCGGCACGAAATGCATTAATCGAACATCTCTCGCTGCGGCACAAAGTTCCGCAATGTCCATCACAACCGTGGGCATTTCCCGCCGTCGACGATATCGTATCGCCTCCGCGCGGAATCCCAATTTCTCGATATTACTCGTTCCGGCGCGTTCCTTCGAGAACGACGCCGACGATGATGACAACGATGCTGCTGAGAGTCACTGGGTGCAATCTTGTACCAGCTGGGGTTTGCGGGGTCTTGGGAGACGCGACTCTGGCTCGTAACCTTCTCTCTCGGGGTCCTAGCCACGACGACGAGGATGGAGTGAGGAATAGGGAAACAGGCACCACAGGCAGGCAGGCAGGCAGGCAAGCGGAGGATACGGGGATGGTTGGTCGACGTAGGGTGAGAGCGCGCGAGTAAGTAGCGGCAGTAAGGGGGTGAGAGAGACGGCGGAGAAAAGGGAAGAGGAGTTGAAGGAGCCGGAGAGAGGACGGTGGGTGGCGGTCGGTCGGTGGCTTGGGATATATCCGTAAGGTTAGGGTGGTTGAGTCGAGACGAGGCGCCGTGGCGAAGGAGTCGCTCACTCACTTACCACCCTCATGGCTGCGACCGCCAACCCCAATACTATGCACACGGCCAAAGCCGTCTTCCCTTTCCATCCCCCGCTGTACTCCTCTCTCACCGTCCCTCCCGTTCTCGTCTCACCCTCGAAAGAGCCACCCCTAACTGTACTTCGGTGCCTGCTGTTGCTTGCCAAGTTGCTTGCCTGCCTGCCTGCCTGCCTGCTTGCGGACCAAGTCGTCCCTAACACTACAAAGTCTATATATCTACGGTATACCCGCAGCTCCTCCTACATTCCACCGTCTCTCTCTCTCTCTCTCTCTCCTTTTCCTCGTCCTCCTCTAGGGGTACCAACCCCCATATTGATCGTGGCACGAATCCTCTTTGTGGGAGAGGGTGGTATGGATAGCAGACGAGATAGGAGGTGTAAGTAAACTTACGTGAATGGAAGGCGGGCCGCGTGTGTATCATTTCTTCGCGGGGATATATACACACATTGTATGTGTACGTGTACGATGTACATATATATAAATATACACATATACTAGCGCAACAGAGGGAACAGAAACGAGAAACGATATTGCGAGCTATCGGCGTCTCGATGCGGAGAAGGAGAAAAAGGATGCGCTTACCTCTTCCGAAAGACGAGACTTCCGGGTACATATTACTACTAGCGGTATCGACTGCGGGCAAGAGGTGGTATATGTTTTCGCATGATTTTCCAGGGAACTCAATCACGTCGCATTTCCTCGCGAAATCTTTTTGCCACCGTAGTTATAATCCATCCATTGGAATCCTCCGTTAGGCAACAATAATATAACATGCACGCTAATTTTTATTTAATTATCTATATATATTTTACAACGTTCAGAAATTTTCATAGATTTTCTTCTTGAGCAGAAATGAAGCCCGTGATTCTTTTAGACATGCGATCCAAAGAGACATTGCAATACTTTAAAAAGGTAGCGCGATATTATTTTTGTATCGACGATAAAATCGAAAGATATTTTGGATTACTTTGGCGCGTTTTATTTTCTAAGATTGTTTCAAAGGCGTCGCGACAATTGTCTCGTCTGCCTCAGTGGATTCCAGCCGGATAAGCAGTGACCGACCATTTTCAGATAACGAGAAGACTACTCTCCTTCCGCAAGAGGTCGGAAGAAAAAGATCTTTCTCTTTCTCTCGAAAAACTCGAAAGAGGCACGTAATACGGCTCCTGGGGAATCTTTTTCTTCCGAGAATCTTTCACGACGTGAACAGAGCGCGCGCGTGTTTGCGGGACTCACCCCCTTGTTCACCCTCCGGCTTTTGTCTTCGCTTTTCTCCTATCGTCTATATCGTCGTCACGAACGGAAGAACACGATTGCTTGATTTTTCCACGTCGCGGGATTTCATATTCGTTCTCTCGAGCGATATCTCGACGTTGTTTGACAAGGCCTGGTATGATACCGCGCGGAATGTAATTTCGTACGTTAATCGCCTAGAGATACTCGCGAATGTATTCGTGTGTGTGTGTGTGTGTCTATTTATATATATATATATATAAATGGTATCTTTCAAGATAGCATTTTTTATTTTTTTCCCCCGCTCGAAGCGTCTTCGGCATCTCTCGACCGCGAGAAGGGGATGATAGCGAGGCGTCGAAGTAATGGACCGAAAGAGCGAGAGAGGCGACGGCGACGCGATAGTAGCGAATGAGAAACGAAGGGTAATTGAGAAGAGGAGATTTACTTCGACACCGACTGCGAGGGGACGCGACGGGATGGTTTACGGGGTTGCGAGATGGGGCGCGCAGTTATCGGAGACAGGGTACAAGGGCTCCGCTACATTTATATAAGTGTATGCATATGTGTGTGTGTGTGTGTGTGTATGTTGTGTATATATAGAGATATGTGGGCGATGTTCTGTCGACGACGAAACTGCCGTCCGTAAAACTTCTTCTCGTCGTGCTATCTCGGACTTTGAGGGCCTTTCTCGACTTAACGAGCTCTTGAACGATCTTGCGTTTTCGAAAAATGCATTTTTCCGTATTTTACGAAAATTGTCAGTTGATGATTTTCCCCTTTATTTTATTTAGATAATAATAACAATAATAATAATTTTATTTAACGTGCGAAAAAAGGAAGAGTAATAAGTTTTAACAAGTTAAATATAATCTATTTGATTTTTATTTTGTATTTATATTAAAAATATTTTCACAATAATACTTCATTAATTAAATCTATATTCGGAAAAAGATCTTTTGTTTTAATTGAGTACGAGAGTACAATTATATTGAAGAAGATGCAATAAATTGAAAAAGAAATAAATAAGTGTGATTGAAATATTATTAAAGCATTGTACTTTTAACATTCCTATTTATATTTTTTTCGAGAATCAAAGTGTATCATTTTTTTTATCTTTCGGATCAGATTGTATCTGAACGTGTAACAAACGTTTCGAATTATGTTTTCTTTTTTTCATATTCTATCCTGTATTTCTCTTTCTCTTTCTTCGCGTTCCCGTCGTGCTCGTGAAAAAAAAATGCGTAAAGAGCTCGGGATATTTAGTATATTCATCTGCTTTTGTAAACGGTCATGTGCTGATGTTTTTCTCGCGCATAATAAGATGGAAAAAAGCAGAACTCTGAGAGATCCATCCTATTATTCTTCGTTCACTTGGGAGCGAATGGAGGTCGAACGGGCCGAGGGATAAGTAATTCCGTCGATACCTCTTCCACCCATCCGACGGGAAAGCCGTTTTATTTAATCGTGAAAGAGGAAGGAAGGAATTTAGTCGTTCTATCCTCTATCCGTCGACCATCCCTTCGGCCGCAAGAAGTCCTTCGTTCCCGATACGATTTCCGTGGAGATCCATCGAGGAGGTGAAATCGCGCGGCCCGTAAAAAAATCTTGGACGAATAAATCCTGCAAATCTCCGTAATCGCGGATTAATCGCGCGAGACGAGAGAGCGTATTTCTCTCGGGTCGATAACAGTTCTATAAAAATTGAAACGCGTTCTTGTCAAACGGCTTTGTTAAAAATCTCGCTGAATATTGATTGTCTGTGTTGCAGAGAAACTCGATATCGCCCGCGGAGCGAGAGAAATACAGGCCGCGCAGTACGCCCGATCCGCAGCACGAACATATTTTGGGGAAGAAGATGAAGAAGGAACACGACAAGGACATAGGCCATGTAAGTATTCAAGATTAGTGCTCCATGATTCGCGATTCGTGATCCGCCTTAATAAAGCCGTGCGTGTTCTCCCCGACAGCAAAGCGATGGTGAAAAGAGCGACCAAGACTTGGTGGTCGACGATGCGAGCGAGGGTCCGACCAGTCCAGCGGCGAACGGTACCGCATCGCCACGGGAAAATGGTCTCGACAAGCTAGGCCCGTCTTCGGTACCTCTGAGTGGTCAGGTAAAAAAGGAAGTACCACCGCCGTCGCCTAGAAGCGGCACCAGTAGTAATGCGAGCACTCCCTCGGCCAAGAAAATGGAAGAACGCGAAAAACCGACGACGCCGATTTCAAAACCGGTTACACCTACGTCGGCAGGTCGGTGTTGATTCATTACAAACTGATGAGAGTACAAGGAGATGGAGGAGAGCGGCGAGAGAAAATAACCAGGTTGATTCACGATATCGTAGGTGGTAGCAGTTCCGGTTCCGGTGGCCTGAAACCATCGAGTTCTAGTAAACCGCTGGTCTCGGCTTCGGTAGTCGGTCCTTATCCTCCGCATTATCCTCCACCGCATCATCCGCCAGCGGGACCTCACGTGGACATGCTGGGCTATCCCCCGGCGGCGCTCAATGGTTATCCTGCGAGACCACCCCTTCAACAGCTCTACGATCCTCACGCCAGCATGAGAGCGCCGCTTGGACCGCTCGGTGTACCTCCCGGCGGCAAACCGTGAGTGTTTCTCCTCTTTAACAATTCGCTATTTGTCTTGTTCCTTATTTTACATCATCTTATTTGTATATATTTATCGCAATTTTTCATGGAAATTTTTTTTTTTTTCATAGCAGTGCGTACAGTTTTCACGTGTCTAGCGAAGGTCAGATGCAGCCGGTGCCATTTCCGCAGGACGCACTTATTGGCCCGGGCATACCGCGTCATGCACGTCAAATAAACACGCTCACTCACGGCGAGGTGGTCTGCGCCGTGACAATCTCGAATCCAACTAAGTATGTTTATACCGGTGGCAAGGGCTGCGTAAAGGTGTGGGACATCAGTCAGGGCGGTAGCGGTAGCGCGAAGCCAGTCTCTCAGCTCGATTGCTTGCAACGGGACAACTACATCAGGTCAGTGATGGGGTAACACGTGTCTTCATTCGCAGTTCGTGACACACATTAACTACCAACCGCGGTCGATGTAATTAATTTCCGACTGAATTCTGGATGACATTTAGTCGTGTCCGCCGGCTGTATATCATTCGTCGAAGCAACACGGCATCGAGTTACCGCATACATTTTCCGTATGCATTTATCTCTCTCCTTTCCTCCTCCTCCTCATCCTCGTATAACCGTGCGCGAAGATAATAATTATTTAAAAGCGTGCATAAACGGTATTTAACGAGATTAACGCTAGTGATGTAACGCTCGTTGTTCGATGTTATTAGGTCGGTGAAACTGCTGCCTGATGGCAGAACGCTGATTGTGGGCGGCGAGGCGAGTAATCTTAGCATCTGGGATTTGGCGAGCCCGACGCCAAGAATCAAAGCTGAATTGACCTCTTCAGCACCGGCGTGTTACGCTTTAGCTATATCGCCGGACTCGAAGGTTTGCTTCAGCTGCTGTAGCGATGGCAACATCGCCGTGTGGGATCTGCAGAATCAGACATTGGTTAGACAATTCCAAGGTCACACGGATGGCGCCTCGTGCATCGATATCTCCGCTGATGGCTCGAAACTCTGGACAGGCGGTCTCGACAATACCGTGCGTTCTTGGGACCTTCGGGAAGGCAGGCAACTCCAACAGCACGACTTCACGTCTCAGATATTCTCCTTAGGATACTGTCCAACGGGCGAATGGTTGGCCGTGGGTATGGAAAATTCGAATGTCGAGGTACTCCACGCCACGAAACCAGACAAGTATCAACTACATCTGCACGAGTCTTGCGTGTTATCGTTACGCTTCGCTTCCTGTGGCAAATGGTTTGTCTCCACCGGCAAAGATAATTTACTCAATGCGTGGCGCACGCCGTATGGGGCCTCGATTTTCCAAGTTAGTTATTATTACATTTTTTTTCTATACTTTACGTGTATGATCTATTATTATCTCTCATTTCACAGAGTGCAATATTAATAAGCGTTTCCGTTTTACTTTTTTTCAGTCGAAAGAATCATCCTCGGTGCTTAGCTGCGATATTTCTACGGACGATAAGTACATCGTGACAGGATCCGGCGACAAGAAAGCCACCGTCTATGAAGTGATATATTGAACGTTGACTCGATGATATATTTGAACTTTTACTTATGCAACATCGATCGTTTCTTGTGACACTTAGTGTGATCGATTTATGACGGAGGAATTGAAAAAAAAATTAATTTCTTGTATGCAAAATGTGACTTGTATTTCAAGAAGCTGTACGACAATTGAATTAATTTGATAAAAATTGACAAGACTTGGTCGATGTACTATGGTCGCTATATTCAACAGGTTACATAAATACGACATTTCTGATAACGAGTTCTTAAAACTGAAAATGACATGTAAAAACATTATGGAGATATATAATTATATATAAAAGTTACGCAACATTGATTAAAGTTTTTGTGACACTCAGTGTGATTGATTTATGATGGAGGATTTATGGCGTCTAGCTGTATAAAATTGTATAGAATCTATGATCGTAAGTAGAATGAAGCGAATGAAATATGAGAGGAACAAATGCGTGTAAGTACCCTACGACTGTATTTAACGTGGGAGGCGATATGAAATCGCTTGTGTAATATGTTACTAATGTAATATAGAGTCATTACAATTAGGTTCTTTTGTGCGTGCACGATTGGAGGGAAAATGGAGCGAGGAATCGTTTCGTCAAACGAGATCGTTCTCATGCAGTAACGATGAAATGTATGTACACCGCGGTGAAATACCTGAATACGTACGGAATGCTGATCTAGTGTCGTAGACTTGTCAAAGTAGGGATGTGTATGTTGTGTCGCAGAATTATACATAATATATTGAGCACACATGTAGACAGAATGTTTACGTCATATAGCGGAGGAATTGTAGGGCTATGAGAAATCGATAAGCATCGATCACGCTAACAGTGTTGAACAACGCGCATGTTCATCGGCATCGAAGCCAATAATGTGATCTTTGACATTTCTACCACCGACAAGAGGAATAATTTGTACTTATTACACTTTTAGTTTTAAATAACGATTCTTTTATAATTATATGGCACTGTTGCGTCTGCCGTTAAGACTTTATTGTAATTGAGATTTTATAAACGTCGCGCGAATGGAGACAGTGATAAAAAAAAAAAAATAAAAAATAAATAAAAAACGGCGAAAGATACTTTTTGATCTTTTGCAGTAATTACGTATATTAATTAGGAAACTGGCTTTCATACGGCTATCACACAAGCGGTATCGAATACAAATAGAAATTCTATAAGTTGCGCCCGTATGCGCGTGGATTCTTGATATAATGTACATTGTCTTGACTGCCATAATAGGCATATACATACCACGCACACGCATATGTGCGTAAATATACACTCCCACACACATACACGCACTTACATACATACACGAGCGAGCGGACCACGTTCGTAAGCGGATTTTGCAGAATATTCGATAAAGTATTTTTGTGACTATTCATCATGACCCTAGACTTAACCATCCGGTCGAGTGCGATCGACCACGCGTTCGTCTATAACGACTGCAACGAGGCGACATGAAACGAGGCGAGAGACACATTTGAGCAACTCTTACACTACTCTTTGGTGCAGTTTATAAAGCCAGAATTGCATCTGGACTTAGGGTACTAGCTAGCGCATTATTATTCGGAAATTGTATGGTGAAAGCGGGTGATGCGTAATGGAGATTTATATTTTGTTACAGGAAGGCACATAACATGTTGACACCGCTGTGATCGTCCGAAATTCAATTCCGCAAATACAATACTGCCGCGATAAAAACCTTAATAGATGAATAAAAACTTTCCACGACATGATAACGTTCCACACACGTGCCGTTTTACGATACGCAGACTGACGAATCGATGAACGAGATTCGATTTTGGACGAGCACAGCTCCGATCATATAGACCAATAGAAACAACGATACCTCAAGAAGACTCAATAGTTATTATCTCTAACTCATTGACTTGTACAGAATTGATATTCTTTTACAGTTGAGAATAACACATGCACTGTGGGAAAAAAAGAAGCATTACGCGAGACAAAGGAATCGCATAGCCACGATAATGATTGTGCCCCTCTTCCCCCTTTCTTCCCCGCCCCCTTTTCGTATCATATACATATATATATATATATATATATATATATATATATATATATATATGTATATGTATATGTGTATGTATATATATATATATATGTTTAATTGCGTCTCCGTGCTCGCATTTTGCACTCCGTGAAAAGCGTACGAAAGCCGCCGTGGGAGAAAAAAAAAATATACGTTCGTAATAAACGGAAGACAAAGAGCGTTAATCTTTTTCCAAGCACTGTTCAAGTTGTTCCTATAGCTACGCGAAAATTGTTTCTTTCGGCAATTAAATCCTCTATATCTATATACAAGGATTGACATCATTATGTTCGCCGATTCCCATTCCATCGATTCCTATCATCAATCGAATGCTTTATGATTCGAGACAGGAAAAAAAGTTACAGTAGCATCTCACTTTAAAATTTGATATTATGAGTTTCTAAATTTTCGAAATATTTGACGATAAAAATTTCGCAGCAACATACTGATGATTCTTTATTAATCAAGATACATTGATGTAATTCAATAGAAAAAATTTAACAGCGCGATTATATCTTCACAAGTGAAGTCAGAGTATTTAAACCAGCTTCGAAAAGGATCTATAATTTTATCAATTTTGATAACACGATGATGTTACAAGAAAAAGAAATCGAATTCAAGAAGCTCCTGAGATAAACGGAACTTGCTCGAACAAAACGATTGCATTAAAAATTTGATTTTGCTTTATACAACACAGATATAACTGTCCGTTCATTGAACTCGCATGTTGAATGAACACGTGAGTGTCGCAGCTGCACGTGCATTTCGGTGCATTCTTGAATGGAATATGTACTACCTCTCTAAAGTCAATCGTCGTATCATCGGGGTGCGTTCAAAAATCTTATTCATAAGGTTGAGTAATTGATCGCGTTCAGCAGAGAAAATCGCTCAGTGGTAATCGAACGTGATTGGCTCTTACTTTTAGAACCAACAAATCAACGTCAAACAAGGCGACTGAGCGCTTTCTCTGCCGAAACGCGGCCATTGAAATAATCAACTAGGAGGTTAATCATGTAACTTTTTCTTTAGAACGGAAACATAAAAAGTCAAAAATTTTGCCATTAAAATTAATGGGAAAATTTTTCAAAAGCTTTACTTTTTTTATCCTGATTGGTCAATTAAACACTACTTTGCTCTACGGGTAGAATTTTCGAACACATCCTCGATGGCTTTGCAGATGTAGACGCGCGCTTCAATATGGCTGACAGTAAAGGCGCAAGGCACAATAATCATAATATATATAAACTTGGAATTATAGAATTTTTGGTAAGCACGCGTATACGGTGAAGACGGAAATTTTGCACGATGAATATGTCCGTGGAGAAGAAGAAATATCCTTCGGCGTTGCCAATTAATTGGCACACACGAGAAGAACCGTCGAGGAAGAGCCAGAATCAGTTGACATCTACGGGCAAGGATTATTATTATGGGTAGATTGAATAAAATTATTTCCCGAAAAAACTTTATTTGATCTTATGTGAAATTATATGACTCGCAGATTCTTAAATATTTGTGAAACTGAAAAAATTCTTGCCCGAATGAATACAGTTTGAGATGTAAGGAATCCTAACCTTCCATCACAGCTACTTTTTGTAAACCGACGAATTTTCTTTTTTCAGCCGGGCTAGAAATGACTCATCATTGGTGCCACCGATCAGACAAACAGCATCGATTTTTAAGCAACCAGTGACAATTTATAAAACACAGGAAGGAAAAGTGAAAGATATTAAACATGGCATTCAAGAGAAACCAAAACAAGTTAGTTTATGTGATTATAGATTTGTTTATTTACGCTAAGTGGATTGTGAATCAGTATGATATATCAATAAGTCAAATCTTTTATTACATCTTTTATTATATTCTTTTATTTTATCTATTTACATGTACAGGTTACTTATATATAATATCTAATAATTATTATACTTGTAAATATATCTGCGAAAATTTTTTTTTGTGTGGAAAGTTTTTAATTCTTGTATTATGCTTGCGAGACACATTTTGCTTACATCCATTTGTTTGTAATATTCTTGTAAATTTACATGATTCAACTGTCAAATCATTGCTTTAGGAAGGAGCCGATAAAACTGATGGCAAATATGGCTCCCAAGATAAGCCTAAACAGGTAAATCTGAACACGCAATCATGAAATTGTCAATAATTACTTCTTTTTGTTATATTTCTAATGGTGAACATGTGTTAATAAATTTTTTTAATAATAACATTGAAATGCAATTTTCTTAATATTTGAAAGCAAATGCAGAAAGAAGTTATAATTTTATTGTTTTTCTTTGAATTTAGATTGGATAAATTAATTGGTATTTGACAAAACATACCTACATACTTATACAACAAAAGCACACACAATAATCTAGTTTTATATAATTTTTATGTACTGGAAATATTTGTTTTTATAGTTTGTGTTATTTTATTTGTATAATAATGTGTTACGTGGAAGAATAGATTGATTAATCATAAATAATCAAAATTTTTGCTTTTCAGCTTTTCTGGGAAAAACGTTTAGAAGGTTTGCGAGCCTGCGACTCTGATGGCTATGAATTTGATGGAATGGATTTGCCAAAGAACTTAAAACCTGTGGGACCATATATCACAGAAGAAACTTTGCTTCAAAGTGTGGCCACTGCCTTACATGTATCCACTCAACCAGTTACAGGACAAACGGGATCGAAAATGGCTTTGGAGAAGAATCCTGGAGTGTTTCTCAATCCTGATCAACCACTTGTACAGGTAAAATGAATAATCGGACGTTAATAAGGCGCCATAAATGCATTTTAGAAAAATGTTAATGCTATCAGAATAGTTTGCTTCAAAATATATCACAAATCCTTATAAAATTTTCATATTATCAATAAATTGATTATATTTTGTTTTGTGTTGAAGGCGGTCTCGATAGCGGATGAAGATATAAAGAGGCAAGAAGATCGAGTGGCTATTGCGAGAAAAAAGTTACAAGACGCCTTACGTGCTATTCAAACTTAAATTATAGCTTTATGTATATCATTTGTTCATCTCTTAATTTTAAGTTCATCATAAATTATATCATTGCCATTTTTTGTAATAAATGTTTTTGTAAAAAAAAAAAAAAACGAAAGCAAGACAAAAGATAAATCGATAAAATCGATGAATATTAAAAGCACCAAATAGACTGATTTTCTCGACATATATTTGAACAAAACTTTGCTAGATAAAAGCCAACAATATGAGAAAATCGGTTATGCAGCTAAATCTCTCGTACAGGCCTATTTGGCGAGACAAATTCTCCATTATAACTCGAGGATAATTTGTTTTGTAGCGCTCCAAATGGCTTGGATTGTGCCATCTGCCTAATATTTTTTGTGACATGCAGGAAATTCATCAAATTAGTAATGGTCACGAAAATATATTTCTCGGATTTAAGTTCGACAGATGGCAAAGTACCCTATTTGATATTCGATGTCAAACGAAAATGAATCGATATTAAGATAACACTCTGTAAAATATAAGCAAATTACATTTTAAACACATTACTCTCCAATCCAATAGTGCAGCGTGTTTAATCCAGACCAAAATTATTCACGAAAGTTGGGCTGACAAATCTTCCATATTAATTATGTAAATAGGCATGCTTTTAGTTTAGCTTGTGAAGGCCATGTGGGAATTGATCTTGAAATATTTCTTCAAATTCAAGTGCAGCATGTCGTTTCATGACAGGAAAAATAGTTTATAAAACAAATATAAATAAAATTTTGTTTTTGAGTAATAATTGCAAAAGAATAAAATAATAATACAAAAAGAGACAATTTTTTTGAAATGCAGGTTTGAGAATTAGCTTAAAAAATCTAACAGGAAATAGATTTTTTCGCTATATAGATATTTCTACATAGATGTATTATTTCTTGATATTTGTATTGTTTCCATAGAATCTTTAAGGATATAAAAGCGTTGTACCTGAGGGAGTGAAGAATTTAACAAAGAATAATCAGGAAAAATATGTAAATGATGGATTTTCTTCAAAAGGTCTTTTAAGGTAATTCTCTGAAAACTTTTATTTTTCAAAAATTTTGTTTTTCAAAAATTTTGTTTTGTCCAAAATTATTTTCTAGGATGCATCTTATATTCATCAGTCACGTTATTAGAGCCTTTAAATCGTATATTGTGCCGAATGCAGTTTTGTATCGAATGCTACCATAGCCATCTTCTGAGAATGGATACGTGCCGAGGGCATCGTACAAAAGAATGCCCAGGCAGGTATACAGGCATCCGTTTTCAGGTAAGCATAAGCTGGGTACCAGGTGGTAATCTCTTTTTTTTTTCTTGCCCGGTACTTCTCCACCTCCGACCAACAGCTGTTTCCCTCCTCGCCAAGGGTCGCTCTCCCTTATTGTCAACCACAGACAGAGAACCATTTTCGCCCTACCTTCGTCGCCGGGGCACATGTCCCAGTTTAAATCGTTATAACTCGTCGAACACATGACTCGACCGATAATCCGTCCGGTGCGAATATCGTATCATGGACATCGGCGACGATGTTGCGTGCATCATCGATTCGACGAAAATTCACCGTCAAATCGATACTGCCTGCATCCTGAGTCTGCATCTCGAGCGATCAATAGCGTGCTATCGCGTATTCTTGCAATAATTTATGCGCATGGAGACGATATCCAGTTCATAAAAAAAAGATAATAACGGAAATGTAGAAAAATATAATAACAGAAGAATTGCATTTATAAAGATAATTATTAATTGTGGAAAATCATAATTTTTCACTAACACCAAAATAAATATTTAATGATTGTCGGATAATTATAAATTACTAATAAAATATTTATAATATATTATGTACATACATACATACACATGCAAGCATAAAATATGTATATAATATACATATTCATAGATAAATGTACATGTATATGTATATATATATATATATATACGTCGCGAATTATCTCTTATCTCTAGGAGAAAACTTTAAATACCTTATGGATTTCGGAGATTCAGGCGCAGAATGCAGTTGAACTCCCATCGGAATTTCGTATGTATAATAAATGACGCGCATGAATATAAATGCGGATATCATGCAACGAATGAGGAATTAAAATCGCCACGGGACACGTCCCGAAATAATCTCACCTATGTTCTGCGTGCGCGTGCATATTTTACAAAATTACAGAAATTTTTGCGTCGCGTTTGAGACCGTGCTTTGACCTGTCAATATCTATATCGCGCACATTTATGCGGCATTTAATTCCGTACTGTCGAACGCGCCACGCTCGTTTAATTATCTCTCGATAGATTTTTAACGCGCGTTCCTTCAATGTACAACGCTCGAGCCATGTGACAGTCGTGGCATCGCGTGTAAAGACTTTATCTGGAGCACATCGAAGATTACATCCCCCGCTATCTTGAACGTAATATAGCCAACATATAAATAGACGCTCCTCTACAGCATGTTATCGATCTTCGCGCAGACAGTATATTCGACCATCGGAAGTTGACCGACTTGACTATACTATTTGTATCGAGGTTACTGGCCGCTAAGTATTTCGGATTTATCTACACGAGGACAGAGCAATGTGCGATTTTAATGTTTGCGAGATAACTCGTGAAAAATTGTCGTTGTGACGCAGCGAAAATCACCGACGTAGGGAACGACGATGGTTCGCGCAAAGGTTTTTGTGAGAGCAGGAGGCGTTGGTCCATCGCGCTTCGCACGGAAGAGAACAGCTGGAGGACCTTCGACTCCTAACGACGACTGTTATACGTAATCGATGTCGGCAGACTTTCTCTCTCGTGGACCTGCGAGAGGAGAGGAGAGCGGACGCGCCTAATAACCACGCCGCGTGATCGTGCTCTTTCCATTTTCACCGGGTCTCGATGTCGCGAACAGAAAATAACTCTTCCCCGCGTTTCCGTTTTTAATACACACTGTCGGCACAAAAGACATAATAATTACATAAAGGATATAAATGAATCGTCATAAAAAGGAAGAAAAGAATATTTTTAACTCCCTGCGATTTAAACTTTCATCGATTGCGTGAGCGTAATCGAGTCTTCTTTGTTACCGCATGCGAAATAATAATGCAAATTGTGTACGTTTCTTTGAAATGATTTCACCAAGATTCTAAAATGTTCGAGAATAATATAATATTTATAATATATTTATTATAAAAGAATTTATACAAAACAAATATATTTAACTTCTTTTATATATTTAATAAAAAAAATCTTATATTTATTTAATTTCTTTTACAAATGTCAAACATGGTTCGATCTTTTATGACAAATGTTAACCGAAATTTTTGAATCTTTGTTCTTATTTGTGCGTAGAGATGCAGGTATCTGATAGGCTTTTTCTTGTTATGGTTTCGGTCTGGTTTATTGTTCGTTTTTTTTTCGCAGAAAAAAAAATATAGAGAAAGCAGCTCTATACAAAATCTATTGAAGCAAAGACTATTCGAAAAATGTTTCTATGGGCACCCGCATTTTTCTTTTAATTTTCTCTTTTACTTTCTTTGTTTTTTTTTTTTTCACTTTTAGATGTATGCCACTATATACACGTATCCTTCCGGTGGTTTTGTGAATTTTGAAATCACACGTGCAATAATTATCGAAATTAATAATAGTCACTGGAAAATTAATTAATTCATGTAAATTATTTATTTTGTATATATACTATTTTATCTATTAGTATATCTATGCATGCATATTTTATTTTATTTTAAAGGATAAAACTGGATAAAATTGAATATGAAAAAAAAGGTATATGGGTAAAGAAATTTTTATAGATATCTAATCAATACCATTATTAGTAATAATACATAATAAAATAATTTTATTCAGCAAAACAGAATATGCATAAATGTATATAAAGGTAGTAGTAATTATACAATGGAAACAAGAAAGATATAATATATTATTTCAAAATGCGAGCAAAGCTTAGAACTTAAACTCAGGACTTAATTTAAATTAGAAAAATACAAATAACTGTGTATAATTATACAATATTTAATAATATATAAAATTTATATATATACAATATATATAATATCTGTAGTACGCATATCTTTAAATAATAAATCCGAATTCTATTCTACAGTTTTTCTCTTAAAGACTCCAGAGGTCATAGCAAAAGATGTTTTGCATTTTCTCAATAATGAAAAATTCCACTTTTTGTTAGGCTTTTGGAACAGCTTTATGAAAGACTCTCGTATTGTGTCTTTTAAAAGCCGTAGTTTTCCGTTTCTTGCTTTAAGATTGATCGTTGTCACATCTGGCTGCAAATAAATCTTCCTTCGAACTTTAACATGTTTTTGATTTTGAATATATTGTTGAGACACAATAAAGTACAAAATTTGGTTTTATTATTCAGAGATTTTTTTTACCTCGGCTGTAAAAGATCTTAACAATGTAGGGAAGTTAGAAAGTATATACATCTTGTATATTATCTAGATGCGAGTCAACCGAATCAACGCTCAAGGTTAAGCGAATTTAGATGCAACTCCAATAAGTGACAAGTGTTGTGTCTGCGGTAAGAAACATACAGCAATATCCGCGGATGGATCAGAGTGCGAGTGCACTGGCTTTGCGCGGGGTATATTTAGAAAGGCGCTGCACTCTCTTTATCCGCGCTATCATCAATTAACCACGCTATTTGTGTTTTCGCCATTGTGCAACTATCTTATGTACGACACCGCAGCGGTAGCCACAGAGATCTCCTGCCTTTTGCGAGCGAGTGTGTGGGCGACTGCCCGCGCGATTTTGTGGATAACCAGACATTAGACGGCCAATCAATATCGGGCGCATTGCGAGATAATTCGATGCCAATATCGTATTAATTCTCTCGGATCGCCTCGAGGAACGTGAAAGCGGAATGGCGTTTTGTTAGTCGATTCACAAAAGCTTTGTGTAATTGTACCGCTGCGCCGTAATTGACATACGCAATTTTAGCGAACTCTCTTCTCGATAATCGAACAATAGAATGTTACAATTTCATTTGATAATACGGCTTACTTATATACCGAATAAAAATTTCAAACAGTATCGAGATGATTGGCCTCCGTTGTCGTCGTCCTCATCGCCGATGTCGACTCAGAGCCTAGCAATGCGGTTCTCCGGCGTTGCTGCACCCCGGCGATCAAAATCGAAAGAAATATCCTCTCCGCGGATCCCCGCTTCGCGTATACGCTTATACATGCGAATACGCGTACATAGGTACGTGGCCGCGGTGCGTCTATCCGCGCGTGTATATCGGCGAGGACGCGCGAGGCGCACCACGGGAGTCGCCAAAGCAACGACAATGATCGCAACCGGTTGCGCGCTGTAAAAATACGACGAGCGACGCGGAACAGAAGAGGAGTTTGTTTAATGCGTCGACTGGAAAAGCGACGCAAAACGCATCCTTTCAGCATTGAGTGGCACCGGCCATATGGTTCGGCATCGTCTAAGCGTCGAAACAATCTTCTTTATTAAGGTACAGACTCAGAAATTCTTAGCAGGAACAAGAAAGGATTACGGATTACAAGAAAATATCCTGTCGCCTCAACCTTTTCTTTATATTCTTTGCTTGACTTTTGTACGATTTTGTAAGTTTCTTTTCTCCTCTTTTTTTTTCTATTTTTTCATAAAAATTTATTTAGCAGCAGTAGAATTAAATTTAGCGCGCTTAATTTTTCGGTATAACGAAGGATCATGGAAGCTTTTTGAAATAATTATCCTCGAATTTCGATCAGCGCAGCCGATCATCTCTGTTTTCCTGAATTAATCGACGATTAATATTCGGCGGCGGTTAGTAATCGAGCGTGACATGTTCGTGCGAATAATCCATGCTGTCGATTCGATCGCGATATAGGAAAGAGGTGAACATAGAAGAGGCAGTTTGTAAAATCATGCGTGCGATAACACCAAGGTATTTACGAGCGAGCCGAGAGCACGAGCAGTCGGCAGGTGCTTGTGGCACAAGGTGGTTGGTGTCTCGAGACAACCTTGAAGGGAGAGAAAGAGAGATCGGGAGAAGTGCACGGGTCGTTGCTTTCGGCATGCGATGAGAAACAAAATTAGTCGCTCACACCTCCGAGCGAATTCAGGTAGGCCTTACCGAAAGTCTTGGCGAAGTCTCGTCTCGCTTTCTCATGGAGAATTTCTCTCCCTCTTTCTCTCTCTCTCTCTCTCTCTCTCTCTCTCTTTTTATCGCGATTACACGATTGCATCGACTAACGAAGCGTTCCCATATGCTTTAACGAATCCGTTGGCTGGTCCGATACGTGGAAAACAATGAATCGCGGATATTCGTGGATTGTTGGCGGGCTCCCGTCGTCTTGTCTGTCCTCGAAAATGGAGGACACGAGCCGATCTGGTGTGAGGCCTTCCTGACTAAAAATCGAGCAATCGGCCAGAGTGCTCGGTCGGAGAGAGGACGAAGGGTCGTCGGCAGAGAACAATGGGATCACGCTTGCGCCTCGGTTCAAGGTCCGCGCTCTCGCTCGCATCTAGAGATTTGGTCTTGGAGAGGAGACGGAATTCTCTTTTCACTCTTACTTAACGAAACCGCTAGTCGGGCAGGTGGTCCGCGTCTGGGCCCGGTTGTAATTCGCGAATTAAGGGGCCCACGGACTATCGGGCCGATGAGTATTCGACCTTGTTCACGTCAGTATGGATTAGGTATATGTCAAGCGTCAAGCGTATATATATTGTGGCCTCATGCGAGAAATTTCGAGATTATTCACAGTTTTAAATATCGATTATTAAGTTTATTCTTGGGAAACCTAATACGTAAAGGAAATATAATGATGCGATAACAAATTCAATAAATTAAATTTTATATATATATATATATATAGAATGTAAACATTACAATTTTATATAAATGTATTAATTGCGTATAAATTGTAAACAAATATTGCAAGAAAAAATATCTCTAGGTAATGAAAAAAACAGAGATATGTAGGAATACACGCGATATATCATTGCCAAGTTTACAGGATCGATAGTGAGTTGGATAATATCTGATATTTTTCTTTATTAAATAGAAAATTAATAATTATCAATAGCAATTCGCATATCCGGAAATAATACGCTACAATCATCGGTTACGAAGATTCAAGGACGATAAGAAAGGAACTTATCGCGACAGATCGTAAGAGAAATTCCTCTCGTTCCTCCGTGAAGATTCAATTAAGTAAATCGCAAGAGCGATAAACGTACGGATTTTCTCCATTAGGTTTTCCACGGGGATACATTTGAGATGTAATATTTAATTTACAACGCGCGATGGGGATCGCGGTAATTCAAGCGTGCGTTTTACGATCTAAAGGACGAGTCGCTATTATTCGCTTCGGATTTATAAAGGTCTTTCCTTTTGCGTTTATCTTCCCGTTAAAATGGAGAGATAACCGGGGGAAAAGTGTTGGTGCACCTCGTGCACGGATATACGCGCAAAGCATGTGACAGCTATGGGAGAAGAGGAGAAAGAGCGTTATACGATCCACCTAGGTCGGTGCACTTTGACCCGTACGCGAGGAAAATCATATATTGTCGCAGATATTTATTTCGTCAAAAGAGCTTGCGCCTCAATTTTGTGTACGCTAGAGATCGTACATTCTTTACGAAATTTGGGAAACAATCTATAATCTCGATTTAAAACGAGATCAATTCACGATCGCGAAATTCATGGACCGTTCGGGGACGTGATTCAGTTGACAAATATGAAGAATTCGGCTTCTGGTCAGAGCCTCGCGATAAGTCGAAGACACCGTCGTATTTTTCCAGTTAGTTTCAAGTCAAGGTTCGTCGCTTTGGAAAATTGGTAGAGTAGAGCCGTGCGGTGGGACAAACGACGGCGTTTCCATAGGGAAACTTCGCGAAGGCTCGAGCGCCGAACGGAGGGGGTTGCGTGAAGTACAATCGGGGACGGGAGTGCATGCATCTGTATAGTTGAAGGAGCCGAGGAACGAACGCTCAATGTAGCTGGCTCGCTCGCTCCTTCCTTCGTTCGCTCGCTCGCTCGCACGCGTTGCGTCGCGGTGCCGCTTCGCTGCGCCGGTAAGTGCGCTAGCGCCTGTGCGCCGTGCGCGGGAGTGGGGAGGGGTGGCGCGTACCACGTGACCCAGCCGACCAATGAGACGCGCGGATAGCCGGCGTCCGGCACATGGCGGCGCGCCGGCTTCGACAGCCGCAGTCGCAGTACGTCGCAGTCAGTCGCAGTGGTAACACGAGCGAGAGGGTAGTTGCACGCGCCTGCCTTCGAAAGGAAAGATCGCGGTGAAGAGAGGTGAGTGAGAGAGCGTGGGACAGACGGAGGGAGCAAAGAAGAGAGGATCACGAGCGGGAAAGGGAAAGAAGGGAGCGGAAACAGAGCGAGCGAGCGCGCGCCCCTTGCCTTGGTTTTCAGTGTTTCGGTCTCGCGCGACGACTCAACCTCTCGTGTACGGTCAAGTCAGTCGGCCGGTTACGAGGCAGCCGAACAACGCGATACGAACTGTCGTTACATCGTTCGGTCTTCGGGTGGAGAGAGAGAGAGGAGCGAGAGAAACGAACGAACGAAAGCATCGGTCGAAACACGCAACGTCAGAGACAGACAGAGAGAGAGAGAGAGAGAGAGAGGAGCGGTTATACGAACGCTCGTGGAACGGACGAACTGTACGGGTACGATAGAGAGACAGAGCAGTGGGGATATCGAGAAGGCCATATTCGTCGCCGGTTCGCGGGTTACGTACGAGACATCACAACCACACGACCGGCGTGTGTTCCGGCGCGAGAAGGAACGAGCGACTGATCATTACTACATCGCGTCATCGTCGCGAATCAACATTCACGAGAGAAGATCGGTGAATACGCTACGAGCGGAAGAGGTAACGATCGTCGAAATCGAACCGACGACGAATTATTACCACCACGCGGTGCGGTGTCGTTCGAATATCCGTTTTTTTTTAAACGTGTATACGTAATCGTCGAACGTGAATTACGTTGTCGCCGTGTCGTGACATTCGCAGCTATATTCATCGTACCGGTGGAAGTTGTCTCATTCTTCGTCGCCGCATACGTACCACGATCGTTGTCCCTCGATCATTGCCACCGAGAAGGTACGAACCGTTCCGCCTCGTTTGTTCGATAAAGAAGAGACGACGGAGGAGAAGTGAGGTCGACGACAGCTTTATATACGCGGTGAACAGCAGCGTGGACTCTAGTGCGACGAGTTTTCGACGAGCATCGTCCAACCTCGTCTTGACCGGTGTTATACGAAGATACGAGTAATTACACATAGTATAGAGCGAAATGCCGACGAGTTTGTTCAGCGAGATGGACCGTGGCTCGAATGCCGGCGGCGCCGGCGCCTCCTTCGAGGATCAGCGCGCCTTTCAGCTCGCCTTCGAGCTGTCGATGCTCGGTCTGGAGGGTTCATCCGGATGTCCCGGAGCCGGCACCGGCAACGGCACTACCAACGATCCGGATCCGTTGCAGACCACACCGGCTGTCTTCGAGGAGGCGCGTTCTAAGAAGAGCCAGAACATGACCGAGTGCGTGCCGGTGCCCAGCAGCGAACACGTGGCAGAGATCGTCGGCCGACAGGGTAAGTTGTTTGTTGGTTTTTAAATTTTATACATCTCTCTTTCTCGATCATTGTCTTTTTACCTCGCATTCTCGTCTATCGAGAGAGTCGTTTTTACAACTGTTAACTCGTTCGGTTGTGTACAACAAACATTAAAAGCTCTGAGAAGAAAAAAAAATTCTTTTGGTATATAATAGCAAAATAAATAAAATCGCGCTCTCGAGTATCGCTCGAAAATATAATGTCGGATTTTTGTCATCTTTTTAATCTTTAACATGCTAGATAAACGCGCGGTGAGTAGACGAGCCTTTGTCGTCGCCGCTGGGACAGGCGTCAGTCCCGGGTGCTTTTCTGAAACCGCGTTGCGATGCCAAATAGCGTCGCGTTGTTTCTCTTTCTCTCTCTTTCTCTCTCTCCCCCGCTTTTATATATCCCCGTTGATTGGCTGGTTGGCGGAGTCGCGCGCGAGTATAACGTCACTGACAGTTCATTGGCACGGCTGTAAACGCTAACGCACGCCGCGGGAAACTTGATACCGGGTGCGATGGAGCAATTAAAGCAATTTACATTCGAATTTTGTTTCGCGCGCGCGCGCGACGTAAACGAAGGCGAGAGAGGGAAAGAGAGGGAGAATTTCTCCCTCCCTTTTCGAACCTGTCGTAGGTCGCGGTCGTTATGGCTCTTCCTGATTTTTTCTTTTTTTTCTTTTTTTTTGTTTTGTTTCTGTCTTATCTGTCTCAATAGCGGCGGCAAAGGAAAAGTGTTTACGATTCCATCGTATGATGCGACAAACGATATAAACGCGCGCGCGGTTCATAAATAAAGACGCGTTACGTTCTGCATTGCATGCCCGGGACCGATGACTCTCTCTCGTTCTCAACCTTGAAGACTGGTCATCGTTCTACGAAAAGGCAATTTGTCACGCCACTTCTTTCATCCGACGATATCATATCCCGCGTTTTTGTTTCATGTAACTTTCCGAGTAAGATGCCCGAAATATGTAATTGTCTTTAGTACCATTTAGATATGCGACTTTAGATAAGCGAAAGGCCAATAATATACAATCATTAGAGATGATATAATTATTAAGTGACTTTACGTCACTTTCGTTTCAGTAGCATATTACATATTACCTAAATTTCCCGTGAACCGAACACTTTGAATTTTCGATATGTTATCGTCGACCATTTCCTTCCGAAATGTCATTAGCTTCATAATGTTTATCGCTCATCATGTTTACATAATGTAGTCAAAGTTGAATCATAAGGTAATAGTAAGTATACCGCGACACACAGCAAGGGTTTTTCACATGATGGAAACATATATTCTTATCAATCTTTCTAATCGCGCAGCGGGCAACGATAAGAATCGCTGCATTTATTAAACAATGGTTTCCAATGTAACATTGCCAAACAATATATTGTCACACGCTACAGCGTTTGTGTGCGTTTCGCTCGTGTCTCGCGGAATATGTTTAGAAATTCAAATAACGGCACGGCACGTGGCCTTGCCATTTAAATTTTAATGTCTGTCAACGGCAATTGTGCGCCGCTGAATAATCGGCGGCGATCAATATCGTTCAGAGAGAGAATTCTCAAACGTTATATACGCATTCATGCATACATCGTTCCTATATCTACGCGAGACTCAAATCGCGCGAGGAGATTCGCAAAGAGGTGCGAAATATCGATCGTCGAATTGGCGCCGTCAAAACGCACCGGTAATCGGAGAGTGCATCTCCCTCCCCCTTACATGATGAAGGAGGAAGGAAGGAAAACTCAGGAAGGAAGCCGTACGGCTTCGCCGTCGTCGTCACGACCGCAACTGCTAATACTGACCGCGACGATATAACATTAGCACTTTCCGAGCACTTAGAACGATGTCGCACCGCGGTTACTCGCATTTGAAATTCCGCACCTCGTCTCGAGTACGTGCTCATTCTCCCTTCCGTTTGGCTTTCGCGCGTGCTTTTTAATCGACTCGTATCTCGTCGTATGAGAACCGCAACACGATGGTAAACGTGTGGTCATTCATTACGAAAGCGATGGTGTACGTCTAGCTTTGTCGACATATTAATTTGATATTAATTTAACTCGTATCTAAATTGCGAACGAAATGCGCGGCATGCATTTTTGTATCGATATGAAATTTCAAACATATTTGTGCCGATTATTTTTACGCGATGTAATCGCATCGTGTATCTTATACGACGTTTGATTGGCATTAATGCGTTTAATTATATAAAAATACATGATATATACCCTCTTGAAGAATGTCTTAAATTCTTTTTAGAAAATTTTATATATACAGAGATACTTTCACATCTAAATACTGGGAGTCTATCATGGTATTCGTGCATATCCTGGTTTCTCTATTACGAGATGCATTGTGTCTCGTAGATAGAGCTACGATTAGCTTTTCGACCAGCCGCCCGCCACGAAACCAGTTTGACATGCCTGGCATGAATCATTGCCGTTGTAATGCGAGAACTCTCGTCGTACTCGTTTGGCCCGCCGATTCTATTCTACGATGATTTTCTCTCGTTGGTTGTCGTCGCGCGAGATCGCGATTTTCTGCGGAACGTAATAGTGTCGATTCACAATGATGACTTCTAATGAGTTTGATACGCCGTTCCATTATGAGGATGTGGCTATTTGTTGAGCATTTTCGCTCGCCTCTCGTACCTCTCTCGTCGCCTCTTGCTCTCCCCTCTCTTCTCCTTCCCCCTACTCTCTACCCTTCTCCTCGTTCCCGTGTTATCTCGCTCGGCTTCTCTTTCCCTCGCGATTCGCCCCGCGTTGTTGTTGGTGGTTCTCTTTCTCTCGGTCTTCCTCGCTCTACATCGCCGATTATATATCGCCTCTCTTTCTCACTCGTTTGCGACTCTCCTGGACCGGAAGTTGTAATGAGTGCTTCTGTCGCCAGGCCCGTCGCCTCGCGTCGCATCGTGGCCAACGATGACGTTACTTTGGAAATATCACGGCCGGTTATCCAGGTCGTTAGCTTGTGCACCGCGTGACTTCGAGAGGGAACTCGACTTGCGAGGGGAATGAAAAAAATATATATATATATAATTGCAGCTTCCAGGAATTGTGAGAGCGCAAGGAATGACCATGCGCTATCCCTACGTAGAATCTATACCTACGATTATTCTTTTTTCCTTTTTTTCTCACATTGCTACCTGCCTTGTTTTTCAAGACTTGTAACTCTTTGTGTGCTTCTCCAATTGTAAAATATAAATTGAAAAAGAAAATTCTAAAATTATATATATATATACATGCTTCTTTTAATTTATTATTAAAATCATGTATCAATTGAAAATTGATGTTGAAAAATTAAGCTTCTTAAAAATATTCCTATGTTTTGTGATGCTTTTATTCATAATATTCCCTGTATATTTTTCATGCAGATTTCATTTCACTTATGTAGGAATTTGAATTTTAGATTACGCGTTTAAAAGATTATTTAAGAATTGTAAATCATTTTTAAAGCGATAAAGCATATTGAGAAATGTAGCTACACCCGATATACAGTTATGCATAATGTTTTCTTAAGTCGTAGAATTTTAAGCACAAAACTTAAGAGAGAGAGAGAGAAAGAGAGAGACGTATGGTACCACAGTATTGTCCGCGAGCACGTGCCACGCGTCGTCTTGCGATCCTGTGCCACACATCAGGATTTTCTACAGAAACATAAGATTTGTGTCACCGATGAAATCGTGTTAATGGGTCCCGCGTCGTCGTTAACGCGTCCTCGTGAAAAGGGCAAGAAAAAAGAAGTGCCGGAAAAAAGAGAAAAAAAATTTTCATACGCTTTTTACGACTCGGCTGTGAACGCGTCGGTGAAGACTTGGACATATACGATTTTATCTCATGCTGGCGAGTTTTAAATTTTGACATGTTTGTCGATTACAATTTACTTTCTCTCGGTGAAACATCTCAATTATTATTAACGGAACGATATGTATAGAAAAATATTTGTCAAACAATGTGGTTACTCTATTCTCTTAATAGTCGACATACTTTTTTTTTTCTGGATTATATTACCTCGTTAACGCGTATATCCTGAAGTAAATGTCTTCGTACTTTTTCACCACATACGATAATGTTTACAGACGATCGAATGATTAACGAGACAGGATTTTATAATAATATTACTACAAAAATATTCTCTTGAATTACCTGGCATTTGGCCGGCAGATGTATTCCGACCTCGGCTTTTTCTCTCTTCTTTTCTCTGTCTCTCTTTCTCTTTCTTTCCTCTATCATCATTATGGATGCTGATTACCGAGTGAAAAGGAAACTTTCTTACATTTTCTACATAATCGCGCTAACGGCCAAGAATATAACAGAACTCGTTTGCATTAATGAAAAGCGATAGCGAGTATATGTTCGTATATGTGTCGATTTCTTCGATTTATTTTTATATAAAAAAAAGCCTCTTTACTATGCCATCGAGAACGATGTAGGAGAAGTCTGCGTTAATTTGAATTAATTATTGGCTTCATTTAATTGGGATTAATGATTTCTTGATACGATGTTTCGCGCGGGAAGAGATGGGAGGGAGGGAGGGGGGAGGGGGTAAAACCGTTTCTACATACATACACACGCAGAAATGTACGCACCGAATGCACCTCAACACATGACTGCGTAGCCAGTCTGAAAAGCCGGCAGAAATGATGCGTTTCCGGCCATGAAAGCAGAAAGTTTGTACAGGGAGTAACAGCTGGATTAGCGCGAATGCTATATGCCGCTGCTTTCGTCTGAGCGAACATCGATACTTTGTTACGTGGCTCGATTGTCCGAAACCCCCCCCCGTCTTTCTCTTTCGCGTGGCTTTATTTACGAGAACACGGCACGGTCATATTCGTTCGCGTCCGTCTTGTTCGTTCGCCCTCTCATCGCTTCGTTCTTTCCAGTTTAATTTGCGGGCGAAGATGTCGAAACTTCCCGCACTTTCTCCGCCGAACCTTATTCCGACCTGCTTCTTCTCTTCAAAGACAATCCGAAAAGTCCCATTCGTCCAAGAATTTGCTATGCCATCGTGCAAAAATCATTGCTGTTTATATATATATATATATATATATATATATAAATCTTGTGAGGCATGAATTATTCTATATCTTTCATATAATCGATAAAATAATAACATGCTAGAAATTGAAAATGTAGAATTCGGTAAATTTTTAATATTTTCTATAAAGCTTAATTTTTCGTTTAATTGCGATTAACGAGAATTAATCATTTGAGGATAATCATTAGCATTATTACGCATTGCAATCAGATGTATATAGCGTGATAGAAAATCGCGTCGTGAGCAGCTTTCGGAATCATGCACGGTAGATTTCGAGGCGCACATAACAGCGGTCTGAAATTCTTTTTTTCACCGCGGGCCCGGTCTCTCCGCGTCTCTCGCACAAAAAGGTCGCTCGAACGCTGCAGCACATTTCGAGAATGGAAGTCCTTCGGAAGAAAAAACGAGAAATTGCCCGGCGGAGCGATGGCCAGGGTGATGGTGGTGTGCCGGTGCTGCTGGTGCCGCTGCGACGGTGGTGGTGGTGGTGGTGGTGGTGGTGGTTGTTGATGCCTTTGTTGGTCTCCAAAGCAGCTGCCGACCCACACCGGGCCTTTCCGTTCTCATGCTCGAAACTCGATCGACACTCGACCCGCAGGAACAAGCGAAGAAAGAAAGAGAGAGAGAGAGAGAGAGAGAGAGAAAGGGGAATATGGTAGGTAGGGCGAGGAGAGGATGCGCCGGTCGCATACGATGATGAGAAAGATCGGAATCAAGCTCGAGAGAATAAAAGTATAGCGGAAAGAGAAGAGAGAGGAGCACCGACAGTGCTACGAGCGCAAATTATTTGAGAACCGCTGTGGGCGGTTGCTGCTCGACGTGTTGCCCCCGTCTAGCAGATGTTTATGGCGCGCGTTGCCTGAAATGAGCGGTTTTTCTCGTTTTCTATTTATTTTGTCTGCCATATGCGCGCGGACTACCCTCCGGACTTTACCGACCGGAGGTCCTCTCTTGTCTGTCCAACTTCCCTCCGGAGTCTGTCTTCGATAACTTCTCGTTCTCGCGAGGAAATTATTGCGCGACTAGCGAGTAATTAGAGTGATAGAGCAACATGATATCCATCGATTGCAATATTCAATTGCATCGACCATTCAATTGCAATATTACGTGTATCAATGACAATTAATATGACATAAGTATTATATATTATAATATAAATTATATTAAGAATAATAAGAAAAAAGAAAATAAAATAAAATAAAACGAATTTAGGCGGAATGACGAGGTAAAAAGAAATGTTGTTTATGTTAATTGCGTATTAAAAACCCTCTACTAATAATAGCTTCGAAATGACGTCTCCGATTTCGATTGGTGCCGCCATGTTTTATCAAATTGATATAGATATAATAGGTATAGTTTGATTGTATACGACCACTAGGGTAGTGTTGTTTGTAAACGAAAATGATAAACAGATATGTGTTTGACAAAACATGGCGTCATCGATCTAACTTATAAGACGTTATTTCGGGAGTCTTTTTAGAAGGTCTCTAGTATATATAATATTGCCATCGTTAAGAATTCGATCGCGATGCGAGGGCATCACGTGAGAGACACATTGAATATATATGTATATTATTATTCTCGATAAAGGGGAGAAGGAAAAAATTATATATGACCATATAAAATATGCACGTTACCGGCGCAATAATCATGTTCTTGTGCATCTGTATGAAAGCGAACGCGCCGACCTTGAATTAAAATTATGCTGCACGCGACTTTTATTACATACCCATTCAAACGGCATCCGCTAATACGGACGTTAAACTGCGCGCCATAGGTCAGGCGACTTGTATGCGCGTTTATCATTTCTAGTAATTAAAAAATGACGGAAAGTGGGAGAGAATTCGATCTTTAATAATAATTGTCTATGCCTAACCAATGCTTTAAAAAAGCATGAAGATCGGGTCTGAGTTCTTGAAAATTTCTAACTTCTTATTATTATAGACAAATAATGCAAGTTCATCTTTCTAAAACGAAATAAAAGATGCAATTAAGAATGTACCGCTCGTAATGAATATTGTCAATGAATAGCGGTTGTTAACGTTAATTATTCACGAAGAATTGCTTTTCGATTTGTCGCGATATACATATTAAATCTCCAAGTTTGTCGGGCAATTTTTTATCGAACCGATATACGTCTCTTTCGCGAAAGACAGGGTAATATAGAATTTCGTTTCACACACGAGACGTGCGAGAGTGGCTCGTTCATCGGAAGTGGATGGCGACGTCTTTGTTTGTTGCACGCTGCCAGACGTAGTGTGAGATATTCGAGGATACACGAGGGGATATCGAATATCCGAGAGAGCGACGAACACACGACCGACCGGCCGAGAGAGAGAGAGAGAGAGAGAAACACTTCGCCTAAGCACCTTCCTCGCTTTTCAGCTTCGTTGCCGCCTCGTCCTTCCTCTGCCGGTCTCCTCCGCTCCCCTTTGTCAGACCTCGATCCCGGTCTCTCGGTTTCCTTTTCCTCTCTTTATCGCACGCGGCGACATATAGCCTGCATCCAGGATGGTGCACCCGCGGGCGTTGCATATCGACCTGCGAGAGCTCTCTCGGCGCTCGGGGCGCGATTCTACAATTCATAGGGCTTACAATAAAATAATTCTGAATTATCAATGCGCAACTTCCACATGATATAACACAATGCCGGGCGAGTATATATGTGACATGAATATGTAAAATAAAATTTCAAAACTAGAAAAAGATAAAATTATCAATATTTATTTATACAAATATATATGTTACATATATTTTTTAGGATAAAAAAATGAAAAAAAAGAGAAGTTTTTTCTTTAGAAGGATTAGAATTATCATGCATTTTTATGTCAAAGTCAGCGGTAACCGATATGTTGCTAACACGGGATTGAACGATGATTTTTATATGATTCTTCGAAAATATGATGTGCCTAAAATTGAACATTGCATCGCGCAAAAACAGCAACAAAGTCGTCTATTTCTGCTGCACCTTGTGCATCGCGTGCATCTGTACGGGAATGGGCTCGCATCGTGTGTGAAAAAAGTGTCATTCGAACGTTAAGGTGATTCTTTTCCTTTTCACAACGGTGCACATCCTTTTCGCGGCACGCACGAGTATCCGATTATTCCGAAGACCGCGCGTACCAAGAGGAAATGGTCCACCCACCTCTGTCTCTCTCTCTCTTTCTCTTTCTCACTCCCGTACGTATGTACACATGTACGCACACGATATCGCGATGAAGACGTGAATGTGTATTATGGCATGGACGCGCAGGCGGTGAGCGAGTCTCTCTCGCTCCATTTGGCCAATCCGCGTCCCGTGTACTCTGCTCGCAACAATGCGCTCGACGTGGCACTTCCGTCCGGACGAGGAAAAGCGCCGAGAGCCCCTGTTAGAGCGTACTTTGTTTCTCGAGACTCTGTTTAATGCATAAATAGCTGCGCTCAGCTACGGAAAAAATTATCACTTGTACATAGTAAAGATAACACTTTCTCATCTAACGATTATACGAAATTATTTAGCAACGTGAGGTGCACTCTTCTCTTTTCAATCTTCTGGAATATATAAGTGTACAAGTTTAGTTCGAAAGTATTGTTCGTTTTGATTTTTGCTTTTAATCTACATTAAAGTCGATTTATGGAACTAAACGTACGGGGACGGAAGCGCGAATTTTCGATTCGTTTCGTGTTGAAGCGCATTTTTCCGAGGCTCAAGGAAAAACCTCGACCTCGCACGCCATCGGTCGACCTTTCTCCATCCTGGTCGAGAATCGAGTATGAATGTCGACCAAGCGAAGCACGTAAGAGAGCCTTCGTAGTACGTCGAACTGTGACGTAGTCGGCGGTGCGTGTCCTAGGTCAAGATTCAAGACTGTCTACTGTTGGCCGGCCGCTTCTTTCTAGCCGAGGTTGGTGGTTGGCTGTGGCTGGTTGACTGGCTGGCTTCATCCTTTCGCCGCTCTTGGCTTCTCGACTCAGCTTGATTCGATCCTCGACGTATGCGTGTGCATCGTACACTCGCGCATCCTCGCGCGCGCCTGCGTGCGTACGTGCGTGTAGCGAGACTCCCGCATACACACTCGTTCTATTTCTCTCTCGCTCTACATCTTCTACACGGCGATGTTCTCTGTCCTCCTCCTTCTCTTCTTCGGCGTCTTCCCACTCATGGATTCGGTCGGTCCTTGTCGCACAGTCATCCGTTCACTCTCGATCTCGAGAGGAGGCTGATTGGCTGTCCCAAACCTTTTTTCCCCCGTCCTAGTTTAATGAAATCATACGGCGAGTCCCGACATGAAATCGAATTCGTTTTCGAAGGTCAACGCGAAAGCGGGCTTTGTCTAAAAAGAATCATGTCAGGCTTATCTTATATTATTTTCTATTTTTTATCATTTATTACATTTCTTTATCTATATCAAAAATTTTCCAATTTGTGACTATTATGGGCTCACCATCTTAAATGTATTTATATTTATCGAAAGTAAATAAGAATGTATGTATCGCATATGAGATTAGATATGAGATGAAAAGATTTCCTTTGTTCTCAAATACATAAAGCAAAAGAAAGCTGTCGTCGATAGCTCGCGTGCGTGGCACGTGCTGCGATATATTAGCTAGTGCGTTAGGCAGGTTTTAAGGCTTTTGTCACCGTTACGCAATCGCAAAAGCCGCGGAAAGGGAAAGCGACGACGACGACGACGGCATTCTGGTCGCTCCAACGAGATACGTACAGGTCTCGACCAGAGAAAAAAAAGAGAGATATGACTAAGAGAGAGAGAGAGAGAGAGAGAGAATGTTGTATGTAGAAGATGACGAATCGCGGCACTGACCCATTTCCGCCCCTTCCCCCTCTCTCCTTCCCTATCCTCTTCATTTTTCATTCGTTCCAAATAGACGAGCCCCTTAATAGCGCCTTTGCACGAAGTTAAGTTACTCGGCGCTATCTTCGTCGACAAATATCCGAACCGGTCTTGTTGTTTGCCTTATTGTAAACATCATGATAAAATAAACATATAATTCGTGTTACACGACTATATATAAACTATAAATTTGTCATTATATTTATTGAAATTTCTGCGCATTCTTAATTAATCGTTCTCGATAGAAATAATTGCGTGACAGTTGGACTAGAATAGAGAAGACGCAACATCGGTATTAGACTAGAACAATTCTCTTGACACGTCGATTCCTTTTGTCGTCGACGACGTTGTTGCATATCCTGTGCTTTTTCACGCTAGTAGACAATGTAAGAGCGCGATGGCCATACGTAATCGGCTTTTTTTTTTCGCTTTTCGTTTTTTTGACGACGACTCGATTACGCGACAATCACCGCGTACATACGCACATGTATATATTATGTATATATTATACGGTGGACGATAAGCGCGGCTGTAAAGCCGTGCCTCGTGTTCCAATTATTCAGAGAGAAACTTTCGCTCCCGCGATATTATTGGGACATGTAACGCGATCGTTATTAAGTTGCCTTTACGCCCGACATAACATTTTGTTCTCGACGAGCGCGAAAAATGACCCCTTCTTATTTCTTTTTTTATACGACTATTCTTTATACGATTATTCTGAGCGACTCGTTTCACGAGACTCGTCGACGATATACATATAATATCGTCGTAATAACCGAAAACGAGGTCCCGTTCGATCGGTCTCGAATATCGGTCGCGTTTGTGGGTTTGCATCTCTATTGAAATCGCTAAGTACTCCTAACGAACAACACAACTTGTCGACATCATCGTTCATTAACGCGAAGATAAAGCGCGGCGCGGGTCAGAAAAAAAGCAACTAACCCCGATTCATCGCTAATTGTTAGTGAGACACTAACGACGTTAGAGCGACGCGTCGCGCTCATGGTTGCGCCACGTGGTTTAGCACACGTGTCATTCTCGGCAGTTAGGTCCTCTATAAGTCAGGAGGGATCGTTATTCAAATTCGAGTTTTAATGCCTCTTCTGACGATGAACGAAACTCGAATGAGCTCGACGTGAATATATATATATATATATATATATATATATATATATATATATATATGTATATGTATATGTATATGTATATGTATATGTATGTAGCGCAATGAGAATCGCGAAACTTATTACAATCGTAATTCTTGAGCTTGATAATGATAATGTTGTTCGTTTTTATAATATATAAAAAGATCATATAAAAATTAGATTAATAAAAAGTAACGACGTGAAATAGGTTAATAATCGTGCGTTTGTGTAATACATGTAAAAAATTATGATTTTAGGCATCAGTAAAATGTAGTGATTAAACTTTTTTTTTTTGTTTTGTTTAGGAAAGATCGATTTTTAAATAAAGACGAAATTTATCTCTTTTTCATATAAACCTGCTTGAGATTTAACTCGACTCAAAGAAAGAGATTATTTACGTAAACGGCAATATCGAATATCTTTCCATTCTCAGCAAATATCTGTTTGATATTTCGCGAGTCGACGTCGTCGGTGATCTCAAACTCGATCGCGGCAAAGAATCGAGAGAAGTATGTCGAAATGTGTGTCGAAATTCACGACCACCCATACTTTTTCACGAAATGAGGATCGGCTGTTCGCGGTGATCTTTTGCGCGAGAGATCTACCGGAGATCGCGCGAACGGGAACGATAAAACGCCCCAATAGTTCTCGAGATGCACAGATCCTCGTAGACAACAAAGAATCCGAGAGGTTCTCAACCTCCGGAGCGGTACGACGACCGCCGCGATGAAACACGTCGTGGTTCCCGCCGGTGGGCCTCGCGCCTCTCGCATACCCGTTCCTTTGTCCAGTCCTCTTTTGAAGAGCCGCCGCGAAGGAGAGCAGCTCGCCTTGAGACAAAGCGCATGCACCTACCGACGCAGAAGCGCGTGTGTGGTGTGTGCTCTACCTTACCCATCCTCTCTCCGTCTCTCGCGTGCCCCGTCCAGGATCTCTCTCCCTCCTTTTCCTGTCCGTCCCGCTTCGGCTGTCTCCTCTTTCTCTATTATTATGTTCTTGCGATTTATTTGTGTCTGCATCGCGCGTCCGATTTTCGAGTTTTTTTTCCCTCCCGCCTACCTTTCTCCGCCTTCTTCTTCGAGCAGAAGTCGTCGGCCTCGCGTGTCGCGTCCTCCCGCGCACACGAATCCGCAGGTGCATCGTTCCTCACGAACATTGCTTCAACAAGCAAACAAACTAGAGAGAGAGAGAGAGGGAGGGGGGGGGAGAGGAGAGGGAGAGAGAGAGATAACGGCGCATCGCCGCACCCGCCCGCGCGTGCCCATCTTTTGTCAATGTCATTCGCGCCGAAAAGCGGCGCGCCGGTTAATCAGCTGCGTTAAGAAACAAGGTGTACGAACGCACGTGCCGCCGCTTCCTTCGGACAACGTGGCCGGACAGGTGCCCGATGTAATTAAGCCGACGACCTGGCTGGATGGTTTGTCCTGCGCCGTCGCCGCTCCTCCGCGACTCGACGCACCTGCTCTCTTTGAGATTTTTTTTCGAAAATATCGAAGTTTTGTTAAACGCGCGCATCGAAAATCAGTATGATTTCGATGCTGTAAACATGCGGCGACAATTTTCACGTTTATTTTAATCTTGACAATAAAAAAATAATAAATTAATTCTTTTATATCGAAACTATATGAGAATTAAATTCGCCAAGGTTCTTTCGGTCGTAAAAAACCGTTATGTCCACGTCGTGTTTCTATCTCGAAAGAGAAAGCGATGAATATATAGAATGGTTAGCCACGTCTATCCGTCCTTTTCTCAGGTAGTCGTTGGAGGTGGTGCGTTCTTTCGTTCGTCAAGGCAGGAGGGCAATTTTCGGTACTATTGTACGAGCCGAGGATATATTCCATAGCCCGTGTCCTTCCGGACCTGACCTCGTCCTCTCTATCTCTCTCTCTCTCTCTCTCTCTCTCTCCATCAGAATTGCACGTTATAATACCTGTCTTTCAACGTTAGAGCTATATACCTGCGTTTCACGAAGCTTCTCGCATACCCTTCGTGCGGAACGTTTCACGTCGAACGATAATGGCCTGTGCCTAACAGCCGAGGCAGGCAAAAAGTACTTTGACTTGGAATTTTCCAGGCCTCTCTCCTGCGTTGCCTTCATTCTCTCGTCACTGCATCTTTCAAAATTTCTTACGTGCTAATATTTTACGACATCTTTCATTGAATTTAACAGTTTTGGAATTAGTTTAGTGCGGAGGGGAAAAAAAGAGAGATACAATATGTATTTCTGAGAAGAGAAAGTGGAAATTGAAGGACACGATCGGGATTCGGCGGGGGACGATGACGACACTGTCAACGGCGAACGTTGCTATCGGAACACGCAGATACAAACATAATTTATCGCGGGGTAAAATCTTCTTGGCGAGGTGAAGCGACGTTGTCAGCGGTCTCTCTTACTTCCTGCCGATGACCGAAGAGGCTTAGAAAGTACGGAGGGAGTTGGATGGTGTATTCGTCATGACGAGCGCGCTGCGGCGACGACGACGACCATTGGCTGTGCGAGACGAGGCAGGACGAAGGAACGGAAGGTGCCCGGATCGTGCCTCGAATCCAAAAAGCTCCGCTTGGCTCGTGCGTCGTTCGCTCCTCGATCGAGAATGACTATTTCTGAGAACGGGTCGATTGATTTACAAGGAGCGCGCCTTAACTCGCCCGCCCGGTTGCTTAATTCGCCAATTAATAACGTCCAATCAGGCATTTTCAAGTTCCCCGAAAACAAAGTTAAATACGAAGGTGCGAAGAGAGGGGGAGTCCGATGTCTCGCGGTGCTTTTATCGAAATGCGGTCTCTTTTATGCGAAGCAGCAGCAGCAGCAGCAGGTTCCCTTGTCAAATTTCTGAAGATATCTTTATGTCACATCTTTTTGCCTAATGAGAATGCATTGCATTTCGAGCTGGTAGACAAGTCGTTACACAAAACAGATTACGAGCCTCTTCATTTACGTCTAGCCGTGGGTGGTACGAGAAGGATGGAGAGATGTTGGAAGAAAAGAAAGCGAAAATCCGACCTGACCGGCCGACCAACCACTCGGGTTTAACCGTGCCATCTTATCTCGTTCAAACAATTCTGTTATCAGAAGTCTCCCGGCTTCACGTATCGCGTTCCGCGACCGGTTCGTTCACTCTTCATGGTTTTCTCCGCATGATTCGTACATTGAGTACCACTGAGGTGCCTCGAATCGTTGAACCACGGAGTGGTTCAGTGGCTTCAAGGCCGGCGGAAACCACGGGTGGGATGTGCGGGGCAGAATGGCCCTTCTTCGACTGGAATCGTTTCTCTCTCTCTCTCTCTTGTATAGCATGAGCTTCGAGGAGCGCGCCTTCCTCCGCGTCGACCTCTGCTTATTCGCACAGTCTTCGTGGTCTCGCGAGGAAGAAGCAGAATAAGACGAACATGACAACGACAAAGACAAAGGAATCAACGATACAAGGAAGAGGAAGGAGGAGGTTCTCATAGGCGACAAAAATGTCTCGCGTGCTGCTCCATCGTTGCTTCGTCTCGACGCCCGGCGTCCCGATAGGCATTTTGTTTTCGAATCGCTCGCGGCGACACGTGCTCCGTTCGTTGAAAGTGCAACGCGCTTTCCCGCGTGTCAATGATATATTTACGGCATGATCGCGATTGAAAACCTCTCACCCTGTATATATCATCGATAGCGAAACTTTTATTGGAAAATACCGTTTAATCCATCATTCAGTTATCCGGGTAATATTTAATGACAAATCTAATTATTGGAAAGATGTATTGTTATCCAAGTATTGCATTTTTTAATTAAGAATGTTCGAATAGCGTGATACTGTCTAGATAATGGATGTTGGTCATTTTCATTACTTCAATGTCAAAAGCATGTCTCGATTTACTTTATTGAAGATTGTATATTACACAGCATTATATAATAAATAGAGTTGTCTGTGAAAAGAACTCTGTTAGAGTTGCGATTAGAGTTCAGGTAGACGTAACGAGACCGGCATGATTTGCGTTTCTCATTGCGTATATTGAGGCGAGTCATTCGAAAGTTACATCGTACGGGTTATATTTCACTCATTTGCAGTGAGTCGCATTTCTTTATATATATCATCTTGTGTATTCGCTACGAGAAAACGACACAAGCGCGCCATCATTGGCGTGTTGGTCGAATCCAGTCCGTTTGGTTTTCTTACCAATCTCTCTCTCTCTCTCATCTTCTCTTTCTTGGAACATTCTAGATCCATTTTAGGACTGAAATTTGCGAGATTATGAAGTTCATCCTGATTGCACCACTTTCGACGAGCAGAATTCGCGGAATTCTAAAGACGACGCGCAAGCATGATCATAACTTTTCTCAGGAATCTCAAGATCTTGATAAGAACGTTATCGAATTTCGCTCATTGATCTCAAGATTTGCACGCGATATCGTTCTCTTATACGAGATCTTTTTCTCACATATTCTAGCCGTGGAAAAAAAAAAAAGAAAAACAGTTTAGCACTTATTCTTGACTTTTGAGACCGCGCGGATATCTCGTTATCGTGGCTGTCTTCCTAGTAGATCCCGATAATCACGCGGAAATTTATATGTCCTGGCATTTTAACAGTCATGATTAATTTTAATTTTAATTTAAACTTATACGCATGACTCACACATTTATTACATTGACCGAAGATCTATGCGTTGACAAGTTGAAAGCGATTTGATTTAAGTCGAAAGCGATTACGAACGTTAGGCACGCAATTAGAAATCGTTACGTTGACCAACGCGTATTATTACTATGAATACCTTTAGTTTATTGTGCAACTCGTGTCATTTGATGACTTGTGTCACACATAAGCTAATGCTTTTATGCAGGATAAATGAAATTAAAATTGACATTATCTCTCACTCCTCCGCTCAGTATTCGCTGAGCAGAAATGTTGAAGAATTCTTGCGATCCCTCTCTGTGAGAGATTTATCGTAAACAAATTTTGCGCGAAGGTTGTCATATTTCGGATTCGTCTCCCGCTCGGTATTCTTGGACGATCTATTTCCTTCTATTTGGTCCTTTACCGAGGCTCCAGGAGTCATTGCAAGCTTTTGTCGGAGAGAGCGCGTTCTCGCCGGAGAAGTTGGCGAGAAAACTTTACGAGAACGGAAATCGAACGCGGGTTTCTATCGATTGATCGAATTTTAAGTACACAATTTTAGATACTATGAACTAGAACACAGAATTTGTGAAAAATCTAAAATCGAAACAACACACCATTACATTCGGTTTTAATCACATTTCGGTAACGTACAATTCTCTGTTCATCTTGCGATTGATATTCGCGCAACATTAAATATTTGACTTATATCACGATCGTAATGATGATAAATCGTGAGATTAGCTATATTCTCTCGATAAAAGTTTTTCATTCCACCTGCAAATAACGCGATATTGCAGATAATATTTGCGACTTTGTTGCACGCGGCCAGCAGTCGTCTATCTCTCTTTCTCTCATCCGTCATAGATAAAGTATCGATCAACGCCTTTATGCGAATAGAGTCAGCTTGCATCGCTCGCTGACGCGAGGAGACAATCGATAGACGTGATATAAATATCGGGGCAGTAGAGTCCACGTAGTAACAATTATTTTTACTCTGTAAAGATGCGGCTATAGAAATGGCTCGTGGCAATCTTCTTTATACTTGAGATATCGATTTCTCTGATATGGACGTGTGAGTGCAAAGAACCACACAGTTGCGTGGCTTGTGTTTACACTCAATTCGCAACTGATGGTGTGCCGCAGTAGATTTCGCAATAAATTCTAGGACATACGCGAATCTTCAAGGTTTCGTCTGCGCGATGTATACTATCACTATGCCTTTTACGATATTTATATGTCGTAGCCACAATAATCGAGAAAGCATGATTACTTAAAAGCATATATTTAAAATAATGAGATTTAGTAATTATATTATGTTGACGTGATTACAATAATGTATAAATAATTCATATACGCAGAGGTTTTTCTCTGTTGACAATTTTCAATAAAGCGATAATATGTATCGCGTTTACATGCAACGCGAAACAAATCGCAAAAACATTTCAAGCAAACGTTGGAATTTATTTATCAGTAGTCATGTATACAAATACAAGATACATTATGCACTTGAGATTTTAATTAATATCGATGTTTACTGTGCGATTTTTTAACACTATTTAACATTTTTGACATTAATGAATTTTAATGCTTTCTCTCAAAATTTATGCCTGTTGTATATCTGATCAACATATTATTCTTGTCGCTTGTAAAACTTTGCAATAGCACAGTAGTATATACATATATTGCCGTAAGATAAAGGAAATGTCGTCATTGCCAAAGTATGCACTCACCTAGGATCGCATTACAGGCTATACTTTGTAAGAATTGAAATTCGATTCGTCGAGAAAAAAATTCGCTCCCATGAGCGTGCAAGCGTGTTGGTTGGTTGTGATATAAGGAGCGCTTATCTCGGTATCGTGCGAATTCGCAATTTTCTTGAACAGATAATGTAAGATACAGCATCACGCGTTGCACGAGATTTCTATATGCGCGTAACGCATCCATTTTTTCATAGATATTATATTTATGTTTACGGTCGACGCGCAGCGTAATCGCGATTATAAACATCTCTTAAGGAGGCATATCCGTTTGAACTCTCGAAAAAATAAGTAATTGTCTACTATAAGTAATTGTCTAGATTTTTTTGCAGCGCAACAACTTGATAAAAATTTTTTATTTTTTTACAATATTAATACAATATTATGAAGTATTTAAAGAATTTTTTTTTTATTTATGCGAATATTTGCAGATTTATATTTTCATGCGATGTGTATGAAATCTTTGCTACGTTCGACGGGTTGATTTCAAATTTTGCATGCGAGTTCCTAATAAGATTTCGCAACAGTTGAAACCTTCTTTTAATCTGATTCTCCATTTTTTGTTATAAATAAAAAAAGATGGAAAAAGAACAGAATTTTTTTCAACGACAATTTTTCTATTTTTCAAAATTTTGAAAAAACGCTTGGAGCAGATAGCTTTTAATACGTTTAATAAAAAAAAAAACTTGTGTTTTTAATTTTAGATATGATAAACAAACGTTTTCATGCACACCGTAAAATTGAAAGAACTCTATAAATATTCGCACAATTAAAAAAAAAGCTAAAAATTTTTATTTAAGTAGTCAATAATATTGTAAAAAAATAAAAAATTTGTACCAAGTCGATGCTTTGTAAAAGAATCAAAAATATGTACTTATTTTTCTAACTGGTATCCCCCCTTAAAGTGAGATAACGCGAGTATATCCATAGAAGTGTCAATACAGATTTCCCGCTGTTTTCTTGTTCGTGTTTATGGCGAGCGACGACTGAGGGGCACATCGTGAAACGGTGAAATCAAGCGAGTTATATCGATGGATACACAGTTTCGGCGAATTTCCCACATCGCCGTATTGTCAGGTCGAGTGGGTCGAACGATTTCCGTTCAGGTAGCATCGAAATTCAATTGTATTTGAGGAGCAATCCGAGATATCCGGCTCATTTCGGTCAAGCGACCGCGTTCAGTCTGTCTCTTTTTCTCTTTTATTCAACTACTTATCCTTTCTTTTAACCGTCTTGGTGAGGTTTGCGGAAAAAAAATTTGAAGAAATATTTGAAGATATATATAACTTCCGCGGGGTCCCTCTCTCTTCTCTTTTCGTCTAACGGTAAAGAACTTGGAGATATTTACAAAACGCGCGCGCGACGCTTTCTTTCGCTCGTCTTTGGTGGATGGCCCGGAGCCTGCTTCTGTCGGAGCGATTTTCTCTTTAGGAAACGTAAATGGCACGGATTGGTCCGGACTCAGGTCTCTGTTCCTGAATAAGTTCCCATGGAAACCATTGGCGTAGCCGGGCGCTAATTTTTTCTAGAGCCATCGGCACACCACGAGCATGCACCGCACGTAGGTATATCGATCGTGCGTTCGGAGGGTGAGAGAAAGAGAGCCCTACGGTAAATCTACCCTCATACTAGAAAACGTTGAGGTCATATAATCGCGGACATTTCTCGACGCAAAATTATCGACGAGTCTTTTGCGAGATCTCGCGAAAGCAATCGTGTGCGTATGTACTTGATTATACGCATTCGATTATATTTTCTTCTCGTTGTTCTAAGTCTAAGAGAAGAAGAAGGAGAAGGGAGGAGGAGGAGGAGGAGGAGGGTGGACGCCGCGTTCTCTCAGCAGATGAACGATCGTGCGATTTCTACTGATGCTATGATTGAATGAGAAGACAATGAAAACAGTGCGGCGTCACACAGTGCGCCGCTTATCGCACGTGCGAGATACGTCGCGACTCATCTTGCGTACGCCGTGTCAATCGTTCGCTTTGTGTCGCGAATAATCAATGAATTATTGACCACGAGAAGACGACCGGTTGATTTAATCGGTCGTTGAATCATGCCGACTTAGGTCCGAATAAACGACGGGAATGCAATGCCGACTGCTACGGCGAATAATGCGAGAAACGATTGTTATTCGCCAACACTCGAGCAAGTCTCGTGCGTTCCATCGAACATATATATATATATATATATTACATAATGATCGCAGAGCGGTGTAGCATGGATGATTCACTGTTAGGTCAATATCTCGGGCTGGAAACGGTCGGGCCCGTTACACGAGGGCTGTTTCTGCGAGTGATCGATAAGCCATGCGTGTCTCGTCGGCAGCGAATGTGCGTGCGTGTGTGTATCGTCGCGGAGGGATCGTCGGTTAGGGTGGACGATGACGACAGAGAGGGTTAGGCGACACGGGAAGATAAGTCCGTATACACGAATAATTAATTTAATTTCTGGACATTGGCATCGGGTGTGATATTTACAGCGATGCATTTTTACTGATCTAGAGGCAAAAAGGAAAGGATAAATGAAAAACCTCGGAAAATTTCACATCATTTTAAATTTATTTTCACAAGATATTGATGAATAATTTGTTGAGCGCGTACGTGCACAACAGTTCTTTCGAAATAATCGCATATGCGGTTAATTCTTTCCTCCATGCATTAACGTTATCGCATTTGGCATTATCACATCCTTGTCCTTATGATAAGTAATTTTATAAATGTGTGGAAAATAAGCGCAATGTTACGTTATCATATCGCGTTGAATAAAAATATTTTTCCAATATCCCGTTTCTTCGTTCCATATATATATATATATACTCGTTTATTTTGGAAAAAGATACAATTTAGTCACAGAAATATAATTTAGATTTTTTTTTGTATAAGAAACGTATGTGGGAGAGACACATTTCTATTATATTATTTCTAATCGTACTCCCAACTTCAGGGCTTCCCCGTGTCTTTTTACGTGAGTCATGATGATAACGCTCGCAAAAGGGGATGGAGTAATGAAATTAAAGACACACGCATTTATACACTTATATACTCATGCCACGAATCCTGTATTGAATAAATGATTATGTTTCTCGTCGTCGTCTGATTATTAAAGAACTTATCAATTATAAATTAAAGTTTTTCTTTTGATAATGAATTAAAATTAATTACAGAAGCAATGTGTGTATATATATATATATATATATATATATATATATATATATATATATATATATATATATATATATATATCAACAGCAGGTATTCTCGACACTCCATATACTGCACTTTTGCAAGATGTGCGTTCTACAAGCGCCACGTTCGCTCGGATTTTCAGTGACGTAAAACTCGACGAGTCGGTCGCGTATTATTAATATTGCGCTGGTAACGATACGCCACGATTCGTTGTATAAAGACGCTAATTAATGCAGTTCAACCCAATATCGATCCTCTCCGCAAGTGGGAAGGTCGAGAATAAAAAACGTTTCACGGGCGACAGCGTCGTTCAACAAAGTGAAATAAAAAAAAAATGTACTATATCGCGGATTGCAGGAATAAATAGAGATATTTATTTAGATATCGATATCTTTATTCATGCCACGAATTCTGTATTGAATGAACGATTATATTTCTCTTCATCATCTAATATTAAACATGATAAATCAAAAAGTTTTTCTTTCGATAATGAATTAAAATTAATTATAGCAGCAATCAATGTGTGTATTATGAGAATGTACTTTATTGGATAAAGTGTTAGTTTTAATTAATAATAATATCATTTATAGCAAATATTGATAATTCGACGATATCGGATATCGTAATTTTTTGCTAGCATAGAAAAAGAAGTGATTTTAGAAAAAAAAATTGGAAATAGGAGACGCAGTTAGATTGACGATCTTTGTCGTCCCAAGCTTCTTTCTCGTCGTTTCTCGTCGATGCTCGATGTTTTCCGATGCTCGATGAATGGACGTACTATTTGCTTGTAAGGTATCCGTGCAGTGTGCGTAACGCTTGCGCGGGTCGAGAACGACTGGGAGAGACAGAGAAAGAGAGACATGCGGCGCGACGGCGTGGGTTGACCGGCGCGCGTTTTGACATTAAATTGGTTCACCCACGCGTAACTTTCTAACGTAGCGATGTTTCCCAATTCGCAAATCTTATCACGTGGATTGCACGAATGTGTAATTTGCTAAACTTCTTTTCGGCTTTACCATCGTGCGTGTCACGTGTCCTCTTTCAAACGTATCTTTCAAACGTTTCTCCCGCTATACAAACTAATTGCGAAAATTTTACAATGCTCTGTTAGATAATATCATTTAATGTGTGAAGAATATTCTCTTTTACAATAAATTATCGAATTTTATTTATAAATATCATCAATTACATTTTGCACAGCTGATTTTTATATAAAAAATTACTTGATTTTTATTGATTGATTGATTTACATTTTATTACATTGTCGAAGGAGTTTTTGTTCTCGGCAATTATTTGGAAATTTTTCTTGGATTATCCAAAAATCACATTTCTCGACGTGTGCTGTTTCTCGAGAGACCGATTTGTTGTATTGAGGCGCCAGTTGTCTTTTCGGCTGAACGAAAATAAATGAACGATATGCCGACTGACGATGTGCCACAGTACTTGTTTATGATTGATAGGATTGTAAATTCATCCAGATACTTCTCTTTCTTTTCTCGCTATTCTTTTCTTCTCCTTCCACTTCTGTCTTCTCTCTCGTGTCTAATGATTCGACGGTAAGCGTCTTGCCGTCTCTCTTTCTCCCACTCGTCGTGACTCGCTGACGTGTCACGTTGATCGTCTTACTGCGTTAAGGCAGGCATTAAAATCGCGAATAATTTAATTTGTAATAGGTTTCCTGTATGCCTTCACAACAGTTTTGTCACTCGAAGACATCGTAGTTTTCTATCATCGATCTCTCTTTCCTTGCCTTCGCGAGAGATCAATCAATTTCGCGCGTTGCATAATCGCGTATCGTAACCCTGTTCCTTTAATGAAATAATTACCCGACACGTGGTTGCCTTCGTTTCACGCTTTCATCGAGATAAATCTCGTATTCAGTCGCGAGATCGACACGTCAATGTCGCGGTCGATCAAGAAGAGTTAAAATACATTTAATCTCCGTTTAATTGTTGGATTTAAGAATATATCTTTGAGATTTTCGATCGACCTCGCGCGCGATTTCTCCAAGGATTGTATGTTTTTCTCGGTAAAAGTAAAATAGTCGAATTTACTAACGGTCGCACTGCAGACAGATCGCTCCCAAAGTTTCGCAATCGATTCGTGTCATGCGCATTATTCGCGCTTTGGGTCAAGTGATTCGCTCCGCACGCATACTGGCAGGCATTTATATAAAGTTTTTTTCGCGCATTTAAATACGAACATGCCAATTGTGATTTCGTCATTATTTTTATAATATTATTCGCCGAATACTTATATCGATTTGAAAGTTTAAGATTGCAGTAGAGCGAGATATACGGGGAAACTCGACGGAGCAACCAGCGTGACAGATGCCCATATACACACATACACACACATCTCGGTTCATGAAAACAGGGAAATTAGAAGGATATAAATTAGCAAAGAGTTTTTTTACCGAGTGGCGGTCGAAAACAGGAAATGCTAGTAGTCGCGCGCTAGAAGCCGCGGCGGCCGCTTAGGGCGTTAAATTATTCTTTTAGAAGCATTATTTATGGGTCCGGTATAACCGTCGGTCCCACTCCTCTGCGTGTGCGTTTTCGCGCCGACTCGCGAGAGGGTCGTTTCTTTGTCGCTTTACGCCCTGCTAATTTCCGCCCGGGATCCCGCGTGTACGCACAAGCACATGTAGATATGCGCGTTTTCGTCCGATCGGTCGGTTTTCACTACGGAGATATAAATTCCACGTATATACAGCGGTTATCGCGGTGCGAAGCGAGCCGCCAGAGGCGGACGAGAGACTGTAATAATCTGGCGGCGTGTTGGTCGCTAAGGTGAAGAAAGAGACGAGAGTAAGGAAAAACAAGGGGGAGATATTGAGAGAAATAGCGAAGAATGGGGGAGAGAGAGAGAGAGAGAGAGAGAGAACAACTCGCGACAGGGACGAGAATCGCGACGTGAATCGAATCGAACAAAGAAACGCGTTCGACGACTTCCAATGAAATTTGTTCGAGGAGAAGAAAAATCGATCCAATGTTTCTTGTTTATTTCAAAAAATTTACTATTCTTTCACCGAAAGAATTTGCAGTAAAAAGCAGGTGCGACAAATCTAGAGGAATATATATATATATATATATCATCACTCTTAATCTTTGGATCGATTGGTCACATCTGGCGCTAAAACTGCGTAACCGACAAGACCGAAGTTTCTTTCCTCGCCGTTCATGGCCGAAGCTTTTCCCGGGCATTGTCTCCGCTCCCTCGCTCGATGAGTTTGAGGTAGGTCGATCAACGAATGACTCACCCTATGGATTCTCGACCGGGCGACGAAGGGACTCTGGGTGGAGCGGCTTCGATGGTGGGCAACGCGTCCCATTATATCCTCTGCGGCTCGTTAATATCGTGACATCCAATATCGCGTAATTATAAGTATACTGTTGCACTGCATATAAGTCTTGAACGACGGGATTCTCGTAAACTAATAATGACTCATCGACGAGAGCGAGAACGCGTCTCGTTGTTGCAACGGTTCTTCCATAATATTACCGAGTTTGTAATTTTAAAACGAATTTCGTCGTGTGAAATGTTTATTTCAAAAGGAAAGGAAAAAATTTAATTTTATAATATAGTATATAGATTTTTAAAAGAGAGAGAGAAGTATTTCGATCGATCGATATCCGGAGACACCAACGATCGCGCGTCCATCATTGCCGAAGACTCGGGGATGCTCTTACTATCTTTTCAAGGACCATCGTTCCGCTGCATTTCCATAGAAGATTAACGGCCTAGCATAATCTACATTTTCCATCGTGGGATCTCGATTGAACCTCGTCGAGAACCTTCTACGTACGAACGAATGGTATTATCACGAGGATTGCCCGGAGTCCGGGCTAAAGAGTGCGAGGCGTGTGGTCAGAAGGAGAAGCGGAAGACAGAGAGGAAAAGAAAGAGCGAAAGAGTAGGAAAAGAGTAGGAGGAGAATGAACGCTGTCGGGCGGCAGTGTCAGTGGAGTTCAATCTTAATATAGTATGACCTCCACTGCTATTCGAGACAGTGTCGGACGCGATGGCAGTTGCAACTGCGAACGAGCGTGCGAGAGAGACGGAAGAGAGAAACAAGAATCGACCGAGAGAGCGAGAGTGATTAAAGAAGAAGAACGGATAAGGACGCGAAAAGAAGCTGGGGGGGGAGGGTGGGAAGCGGGAGGGGCGCTAGAGAGAAAGAGAGAGGAAAGGAAGATACGCGAACAGTAACGACGACGGAGGATAGGGAGTGTTGGTGAACAGATGCGTGCGTTGCACCTTATTCCCCAGTCCGATGAGTGAGCCTTGCCTCGGTTATTTCAGAGACATCAGCTTCTTCGCGAGAGTAAGAGAGAAGAGGAGAGAGAGAGAGAGAGAGAGAGAGAGAAAGAAAGAGAAATGGTGCATGCGTGCGTGCGTATGCTTAGTCGTCGAGAGAGTGTCATCGATCTATTTCGAGAGGAGGCTGGAATTTCTGGCCTTCGCGAGGGGTCAGTAAAAGAGAGAGAGAGAGAGAGAGAGAGAGAGAGAGAGAGAGAGAGAGAGAGAGAGAGAGAGAGAGAGAGAAAGACAGTAAGAAAGAGGCGAAGCATGAGAGGAGGGAGAGAGAGGAAATCTCTCGCGTGTAGAGAGAGAAAATGAAGAAGAGGAAAGAGAAGGAGACGACGATGGACGAACGGGTCGTTACCACACCTGCGCGCGCGCACTCGTCGATCTGGACTGTCCGATGGTCAACGCACGAATGACCGCGTGTTTCTACGCTCTTCTTTGGACAAGCTGACGAAATAAAGAAAAAGAGAGAGAGAGAGAGAGAGAATCGCTCGCCACGATGCTTTATAATGTGAGAGCATAACTCCATTCACACAGCGCCGTTGGAATTTGTACTTCCTTAGTTTTTGGATGGAGAATTACAAGTATATTAACCGTTGACTCTTTGATGCATGTTTCATAAATTAGAAGATATTCACGTCGAAACGCGGTCTCTTAAATCATGTATATATGATTTTCTCGATAATAAGATTTTTACTTTTGCGGCCTTCGTGAAGAATAGTCCCGAGTTTTGGGAAACTTCCAGGTGTGCGTTGCGAAAAATGAGCAAAACGAGGGGGGAAGATTAATCGTTTCCAGCGCGATAAGTCTACTTTGTGAGGGAGTATTTGTACAAAGGTGGCGTCGACGGCAGAAACGAGTTATCGGCAAGTTATTGGAGTTTTCTCGACTATATCGTTCGCGCGCGTGTCGAGTGGGGTTTACGTTTAGAAGGGGTCGAGGAGGAAAGGGATGGTAGGCGCGCGGGAGGAAGAGGCGGAGGATCTAACGATATGGTGGGGAGAGAGAGCGACGGTGGTGTGCTCGTCGGCCGTTGCATTGTGGGGGTGTTGTTGGCCTTCAACTTGACGGCGCAGTTTCACTGACCTGCCTGAGAAACTCGTGATACCAGCTCTGTGCGCGGACCTACGGACGCATCCACGTCGCCGAAGGGTACCGCTACTTAAGGGCCCACCGGGCCCTAAACAAACCCAGCCCGTCGCCGACCGACCGAGGAAACAGCGTATCTGTAATCTTAAACTTTGTAGCTTCTCTCTATGCGCGACGACTCGCACGTGAAAAATCGAGTGGTGTTGCTAACGAATTTTCTGATAACATAATTTTCTCAAAAAAAAAAAATCAGATACAGGCTGAGATTTTTATGATAATTTAGTTTAAAATAATTTTCTGAAAAAAAGAATTTCTAATATCAAAATATTTCAAGATAAATAAAATAAAATTTATATGATATATATATATCTTTATTACATATATTTCATTTTATATAATAATTTGTAAATTTAAAACACTTGATGTTTTGGTGATCAATTTCGTATAAAAACATCGTTTCTCTAATTTCTAATTTTTTGAAAATTTTTCAATGAAGTCTTAAGTAGCAAAGTGTCTCTTCGTCTGAGAATTTTTGGGCATAATTAAAGCAAAGATAAGCAGATGGCCCACGAGTGTCTCTTTTTACATCCTTTCTTCGTCGAAACATGCTACTTCAACCTTTTTAAGAAGTATAGTAGCTGAAAGCGTCATTTCTTTTTGTTTAAAAAAAACTTATTCCAAAAATTCGTCTGCAAATATCTATTTAAAATAATCTCATTTAAATAATTTTTCGTGATACGAACAATTTTAAAATAATCCGAATAAAGTTTAATAAAGAACAAGAAATGATATCGAAGATTCTTCGCGGTGACAAATTTAAAAAACGTCGGTATAGCTTATATTCGACGCCATGTGCATTCGAGTTACACGGAGCGTCTATAATGCAGCCATGGGCCGCCAGTGGAAGCCTGTAACTATTGATCCTGCAGCCTTTGGGGAGCCGCCGCCGCTGCTGCTGCTGTAGATTTTAGCAACGTCATTCTAGCATGTGATATATCGTGGGAATGGAGAGACGTAGTAGTTTTGGAAATAACCTTCGTTCATTATTGTACTCTCATTTGGAGAACGTACCACGTGCCTTCGTGTACATCAATCAAGAGTATGAATGACAAGCTGTCTTTGATGGACAGAAAGAGAGTAAATTTATAATTGCTTTGCATATTCCGCGACAAATTTTCAAGTCCTCGTAGATCCTCGTCGCAATCGCGATTAAATTGATTAAAGGGGGCAGAAGGGCCCTTTAATCATTGTGCACCGCGCGTACTCCGTGCACTCGATCCATGCCTGGATTCGCTAATCCACGTTTCCGCAGTACGAAAGAAGCGCGGTGGATCGGAGGAAGACTCGTTTCATTCGATCCTCTCCTTTCGTCCTCTCTCTCGTCCCTTAGATGAGGCGAACAAAGCAAAGGGGGGTCCCCCGAGCAGCAGCGTGTTCTCCGACGAGCGGGGCCTTCTTTCTTTCTCTCTCTTCTCTACCTCGCCTCACCTTAGCCGCGGCCCTTCAACTGTCTATGACCCACGCCCCACCTTCTCCTCTTTCTCCACCACCATCGGCATCATCGTCACACAACCATCGTCGCCACCTTTCTCGAGGTTCTACGAGCGCGGCGAACCTTCTTATTCTCGGCGAGTCTTCACTCTCCTCGTATACCTGTGCGTAAATTCGTCTCTTGCGCGCGTTTGCACGGTATTCTCCGATCCATCTCTTCCACCTGCTCCTCCTACCTCTCCACATGGAGTTATTTAGCCGCAACAAAGCCACTCCGATTTGCCTTAGGCGAATTTCCGGAATAAGGGAGCGAGAATCTTGAAGAAACGGAAACTCGGCTGGACATGCGCGCGCGCTGCGATACAAGCAAACGTGTGCTTACTTGCACGCGAGCAAAGTCTTCGATTTATTCCTTTCTATACTTATAGAAATACGAAAATTTTCTTCTATAATGCTTGGAACTAGCGATTATTTTTAAACAAAATTTATTTTATTTTATTTTTCTAACAGGATGAATATGTAATATCACATGTTTATCTATAGGTATAGGATAACATTCTATTCCGGTAGGTTGCAAAAATGCAACGTATCTCTAATACATAATTGAGTGAAATTGTGTCTCTAATAGCATTCTTCCCAAATGATTTCTTGGCATTTTTTAAATATTTTCTTATTTATGAGACGATTAATTTCTTTGCCATTCGCGAGTCATTAATCGTTTATTGTCTCGTTGTTCAGCAGTATGTCGCAACGTGCATTCCTGAAAAAGTAGAAATGTCCGTGACCATTGCGTTTATCGTTACGCAAGGATACTTTAGGCAAGAGTACTCTACGTTCAGTCGACGCGAATTCTCTTCGCGCGTAAACAAAATAATTCTGGAATTTATTCGCGGCCTTGCTCTCGTCTCCACACTCTTTCGCCCTGAATTCTGCCTCGCCGCGTCCTTTCGCTTTCTTATATCGCGACGCGTGTCCGGAAAATGCAAAATTTGATCGCGAGAGAATGACGAGAGAGGAAAGACGACGATGCAGCGCGCGCGGATCGGGAGAGAGACGAAAAAGCTGCCTGGTATGCGATGCAACAACGCGCGTGTCGCCTTCTCTCCTTCCATCACGACGAAGGAGAGAGTGAACTGAATGAAAAGGAGGTCCGGGAGGGAAGAGAGAGGGAGAGAGAGAGAATGAGAAAGGGAAACGGAGAAAGAGAGGAGAACGGGGGAGATTCTCCCAGGACGAGCGCGAGAAGGAGATGCGAGAGCGAGGGGGAAGAAACGACAGAGATGAGCGCCAGGAGCGAAAGAAGGAAGGAGGGAGGAGTGGTTCACCTGCATTGCTAGCATTGCGCTGGCTCAAGGCCAAAGAGTCTGCGAGACCGAGGACCAGACCGGGTCGCGGGACCTCCTTCCTTCCAGTTTTCTGCGCCCTGCTCTCTCTCTCTCTCTCTCACCGCGCTATTGCCGCTCTCTTGCTTCGCGCGGCATCTGACGAGTCTCTCTTTTCTTTTCCGTTCTCCGTCCTGCGTCCGCAAACTTCAGCGATACGCAAACAATTGCATTATGCACGCGCGCTGCCACTTTTCAAAGCTTATTACGTGCGTGGGCGATTTTTTGCAGGATGTAACGCGGGGGATGTGAAAAATAAATGATAATATACACGTATACGAACGATACATTTCCAATTTTTACTTATGTTATGCAATAACGTTTTATCAATCATTTATTTGTATGATCAAGTTTATAAAAAAATTAAAATAATAAACGATAAACATTATATGACATTCGAATATTAAATTTTCAAATAAATATTGATAAGGTGTGAAATAATATTCGTATAAGTAAGGTTTCTCTCATTGTTTGATTGCAGGCTGTAAGATCAAAGCGCTTCGAGCGAAGACAAATACCTACATCAAGACGCCCGTGCGCGGTGAAGAACCTGTATTCGTGGTGACAGGACGCAAGGAAGATGTGGCCCGTGCGAAGCGCGAGATTCTTTCGGCCGCGGAGCACTTTTCGCAGATCCGCGCTTCGCGCAAAAGCTCGTTGGGCGCACTGCTCGGAGCGCCACCCGGACCACCCGCTACCGTGCCCGGTCACGTGACGATTCAGGTACGAGTGCCCTACAGAGTGGTAGGTCTGGTTGTCGGGCCAAAGGGTGCGACCATCAAACGAATTCAGCATCAGACGCACACTTACATCGTGACGCCCAGTCGCGACAAGGAGCCAGTATTCGAGGTAACAGGCCTGCCGGATAGCGTAGAGGCAGCCAGACGCGAGATCCAGGCGCACATCACTTTGCGAACCGGCGCCGCGCCCGGCATCGTTGGCGACGAAAACGAGCTGTTGGGCGTACTCTGTCGCGGCGGTCTTAGCTCAGTCCTCGGTATTCAAAATATTGATCAACAGGGATCTAACAGCTCTACCAGTTCGAACGGCGCGTTTTCAAGCAGCGGCAGCTGCAGCAGTTCGTCCAGCAGCACTGGAGCAATCGGGCTGAACGACCTTGTTGCTATTTGGGGCGCCGGGCTGGAAAGAGACGAGGGACTGGGCGAGTCGCCGTCATTCGAGTCGCAGCCAACCTCGACAACGTCGATCTGGTCGTTCCCGAGCGTCACGCTACCCTCGAGGCCTTCGCCACCGGCGACGGCAAGCCCAGCGTCGCCCACAGATTCGCTTCTAGGTGGCGCACGGCGTGAGTGCGTTGTTTGCGGTGACAAGGAAGTCACCACGGCATTGGTGCCCTGTGGACACAATCACTTTTGCATGGACTGCGGCAATCGGGTCTGCGACAGCCAGGATCCAAGCTGCCCGGTCTGTAATAGGCGCGTCCTGCAGGCGCTCCGTATCTTTTCCTAAGAGGGGCCCCATCGAGCCGCCGCCCATCAGTCTCCCGTATGATGTGACACCGCTAGTGCACGCAGCGGCTGCATCAGCAACTTACCTTCTACCGCTCCTCGAGCATCACGGTCGGCTGATAACTGCTCCAGTACGCACGACGACAAGAGTGGAGAACAACGTTGGCGACAACGCCGATGTCTGCGCGACGATTTTATTGGCGTCTTCAGGGTCAACCTTTCATCTTCGCTGTCGTCATCGTTCTACTATGCTGGTGTGTGACGCCGTCGTCGTCAGGAGACCGAACGCGCACAATGTCTCAATTCCACGGCTGCCAATAATCTCTTTTACGCGACGGGAATTCGCCTCGACGAATTGCTCATTTGGGTCGATTGTCGTCGAGTTTGTCGAATTCTCGCTGACCGGATACAACGAAGCCAGCTTTTAAGTTCTACGAGATATATATTTAAAGAGAGAGAGAGAGAGAGAGAGAGAGAGAGAAAGAGACAGAGACAGGGATGGATACACTCACCCACCGTCATCGTTCCCCCACTCCTCCTATATGTCATTTGTCTGTTCCTTGTCTTTTGCATAGATTGGGCTCGCGGCTCGTCGAGTACTCTAATAAACCTCGAGATATGAAAGATGACGGTACGAGAGTATTGAATAAGTATTACCATTGTACCGTCAGGACTGACGTGTGAGAAAGAGCCTCTCTATCGCCCGCAAAAGATCGACGCTGCGATATTCTGCGACTGATATTATTAGTAGCGAGACTGATGGTTACCGAGACGCTACTTTCTGTTTTTTTTTTTATTTTTTTTTTCATCGCGGAGGCTACGGTCCGAACATGGATCGATCGAGTCGCAAACCGACCGGCTTTATCGCCGACCTCTTGACTATGCTTGACATCGCCGGTGTTTTGTTGTTTTTAAAAATTCTCTGCTCGTTCCTGTAATCTCTTTGGGTCGAACGTTTGCTGGGGACGGAGGCTGCTTGCTTAGCATGATGGATCTTAGAGCTTCTCAATTTCTTTTTTTTTTTATAACTATGACTGAATAATGAACCACGTTCAAATCATATCCAAAGATATAACTTTTCATTTTTCGATCGCTTTTAAGCTTATACATACATACATACATACATACATACATACATATATACATATATACATACATACATACATACATATATACATGCATACATACGTAGCATGTTTATATATGTACTTGTATATATATTTATATATATTTGTATATATATTTATATGTATGTGTGTGTGTGTGTGTGTGTGTGTGTGTGTGTGTGTGTGTGTGTGTGTGTGTGTGTGTGTGTGTGTGTGTGTGTGTGTGTGTAATATTTGATCAGCATGCTTACACGTTCGTATCTTCAGCTGTCAATTTTTCTAATGATGAAGATACATATTCAATATTTTTTATCTGTCTAACCTGCGATGTTTAATTTTGTGCCAAAAGGGCTAGACAAAAAGAAAATTACTTCGATAATTTCACAATAATTGCGCACTGGGCAACTTTACGATTCTCTCACATATTTTTCTTTCATTCTTTTCAAACACAGAAGGCATATGATAGTTTTTGATCTCAGCGTTCACTCGATATGCGCGTAAAAAGCATTAAGTTCTTATCGTCGATTCGAAAAAAAGGGATTTTCCGTTGCCAAGTGTACAATTACGAACTCGACGAACCTGCGAGCTGTGGTCGCGAGTGCGACAGTGAAGATTACCGAGAATTACCCACACGAATCATAAGACACACACAAGCATATACACCGATAAATGATCTCGCATTGACATCCTACACGTGAAAAAGAGAAAGAAAAGAAGAGAGGGTCATGGGCCCCTCGATTCGCCATGAAATCACGTAGCGAATATATAGCGGAGGCGCGTTCGTTCCACCCGGCTTCCCCTCGTTATATTAGAGTATTATCTTAAAAATGTCTTTATATATAAATGAAATAATAATTGAAATAATAATAGCTAATAATATATATATATATATATATACATATATATATATATATATATACATATATATATATTTATATATATTTATATATTTATATTTTATATATTATATTTATATAAATATAAATATATACAATATATACTATATATATATAATCAGGAAATTTGACAGCGCGAAAGTGAAAGAGAATGGAAGAAAATGTAAGTGTGAATGAATGAGATAACGAATGATATTTTGTCGACAAGATTTAGATTTTGTATTTTTGCGCATTTCGTCGATGGGACGACGGGTGGTTTTGAATCGTAACACTATAGAAAGGGAAAAAGAGAAAATTATTGAAGAATATATTGAGGAAATTGCAAAAAAAAAAAAAAAAAAATGCGGACAAAAAAAAGAACATGGAATGCGTAAGTCGAGGGGCCCGCTCTCAAACAGGAAGAACGAGCGCATAAACGAGGTCGGTCGATGCGCCGGCGGCTCTCGCAAGTGTATTTTTCGACTAGTAATAATCGAGTAGATTGCTTAAACTCGACACTAAACGATACTCATTTCACGTAGGGATCGACGATACATATGTAGTGTCTTTTTTGTTTTCGTTAGAGAGGCGTAATCACACATTATCGCTATATTATCTTGCATTAATATATGTACATATATATGTATGTAACGTATGGATGTATATGGGATCGCATATCCATCATATACGTCCATTTTATTCTATATACATATACAATATCAGTATGTACCGCTTCTTCTCCGAGATCGCTGGGAGAAAGGACGAACGTGTAAATCTCTCATTACTTTTGAAGACAAGATGCAAGACGACGTCCTTCCTCTTCCGTTCTCGTGGACGAGTATCGCGCTTTCGCGCACAAGAGCTATCATAGGGCTCCATTAAATTTAAAGGTGTAAAACCGCGACGTTCGTCCTTCGTGTATGAGAAGGAGTTGGGTACCACGTGCCCCTATTCGTTTCCGTGTATAATCTCGTTTCGAAGAAAGACAAAACAGGGGGAAGAAGCTAATCAAACGGGATCTCACTAAAACATGCGCGCGTGACAGGAGATGATACTCCAAATTTTTATTCGAACAACAAAGCTTAATAGCGCGCGCGGAAGAGAAATAAAAAACTCTTCCGCGTACTTCCGTTTTTCCTCGCTTCGATATCGAGTTTATTCAACGTTCCACATTTTCCTTTTCGACTCTTGTCATTATCCCCTTGATATCTATCTCGCCCGCCCTTCTTCCCCCACCCTAAAACCTTCTTCGTCGTTGTCTGCATTTCTATTTTTTTATCATCAAAAAAATTCTTGTCAATCGTTGCCATTTTTTAAACGAATATATGCTCAAGTCGCAGCTCCGAGTAAAATCGAGATATATATTATATATAATACATATTACATATATTATATATATAAATATATATATATTATATATATATCTAAATCGCGCTCATCTCGTGATGGGCGTTGGAAGATGAAAGAGAATATTTTTTCGATCTTTCCGAACAAGAGACTCGATCTTTTTGTTTATTTTTTATTTTTTAATTTTTTATTGCGCGAAAATGTCTCCGTTCGCCGTGTGCTTCGTTACTCCGCTCCAGTTCCTCCTATACTTTCCGTACATATATACCGCGACAATCTTCGTTCTGGACTCTTGATTAAACGCATGAACGAAGACACGCACTCACTCTGCACGCACTAAACGCACGCTAAAAAGAAAAAAAAAATTCGCGTACGCACGAGTTTCGGTGAGTGCGCGGAAGACATGAGCGAACGATATTTGTATATTATTATTTGTTACTTATATATTGAGAAACGTCACATACAAACACTTCATAAACACGGAGAGAAGGAAACATATACATACACATATACACACACACACGTGTAAAAACACGAAAAGCATACCAACACACGGATGCACATAAAACAAAAGCGTATATTTATATATTATAATAATCGACGAAAGAAAGAGAGAGGCAGAGAAAGAAGTTTATTATATTTAAGTTCAAAGTAAAATAAATTCTATATTTTTTCTATATTAAGTATAAAGAAAGAAAAAAAAGATGCTAAAACAAAAACGGTGATGTGACATATATATATATATATATATATATATATATATATATATATATACACACACACATACACACACACGCACGCACACACACACATAATATATATAAAATATATTTATAGGTATTTTATCTCTTTAGTATTTACGTTCCGAAAGACATAGCGCTGTCGCCGAGCGCAAAAAATGCAAGCGGCTAATGTGCACGTGCGTATGTAATGTAGATCGTGTCAGGTAATCTCTCATTTTAATTTTGCTATAATAAGAATTAATCCCGGATCTCCGGAGCACGCGCGCGTCTCCCGCGAGGTTCTGGAGGTTGTGAGAGGAGAAGAAGCCGATAAAAAGGGACAAAGAAGGGAGAGAGATGGACGATGCTACGAGAAAAGGATTTTTAAAAGGAAATACTTTTAGAGAAAACGAGGAGAAAATTTCATTGCGATTCCACATATATATGCATGCGTTTGTACATTACCTTTCGATCGGATTATTAGGCAGATGTGTGCAGAGAGAAAGATTATATATTATACATATTACAATAATATATTAAATATTTAAATTAATAGTGATCCCGATGAGAAGCCGCGCGATGTTATCTATGGATAGATCATGCTTATCTATTACTCCAGCGAAAAATACGCGCGCGCGAACAGAGAAACACACGCGGGACGAAGAGAGAGTGAAAACTTCCGGAAACCAGAGGACGGAAGAGGTTTTGCTTTTAAAAATAGAGGGAATGTATGTGCAGCAAGAGGGAACGATAATAGGTTAAGAGGAAAAAGCATAGGGTGGTTGCCAGAACTCGGAACGTGATGTCAAACTTAAACGGATGAGCGACGCGTGTGTAGATGGGGAGGGGAGTTAAAGAAGAAACAAGACAGATCAAGTTTCGACACTTTTTCATTTTTACGATCATCAAAATGACCGATGGTGAGGTCCGAGAGTTCGAGACGCGGTACAACGCATCCGAAGCGTTCCAATTTTCTAGCGAGTAAGTAGTCTGTGCAAAATATCATCTTGCACCCTAATAATCATCCCATTGATAATCATTCATTTATGGTGCTTTTAGGAATGAATTGTGGAATATGAGAAAATTGTGAGGGGAATATTGAATGTATTATGAAAATCGATATAATATATAATTATATATAGGACACAATCTTTCTGACGACATGCGATCGGTATCGGAAATCCTCATTTGATTGTCGCGTTTCGATCTTTGTACGGAGAGTTGAAATTCTCTTCAAGAGATTCGTCGTTACTCAGTCTTCCTTCTACGATCTCGCGTTTCGACCCTACCGCGTTCGAACCGTGTTTCGGCAACTCTCGAGAGTATCAGAGGTAAATGACGGGGAAGGAAAGTTTGGATTAAATGATTGGGCAAGTCAAGGGAGTGAATTGGGTGGATATCTCGCGGAACAAAAGCTCGTCGAGAACCTCCGCTAGACTTTGGGACAATTCTGCTATATAATTAACACGTTAACCGTGAAACACACACGCACACTCGAATACGACACTTGGGCAGCCTTCACTTTGGCCGAGGTTCCGACATCGCGCGCAGGGTCGTCGGCGTTTGTCGTTTTCTCACAATCGTCATCTTCGTATAAACACGTGCTCGTATGTGTACGCGTACCCTTTTTTCCCCATCCATGTGGGATTTATCGATAATAGCGACAATATAAAAATCGTCCTCGCGAATGTCAAAGTTCCGAATTTCGATAGACTCGAACGAAAAGAAAAGGCGCGAAATTTCGTTTAAAATCCCGTTCTTTCGTCGCGGAGATATAAGGCATCTATGATTGTCTGTCGCCCCCCATCACCGTTCGCCATTGACCGCACACAGGAAAAAGTGGGACAAACGTTCGCGTAATTTACATAGTGCCATACGTAAATCAAAAGTTGAGCGCGCGCGTAGTGCCGCTGATAAGTGATAATAAACAGCGGTAGTTTAGCGCGGTAACGAAAACACGAGCTGGGGAAATCGCTATAATTACATGGCTAATCAAACGTCGATAGTAAAACAGAGATAGAGAGAGAGAGAGAATTCTTGGAACGATATCGTTCGGACTATTCGCTCTCGCTTTCATGATAAGCTTTTTCTCCTCTTCTCGTGTATTTATGTACGTTCATGCATTCATACTCGCGCGTCGTGGGGCATTCGCGGATGATGCTATCAAAACACGCACTCGCCAACACACCGCTAATGTAATAAATAAAAGAGACGTGGCGCGTCTAGTTTTAGAGGCATTCTATAACGAGTAACTTATAACTGATAAGATGTCTCTCGTGACGTAAGATTTAATAATTGTAAAATATTATAAAGTAAACTTTTAATGATTATTATATAGCCATTGGCTGTGACCGATAACTGCCATTTTCTTAATCGAGAAATAAAGGAAAAAGAATAATAAACGCGATAGAGCGAAGAAGAAGTAGTAAGAGGTACCGTACGCGGACCGCATACACACCATTATATGAACACAACAAGCACATATATATATATATATATATATATATATATACATATACGTAACGTGAGAAAAAATGACTAGTATACATTCATATGCACAACACACTTGGACATATACACACGGAGTAACGACATTTTGGATGCGTGATATATCGACAGCACGAGATGATATCCTCGCGCGTATAATCTTCGCGAGAGATGAGATGCGGGGAACGCTTCGCCAAGTGACGAGTATATCGAAAACAGGACGATAATAAGAGCAAACGCGAATCGAGCACGATCTGATGACGATGGTGGAAACGAAAAGGTCAATATTTATCGACGACGGAGTAAAGAAAAGATGGTTACGCGATCTTATCGAAATGAATATACGAGCAAGCGCCGCGAAAAAAATCGTCTGTCGACCCCTCTCGGCTTCGATCTACAGCAACCGCTCGTTCGTTTAAAAACGCGGGTAAGGGAATAGAGAAGAACGTATTGTTAAGGATATAAAGAGAGAGAGAGAGAGAGAGAGAGAGAGCGCACAACATACACACACCTATACACGACGATACATATCTCCAAGTATAATAATTAAATGTAAGAAAGATTATATATATATATATATAACTTATAGTATAGACGGCAAAGAGTAATAAGGGAAGTTAAAAAAAGAGATGATAATTTAATTATAGGAGGAAATATATCGATGCATATACATATATAGACAGATAGATAGATATATAGATATATATACATATATATACATATATATATATATATATATACATATATATATATATATATATATAGAGAGAGAGAGAGAGAGAGAGAGAGAGAGAGAGAGAGGAAAGAATAGGAAGAGAAAGAGATATGATCGTTGTTGCTTCATTTAAGTCTATTTACTATATTATTAATTATATTCTATTGAATAGCTATATAACCGAGGATAATTACATCATATTATTATTATTAATATTTTTTTTTATTGCGTCATACTTTTATTATATAAATATTGATTAATAGTATTATTATATTATATATAATATTGGTCTATATATATATATAGTATATATATATTTTAATGTATTCAGTTCTCTTGTTTGTGCATACTACGTCTCAGGCACTATCGAATTTCGCGAGAGACACTCTTCAAGGAAAACGACCGAAGATCTTTCAACGTGATTGCTTTACTCATTAGTTTTCCTTTCGCTTCGTTCACACCACCATCTCGCCCGTTTCTCGACGCGAAGGAAAGTATGAACGTTTCTCTTAATCTCGTGCCCGTCTTATTTCCCTTTCGATCGTTTTTCCTCTCCATCCTTCTTTCGTCTTATCGTTTTCGTGGCTTGTGCGAGCTATCGGCCGATGACGATGGATAGTGATCGGACATGAGTGAGAAAAACGCGTTTCACAATATCTCTAATATATATTATTCTATATAGATACACATACACGTAAAACACACACACACACACACACACACGTAATTATAAAAATATTATATGTAGGCACACGTATGTATCTCTACATCGCGGCTATCATCTAAAAGGGACCGCCCGTTTGAGATGAATGTATAGCACAGCTTGAACTATTATTATGATTATAATTAATAACGTTATTCTTGCATTTTATATTACGAGCGTGGTCGCGACTTACCAGGCTGCTACTCGTATATTCTCGCGAGCCAAAATACGGAGCGGATTGTATAACTCGTCGGAGATTTTAGAACTAGCTTTTTTCTTTTTTTTTTATTACTTAACATATATCTACTTAATTATCTTAAAGAAGGAAGGAAGCCGTAGCTGTGCGACCGGACCGCACGTGCGCGTCTGTCTTCTCTTAGACTGCATACGTTATTTTATCACCCGCGTATGTACGGGACGCGTGTGTTCCTCGGGCGACACGCGTCGCCGATACTCATTGTTCTCGTCATCGTATCGTCATCCAAACGACAATAGGGTAAGGATGACGATTCGCGATCGCGGAGGATCGATGTCACGCAGCTATATACGTTTAGCGCTCTCAGCCCACAAACTCGATCTCAGAAAAGAAGAGGAATTGTATTTTCACTTTTTTTTAAAGCTCTCTCTTTCTCGGTTTGCTTGCTTTTTCCGTCATGTGATTTGCGTGCGCGTTAATTGGCTGTAACTTTCTCTTGGCGTTTGCGTCTCGTGTGACGTCTCTTCATTCCTTTCCTTGCATCTCGCTTCGTTCGTATGCTTCATTCGTTTCACGTCTTTCTCATCGATTTTAGATTAATATTTGTCGTTTTTTTTGTTGTTTTACATCTTTAAAGAAATATAATAAGTTAATTATTGCGAGGAAAAAGAGACCACCAGGGGGTTGCACTCTTTCCTCAAAGATTCTACGGATGTAAAGAGTTTTCGAAGGTAATAGGCTGTGTAGGAACCAGTGAATTTTGTGACACGCGATCCGAGGCAGGCAACCGCTCTGAGACTAGGAGAATCAGTATTTCAGAAGATTTATATATACATATATATGTATATGTGTATGTATGTATATATATATATATATATATATATATATATATATTATTAACATTATTGATATACATAATTGATATATTCTTATTGCCGTATACAACTAAAGATTGAAGATGTCTGAGCCTTGTTCTCCTCCGACAAGTGAGCATAAACGAGAAGAAATTATGTTATACGGAATAGTCGTGCGAAACAAAATCAGATTGTCGATTTTATTATAGTGAGATATTAGATTTGATTATATAGTGAGAAATGGATCGTGAGAAATGAAGGGCAAATGTTACGGTATTTTAGACTGAAAAATTTAAAAGACGAACACTTGAGAAAGAAAGAAAAAGGGGAAGAAAATTGAAATAGAAAATATAATTTTAGTTATATATAGAGAATAATGGAGAATATCTTGTGGCGCTTTTTAATTATCTTTAATTATATATCGTGCATGAAATATATATAAACGCATTATTGTAGTTATCGCATTATTATGATTACGATATGATTATTATATTATTATATATCATATATACCATATATATTGAATGTTGTGCTCAGTGTTTTTTTCGCGGCCCCTGCAATGTGACGATGCGGGGTTCGACGGGAGGGAGAGAGAATGAAGATCTTTATCAGAGAGAGATTCTTAATATATGTAACGAAGATATTTTATGTTCGATGTTTTTTTTTTTATTAATTTCATTATATTTATCATTTATACATAACTATTAATGTGCTAGTATCCCCATTTCGCTTTCCGCCCTGTGCTTTTTCGTTGCTACTCTCCTCTCTCTCTCTCTCTCTTTTCGCTTACTCTTGTCTTGTTCTGCGATATCATGATTCTCTATTTTCCTTTTCTTCTCGAATTTCCCTGGCGATGGAGAATCGCGACATCGATCGTTGATTAAATATCGTCGATCGATTCATCGCGGCTAGATCACAGAAGGGAGAGAAACGCACTATCGCAAATCGTCTGGGCATTAATCGCAAATCGCGGAACTAAGACGTATCGCTTTTCTTTTCTTCTTCGTTGGGGTTATCGAGAAAAAGAGAAAGAGAGAGAGAGAGAGAGAGAGAGAGAGAGAACGCGCGAGCCGCGTTTCATAGGGAGAGACCAGATTTTGTCGCGACCTTACAGTGTCCAAAGACGTTGCCATTCGCTCCGATGATAGCTATAATTACAATCCTTCTTTATAATAATATTAACTAAAGCAGCAATAATTAACCGCAGCGTCAGGAGCACTGTGACGGTATTAGAGCGACGTACCGGTTTCTCCATATTTTGTCACTGATGTCCCATATGTTCTACTCCCCCGCGGTCGTACATATAGCGTACATAAGATAGGACGACGCTTTGTTGTCCGATGTCCCTGATTATCTCCAATCCAATTAAATGGATAAGATACATAGAATGCGCGAAATTTAGCGATATTTCTCTTTCGCGTCGCGTATGTATATTGTACGATATATATGCGCGAAACGATGATATTAATTAAATAAATTCCGTAATTTTACACTTTTATTCCACATCTCGGCTCCGTTGTGAACGAAACGAAACACACACACGCCCGTATACATCGCAGCAAAATACGATATGTATGTATACTAATTATTATGAGACTATTACTATTATTATTTCGGATAATTAGAATCCTAGAAGCCACGAGCGCGAGGATAAAAGCGGCAGAAACACGCGAGAATTATTTTTTAGAGTACTATATTCAAATCAATATAAGAGAGAGAGAGAGAGAGAGAGAGAGAGAGAGAGAGAGAGAATGAAAGCGAGAGAAATAGCGAGCGAAAGAAAAAAAATGAGCGATACAAATTATAGAAGCAGCAAGTTTATTATTTTCTATATTTTTTTATGTAATTTTGTGGACACGCGATAATATATTACACTATTATTATTAATATTATTATTATTATTATTATTATATTATATTATTATTATTATGAATATTTTAATATATAATATGATTTTTATATACAATGTGTACTTATGTTTTTTTTTTCCTGTGTTCTTGTTTGGTTGTTTGAAACTTTGTGTTTGGTTAATCAGTTGTTATTTTTCGAGGTACTTGATTACTGATTCTCCGTTGAGAGGATTGAATAATATGGTAATACTGAAACACAAAATCAAACACGCCACGCAACCGACTATCCTATATTAATCACTTATATATATATATATATATATATATATATATATATATATATATATATATACATATATAATGTTTTATTATTACAATTATTATATTTATTATTGTCCTTTTACGATGTATTCTTATTATCAATGCACTATATAGACTGTCCCATAACTATTCTGTCACAAAATTTTAGACCAATGCATAAAGTCAGAAATCTTGTTTAATGAAAACTATCGGACATTATTTTTTGCAATTTATTAATCCATAATTTCTTTATACTTGTGTTTTCTCTGATATTTTGCAGTTAACAGTAATAGAAAAGTAGTTCTGGGACAGTCTGTGTACATTTATGTGACCAGTCGTTTACGAAAGAGGGAGAAATAATTATACAATGAAACTTTATCCGATTACTTATCATAATGCATATTTTTTATCTGATATATTTTTTCGAATTATATTTTATGTTTATAGCATATATAGATATATATATATATAATATTGCGATATATTGCATCGTTTTTTAATAATATTCGCCGTCTCACCGAAACAATGATGCCGGATGTCGTTTCACACACATTATCGATATATCCATCTATTGCTCTATCATCAAAACGTTTATTTTTATACGATACACAAATTACACGCGCTTCATTCATTGTAACGACGAACCGCATAGACTGCATTCTATTTCGATATTTGAATGCGAGTTGGTGATTCGCGACTATTTGAACGACGAACAAAATGAAAAAGATTGCCATTTAATATATAACTGTAAGAAGATTCTTATACACATACACACACAAACCAGTACCAAAAATATTTTATTAAAAAGGAGGATACATATGAGTCTCTAGAGAGGAACGACGCATGCACTTGCATATATCTATTTACTGGAAACAGATTTAATAAAATGTTACGTGATTTTTATACATTAATATTTAATTTCTCATTGTTTTTCTGCGTCTCGCGTTATCCACTCTTTTGTTCTACCCTCCTCCTTGTCGCTCTTCGGTCCTCACTATTTTATAGATTTATATATTTCTGTATCTAATTATTTTTATATATTTATATTTACTTTATGATGTATATTCGTATATTAACTTGTCTAAAAGAAAAATGTGATTTCGAAGTATACCATAAACTTCTCGACGTTGACTGGTTACTTGGGCGTGCATGATTGTATGGAAATGTTATGAATGCGGGCTTTGGGGATGGAAATAACCCTGGTTCCATGTTTCGTGATCCCGCTACTGACGGTCGCGTGTCGAACCGCGACCGACCGCCGCGGCGGCATACAGTACGCAGGAGCGTGCCGTGAAAATCTGTCTCGTCGGCCCCTTGGGCGTCTCGGCCGCACAAGGGGCTGTTGCCCGTTGGGATGGCAACGTCGCATTGCAGCGTTGGGGTTGCGGTCGATGCCGTTCTGATGATGGTGGCCGAGGTTACCGCTTCACGGCCCTACGCTCTCTCTCTCTCTCTTTCCTATTCCATGGATATCGAGATTATTATTAAAAGTGCTTTTTCAATTCATCTTCTTCATTATTCCTTCAGTCTTTTTGTTTTCCTGATTTTTCGTGGCTCGCTTTTGCCAATTATATGTGTGAGAATGTGTTCTCTTCTTCCTCCATTTCTTCAATTTCTTTCTCAAAGTTTCACGATGACTAGTCGAAAATAATATTTCGGGGATTGTATTTTTAATCGAAAAGAATCGACAAATTTTTGAGCAAGTTTATGCTATTGATAACGTGGTAGCGTGCAGCTTACATGCATTTATATCATCGCGAATCGTATTACGCTGCATCAGCCGGCGCGCTTCCTCTTTCTATCTTTGCCGTTTCAACCCCCACAACTTGGCGCGCTCTCTCGTCAGCCTCTATTGCTCCGCAGTAGATCGATAGCGAAGAACGGTGCTCTCTCTCTCTCTCTCTCTCTCTCTCTCTCTCTCTCGCACGCTGATGTATAGGCCGGCATACATCGCGTCGTTGGAAAATCGCGTCGAGTGAAACGCTCTATCGTAAAGGATTGAAAGAGCGTGAGGGTGAGACGACAGAAAGAAGGAAGATGAGAGACAGAGAGAGGGAGAGGGAAAACGCCTCGAGGCCGATTTCAGACCCGTAGCTTGTTCAGGTCTGTGCCCACGTTCCTTCACATTGATTTCCATCGAAATTGAAAAATCGTTTAACTATTACGCGGAACTACGGCTCATCTTAATATATAGATCTTGAGGCAGATGCACATTATCAATATAGTATCGCAGAAATTGCGCGAAATCTCTAGTCCTTTTGTTATTCGTACTCGATGCATCCGATTATTAATTCGCATTTTATTAAAATCGAATCTCGAGGTCCATTTGAATATCGAAGGAGAGCCTTCGTGTATCTCGAGCAAATTTAACTTGCCAACCGAATCGATACCTGTGTTTCTCGTCCGCGAAACAGTGCTCTCGCTTGACATTTCCCTAATTACGACAGTTTCGTCCCCGAACAATTAGAGTTGCGCCGAGGAGAAAGCTTGTCTTCGATTCCGCGGAGACGGGACGCGATATTCGAGAACAACTTTGAATATTCCATGATGCTCTTGTGAGGGATCTTTGTCGATCGATATCCTTACTTTTCTTTTGAAAGTTTTTTGGGATGGAAAAAGGATGAATAAAGCATTTTGACAACAGTGGCTTAGGGACTTATGGGGCGAAAAGAAAATCCAGTGTTCCGCTGGATAAAGCTAGAAAATGAATAACACGAAACTTTTGCTTTCTTCCGAGCATATCTCGTGCGTAAAATTTTCGAAGTGTTTCACGCATCTGTCAATTTTTTTTTTTTATTTGATGGTGCTTTCACACCGTTCTTCTGTCTCTTTCCATTTTCTTATTTTAGTCTATTTCTCTCTCTCTCTCTCTCTCTCTCTCTCTCTCTCTGTCTGCACTGCGTCGCCCCTCCGACACTCTTTCTCTCTCCTTTCTCGGTCGATAGCTCGTAGGGGTCGCGGAGACGCGGCGACGCCCTGCCCGTCCATCCCCTTACGACTTGCCATCAGGGGGTCTCAACCTTGATCAAAATATTTTGTGATCTCATTGCCGGAGAGAGACAGCCGTAACGGTCGCACGACGGTTGCAGCTGGCTCGGCACCGCCGCTATTCGCTTATATTATTGATTATCTCGACGACTCATACGGAATAAACACGCGACGACACCGCTCTGCTGATCTTGATGCTTTCGAACCCGCTATTATTTTATCAACATAAAAGGCGGATATTGTGCAATGCCGGATACTTTTATCGCTTCCGGTTTCTTCGGTTTCCTTCTCCGACTTAATTTTACGATCGTCGCATTTCTTACAATAAGTCTTTGTATGTCGATGAATACGTTTTAAACGGCAATATTATGTGAACATGAATCTATATTGTGAATATAAACAGCCAGTTGATTGTTTTCTTGTTTTTTTTTATTTTCATGACGTACGGGAGTTAGTTGGATAGACTTTGATAGTTTTTTAGACAAGTTGTCGATATTTCTTATTCTATATTTGCATGAATTTTAAATCCCTTTTTACTTTGACACAAGACTAATAGATTGCGTAGACGGCTGGGAATACTATAATGTATTTCGAATGCATTTTAAGGGTGAGGCGTGTCGTATGTATACGACGTTCGATAATAGATATTTGTCGCCAGTGATTCTCAGTTGTTATGTGTGTGATATGATAGGAAGTAACGTATTTGCAAGCGTATCATAATAATGCGATTATCAATAATGATATGTACAAACGTTTTTATGCCATGCTCATCGTATTGCAATACATATTGCGTCTCAATCAATCTGTATTTTCTATAATTAAGACTGTTATAAAACGAAAAATGAAATGGATATTCTATACTAATTAGAAAGTTAATTTATTATGTAATAAGAAAAAGACTTTTGTTAAATTAATCGAGTTTAGAAGTAGCAATTGCGTCACTATACTGATTTATTTTGCACGAGAGAAGGACATTGTGGAAAGCGATAGATGGAATAGAGGCTTCCCTCGTTTAGTTGTAAATGGACGATATATACATATATTTACGAACATTATTACATAAAATATATCTTAGTTTTCCCGAATACACAATTCATTTCATTCGTGTAGAACAATCGCGCGTGATTTTAGAGCCAAAAAAAAATAAAAGATAAAAGACGAATAGAAAAAATGGCAGTGCGGCCAGAAATATCTGAAAGGTGCGAAAAAATTAGGACTATAAGGACGATTATATATACATATATATATATATAAATTATAATATATATAATTTATATATATACACACATATGATGTATGTGCATTCTAAGGCGCGTATTGTATAGATATTTATATATTATATAATATATATATGATACACATATTATATATATTATTATAGCATATAGAGCTATAACCTCTCTGGTAAGAATGGGGGTTTTTTCTATTTTATTATGATAACAATTCTTAGGTGGGGTAGAGCATTTTATCTATATGACACGTTTCGATGAGAAGACGAAAAATGAAAATTTATTCCTTATATATCTATGCATATTATAACTGTATCTGTCGACTATAAAAATGTACATGCATACATACATATATACATACTCGTACACATGCGTATACACATGGTATATATATATATATATATATATATATATATATATATATATAATTAAATATGCATATATATAAATATATATATATATATATATATATATATTCACGCATAAAACTAGACATTGAAGAAATGTCACGTAAAGTCTTAAGGAGTGCGATCGCGGTTTTGCAAACTGCGATTGCATCACGCGATAATTCAAAATAATATATATGAATAAGAGTACAGGGGTGTGTACGAGTATTGATAAAAATATTTAGCAAAGGAGAGAGAGAAGAAGAAAGAAACGGAGAGAAATGTATAGAGAAAAAATAGCCGCATAACGGCTAGCACACGCGGAAGCACAAAAATAGGAAAAACGATATTATTAAACCAAACAAAAATCGGAGAGAGAATGAAAGAGAAAGATGAAACACTTGGATGAATAATAATAAAGAATAATTAATTTTGTACTTTTTCGTGCGCGTTGCGAAATGCTCAAACAAAAAAAAAAAAAAAGAAGAGATATCTTATCTAACGTAATTAAAATAAAACTGGTGCGCATATGGCTGATATATATTTGGATGCACGATTCGTGTTGGGGCTCAATGAAGAACACGATTTTCGGCGTTAAGACGTCTCGATAAATAAAGATGAACGATAATGCTGCTGAGTGATGAAATTGCGATTATGCGCCATGATTAGCGTTCAATCATTTCGAAAACGGCCGGCGTGCCACGAATTCGACAAGACTTTCTACAATCTTGGGAGAGATATCGCTTGAGTTACAATTGTGAAGTATCCGATACGTACAATTAATTGCAATAAGCTCGTGAGAAGCAGCTCAAGATGGGAATCTGAACAATAGCACAAATAGAAAGAAAGAGAGATAAGAATGGATTTTTATTTTACTCAATATTACAGAGATACGTTTTATGAATGCGATAACGCACAAAATAGTACATATATTTGAGACAAAATGTTGGAAATTGTTCGAGAATTTTTTTTTAACGATAGTTTCTGGAGCACGCCGACCATTGTCTCGCTCTTACGCCGAAGATCGAGAATACGAACGGAGCGGAGATCGCTGGAGGACGAGAGAGAATATAAAAAGAAAGAAAAAAAATATGAATTGTGCGACGAATGAGAGGACGGTGGAGGAGAAACTGGAAAAGAAAAAAAAATTTATTGATACAAAATATTAATACCTAAATGCCCGGTTTATTTTTATATTTATTTTTCGATCTATGAAACGTTATAAAAGTTTAAAATGATATTTAAATCTAAATATATATATATGACGATAAATATTATATACTTATGCGCTCTGTGTATGATACATAAAAATAATATATATATATATATATATATTGTAATAATGGATGATTATATATAATTATTGTATCGATGAGATCGGCGTATCGTATTTGCAGGTTGTATTACGATGCTATTACAGATTGATATTATTATCCACGCCTCGGCTCCTTCCCCACAACCATGTCATGTAAAACTTAAGACTCTCCACAAGCCCACCGCGATTTAATTACCTCCCTTCCCCCTTCCGATCCCCTTAAGACTCCAAATACGAATTATACAAACATCGATTCGCTCGTATATAACATCCTTAACGTATATAAGCTCTCTGTACTCTAGTTAAATAAATCCTAGTTTTGGCGTAAAAAAATACAGGTACCATAAACATCGTATATATACATATATATTTATATCAATGTAGTATGTTAGCCTTTAACGGCGACAAGTAAGACGGGACACCATAGATTTTTAATTAATACGATACTATTGCGGGACGTCTTTCTCTAATATGGTCGACTGGCATCGTAGCATTGACAAAATTTTTTGAGAAAATACTATAAAAGATATGATTAGTATCGATGAACCTGATAACATTTCAGGAACGACAACACACATTGTAAACAAGCCGATCATCCAAACATGAGAGAGCATAATCACCGTCTTTGTACGGACTGGGAGAAGATATCCGAGTACAAACAAATGCGCAATAAATATCCTCCCAAACGATCGAATTGAATTTTTCGTATCTCATTTGACGTTTTCGTCGACATCTTAAAGGAATAAGAAAGGATGAAAATATAAACGTAAAGAGAGGGAGAGAGAGAGAGAGAGAGAGAGAGAGATATGCTACGATAACTATACGGCTACGACGGTCGACTTCGGCGTCCTTCAAACGCACCATTAAGCGATAACTAAAGAAATATACGCGATGGAAGAAAAAGAAATCACATACTGCCCAATGCTCCTATAGCCTAGTTACTTAAATGCGGCTGAACGCGTGTGAGAATGTTAAATTGGCAAGAATCGAATGCGACACACAATAGTCACACGCAGAGGCGAGAGCCTCGTATAGAGGAAGAAAAAAAAGGATGTAACTATAAATCTATTATATTTCATAGTCGACTATAGAGCCACTGGAAGATATCTCATTGTCGATCGTGTTGTGTATACTGTCTTCATCGCAATGTGTATGTATGTGTGCATGTATATGTATGTGTGTGTATGTGCAGGTGGGTGTAAGATGAGAAAAAAGGGAGAGAGTGACGCGAAAATAAAGAGCAGGAATAAGATAATCGCGAGGTAAAATAATAAGAATCGACATTCCAACTTCATAAATCTTGATCATCTTTTAGTCACTCATTCATTTCGCGTTTGAGATTGCCTAAAATAATAATGGCTAAAAACGCAGTGGAATATTTTATGCAGATAAATTATATATATTCATACATACATACACACATATACTATATATTATATATTATACATATGCAAGATGCGTGTCCCAGGCTTCTCGCTTTTTTTTCTTTTGAGAATCCTTTGACAAATTTGAAATTGAATTTTTTTCGACAATTACACTGAACATTATTTTTTCACAAATTATTTTAATAATATTCTATTATTTTTTTTCAATTTGTTCATTCTTAAGAAAAAATAAAATAAAATTTATCTAAAATTAAGCAGAAATATAAATTTTATTGTTTTTCCATATTTTGAACGTTTAATTCGTGAAAAAAAAACTCAGATTTATATGAAAATCATAGTATTCTCTGATATTTTTATTAAATGAAAATTTATTTCAAGTTGCTCAAAGTATTCAGAACGAAAACAAGTGGTAGAAACCGGAGCATCTTGTATACATATTTAACGTTATCCTGTACATATATATTTATTTATACGCATATAAATATATAAATATATATATATATAAAATAACATACTTTACGATACTGCATAGCTTTCTGACTGATTACCCGTAATGTAAGAAAACGAAAAAAAGACCGCAGGAGAGATACAACACAAACAGAAAGTAGGTACACTATTAGTCTGCATACACAGTGCGACAACACTTCGTAAATATATTTGACGGTGCAATCACCGTTTCCGCGCCGCGTTGTGTCGAACCAAATAACATTGCGTGTATACCCGGCCCCTTCCCGTTCATCTCGCGGTCACCGGGATTTGCGAAATTTCGCGCCGCAGAATCCCAAGATCCTTCCAGGTCGCGTATAACTGTATAACGTAACATCGATCCGCGAAGGCACGCCATCGGCAGTAAGGAAGCGCGTCCTATAAAAGCAGAATAACTTAAATACAGTTTTGCGTGTGCTCTCTCAAAGAGAAAAAAAAAAAAAAAGAAAAGAAATGAAAGAAAAGAAAAGCTCTGTTCTCACACTAGCGGGACAATTCGTTGGCATCGTTCGAATCATTTGACGCGTCCGGACCAATGTCGAAGAAGTATTATTTAACGATAGGTTTTCAATAGCCAAAGTGCGCTGAAATAATGATATATATATTTTTGTAAAGACACTATAGAATACAACGTCAGACGATATAAGGATAAATAATAATAATTCAGTGTTAATGGTGATTCGTTCAGTGATTTGTTGGGAGAATGAAACGCGGAAGGAAAATGCAAAAGGGGCAGGGAAAGAAAAAGGGATGAGAGGCGAGGAGAGACTGAAAGGCGAAAGGGATGAAGTTACATTTGCAGCATTGATCCTCAAATACCGAGTAGACGGACGGAAAATCATGATTGCCGATAGCCAGTCGGCGCGTGGATTCGGAGCGGATCCAATTAAGGTATCGATGATTTAATGAATGCCTGAGGGCACCGTTATTGACGTATGCGTTGCACGTGTTAACGGTAGCGGGCGGGAATTTTCGCGAAACGTCTCGCGGCGAAAGTATTTGCGAAATTTTCGGCATCACGACGATTCGATCATCGTTTGTCATTGTTGCAATGTGGACGATGGCAAAATCGACGTTTCGGTCAATACATCTTATCTATCTCGCCGCGCCGCAGATATTCCCAGTGCTAGAGTTTCGACGCGCGCGCAAGTGGATGTGGTGCACAATCTCTCGAGGATTTTATCACGAGAACACCACTCCACTTGCGTTTCCGCGTACTCTGCACAATGAGTGATTAAGGCCTAAAAAAAAAAAAAAGATTGAAAGAGAAAGAAAGGGAGAGAGAGAGAGACACAATGCGTGCGTGCACACTCACGCGACCCACTACTCACGTACATCGAGCACATGCATTCAACACATATGTATTACACACAGACATATACACACGGAGTTACTACATACATACATTTATATTAGCATACAGAAATATAGCTATAACACGTATGGCAAAAATAAATAAATATATATATAATATAAACAAATATATACTATAATAATATTTAATACACTAATAATCTATATAATTTTTACGTATGTTATGTGATGTCATTGTCTACTAGTTATTATCTAACGATATCTTCCCCGTGTGAATATCCCTCAATGTCCCAGACGTCCGTAATCATTACTTCCCCGATTCTCCCAATTACCCGTCCTGAAGATACCCCGTCATAATCTGTACTATGTTTTCTCTCGGCTCTCCTAGATAAAGCCGGTGCGTCTTCAATACGGAATTACAAAGCAATAAAGTAAATGAAGCTATTTAAGAGGTACGCGAGGCGTGTGAATGAGAAGGACAAAAAGAAGAAAATTGATCCCTTTTATGAGAGTGAGTGATACGTACGTAATTATCGCTCGCTCGATGGCGATAGCGCGTGGAATTTCTCGTATCTTCTTCTTTCTCGCTATCCCTTCACATCCTTTTTTCTTTCTCTTACTCTCTCCCTTTTCCTCGCATCAGCGAAAAATTTAATCTCTTTTATCGAGCGTTTCTCCTATTTTCTGCATTCGTCGCTTCTTCCTTTTTTACGCTTTTTGTAGGCAACAATGATCAATGTAACAGATTGAGAGTCTTTAAATATTCTTTTTTAATTCTCATTCTTTGAATTGTTAAAAATTTCACGCAATAAATTCATTGTCTTAATCATCAATTTTTCGAAACATTATAAATATTGTGCGTTTGATTTCCCTCTCTGCACATAGTGCGGAGAAGGATTATTTAAAATCCTCTCACAGAGATCAAAGTTCAACCGTGATTCTGAATCAGATAAGGATATCAAATCGCTTTTGCTACCGTGTTCATTTGCTGCGTTTATATAAATTCAATTTTAATACCTACTTTAATACTTTTCTTCTGGAGACATTTCATTTCTTCAAACGTTTTGGTGATAAAAAGTCAAACGCAGCGCTTATGATACGAAAAAGTCGCATCTGAAAGAGAGAGAGGGGGAGAGAGAGAGAGAGACGGAAAAATAGATTGCCCATTATTTGGCGAAATCCATTTTTTACACAACATCGTTTCAAGCTTCCTCCTTTGCATGTATAATGCGATATATAGACTGGAGTAAAAACTATGATATATCGTTGCAATATTTTTATAATTTGTCGGAAATTGTATATTAAAGAGAATATGTAACGTATATATGTATATTATATATATATTACATACATATATATTTATGAGATATGCCATAGGGCGAACATGGCAATGGATATTTTGTAAAATTTCTTAGTGGTCGAGAGATTTGCAAGAGATTTAAGAGTCTTTAATAGAGGTACTTCAGAATTAAAGAATTGCATAAAGTTGCATATCCTGCCTGTAATAACATATGTGTGTTATAATTTGAACAATTGTGTCATATATCGATGATATATTTATATATTGCTTTATGTATATGTAGGATATATACATACATATATATATATATATATATATATATATATATATATATTGAAAAGAAAATATATATTATCTTCTACAATACGGTGTGTGAAATTATTTTCTTTTTGTTTATTACGCTGATTAATCGACGCAATCTATTTCTCTCAATCGATTGCCATAAATTCATACTTTTTCGTTTGATTTATGTATATTTTATATATCAATTAAATCAATTTGAACTTTATAATGGTATAATACTTTACAACTTTTTCATTGGCATATTCATTTTAATATCATTTCGCAGCGTTTGTTTTATCATTATTCGTTTTCGGTCTTTCATGTATTGTCCAATCCTTATATATCAGCATACGCATATTATACGGAAATCTCATTGAAAGATCTTTTCCAAGTGTTTGAGTCAATTTTCCTAATGCGTGAAATGCGAGATCGGGAAGAGAGCGAGAAACTCTAGTACGTAAAAAAAAAAAAAATTAAGAGAAAGAATATTGCGAAATACCGAACGACGACACGCGCAATTAAAAAATATTATATACGTATATTTCTCTAAAGATTAATAATAGAATGTTAACGCAAAAGACTATCTACGTAATGTGAGTACGGACAAAAGGAGGAAGGGAAATGATATAAGAGAGAGAGACTTTATGAAATTAATGATATTTAAAAGAAAAAAGAAAAGAAAAAAAGAGGAACAGATTATATATCTAGTTTTCGATGATATTTCTTAGCGGGTCCGCGATAAGACGAGAGCGAGTTCTCGCAAGTTATGAGAGAGATCTGAGAATGGAGTATCGATGCGCATTTTGAAAATATACACACGCGAAATGCGACGCACGTCGTGGAAAATCCGATTTCTCGGCGTCGCGACGACAGCGGAAATAACTCGGCGAGCGCGACGACAGATAGAACTAGAGCAGAGTAGAGGAAGCGAGAGAGAGAGAGAATGCGCGAAAATCAATGAGAAAGTTGTATGGAGAAATCACTCTCGTGAGGTCCCGCGCCGACCCTCCCCCCAATTTGTTCGTTCCACCCCGTTAAATATATACATATACATATTATATACGCGACTCTAGAAATATGTTATATATACACGATAATCTAATATATACATATATATATATTTTTTTGAATTGAGTGTCAGTTCCTGAACGGCCGAAGATCGAGATCTCCGCTGGCCTAGTAGGTAGATCTTAGTCGACGAATTCCCTTTTCGGTTTCCCCGCCTTCCATCCTCGCGTTATAATCGCCCCCGTATATTTCAATTCGTCATTCATTCGTTAATCACTTTAATCGGGACACTATCACTTAAGAGCATATTAATCGAATCCCTGGTATCGGTTGGGATATTCTCGACACGCGCGCCGGACATTCCATAAGCGGAAGGGCTCATCTAAAATCGGCAAATTTTGAGTATACAATTTCAAGTATTACCTTTTGGTACGATAAACTCGCCGAAACGTGCGTGCGACTCGTCGTGATCCTCGGATTGCGTTGACGAAACGGAGTTTAAGAGATACAAACTTTGGAAAAAGAATTGTCTATAAACTATTGCTCAGACCTATATCGATTAATTCGAGCTTGAGCACCGCCGAGCGCCAACTCTCCCGATTAGCCGAGGGTGCTCAATCGCGAGTTTTCACTTCCTTTTTATATCAGATTCATTCTCTTTCGGTTTCTCCCGGCTCTTTCAATCAGGAATTCAAGGGAAGAGCGAAGGAGTTTAAAGGATAATGAAAAGCGCGCTGAATAAGAATTGGCGATGATCGAAAGAAAGAAAGATACAGGAAGAGATGAAAGAGCCGCGTGGGAGAATCGAGAAAAAGATTGGAGAAGAATAAACATCACAGAAAAATCGGTGCCAAACTCTTTTTAATGTTAACGAGAGGCAACTGAAAAAAAAAAATGTATCCTAAATCACGCAACGCGCGATTTGTCATGCTCAAAAACGAGGGAAGAAAGACCGAAGACGCACACGCTCAGGATGTTAATCGTACGTGTGAGAGAAATGGATTTATAAGTTAAAAAAAAAAAAAAAAAAAAAAAAAAAAAAAAAAAAAAAAAAAAAAAAAAAAAAAAAAAATACACAAGTGTATTCGATGTGTGTGCATAAATGATAATTATAAATATCCCAATAAGCTAATATATTAATCTCTATGTAGAGGGATAAGTGTGGAGAGAGAGAAAGAGAGAGAGAGAGAGAGAGAACGTGCGTAAAGTCTGCTGTTTTCGCACTGCATGGGAAGGAACGAAGGATATCGTTTTGCCGACAAATATCTTTGCGCCATATGTGTGTAATAAAGAGCTTGGAGAAAAAAGAGAGCGCTTCCCCGGCTTTTAGCGAAGGCACGCAGCCAAAATGTAGACTGATAATCATTCTCACGAACTAAATTGATGTTCGTGTTTTAAGGGCAACGAGATTAAATTACTAAAAAAAAAAAAAGGAGAAAATGTCACCGATGACTGGATATTTTTATCAAATTTTGATATCGTAATAAGAGAGTGAGAGAGAGAGAGAGAAAGAGAGAGAGAAATATGAACACGTCACGAGAGAAGAACATGGTTCTTCCAAATTCTATCCCTTCTCGAATGATTGCATCTAATTCATTCACTCAAACGATCCTCCTCGATCCTTATTAACGCGAATGCTTCTCATCTCTGATACTCAATAATTAGGAAGAATGCTGTATCGTGAATTCAGCAATATCCTCTCTCCGCCCTCGCATTCTCTATCCTCATCTTGGAAAATCCTCGATATTTGCGTATCGATGTTTTATCGCGCATTTGTATCGTAGCGTGCGAATATTTTCGACGAGATCGCTCGTATATATCGCTCTCAGCGATAATCTGTTTCTCTCAGTTCTGCGATCGACTGATATACATACTTCGGCGCGTGCGGCTAATCGTACGAATCGCGGCGAACGGACGTACCCTCGGTACCGAGTTAGTATCTGGACTGCGTTATGATCGCATTTAACGCGAAAATCGATTCGCTTCGCGAATTTCTACGAGCGTGTTTATTACCGTGCAATAAAATCTTTGACTTAGAGAGAGAAACGAGACTACTGTCGGTACAAGAAAACAAGTCCAAATGCAAATATACAGTATTATAAAAAAGGAAAAAAAAAAAAATAACTAAATCTCTTTCGTACAAAATGTTGAAAAATCTCATAAAATTAATAATAGATATATAAAACAAATGCCTGTCTTTATAGCCATTTTATAAATGTTGTATATAAATAATACGTTGTATAAAATTTATAAAGAGTCTAAAAGAGCGCGTAAAAGGAGGATTCCTTTTAATTTCGAGACTATCTCGTACGTCTCGTTTCCCTCTTCAAATCAATTTGATCCTGTAAAATTTGACAGACTTGACGTCCTGCTAAAATGTTTTTGGAGAAAAAAAGAGAAAGCCGAGAAGAGAGAAAAATTTTCTCTCTTCTCGGGGATGCTCGAATATGAGAATCCCTTATTATATACATTTGGTTCCGTTCGGGTACGTTCCGTTCCTTTTTCTTTTTTTTTTTTTTTTTTTAAATCAATCTTAAGCGCTCATCCGAATTTCTCATCCCGAAGTGTATCGATGTACCGGCGACGCGACTGCGACTGCGATTGCGACGGCTGCGGAGCGATGATGATAATATTGACTATCCGATGGGCACGTGCCGTGACCTTTGAACGCCGCCGACACGTGGCAGCCAACGAGCAGCCAACGATGCACGTCTCGTCCAGATGCGAGTGCACTTTACCGCGAGTCCTTCAATGCATCTATCCTGTCGAGTACGAGCGCGCATTGCGCGGGTCAGGATTTCGTCAGCGTCGTCGTTGTTGTGTCGTCGTCATTGTCAATAATGCATATGCGTAACGAGCGTTAGCGGATCGTCGAATCGAGAGGAGAGATTGCCTACGTCGAATATACGTGTTCGTCCGGACGTTCAACCCGATCGCTCTGCTCTCGGATATCCATCGTGACTCGTGTTCGGTTTGAATAAAAAAAAAAATGCTCAAAAATATTTTCTTTTTGTGACGATGATCTTTCATCGCGTTCGACGAATAAGATAGCCGTTGAATAAAATGAATGTATTCTCTCATGACGCGTATCTTCGACTATCAGCCGAACATCTCCTCTCGGTCCGGATCGCATTCTCGTATTCCTTCGGTGTTTTATATATCTGTCTGTTTGTTCGTCTGCCTGTCTGTCTGTCTGTTTGTCTGTAAAGCTGTTAAAGACTGTACCGCAAATGTGTTTTAGGCGGTTAAACGTGTTTTCTTAGTAAGGGCTATAAGAGTTTCGTCCTCGAACATAAACGTGCGTCTCCGCACACAAGTATCTCGCCGCTCGAGGGAAGGGAGGAGAATGGACACGGTGAACTGAACAAGAATCGGGCCGGTTTTCACATCGCGAGTTTATATTCACGAGAAATCTATTTTTGCAATATTATCACCATTGTATAAGACATCTCGACTGGAGGGAGCAATCCGTGATCCACTCACGCGAGCGTACGCGCCGCACGATTTTTTTTTATCATGACCTCGAGCGGTTCAAACGTGTGTGTGAGTTTGCGACAGGCCTAGATTAGTGTCTTTCTTGAATCGCGATTGAGAGCCGGAAGTAGAGAACCGATAGGAAAATTTACACCGCGATGAATGCAAGTTGGAATTGGCAGTAAGAGAGCGGTTTTATTTTCTAGCACGCATTCTTAGCAAAACGTTTAGATCTTCATCTTTTGTAAAATGAGAGAGAGAGAGAAAAAAGATTTGTGCCAATCATTGCGCGATAAGTACGCGATGACGGCCGTTTCTTTCTCGGCGTTCAAGGAAAAAAGGAAAAGAAAGAAGGAAGCAAATCGCTCAAACGCGATAGGAAATGCGCGAAAGATCCGACGCCGCGGATTTTCTTAATCCGGGCCTGTCCGCAGAGAATGACGTGCTGCGCGAATCGTGCGAGTGTAGGGGCAGGTCAGGACCGGTAAAAGCGTCAGTGCCCTTCTATCGATCACTTCCGCGGGAGTCCTCTCGTACTCGTTAGAGGCGACCATCCCCCTCTTCCGTCAAAGGGTGGTTGGTGGTGGTCTCCCTCTACGCCTATAGAAAAGGATGATCAAAGCCGGGATTATGCGCCGAGAAAAAGTACGCTTGAATTAATCTGAATAATTATCTCGCGTTATATCGACGCGTCATCGTCGGCCGCGTCGAGCCGATTTGAAACGCTTACCTTTCTCGACTTTCGATTCCGCCAGCCAGGCGCATAGGAAACACGTCATCGTGCATGCTATGCGCGTTTGCTTCTTTTTTTCGCTTCCCCGCTTACTCGAGATTACATCCCTGCCTCGTAACTCGCGCTATTCGCATCGGATTTGCATCGGCATCGCATTCTCGAGAGACGATACGTCGAGTCAAACGTGTTCCAGGAGACGGTTAGTCGTTGGACCGTATACCGTCGCTAAAGAAAAATTGTTATTTAAGCAAAAGTACGTGTGCGTGATTGTACGTATGCATGTAAAAGAGAGAGAGAGAGAGAGAAATAGAGATATGTATATGATACCGAATGGGCAGCAGGGATGCGCGATGAGCTTAAGCATAATACGTACGCAAAATATTCGGCACTCGATATGTGTATTGTGTGCATCCTAACGAACATCAGATATGCTATACATATGCGAATGATAAGGGAGAGAAAGGAAGAGAGAAAGGGAAATAACGCGGTTAATCCCAATCTATCAGGGTTTCACATATATATATTTAATGATATGAAAGAGGATAAATTAAATAAAAATGGATGAATTATACATATATATATATATATATATATATATATATATATATATATATATAAATATATGAAATATATATATATATAAAAATAAATATGAAAATATATATATACATACATACACTTACACCTATATATGTATATATATTATATATAAAATACATTATATTAATAAATAATATCACATTTAACGTGTTTGTCTTTCATTATTGATCTTCTACATCTTTCCCCAAGAGAAGTCTGCCTTTTACGTTTAAGTATCTTATGTATATATTAAGTATCTTTTATATATATTAAATATTTCTTGTTATGACATTTATCTAATGCAACATTTTAATTTTTTAGACAATTTTATTTTTATCTTATGAAAATTAGTGTTTAGAAATGTGCTTGTTTTGATCCAAGTATTACTATGAGAATGTTGATTCAGTAAAATCAGACAGTTACATTTCACGAAGTGCTAAAAGCACGCGATTCTACGAGCGACTCGCGGTGGAGAATCACTGACAGGGGTGCAACAAACTCAGTTGACAAGGGGTCGAAGCACTCGATACGCCGGTTCATTTCCCAGCTGGGTTGAGAATCGCTGGCCCGGCTTGCTCGGTGCAACAAACGACGGCCAGACAGCGGGGGTTGCGGAACGATTTGGGGTGATGGAGAGAGAGAGAGGAAGGGAGGAAGGACGGGACGATTGAAGGAACTGTGGGGGTAGCTTTCGAGAGGGAGACGGATCTGCGTTTCGTTCTCTCCGCCGCGCCGTCTCTCTCTCCGTCTGCGCGCGTTCGTACCCCCCGACTTTTTCCTTCCTTCTGCATCTTTCCGTCTCTCCCTCTCCCGGTGTGCGGTTGTGTATGCGTTCCCGTCGGCGCGAATCTCTGTCTGGTCTGGCAGCAGAGGTTTCGTCGTCATGACGACGAACCCAGGAAACCCAGCCGTTCTCTCACACCCCCTTTGGCTCTCTCGCAATTCTCTTTCCATTCGCTCTTCTCTCCCTCCCTCTCTCTCTCTCTCTCTCTCTCTCTTTTTCTCTTACACATATCCATGTACATATATTTAATTCTATCCTCGTTCATCTGCACATTGGCGATTCTTTCTCTTACCCTTTTGCAGAAACATTCTTTCTCGCTTTTCATTTTTTCTCTTTCTCTCCTTTCTCTCTCTCTCTCTCTATCTCTTAATTCTGCAACCACGCCAATTCCCGCCTGCGGCTTCTACGCGCCCCACACATCTACCGCATGCACGCCGCGTATATGTATGCGCGACTCTGCAGACTCTGCCGCCCGGTTCATCCACCTCTTCGGTTCTGTCCCTGGCACTGCACACTGCCGTGCCCCGTCTACAAGGGTGGAGGTCCCGGTTTTACGCTAAGCGCGATCCCCATGCCGGCCGGAGAATTCCGGAAACGAGGAAGAGAGAACTCGACTCGACAATTTTGAGAAAATCGAGGACACAAAGCAGGGAAATGAAGATGTGCCATCTTGCGAAAAAAGTTTATTCCCTCGTGTAATCTACCGATTAATTCCACTTGTCCCTTAAAGAATCTACGTCGATCGATCGCAGCTTGTACGTGCACTCGTGCAAGCAATACACGTCGAGTAAGAGGACCCTTGAAGCGCGCAAATTTTCGTACAACACCCTTGTTTCATTTCCCTTCTTTTCTTTCCTTCTCTCTATTACAGAAAAAAAAAACGAGGAAAATATGACCTATACCATAATCCAGATTTGATTGTTTCTGGGATTAGTAGAGATCATTTTGTCCAAGGCATCATTCAAATTCAACAATCTATTTATGTACAGATTTTCTTGAAGGCGATGACGCCGCCATTTTCGATTTTGTCTTGTTTATCTCGAAAAACTTTGGCTTATAACTGTCTTTCTCTTCTTCCGCCTCTTTCTCTCATTCATTCGGCGACGATTCATTCGCCTACTACCTCTAGCATCCGTTTTAGCCCTCTCTATTTTTCGCGTCTCTTTCCCTCCGGCGCGGCACACGTTGAAAAGAGGGTGGCCGCTCCATTTTGCGGATCCGCACTGAGAACCGCAGTCGTTCCGGCGGGATATGGGGAAAGGGTGGCTGAGGTGCCTCGCTCTACGCCATGGGCCCTGCGGGGCTAAAATTGCTCAGGTACAGAGTTGATTACGCGAGAGTGGCAATTTTGATTCGTAAATGGGGAGAGGCCTTTTAAGGGACGCTCTCCGGAATAACGTGTTTTTTGCTATCTATATTCTGAAAATTCGATTAGATAATAATAGAGGCATTTTTATGTGAAATATATCTAATTAACATAAAATAAATCTAGATAATAAACATAAAGAATATAAAATATAAAATTGTATATATAGTAGAAATTTGAAATATTAAAATACGGACACCAAAGTTGACTTTAGATGATACATAATTGGCGAAATAAAATTTAGGACAGAGCTTTATTTTTAATTTTGTCGTCGTCAGAAAATATTTCTACGGGTGAAGATGTAAAATATAAACACATATGTGCAAAATACATATCAGAATGCGTACATACATTAGAATATGGCGCATCAAATTATAAATAGATTTTTATTTTGAATTTTCTCGAAATTGTAGATCTAAAGCAAGATTAAAATATCAAGAATTGAAGGCGGCGTACAATAATTTGAAACTATTTCGCAGAAACTGATTACATTCAATTGTAAATGAATAAAATAATAAATAAAGTTTTGATTATCTCCATCTGATCGTTACCATTTGCAGCGAATTCTTTCAGGGCCTTCTCTTACTTTGTATCAACTTGCAATATCGATTAGTGAATTACTAGTAATTTCTATGCGAACGACCGGACGATTTGCTCGTAAATATCACGGCCGTCCACGGAGAGGGAGCACCAACGAGATACGAAGAGAACGGATGGCGAGGGGTGGTAATAGAGAGCGTGGAGAGGCCGAGAGGAGAGAGAGGACGCGACGTCGTTTCGACCCTCTGCAGCGGGGCCTCGTGAATTATTTCGCCCATTCCCTCCTCCCTTTATTCCCTTCCTCTTCGACGTTGGCAGTTCAGGTGTATTTGGGATTAATTAACGCGTACACGCACACGCGGGATCTGATTGGCGAGAGACGGGCGCTGAAGGGAATGCTAATTGCAGATACGACTTTTTTAACGCGGACTTCCGTCCGGGATAATCGTCACTCTTCGCCTCGTTTTCATAATTAATTGCGTACACGCGACGAAATCTTTTCCCTCTTTTCTTTCGGTTGCCTTCGTTAAGGATTCGCCGCTGAGCTTAAGGGCTGGATCGGCATCTTCTTTTAAGGATGCTGAATACGCAGAAGTGCCTTTTACTTTTCGTAATATAAATATTAGTCATAAAATAGAAACTTCCACTTTAGTTTTGGTTGCCACGATTCGTTTCATTAAGAAGTTTAGGAGAAGATCGATAGTTACACGATTTATTCTAAATTCATTGAGAAAGGAAATTTTCTAGATTTTTATTTTCGACCTTTTAAACAAATTTCTCATAGTTTAGATCCGTAATATTTATCCCTGTCAGTATTATAATAATTTGCGTCATTTACTGATTGTTTTAATTATATGTTTGAATTTTTCTTTTTCGAAAATCTACGCTACTCGCAAATATCATGTAACACAAATAGTATACGATCGTCGTATGCGAGACGGAAATTCGCGGTGTAGAAGTCGTCGATATTATGCGTCGGAATGAGAGACAAAGGATAGAAAAAGACAAGAGAGAGAGAGAAACGAGGAAAGAAAAGAGATGTTGCTAGATGAAACAGGGTGCCATCATGGGTCTCGGTATCAGCATCCAGGCATTCGCTAGCATCCCTTGTACTTGCTTCCCCCGCATCCTGGGGATCGCCGCCCTTTTTCCGTAATATTATCCGCCGTCGACCGGCGACTTTTTTCCTTTCATCATCAGAGCTAAACTGATAGAAACTCTCGTAGCAACATTTTCTCTTTGCACACATTACATTATATATTTGATATTTAAAATATTTAATTATGAAACGATATTACACTATGCGCTACGTATATTATTACTTCTTTTCTTTTCATTTTCATTGTTCGCATTTGCGAATAGTTAAATTAATTAACAATGCCATGACTATTTGTGTATGCAAATTAAAGGCTGCATGTAAGAAATTGTGAGGAAGAGCGCGAGAGGGAAGGAGAATATACGCCGAGTTTCCTTCAAACACTGTCATTCTTCCAAGGTCTCTCACCGTTCGTGAAACACGTATCGGCACTACCCCTTATATATTTCTAACCCTCGGCCATCGCAACGCCCTTCTCGTTCTCGTCCAAGACTAGACTGTTAAATATTTCAGGCAGCAATGCCGGCTCCCAGATACAAATGTGCCGGTCGACAAGGACAGTGAAAATTAATAGATGTCGCATATAATACCGTGCGCTTAACCCCTTTGCGACAATGCGCTTGGGTAGAAAGATATATATATATATATATATATATATATATATATATATATATATATATATATATATATATATATAAGAGGACATAGCTGTAAGAAATAAATTATTAGAAGAAGGAAAAAAAATGGAAATATATTTTATACTTTAAGTAGACTTTTATAAATATGCGTATGCATATTTACATATACTGATATGCATATAATTATCTCTTTAACTAAGTTTTATTTTAACTGTTACTTTCTCTCTCTCTCTCTCTCTCTCAGACTTATTCAGAGAACTCGGAATGCTTTGCGCGTATGTATACATAAATCATTCACAATAATTTTTCTTTCTGTCTGAGATATATAAGCTTGTGGAGAGCGAGAAAATTCCGTGAAGGATTTCACTCGGCGCCTCTTTTATCCCGCAGCGACAGCAAAGGCGCCGAAGAAAATAACATAGGTCGGCCAGCCGAGCAAGCGAGCGCACCATCGAGGGTTGTGGGGTGTCTCTTGTGCAGCGCGCGCGGTAGGGATAATAAGGAGCAGGTGGTGGCGCGTGCTCGTTCATATAGTCCGGCATCCGTGACACGTGGAATCGCTGGTGGAACTGAAAGAGATGGTACACGTCGCAGTAGGGAGGGAGGGGGAGCGGGAAAAAGGGGGAACAGTGACCAAAGGATATGTCATACGAAACGACATATCCGCGTCGCGTAATGAATTTTTTTATCGCGACCCGGTAAAATTGAGTCTCGCGCAGGAAGAGAACGTAGCAGAGCGTGGCTTTCTGCGCTTTCTCCCTTTCACGAAATCGCTATTTTTTTCAAGCGAACGGACAGAGAGAAGAGCAGGTAATTATTTTCTTTATTGTATTGTTTAATTTAAGTTAAAAAATCGAATTATCGCCATAAAGGGATAAATTATATATTATCTTAATTATTATATTTCCTGTATACATAGATTACTTTTTCAATGATGCAATGATACTTGCGCAATGAAAACAATTTCATGCCAATGAATTCTGTTATCTCTTTTTAATAATTTTTCAGAAATTTATTCCTTTTTTAAATAATATTTCGAAATGAAATGCTACTGATAATAACTGCGCTTGAACATTTGTAATATACGTAGCATAATTGTTTTTTTGTGTATGTACGATTAAAATATCTTGTACATATACACAAAACAGACAAATATTGCTATTGTCAGAACGCTCGATCCTGCAGAAACACTGGTGGCTGCCACGTTGACCAGCCACGTGTAATTGCATACGATATCGCGTCCGAACTAACGCATTAATAATGAAAGATGGATGGTACAGGAGAGAAATACCGCATTTGCGTAGTTGGGCGTAGATGGGCGCCCGCATAGAAGACGATGACCATCGCAATAACGCGCATGACGCGTCTTCCATCTTCAACGTAGGGCGAAGAGGAGAAAGAGATAGGCGGCGATGGCGGTAAACTCCTCTCGAAACGGGTCGACCGAACGATCAACGAGGAAGGGCAGGGCAGGTGTCTTGCCGTCTAACAGCTGCCTCCCACCTGGGACGACGGGTCGGGCAGGCGAGCTGTTGTTGCTGTTTCTCACTCGCACATTACGAGCATACGAGTACGAATGCACTCTGCACGTATATGTACGTAGTGTCACGATGCATTTCGACGGCAGGTACGTGAGCGAGCGGGCGGGTGGTATAATTCGGGTGCACCACCTGGCTGACGTCGCTGGTCGATCCCCTCTTAATCCTCTCTCACGCACGAGTTTCTTGAGTTTACGCTGCATGAATCGGTCGCGAAGAGAAAGACGAACACGGATCGAAAAATAATAAGGGGAAGAAGAAGCAGGAAGAGAAGGAGATGGCAAGCTGCCTCGTAAACACGGCCGAGTTCCGTCGAACGAAATAATGCACGTGTACTTACCGCCCCGGATGATGATAATCGTAATTTTGTTGTCGGAGGTTCTAAAGTTACATATAATTTATTAGTTATAGCGCATGTTGGTAAAACGAAAGGCGGAATATTTCATTAGGCTGTATACGAGATGTATGCGAAGTGACTTAATATCGCGGTTAAAATATGGCTCGCGATTTTTTTTTTCTGCGTAAGCGACGCAATGCCGACTGGGGTTATTAATAGAAAATGCAAAAATGCATGAATTAACGATCAAATCCAATTAAATATTACACCAATAACTAGTCTCATTAGTCGATTAAAACGTTTTAATTAATTTCTTCTCTCTCTCTCTCTCTCTTCTGTCTACCTCTTTCTCTCGATTATGCGCTGACCACGTCGCGGCATTAATTTCGGTCGATATCACGCGACATGGAGTTCATCAGGAACGCGATGAATTCGAGACCGACATCAATGTAATAGGCATTGAGACAGCCCTTCTGCTTTTCAATATAATCCGCCATAGGGTTCCGATCGATTGACCAAATTTTCTATTCCGTTAGATCTGTTGAATATGCGCGGACCGCAAAACCAATCGTTTCGAATCACTGTCGAAAAGCATCCTCTCTCTCCTCTCTCCTTTTAGCTTCGACGCTTTTAGAATTTTCAATTTTGTCCCGAAAACTGGAAACTTTTTAATTTACAGTCCCCCGGGCCTCTACGGCGGCTTTACGAACGCCAAGTTTTTATCGATCTCGCGAATTCACGATGATCACCGATGCGTGCGCGTGTGCATTTCCATTTTGATCGTTCCTTCTTTGAATTGTCCGTACAAAGTTCATTGATTTATACACGTACGCGCGCGCACGCACGTCAGTACACAATAGTTGTGCATGCTAAATATGTACGCGTACATAACGCGTCATGTCGCCTGCCTCCGTTTTCAAGGGGATGAAATCGATACGCGAATCCAGACGCGCGTATTGGCGGATTCGACGAGCCACTGCCGAGCGTCGAGGTACGGCTCTTCATTTTTTAATGAATGCTAATTTATGTTTTTCCGCTTCTTTTTATTTTTCGTCAGTAAAAATATTTGACGATTGTCGGGAGCATGATCTCGTATTAATTTCCTCTCATCTTTCATCAGTATTTCTACGAAGTCATTCCTTAAATCATGATCGGTTATGTATATAAGTAACACTGATAAATATTATTTAATTTTTTTTATAACATAACTATATCATATTTTTTATTCGATACGGAGTAGAATGCAGATAGGCATGTTTAAGGAAATCTATACTTTGCCATGAAATAAATCGAATATCTCGGGCACTTTTTACGCTCACGCGTTATTAACGTCGCAGTACGCCCGCCGGTTTTCAAGAGTGCATCCTTCTATCGCCACTGCACTGCTGGCGCATTCACTTGCACCGACATCGGACGAGATGAGTGTCCGGCACTTTTGTTATCCTTTTGCAGAGCGAATATGACGACGGATCTCTCATGCATACGTCACGCATGCTTGTGCGCGCTCATCGAAACGCGGTACACGATTAAGCATGCACTTAGACGGATGGAAATTTTTGCCGGCCGATGTTGCATTCCCCTCGTTTTTTCTCCGGCTTGCTCTCGTCCGGACTGCGTCGTCCTATACTTTCTGCCGAGAAAGAGAAATAAAAAAAAAAAAAACTCACGCGAGGGAGCGTCTCTTCTTCGTGCGCGCTTTGATCGGATACGTACTATCTATCTAGATACCTATGTAAGACCACATATTCAAGCTTTATATTTATATAATTTTTTATGACATTTTAAACAAAAAATATTTTCGTTGATATTAATATTTTTTTATAACAACTTTTTCTATATTATATAAAATAGTAACATTAATGAAAAGAAAAAAATTATAAAAACGTTTTTGCTGAAACCATTATAAATATAAATTTTATATTATAATATGAGGATGGAAATAAAATCGCTATGTTAATACATTTGATTTTTACGACTGTAATCATGAGTATGCCATTTTTTAGTAATATAATTGCTATCTCTGAACAGAAATTACTACTGATGAAATATCTCTTGTTATAATAATAATAATAATAAATTTTATATATATTACTTAATTGAGCGATTTAGATTTTATAAGAATTTTTATATGTATAATAAAATTTAACCACATACCATTTAATTAAGTTTCGAGAAAACTATTACTCTAAATATAATCTGCTATTTAAAAATTCTGTATATTAAATTACATTTATACTATTCATGTGTGATTATATTAATTTATACATTAAATTCAATTGAGATTTTCAAAATTAGAATGTAAGGAATTTATATAATATTTTTATATAAACTTTTTCTCACGTAACTACTGATAGCTGAGAATAAAAATAGATAGGATTAAGTACAATTTGCCTAAAAAAATGTACTCTTTGCTATCTAATGTACTCTCACGATAAATACCGAGGAGGAAAATATATGGGAGCAAACGTTCTCGTTATACGCTCCGAGAAGAAGGAGATGCGCCTTTGCTGATACGCAACGTTGCTCGTGCGTAATTTCTTCGCACCGTGGGCTGTACGCCGAGCCAGGGGCTTTCGTGTAGATGCGTATAATGAAATTAAATATTCATGACACGCGTGCCCACCGTAGGTGTATCTAAACGCACCACCGTGGGCCGTATTCAGGATAATATCGAGATAGTGCTCCATTATTTATTTGTACGCAATCGAAATTTCACTTAGCGAAAATTTGATCGGAGACTACCTCTCTTTATGATCTCGTAATTTCCAACATTAACTGTTAAATCGGATCGGATAAAAATTCTCTCGAAGCAAAGCTTATTTGTCTTTCAGCCATGTTTTATTATCGATCTTACAAATGCAATTATTTATCGTCTAATTCCAATACTTAATAACTTAACCGCGGCGAGCACGTATTCTCAATTTACGAGAATACGTGATGGTCGAAGGACAGCTCGCGTGCTACGTGTGTGAGTAAAAACGTACATCCCGGCAGAAATGCGCAGCCATGGATCCATTTTCCGTCATCTCCTCGGATTGCATTCCGCGAATTGCGGCGCCGCGCTTCTCTCAGTTCTGTCACAAGAGGGAGAACGCTTGATAACGTTCTATAACGGCAATAATATAATAATTATTATCACTTGTGTAGTGAGCAAAGTGCCGGGAAGCTCGGGCCTTGACGTTGAGAAAATCACACTAGCCGGCGCGCGATCGGGTGTGGTCGCAATAATTATTTCACCGCGAGCGAGTAAATCATAGTGCGTGCATCGACTTACTTGATGTTTAAAGTGTAATAGATGACTTAAGTGCTACCTTTTAGAGGTACCTAATGAATCCTGAATTAATTAAAGAGTTAAATCTCTCCTTTACTTTACAGTATATATATGTATATGTGTGTAAAAAAATAAATTTTTTTTTTATATGAAGTTAAAATCAGGTTTACACTAATTGCTATCTACTGCCTTGACGATACGTTAGTGAATCCGAGTGTAGTCGGTCGGTTCATCGTCCCGTCCCTGCGAGCGAAATAAATTTTAAACTTCATATTTTGCGAGATGGACTCTTTTCACTTCGGATGGAATCATTATACAAAGGGAACGGGAGGAAAACGGTACCCGCAGCAGCGAAATTGTGGGCTTCTTGTTGTTTGGCGCTTGCGATATATGGACTCGCCGCTGCTACGGGAATTCCGATCGGCCCCCCGGCTATAGAGTCTTGTGGATAGCGAGTTCGAGAATCTCTCGAGAAGTCGATCCTGTCTCTAAAAACTTCACTTTCGTATATAATATCCGCTTATAGATTATGCGCGGCTTAATGAAGCGTAAAGAAAAAAGTGATGAAGATCAACAAGCATTTTTTCCTTTATTTATTTTATAAAACAAAATAGAAGTCAATTTTTTTTTATCACTGAAAAGAATACAATTTTGCCCACAATCTCTGTTATTACTCTTAATTAAGAATTTATTTAAAAAATGAATTTTCTCTATAAGTTGAAAAGGACGGAGAATTATTTGAAATGAGAATAAATGAAATAATTCGTCAATGCGTTCGTATGCGACATGAGGATACGCGTCGATTTTGACGCGAAAATTGACAGCGTCAAATCGGCGTGGCTCGCGAAAAAAATAAGGCGCCGCGAAAAAATAAGGCTCGTCCTTGAAAAGTCGACGCGGGCACGCGATTGCAAGATGGTCAGACGTCCACCGGCGCAGGTCGTGTTTCTTTTGGCGTGGCGATGCAGGCGAACGATACGCTCGTGCACGTAAACATATATGCGCACAGATAGTCGTGTTTACGAGAGAGAAAAAAATGTACATTCACTCATACTGGCGTGTCCGATGACTGCACCTGTATACCACATACGCCAACTGCGCATCGATGCCGATGCGTGTATACATTGAGCGTGCAGGCAAAAACATAGATCGAGCATGTGAGTGAAAGAGAGAGGGGGACAGAAAGATATGTGCATATATATATATATATATATATATATATATATATATATATATAAAGAGGGGAAAAATAATGGTAGAGGAAAAGAGAATAGAGACAGGTAGAATAAATGAGGAAGGAGAAGAGACGAAGAGAGAATGCCTGGAAGATTGGATCGTTCGCTGCCGGTAGCAACGACCCTGGATGCATCGACTCCTGGGGTTGTAAGGGTGGTAAGGGTAGCGGGTAGACGAATAGAATGAGATGACAAGAGAAACCAAGGGAGACAGGTATAATCGATGAGAAGAAGTGTTGAGAAGCACGGCGTGAGAGAAAGAGAGAATGAGAGAGGAGGGGGGGGGGAGAGGAGCGAAAAGAGATAAAACGAGAGAGAAAGCGATAAAGGTGCTGGAAACTAGGGAGTCACCCTTTATTCCCTATCTTTCTTCCTCCCTTAGCCGTTCTATCCCTTTTCCGCCACCTCGTCGCTATTCCTGTTTTCCTTTCTCTCCCTTTCTCCTTCTTCCTCCCCCACTGCACTTCCCTTTCAGCCGAACTCCCCTCTTCCGCGTCGATCTCTCTCCGTCTCACTCACTCTTTCGGCTCTTCACGCTATTGATCCCGCAGCATCCACCGCGAAATAACGACGTACACCCCTGTTTCTCTTGTTTCTCCCCTTCTCTTTCTATCTTTTCTTCTTTCTCTTGTTTCCGAATGTATTTCTCTCTCTCTCTCTCTTTCTATTCTCTTTCTCTCTTTTTCATTTCTTCTCTCGTTATTTCCGTCCTCTTCTCTCCTTAAACGTTCCGATATATCTTGTGAACGTGGAGGAAAACGCAACGGGATATCGTACCTGCGAACGGAACCCGTCGCGATTCTCCTCCAAGAACGAGGAATTTTTCCGTGCACCTATTTTTCCGCATAGTGCTTGGAAAATATTTAGACGAACGCTTGCTACTGAACCAATCATCTTCGGAATTTGTCAAAGTCGGGAAAAATAAAATTTTGTTCGTGTTTGCGATTTAAGTTGCGATTGACCGAACATTTTATTAATTGATTGAATTGACTGATTTTTGCTAATCTGTTTAAATTATTTTAAGAATTGTTTTTGTTCTTTGAAAAGAAATATTATTTGTCTTGTAAGCTGACATTTTTCGCGAATTTCTTATGACAAAAGTCATATTTTATAATTCATGTAGGAATTTGTGACGAGAGATTTACTAGAACTGAAATACAAGTCTGAAATATCTAAATTATAAAGAAAATTGCTCGACCCATTTAGATGATGAAGATGTCCGAATTCTGACAAACCGGAATATTAAAATGAACGGTTGAAAAATAAATCCCATTAAAGATTGTCTTCCCGAGAAAGATTGTCTTGAAAACATATTTTGATATTAATTTTAAAAACATCTCGAAATATAGAAAAATCTCTTTAACATGTCATGAAGATGAAATCTCATGGCGCTACATGTTAATTTCATTATCTATCGTAAATCTAATGTAAATGCTTGGCTTCTAATTGGCGGCCCGGAATCCGGAAATGTCGCATTGGATCTACGGCCGACGAGATGAGGTCTTCTTCGCAGCTTATTATCTTTTCATCGGGAGGGAAGTCGACGATATTTCTAGCCGATTTCTCTCGCGTCGACGGCGATAATCGGCGGTAATTCCTTTCCGGCAATACCGCGTCTATTTTCTCTCTTTCCTTTTTCTCTTTCTCTTATCGCGGTCCCACAAAGACGGATGGCGTAATTTCTCGAGCGAGGCGGTTCCCGCCAGAGGAAGACAAATGTGATAGGTGACGTTTCGTTTCCCGACGAATGAAATGCCAGCCGAAGGGAAAAGAAATTATTTTCCGGAACGAATATTCGACGTAGATACACTCGCGAGGATTTTCGAGGTCCAGGCGGTGGTGAAGCGGGAAAAAAGGAAGGCAGAAGGGTGAGAAAGGGCAGCAGCGAATAAGAAGGGGCAGAGAATTAGCCGGTCGTGTGGAATTGTTCCCGCACTGGGTACGGCTATCCTGGTTTCGCCCGTTAACAAATTAGCATAACAGGGAATCGGCTCGACGCGACTTGATTCCACGAGTCAACCCCATCGAAACTCCGCCTTTCTCTCCCTCCCCCCCCCGCTAAGAGTGTCTCGAGTGCCCACGGAGAAGAGACATCGATGGGAGCAGACTTCTGATTTAATGTTGTGTAGTTGCCGACGAAGACTAGATTCTGCAAGATATTAGCTTACAATTTAGTATTAACTCTCAAGTTTAAATCTTCAAAAGTGTATCGAATCGCATCCCGATAATTACGGTTTAATCAAAGAATTGATTGTTATGTGAGATAATTGAATTTATGTAAAATATATTTTAATTATTAAATTATTCAGTGTTAATGTTGCAGCTTTCATTTGATTAAGTGTGAAAGTATAAGAGAGATTTTATATAAAAAAAAAAAATATCTTTCATAATTCTATAAAAGATTATTCAGATATTATTGTCGTTTTCAAGTGGCAATTCATTGTATAGTTTATTGCTTCTATTATTCTTCTCTGATCGTCTTTCGCGATGAATGTTTTAAAGGATTCATTTCTTCAATATAATGATTTAATTGTCTTAAGCGAGGTTCCATTAAGCCATATTTCTTATTCAACGAACGCGAATCGGGCGCCATTTGTAGGACGAAAACGGTTTGCGAATGCTTTATTCCTTTCTTTTTGTGCTCATAAATGCGCGTATATATATATACGGAACCTACTTCTTTTTAAATTATAACACGACGTCACGCAGTTTTTACTTTTGGGTGAGTTTTTTGTCCGATCGACAAAAACCGACCCTTCCTCAGGATCGACGCGGGATTTGTTCTCCTGGAGTAACGACCTGAGGGGTTGAACAACCCCCGAGTTGTGACGCAGCAGCGCTGCGTGCATCTCCGCGATATCCAAATTTCTCGATCACGTTGATCGATGAATAGAAATAGCTTGTTTCATATTGTCATATCATATTCCTTAATTTATAATAATAAATAGAAGTAGAAATGGTGGTATCTATTAAACTTTATAAAACTGGATTTAAAATAGAATCGAAATTAGAAATGATTAGGGAAAAGAGAGCAAAGTAGATCGCGTATGTGTGTTTCGTAGAAATATTAATATGATATTAATATATATAATTGATAGTAAGGGAGAAATATAGCGCTAATAAATGTGCACTATAATAAAAATAATATATTAGAATAACTTTGGCTGAAAGTTCTTCCTCTTCTTGAGAGTATTCATGACTGTTCCGTTACAAGCGTAAAATACATCACCATAACTCAGACGAGTGATCGGGCATAAATGCGCTCCTCGCACCGGGCGCGAGTCGCGCAAACGTCCAATCTGTCGTCCAATCCCATCAGCGGCAGAAATTACGTTGCCGGAATCCCGGCTGCTCGCACAAGACACTCCGCGATGCGTAAACGGTGGTCCAGGTGATTTGTGAGAGGTGGATAATGGGTATCCCGGGCCGTGGTGGTGCTCCCGCTGCCGCTGCTGCTTGCTGCTGCTGCCGCTGCTGCTGCACCCTCATCGGTAGTGCCGGGATGGTGATGGCGTCGGCGGAGGGAAGACAGACAGAGAAAACGACGTAGCGGTGAGACGAGGATGACGCGGGAAAGGGCGGTGAACGCTCGCTGGCGGGGCTGGCGGACGTCGAGGGTGGATCATCACAGGGCTGGCTGCAGGGACCGGCGGCGGCGGCGGCGGTGGCGGCGGTGGTGGTGTTGGCGGCGGGTTTCTACGATATAACCAGGAGTGTACTCACCTCGGTGCACCAGTGGGGTGGTTTCCTCTCGGCCCGCTCGGGTCAGTGCCCTCCCGTAACATTGAACCGCCCCGCGATGCAGTCAGGGCCGAGCGATGGACGCATGCGTCGCCGAACAACTAACTCTTTACCCTGTCTCCCCTCCGCCCCCGCCCCCCGCCCGCCCTGCTTCCTCCACCGCCGTCTCTCTCTCCCGGCGCGCACCGCGACCCGGCCAGCGGCTAACCCTCCCTCCTCTCATCCTCCCGCCGTCTCCTACCATCGTCGGTGCCGGCGTGGCGTACGCCCCTGCCGGCACGTCTCGCGATGCTTTAATTTTTTTTTCATCCCCCTTCTCCCCGCCCGCCATCGGTTTCCCCATTAGCCCTTGTCGGCCGCCAAAACATCGTCTACGTTCTTCCGCCCCCTTTTCCTACATAGGCAGAATTATTCTTAAAATTGAGTCGTGGAAGCTGCAGTGTACGGATTCGTTATTCTATAGTCGCATTTAAATCAGCGAGATGCAAAGGACGTTGCGCCCGGACGTTGCACCTTGCTCTGCGGAGGACGGTGCACCTATTTGCGTGGGGAAAGGGGGATGCAACGAGAGATGATTTTCTCCCTCTCTTTTTTTCTCTCGTTCTCTCTTTCTCTCTCCAGCAGCTATAAAGATAAATAACATTTTTATTGATATCTGAATTAATGAAGATAATTAGTGAATAAAATAGATACTTAAAAAATATATATATATATATATATATATATATATATATATATATATATTTTAAGTATCTATTTTATGTGAAAATATTCTAATATATTATTTTTTGTGTCTGAGAAATATTAAAATAAATTATGTTTATTACATTATAACAGAACAACTTGGGACTCTAAAGTCTGCGAGTAACTAGCGATAAGTTTATATAACGCCTTAGCATTGAAACTGTATAGAAGATTCTGAGATTGTCACCTTTACTTTTAGTTGGTCGGAATTAAACTTACGGTTGCAGTGGAGAGCTACGTCGGATATTCTATTAATTAAATGAGAGTCTGAGTTTTCTGACGAACGCGGCGGGAGGGAGAGAGATGAAGGGGGTGAGTTTGAGACTTCAGCAAAAGCTCCTGGTCGACGTTCCTGCGGGAAATTCGCTCGCGTCGCCGGCCGGAGTCGAGTTTGAAGGACTTTCGAAGTACAACGAACCCGGCCCCGATCACTTCGGGCGCCGATGACGTATATCGCGAAGTAGAAAAAGAGACGACTGATTTCGACGAGCGTTATCGAATCTAGCAAACTAAACTGGTAGTAGACACGCTAACGTAGAACGTAAATTTCGATTTCTCGACGCGATGTGATTTAGTCGAATTTGAATACATAATGATACATACGGACCGTTGTTTCGAATTAGGGAGTGTACCGTTTCTCACGAAAGAATAAAGTTCAGGCCGAACGATTAGAGGTCGAATGCAGATTATTCGTCCGTCTCTCATTTGCGTTTTTATTTTATTTTTTTTTTGTGAGGGTGGCCGATGCGAAACCGCCTTAAAAGCGGCACGGTAAATTGCACGCTAATTGACTAATGCATATACGACAGCGGCTTTTGTGAACTAGCGTGGACCGCAAAAATTAAATGAGATTGTTGTCGGGAAAAGTTTAATTAGAACCTGTATCATTCGTGCCCGAATCATTTTGCGCTACCGCATATCGAAATCATCTCGAAATAAACGCGGAGCGTCTGTGGGCCGCGCGTTGGTAACACTTGGGATTGCGGTTTGGCTCGAAAAGTTCGAAACTTCATTAGAATCAGGCGTTGTTCTCACCGGTGAGACTCACTATATCACTGCGAAAGGGAGAAAGGAAGAAGAAAGAGAGAGAGAGAGAGAGAGAGAGAGAGAGAGAGCGGCTGCCGTATGCAACTCCCCGACGACGGTGCACCGAACTCTCCCTCGATTGTTCCGCGAAGCGTTGACGTATCTTGAAGTGGAAAAAGGGAACGCATCGCACGGGAGAATATACGAGGGGCGTGAAATGGCCTCATTTCGCAGCCGGAGCCACCGATATAGTATACTGCTTCTTGCTCGCGGATGTTAGATACGCGCGTTTCTACCATATTTATCAACAGCAACTTTTGCGTCGACTGTCGCGACGCTTTCTGTCATCGAGGAGAGCCTCCGGAGCCGTAGTTCTGCGATCAATTAACTGCGCCGTTCTTCTCGTTCTACTGAAATACATTCCGCAATAATTGCATACTGTCTTTTCAATAAAATGTATAATTAATATACATACATACTTAAATTATAGAAAATTATCAATGTGTAATCAATTATAATTTTTATGCAGTGGTAAGAAAATATTTTTTTGACATTTTAACTTTTTTTTTTTAAGTAAGTTAGTGTTAGTAGTTGTTAATCCTTTAAGAGATTAGTGAGATAGTATCATACGAATTGTGTATGAATTTTTTAAGACTTACTCGAATCAATACGTGGAACGAGGTGAGTCTTTCATAAAAATGACTCTCGCGACGGATGTTCTAGAGGTGTGTAGGGCACTATTGCAGAGAAAGCGAAGGCTAGAAATAGTACGCTATAAAACATTCATGCGCGTTCGAGTCCTGGAATAGACAGCGTGCCATCATCGGTCATTCGAATTCTGCATTATAACGCGATTTTACACGCTGCGCCGTGCCGTTATAGAACACGTCACAGTTTCATTTTTTGCTGTGAATTTAATTTCATTGTCAGTTTATAAGTGCGCAATTTTTTTTTTAATATCATGTCAGGTCATATATTTTGTTTCATGAAGGTTGGGAAAATTTTTCAGTCGAACGGATAGAAATCGCAACTCGCATACGAAGGAAATTGCATTTTCTTCAATCTCTCGGATTTATGTAGATCTCCCGTAAACAAATCGGATTTTGGCTTTCAAGCTTTGCCAATGGTCGGGAATGTGAATAAATGCTTTTACTTTGAGCTCATCCCGCGCACGTGTCCTTTCGTTTACGCAAAAAAGTCGCTTTCGCCAAATCATTCGTTTGCAATTGCGGCCGTGATAACGCGCGTAAAAATGGTTATCTCGCAACTTTGGGAGCGTGCCGAGACACGTGTCGCGTAGATCTTCGTTTTTTCTCATTTTCCCGGCCGCATATTCTACGCGACGTGCATTTACGTATCTCGCACTGCAAGTGCGAAATGCATCCCCGCGCTCTCTCTCTCTCTCTCTCTCTCTCTTCTTCTTCTCTCCTGTCCCTCGCGTCATTTATTTTCGATTCCGCATGGGACTCACCCCGCTTTTTCCTAAGGTTACAACGGCGCGGTTTCGCGAAAAATCCGCGAGTGCGACGACGAGAGGGTGGCTGCTTCTCGAACGCGCGCGGGAATAGTTGCGGCGACGGCGGCGGCGGGGGCGCGGGCGGGGGTGGCAGCGCGCGCGCGATCGTGGATGGGACGTCAAGGGGGTTGCCAACATCGTGCAACGAATGGAGATCGATTCCGAGTCTGGGTCAGGCAAGGGCGTTCACCCTCCGGTGCAGCCCGGGAGACACCCAGGATCGTAGCTAGGCTATCACAGGCAGGCGGGGTGTACTGGCCGGGTGTTGGATCGAGGGGTAGAGGATAGGGAGAGGGAGGAGGGAGAGGGCTCGGGACACTCCCTTCTGTTGGGTGCAATGTACGCTCGCTCTCCTCCGTGTCCAAAATCGCTGCTCCGGACTGCCGCAAGCTCCTGCAGCCTCCCCGCGACCAGCCGAGATGAGGTTCCCGCCGCGATCCCCGTTGACTCTCTTCCGCGTGTGATTTCACGGAAACGCTCCTCCTCCGAAAAGAGGACCCGATCGACGCTTCCGTGCTCGGACGATCGTACATCTTCCGCTTATCTGAGATTACCCTTCGCTGAAATTACCTTCTTGCGACTAAGGTCTCGCGTAGAGTGAATTGTCGAGAAATTTGAACTTTATTCTCTTGATTCGTCGATATATATGAAGATTAGCAATGCATAGATTATAATGATGTGCTATAATTGCATCTGTACGATTCCCGATAGCATCTTTACAATAATCAAACTGCACAAATTGCTGAATGTAAAAGCGTTAAGCGACGTTATTTTTTATTTAACTTGTAATGTATAGCTTATTGCTGTATTTTTTTTTATTAGGCATGCTATATAATCTGATTTAATTTCTATTATTTTCTCTAATAATTTAGAATGACGGCATTTTGCGATGTTTAACTGTATCGTGTGTTTGATATTCCTACTTGCGGCTTATTACATGAGCAATCTATCCGATTATATCTGAAGGATCTGTCTGAAGGATCTTAAGTCGGCGGAGTGCGTAAACGTATCCTTCGTATCTTCCGCTTTAACCTGGCCACCAGGAGCGAGTCCCAGGACGAGGTGAACGATCGCCACAGGGTGGTGGTACGTGACCTTTTGCACGAAGGATAACGGGCAGGGATGAGGTGGGAAGGGGGCGGTTTGCGCTATGGTAACGCGGGGGTGAATGCACGTACTCCAGGGGGCTTATTCTGCAACTTTTCGACGCATGCGTTTCGTATTCCGGAAATGTTCGCAATGCATGACGTCACTGATGTCGCGTCGGATTTGCGTACTCTTCTCCGTTATCTGTGATACCGATGAGAAAATCGTATTTCATAAATAACATCGCGATACAATTATCAGTATACATGAAAACCGTAATATTTGGACTGCGTTAACTGTTGCGATCGTTGAGCCGTATCAGTCTTGCACAAGCGGGTTATTAATCCGTAATAAATTATGAACTGAAATCATTGAGGTCAACCGTTGTGGCTTTAGTAACATAATGAATGCTGTTGCACTGATGATTGGGACCTCGTGGATATTTACAGTCATATCTATACATATACGTATAAATATATATGTATTACAAATTAGAATTATACTGCTTTTTATGGATCATTTTCCTTTTTATGCTTCTTTTGCCGATGTTATAGAAATATATAAATATATAAAATATAAATTAAATATATAAAAAAATATATACATACATATATATATATACACTATATATATATATATATATATATATATATATATATATATATATATATACAATAAAAATATTATACTTAAATGTATTTAAAAATAAATAATTATATAAAAGTAAATAATTTATAAAAATATTATAAATAGATGTATTTAATATATATATATATATATATATATATATATATATATATATTAAATTCATTTATTAGTAACTTTTGTTGATAATTGATAATTTGCATTTTTTAATGCAAATCTTTACGATATATTATTTTTCGTCATCATTAATACATATTTTCGAATATTGTTTTTGGTGCGTAAATTCTTATGTTATAAAATACGTGAGAAGCAAAGGTAAGTCAACTCGGTGAAGGGTGATTTTCCCGGTACTTATTCATATGCAACCCAGATGACTTCAAGAATGCACACAATATTTTTTTCGTATAGTCGTATAAATATAACAAACACACTCGATGAAAAAATTGTATTGACAAGAATAAATTTTCAGCCATTTTTTTCGGCAAAAACGCGATTATATTTTCGGAAGTTTTTATGGTGAAAAATTTTTTTTATTAAAACAGTTGGTAATGCATTCGGTTTCGGAATCAATATATTCGCGGTGACGAATCCAGTAAATTTAATCTAGAATTTTTGTCGCAAACTATAGTTATCTTATCATAATTATTAATAAATACGAAATAATAACAAGAAAATATTAATTGCTGTTATCAACGGAATATTTATTTATTTGCGATAAACGAATGAAACGAATAAAATCTGAGATAAAAATTCAATTATTTAAATGGAAAACTGAATGTAATATGCAAAATAATAAAAACTATATAACAAAATTAAAAATTATTTACATTTATGTCAAATTGTTTACTTAAACGATCAGCAACCGTGGATAAGTTTCCATGTCTGGTAAACGGATCGAGTTTGAATATTAGAGGACGCTGACTTGACGGTTGTAGGTGATTAAGCTTACACGAGCGCTATCATAAGTCGATTTACTGGCTCTGGACTCTGGATTGGAGTTGTCCGCTCCGATAAACGGAATATTATACTGTTCAGTTGCAGAGTGTTTGCGAGTTTGATACTTTCGACTTGTTAGAAAAGACACAAATTAAGACAAGAATTATGACTGTTTGGCTTGGAGTAACGCTCGTCGCGTTTGTCTTAATAATTGTCCTCTTGATGATCAAACAATTCTTCTGGAATCCGCAGTTAAAGAGCGTCAAAAACAAGCACGTTGTGGTAAGTGTGTGTCGTCTAACCTCGAAAAAGAACGCTTATTCATACAAATATTAGGCAAAGATAAATAAAAACGAGCTCATAAGAGGCAAGCGCGCAATAACAAACACGGAAATAATAAAAATAGTAAAACTTTTTGATGGTAATTAAGTAAAATTATTAAAATGTTTCGAGTTCACTTTGGACTATTTTCAATAACTATAGACAGAGGAAAAAATCATAGGATCACAAAGATACATATATATATAAGAAATCTCGATGCTCGGTTTTTATTTGTCTTATATTGTAACATTTAGAATCTTATCTCGATTTCGTTTGTTGACATTATGTAAAGAATTATTGCGAGAAGAAAGATAGTCAGATTTTATATTAAATTGTTCTCTCTTTAAAATATAAATTTTTTTATAGGTGACTGGTGGCTCCAGCGGCATCGGAAAATGCGTAGCGATTATCGCTGCAAGACATGGAGCGAATGTCACAATAATTGCGAGAGATTTACAGAAATTAGAGACGGCCAAAAACGAAATACTGCACGCTTGTGAGAACAAAGATGTACAGAGGGTGGAATATTTATCTTTGGATATCGGAGCAAACTATGAAAACGTTGAGAAAGCATTGACTGATCTCGAAAAAACCATGGGACCAATTTATATGCTCGTTAATTGTGCCGGTACCGCGATCTGCGGTAAGATAGAGGACACCACCGTGGATAGTCTAGATAAAATGATACATATAAATTTACTCGGTACATATTACTGCATAAAGGCCGTCGTGCAGAGGATGAAAGCTTCCAGAGAAGGAGTGATTGTACTTACGTCGTCTCAAGCCTCTTTTCTGGGTATTTGCATATAGATATCTTATTGATATTTATCACTGCTTAAATAAGTATAAATAAAGAAAAAAATTGTGTGTGCTTATCGTGCAGGTATTTTCGGCTACTCCGCTTACTGCAGTACGAAATTCGCGCTTCGGGGTCTAGCGGAGAGCATCGCAATGGAACTGCGGCCATACAATATCTCTGTGACTCTGTCCTTACCGCCTGATACAGACACGCCTGGTTTCGCCATCGAAGAGCTGTCAAAACCGCTGGAAACGCGACTCATATCACAAACATCGGGATTAGTCAGTCCCGATGTGGTCGCCGACAAGCTCTTCAAGGACGCGCTGGTTAGTATGCGAAAAGCAGCGAATTTCTTATCTCGATTCTTTTTATTGTTAAACGATAACGTATCGCAGGCAGGTAAATTCTTCTCCATCGTCGGTCTGGAAGGTTTCATTCTGGCAACCTTGTGCTCGGGAATGTCGCCGTTCAAATCGATCGGCGAGCTGCTGCTGCAAGCGTCTCTGATGGGACTGCTGCGGATCGTCGGCGCGTTCTATCTCATCTCCTTCGACAAGATCATCCTGGATTGCTTGAGAACGCGTGATAAAAATAAAAAATCCGAGTGATCTCTCTTGTACTCTGCAACTTATCGACCAGAGTTTAAGGTGTGATCTTATCTTTCCATTCCAAACCAAAGCATTTAATATATAATTTCAGTTGTATAATTTCAAATCTTTACATACGATATGATCTTATGTGATATCATCGACATTCGCACAATTTACTTACAATTAGATTTACATGACGTCTATTTTATTTGCTCCTCAATGAAATCTTTCGTTTTTCCCAATAACGCGTGAAAGATTGTTGTAAGAATATACATATAACGTATTATCGAAAAATCGTATGTGTTTCGAGGAAGAAATAAAACACATTCTTAACGGTTTGGCTTACTTTTATTAGATATCCCGTAAGTTCATAGTATAATGTTTTTTTTTCTTTTATTAAGCTTTATGGTTCTTACACACATAGATCGGGACCGTTCTTCGTCCCGCTTCGCCATGATAGTTTAAAAACGGAAACGCTGAAACATTCGTATGTAAAGAGTACTCCCATGAGACGTGAACGGCGCTCCGTCCGACCTCGATCGCGTCTGCACGTCATTGGCAAAAGATTAAAGTCGTGCTCGAGTTACTTTCTTTCTCTCTCTCTCTAATGCATAATAAATCTTTCTCCGCATTCGCGTGAAATACGAAATCCTGCAACTGTATTAATGCAATTGCGATCAGGCGCCGAATGTGAGCGTGTCCGCGTCCAGCTTCCTAAACTCAACTTATGCGTAGAAACGGCGGTCAACGAAGATTTGTGTCTCTCTCGAAATTGCGAAAGTTCGATAATGATGGATTTAACATTGATTTATTATCTCGCTCTCTATTTCACTTTCTCTCTCTCTCTCTCTCTCTCTCTCTCTCTTTCTCTTTTTCTCTCGCTCTCGTTCTCTCACTCGTGCACTTCATGTCGCGCATAATTAACTCTCGCTCCGTTTATCTCATTCGCTCCAATATTCTTCGTTCTTTCCTCGACATCATCTCGTAGATTCGTTAAAGTCTATTTTTTTTTTTTCTCGTTAACCCTAAAGCGCTTAAGGTGTATAGATGCGAATCCATGAGACGAGGCTTGGCTTCGAGGAATATCTTCAGAGTGTTTTGCTGTTTTTCTTTTTTTAAAACTTACGATTAACTTTAAATCGATGTCCGCTTATCCGCGCGCTCGACAAATTCTATCTTCTTGCTGCGATTTCGTGACTTCTCTCAATCTTGGTTTTACGATTAGACGATCGCAAATCACCTTCGTCGAACGTTCGAATCGGCAGACATGTTGCGTTAACGATTAATTAGACCCCCTTACTACAGTGTGATCTGTCGCGTGCTGTCAACCAAACGCCCGTTAACGTAGGATCCTTTTAACGTTAAGAGGACGTTGTCGAACTCAATTGCTCGCAATGGATTTATTGAAGCTCCTGATTTACGATGTCGATCTCTTTTGCACGCGCATTCATCCGAAATAATTTTCGCGTATATTTCGCTAAAGATACGAACGTAATAATCCATCGTCGATAACGTAATACTCAAAATCGTACATTCGGGAACTTCAATGCTCGTGTGCAATAATGGCATTTATACAATAATTGCACGATGCGTGCATTTCCTCCGTGAATGTCATCAATGACGCGTTAACGAAGTATCCGCCGTCCCGAGGGTGTCGATCGACGATAAATAATTCTTCATTCGCTCTTTTAACCCTCCACGACCGAAAGTAAGTACCCGCTCGGACAAAAAAGCGAACCGTTCATTTCTACATAGAGCACTGTATATATCAAGATCAAAGATTTACATTTATATTTGAAGAGAGAGAGAGACACCCAGGTCGTTTGCGCTTTCAGATAAAAGCGGTAGAGGGTTAAAATCGCAATAATCATTTTACATATTTTTAATTATCATATCAATTTTCAGAGCCATTGCTATTTTCAATGTTCGTTTAAAATCTTCCCCGACATTTCGTTCTGTCGCCACACTCGAAATCGATTTCCGATGACCTGTTTCTTTCTCTCTTTCTTTCTCATCTGCAGAACCGCGTAATCGATTTACGGGGCGTTTTCTCGTCTTAAGATAAAAAAAAAAAATTCGAGATCGTTTGATGGCGCGGCAACACGGATGGATCACGTAGGATTTGAAATTTCCGCGACTGATAGAGATCTCTATTTCTGGGTCACCGCGTTTTTCACCCGTCTTTCATCTTTCCGATGACGACGGTGTCGTATCGGCCGAACGCGAACATCTCTCGTATATAGCCTACTATCTCGGAATAACATCTAACTCGTGTTATCTACGCGTAAGAGCACATCGACGTACTGTCAGGACGGTCACAAACATCACTCTCGAGAAACAAAGTGTTCACTTCGAAAATCGAACCGCGACTCTCGGGAATCGGTGCGCGTTTTTGCGTCGGTTGGGCGCGGATTGATCGAAGAAGAATTCCTAAAGTTCCCGGATCCATATCGTTATCGAGTCGCCACGAGTTTATCCCGCGTCAAATATGAGATGCGAAAAATTCATTTACGAGATACGAATACACTAATAGAAGTCGTGAAGAAAAAGAAATTCGCATGATCGTAGCGAGGATCCGGGAGCTCCAATACAGCAATCGAAGAGCTTGCAGAAGAAAGAATTTTTAGCAAGTTTTCTTCGTTCCGTTCTCCGACGATGTGTTTCGAGAAAAACTGGAATTAAATAGATAAGCCCGCGATCGGCAACGTCGAACGGAAAGAAGTATACGCAACACTTAAGGACTACAATAGATTTTGGTACAAAAATTCAATGCTGTTCTACATTAGAATTAGATTTCAAGACGACGTTTCTCTCTCAATTAGATTTTTTTTTTCGTCGTCCCGCCGTCTCGTTATTTTCTTCTCTTTAGTTATCTCTTCTTTTTGCGGTGAAGCAAAAGGGCGACGGGGACGAGCGCGAAATTGCGTTTCTTCTTCCACCCCGCGAGGGGGAGGTCCCTGTCAAAGCGAGAAAAAGAAAGGTCGCGAAGAATGTAATCGCGGCAGCGGCCTCGCGCAAAGATTGTTTTCAAATCTTTTCGTCTATGACGGTATTCAGATGAACCTCGCGAGGCGCGGGAAGAAGAAAAGGCGGAAACGATATAAGGATGCACCGTATCCCCGATCGACCCTTTTTATCTTAAAATGTGTCATTCGACCAACGCCTTGATACACGTCAGTCCAACGAACTTCTCTCAATGTACGCGTTTAGATGTGCGTATGTGTGTGTGTACGTGTGTATGTGCTGTGTATATATGCGTGTGGCTTATTTTTCTCTCGCTTTCGCATTCCCTTTCATGCCGTTTTTCTTTCAGTCTTTTCGTCGCTCTCACGCAAACAAACTCACACACACTCTAAAGCCGTACGTTCGCATTCGAGCCGCGTATAGTATTACAGTCGCACGCGCATTCACTCCGCCAGGCTATTATGTCCGACAATATATCTGCATTTTTATATCCATTAGTTTTCTCTTACGCTAGGCATTAATTAGTGTGTTACATCTAGTCGCGTGTGGCCGGCCCGTGCTATCCACGAGCGCGCTCACGGAGAAACGTGCGCGTTTCGCTTTCCTTTAGCACTCGGACACACCGGCGTGCCATGGAAAAGCGTGCGCGCCGGTGCTTGAGTTCCGCTTCCGATCTTCGCGTGACTTTTCCGTTAATCTTCGACGATCTACTCGAAGAATTTGTCGCGCCTAGACGCGATAAGACGCGTCTGTTTAAAAAAGGTCTCCGAATGGAAATCTAGGAAATATCCTGACGCGTGAAGATCGTAATAATTTTCACATTTCGATCACGAGATACACCCGCGAATGTTCGAGAATCGAAATAAAAGTCTCTCGGACGATTTTTTGAGAACATCGTATACATATGTTTACGCGCGGCATCTTTCTTTTTTTTTTTTTTTTTTCTTTTTGCTTTTCGATCGAGAAAATCTCCCGTCTCGCCTTTTGCGATACCGTGCGTGATACCCGAGCCGGTTAGCACAGGCGGCCAGACCCATTCCAATGCGTGTTTTACGATCCGAAAAATTACACAGTAACGTTATTTAGTTTATTTTTTTTTTCTTGTTTCTTTAGTGTGTAACACGTACGGCATATCATTAATTAACGTTACGTTATTTATACGCTATATTATGTTATTTACAATCACATGAATCGTAGATATTCTAACGAATCGTTCGTCTCCTGCCGGTGTCCTCGTATTTTACGATGTATATTTTCTCTCTCTCTCTCTCTCTTTCCTTCTTCTCTCCCTCTCTCTCTCTCTCTTTCTCTCTGCCTTTCTCATATCTCTCTTCAGGACTTTCCTTCCAAATATTATCTCAACGAGAACTTACGCCCTATTCGTTTTATGTGCGCCCCTCGTTCGTGCGAGCTGAAACTTGTTCAATATTCAACACCCATGTGCAACGTATTTGCGCGCGTACACATATACATATATATATTTCTGTTCGTTTGTATATATATATATATATATATATATATATTTATATATATAGATTTATTTATATATATAATATTATAAAAAACAGTATATTTCTTCTAGTACACTTGCGAGAAGAAAGCAAATTCGCGGGGGGCGCGTGAGCACCCACCGGAAAGCCGTACGCTCGTTCGCTAAATTATACAACCGATCATGCTCAGAGGCAGCACGCCGCGGGCCAAAACCGTCATTATAATACGCGAAATGTTATCGAAAAGGGAATTATCGAAAGTATCCGCTTATTATTAAATATCTATGAAACATTCAATAATCCATAAAAAAATTCATTTCGAAAAAGAATCAAAGTAAGATATTTAAAATATCTATAAAACTTGTGTAGATTATATTATACGTGTATATTTATAAATCTTTTAGGTAATTGTTTACATTAACTTACACCTCACGGATTGTTTTCATTTTTACATGTATTATTGAGGGCACATTCCTAAGTAACACGCACTTTGAATTTTGCGGCGCTCTCTTCTGGTTTCCGAGATATGCGATATTTTGAAATATCATAATTTTCGCATTTATTTCTATGATCTTATCACTATATCTCACGTGTTTATGTTCTTTTTTTTTGTTTACATTTGCGTCACTGTCAGTATACATTTTTACTTAAGAATTTCTTTTTTTTGTCTACTTTACTCAATTGCTAATCCACGCAAAGCGAGGTTCAACGCAAACCTACGTAGTGCATACTCTAGTTTTTTGATAGTGGAAAGAATTCATATCAAGCAGGGGGAGGAGGGGCGGAACATACTATCTCCACGCATATATTTTTTAATGCGAAGTAAGATTCTACATGGATTTACAACTTTCCACTTTATATTTACGCATTAAAAAGTATACGCATGGCGACAGTGTGTTCCGTTCGCCGTGCGGGGGAAGGGGAGGGGGGGCTCCACTATCAAGAAACTAGACACATAAATCTGCGTTGAATCTCGCTTCGTGTGGGAAGTGGAAAAATCCAAGAAGCTTCGTCCCCAGAAATATAAATAAACACTTTTTCCACGTCTGCTTTACACAAATACAACGTATATAAACTTTATTTTTCCTTATTTTATAACAGAAAAAGCATTAAAACTGTGAAACTTTAAAATTGCATATCTCTGGAACCAGAAGAGAGCGCCACAAAATTCAAAGTGAGTTATTTAGAAATGTGCCTTCTATGATATATGTAAAAATGAAAACGATCCATGAGGTATAAGTCAATGTAAACATTTACCATTTTTTATATAGAGCAAATGTCTTCCATATGTCGTAAACGTGAATAAACGTTTAATAGAGAAATCGAGGTATCTTATTAATTTCAAGAATTTTCAAAAAAGAAATTAATTTTATATCTGAATATTAAAATCTCTTTGGAATGTTTATAAATTTTTTCTACATTTCTAAAACATGCAATTTTTTATAAAAACATGATATTCTCGCGAAATATCGCGAAACGATGCGCAAACGAACTGGAAAATGGATCGGTCTTAGCGGCCCACGTCGCGGTAAATTAGCCTGTGCATGCGCGGACGTATGATATTATTTTGATCGGCGTGTATATACTCAATGCGCTTTAATACTAAAATATTGATCGCGGATCGTCTCTAGCCATTTGACGCCTTTGAACGAAGTTAAAGTATTTATAGGGGCAGTGATAATTTTCGTCGCGACATCTCGTCTGGTCTTATGTTCTCACACTCGATAAAAATTATTCGTATTAAAAGTAATATGATGCATTCTGTCTATATATATATATTTCGAATCTATTTTCGTGTTGGAAATATCACGCGATTAAGTTGAATTTGATATGGCAAGACATCGCTTGATATGAATTCTTTTCTTCGGATCGAATATTATCGTCATCGTGTTATTAACACTGGTAACATTTTTCATCTTTCAATAGAATCGTTTTTAGATTCTTTCTATTTTTCCTCACAGGTTTGTTTCACAAACCACTTTGGAAGAACAGATCTGCTGATCGATAAATTTAAAATGATTCTAATCGCTTTTGAGCGCATGTCGACAAATCATCTAAAAGACAATGGTCGAGATTCACTCAATCTCAGGACGATCCTAGATCATGCGATAGACGTCGAGTATAAACACGCTTGTTATAATCAGTCGCTATCGAATATAATAAATCACATCGCATTTCGAAAATTCATCGAACAAGTTTCAATTCTATTCGAGCGGCGCGGACGAAGTGTTTCTGTTTTTTTTTTTTTCCCATTCTCATAACGGTTCTTTCTCTTCTCGTCACTCATCGAGGTTCCTCTTTTTTCTTCTCTCTTTCTCTCTCTCTCTCTCTCATTCGTTTTTCATCCCTACATATATTTCTCGTCACATTATCGCCTTCTTGTAACGGGCGCTACGAAACTACCCAACGCCCTCGCGACAAGATCTCGCGATCATTTTTAGAGCGCTCCTTTTTGAGATTTCGTAAGTTTCTACCGTGTCGGGCTAACACAAACGGGAAGTACGTGAAACAATTTTGCAAACGTAAAGGCACAAAGGCGAACGCGTCTTTGAAGAAACATATGCGAATAAACTCTAATAAAATAATGATTACTTTAGATAAAGTTTCTAAAAAATGTATTATAAGATCAGTAAACGGGGAGCTTTATGCGCGCATAAAATTGTCATTTTATTCGCGATCCATTTTTTACTGAAAATTTTTAAACGCTTCACTGTTCACGGACCACCCGTTCATTTATTCAAACTCGACCTAATTTATATTTTTGACAGTGTCAAAAATTTCATAGCTTCTCCAGCGCGTATAGTTCTCGCAGCAATTTAACAAGAATTTATATAATTAACTAAGTCCTAATTTCTAACGGCCGGATCACTGTCTCGATAATCGAGATAAACCTCTAACTCTTACTTCGAGAAAAAACATACTACCACCACAATCATTATTCTTCGCTTTCTCTCTCTCTCTCTCTCTCTTTTTCTCTCTATCATTTTACCTTCCGTCTTTTTAATCCTGTCACCTTCGTCTTTTTTGTTTCTGATCTCGAGAAATCGGTCCGCAACATCGAGGATCTCTTCTCTCGAGGTAGTCGGGGTCTCGTAGCAGGAGATAATCGATTATACGCGTATTTCATCCTTGCGCTCTTGCCTGATTATCGTTCCGTCGCAAAGTAAGATGGATTTTTCGAGTAGAGAACCATAAGGATCAGAAGAACGAGGACGAACGGGCGGCTGCCGTGACTCGAGTACAATGTTACCACTCCTGCCAGCCACCACAGAGTGGGATAGCCACCCGGCGCTGAACTGATACCTCTCTGAATCGCCGCGGGATGTTCCCCTAAAAAAAAAAAAAACCCGTCCGATATATTTGCATCGCGAAACAACAATAGACAAGATAATAAAATCATGAAAACTGCGATCCGTATTCGTGCCACGTTCGTAATTGTTATATTTCTCATTTTTTAAGCGTTTTGTAAAAGTCTGTTCGTGCGTATTAAAAAGTACGACAGTGCATGAATTATACATGAGAAAAGTTTACATTTTTAGGAAAAGAGAAAAAGTTTGGAACTCTGCCCTGTTTTAATTTTAATTTCTACAGACAATTTTTTTCTCCTCTCCCCGAAGCGAGATGAACTGTTCCACTCACCGTTTAGCACGTGCAGCTGCACGCTCGCGCTATCCAGGTTACTCGGGCTGCAAGTATAGTTACCCGAGTCCTCTCGCCTCGCGTTGTGAATCACGAGGCTGCTCACCGTATCTTGATCGATCCTCTTCGTTTGAATGTCGATCTTGCCCAGCTGATAATTTAGAACGCGATCGCCCTCGTGGTACCAGAAAACGTAGAACGGGCCCTCGAGGGATTGCTTTATCACGCATCGTATTGCGACTGTACTTCCGGTCTTCACGTACATGTCACGATCCCCCAAGATCTCGATCTTTGGCACTGCAACATGATTTCGATATTCGATTATTTAATATTTCCGTTTTTTTTTTCCTTTTCTTATATTTCTTTTTCTTTAAACTATAAATAATCGATTTAATAGTTCCGCTTGCGACTCACCGACGATGTTGAGCTTGATGATGTGACTCTTTTTCGGGTCTGTCGAGATTTGGCACTCGTACTCGCCTTCGTCGCGCGCTTGGACATATTTCACTTGCAGCGTCCACGTGTCCGCCTCCCCGAAAATCGCCTGGAACCTTTCGTCCGGAATGAACATGGTTCTATCCACCGAGAGAATATGCGAATCTCTTCTTCTGATCCAGGAAACCTTTGAATTGTCCGAAATTAATTGCTGTCTTAAATAAAATTTTCATATTAAATTTTTCATTAAATTTTTCACATATATAGGATCCCTTTATAATTATTTGACAATTACCGATCGTAAATTTAAGTTTTATTAATTTCCATTGAGATCTGTTATTTTTTATCTTCCTTTTTGATTATAAAACAAACGATATCTTTAAGAAATTTTTCTAAACATATCTGAGACCTTTTACTCTCGTTTTCATCAGCCTTCATTCTTCTAATCACATTAACTTGATCTCAGAATCATCAGACTGTCGCCAGTCATTATTCGCAATTGAGTGGATATCGAGAGAGGCGGAAAAAGTTGAGGTTGCGTATAAAAAGCTCGGTAAGTATAAGGAGCAGCGGCAAGATAGGGCGAAAAAATAAGGAAGGTTACATTCCGCTTGTTCCGATTCCGAACGATCAATCTTCCGCTTCTTCGTCGCGTAGTTAATTTATCGTTCATCGACCGGACGGCTCGCGCGCGCTCGACGGAAATCTAGATGGTGCACAAATACGACGGTGGCCCGACGTGTCGTCGAAAAACGAAGGTGAGGTACGAATATACATTTAATTCGCCGGCCTGATAAGGATCGAGGCGGCGACGACGACGGCAGCGGCCCTTAAGTACGCCTTGCGGGATTATACGAGAGTCGCGTGTTACCGGATACTTAATCTCCGACCGCGTGCCAATAGACGACGTGTACACCCTGTATACTCGAAGTATTCGCTTGCGTACACGTTGGAGAAGTTCGTTAACGAGGGGACCACCTTTGAGCGTACTCTGCGTGCCAACAGGAATTACGCGTCCGATGACGACCACCCCATAAAACCCCGCTCCACTCCTTGACACGAGTTTCCGATTACCGTTTCGCGATGAGGGTTGCGGGAGCGTGCGGAAAGACCGGATGAAAAGCAAATCATTAATAGATTGGCGTTTTATTAGCCAAGTAAATTGATTGGACGATGGGAACCGCAGTCGCAATTCACGATTTAATACCACGAGACACGTGGGCGGATTATCTGTCGCGCGGGTAGTTATCCGTCACAAGGGGAAATAGGACGAGCGCGCGATAGCGGTTGTGAAATATTATTAATCATGTCGTTGTAATTTATAGTTTATAGACTTTGGATAGTAGATCGGTTGCGAGCTGCCGTTTGGTTGGCGTTTTTTTCCGAGATGTTGAAAAAAAAAAAATGATAGAACGGAAATAAATCTTGTCACTTTTTTGTGCCCGATCATAATCCCCTGAGAGCTTGATGTTAATAAAATAGAGATCAAGATGTGGGCACTTGTGTATTTTAAATAAATTTAGCTTGTTTGAAGAGAAGCGACGAATTGATATTCAAGTGACACGAATACAAGGGAACAAAGTAATTGTCTTTCCAACTCCCTCTCGTGCTCGATTTACTTGTAATAATCTGTCTTGTGTTTTTTTTCACGTCGTCATCATTATCGTATCTCAAATAGAATCTCATTGTCAAAGAACTGTCAGGCAGGAATTTTGCCATTACGCGCCGATATCCGTCAAATAAGCTCGTTAATAAATCAAACTGTCAATACACGTAACATATGAAGCAACATCCTCGACCTATTAAAGATGCGGGAGACGATATGACAAGGACAAATTAGGTCTCTCGATTCAAAGGCGCGATGACAGTTGTATTGAAATGTATGAGAATCCACATTATCTTTACGATAAAGTTATCTTTAAAATAAAGATAGTATAGTAATATATGAAATATAAGACGTAAATGCTGTGAGGGTGTCATGCTATTAAGACATTAATTTTAGTTTGTCAGAAAAGTTGGAAACATTCTGAGATTTTATTTCCGATGCTTACAGTTTGTTTTTTTTAGGTCGACGCTTTAATTATATCGTGAAATAACTTACTGATTTGTTACCAAGCTGCCGCACTTTGCACGGTAGGTAAGCGTGAGTGCCCAGCTGCGCTGTGATATTCGTTGGAGTGTTCGAGTCAAAGTAAGGCCCCGTGTAAATCCCGTCGAACCTCTTCACCAACGAATGAGATCTCGTACTCACCCCTGCAAAAGAAACCCCGTGCTCTCAGAAAGAGTGTCTCGCGTGTGTGTATGCCTCGGTATATCGTTGCGTGCAATCACGAGACGGAGAAACTCGGGCGCAATGCGGAGATACGACGAAAGTATGTATGTATACAGATATCCTTTCGGCGAAACGAAAATCGCGAATGCGTGAACTGCGCGAATTATCGGCGCTGCATCCTTAAAACCTTATTTGTATAATTTCGCCCGCATCGTGGTCGTCGGCGCACGTTATGCGGCAAATTAACATGGAAGGAATGACGTTAGTCTCGCAATGGAATAATAAAGCCGAGCCAGTCCTCGAAGAGAAGACTATTCCGCATTCGTGCGACTCGTATTCGTTCGCTCGTGCGCGCGCTACGCTATTCGGAATAAATCCTATCGTGGAGACCTCCGCCAAGGTACCATCCCCGAGGGAAATGGATACTAATCCCAGGGATTCCGATCCGGGAAATCTAAAGGCGAATCAGCATTCGGCGAGAAAGAGAGAAAGAGAGAGAGAGGGGAAGAGAGAGAGACATGGGCGTCTTTCCAACGACCTTGACGATATCACATCCGATCTAATATTCGATCGGTAACGCGCGGGATCTCGCGGACTGGCTCGTTCGGTTTCGCACGGCCATTACGGTGGCCATCGAGGAACGCTTGCCAGATAAGTGTAATAAATGATATCCTGAATCACGACAAAAGAATATTTTACGCGTATAGGAATAGTTGACTAAATTAATAAATTGTTCTCTGTAAAGTAAATTTTTTAATATTTAACTCATTTTACATTTCATCTTTCATTTCAATATACGTCGACTGCATATCAATATACTATTTTATTAATTAGTAGAACTGGATTTGTAGTTGACGTTATTAATTTCTCCGAGTCTTTTGATTTACGTAAGACGCATACATGTGTCGTCTCGTTATCAAGATTTGCCGAAACTTTGACAAATAACAAAGCTGTTGATAATTACGCTTAATTAAGATCACGAGCGCGATAAGCGCGACGTGATAAGAAATAAATATGAAATCGCTCGTATACGCTCGATGCTAACCTCGCTCCACACGGCTTATCGCGCATCGATTGTTCTACTTATGCACAAGAAAATCACAGCCGCTGCAACGGCGCTAATTATTGTTTCAGTCAAGTTAAACGCAGGGTAATGAATCATGAATTTATCTTGACGGACAATCGGCAAGCTAAGATAAACAATGGCAATAAAATTTTCGTCCATTTATTTTTTTCATAATTTTAAACAAAGTTTTTCTTTACATTTACAGAAATTTAACATAACTCCAACGAAAGAAAGAGAGAAAGTTATGAAGATTCTGAAATAATATCTTTTCTTAAATTTATCATTTTCAACTTTCGAAAAGAAAAAAGACCATCCTATTGTCACGTATTGATTTTTCGCGATGATCCATATATAATGCTCGCGAGCGATCAATAAGATAATCTTCATCACCTCTTGCGATAAAAAAAAAGAAAAACAATTTGGTTCATTATTTTATGATAAAATCACGTCATCCCGTTGTAACTATATCCTCGTAATTTCGTAGCCGTCGAATCCATTTGCCCCGACACGTTTCCGTAGAAAGGGCGACTAGATTGACAATCAGCGCGCGACGACGAGTTCTGTATTGTCGAATGCATCGTAGATACGAATCCGCGTTGAGGTGAGGCCTGTTATCGGTCCTCCTCTCGCGCAGCCGATCCTGTCGATCTTGAGGAACGTAAAATCTGCGCAGCTGCGCGCACGCGCCCCGCGGACTTAAGCTCTCCTTCGCCTCTCGTCACCGAGTCGAGATTACTTGCCTACCGCGAAGGAGGGCACAACAAATATCGTACGCTAGATGCAGTCGCCCCAAATGTTTCTTTTTTTTCACTTCGTGTGGCCGAGCCGAATTATGCGGAGATCGCGATAGTTCCTCGGGGGTGCGTAATAGTGGCGCTTATCTCGAGATTAAATCAGGTAAAGAAACACTCCTCGCGGGCAGAAGTTAATCGGATAACACGTGGCGCGGATATGCATCATGTTGTGAAACGTGTAATTTCGCAATGTAATGGTCTAAAGCGTGCACTCTCATTAATGAATAATCGAATGCGTTTATGTATACGCGCTAGGCGCGAATGCGATGACGAGCGTGGGCGCGACTGGCAGGTGCATTATTCATGTCGACGTTTTGTAAGTTGGATTGCGCCGACCCCGTCGCACAATCTCGTGAAGGGAAATCTCGTGCGTGGAAATCACGTACGCCCTGTTTACCGGGGATCCCGATAAAAACTGTAAAGCTCGGACGACAACGCGCTATTCTCACGATCGTACCTTATTTAAGAGTGTTGAAATAAACTGTATCGTATATATATATTCTGAAAGCGTAAAATGTGGATATTTTGATCGCGTCGCTTCGATTATTTATTATTGTCAATTAGCGTTAAAAGCTGTCCGGGTTTTACGAAGCTCTCTGAATGAAAAAAAGAACAACAGAATGAAAAAAAATAGCATTCGATAAATCTGTCAAGAAGCGAAAACTATAGAAATCCGTAGAAAGGCGGCTTTTTTGTAAATATATAATACTTTGCGCGACAATAAGTCGCGAAGGTGTCTCGCCGATGCGTGTCCCCGCTGTGTAATCGAGCGTGGGTGAAACGTGATCGCTAGAGAGACAAAGGAGGGTGCGGGAAGAAGTAAATTTCTCGGAAACAGAAGACGAATCTAAAATCGTATATATTTCCCGAGAGACAAAGACTCTACCCGATGTGCAGAGAGACTCAAGCTCCGGGAGGGCTGGCGTTTCCTTTCCCACTTTATCAGAACGACACGTACGCATGCCCGTGCAGTTTTACGACGTCATCGTGTACTAAACTGCCACATAAATCCTAGTTTTTAGCTCCTGAAAGATTATTTCCCCTCCGACGCGTGACGCGATTTTATAATAACTCAACTCGCGACGGCCTTATATTGAAATATCCCCGTAACGTGCGAGCTCGTATTAATCCTATCCCTTGTGCTAAGAATAATTTAATGTCACGCGCGAGAGAGTGTGGCATTTTGTATATAACAATCTTTTTTCCCGTTTATAATAATTATAATAAATATAGATTCCAATACAAAATAAATATAGATTTCAACACGAAATAAAATATAGACTTTATTTGATTATTATTATTGAGAATTATAGACGAAATGCTCTTGTTCTCCCTCGTTTGTCCGCGGAATTCTGATTTCTCGAATGCTTCCAACAATGCTACAAGCTCGCCAAAGTAATATCACGTTTTACACAAATCTATTTTGCGGAGCCAAAATGACTTCTCGCTGTTTCGCTCGTGCAACGTCTCGAGTCAGTAGTTTAGCCGTGAGTTGTGGCAGCCGCGTTGATAGCGCGTCGAACTTCTCCATTTCCGGAGAACGACCGAAGCGGTCCGCGGTTAATCACCGGTGAGGTATAATCAGTGATTGTACAGAAGCACGCCTAAGACGTGTGCGTGCATATATATATATATATATATATATATATATATACACGCGAATACTACGGATCGAAAGCGTATAATGTATCGCCGAAGTGATGTCGGAATAAACTCGCCGTTACCGGGTCTGAACTTCTCGTAGCAGCTTCTCGTAATCAAGAGTAATTAGTGTACTTTTGAAGTGGTTTACCCAGAGAGAAACTACGCTGATACTAAGTAAATTATTCGACGAACCGATTGCATATCGACAGGAACGGCAGTGTCGATGGACTTTCTACGCGGTTATGAGAGGCAGGCGAAGTCCGTGGTGATAATCGGATTTTATCGGCGCTTCGGATTTTCCGTTCACGCTCCGTTACTCCCAGAATTGATTACGCCTCGCTGAAGAGACAGGCTTGCGAGCGAGGCCGACCTTTAAGCAGATATTCTTCCGCGAGTGATTGCGTCACTCGTGGTTAAAAACCCTTAACGGAATCATATATTTGCGTCATTTATTCAATTCAGAAATTTCTTTGGCATTTCGAAACTAATCCTGCACTTGGTACCACTCTCTTTCTCTCTCCTTCGTTTCTTTTTATCAAGATAAGAGCTTCTACATTTTAGGATGAAAAGATGGTTTTCAAGATAGATTGAATCTTACACCTAGAAACAAATTACATTTATATTTAAAGAAATGCCTTCAAACTGGTTGTTTTACAAACTTTTAAAAAAAGTTTATCCCTTTCGACAAATTTGATCGAATTCATGTTTAAAGAGTCGTCGAGTTTCATCCCGCGAAACATCTCGACGATTGCTATCTCGTAAATACGTGCGTTTCTTGTCATCCATAAATGGATAGATTCTCCAGAACGATGCTGTGATGTTTCTATTTGACGAGCGGGCTTTAAAACACGACTGCATCGCGATGATGCAGCCGCGCGAGATGAAATCGATAGACACGTCCCTGAACGACGTCACGGGGGGGGAGAGGAAGACGGGGGCTGTCGTTCGTCTCCCTCCTTCGTCTTCGTCGCCCGATGACGGAATCATCGAGACGACACGTAGAGATCCCGCAGGGTCGGGCGGAGAAGAGGCTGACAAAGAGGAGAATGTCATAGGAGTAAGGGACAAAAGAGATATATATATATATATATATATATATATATATATATATATATATATATATATATATATAAAGGGAGACGTAGAGAAAAGTATGGAGGGAGGTACAATGCTGCGGCGCGACAAACAAGGGTGGCGCTAGATACGGTCCTGGACCGGGACCGGAGGTTGTGCCCCCTTTTCTACCCTCCATCCCTCTCCCGTTCGAACTTCTCTCTTCCGTTCTTTTATCTTTATCCATTCTTGAATCTCGGCCGCGACTTCCTCTTACGCGTATCCGTTGATCGGTCCACGATAGCGCGAAAAATTCGGCGCACGATCGCATCGTACGCATCCGTACGGTGCATGCGGCGTGCGAGGAAGAGAGAGAGAGAGAGAGAGAGATGTATGCAACGTATCGCTACACCCCAAAATCTGATCGATCCATCCGCAGCACGAGTGAAGCCCCACCTCCCCGCAAATCCGTGCGACAACATCGACGGCTTGATCGCAACCTACCTACCCTTACATGCATTGTAAATCGAGAACACCGCTATTGCAGCATCCCTCCCTGAAGCGTCTTCTCTTCTGGAACCATAACCTTCCGCATTTGATATTTCGTCGTCATCTATTTCGCGAATTCGCGTACGGCTAAATAATGTAGCAGTTTCATCGTGCGATCGACAGATCGATAAATCTTTCGCGGATGAAGCTTACCGGTAATACCTAATAGGATCCAGCACACGAGGCACAGGACGTAGTAGTTGACGTAGGAGGACCTCCTCATGATGATCACGACGACAACAATGATGATGATGACGACGACGACGACGACGACGGCGTAACTGTCCCTGAATCCACTGACATCTCATGGAACACCTCGGTGCATCCCCTTCTCCCGGTACTTCCTTTGCTTAATAATCATCCGTCGTCGTCCCGCTCATCTTCCAGCCTGATGCTACCAGGAGTCGCGCATACTCCCGCGTTATCCGTCGTTGCAACCCTCTCGTTGCAACCTGTTCGTTGCGGCGTTCTCGTCGCGCACTCACCAATTTCTTTCCGTCTCTTCCCTTTTTCCTTTCTCTTCTTCCTTCCAACACTGTGATATCACATTATTTTGCCTTGTGTGGATACTTCGCCGCGCGGATATCTCATCGAACGCAAAACCGGCGGATCACGGCCGAGTTGATCAATCTAGACGAGCGGTCCCCCCGCGCGCAGAATTTATTGTATCCCGATGCAACCGATCCGGGGATGATGCACCGAATCCTCCTTTAATTACTCCAAAGAAGGACGCAAAGTGTGGCGCGCACCAAGGTCACGAAACGATCTGCCTCGACGTTCACAATCGGGATCACCCCCTCCCTTATCTTTTTTTTTTATCCCACGGTTGTTACTCCTCGTTCTGTGCGGACACACGGTATACCTCGGATCGGTCGACAGTAACTATGATACGCGACCGGGCTTTCCCGCACTCGGCTCGTCCGCGGTTTGTCGTCCCGGGCGAAGCTCTGAAACCGCCGGGCCTCCGGTGGCACTGCCCGCGCCCGCCCGGGGATTCCGCGCAGGCGTGCTCTCTCTCTCCTCTCTACTCTACTCCGGCGGCGATCAGTCAGCCTCCTCCTTCCTCGAGGCCTTCTGCCTTTTCCGCTGCCGCCGTCGCCGCCGCCACCACCGTCTTTCACCCCCGCGCTGCGCGCTTCATTCCGCGTCGCGCAGCTTCATCGGCGCTCTACACCCGCTCCAAATTTTTCTTCCCGCTCTTCTCGTCTCCTTCGTTTTTCGCGCCTCCGTCTTTTCGCTTCTCTTTCTTCTTTCTCAGCCGCACGTTGTATTTTCACCGCCCTCGTATGTCCCGTACGACGACAAAACCCACGATCATTGCTCGTCTCGCGAGCGTGGACAAATTTCACGCTCCTTACCGCTCTCACGACATTATTCTCTCTATCTCTCTTCTGTCTGTATATTCTCTCTGGGATGGGAATTGAATGGCGCGCGGGCTCAGACCTCCGCGCGCGTGTCCTGTCTTCCGCCAGCAGTCGAGCTTTAAACACCGCATCTCCGCGCGTAACCAGCGTGTGTCAGGTCGCGCAGCATCGGAGCATTTCCCCGCCCGCATTTCATTCCTGCTCGTTAATGAGCGTTAAAGAGTTTCCGTAGTACTTTAACAGCCTCGTTATTTTTGCCTCTATACTATACTTCTCTCTTTCTCGTGCTCTAAACAATTTCAAATATTACAAATAGTTTTATTTCTTATATTTGCTTTCTGTTTCTCTCGCTCGATTTCAACCGCTATGATCTCGTCTAAATTAATTCTCCAAGTCCCTTCCGGATTTTTGGATTTCTTTATTTTCCTTAAATGTATATCTTTAGATATGTGTGCGTTGTTTTCTTTTCATATTTATGCGTTCCAAAGTTTCTCAACTGGAAACAACTTATGCAACGCGAGAAAGAGATCTCTCGCCAAACGAGACTTAAATTATATTTACACAGATATTTCCCAGAATTGCATTTATATGAGAAAAAGGAATTTTTTTTACGAAAACAATTGTATAATTGGATACGTATTAGTGTGCTACATTAAATAATATTTCTCGGTTACCTACGCAATATGCAAGGTTGAAATTGAGGTAGACCGCCTGGAACGCAATGTCGGAAATGTATTTGGAGCCCCTCGTCTCATCGTGGAGCTCCAACTCGCTTCGCTGTGGACAAATGTTAAGCCGCTTACGGTATGAATCTTATCCCCAGAGACTGATGTGCAGTGGGCTTGGCTATTTAATAAGAAAAAAGTATCGCTGTCGCGCTTTTGTCTCCTTTTCGAACACAACGGGCCGTTCCGTATCAATTTTCTCACTCTTCGAGACACTTGAATAATAATATCGTGTCCCTGATTTTGCTCCACTTTCATTTAATGAACGTCTTTCGATAATATTCGAAAGAAAACTATTTTGCTTTTTTATTATTTGATTTTATACCAATATTTTCTCTGTATTATTTATAATATTGTGTATTTCATTTCGTGTTTAAATTGTGTGCTCCGCTTTATTATTGATATCATATTCGATGTTTTCGTGTAATTTCAGTTGCATTATATTTAATGATTATATTTAATTGTTGCCAATAAATATAATATTACGAATAGATAAATATATTAAGTTCGTCGAGAGACAGATTTCAATTTCGGTGTGCGACAGATTTTGCATAATTTACGATGGAAAGGTTTTCCGTTCGATGTTATCTAGACGAATATCCTTCCAAGCTTTCACGTCCGCTTGCCAAAATTAACCGCCGTCGTCTTTGAAACTAAGTTTTCGTATCACGTCGAGTTCATGGGACATTGACGTAATTTGTAGTATAAGAGAGAGAGAGAGAGAGAGAGTATTTGGTAAATTATACAACTTCTCTTTCCCAGATATATGTATATGATCGACTGATCACATCCACGTCTTTCCCTACTTTAGGACTTTCTTATCTCCTCGCTTACCACCTTTCTTTACTAGCGCATCTTCGGAAAACTAACATTACTCACTCCGTTATTTTGCATAAATAACTATTATTTAAAGAGATTAATTGATCAATGATAGGAAAGGAAAGATTAACTCACTAAAAAACAAATAGAACAAAATTATTCATGAATAAATAAATATTCTTTTATCATACACATTAGGATTCTAAAACAATCCGCTGGGACAAATGATGGTAGTGTACCAACTTTTTTGATGAGAGCAAAAACACCGCCGTGAGATGACTCGGTTCTCGATCGGAGCAGACGAAAGTCGATTGGCTTGTTCGCTCTCGCCGGCCCCCCTTCACCTCACCTTCAGACAACCCAAAGGGTCATATCACCGATGGAAAATCCTACGCTTTTCATGGCGCATCGACCTGGCTGAGACGACGTTAACCTTATCGTCGACTCCAGAATTGCGCGTCACCCGTCGTGGGTTATATCGATAACCCATAGAAAGATAAACTTCTCACGTGGCTGATAAACCCTGGGAAATCTACAAAAAAGCGCGACTCTCTGACGAGCCGATTTGTCTTTTTTTTTTATTGGTGTATCCGTTCCATTTCTCTCTCTCTTTCTTTTCTCTCACTTTTGCGGATGTCACTCTTTTGTCTTGCGACGCGCTGAAACTTTCAGACGCGCTAAATTGCTGGCCCTCCTGCGGGAGAACTCGCGGGAGGAATTACGGGCAGTGCGAGATACATGGCCCGAGAGGGCCATTAATAAAACGTCGTTTACCCTTAAACGATCTCTCCTAGCTTTTGCCATTGTGGCCGCAATTTCGCCGCTGCGTTGGATAGCATGTATGCGTGCGTGCGATTGTCGGTATTTTGAAAGTTAGCCAGGAAAAAATATCCTCGTTGTTGCATCCGTCGCAGCTACTTGTTTGCGCTATACTTTCGTTTGCATGCGGAACTCGCGACGGTTCTTAAGTATATGTATATGTGATGCGTATGTGTGTGTGCACGTGAAGAGGATTTCGGATGGTACAAGAGGAGAAAAAAGTTTTATGAAATATAAACGTGAGCGTCACACGCAGCTGCAGGTGCATCGGACTGCATACAATGTCGTCTTGTATCCCCCGTGCGGAATCTCTTCTCCTTTGCCGCAAATATCTTCGCAACACGTTTATCGGAATTTTTCCCACGATTCATCGGCCGCTACAGACAAAGTTTCTTTATCGATTATATAATCCACGACAAGAAACGTGTGTCCTATAAATTGATAATATTTTCGATAACAATGGTGGAAACGCGTTTCTCTCTCTCTCTCTCTCTCTCTCTCTCTCTCTGTCTATCTTTATTTCTCGACAAACGTTATTGAAAAAACCAATTGACAATCATTTCGTCGCGACGAAATGAAAATATGACAATACATTGAAACGCGAGAAATTTTCTAATTTGCGAGAGAGGAGTAGTATGAGTATTTTGCAGAGCGAAATAAAGACGTCGTGGACGGTAAGCAGGCCGATTATACATCTCGAAAAACGCATTCGCCGTACGTAAACGAACGCGCTGACTTTAACAATTGCAGTTGAGGCGTTTTGTAAATAAATATTTCCGCGCATCCGTCTTTCTCATTATCGCCGTCTCGTGTACGTAGGATTTTTCCGTCGACGGGACGACGATTTTATCCGAGGCCGGATAATTGAGGGTATTACGAAGCGTACGTGATTCCGGGATAATTGGATAACGCGCGGCGGGACGCGAAACTTTTCATGCACTTTGCACGCCTCCGTCATGGCCTTCGCGTCCCTGCCGACCGTTTTGTTTTTCCTCCTTCTCCTCACCCTCTGTGTCCTCTTTCGCCTATCCATTTCCGCGGAAAGTTAATTTGTAGAAAGCTCGCGAAACACGTAGAATAAATACATTCTTCCGTTTTAACAGCGCGGCGGTGGCTCGTGCAGGCATGCCATATCGGTGTCGTTTGTCATGCACGAAGCACGAGCAACGACGTTATCGCGTTCGCGATTAATACCCCTGACAAATCGAGGCACAAAAAGGGAAAGAAACGGCGGAAGCGCAGTGCGGGCTCACGAGAAAGATAGAAGTGTGCGTGTGTATGTGTAAGAGAGAGAGAGAGAGAGAGAGAGAGAGACTGTGTCCTGTTCCCGTTTCGTGAGAAATTATCGACGCGCGACCCACGCGCCTTGAAATTACAGCGCGTTTGTATAGGACGGCCGCGCACTACGTGCTCTTCTTCCACAATTTTCCCTCTGAACGAAAGACCAAGTTTTGCGCGAGTAAAATTGTATGTAGGGTAAAGTGTGTAGGGTAAAATTGAGCGATCGCGTCTATTTTGGCGCGGAGATGTAGGCGAAATTCGATAAAAGCGTGGGTGAAACTGACTGATGTCTCGAATGACGAAAGTCTCGAGCGAGATGTCACGCGCTTGTAACGTACCATCTTGTCTCCGACGAATTCGTCGTCGGTACCGGTTTCGAAAATATACATCGAGTATGCTCCATTTGATTCGCCTCCCTATCCGATTTGTACCCTATTTTTTCCCCATTACGTCTCTCCGTGTTTTTTTTTTCCGCAATTTCATCCGAGCGTCCCTGGCCACGTCCCCGCGTCGAGTAAATTGTCGTTGTGACGGGAACCGGGTCACTGTTACGCGAACGTTTATTCACGGGGAAACAAGTAGCAGGAAGGAACCGCCGCGAGCGCGATAAGACGCGATACCGAGACGTGGTAGTCGAAACTGTGGCACGCATAAAGGTTCGAAGGGAGGAAGAGTCAAAGCACGTCCCCGGAATCTTTTGATAGCGCCACTCTAATTGGGGCAGGTGTTAATTAAAGTGCGCTCGCGCTCACGCTTAGGCAAAGACGACGACGACGACGACGTCTACGTCGACGACGATGATGACGTGGCCGTCGTCGTCGCGACACGGCCACGGCGCGGCAACCCGGCGACGGACTTTGTTCGCGAAAATAATGATCTTTCCATTATCCGGCGCTGCGCTGTCCTTTCTCAATCCATTGTCCTCTTCAACGTCCACGTTATCGTCTTTATTGTCCTGCTCGACGCTTCGTGTGCCCCTTCCTTTTTTCCACCGCGGCCACGTTCGCGAGAATAAACGGAAAGATGCTCGATGAAAAATGCTCTCAAGATTACGAATAAAGGATCGTGGGATTATTTTCGGCTGCACGCCGCGCTATTTTTTGCCGTCATTAATTCATCTTTCTCTCCGCGACCTTCCTCGTGACGTTCGAGTGTCGCGCGCGCGGTGTAATTACCGCGTGATTGGCGCGACCATTTATGTCAATTTCCGCAGCTGGCTACAAGCATCTGACACTGTCGGCGACAAGATTGTCATCGACAAAATTAAGCGAATAATCAACTGTGCGTAAGGCGAAAAATAATGTCCGTCAAATAAATTCAATCAATTGTACGATTCTTCAAAGTCGCGCCGTTTGTACATTTGTGTTGTGCTTGTCATTGGCATGGCAACGTGCGGTGACAAGTTCGTGCTCATCGAAATGGCAATAATATATTTTCAAAGTAACACTTGACAGTGCAAGATACGCGCGGACAGAGATGTAATTCGCGTAATGAGATAGGAAATGGTTAGGCTTGACGTTATACGACGTACCGGGCGTGAGCTGTCGCGAGTCTCGTATTCAAACTTTACGGGCTCATTTATTGTCGCGTCGTACTACCGTATTCGATACATTTTACGAGGAAATAGAAAGGAGCAAAACTTTATCTCGATATACGCAATTTTCCTCACTATGCAACGTACGAACGCGCGTACGTATTTTCCTGAAAATTAATCATATGTCAAAACTCGCGATCCATCAAAATCAATCATGCTGCTCTTAAAATTGATCAAGAGATATTAAAATATATAAAGAGTACTCTTGATAGAGAGAAGAAAAAAAGAAAGAGAGAGGAGGAAATCTACGATTGCATTTATTTGCGGGACTTTTTCACGATGACGTCTTATTATGCCGAGAAAAGAAAATATCGTCTTGCCCGTAGAGAGCAGCTCCGATCGTCGCCGGTGCCGATCCGTCATCGGATAATACGATTCGATTAGAAATATCGCCCTAATGAGACTCAAACAGCGTCTCAAAGATGATTAATGAAACTCGTCGTCCCAATGGATTGAACTTTTCGATGAGCGCCATAGAACAGAAGTTTCGTATCATTGCACAGTGAGGCAACGATGTAATGAGATGAAATTCGCAGTTTGGCCGCGTTGTCGTGATTATGAAATGATTCGAAAACAGCAAGGCTTGGGTTAATTAAAAAAGTGCACTTTCTCATCCGGCTTCCATAGTCGGGTCGATAGGAAAACTTGCAACTTGCCGCGCAACTCTTTCCCTGGGAAATTATGTGAGAATTTTAAAGTAACACGTGAAGTTTGTGCTCGTTGCCCGGATAAAAAGGGCCCAGATAAAAAATGAGGCTCGGATCGACTTTCGGGACTTTCCGGATGCGCTTGTTGTTCTACCAGCCGGCACGCGGTGACTCGAAGCTTAATTATCAAGACTCACGCGAACTTCTCATTATCGTGTTCTCGAGCGTGTCGACGGGCAGGCGATTCAAAGACAACGGTACGGCGCGAAGCACATCGGGACTCGTTAGTTTCAGTAGGGTTGAGCCATACGGAAAATTAAGTGGACATTAGGGCGTCGGATTAACCGATCGCCGAGTGCCTGCGAGATCAGGAACGGTTAATCGGCAAACTCTGATAATCTCGTTGCTTGTAAAATTGCAATCATCTCGAGTCGCGTGAAAATTTCTTAATCTAATTTAAAAGTTACAAAGATTTAAGTCCCACAAAAGTTTATGCTCTTCGCAGCTACTTTTATGCAATTTGCATAAACTCTAGGTTTACGATAGATAAAGTTTCAATGTCGTCCGCAAAGTCATGCCCTTCGTCCTTTCGACACGCGCGCATGCGAGTACTACTACTACTACTATTAGCTTTTAACCCGGATTCCGGCAAAAACTGACACCATTCTTCTTTGTAGCCCAACCGACCGTGTTGTGCAAGTCGTTGCGAGTTCCGCGCAGATAAACCTCGGATCGATGAGATCATTAACGACATTAGCTGACAACTGTTATCCGGAGCCAGCCCTTAACGCGTCATTTGGATTAGAACCACTCTTGTTATCCCATTTCTGCTTGTTATCCCATTTTCGCTACTTGGTAACGCGATACACGTACAAAATTATGTTGTCTCTCGCGGCGAGGAATTCGCTGCTCAATTGCTATCTTGTAGTCAGAGGTCATAGTGATTAAATGCTTGTCGGCTGAAATCTGTCAAACAATTTTTATAAAATATAATTTTGCTGGTGTTTTTTTTTTTTTTTTAATAAATTATCTATTTTTATTTTTATGTTAGAATTTTTGATATACATATAATATCCTTAAAAAAAATATATATATATATATATTTTTTTTTCTTTTATGCGAATTTAATTCCATTTTTTTAAAGACCTGTAAATATCGATAAAATTAATAAAATATTAGTCGACCTGTATATATTCAAGATTGCTATGGAACGCATTAGAGCAAAGTATAGAAAAACCTGTAAAATTTGTAAAAGAAAATGATTTCTATTTACCTTTTATTAATGATTATTGGAAATTGGAGCAATGATGAATGCAACGATACATAATGCGACAAGGTTGTATAGCAAGGATATAAGCTGTCAATACATGGCGTATTCGTCGCGGATAAGATTAGCATGCTTCGTTGCGTCTGCACAACCGCGCTAACCGTATGGCATCATAAAGCCGGATGTATAATTGGCATGCAGCCTGCGGAATTCCGCATCGTTATGCCATATTAATCCTATTGCGAACAATCTTAGGTATTATCCTCTTCGCCGTAATCTCCCGCGCAATCGTATTCCAAGTGTACGTCCGCGATGCACTTGGACAAAACTCATCGATTGCGAATCACTCTTGTGGACTCCGGGAACCGCTTCCCTTTCGGCGATATGCGTCTGATCAAGTGTTCGTTCGCACGCCGCATGATGTTACATGATGTAACAACGAACATTTTGCAGCCCAAAGATGCCTAATGCTTTTGTGTATCTTTTAAATTTCGCTGGAAATTTTTCGTTGTCGAAATTCCGAGGCGAGAAATGGAATCGGAAAAGGATTTGGATCGAGGGATTATGATAATAAATTCCATTTTGGCCGCAATATCGATAGTCGGATCTCTTGTGTGCGCGCGCCCTGTCAGATATATTATCCGATGCTTCGTTTTGATTCGGAATCGCGGACGGTATCCGAAAGTCATTTCACCGCGACTGATTTTCACGTCCGCGCGCGAGTACATACATCTGTTTATACGCAAGTGCAAACACCTTCGTGCTCACACAACACGGTGTGTACATAAGCTCTGCATTTCTACGTGCGCACAGTGCTTTATACGTGCCAGTGCAAATCAGGCCGCGTTTAGGCAGGATCAAAATTGAAGCGCCGGAGGAGACGTTGGTTATTCGCCGTGATTAGGATTAACGAAGCAATTTGCACATCTTTCAAAGTAATTCGTGCCGGATTTGAAAGTCACTGCGCGCAGAGAGAGAGAGAGAGAGAGATCTTCTTCCCTTTGTAGCGAGAACAAAAAAACACGCCAGTTATTTCCAGTTAACGATAAAATTGATGGGAACAAGAATATCTGTTCAGTTTTCAACATGCGCGCCTGTTTCAGTATTTTTAACATACGTTTAAATCGCGGTGTAGGCGATTGCTACGTTAGCGCTTTAGCAGATAAGATACACACAGGATTAAGCGATTTTCACGGTAAGCCCGCCATTTCAAGCAAGCAGATGTTCCGTTCGCACGGTCCAATCATTAATCGCCCTCCCACTAATAGCTGAAAGCACTTCAACTCTACTTTCAACCCCAGGCCATTAAAATGAGTCGAAAAAATATCTCTCGATCTCCGATGTGTAAGCCTCACGTGAGAAATTCGATAAGCAGGAAGAACATTTTGCGACTTACTTATTCTTATTTCGTTTGCTCTTTTCAAGTTGTTCACACATTTTCGTAAGATAACTATATTAGTCAAAAAATATAAATATTTAAGACATCATCTTTAGAAATGTGTTTACATTTTCAAAGAAATAATTTTTTATAATAAAAGAAATAAATGAAGAAATTTCAGTTTTATCTCAATTTATTAAAATATTTTATATATATATATATATATATCTTTCTGTTCCTTTTCTCTCTTTATTTGCTCAAAGATATACTCACAATTATATGTAAAATGCATCAACCATGATTACGAGAGAAGATGATAATATTGCGGAATGCTAGTTATACATTGTAGCACATAGTACGTATATACATACCGACGACTGTTTTAGTCGGATTATGTCACCTTATTACACAAAGTTTACTTATACCAAATATGCATTAATAGGCACTAACTAAAATAGCGCCAAGATAAACGCGGCAGTGTACGGAGGAGCACTTAAGGAGAAATAATTCAACCAGATACACGTGGCGTTTCTCTCGCATCTGTGTCTCTCGGCGATACATAATATAGTATTCCGCTCGCAGTTACAGTAAAATATTGTCGCAGACAGTTTCATGTATCATTGATCTCTCCCCCGGAAATAAGAGACGAAATTCTTAAACGATTTAGTGGTACATATAACGTTGCGAGACGCTCGTAAATAAATATGGGGACATGATTGGAAGGTAACGTGGGTCTCGCGAATGCTCGATTCTACGGGCTTTTACAGATGCGGCCCGCCGCATCTACGAGACCGAATGGATTTCACGGCAATTTTTCTATTTCCGACTTTTTCGTCGTGAAGGAGCAACCGAGCGATCAGATTTACAAGGGTTCGCGATATCGATCGTGCGGGATGTTCTAGCACTTCGATAAACCATTTTTCTCAAACGGTCTCGCTACCGAGACGGAATAAAGTTACCATCCCCTTCTGTCCATTCTCTCTCTCTCCCCTCTCTTTTCCCTTCTCGCGGTATATGAATATATCATTTTCGTCTCATAATAAGGAAATTACTGATTTTTATTTTATTGCTTTTAGCGTCAAATAACCGCAAAATGATGCGGTCTTTCTCAGGCCTTTAGCCACGAGAAAGAAAAAAAAAAGATAGAAAGAGAAAGAGAGAGAGAGAGAGAAAGAGAGAAAAAAAGATTAAAACCGGCATTCCCAAAAGGCGAGCCATAACTGCTGAATCGCCCCTTATCGTTCCGCGAATAGCCGTGATCGAATTTAGTCGAGATTGGACCGGAACGGGACGGTCGCATCGGGACTTCCGGTAATCCACTTTCCCTTAAACCGCGGACTTTCCCTCCCTTTTCCTCCTCCTCTCCACCCCTCCTTAAAGTAGGATAAATGGTTAGCGTGGAGAAACCAGAACCTGAAGTAAATTCTCGAGTGTGCGCCCCGCGGATTAACTTTCTACTAACTACTTGCATTACGGGAAACAGCCCCGGCGAAATTGGAATATATTTCGCTCCGTGACGTCGTTTAGCACGCTCAAAACTGTCATCGGGAAATTGATACTGAGCAAAATGGTCCAGCCCCAGGAATAATAATCTCACGACGAGAGAGAACTGCAATTTTGTCGAGCACACACATCAGCGAATGATTCGACTGATTATAATTTTTCTCTCGAAAAGATCACGTTAATTAATTAAATTATCTTATCTATTTTTGTGAGTTCGTTATAATTAACCGTATAATTATCGCAGAATTATGTATAAATAATCAAATGCGATAAACTCTGCTCCGCGTTTCTCCGTCAAATGTGTTATTTACCTATAAACTATGTAAAACAACTTTATGAAGTTAAAACAATTTGATTAGTTTTCTGTCAATATATTCTATAATTCTATATATATATTTGGAATATCGTTAAAATACATATTTCGCGGCGATCGATGTGGAAGGTATCTCGACGAGAAATGAATCGTGACAGTAGCGACTCATATGCAAAATGCAACATGCGCTTGAATTTCGCCGACGCGACACGTCGTTTCCGCCTCGAAAATAATTCAAGTAGAGAGAGACAGACAGACTGGAATTTAGAGCTCGTCTCGCGATAGCGCGTGTGCGCGCGTTTAAAGGCTCCGGAAAGAGCGTCCGTGATTGCTGACTTTAGGATTCCAAGGAGATCGTTTTATGGGATGCGCAACGGCTATTTTACGGTCTTTTTATTTTTGACGTGAGGGTCGAAAGGCGAGTCGACGTCTTTGACAGATTGATAATATTACGGTCGCGCGTGCTACGAATGATAGAAACAGGCATCAATTTCTACCGTATAAAGTTAGTAATTATAAATTGCAATGAAAAGATTGATAAATTAATTAAATATTTCTTAAAGCGTGAATATTTCTTAAACTTTACAATCTCTTTCCGTAGGATTAAACCTGTTAGAACAAGAATATTATAAACTCGTAATCTTTCTTTCCTCATGAATTATGGATTCCTCTCTCTACGGGCCAAGAAATAAATTTGGTTTACAACTTATTTAGTGTTTCTGAATAAAGAATTCAAGTCCTTCGGGTAAGTTCTTAAGATAAATTATAACATCCATTTCTTTTTAGTTCGCTAGCGGCATACAACCATCTGCTTGGAAATAAAAATCCATTTGGTCCACCGAGATCTCGCGAGTATTCACAAGCGTATTTGCATGTCGGTGAGAGAGTGGATCCTAGGATAGAGTAGATAGCTAGGTATGCTAACATTTAAAGCGACGTTCACTTAACGGCGCTGCTTTCATTAAGCAGGCTGTGACGAGCCTGAGGGATTGAAGAGGACTAAGAGAAAGAGAGAGAGGGCGAGAAAGACACTTGGTAGATCTCGCCGCTAAGGTATACAAAGTACGTAACGCACTTTCTGTGTACGTATGCGGTTGCGGTGTCGTTCTCGCGTTAACAATACGTAGGTACTGCGCTCCGTGGGAATTAGATCGTTTCACCGAGGATAGGCTAGACCACATCTTCATCGCGCATCCGTATCGCGTACGTGCCAGGATATTAAATCCGACTGTGTGTAAAGAGATCGCTGTGTACGTGTTAATGATAAATTAATATCAATCAATATCGTTTGTACGACATCGTGCAAAAAAAAAAAAAGGTAAACCACCAAGAGTACAGCAATCCTAATTAAGCATCGCAGAATTTTTATATCTCAGATTTTTTTCATGTACCAATGAGCCTTCAAAATTGCACGAGGCGCCCTACTTTTCGATAATCATCATTGTGTTATCTACCGACGCAACGTCTTATAAAATAAGATTATTTATCGCAGAGAATTCTTAAAAAAAAAAAAAAAAAACGTAATTATAAATAGAGCATTCGAGTAGGATCGCGATTAAAGCAGCAGCTTGCGTCTACGAGTTTTAAGATTGCGGCAAGTAATGACGATTTTTAGATCGCATGCTGGGAACATCGAGGCTAAGGTCTTCACGAGGGAATCGGGTAAAAAGAAACGAAGATAAACCACCAACGCCGGATACGTATCAGACCAAGTGCATCGCGGCGAGAAAGCGGAGGAAAATAGAAACGCCGTTATCGCGCCGCGCGGTATTTTAGTAGATGTTTGTAGCAGCGCGATTTTCAACGGATCGATAGAACGACCGCTCTTTTATGACCGCAAGTTGCTGCGATGACGCCACGCCGCTAATGACATTCCTTTCCTTAAGACTTTACGATGACATCTTTATTGACTGCAAATGCAAATGGACAAACAGTTCCTTGTGAGAAACAGTTTCTTGCTCCGTCCGCGGGAACAATTACCGATCAAATCGATGCGAGATTTTATTGCGTCATCACGGACGGCGCGATAACACGACCGTGAAAAAGTTTCGCCCCTCTTTGCGGAGACTATCTTTCTCGGTCCGCAAAAGATTCCGTCCTTTTCGGACGGAATTGATTTCATTTCGAATTCTTTTTAGAGATGCAAGATTCGAAATGTGATGCATTCATATGGTTGGCTGGCGAATTAAATGAAGGGTCGACAAAGCGATTGATCGTACATGAATTTTGAGAAGAACTTCTCTCTCACTCTCTCTTTCTATTGTCAATACGATGTATTGGAAAAAGAATAGTAGAGGGAATTAGAATGTGAAAACATTTTGTTTACTTACTACTACTGGCGAATATAACGCATATAAATTTTATAACCATAAAGATCTTTTTTTCTCGAAAATCTAGATAAATAGAACTTCGCCGCTGTCGGAGGTTGCAAGTTCCGCGCGTTAACTTCCACGGCGCCGGGATACAAAAATTCAAGTTATGCAATATACCAGGGGCACGCGGCTTAAAGAACTTTTTGCGAGATCCCATACAGAAAGTCCACGTTCGATGAGTTACGGTCCATTTAGCAAAACTGTTTACGCTAACATCTCCGAAACTAGAAACATAAGCGGAATTTTACAGGGCAAAGAAGTCTCTTTCCCTCTCTCCCTCTCTCTTTCTCTATTCTCGTAGCCGCTGTAATTTTTTGCCCTCTCTCTCTCAAGTATCCCGTAATGATCAGAAGTAAAATCGCAAAGTTGCGCAAATGGAAAATGTCAAATATTTATTCTCAAAGGGAAAATATTTGGTCACGTGCATGTGGGTATCCGCGCGTGGTTTTACGCTCGGGCGAAAAATATCTATCCCGATCATCAAAGTTGCTTGAAATAAATGCCGCGGATATAGGGAATGAAAAGATCGTAAATTTCGCGAGTGTCGCGCGAGGACTTAAGCTCTCTTCGAAGCGGTCGGAGGGCGCGTTTCGCGCGCGTCCTAGTAGTTGAGAATTCGAATCCATCGATCAGAGCCGCTTTTCGCGGGGGTTACCTGGATCAAGGTGAAGCGCCCCTCGAGATGGAAAAAGTGGCAGGCCCTTCTCTACTGAGAATTTTTTCGATGGGGTGAGAAGTGGGATGTAAAACTTCGAGAAGAGTGAAGAAAGAAGAACGGTCGGTGACTCCAACCAAGTGGCGCATCTAATCTTTCCTCAACGATACTCTAGCGACAACAAACAATTTCATCCTGTCATAGAGAAAAACAAATTAAAAAAAAAAAAAGAAAATACAACGACATTAAACGAAAAATGAATGAAATGTACATTTGTGCTTGTCGTAAGGAGCGCAGAAAGATCCTTTGCGTAACTACAAATATAATACGTTATGCGTGGCATGTGGAATATATTATCCAGTTTAATCATACACTAGCGATATCACCAGTCACGCGAGCTATTCTCCGTTGAATATGTATAGATAATATGTAAATATGTAACTCGCGAGAGGAGGGACACTTCACCGTCAGAAAGCCAGCAGATTAAGTAAATATTCGTGGGTATCGCCGGATGAAGTTCAAGACATAAGCATCGTCGACAGATAGCAAGTAGTGACCACATAAACTTGGCAAAGTCCATAAACTCGGATAGAAACTGCCAAACGTATTCTCACCGGCATCGGCACGTCGCTCAGTCCCTTCCCTCTTCCTCTCTTTCTTTCTTTCTTTCTTTTTATCTTCATCGGTGGCTTTAATAAAAAAACAAAACTACCCACGCGCGTGAGCGTGCGAGAAAAATTCCAAAGTTCATTAGCACGTACTGTACGTGTAGAAAGAAGCCCTCTCGGAAATTTTTCGCGCCACACGATCCTCCTAACGCGGAAGTCACCTCATTATAATGAGCCACGTTTTTCACGAAGGATAGGAAAACCACTCCTTCATCTAACGTAGAATTACATTCTTACAAGCAATTTGCATTTTCATTGCGTTCGTCACGATAGAAAAAGACTCGTTGAAATTGTGTGGCCCTCGCATATAACTTATCGCACATACAACATAAAAATACATATAAATTCCCTTCCTCGAACAAAAAAAGTATAATTTCTTTACTCGATCGGTGATTCTTCTCAAGTTTTGCTGAATTTTACATCTACTCGTAACTATTCTGGCATTATTCCGCGTAAAACATTTCGTGAAGTAGGAAAAGAGCCACGAAACTTCTTTATGACATAGTCCTTTAAATTCAGGAGGGAGGACGATTCGAGAATTACGAGGAGAGGTCGGAAAGCTTTCCTACAATTGGCAAGCGGACCGATGCTCCGGCGATCTCTCCTTCACGAGTTCTTTGGCCTGGATGGTCGTCTATATCGTCGGATCAATGGGATCGAAATAAGATGGATACAGACTCGTGCACTCTTTTGCCATTCTTTCTTTTTCTTCTTGTGGTTCGATGTGGTAAGGGCATAGTAGCACTCTTAGCTTTCTCTCCTTACGGGAACAGATGTAGGGCAGGCGGTCAGCCAACCAGAATCCCTATCGAATACATAAAACATACCCGAGAGTCGGGTACGGAGCGTGAACGCGCCCGCTTCGTTACATATGAATGTACTCGAGTAAATACACGCGAGTATAACGTGCGTTTCATCGTAATACTTTGACAGAATGCCAATTTTTCGCAAAAGAAAAATCAAAAATCCTTTTAATAACTTTACAAACTTTTTATAGCGTCGCGTTTAAAAATAACATACAAAATTTCATTGATTAAATAATCATCTACTATTCAAACATCTACTATTGCAGATATTAAGCAACACGGTTTTTCTTGAAACGTGTAATAATTAGAAATCGTGATTTATCGATCGTAATAATAAACTGGCAAAACATTACGCTGTTGCAAATTACCGTCAGTCCGGCCGTGGAAATTCGGCGAGTGATTTTGCCTCATGAATTTCAATGCGCGGCCGGCAGTGGAAGATTAAGATCGGCCGAAATCGGCAGTCGGATTCCACCAAATTGCTCGACTTCGAACAATTTGCTTAATTATGTAGTTCAATGAAATTGCAATGTAATATATAATGATATCTACAGCGCGTTGAAATTTACAGCTGAATTTTTCTTTATTTCTTCATGCAATAAGATTAAGGAATTAAACATATAAATTCGCACACGTAATTACTCGAGAAAATTCTTCTAACAAGAATTAAATGTCTAAAGAAGTGTTTAAAAAAAAAACATTGAAAAGCTTTTCATTCAAATACCGAGATCAAGATTACGAGAGTGTTGTTACAACAATAACAAATTATTCAATTCGACATTTTTGAATGGAGGCACGTCGCGAACATTAATTACGAAATATTCTCCGAGAAAATCGAAGGCGCATAAGTGCCGGTTGGATGTTGTGTAGTAAGCAACGATGTGAGCGTTCTTGGCTATATCCCGGAGAGAACTTTCCGTGCGTCGCGCTGTAATAGCTCTATTTATTGCAGTAATAACTGCTACCCACCTACGTACGAGAGTACCTTCTTGCTAACGTGCAGATACGTATTATACGGGAGAAGTAAAGGAGAACAGGCCAATCCTCTTATCTGCAGAAACGCGCCTGAAGGTAGTCGGCCCCGTTTAATGCATCGTCGAAATACGAGAAAGGCCGATGATGCTCCGTATCTTGTACTTCGTAATTGCGCGATCGATCGCGAGCCTTTATAAAGCCGAGGCGGCCTCGTGTCGCCCAATACATCAACCGTATGTGTCCAAGTAAGCAATCGTGGATCACGGTTGACCGACACACGACCGGGTCGTCCTGCCTGCACGAAAGGTAAACTCGCGCAATCTGAGACGATATGTTTGAGAATAATTTGATTGATAGGCGGGCACACGCGATAGGGACGGAAAATATGATACAATGATACGGGATGTGAAATGGATGGAGAAAGGTTTGCGCAACAAACGTCGCCGTTTACTCATAACACAGCTACATAAGAACGCAACTGCGTTCTCCGCGTTTTTTTCCCGTGTCACGCGGATTCGCCCCAATCCTGTCAGTTTCATTTTTTTTCCAATTCAGACGTTTAACCGACGCGAAAAATATATCGGCAGACGAGTGCCCTCGAACTCCGCGTAATTGAATGCGCGTTGATTGATGGGTATTTTAAACAAAAGCAAAACGTTATAACTATCACATCGGGAGAGTGCAGACAGGCGAAAAAAAAAAAGAAGCCTTGTTATACACGAGCGAACGAACGATCGACTCATGCTCCGGATTGAAGGAGGCGCTCGGTCTGGAATAAAAGAAAAAAAAAGAAAAAAAAATGTCGATGTCGACACGAGTACCTTCTTGTGTTACGACGTACTCTCGAGTTAAGGTATAAGAGTAACACGGAATTATTTATGACCGCGTAAATAATTGCTGAGTAATAATGCTCCAGTTACGGGTTTAATCTTTCATAGAACATCTTGAGAAGAAGAGAGAGAGAGAAAGAGACGACGCGATATATCTTTTTTTATTTATCTTTATGTATTTTTTCAAAGAGAAGATTATGATAAAGTTATATATTAAGTGAATGTATTTTTATGTATCGAACAATAGCTATATAATTATTGCATAATTGAAATTATTTTGTATTTTTAGACTCCTCGATAATAAGCTCTCTTATCGGCCATCACAATATATCTTTGATCTGTAATTTTGTCTCATGTCTAAAAAATCATGCAACTCACTACTCTGCTATATAAATATATATGCACACACACACACATGCTTACAAATCTCGTCTGGCCATTTCGTTTTTACCTTTTGTATCGACATGACTCTTGACTTCCAGAACTCCTAGAATTCTCTCTTTCCGGGAAACTGCCGATTCTTATCCGAACGAGGGTGGATTATTGCCACCATTTCGTAGCGCACGGGCCATAAGGCTGGCGAGCTATCGCGTGATATTTATTAAAGCGTTATGACATGTTTTATTGCGCCGTCCCGATCATCCCTGATTTTTACTGTCAATTTATACCGCCCGCTTTATGCAAATGATGTCAGTCCGGCGCCAGTACACGTCTGCGTGTTTACATTTAACTTGTGAAAATTTTCAACCCAAGAGATTGCCCCGACGAAGACGTTGCTTATAACGTACATAATTCTCCCAGACGCGTCAGAAATTAATATATCGATTAACTACTCCCTCGCTTTATTTTATAAGCGAAAGCCGGCCGATGAAAAACTCACGTCGGAGAAGTATCGTTAAAGACGAAGTACAGTGCCGTTATCCACAAATTGTTGAACATCGTACACGGTACGCACACTCTCCACGAGACTACTAAAGTAGTATTAAAACTTTCTTATTTATGGATTTTCAGCAAATCGCTCGCGCTCACCTACGTATTTAAATTAACATTTTATAACTTCGAAAGGTAGTTTCGATCTCTTTGTAAGCTTGAAAAACGTGAGCGGAAATAATGGGGCGCATTAAAATTATTCTCTCACGCTTCGCGAATATCTGTTAAGTCTCACAAAAATCGAAGAGCGAGTGCTGCAAAAAAACTCTTTGCAAACAGTATATATGGCAAGTATGAATCGCGTTATCGGCGTTGTCGTTCGCTCATCGATCCTTTCGACAGAAATTGGGCTAACCGGCCAGTCGTGACGTAATCCGACAACCTTGATTATTCCTTGTTCCAGGCCAATTATTCGTACAACGGTTTTGCTTCCCTCATGTCCTCCATCATTTCCGCATCCCTTCTTCGCCTCATGTCTCATCTTATTACACATAGGGCAACTGCGATCCAGATTATTGCGTGTGTATGTGCGACTACGTGTCCTCGTTATTTTCTAATGCCGTGCTACGTACGTGAGTCGTTATAAAAGGATGCGAATGGTGTGTATTATTTATTCGTCATGATTACTATAAACAAGACGCATACGTGCTTTTTGTGAATTCGTGTCTACGAAAATCGTCACGATAATTTCAGAACAACATGAAATCTCAAAATAACGACTCTTTTTGCGTTAAATCATCTCTATGATACCGTGCATCGTGATTACGCGCAATCAACCATGTTTTCTTTTTTTATTTTCATCTAGGTAATCCTTTCACCTTTAATATTTTAATAAATATGTAGAATATTCACGTATACATATGTTTACGAATAGATAAATAGAATCGCTCGAGAGAAACAATGTAATGTTAATCACACGCACGATTGCGTAATTCGAATTTGCAAACTCTCATAAATTATTTATCTATTCAAAAGATCAAATTAATCTTTATATATAAATAATAGAGCGTAATTTGTGTAACCATGAGAAATAACATTATACGTTTAAATCGAATATCGAAATCGGATGCGCGGATAATATTGTTTTGCTTTTACATCCACCCATGCATCTGACGTAGTCGGTTGTCTACCGGGTGAAGACAATATTTGTATACAAGTCACTTAATTCTTTTCTAACGCCATCCCGATCATGACGCACATCGAAATTTTCGTATATTTAAAATCATCACGCCAATTACTCGTCCACATACAGTTCAATAAAGCTTGTTAGACTCGGAGACGACGAGACAGCCAGTTTAGGCGCTTAAGGATTTAATTGCGTCGGCGCACTCTATTCGTCAGACATCAGCAGCAGCAGCAGCAGCAGCAACAGCAACAGCAGCAGCAACAGCAGCAGCAACAGCAGCAACTACGTAGATATGATGTTTCGGTAGACATATGCATAGCTCTCATCCGGGAGAGGCGCTCGTTATATATATCAAACAACGTCCCGCCAATTATCATTATGCGAATGCGTCCTATATCATAAGAAGCCGTAATACGATCTCGTGTAATCTCATTTCCTTATCGTAGAAACGTGCTTATTGCATAGATCAGTATATTGCAATCAATCTGTCGTAATGTCTTCTTGATAATATATATATATATATATAAAAAAAAAAAAAATAAACTCGAACCATCTTGAAACATGAGATCGAACGGAAATTGTCGGTGTACTCTGTATATATCGATGATACCGAACCGTCAACTCGACTGTCGTTTATCTCCCTTCAGGCTGCTTCTCTGTTCGTAGCTTGCACGACCACCGGGGCGCGTCTATTCTCAACGGCGCCCGAGGTCGTAATTAGTTTGTGGCTTTAGCCAGGTCTGTCATCCCTCCGCATTTCGTCCAGCGAAAAGGAACGACGCAAGCTGACACGTTTCCTGACTAGTTGGTTGCTTGCCTCGCCGGTAGCTAGAACGTCCAGCACGTAGGGAAGATTGCGAACGAGCTCGGGGACGAGGAGCGTAAGTTTGACATCGTCTCGCATTAAACGCCCGCCAGAGACAATCGACATTAGGAATTGATAAATAAATCGAATGCGGAGAAGGATTTAACGTTAACGCTATAAATATCGAGACGAATTTCTTTCGCGAAGTGAAGGAGAGAACGCGCTTCCGAAACACGGCGGAGGGAACGTTCTCGTAAAGATCCCCGAGATCGTTCACGCGGCGCGGCAAACGTGACGATATAAATGTTTTGCCGAGATTTTATATCGTCGCGACGGTAGAAATATAGAAGGAAAGAAACGCCTCCCCATCTCCTGTCGCGGGGAACCGTGCGAATACAAGCATGCAGATATTCACCGCGTGCTAGGTGAGCGTGAAAGATTAAAAACAGGGCAGAGGCAAGCAGGCGCACAGAAGGCGTCAGAAGGCGGCGAAGTTCGGCGAGTAAAAGAACGCCGACAAGACGAATGGCCCGCTCCATGGAGCAGGAACGTGACGTTTAGAGGCTGCTTTTCGACTGCCTTTTACGCGTATATATAAACTTACAACGGATGTGATAATTTTTTCCCTGGGAAAATAAATCTTACCTGAGTATAAAATTACCTTCTCCCTTTACGCGCGAGAGATAAGCATTATCTGTAACACCCCATTCAACTGTGAAAAAAAAAAGATAAATGATGTGCGAGATGATATATTAAAGGGATACTTGAGCACGATTTCGTCTTCGTGGCGAGGAATATCTCTATATCTGGGGGGAGAATAGATATTAAAACTCTTCTAAATCTACCCCTACATAGCCTTACTGAATATAGCCCGAGAATCTCGATATCGCGAGGGATACCTCGCAACCCTTTCGCGACTCTCGCGAAAACGTCGGAGAACAAAAGTATCCCCGGATACTGGTGGCTCTCCCGGGAGATACGCGGGTAAATTGATTCCGAAATGCAGTATCCGTGCATTCTTCTTACCCACCTCGATCACATCCTGTCGACTCTTCCGCTCCGATTCGCGTATATATATACGAAAGGGACCTGGAACTTGGCGGATTTCTCGCGGGGAGGCGAAATTTCGCGTACAGATCTAGCGATTATCTACACCATCTTCTACGTCTACCTATCTCTATCTATTTCCACACACGGAAATACCAAAGCGACCATGCGACACAGCCATCTCCGGCAACGATCTAGCGGGTTCTTCTTCTTCTCCCGCCTCCTTCCTTCCTCGTGCAAAACAGGATGAAACTTTCTGCAAACGGGAACCACTCGGATGGGAGAGAGTAAGAGAGACAAATAGTGAAACAGAGAGAGAGAGAGAGAGAGAGAGAGAGAGAGAGAGAGAGAGAGAGAATCAAAGGTGCGGGGAGTAAAAAGGGAAACGGGAGACGATGGAGTTTGGCGGTGGGCGAAGGAAAGAGCCCGGGGGTGGAGTCGGCTCCGGTACGGGGTTATATTCATGGCGACAGCGCCAGATGTGCAGTAACGGGGCGCCTGGACGTTGAACGTCTCGCTGCTTCCAGAGGACGATATTTATCGTACTCTCGGACCACGTTACTCGTACCTCGCTACGACTATATAGGTAGCTGCGAGGTACTTGCAAGCACGTACGTTCATCCCGTAGTGCAATCTCACTCACGAGGAGAGGGGAAAAAATGAGCGGAGGAGAGGGAAACTCCCGCGAAATTCTCCGACGACGATTATTCGCGCTGATTTCCTCCGAGCAAACGATATCGGAATGATCGTTCTCTCTCTCTCTCTCTCTCTCTCTCTTTTTCTCTGTCTGTCTTTCTTCTTATAGTAGACTTGCGAACGATACGACGACGACGCCATTGCAGTAGAAGCTTCGACTCTCTTCGGCAAATGGACTCTATTGTTTCCGGTATTATCGTTATCAGAGAGATCTTTGTACAGAGAGAGAGAGAGAGAGAGAGAGAGAGAGAGAGAGAGAGAGAGAGAGAGAGAGAGACATATGGGCGAAAGAGACGAGTCTCGGGTTGGTTTTGAAAAGCTCCTGAGCGGAATAGAGTACTAACCCCTTCTTTTTCGTGAAAAGGATAAAATAAGTTCGCCGAAATAGTTGCGGTTCAAAAACATACTCTGCAGAAAGAGAGAGAGAAAGATAGAGAGCTGTATTTGTATGCAGTTTCGGCTTTTGGACGACGGCTTTTTCTAATGAAAATTGTTTCAAGACAGAGTGCGAGAAAGCTTACAAAAAAAAAAACCAATTTTCCGGAGAATGTATTTATATATCTATAAATAGCTATGTTCTATTTTAGTTCAAGTGATAGAAATATTTAGCCTCAGCTTCAATACACATAATCTATATAATGCATACACGTTTATTGCATATAATGAGTTAGCTGTGAAGGAATAATTGAAAGAGCACATCTCCGTCGTTCATACATATAATATATATGTATATACATATTGTATATACATATATTGAAACGTATTATTGAATATGCATCCCGGCTCATATAGGTCAATTTGTTATGCATGTCGAGAAATTAACTCAAATAAATTAACGGTACCTATTTATACCGCTGCATCGGCGCCGATGTAATGACATGAAATGAAATAGCTATCACGGATAAGTATTGACACACAATTGAGTAACCAATTTACCGTAATTATTATACGAGAATCTTTAACAAAGAGATCGCTGCAATTCGCTCGTTTGAACAATCGGAGATAATGACACCACGTCGTCATGCAAAAACACATATATATTTTGAAACGCTAATAAATTGCCATTACATTTTCCGTCGTTTAGAATTGACCAACATTATATACCCGCTCGTTTTATTTTGCATACGCAAAGGCGCGAGTAAACCGATAAACGCGACAAATTTGGATCGTGCATGCTGGATTATTCGCATACATGGCCGATTCGAAATTTCCGAGTGCCTATCGTGCAGATTTGCACACACCATGCGAGATTCGATATTAAATTTTCCTCGGTATTTGCTCTCGGAAGGGATGATATCCTTCGACTAGAGAGATCCGTCCCGATCTTCAATGTTAACCCCCCGGTATTCGCGGAATAATGCTAATGGCAGTTATCGTCCTGAATAGCGTCAAGCCGACGACGACATGGATATTATATTAATATCGATAGCGACGCTCGTGAGCGATTATTTGTGAGCGCATTCGGGATAATGTGAGTATGCGTTCCGTTTACGCCGCGCCTCGCTGAAACAATTCGATTTGAGAAAATCAACTCGTTAGAATCCATCGCGAACCGAGCGAATTAAACGATTGTTGGGAAAGAATCTTATCGTACACGTATGTCTATCGAAGGGAGGAATTGTAATAAAAAATAATTTCTTTTTTTTTATATTTGAGAAGAAATACAATTAACAAGAGATATTTCTCCGTTGGAGATTCCAATATTTTCTTAGTAATTTTAAATTACATATGCGTACACCCACGACAGCGACGTGCATCGACAGATATGCATGTCGCGTGCAGTCGCGCGCGGAACGACGCAATTGGCGTAATCCGCGCGCGCGATAGCGCTACTCTCGAGTAAGTTTGCCTCGCGAATGAGATTATCATTAAATTGAGTTCCTTAGTTGTGTCGCTCGTGCTCGCGTTGCGTTGCGTTGCGTCGGCGTTACGACCAGCCGTGAAGGGTGCGAGCGCACTCACACACACACACATACACACACATATACACATAAATTGCGAGAGGTGGTCCGCAGGTAACACGGAGAACGAGAAGAAAGTTTTCCGGGATCGACTCGACGGTGCCACTGGTTGCCTCGCAGTTGCACAACGCAACTGCCGCGAGCTCTCCTGTACACGTTAGGAAAACGTAGCGGCGAGCTTGCATTGGCCGGAGTTATATCGGATTTCCCGCTCACCCCCCTCCCTCTTGCCATCTCCCCTTGCCCTAGGCGAAGTTCGCTTCGATGCCCATGTCGTAAACAAGCCGGACGGACCGCGCGAGCACACGTCGGGCACCTATGTACAGGGTCGAAGGGTAACGGAAGCTAACTGGGGGATGTGCGGAGAGGGTGGTGAGAGAGACGACCGATACATACAGAACCGTTTCACCGGATTTTCTCTTCTCGGATTCTCCCCGCTTCTGCCCTCTCGCCTTTTTCGTGCGACGGCGATCTTGATTGCGAGCCGCGTGCGGTCACGCTGGTTATCCGATAATTTTCGAGGAGAAATTTTCCGCGAATTCGACCCTTTTTTACGCGTACAGCTAACTCGATCATTCGCAAAAGTTATGAAGCGTAATGGCGGTTGCGGGAAAAAAGGAGATTTAATTGCTCTTTCTCTCTGAATTGGTTATTTTTAAAATGGTTTAGAAAAATTTTTAAAGTTAAATATGCATGATGTATATGTATATATATATATATATATATATATAATGAGGTATAATATTTTGACAATTGTTTCGTTATTCATTGTACAATATATATGACACAATGTGTCATTCGCATTAATATTCCGACATTGATATTTGAAAAGCCGTTGCTTTGTATTTTAATTAATTATGATTAACGAATTTAAGTATGATATTACATTTGTGAAGAAAATGCATTGAGTTATTCCACGTCTCTCGTCGTTGACGGCGCGAGGCTTATCGTCAGATCGGTCACGATAGAGATGACAAATGCGAATGTGTTTTTGCAGAGTAAAGGAGAAAAGGACGCATCTATATAACAGAGTGATCGTGTAAAGTAGAACAGCGGAAGTGGGAAAATATTGCGAAAGTGTTGGCCACGATGAGAGCGGAATTATTATCGGACAGACGTAAACGGGACCAAGAGAGGAGAGAGAAAGAGAGATCGCGCCGCGGGCGCGCGGTCAACGATCATTATTTAATTCGTTCCGTCCGTATATTAGAGAGAGATGGAACTATTAATTAACATTATTTATGACGTTAATTCCGCGGCGAGATATCGCTGTAAATGGTATTATTGCGAGACCAAGTGCGTTTTCGTTTTAACGTAATAGAAATTATACAAGAACAAAAGAGAGAGAGAGAGAGAGAGAAAGAGGGCAGAAAAATTCACGATCGAGAAGTAGCACATTCTTTCTAATTCTCTTTAAGCTTCTGTTTTGAGATAGCTTTGAAATCTTGTTTTTGAATCTTGCATTTGTTATTTCATCGTCGTGTGTATCTCGACAAAAAGAATTCCCGACTGATAGAGAGAGCTTTTCACATATAGCGTACCGTCAGTCACTCATCGCGTTTGTTATTTAATAACCGCGTTTGCTCCCGTTTGGCCGAGCCCTCGTCGAATGACCGAGCACAATGGCAGTATGGACGTTTTTAAGAGCGCGACTGGCGAGTTCGCTCTACTCTCCCTCTCGCACAGCGTACTCAGCAAAGTTTTAATAATTTCCCGCATATGTCCACTCTTACGTTACGACAGTGCTCGCGGACGAGTTTCTCTCCGCTATTTTTTTCCTTTTTCTATTTTTTTTTAAGCGACATAACTTTGTACACGCGCGCGTGTGCGGCAAGATAACTTATTTTTGCTTACGAATTTCCGCTAGACTTTACGTTTCGCTCTGCTGCAGGGTACGTGCGGATAGTTAAATATTATTTCGCAATTGTGGATATCGAACGCCGACGAGAAATGTTTCTCTTCGTATCGCTTCATCAGATCTTGAGCGGTTCGTTCTCACGGAGCATTTCGTGGCGGATAATAGGATATGGATGTTGTATTTTATGTAATAAAATATATCTATGTGAGTCGTGCGTTTTTTTTACCTCTTGCCTCATGGATCTAATAACTTACAATATCGCGAGCCAGGCAAGTGCAGTCCAAAAACAATTCTATTTCTTAAGTAAATGATCGGAACGATAAGTTAAATCTTTGTATACATATATTTTTTTTTTTTTCTTTCAGATTGATAACTCTTTCAGGGATTCAGATACGCAAAACATATGCGTCTACTTCCCTAAAAGTGTATTAAATTACAAATTAAATTTTAGATCGACATGTGTCGCATGACTGCATTGAACTTGAATCGAGATTACATTTTTCATCATTGTCATGACGGGAATCTCTATTGCTCCTAGAGCGTCTTATTATGTTACTCTACGCTGCCGCCTCCGATCCGCGAGAAAGTTTTAACGAGAATGGCTGTATATTTTCCGAAGTGCCGGCTATAAACCGAAGAAGAACGCTGTAGCCAGGTGGGAGAAATTGCAGTACCAGCAATTTGCGAATATTATGCGAACAAGGGTCCCCGAAGACACGACGTTTAGCAACGACAGAGGGAGTAAGACATTCGCTTTCGAATTTCCGCGCCGATCGATATCTATATTCGAGACGAAATTACGTTATCAGACAAATCGGTCGCGATCTCCTCAGTTACGTTGTACGATATATCGCGGGAATATCAATTATAAGTGAAATGATTACGATGTATAAAAGAGAGGAGAAAAAGAAAGAGAGAGAGAGAGAGAGAGAGAGAGTGAGATGAGGGAACGTAGTAGTACATATCTTTCAGAAAATGTGACGCCTAAACGTCAGAGGCAACTATAGGGCGCGATAAAGGGCGACGTGACAGAGGTGAATCACGTCTGATCGAAATGGTATTACCGCACACGCGGTCCGTGTACGTAGGCATCTTGTCTTCGACAGCTGTCAGGGCGAAAGCCGGCTATGGAATGGAATTGACTTTAGTTGGCGAGAACTCTTTCACGGGGAAATTCTTAAGCTCGACATTAAGCGCGACGACCTCGTTTTTCGACGACGAGACGCAACATCGGACCACCCTTCTATTAAGGTTTGCGCTCGTTGTCGCGCAAAACTTACGCAATTTTCGAAAAAGGGAAAACGTGTACTTTAGATTCGGCGACTCGGCCTGTTCAACGAAGCCGAATGTAACGAGGGCGGCTTGCGGAATTACGCCGTCAAAGACAAGTATATATAATATATCGTACTCTATATGATATATGTATATATACTTAATATATCGTGCTTTGTAAAAGTCCTTTAACATTGCATCTTTTGAAGAGTGGCAAGCGGAATATGCTCTGTAGCTTTTATCCGTCTTTAACGTATTACTGCCTTGAGCAATATCTTCTTTTAGCACTTTGGGTGATTCGATTTTCGTCTGTATTGTATCTGGGATTAAGTTTCGCCTTCTCTCTTTTCTCTTCTGCATCGTGTCCTAATTTGAATACTTTGCGATTATTACATCATCTTAATTATATGATTTAAGACTGTATTCGTGAGATGGCTTTTAGGGAGAATAATTTTCTCTCTCCATTTTATAATTCGCGTGTATATTAATCTGTATTTGATATTATTTTGCGCATTTATTTTCTCTGTCGCATAAAATGCATCTAAAAGATATTTGCATAGTCGCCAACTCTTCCAGCTGGAGTAAAATGTCCGTGTGAGAGGAGGGATTCTTAACGGTCGTTGAGCACCTTCAACGTTGCCGATACGTTAAAATAATTTGGCAGCCATGAGGATCGCTCCACCCGACCAGGGGACGAATTTATTTAGCGACGTTTGTCACTGTGCTCGATCGATCCTAGCTTAAGGTAAAGCCCTACCGTGTGCGCGGAGGAAAGCATCGCTCGTGCTCGCTCGTTGAGATTTATGGTGTTATCGAGCAGAGGTTTCACGGATTTCGAGCTCTTCTGAGGCGACGAACCGAGTGTAGTGGGTAGTCTCAGGCAAAACCCTGATTCCTTTTACCACCTCATTTTATCGTGACAGCGCCTGTTCAAACTCGACATCGATTTCTCCGTGAGAATCGAAACGTAGTGAGCCTGTGAAGTCGCTCTTTCTGTGAGACTCTTTGAAAATCTAGAGATAAGACTTAAAAGAAGCTTCGCGGTCGCGAATATTCTCGTAAATCCCTTTTTTTGCCTTGATTCGCATTTATATTTTTATATAAATTTCATTTAAATTAGAATATTCCTACTTTATTTAGTTATAAATTATGCTTTGGTATATATATGTATATATATATATATATATATATATATATATATATATAATTGTTATATAATTTTATATACCTTATATACGTTAACTTGATCCAAATATTCTTATTCTAGTCTTGTAACCTCATGCAAGTCACGGATTCTAATTAACAAAGTTAAATGAATTTTGTTGCGCTTCAAAATAATTAAGTTTTGTCTAGACTGTTATAATATATTTGTGATATTATAAAAATATTTCTGTTTGTTTGCATTTTATTATGCGATTGTTTATTCTCGAAAAAGCAATAAAGAGAAATGTGATCAATTTAAGGATTCCTATTTTCAGATATCAACTTTGTACATGTATATGTGCTATAATAAGTTAAATCAGAGTTATGTTTAAGTACTAGAATAGATTAAATCAGAGATTACTATGTATGTATGTGTGCGCGCAGCAAATTTGTGAATTTTCTGCAGTACGAAAAGAATGGATGTGCAACAATCTTAAATTAAAAATTTTCCGCCACGTACATAATTCAAATGCGAATACTCTGTTTCGCAAAAATGGAAAACCTCGTATTATAAATTACTGATATTTTCCGCACGCTATAAAACATTCATCTCTCAGCAAAACGCACGGATTCTATAATTTGGATGTAGCGTAACTTTCATTTCTCTCCGGATAAGAGAGGATATGCAGACGTAAAACAAGATCGATACCGCTCGACCTAAACTTTCATCTTACTTTTCGGTTTATTTCTCGAAATCCATCGTAACTTGACACAAAATGGAGCGCTGCCTCGGCGGCGGGCGTCGCGCATCCTGGGCGAAGGCAGGAAATAAATAATCGAATCTCTTTTTTTTTCCTTTGATACGAGACCGACATTCGATAATCGGACACGAGAGAGACTCGGAGTCGATCCCGATTTCGAGGAAGTTTTTGAATTTCAACGGAGGCCTAAGTTTCTTTTCTCTTTCGTAATTAATTCGTCCTCGTCGTCGTCGTAGCGTTGACGGAAAGTCCTACGGAAAGAGTGTAGAGCCCAAGAGCAAGGACCTCCCTTTTCTTCCACCCTTTCTCGACCTCTCTCTAACTCGTTCTGTCTCGCCGTCCTCCTTCTTCCTCTCACCTCGCTCATGGACCGGGGCTCTTTTCCTCACGGACCATCGGCGAAGTTCGTACGTGGAGTTTAACCAGAGCTCGGCGCTATCGACCTGACAAGCAACCTCGGCGTCTGCGTCGACATCTGCGTCGCGCAGACGCCTCGCCGACACGGGCCGGGTTCACCAATCGATTTCAGATTTTCCAGCATAACGAGGCCGACTGCTGCCCAAAAATTCCGCCACATACACACACGCTATTTTTCTTAACCGAGCTGTCCCTCTGCCGTCTACACCCCACGGTCCATTGTCTCCTTTCGTGCGGCCGATGAAAGGACGTGTGATTTTTTTTTAGCAGATGCTACGGATAAAAAGGGAAACTTCTGTGACCTATTGATTTACTGTGCTGGAAGATTTCACCAATTATTGATTAAACGCTTTAATGACAACATTTATATATCATAATATATTTTTTAATAGATTAATAAACTTTAAATATCTTAGATAATTTTTCAATAATAAATTTTAATTTTGGTTATTCGAAATCTTTTTGCATATATATAATGCGCGATAAAGTAACTTCTTTAGTAATACTTTTTTCCCGTTAAATATAAGTATACTCTAATTACCATTCAATTAAAATTATTATCAAGTAATATAATTACTATTCAATTAAAATTATTTTTTTAATTCTTCTCAGATTGCCGTTGTAGAATTTTTCCAGTACATTCAATCTCGCGCGAGACCTCATATGACAGTAACTATTTGATTGCTACCAACGCGATGGCTAACCTTTGATCAATTTTTAACAAGTTTGCCTGAAAACCGGCCGGTCAAAAGTTCCCGTTCACATTGAGGTCATTAGCTTTTGCCTCCCACGCTATTCCCTCTACCATTCTTTATTACGCGGCGCCTCGATATAACTGTAAATTTGCGATTGAAAATTTCAAAATAATATTCCGAGCGAAATACTTGTCGAGAATAAATCTTTGATGCCTTTTGCGTTTACTTTGTCTGCTTTGTTTCATTCTGTTTCGCAGAATACGGTAGAAACGGCCCGATTATATGACCAGACGTGCTTCGCATATACGAATCCGCCGTATTCTCTAACGCCAAAATGATCGCCGCATGCTCTATAAATTGCATGTTTGTCTCGTGTTACAAAATAAAATAGTATGTATCATCCGACTAAATAATCGTGTTAATTTCATCGACGTAAAATTGGAGCGCAAACGATGTTGTAGAGAGCAGTTTCAATCTCCGACGCGTTTCGATTTGTCTCGTCGTCAGATGCAAATCTCGCGGAATGAAAAGTCATCCGAACGACATCCGATAGAGGTTTCGGCTACGTAAACAACGGTCGCGATTGCCGCTCGTAAATACTATTACGATTCGTTTGCTTATTTTCCCTCTGCGAATATCGAAATTCCGGTAGAAATTCCGGTCTGCGATCAATCAGAATACTAGAGTCTTCCGTTCTATATTCCAGATTTTGCAGGCGTAATGAAGTCGACGTCAATCAAAGCTTCCCTCGAGTATAGAGCTCCCTTTCTCTCTTCCTCTTTCTCCCTCTCTCGTCCTTTTATTATTATCCTTCCGCGGAGAGACTCGTTCTTACGCAAATAGAAGTGCACCATGATTATTATTAGCAAAACCTTATAACTTCCATTATTCAGGAGGCATCTCTGAACGTAGTCGTCGTTCTTTCCGTCCAAAGGACGTCGAGAGTTCTAATTTCCCAAATCAACCGTTAATTTTTATTGACTCCCAGAGAAGGCGGTATCCTAAAGAATTCAAGGGTTTCCCCGGATCGTGGAAAGGAAGAAAATTCAATTCGATTCGATTAGCAGAGAACCTGGGAGAACAATCGTAGCCGTGCCACGAATTCTCGAGCGATCGGACCGCTGCTCTCGATAATCGTCGTTCCCGAGCGACATTGTTCAGTTTTATTTTATTTCTTGATATGAAAAGGAGCTTTGATTAATATTGTCCAGCAAGTGGACAAAGTAATTGGCATTAATTTACATTGCACCTCGCATAACAAATGAATGGGAGCAGACGGTTCCCGAACTTGGATTAGCAAAGCGCCGGCATTAAAGCCATCGCATCGAAGAGACTGTCGATATTTCCAATATCGCGTTCACGTCGAGCCGATTGTATTTACGTGTCCGCTGTGGTACAATTTGTAAGGCGATAAATTCGCTTAGATCTGCACGTGACGTGGCACGTCATCAGACGCGCGCGTCACACGCCCCGTAGCTAATCGACAGAGAATCGAGTAGCTCGTTTAGCAAATTGGGTTAAATCCTAAATCTTTGTCTGTGTTTAATAGATTTACTCTCTCTCTCTCTCTCTCTCTCTTACACAAATTATTCTCTATATCGCGTATTCTTCCTGGAAATCGTGCAATTCACTTTCGCAAGAGAAGGAAAACGTAAACAAAAGTAACATTGCATCTAACCGTCTAGTAACGGGTTAGCTGTTTAAATCTTTATAAAGGAAGAAAAAGAGGATGTACCATCAATGGCCGGAAAACCCAAAAACCTCGCCCGTGCCAATAAAAAGGGATCAGCCTCGTGAACGGGACGAGCAGAAGTCGGTCGGGAAAGACCGAAGGGATGAAAAGGGTGCGGTGCGCACGTACGGGAGAAAGAAGTGGCGCGGACCATTTTTCGGGAGGATTTATCGTTACCCGATGTATGTGTATGTATGTCCGTGAATTCGAACAGCTAAATCACCGGAATTTCATTTCTGTCCGCCGGCCGAGAGGAACATTACCGTTCGTTTTGTCGTCGTTGCGAGGGATTTTGGTTCCGGACCAGCGCCGCCCGCTCAGAATTTCTTCCATTCCTCGACCGCAAGCCATCCTCAGGAATCTGAGAGAACGGCGTCTTTAATTGGTCGGGAAGAATTGTCGGTAGATATAAATGATGACGTCGTAGAACAAAAAAAAAAAAAGAACGATGTAAGGTTTCATTCGGCATTTAATTGGCTTTGCTGTTTCGATTTCAATCTAAGATATGGATGATATAACTATATCTTTAAAAAAAAATTATACTAATTATAATAATTTGCATAAACAAAAAAGGATTAATAGATCACAATGATTATTTACTGTAAATTAATTAAATGAACGCGTGACATGCCAAAATCTTTTCTTTTTTTGTTTTCATCGGATGACATATTTCAATGTCAGTTATTGCTTCGATCAATTACGTGAATGGTACTGATTTCAATAGGTGCGAACGAACGTGCGCAAGCGTCATCTAATTAGGCAATGAGTATCACTGCGATCACAGTAGGCAATCTATCTGTGCCAATTCACAATTGCTATTTGATGGAAATCCCAATTAGATTATACGAGATATTAGCTTATATATAGTATGCTTGATAATAACGAGTTTGGTGCACCAAATGTTCAAGAGTTTCCTTAAGCGTGATTAAAATGAGTTTGCTTCGATATCACACATTTAATAATAAAAATTATTACAATAAGAAAAGCACGATAAAAAAGAATATAATCGATTCATTTCGATGATCTGTTCATTCAATATAAGTGTCTAAAAAGAAGACAAGAACACAACTTAGAGATATAAGATAGATACTTATTATTTACTGTCAGGTATGTGCTGTACATATATGTATATACATATACATACATACATATATATATATATATATATATATATATATATATGTATGCATGTATATATATTTTGTTTGTCTTACAAATATTATATAAAATTACAGTCGATCACGGAGAAGTAATCTTGCTCACCATCACTCCCACGCCAGTACACGATCTTACACATCACACTTGGAGATACATTTATACACCGACAAGCATACAAACGAAACGTTTAAAGTAGACTCGCGAACTAAATCGATAAATCCTCGAACTAAAAAACGAGAAAAGAAAGGAGTGCGCGTACGCGTGATTGACGAGAACAGCGCATTCGCATGCATTCCGAAGAAAGTGCGTTTTCGACGCTTTTCTTATCTCTAAGGTTTCGATGTGCGACGCAATTCGAATAGACGAGGAGACCGATGTGTCTCCTCGTGGGACCGGATATCAATCGTTTTCCGTCGCCGCACGAAAAAGGGGAACATATAGACTTCCTTTTCCTTTCCGCCCTTCGTTTTTTATCTTCCCCCTTTGTCTTAATCGATCGATTATAAAGCTTCTTAATGCGAAACGATTAATTCAACAATTTTCTTCGTCGTCGTTTATAAACGTGATCCGACCTTCATCTTTATTCGTATCGATTCACCGGTTGGACATTTTAATGAGGAAGCGCGAAACGAGAAGAAATATCCTTTGTTTCTTGCGAAATTTATTATTCTCGGCGACACGCGAGGATAAATAAAGCTCGTACATATCACCGATGACTGATCCTGAAGTATCAATTTTTGAATAATTACGCGCAATCACGAACAATCATGCGTCACATAAGTCATTCGGCGTCGACGACGCATCAATACTTCGGGATGAAAGAAGAGATAAGTGTCATGCTTCGTAAACCGCCTCTATTGTTCTCGTCGGGGTTCCCATCGAATCGCTTCCCGCCCTCGATCCATTTCACGGTATCTCGCCCGCGGTGATTCTCAGTTATTAGGGTGCGAACGCGCGATCGAACGTAGTAAAAAAAAAAAAAGCAAACGAAAGGTGGATTAGAAGAGAGAGTGAGGGAGAGTGCGAAGAGTTGCGCGAATTGCGCGAGGACAGGAAAATCGGTACCAATTCTGGCTCTATCTTCGATAGATCGCTGAAAGTTCGATCGGTTTATTACGCGTGAAATCTGATCTTCGAGTTATGGCGCTTTGCAATCGCTAAAAGTGAAGAAAGGAATATAGGGTGAAAATCGCGAGAGAATGAACGAGAGGACGGAGAAAGAAAAAAAATTTATTTCAATTCTGACACGAATCCAAGAGATGTATTTCACTCTCTCTCTCTCTCTCTCTCTCTCTCTTGCTTTCCACACGTTTTGTATCTTACGTGTATCTTTCTCGGGATTGTTTCGCAGCTATATGAGTAAAAGTTTATAATCTCCATCGTTCACGTCATTCGCGACATTCCTTGATCAAGCAGGCCGTTGGCGCACCTAATTTCCGTCGATCGTTTCTGAAAATGCTTACGATATGCACACAATGCAACACACGCATCCATGCATACACACACACACACACACACACATGCACATATATTTTTTGTATATATATATATATACAATTTTGTATATATATATAATATGTATATATATATTTATATATGTATATATTTATATCTTTTTTATATGCATTATTCACGGTACGATATATATCTCTCATGCATACACACTCGAAGAAAAATAAATGGTATGTATACATATTTTATTTGAAGAGGAGTGCGTAGATTTTATTTTACGAGCGAGTCGTATTTTCTTAACGGAAATTAAAATCCGTGTTCTAATCTAAGCACCCAATATTAAAAAAAAATTTACAAACGATTATAAACAAATAATTATAATGCGCGCGATAAAATTTCCGCTAAAAAAGACTCGTTCGTTAATAAGATTAGAGTACTGCCGCTGATATACACCTTTCTGGGTACACTGTGCTACACATACATATTTAAATATAATAAGTAGGATGTCTAATATCTCGCCGCTAATATCTCGACTCTAAATAATTTTAATTTACTCATATACAATATGTATACATAGTATATACGTTTTAATAAAAAATATTTTGGTAAACATATTAAAATAAAATAAATCTTTTATAAATGCAAAATACAAGATACAAAAAATATATAAATTTTTCAATATAGAAGAAAAAATATATATTTTCCAATATAAAACATTCATGATATCCATGATTCGGAAGAGATTGACAGACGTCCTACTTATCGCCATTTCTTAAATTTACGCCAAGATACAAACGGGAAGAGCATTAATATCGCGACATTTTAATAATTACCGAAAAGTATATTTCTCTCCGATTACCTCTCTTATACTGAATTTGATTTTTTTGTTTTTTTGTTTTTAAGAAACCTGCACTCATTAACGATCATAGAGCGAGATTTAGAGCGCGAAAATATATAATCTTCATCTCGCCTAGAGGAGGATCGGCGCGGTTTTTCGCGTCGGTGAATGGGAATCGGACACAAATCGAACACACACGCATCGCGGCCACACGCACATAACACTCGTGTTATACACACACAGCAGCGAGCGTATTTTACCCTTATATTTGTAATAAGCGTATTTTAAAAATTCGGCCAAGTAGTGCAACACCGATCTCGTTCATGATTCGTGGCATGATACGCGCTCGCTGCTATCTCGATTCCCGAGACGCGGATCGATTGTAACGAGCTGCTTCATCGATACGTATAATTCGTGCGACGAAGCATTCCGCAAAGTAGCGCAGATCAAGAGAGAGGACAAGCATGTAGCAGAGAGAGGAAAACGAGAATCACCGTCGTCGTTGCAGCAGCTGCGAGATATCCGGAATTGCGACTTTCTTTGCGGAACAATATTGTCATGAAGAGTTGTTACGCGTTTTGCGATATTATAACTGATTTTCTCTATGTACACCTTTTATATCTTTATATAGACAGGATAGTTACGCGGTCGCGAGAATCTCGAACGGGGATTCGCGGAGGGGAGTATATTTGATTCAGGCTCTTAATTATAATTATACCTTTAATTAGACACGCTGTGGAAACCTCAATCGTCCTCTGCGGAGAGAGGCACGGATTTATTGCAGAGTTTTATTATTCGAATGGCCATTCGAGATTTTCGCTCCGTCTAATAAGGGACGTCTCGAGAGGAAAATCTTCTTTTGCGATCTCAGTGTCGCGATTTGGCTCAGTTCTCGCACTTTTCGTACTAGCGAGCCATCGAAGCACCTTCCACAATAAGAAAAGCGTATGTGTTTGTGTAGATGATACTTTACACGTACAACGATAATTATTCACTTTTTATCTTATGTCTAAGCCAGTTCTGTCGCTGAAGAGTATAATTCGATTTATAATATCTATTATTATAACCGTTGTGTGTGTGTGTGTGCGACTTCTATCCCCCTCCCCCTCTCGATTAAAATTGTCGAAGAATATAGATTATTCGATTATTACCCATATGACAGATAAGAGATAAATCAATAATCCGAAATATCTCACTGTCGTAACAACGGACTAGCCCAAAATGGAGAGAAATCAATCTTTAATTCAACCGCATGTGTCGCAGAACATTTCAACGAAATAACAAACGAATGCATAAAAAGGATTCTCTTAACATACCGTATATCGGATAACACATCCCCATGATTATAATATACGAACGGAGAACGACACACACTGGAACTCGCATTCGGTAGACGTAACGAAAATATATATATATATATATATATATTTTTTTTTTCTAGCGTATATATATATATATAAATACATATGAAATTTTTTCTTCCGTTAAAGATCATTCCGCTTCGCCCGAAGTCATTGTGCACGTTTGTGCACCGCGATGTCATGGCTTTAGATGAGAGAAAGGTAACGTTACATTTAATATAACACTACAGCTTATCCATAGACATAAAATGAAAACGATTTCATAACGATTCATCTTTAGTTACCTCTCGTAAAACTTATCGATTGTAAAAAGGCAATTTAAAGTCGTCTCGTTTCTCGAGTCCGTCCTCTAAAACGATCAAAGATCGAGATTTAACGTGACGATAATCGCTTGGACAATTCATCATCGCCGAGTCGATTATTCCTAATACGAATGTAAACGCGGAAGCGGGTCTCTTTGTGAGTTGAGAGAAAGAAAAATTCTGGAAGTACAAACAAGATTTTTCTTTTCTATTTTTCTAATTATTCGATTTAATCCTAAAAGTTATCCAGATAAAAGTCGCGTGTGGCCCAATATTCAGAGACGGGATTTAATTGAATGGAAAGATGAAGTTTTTTTACATCGTCATCGATTACCGATACACAAAACTTAAAATATTCACTTGCTGCGCAAACGTACCTATCGATCTACTCGAGAGAGAATGAAAATATAAAAATTCCATTCTTTATACATACATATATATATATATATATATATATATATATATATATAAAGTATATGTAAAGGCAATTAAAAATATAGGACGCTTCACAGTATTAAAAAAAAATAGATAATGTACGCGAAGTAAAAAATGTGGAACTGACGTAAATATAAGAATGAAAAAATAATTGCGTACGAGTCTTTGGTGATTGGACGCAACAGAATGTATGATGCATGTGATCCAGTAACGTGATACATCAGAAATAACGAATTAAAAAAAAATCTATATAGGTCACCTTTCAAGCCCGTAATAATAAATTCACCATCCCCCGTATTCGTCGTAGCAAAAATATCGTTATATTCGGTTGCTAATTCTGTAGCCAGAAAAAAAAATAAAAGAAAGGATTCGCTTTACTGATTCCTCTTCCTTTCCTTCCAGCATCATCATCAAGCGTAACTATTAATTCGAAGGAGAATTCAATTAAGTCCGCGATACGTAAGTGGAGACCTGATCTGATTATCTTTATTGGATAGAGACTTCTATTACGGGAGATCGAAATCTCTTTCACCCCTTTCCTTTCACATTGTCAATTTTCCCGGATCGTCAGGTTATCGCGTATAGGAATTTACGAATGGGCGGAGGGAACAGTGAGGCAAAATTGTGAAAAGAAATTGTTGAAATTTAAAACGCACTGAATAATATATATGGATTAAAAAGTAATTAAAAGAAAAGAAGTGCAATAAATCCCGAACAGAAAAGTTTGATTAGTCTCGCGCGCGAATTTGTCTATGTACATAAGTTCTGTACGTAATGTGTATGTGTTTATATGTATATGTGTGCGTACTTATGCGCACGTACTTTCAGGCGCCTCGATGATATGCGTCTAAGCGTGAGGAAAAAGAGTACGTTAAGTAAAAATCGATCCAAAGAACACTAAGACCCGGTAGAGACCCGATATACAACGTGTGTGATACCTCTACAACAAATATCGACAGTAGAAATATAATCTTGCGTTAAACGTTTCTAAATTTAACAATAATAACAGATTATTACGAAATTGTTATATTGCATAATATATGTACAAACTATGTTTTGGTTTCCTCTTTCTCTCTCTTGGTCGTCCCTCAAATTCCTGCGTCTAAACCTAACGCTTTAAGTCGACTATCGTCGTCGGGAGACATCATCAATGAAATACATACAATAAAAACATTTCGCAGGAATTTAAGGCAGTCGGTTATCGATTCTACTCGAACGTGACAAGTAGATCCTTTGGGAAGAGATAGTTTTCATGTTGCAGATCTACTAATGCTAAACGAATATAATTCTAAAGGAATAGCGCATCTACATACAATATGTTAGAAAAATTCTCCGTAAAAAGATTTTTTACTGAGAATTCGCAACTTGGTGCAACAATAAATTACATTTTTATGAACGTAAATTTGTAAAACGAATAATTCAATATGATCCCCTCATCATTTTGACAAGCGGAATTTCTTAAAATATATATAAGAGCGATACGTTTTCCTCTTAATACTTTCTAAGTTCTGTGTTTTCTTATATTTAAAATGTGTAAAGCGGCACGTCGAATAACACTTCTTTTAGAATCTATAGACGAACGAAATGTTGCGCTTAAATACTTTGACAGTCTTCAAAGACAGGAATGCATTGCGAATAAAATTATGTGGCGAAATTAAAACTTGTGCAGTGCTCCTATCACATATTGTATGAAATAGTTTTAGACATCTCTACTGACGTTTCGACAAAAGAATGGAGTTATTTCAGTCGTACAGTTAAACTTTTTTTTTAGTCAACAAATTACGAGCTATCTAAAATTGCATTTACTAATGAGTCTCAAAATATTAATGATTCGCTGATGAAATCAGCAATTATTTAAAGTCGTTGATTCCCCGTCCTAATACAACATCTCGCATCATCTGTCGGATTATTATAGCCATTTAAAATGCACGTTAACGTTATTCGCGGATGTTATTCCATTATACCATTACCATGTCGTCATCCATATTGATAATTGTTGGAAACGAATTGTCTGCCGAACTTTGCCTTTGAACGGGCTTCTTCCTTACAAGTCCGTCTGTGATTGATAAAAATTAAAGATCTTACTTAAACCTATAAAACTATCTATATCTATGCTTAGTCACTTTTCATCATTTAATGATAAGAAAAAATCTTTTGTTTCATATAAAAGCTCATATCTCCAGTGAAACTGATTAAAGAATCTTTGCTAAAATAAATAGCTTTATTGGAGAAATAGTCTGCCCAAAGCATTTAATTACAATCAATTATTGAAAAGTACTTACCAGTAGAAGGCGGAAGAAGATCATCGAGAGATCCATCGTCCAGTTCCGTGGCTGACAAGAGGAGATCATCGTCTGAAGAAGCTCTCGTTAGACTGGGTAGAGTAGACGTCAAAAGAGCCTTTTCTTTTTGAATCTCCTGTATATGATCGACGAGTAATGCTTCTTCTTCGTCTCCTCGATCTCTGTCACGATCCATCGTACTTGCCCGTCCCGCAGCGCTTGGAACAACCGCATTTAACTCTTCCGGACTAAAGATTTTAGACGATCGTAGACTGGAGAGTCGATGAGTTGCCGTGTGACAGGCAGACTCGAGAGTATTTATATCTGCCAACGTCGCTCTAACAACTCTCAACTTTTCTTGTACGATCGTCTCAACGCAACGCGTCTGTCTGCCCACGTCTTGAAGAGAGTCCTGCGCGGGCAACGTTCTGTTCGTTCTGAGAATGCACGGCGCAAAAACGATAGCCAGAGCCGATGGTGACATTCTGTTGTCCACCTCGTGTCGCGCCACTCGCGCCAAATGGACAATCAAGCGTTCCATCAGATCGTAATTGGGTTTCGGTAATTTTTTCAATATGGCGAAAAGCGTGCTGATTCGATCGTGCGGATCCGTCAAATTCGCTGCGTGCAAGAAGTCGTCATAATATTCATAGGTCAACAGCGGTTCCGGCATGTCTCTGAAGAAGCTCTTCAGCACCGCCGCTAGTACGTGCACTTGATAATTCTCAAAGTCTACCTTTTCCAAATCACCTTCGTCCATCTTCATCTTGAGCTCTCTCACCTTAGAACTGACGCCGCTTTTCCGGTATATTCCCTCCGTGTACAGACCATGCATCTCGATAGTCGTGATCAATCGATCCACTACGAGCGGTACCTTGCCATCACCGCAGTCTAATTTGTGAAGCGGTACACCGAATACCTTGCGGGAATTGACTTCGAGCAATGAACCGTCCTTGCCGCATTCCGAGGTTGCCTTCGTATAACACTTTTTGTGACACGTCAATTTGCAATCTAAAATAGATATTTATTACAATTATGATTATATAATATTTAAAAAAAAAAAAAAAAAACTGACTTTGTTATATGATTGAAATGCTTACTTTGACAAACAAGTCCTCGCTCGATGGGCCACATGAAGAAAGAGGTACAGACTTCGCAAGCGGTGGGTATGTTGATGATAGTCAATTGGAACATATGATTGCCGTGTCGGATAGGTTCTTCCTGTTTTCGTTTCTTCTCTTTTTTCCGTTTGCTCTTACTCTGCTTTTCGAGAGCTTCGGTTTTAACGATCGTCATGAATTCATTCATAAAGCCTCTGAACGCGTTCACGCCCATTGTTACAGGAAAATCTTCTCTTGTGTTCTCCTGCTTGCAGACAGTCTCCATAACATGAAGAAAGTTAGTAATCAAATCGGTATACTTAATATTGCCTTCTACGCCTTGTTGTATAGCAACGCTGTACGTAATAACCAAATCATCCTTAAATTTCCTAAGAGCCTGCTTGAAAACGCGATCCACTTCGCTCGGTTTCCGTCCCTCCTCTTGACCCTCCATTATATAGATTTTTTTGGTAATAAAATCTTGCATTAGCGCTAACTCCTTGGCGTCGGAAATGATCTTGTCCGTGCTATCGGAAAAAGCCGAAGTGCCTGTTAAACTAAATTTGGACGCGACTGTCTGTTTTGTAGTATCGTACGGTGTGCGTGGTGGTTTTCTGTTTTTCCGTCTACTCGGCGTGTTGGCCAATATGCACGGCATTCTCAGCACTCCGCCGTTTTGGATACACTTGACGTGATAGAGCTGTTTGCAGTCAACACATTTATAGCCTTGTGTCACAAACGCGTCCATTTTCTCGTGACAACATACGCAAACGTCATCTTTTGCGAACCTCGCCACTTTTCGGAAACGATGACCAGCCAAAGTAAACAGATTATTACCTTTCCACTCGAGAAGATTCATGCCAGGAGCGAGTTTCAAATCATTCGGACTAGTATCCACTACCATCTTATCTTCGCTTAGACCCGAAATCTTCGTAGCTGGATCCGAATTTCTTCTTCGTAGTTCAAAAGTCGTAATCGCATTGGATCTCATGCGTTTACCAGGTTGTTGTCCCTTATACGTGGCTTCGTTCTTGTTTACGGGCCAGTCTGTGACGGATCGAGGAGTAGTTTCGTGCGGATAATCTTTGCGAGACCATACGTTCGTCGTTTTATTTAAATCGCTCTCCTTGATCGTTCCGAGGAGTAGATTTCGCGTTTCCGCATTTGTTTCAACTACGCTCTCGCCCATAGATCGACACTGAACTTCTCTCGTGGGTCTGTTTCGTCTAGCGCTTCTCACCGGCACATCTGGTTCATATTTCTCCTTCGATCGTGAGTTTTTTTCCTTCGGGGGCGATCTTCTCAATAAAGTGCTCTTTAAAGTGCTGTCGTCGTTAACACCCACGATTTTCGTCGTAGTATCTCCCTCCGAGTTTTGTCGCCGTAAGTAGGCGAGATCTTTGATATTTTTAGCAGATCCATGCGTTTGATCTCGTTTCGTCGGAGATATTGGAATATTCTCTATTCGTTCGTCAGGTACACTATTGTCGCTAAGTCTACGCTGTTGTTTACCGCTCGTCAAACTTTCTATCTGAACAAAGCGATCGCTTGCATCGAGTTTGACGTTATAATTTGCCGCTTCGTGAGGCTTATCTTGTCGAACCTGTTCGAAAACGCTATCGGTCACATTCTTGTAACGAGAAACGTTCGGAGAACGTGTAACGGTCGCTTTTTGCGGTACCGACATAAAGTAATCGCTGTACGCGGGCGAGAAATCTGTTCTACGATGCCAAATGTCCGGATTCGGATTCGGATGCGTCAGATTTACATTAACGGAGTGATACTTTGTATCGCGCGAGCTTGTAAATGGCGGACTTGTGTTGAAAACAGGCGGGGCACTTTGCACAGCGCTCGGTGTTTCGCTTTCGGTCTCACCGTCACTATATCCCGTCGAGGAACTATCAGTTCTTCTGCTCACCGAAGACAACCGACTCGACGCGTTCGTTAGATTAACATTCGATGTGACTATCGGCGAATGATCACCGCGTTTCGTCCTCGTGCTCGGCACGGGTTTCGAACCGGAATTGTCTTGCGATTCAGTACTATTCACACTGGCTTGAGATTCGTAACTCCTCAGACTTGTCAAGCTCTCGAGGCTACTCTTGCGCTCCGCAATCTCGTCGAAATGATACGTTTCTGTATTTCTCAACGTTGCGTCATGCAAAATCCGTTTGTTCGGCGTGAGTTTACGTTTGGAATATGAGACGTTTGTATCTATGGCGTTGTCCCGATGTGCGTTATCGCATCTGAAAAAAGATCCATAACATTCGTAGAGGCTCTAATTGTAAAATTTGAATTTTAATATTTACCTTGCTAGCGTGAGCCGATTCTGAGATTCTATTTTTCGAGGCGATTCGCCATATTCCGTCAGACTTCGATCTTCCGTGAATAATCTGTGTAAATGTTAAAAATAAAATAATACAAAGTTATAAATATCATATATAAAATATGTATAAAATATTACTTACTCTTCGCTATTTCGATCTTTGGCGCATATTTTTTCATATAGAAACTCTTTGTATTCTTGAATTTCCTTGACTTCCTGAATTTTATCCAATAATGATTTTTTTCGTTTCTTCAATTCATTAAATTTCTTTCTGGCGTTATTGCCTCTGACATATGCTTGAAAGGTAATTACACACGATTTCAGCTTTTTAAACCAGCTATGTTGTTTGTATACCCTCCAGGCAGTTTGTATATGTAATGCAGCTTCGGTTCTTGCACGAAGGACCTGAGCTAATCGTTGTGCAGTGACCATTCTCCAAAAAGATTGTATTTGCACAATGGCATTTTTCAATCTGAGGAATTTTCTCCTTTCCAGACAAGCGCGGAACCATTTCTGTATAGTAGTAATGCTTGTTATAATCTGTTGATGTAGCTCGATGTCCAGTTTGATCTTTTCTGATTCTCTGAGGAAGACTTTGGTGGTACCCAGCTGATAATTATCTCTGTTGAGATTGAGAGTCAATAGAAAATCCCTCACGTCTGATTGCGAGCTTAGGAGACCCTTGGGAAGCAACATCCGATAGAGCTGTATAAATTCCTCGTACGTTAATCGCACATTGAAACCAGCTTGTCTTATTCTGACAGTTTCCAGCATTCCTGTATATCGCAGTTGCCGTTGCACCGTTTCTTCATCAAATTCATTCGGTACTTTATTAGCGTTGCTCTTAATACATCTGATAAAGAAAGGATTAGCTTGATTCAAAGTATCCATCAGACTGTGCAAACTCTGTTGAAATTGCGCGGAAACTGTCATGGGCTGCTTTCTGGCTTTTCCAGGTCCAGTGCCATAACTTTGAGTTCTACCAGCGAGTGTTTTCACAGTTTGCAGATTTTTCAGACCTTTTTTGCCGCGTTCCCTCGGTCGAAATGATTTATTTTTCCTGAAAATGTTTCCATGCTAAGATTTACAATATTGATATTATACAATGTACATTTCTCCTCCTGTTACTTCATCTCATATCATTTTTATTTTTATATATACTACAGTGTGAAACAATATATTTTATAATCAACATGTATACAGGAGAAGAAATTATACTTTAATTATATTCTATTATAAGTAAATAGTGCCTTATGTGTTGAAAAAATATGTTTATCTAACATAAAATGTAAAATATAAAAGATAATAGAAGAAAATTAGCAAAGTGTAATAGAATAAAATATAATAGAATAAAATATAATAGAATAAAGTATATAGTTGTATAATAAACCTAAATGTAACATATATTAAAAAATATCTGATATAAATATTATGATAACAGACAATATAAATAAAATATTAGTACAAATGTAATAAAAGTAATGAAATGTAGGATAGAATTATATCATATTTAATTCATGATCACAAAATTACTTCAATGTTCTATGTCACATTGAAAGTGCGATAAAAATTATCTATGATTATAATAGTGTAGCTACAACACAAGTACTCTAAACAAAATTTTTTTTAAAGATTGTTATTTTTTAAAGAAAATATTACAAAACACTCAGCATGCAGCAGTCATCATTAAATAATATAGTGAGAACAACTGCAAGATTGATGAGCTAGATTCTAATGACAAATGATTTTATGATGATGCAACAATGTTTTTTAATCATCAAAAGAGATGCAGTGCGCGCGCGTTGAGGAATCAAGATAAATTGATAAAGCCACATTGGTATGGTTTAACATATCAATGATCTACAAGAATGAGCTGTTACCTACAAAAGGAAACCCATCACCAACTCGAGAATTGCTATAGAGCGCATACTAATCTTGGCTTGTATAGTAGTATAATTTTCCATAACTTAAATTACATTATTAATCGAGTATCAAGTAGATACATTTTACATACATGACGATTTGATTAGCGCGTTCCATGACATTTGCTTCGTCTTTTGGAAGCACCCTCTCTAGTGGTGTGTGAGTATCTCGTCTGAATTTATTATTACTAAGAGGCTGGTCTTCCCTGCCTCGTATTATATAACCACCTTTGGCCGATGTAACGTTTGATGGGTATTGCGTCTGATTAATGTTTCTAAATTGCGGCCACGATAGGCGATTGTTGTTTATATTGTCGTTGTTTTCGATTTGTATAGAAGATAATGTAGCAGAAGGAGTAGTGGTCGGTGGTAAACATACACTGCGTTGCTTCTGATAACTTGATGGACGAGTATGTTTGTGTGAACTGAAAAATTCTCTAGTCCTTAATTACTTAATCGAGAAATTGACAATATTTCTTAGGATTAATTTATTATTTTTTTGGGTTTTTTTTTCAGCTGTTTCTCTACCGAGCTTTAGGTGTGATGTCTTCAAGAAATATCTCATTAATTGATGAACGATTTAAATATAAAAAATATGAAAAATAAGAAAACATGATTGATATGAACTGTATAAAAGAAAACTCAGCGCAAAACAGTTTTGCGCTATGAATCATGCCCAAGTACAATAGCAAGAAGAACATTATAAAATGGTAGAATGTAATGGCGAATGTCATGAAAATTGCATAATCATGTTTGAAAGTTGCAGCTAATAATACAAGAGGTGCAAACATAAAATTAAATAAAACCTGTAGACAGAGAAAAAGAATTGGAGCAAAAATATATGGATTTACAAATTTATTCAATTTATATAAATACTTTATGCTTGTTAAATTATTTTTTTGAATTTGTTCTTAATATATAATATATATAATTTGTGTTGTAAATCCATAGAATGTATTAACAAAATATATAATATTTGCCAACAATTACATATACAGTGGATCGAAAGACCACTTACGCAATTCGGTTAATAGTTAGATTGACGGCCGACAATGTCACAAGATGGCTACAAAAGGACAAAAGACACATGGCCAATATAAATGTAATCAAGATTTATCTTACTGTATATATATATATATATATATATATATATATATATATATATATAACATCAAAAATTTATCAGCGTGTTGCACATATTAATACACAATGTAGATTCATACGCCATTCATATGTAGATGAGACCATATACAGATCAAACATATTCAAGAAACAAGCGCAAAAACATCAGCACTTTCTTCTTACAATTGTCAATGTAATACTAATATATATCTTGCTCTATTATAAATTACAAGTGGAAGCGTTTGATACTGTCTTTCATTACCGTTCATATATGCATATAGAAATATTCCATTTCATTAAAGATATTATAAAAAGTATGAACGTTACCTTATCAAATTCTCATTTGGTGTCCTGTATCTGTTTTGTACAGATGTCTTGTTTCCATCAACTAAAAAAAAAAAAAATATATATATATATAGATTTATTTTTATTATTTTTTTTATTCGATGCATTAATGTTTAAATGACATATTGTAGTTCAATACATACCTCTACCATGCCTGTGCGCTCGACCGGCTTCTTGAAATGCAAAGTGAGCGCGAAAGAAAGCCCGCAATATGGCCCATCTGAATACGGCGACGGGATCAGCGCCAACTAATTCCCGCACAAAGGCGAGGGAGGAATTTTTTAGTACTCCAACTACACCATCAGGTCGCATCAGATCTAAATTCTTTTCTCTCATATTGGCAGCTTGATACTTGACTGCACCAGCATAATGGCGTACAACGAATGCGGCTTCTCGTCGCTGCGGCGCCTCGTAGAACTGATTATCTTTATGCACACTGTTGAATTTCTGCAGCAACGTTTCGTTTGTTGCACCAGGAAAACTGCAAAACAAAGTCAGATATTTTAAATCATATTGCCACAAGTTTGTAGAATATATTGAAACAACAATACTCACTTGCATTGATCATCAAGGAGACACAAGAGACCGTTCGGTTTTCCTTCAATGAGATTGAGACATCCAGAGTTGTCACTATACCCTATATCTGTCCATCTAATCCCTTGTTTTCTATATTCTCGTTGCTCGTATTGGAAAACATGTTGATTAAAGTAATGTTGTAATTGTTCATTTGCATAATTGATACATAATTGTTCAAAACTATTGCACGTCTTGAAATCTTCAAAACCAAATATATCTAATACACCTATACTATTGCCTTGATGATCTCTAAGGGTGTCCTTTTTAGAAAGCAATGCATGATTCACCTGATCCAGATAATACCAATTATTTTATATGTTATGCTGTTAACGATAACATTAACTTTTGCAGATAGAAGCAAATCTTTATTACCTGTAGCACAATCCAATCAAATAAAGCTCCATATAAGCACTTTGCCATAGCATCGCGTGCCGCAATCGCTTCGGGAAGTCTGTAATTAATAACTAAAGTTTCGCCAGAAGCTCTTGCGCGTTTAGCGGTAAGTGCAGCCAAAAGAGTTTCTTGTTTTACTCTAAGAAGCTCTGATATCAGTGCAACTACTTCCGGATTTTTAACGCCTACAGCCTCATCATGATGATGGTACGATTTCCTTGGTTGAAACTCAACATTACCTAAATTGCGAATTTTTAGTTACTTCATTCAGAAACGCGCATATGATACAATTCGATAATCACCTAACAAAAGGACCGCCGACAGAACTGCGAAGAGCCGCCTTTGCTTCTCCGCTGTAAAGCCTACCATTTCCATAGATTGTTTCAATCTCGAAAACTCATGCCGTTCGTCGATATTTTCCAATCCGTAGCAGCCGCTTTTATTTAAGTAATTATACCGATCACAGCTCTCCAAGTGTAACAGTTGTTTCTCTTGTTCGTTCGCGCCAGCCAACAGATAATAAAACACATGATAATTCCTTTCGTTTCGGCCTTGAGAGACAATCCTAGATTTTTCCAGGAGGTATTTCTGAACCACAGCACTGTTAAATAAGCATTTAAAAAGTTATTCTTTTCCTTATATATTAGTGTGCATTATTATTGCAGAACATACCCATGGACCATTCCATTTTCCTTGTAATTTACTTGGATAAACTTGCCAAAGCGACTGCTATTGTTATTATGTGCCGTTTTTGCATTACCAAATGCTTCCAAAACAGGCCCAGCGCTCAGTATTGTTTGTTCCACTCCACTGCCATGTGAACCCTTTTGACTAAGTGCTGTCAAATGGTGCAAAAGAAAATTCGTCGATTCTGTTTTACCAGAACCGCTTTCTCCACTAATAACAATACATTGATTCTTCTTTTCCTTAAGCATACAATGATAAGCTGCATCGGCTATGGCAAATATATGTGGAGGTATATCTGGACCCAATCTTCTGTTTTGATATAATTTTACATATTTCGGATTATAGATAGGATAAAATTTGAATGGATTCAAGGCAATCAGTATGCTGCCAACATAGGTATATATATTGCCAGCCAAAAACCTAGCCCTCAGATTATCCAACAGCGTTTGTTCATTCAGATCTGGAAGCTGACACAGATCTGGATATTCCTTGTCGCGTGGTTGATAAAGGAATCTATTGAAATAGTCCTTTAGAAGTTGAGGATCCATAGGAAATCTACTGTCAGACCATAAATAGTCTGGTTGCTTTTTTCGTAAGTAAAATCTGAAAATTAAAAAAAATTATGTTTTAGTAAAGGAAATCTCTCGCCCCTTGAATTAAAAAATTAATAACAATTATTTCCACAAAATATATCTAACACACCTATAATATTCTTGCTGAGAATCATTTTTTGGCCATAATAACATGAGTGCCACAGGACACTCAGTGGGACCAAGTCTTCTTTCCTTACATTCCTGCCCAACAGAATTTCCTACCACTTCTGCTAATTCATAACTATTCGAAATAGAAGCATCGGAAACAAGTCCAAGCCTTTCAATAATACATTCCACTATCTCAGCTGATAAAGTCTGTTTTGTGGCTTTAATGGATAATGCTTCATATTCAGGGCTCCATTCACCCACAAATACTTGCACTACTCCAGATCCACTATTGTCCATCTTTTAACCCTAAGATAATAAAATTATAAAGATGTACAAGACATTTAATTTAATTTACATACACACATAAGATCACTAATAGAACAAAATATACCTTATATCAAAGAGGGTTAACAAGTATGTCCTCTATCATCCATACAATATCTCAAATATATCGTTTCTTCATCTTCTTGTTTATTTGTTATATACAACCACTGATTTAAATGTTTAGAATAATTATTATACATTTTGTTTTTTTTTTTCACAAATTTAATAAGATATAAGATAATAAGATATAATGTCAGGGATTATTTACACGCGTTAATTATATTATACTTTTGCTGTAATTTCGATTTAGTTTACTCTTGTCAAATACACTTGTCAATTGACATGATAGATTTCAAAAGTTAATCAATGTTTTAATTACACACACACATATAAATCATTTATAAAATTTTAAAAATAAATCTGACAAACTAAAAATATTTGCAGATATCTCTTCTGGTCATAAAACATATTAATAAGAAATTGTAAAGCCCTTCCAAATTATTCTCAAGTCTTTTTTAAGTCCATTAAAGAATAACATGACTCATAGAATAGAATAGAGTATTTTAATCGTGTTACAGTTAATAATTATTAAAGTAATAAAATATATAGAGTTATTAGAGAATTATTTTATTCTTTTTTTCTTTAAATTTATAGATTCAGTCAATTTTATAAGTCCTTGTTCCTGATTTGTTCATTAAGAGTTAGAGTATTTTTATTAATTGTAGAGTAGCTTGTTTCATTCGAATATCAAGTTTTTCATATAAACTGTCTACTTGGAACCTTTCTGACAGCCATTAAATTATTATCACAACATTCACTGAACAGGTGACAAGCGTGGGTATACTATTGTTGATAGGCAGTAACTTAGTTTCCTTGTTCTGACAAAAATCCAAGGTCTTCAGCAAATTAGGTTTTCTATTGTAAATATTCTTGTACCTCCTGAGTATTTCAGTATATTTATTGCAATAGTTTACAGTTATGGCTGTGTATCATTTCCATCTATTGCACAGTTTTTTCTAAGCTGGAAAAGTATCCTATCTGAAAAAAATGTACACAATGCATTAATGTAAAGAGGAGTGTAAAATTTGTGTAAAGAATATATGTGTGTAAGCATTTTTATAAAAGCTTTAAGTATTTAATATCATTTCATATATATAAAATCAATATATTAAAGTGCAGACATCCTAGATTTCAAGCATTTAGAACACAGAAATGCTTGAAATTTTAAATTAATATCCAAAGAATCAATCTTGATTTTAAACATGATATAGTCCATCTTAAGTTTGCGACTTAACAAGAATGGAACAGGTGGTGCATTGAATTTCTATTTTAAACAAGACTATTCATATCACATCAAGATCAAAATTGGATATTGAATTATATAGGAGAAAGGCAATTGTTAGAGCTACTATTAAGAGCACAAAGACAAATGAGAGAATGATTGAATATTTCAATCATTTTAATCCAAAAGCTGTCACACAATATCTACTGCTAGCAAAGAATTTCACTTTGGCACATCGGACGCGACGCATACACATATGCACGTGTCTCCTTGCAAAAAGATGATGCAGCCGAATTTAAAAATATCTTATTTCTACCCTGGACAATTCTCCGGCGAATTCGCGCACGTAAATAACCACTCTCTGTCGCGATGAGAAAAACACCGTCGCCCCAAGAATACAACATTCGGTTGCTGCGGTCCAGGGGCTCTCGTCAGATTGGCAACAGACTGTATGATTGCGAATACATACGTACACAAAGGAATGCTAAAAGCGGCATTTATATTTTTGCGAAATGCGATTGTTCGCTCTTCGTTTCGTTAGCGAGACGTTTGACGGCTGTGTGACATTCGAGAAAGGGATAATCGGTCGTGATAGATTGACGGGTCATGGACCATGCCACTAATCAGGGACGGCTGTAATCGTGACAAGCGAACGTCAACATGATAAACCGGGCTTAATGTCGCAGGAATTTCTCGAACGAAGCTAATCGCGACACACTCGACGACTCGCGCGCGCGATATCACCGCGAAAGAATGTATATCGCTGCGAGATTGCGAAGCAGGCGTGCATGCGTGCGTGCGTGCGTGCTCGCTCACTTGCGTGCTAGGGATCAGAGAATCGCTCGCGCTCACGGCCTTGCAATCCGTTTTACCTTCTTCGTCGATCGCGGGATCCACATCGCGATGCATCGTCCTCCGGGAACAGCGGGACACCACTTTGCGCGCACTCAAACATCATGCTGTCGTGGGCCAGGAGTTCGCCGCCGCGTGAAAATACTGCCGTTTGTCCTCGAGGCCCCGATCTCTCCTCTCTCTCTCTCTCTCTCTCTCTCTCTCTCTCTCTCTCTCTCTCTCTCTCTCTCTCTCTCCCCTTTCGCATCCGTTTCCCGAGCTTCACACACAGCTCGCGCGGATTCCTGTCGCTCACACTCGCTCGCCCGCTCTCTCTTTCTCTCTCTCTCTCTCCCTCTTTCTCTCGTTTTAAGAGCGCGGCGAAAATCGCGAGCCAACACCGAGGCGAACGACGATTGGTTCACTCGTCGATAACGCCGCACTATGTTAGCTTCGTGCCACCGTTTTCCTCGACCTCGGACGGTTCAACGGACACGACGGGCAGACGACAATATGTATCAGACACGCACACACGCACGCACACACGCACACACACACACACACACACGCGCGCGCGGATAATACGGGCGGATTGACACTTGGGTAAACATGCGTCGCGATCGGCACTGTTAGATGTAGAGATCGGAACGCGCGCACCGGCCTGGCCGCGACGCGCTCCAAATCGCGGCTAAATGTCTCTAATGCAACTACTCGCGCGGAAATTTCGCTCGGCCGCCGCGGAAATTGTCGTACGGTCACCGATAACACGGATGACGGGCCCTTGCCCAGGTTTATCGTCCTTCGTCTTCGCACGGGATCCTGCGTCCCGATACGTCCACCATTTCGATTTTTTCCATCACGTGGTACGCGCCGGCGGACGTCGATTGGTCGCGCGAGCGCGACGACGTGATCAGTCGCCGATGCGCCTCTGCCATTCGGACGACGATGTCTTTCTTTGGAGCCGTCTATCCGATGACACGGCGAAACCTTGTTCACGTTCGAATGATACCCGTCGTAGTCTGATTTTTATTTTGCACGCCGGTCAATTCATCATTCGTACAATCCGAGCGTAAAAATTGGTGCAATAAGTACTGCTCGGCGCGCACGTCATTATGTCAATGCGTAATTGTCATCGCATCGAATCACTCGGTCGCGATACGTCATGACGTCGTTATCGACTCGAAAGTATTCGTGACGCCAACGTCCTCTGTGCGCAGGCGCTTAACAAGGAGAAGATTCTCCCAATTACCGACAAACATTGATGCCGGATGCTGAGAGAGGGCGCGATCGGTCTGCGGTGATGGAGACGCGCGAAATAACGGTAGGAAGAGACAAGCGAATCTGGACGAAAAATATATAATTCGAATAATTGTCGTATTAAATAGTAACAAGCAATAGACGTGTATTATCATGAGAAATATGACAGTATGTTAATATATGTATATTATACATATAATGTCGTGAATATAAAATGTGATTACACAAGGCAGAAATATTGTCTCGGAGAGAATAAGCGGGTCAAATTTGAAATTCTCTCTTCGTCACGATCGATTTTTCATTATATATTTTTCCATCCGCGGAATATATCAAAAGATCTGCCGCTAAGACATCGCAGACTCCTGAAAAAGACGTTCGCATGCTTCTACCGGCGTAGTTAGCTCCACGAAAATAGATATTCGATAATACTCGAGCAAGCGCTTTCGCAATCTGAGAAATTAACTTCGACGAGAGCGCGCATATGGCGCCGGCTCATATCATGCCCGCGTTATTTTCCATTTGCTCCGTTTACGGCATTGAATTTCGACGGGCTCGTGCATTTTTTAAAAAGCAATCGGTCCGCGATAACCGATCAACTATAGCTTAAGAGAAATATCGACAAAAGGGAATTCACAGAGTGCTCGCGGAGCGCATATACATACATATACGATGTGCGAATTCTGAACGCGAATATATCTCGTTAATAATTCAGATAGAAAACGTAATCCTTTTGTCATCAAATTTTTCCATCACAGAATGTTGTCAAAATGATTACTATCTGGAAAATGCATCCCGCTACTTTCAACATGCATCGCAATTAATGTGCAGTTGCTAATTTAAAGAAGAAAGAGAGAGAGAGAGAAAGAAGGGCGTCAGAAACAATCAAATATACATCATTGATAATCAATTATTGCGACAGCGTATGTAATAACAGAGTGATGCATTTATGATCATTTCGAATTTACAACATGAATAACATATTAATATTAATACTCATTGAAAAGCACACGTGCGTTATTATATTCTCTCCTTGTAGATTATTTTATTTTATACCTGCGTATGTGTGATATCAGTTGTCTCGTTTGTTACAGTTTTTTCTCATATTTTTGACTTGTTTATTAGATAAAATCGGATTCGATAGTGCGTGGCAGAGGTGCAATTTAGCAGTGATCGATGACAAATGGATGTCATAACGTCGCGATTGCCTTCATCGTCGGGATAGGCATCTCGGAATATAGTAATGGAATGCTATACGTCTAGTATTAATGGTACATCTGTAACACGGAGAATTTCGAGGTATCGATGTTCTCTCGGTATCTGCATTAACGGAAGTAGCGTCGGCGTAGCTGATCAATACAGTTACAGCCACTGACACATTTTACAGCGGTCAATCGTTTGCATAAAAAGCGCATTGTTGCATTATTTACATATTTTCCGTAGAAAATGTCAATATCAATCACTTTAGACGCCTCTTTCTCTCTCTCTCTCTCTCTCTCTCTCTCTCTTTTTCTCTCTCTATTTTTCGTTTATATCTTGCCAAAACTTTTTCGGCCAGTTTTGGATCTGACAAGAGAACATATTCAAATGTGCTACGAATTTCTTGTTTAAATTGATATATTTATAGAGAATTGAAAAATGTAAGATTATACTTTTTTATAAATACTGATAAAGGATTTAAAAAGATAAAATATTTTTCTTTTTTTTTTAAATCTTCTCGGCGATTAACATTATTTTTTCTACGATAAATATTTATTTAACTATCATACTTTTTATTTTTTACAGATTTATATCAGTTTGAGATTTATATCAGTTAAAGTTTCAATGAGTTGAAAGCTTTTGAAATTATATACGATCGATTAACATACAAAAGATATCTGCATTTGCGCGAGGCACACTTTGAAGAATATCAAACATCTTTAAAAATATAATTGGGCCTTATAAGAGCTTTCAATTAACCGTTAATTTAATAACAGCATGCAGCCTCGGACGTAACGGATCCGTGACGTAAATCGGGTCGCGTATTATCGCGAAATAATTGTATCGATTTCGCGAAGTAGTCGGCTTCGACGATATCGGGAAAACGCATGAGCTAGTAAATGTCACGTATATAGCCGTCTGATAAATGTTTCGTATATACGTGCTGAGTTGTGACTACTCGAGCATACATATCGCGAATATCACACTCCGCGTTACATTTACACTCTACACGGTTTAGTTTTATGCATTGTACGCAGTCTCGAGTCTATCCTGACATCTCTCTTATTCACCACGTCTTTTCTTCTTCCGTCATTCTCTTTCACGACCGCGCGACCGGAATTGCGAGTCGACGATATTTGAAGCACGCCAGTCCGTAATCCACAAGTTGAAATGCTACCAAAGCGGATGCTGCTTTTTTTCTTATGAATAGTTAATCCTCGCACTTTTTCACGTAATGCCGTTTGTCCCTTTCGCGATTTCCTATATTGTATCGATCATAAATATATGAAGATAGAATTATTGCTATTTGACAAGCTCACAATTCAATCTCGAGTTGCATATCGACAATTGTGATTTACGACTGATGCTATCAAGTAGTACAATATTATCAAGAAGGAGCATGTAGACGTAATGAATGCCAAGAGGCCATAATTTTAGTAACAAAAATATTTGAATACTTCTCGAGAATATTTCTTACGCACGATGTAAAAAAGTAAAAAATGTGAATTTTGATACATTAGAGATATATATATATATATATATATATATATATATATACGAAAACTATAATCTTGGGCCACGTATGGTAATCATATAGATATATAGATTATATAGATATAAAATATTTGAGTCGGTAAAATGCATCGTGAATACAAATGACAGAAATGAAATGAATGACAATGTCTCGATATTTTGAAAACGTTCTTTTCCGACTCTTATTATTTGTGACGTAACAGCCATTGTTTGTATTCTCTCGTGGAATAAAAAGCTTATATCAATGTGTGACAATGGCGCGTGCCTTAATGTCTGAAGGGAACGTTCTACTATCGTGCGCGGTGCATCTCTTATTGATAACTATGGAGCATGAAAGACTATTTATAACCTGGTCCAATATGAAATCGCCCTACATCGAACTGACGTCGTTTCCTTCGACGAAATAGTTCAATCGAAATACACAACGGTCGATATCGTGCGACACGAATTTTTTCGTACTTGAAATCTGTTGATCATCAGCACAAGTTAATATAATCGATTCCAAATCATTAAAGCCAGGTTAATCGCTCGATAATCTACGCATCAAAATTGTATTTTATGCCTGAAATTGGCCTTAGAATAGTTTTGCACATATACAAGGGAATAATTCAATCAATCTTCTTTTTTCTTTTAATCTCTTGTGTATGTCTTTATGTTGTAAAATGTTTACAATATATATATATATATATATATATATATATATATATATATATATTTATATCCATAATTAAAAAAGTGAAAACCCGTGAAACGTGTTCAAGTTGAATTTCGAAATTTATATTGTTGCACTTTTTTCATCAATCCGATTGATGTCGATGACGTCGAGCAAACTTTATCGAATTTTGCATGTGACAAAATAACCGATACAGTAATGACAATTTCTTAAATATAAATAAAAACAATATGCTCTCAGTAATATTTATAAAAAAAATTCTCTTAAAATATGCCAGAAAATTATATATAAATTATATATAAAAATAAATAAATAAATATATATATATATATTTATTTATTTAAATATATATATTTATTTATTATATGTATTGTATATAAAATTCGTGAAAATATTTGATAAAAAAATATTTGACTTTTTGGTATATTTTATAATGTTTTATTATACAAGAGAATTTTTTATTATTTACTATGCATAAATTTAAATTTTCAAATATAAATTATAAGAAAAATATAAAAATTGGGAAAGAAGAGAGGAAATAATCACAAATTATAATTAACGTTAATCGCAGAATCGGGTAAATAACTTAACGAAAGGCTTTCTTGATACATTTATCAATTAATAAATAATTAATCTATAATTTAAAATACTTATATAATTTAATATTCTGCGTATATGTATACATCATAATATGTGAAATATTTCAGTAATGTATTATCAATAACAAGGTGTTCGGCCTTGGAGGCGTACAACGCTCTATTGTTTACATTTTACGGCCTTGTTATCATTCGCACGGTGACATTTGAATAGTGTTATAATAGTGGGAGACGCTACGTCACAAATTCCTTTTCTACGATACTTATTATCATTCACGTGACGACACTCGAACAGAAAACCAGTGATGCAAGGTGCTCCATCAAATTTCTTTTTCAGACGCGATCGCGTCAACTATCAAAAAATATTTTGATATAATTAATATGATTAATAATTTTATTTTTTACATACGTTAAATCATATGTTAATTATATCGTGATGACAAATTTCTAAGCGTGTATTTCGCGTAACTTATTTATTTAAATTTATTTAATTAAATTTTATTTTATTTATTCTAATAAAACACGTACTGAAAATAATGAAGAAATCCGAAATAATAAATTATCATTGCTATCTCTCTTTACCAGCAAAAACAATTTTTTAAATAATATTTAATTAAATAATTTAAATTTTAAATTAAATATTATGAAGGTAAATACCTTTTTTCCAGTACTTTATTGTTCTTCAACAACCTAAATATGATTCACATTGAAAGCGCGCAATTAAATACGCGAATCGCAGAATCGAATAATTAACTTAATGAAAGTCTTCATGATATACATCTATCAATTAATAAATAATTTAAAATACTTTAATAATTTAATATTCCGCGTCTACATATATGTCATAATATGTAAAATATTTCGGCAACATATTATCAATAAAAAAATGTTTGGTCCTGGTTAACGCGCTATTGTTTACATGTCATTACGGCTTTATTATCATTCGTATGCCGACACTTGAGCAGTAAAATAGTGCGAAACGCTTTGTATTGTCAAATTCTTCTAAGCGCGATCAATTGAAGCATAATTCGTTATGATTATAACAAAATTAACGATTAATTAATTTTTGATATACGACACAAAACTGTATCGCGATGATAAATCTATCTTATCAAAGTGTTGTACGTGCGATTATTCCGCGATCATGAGAATCGAGCAGTGTCTCGTGCATTTGACTAATCGAAATTAACTCTTCTATTACTAATCATAATTAACTATTTACTCATAAATATATATATAATTTATTTTTATATATATTTTATTTTTAAAACTCCTGAAATATTTAATTTAAAATATATAATAAAAAAATATTTAATTTTTCTGGCATATTTTATGATGTTCTATTATACGAGAAATTTTTTTTATATAAATATTATTTTATTAACACTTTATTTTTATTTATCTTTGACAAACTGTCATTACTGCATCGGTTATCGCCTTGCATGTAAAACTTGATAACATTTGCTCGACGTCATCGATCGCCAATCAGACTCACGAAAAAAGTGCAATAATATAAATCTAGAAATTCGAACCTTGAACGCGCTTCACGGGTTTTCATCATTTTTTTTATTATGATTGGCTGTTTGGCTACTTTTGATCTGAATAAAATATATCGAGGTTATCTCTTCTCGCTGGCTTTTTTCAATTCCTAAACTTGTAAACAAACTTATTTCACGTTTTTCTTATTTTGTACGACGCGACATTTACTTGCATATGAAAATCGCAAAGTGCGTGAGTTCCGATCCTTTTTTTCAGTAGTTTGAGTCAACGACGCGGTTTGCTGCTCGCGCGTCTCGCGCGAACGGGATTTACTACTTGCTAAGCCTCGGCGTAAAGCAACATAACTACTCGCTAACGCGACGCATCCACTACGTTGAGTTGTCGGCGTATATCGTAAAGTTTCCCCGGGAAAGTTTCACGAATCTATTACGCTGACGCAACACGAATCGTGCGTAAAATTAATTAAATTAATTAAATTAATTAAAGATCAAATATCTTTATTTGACAACGTCCAAAGTTCCTTATTATTTCAACGATACTGATTAGCCGATGGTGTAATCTTATTTAACGGCGGCGTTTACAGAGACTTTGACTACCAGTCGTTGCGTGTTCCTCGGCTCGTTCAACCCCGCATTTACGACTCTTTATCACGCTAACGAGAAAACAGTTTGCACATGCATCGTAATGAGAACCAATTTTCCATCTTTAATGCCAATGCTCGGAATATCTTGAATTGGTAATATCGGAAAAGTCTTGGCGTTACGAGATATGTATATTATTTATATTTTGCGTGTTATTCGTAAAATAAAATTTTATTTTTCACATATATTATATACTATGCGGAATGCAACTTTTCGTTCATTCAAGCACATAAATTGAACCGGTAGCATGCTATATGATTTCAGTAGCTTTTTATAACTACTTCATGATAGCGATGGGATAGAATTTATTCGAAATAATAAGAGGGAGAGAGAGAGAGAGAGATTTCCATCGCCTCGTAAAGTAATCACGAATGGCGATGTGGGCAATTGTTATCAGGATTAGGCATCTACAAATGATTAATCCTCCTCTTTTTCTTTTTCTGTTGCAAACATGTGAAAGCGATTCTCACTGCGTCCGCGATATGCGTTCGCTCCGGAAACTCTGGCGAAGAATTCAAATAACGTCATTAATTAGGATTATTTGAGTTGCGTAAGTGTAATTTGCAAAGTACGAAATGCACCAAACTTCAATATATGCAACAACCTTTTCACATTATGAAAAGTATACGGCATAAATGTGTTTTACACGAAAATATTCGAATTGAATTGAATTATTATATATTCGATGAATATTTATTCTCGCAGAATTTTTGAGCGTACGAAAGCAATATCTCATTAGAAAGAACCGTGCAAAGTCGAAAGAGGGAGAGGAACGGTATTGCAATCCTTTCTCAAATTATCACGTCCGACGCTAGCTGGGTCTGCAACGTCTTTCCGAAGACGTTGCACTCCCGGAACGGGCGCACACGCGAGTGTGGGGTCGAGAAAGGCAGCTCCTCTCGCCGATGGCGAAGGAGGATGGCCACAGAGAACCGGCATGAGTGGCTTGCAGCCGCGAAGTGCGGGGAGGATGAGAGGGTTGTGACGGCGGGCTCGCCGGAACGATTGTCGGGCGGCTTCGACTTTGCTCGGGTCTGGCCGGCTTTATCATCCCGGCGCCGGCGCTATATCATCCCCTTGACGTAGCAAGATGGCGGCGGCGTGTCGGAGGCGTCTCCGCTCGCACAGTGCTCGACGTCGAGCAGTCCGCGTACGTTCGCAACAACGTTTCAACAAATTAACGCGGCGGCAGCGGCAGCGGCAGATCGAGCGGCAAATCGCACGCGACCGCGGCAACGCGCTTCCGTTACGCGCGTGAGACACGGTTTCTGCTTCCGGTAACGTTATGTCGCACGTTACAACCCCTCTATAACGAAGAAGTGCAGCGTGCTGGTTACGCGGCCGCGATCGACGCGGAAGCGGTGTGAAGAGCGAGCGGTGCCCGGAGCGAGAGAGAGAAAGAAAGAGAGAGAAAGAGAGAAAGAGAAGGAGAGAGGAAGCGGTATACGACAGTACTGTGTGTTCGATACGCGATAATCTCGAAGAGTTCTTACGCGGTGCCGCGTGCTTCTTCCAATCTTTGCCCCTTCATCCTCTTCTTCTCCCTTCCCTTTTTCTCTCCGTCTCTCTCTCTCTCTCTCTCTCTCTCTCTTTCTCTCTCTCTTTCTCTCTCTTTACCCATCTTTCGCTCCAAATTCGCCCGAGCGCGATCTCCCCTGTTTTTCTTTCACATCCCTCTCCGTTTTCGCTCCTTTCTGTCATTTTGCTCTCTTTATCTCTCTGTCTTTCGGCCTGGCGTTCTTTCACGATATCGTGGTGAAATGCGCGTGACCGGTCGCGCCTCGGAGCGACGGCGACGACGTGCCTGGCGTCGTTGGTGGTGCACGTTCCTCTGACAAGCACGAGAGACGCGCGACGGCACATCCCCTGCAGCCCTCGCTACTATGATAATAACGAGAAGCGCGGTGACGGCGGCGGCGACGGTGACGAGGACGACGACGACGACAGCAAGGTGGGCGCTACTCCTGAAGCGAGACACGCACTGCCGATATTACGACAACGTTGACGGACAACGGCGATCAACGACGACGGCCCTACGTAGCGACGCTGTCTCGGCGATGTTGTCTCGGGATCGCGGCCGTCGCGCGTTACACAGGAACGACAGCAGCAACAGCACCGACCGGATCCACAGCAGCGGCTCCACAGTAATCGCGTTGGCGCTGCCGTACTACTACTATCACTATTACTACCGCTATTATTGCAAATACGTAGCCGCGCTGCTCGTCGACGACGAGAACAATCTGGTAATAGCACGAATCCCACCGCGGCGGAACGACGCGGACAATAGCGAGGCATTAGTGACAGCGAACAGTGACGATCACCTTCTCAATCGCCAGAATGGACTGCGTTGTTGCGCGTGACCAAGTGCCTCGCTACTACTACTCGCCCAATCGACGATACGCACGATGGCATATAGATGCGATGATGATTAATGCGGCGAGTTGTGCAAACGATAATCCGAGAGAATCGATCTTTCGCGAGTCAGTAACGACCCGATAGCCAGTCAATCGGTAATAATATAACGTGTACTAGAGTCATTCTCTCTCTCCGCGCGATCGATCGTCATCGCGCCGGTATACAGAGAAAACAGTGTTACAGACGAGCGCGTAGAAACTCGTGTCACGTACGGTCATCGGCCAGTGTACACACTGGGTAGTGGGTGGAAAGGGGTGGACCGGGCTATAGGAGAGGAACAGAGGAGGAGCTAGGTCGCCCGTCGATCTAGATAAGCCGTGTAAGCGCGATAAGGTACGGTCGAACATTTCGTCCTGATCGCGATTAACCTGTGACAGACTGTAAACAAGATTTTTACAACTGTTTTCTGTACAACATCAAGTAATCGGAGAAAAAGAGACAGAGAAAGATAGAAAAAACACGGATCGCTGTGTTGAGCTTACCGCGAGCTTTCAATTCGTGTGTAACCAGCTCGAACATCGCGACCACTTGACACGCGCATATCATATATATATATATATATATATATATATATATATATATACATACATATATGTGTACATGCACATACGTATCTCGCGTTCGTATATCGTACGTGATAGAAGCGCACGGTAAGCAAAAGTAGAGAGATCGAGAGAAAAAAAGGGCGCGAGAAAAAAAAGAGGGAGAGAGAAAGAGGATTATATTAATGTATTAGGCGCGTAATAGCTCGAATATCGTATACGAAAAAAAAAAAGTGTATATGTCAACGTTTTTTCATCGTGAAGCAGCATCACTTCCGTACGGATCTCTACGTCTAGTGCACTGTTCGGTCGATTAAGGACAACTCGAGAAATTGAACCGATTAATCGACGATTCTCCGATCATGTCGCTGCTGAGCGTAACGGGTGAGTGTCTTTTTTGCATCTGCTTTTCTTTGAACATATCGTTTATCAAACTCCTAATGAAGTAATATATATATATAATTATCGGAGTTACTGAATGAAATATTTGCTAGAGTTTATTTCAAATTGAAAATAACGAAGCAACCTGAGCCTCATTAAATCATTTTCAATTCTTTCCCCGTTTTAAGCATTCTAAATTCAGATTTGTCGGAGATTATTATTATAATTTTAGATTTATTAGTACAAATTTGAGTCGAAATCTTCCTCTTATTTTCAACCTCAATTTCCTCACATTTGTGACTTTTATAGAATTTTTCGATACGATTAATTTAAGTATTAAGTTTCTATTTTGTATCTCAAATAGACAGCAAATGAATAGTTTCCTGTTTAGAGATTTAAAATATTAAAATAGATGCTAAATTGTGAAAATTGAGATCAAAAATAGAAGAGCAATTTCGACTCGGAAAACTCTTGTAAAGATTAGTTCTCTTTATTTTTAAATAACTATTGGAAGAGTAACATTTAATTCATAAAAACAAAAATTAAACAAATGACAAAACTGCGATTAAGAGCAGCAGCGTGTGAAATTTAAAAAAATCTCACAATTCGGAGCAAAATGAATGATATAGCATTATTAAATTCTCGTATAAAAAATCGGTGGCTGGGTCAAAATCGTTCCGACTTCTTTACGAGGTTTTCGGCAAAGAGATAAAAACTTCGTTCCGTTGGAAAAGTTCGAGGAGGATTTCCAGGCCTTTTCCGGATTTGCGTGTTGCAAAAAAAAAGAAAGAAGCTCGGTAGAAAAAAAAAGGAAGAAACTTTCGCGTGGTATCAATCATTGTTGCACCGCTGGGGATAAATACGTCTAGGGGGGCCACATAATAAACGCGTGATGTAATTAGCGCTAATGAAATCGCTAATTGCGTTAATTGGAGAGGTGGTCTGCGGTAGCGTGCCGCTATGACGGGCATTAAGTATCACGAAAAAATTCTCATTTACATTTCCCCTTGCACTATCACCAGGATAAGTGAAACAGTGATGCGTTTAATTTTTAGCCATACCGTGGAGAAATTACAATGCATCGCGGAAGCAGCAGCTGCTGCTGCTATGTTGCTGGATTAGAATCTAATAGCGCGACAACGATGCACCGCAAATCGATCGACTGCTCTTTTACCGTTATCGTATATCTCCCGTTCTCATTGTCTCGTGCGCGTCGCGCTCGATTATCGACTTAGAAGCGTGATTTATACAGCGTCTTGCGTTTCGCGACACACACACACACACACACACACGTATACACATGCTAAATGCGGACGTACGTGGAATCAATATCGAAATGTTGCGATAGAACATTCTCGTGACTGTAACTTGATTTTGTGATGGATGCAGGACGGTTATATCCATCATGACTTAATACACCGCCACGGATATCTGTTCTAGACGAAAAATATAGGATACGGCTGGCCAAGAAATATGATCACGCATAAAGCGATTTCGGAAGCGGATGCTCACTGTTCTGTTTCCGCGCGATACTGACAATGAGATCTGACTCGACATGTGACGTGATCCAACGCTCGCTAAAGAACTATCGGGAGATGTACGTGCGCGTAAATTTCGCACATTTTTATCTATATTTTTTTCGCGCATTCTTTATACGTAGTTAAACATTAGAATAATTCTCATCTAGCGTATTCCGAATTATAATTCCGATATACATCTTGATGACCTATAATTTTTGTAAGAGCGTTAACAAGTTAGCGGTACAAAATTTGTTTACACTTTGTGTAAAGTAATGTGTGTTGTCAGTTTTAAGAAGTCTCGATATGCAGTTCAATACTTTATCATAATATCGCATGATAATATCTCAGATGCTCTGTCGCTCAGTAGATATTTCCGACAGATCTGAAACTCGACATGCGAAACGACATTGTGATACCTATGTATCTATCTTTTCTGACATTACATTCCGCAAGCTTTCGCATGTTATTCACGCATGAATTTAAATAAAAATGTCTACTCTTTTTCACATATTTCGTATAAGCAAAATATGTGATGGAGAAATAGTCAGCGTCGTCTAGACAAGAAAACTATTGGAAAGAAGGGGCAACCTAAAAATATATATCGACTGACAAGAACGAAAAATAATGTTCGCCGCCTCCGTCTTGCCGTCTTTTCATCCCGCGTGTATTCATAAATATCATGACGACTCTCGAGGACTCTCGTGCGCGTACGTACGTGGCGCGTAGACAGCAAAGATAAAGAGAGAGGCAACATCCGACTCTAGGTAGGGTAGGTTCAGGTGGTTCTTCCCAGGCCGTTCGTACACGTACACGATGCGCCTGGTCCCCGTATATCAAAGTGAGCGAACAAACGCGAGGCTCGTCCATGACTATGAAACACGGAGAGCATAGTGCAACGGTTGACCCCGGTGTACGCGGGGTCATTCCCTCCTTCAGCCACCGCTCGCTTCGACCCCACTCGTCGCCAGCCACCACCGCCACCCCTAGCGCGGCTTTTTTGCCGTTCCCTCACCTCCCTTTATCCCCTTTTCTCTGCTATCCACCACCGTCTCTTTCGACCTCTATCTCCGTCTTTCGCGGCTCGCAACTACTATCGCAACCACCACGCGCGATTCGCCTCCTCTCTATCTCTTTCCTCTCTCACTCTGCCCGTCGGGTAAACGACGGCGATGTATCTACCAGGTGGTACGACCTATGTAAATCTCTCGCATTATATACTATATATACTACCGGGCTGAATCAACTTGAATTTTCCCCTGTCTGCGAGTCGAGGGACGATGTTAGGTATGGAAAAAACCGGCACTGTTGTTAATCGTGGCTATTTGATATTCGTTAGTTTCTTCGTGCTTGTCGCGTTGTACGATCGTAGGCCGAGCGAATTACAAAGAACTCTGACAATGAGCGACGTATCGTTAAGAAGAAGGCGGCAATTTGCGCGTGGAAATCGCGATCAACCCGAATCGGCGACTCAAAACCGTCGTGATTAAAGCGAATTTCACGCTTTGCATACGGTTGAGGTCTCTTCTTAATTTTAGATTGAGATCCTCACAGCGGTTTGATTTAAACGATTCTTTCACGTTTGGAAATTACCTCTGGAGGATAAGACGAATCTCAAATATTCGCGGAATGAGACATTTCTAATATATAATATATTTAAGTAATAATTTAAAAAGGATATGTGCTTTTTAATCATGTAAATTTGCTGATATTCATAAATTCTTTTTCGGAAAAGAAAAATTTTCCGTGGATATTTTCGTAATACAACGTTAGAAAAAGCGTCGTCGTAAAAACTACAATGATAGCATGAGAGAAGAAGCGATAGCATAAAAGCAAGTGCAAGTCTGCAAGGAGTAAGAAGTGATTGAAGAGTGCCATTACATGAAAAGGAAACTCTTTTGCTCCTCAAGCTCAATCCACTCAGGCTCTCTTTATACTTATGATCGTCTTCGCACTACCATTCGCAATCGGTTCTCATTTTTTTGCACGTGTTTTTTTTACTTTTTTTTTTTCAGAAAACTTATCATTTGAAATATTATTCGCTTCTGCGTTCATAGTCTCTAAGAGAAGTGAGAAAGAAAACAAATTTAGACGCAATTTTTATCTGCAATAACAAGAGATGTATTGTTAAAAATTTATCGAAAATTCGAGAGGATTTTTTTCAGCGAGGTGATTTTCTTGACCGTATGCACGGTATATTGTCATTGTAAATCTTTTTCCAGTATCTTGCCCGTCAGTGAAAATGTAACAGTCTCAATGACGGATGTCTCTGGCAGAGACCTACTTTCTTTCTGTCGTTCTCTCGTCGTTTGCTCATTCGCTCGCTCCCTTGCTTGCGTTCGCATAAGGCTACATATTCACGCTTAGCGTTTCATCGTCATGATGCCGGAAATGTGTCATCGTTAATGGAGATGAAACGCTCGCAATAACGACGGCAATCCGTTCCATCCGCATTAATGACCGTAAGGACATTTATTTTCGCGCATTGTCGTTGCTACAAATTGCTGTTTGAAAAAATAGCATTTCTTCCAGTAATATGAAGACTCGGAAGAAATCATGCTTCGGCACGAATTGCTCGTCTCGCACAAAGTTTTTTTCCTTGAAAATATTTGATGTAATAAGTCATACTTTCACAACGATTATTTTGATTTACAGAATACGAAAATAATATGAAACTAGTTTTATTAATTTATTATGCAACAACTGAGAGCTGAAAATGTGATTTTTCTTAAAATAGCTTTTTTAACATTCTCTATAAATAATGTAAAATTTTTTTTGTCTAAGATTTATCGCATTCTAGTTTTTTTAAATACCTCTTTTCTGAATCTTACATAAATTATAAATTTAAAGATGTAGGAAAATATATATATATATATATATATATATATATATATATATATATAGGATTTACATAAATTATAAATTTAAAGATGTAGGAATATATATATATATATATATATATATATATATATATATATATGAATAATAATATACATGTCCTGTATGTACGAAACGTGGTTGTGTGTTGGCAAGAGATGAAAATTTTTATCGGAGAAAAATTTCCATAAAATACTGATTTCAAAAACGATGAAAATGATGATCCGCGTTACGTTGCATTACCTTTACCTGCCTCTTCAATCTCCTTGAATGTGAATTTTCGATGGACGATTTGCGGTAGTCTAGCGCACTTTAATCCGCATATGTGCGCATCTGTTCTTCGTACAGACATATATAGGCGTCCGTACGAGTTTCCCCGAGTAGAAGAAAGAGGAAACGTTATCAGACACGGAAACCAACGCCGTCGCCATTCGCAAACGAAGGTTGATCTTATCCGCATTCGGAAACGAGATTCTCCGAGCATTTCTTCGAGACCAGCATCCTCCTCCTCTCTCTTTCTCTCTCTCTCTCTCTCTAAATTTTTTATATTTATAAATGAATTTAAATATAAAAAAAATATAAATTATATTATTTAAATTAATATTCAAAAAATTTTAAGAAGAAATTTGTTTATTTTTATGGGGTAAACATAGATTAGAAAAAAATTAAAAGATCATGGATGATTTTGGTTGATTTTAGAGTAATTTTGATGAAAAATGAAAAGAAAAAAAAATATTACATTAATATTAAATATATATATATATAAATTATTATAATGAATTTTATAATAAATTTATAAAAATATATAATTATTTAAATTACATTAAGTAATTTAATTATTATTATTATTAAAGAGAGAGATTCGACTAAAATATTTTACTTATTTCCGTTTGTACTGCGCAACATGAATATTTGTAATAATATTTGTAATGTATTTATAGCAACAACAGCTATGTATTTTTTTTCTATATAGATACTAAAATCTAAAAAAAGAAAAGAACAATGATTATTTAGTCATCATGAAGCTTTTACGAGTTGTATGATATTATATGATTCTATATATATATATATATATATATATGGAGTATAAAAAGTATTAGTGTTAATATTAGTTTCTAAGCATTCTACGAGGAAAATAGGATACACAGCGTAAGAAATGTAACTTGCTCGGGGCAGAAGTTTCCCTTTATTGTGTCGGTATTTCAAGCAGTGCGAAGTATAGTTAGCCGCTGAAACTTGGCCATCGCTCAAGACTGCGAAGCAAAGTCACTCTACACACCGTAACTTTAACAATGTATCGATGTACGCGAAACTTTAAGCAATTAATCGAATTTATATTTACACGAATAACTCATTAATTTCTCCTTGAAACATAAGAATTAGTCACTATATTTTTGATAGAACAGAACATTTGTTTTATTAGATAGTTACAATATTTTTCCAGACGAAAAGTAACGAGCTGGCTTGTGGTAAATAATAATTTCTGGTTGAGTAGAAATTTTCGTCATATAAACGTCATATTTTGCGTGAATCTATGTCGACTATCGGTGATGAAAAACGTCGAGCGCTAGCGCGGCTTTTTGCTTGCGTTTCTCGCACCTCGGTGAACGAGAGCCACTTTTCCGAGCCGATGAAGGTTTCGTTTATCGAACGAAAAATTTTGCGATGTATTAAAGGGTTATCGGGCAGTTTGTATATGTACTCTGTGCTTCTCGCTCCAATGACAACGTTCTCGGACGATAGTCTCGAAAGCTTTCCTCTATAATAATCGAGCTCTCCGAGCTTTTAAGTTCGCGTTTCTGCTGCAGCTCGTTGGAGTTGAGCGAAGGACGAAAGAGGGTGTAAAAAACTTTTAAGGGGCATTACAAAGATTGTAATAACGAATCTGTCATTTTTCTGACGACGAATATTCTGATGCTTTATGGGAAGGATGGTGTGGATTCGGCCGGAATAAACTTTTGGGACGCTTTGATCGGACCCCTGCAGATAGCTGCCGGCACTTTGTGTACAGCAACGCCGATATATACCAGAATTGATCGCAAAAGTAGATATTTCAAACGAGTGTTTATTGGTACGAGAAAGAGCGATGGTTAGTGAGAGAAATTTCGAAACTCGATGATGCAGGATTTACGGAATAATGATGTGAATAATATTTACTGATAAAGTTACTGATATAATTCTTGTTACGTTTATATTTTTATATCTATCTAATTTTTTAACTGATATCAATAATATTATTATGATATCGATGATATACATATATATATATATATATATGTATATATATATATATATCATCATCATATGAAGATTATTATTGCATTTTTGAGGCAAAATAATCGTATTAATGACATCGCAATCTGAAAAAAAATTTAAATAAAGAATAGCTTATTAATTATTATTTATTATATTACTGTTTAAAATATTATTTTATGAAAACTTTTATACTATGTAGTTAGAAAATTTTGAAAATTAATTACGTAACTCTGATCATCGAAATTCTTATACAGCTCATTAATCATCATGTATGAATTTACTCGATTTACTTGTCGCAATCCATCTCCATTTTCTATCGTTCACCGTTGTTTAACTAGTACGTTTTACGTGTAGAAGGGATCGGAATCCAATACCCCGAGTTTCCACCGGGAATTCGTGAAGCTATCTAAGGGATACTGGCATCGTCATAATAAATAGGGGTTCTTGAACTCTATCGCAGAAAAATGCAATAGTTCCGACTATCGAGCAGAGTTCGAGTCTTCGGACACGCAGTTTCGATCTCCTGTTCTCTATTTTTTTTTCTTCTATTTTCCGATAAAATGTTGCTGGAAAATCCGCGCGCGATGCGCTCTATCGACGGATAGTTGATAGGAAACTTCGCCGCTAAGCCGATTTTATTGACGACGAGTAGCGGTAATAGTAAACATGTAATATCTGATAATATCTGATAGTCGCAAGGACTTTATAATATGCGCAGGCATTGCTGCATTAATACCGGGTGCCGTATAAATGTCGCGGCGTGATTTGGCCGGCGACAGAAACTTTCCGCCTGTCGCTTCCGCGCGAATGCAATTCGTAGAGCGTGGGTATTAATAATTCGTCCCGGCGGATGGTGGTGTCGTTCGCTCCCTGACGTCAGCCTACGCCAAAGAAGATCCCATCTCCTCGCCCCCATCTCCTGCAATAACTTTCGTCCTGTGTGATGCGCATTTTCGTGCGGTCGCATCGCTGTCATCGTGTCGATTATAGGGAACGGTTCGTCGACGAACGAAAATTTCGTGACAGAGAGGACGTACACAGAGAAGCGTACATCGATGCCACGCGCGCTCTGCCCACGGAGTTAATTATGCGCGAAAACAATATTATCGAAGGAATTATCGGACGTGAGGCCAAACTTTGGCAAAGCCGCCGTTGTTCGTCGCCCTTCCGCAGGGTTAATGTGCCGTACAGAATAAATCATTGAATGATCTGTTTTTATCGAAACTATAAACTGTGAAAATAAATTAGATTAATAAATATATTATTGAGTTTTCTGGATTATTCTATAGATAAAGACAGTAGAATTTTTGACTGCTAATTGATTAAATACAAATATTCCTTGTTACAAGTAATTAGTACAAATAATGCAGATAATATACGCGAGTTCCCCTCTCAATTATTCTGATGTGTAGAGTTCCACACAGTAAATATATCAAATCCGAGCATGTAGAGGGACAGGGAGAGATGTAGTGTACTATGTACACGCCGACTTAGCGAAATAGTAATCCGACAGAAGCTTCAGATTTATCGGTAGGAGATTTACGTTAGTTTGAAGTCCGCTAACGCGTAATCTGTTAATTACATCTCCGCGCAGCTCCGTCGCTCGTAATTCGCAAGACCAGTTACAGAAAAAAAATGTTACATCATCGCGATAACATCGGACACATTTCCTTTAGCATAAATATTGGAGTGTTTATAATATTCTTATCTTGGTACAAAGTCTTATCATGGTAACTAGAATAAACTTGCACTTAATTAATCCACAAAAGTATATAAAAAGTTTTAAAAAAATGCGATGATTATTTAATGCTTGAACAAGTTTGAATATAATGGCATCTAGAAAGTTCATATTCACAAACCGCATGATAATATAAAATATTTATCAGATAAGATCATTCAAATCATTATAAATTAGATAGGATGCCAATGTTGGTTTGAATTCCCTGCATTGTTAGATTAAAAATTATACTTTTGTAATTATAAATTTATAGCATGTAATTTTGTCGATTATATCATTTGATTACTTTCATCGCCGGCTTTTTAAGATAATGCTAGTGCATTCTTAAATGAAAAAAGATAAGAGATCTTAAATACGAGTTTAATCGACTTTAAAGAATCGACTTTAATCGACTTTGAATCGTAATTTTGGAAACAAAGGTCGATTGGCAGATTTGCGTTATAGTTCGTAGGAACAACGATATTTTATTTAGAAACTATCTTTATGTGTTGTATAAAGTTCTTTTTGTTCCCTGAAAGTGCTGATACGCCAACATTAAGTTTATCGTTTTAGCAGAGAGAAAATGAATATTCTATTCTAACATTTGTGTGTGTTTACGAAACTAAAGATTAAATATCTTTACATAGTCGAGATTGAATCATGCTGGTAACGAGTAGTTTTTCTCCAACTTCATCGCATTGCTAATGGCCATATGTTTGTGACAGTGGGATTCTGGAAAATTCGTGTGTTGCGTGATAATCACGTGCATGGTTTATCTTATCACTCTCGCGTATTCGGTGTCTGGAATATCGAGAATGCTTTCAAATCTGATTTATGGTGATGATTATTCTTTTCCCCTCTTAAAATACTTGATAAAGTTCCATTCTTGTGTGCCTCGCGCCTCTGACTTTTATCGTAAATGTATAATCGATAATTCGTGGACCGCGACGCGGAATTGGCACGGTGATTCATATGTTGACGATGATGCATGTAATATTTCATGCTTAATGTGCGAACATTTTCATTTATTACACACTAGAATACTGCAAAAATATTTTTTTTTTTTTTTTTGGAATCCTGCTTAAACGATCCGATAAAGTTTATTAGACTATCTGTCTGCGTTAAGTGATTTCGTAGAATTTCGAAAACGCCTTTCGATTTGCTTCATTAAGAGACCTCGCATTTACGCCAGCTGCGTACTTATCTACAACCTGGATAGAGATTCTCTTGTTGGGTTTAATCGACTTTAAAGCATCGTTCTGTTTCTGTTCCATTCGTACCTAAAAGTTTTTTCTTTCTTTTTTTTTTTCTCCTTGCGACCTTTAATTATATATTCAGAAGAGATCTCGTTACGACGTGTCGCAAAAAAAAAATGATTAATTGAAGACATAACTAAACGTAGGTGCATACATTTCGACGTACACTTGCGACCCATTATACGTTACATCGATTGTACTTTGCGCAAACGCACACGAAGGATGTGAATAGCTAGACAAGTACGATACACAAGCAGATACGATAAAATTTATCAGACCCCAAGTATTATTTAACTTTTTTACATAAGCAAATAAATCTTTTCAAATTAATGTGATATTTTATAACAATATAATAATCGATAAAATAAAATCTTCCCCGAAGGAGAAGCGAGAATATTGCTTCGACAGTACCTCGAGAGAGTCAATATTCCCTCAGAAATATCTTGCAAATATTTTTGGACAAGAAAATATTTAAAGAATATATTCTTTCTTTTTTTTTCACAAAGCGAGCGTGCACTATGGCTAAGTATGTCATAGAGCGGGATAAAGAGAGTCGCGATATAGAGGTCGACCGAGGAGGATCGTCGGCAGACTCATTTATACAGGGCTATCATGCGGGGTAGGGGATTGGCTTTAGGAGAGAGAAATATACGTTGGTCATCTCCGAAAGAATCTACACGACACCTTGATAAGACGCGATAAGATATCACATTTACGCGTATCGCGTAAATATTGCTTTTAATATCGGCCTGGCCTATAAATAACCACGTGCGCATATAACGCGTGCTCCCGCTCCCCGGTTTTTTCCCCCGCACCCCGCTTACTCCTCCCTCCTGTCTGTCACCTATCGTTCTGCATCCGTTTTCACGGCGTAGCAACGTTGTCACCGAAGGAAACTGCCGCGGGATGAAAAGTAAGCGTTGTGTCACTTATACGCGGTGCTTGTCCTCCGCACGTGTACGTGCTACACAAAGACGCATTTGTGTGCACATGGGAGTGCGCCAGAAGAGGGTGAATTTCACGAGCACGCGCTCGCGCGCGCGTGTGACACAACGATACCACGGTCTTGGCACGGTATTCATATGCCGGACGTCCATTGTCTCGAGTTGTTCGAAGGTAAAAGATCGCAACTGAAGCGTTAAAGCTGACGTCATTGTGTTTCACTTTTCTTTTGCCGTGTGCGCGTGCATCTGCCTACGCATGCACATACACGCATTCATATATACACAAACAAGCATCTTCCTATGTCCTCTATCGCTATGTATATCATCAACGCCCCGAGCTATCAATTTCGCGCAATATAACTTTGATACGATGCTTTGTTTTTCACTTTAAACAGATGCACATTTTCTGCATACCGAAAGCTTTTGGATCGTTAATAGCGTGACAGTTCGTAATGATATTGTAGAATCCGAATGTGATTAAGTGTTAGAAATATGCTTGCGTTTTGTCGGAATTAATCCAATTACCAACTATCGATGATGTGCTCGATATGCGCCGTCACTCGCGCTTTATTGAAACGTTCTTAAAGTCGATTTAATATCAGCGTTTCCCCCACAGCGTTTTCACGCTACATATCGGATTTCAATTGTAAACTGGCCGACTGCCAAAGCGTGAACGCAGCTAAATAAGCACGCTATGTACGAGTTCAATTATTTTAAAATAAATGTATGAGAGCAATTAATTCATCAAGGAGTTTATTTAAAAAGAGGCGAAGGAAGAGAGAAAGAAGTAGACGAAGAGAGAGAGGGAGAGGGAGAGACTGTGTAAGGCAACCGCGCTCGACCTCTCCTCGCTTACCAGAAGCGGATGTAATAGTCGATTCACTACTCTTGGTATTATAGATCGACCGTAGGGTTCCCTCCTGTTTGCATGACATCAGCGTTAGTTCATTCCTGTGGCTGACAATTTTATATCTCGGCGACAAGAATATTCCTCTGCCGCCGCATACTCTCTCTCTCTCTCTCTTAATTAATCGCGCGCGATATAAGCGCGCACAAAATAGAAAGGCGTGTCTGTGTCGAGCGGGAAAAATAACACGTCCGTTCGCAGAACGGAAAAAAAGTCTTTTATGAACTGTGACCTGCGGATACACGGCTGACCCGCTTTATCATTATCACATCGAACCTCCCTCTATCCCCCCCTCCCCCCAATCATTTGTTAGATATGCATCATCGCTATGGACGCTGCCGTATCTCCTTGCGGCGCCGGAGATTAATCCTAAGGGTAGTTACTCGTACAGGCTCCCGATACACAGACTACCTGGCATTTATTAGCACAGGTCACGGCTTTAAATCGCTGCCGATACGACACGGCGGATATACGTTTTTATAGGCAAAGTTCTTCCGTGACCTATTTATTAAACTGTTTATTATAAAAATTAAAAACTGCCAAACCCTTTCCGGTAGATCTTAATACTCGATTCGCGTTTTACTTATTCGCGTTACGTAAATCATAAATCCGTAATGTGTTTGCAGGATGCGACGTTTATAAATAATTGACGAAAAAGAAGTCGATAAAGAATGCACAGAGCGGGTAATACACATGCGACAAAGGCATATACCATGCGAGTTAAATTTTCTTCGCGGCGGAACTTCAATTTTAAAGTTCATACGCGTGTGATGTTTATTAAAGATAATTACCGTTCATGTGAATGATTTTACATCATTTCGCTTGACTTTTATAGGCATATTTAAATCTTATTAAACGTAATCGGTACCATCCAAATAATTACATAGCTCGATAATTCGCATTGAAATACCGTTAAATAGATACAATATAATCGCTGATATGCACACACACACAGTCGCGGGAACGAGCTAATTGACGATGAATATTTTTTGTTTACAGCAGTTTAATAAAATAATATTTTACAAATTGTACAATTTGAAGATTGAGCTCAGGTTGTTTGAACTCAAATATATTTTTCGTAATTTTTCCAAGACTTACAATTTTTATAATCCCTTTTTTATTTTCTCTGTTGCAGTGAAGAAGGCGCGGTTCATCGGCGAGGATGGTTCGTATTATATGGCAAAAAAAAAAAATAAGGAATGTTTTGCAAAGCTGAAAATTTCAGGATTCATCTTATTAGTCAAATTGTTCCCCGGTTGCCATTAAACTTATATATATATAAGCGAAATATTATCGCGTGCGTAATCGTGTACTCAAAATTGGGATTGAGATGAGCCGCGAAATGCAAAGCCTTTACTCACGCTTCGCTTTTAAAATCCGCAAACAATTTATTGCATCCCGCGCGATTGGAACAGTTCCAAGTTTCAGATTATGTGATTCCTCAAGCAGAATGTCGTGATGTTTCAGTTATACCCAAATAATTTTTACGAAGATATAAAAGTACTTTTTGAAAATCTTTTGTATCGTTTATATAAATTTAAAATAATACTTTGTACGTGTTTCTCTTTTTTACTTGCTATAAATTTTATAAATTATTTCACGTACACGCAATAGAATAAAAATAAAGAGTTAAAGAGACTTTATAAATCGTGTCATAAATCTATTAAAATCTTATACGCGCAGCCGATTAATACTTTAATATTGTTCAATATTTTCTACGATGACGAGCGCATAACCTTGGCAGCCTTAGCACTTTTGCGTTTACATTGTACTTTTTTAATATCCAACCACGCACGTCACGTGCATGCCATTGTACAGAATGGACATATAAAGACCATTATTCCACGCAATGTTGCAAGATTGAAGTAACGATAACGTCTACACTTGCATCGCCAACGTTAAAAGCATCTAGTTTTATGAATTTATTTATTCAATGCAGCGATCCTGCATTCATTCATATTATGAACAACTCTCTCTTTTTATGACAAACAAACTTCATCAAAGTTAACCGTACATTTTCACATTTAAAGCAATCCTTCGCCGTCTCTCGTTTATAAGAATACGGATTTATAAGAATACTTATTCTTATCATATGTACGACGATTCGATTTATTCCATATTTGGTAGCCTTTCAGGTCAAGAGAGGCTGCGCGTTATTTTCACGTTTCGCTAAGTTCCATTTATGTCGCGTCTAATTTTTTATTAATAGCCCGAATTCTCCGTTGAGAGTTCGGCGTGTGGATGCTACCAAAGTCAGGCATGGAACGCGACCCTTGAACATATTTTGCCGGTCGCTCGGAGACAATTTCGTGGCTCGTAAAGTAAAATGTCGAGGGTGACGCACAACCGTGCCCGAAACATTGTGTCGCAAGTTGTAAAACCTCGCTTCTGCTTTTTGCGCAACTTATCGAAGGCGTGCAGCTGAAAGCATGTATAGTAGATGCAACGGGCGGAACTTATTCCAACTTAATAGTACAGTTCTTCCCCGTCCCCTTATTCTCGGATGTATAAACTGTGAAAATGTCATTACAAACATTGCTCTGAAATCACAGACGAAACGATCTCATTATTATTTAATATTATACGTTTATAAAAGATTAAAATTACAGTAAAAATTCTATCGAAACGTAATTCACATCTGTTTCATGTAATTTTATTATAGATAATAAATGATTTATCTTAGTTGAGACCGCTTTAAATGATTATCATTGTAATAGATAAATATAACAATATATTTCGCTTGTATATTGTAAGTAAAAAATTTCCGTTTATTCTAACTAGTTGGCTAAAACATATATTGTTGAATGTTCCAAATTCCAGCGGAGCAGTTCAATTCCTACGTAACGTTGAAGTTACAAAATGTAAAGTCAACGACAGTCACTGTGAAAGGGGCCAATCCATGCTGGGAACAAGATTTCCTCTTGTAAGTTATCGATAATTAGTTTCACAGAAATGTTTGTTAAATACAAGAATGTAGAGTATGAGAGAGCACTCATGAAAATTTTTGTCAAGTTGAACGTGTTTTAATTTAAAAATTCCCATATGGTTACCATGGCGTTGCACTCTTCCGAAACATTGCAAACTATCGCGTGCGCATTGATAGTAAAATATCTAGGACAGCTAGGAATTTGTGCGCATCTAACAGAATCTGAAACTAATCATTTATTTATTTAACGATACTCTAATTCGGCACGAGCGAAATCAGTTCTGGTCCGTCACGACCGTCCGCGAATTTTCCGAGCGAAGCCAAGAGTCGCACAAAAATTTTCGATGAAATTACGAAGGAGGAAACGTGCTTCTTTTTCTTAATATGCTATTAATCTTCAGCCTGACAAACTCTCTCCTTGTTTAAGGTTGATCTTCGGTTCATTACTGTCCTTATTTTTTCCTTTTTTTTTCTTTTTTACTGAGTTATTGATTATCAAAAAAGAAAAAGATTTTTTTAAATAACGTAAGATTGCCTGGCGAATTAAAAGCAATTGTTCGATGCTCGCTATTCAATGCCGACATTATTACGTGAAGATATATTGTTTCTGATCTTGGCTCGCTCGTTTAATACTAAGCATAGCTTAATAGCAAGTTCTTGGCTGTTAGATTTCGTATGTTAAATCTACACTATATAAAAGTTACAAAAAGCACAGTTATTTATTTTACAGCGTAACAATTTCTCTTTGTGATCTCGCTGAAATTAATGGAACTTTTTTGTTACGCAGCGAAACGAATGACATGAATGCTGGGCTCGTGATAGAAGTATGGTGCAAGGGATTCTTGTGGGACCGTTTTCTGGGCTACTACTATATTCCACTGTCAGAGGTGTCCTACATGAACGAGGTAACGAGAAATCAGTGCAACTTAAATCACACAGAGGTACAGCAATTTGAACGACGCACGTCGTTTGATATGCGTGACACCAACAGCAACACACAGCCAGACATCATCACTGACACGGTACACAATTCTCTCATACATTCGTTTTATACACTAAAATAATACATCAATACGATTCAAATTAACACATTTGCGCGAATAACTATGTTACTCTGCGACAGCAACAAGTATTTTTTACGATTCTCAATAATTCAATACAGCCGAGATCCATCTTGTCTCACCCGCATTTATTTCCCGCTGTAGAGATAAACAATTTTAAAAAAAAAAAACATCGTACGTCGTATAACGAACAATTCTTAAACACTCTCTACGTGTAACAATCTTTCGCAAAATCCGCTCACTCTTCCTGCGGGCACGTTCTTAGCCTTCTTTTAGCAACCAGCGTGGCTTCACGCGTGAAATGAAATTCGACGAGTGTTTGCTCATCGAAGGGGGACGAAAATCAATTACTATCTAGCGCGTTACGATCATTCGTCGATTTTCGATGGAATAACCGTCGATCTTCCATCGCATCATTCTTCGGCTAATGTCCGTCATCATAGCCCTCTATTACGCTGGTAAATCTCGGGCGATTTTTTCCCCTTCTTTTTCCTCGCGACGCGCTATAAATCTAAAATCCGACCAGAGGGGAGAGAACCGCAAAACGGAGAGAGCGTCACGCAATCAATCGACGTCACGTTCGATGCGTGACCGATCGCGAGGGCAATTCAACTGGTATATTATGTAGCGCGCGTACAAATTGAATTTGCGAAAGTGACGCAACGGTGACCATTTTCCACCGATATTGATATCATTTAATTCGCTGTGTATTTTCACGGACGCAATCACGCGCAAATGTAGAGTACCGTACGTCGAATATGGTGATTAACAATAGCGCGTAATTTACGTTGCTGACGTGAACAAGCAGCGCGGTTGCTATAGCAGAGATAGCGATTTAGTTTATTCTCTTCCTCTCTCTCTCTCTCTCTCTTATCTTATCTTCTCTCTCTCTCTCTCTCTCTCTCTCTCTCTCTGAGGTGCATTTAGGACGCGTTCATAATTAGCGTGCATAATTAGATATTAATAGCAGCCACGGAGAACCTAATTTCTCTTATCGCCGTTTCTATCGGACACTCTCTCAGGATCTCGAAACGCAAGTCGTTAGAACTTGGGAATGTCAGTTCGCGTAACAGAAAATTACATTTTACGTGGCGATTCATACGGCAAATCGATGTGCTTGGATAGATTCTCTCCGCTAGAGTGAATGTTTGCGAGAGACTCGAACGAGATTAAGGGGTCCATCCCTTTCTCACTCTTTTCTGTACCCTACAATATACCTTTCGAGGTTCTTGAGGAATCGAGATTTTTTTCTATCCTCCCTTTATTTTCTTGCCGTCATTTACGAAACGCGCTCGACTGCACTTTTGGCAATAAAAGTGAATTTTCGTTAATTAAATGGTTTCAATGCTTTATCTCAAGGCCGGGATAAAGAAATGCGAGGTATTCACTTATTCGATGAAATCACCCTTTCCCTGGCGAGAATAATAACTCTTTGGGGCGCTCATAGTCATTCTTTTAAACGTGTCTAGAGGAGTCACTCATGCGCGACCCGGAAACGAAGAAGCAATTCTCCGTTTCTTTTGTTCCTTCCTCTCTTCTTGGTTGTTATTCGGATTTCTAGACAACCGCCCGAGTATCCTAAAGTCAATTTCTCATTGTTCTTTTTATGGCAGCACGATCTCATTATCGATCTCATTATCATAAATTGGATAAAAACTTTCTTGTACAAAAAAAAAAAAAAAAATTCAGTTAAAATATGCCGTTTTCTACACATTGTTTGATCGAAATCAGTGTATCTCGACAATTACATTTTTAATTTATGGATAATTACATTTTTAATTTATGGATAGAAATAATTTGTGTGTGAAAGGATATATGTATATCACAAAATGTATGTGGACGGGTAGAGATATAAAATAGCATTGAAAAACAATGAAAGAAGATAATTAAAGTCAAGCAGACTTGTTTGCTTTTTCTGCGAAAATGCACCTGCAGCATCTTTCGGTGGAGAATCGAACAAATTAAATTAGAGAATAGAATTATCTTGAATAGGGTACAATTTGGTCACGTGTGAGAACTTTGCTTTTAGATAACGCTCGACTACTAGTGTAACTTTTCAAGTATCCCTTTTGCAGAGCTGTTATAAACTCTTTGTCGGAATTGGTCTGGAAAATTATGGTGGCGCAATTTGAAAGAGCTTTTTTTTTAACGATCAATTTAGTAGAAGAAAATGCAAACGGAAGAAAAAAATTTATCTTTAAAAGATAACTCTCTAAAAAAAGATCAATATGTTAATTAAGATCTCTTACTTGAAAATTTGCATTTCTGTTTTTTTTCTCTCTCTCTCTCTCTCTTTCTCATTCGAAAATGATCGAAGTCACAGTCGCAGCATCGACCCCTATCATCCTCCGTCGTTTTCGACCACGTCATTGCCATCCCCGGCAATACCCGGAGTCTCTTTTGGTCGTGACGTCACTTGGCACGCGGCCAAATCGCGACGCTCAATGAAACGTTTGGGGAAGCCGGATCATCGAGTGGGCGCACGTAGTCGGTCGCAGGTTTACGACGAAATTATGCTGCGTGCGCACATGCAAGTGAGCTTTAGAAAAGGCAACGACCTTGACAAAAAATTCATTTTCGCGTTTTTTTCTCACTCGAAAGAAATCTGATACGACGACATTTACCCGATCCTTGGAAAGGAGACTCTTGTCGCGCTAACGATCCCTCATTCACATCCACGAAACATGGTATTTGCGCGGCAATTTTATATACCTTATATCTCGTATCCATTACGTTCTTGCTTCCTCGTGAGCCTGTGAAATATTACATTACTCCTCCGTGCAAGATCAGAAGCTGATGACCGTGTGATCTATTATTCACGAAAGCGCGAATACAAAAGCGACGTCGTTGCCTTTTATTCAGCGATGAGAGAGAGAAAGAGAGAGAGAGAGAGAGAGAGAGAGAGAGAGGCGACGCGTCAAGACGTTCTCACAAAGTTCTTTCACTCGGTTTTTCGTTTTAAACTGCACGATTGTGGCAACAATGGGAGAGAATCTACAAATCACGCTATAAATCGTCCTTCCTTTCTGGATGGGCGATCGACGAACCTTGCGCTCCAACAGCGCTGACATTCAGCAAAGATAAAGCGTCGATGCGGAAAAGAGAAAAAGAGATAAGTGCATGTGCACACGTGTGGTAAAAAGGACAGAGAAAGCAAGTGCGATGAAGAGATAACACGAGTGCGAAAAGCTGTACAGTGACTCGGTGCAGAATGAAAGATGACTAACAAGAGAGATGATGAAGATAATACAAACCGTGATGCTCGACGACGGGGAGACACGTGGGCAGATATGCGGCGAAATGAGATAAACGAGCCTCAAAGTACCAATGGGTCAGGTCAGATTGCTTTTCCGTGTAGTGAGAACAATTTGGGCCATTGCTTAAATTATTCACGAAACAACACGCGAAGTTTATATATGATTTGATAAGAATTTATAAATGGCAGCTGTCCGATCGAATGAAATAATTTCAGCCTGGCGCTATTAATCGAAACACATATCATAATCTAATGATGTCTTATTGTCCCGCGTTGACAATGTCAAGTGTGCGTGTTACTGACACAAGTTTGACAGCGCTTCTGTCAACGTGCGCTCTCGATCCCTTCGTGTCTCATCGTCGTCGTCATCGTTGCACGTTGGAGTGATTCCGGTATTAGCAGTGAAATTTCGGCGAGTAGGTAGGTCGCACGCGGAAGATTTCACGTCGACGTGTTACTCGGTAGCTGATTTAGCACTCACGAGTCCTCGTCTCGTCTCCGCGCCTTCGCTTTAATCCGCGAGACGTTGATTAATAGCTCGTCGCGCGCATCTCGCGCGACTTTTTTGGTTTTATTCGGCTCTGTCTGAAGAGAGATGGATTCCCTCATTCAAACTGGGCGATTTCGTCACTGGCGATTTATTTTCCGTGATTGCATTTTCATTAACGACTCGAATTTCTCTCTCTTTCTCTCTCAAACATACACTCGCAACGGCCACAACAACAACCTAGATTCTTTTCTACCTCGGCTTTAGCGGTCGCCGGAAAAATCAATCGACGGCCCGTTTAAGTGGCTCCCTGACATTTTCCGCTATAATCCGGGAAAACAAGAACAAGACCACCGTCAATTTACTTAGTAAACGGCGGGAAAGAGGAGGCAGACAAGTGACGTGCGCGTCTATCCGCCGTAATGTGTGAGAAAAGTAACAGCGGGAGCTACGATAGCTCGAAAACCAGCTGATGGAAAACAGATCCTGGGATCATCTTGATGATCCATGGAAAATTTCAGACTGATGGACGATCATACTTTGAGATACGGCTTGGCGGGTAGAGAAGAAGAGAAGAAACGTTGTGGAAACGGGAAGGGGTTATCGATCGATTGCACGAGTCGTCTAGACTTTTCCTCTCTTTCCACTCTTCTTTTCTGCCGGAATCGTCTCCTCGATCCTGTCACATCGCGATCTTTAGACACGTGGTCGAGCATTCCCGGCACGCGTGTCAAGAAGAGAATATCAGGGGATATCTCACACGAGTTAGGACATTTCGGTGGAATCGTCGTTCGAATGAATGGGGACGAGTTACCTGTTTGCTTTCGAGGCTGAAGAGAGAATGGTAGTTCGCGAGGCCTGTGGGTACAGTCGACCGCTTTGTTGACTCGAGGAATTGACAAACGGCAATCGTCGGCCATTTCATTCTAAATTTGTCGAAGATGGGAAATCAAGACATTGAGTCGAGCTGAACTTTTATCGAAACACTTTTATTTTCTCGTGCGCGAAAAAAAATAATCGAAGCACATGTCATCGTCGTTGCGTGGGAAACGTGTGGGCCGATATTATCGAATAATATTGGTCGTTGATATAATTGTCGAATCACGCCTGGTCATGTAAATATTGTAACGTTGTAAAGGGACAGAAATAAATTACTCGCATTTATTCATCCTGTTGCGCAGAATCACTTAACATCAACGATACAAAGTAAATTTATTATCATAAACGAACAATTCGGAAATTTTTATTACGCGTGAGATGATACTCGATGATTATTACCTTTATATATCTTTTTTTAATTTTAATGTTACTTAGCGAAATTAATATTATACAATAATAAGATTTTTTAATTTGTTTAATCTTTAACAATCATCTCTCAACAACTTAATTTCGTATCAATGCAAACGAAATAATACTTATTTATGAATATCTATAGCTATCATAGTAATTATTAAGATAGATTCATCGATCGTGCATAATAAATGCATCTTTAAGTAAATGTAGATGCGCAAAAGACGGCTTCTAATATGTTCGTATGAACGATATATCCTGTTTTCGGACAGCCTATCATATTCGCAATTATGTATTTTGCATTCCAGCTGATTGCAGATGACACAATCTAACAATTCTTATCCCTTTCTAATTTATCTATTAATATTCGTAGCTATTTTCTTCAACAAAATTGTTTTGTAAATTATAAACGAAATTAAATTTTCTGCGACGAGCGTAATCGCGCAGTTTTTAGATTATAAGCGAGGATTATAAACGAGGAAGTGAAAAGATTCTTTCCTACGATAAAAAGACTTATTATTCTCGCGCGCAATTCTCCAATGTCGCCATTAATCCACTTCAGCATCTGTCATCTCCGGCCAAGCCGTTGAATCCCGCGCTGCCTTTCACAGATGTGACACTGTACGCGCAAAACTCGTGAATATTTCTGTCGACTGGTAAAGTGATTGTGCCATCGGACGCTTAATTACACGGGCGTCATGTTCCATTCTCGAATGCTCGTCAGTCCCGCCTTCGCATCCCGCAATCACTACGATCATCGTTCTTTACGACATTGTCGTCGATTCTCCTTTTATTGTCGCCAGATTAAAAAACAAGATTTTTTTTTTTTGCGCGGACGAGCAGGAGCAGGAGCAGGTAAAAAAGATGAGCGGAAAAAAAAGACACGGAGAACCACTATTAGCGATCGTGTGGCGCACACATTGGTACATCAGTGTCGCGTGTATTCGCGCAGAAACGTGGCCTAACGATGCGTCCCTCCAACTATTTATCACGTAGAGAAAATAAATGGTGCCGCGCGGCAATTTCAGCGAAATAATAACTCTAGCGGCGACGAAATATGATGGGTTGGGATATGAAGCGAAGAGCGACAACCGCATACGCGGTTTTACAATCATCTCTCGTTACTTTGACATATTTTCCTTCGTGTGAGAGAAAAAATAAAAAACAAATATTTTGTTCATTCTATTGGGACGAGAGCAAAAAGGGCGGCTTTTTCTCCGCCGGCTTTTATCGGCAGGGACGACAGCCGTTGTGAATTGCGTGAAAACTCGTTTTCTCCGAACTAACATCATTGGAAAATCATATCGGTGCTCTATGAAAGTGCATATTGGATTCTCGTAAGTGATCGAGATCAATCGATGGCGATGGCGCATGTAGTTCCTTGCTATAGAAAGGCGAACGTATATCTCTCTCGCTCGCTTTCTTATCCCTTCTCACACGATAGGCACACTAATTGGGCCAGGTTGCGAGGAAACAAATTGAAATCGGAAAGGTAGGGGCGACTGGTGAGTCACACCAGTTCCCGTCACTGCTAACCTAATTCGACTCTCCCCCAGTAACACCGTAATAGGGCGGAATTAACTGGAACGAACGACCGCACAGTACTTCTTCTTATTTTAGCAGCGTTATTATGAAGTTGCAATGCTCTTTTACACTAACGAAGGAAATTATAACTTTTTTCATAATAATAAAAAATTGATCTTTTTCTGCAATATTGTCTTTTTCTTCTCCCATTAAAATTCTGAATTAGCATGAAGAAATAGACGCCAAAAGTTTACAATGTACTCGTGACATTTACGTGAAACGGGAACGATTTCTCGAAAAGGAGAGATTCGTGTCAGGTAAATATAAATTTGTACCCTGATCTCATATTTTCTTTTTATATGTGACGAATAGAGGCGAAATTTAGATGTTGTTGTACATCGAACAATGGATAGCTCGTTTTGATCTTTAAATGGTTTATCGATTTCCAGTAGCAAAATGCAACTTAGCTCTAATAATAACTGATTATATCTTAGCGTCACGTTTGTTGAAATCACATGTCGGAATAATCTTATGCAATTTCCATCCGTTACCCTCATTTATGTATCGATTGTATAAACATCGTATTGCCATTATTTTCCGTGCCACAAGAGAAGATAGAATGATCATACAATAACAACTTGTTACGCAACGATAACTCGTTAATCATTTCTATTGCTGTCCCGACGACATTGCTCCTCCGACATTCAATACAAAATTGATGCTGTATTAGATAATATGAGTGTGATTCTCTCTTTTGAGAGAAAATAAACTTATCAAAGAAATTGATGGATAATACACGATATATGGCAATTGGGCTGACATAATTTGGCAATCGTATTGTTGTCTTCTTCACGCATCGAAGCATTTGGCCATAATTTCTTTTTCGTTACAATTCTTGAGCAAATTTTTCCAGACAAACAAATCCATTCGAGACAGAGCGCCGCCACGGGATTTGTATCTTGTTTTCGAGGAATATCTTTTTGCCGGCAGACGTACCACAATCTCGGTGTTTTCCTCGCCTTTGTCGACGTCGAAGCGCGACACGTGGACGTGTTTGCAAAGTTAAAGTTTCTCGCCTTTAAATTATCTTCTAAAGACAAGCTAGTCGCTCATTTTTCTTCTCCGAATTTAGATTATATATATTTTTTTCGACAACTTGTTAACTAAAGATATTTTGTTGACTAAAGATATTTTACAATTGCAATCGCGAAACTTATGCATATTTTGCAAGCTAATTATTTTTTTAACTTTACCGATCGTGGAAATCATATTTAAATTAGCTCCCTGCGTTTGCGAGAAAAATTTGTATTTTTAAGGGGAAGAATCATGTGCGAAATCTCAAATTGATACGCTCCGCTCGGGCGTGATTTGTTTGAGCTCGAAGATTATAAAGCTTTTAAGCCGCTAAACCATCGAAGCCCGAAGTTATATTTTACCTTCACATTTTTATTTTACGTGCTACGCGATATAACGTGGTACACATCGAACTTTGCAGCCGCGATTTTCCAGTTCCGCTCGTCGTCTATTGGTCTCCGCGTTTTGTCAAAATTTTTCTAGATTTACCGCATACACGTTCAATTTACGTACGATTTTTCGCTTTGAAAAGCTGAAAAATGGAAAAATGGAAAAATTGAATACTCTTCGCCCAACGCTTTCCCTTCGTCTAACGATGACGCGCCAGATGCTGACGCGGTGCATATAAACTGCATATGCACGTCCATAAAGTACATTATATTCGCAATGGCGTAATATCGTATCCGCGTACAGATTAATTCCGCGCAAAGAATATGACTTCGAACAAAGTTATTCCGGTTACATAAATTACACGACGGCTCATATCTAATAATTGCACCTGCTCTCGGGGGTTGCGCGTGGATGGGACCGGAATACGAGAGGGAGATTGTCTCGAGTGAATTATTTCCCGCGCTGCCGGCAACGTACTGTTGAAGGTAGAGTGAATAATGGTCGGTATTAATTAATTCATTATTTTATGCACGAACGTTAAGGATATACCATGGCAGTTTCTGCGAGTAGATACGTGAGTGTCGTCGTAACGATTTTAATAGTCAACGAGCGTAACGAAGAGTTACAACCGCGGTAACCACCGAGTATATCTAGCGAATACATATACATATATCTCCCTAAAAAAATATAACTTTATTTTAAAAAATTGACGTTTCCGATTTCAGGAGACTACAGGACAGTGGGTTAATTTAGGTCTGGAGCTGGAGCAGAGAGGCAATGAAATCGTCGGCACGAAGAAACCGACGGGCCATTCGCTTCTAATCGACTGCCGACTAGAGCTGCCGTATGGTAAGTGACGACACGATTCCGTTAGATTACAGTAGATGATGAAATCGCATGTCTGACGTATGTAATCGTATATATACATATGTATGTATACATACGAGATATGGGAATACGTTTGGCGTATACAGTTTATCGATGTCACTGTGTTAAACGAATAGAAGATCCGGGCTGCAACGGCTTCTGGTTTCCTGGCGAAAATAATCATGCGTATTTTGAGATCGTAACTTGTCAATTTTGATATCGCGATCGAATCGCGCGATTGCATCTCCGATCTGCTATTCGCTCATTTGCTCCTAATCGTCCCTTGAACGCCAGCATGACTGCGTTTTGATCGCGCCATGATTAAATAAAAATTCTGTCGCAAAGCGACAGTTCGCTCTTTATCGCGTGGTATTTATTAAACGCGATGCGATTGCCAAAAGTATGTTTGCGGAATAGAAAAAGAAAGCTCGATTTAGCTTAGTTTGAGTCAGCAGCAACAAAGTATCGATTTTCCAATTTCAAGATCGGCAAATTCCGAATAACATAATCTAAAATTATGAACGTGAATGTTTTGCTAAAGTAAGAGGAGGTTGTTCCAAAAAAATGTTGACGCTAAGAGATAAGTGTCGTTATCGAAGAAACCGAATGCATCCAAAGCAGCAACCGAAGCGAAATTTCTAATACTGAGCGCGAAATTCACCGTGATTCGCTCGTAATCGGTAATAAAACCTCCATTAACTTAGCACATTTATTATGAGAAATTAAATTGGATGTATGACATACTTAATTTATTAATTTATTGCTAATTCGTTATTCTAATCGCAAATAAAAGAATTAATAAAAATTTACATGCAAAATTTACGAGCAAAAAATATTCCTTTTAAATGTAAACTTTCTATTTTATTTTGTAATATATATTACATACATATATAATACACAAAAATTTATATAAATATTCTAAATAATTACATATATATAATTATTATATAAATATTAGCTATTGTTTTAATTATATTATATTTTAAATAATTGAAATTAACATTGAGAACATAACGTGCATATATTACACAATCTCATACACGCATTATATTACACAATAACATAATATAGATTATTATTGCAGAAAAACGAATAGTTTTTAATAATAATAATAATAATTTTATAAATAATAAATATATTATATAATTTATAAATTACCGCACAGTTGATCCGCCATTATCGAATACCTCCTTGTTTTTTTTTTTTCGTTCTTTCTTTACTGCTCCTTTATGACATTTATATAACTTATTTGCAAAAATATAATTAATTATATAAATAAAATATTATGTTTGCGCGCGTTAATCAGCAAAATAACTTATTGTTTAATTCCAACATTTAGGATAATAATTTCTCTAATGTCTGAATTTTCTAATGTATCTCGCGCGTTAAGTTTCTTGCCGATTTTCGATGTAATTTTCTTATTATTTTAAATTAAGAACGTGCAATAATACGAATCTTGTAGCATCGAGTGATTAGAGCAATGAGAGAAAAGCCGTAATATATATTTTTACTTTAAATAAATAAATAAATAAATATATATATATATATATAAATGAATATAATATAATATATATAAATATATATAATAAATATAAATGAATATAATATAATATATATAAATGAATATATAAATTACACAAAATTTTAATATGTTTTGATAAATACAGAGTAAACGCTTTGACACGTTTATGAATCGTTAATTGCTAATTGTAACAGAGATTTCGTTAACTTTTTATTGCAAAATTAACTGTTCGCTTATCTCTTTGCGATAATAATTCACTTTATATCATACGTTCAATTTGATTTCTCGTGATGAGGGTGCGAGATTAATGGAGGTGATAATAAAATACGAGAATCGTCAGGTGATTTTCTTCCTATCACCTCGACGAGATCGCAATATCGAGTTTATGCAAGCGAAAAAAAGAATGACGCGAAGCCATCATCGGCGAGATCTGTTCACAGCTTTTTCTCGTCGAGCGAAAGCGACAAGAGGGACGAACTTTTAATTGAGTACGTCTGTGAATTTGTCGAATCCGCGGTTGGCTCGGCGCCCGCGCATTTTCAACTTTGCCGGCCGTGCCTTACGCAATTACGTGCCCTCTTTAATTATTTTGATGTCTGAAATTTTGCGCAATAAAAGGTAACAAGGAAACGGTATACGATACTTTCGAGAAGAGGGATTTTTCGAGCAAATAAAAGGGACTTCGTACTTATGCTCTTGCGCAAAGTTACGAGTGTTCCTTTCCGCCGTTTGCAGCGAGCGGAATTTCAAACCGTTTGCAATCGTATATCTCAATGTGATATTTAACGGGCTTAAGATCTCTCGTGGGACACACGCGCGAGAAAAAAAAAAGGAGGACGAAAAATATTCGCAACGAGTATATCTAAAGTTTTAATATCATAAGTACGCGTGGAGTTGTTTACGTTTGCGCTTGTTGACTTTTTGCGGACTTTCCACGATTTGTTGCTCGCTTCGGCGATTATTAAGTCAGCCGAGGTCCCTTGGCAATCTCCAGATATCGACGTGGTGTTGCGCGATTCGTCGACTTTTCGACAAACTCCTAGGCAGCAACAAGTACAACTTTTCCCGTACGTTTCGTATACATACATATATAATACATGTGGAACATTTTACTAGGGTCCGCCAAAGTCCGCGAGGGTCCACGTAATCCGGCCCTTTAACCAGGATTGACGTGCTTTCACCTAGTGCCCGGTCGTCGACACTCCCGCGCGGTCGATACGCTATCGACTTTTCGCGACGAAAAGGGGATAATCGTACGTAATGATTCGCTCGAATCCGAAATAGATTTACGAATACACGAAAGCAACGTTTTGACGTTTTTAATTTGGTTCGTGAATAAATTTCGGCCGATATAGACGCGCGTCTTAATTCACATGCAAATTTGCAGAGATTTATTTGCAGCGCTTAGAAAAAAGATTTCGTCGCTTAATACTGTCGCGATTAGCAGTCGCATCGAGGGTGCGCGAGTATGTTTTTCTTTTTTTAACACCGAGCCAGACGCTCGGCCCGGCGACGTACGAATGTTCTGCGTTCCATTAAAGGCGCAAATTATTTTTCACCACGCGATGCATTGCTTGACCGTGTTGCGAAATGAAGGAAAACGAGGCCGCTTATAATAAACTCTCGCAGTATATATATATATATATGGCTATATATATATATATATATATATATATATATATATGGCTAACGTTATCGTGTAGTTTAGCCGCGTGCTGTGGATCCGCTAAGCTCTCTCTTTTTCTCATGCTATTTCTTTTTTCACCCGCGTTTTCCCGCCACCGCTGCTTCCGGTTTTTCGATCCAACCGCGCACACAATGTACATTTCCCGCCCGCCGGTAATACCATTTGTTATTGACTTTGTTTGAGAGAGAGAAAGAGACGTTCTTCTACCTTATCATGTAAAATGGAGCAACGCGATGTGAAAGAAGGAGTGTGCGTGGGTAAGAATCGAGAAGACTTTTGCGGAAAGAGACGCGGAAGAAGATAATTAAAGTTTATTCGAGAAGTATTGGTTGCTGCTTGTCGAAGTATATATTATATATTAGTCGATGATATAATTCCCGCAAACTCGTAAACTACAATTTCGCAAACTTAAAATGTCGAAAGTTGATAATATGATTTCTTCGGAAATTGCAGATGGTTGCTGTAACGATGTGAAATTAATGCCGCATTTTTACATAAGTATGTGTGACTTTTCGCGTCGGCAGTATAATTTCTCTTTACTTTTTCTTTTGCATACTTCGTTCTGTGAAATGGGCGAAAGTAGCAAGTATCGTCGGATAAACTTTTGTAATTTTAAAACATATTTACACGAGCTTTCTTACCGACTAGGAGAAAATTGCCATATCTATTGTTATAATTCTATAAAAGAAAGGTACGAAAGGAAAATATTGGTCTTGCTGTCAAAATCTTTTGTGTCTTTTCTCGATGTGACTTCTTTTTCCTTCTCTCTGACTACTTTATAACATTTTTCTCAAATACATACGGTGAGCTTTCGGCACTTTCTTTCATCTACAGATTCTTTGGTCAATTTGTAGCTGATGTTTTATTTAGAACGAAAAAAAATTATATTCTTTATTTTCTTCTTAATTTTAAGTATACTTTAGAAGTTTAATTTAAGAATTATTTATAATAATATCAAATGTTGTATATTTTATTTTAATGTGAAAAAGATATTCGTTAAAAGATTGAAGATGAAGAAGCTACAAATAAAAGGAAGTTTTAGAAAAACGTGATACTTTACACAATAAGTGCATATTTACAAGATTATTTAACAGTATATTTAACATAATAAGATCGAGAATATTTGACTTTTTGATCGAAGAAAAGACACATTTCAAAGATATACACATGCAATTGTATGTTGTATTATTTCACTTTTCAAACGACAAAGACTATAATGATTATGAAACGAAAGAGTTTGTGTATTACTTTTGGAAATCGCAATCGCGGAAATGGACACGCGCTGAAGAGCGAAAAACGATGGACATGATCGCCACTCGTATCATGCACACATCCACAACCTTCCGTCTGATCAGTGTCTAACCAATCAGGAAAGCGCGTACAACGAACTGGATGGAAAGCCCTGCTAACGAGCAAAACAGCAATGCAGTTACGAGCAGCCCGGCCCATGTGTGGCTCAGGTACCCTCGTTAAAAGATCCTGATCGTGGGATCGTCGTTGATCGCGAGATCTCTATTTTTGTTTTATCGTCTCGACTCCACCGACCGATCTGCATCCGAGTGCCATGTGAATTGTGATATTCTCGTCGATTGTGGATTTGCGTCTTGCACATTTCGCTGTGCTATTAAAATTTAACGATTTCTCTACTAAAAGTTTATTACAATTAGCACAAAAAACAATGATATGAAATTATTGAGATAAATGCTCTTTCACAGAATTCTTTATTACGAAAATTTATAATATCTTTCTAAAGAAGTAATTCAATAATTTTTATTTAAAGTCACAAGAATGCACGTTGCAAATATAAAAATTCAAATTTTTATATCACTGTCAATTGTATTATTTTGATCTGTTATTCTCGGAAACAAATGAGAGTAAGAGTTGAATAATTATTTGAAATATTATGAACATTATATATGTGTCAATATGCGTATCCACGATCCGCGATAAGGAATATTTAATTTATTTGTACGCAATTAGCGTTAATAAATTCCTTCTTGCTCGTTAATCACTGCACCAGAAACCTTTCTCTCCCCGAGTCCCGAATCTCTCCTCAGGCTTACCTTTCTTCACGCGTCGCTTTTAATGCGCGCGAATTGGCCGTTTTTGCCGGATAACGAGGAGCGTTTGTAATAATTACGGAAACTCGGTTCTTCTCGGCGCGCAAAATAGGACTTGTCGTCGCGCCGAAAGATGATTTTACGAGGGGCATTTAGTTCTATCCGTATATCGCGCCTCGTCGCGGGGTATCTTTTGTCTTCCATTACAGCCACACACAACGCTCCCCTCGGCTCGTTTCATTAACTTAAGTGTGTGCAGTTGCTTTTGAGCTTTATGTATGTACTACGTGCGTGTCGAGAGAGGGAAAACGGGAATATATACACTTGAGTGGGTGGTAATCACGCGACCAGACAGAAGTTATTCCAGACGTTCACGGCGGACTTTGATACGATTTCATACCTGATTAGCTGACTTTAATTACGACATCGCATCGCGGCGACGCGCGTGGCCGTGTTACTAGAAATCCTATTGAAACTTTTCACCGCGGAAGTCGTCGACGACGTGCTGCATCATCGGTCGACGGCAACCTCCTTGTAATTTTCTCCACCGTTCGTCGATTACTTTTCCGCGTCGTGTGATACGCCGGTTTATCGCTCGATATATATCACTCGTCTCGAACGTCGTCTCGATCGAGTAACACGACACTGTAAAACAAGCACAGCATCACCGCCTCGAATGATCCCCCACCTTCATCACCAGATCACTGCGTGTGAATCTGTCATGTGTGATTTTAGCGAAAAGAGATAGGATGTTCGATGTTTCTGCTTTCACGTATTCTCTTTTATTGCCCTCGTCCGGCGCGCTATTGTCATTCTATTTTATCGGGAAACAAAAATACACGGTATTATTACGCAGCAATATTGTTGCAAATGAGATAAAATATTTCCCATGCGATGCTTTATAGTTTCCAATGAGATATTATCTGACGATATTGGTGTGGCAATCACCTGAACGTTATGTGCCTTTGAAACGAGCACCGTGTTTTTTTGAGTGACGCACGTAGTGAAAAATTTACTAGCATTAACAAGAGAAACAAATGAAAATGCAAAAAGCGTTTCTTCGACGATTATAGAGAATAATTTTTACTCAATTTTAACCACTATCGTTTCTTTAACAAACATGCATATCCGATTTAATTCCAGAAACGATTTATTCGAATTATTACGTCCTCAAATATTTGTTTATTGAAATATCATTCTTTTTTTATTATATAATCAGTTATTTTCCAGCTTCTGTTTTCTTGCTTTGCATCAGTTTAATATCATTTTAATTAGCTTTATTATATGCACTGATGAATATTGTGACGATGAACTACATTATTACAGCATACGAGTACGTGACTCGTTTATAACATGAAGAACCTGAAGAAAGTTACGTAATTTTTTAATTATATAATTGAAAAGGAGATGAGAGTTTCAGATATTTATTATATATTAGAAAAAAAAAATGTCATCATATAATATATAACTATATATATATATATATATAAATACAAATAGGCCCGTAGCTATTCTGCAAATGCGAGAATTATTATTTAATTTGTGTATCTTAATTTTTTTTAAATAACTCATCAGAAAAAAAAAGTTTTGCATCGATTAAATATACATAATATAGTAATTCTTCAAAAGCACATCGGCGCCTTATTCTCTTAAGCGCTGCGTTTTTGCATTCCTTCAATTGGTCGATATTAACTTGAATCGACTGAAGACAAAGGAGACTTTCTCTCTTCAGGTACATCTTTTTTTTTTGCGAGCACACACACACACTTACTCCCGGAGCACCATCGCACGTGCACGCAGTGGCGCGGCGATAGCACAATAGGGGGGCGGATTTCGAATGAGCTAAAGAAAATAAAAAAAAAAGAGATCAGAAATTTTATTGTTCGATGTGTTGTTCTTTCAAGTAACGATACATGAAAGAGAGGGTACCTGCAGATACATTAAGCTATGGCTGCGACACTGTAATTAACGATTGTCCGTAGACACTTGTTCCCCTTTTTCCGCTATTTCCATCTCTCTACCTCTATCTGTTTTACGTAACTATATCTGTATTTTGTAATTAGTTACACGAGAATTGTGCCGTGGCATTATTAGTAAACTTAACGCCAGAATATCACAAACAAACCACGATGGGGGAGCAGTATCAATATTAGTGGTTAGTACACTGTCCATCGTTAAGTACGAATTCATTCGGATACGATGACGGAAGAGCCCTTATAGTTTAATCTTATTCAAGCATGAGCAAGCATTGTGGAGTATGTAACTATCCTTTTTTCCTTCGCGATCGTTCTCTCGCACAATGAAGACGGTATTTCGAAAGAGACACCTTGATAGAACGTTGAGTTAAGTTGTTTGTTCAGTTTTTCTTCAAGATTCTTTTTCATATTGCGTACGTGCTAAGATAATCATAATTTACAAATATTCAATATTTTTATTAAATTTTTTTTTTTTTAATTTGAATGAAAAGGAAGAATTATTATAACCAAGAATAATTTAATTAAAAAAAAAAAACTCTTTTTAATTTTTAACGAGAAAATGAATAAAAGATGTGTACACATTGCTCGAAAAATATTACGTATAAAGAAGAGGAGAAGTTTTTTTATATCATTACGGATGTGTACAGCGCAACATAAAATACTTGTTAGTATAACGTTTGATATGCGGAACACATATCTTGTGCGCGATATACATTCGACTTTCTTGCCTACGAAAAAGTCCATGTTGCATTCGAAATGGAAGCGATTGATACACAACTTTATATATAGCGCAGAGTAATTAAATAGGACATTTCTCAGTTAAATGGGTAAATTATTGGCCTGATATTGATATGTAAGTTCGAAAGGCAATTTTTCTATGCGTCTCTCCAAAATTATTCTCTCATACATTTATAAATTGATATTAATAATCAATTTGACTATTGTTTACAATTATACATATATATCTTAAGAATTTTTTATTATTAAAAAATATCACGTGTCAAAAATTGAAATTATCGTTATAAGACCGAGCAGTCGGTGCTATTTCGATATATCGTTGATACTTTTCAATCTAGCTTATTGATATTTCGTCGACGATCTATCTAGTAATTGGCAAATGTTCTATTTACATGCCTTGTGTGTTATTTGAAATGTACTAATTGCACGTTTCTGCTCAGCCACGTGTGTGGCCGGGCACGAAGGGGCAAACCGGATATATAGAATTAGAGATAAGAGCGAAGAGGGGTGATGAATAGAACGAAGACGACCTTCCGGGGATTTAACTTGCCAATAAATCCTTACCTGTATTGCTTGCCAGTATATAAGGTGACCTGTTTGAAAACAGATACACGATTCAGTTAGTTTGGTGTCGTTTTAAAAAATTTGCAGCTTTTATAAAAATAATTTGAAAAGTAGTGGACTCTTTTAATCATCCAAATTCTTTTAGGGATATTATATGGATTAATATATTAAATTGAAAATAAGATTATATAATATAATGATAAATATTAATTGTTTGACGTGTGAGAATCTTGAAAAAAAAAACTGCTATGATTGTTAAAGTTTTCAATTAAATTTATTGTTTTAATAAACTAATTTTTATACAAAATAATAATGATGAGAAAATGTCTGAAAAGATTTGAAGCGTTTCTTGAAACGTTTTATATTAACGCGGAAAATCTTTTCAATCGTTTACACCGAGAAGAGACGTCGGATGCCCATTTAAAGTCAGCTGAAGCGATTCTCTGAAGACGTAGAAGAATCAATAGAGTTTGCTTGAGAAGCAGCGGTAACGTGGTATAATTTCTTCAAGCGGCGCGGGTACATGAAGAGGGTGGGAACTACAGTTTCGGCGCTCTATTGTGTGAAATTTATTTCATTCCTTTGAGAATCCCGCAAGAAATACGCTCCCTCCTTCGATTCCGGAAGATCGCTCTACTATAATTGTGCACAAAGTTAAAAATGACTGTGAAAATTCAACAAAATCTCTCGCAATTGAAATGAACGGAATAACACGCTTCGAATACTTAGCGGATAACATAAATAGCATTGTTAAAATTTGTAAAGATAAAAGGAAATGTAAAATAATTGAGATTTTCTGTGTATTATTGTTGAACTTATTGATACGTGAAATCGTCGCCAATTATATTCAATTGCAATATCATATCGATATCAATATCCCTAATTTAGCCGCTTGAAGGCGAATGATGTCCAATAGAGTAACAAAGGAAATAGCGAGCAAAGCGGAAAGAGAAGAAGTACTGAAAAAAAAGACAAAAACGATAAGGAGACAACTCTCTCTGTTTTCGCTATGCGCGTCACCGTGCATTGTCGCTCAAAGTTTGTTAATATGTGGGTGACCAGCTGTTACTGTCGTGCCATTACCGGCGCCTGCAGTTACAACATTGCATTTATTTTACCTCGTCCAACTGGGAATACAAAACAATGGGAGGGCGTGTCGAAAGTGTGAGACCGTTTTTTTTCCAACTATCGCGTTATAGTACTCCGGATACATCTGGATGCGGCTTTTTTTTTTTTTAAGAAGAGACGACAGAGAGTCGGCGCGGCAGAACGGACGAAAGAACCGCAGGGCGAGTAACGAGAACCATCGACGAGGAGGAGGAGGAGGGTGGAGATAGAGGTTGAGGTAGGACCGAAACGAGCGCCCCGGTGGCGGCTCTCAAAGGAAAGTAGTACTCTCCCGAGACGACGCGGGAGATCTCCTTCAGGGCTTGACCCTTTTTTTAATTGCATCCAGAAAGATAGGCGACCAGAAAAACAGAAAGCGTTCTTTATGGTACACAGGGACAAGTTGTGCTGATGATTGCCAAGTTTCAACAGAAATTGCATGACGATATATAAGATGCGTCACTCGAGATATAGATATATACGACTTTATAACGTGCAAACACAAAATGCAAAATACGCATACCAAGATCGCGTGTAATGCAACCGATTATTTCGTAAGCAAAAAAACCGTTTGCACTAAGAGATAGATAATTGCAAATAAGATTGCAAGAATTAAATGCTACAAAAAAAAACCAAAAAAAAAAAAACAGAAGACGCGGATGAAATAATAAGTGCGACCCATCTTGGAACAACGCCAACAAAGAGGATAATTTTTTCATCATGATGCTGCGTATGTATATCACATTCTAAGTAGCCGATTGAAGTGCTAGTTAGATGATAGATTCTCTTTAAGGAGAGAAATGAGACAAAATGAGAAGCGCGAAGATGACGTGGAAAATTGATGCACTCAGTTTGTTCGTGGAGTAAACGCCGAGACGGTCGTCTTTTTCTTTCTCTCTCTCTCTCTCTCTTTCTCTCTTATACCAGAAAATATTCTCTAATATCGCCAGAGCGGTAGAATTGTTGACTGGGATGTGGGGTAGCTCGCGAGAGATAGTCCTGTAATAAATCGGCCTGAAACTCTGGAAGCGGCGAGTCGCGTTGTCGTTGCTTGATAAAGTTTACAAACTCTCCTTGGAGTTTATTGGTTCAATATGTAATTATAACGGAGAGGAGAGAAAGAGAAAGAGAAAGAGAAGGAGACGGAACAACTGAGAGTTACATTATTTATATAAAATAATTTAGCATAGTTGCTCTTTTTGAACTATTTATCGAGATTTACGCAATTTTCGAGCAATGTGTACATCCGAGTATGATAAACAGACGTGTTTTATGAGCATTTTATGTCATTTAATGAAAAATGTATAATTATACATAAGGATTAAATAATATTTTATTTAAATATAAAATCTTTATAGCTACTCTTCGTCGCGAGCTCGTTAGATATACTAGTGAAACATAATTGTAGAGATGATATGTAGGCAGTGTGTGTATATATATATATATATATATATATATATACATATTCAATAATTTATTTATCTTTCTTTTCGCGAGAGAACCGTTGATATCTAAGTAAACTTAGGATGACAGATCGACTGAAGACGTCAAATTATCGAGACTCGCGATTAACTGTTTCCCCATCGATATCTATCTTTTCGAAAGACCCCGAGAACACGGAGGCGGCCGATCTGCAGAGGAAGCTGGAAATGCTGAACAACATGATGGACCAGGAGGCGCGGGCCGAACAGGCACGAAGGCAGATATTATACAATATAGGCCACTGTAAGTACCGTCAAGTTACAGTTTAAATGGCTGATATTTCATTCGAACGCTCTTTACGACGAGAGAAAAACTTTCCCCGATCGATTTCATCTCTTATACGGCACATTCGCTCGCGATATATTGGAGAATCTGGTTTTTCCCTCCCTCCGAGGAAATTTGATTTGCGGTGCAAATCCGAATAAATGAAACGTACGCGTCTTTCAAGAAGTCAGAAATTTTTATATTGATCGGCTCTTTGTGAAAGAGAGCCAGCTTTATAAAATAAAAGCGTATATATTGCATTATTTCAGTTTTAGTTTTATCTCAAAAAGATCTGTGCACGATGTATATCTCTTCTCGCTTCCTACTGACTTGCCGCGCCTGATTTATGACGCACTCTTACTACTCGCGATACTTTCCCCCGCCGAATCGTTTACGGACCGTTACTACTCGCATCCTATTTTAATTTTGTGAAGGCGCGAATACGCGAAGGGAGATTGAATTCTCGTGCTTGAATACCGCTGTAAAATTTATATCGCGAGCGTTAATTTACTGCAGCCTACGTCACACAACGTTTTCATCCACACGTCCGACATACTTGCAGTATTTTTAGAAACCGTGGCTTTCTAGGTCGTTCGCTCGAACGCTACTTCCGAGTAAGTCATAAAACTTTTACGCCCCTGTTTTTTCATGCGAGAAATCAATTTGGTTTCGTGCTAGTCCCTATCTACGATCGGCGACTATACGCCGTTCTTATCCACGGAGAATATGTAGCGAGATGTACTCTGGAGAGAAACAGGCATAAGGGACGCCATTTCATATGTGTTATCGGCCATCGACGTATATCGTCGGTAACTTACCACTTTTGTTACTCCCTTTCTAGTAAACCCTTTCTAGCAAGCCCGTGTAACAGCTATGAGAAGGCATGTAAGCAGATTAGCTCTATCTCTTCCTCTCTTCCCCCTCTCTCTTTGTACTGGATAGCTCGTTGGTGTCTGGCCGAATTTACAGTTCTATGTTTTTGCAAATGTATCATAATACCTTTTGTACGGTAATTTGCATTCCTATCGGTTTCAACTTTTCGGGGGAAAAAAAAAAAAAGAAGAAGAAACACACGAGTCTGCTAAAAGGAAATCGAGACAATGTCTAAAGATCAATTTGTCGCATGGCTGTTAATTATACTCATCTTGCTTCCTGCTATTGCACTACTTCAGTTCCCGGATTCTACCAATATCGACCAATTCTGTCTGCGGGAAGTTGTGAAACTGTCACGACGAAGTTGGAATTGGCTTCACGTTTTGTTCAGAGAACTCTTAAGTCACGATGCCAATGTAAGACTGAATTTTGCGAAGTATATTGCCGATATTGACATTTCGATATATAAGCGAGGCTGTAAAAATTATTATAAAATAATTTGCATTTTTATCTATTTAAAGTATGATTTTTATTTCTTCTTTCAGTTATCTATGTGCGTTTTTTTTCCATATATATATAACAGCTGCAGGAAAATAAATGATTTCGGCAGAACGTTACAGAAGCGAGGCGATATTTCGATATCTATATGTTCGAAGTTATCAGGGCATTATCAGGCGTCGCTAATCTTTTACTCCATTTTCTCTGGATCATTTTCAACAGCACAAACTATACTTTGCGATCCATTTTTCAGCGGGATACTCGGAGGATTCTGACTACACGTCGGACTTGAATTATCCAGTAGGTGGACAGGGCGCGAACAGCTCGGCCTCACAGTTTCGTACAGCGGCTAACCAATTGGCTACACCTCAAAGATCCCTCGAGACGTCGAGAGAAAATAGTTACGAGAGAGACGATCATCAGGTATTGATGGACGACGAAATCGCAGAAAAGCTTGCACTCGCGAATCAAATAAATATATAAATAGTATTGAACGCTATTGAACAACATCTCTGACGCATAACGATTTTGGTCACTTCAATTATTTCATTGTAACGATAGAGAGTCCGAAACGATTGTGTGTTATTTGAATAATAAACTGTTCCAATCCACTTATATTCTCTTGTCGTTAATTACACGACGATAAATTAAGAGGATAACGTCGCCAGGTTCCAGTCACCGTCGGTGGAAGGCTGGCGCCTGGTAATTACGGAAGTTATGGAGGTTCGGGCCATAGTCCGAGATACGACGAGCCGTATCCGGAGGACGGTCTACCACAGAGATACTTGCAGACCCAGCAGCATCCTTCAGAGTCTTCCGAGCCACTCTTTTACAACAGTAGACCGAAGCACTACAAGGAATACAGGTATTACGGACAAGTCGAGTTGTCGCGATAATTTACACAACTAGTATATTTAATTATAACATATTTAATTGTATAATTAATAATGAGATAACAAATTAATTTGCTAAACACACACACATTGGCGATTTCCACACGTTAATTTACGACGCTATTTGATGCATAAATATATATAGCATCTGTTGTCTATGCGACAATTGCGCATAGTTTTTATAAGTTTATAAAAATTGATATAACGGAAGAAAAGCGTTTATTATTTTCTTGCCTGATTCAGACGACGGAAGCACACGTGGGATTACGACGACAGGTACGAATACGAGCGCGGCCGCGCGGTTTCGTGAGATTTTCAATGACCTCCATTTGAACAGCACACGTACACGCATACGCGATTATCAACTTCATCTATCATATTTTGTTCTTACCAAGCATATCACGATCTCGCATAGCACCATCTCGCGCATTATCGCAATGCTAGGCTAGCTTGTGCGATTGCATTGCACTCAAAACCATGTAATAGCAAACACATCGATCGCAACAGTGATTATAATTCGAACTGTTTCGTTATAATGTAGGCCATCGCATTGCCAAGTATTTGTTTCCAAGTATTTATATAAAAATATAATTATAATGTTATAAAAAAAAAGACTCACGCTTTATAATTAATTAATTAATAGTTGTACACGGCTTTATTTTAATTATACGTGGCTTTACTTTTGCTATTTGAAAGTATAGAATTTTAAAGACGGGATATTTTTTTTTTTTTTTTTGACTTGAAGAAAAAATTATGCAAGTGACATTAAAGATAAAAATTACGAATTATTGAAAAAAAAATTAATTAGCAAGTCCGAATGATGCATTAATCAATTCACAGGCATTTGCATGATGCGGTTAGTAATCGCAGCTGATCATTCAAGAAGATTGATAAAACCTCCCATATCACGAGTCATCTCATCTGCGGCTCAATCCCTCATTCCTTATGTGATTAATGTTTTTTGATCGTTATCTCATACTTTCAGCCAAGACGGCTGGTACAGCGAGGGTTATGATTATCACGGGACGAGGGTCGACGACGCGAGAATTTATAGCGACACTGAATACTACTCAAACAACACGACATCTACTACAAAAAGACGGGGAGCGAAAGGTACTAACAATAAGTTCTAATTATAAATGCACTGCGGATTATTAAATCAAATTCTCGTGTTTTTTTCCCATTTTTTTTCTTTATTTAATCTTTCTTTTCTCTTATCTTTATGTCTCATTTACAAATTCCAGTCATTATATTTATTTTTTGTATGTACATTATATATATATATATATATATTGAGAAAATATATTATACATTAAATAAAATACATATTTTTATTAAATTTTTATTAAGCTTTTAGTTTTATCAAATATTTATTATAAAATATTAAAAATAAAATTTTTTTTATTAAATCTTTCCTCTCTCTTATCCTTATGCTTTTATACATTTTAGCTATAATCAATTGCTATATGTATATACGATAAGAAAATATATTATGTATTAAATAAATCCGCATATTTTTTTATTTATTAAATTTATTTGTTTTTAGTTTTATTGAATATTTGCTATAAGATAATGTCAGATGAAAACCAATAAATTTGACTTCTGTCTATATTTTCCAAGCAATTCCATACAGAAGACCGTCTCTGGAAAGACAAATGACTCTATATGACGATCATTCGTATTACGCTGATGGATATAGCAGCGACGGTAGAGTGGGTAAAATGAGCGCTATGTATCCGGAATGCGAGACGGATATTAGGTATAACGAATACTACGATAATATAACGGGATACGTCTATCAAGATGAGAGGTAAATCAGTAGAGTCGCAAATATCGCAAACAGAAATGATAAAATTGTCGTTGAGGAAACTGACTTCTTTCTTTTCATAGATACGGTCAGGATGACGAGGACAGACAATGGGACAGCGGAGGGAAACGGTACTTGGGAACAAGTACGTACTATGAAAATAAGCGAAACAGAAAGACGCTTCCACAGAGGCCAGCTTCAAGCATCGGTATACATCGGCCTGATTACAGACCCACTGTTACCAGACAGCGTAGCTACGAATCGGAAGAACTTGACTACAAGTACGTTATTCCGAAAAAGTATTATATTTGTTATAAATTTCCATTCCATTTCCTATTTTAATCTCCATTCTTATTATTTTAATTATTAAGGATTATATTATAAATTTTATTTTATTTTATTTTATTTTTTGCTATTTTATTTTAAATCTAGACTGTTCAAATAAGTTTAAAGTTATAATTATATAAAAGCATTGGAAAATATTTTGACTTAAAAGCAAAAGACAAGATTTAAAAGAGAGGCGAGTATATATATTGGAATATGTATTAATATGTAATTCTTGCTGGATATTCTTTGTAAAGCGGATACAATACTCGTCGCTGGAAGATCTTGCAGCCGCAACAGCGTCCAATATCGCGGCAGGAGGGCGGCACCGGTAAGAAACTACCTCCGACCCCGACCAAGCCGAGCAACGTGGTAATCAACCGTAAGCTCGCCTCTTTGCCCGCTACGCCGAGCAGACAACTGCCAAAGACCCGAACGCCCTCCGAGGAAAGCTATTACAAGTCTGACTACAACGAGGATTATAATTACGCTTATCGTAGTCAGGATAATCTTCCGCAGGACGCATATACGGAGAATATTTACAGTCAGCAGCAGAGCGATCAGATAGATCAGGTGCACGCCATTAACAAGACTCATTATCCCGAGATAAATCATGGTAATCAATACGGATACGTTGACGGTCAGTATGACCAATCGTATCCGAATCAGCAAATACCGAACAGCTACGGGCAGATTACATACGCGCAGAATTCATACAAGGATGAGTATCAGCAACCTTACGCGCAGCAGAATGCTGAAACTTATCATGAACCCTATCTAGACACGACATATCCGACTGCCAGCCAGGCAAATGATCAGTACACGAATCAGACAAAAAATCAATACGACAAGCCTGACGGCATGATAATCGAGGATAATTATCACGAGATGGGCTTTGATCAGAACAACATTCAGTATCAGCAGAATTACAAACAGCAAGACGTTTATCAAGAGCAATACGACGATTATAATGTCACCACCGTGCCATCGACCATTTACGATCAAAATAATGTCACGAATACATACAATCAGTATCAACCAGAGCAGTATGATTCCCAGTACAATATCAATACGTCGACCGATTATCAAAAGACTTATCCAGAGACGTACAATCAAGTGCCTGTTACATCGCAGGATAACTATCAGGAATCTTATACGAAGCAACCACAGGAAGATTTTGTAAATTATCAAACACCATACAGTAAACAGGAAGATGTGCCTACAACGTACAAGAACAATTATCAGGAACCTTATCAAGAAAATTATCAAGAGATGTATGATGAATATCAAGACTCTTATCAAGGATCCTTTGACGAGCAGGGTTATAAAGAAAGCCCGACGACGGCGACGGACAGAAGACAGAACGAAGTGCCCGAGCTCTCCGTGACTACGCCTCGTGGTCAGACAAGGACAAATGGTTACCCGTCAAACGAGTCAGAATATATTTATCAAGAAGACGAGGACGTGTCGTCATTAAACACCTCGAGAAGGAAGAAGCTTGGCAATAAACGCGAAGCCAGCCCACTTCTTCAGCAAAACACGGATTCGCTCGAGTCCAGAGACGACGAGCTGAAGGATTCATTTGAGACTGTTGTGAGTTCCGTCAGCAGCAATCAGTTGAAGAAGGGATATAACGAATACTCGATAGCCGGTGATTCAAGTCCCGCAGCTGTCACTTTGGTGGATTCTTCGCCGAATGTCGCTCAATCTCAGACGAGTACAATGGTCAATCACGTGACCTCCAATCACGTAACCACCACCGCAATGGTTCATAGCACTACGAATATCGTAAATGGCAAACGACCATTAGCTAGGACGGATTCCTATCAGGAGGACATCGTCGAGGATGAGGAATACCCGGAGATTATTCCTAAAGAGCCACAGAGAAAGGATTCGCAACTATCACATCAGAGTCAGCTCAGTCAACACTCTCAGTCGACGCAGAAGCCGAAGCTCACTAGAGGAGATTCTTATGCCTCGGATAATTTCCCCGAAGAATCTTACAGTCGTAGAGATTCGTATTCACAGCTGTCCAGGAAAGACTCTTTCTCATCGACCACTGAGGGATTCAAGCCACCTCTCACCAGGACCGATTCATATCAGCAGAGAGAATTACGAGGAAGCAATTTTGGACAGAACTTTACTGCTCTACAGCCCATTTCCAGAGCCGAAAGCTATCAGCGCGGTCACTTCAAGGATCAGGAATCGATCGATCAGAGTGATATCGTTCTGAGCAATACGATAGACGGGGACTATCAAATGCGAGACGAGACTCTTGAGAGGTATAAGATTATATATTGTATTTAATACCTTTGATATTTTAATTTGTACATATACAATAAATTTATTATATTACCGAAGGTACGAACGAGGCGAGGAAGCTTTGCTTCGTAACTCTCGAGAGGACTCATTGGTCGATCAATATAAAGGAACCCCGTCTTTGTCGCATATTGAAAGTCCGCGCGGTAAGAAAATGTCTTATCAAATATTAAAAAAAAAATAAAAAATATAGAATTATTTATTAATTGATCAATCGGCCGACTCAATTTCAGGGAGCATAACTAAGCAGGCGTCACTAGACGAAAGCGTTCAGATGGACACACCACCGAGAAGTCCACCGGAACCGCCACCCGACGAGGAGTTACTCGAGATGGTCGGTGCCGCACCTGTACCCACGCAGCTGAAAGAACGTCCGGAAATGACGGCGAGACAACGCTGGCATTGGGCGTACAATCAGATCATCATGCAGCTAAACGTACGTAAGGTTTACGCTTTTTAAAATTGAAAGCAAATAAATTCATTTTCGATTAGCGAAGTAGTCATTACGAATTGAACGAATTCACTTTCGATTTCTCCCATTCGCTGAGGTTACTGTATTAAACGAAATGACAATGGCGATTAAATCGATTAAGCGAGATACGATTACGACGGTCAATGACTGTAGCAACGACCTTTGAAAAAATGTGGCGATGCCGGCGGCCCGCATAATTCTTCGTCAGGCTATAACCTTGTCAATCATTACCTTCTATAGTGTCGATTTATCTCGCATACAGACGAGCTACGGGATTATCGCTTTCTCGCTCGTTTGTATGTTAATTGTTCAAGGCCGAAAGGTCGCTTAGAAGGTACATTGATCTTCATCGACGAATACATTTAATGTGGCGATGTTTAAATTAGGCAAAGTAGGAAACTCGTCGATTCTATCTCTGTATAGACATATCTTATTTGCATAAACTAATTTTGCTCATATCATGCGCTCGCCGATGTGTCAATGTGTCATGATGATTGATAGAACGCTGACGATGTTATCATTAATGCAGATGGGGTAATTTCGCCTCTTATTGATTGGCAGAAAAATGCTTTTCCGGCCACCAGAATAGACTCGGTATACCTGTGCATCAGCATACGTGTATATCAACTGCGAAACAATTGCGAAAATATGTTGCAAATGTTGGGCAGATAAGGGAAGCGTGACGTTACTTTCCGAGAAGGATGCGGCGAAACTATAAAATGATCGGTCATTCGCATTGACATATCGATAGCATCGTTTCGCCGAAACGTTCGTTTTATTCTCGAGCTCACTCGAAATACAGTGATAAGTATAAGAGTCACGATATACGCGCATTACGAGGTATTTTTTTCTACTTGTTTTCCGCGAGCTTGATTTCCTCTCGCGTAAGCTCATAACTCGCGATAAAGACATATTTCTCTCCGAGTTTCTTGTACGTCGACATTCCATATCGTACTAATCGATGATCGTTAAATATTATTACCATCATATCACTGCTATTGATTTAGGTGCGAGACGAATAAAACTCGACGACATAAAATATCTCGAATTATCGACGCTCATTATCGTCTAGGTGTACTGCCACTTGAAAAGTTTAGCGCTTGTCATCGTATTACCCGGTACCGGATTATCGTCTGGCTTACATGAAACTTCCATTAACGCAGCCTTGTCGGCCCAAACGGGAGAACCGGAGTACGCACCTGGCGCCACTCCTGGGAGAGAGAGAGAGAGAGAGAGAGAGAGAGAGAGAGCCAAGGACAGTCGATATATGATCGAGAAACTTTGGCCCGCGGTGATGGAAAATGTAAATTCGCGTGGAGTCGTGGGCGAGCGAAACAAGCAGTTGGTGAAGTGATTGTTTGTTTTCCTTTTCCACAGCTTGAAAATCGTGCCAGGAAAGTTGCCTCCTCCTAACTCCGTAATTGTCACAATCAGCAACGGTTCAAATGGCTGCTGATTTTCAAAAAAAAAAAAAAAGGCTTACGTAGTCGCACGGTATCGCGTCAGAGATGCGACTTTTTTGAAAAAAAGAAAAAAAAAGCGCGATAAAAGAATTGGCACAAGGAAGCGTGCATCTCGTTTTTGAACAATCGTTTTGCGAGCGAATGCGAATTTTTCGAACGCAAGGAAATAATAGCAATTTGGTTGCTATTCTTGCGGGGATCAATTATCGCCCTTTTGCGTGTCCCCGCACATTCATTTTCGTATTCGCTCTCTCGTTATTCTCCTTGTTGCCCTCTCCGTTGCCGATTGCATGCCCGCCGGAAGAACTATCCTCGGCGGAATAATTGTCCTCCGGGAAACAATTAGGATCGATTTGCCCGAGTATTAAATCGAGTGCGAGGGGTCCCGGGCGTACAATTTTCACGATAGTCGCGAATCATACGTCTCTAAATTCTACTCGAAAACATTGTCGCCGCGATAAAGGGCTAGCGGTGGCAGTTATCGTTGGACGCGTTTTGCAAACTTTGCGCGATAATTGGCCCGGATGTGGCTCTTTTTTTTCTCCTCTTTTGCTCCGCGAGAAGAAAAATGACCGGATCGCATTAGAGCGATGATATTTTGACGGCAAGGAAATTTTTCTGTTGCTTGGAACTTTCGCAAAAAGCGATTTACAAGAGCGTCGGTTTTCTGCACGTATTTTTCCTGCCTTCTTGTTCTTACTGATAAAATGGCTTTTACGTGTAGACACGTTCTTATACTTGATCGTGGTCGCCGGCTAGCTGCTACCATCGCGCCGGATTTCTTCGTCGCATCTCGTGCTGTCGCGTTTTTTTTTTTTTTTTTATTATTATTCACGTAAAGATGTACGTTTCTATGCTCCAGTCGCGCTCACTTTGCATTTATATATTCAAATTCCTCCACGTTCCATACATTTCACATTCCATGAGTCGAATGCGCCTTGATAAAGGCAGCCTTCATCCTGACATCGTTCCGTTCCTTACACACAATTTCTCGCGCTCAAGACAACACAGATAATTGAAATTATCAGTTTGTAAAATTATCGTGCAAAACATAAACTGTACACAAATACATAACGTATCTACAAACATATATACAGAATATTTACGAAATATTTGGACAGACTTCTAGAGCGTATTGCTCATGTCCAAATAAAGACCAAAGTTTATATAAATTCATAGTCAAATATGAGTGATTGCGAAATAATAAAACAAATCGATTTTTAATAGATTTTTATTTATGGGGATATTTAAAAAATTAGTGTATTTGTAACCATTAATAACAAAGAGATATTTCGCTAACACATTAAAAATGCTTGTGAAACTATTACGTATTTCGTAAACACTGTATATATTTGATGTTACAATCTTCCGTCTCTCAGTTATACACATTAAATAATATATGTATATAAGTATAATATTAATTAATTTTAATTAATTTATGAATATGTCAAGAAATACTGATTGCAGCAATAAATTTTTATACATGCGATTAAATTAAATCACCACCGCTTTTAATAAATTGAAGGTGGACTCTGTTGAGCTTGTGCACGCGTATACGCATAGGACCTCGTAAAACGTAATCTATGTAGGCCAAGCCGGTGGCCCGCGTCATAATCAGAAACCCGTATGATTGCGTCCGACGACGAGGAATCGGTATCACCTTCACGACAAGGTCTCGCCTCCCGCCATTTGCTTATCGCGGCTGGCGTTTGTCAACGCTGAGCGTTTTCCTTTCAGTACTATCATAGTAGTCGCAATTCCCGGCGACTACGAGCGTGTCAGTGTGGCATAAAAGATGCCTGTAAGCGAAGGGAGCGATACTTTATTTTTCAAGTTCCCTTGAAGTTAGGGTTCTCTTGGAGCTTGAAGTTAAGCACACCCTTGACTACAACGAATCGACGAACGAAGGAGGCGGGGCGATTGTATCGATCGTTATTAGGTTTTTATTAGATGGAAGTGTCGTCGGGTGCAAAGGGTACATCTGCACGGGGGGTCGTGTTAACTTAAGTGAAAATACCACCTAGCGATCCGACCGAAGGAGACTGACCACCTCCTTCGGCTCGAGTCTCGTGCTCGGATCTTTTTAGCGAGTATGATCGTGGAACTGGCTGAAAGAGGATCTTTCTTCGCACGTGAGAGACTATAAATTCCGCGTTAAAATAAATAATCGCATCGCGCTTCTCGATTTTGAAAATACCAGAGGCATAAGAAATTTATATGTAAAATATAAAGAGTTTGTCGAAGAAATTTATTACGAAGAGGATAAAAAAAGGGAATATCAGATATCTGTGAATTACATGTGCAATGAAGATAAATACGACGAGCTGTAAGAAAATAATGAAATGTCTTGTATAAGCAACTTTTTGTCAAATCAAAATACAAGGATGCAAATAATGAACGATATGACCGAAATAACCTGATAATAATTGAAACGGAAATCCTTAAATACCGGATATGAAACTATCGCGAAGATAGCGATATCGTCGACCGCAATTTGTTTCAATATTTTATTCGCCTTGGTATAACAAAATACTGTGTTCAAATCATCGCGAACGACGAGAATATCAAGTGACTCTAGTATTACTCGAAGAAATGAATTGAGTTCTCGATTTTTGCTGAAACAAAAGAGCCATTTTATTGAGTCTCCCTGGTCTATCAGTCTCTCTCTCGAGAGAGAGACGACAAAAAAAAGATACAAAATGGAGACTCGAGAAAAGTCGACGGAATGGGCTTTATTGTTCCCTCTTAAGGCGGGTCTATTCGCAATGAAGTCATCGTTATCTTCGAAGAGCATGAATCGTGGCGAAAAGGAGATCAAGGAGAGGTTCTCGAAGAAAAATTTTCAGCCGCGGGCAAAAATACGTCGAGGATCGTCCTTGTCGGATCTGGATAAGCTTCAGAGCAAGACGATCCTGCCGGACGTCGTAAAGTCGACGGAAAAATGCTCCGAATCGCTTCCGCATTCGCCCGCTTTGTCCCGGACGAATCTTCAGCAATTGGGCAGCAGCAGCGTGAGAGGTAGCATAGGCGATCTGATGAATATGAAGAAATATGGTGGGTCCAATTGGAGCGTGCGAAGCGAGACTCTGATTGCGAAAGCCGTGCCGTTGAGCACAGTAACGGCGAAGCAGAATTCGCAGATCGAAAAGAGCGTAGAGGATGATCTCGAGGACGAGCTGCAGGACGAGTTCCCGATCTCTGGGAAACCCTTGACCTGTGCTCAAAGAACACAGAGACTCAGCAGACTCATCAAGAAACAGAAGCGAATGATGGTTCTCAATCCTAATACGCTGCAAAGAAACATGGTGAGTCATTGCCAGTCAAACGGAAATTGGACTGCTTTCGGTAACGTCAGTCGTGTATCTTTATTGAAAAAACATCGATACATTTGTGCAACGGAGAGAATTCTGTTTAATTTGCTCCTATAGTTGTAGGATTGATTCAATCAACGAGCATTTGAGGGTTCGAATGAATTTTTTGTAATCACAATTCTTAATCGGCACAAAATGAAAAAGACAAAAAATATTATAAAAAAAACTACTTTTATAACAGAGTTACCTTATCGCGGCGGCAGTAGCGGGGAAAAATGTATTACCGGTTTATACAATAGTTACAAAGACTGCAAGATTAAAAGCCACGTGTCCACATTTGTCACTGTTACTTGCACTAGGTACATGTGTTATTTCTTGACAGATTACAAGACCGCGAGAGCAACAAGAGAGCTTAAGCAACGAGCGAAAGAATGGTATTTTTAAATTTTTTATTTTTAAATACACGATTTCTCGATTTCTATCGGATTGTACATCGACGATAACAGCGAGTTGCTCGCGCGTTTCTGCCATGCGACGGGGATGTGCGCGGCCGGAAAAAAAAAAGTAGCTTCATCGATCTCAGGCGAAGAGAGAAGGAACACTTGTTCGTTGCTTTAACTTCGGTTGAATTCGAAACAGCTTTCACCGCCGTGGCGGTAGACACTTACGGGACTTGAAATATTCATGATGCATTCGCCGCCTGTGCAGAACTTATCGTCAAATGCTCCGTATTTGTGCTGAGCGCGTGGTCAGGGTATTTACCTTCGACGCTTGTTATTTGAAATTCCGTAACGAGAGTAACTAGTAGCGAGTACTGCGGCGCGAAATGTTTTCATCCATATTTTCGCGTCGTCGAAATCTCCGGCGGTAAATTTCGATGGCAGCCCCGCGATATCGCCGGCGAAGTTTTCTAAACATTTACAGGAGATACGGGCATTTACTTTGGCGCAACTTCCGCGCAACAAAATAACGCTCCCCGTAATTTAAACTGATGCGTTTTACGCGCGAGGGAGCCTCCGTTATTGGAACTCCGTTGTCGTAGAATCGTTCCCGTTGCGTCCGTCGTGCAATTTCTGCCGTGTAAAGTTTACGCCGTTTTAACTTTACCGTAGAGAATCATCATCGTCGATTCGACGAGCGACAAACTTAGGAAACATGTTCAAATATATTTCGCGCAAATATCATATTGCGAAGTAATGGGAAGAGACTTTTGTGATTATAAAAACTTTTTTATAAATCATTATATATTAATGTAAAATATGTAATTATATAGTTAAATAATTTATGTGCTCCAGAATCTCTTTATTGGTATCGATATCGGTAGATAAACGATCATGAGTTAGTTGATTTTATGCTCTCATTTTACGTGTCTCTAAGATGTGTGAGTAATTCTAGATGCTCGTTAACGCTCTCATGATCAATTTACGTTAACCAGATGTAACAATGACAAATGAATCACTTGCTCACGAGAAATTTAAAACGTAAGCTGAGGTTTTTATCTTCTTGCGCGATCTATAATAAGGAGTAATACACGTATTTTAAATTCCTTTTAAAAAAAAAAAGAATTGCACCGCAATTTTTCTCGTTTCATATTGTAGTCATACTTATTCGTGTTATGTTGATAGTAGGTCAACGAATATAATTACATTCTGGAAAAGAAAGTGCCGTTGGAAAAGAATCTATTATATGACTTCGTATCTACGCTTTGGATAATCGAACAGAGTAGATAGTTTCTCTTTTTAATTTAAGATTTCATATTTACCGAGAGAATTGATCACACAAATGTAAAAGGAATTAAAAGCGAGAATCTCCATCTTTTGTCTGCATTCATCGAACCAAGCAATTGGTTCGGGCGCTTTATAAACGTCCCCTTTTATTCGTTTCGTCAGGCAAACGAGACATCGACCCTTCCACTTGCCTCGTTTCCTTATGCGACCAAGCTCCGGACAGATCGCGAATCTCACAGAGCTCTCCTCTCTCGCACGGCAGTCTCAAAGGTACTCGATCATCAAAAGAAACAAATTCGCAAAGCCGCGATTAAATCCAGCATCTCACTGGCGAGTAGAGCTTTTTCTATCAATTCTCACAATTTGCATCGTGGATTGCAAAGCCATTGCAAATGCAAAACAAATTTCGATATGGCGCGGCACTGCCATTGCAACCATTTATTCGCCCGATACAACTCTCCTTCGTTTTTCTTATTTACATAAACATGTACGTTAAGTAAAATACGCTTCTGAATAAATCTCTGAAATCGTTAAATAAATATTTGTAATTCCTATACAAAATGCAATGCGCGAGGGATTAAATTATTACCACGAACGTGCTATGTACAGTATGACTTTGTTATGTGATTTTATCGCACATATTTATTTTTATAACTTTCCTTCCTACAGTTTTTACATATATTTACACATATTTAATACGACATACGGCGATTCGAACGAGATAAAAAACGACGGAACACTCACGCGACCCGAAAAAAAGATTATCCGATTGATATGAACGCTGAAAACGGCGCAAACTATGACCCTGAACTAGCTCTGCCGTTGAAATATTTAGATACATTTTTCATTCTTTTTCTTTTTTTTAGTTGAAATATTATTTTAAAAGAGTAATCGGCTTTTCGATGCTATTTGTGCGATGATGAAAGAGAGTTTACTCGAATTAATCGCATCACGATTGACGACATTAATCTTGCTGACCGTTTTGTAAACGACAGATTGCAAACATTTCAAGCTGGGATCCACCGGCTTGATTCTCGACCTTTCGACATCCGGATATCCATATACCACGGAACGAGGTTAATATCCCATAATTTTCTCTCCTATGTCCGCGGGTTTATTTTCCTTTATGACAACGTTGATAAGATTAGTCAATAGAGCGAGTGCAGGAAAAGAGAACTTGCTGGTCGTATGTCATAATATTTTCTATCATCACAACGCTCGTCTCTTGCAACAACTTGAAATCCTAACGCTCTGAATTATTAAAATATGATAATATTCTTAGTGTGCCGGGGAAAATATTCGCTTTGGTGAGACGAGCTTATAAAATATTGTACACGTTTATCGGAAATTGAACGAGAATTATTAATGTGATTCAATTACGATACATTTTGCAGAATATTCTATTTGAGATAGAAAGGTATTAAGAGTATTTGTAAAGTTTTAAATATAAATAATAAATGATACTCTTATTGTTATTATAATCCTCATAGAGGATAATCTGATTATTTAATATTCTGAATGTATACATGAACAAACATCAATTACTTACAATTAGTGCTGATCTTCACATGGAGCAAGAGAGCAAATGTTGACAATAACGTTTAATAGCTAGTTTTATTTATAATTTCTGTAACTACCAGCCAATCTCATTAGGAAAGTTCTTAATACATTTGTTTAATGTATAAAGCAAATACTCATTTATGAAGCACATGTGACGAAGAAAGTTACTTACAATTATAAATGAATATACGGCGCCTGTATAGTCTTTCATCACGAAAATGAAAGGGGCGATATAGATCTATGGTTTACAAAAAGCGAGTGTTTGTGTTAAATATTCTCGCAAAGAGGAACTACAATCTACGAAAGTGCTGTTACGTGTTGTAAAATCGGTGTAAAATCTCCCGAAATATACGTGTCTTATGTTTATGTAACTTTAGCGAGTAATTTTTACATTATGTAATTTTAGCGAGTAATTTTTATATTTTTTTTATATGCCAAAGTAATCGCGATACGCTTTATTAAATTTCTTTAAGTAATCCATAAGATATATGCTGTATTTATAGACATATGATATAATTTCCTACGTGACTATTATTTGCGCGCTGCCACGTAGTTTTCGATCTATGCTTCTGCAGTTGCACAGGAATTCAGGGTATATTCCGGGATAGCTTCATTATGCTGAACAAAGATTATCCAGTCTTCTTCCTCATTGTTCTTCTGCTCGGCAGAGATCGCCGTTTTGCCACGTGATATCGCGGACATTTTGGACGTCAGATCCAGAAGTCATGTTTATTCATGAATACCAACGATATAATTAAAATGAGTGCTTCTCTCTCTCTCTCTCTCATGCCTGTTAGTATTTATCGAGCTTCGTAGTACTTGTGGGCATACGGTTAAACGCGGTTAATTGCTAACACAATAATAGCTTCTTCAACGATATCTTTTTAAATATTCCAGAAATACGTTTATTCTCATATTCGCATGAGAAAATTCATTGTATGATATCATCCATTAACAGACTCCCTTTTTTTCGCGATTTTGTTAGTCCTTTTTTTCATTACATGCTAAAGCCCAGTTTTTTTTTAAATTCTCAGAACGAGTAAAATCTATGTTACTATAATTAACATTATTTTTCGCGTCTCCTAATTTATAAGTTTTAATTATAATAAAGTCAGAATATGTATATATATAAGGTAATAATATAATATGCTTTTTTCTGTTACAGGTGAGTATTACAATTTTGTCGGTTGCTTCGATAATTAAATTGATGTGACATGCGAGATTGCTGGCAGGTGAGTCTTATTTTTGCACAATGCTCTGCCTTTAACTTATTATCATATCAAAATAAATGTGTCATTACAACGGCGAATGATATTTGCGGAAAAAATTTCTTAAAAATAGGATTATAGAAAATGCGATTGTCTATAATGCTAAGAATATTCTACCTTCCATTATCTCTTGAAGTCTCAATTATCAACGATAATTGAGAGCAAAGCTTGACTTCCTGCGTATATTTTTTTAAAAGAATTTTTGCGAGATAAAAAAAAATATAATAATATATTATAAGTACCGATAAATATTATGTACATAGTATATTATAGAAGTTACCAATAAGATATTTTTATTGAATTGTATTGAGTGTCATAAGTAATGGCATAAAAAAATATTTATTATTATTGCGTATATCTTTCTCTTGTTGTTGTTTTTTTTTTCATATTTATAAATTCTAGAAATATAAATTTGAATCGCTGACAAAATTACAATTAGAACAATCAATGTTCAAGTACGTTTAAAGCTTGACGATCAGCTGCATGCTGGAATATATATTCATCATGTATATATTATACATAGAAATGTGTGTAAATCTATAGATATGTATATGCGTCAGTATGTACGTACGTATGCATCACGATTTGAACGAGGTGCGATTAAATATTCATAAGACGTGGCGTAATTTAGCCGATATTTACGTAGAAACTTCTTTTTTTTATTGCTGGCATTACAGCATCCGCTATGAAAATCCCAACAACTTTACGGTTTCAAAATTATTGGAAATCGTTAAAAATTTATGGTCTCACGTGCGGCTGGATTTTCGTAACACCGTATCTCTTTTGAGAGCTTATTGACACAGTTAAATTTTTAAAATTTAATTTCCACAAAAATTTGATTAGAATAAAAGGCAACTTAATAACATTTCGACGATTTGAAACGCGATTGTGTGCAATTTTAATTATATGAAAAAAAAAAAAGAAAATAGCCACAAATAGCTGAAAATATTGACAAGTGTTAGGGTTAACACTATGCACCTTTTTAATGATATTTATCATTGTATTAACCCACAGTTATAAAAAGGATTAACAGCGTCATGTGACCGTCGTATGCTCGCCTAAACATTTTCGAAATTTAATATATTCGAAGAGTGCATTAGTCGACCAAAGTTGATAAAATCTGCAGTTTCATCGCGTTATCTCAAGAGTTGCCTTCATCTTTTATGTACGGGGCTTCCTTGAGTAAATGTACTTGATATCCATTCTTTTATATCCTAAGAAGAAAATAGAGATATACTGGAAGATTACATACATACATATACACGAAAAAAAAAAACGAGAAAATAATATTTTTTAAATATTCTCTCTCTTTCTTGGAATAACACGGAGAGATATTTACAAATACATATACGCTTGAAAATAAAGATTTAAAGTTCTTTTTAACATCAGTTTTATAACATCTTTTATTTAATAGCTAATATACTTAAAATGATGGCAGCTTATTACAAAAAGCAAAGTAGCAAAATCAAACTTTGATATCGATTCTGATGTTTGCATTATGATTTTTATTTTTATATTTTATATTAAAATGGAGGCGAACGCATCTCGAGAGAGAGGCGCATCTGGAAAAGTGCTCTCAGGCTTGCTTCGCGTACTGCTAATTACGTCCCGTACTTGATGAAATACGTCAATCTTGTTGATTTGTCCCACGTGCAATTTGATCAAAGATCCATTACGATAGATGCACATACCATATTGGGTTCGAACTTACGGTAATTGCATGCTTAAATTCCATCACAGACTATATTCGATACAAGCCGAGTTTATTTTACTCCGCCGCAACAGTCATTTCGTCAAGCCCACAAAGTAAATGTAACATAAATAGCACGCCTGGGCATATATATATACTCTCAATTTATGTAAAAGAAGTGATGTTATCTGGAATTCGTCTTTTTCCTCACAATCTGACCGAGAATGCGAGGTCTTTTTTTTTTCTTTCCGTTCACTGAGAAATGGCATGATTTTCTTCCGGCCATCGGCGCGATGAGATACGTTTTTTCCTTTCTCTTGCGAGACGTATAAAACGTGAGATGTAAGGGTTGACGTTATCAATCAAGCTGGCGCCGGACTGCATCGCCCGTGGTGATTGTCATGAATGCTTCGGGATCGGAACGGAAATGAACATTCGCGATTAGAGCTGGCATTGGAAGAGCGATTACGCATACCGTACAATTTTCTTCGAATCGCGAGCTCGATGCTCGATTGCTTCGAAACTAAACGAGCAGACAGGGCTTCGTCGGTCATAAACACCTTGCAGCTTACGTGCTTCGCGAAGCTCGCTTAAGCTTCGTTTTAAGGAAGGAAGGAAAGAAAGCTCAAGAAGCCGCCGTTACTGTCGGAAGCAATAGTTTCCACTACAATATAAAGGCTAGAACGAGTCATTTTATGACTTAATGCGCGATAAAGACAGCGAATAAATACTTTGGTGACGAGGATTCTCTTTTGGAATTATACGTGAAAATTAAAGATCGCCGATAAAGAGAGTATACTATCGACTCGCTATCATTGGCTTCCTCTCTCGAGGAAATTCTTATTTTGAATTATTAAATTTAAATTTGAATCAATGCATCTGTGCAACGGCACATAATGAAGATTTTATAGAATTTATTTACATTTGAGATTGCTTGAGGTATATTTGTTTGAAAAGATTGATGGCCGCGCGTGTGATGAAAATTTATTTATATTTTATTACTGAAACTGATTAAAGAAAGTTTACGTGTTGCAATATAAACGAGATCCGATATCCGGTTAACGAATCAATGGAATGCAGGAGGAGAAGACAATTTATAAGATGCACCTTGAGCGGCATTACATTGCATAATCTCAGCTGGTTTTTATTACTACCCATTAAGGAGTCTATCAATAACCTAGTACACTACTGAACACTACCACTATTGAGAACTACGTAAGCATCGGACAAAGACGTGATGATTCTCGAGACAATCGATCGAACTAGAGTGGAGCTACTGATCAAACTCCCGTACAATTCGCTTGTTTCAAAGTAATCGGCCGGACGAAGCATATCGGTGAGCATGACATGTTTCAAACTCTAGATGGACCGATCTCGCTCTTATATAAATGATTTCTGAGGTCAGAGCGAACCGATAGTCTCGAAATAGTGCTCGAGCGCTCCACGAATCATTCGGCTGGAATTGTCTAATTGGAATTCTCCGACGGGCAATGCATCCAGGCTCTACGTTCCGTCAATCGCCGAAATTATCGATCCGCGTTATTCTTGTTATTACCTTTCCCTCCTTTCAAAATATTGATGTATTATTTATATATGCATTATGCACGTTATCGGAACAAAAGAAAAACAGAATAATCTTTTTCTCCATGGAAACGATATTAAAAGTGTCATCGCCGAAGGCTAAGGTAATGATCCCGGAGCATCTGATAGTTTTGCAGAAATATATAATATCCAGCAAACGGGATAAGAAACGAGATATCCGTACAAATCTCATTCCAGCTATCATAATGCTCAATATTTTCCGGGGGGAAGAGATAGGAGTAGAAATTCTACTTTTGCGATTGCGAACGAGGTCATCGAAAATTAAGATCGTCGCGATTATTATTTTCAGAGCGGTTAACGAATCGGCGATTTTACGATGTCGATCGCGTCGAATCGGATGACTTCGCGACCTCGCAATCTATAATTTGTCGGGCTTTCCGTGCATTTTCATTTTCCATGATCTTGATCGATGTGAAACATAAATCCGTCTCTTCGCTCGAGAGATCTATTCGTATGCTTCGCTTTAGATAGAGTTCTCTCACATGTTAAGCAACGCGAAACTTTGCAATATTGTCCATTCGGCGCGCGCGAGTAAAAGAAGACCTACGCGAGAAAACGCTTGTCATGATTTACGAGGTCACTCGAAGATTATGACAGGCGGCTTACTTCTCATGCATTTAGTTCCGGCTTAATTAATAATTTTCATGCGGAGCATGTATGTGTGTGTGTGTGTGTGTGTGTGTGTGTGTGATAGCTCGGTTAATTCTACGCTTCTACGATTGTAGAACCGCTATCTTCGTTGCTTCTCTCCGCTGCTGCATACAATATTCTTGTCTTCATACCGCGAGAGTCGGCACTATATTAATATTAATGAAATATTCCTCGTGAAAATTAAAACGGCAATTACTGCGACTCAGACGATCCTTCTACTTTCATTTCTCTTTTTCCTTTGCGTCGCAAAAAAAAAAAAAAATATCGTCGAACATAAATTTCTTGCTTATCATCTCGACCCGTAATAAATAATATTGCAAACGCTTTTCTGAGAGACTTCATTAATTATTATTAAACGTTTGCTGGTCCGAATAGCAGGTTATCGCGTGCTTCGAGACAAGTTCTTCAATCGGAAACAGGTGTTCAGGATTCGTGCGCGTGTTTACTTAGCGGAGATTCCTGTAACCGACGGCGCCGTCTCGAATCGCGCGCTACAAGCAACAAAATGCAGACAAGCGTGAATTCTGGGAAAACTCGAAAGTAAAAAGGGCGTTCCAGCTGACATGACACGCTCTTTGGAAGTGGGACAGCGAGATTTTCCTTAACAAACATACTAAGGCTTATGCCTTGCCAAGGAACAGGGCGGGTGACAGTTGCCTTTCGCGTGCACATGTCCCCCTTCAACTCTCTCTTTCCTTCTTTCTTATATTGAGTTTTCCTTCGTATCTCCATCCACCTCCAAACTTTTCATCCATGTGTCTCACTTACCTTACGTATCGCGATTTCATACACTTTTAAGTGCTTTCTACTGTAGGTCTCGAAAGGTCTTTCAAAAATCCAGTGTCCGTCGCAGTTTCATCCCTCGAATTCTAATCCTTCTATCCGACAAAGTTTTCCGCTCGAAATAATCAAGCTGGAGCCTCGACGAGCAATATTTTCGTCGTGCGTATAAAATAAATGTGATTCCAAATAATCGCGGATGGGAATCGACGGGTCGGGTATCCCCGAATGATCGAGCAATCTTGTTGCGTTTTGACCTCTTGGCCATTTTCCAACGCGACTCGCTGTTACGTCTGCTAAGTAATTGAAGGGACATTCGATCGATCGCAACCGAAAATGTTGACTCGTCGTTGCGGACGTGGCAATGGACAGGTGTCGTATTTGTCGAACGCAGGAATATCTAATTTACGATTATTGTTTACACATGGACGGCTATTTCCGTCGAACTCGTAATTGTCCGAAGGGTCATAATATTTTTGGCTGGATTTATTTTTTACGCAGTAATTCTGGATATTTCGTCATATTTGTAAGGGATTTCTCAGAATCGATTACCTTATCACGAAAATGCTGAGCTTTCCCGCGAGGTATGCTGTTTTCACAACATTGTTGGATTTAACGTATTTTACGAGATCGAATAGTATCTTGTACATCTGAATAATAAAACGAGAAACTAAACTGTCAGTTACATTTATCTTGATATTTACCTCGTGTAAACGATCGAAGGAATTCGACGTCCGCAACCTCCTAACGAGAATTCGTGCTCTCAATTGAATTACTGGTTAATTAAGATAAAGTGATTAAGGCGTCCTAATCGCGTCGTCCTTATAATTAAGACGAAACAATCCTTGCATCAGTAACAGACAATAATTATGGATTCGAGTAAGTTCGATATTAACTCTGCTCGCCTTTTTATTATTTCACGATTTACCATTCATCGTTTGCCATTCTTGAAGAACGAAAACTAATAATAAACAATCAATAACAAACTAGTAATAAGCGATCAATAATACGATAACATCTTTTTTCATCATTTCTATATTGTTCGAATTTTCATCCTAGAAGAGCGCGCACTTAACCCGACCTAATTGATAGTAAGCTGTTTCTATTCAACGAAGTTCAACCACGCGATTGTCATCTTTATTTTTACTCTTACTCCAATATACATTGTACATGAAAGCCGTGTGTCCGTATTCACCACGAGATATAGAATTGGAAAGGAAACTGCTTTTATATAAAGTAAATTTAGCATTCGGGGCCACACACACACACACACACACACACAGATCCAACAAATAGGGCGAAGAATGAAGGTGGACAGAGAAAGGGAGCGGAAAAAGACATGGTTCACACTAGCGCTTCCAGAAAGTTTTGCTCGAGAATTGCTGGAGGGAAAGAGAGACAGAGGAAGTGAAAAAAATGACAGAGTTTACTTGCGTCTGCCTACTTAATTTTCAGGACGGTTAATTTCCGCTGGTTTTGTAATTTATTCTTCGGCCATGTTACGAAGCAGCCTCTCCGGCATTTCGCGACCTTATAGGACACTGCGCTTTCCAACTTTTTGCCAGGCTTTGCTCTCTCTTCGGGGTTCTTTTTTTTTTTCTCTTTTTCTTGCGCGCGCCGCATTTCCCGTTTTTCTTGCAAATCTCGAGCCGACTTTCTATCTCATAGTTGATATTCAAATTTGGTTTGCACGCGGCGTCACATGGCGACATCGAGATCTCTGTATTCGGGTTTACTTGCGCCAAGAGCCGTGCATTATATTTTCTGCTTTTATCGTCGGAAATTGCGATACGGACGCGAGCTAGTATCGCCTATGCTCTTTCAACACGAATTATTCCTATTTTACCTCTTATTCCCGACGGAGTGCCTCAATGATGTAGTTTGAAAAGCGGCCAAATGGACCGCATAATAACTTGATCCGAGAAAATAAACGTTCTCCGCTATCCGACCGGCTAAACCAACGACTAAACCAATAACGATAATACGATAAAGCAGAATCACCCGTACAGATCCAGATAAAAATCGATGAGTGACGTTGACAAAGCAAAGGGTCGTTTGCTCGTCAAATAACCCTCTCGGCCACAGGCGCGATTGATTATTCACCTTTCGTGAAAACGGGCAATCATTTTGGATGTCTAAGTAACAGTTTTACAACAAGTGGCATACTCTCGGCTTTATAGCCCGGCTACCAGCTTCATCGATTGCTCCGTCGACGAGCAATTAATTAACTAACTATGACAAATTCGATTTGCGTCTACACGAGAACAAATTTCACGACATTACGCTCACGTCCGCTACTTATTCGAAAATATATATAATTTTCCAGAGAGAAAGAGAGAGAGAGAGAGAGAGAGAGAGAGAGGGAGAAAGGTAATAGTTTACGTGAAAATATTATTTTTAATTTTTTGGGTAAACATGTCTTCCTCTTCTTTGAATTTTAAGTCACGTAGAGTATATGCTAAGTGCATCTCACGGAAAAATGGGAATCATGTAGGATCGAACGGTAAACAGAACTGTTATCTCCGATATCTCCGCGACACGGGCTGAAAAATTAAACGCGCGACGATCCCTATACAATTTCTTCGTCAAAACGGTTTGAGAAATTATTTCTGGGCGAGCGTACTACGGTAAATTATTTCATCACGACGGGTAAAAATGTTCTTTACACGAGCTTTCAATCTAGTTTTCTCTGGGTCGATCGATACGAAGCAACGCTTTAAACTTGGACAAATTTAAATGTTTAATATCACGTGAGATTACAGTTAAACATTCTACGGTTACGTTGGGCATTGATTATGTGTCATCTATTTTTCTTAGAGCACTTATTTTAACACATAACGCAAAGTACCTACAATGGCGCATTGATTTTAACTACTAGACACTATATTCAGTTTAGCCGGTTTTGGCTATGTAATTACAGGAAGTTTGGAAGTTTACGAATCTGTGTATGCTCGAAACAGTTTAACTTTCCTTCGCGCTGGAACAAATCCCCTTATCTTTATTCTTTTCATGCCGCGGTGCATGACCTTTTTATAACTCTGGCAGGATTATAGTGCCTTACTTTTATTTCGCTGCGTTTCATTTTGCGTCTTATTTAAAGTGCTCACATACTTACATTTTACTTCTATATTATACATAATATATTTATATTATACGCGTTTCTTTTTTTCACTTCTTTAATAATTATTTTTTAATTATTAAAGAAATGTAATTTAATTGAATGCGATATCATTGCAATGGAAAATGGAGAGTGATTCTGTCAGATAATAGTGTCTCACATTTGTTATAACAAATGTTATCGCGTGACTTTAATCATTTCCAAGAAACGCGCTATTAAATCACTCTTGCAACAAGGATGACGGGATATCATCAACGAGAATAGGATGATCATTTAATTTCGGTAACGATCCGTGCAGCCACGTATGTGCAGCCATGGAATCGCTTAACGAGCTTTCCATTGTGTCAGCTTCCAACTGTTTTGAATGACCAGATTGATACATGTCATATTGTCTTTGCATGATTAGAGCGACAAGCAAACACAACGAAGCCTATCGGAGAGCTTGTTTCTTTTAATTATATTAAAAACTTGTGCAAACTCTTGTCACGTGTGAATTAATGAAAGTGAGTGACGATAAATGTAAGAAAAAACGCGGATGCAAGAAAAACTTTGTACTTTTTATTATTACGCAAAGTCAGTTTGCTTGCGTCCTTGATGCACTTCAAGAAAAGATTAAGATAGCGAAGAGTCGCGTTATACTTTTGTCGCATTATATTCTATCGTACAATACAACTATGTGTTGTCTTCTCGTATATATCATTGTAAAAATAATCTACAATACCTATTCTGTCAAGAAAAGGAGAAAAATAATTCTTGTTCGTTAGATTTTCTTCTATTGGCTTTCATTATGAGAGTAATGTAATTACGACGGACACGGACTGGAAAATTATGACAAGAATGAATTGAAGCTATAAGGGAGTTTCTTCTTTTTTCGTTGTTTTATTTTGAAAAATTAAAACCGTATTATCTTGTTTATTCAAGAAGCTTAATCGTTTGTTTGTCTTAATATTAATATTATAAATAATTCAAAAAGCTTTTATAATAAAAAATTAAAAAAGTAATAAAAGCTAGCGCAGTATATACAGTGGAAATTTTATTATAACTCTACATATATTTATTATAAATCAAATTTTCGTAAATTTTAGATGAAAGATCTTTTTAATTTCGCTAATTTAATTTTCTAATTTAATCTTCTAGAGCTGAAAAAAGTAATCATATAAAATAGATGCATCAATAAATATACATATACATGTATATATATATATATATATATGTGTGTGTGTGTGTGTGTGTGTGTGTGTGTATGTTGTGTGCGTGTGTGTGTTTTAAAATTTTGTGAGCGTTATTTCATAATGACTGAGTTTCAGATCGGATTCTTTCTTTCCGCGATGTTGTGTCTCTGTGTTTTGATTCTGGAATAGTGGTTGTTTATTAACACACACTATGACCTACCTGAAAGAAAGGGAAAGACGATTTTAATATAGATCTCTATACTCGAGTACAGTAAGAAATAACGTATCAACAATTAAGTCCGTATACTTGAGGCAGTTCAACCGAGCAGTATTAGCAGTATCGATTCATTAATTTACTGTAATAATGTATATTTTTACAGCATTTCTTATAAACAAAAAAATGCCCACTTGAAACTTTTAAATAAAGTTAAATTAAAATTAGTTAAATAAAATTAAATAAAAATCATTATTTAATATTTATTGGTACCCATTATTTCGATAACGAAGCATTTTCAGCCTAATGTTCATAGAAACATTTGTTTACATTTTTATCCAGGAACACGCTCACGAAATTTTAAAATATATTTATGATATACTTATTCTATATTCTATATATATATATATATATATATATATATATATTTATTTATTTATTTATTTATTTATTTATCTATGTATGTATGTATGTATTATGTGTTATGCATTTTTCCATAGTCGTGTATTATGACAGAATTATTTTTCACACTAAAATAGCGGGGTATAAGATTTCGGCGTATACATTATACGTCCATCACGCTATTGCTGTGATGTGCATTATTTACATAGGTGCAAATGCAAATCTCTCTCTCCCTTCCCCGTCTATATATTTTCATCGCCATTCGCGATCTGAACCCGTTTTATGGACCAGGTTTTTATTCTCAGTTATGCGTCGCGCACCCATAACGCCTCCTTCTCGATAAAAGCGCATATGTATTTTATGCTGTCTCTCTCTATCTCTCTCTCTCTCTCTCTCTCTCTCTCTCTCTCTCTCAGCCCAACCCGCCATTTTCTCCGGACTCAACCTTAGGGGTTAGCCACGATGGTTAACGACGAAGAACCGGTCGCTCCATCCCTTTCTGCCTTTCGGCCTCCCTCTCCGTTTCTCCGCCTTGGACCCTCTTCCACCTCCTCTTGCCCGTCTCTCTGTCTAATGCTTTCTCTCTCTTCCACCATTTCAACCCCATTCCTCCTCCCCTCCCGGAAAATCAATATGAAGTGGCGTTGGTATACGATGTGGTGGCTGCTACCGCGTGCCATCTCTCTCTCTCTCTCTCTCTCTCATGCTCTCTCTTTCTCTCTATGTTTACCACAGCCTTTCTTCGTGCCTCTGCACCCCTCTTCTCCATCCTTTTGTTTCTCTTCCCGTTTCCTGTTCTTTTCTTCTTCTTGGCGCGCACTTCTTGGTAATGGTTCCTCGTGCATGCCGTCCGGTTCTTTCGCTCGACGCATTTTACATCTCCATCGTCAAATCCACCTAGATCTCTCCAGGGGCGCCCGAGCTTCGACGGCAACCTCCGGCCTTGCCGGCGGGTGGCGACAGATCGGTCACCGAGTCACCAGGATTCATTCGCGCAAACTGGCTCGTAGGTCAACATCCACCATTCCGCCGCCACTGGTTGAATACCGCCTCGTGGCAGCGCCGTGCGTGTCATCGTACTTTGCGCTTCCTCTCGGCGATCCGGCTTGGCACGATCTCATATGCGAGAAAAATGATTTCTCTCGAGATCGCGTCCCTGATCGCGGTTTAGAATAAAAAGAATTTGAGAAGGAGAGAGACAAGTTTGCGCGAGGTCACACACAAGAGCCAAACCCTTTCGCACCCTCCTTCCGTGTGTACTCACCTCCTATATAATTCGATCTTATCTGTCGGACAAACCGCCGTGCGAATGCGAGTGTACGCAATTTCGCGCACCGTCTCGATCGATATATCGTCGTCGTGGCACGCTAACGACGCAATGCATCGTGATCTGGTTTTGATAACGTTGTGCCTGTGCGGTCTTTTTCGTTTTACGTTAGACGATGCGAGAAAGAAGCTTCTTTGCGCCCAGCACACGCAATACTTATTTATCATACGAGATACGTAGCGGTATCATGAAAATTCTACTAGCTTGAATTCATCGCTACCTTAACATTCTTGATATTGTATCGCAAGTATCCGAGATAATTCTTCAAAAATTTACTGCCGCGCCTCTAGAGAGCTGTAGTTAAAAATACAAACAAATAAGCGAGCAAAATATTTACAGGGTAAGCCAACGGGATAATCATGTACGGAATTATAAATTTTAATCCGGATGGAAGAACAAAGACATATACATATTTTTATAGATTTATATATATTTTTTTAAATCTCTGAAAAAAAAATGTTACTTTTATTATCAATGATATGACATTTCACTGCACGTGTACATAGCTTCTTTATGACATTTTTATGTCATTAGAAGTAACATCAGCATATATTAGAAAAAAAGTGACAAAACATCGGATGTTTTAACATCTGTAAAAGAGAATCCTTCCTCCTCCGGGCACTATGCGGGAAAAACACGGCACTGCGTCATGCGCAGTGGCGATGTCGGCCGGCAGGGGTGGTGGTTCGTGCGCCCTAGGGGTTGATCGGCGTCGTAGTGTGGAGAGTACGGGGCACGGGGAGGGTGGGTTTGGCCAGGTAGTCGTGGCGAGAGGATCGGCGGGGAGTCGGACGGGAGAGAGGAGTTACGGCGAGGCGAGGCGAGGCGAGGCGAGGCGAGAGGTCGGACACGCTAGGTTAGTAGCGGAGGTACACGTTGTACCAGCCGGCAGTAGCGAGTGCCGTGCTTAACACGGCCTACCCGCTGCGCGCGTAGACCGTTAAAAGGCGGCCGCCCATCGTCGATCCGCTTCTACTCGTGTCGTCGAGTCGCGTCGCGTCGCGTCGCCACGCAAGGGTCGACTCGTGTCGTGGGTTTCCCTCTTTTTTTTTTTTCTCCATCCCTCCGAAAATATATACGGCGCGAGCCGCGCGCGCCCGGCTGTGAGGAGCGGTGTGAGTGGATAATGGTAGCGAGGAAGTGCCGGCGTCGTCGCCGTCGTCGAGTGGCGTCCCGCCGTCGCCGGCAGCCCGAGCGACGCTGCTACTCGCGTGAACGACGACTTCCCGGCGAAGCCGCGGAGTGAACGGCCTCTCGCGTGATCGACTCCTCCGTTCTACGTGGACGCCCTCGGCGTTCAGGATTTTGAGATGAGGACGAAGAGGGCTGTCCCGTGCGCGCGTGAACTCGACGACGATGCGTCGTCGTCTCCGTCGGCGGTGCGTGCGCGCGCGCGCGGACGTGCGTCGGGAGGGAAAAAGGGCTTTTCGCACTGCGGGGGTTGCGTGTGCTGATCGAAGGGCCGCGGAGTGAGAGCGGCGTGATTGCACGCGGCGCTGTGTTCTCGCGTGAGGTTTTTCATTCGCGCAAACGAAGGAACGCTCGTTCCTTTATCGGAAACTTTTGCAGACAGGCGTGAAAAAACTCGTGAACATTCGTGAGTGCGATACGCGCGCGCATTCTTTTTTTTTCGGGTATTTCATTTTATAATTTATAAAAAGAGGAAGGAAAAAATATAGAGTAGATATTTTTATGCTGCCTCGGTATAATATAACGATGTGCATGTTGAAATCGATTGCCAATTCATTAATAACTAAAGTTAGAAGATTGAGTTTGATATACCCGTTGACATTTCTCGTAAAATTAAATTTTTGGTGAAAAAAAATAGAAAAAAAAAAATTATCGATTATCTGTGATCTGTGAGAAATTTTATCAATAGCACAATATTTAATATTTATATCTATATATAAATTTTGGTTCTTGCAACTAAAAATTTTGCATAACTAACATTCCAAAAGTTTAATCAAAATAGAGAAACGATAAAAACGCATATTTTTAGTCTATATCGAGAAAAATATTAGTCGATTATACCTGCAAGGATCGATACGTTAAGCAAACAGATGATAGGCTTCCCGGATTCGCATAGTTTGCGCAAAATAAAGCCGAGCAGGCAATTTCGGTGCGCCACGAGAATCCCCCGTTATAACAGAATCGTACTTTTACGAACCACACTCCTATAGTGAAAACCCTCTGACTGGTTTTCCAATCAAACGTAATAAAATTCCACGGCTTTGCGCTACGGAAATTGATATCGCGGATGAGCCTATTGTAAAGAAAAATGATTTACGTCTTTCCGCGAATAAAAAAATTTCAAAGTCTTGATAAAAAAAATTTTAAGTCATTTAATGGATCAATCGATTTTATTATTAATACGTGTATGTACACCTGTGTAGGTATAAAAATCGCACAAAGTTGCATAGAGATAATTCTGATATTGCTACAATCGTATAAACGGAGAGTAGTACAGTACTTGGAAAAATATTTTCTTAATCAATACGGCACGTGCTTTTTAATTCAAGGTGTAAAATTTATTCTCGTAGCAAGAGTTCTGTTATTTAACATTGTAATATATTTGTCTAAAGTTGGATTAGCATTGTACATTAGAGGGAGAACGTGATACTATGATCGTTAGCGCACTTTTCATAGACATTGTACGATTGCCAGATAAGACAGGAATGTAAAATGTTGACTTTACTTGCAAAGTTTGACCAGAAACGAGACTGTTAATCTTAGCTAAATAGGAATTACTAACCGCTAGCGTTTTTATAGTCGCGCTGCGACTGGCAGTTAATTACTTCAGACTTGACATAACAATTATGAGGAAGCAGCTAACAAGAAAAAAGATGTAGTTATTTATTTGGTGGAACGTAATTTTCCGGTTCAAGGAACTGTTATCTCTCTTATCCGTTAGAAGCCTGTTTGTAATAACATAAACTATCGGGTTACAAGAGCGAACTTTATTGTAAGTCTTTCAGAATGGAGTGAAATGCAAATTTGCTAATCCAGTAACTTCCACGATCGAAGTAATAAAATAATTCTCGGAACTTTCTTGATTACGCGACATTCAATGCTTTCCCATCGTAACGAAAGTCACGGATCCCTGATGACAAAGTTGCACGCGAAATATTCCCCATAGATTTACCGGAGAAAAGCAAACTAAGCTTTTGAAATATTAAATCGCATTATAGACTCCTACATTTGCGGCTACATCACTCCGTGATAAATTATACAAAATGCGCGCTTCTATCCAAAAATCTATGTTAAAAGAAAAATGCAGAATTTGTAGAAAAAAAGAAAAAAAAATGATATCTCGCAAGCCTATCGATCTATTATCTTTGCACGACATATTATCACGTAATATTTTACCTGCAAACGCGGCAATTGCTTTTCTTAAAATTAACAAGCTGGCGATAAAAGCGAGAGTAAGGATGCGCGCACGTATCGTTCACCGGGAAAGAAACGAGAACGATTGTTCGTTTCCGGCGTAAGCAAATTACGACACGTCAAGCATCACGTGTATTGTGTTTTCAGTGCTACCACGATCTCGAGGAACTCCTTCGATGCGAGAACGCGTGTGAGAATCGTGACACGCGAGGAGAATTAAATCTAAGAGTGCTCTAAAATTTCAGTGTTACTTTACCAGTGTTTCACGAGGAAAGGAAGGCCCGTGCGATAATCGGCGGAAATCCGGCAAAACTCGAGTGGCAAGAAGGAAAGAATTCATGCGATCGAGGATACGAATTGTCAATTGGATTTACGCGGGGGCCAGCATTGTAAATGAGTGATATTGAGTGACATATCGTGTGGAGGGGATAAAATTGGGCGCGCGAGAACGCTCGAGGAATTACAAACTGGTCTATATTGATTTAATTCGATAACATCATCAGCATTAATAATTCTACTAACATAATAATTATCTTCTGAATATATAATACTAATATATAATTTTATGTGTCGAGTGTGATTAAAATTTACCGTTTGTTCCAAATTTGAGAGAGATATATCGTCGTATATAAAAGAATCTATATGTATGTATACACGTGTATTTGTATACATGTATGTGTCGTTGACGAAATGATAATATAGAGCGGCACGAAAAAGAGGAAGAAAGGTGACACTTAACGACCAAACGAAAGTTGTCAATTACTATTTAATCGTCGTGTTAAAGTTTCCACGTTCAATTATTATAAATGTTAAAGTTGGTTCGTCTGTAGTTCCCTGTTAAATCTACCTCTCTTGAGTATCGACAACGAAAGCTGGGAAAACGGCCTATAATAAACCATATTTGTGCGTAACAGTGCTGCGCAATCACACGCAATCCGATATCTCGACAATGATTGTACCTGGTTTGATAAGGTATTAAATCTTCTTCAAAGACAAGAGCGCCGTGTATCGTTTCAGAGGTAAGAGCAGGATTCATTTTTCAATTTGCCTGAACAGTTTCCATGGTGATAATTTTACATTCTCGAGATTCTGCTCAAGATTCCTTATTTACGATTATAAAATCAAATTATGTTTCCCGACATCGGCAAAATAATCATCAAATTTCATTCGATTTACTTTTAATTATTGTCAGAGCCGCGACATTTAATTAATAGTTGAACGTACATATGTATCGGAGAAAGAGAGTTTTCATGGTGACATTTGACATATAATTTGTCGAAAAGCTCGCTGTAAAACTCGGTACTGCAAGAGAGGATGCATACGTAATACTTTTGAGTACGCGACGTGACGCGCCTCTTGATCTGAGCCGTGACTTTTATTCGCCTGCGTGGATCCGATACATGTTACATGTTGCGATGTCACACATATCCGCCATTCTCTCCGCTGTCACAAAACCGGAGAACAGAACAGAACGAGGTGCATCGCGGCCGATTATTGCCACGCGCGTGTACAATAGGATCTCCACAATGAAGCTCCATACATTTGTCGTTGTCACGCTCACCTCACGTGCGCTGTAATATCTGCAAACAAGAGTAATATTTACCGCAATATACCTATTGTTTTAAGAAAAATGCAGGGATAATTCTCGGGGGACGATATCGCGTATACAATGTTATCGTCGCGCTGGTTCCTCGCAGTGTAATTAATAGTTTCTCGGCCAAATTACGCATGCAATATTAATTATCAACTAATTACAATTAATTACAAACTAATTTAATTTATCTACATACTTCTTTAATGAAGTGCTAATTGGCCCTTGGTAATTTATTTATCATTACATCAGCGCAAATGGTGATATTCGTTCGAAAACTCATATCGGGAATATCTCGTGCTCGGTTACGTGATGTGATAACAAAGATGCCGTTGATTCAGATATGACTCTTCTAATAATAAGACTTCATCTAAACGCGTCGCTCTTCGCGGGGAAAAGTTCTCGCTATTATCTCAAACTTAGAGATTGATAATTAAGAGAGCACGACACGAGTAACGCTGTTGTAATTAGTTATCGGAATATAACTGCTATTACAAGCGAATGTTCGCTGATATTTTTCGCTCTCCTTTCTCGTCCGAGATCGTTTCCTTTTATCGCCGTCCACCCCGTTCTTCCGCATCGTTGATCTCAATTACGTATCAGTCGGTTTGGTCGAATAGTAGCCTTCTCCGTTACAAGATGATCGTTCTGTGGTCGTTTCCATTGAATGCCTACGACAAGATGGAACGGAATAGCACTTAGTAAGACAGCCGGGTCTTCCGATCGACTTGATTGAATGTTCGTGGAAAAGAGATGACGGATTCTAGAGGTATAGTTAACGTAAAACAATAATATGCAAATCAATCAAGAATGCCTGATTTCTCAAAACCAGATATTATACTAAGGGGAATAAATTCTCTTATTGTATTTTCAATTTGAATTGAGATGACATATTCATTAAATTTATCGAAATAGTATACGGCGGTCTTAAAGCAATCTTGATATATCGCTTTGGTGATTTTATCGGACATTTTTCTTGTCAGATATTGTCAGGCATTCTAGCATATCAAATGATCGAAATCACGTCAATATGAATTTTGAAACTAGATTTTTTTAAGATCGGTTAATGCATGAGACTAAAAGATGTTGGCAAACCATTTGAAAAACTGTTTATGGCCTTTGCCAATAATTGTGTTTAGTATTAAAAACGAGCATGTAGACACGTGCCATGATACTTGGTATATTTTCGGATTCATGAATATAACGGCAAAGCTTAGCTGCGCGTGTCTGAAGGCTTGTTGCGTTGGCTTTAATGTGTTTCGATTCACGCTTAGTGTTTTATGCAAATTTTAGGACACGGGCAACAAAGTAATGACACGATGCGTGATATCGTGACGTGGCGATAAGTAGTATGCAGATGAGCGGCTTTGTTGGTGAGCTGAGCAGGCTTTCGTGCTACTTTTGGCATCAAAAATGTAACGATGTACGAAATGTCGCATATTTTTCAGATCGATTGAACAGTAATTAGAATTCAACATTCCTACTCGGCGGCATTATGATAGTTAAGCGTTTCGATTCGTGTCTGTTAGCGCGTAACAAATCGACGCGATATCAGCGGAGCGGCTAATTACACAACCGCAATTGGTGTCGACCGTTGCATAAAGCTGAACGATTCTGCTCGTCGTTGAAATATTTTTCCATGCAAAATCATTGCGCGCGCGTTGCACGAGCAATCGGGACGAGCAGCAATTGTGCAGCGAGAATCAAGATACGCGCTCACGTTTATCGATCAAGACATAACAATGCGAAGGGGGAGCGTAGGCGTTACTGCCGTCATGAAAATTGAATTACAAACTTCGCGCGAACGTGTTAACGTTGCTCTTCTATGTACGTACAGTGTGCCAGGCGTTTGACGACGACGTAAATGGTCAATCGCAACATCTACGCCGACCAACTGTTATTTTTTGAAGTGTGAACAATCCCGATGCCACATCGTCGAGTTATTCCAAAATCGAATCTCACCCCTCTCTGACCTCGTGCTTTAAATATTTGCAATCGATGCCAAGGGTTCAAGAGTCGTTGACTCCTCTGCCTCTACTGCTCTCTTTTTTCCGTCTCTCCTGTTTTCTTCCGTTCGTCGATACGTCTGTCCCTCTCACCCTCTCCTGTGTCGGTCCTTCTTTCTTTCATCCACCCCTTCTCTCTCCGCGACCCCCTATTTTCACCCGGCTTTCTCTCTCCCTTCTTCGACTCCCTTATCGACTCTTCTTGTAGTCACCGATCTTTCTCTCTCTCTCTTTCTCTCTCCCTCCCTCTCTTTCTCTCTTTCGTTCGTATGCGACTCTCTGCACTTCCTCCGATCGCCCTGCTTTATCTCCTTCTCGCTCGGTCTCCCTGTTCTCTCGTCGATTGCTTGAGTCTACTACTCGACTTCGGGAAAGCTGTTTCCCCTAACGTCAAGGCCGACTTATTTCGAACTCGAGATGTGTGCAACGATATCGCTGTCCGCTCCCCAGAAGCTTACTACCCAGAGACTGAAAACTTTTCGCGCAATAAATATACGTATTTGAGGGCGCTAGAAAAATTCTTTCGACGGATATCGTGAATTCACGGTTATAAGAGAATTCGCGGTTATTTATACGCGAGAATCTGTAGCACGTGGAAATGATTCGAGGGCGGTCAGTGAAGGAAAATTCAATTTGTCTAGATACAACGTTCGAATATTGAATATTATATTTTATTGAAGAGATTGTTTGCAAATGATGATTTTAAATCACGATAAGCACATCGAGATAATTATGTTTGAGAGAACGACATAAATAACGAAATAGCGTTTCAATCTTTTTTGCATGTAAAGTGGTCTTTGAAGCAATGCTGGCAATGACGATGATGTGTCATATTACATCTAGAAACGTGTTTTATCCTAGAAATATTTGAAATTACGAAGAAATAACTCATTTTCTTCAGGCGAAGAGCTCTTTTTTCTTACTCAAACTTTTCCATTCTGTCATCTATTCATCGTTTCTTAGACCGCTCTCCGCAGTTTTTCATTTCAATTATACTCGATTTTTAAAATTTCTTGTCGCGTTCTACTTTCTTTGATGGTATAGTTTCCCGAAACCAAAGTAAACGAGTAACGTTTTCTCGCGAAATAATCACGTTCGCATTTCACATTTGATTGTTATTATTCCGACTTGGCGAGAATATAGATTGCCAGCGATTGTAACAGTCATGTCCTATTTCCTTCGTCTATCTCTATTATTTTTACCGTCCCTAGTATCTGCTAGCGAGGATAAACTCGCTGTGCATTTCGTAATTGCCCCTCCCGGTATATACTTTCGCCCCCGGAATAATCCGCTTGTCCGTGGTGACCCTTTATTTCGCTTCGTGAGCTTAAAGATTTCTCTATTTAGAACGCGGATCACCGCATCATCTCAAATTTATCTCACATTATATGACGCCGCTATGCAACGTTATTTAATTTTATAAAAATGGCAGCCGCTTTGCCACAATTCATCGAATCATGTAATTCAAAAACTTAACGATCTCCAGTAAGCTCGATTATTAAAAAAAAAAAAAGAATTGTATGTGTTGTGCTATTTGCATATAAATTGATGACATACGACCAATTCAATTTGCAGAAATTTATATCTGCGATTGTCAGGTTGTAACATTTCTGCAATAAAATTTTACAAATCCAGACTGTTTCAACTAAGTCCACCAAAGATTCAGTAACGGCCTGCCTTCAAAAGCGAGCGTTTTGTTTAATCTACATGTCAGCGTTAATTGTAACTGACGTTTCCTTAATCTCCATGTCATATCGAGGGACATTATTGCGCATCCCGCATTTTATCTCTCAATTTATATTCGCAAATCCCGCGTAAACTTCGATCTATAACCGTCACTAACTGTTATTTTTTCATGAAAATGTTTCGTATATTTTCAACGTACAGTTGCAACAATACGTCACTACAAAATCAATACTTTTCTATTTACCGCTCGTATATTTATCTTTTGTTTTGCACTTAAATTGCGCCATAACTTTGTCGAATGCAAATCCGATATAGATATCGAATTCATATCGCTTTGCAGCTACTGTCGGTAATCCGAACAATTCTGTTATCGCAGTTTTATTGCTGTCAACAAACGGGATTAGGTATTATTCTGCATGGGAATTTTACAGCGATCGCACAATAGCCGCGATAGGCCACTCGCAAATTGTTCAATTTTTAGCAATTTTTTGTATACGACTCGAAATCATCTCGTCGACGTGAGGTCACGTTTTGGCGTCGTATATTTCTGGTATCTTTAAGGCTGGCGGCGCCTTGGAGTCATGAATTTCGCGTATGAACTCGTTATATCTCGTATCATAACTTCTTATATCGTTGACTATAATGACGACAAACTATCATTCGCGTCTATCTTCTCTTACCTTCTCTCTGAAATATCATAATAAAGTTTATGGAATACTGTGCGAGCTCTCTCGATAAATTCAATAAATTATCTGATGACATAATTATTAAAATTTCATAAATTAATGATGCGTAGCAATCGATGAGTCAATGCAGAGCAGATGATGATATAAGATATTGACGAGATTTCAATGTACGTTGCGCCGGAATAAACGCATTAACCGTCGAGTTCGTAACAGAAATACGCTGGCATTTGAAGAGTTTGCATTGATTTTGTATTTAGCCACGAGGTTCGCTTTTGTGGAAAAAGTGAATTTATTGTGCGAAAGCGCATTATGCGGACCTCAAATCGAATGGAATTTTGGAATGTACGAAATTGGCTAGAATTTACAATTTACCACAATAGCTTCAACAATGAGATATTCCCGCGATTATATATATTCGCTGGAACTTTGATTTCATCAATCTGTCTGATATATTTTTACGGGAAAGAAAAACTTTGTTTTTTTTCTTTTTTTTTTTTTTAGCCAACGATCGAAAAAGTTTCAATCTCAATATATCCAATATATCCGATTTTTGACGCTATAAATACGCAAAATGCGCTAACAGATAAGAGAATATTTTTGCATGGTTCAGATTTATTTTAACTTAAATAATTTATTGAAATATCGTTTGATTTATCTGTGCTTAACTCGTAGAACGTGGGAGTTTGAAAAATCTGATTTGTGCGTATTTTTTCGATTTATCACAATGCATTCCGATTTGACGCGACAGTGGCCAGGATTGTTTTTAGTCAACTCATCCTTTAAATCTCAATATCGAAGAGAGAATGCAATTGAGCAGAGACATCCCGTATTTCTGGCCTCTTCGTCTTTGAAGCGCACTGTCTGCATGCTCTTTCGTTGTTTTTCGTCGAGACAATGGTGTATTTATGAGGATAATTCGGGAGATCAAAAGATTTCGGGACTAATATGTGCAAGAAGCCCGCAGATTGCATTGTTGAAATCCTACTCTTCTTTCCTGTCTTTTTCCATGGCGTTGCGTTCTGCGAGTAAGCGTACTCCGAGCGATTATATTGCACACAGAAGGACGATCGGCTTGGAGTAATGTGATCTGCTCTCGAAAAGACGAGAGATTCGAAACGGGACGGAAAGAGGATACACGCCGGTGTTTCGTACCAATGGCACGAAAGCGATACAACTTGCATCGTCATGCCAGAACAAAAGTGCATTCTCTCAACCTGAGCGCGCAAGGTAGCGCTCCTATTAGTAGGATTCTATTAGTGCGACAACTTCACTTTTCAATTATCTTTAACGCTATTAGGCCATCTTAGAGAGGCATCGAGCTGAGCCATTAAATAACTGCCCCGCTACGAAATTGGCACGATGATTACGATTTTATTTTTACGAAAAAGTTCAGAGTGAAAAAAATAATATTATTTTTTAGAGTGTAAAAATTTATTAATTATTTAAGAATTTACTCAACAAGATATAATTTTTGTTAACATTACATTAAATATATAAATGAGAAGAATGATTTTCGTCGTGTAACAAAATAAAAAAAAAATATGTCGCGGTTTTCGTTTATCCGTTAAAAGCAGTGTTAAAAATTTATATATTTATACATACTATCTATACTTATCTACGCTCTAGCAATTCGCATATTCGCTCAACAAAAGACACATTTAACAATAGGTTTTCTATGTTAATTACCGCGTCTCCTGCTTGTGCAAGAATTTCGTTCTCGAACAATCGTATAAAATCTACACGAAGGAGAGCAGACGAGAGCCGCGAGGCTAATTCATAAAAAATTGGCGTTGATATTAGGAGATGATTAATCTTTCTCGGCTTGAAATGCGCGAAGAACGAGGACGCGCGTTCAGATAGAACTCGCCATCCGCGTCAAGTCTGATGATTCTCGGCACTTTTCGTCGAACGGGAAAAACAGTGAGAACCCAGATATATTAACGACTCGAGCGTTTAGCGCGCTATATCCCATTTTATCTTTGAACTGCGCGTCGCGATACCGTGTCCTAACTACGTTTTCATGCTGTCGTCTAATGAAGCGACACGGCTGATACCGGCAATGGCGAGAAATTGCGTCAGCGCGACATCGTTAGTGATAAACAAACGCAAAAAAAGAAAAACTGAACACGGACGACATGTTCCCTTTAGTTGTACCTCGAAAATATTATTTCGAGTTCCATAGTGACATTCCATTCGCGCACGATATATCTTCATTATTTCGCTTCTTGCAATTTTCGATATTACGACTGCTATTATAAAGTTACACGTGAAGTAAAAAATGCCAATAACATCATTAAATATATATTAAATATAGTTTTCTCAGTTATTTAATCATCATTTATCTACAATTTTTATTTCACGTCTCTATAAAAATTTTATAAATACATCTATAACTTTTATTTTTTATTAGTTGCCTCGGTATCTTTCACAAGGGAACATGAGATGCGATAATGAGATAATTAATTTTTAATTTTGATTAATAAAAGTAAATAGATCAATAAATATATTAAACTTAATATAAAAATTAATTTTTAATTTCAAGTAATGAAAATATGAATTATAATTTTTAATATATATATATATATATATATATATATATATATATATATATATATATATAATATTTCTATAGCGAAAAATTACATTATTTGCTCTCTCTCTCTCTCTCTCTCTCTCTCTCTCTCTCTCTCTCTCTCTCTCTCTCTCTCTCTCTGTTTCTCTTACGTACATGACAATATATCTGAAATATGTCATTTGGGAGAGTTGCATTCGGAAAATTTACTGTCACGACATCATTGATCACATGCAATCTGCCGACCTCGATGCTATCTCACATTTTCCCGATCTGTCCAATAATTGATCGCGATTATTGCTTCCTGCAAGTAACTCTCTTACGATTAAAATTCCCGACGCAAATACACGCGAAAGAATCTTACAGAGGCTGCGATCGATCAATATGGGTTTTCTCGCTCTTTTCACTGCGCCAAAGTCTCGTGTGATATCTTCGACCGAAATCACAAACGGTGCGCGCCTGTCAAATTTTTTCGACAACATTATTTGACATTATGCAAATAATTTCGCATCGTCGTATATGCGATTAGAATGTTATGGCGAATTTTGCAATCTCATATTGATGTCGGATGGAGAAGGTAATATGAGCATGCGTCAATTCTACAAACATTTGTCAATCAGATGTATAGAAACCATTCTTGCGCGTTTCGTATCATTCGATGATCTCGTGCCATGCATATCCGCGTCAAATTTGTTGAATAAACGTCGCCAGAGGATGGCGTTTAGCCGCACGGCATCAGAAAATTGTACAACTTGTCGAGAAGATTATGTATGACTGCAGGTCTCTTGTCGATCTACAGTACGCGAGGGAAAACTTTATGGAGTCTCTACCTAGACGTTTGTGCCCTCTTCACCTTTTCCCCTGTTTTCTCCAACGATAAATCTTATCGTAAATCGCTTGCATCTCACGAGCACAATCTCGGACGAATTTCCAATCTTTCGCTTACACCAAGAAAAAAAATGATATATACGTGTCTCGCACAATCTCCGTGCAATACTTTAATAGTGTATTCTGGAGATAAAATAGAGTAAAAAATTCGAATACAACAATTTTGAGGCTATAATTAATTTTTTAGTTATAAACGATCCAAGTTTGTCAATGATATCGCAGAGATCTCTCGCGCTCAGATCCGTAATTAACTACACACACAACACATACGCGAGTATCGATCTGTCATTTGTTATTTTATAAATCAGGTAATATTGATTTTTACTGCATAATTGATTTTATTGTCTCTTATGAATACTATATACGGCAATCAGCTAATAAATGTTGAAACAAAATTTATTTTTGTTTTGATCACGCGGAGAAGTTTTGTGGAAATCAATTTATTTATTATTATCTGTCATCGCGTCATCAATAACAGATGACAGATTGGTACGTGTGTAAATATAGTGAATTCTACGTGATATTATTAGTAAACTTTGATCATTTATAATTCGAAAACTATTATCGCTTCGATATTTTCGTATTAGAATTGTTTACTCCATTTTGCTTTTAGAATATGTTATTAAAATATTGTATGGATATTATAAGACATCCTATTTTATATACATATATATATATATTTTATATACATATATATTTTATCTACATATATATTGTATATCATTATATGATAAAACTAATACGAAATTATCAGTAGATTAATATTAATATATAATAATTATAACGTCACTTTATAGCTGAGAATATAAAAGAATATAAATAATGTGCAAACATTTGCTTTTTTTGCAAATGACGTTGATTGCTTTAATCGCAATATATCAATAATATATTAAACGCGTTTTCAATCAAAATTATTATATATATCATATGCATATGTGATAAGATGGTAAGATGCAGGCAAGCATCTTTAGTATTTTTAATAATGTAATAATTAATTTATCCGGAAACGTAGATCGGTCATTAGTAATTATATAGTATATAATAATAGTTCTACTTGCATAATATAATAAAAAAATTGAGAGATTTATTGTGTATTATAGACACGTCTTGTCTCGGTGTGGCGAATTTTTCCTGAGCTAAGTAGTCCGCGCGGACTGCTGACCTAAACTGACTCCACGTGGACTCGCGATCGACCGCCAATAAATATAGTCGTTTCGATTCTCGATCCAATAGAAAAATCGGATTTCATCGCCCCGCGAATCATGTCGCGTTCTTGTTGGCGTTCCGGGCTTTCTTCGCGCGTCCTTCTCACATCCTCGCCGCATCCTTCTCGCCCTTTCTCTAATTCTTCAAAAGGCCCGGCTTGAGCGAGCACGGTTCGCCTCCCGCGAAACTCGATATGCCTCGGCTGCGATAAAAAATAAACCAAAATATACCGACTTTTTACAGTTGTTTTTTTTTTTTTAGAGTTTAGGTGTCGCACATCACACCTAAGGTGTGAAGTAACATGTTTTTTTACGTGTCTATCTGTCATCAAGTTTTTTCGCGCACAAGATTTATGTCTCTATTTAGAGACACTCATACAAATTTACTTCATACACGCGTTACTCACACACGCGATTTTAACGTCGGTGTAGTTTCGAGCGTTTTCTCGAAAGATAGTTCGACATGATTCGCGGGACGATGGAGTCCGATTTTTCTATTGGATCGAAAATCGAAACGACTATGATTATTGGCTGTCGATCGCGAGTCCACGTGGAGTATTTAAGTCAGCAGTCCGTGCGGATTATTTAGCTTTTAGCTCAGGAAATTCGGGACGTCACACCGAGACAAGATATGTCGTATAATACATAATGAATCTCTCAATTTTTTTATAAGATTACGCAAGTAAAACGATTATAATTACTAACCGATGTTTCCGGGTAAATTAATTACCACACCTTATTAATGCTAAAAATGTTTGCCCGCATCTTACCATCTCATCATCTTATCATATATATATATATGGATAGACTTTTTTTAGCACATCCGTCTTTTACTTTTTCTCCGTCTATTTTCTTATGCCATTATCCGAAACTGATACAATTCATATCAGCGTACGTTGCTTGAAATATTGAAATCAAGCAATGCGACAGCGATTTCAATTCTGGCTCATGTCTTTCTTTTCGTAAGGAGAGACTGTGCTTGGTCGCCGGGCAGAGAGACGAGTATATTTTATAACTGCGAATTATCTCTCATTCTTATATGCCTATTTTATATATGCGGGAGATGCAAGAGAGATCTCGCGTTAACTTTTGTATGCGCGAATGACACTTGACGTTGTTGGAAGTTTTGCGAAATAACTCGAGGAAATGCATGCACGCACATAGGAGCCGAGAGCTTTTGCACGTAATGAAACTATGCAGACAACGCTCGTGGATCGCCGTAAGTCCGCGGAGCGGGCGAAGTGAGTTATATCCGGGCCGTTACAAAATTTCATTCGCAAGCTTAATCGGCTATATGCCACGGAATAATCGCGCGATACAGTTATTTTATAACAATACAACTGTATGGAGTTTTAAATAATGAAATAATTTCGCGTGCCTCCTCGTCTCTCAACCATCTCTCCTTCTATAAGCGAAGGGAGGGAAACAATTTAATGAAAATAACTTCGTCAATATACGCAACATTAATGCTGTAACGCACGTAAATATCTGCATCGTGTTCCGATCGGTTAACCAAATTACGAAACAGTAACTACGTACATTATACTCTTTTCCACATGTATGTACAGCTCATTGTTACTTCTTCATTTTATCCATTCTCCGTTTTGAATTATACGTTACTAATGCAAATATACGAATACATGGAATAACACGAAATAATTAAATCATAAAATTTGCAATTGAAAATTAATTGTGATTATTTCGATATTAATTAAAGAAATGATGCTGAATCGATTAATAATTGCGTCTGTTTCGCTTTTTGCGCAACAATACGTTTCCAGTCCGCAGCCTTCAAGATGAATGATGCCGCAAAACGCGATCGTGTTCATAAAAAAAAGATATCCAATTTCGTCCGACGGAGCCATCAATCTTTCTCACATGTCCTTCTCCATGGATATGTGATTACAGTTAATAAATTGCGATCGGGACGCTCTAATGCGCAAGAGAACCTCGTTTAATTTCGAACAATAATATAATAGATAACATTATATAAGCGAAAACGACGATATGTTGAGCAAATTAATCGACTCAATGTTTTAATAACACGGTAAACATTGAATAAACTGGCACAAACATATTCACATGTATATTTGCGCTATTTTTCCACTGAAAATATCCTTCCTTGTGCGGCTTCTCGCAAAAATAAATATTGAGAGATATATGATTTTTTGTTTTCCTTTTTGCTATTCTACGACCCGTAAGGGAGCTAGTTATATCTTCGCAAGAGCTTGTTCTCGTTATTTGAGAATTTTTCAGATGTCGTATACGATTTCCCGAAATTCACGGTAAAATGCGCGACAAATGCAGTACTTTCTTCTTAGGCTGGTTGATATTATATATACGCAAAAAAAGAAACACATATATATAGATATATAAATATATAGAGTCGCCCGTAAAGACCGTAGCAACTTAAGGATAAATTCTTGAGATCATTTTATGATGATTTTTCTTCGGCAAAAATATCGAGGCATCAATAATTTCCGTATTAATAAGCAATTCGAAAAGAAGGGCAGTTTACAAACTAAACTTTACAGAGAGTTAAAACAACATTCTTTAAGTTAATTTTAGATAGAGTTTAATAGAGAAAGAGAATTTTAATTTGAGACTCTGTTACAAAGATATATTATGGGAAAAATTGAAAACTTGCAAAAAATGATGATCTCTCTCGGCATTTTTGCTGAGGAAAAATTATCTTAAAACAATCTCGGACAATAATCTATCCTTAAGCGTTGATCGGGTCTTTACGGTTCTGTATATATATATATAAATATTAAAAATAGAAACTTGTATATACATAAAGGCAAAGAGAACAAAAAAATAATTTATATATATTATAAGATTTTGAGAAAGAAAATTTTGCAATATGGGATTTAGCGAATGCATGCAACATTTTTTTTTTTCGTTACGCTCCGTTATTTAAGAAGCTCCGCAAGTAATTCTTCCGCGACCATGGTCAATATTTTCCTCCTTCATTCATCGACGTATCTGAGCTATGAGGCTGCTGAAGATCGGAATCCTGATTAAACGGAATCCTTGAATTAGCGCGTTCCTTCTAGGGCCGTGCTTGTTGCCTCTTGGCGTAAGAAAGAGAGAACGCGCAGTAGGTATTGCATCAACACAGTAAATATATCATTACAAGGATTGATGCCATGACGCGACAATAATGATAAACATATTTTCAAAAGAAAACGGAGAAGAGAAAAACGTGAACGATTAATGTAAAACTATATTATAACGATATCTTGTTGAACTTATCTCTTTTTTAGAACTTATATATATATATATATATATATATATGTATGTATATAATATAATATATACATAATATTCACGATTCTGATATTTTAAACGGAAGTAGTTTTTATACTGAATTATCTAATCGCGCAATCTTGCTTTCAACTATTCAGTAAGCGATATTAATTTATTAAAAAAAAAGAATTGCGAATTCTGTAGTAGTTCTACATTATACATAATTTTGCATGCTTAAAAATGTTCTTTTACTTGTTTTTCAATTTTTCATTCATAATTCCTTCTTTATTTTCTTTTCTTGAAAGTTCTCTCCATTTTATATATATTTACTGCAAGTAGTTTATAAAGATTGTCTTAGACTGATAATAACTGCTTTTAGCACATTTTTCTCTCTATCCTTCTTTTTCCTTTTTTTATTCTGATAAGAGGATAAATTTAATTGCGTCTTGTTCCATGCGAAATGTTTTGCTGGGAAACTTGAGGCAAACCAGAGACGAAAAAGCACGATTGCACGATCGCGAGTCAAGATAACAGCTGACATTATTGCGCTTCATGGATATTCAGGGCCATGCTGTAATCTCTCCATTTGAATATCCGGTCTGTGGCATCTCTCCCGGGTCTGGGGTTTGTACCGGGTACAAGGTACAAGGGGCAATCGAGCCACTAATTCGGTATGAGCACGTAGGCAACTGAATGCGAGTGCCGCTCTCTATTTCCTCCCGCGATCGTAAAATCTAATTTATCACATCGAGGAAGGACATTTTTATGACACTCACGTATTCATATCGAGTCTCGATTAAAATCGACAAATGAAAGTACGCGTCAATGCGTTTACGACGACAGTCGCTGGGAAAAATTAAAAAGGATTAGTTAGGAAAAAAAAAAAAAGACATGGGAATATCCCAACAGGATTATCGCGAATGATGAAAGGGAAAACTTCCACCCTCGTTTTCTACGAGCTTTCTTGTCAGGTTGATTACAAACAAGAGTCTCTCGCGTTTTTTCCTTCCCCATCGAGCGTTGTCACCTCGCCCTGAAACAGAAAGACCATCATTAGCTCCAGAAGTAAAGTTCAGCAAACGGAAAATACTTTCACGGCTCGTTATTTGAAACTTTAAGAACACGGCCGTTGAACGATCGCGTCGAGACGACGCGAGACGTCTCGAGATTTTCGAAAAATGATCCCGTTACGATGAGCTCGAGAGGAAAGGTTCTCGCGTGTCGAAAAGGTCAACGATCTTGAGATTCGGTTGCTCTTTGTTGACGTTACTTCGTCTTGCCAAGCGTGTCTACGTCATTTTGTGAAACAGACTGATCACGAGACTTTTAGCCTTCTCGTAATTTCGGACGTGGCAAACTTCTCTCTCTCTCTCTCTCTCGAGACTATTATTATACTACCGGAAGTTGCGGAAAACGGTACTACTCTTAAACCTAAAGTGAATGTAAAGTTTCGATTCATGAGTTCTTCAGCAGTTTGAAAGTTCGCTCCCGTTATATACCGTCAGCCCTCGCGGCGCTGTTAATCGGTTCACTAACTCTGAATCATCGTAAAAGTTCATCGAATCGAGTTCAACATTTAAACTTTTTCAAATCTACAGGATGTATAATAACGTAACATCTCTCGGCTTTTGGAGGAGAGCGAATATTCTTAAGCAACTAACGATCATTATGTCCATTATTTTGATGAGAATAGATATCCTTAAACCGGAAATATAATAGATCGCTGGCGCCAACCAGCCGCGACTATATGCTTCTCTTGTTTGTCGAAGCGAAAACGAGAAGCCAAGGAGCGACGGATAGTATAGAGGGATGAAAACTAGTTGTTCCGTTGGTTAGCCATTCCGAAACACTAGGGACAGAGTAATGGACTGGCCGCGTTCGGAACTGTCGTGTGTATACGTATAACAGCTAGACAATTCACCGACATTGATCGAGGTCAAGTAAGCCCGATGAACAAAACGATGGGTTTATTCCTCCTCGACCGCATATATCTGTCGATCTGTTTGTCTGACACGCAGAAATAATCCGGTCACCTCGTAAAGCCTCATCAAGCCCGGCCTATCTATTGCAAAAGAACTAAAATTCTATGCGCTTTCTTCTTAGTTTTAAAGGATTATATACTTTTGAGTCTTCGAGCTGATAGCCAATGCGATTTGAGGTAAACAGCTTTTGCAAAAGATTCAAAAAGATTAGATGTGATTGAATTGCTTCAATTGTGATTTTAATTGCCACGTGATATATTTTAAAATCGTGCTTTTTTATATTTTCAATAATATATTGATATTAATATATGTATAAATATATACGCTTATGACGCATAACGACTAGGGCATTTATATTGATAAGATTTAGTAAATAATCCATGACTACATGAAAGCAAATTATTGCCTCATCCATCTTGCAAGTCTTGTCGCTTCTCCTGCAACTTGGAATTCAGGCTTTGCCGGATGATTTAGGAATTCAAGGCCACAAGTTTTAGGATCCTTCCTTCTGAAAGGGTAAATAGGTTAACGGTCTCAAAGCAGATCGATCCCCCTCCCTATTATACGTTCGATGGCTGGCTTCTATCGTTCTTCTTTTCGACCCTCGCATTTCCTGTAACTACCGCCATCCAGAAAGAAAATGATTGCCATAATTAATCTTCTCATCTGCACAATCATTTTCCGAAACTCTTTATTTTCATAAATAGCGACGAAGCTTGTCTTCCAGCTCTCTATATAATATCATGATTAAAGTGTAAAAAAAAATATTTGTAATTTGAATTTTTTGCCATTAATATAAATTACTTATTTCGATATTATATTTATCGCTACCTCTGGTGCGCGAAAAATGTTCTATCGATATTTAAAAAAAAAAAATAACACTATAAATAAAATATAATTTTTAGATGAACTATGAATATTAAATTTGCAAGAAAATATTGCAAAATATTCACGATTATTCTGCATATGTATATAGAACAAATCGAACGCTAACGACATCCGCGATATTGACAACACGCGGATGGAAATTTGGCAACCGTATATCGCGACTTGATTGAATTAATTGCGAGAACGTAGAATATTCAGTCACTATTGACCCATAACATAACGGCCAAGTGGACCAAACGCCACTTCGTTATGCCAGATTATTTGAAAGTTTCAACATCTGTGGACGAACCACTGCGACAAATATCTTCGATGCGATGCTTGTACTAATTCTTGTTCTTCTTGTTATCGGGACATTAATTAATAATGTTATGGATAGGGAAATAAAAATGAATGCCCGCAGTATTTTCGCATGATATACCTCATCGCACTTCTGATATATGAATTTACATATTAAAACGTCGTCATATCATCAATAATAACAATCACAGTGTATGACCGGCATTTATTAGGCTCGTAAAAATATTGAACAAATATTTAATTTTTGCCCCAGCCACTCTCGATCTGCTACGCACATCGTTTTAAACTACATATATATATATATATATATATATATATATATATATATATATATTCGAATAATCACATTGATGCACGTGATATTAACTTAATATGTATATGTATGCGTAATATGATTTGGCATAATTTCGCCTCGACGGGATACCCGCGAGTAAGTAGATTCCGCCCGCATATCTCGGAGATCATTTTCGGAAATCAGCATCGCGATGGCATTAAATCTATCTGATGAATATTAAATAATGAAACAATCCGAAGATATCTGTTGACTCGCGACCGCACCTTTCATCTCTATATTGATATATCGCGTTAATAATTTATCTCGCTAACGAATAAACCTGTACGTCGCAAAGATACGAGTACACAATCGTGATTGCACGTTACAGCGTGATGGGAAGCGATGTTACCTTTTACCGCAATACGTCAAAACCTTTTTAATACATATTCGCGTAGGCGTCCCCAGGTTGCTGATAAAATTAATTGCATGCGTTTGTAGATAAATGTTACACTGTTTGCGCGGCAAAAGTCGATAACATGCGAGATGAGATGCCTTACTGAAAAGGCCACACGTGCCACGAAAACTCCGCGCGAGGATGTGCCCTTTTCACAAACAATTGAAAAGTTTCAATTAAAACTTTTATATAACTGTGGGGCACACGTGATAATTAATTCGTGCTTAATTCGCCTCCGTTTGTCTGCCGTTTGAAACATGCGAGCGCCTTCGCGCCCTGAGATTTGTTTCCTCTCCCGAGACGTAATAATATCCAATTCAGAATTTCATTTAAATGCATCGCGCGGGTGCGCTAAATTTTACGATTCATCTGGAATAATCGGAATGTATGCAAAATAATTGCATTGCTTTCCCCGATAAAAAAGAAATATCATTTTATTTATCGTCAAATAATTTTCACATACGGTTTCCTGCACCAACTGCGTATGCGAAATAATTTTTTTAACAGAAATATTTTCAATAATATTATTTGCATTTTTCTAGTTGAATATTTTCCAAAAAATAATGTAAGTAAAAACTTGAAAGCACAGAAAAATTTCTCCCCACTTCTTTTTTGCTTTACGAATTTAAAATGAATTCAAGAGCAACTGCCACTCGATTGAAAGTCGGCCGAGCAGGCGAGTGTACGATTGTCCTTTTTTCTCGCGATGAACTCCAATGAAATCGATTTTTTTTTTCTAATTGTGGTAAAGACTACAGTTAACTGGAAGCATCTGGTGAAAAATTGTCTCCGCAGGTTAAAGTTTAAATCGCTATTTTATAAAGGGGAAAAAGTTTTTCTTCGACTTGAAGCGCGGCGATGAGAGGTCTCGAGAAGAACAAAGGGAAAAGAAACACTCTAAGGAGTATTTTCAAAAGAAAATTCTTGCGTCGAGACGCAACGAGAGCCTCAAGAATATTGCTTCCCATACAATTTTAGCGAAAAAATTTTTTAAATTCTTTGATAACTCTAGCGAATAAAACTGCGTGCATATCTCGATTTTTAATAAAAACAACATTGGCTTCTTGATAAGTTTCTTCAGAATCGATTTACGTTACCTGATTACATTATGTCGAGTGCGAAAAATGTTAAACAATGATATATGAATTTAATTTGCCAAATTTATTTTATTTAAGTAAAGACGAGTTGAATAGAGTCTTCGAGTACTTGTTGTCACGAGCTTTTGAAATATTCCGAAGATACGGTTGCTGAGTCCTGTCGCAGAATTTAATTTAATTTAATTTAAGTTCCAATTAGCGCTATCTCAGTTATTCAATATTTTGCGCTCAAGAGCCACTAAATAATCTTCTTTCGATCTTGAGTCTCAAGTAGTCGCGTGTGGTTAAATGAACTGGGATCCGCTCTATAGATTAGAAAGAATATTAAATCTATAAATTTCTCCACACAAAATACGACACCGACAGGCGAATTTTAATGAGATACTATCCGATAAAATGCTCGATTATGCCACTTAGCCATTGTAAACGTGTATATCATGAAGACACTTTTGCTTTAAAACAAACTTTACAGCGCCTATACCAGCGCTTGTTCAGAGATTAATTCATAACTCCACTTGATAACAGCGCTTTGCCGACTCTGCCCGTATCAGCTTGGGCAGTCATAAAGCTCCGACCGGAAGTCAAGGCACACCAACGTACATACACGCTGGTGATAGTATACGAATTGAATATCGCGACCGTTTGTGCTATACGTTTCTAGATATAAGCTTAATAAAATGCAGTAGAATTACGTTTGAAACAATTAAGGACTGAACGACTCTCGCAATTGAGGGGGGCATTAATCTCATTGCGTAATTTTTATCTTATCTTTCGCCAAAGATCCATGATAAAATATAACAATTCATCATTTCGATTTATCCCTTCAAATACAGAAGAATTAATTAATGACCCCTATGTTGATAAGCGATGAGGTGGTGAGATTCTTCGACTTCCTCGAACGGATCGGTCATTCATGAACTTCTCCAACCGGAAGTGAAAGGTCGATCGGGCACGTGCAGTCTGCGGTTTCTCGCATTGATCGAATGCATTCGAGAGCGGCCATAATTCTGTCCGATGCGACGTGTCGCCTCACGGAGATTCGATCGCGCGAACGGATTCTTCTTTCCCATCCGGGAATGACACTGTTATGCTAACTAATGAAATTGTTGCTCGAAGCAAATGTCACGCGCTTATCTTCGTCTTCCGGTCGCTCGATTGGACGAGCGCGCATAATGCCGAGTCGCGTGTGTCCTCCTCGAGGATGTACGGTTCCTTTGAAAATACACTGGCAATACTAAAGTCTCTCGATCACGACAAGAGGCTTTAGCTTACGAAGTTAGACGAGCACTCTGAGAAGAAAAAGAAGAGCCACTTTAATTCTTTTGAGACGAAAAGATTCTATTCCAAGTTATATCGATAAAGATCTTTGCCGAAGTTATTAAAAATCAATAATTGGATTGTACGATATTGTCAATGATTATTAGCGTATTATATTTAAAACAGTATTATATTTAAAAAGAGAATTATAATTATATATAATTATGATTGTATATATATATATATATATTTATAATTATGTCTAATACATACATAATTATATATATAATTATAATTATATATAATTATAATTGTGTATATATATATATATATATATATATATATATATATATAAATTTTCAATGTTTTCTAGAAATATTAATTTAACGATATATAAATATATCAAAAGCTTTGATATATATTAGGTCTTATCATTTTTTGTTCTTCTTAAATAGCATTATCCCAAGTGATTCATCTTTAGAATAATGACAAACCGCAGTTGCGTTACGCTCTGCCAGAGCGTAACGCAATTATTTAGCGAACAACGTGAAACTTTCAACTTGTTTCTATGCTGTTGATATGTAGATGGTCTCCTAAATCCCGGGAAATTTTGGAAAACCTGGAACCACCACGACTCGGGCCATTTCGTCCTTGATGCCGGGAAAGTTCTTCCTCCCTTCGCGGCTTCATCGTGCGTCCGAGCTGCAAAATATTCAGTAATTTCGTGAAAACCTCAGTCTCTTGCGAAAGTTTTGCGGATTTATCCTCCGTGAGCCAAACTGCAACTGTGATAAAGATTTTAAGTAGGGTCGAATTAAACAAGTAATTGCATCTGTCTTGGAAATTAGAAAAAAGATGGGAGCCACTGCTGACATGAATGACAGTCCTTTATCCTATATCCTTGTGCGCATTTCAGTTGCGTCTTTTCTGCGCATTTACCCTGACGAACAAGCAGAGGAGCGTGCGGAGAAACGCGTGTTATTGCGACAGCATCTGTGCGCTTTGTACAAATAGCCATTGTGTAAACGGCGTTTAGTCACTTTGCATCTGCATGTCTAATGAATAATTAGGTAAATACTTTGCAGCTAGATTTACTTTGCATTGTGAATCTTCGTCATTTGTCGGAGCCTCATTGTCAACCCGTGACGTTTTCTTAGATTTCTTACAGAAGCGAAAACTCGAGAAATTGAACTCTCTGTTTGCGAATAATCTCGCGTGTTGAATAATACACCTATCTGCATTGATCCGACATGATTGAAGATGATAACATATTCAGCATCGCAAAAGATATATAAAGGATCTTTAAAATTTCAAGAGTTTTAAAAGTCGACTGCCGAAAATGTTTTCGATCGTAATTTAATCGCAAGCAATATGACAGAAATGAACATCATCGAGTTCTACTTTCTTCTCTGGGTTATAATATTGATCACACGGTTATACAATTCTGATCTATAGTAAAAAAATTACGCTCGCTTGCTTGAAGTTACAATTTAAGGTCGGGCAAAGTACACGGAGTAAATTGAATTCGAGTCCGCGTCTTACTCAGAAACACCTTTAAGGAAGGAAGTAATGGCATGTATAGATGTGTGCTTTATTTAACGACGAAGCTCGACTAATTACGAAGCGCACAACGTGATCGACTTTCTCGGCTCGTCTCCCTTCGTGCCACTACATTCGATTTTCTGTCGCTAAATAAATCGACGGTCCCTTCGTGTATACACACACACACACACACACACACACACACAACACACACACACACACACACACACACACACACACACACACACACACACACACACACACACACACACACACACACACACACACACACACACACACACACATACACACACACACACACACACACACACACAACAAGCACACACACACACACACACACACACACACACACACACACACACACACACACACACACACACACACACACACACACACACACACACACATACATACACACAATAACAGCAATAGTATATCGCGCGCGCATTTATTGTCCGACGCTTATTCGCTCATTCGAAACAATATCGATGACGAAATTAATTTAACACTTTGTTCAAAGCGACTAAAAGAAATGCGACGAAATCTATCTATATCCAGAGGCATATTGTAATTTTTTATAATTATTCTCAAGCATGAGAGAATTAGAGAGTCTCGAAATTCGACGATTCCTGTGATATATGCCTGATTGTTTCGAGGACGTCGCTGTTGCTCAATGACCCCATCGACGACTTCGAAATACTCTCTCGAAAATTATTGTTAGACATCGACCCAATTCGGAAATTCGAATGTCGTCAGCGAATCAATACCGCTACGAACGAGGAGATTGAGAGAGGGAAAAGAGAGAGAGAGAGAGAGAGGAGAGAGGAGAGAGAGTTAGAAACAGAGAGAAAGTTGGATATCTCTCTTTTATTTTTTATTGAACATTTTACATTCTTGCCGCGATTGCACAGATATGTAGCATATTAAAATAAAGGGCGATTTTCGCGTATTTTTCAATATCTATTTTTTAGCCAGATAAAAATCAATGCACTTGACGTAACTCTACATACAGATTGGGACACGTTTTGTAACGCTATACCTACGGATTACTATTACTAAAGAAGAAAAAAAATTGGCTATTTGTCCAAATCTCCGATTTGTATAGCAAATTTTCAGAGCAACGGAAAAACTTTAACGACCTTTCTTTATATTCCTATCGGCCGATCGTAGGAGTACTCAGAGGAGAAGTATCTAATTGAATTGAACATTAAAAGGCTCATAAGAGACGAATTTGAAGATACGCGTGATACGGAAAATTTGAAATGGGAGAACATTTTACGACGCTATTTCGTCTTGGGTAGAAGGAATTTTGCATATCGATCCTTCGCGAGTTATATCGCTACATGATATCGGACAGCGATATCTGTATTTAACAGTAATCAACATTCAGCAAAGATTGTACTTTTAGCCAATATCTAATGATCTCTTTTACAAGCGGTCGCGATCAATGTAACACGTGCTGTTGTTATTAAGCTCTATTTAATCGCCTATGTGAGATCGCGTGTTCGAACGTGCGCGTGAGGCTTATAGAGCGTACGCAGCCGTCACGTCATTTATCGTAAGCTGGAATTTCAGGGTTGCACGCGTCCACGAGCAATTGTGCTACAACTTTTCAACCCTATCATTTATTTCGTTCCTAAAATCATCTTGATTAAAACTGGAGCGCTTTGATTATTGTTTGTATTTTACATGTATTATAATTTATATTTCGTATTTATTTAGCGATCTTTAATTTTATTCTTTTGTATCCGAAAATTAGGAGAATATTAAACATTCAAAGATAAGTCTATGAAAATTTTATTCTCTTTACGAAAAATATCATTGATTTATTTCATAAGATAAATACTGATGTCAAATATTTAATTTGAGAGCAAATGGTAATGAACGTGACAAAATAGGATTCCCCCTCCCGTGTCTCCGATCCTCACGAAGAAGTTCCTTGATTCTCTTCCCGCAGGGGGATGCTTACCCTCCCCAATCACTTTTCTACCCCTAAAAGTGTTACCTATCGATCCGTTGATCCATCTCATTTGCATCCTTACAACCTTATTATCATAAAATCGATATCGGGCAAAAAGGAATGTGACGCGCTTTTTCTCTCCTTAGTTGTAATGTAACTGAAATTAATTAAATTATTGTCTTTCTTTGTATTTTATCTATCTTAATTATCTGTAGATTTATATCTTGTTTTCGTTAGACGATATCGATCGCCGGAGTAGAAATGGGAAGTTATGTTCGAAAAATCTACAGGAAGATATAGCTAATTAATCACGCTTCTCGCATTTATAATTTTGTTTTAGAGTATTCCCGTCTACGTGAAATATGAAATTGATTCGAGTACCACGAAAATAATGCGCGAATAATTCCTAAAATATTATTTCACTGCAATATTGCATTTGACGAAGCTAGAATGCATTAATAATTATAAGTTTTGAATAATCTAATATTTGCTACGATTTTCGTTATTCATGGAATAACCAAATTTTTTTCGCCAAAATTGTAAATATATAGTAAAAATAGAGTGTCACAATATATCGAGGACATATATATATATCGTTCAGAGTGCTTTTCTCATTTCTAATTTAAATGTCCGGTTGTATGCGGTGTGATTCGAACTCGATAACTCGAAAGCAAAGTGAAACAATTACTGATTGACAATATGGGCTAACGATCATTTCCTTCTCGTAAATGCGCCTATTATTTGAATATCCGCTTCGATTTGCTTTTCTGAATACCAATAGCGGTGATGGAATTACACAATCGCGTAAAATTCTGCGCTTTGTTATTCGATTGATACAACAACACATTGGATATACAGTGCATAGCAACAATGCTAAAAATTAATTCTCTCGAGGAAACGAAATCTTCGCTTTAATGTTGAAAAAAAATTGTTTTGATGCAAATATTATGGATTTATTGGACCAGGATTGTATCCGCTGCACGTATTATTCGATTTAACGAGTGAATAAACGTTACGAAAAAGATTGAGGAAGAGTCACTGGACGATAGTATTCATTGTCTGAATCGCGATAACTTGAAAATCAAGCGACCGTTCGATTTCGTTCGACGCGATGAATTATTGCTCGATGTTTGTATGAATGAAAATCTTCATTCGAAGAGTTTCACAAATGAGAATGATACATCCTATACACAACACTTTACACACTCTCTCTCTCTCTCTCTCTCTCTCTCTCTCACACACACACACACACATGCTCACATACACAATCCCTTAACTTCAGAAGTCGCTGCAAATGAGTTTTAGTCACGCGCACAGAAATGTCGATTCAAGACGAATGGGATAGAAAGAGCTCTCTCTAGAGAAAGAGAAAGAGAGAGAGAGAGAGAGAGAGAGAGAGAGAGAGCTAGAAAAGAAAAATACAATTGCACAAAAACAACTCAAAAAGACAAAGAGAGAAAAATTGTCAAGTCGGAACCCGAAAGAGAAATTATGTCAGCGGAATAAGATTCTAGAGCGAATGAGAGCAAGTATATACTCCAAAGTGCGAGGCACAGCTGTTTAATGAAAGGGACAAATGTCAGACAGAAGATTTACAGAAAGAAGGGAGGAGAGACGCGTAGATAAGGGATGGCATAAGCGTTGAATTCAGCACGTATATCATATGAGGGAAGCTCCAAGAAGAGACGGAGACAGAGACAGAGAGAGAGAGAGAGAGAGAGAGAGAGAGAGAGAGAGAGAGAGAGAGAGAGAGAGAGAGAGAGAGAGAGAGAGAGAGAGAGAGAGAGAGAGAGAGAGAGAGAGAGAGAGAGAGAGGAAGATAAATTCGCACGCGGTTTCGGAGGGCTGCTGGCGAATATTGATCTCCGACGCGCGGGAATGAAAGCTGCTAGGTCTGGGGAAAGCCACGGGTCCGAGATCACGCTCCGCCTGCCCTTTACGCCATCCGTTATAGCGTTCGTTAGCGTGGCGAGCGAAATTCGAAGCGCCGCCGCAACCAGCGTGGAAAATGATTGGTGGAACACCGGTATTACCATTCGTGTAATACAAATCGTCCGTCATAATTATTATTGACGGCCCGGTAGACACGCGTTCGCATCGATCCTATAAAACACGCAATCCCCTGTGTGCAGTGTTAACCGTTAACCTAATTACGCGCGCGGATCGCGAGAGCGTGAGTAACTCGCGCTTACCCGAGGGGGATTCAATTTGCGCGGAGAAACTTGGATACTCGTGGAAATAAAGTTAATATTCGCAAACTTATCAAACAGCCAAGACATGGCAGTGTCGCGGAACTTTAAAGCTTACTTGAGGTTTCTACCAATTTTCGATCATATGTTTGCCTATAAAATGTAATTGCAAAGTATATCACGCTTCTTACGTATTTACACATTTATAATCTTGTTTGAAAAGAGGATTGTATGTCTTATGACATTTAATGCACAGAATATACTTATTTGTCTTCTCGCAGTTGTGATATTTACGCAATCCTGATATATACGATTTAATACGTTATCATGTCACAAAACCTGAAATTTTTTTTTTAATAAAAATCTTTTTCCACTTAGTAGATGTATTACTGTATCCTCCATTATTTTCGAAATGCACACATTGCATTTCGCGATAACGATTCTAATACCGGAAATCTCTAGAAATTATTATTTTTCAATAGAATTTCTTTGAAATTTGCGGACAGAAAATTCAATTTTCTGATACGATTCGGTTATCGACAAAAGGAAAAACAACGTATCGCCGGAGTTGTTCGAGCTTTGAACTTTGCTGGATCGAGAACATCTATATTTTTGTGGAAAGAAAGAAAGTATCTCGAGCACGCTAGAGAATACTTTTCATAGAACTTTGTCTTTCGAATATCAAAATTTATGAGAAAAGTTTAACGAACAATGTAAAAAAATTGTTCTTCTTTTAGATGGAATATTAATTGGTCGCAATATTACCTCAGGCATGTCGGCACAAAGCATCAGAGATTATATTTACTCTGTATCTACGTCTGATAAAATAATAACAAATCACCTTTTAGCGAATATAAAGAGAGTGTACAATGCAAACAATTGCTTCTCGAAGCAAATAGGAATTACACTCGAGGTTCAATGCTCGGATGTTATTGCTCGGAGCATCGGGGAACATATCTCTACCTGTCAGAACCTGGCTTTTTCAATTTATCGACAATGCACGCGCAACATCCGTGCAGAATCGAATTCCATTTCACCGGTCGGTCGCCGCACTTCTTCGGAAATCGTGATTCGTTTTGCACTTCTCAGCGGGTTGCAAAGTGAGTCATTTTTCCCACGTAACGTCAGGAAGGTACTCCTGAGATTATCTCTTTGGAGAACAAACGATTTTTCCGAGTGAGTCCAGCAGGAATACGAGAGAATATCATCTAGAACGCCATGGGCGGCGGCTTATTCTTGTCGCGAAAATTTAGAATTATTGCTCAATCGAGCAAAATATTGCTCACAACACGATAAAAAATACTCTCTTTATACCCTCGGATTTATCTTCATCAGGCGAGTGTAAATGCTTAGCCTCACGTATTGAAGTCCTGCGTGGGGCTTACAAGAAATCCAATTCCATTTTGCCATAGGTTCTTATTGTCTATTTGAGAAATAAACTCTCTCTTTGGAACAAGAAGCCACGTAAATCCTCTTCTAATGATCTCGGATGCATTTATGCGTCCGCGAGGATGGCGATGGCCGTTTTATCGGGTCTGAATGAAGAAGCCGAGCGAGAAATATTATGAAAACTTTAGAGATACCGATTCAAACGTTTCAGCAAAACGTCGAAGAACAAGACAACGCCATCAGAACCAGGAACTAAAAGCAGTTTGAATCATCGAGTCTCTTTCATTCTCAAACATTGGTCTTAATTAATCAAACGGATACGTATAACGGAATGGCTAGCGATATCGCGAATATAACTTGCAGAATATCCGACGCGACATGGACTAAAAATACGCGAGTTGAATATTTCTCTTAAATAAGCCCGTAAATATCATACAGTTCGCGCAATCCGACACTTAGCGTAATTCGGATGCATAACAATTCCGGCAAGATTACCGCCGACATTCCGTAAATGTTATGGAACGTTACGCTATGTTTCGCTCGGTGAGAGAGCCATTAAAATTTATAAACAAGTATAAGCACTTCTCCGGATATATACACAGGACCGTTGCGTGTCTCGCATCTTGTCGCTTAAGTTGGATTAATTATTGATCTATACCAGCTGGGTCTTCGATAGTTTCTGACCAGCTATTTATTTTTATAACGATGGCATATCGTTTGTATAAACTTGTATAAACTTTGAACAAAAACACGGCACGATATCGATATACATATACATATATATATATATATATTGCAGTAAAACCACTGCGAGTTGTTCCCAAGACCATAATGTCTCTTCCGTAACACAGTGCGGTTTATTGGTGATATACAAACTAAATTGCCAGATAACCACAATATATTGCACATTACAAAAACACACACGCAGCCTGTAAATCTATCGCCTGACAATACGAACGAGCCCACGAATTAATAAAAGAAAGATTTTATAATTTTTATTTGTATCCAGAACTTCATATACAATATATTCAAAAACATGTATTTATTATATAATATATATTATAATATAATAATATATAATATATGTATTAATATTATTATATTATTAATATATATTTATATTATTAATAATATTATAATATATAATATATATTATAAATAAATATAGATAAATAATATATATAATATATATAAATAATGAATATGTTTAATATATGTGCTATAAGAGAGAGAAAAGAGATAATATCAAAATTTTATTTAAAGTTATAATTATTATATTATTACGCAGTATCAATATGTTAATATCTTATTTTCCATATAAAATTTTGATATAAAAATAATTTATCTTGCGAAAATCCGCTACGGTTTTATAGTGACAATGGAGTATTGGTAAAATTTGCGTTGGCTCGTTAAATATTGTATTGTATATTGTAAACAGGCGGCAACAAATATGGTTAAGTTTATCATGCTTGTTGCATTTTGGATTATACTAAATGACTCGTTACATTGAGATTGCGTTTCCATCATCGTTATCATATTTTCAAAAGCAATTTGTGCCATGTTTTTGTTGATTAAGAATTTAAGTGCGCAGAGACGGTAGTGACAGTTTATAAACGCAATGTTTGTTTCGACGAAATTATAATACGGATTAATTCTTTCAAATTAAAACTAGATTACCGGACAGTTTCTGCTGCGCAAGTAGTGGTCTTACAACAATTAATGACACTAATAGCGAGAGAAACCTGTTGCTTGACGCTTCCTGATAAACCTTGCCTATGCGAAATGCATTACCTCGAAAAACTAACTTTTGCGATATCGCATTTATAAATCTCGTTGGCCTTATCCGCGGGAAAACAATTTTCTCTCAGTCGAAATGGGATTAGTTGCTAGTTTCTCTCGCATCTCATTTCTGGGGAAGCACAAACCTTTAATCTATTTATATATATATATATATATATATATATATATATATATATATATATACACATATACTTATTAGGAATGGATAAAAAGATACGAAAGTATGTCGGTATTTAAATAAAAACAACACTATCGGCAAAATGAAACCTTTCTTCGGAATGAAGCTGTAATAAAGAAAAAAACGCACAATTTTTTCGCACGTTATACGAGATTAATGATTGATGTCGCAATTATCTTGATAAAACACTTGGCTTACGGTATCGCAATAATATTAAAGATAATTTGATTGAAAATATATAAATGTTTTTGGATATAATCTGTAAATATTAAAGAGAGTGAATTTATCTTTTTTGCAATCTCAAAATTTTGAAAAAAAATTTATATTTTTTCTATAAAAATTTCAAGAGAGAAACTGCATTAATTGGAAAGTATCTTAATAACTATGTCGCGACGCAATTGAAAATTAAAATTTATGAACGCATTAAGAGCAGAATATATCGGGATACTATGCAAGTAGCAACTCTTCGAACTTTTGCAACAACCACTTCCAAGTAATAATTTAACAATTGTTTTTCTTATACTTAGGCGCTCTTTGCTTCTCTCTATCTCTTTCCGATCTCTTCTTCACTTTCTCTCTCTCTCTCTCTCTCTCTCTCTCTCTCTCTCTCCCTCTTTGCCAGTTTCACTGGCGTATTTCAAAGGAAAATTTCCCTTCATAAACACGTGCACACATAAGAAAATCTGCGGCGGTAAACTGTAAAACCCCGCAGGGCTGTCCTATTTTTCGCTGTACGTGACGCGTTGTGAATTAATCTCGGCTCCTTTTAACAAGATTACGGTCTTTCACGCTATCCAGAAGCGGCCGGACGAAGGTTTTTCTCTAACGAGATGTTTCACCTGGCTAAAAGAATTTTGTCATTTTTCATTAGACGTGTCCACGTGTCGCATGGACGCGTATATAAGAGTGCGCATTTTTACAAATTATTTCAAAATATCATTTATGACAAATAATTCATTACTGTTTTAAAGCATGTGAACTCCAAATCTTTTTCTATGTAAAAAAACGTTTTATGTAAAAAAAAAAAAAAAAGCGCCCAGGGCTTTTGCTTGAGAGATTTATGAGATAAGGCAAACTCTAGACAAAACAGTAGACGCTCCAGAAATTCCAAAATTTTTCACGGACCAAATATTCCTGCGTGTAAAGTATAATAAATTTTATCTCTCGCCGCACTAGCTGACATTTTATCTACTTTATTTCTGCGACCTCATCGAAATTCTCTTTGAAATCGAAAATATTCATGAAATTTTAAAAGACTTTAAGATTGATCGTGTAAGAGAAGAATGTATCAATTTAATTCGCAAATTTGGATCAATCTCGTAAAGATATTCATATCTCTTCGATAAGAGAGCAATCTTATATATCTGATGATTTTGAAAATGAAATCTATTAAACAGAGATGTGATATTCAATATACGGTTTGACTTGTTGCATCAAAGTACTCGATATCCGACAGACTTCCAGTCTCTAAATCCGCTGGACTTCCGCTCTTAATTGAATTAACTACGAGGAGGCTTAAGTTGGCTTAAAGTAAAATCTGAAACAGTCGGGATACGGTCGCGAGATCCGCTTTATTACGGAGTCGCTTTTCATTCACATTTACGGAAATATAGAAAGAACCGAAGAAAAACGAAAAAAAAAAAACATAGCTTTGCCGCCGCTATGTGTCCAGTATCAAATGATACGGTGTCAGTAATGACCGTCTTATGACATGAAAAATATAAAGCTCACGTGAGAAGTGAACCGCCTTATACCGCATGAATGGTAATCGTGCTATGACACGGATATAGCACAATAAACATTCCACTTGATACGTAGTAGATAGTAAATCGATAATCATTTGGCTTTACTGTGTTTACGTGCCTTTAGTCGTCTGCAATCGGGAAGACGTAGATCGACAAGAAATAAAAATAACTGGCACGTAAAAAACGTTGTACTACGGCATCACCGTAAATAACCATTGTGTATTAATAGCTATTAATTATGTGATTAACGACGACAATTTTATATCGTCGCTGTTCATGGTTAAAGCACACAGCGCATACAAATATGCGCACGCGTTATAAGAGTGAAATATATTAAAACGGGACAATAGAGTACGCGTGGGTAACCTTGTTTCCTATTTGCTGACACTCCAAGAGGCGCGCCGAGAGAAAATATTTGCAAGCGAAAGGAATCTTCCACGAGTTGAATCTTAGAAATGGCGTATAACCGTTCATCTCTTTTGTGATGCAACTCGTAAATGCTCATCTTGACCCGGGAAAGAATCTGCTTGCGATATATCTGGCGTAATATCGTCGCAAGGGTATTCTTTCTTGTGTGGTCTTGTGTGGGTAGTTCGCTTAAGCGAAAGAAACCGATAGGAAAGCAAGCAGCAAATGTGAAACGGCGAAGCTGAATTTCGAGTATAAAATATGAAAAGAGCAATGATAAACGCATATCTCGTGTGATATACGATCGTAAATAACAAGTCACCCGCTGTTAAGATCTTGAGAACGAAATAATTCATATATAATTCATGTATAAGTCGAAGATTAAATATCGCCTGATATTTTAAATACAATGTGCTAGCACATGAATTTATTTTACAGTATTTATCAATGTTAATATTTTTGAATTGGAGAAAAGTAAAAGAAGTTTGGAGAATACGTCGTTATAAATTATCATTTTTTTTAAACCTGATATAATAAAATAGCACAATATTGAGATGAAATAAGTAACGTATTTTATTTACGTATTTTATTTCGACGTCATCACTTTTTATCAAATAACAATCTTGTCACGTGTCAGAAAGTCTCTCAATAATTATATAATTAAAACTCTTCTTCTCTTAACGCTGTACATAATTCACGCGAAATTAGGTTAACGACATTCGAAATTGCGCGATTATTTTTGAGCTAACTTTAAGCGACACGTTTTCTTATTATTACGGAACAATAGCAAGTTATTTATGAACCAAAATAAAGAGCAGAATCTTATGCTGTAGCGTCGCAAGTAAATCGTAACAGTAGAGTTACACGGAGAGGCCTGTATCGATATGCATGCGAGATGGAAATAACGGTGATAAAAGATAGACTCGTCGACAGTTTATCGAGGATCCAGGATATAGATATGATCGTCCGTAGGTTTTCAGGTCGTGATGGTTATTTTGATCATCCAAAGAGATATGCGAGGCAGGACAATGGGTGGAATCGCGCACGGGCATTAGATCAATAAGCACGACGACGTGTGACAAAAGTACTGTTTTTAAATCTTTTATTTTCATAAATTATACGATCCGATCAGCACGCGATGTAATATTTAAGTAGCACAGTATATATTTGACGGCATTTTTGATTTAGGAATTTTATTTTGAAATATATATTATCTTGCTTAATCGGCGCTATCAAATTTAAATTGAGAATACAATGGGGGACGCATTAGACAGAAATTTTAATAACGATGCACCTAAATAACTGCGCGCTCATATAAATTACAATTACGATTTTACGTTCTATTGTTTTTTAGATTATATAAAATATTTATAAAACTTTCATTTACTTGTGGATGTAAGCAAATGCCTAAATATATTTCTGACTTTATTATCTCGATTATATGATATTTTTGAGCTATATTGAGAAAACACCATGGAAGCTGTATCGGCGTGGATTTTGGTACTCGGTTGTCCTTGTACCAAGCCACACGGGTTGGCTTTTTTTATTTTGCAGATAACGGCGGCATGAACGTACGAGACTGGTTACAAAGTGCCATTTGCGCAGAGGGTCGCGCGATTTCAAATCCTCCATCAAGATCGCGTCTCGACTTCCAAGCTTCCTGTTCGTGGTGTAGCCTGTAGAACGGAACCCGAAGAAAAAAACACTCGATATATGTAGACGTAAAGGTGATAAAAAAATCGTAGAACATAGTTAGACTCTGTGTGAGATGTGAAAATTCAAAAGGAGTCAATATGGAGATCATCACGGAACGCGACGCAACGACCAAAAATTCGACTACACCAATGGCCTCCACGAGGTTCGCCAAACTGCAATTCATGTTCCTTCTTGGTCCACAAGAGGGGATGTGACTTGATTTAGGTGCGAACCTCGACATACGATGAATCGCCTCAGGGATCGTCAGATAGAAACGTAGGCGCATAACAAAAATAAAATTTAAAAGAAAACAATAAAGCACATACAACGCTTAGTGCATCCGACAAGGCTAGAAAATGGATTCAACTAAATTGGGCGGTCCAGCGCCGACTAGTCCGACTCACTCGCCAGTTCTGCCGACATACGCCACGTCTGGCGAAGGTAACATCGATTACATCATAGGTGACTACATGGAGAGACTGGGCACGAGACTGAATATCCTCGAGACTGAACTGAAGTATGCATGGAGAGCGTTGGATCTTCTCAGTCAGGAATACATCAAGATGTGGGAAAGACTAGAAAAGCTAGAAGGTTTGCTGTACGAACAGCAAACTGTGATCAGTCAATTGATCGAGTTTTATACTAGTGGTGGGGCTCATGACAACGTAAACGTTATCGAGGAGACCTTGGCTAATCAGCAGGGCTCAGTGGGTGAACTGGACGCGATCGCAAAGAGTCTGAGTGCAGCGATAGACATCGAGGATACTACCGTGTTGCGAGAAAAACTGGCTCAACAGGAACTAGCAAGGATGCATGGAATCACGCAGGATAGTACAACGGCCGCAACGGTAGTCACTGACATGCATAGAAATGTTAGAAATCTTGATACCTTGGAGACTCTGGAAGAAGAGGGCAACATACCCGATGAGGCATTCTACAGAAGTTTGAACAATGCTTATAGAGAAGATTTGATTTGCGGCGACACATCGAGACCGACATCGCAACTGGGAATGATCTGGGAAGAGGCTGAAGATGAAGATATAAACGGCAAGAAAGAAGTGGAGTCAAGCATTTTTGATAAGGCTATACCAAAAGAGAAAGAACTAGAGGAGTTATCTAGCCAACCAGCCAAAGAGGAAGTACAATCTTCTATAATGAAGAAACAGAACGAAGCAGATGAGGATAAAGGTGAGATATTTACCGCGGCCGATTACAAGAGCTATCGGGGAAACACACCGTGCATTAGCGAACAAGATCTCGCTCAGCTTTCCAGACTCAGTTCTCTCGATCAAGTTGCATTAGAGAAATTGCATGAGATAGATAGATTGACCAATAAGCTGCAGAAGGACTCGCAGAATCTGATAGAATTGCAATCGAGACTGATAGACTCGCCGAAGCGAAGCCAGTATTCGTCCGAGGCCGAGGCAAAACTTGCCGAAGAGGCAAGTAGTATAGATGAGCAATTGAGAAAAATTTATGCGGAGACCGACGTCGACAGCTGGACTTTCTCTAAAAGTCCTGGCTCTACTGGCGGCAGATCAATTTCTAGAGTCAGCACCGACAGCGGACTGACTACTGACGGTGACTTCACAACGAGATCTATATCGCCAAGACTGACTTCTACGTCCAGGAGCAACTTAGACTCCATTTCGACTACCTATACTCCACCTAGATTAGGTTATACGTCAGCCATACTGGAAAAGAGCCCAGAACCCGTGATCCAGTTACCGATCGACGTCGGTAATTTTGCAAAAGGATACGCCGAGAACAAGGAGCTGACGGATTTGATGGCCGAAAGCTTTGCGACAGCTGTCACTTGTGCTTCGCCCAATATTTATAGCACGACCGCCGACAAGGTGCCGTCGCCCACATTGTCGGCCAGCAGCGTGCAAAGCGTTCACAGTGTACAAGATCTCCGCACTAGACAAGATGGATATTTTGGTAGCGCAGCCCGACTTAATCTTGAATTCCAAGAGAGCCGGACACCACCTAGTCCGTCGCCTAGCTCGCCACCTCCGCCAGCGCCGCGAGACACGACCGAATCGTTCCTTATGCCTGGCGCGGATCAAAGAGAACCAGACGCGAAAAGATCTCAGAGCCCGAGTTTCTTGCGAAACGCGGAGAAGTTAGTTTCCATGGAGCAAGGTCGTCTCAGTCCCCGCACTCCTCACTCGCCCAAGTCACCGAGAGTCTCGCCAAAACATACAGTTAAATCCGGTAGCGCTGTTAATATAGTAACGGCGAAATCTGATTCTGGTTTATCATCCATGAGTGGCTGGAGCAGCTTAGATAAATCGCCGAGTTCTCCGAAGAACTCCATCGCTAAGATGTTGACTTCCTATTCGGTGGATCACACCCGTGCGAGCAATCTTATACCGAGCACGCAGCCCGCCAGGATCTCCAGTCCGATACCACCGCTTCCCGAAACAACCAGCGCCGTCATTACGCAAGAACCTCTTTACGATACTCCTGAAGGTAGAGACGCTTTCTCAAGCACTTTGACGACTACAGCCGGTCATCCTCCTTACACAACAACAATGAATCACTTATCGGCATATACGACCGCCAGCAAGTCGCCGGTCAAGGAAGATTATACATTTGTCCCACCGCCAGCTCCGGGTGTAACCACCACCTGTCAGAGTCCTAAGAAACGCAATCGTCAGCAGAGTCTTCAGCACGTTTATGGCTCAATGCCTTCCGGTACAGGTACAGATTACATCTACAGATCAGAACAACCGGCCATTTACTCCGTGGCTGGCAGTAATCGGCAGCAAGTTATCACGAGCGTGTACACTAGCGGTTCCGGTTCCTACGGACCCAAGACTACTACCTCGGCTTACTATGCCTCTCCTGACTCGATGGAACAATATACCAATTATCAGGACAATTACGGCGCTCTTCAATACACAGAAACGACGAGCGCCACAAATGTTCACGCAAAAAAGCTGCTGCGTGGAAGCTCGTTTACGGACGGCATGACGAATCACGAAGGATACAAGGCGGCGATGTATCGCACGATGTTTCCTACCGGCAATATCACCGATGCACTCTCGTACTATCCGACTAGTGCAACTAATCTGCCGCGAACGGAGACCAATGAAAATACATCGTGGCTAAATTCGATGGAGGAACAGATACCTCACGATTCGACGTCTTCCAGCATTAGATCTTTGACCTCCGACGGTAGCTATTCTCAGAGCCCGTATACAGATCGTAGGTATCCCCAGCCGCCGGCCTATCAGGCGCATTCAGCATATCAACAACATCATACTTACGCAAATCAAAATTATCCGCAAACCTATCAACAGCAGTATCAATCGTATAGTCAACGACTGAGCAGCGCCGAGAGTGCGCAGCTCGCGGATGGTTATCAAAGACAATGGCAGAGAGAACATCAATATATTCAAGATCATGAAAGCGGAAGGATATCCATGGAACAGCAGCAAGCGCAGCAGAGTGAATATTATGATGCCTCGAGTGTAATAGTCTCGCAATCCGGATACATCAGCATCGCTACAAATTTAAAAGATCATGAAGTTGATAATACCAAACTGTCAAAAAAGATTAGAAGAGGCTCTTCGCTGAAAAATGCAATGAGCTCTATGAGCAATTGGTTGCCTGATTTGCATCTTAGTAAACGTCACAGGAGTCAATCATTACCGGGCGGAGTTAGAAGAGAAGATCTGGACATGCCTCAAGATGCTCAACAGCAGAGGCTACCGGCCGAGATGGTAGGCAGAGGCCGAGGCAGAGGTCAGGCTGCCAGAAAAAAGAAAAAACATACACTGGTTTCCACAGTCTCCGGTATTCTTCAAAAGGCCAAACGTCGCAGCCACCAGTCGCAATCTTTATCCGATCCGGAACAATCTGAAACCGAGTGGAGCAGTGGTAGACAGAGCGGTCTGTCAGAGGACGAAGATAGTGTTATATCTGATATCGTTCAAGAACCGCCTTTCTTTGCCAAAGTAAAAACTGCAAGTATGAAAAAAAAGCAACCGCCGCCGCAGCAGATGACGGCGCAACAGCAACAGATGATGGCACAACAGCAGATGATTGCGCAACAACAGCAGATTCAAACACAACAAAAGGAATATATACAACAGCAACAGCATCAGGCGCTTCAGCAGCAGATGCTTCAACAACAGCAAATGCTTCAACAGCAACAAGCGCTTCAGCAGCAGCAAGCGCTTCAGCAGCAGCAAACACTCCAGCAGCAACACCAAGTGCTTCAACAACAAATTCAACAACATCAAGAGCAATTACATCAACAAGCTCTTCAGGATACGTGGACCAAAGAGAAAGAACAGAGAAAAATCGAGGTTAATGAACATGATGTAAACGAGCAATTGGGCATGCTCGAGGAAGAAGCTTCAGGCAAGAGTACCGGTTCGGGATCCGGTGGATCATCGATCTTCCAAACAGTTGGCGATATTAAAAGGTCGACAGGCAGTTCGGACGAGGCGCCTAATGAAAAAGCACCGAAACTCCCTCCCGTTACTTTGATCGGTGGCTCGAGCATGGAATTTGCCGTGTCTCGAGCACTCGGAAAGTATCGTCAACGGCAATCTTCAACAGTATCTGATGAGCAACCAGTGAGCGATGAAATTAATAATGAAAAGAAGACCATTGAGGAAAGTCCGGCTCAGACTTTGGAAACGAGCTTCGAATATCCAGAGGATGTATCGGAGAAGAGCAAGAAATCAGGTAACGCGAGATTGCCAGAACTTGTTACCAGTCTGTCGGAGGAAGCTCCGCCGTCGGAAGGTAGCCCGTCAGCATCTAGCATGAGAGGTTATAGCACAGGAGGTACACGGTTTCTTCCGCGCCACCAACAGTCTTTGGAGATTCCCTGGACTGGTTCGCGGCCGGGAGAACCCGATGAGGATAATCGCAGTACGCATTCGTACAGGAGCACATCGAGAGTGTCCTCGAGGCGACAGAGTACCGAGGACTCAATCGATTCCGAGGACGAATGGTATTGTTACGAACTGAGAAAACTCGAAGAATTAGAGAGGCAGTCTGAAATGGAGATGACTGAAGTGCTGATCGAGGAACCCGAAGACGAAGCTTTTCAACCGGACGAGACAGTGAAAGAAAAGATGTCATTCGTACTGAAAGAGCTTAAACTCAAAGCTATCACAAAGCCGAAGAATCAGAGGAAGGAGGAAAAAGAAGAAATACGAACTACTAGAATGAACGGTACGGTTATCAAAGAGCATCGCTTCGACGAGAACGATAGTAGATATCGCGATGAGAAACCTATTCCGAAGCGAAAGTCTGCGGAAAGCGTGGAGGCTGTGTTTGCCAGAGTAACCGATTATCATACATGGGCGCACGAGATAGAAGCCAAGAAGGAAAAGGCTCCACCGTCCACGGAGGAAGGTTCATCCGGCGAGACATCCGGTCCGGACAGTCCCGGACAGTCAATGGACGAGGAAGAGGAGGAGGAGCTGCCGAAGGACCTTGAAGAACAGCAGTCGCGACGAAGTTCCAACGGTTCGACGCTACGTCACAGCGAGAAGATGCCGCAGGGCTCGGATTCCCTATCCCGCGAAGGTAGCGTAAGTGTACCACCTAGCGAAGTGTCGGTCAGCATCCCGGGAGCTTGGGATTCTGAAAGCACTGTCCTTGAAGGCCTCGAGCGCGACGGAGCCGGTAGCGCCGAGACGGCTACCACGGCGACCTTGAGTCTACCGAAGATCAAGATCGACTCCTCGTCCTGCGGAAGCTCGGACACGACATTGAAGGAGGGCCAGGTGAGTCCTGGCCCGCCCGGGTCCAAGTGGAAGCTGCTCAAGGCCTTGAAGGAACGTAAGGCCGAGGAGAAGCTCAAGGAGGTCGAAGAGGCCTCTAAGGAAAACGCTATCTCGCAGGGACCCACGGCAGTGAGTATCATGATCAAGTGAGGACACGAAAATCTCTGTAAAGCGTACTCGAGATTCGGAGGTTGGGTAAAATTATGAATTAATATATTTACATCACTTTTCGCGCATTACTTTTGCGATCGGTATCGATGTTTCATTTGATGCTCCGATATTGATCAAGTCTGAATTCGTATTTTATTTTCTCAATAATATATTTGCGTATATCGAAAACGAGCCTTTCATCTACAATGTCGGTATTTTAGAGCCTCGCCCAGTTTGACGATTGACGTATATATTCTCGACAATTGATTCTTCGCGTGCTTCAATTTTATTATGTGGCACATATTTCGAATGTCGAGTGCGTTGGTACGTCGACCGACTGTAAAACAAGCGAGATACTGTAAACTAAATAATATTTGGCGTTAAGATTAAGATCGTGCCATCAACAGACACGTATACATAGTCAATATGGTGCGCGACACCAAAAGGAAGTCAAGCTTTGCTATCTAAAAGGGCGACAATGGTTTTGTGCTCGCCCTCTTTCACCAAGGTTGTTAAAGAGGCGCAGCCTCTAAAATGGTTGTACGAGAGACATATGTTACAAACGGTACTAGTCAATTTAAGTGTAACACCACTAACGCTTGGCCAAGCAATATTTCTAAGGGATGAGAAACGTCGGTTTGGTGACGATCAATTTATCGTGATCGACGATGATTGATCTCGAGATCCAACGCGATCGAGAAGCTCATTTAATAAGCATTTTAGATGTAATATTATAGATGGTGCTTTATTCGTAGATATACGCTTTAAGGTAGTAATTATTATTGTTAGAATTTGCTGCTATGTGTCTGCGCGACGTGGAAAAGTGTTGTGAAAATATGCCTGCAAAACGCGACAGTCTGATTTATAAAAAAAAAAGTATCTTGTTTTATCACGAACATTTTATTTTATCTTAATTATTTTATTTATTATTTTTTTACTTTTCTCCCATTGCCTCGTATCTTGTCTCATTGTCATTGTATCAAATTATACTTTCAAATTATAAATCATTATTATCATTATTCGCGCGTTTGAATGTTACCTGAGGATCACAAAGGCATAACGACAAGTCACATTATAGCGTTAAGAACGTACGTCGCGCAGACATTCGCGGAAACTCGCATTTCGTAAAACATCGAAATTCATCACTCCCATAAAGAACCCGTAAAGAAACAGAAAATACTTGCGAATCGCGCTGAGAGTGAGAAAAATGGATGTATGTGTGTGTATGTGTGTGTACGTGAAAACGATCCGAAATAGAAATTGCGCCAGCAAATGGCCCGACATTTCCTGTACACCGGGATCCACAAAGAAACTACATCGCAGAATAAAAACGCACGTGATACGTACCTAGAAGAACTAGCATCATGAGAGAGCTCGCGAAAAGCACAAAATGGGTTTCCAGACGCGCGGCTATTAGCGCGACGAGTCGTTTGACGAGAAGGAGAAACGCGGAGAAATTTAACGGCAATTAATCGCTGGTATAAATGTAACATTTCGCGTGATTCGCGGAAACAATAAACGTACGGTATACAGGGAAGATCGTATTTCTTAAGACGTTATTCATACTCGAATACTATATTCAAGATTGTCTCAAGAAATGCTCTTAAAAGATGCTATGTAAATGTATAATCGCGACATATAAGGCGATTTCAAGTCTAAAGTCGCAAGAAAGGGATGTCAATTATATAACATCTTAAGACTTATTCAAAGCGATTTTGAATATATAAGAGTGTGAACCGCGCTCTCTTAGTTCCTGGGATAATAGAAATATCGATAGGCACTTTCATCCATCATTATTACGCTCGCACATTCTCGTATTATTCATGCAAATACGACTATACGATATATATAGAGCAAGTATTTGCAACATTTCCTATAAACATTGACGATCGTCCGAATCACTTAACTTTCACTTAACGCATTTTCAAATCGATTCAGTAGGGCAGGGGCTAACGCTCGTGTGATCACTATAATCGGTTAACCGTCGTAAATACATCGTAAGGACTTCCAAAATCGGTGGCGCTTATCGTTGTCTCGATATTAATGCCATCCAGGGATGGTTGCGTATTCGTTGGAGCGATACATTTCGCCAATATATTCCATTCAATCGCGCGTGAACGTAGAAAAATCGATACCTCGCGTCGTAATCCGCGCCGTCACATGAGAGACAGTATTACGCCGACAATATTTCCGCAGCTTGTACTCTTGTTACATTTTCTACACTCGCTCCCTCGCGAAGCGAAATAACGACGGGAATTTTATCTCGTAGATTTTCTTCCGAGAGACAGAAGCATTTCCTAGAAAAAAAAAGAAAAAAAAACAAATCGACAAATCCCTCCGATAATCTTCGTGCCGATCGCTGCAGATACATCCGTAGAATGTTACACGAAAATGCACGTGTCATGCCGGGGAATGTTCTCCCTAAATACCATGCGTACGCAAAATTTTTCTGTCATCGTACACGCGTTACAGTGCAGCTACGTAAGGTGAAAAGCGACAAGACTAATCGTTGATATGTACGTCGTATAGTAATAATTAGTATACCTTACCTATACCGTAGTAGCATAATGTATCGTGACCATAGATAATTAAAATGTCATTTATATGCATCGAATTCGTATGATTTATGAAAGTTTTAAATTCCTGTATTATGTATTATACATCACAAGCCCCTTAGTAGTAAGTTATTAATACAATTTTAATATTGAAGGTTCTACGGCGTTTTTCTCTCTCTTTCTCTTTATGGAAATTATATTTCATTTCTATTTTACTTGCATGTTTCATCTCACAAGGGTATAAATTTACGTTTTGATAATTAATGATGTATATAAATGACAGGTATTACAACCATTTGTGGATAGCTTGCATCTTAAACATTTTTTCTTGTTCTCGATAACAGACGTGCATAATATTTCATACGATCGATCGCATTGCGTGTACCGACAACCATTCGACCTTCATGAAGACCCAGTAATGATCGAATGAATGAACTATATATATATATATATATATATATATGAAAACGCGTGCGAAAGACATATATATATATACCACACATAAACATTCACGTCCGATACATATGCTTCCGTATTTAAAGATTTACAGCCGTATTATAGTACTGTATTTAGGCTAATATTATTCTGCATAATTCGGTGTTAGAATTAGGTGACTGGGGCAGTATCTGGCGTTTGAAGAATGTGTAGAGACGATGATTTCGATACCGGCATATTCATTAACCAAGAAGTTTCAAAAGCAAATGTTAAGAAAAGAGGAAAAAAAATTACTTAAACGCGTATATAAAAACAGATGTGAAAATGTATATCGCGGTAAAAGTTTTGCAGTGAAAAGGCTCGTAAAAGTTCACAGAGTTCGGGTTAACCCCCCCCCCCATATAAACTTCTAATAAACTACCGAGAAATATCTTTTCGAATATTAGGACTTTATGTAACAAAGTTTCACTTGTCAGAAGGGTCACAAATCTTAGACATTATTTCTTAAAGTGGATAGGATCGAAAAAGTACCGAAACCGGTGTCGCCAAGTACAAGAGTCAATAATAATGGAAAATAACAAGATTTTGAAAGCGCTATCTCAAGAAAGGGACGAGGAAGGGACATTAGGGGAAGGAGGAATATCTTTTAGATAATTCCTTCATGAATATATAAGTATAATAAAAAAAAACTGTCAACCCTCTCGAAATTATACGTCGTCGAGCCTTGCGCATTCGTAATGACAAAAATAGAAGGACTAACAATCTCTACGATTGCATCCAAAGTTTCACTTTCGCTCATTTTAGAATGTACACCGCGAGTATTCTGTAAATATAAATATAATATTTTTTTAAATAATTTTTTTTTTTTTAGCGATTTATACTCTCTTGAGAAAAAGTAACTTCGTATTTTTTTTTTCGAAAACAGAAACGCTAAAGCAAAAATTTCACATTCCCGATAATTGCAATTTTTTTTTTCCGTATATTAGAGACTAATTATAATTAACACACGGCTCGATAAAGAAATATTTTGCCTTGTAATATTTTCTCTTGTATAAAATAGAAATATTTTCTCTTGTATAAGATAAATTACAATTTTTTATGTTAATTCGTTTATAATTCACGGTTCGATTACTTCGACATCGTCGGATGAATATTTTTAACGAGGCAGTAAAACCAAACGCAGATTTCGTCTTTTACTAGAAATTGAAGGAAAATTGTCGCCTGTTAATACGACGTGTCGAGGAGACGGACATGCAAAGCCGAGTTTTAAATTAAAAAATAGCAAGGCGTTTGCTCTTTACTCGTAGCTTCATATAAATACAGCGACATGTGAAAGAGATTTATTTTAATTGATCATTTCTAATTTATCAAATGTATGTCGGGGAAAAAAAAACATTGCAATCATAATTTTGTTTCTGCGTAATATCATCTTCAATCATAATATACGGACACAGCGCTACTTTGTATGACATATGGATGATGTTATCCTCCAAATCTTCCTATTATGCAGTTTCCTTAATCATTCTCGCCTTTATTAACGACGAGATGACTGCTAATTAATGACTGCTGATCATAATACGCTCGCGCTACTTTCGGCGTTGTCGCGAAATAACAAGTAAAAGATTATGGCAAGTGACTGCACGCAAGCCGTCCGTATCGTATTTTCCTTTTTCGTCTGTTTAATTTCACAACCGCTCTTCCGTAAATTTATCGCAAGCTATAATTATTTAATTCAATGATTCTTCGCGTCGTCGTATAATTTTACAATTTGTTTTTTCGTGCATTCGCCGCGCAAGATACTCGTTAAAATCCACAATTTTATCCCACTGTGTATTCCGCGCTGATCAACATTTCAATAGAACTCTCATTACATTTCATTAATATCTAATTCGAGCTTCCACAAATTGCATCGGTTCGACTCGAGAGATAGACATATAAAACTTTGTTGAAAAGAAACGAGAACGAGACAGAAAAAGAAGAAACATTCAAGAAGCGAGAGTGAAATACTTTTTAATTGGATGATTCGATCGATAGAAGGGATTTTTAATTGGACGAGCTACACCGAGCAAAGCGAGTCTTCCGGGACGAGCAGCTGGCTCCTCTGTGAATCGCCTTCGAGATAATCGAACTATTCGACTGACGTGACACAGTCGGCCCGCGGATTCGTGCTCGCAAATAAATCAATTGCCACGGTGTTTATCTCCCCAGTGTAGTTGATGAGGACTGATCGATTGAAATTTGTCGAGTTTCCGTCAGTCGAATTATGAGTTCTCCGAAAGATCGACGGCGATACGAGGCCAATATACGAGACCAAACCAATTCTCTACCGTTTCTCACTTTTATATGAGCGTAATGCGAAAGGAGCGAGTATTACCGCGTCCGCGTCGAGTTAAGTACGTACTAAATGCCTATAGTATAATTGTCATTAATAACTGTATATGTATACTGTCATCATGGTATCACTATAAGTGTCTGACACACACATGCTCTCGTAATCGTCTTTTCGTCGAGTTATTGCTCGAAGGGTGATGCAGGCCGATTTTTTCTTGGCTTTCTCACACACATAGTCTCATATACATAGAGTGTATCATTGTAACGACATTCCTTGTCATCGACACATCTCACACACACACACACACACATACGCCTAATTCACGTATATATATACATGAAGGTATATATATCTACATATATCACTTTAGCCTATGCGGTAGATTTGTGTCAATTAATACTATAACGAAATGTTTAGTCGTGTGTTTTTCCGGAGGGGAAATGAAAAACGTAGTATATAAACTTTTGTGTGATAATTGGGACAAAGGGGATAAAGATTCGTGATGGGAAATGAACGTAGCTCATAGCATCTCACATGCTCACATCTTAAAAAAATTCTATTTCTTTCTTCTTAATGTTTAATAAGTCGAGACACGAAATTAAAGGAATAATTTATATAGCCAATATTCTTTCATAAAAATTCGAGATGTGGAAGAATTAGTCGTCAGACGTGAACATTTAATAGAATCTTATATTAATACTTATTGTCAGTGAAGAGAGAGAGAGAGAGAGAGAGATAGCTCAGTTTTGAATTAATTTTTGCATCGGAATTCACGATACAAAATTTTATTCAATTCTTGTTTATTTTACTATGATTTTTCATGCAGTCGTTTTTCCAGCATTCCTCACATTTTTTTCTGTTTTTTTTTTTCGCTGTGCAGTTGACAACATGGATTAATTTTAATTGATTTGTCTGGCAATCCAGCCAGGCGCAAACTTGCCAGTTTTCGATATATCGACAACGCGACATAGCACGATTCGCTATAGGAGAACTGCCTGGAGTAATAGAATGATCGATTACATAGATCCCTCCTCTTCCAATGCTTCGCTTACGCGCGCGACACGTTCAATTTTAAGATAATTCTTTTTAAAACTGTCAAATAAGAGTATGATACATATCGTTATCTCAAAGTTCTTGAGCTACAAAATTAAAGAATAATTTAATTATACTCCAATAAATTTTTATTTTATATCTAATATTTCAAAAGTTTACAGCTATTCGTGAAGTATAAGAAAGTTCGTCAAGATGCAATTAAGATCCATTATTTTGTTTGACAGAAAGGCACTTTAATAAAGGGCAGAAAAAACTGTTCGGGGAGGTAGTGGAGCGTTCTAAACAGCCTCTTTCGCGTAGGAGGAAAAAGTTACAATGATAAATACGCAGTGTCGGGATAAAGTAAAATAAAAAATGGCGTGACATATGTCGGGGAGGTCGCATCTGGGTTAGTCTTCAAGAAAATAAATACGCGGCCCGTAAAGATGGTAATTTGGCGGGATATATTTCGTAAATAGCGTGAAGAACGATATGTCACGTACATATTTCATACATACGAATAAAAGCAGCAGGCAAAGTGTTCTTTTGTACGTCCTACAGATGACAATACGGGAATACTAAGCAGATATAAATTGTACGAGTGCAATTGAACGACATTAGCAAATATCCTGTTGACGTGTTTCTCGCCGCGATTTATTAAATATCTTCCCCCGTTGTTGCGAGACTGTAATAAGATCGCGCGTAACTTTAATGCGCATTCAGCATCTCCATGACTGAAGTTACTGGAAGTCGCGTGCGGGGTATTCAACTTAGTTAATCTATTAGTCACGCCGAATGAGAAACTCAAGTCTGATATATTGTGTAAGAGCCGCATTATTTAACGAACATGTCGAGAGACTGGTAACTGTGCGGTACGGATTCTCCATGATATATGCGTATCGTACACATCGCAGTTATGGAAAAGTATTCGAGATAACAGAAATAGAAGAGTGTAATTAATTAAAAATGTTGATAAAAATTTACTCTTGTTCGATCAGTAATGAAATGATTTATTTTATTCGAAAGATATAGACGAGTGTGACTTTGGCTGGGATTCAAATTTGTCCTCTCGAATTAATCAAGTCACATAGATTATTCCAATACTCATCTCCCTCAACGTCGCCTGACTTAAGGAGAAGGACAAGAATCACGTCTGACGACTAATCGTATTCCCCATTTATTTCTCACTTGCGATTCATCGTAAGCAGCCATCCATGAACGATTATCTCGAGTCCTTGATGATAACGTAAACACGTTAAAATTATACAGAATATTAAACGTCTGACGGGGAGGATAAGAAATTTGTCGTACAAACGCAGGATCGATGTCTTTCGAACTGCGGTACAACGATATTAACGTCAATAACGTCAATATAATAGACGCAAACGAATTGTTAAAGACTTTCGAGATTTGTATACATATAAAGCGATCTTTCTAGTTTATTCTCTACGTGAAATATTTGTGTATCTTATGTGTTCAGATATGGCGCCCTATTATACAGGCACAAGATAGGGTAGCAAATACATATCCCGTAATTAAGACTATCGATGCAACAATAAAGGTGCTTACGTTAGGCTGCAAACGGATACGTACCGTGTATAATGATAATTTACGACGAGGAGAATGTATCGAGAGAGTATTACTATACATTTTCACGTACGGAAACGGAAGTTCAAGATAAATCGCGGTGAGCTGTGGGATGATTAGGCGAACGTGGGACTAGGTTGCCGCACAGTGTGTGGGTCTACAACTTGCTCCTAGCACAATTATGGCGCACACCATGCTACTATCGTCAACATACACATTCCGACATATCATTCGCTGAAATCGCATACCTACATGTACACGGTGTCCATGTTACTTACCACAAAGTCGTACACGTATACAGACACAGACGGGCGAATGCTTCTGGTTACCTGCGGCCGTACCCAGTTTTGGATTAATCTTGAAACACATGTGGTAATATATACTCACGTATACACTCGTCAACAAATCGATGATTAATGATTCAATCGATCGATGATTTATCGATCGATTTATCCTTTGAAATTCATACAGACGTTCTCTAGATATATTAGTCTTAATTTCATTTTGTCCGCTTCCAAATAATTTATCTGCTTAATAATTTATTTACACTGACGTCCTGCCCTTCTCTCAAATGGCATTATAATGTATTACATAATTTATATCATATTCATAATGACGTACATATATTCATAAATCACGGCTGTACTCATACATATCGTAATGAGTTTTGGAATTTTGACAATCTTTGTAAAATTCTGTTATTATAGTGGCGATACGTTCATCGCTTTCATTTTTTTTTTTTTACGCATTTTTTTACGAATGCACTTACTAGCTTGCTCAACGACGATTTCATATAATACCGGGACGCAATGCAGGATTGGCTTTTATGCAAAACATGCATATCGTATGCATACGTGCGGATATTTCCTGAGCCGCTTCTTCCTAAGGTCGTATTAGCTCTTTCATATATTTGCTCCATTTGCATTTCCATTAATCACGGGCATTCGTGCACTTTTGTGACATTCGGATCAACTCCATTTCCGAATATAGACCCGTGGGAAATTTAGTCTGGCGATTCTTTCACTGTAATATTTTTTACGCACCACATCTGTATAATCGAGTCGCAATCACGATATTCTCTTCTTGAGAGCCGTATAAAAAATATAACAATAGTTTTGTACCCATAAGTATATTTATGTTCATTTACAATCTATTATGGACGTGTCCTTGAATTCGTGAATAAATTACGTCAGTTATCACAAGAATATTATCGCAATTTCATTATAATACGCGCCGCACGCAATGTAATGATAGCTATAATTGCTATTTGGAATTAATTTATGTAAGGGTGAGGGAAAATTTTAATTGTGTTTTCACGTGATGTATTTTATTTTCGTTGAATTAAATAAACTCTAAATTTTTATGTATATACAGAAAGATAGCCGAAATTCCACAACTGAAATAAAAAAAATTCCACAATTCTTATCATTGCTAATAAATCATCGCATTTGATACGTATATCGCGGCGAAATGAGTTTCACATATATATCGCTACAAATCACGCATTTACATATCATACGTAATAAATGTAGACATTTTCTGTGGAATTTGCCATATAAATAAACTCGTAAATAATTAGAATCGATGAGGTGAGAGAACAAAACGAGAATTAGATTACCACAATATTATACGAACCAGCAAATATTTAACAATTTCCGGTTAATCGGCGTTACTCGCTGAAATACTCTAATTTGCACACAAAGTGGAGATAAAAATTTCTCTCCTAAATATTGTGCACAACATGCGTTCATTATTGGCCGCAGGTAAACCTGAATACATAGTACCGAGAGCTTTATCATGAATGGCCACTCGTCGAGACGGCGAAGTCGTTTTGCATAAATTATTCCGCGATCCTAATTGACTTTTAGATGCCAAGAAATAAAACTCGTTCGTGAAAGTAGCGGGATCCGATTCTCAGTTGAAAATGCCGAGATATTCGCACAGGATTCGCTAAAAGAATCATTCGAACGCGACAGCGTTTCTTCTTTCAAGCCGCGAGAGTCACAAGTCTCGACGAGTGGATATCTTAAAATTGCACCTGCATATCATCGATATCGTTTCATTAAATGTCATATCATTAACGTGACGGTGGAGGTGGACGCGAACGCATCCGCCTTCCATCGATCGATGTAGTACAGCGAAGATTTCTTAAGGCTTCTCAACCTAAAATAGCGAAAATAGCGCCGTCAATTGACGATTAGTGTGTAAGCGAATTAAAGGAACATACACGTTGTTAAGGCCTAATATAGATAACGAAAAAATTTGTTAGAGAGTAATGAATAACGCAGACACAAATATGGATATACATTCAATGCGATTAGGTTTTGATTGTTAAGCGAACGCTTGTCAGAATTATATTCGCGAAGCGATGCACACTATTTCGTGTAGATACATATACATTGAGTTGTACGTATACTTCCTTGCCTTCGAGCGCGTCTCCGTGTTACCTCTATCATATGTTTCCTTGTACATTCTATTTATTGCGATCGTCATATATGTTGGAATTAATTCCATGTCGCATGAATTACCGCAGGAAAAATTACGTCGCACAGCATCGGAAATGTCGCATCTAATTTCGCTATGCGGTAAAATTTACGAGTTAACACTAATTAACGTTGCGCAGTGAAATTCACAATATATGTATATATATATATATATATATATATATATGTATATGTATATATTATGAATAATTATTAATCTGCGTATTGTCCCGCCGGCAGAAAATGCCACAATTCGCCACGATTTTCGTGCCGGTAATGAAATCAATTTTTACTTTACGAGACGATGGAAATTAATTGCGCGATTTCTTTTATTTGAAGTTTTACAATTTCACAATTACATTTGCTCGTTTTGATAGCGTATCATTGCATAACGTTTTAACTGGCGATGCAGAATTTCTGCTTCGTTTCATTTCGGCCGAAGATAATCCTTATTGCCAATTAAAGCATTCTGATTCGATGCAATTACGAATTCATATATGAGCGTATTACAAAAATGAGAATTAAGCCTTATGTTTTATTTATGCGTCCTACAACGAGACGCACTCGAAGGCCACCATTTCGTGATTAAATGTGAAACGAAAATTGTCATACTCCAGTGTTGTCTAAGCTTTTTAAGAGAAACAGAGGAAAAACAAAACCCTTTCCGCGAGACTGTTTAGAAAAAAGAGAGAATGAGAATGAACGACAGAGTTGGAGAGAAAAAGTCAGAGAGCGAAAAGTGCGAAAATGAGGACGAAAAATTGTAATTTGAGAGAATGAGAGAATGAGAAATTGAGTGAAAGAGTGAGGAAGAAATGAAAGAGAGAGAGAGAGCGAGAGAGTGAGAGAGAGAGAGAAAGAAAGACAGCGTTAAGGGATGAAAATATCTGCGGCTCTAACTCTAAATACTTATTACACTTGTTATGCTATCGATAAGTTTATATTATATCTCTATCGTGACAGAATTTACGACGTATTGTGCGTGATATTATATTTATACGGGCTGTTACACACTCTCTATCTCCAAAACTTCCATTTCATCGCGCGGCCGCAGCGAACGTGGGTTAACACGAGAAGCGCAGGAGAGCAAAATGACAAGAGGGGAAAAAGAGAGGAGATATTCTCGAAAGCGTGAACAGCATCCAACATACCAACTGGCGCAGATATATCCCTTTCTCTCTATCTCGAGGTATCGATTAGTCCTCTCGAGTTTTCCGTGTCCAGATTTTTAATACCGACATACGAAGCAAGAACTTTTATTGAGAAAAATTGTTATCGGGATGAGGACTACGGGCAATACCGAGAGAAGAAACACATGGATACTGATACGAAAAGGAACGCTACAAGAGGAGTGATCCTCGGAGACACGAGGACCAGATCCGGCAAAATTTATCGCGAATTCACTATGAACTCGAACGAACCATGAATCCAGCCGGCTGACAGACGACAAAATGCCTGTGCTTCTTCGGGGCCGCCCGCCAGGTCGAAGGTTGATTAATGACGACAAGCGGGACGAGAATGGGTTCGACCTGTCCGGCGAATGAGAAAGGGATTAAACGGAAAGTGGTGGTTTATATGTTGGATTGGGAGAGAGAAAGAAAATAGGTTTACGACGAATGCAATCGATGGAGCCTGTTGTTCGCGAGATCTGCATTGCGAGGAACAATAGATGGGCGAAGAGGATAATGCAACTGTAAGTGCGATGGGAGGGACGTAACAATCCAATTGGGTTTTAATCCAACGCCAAGCGGATGAGAGAAAAGAAAGGATGAACAAGACAGAAAACTATGTAATTTTAAAAAAACCATATTTTTTGGAAACACCGCGCGCGAAAAATAGCGCTGTCTCCGTACCTACCGAAACCTCCTCTCTCCCTCCCCCTCCCCCCCCCCGTGTAAGTCGGCGATTTCCTCTACGCCCTTCTTATCCCGTTCCATTCGTAACCTTTCTCTTAAACCATAGGACGTCTTAAAGCAGAGCATTGTGTGTGCGCGCGGCCACGGAAATTAGAGTGAGAAATTCATCTCGCGGTTTTGTAATATCGAGTCAGCCGGGAAATTATTAGAATATCGCTTCGCGGTATGGAGAGAACAGGGATTTTCGCAAGATTGGATTGTAAACCGTGTTCGTGTCACATCATTGTTCTCGCTCGTCGTCTTCCTCGCGCCGTTTCGTGGCCGCGCGCGTCTTTGATCCAAGACTCTATAATTGTGCGAAAATAAAACAGAATCCTGCGCGCCACGTTGCGTTCGCACGAGTGGCATATCGCGCGCTCTCCATTTCGTTTCTCGAACTGTTACTAAGCTTGTTTTTAATAAACTTGTTTTTTTGTTTGTTAGAACGGCAGCGGACCAGGCGGCGAATCCGGTGGACGAGCGAACGGGTAAATACATTGTTATTAATTTTCTAATTAATCCCTCTATTCTTCTGATTAAATTTTACATATTTTTTTTTATAGAAAATAACGTTATATTAATTTTATTAAAATGTGAATACAAATCTTATATGAATTTTGAGAGCATTACTTTTTTCAAAGCCATAGAGAGACATACATATACATAATATTTTAAGTAGCGCACTTTTTTATTCAATCTATTATTTATTAGCAACATATTTTTTTGCTTGCGATAAGTAAAGAAATATATTTTTATCAATTTTTCAGAGAAATAATATCTCGATCATTCTTCTTAAATGTCAAACAAAAATAGGATAAAATTTCTTCCACTATCCATTGTACGCACACAAATCGACAAATTTTTATTTCGAATTGCATGAACAACGATACATCTTGCGGCCTGTCATTACTTGACATTTGAAAAAGACTTTGAGTGACAGCTCTTAGATCTCGAGAGATCATAGATGCTTGCCATGCTTTACTGCATCTTTTTTCCAAATCAACATTTTTATAGCAATATTCATTTACTAAACTAAATTAAAATATTTGATATATTATTTTTTTATTAATCTTTACACGATGAGAATCAATTATTAAAAAATTTATCCTCAAATTGGCCAATAATTTTACAGTTTATTCTGGTTTTAAGATATTTCACGTTTCTCTTGCACGCAAAAATTTATGAGAAATCAAAAAACTTCGATAAAAAGTTTTAAATATAATTTTATATTTTATAATCGATTGATGAAACAGAAATTTAGATTTGCGAAAACTTGGATTTTCTGAAAACTTTCTAACAAGCATTTCCATCGGATTTTCAAAAGCTCTGAATCGTACGAGAAAATCTCCCCTAGAAGTATGGCTAACTTAAACCTGCAATTTGAATTGAAAGTTTAGTTTACGCTTAATCTACGCGGGATTAATCTCAAGCTCGTCTTACAAACGTTTTATTAATATTTATTTTTTCCAATATTACACAATCCAAACACTCCATTTTTCATCCACTTTATTTTTAAAGTTATTCAAAAACTTTATTTTATTATTTTATAATTAAAGATTAAATTCGTAATTTTTAACGAATATTAAGTAATATTTCGTCATATTAAACGATATGATAATAAATATGAGTACAACGATAAAAAATATGAGACGACAAAATTTTAGCACAAATTATTAGAGCAGAAAAGATAAACGTGATCGCGGATCCGATGGCCTGACGTAACATTCGAAATCTTTTTTGTTCCAGACATCCGAGAGACAATTTCTACAGCACCATCGACAGCATGCCGGACATTCGACCGCGCCGGAAGTCGATACCATTGGTTTCCGAGCTGGTAGGTAGCCGATTGCCCATTAACACCATTCCATCATTGTCTCCGCGTATATATACATATGTATAAGTACACCGTGTACACACATACATATATGTACATTGCCTGGATCGTCCGTACAATATATTCGTCGGAAATAATTATCAACCCGACGTTTTCATTGTTGTCATCATCGTTATCATCGGCGTCGTCGTCGTTCTCTTGCCCGTGATTGTCAAGATATTATTTAAAACGTGATCTTTCTCAGCAACGCAATACTGCTCTGACCTCTCTCGATCTCTGCGATTATGCGACTGGTTGAATTTAATTAATTCGCTCGAGGTCATTTCCCGGTTGCACGGTGGATCTCTTTTAAAATTTTAACGCGTCGCTCCGTATGCTTTGCGATTCTGTATTCCGCGTTTGTAGACTAAAACAGAGCCAGAATTAATTACCGTGTATATGCGCAGCGTGTGCATTTTTGGCGCCTACACGAGATACGTGAGAATTTGTTGAACGGCAGTATATAAATTACAACGACTAATGTTGGCTGTGAAACAGTCGAAATTTCTATAAATTATTTCCATAATATATTGTGAATATTATATATTTTATATATATATGTATATAATTTTTATGGCGTTTATTAAAGAAAAAACTGCAAGGAATTGTAGTTTACGTTCTATCTTCGTTTCTTTCATGCATACATAATTCGTAATTCGGAAAGCAATCTAAATTTTTATTTCAAACTTGATTAATTTCTAATTCAATAGAAACGTAATAACTATCGTGTTCTTTCAAATGCAAAGTCATGGCTGTTTTTATAATTTTATCTTGCAAGACGACGACGGCGACCTGTTGTAATACTTTCGTCGCGAGATCTAACTCTGTGTATCGTGTACGACGCATCTGAGGAGATTTGCCGTAAAGCTAAAGTAAATATATAACATTGAAGTAACGAGAAATATTCTTTTACCGTATTTCAAGGTAAAGTAAAAGACCCTCCGATGCAGTCCATAACGAACGTGTACCTCGTCGTAACCTAATTGCGTGTTTTACGTTTCAGTGTTGTCGTCTTTTTCTGCGACGAATCGAATTGCTAATTTTATCAAAAACCATCGCAAAGCGCCAACGATCGAATCTGACAAAATGTTTCCTCTCGTCTGTAATTTCCTCTTTCCTTGAAATTCCTATAAAAAAAAAATATTTCATAATCCATTGAGACGGCTAAATCTATTTGTTCATATTTCTCTCTCTTTTTTTTTCTCATAAATATCTATTAACAAATAAATGAATAAAATATATCCATCAAAATTTGTTAAGCGCGAATATTGTGCTCGAGATTTCATTATTTCAATGATATTTCGCAAATATTATATATGCTTGAAATCGACGAGAATATTCTCGCCGCAAAAGTTGAATTCACAATTTACTGATGCGATCGGTTTTCGAGCGGTGCTTTTATCTCCGATGGATCGATCGAAAATACTAGAAAATTCGCGATTTGAAATTCCGATCGGTCGCCCATATATCGCGATGCGATGATCTGTTCCCGTTTGTCGTATAGACCATCTGCGGAAAAGAGACAAATGATCGCAAAATCCTTTTAAGTAAATCGCCTTTCGCGTTTGCTTATTTCGGCCAACGATTCAATAAAAAGGAGTTGAGAAGAAATTAAATTTGACTTACGAGAAAAGAGAAAAAAGTAATATATAAAATATTGAAAGAGATACCGAGTTTATGAAATGTGCATATATCCTTAAATTTTTTTTTTTTCTCGGCTCAATTATTATATATACGATGCGCGTGTTGCGAACGATAATAAAAATGTCTACGTCACTCACATATACGCATACTCACATGCACGGATGCCATTGCAAGCTAAGAGCTTGCGTGTGCAACTAGTGCGTGATGCTTTAAATGAAATTCTTAAGTAGTTTATTGATCGCGCTCCGTAGAAAAGCGCTCGGTGAAGATAAGTATGTCGCGGAAAATGTGATTTAATTTAACGCTAAAAGAAGTGAGATACATTATTGGCAGACTAACGTAATCTCAGCAGATCAAAAGTTGAATAATAGAAAATTAAATTTTTCGATTGACCCATTTAATTTAAATCCTACTTTGAAAATCGGGATTATGTGAGAACCGTGATTGTATTAACCGTGATTCTATAAATTATATCAAGCGTTTATGTTAAAAGATTTATTCCTATTCCTATTCCTTCTTAAAAAAAGTAGCATTGTGTTCCGCATCCCAAATAAAATCTTTAATCTTTTTAGATCCTGGAATCCGATATCTGTTTCCTGTATGTTTGTCTCCCCGTGTAATGTTAATTTATATATAATTGTTGTGTATCTCTCATATATAATCTCAAATCCTAAAATCTCGCGGCGTAAAATATATTTTTATGTGATACCATGCCCTGAATAAAATTGTCCAGGCAGTACGCAAAAAAAAAAAAACGCTAAAATATTACTGGGTTATAATCGCGAAATTTTTGCGTCATTCATCGGAAAAATTGCGGTGAAGTAGAGGTGAAGCACGCATCATCGGCATCAATGTCAAATGAATGAAATTGATCGACCACGCGTAAAACGCGATTATCGCCCAGTAATTTTGGCCGTTTAAATTCACCATGGAGAGAGAGACATAAACTCTAACTAAAATGAATATTATCGTTGGGCACGAGATTTTAATATATTATTTTTTAAAAAGAATGTAAATTTATTTTTTATATTTTTGCATTACTTAATTATGTCTCTCTTTCTCTCTCTCTCTCTCTCTCTCTCTCTCTCTATCTCTATCTCTATCTCTCTCCATGATGAATCAATCCTAATTACATTCGTCGAACATTGTTTTTGTGCCTCTCTTATGCCTAACTTTTAAAATATCTATATTCATATCATAATTAAAGAAGAAAATAGAAATTGCAAGTGGTACACGTACTAACCGGCATATAATGCTATTTTCTTTGTTTGTTCTCTGTGGCGCCCGTTGTTGTATCCACCTGAACACCTGAAAAAACCAAAACCACTCACTGAAAAAAACCTCTCAAAAAATCTCAAAAACTCTACCTCCAGGTCTTGAAGGTACTAATTAAATGCCTCGTTAGCCAAGTCAATTAGAAGTTTGTTCGAACGTTTGCATGTGAATTTTTTATTCGTCTTTTTCTATATAGCTCATGTATATCATTACGTTTTTTTATTAATTCACATTTTTTTTCTTTCGTTTTATGATTCAAATTTTTCTCTTGGTTACTTGCTCTCTCTTCCTCTTTCTCTCTCTTTACTAACTTTTTTATATTTTATACTTTGGACGTATATTCTTTTTCTGCTGATGATTCATTATATGCATGCTCCCCTCGTTGCGAGTCGTTGAAAGACGCGGTTCTTCTCGATGTATAGTCAACGATATCTTGATTACATCTCTAATTTAATATGATTCTGTTACTTATGCATTCGTTAATAAACAGAGGTCAAAGCAATTTTATCATTCGCGAAACGTGCAATTTTATAATCCGCGGATGAAATATCGATTGCGAGAAAAGCATGTCAAGTCTCCAGCGACTCGTTAAAATGGATGTGGTTGGTGTTTTGATCTGTATAATCATAAACGGGAGATGTTTGCACTTCAAAGAGACGCAGTGTCGTCGTGCTTTTTTATCTATATCTGGCTTATTTGCAACTTTGTATGCGAACTCTGTATGCGAACATATAATCACACCTCTCTAAGAAAAACATTAGTAAAGGTTAAGCAAAGACAAATTAGCAAATTAGCGATCTAGTTTTAATTTAAAAAAGCTTTTGAATAATTCATCTCTTTTCTTTGTTTTCTTCTTCTTTTTCTTCTTTTTTTTTCTCTCTTTCTCTTTTTCTCACTCGCGTGCATTTAAATTTAATCTGCTGTCATCCACTAGTTTCCAATCTTTTTGATAAAAGCAGTTAGTCTCGTGAAATAATTTTGTTCTATTTTATTATAATTCCTTTCATCTGCGTGCGAAGTTATTCACTGTTTAATCATCAATATTAAATGAATGTCTTGATATATTGTCGTAGGTGCATGTGTTATGAATATTTATGAAAATACCATATAGACACATAAGTAAACATTATGATAGCGATGTTATTGGATGGAAACAATTCGTTTTTTCTAACAGAAGCTTAGTTTCATTCGGCAATACTTTATCCATATTTCTCTTACTTGTTCGCTTTCTTTTCGCGACAAAAATAAACGCGAAAAACAAAGCGAATTGAATTATTCTACGGCACCCCTCCATGCAATCTTGCAGCACATTTCTCACTCGAATGGAAAAAAACATTAGAAAAACAATAGGCGCAACAACATATGTCAATCATGGCGAATAAACGCGAGATTAGCGTGCACGGAATTAATGCCTGATTATCGGGACGAAACAATGGCGCATGCACGGTTCACACGGGGTCCTGTGCATAATATCTTAATTGAAATCTATGCTAACCACATATCCTATCGCTCACCGCACCTATTAGACACCATAAGCTAATTAGATTAGATTCTCTCTCCATAGAGATTCCTCTACGAGCGCTCTCTCTCTCTCTCTCTCTCTCTTGTTCTCTCTCTCTCTCTCTATCGTTTCTCTTATCCTTATCTTTCACCGTTATTCTATCAACTGTCTTTTGGCGTTTCCGCTCTTTATTTCGTTTTTTAATTCTTGCCTTTCACTGATTTTTCTCGCTATCGGTCTCTTAGATCTAATTTCAATCTTGTACAGTATTATATACAGTATATATATATATATATATATATATATATATATATATATATATATATGCATTTCCGAATCAAACATGCAAATCTACGTCGCATTAAGACTGTGCCCGACTATATTAATTAAATAGGATTAATCTTTGATTAGTCTCTCATACAATTTCCGTTTTAGATCTCGAAATACTGTAGCATATAATCTAGAATTTCGAGTTGAATCTTATCACTGGTTCAGATATTTGCAATCTTGTTTGTTGACCGTTAATTTCATCTCGACTTTGCGCGAAGATAATCACATGGATAATATGTTAAACTTGTAAATATTTGTGCAGGAGCAAACATTCCACACATATGCTCTCTGATATTCTTCGCAAAGTGCTCAAACGTGCGGTCAGTAGCTAGCATTAAATTTGAAACATGTTTCACATGCGCACTTTTGTTCAGTTATATAAATGTCAGCTGACTATATAAGACACTCTAGACTGAATATAGAACATCCAGAGGCGTCTCCTTTAATATTTGCAATACAATCTCTTAGCACGGTTCTTTTTTTTCACAAGGAGGGGTTTGATATGTGTATATATATATAAAGTCGCTCACACACTAATACTTACTTCATAAAACTTGTAAATAAAAGTTGAACTTCATCGATATTTCATTTGGCATGTAATGTCACCGCTTCTTTTACGTCACAAGACTTACGTTACGTATAGGATTTTTCTTCGGCTTTGGATTTGTTTTTATCTCGCAACTCTTCACGAGTTATTTTCATTACGATGGATGCAATTTAATCTCGATGTGAAATTGTTTCTTTGAAAATGTGTATTGACATTTCTCAATATTAATTAAAAATTGTTATTACTTTTGAATAATTCTCATCACGTAACGTTCTTTCGTCGTGTCACTCTCGTTTTGGTCTCACAAATAGCCACGTTTTAATCTCGATGTTGAAAAATATCTGTAAATAACACTTTTCGAAGAATTTTTCTGCGTTTTTTTTTTTCTTTTTTTTTTTTCATTTACTCGCATTTCTTCACGTCTCTCGATTTGTTTTATCTATTCTACGCTTTCTTTCAATTTCTTTTTCTCTTTCTCTCTCTTTCTCTTTCGTTCTCTCTTTTCCTTTCAGTTTCTCAGTCCCAGGACTTGAAAACTGACTATGCGATAGAGAGACTGGAAGATTTTACTCTATCAGATGCACATTAATTCTTATCTTTTCCCAGACTATGGCGGCGACGAAGAGGAACGCTGGTCTTACGTCCGCCGTGCCGCGAGCTACGCTGAACGACGAGGAGCTGGTAAGGACTTGCCCTTTAGTCACTGTACTTCATCATCGTCACTTTACGTCACTGTTTAATAAATCAAGAGAAACGTATTTGTTTTGTAAGAGGAAAATTAACTATTACAGCACTGCGCCGTTGATATATAAATATTACTTAAGAAATCGGAGCAACTAATCACACAAGCTCTTTTCCAGCAATATTTTTTAAGATAGCTATTTTTCATATCGCGAGTACGCAATGTATCTCATTAGTTAGTACGACATTGGAAACGAAGCTTTTTAATTACTTTTGTAACGCATTCGAGAACCTTAGCAACGATCGCGTAAGAGAAAAGCTTCAAAAGTGAAAGTAAAAAGATGTATGTGTAGTTTCTAGTTGCGAGAAGGGGATTTATGGTGGAAGGTAATATTGGAAGAAATATGGAGACAGGTATCAGATAAGAAGTTAGGTCGCACATCATTTAATTTTAAGTTTCAATAGCGACGGGAGAAACCGGCGCCGAAGGAGCTTAACTTAACCATTGGACTCTTTCTTTCTTTTCATACGAAACGTGCTGCATTTTATCCTCATTTCCACGCTATTTTCTTTCACGTAAGTGTGATTTAGTGATGTTTCTGCTCTTTCTTTCCTTATTTCCTTATTTCTATTTACCTTCTTCTCACATTACGTTATTTTCCAGCAATACGTAGCAAACTAGTGCAAAATACATTAGCAGTTAGGACCATGATATATGCATACGCGTCGCATATGTACAAGAAAGTACACGCATACATATGCATTAGGTGAGAAAATAGCGATTGAAATGCATATACGCGTGTAAATATATATATATATATATATATATATATATATATATATATATATATATATATATAGGACATTTGTAGGAGTCTACAAAATATCACGGCGCAGGATACCGTATCAGAGAGAAATAGCTAGGCTAGTGTTAAGAGTTTCTGATTTCTGTGACGTTGGATGTTCCTCGTATATCGAATATCTGGAGTCCTTTTGCAGGTCACTTTGCCGCATGCAAAATATTCGGTATCCAAACTGATCTCGAATGCGTAATTCATTTAAGCGCCCTGAAAAAATCATCATAGATTGACGCGGTTTGAAAATCAATTATATAATTACATAAAACGCAATTCTTGTTAATATAAACATGTACAATTTAAGCGTCGATAAGATTTAATGCATTCAAAAATTTGGATCAAGAGTACGTATTTACATGATATTCCCGAGACTCTGAAAAATAACGCGTCGAATAATTTTTAGAAAATAACCACATGTGCTTATGTTGATTCTTACATCGAGACAGTATATAGATTTTGAAAGATTCATGCACCGAAGGAACATCCCAACACGTTTCACACGTACATAGAATAGTGCTTCTTAGCGGATCGAGCTTAGCTTTTACACCCTTGCCCTCTCTCTTCTTTTGCTAAATAATTTAACGACATCTAAAAAATGTGCTTGTTAAAAAACTTCTCGTCGCGTACGAGACTTTATAAAAAGAAAAAGAATTTCGCGAAAGATCAAAATTTTCGCAAAAAGGAAAGAGACGGCGTGTGAAAATTCTAGATGTCCAACATCAAACGTCGACGATCCCTTTAGGATCGAGAGAAGTTTGCCTTCGTGAGCCTGTGAAGATCTCCTAGATAATCTCCCTATTCCAAGCATGGAAAAATGAGAAAGGCCGGAAAAGAAGGAAAAAATCGCTCTCAAAAGAAATGCTCTCGAAAATCGAAAGCTGAACGATGAGAGTCATTCTTCTTGAGTGGCACGAGCGAATAGGAACTTCAAAACAACCTCTTAGCGTATCCAATTCGTTTCCCAATTGGACCCTCATGTGAAACTGTTATATACTGCATACAGTTTGCGTGATGCACATGATTATGTAACTAGGATCCAAAGGCACGAAGATCCCCGATTGATAATTGAATTTATGAGAGAGTTTTTATGCGAGAAATCGCTTGGACAAGAATGAATGCTAATCCTTCGGTGTTTTATTTATAATTTGAAATGCAAATTTTAAATTAAAGCGGGCAGATCTGGATACTTTATACAAATTAATGCGCATTGAAGATAAAAGTAATGCGAAATAAACAATAAATTGAAAAAGCAATTTTCTTAAAAGGTCAGAATAATGCGGTCTCATTTTTCAACTAGAAATAGTATTGCTGAGATACAATTCCTGATATAATCCAATATATCATACGATTGTTCGATTAATTTTTCATATACAAGGTAATAGAATGTTATAGTACGTCAGCAGCCGTGACAAGCTCACTTCATCATATATTGCTATGTGAGTGTCGGGAGCTCCTTCAGTTCAATTTCTTTTTAGAATACAATAGATGTCGGCGGAATAATATGAGGAAATTTGATAAATGACACAAAACGCATTTTACCGTTATAATATTGAAGATCAAGATTTTTTATGTGTCAGAGGTGACATTTATTCTTCCAAAGGATTAGCAATTCACTGATAATGTCCAGCGAATCGTTTCGTTCTCTTGGAGATCGCAACATGTTAACTTTTACGAGCAGGAGACCAAAGTAGAAAAACAAATGTTTGCATAAACCGCTTACTCAGTCTCCCTTTCGACTTATCCTCTTTCCTGTCCCTCTTTTTTTGTCGAGTGCCTCACTTTCGATTTATCGGCGATGCTATCGCGATGATAAACCCGCAGAAGATGCACGTGTACAAGAAAACCCTGCAAGCGATGATCTATCCCATATCATCGACCACTCCTCACAATTTCGTCACCTGGACCGCCACATCGCCGACCTACTGCTACGAGTGCGAGGGTCTTCTCTGGGGCATCGCTCGACAGGGAGTGCGATGTATGGAGTGCGGTGTCAAGTGTCACGAAAAGTGCAAGGACCTCCTGAACGCCGACTGCTTGCAGAGTAAGTAACATCGACTTTTGTTTTTGTAATTTCGCTTCCAAATGCAATTTCCGCGCGTAGCTGTAAAATTATTATAATTATGAGGATATATTCAATTAATTATATATTTCATTATCGTGATTAATTGCTCAACCGAGACTAAATTTTGAAAGAATATTAAATAAATTAGTATTATTAATTAACCAAAAACTCTTTGATAAAGGTAATAATCGTCATAATTGCATGTGTGTGTAAAGCGATTTCTTTTTCCAGAGAAGTCACAAATGTATTTAGAAGACTCCGAGGTACTGAGGTCACAAAAGCTTTTCTTACCGCACAATATATAACCGTAATTAAGAGCTTCTCATCTAATCATTAATCAGTGTAGTAAAATCAGTTGTCTCTTGGCGAAGGAACAAGTAAGGTCGAGAGTGAGGACGAGAAAGGTTTTACATTTCGTTAGACAGAGATTAGTGCGAATGAATAAATTTCAACAGACATACATTCTATTCTATTTTCCTCTTAATCCTCTTTGTCGTCGCTACTTCGATGCGAATTAATACTTAATTTCGTAAAGGCACTCCGTAAGACACTCCAGTTTCAATCCGTTACATCTTGCAGTCACTACTGCTATTTCCGTCGTCTTGTCAATAAACGGATATTATCCTCGTGCCGTAAAATCGATTCATACGACGGAATAATCGGGCGATTGTTAAAGCGCGCCATTGAATTTCATAAATTAAATTGTTTCCTGTGGAAAAATAATTTTTACGAACACGCAATAAGCCATTTTCGCGTTTTCATTCGATAGATGAATCGATAATGCGACGCGACGAATTTTATAAACCAATTTTCATTGTCCGGAAAAATCGAGAGGCAACGACACTTGTAATGTCGGCCCGTCCATTACATTTTCAATTTGAACCCGACGATCTTTCCTATACATGTATTCTTTCGTCACGACACCATTCGCTATCGATTTGTGTAAACTAATGATTCCCATCATGTACCCGATAAAATTTCTTCTCTCCACCGGACAGTCCACGATTAATTTACAGTCTCCCTCTATCTTCGATTCATCGCACGACCATTTCCCTTGCCTTATAATTCCGTTTGCGATTACATAAATTTCCCTTATTCACCGCTATTGTAACTTCGACGTACTACGTTATTACATCGCTCTCTTCAAGGTTTTCTCTTTCTTTCTTATATAACCGTGATTTGGTTAGCAATAACATTTCCAATTCGTGATTGAAATCGGGAAAATTCGGAAAATTCACGCTCGCGAATAGAATTTGAAACGCGATCAATCATCGCGCGTATCGGATCGCATGCAAAATATTTTGTTACTATTCGCTATCATTCTTGCATTTAATATATCTGATGTCCAACGATTACGTGTCATCAAAATTGACGCGACTATTATGCAACGCGCAAAGTGCATAGCCATCTATCACGATTTGTGATACATGTTTTTCAGTTCGTATATAATTTTATGAAATGCTATATCCCGATCGTTATATATGGGATGTCATATTATTAGTATTCTATTCAGACGTGATATCAAAGCACGAAAATGTTAGTAATACTCAATCATATGTCGATGATACAGTTTGTACGATGTGTGCAATTTTATCTCGAGAAAAATTTCGATGTTTTCTTGTTTGCAAGCTTTTTATCAATCTCGAAAAATATGTCCACATAGCATATTCGTTAAATCGCATTATAAATTTTTTTTGCAAGTTAAATACATTATTTTTTCTTTCAAAAATAAACATTTAATTGATATCAACACATACATACTCCGATTATGGCAAATGACAATTAATTTGCAATAAATACTTGCATGTAAATAATTAATCGATAATTTTATTAATCAGCTGTTAATAGTACAGTCAACTAATTACTTATATAGACAAATATACGCGAACCTTTCGAATATATTAATGTTTCACTAATCCATTCGTTCTTTAGGGGCGGCTGAGAAAAGCTCGAAGCATGGTGCTGAGGATAAGGCGAATAGCATAATTACGGCGATGAAAGAGAGGATGAAGCAACGAGAACGAGAAAAACCGGAGATCTTCGAACTGATTCGGTGAGTTTCCGCTTACATTACGCTCGCTTTTTTTTCTTCTCTTCTTTTTTGTCGCAGCCGCAGAAATTGATCCAAAGCAACGAGAACCCGCACACTGTCGATCGATGACAGTTCAAGGACGAATAGCACCGATCAATGTCGATCGATCGCGACGCGATTCACCGATCGCCACTGCACGCTCTTTTCGGATTAAAAAGTCCATATTGACAGTTTCGAAATAAATTATGTATATATCTTGCAAAGGGAAATATTGTCGCCTGTGAAAACGGTACACTTTTAATGGTGAATCAAGAGCCATTTTCAACCGCGGTAGAATTAATTAGTCGCCGTTATTAAAACAATTCTTTCAAAGTTCCCGTTCCATTCCATTCAGAGCTCGTCCCCGCTTTGCGTGAGATGAGAATGTAAACAATTCCGCAAATAAATTGCCGCTCGAGTCGAATCTATTATACACGATCTCAAGCATCGGAAATCGTTAAATGTCCTATAAACGTTGTTTGCGCGAATATTAGCCATGACGTAACTTCTGAGCAGCATAGTGTGTAAATATACGTGGACAATGCTTTACGATAAATGCGGCAAGCACGATTCACATTCTAAACTTCAAAGTATGCATTCTGTTATCTTCGTTGGTACAGTGTATTTATTTTACGACTTTGCATTTCATTATTGAAAATCTATCATCTATAATCAACCTATAATCTATAATCTATAATCTAATTTATAATCTATAATTTATAATCTAAATATATAATCAATAATCTTTCTGTGTTTAATTGCAAAAGACGTTGGAATCTACATGCACAAACAGATTTTATTATATTCAGATATAGTAATTTTTATTTAAATTTTATTAAAGCGCTGTGTGTGCGCAAAAAGATTAATAATTAAGGAACGTCAGTATTAATAATGACATATTATTCGATTATAATAATCTCCACAATATCATCGATTTAATGATGTGTAGCAAAATCCGTTTGAATAAACATGTAACTCTTATTCAATCAATAAACTGTCGGCAAACTAAATAATAATAAGCTAAATAAATAAGCTAATAATCTCACAAATTAATATTATCCGCTCATTAATCGACATTGACATTTATGTGTATATATCATTTTTTAATTGAAACTTTGAATCCGTAGTTGAGGCACGTGAAAGAAATAAAAATCTCACTGCATTATTTAACAATTGACAGATTAAATAGATACATAGGCAAGTCACATAAATATAAACCAAATTTTTTCCAAAACATTTTATTCGAAAGCCAAATTCGACCAAAGGTTTATTCGACCAAAAGTCATTTTTCATAAATATTCCACTAAAATCTAAACATTGTTGCCACCGAATTGGCAGTTTTTCTTTTATTCTTGCCAACGTATAAATATGTTTGCATACAGAGGTAATTTTGATTCATTTACGGTTCGATATTCTATCAAACGGATGTGTGTGCATCGTTCACAGACGCTTTAATAAATGATAAATGGATAACGCATACGTGGCTTAGGCATACAGTATCACCATAATAGTCTAATCTCATTTGCATATACCTTACTTCAATCTGTCGCATATCGCTCGTCCCATAATTAATTAAGCGTCGAGACATCTCAGCCTCTCGCACATTTTGATCTTATTACCCGTATCAGCTTATCTCGCGGCAATTATAAATATTGGCGACGCAAAAAACATTACGCAGTGCAGTTTCATAAAAATCAATTTGGTCAGGCAAAATTAATGAATAATATTGATGAATATCGTTCGTGGGATCTGCATTATGAAAGAGCGAATAATTGTGCCGATAAACCGATCGATCAATACTTGTTCAATTAGTCGCACGTTGGCATTATGGAAGTATACTCTTTTTCAGTATACATAATTGGAAAATGTGTTTACGCAATTGTGGTGAGATTAATTATAAAGTAGTTAATTACTCCGTGGAATATACATATCGATGATTTTTGAAAATCATTTTCAATTAGCACGTTGTAAATTTTCGCTAATGTACTTAACAAAGATGATGACTTTGACACTTTATCAGTAAACGTATAAATTACTCAATGTGCGTTAATATCCGCGGATATTAATGCGCACTGATATCTTCTTCGTTTACGCCGAGTATTATCGTAATTTAGCACTTATACCGTAATTAGCACGCGCGAAATTAATGGAACAGCTGCAACGTTCATTATCACCCGTTGCAGGAAAAGCGCTCGAGTCGCTTTTGCAAGAAATACTACATCGCGAAATGTTGCGCTCTTGCATAATAATTATACATATTATTGAAAATTATAATTAATTTAATATCTCAGGCGATAGTAATTAGTTGTCAATTAAGGGCCGTTTGCCCGTTCACCGGCGACAGACTGGAATTAATCCGTAATTAAAAGGGACACGCAGGGACAAATATAGCGATGCAGTGGCGACGCTGGTGATAATAAACGGAGTAATACGTAACGAAGAGCGAGCAAAGCTAAAGCGCGAAATCATCACCGTTACAAGGCCCGATCTCGTCTTCTCTGATGGACGCATGCTAATCGCCGACAATCCCGTCGTGTACGAATCTCGTGGATATAACGCTGCTCATCGAGCGCCGATATCGCACTATCGGGCAATCAACGTTCTCGTTAGCGGCTTGATCGATGACCAGTCGCTTTAATTAGAGACGACCACTTGTCCAGGGCGTTCCAAAAATTTCCATCGACTTAATTGCCGTCGCGTATATACTCGATTCTCGCCGTTTAGCCTCTCTGATCGCGATATCGGAAAAAAATTTAAGCAAGAAATGATACCGAACAATTGATCCCACAGAGAGAATTCCTAAACTGTCGGGTCATATAGGGAGTCGTTTATGCTTCGCTACGAATCACTAAAACATGACGTTTTTACGAAATTGCAAAAGAATGGCTAAATACACATGTCGATTTAAATTTCGATTGTCTCGTCGTCCCTTCTTCTTTTTCTTTTTTCGTGTTGCAAACATTGCCAAGAAAATATTTCGTTACCGAGATGACGTTCTTTTGAGGATGTCTCGTGATAAAAGTAGTTTCGCAGCGAAGATATCTCGCGACGGGAAAGCTATTTTAAAAGATTATCTCGGAACAACGATGAGTTGACGATGCGAGAGAAGCAGATAAGACGAGATCGCGGCCGCTGACACAGCTCATGTGAAAGAAAATCTCGTCGGAGTTTAGGTCAGTCTTCGGGGTCGACGAAAAGGCGCACGCGGGTCACATGATGGCGGTGGAGCAGTCGGTATTGGACGGTACCAGCAAGTGGTCGGCGAAGATCGCTATTACAGGTTTGTGGGCAGCTCGTGATCGGCGGCTCCTAAAGTTGGTCTTTGTGCATCCCGTGCGACGAGCGAGCATCAGCATCGGTGCTCGCCCTGATACATACATATATGTGCTGCGTATGCCTACGTATTCTTTGAGTCTACGAGTCTCACCCTTGTGTGTATATTCCCATACATATATATTGTACACATATACTTAATTCGTGTACACACACAATTTTACATTTTAAATATTCTCTTCTTATTATCATTATTACCATCGGTACGTACCTTACATCGTCAGATCTAGCGATAATGACACTTGGCTCTTGATGGCTACCGCGCGTGTGGCTGCGTTTTATTGATTGCCATGAACGTACCAACATTATTGCAGTGACTGACCGTCCTATTATAGTAATTCTGTTATTGAAATGTCGTTTGACCATCGTGCGACAACGCGAACGTTACGAAGAGGGCTGGCCTTGTGTTCGAACTACAAATCGCTCGGATAAACTTGTTTATTTCTAACTCTATATTTTTTCTTTAACTTCTTTACACAAGTTGGGATATACTTCGTACTCGACAATTTAACTGTCTCGCGAGCTTACGTAAAGTCACGATGGACGAGCTACTTTCGTGTATCTTCCTCTGAAAGCACCTTGACTTACATTCCCCGCAACTATCCCGTTCGAACAATATTAAAACTATTGTGTGTGCGCGTGTATACGCTATGCTGCTATTTTATATGTGTACGTATGTATTTTATGTGCGTGTATGTGTGCGTGTGTGTGGATATATTGCGTTTTTTTTTTTGCAATCTTATATTTGTCCACTGGATGTAACGGTATTGCGCGTCCTGACTGTTAGTGTACATCACTATTAATTGGACATTACCTGGTATTCGCCTTTTTCTCCTGGGTGTTTTTATTTTTTTTTTTCCAAAATTACTTTTCTGCTCCAATTTTCTAGCTGCAATCCTCTTTCTCAACAAAATCAACGATGCTTGCAAATCGAATTTGCAAGCAGTTCTCGCCTTGTTCGCGCGCTCTCAGCGATTTGCAGGAACTTTTCTTCTTCGGATAGAGAGCGTGGAAATTCGTGTTTCAAATGAAATCTCTCGCGAGTCGGTCCACCACGTAGTTCTTTCAGAAACAACAGCTTGATTACTATCGTGCGGTGAAATGCTTCTCTCCTAATGCTCGAAATACAACTCGGACAGCTGACAATTTACTTGTTATTAGAAAAAAATCATAAGATCTCTGTTTCCTACGCGATCCAGCATTTATGATGCGCCTTCTGTTTACGCATCAACATGAAGATGTATGAGTTTTCACAGTGATGTGCGCATACGTATGTGTGTATTTATCTATGTGTTGTGCGATCGTGCTGGTCAGTTATCGCGCGATGCTTTCTCTTTGGAGGGAGTTCAATCGAAAGTCCATTAAGGTCACGTGGCAACTTGTTGTGGCGGCAAGTATGTGCCGTTGCCATCGTTTAAGGTAAACTCTCGGCCAGACCATAGTCGTCGAGCTTCCCTGAACGCGAATCCCTGACCGATAGACCAATACCACACACACGTCCATCGAAAGTAATTTACATCGATCATTGTAATTTTATAGGTATATTAAAGACCTTCTCTTTCCTTGCATTCTGCTGCGAAATAATAATCGAAGCATCGATCATCGTCGCGATTGACGCGTCATTCCAGTCTCTGGATCGAATCCTAGTTTCGAAGCAGAAAGTCTCGCGTGTTGAAGATAAGGGAAATGAATTCATCTCGAATAATGTGGAATTAGTTTGGCAAGCTGCATTTAACGCATTGCATTAGAAGGGGTATCGCGTGTCAAAGATAAGGGAGACATGTATTCTTCCTGATATACATCTCGAGAAATAAATTGCATTTATGAATTATGGATGGGGCAAAGTTTGTCAAACGCAAGACAGAAATAGGTCGATACATTCTATGAAACTCGAGTATAGTTTCTTCATTTAAAAGTGGCCTTACAAAGTTATTAAAACTCTATCGAAAAAAGTATCGCATCAAGTTAGTATCGTTTATCTACTTCTCGTGCAAACAAACATTGCGCTGTATCGATTCCGCGATTTCTTTTCCGCGGGCTATTACCGTAGAAAATATATTGCACGAGAGAAGTGCGCGATCGTGGAAAAAGTAACCTGACCGAAATAACACGCTCGCCGCGAGGGTGCACATTTTGCCTTTTTTGTATTCATCATTTCTATTCCGCGCGGTAACGCGTCCCCGAGTCCATTGTGTCTCCGAATCAAAGAGAAAACGAGTCTCTTTCTTTCGTTTGTCATTTCATACCGCGTTGGGAATAGAAGAAACATAAGTATATATGTATAGTCTCTTACAACGTACTCGGTGTACTTTACCGGAGAGAAGTTTAATGGAGACGTTGATCGATGGTCGTAACTCAAAAGAGAGTTTGCTCCATCAATTCTTTCTTACTTTCCATATTCGAAGATGTCACTTGGGAGAAAATCAAATTTTATCTTTTTCTTCTAAAATGATTATAATTCGCCTACGAAATTACGCTTCAATATATAATTTTTTATAAAAAAAAGTTTTAATATATTCTCTCTCTTTCTTTCAATATAGAACTAAATTTTCGATCAGGGATAAAAAATATCCGTAATTATTTTTCAATGAAGGAGGAGAAAATTAAATTTTCCCAAACTTATATAGGCACACGAAAATTTATTTTTAATTTAATAAACGATTAAATATTTATGGGAAACGGCATTTATATCTCTGTAACTGCAGATCATTGTCTCATAGTAATAATACGGACGTTGCGTGCATAAAGTTGTTTATGTATTTGTCTTCGTGAGACGATTATTACGACAAGGAGATCAACGGAAGTCCCCCGTTGGCGATGCGCCACATAAGTCGAGCAACAAGTTTTCTTATTTCAAAGCGACAGGCGCATCGCCTCGGTCATCTCTTCATATGAAACGATACTCTTTACGGTGGCAGGGTGTTAACAGGTGGCATGGCAATGCTCATTACCATATTTGCACATGACGTGACAACGCGTGTATGATCGATCGCCTTTTTCTCGTGTATTTTGCACGTTTTGAATGAAACTTTGAATAAAATTTCAGCGTTTATTCCGTTATAAAAAAAACACGCTTGATTAAGTCGATTTAATTTCGTTTCCTTTGCTATATTTCAATATACGATTCTTAAATATCATCCTTCTTCTTCGATATAAATAAAGCCGATCGCGCCGCTTCTGGCCGACCACCTATTCGAGAAATAAGGATAGTCTCCCTTTTCCGATCGTCATTTCATACTTATTTGTCGAATTCCGTAGAGAATATCCGGCTTGCGCCGAGAACTCGCGAAAGGATATAGAAGGGATAGTTTTCAGGGCTAATCCATCTCGAATTGAGGCGCGGATTTGAAACACACGTCTCGCTTTGCTTTCACACGAGATACACACAGGTGTGGAGATACACTCATATTTCGGGGGGTTAATCCCCGGGAAAAATACTGCCTAGTGTCCTGGCTGCGCGAATGCGTTCCCGCTAGTATAGCTGAGCTGCTGAATATGATCGCCACCGCTGTTGCTGCTACTGCTACTGTTGCTGCTGCTGCTGCTGGATGGCTGTTGGATAATTATGGACGATCTCCCGCCTCGCAACGATCCTACGTCCTTCGGTGGCCTCTGTAAGACGTACATCTCCCTGGTCGCCTCAAAGGTGTCCTGTTTCGGGAGGATTCTTTTCTCCGAACAGTCTCTAAAAACGTGAAATTACGACGGCACGAAAGGGGTACGAGAGGTTGTCGAAGGACGATGACGAGGGCATTGTCTTCTTTTCAGCACGACGTTTTCAGTGGACCCGGATACGCATATAGACAGTCTCGAGCAAGCCGAACAGATCGTCCTTGAGGGTACCAGCAAGTGGTCCTGCAAGATTGCCATCACAGGTGACATGATACTAATATCTTTAGAGCGTTTTTAATAATTCATCATAATCTCGATAATGAGTCACTCAAGTCTTCTGTAAATCACACATGCTTGAGACACACAATTACACGAAAACTTAGTGAAATTTTAGGCGGCTGTAACATTTACTTTTTTTGTAAAAAAAAAAAAAAAAATTACTCTCTTCTCTCTTCTCTTTCTGAATCACGAGAGCAAATTTTCTAATCATCGATACATATCGGCATGTGTGTGATGACTGCGGATTTGACCAGCCGTTGACAGATTCTCGGATGAACTTGGAATTAAACCTTGCCTTCTCGCGGAAACACGATTGAAGAATCATCCAACAATCCGCAATCGAGAGCAGAAGCAAAGCATAATGCATCTTGTGCGAGGTTCTTCGTCAAGCGCAGTCTCACATGTATCTCGATTTTCTATCACCGTGTTCTCGCGCACACGACTTTCGCGATCCGAGAGCAAACACGAAAGATCTATGTCACAAAGCACTATCGGAGTGATATATCGAATCGTGATATATGAAGCACAACGCCGTATACTCTCCGCGTACTCGCAGTTGTGCACTGGCATCCCGTGCTTGTGTATTGTGTACGATCGATGTACTTCCGTCCGGCACGAAGTCAAACCTCTCGAGGGTCGATCGAGGGACGTAAACCTGAATCTCCGAGTCGTCACGCGTTCTCTCTCTCTCTCTCTCTCTCTCTCTCTCTCTCTCTCTTTCGTGAAGTTTCGAAATATATTAAAGTTGGACGACGTATTCACTATTGTATCCTCTTTGCGTTCTTGTTGTTACAATGAAAACTAAAGCAATTTGCGCGAAGTTCCGTCGGACGGTAAATCGAAAAGCATAATACGACGCTCCTCGGTATCGTTGTCGATTTTAACGAAGCGATTTGAATGTATCTGGCAGCTATCTCGTATGCATTTCTAGGACGGCGTTGTGTAGAATCGGTAAATGTAACGGACGGTGAATTATGTCATATACATACACGTGCGCCGTCCCGGGCACCGGGATAACTGAAAGTTACTTCCGATCATGCAACGTGTGTTACGTTACGTTTGACAGCGACGATTTTTAATTCCCTCGATTTTTATCAGATCGTCCCGTTGCCGTTGCGCTGTAATGTCAATAAAAATGCCAAGCGTCGAGGCGTATAATAACTTTGCACGATGTTACGGGGATAGCACGTATGTCATAGAGAATTACACTTTGCCGTTTGAGATTGGAATCGCGTGCATCGCCGCGAACGACGTGGCAGATGGGAACGGCGCAAACTGCATATGTATGCGCCCTTTCTCAGAGGAGATCGATAGTTCAACGTACAGACAAGCGTGATAGCAATGCTCAGCCTCCGCGGCTCATTCACGTCGCGCTGTATGAATACATGTATTTCTTATCTACTCGGAAAATGCATAAAAGAATACAATCGAGAACAAGAGCATATTTCTTATTAACCAAGAAATGGAGGGTTCTCGTCGAGGAACGTGATATTATTCTATCGCTTCATCGCGAGGAGGTATTACCGCGATCCTCTTGATCCTCTCAGCACGCTTTATCTAATATTTTAAGCATGCAAAAATAACGGAATATGCCAGCGTATCCGGATTGACGTGGATCGCAGCCAATAATAAGGATATAGTCGAAATACTATTTGGGACGTCACGTCGGAGAAGGCGAGACAATAAAGGAACTTGATGGGAAAAAAAGATCCCATGGGATTTCAGTTTTTTTCCTTTCGTCGTTCGTTCTCACGAAAGTGCTGCCGATAGTGAAATCTGCGAAATCTGTGAAATGGCAATTCTCTCTTCGAGACGCGCGTCAGCCGTACTCACGCTACAGATTCGTGTTTCGTGTCTTGAGTTAGAGAAACTTAGGCGCGAAACTCTTGACAACTCGGTTGTCTTATAAATAAAACCTCGAATATAGACGCTAACATTTGTAGTTGAGTACAAGGGACATTTTATACATCTTATTATCATTCAAATAACATCTAAAATTTCGATAATAAAATCACAATACGCGCATTCCGATATTTCTTCTCGCATTATTTGAAGCTGAACGAAAAGTTATGCAGACGAGACAAAAGAACGCGAGCCTTAAACGAGTCACGTGCAATTTATAAATTGTATTTTGCGCACTTAACATAATGCAAGAGACGGATGAGCACCAAGAGAGTGAAAGGCACTTCATTATTTACGATCAATTAGAAAGTTGAACGAGGATGAGCAATATTTTCGCGCAGAGCGCATTCCGACGAAGGGAAGTCGATAAACAGAGTCAGCATAGCGAGTTGCAACGAAACTTTTTTGCCTTTCAAAAGCTGTCGGAATAACCAGCGGTGCTCTCCTAGTCTGCCGCTAACGGCGGAAGTGGCAAAAAAAAGGAGGTCGGAGGTATGTAAAAGAGAGGCTACGCTTGTCCCGGTAAAACGGAGATAAGTAAATAGGACACATAGCAGAAAAAAAAAAAGAAAATCAGCGGAATGGTCTGCTTTAAACGTGACGTCTTCTCCGTCTCAACCATTTTATTCCTTCCATCGTGAGCGTTTCCTTCCTCGCGCCTTTATATACTCCCGCGCACTCTTGAATACTCGAGGAGAGGGATTTTAAATGATCAGAGAAGGAGCAAGAGAGAGAAAATTGAAACGTTTTCTGAGGTCAAAGTTACTTTGGATATTATGAATTGGCGTTGTCAATCAGGTTGCTTGATTGATCGTATCTCGCAATTTTTATTTTAATGATAAGATTATATTAAGAAAAAAAAAACAACACGATTTTAAAACTTAAATGTTTGAATTTAGTAAAAATCAAGCACTTTCAATTGTTAGAATGAATAAAAGTGAATTTTAATACGCCAAGAGATGGAACTGGATCGTTCAATCTTCTTTTATGGAATGCTAGCTTTTCCTCGACGTTTCATACGCGATTTTGAGAATAATCTGATTTTGAACGAGCGCTCTTTAGGAAGTTAACGGCCACCACATGGACGAGATGGAAGGAAATGAAGGGCCGAACAAGGGCGCGAATTGTGGTGAAAGAGATAGGAGAACGCTGGTAACAGTCGGCACCACTTCCTTTTTCCGCCCCAGTAATCAAATCTCTTGACTCACTGGGCGCGAATTAAAATGACTACGATCTATAGAGATATCGCCGAAGAGATTGCAGAAAACGAGGGCGAGAAGGGAGAAAGCGAAAAAGATCGCGTATCCCCGCGGGAGAGAATTTCTTCTTTTGCGAAAAAAAAAAATGATAATAAAAAGCGCGGCATCGGCGCGATATATGAACGCATAATCATCGGAGAATACACATCGCCGCAGTGTGATCGATTAAAAATTAATGTAGCTTGCGGCCGTATGTACGCGTCAAATTAACGCGTTTCACACGATATTGGACTTGTGTACACCGAGTGTATGCCGCTCAACACGTAAAATCGATACGCGCGTTGATAACGATCAACCTGGTAACGTACACGCAAACAAGAAATTATATATTCGATGCCGATGACAAGTGCGATATTTCGCATCGTATCGCGGTCAACTGGTACTACGCCGATGCGACGTTTCCTTTCTCGAAATCAGATCAACGCAAGACACATTATATCCTTGATCGTTTTCGATATTTAAAGATCAATTCGCGGGGGTTTCTTTTGCCAGGGGTCGCACATCATAAACCGAGTGCGACACGATGTGTAAAACATATATAACACATGCGTCCGATTGATATCGTATCGTTTAATACAATAGCAAGGAATTTTCGACGTTTGATACATTTGTTATATTAGTTATTATATTACAGATTCAATTCCGGGTGATATTTTTATATATAATATTGAATTTTCTCTTAGCTCGATGTACAGAAAATCGTCTTAGATGCATCGCGGGTAAACCGACGCTCGAACCGGATCTGACGCGCGTGACGTCAATTAATTAATTATATATATTTAATGTGCGATGTATAATTTTCACAATGCGTACCTATTAAATTAATGAGGTTGCGGTGTCCGTCTGTCAGAAGGGGAGTACACATATTGTGCACGACTATAGAGCGTAAAGTTCTGTTGCGCAATTTACACACACACACAGACACACCGACATCCAGATACGCTTATATATGCGCCGAACACTCGACATTTCTCACGAAGTGGATTGTGGTGATGACTCGATGATTAACGAGATTAGGTATGAAATCGACATTCATCGAGGGGGCAGGGAGCATCGGCGATCGTCCCCCCGCTGCATTTGGCGATGTGAATCGTAAAGAGTTAGTAGCATGGGCATGCGTGTCTCTCCGTCGATCCAAATCGCAGCACGTATAACTAATATATGTGATATATAACACAAATACCTATATATATTTATTTGTCTTATGAATATTCCCTTTATGTCTGCAATACATACGTCTATATGTAATTGTACGTATATACATATGCACACACACATATATATATATATATATATATATATATATATATATATATAATATATATATGTACATAATTCACGCCGAGCTTTTGCACGCTTTTAAGATGGCTGTCTATAAAGGATATCGAGTGTCCAGATAAATGTTGAACCTTTGCATGCATCTTACACGATGTATATATAATTATTTATAATAACTCGAATAAAAAATAAAGAAAATATTTTTCACATTATTTTGCAATAAACAATCAATCGTTAGACTATACATTTATCTATAGATTCATTGATTTGTTATTCATGTATACGCATATTTTTGCTCTCAAACACAATTTTAATTCATCAAGCAAGTTTTTCTCTCTCTTTTTTTTTAATGATGTCGAGTATTTTAATTAGGAGTCTGAAAAGTTTTACGAAAAGTACTGAGCGATTTAATGAAGAATATACTGGATATGGAATATAATGGATGCATCGACTTTTCTCAATTCCTTGAATATTTCGAAATAAAAGCCCTGCAGGACTATAGCTACGTTTTTGAACTATCTACGTTTTTAATTAAATTTCTACATAAAGCAGAGTCATATTTATTCATTCGGAGTACGTGCGAATAAATGAATATGAAACGTCTGAAAAAAAAATTTCTTCCAGATAGCCTGCTGCCCATTATCCACAAATGCTGGAAAATTATATCAGCGATAACGAAAAATCGAAATAATTCATACATCTCTATATATTATTAAAAATACAAGGAAAAATACAAATTTTTATTTTTTTTTCATAAAATTTTATAAAAATTATAAAAATCTGTAATTATTAAAGAATTTGTCGGGAATTATTAAATAATATTAAAAAAAATAATAAAAATTAATAATATAAATAATAATAAATGTAATTTGGTTCCCGCGAATTTTATCTCGTAAATAATAAACACGAAATCGTCGAGGCGAATAAAAGTGGGGTAGTAACGCTGATGGAAGACGTGTGTATAAAATACGCCGCTAAATCAGAATCCAGACGAGACAGTAAAAAATTTGATTACATCGCGTATGGCGATGCGCTCGGCCTCGATTTCGAGAGTCGTAACCACGCGTTTGTGGCCGATCATCCTGGTATTCCGTCGACTCAACCCGAAACGACGATTTCCCGTCGACGAACGATACGACGAGCCCGCAGGATAGATCGTAATCCTGGCTCGTTTAAGTCACGGTACTCTTTATAAGTACGCGAGTCCGCCGTTTCTCCGCGAATCTCTCGAATCTTGCGTCGCGTATCTCGAATTCGAGAATTTATACGACACTTTTATCGTCATTGCGATTTATTTTTTATTTTTAATATCATCTTTTTTTACGATTGCGTGGAAAAGATATAGTTCCATAAAGATATGCGGAAATTATATGTGTATCTGGCGTGATTCCGTTTATCCTATCACAGATGGAAATACGAAGTTACGTTGTTGACAATTTCTTTTTTTTTTTTGTAAAGCGGTGTGAACAGATGTTCCAATAGATATCCGGAATTCTGTGTTAGCTTTATTGGATTAACCCCCTCGCAGCTGCGTTCTTGGATACTGGCCAGCTGGCAAACTTCGGTCCTAATGTTTTCATTTGATTGTCTCATACTAATCGCATTATATATATCGCAAAATTGGAAATTTACGCGTTTCCGCAATTAAAAAACATTTCTCGCGATTTCTAGACACTTCAGACCAGTAAGCAATGATCTAATCGTATTCTTTCCCCGCGTTCATATAGTAATCAGCGCCCAGGGATTAATCGCGAAAGATAAAAGTGGCACATCCGATCCCTACGTGACGGTCCAAGTTGGCAAAGTGAAGAAACGTACGAGGACCATGCCGCGAGAGTTGAATCCAGTATGGCACGAGAAGTTCTACTTGTAAGTAATTTTAACAAGTTTCTCTGCTACGCTCGCGAAATGCGTAATCTTCTTCAATCTTACTGTCTGTGAATTCTCCTGTAAATTTTCGCGTGACGTTAATTGTCACATTTCCTTTGTACGTATATCATTGTATATGTATATCTACATTGCTTATCGGAATTTACTTGAAAACTGAAAACACAAGACAAGACTGCTAGTCGTACGTATGACGATATTTCCATCGATAAATTAAATATTCGAGAAGAAAAATTTCTTTCAAGAAAGCACAAATTAAAGAACACAAGGTAAAGAGGCGCAAGAATTATAACAGCATTATAAACACCACAAATCGCTGTTCGCAGCGAGTGCCACAATTCGTCTGATCGAATCAAGGTCCGAGTGTGGGACGAAGACAACGATCTAAAGTCGAAGCTGAGACAAAAGTTGACGAGAGAGAGCGACGACTTCCTTGGGCAGACCATCATCGAGGTCCGGACACTCAGCGGCGAGATGGACGTCTGGTACAATCTGGAAAAAAGGACGGACAAAAGCGCGGTGTCGGGCGCGATTCGGCTGCACATCAGCGTCGAGATCAAGGGCGAGGAGAAGGTGGCACCTTATCACGTGCAATACACCTGTCTGCACGAGAATCTCTTCCACAGTCTGTGCGAGGAGAACGGCGGCATGGTGACTCTGCCACAGGCGAAGGGCGACGATGCCTGGAAGGTCTACTTCGATCCTCCCGGCGAGGAGCTCGTTGACGAGTTCGCCATGCGCTACGGCATCGAGAGCATCTACCAGGCGATGACGTGAGTTAAAAATTCATTCGCTGCGACAATTAATATCTTTGTATACATCAAGGACTTTGTTATCAGCTCGGAATATTTTTCGAACGAAAAATTTGAATATCGATCACACAATTTTTATTCTTGTTATTAAAGTTGATATTAAAACTAGAAGCAAAACAATAATTAGAATTGAAATTACATATATAATTTATTTGAGATTAAAATAGACAGTAATTTTTAGTTATTGATTCGAAAAATTTGAATATTACTAATTTTTTGCTATACAATAATACAAAACAGTACATTACAGCGACATTAAGAATACATTAAATTTTCTTGTATAACAATTTATCCGACACAGGTATCTTTTCTTTCCCTGTTCTTGGAGAGGTAATTTTCTAATGTTATATTTAATTGAAATTACATGCAATAACTGTTCTGAGATAATTATCATAACTTCGATCGAGACGATCGATTTTTCAATGCGATCCTGCTTTCATATCGTAAATCGATCTCATATTTTCCAGGCACTTCCACTGCCTCTCAACCAAGTACCTGTGTCCAGGCGTGCCGGCTGTTATGTCGACTCTCCTGGCAAACATAAATGCGTACTACGCCCACACGACCGCTAGTCCGGCCGTGTCGGCCAGTGATAGATTCGCCGCCAGTAACTTTGGGGTGAGTGCCGGATGTTGAAGGTTGCGCCGTAGCGCGTGGTAAATCGTGCATGGTAGGTAGAAAAGTGAGGGATGGCGACTGCTCGGGCTGCAAGTAGAAATGCTCTTGCAATTTCCTGTCAACCAGCGCTATCCGTTATCCCGAGTTGCTTCTCGTATCCTAGACGGTCGCGCGTTGACTTTAGCAAGGACGCGAATATCTCTTTTCACCTCCTATCAATTACGTTGTCACCGGGTCAGGAATCAGCTGACGCGTATATTCAAATAATTACATTGGGAACTTTCGAAAGGGATTAAGCGACATATACCCGGCAGCGCCCAATTGCTTTGAATAAAATTTGAATCTCTTGGCAAAATTGTATTGTACATTTAGCCGATTAGAATAGATTCCTTTTCCAAAAGAATTAGTAATTTGATTTTTATTATAAACTGTAAGAATAATAAAATCCAAGCGTACAACAAAATTTAAATTTATTTTCATAGAATTTAAGAAACTTTCACGTTATAAATCCATAGCCAGATTAAAGGTTCAAGATTGTGGCCGTATTTATGATTGCATTTTCTGTTTTATTGCTCTCTTTCTTAATCTACAATCTTTTCTTTTCTAGGGAAAAATTACGGAAAGAAAGACCATATGCACATTAGTTAATTAAGATTTCAATTAAGATTTTTTTTTAACTGCATTCTGTTTTTTTCCATGTAGATTTTATTGACTGTGAATAAATAGTCGAAACTGGCCAAATAAATTTTTCTAGTGTGCATAGAATATAAAAATTTTTTTCGCAATCTACCTCTATATATATATATATATATACATACCTATAAATCGACATTCTTTCCGTTTTTGTAAAACTGCGAACGATATGTGAGCCAAAATTTTGCACGAAATTTAAATTCACGTATCTCTTAATTCCGGAAAAGAACGAGTGTTTTTTATGTTTCTGAATTATGCATGATATTCTCCCTTTCGAAAATATTACGACGGAATTTTTCGCGTCCGAAGAAATTCACTACGGCTGAAAATATTCGGACACCGAGATAGCTGAAACTCGACGAGAGAATTTCTTAACGAAATACGTACCTACTCTGCAATAATAAAAAGCTGTCGGGATAAAATGTAAAAAAAAAAAATAGGTCAATCTCAACGTATTTGCTCAAGGAGAAGAAAAATTATTGCTACTACATTAGATTAATTAAAAAAAATGCAAAAATATTCTCTTCTTTGTAGAAAGAGAAATTCGTCAAGCTACTGGATCAGCTGCACAACTCTCTCAGGATCGACCTGTCAATGTATAGAAACAACTTCCCGGCCTCAAGCCAAGAGAAACTAATGGATTTAAAGAGCACCGTGGATCTGCTGACGAGTATCACGTTCTTCCGTATGAAAGTCCAGGAACTGTCGAGTCCGCCGCGGGCCAGCACCGTCGTCAAGGACTGCGTGAAGGCGTGCCTGCGATCGACCTATCAGTTCCTCTTCGAGAACTGTTACGACCTGTACAATCGGGAGTTCCAGGCGGACCCGAACGAGGCGAAGAGGGACTCGGACGATCACGGGCCGCGGCTGGACTCGCTCGACTTCTGGCACAAACTGATCGCCTTAATAGTCTCGGTGATCGAGGAGGACAAGAACAGCTATGCGCCCGTGTTGAATCAATTCCCTCAGGAGCTCAACATCGGTCAACTGTCGGCGGCCACGATGTGGTCTCTGTTTGCGGTGGACATGAAGTACGCTCTGGAGGAGCACGAGCAGCATAGACTGTGCAAGTCCTCGGCCTATATGAATCTACACTTCAAGGTCAAGTGGCTGCATGCCAATTACGTCAAGGACGTGCCACCATACAAGGGCGCCGTGCCGGAATATCCGGCCTGGTTCGAGCCCTTCGTCATGCAATGGCTTAACGAGAACGACGATGTCTCGTTAGAATATCTCCACGGTGCCTTTAGTAGAGATAAAAAGGAAGGCGTAAGTGATATATTCGCACCAATCTCAATACATCGTTTCCGATATAAATGTTCTTTAAATGGTCCTTCAATTTTTCCTTTACAGTTCCAAAAGAGCAGCGAGCACGTGCTCTTCAGCGTCTCCGTCGTCGACGTCTTCACGCAATTGACGCAATGCTTCGACGTAGTATCGAAACTCGAGTGTCCAGATCCGGAAATCTGGAAGAGGTACATGAAGAGATTCGCAAAGACCATCGTAAAAGTTCTGGTGGCCTACGCGGATATAGTGAAAAAAGAATTTCCCAGCCATCTGAAGGAGGAACGAATTGTATGTTTCCAAGGATGATACAATCTGCAGAAATTTATTCAGCACAAACAGATTTAACTATAAATCAATTTTATTCCGCAGGCATGCATTCTGATGAACAACATTCAGCAACTCCGGGTGCAATTAGAGAAGATGTTCGAGTCGATGGGCGGCGACAAGCTCGAGGAAGACGCGGCGAACATATTAAAGGAATTACAACAACAACTGAACGGCGCGCTGGACGATCTGGCCATACTCTTCGCAAACAGTCTGGAGCCGCGGATAACAGCCTCTGTCAGAGAGTTGGGAGACCTTTTGCTAGCTATCAAAGGCGGAGGACAGGTAACTTTATCACAGCCGGCTCAAAGAAACAACGTAACTGCAGAGGCTGACGAGGTTTTGAGGCCGCTCATGGTTCTACTCGACGGCAGCCTATCTCTGTACGCTGAATCGTGCGAAAAGACGGTATTGAAGAGACTGTTGAAAGAACTGTGGAAAATAGTCATGAGGATTTTAGAGAAGACCGTCGTTTTGCCACCTATGACGGATAAGAGTGTACGTATTGATCGCGTTATAATTAAGTTCTAAACTTTTATGTTATAATTATATTTAAATTGATAAAGTTACTATTAATATTAATTAATATTAATTACGGATTATAACGTATTTTTACGGTTAATAATTCTTGTCTCTTGCAGATGATGTTTAAGAATTTGACCGATAATGCCAAAAATCTCGCTGCGAATGCTAAGATAGAAGATATGTCGAAGCTGTTTAAGAATCACATGGCCGGGAAACCCGATGTGAAAAATGCTCTTAGCGGAGTTATGGTAATAAAAATAAATGATTAAAATTACATATGTATGTATATTAAATTTATAGGAAAAGATGCTTTGCGATTCATAATTATCATCCTTGTCTCTCCAGGATATCTCCAAGGAAGTGGAGAAGAATCTTTCGCCAAAGCAATGCGCGGTTCTCGACGTTGCTTTGGACACGATTAAACAGTACTTCCACGCCGGTGGTAACGGCTTGAAGAAGACATTCCTGGAGAAATCGCCGGAATTGCAGAGCCTCCGTTACGCGCTGAGTTTGTACACGCAAACAACGGACACCCTCATCAAAACCTTCGTCACTTCGCAAATTAATCAAGGTATATCACTCCGAATTTTTTATTTGCGTAACAAATTTATATAAGCCGTAATAATATTTTTATATGTGATTATTATTTTTATATGTGTTTCTTCCTACATTATGAAAGCAATCGCGATAAGAAATAATCAGGAATATTCACAAGATAGTCAGACAACACAAACGATATGTTCTAATGACACATTACACGATCCGTCGCGCGATCAACGCGTAAAGAATCGATATATATCGGCGTTTTTACACTTACATTACGACGTAATGAAAATTGTCGGGAACAGTGCCGCTCAACAATGCGTCAACGCTACGTCAGCGTCAGCGTTCGATGAGCAGCGAGAGAGCTGACGAAGGGGATGGAGCCGAGGGTATGGAAAGCCTCGAGGAACCCCTTCGGCAGAGCAAGCCCTCTCTTCGTCGAGAGAGCCGACAAGGTACCAACAGAGCAGACCTTAGTAGGTCGCGGGAAGTGTCGGAAAAAGATTTTTAGGACGTAGTAAATCGATCGTTACGTCGAGACGTCTTTCAAGATGTGATTTATGGTGTCCTTCGATGTCTACACTTTTATCTACCTATCTTTAAAATCTCCATTTAACCGCGAATAAAAATAATTTTTTGATAGTCTTTCGTAACATCTGATTGTGAATTGAAAATTTTACCAATTTTATTTGTTAGCTCAAAAAAAAAATATTCCAAAGACGTCTTGATGTCTCGATAGCTGTGTTAGGAAGCTGTGCTGTTATCACTACCGCTGCTGCTACTGCCGCCACTCTTGCTGCTACTACTACTACTACTGAGAACTTTAACGATTCACAAAATGTCTCTCTTTCGATCTTGTTTTTTTTTCAACACGACGCTTTGAACACATACGTGAACACACATGTGAAGGAAAGTCTGCCATTTGATCACTTGATCATTGTACACGATTTTCTTACGAACGTCATTGCCTATCGCCACATATCACTTTATTATGAGGATTCGAAGAAACGAATACTCTCCCGAAAAAATGATCGATCACATCATGGACACTTGTATCATCGCGAATCGAAATTTTAATCCTATTTTCAATTTCAATTTTCTCACATTTATGGGGATTTCGATATATTTAATTTATATAAAAATTGAACTCTTATTTTGTAACTTTGAAAAGCAATAAACTAACAATTTCTTACTTAAAGATTTAAAAGAGAAACAAATTTCTAATAAAAATTATAAATTAAATTGTTTAAAAAAATGTGATTATGCTGCTTAAATTATCAAAGTAAGTGTTAAATTGAAAATTGAGATCAAAAGTAGAAGAAAAATTTCGACTCGTGATACGCACTAAATCTTTCAATCTGAAATTCTCCGAACACTAGAAATGATTTGTTTTTGATGCAGAATCGATGAAATCATTTAAAAGTTTATCACACATGTGTGATTGACGCACGAAAACTTCGCGCAGGCTGACTTCGTCTTCTCTGATAATTATGCTGACGAGAATCGACAAGTACCCCGAGCTGCTTATTATCAGAGCATGTAATCTTGCTCTAGAAATAGCAAATCGAGATTAGACTCTTAGTCTTAGTCTTATTAAATCGTAGAATCAGATAGAATCAGACGAAGTCCGCGTAGTATCTAGATGCATATTCTAGCTTAATGGGGCATTGCATTTGAACTTAAATTCTGACTGCGATTTTTTTAAGTTCCAGATACCGCCGGTTCGGACGAGGGTTCGGTGGGCGAGGTGAGCATCCAGGTGGATCTTTTCACACATCCGGGAACGGGAGAACAGAAAGTCACCGTCAAAGGTACGTTTACGAGCCCGTAAAACTTATAAAAGCAATCGTATATGCATTTGACAATCGATAATGCAAATTGATAATTTTTTTTTTTCAATTCATAATATTAAAATAAAATTAAAATAAAATTTATTGTACTTTTAGTCGTTGCCGCGAACGATTTGAAGTGGCAATTGGCGACAGGCATGTTTAGACCGTACGTTGAGGTGAATCTGATCGGCCCGCATCTCACTGGCAAAAAGAGGAAACAATCGACAAAATCGAAGAGCAATAACTGGTCGCCGCAATTCAACGAAAGCTTCGACTTGTAAGTGACGCAGTATTCAACTTTAAGCGATTATTATAATTTATGTTGACGAAATTCCATTGACGCTTTGTCTCGCCTTTGTTCTTAGCATGATCGGTAACGAGCAGCAACAGCTGGACTTTTACGAGCTACATATTTGCGTGAAAGATTACTGCTTCGCGAGGGAGGACAGACTCGTCGGCGTCGCGGTGATGCAGCTCAAAGACATCGTCGAGGAAGGTTCGTGCGCGTGCTGGCTGTCGCTCGGTAAGCGCATTCAGATGGACGAGACCGGCTGGACGATCCTACGCATTCTCTCGCAACGCAATAACGACGAGATCGCCAAAGAGTTCGTGAAACTCAAGAGCGATATCAGGCAGGAGACGCCGCTGCCGAATCCTACCTGAGGAGATGCGACGCCGCGTTAATAAGCCGACTGCGAAGCGATTCGAGTACTTCGAGCTTGGAAAGAGCCCGAAGAGGAGGAGGAAGAGAAGGAAGAACAGGAGGCCGTCCAAAGGGGGTTAGCATATTCGATGCCTATGGTGCCATGAGCGAATGAAATTTTTCACGACTAATTTTGCGAGAGAAAGAGAGAGAGAGAAAGAGAGAGAAAGAAAGAAAGAAAGATGTAATTCGCGCAATTTACATGACGAAAACGATCGCCCAAACCCTTCCGCCCTTCTCCGCTGCGAGACACCACACCAGGGAAGAACGATCCTAGGCAGCAGGATGCGAATTTCCTCCCTTCGGTTTTCCTCGCACCGCAGAGCTCGGTCGAGTTTGATATTCCTCTCCCTTTTTTACGTCTTACACACACACACACACACACACACACACACACACACACACACGCACACGCACACACACACGCACACGCACACGCACACGCACACACACACACACATATATATATATATATATATATATATATATATATATATATATATATATATATACAGAGCTTTAACCCCGTTCTTGGACAGCGACGAGATGAGCACCGGGAACCACCCTCCACACAGCATCCCGAGCTAGGACGACGAGCTAGGTCAATCCCGCGTGGCTCGACGTTCGTCCGGCGTATAATAAGGAATAAAAAAAAAAAAAGAAGAGAATTTCTCCCACCCAGATTTACGAAAAATTCAAATAATCGTGGAAAAACGTGGAGCTCGACAGCGACGACGACGATAACGAGACTTTAATACTATGTAAGACAGGAGATATCGGACTCTCTCTCTTCTTCGTGCGAGTGCCGTAGATGAGACGCAGGGGAGAGGACGAAAGAGTTAGGGAAGAAGACGAAAGGGAAAAAGAGTGTTCGCGAGATGACGCGAAACGTGAAAATAGTGCTGCCAGTACGCAATATATTTGGTAATATTCGTAACGCATAAAATAGGAGACGAGAGAGATTAAAGCACCGCGAAAGAGACTGAAATACGGTGTTTCGCGCAAAAACGCGACGTTAATCTCTCGATCGGACGCGTCGCCGAAAGACTGAGCTCGAAATAGGAGAGGACGAGAACGAGGAGACGAATAGAGACAGGGGGTCCAGCGCATGCAGGATCCCTGACCGCCACGCGATCGCGCGTGCTAAACGGACATATGCAAAACGAGGAGGATCGCGAAAATACGAAATTCATAATGCACACACGTACATACACACATACACGCGCTCGCGATACGACCGCGTCGTTTCTAGGCCGTTTGTTCGGGAAGACGAGTTTACTGTAGATACGTGAAAACATTGTTGACGAAAAAAAAAAAAAAGGTTTTTCTAAATATACAGTTTAAATGTAGCATTGCGTACGACCAAATAGGCACGTCCTGTGACGTCACTCAGCGACGTGCCGTTAGTAATAAAAACAAAAAAAAGTTAGTAAGACATTGTAATTGTAAAATAACGTTCTTATTCGTATAAGATTATACCAGAGATGGATCGTCTGACTGCTGCTAATGTTATTGCCTGCGAATGATGATGTCGAGATTCGTGCGAAAGCTTCGAGAGTTACGTAAGCGCGAGACGATTCCAGATCGAGCGAACGTAAGATATACACGCGATGATCGATACACGCGTTAGATATCACCGCTCGCGTCTCCAACAAACGTTTGTCTCTTAATTAACGTAACAGGAGAGGAGAAGAGTCCCGGATATCTCGGCGACTCGCGTTTCGAAAACGACTCATCTTCTACGGACCGGCGAGCGTGCGAGCTCTAAAACTTTTAAACTTTACACCCTTGTAATTAGTACTGTCGATATTCGGAGATATCTCAAGGCTGTTATCCGAGTGATTGATTATTTCCGATATTGCTCATGGGTAACATTGACTTGGATAAAACCTGGCATCTCTCCGCGAGATCTATATTCGTGAATCTTGAATCGATGCTACTCGTAGTTGCGCGCAAAGTAATCATACCGTAGCTCTTGATTCTGTCTCTAGCGATCGCTGCTTCTTACGCGTCTCTCTCGAAATATCATGTATCGAGACTGGACGTTAAAAATGCTACTATTCCTATTACCGCTATTAGCTTCATCTTCTGTACGTCTTGTCTCGTACTATACTTGTACATAGCGGACGTTCGCCTGTTCGTAGGAATGCGTTTACGCAGGATTTTCTATCGTCTCCGTCGATTTCTCTTATTGAAAAATTCATATCGAATCGACGGGACGTAGGGGCATCCTCTCGAAAACGATCGCCGCCTTCTTCGCGATATTTGCGATCGAAGCTTTGGTCGGATCCCTCCGTGAGAGAAAACACAAATGCATGCGATCTCGTAATCCGATGAATCCGATCATCGCCCAGCCCGTGCAGAGTCAAGGGCAGGTACAACACAATTCCGGAGAGATTACGCTATATTCAAAAGTTTCTACTACGTAGTACGTCTAGATTATACTTACGTATTGTGTATAGTGTCTAAACTGCTGATGTAGCTGCGAGCGCGGGATTTTTGATCGGCAAAGAAAGAAAGAATCGAGTACAACACTTAAAAGAATTGAACGTCCGATCAAACACATACACACACACATACATATACCTCAGCTGCAGATGCTTTCCGAATTTGAGTGTGTACGTCGAAACATCTCACCATGAATTGAAGGATCTTATGCAACAGTGATGTGACCTACCTCTTTGAGAACTTTCGCGAAAGAATTAATATTAAAGTTAAGAAAAATAAATTAATAATAATTAATTATAGATTAATCATTTGTATTTGTTAAGTTTAAATTTTAAAACGAATGGGAGACAGATTCTATCGGGACATTGATATTTCAAAATATTCTCCGCCAATCATACAACACATCTAGAATCATATTAGAATCTTGCTAGAACGTTTTCAACTTCAATTTCATGATCGATTTGAAGAAAGCACCTGCATCTGCATCTGTCGCCGACGTTGTCGGAAATTCAAGCAGGTATAAAAAAAAAGAGCACGGGTCCGCGACCTCGCCATCATCTTCATTTGTAAAAGTGTCTATTTTCTCCGCTGCCTAACTACGTACATTATTGAATACAGAAGGGCTGGCGAATTCGGCATCCAGATCGATCTCGTCCACGAACACGTCCGGACAATATCTCGTTCGATCAGATCGACCGAAAAAAATCTCGATCGTAGATCCGTCGACGCGATCGTCGACGAGATCGGTCCTTAATTTTTTCTCCTACTCTCCGCTTCGATTAATATATCTCTTGTAAGCTTAAATGAAAATATCTCGTGTATTCTGTGATAATTACCCCTTAAAGAGGACACTACAAACACGCTACACCGTACACGCACAAAAAACACACACACACGTACGAGAGATACGTCCGCATATGCGGAACAAGAAAATTGTACAGAAACTCTGGACAGACATAAACATAAAGATAGATATGATTACGTCATTACACCGATCCCAAACATAGCAGCAGTATTTTTCTTCTTTAATTAAACACATTCCCATGTTTCTATTCTCTGTAATCATTAAACGTCTGAGAAATGTCGGGATGATAACGGAAGACAAAAAAAGAGATATATATGTATATACTACGTACGTATATAGAGTGTGTGATCCAGACTCGCCTCCACTTCCTTGCATCTACCGATCCTGTGACCAATTTGCAGTTTGATTTCTCCTTAGCGAAAGTTTAATCCTTTTCCACGACTTTCTAATGTCAAATACATCTTAAGCCTCTCGAATAAAAATGCTGTGAAAGTAAAATTCACTTCGAATTGAATAAAATTTAAGGCTCCGCCATTCATTGAAGTTCTTAGACTTTTTATCGTCTTAAAGTTTAAACGTTGTCGCTATCTTGATTATACTCTTTTTGTTAAGGAAAAATACACGAAATTGATCGGAGTTCGTAGATATGGGGTGTGCGGAACCTGAGGCACCCTGCAGCGCGTTAATAAATTGCAACGATTTCATCAGCCGCAAGAAATTATGGATGTATAAAAAAATAACGGACGCAAAAGTGTGCGGTACATAATGATAGTGATGCTTTTAACCTCAACAAAATTCAATAATCGTTTAAACATAACAGTAACGCGAAAAAAATAATTCAGGCATTTCAAGAATTCGGTCTTGCAAGCTTTAGAAAAAAAATGGCACGTATTATATATACAATTATATAATTTAAATGGCATACATTTAATAGTTTATATCATATGAATCGGAAATTCAACGTATCTCTTAACAGAATTTTTTACAGATTTTTCTTGCTCTTTTCTAAAATATATTTCTCATAATTATGTACATATGTATCATTCTCGATTCTCTAAATTACAATGTGAGACACTTAAATTTCAAAAATGATATTTTCAGTGAGATTGGTCACTCTGGCTCAAAAGATCCAAGACGAGTCATTAGTAAATGTGACAAAATATATGCAAATCGATTCATCATTGTCACTTTCAGTATATTCTTTCGAGCGTGACAAAAATGTTCAATAAAGAAAGAAGCTTCAATACGAGCTCAAATGCTTCAATTACTTTTTTTAGTTGAATAAACGAGCTCCTAATTACCGCAAACTTTTGCGTCCGTGCGAATCGAGATGAATCAAGAGCTTGAGGCCACAGATTCCAAAAAAATGGCTGCAAGTGAAACGCGTTAATAGGAGGACGAAGAGAGATCACGTAATAAAAAACAAAAGAAATTATGGAGAGGAGAAAAAAGATATACACAATTGTTGACAATACTATGCTTGAGAATCGTATGACACATATTTGTGTAATGTACCTAATAAATATTTAAAACAAGACGGGAGATGTTTATGTTTCGTAAGTAAAAGCGTACTAAGAGTACAATCGCGCGAGGAGACGATGCACTCGCGCGACGCATATAACTTTTCGCATAACTTCACGCGCGGATTTATCGCGTGATTTATTAGGTAATTACGTCTAATGAAAGGAAAGAGCAACTTTGTCGTCCCACGGAAAGCGCTATTATTGTCGAGACAATTTTTCGACGAAAGAAAAACGAAAAGGAAAGGAGAGAGATTTCAAGGACACACCATCACTATGCAGGTCACGGATTTAAAAGATGATCCAAAGCAATTGCGTATCCGAGTATGAAACACGCACATTCGACATAAAGAATATCTATTTACCGTGAGAGAAGCGAATCTCTCTTCGGTAACAGATTTCGTTTCGTTTGTTCGCTCACGAGTTGCTTTCCAGCAAACTGGATGCATACATATGTATATAATATCACACACGATACATGCAAAACATATAGATACATATACATATAGACGGGATTGCACTTGTGTGACTCTACATTCACACGATCGAAACTTCGAATGCACGCGTCGTCGTTACGTTTTTCATCCTAAAAGCGAATCATCAACATTATCATCATCATCATCATAATCGTGGATGACGATAAACTGATATCCACGATATTGTTCTGATATTGTTAATCGATTCGCTCGACTTAAATCGTCGCATCGAACGATTGTGCCATTCGGACAAGCGCGTTGTCTTTCGAAATCCTGACAATCCTAGTGACATCAATGCATAGCAAGACGCAATCACGGAGGACATCGACTTGCATCAATTGCACCGTTCAATTAGAGTTAAAGATCCATATGCACAACTCGCCTCATCTTAGAATCGCACATCATTCATTATATATGTATATATATATATACAGCATGTTTTTAAACAAGTGCGAAAAATTTTATGAGACGATTCTTTGTCGAAAATTAAGAGGAGTTTCTCATATAAACATATACTCTTATATGTCTCCCTGAGGAGTTACACTTCCCAAAAAAGGAAGGTAAAAATTAAATTAATTTGTTTTTAATTTTGAACAAATTAGAAAAGTGAAATTTGGTGAACATGGTAGAAAGGATACTTATTAATATTTTCTTAATTTTCCTGTATCATAAGGGAATGAAACTAATAATCTATTAAATTTTTTATTAGAATTTTTTAACGGACCGGAATGTGATCATCTAAAAATGTTTGTTAAAAAGCTTGATTTCTTTAGAAACTTTATTTCTTTTTTTTTCGTAAATAGTTTTCAAGAAAAAAAATACATTATTAGGCACAGCATCGTGCTAAATAGCATAAATTTCGAGTTTCAAGAAGTTGAATAAAATAAGCAAGCAAAACAAAATTAAAATAAATGTTGGAAAAAATGGAACAAAAACACAAAACTATAATTTAAAAAAAATCTAATTTTCACCTCCTCCGTTAAGGGAATGTAATTCCCTTTATTAAATTCAGGGAGGGATATAGAAGTATATGTTTATATGAAAGATCACTCATAATTTCCGATAAAGAATCATCTAAAATTTTCCGCACTTATTTAGAAACACCATGTATATACAAAGTAGCCAATATTGGCCGTATTGATTCTCGTGTGCAAGTAAAGCAGATGAAATTGAAGAGAAAAGGCCTTATTTTGTGACTTTTGTAATAATTATTGTAAAATTAATTCACTCGCGTGAATTGGCTGATCTTTTTTAATTAATTTCTCCATAATTATTATGAAAATTGCAAAATGGTAAAGGATTTTTCTTTTATTCTACCTGCACACGAGAGATAATACAGTCAATATCGGACACTCTGTGTGTGTGTGTGTGTATATATATATATATGTATGTATGTATGTATATGTATATACAAGGTGTTTTCTAATAAGTGGGGAATATTGCAATGATGAATTCAGGACAGAAAAATAAGAAAAAAAATTCATATAAACAGTTGCTGTTTATCCAAGTATGCCTATCCAAGTATCTTAATTCTGTTGGAAAATAAAACAGGTTATAACTTGGAAACAAGATCATATCAGACATATGTTTATATGAACTACTTTTTTTATTTTTATGTCCTAAACCCACCATTGCAATACTTTCCATTGCAATACTTATTAAGAAACATCTTACATATAGTACTACGTGCCGCTTGTAGTTAGCAAATGAAAGACTTAAAGGAGTGAATCTTTTTCTTTTGAATTATAAATTTTATTTCGTATATATATATATACGAAGTAAAATATATGTATATATATATATATATATATATATATATATATATATGTTAAAGAAAAAAAATTATATCGATTCTCTTATCGATTTGTTAACTATATATCCATGTTAATATCGAACGTGAGATGAAAATATCGTATGACCAATATTAAGATCCGATTTAGTGCATTTAATGTAAATGCGATTGTTTAACTTTCGCATAATGTTGAAAGACATATTTATATATTTTCAGCGCTAATTGTGCGATGAGAACACGGTTCTAATTATTTGTTATTTATATTTATTCGATGGATTTGTAAATATATAAAATATAATAATTTAATGTACGGAGTTGAGAGAAGTATGATATGAGAGCGAGAGTTATGCAGAAGATATTAAATTCAAGAATGATTAATTGGTTCATTAGACGAAATATTGTAACGGAATGAGGCGAGAGAGAGAGAGAGAGAGAGAGAGAGAGAGAGAGAGAAAGAGAGAGAGAGAGAGAGAGAGAGAGAGAGAGAGAGAGAGAGAGAGAGAGAGAGAGAGACAAAAGGACTTAGAGCTATATCATCGTTGTATCATCGCATCATGTGCCATATCATCGCATTATATATCAGAGAGAAAGACACAGAGAAACAGAGTTTAAATATTATTTAAGTCTCGCGCGCGCATAATTAAATATACGATCGTATACATATACATATACATATACAGAGCGATGACGGAATTATGCGAGTGAGAATCCGGCGTGTACAGCATTCGTCTGATTAACTGTGATTCGTTGCTGGTCTTCATTCGAGAGTAATATAATATTCTATATATAATACATATATATATATATATATATATATATATATATATATATATGTATGTATGTATGTATCCTATTGCAGATGAAGAGACGAGAGGTGAATGAATAGAGACACACAATATAACTTCATCAGGAAAAAATTTAATATAATGGAAAAAAATAATATACACATCTAATGAATATTACGAAATATTACGAAATATTCATCATGTATAATCGTAAAAATGTTTAATTCAATTTCACATCGGATCCTAAAACTGATTACAATCTCAAAACGATATAAGTAAAATACAATATATGTACTTTCCTTATTCATTTGCTTCTTCGAATATATATCTTTCTTATTCATTTGCCTCTTACATGTATACAATTTCGCGATGCAAAGATGCAATTTGCCGCATCGAATGCTCGGATATCGACTATTATCACTATCTTTGAACGGAATAATTCGCGATCGAATTGTCCCGATTCTCGGTTGAGGATCTCGAGATTTCCGAAAGATTCGGCGAAAAAACAAAAGGGAAAAATCATTAGTGCAAATCTGTTCATTCAATCGTCACCCTCATTGTCATGATAAACGAGTCATTCGCGTTATCACATCGACATTGTACGAAATGTTCGTTCGTCCACAAACGAGAATGTCCTTTGTAATCTAATTTTCTCGCATAGAGTATACACACGCACATGTAAGATATTATCGCATCTCGATCGTATAATCACAGAATATATTTGCACATATGACTGCACATATTATATACATATTTACAAATGTGTATATACATTATATATACATATATAATATATACATCATGTCCGTTGCTGTCTCATCTGCTCGATCGATTAAAATAATTTTGACGATTTCAAACATTTCGCTACAATTTCTCAATTTATTTCACTCCATCTATTTACTTTATCTCACATCATATCTCAGAGACAATTGCAATTTTTCATTCATATTTTTGCCATACTAATGGATAACAGTTTTTTTTTTATATAACCTTTAATCTTTCAATAATTTTATGTCTAACCTCAACAAATTCTTCTGAGAGCTATCTAATGAAAAGTATTGCTTCTTTTATTATATAAATGATCCCTAAATTAAGATTTTATATATATAGTAAGCATACAATGTTATGGTTAAAGATTAACAATATATTTTAACCATTTCTTTTTACAATATACATGGAAAAGTATCCATTTTTTAATTACTACATAATATTTTCAATATTGTGTCGAAGCCAATAATAAATTTTTCATCTACTTCTAAAATAAAAATATATATCTATAAGCATAAAAATATTTAGTTATTAATCTAATCAGTTCAATTAATTATATCAGTTAAACCGATGATTCTGCAGAATTTAAAAAAAAAACCATCTCGCTATATTGCCGTCATTTGTACTTCCATAATCAGGCTTTGGAATGTCTACTAATTCTAATTGAAATCGGAATTTATTCTGTATCCAGTGCAACTTCTACGGGCTCTGGTCTACTATAATAAGATTTACCTCCACTTCTGTCAAATTCAGATCGCGTAATGATCGCGCGTAGTTTGCATTAATATCAATTGTTCAAGTTCGTCAGTTATATAATGCCTTATAGTTAAGTTTTTTTTTTCTTAGCTCGATATGGATAGAAACACATATTCGGAAAATATAAATTGTTGCGAAATTCATGCAATTATTTTGGAAAATAAACGTGAATCGGAACATATACGAAAGCAACGTTCTGGATTATTTAATCGACTTATCTAATTTAAGTGAGAATAAAGATGAAAAAAAAAAACTATCAGTTTATATTTATAAGAATGAATTTTTTTTAATGTGTATTTTAATAAATGGAAAAATATAACTTGCATATTAATAAACGTTTCTTATGTCAAAATAAAACGTGGTTAAATCAAGAGATAAAATTTCCGTCTTGTGTATATCGAAATATTCCCTGTGCGTTCATTACTCGGCCAAGAAAAATTTGATAAATGTAGTGAAGGAAATAAACGACGAAAAATTGAAATGTTTCAGGTAAGTAAAAGAACAGCGGAATTATATTATGCGGATGAATTACTTTCTATGAATTTACATGCGGATATCAACAAAAGCAACTGCCAAACTTATAAAAGAAGCTACTATTACTAATCCTAGAGCAAAACGGATATTACATAAATCCACTCTTAAAAAAATCCACTTTTAAAAAAGACATGTTAGATTTCTACATATTGTTGCTTCTTTACATGACCATACATGGTCATGTCGCTAAATGATTCTCTCCGAAAATTGATCAAAGAGAAGATAATAAAACTATTCACCGTTAACGAACAGTGGGCAGTCGCTGTTATTAAATTATTAGAGCAGTCATAAATAGCAATTTAAAGAGTGTATCGAGAAACGCGGACAGTTTTAATTATTTAAAGTGTACCTCGAGATACGGACAGTCAAAGTTATTCGAGACCGCAATAAATCCGGAACAAAAATTAATAAAACAATATCAGTTAAAAGAATTATATAGGAAAAAGTTACACGCACGTATTTCAAATATACTATTTCTACAATAAAATTGGTGAATTTCTTTAGGCAGAGATCTAAAATTTTCTAATTCTTATCTGGCGAATAATCTCAAAATGCTCGTGCTTCACCCGAGGCATAATAATGTGAACGTGAAAGAATTAATTAATGCTGTTATTAATTAAAACTTTGTAAAACATAATAAATTATAAAACTATAGAGGAATTATAGTAGAACAAATTTCTGTTTTTTAAAAATTGATTTTTCATGCTTGTATCAAGATATTTCTAAATCCCGAGAGAGATACTAAATTTATGGCAGAATATTTTTGCAATACATACTTTAGAAACAAATATATCGTATATGTTAATTAAACTTTCTACATATTGTCTTTATACGTATCCTTTTGATAATTTTTCGTGTAATTTACAAAAAAATATATATTTCATATAATTTATATTACATACAATTATAATAAATACAATTTCATATAATACAATTATACATATTTTATACATATTTTATACGTATTTTATACATATTTTTTTCATATTATATATATTTATATTATTAGTTATACAATATTTTTATAACATTTTGAATATAAGATATATTACAACATATTATAATATTTTATAATGTTATTGTAGTTTATTATTTTTTAATTTTCCTGAGAATAAATTTAAGTTGGATATTATTATTACGTATTGTAATTGTATTTTTAGTTTTCTCTTTAATATCCTAACAATCCCTATAGCTCTAACAATCCTACTTACTGGCTGAACCAGCAGAAATCCGAGATTTTTTTTTATTCCTATCCACGTGCCTTATCCACGTGCCCTAACCGCGTGCCCTAACCGCGTGTTTTAATCGCATACCGTAATCATATTTTTCGCTACGCAGTATTGGTCGTCTATTTTGCGTAGCCTATATCCATTCTTCGGGCCAGTTGAACTTACCTTTCGTTGCTCCTGGCCATTTTCTAGATCAAGAAAGGAGCTATATGCTCCTTTTATAGCCGTTATTTATTATTGCCGGCGAAGAAACGCAAGACTTTTCTTACTCATAAGGAGATAAACACCTTCTTTTGCCGAATAATTGTTGTCGTCGGCAGATGAGCGTGAATATTTCACGCTCGATGACGATCGTGCAATTTTATGATCGTTCCTTAGGTGTTCATTTTAATATATAATATAACTTTATTTCAACTGAGACAAAGCCAAGTTTTCAATCAAAATTTTGATTAAAAAATTATGCTTAATTATGAAAAATATATAAATTTGATTAAAATTTATATATTAATATAATAGAATATAATTTATTTAATAATATAATAATACATATATATATATATATATATATATATATATATATATATAATATTAATTTTTGTATAATAAGATATAATAATATATAATTTATAATAAAATAAAATTAATTTACACAATATTTATGCCATTATCATATTATAACTAATTTAATTGATTGATCATTTGATTGGACTTTGTTATATCAGTTAAAACAAAGTTTAAGAACAATGTCTACAAACAAATTCTACGATATGGATGAGCTGTAAGAAATTAGGATAAAATCGCCGCGCCTTATAAGAATGAATTACCATGATACAAATATATTTGAAATTATTTTATTGTTCTTTATTCAATAAATCAGAAAAAATCTACGAATTGGAAAAAAATATTTTCTATAATCTTCCTTTTTTAATTTAGACTAATTTATTTTTGCAATAGATGCAATGCATATTAAAAGTATTTATTAAAAGTTATTCAACTTAATCTTAACTTAAGCTCATCTATTTAAAAGTAATGGATTTATTACAATCTAAAATCTACAATTTCTAAATCCGTTACTTTAAAATAAATAAAATTTTGTCACTCACCGGCACTGATGCGCAACAGCGGAGATTTGGTCTTGAGGCTACGTTGTCTGCAACACACAAATATAAAATCCAAATTATAGCAACGCTTAAAATAATTAATTTCAAGAAATTATTATTGTACGCACCGAATTTTATATCCGATGCGTATAATAATAAGAATTAAGGTATATAAATATGGAATAATTTGATAAATTTTAAAAAAGAAAACTATTTTTTTTTAATATTTTATAGTATGAGTCTCTCTTGTTTAAACTCAAATAATGGATCGAATCGAATTAATGCATGTACGGGATTTATAATAATAATACTCACCCTTGGGTTGCTCCGCCGATGCAGGATGCCTCTCCTAGGCCTCCTCCTCCTCTCAGGATGTTAGGGATGTCGCTACGTTGATCTGTAACACAAATAGAACCAAATTGTAGCAGCGCTTAAAATAATTAATATTTCAAATATATATTATATGCGTTGAATTACATATTCAATGCATATAATAATAAATAGATTAATAAAACAATTTTATAAATTTTGAAAAAAGATACTAATAATTAATAATTTCATATAAAACTATAACTTAAAAATGGAAACTTTTACAAGATAATAGCTTTTATATAAAATATAAAAATCTTTTTCTCTCTAATTCTCTCTTGTTTCAATCATATAAATAAAAAATCAAATTAAATTAATTAATCGATTATTCATCAATTGATGAAATCGACGCGAAATATTCAGTTCGGTAAATAACTAGTTAATTCTACTTATTTTATTTGCTAATTGTTCATAATGATTGCAAGAGACCACACAGAGCGTCTCAATCAGCCTAATCAAACATCAAGATCGTGCACTAACCGATTTGTTATCGTCAGCGATAATTTAGATTGAAAAACACACATTATCAAAAAAATGAAAAAAAAACGAGCAATGTGTATACGTTAAAAATAATATAAGTGAGGTAAATAAAAGAAAATATATAATAAATTACTTACTGTATACTGTTGCTCCGTACATCGTTCGATACTTTTCTAGGTCCTTTTTTCCTTTCTTGTTTATCCTTTGCTGTTTGATTATAACACTCACAGTCACTCGCGAAAACACAATTAAATATAATTAATCCTGTATACTACGATCGCAGAATATTTTGCACGGCACTCCCGAGGAACAATTACATGAGAATATACATTTTATTATATCACAAGAGAGTAAAATAGAAGATACGATTCCCGCTTGACATTTACATAAGACCAAAATCATGTGTATCGTTACAAAAATAATACACCAATCTTTTAATTAATAATTATTTTATGCTTGCATTTTAGAAAAAATTATTGGCCGAAATATATTTGACTATAAGAATTAATTAAATAAATAATTATTATTTGTAAGGATCGATGATTAAAAGATCGTAACAAAATTTACAATTTTTATCCATGTTAATTCGATTTTTATTCACAATAATGGATTTACAATTATTTATACCCACAATACAGTTTCGTGTCTTTTATTAAAAGTAAATTAATCGTTAATTGTAATAATCATAATGATTTTTATTCTAATACTAATCGCGATTGCATTCGCGATCATTTAGGAAAAGTATTTAAGAATATACCCAGCGTTTCGTATCACTACGTTACTGTTCGAGTGTCACGGTACGAATGACAAGACCATATAGGAAAAGGTAAACAATAAGGTCGCGAAGACCGAACACTATGTTATTGAAAAGTGTTGCCGAAATATTTTACGTACTATCATATTATATGTATACGCGGAGTATTAAAGTATATAAAATGTATTTGAAATTATGATTAATTAATAATTGAACGATTGATGTATCGCGAAGCCTTTCGTTATATTAATTACTCAATTTTTCGATTGTTTTCAATTGCGCGATAATCTTAATCCGAACCATGCTGTTGAAATTCGAAGGACAAAGCATTGGACGAAATATATTTAACTTTAAATATTTTTGAAGAAATAATTATTGCTTATAAGGATCGCAACAAAACAATAATTTATAATTTTGATTCCCGTCATTTCGATTCTTGATTAAATGTGTACATACATCACTCGAAATACGCGTTTCAAGATTTATCATAGCAATATAATTACGTTTAATTATAATATTAAATTATAATTATTATTTAAGATAGGCAAAAGATAATTAATTATTAATCTTATCAAATTATGTCTTAATACTTGTCGCGATCGCGTTTTAGGGAAAGAATTTGACGAAGCGTCTCGCACTGCTACTTTACTACTTGAGTGTCGTCGAACGAATAATAACACGTACGAAAGGAATTCGAGCGTCTTGCCCTACTACAATTCTATTCAAGTTGCCGTATGAATGATAACAAAGCCATGATACATAACAATAGCGCGCCAATGTTTTCATCAAGATCGAACACCACGTTAAATATTGCTAATTCGCTGCCGAAATATTTTATGTTCTATGAAATATATATATATATATATATATATATATATATATATATATATATATATACGAAATATTAAATTCTATAAGAATTTTAAGTCATAAATCAATTATTTGTTAAATGATTAATGTATCCCGAAGCTTATCGTTACATTAATTATTCGATTTCGCGATTCGATTGTTTTACAGAATGTTTTTAATCCAAATTATAACTAAATCGTTGAAAAGTTAAATGATATAACATCGCGAACAAAATATATTTGATTCTATGTGTTAAAGAAATAATTATTGTCCGTAAAAATTGCAACGAAACAATAATTTATTTGTTAAGTTTTCTGTTACTTTAAATATTTGATTAAATGAATAAATCACGAAATATGCGATTTGAGATCTATCGTCGCGATATATATGTAATTACATATTATTTATAATACATTATATTTATTAGTTATATTAATTATATAATAATTTCCCGATATTGGTCGCGATCGCGTTTAGAGAAAGAATTCGACGGAGTGTCCCGCACGATTACTTTCCTGCTCAAGCGTCGTCGCACAAATGATAATAGAGACAAAATACATAAATAATAGCGGCCAATGTTTACGCCGGCAAGGCCACATATCTATGTTATTATATGTATATATGTTAATAATATCATGTTATTGATAATTCGCAGTCAAAAATATTTTGCGTACTATGACATATATATATATATATATATATATATATATATATATATATATATATATATATATATATCGGAATATTAAATTATACAAGTTTAAATTATTTATTTAATAAACGATTAATAATACGGAGCTTTTCGTTAATTACTCGGACCTGCGATTCGATTATTTTATTGAGCGTTTTCAATCGAATCGTATTTAAATCATCGAAAAGTCGAACGATAAAGCATCGGAAAAAAAATTAAATTTTAAGTATTTTTAAAGAAATAATTATAGCTTATAAAAGGAAAGTAAGATCGTGACAAAATAAATAATAAATAATAAATTTACAATTTTGATTCTTATTACTTATTACTTTGATTCTTGATTACATGTGCATATATCGCGCTTCAAGATTTATCATTGCAATATAATTATGTATTTCAGATTTAAGATAAGTGAAAGATAATTCATTATTAATTTTTTCAAATTATTTCCCGATACTTGTCGCGATCGCGTTTAGGAAAGGAATTTTACAGTGTCTCGCACTGCTACTTTACAACTAGAGTATCGCCGTGCGAATGAAGGAAAAAGGAAAAAAATTTCAGCTTCGAGCGTCTCGCCCCACTATAATTCTATTCAAGTGTCTTCGTATAAATGATAACAAAACTGTGATACGTAAACAATGTTTACGCGCGACAATGTTTACGCCGCCAAGGCCAAATATCATGTTAGGTATTGTTCTAATTCTCTGCCAAAATACTTTATTAAAATAAAATAGATATGCAAAATATTAAATTATATAAATATATAAATATTATATAAATATTAAATTATAGAAATATTTTAAATTATAGATCCATTATTTGATTAAATTAAATGATTAATGTATCACGGAGATTATCATTATATTAATTATTCGATTTTGCGATTCGATCGTTTTACAGTACGCTCTAAATTCAAATTATTCAAATTATTTCTAGATCGTCGAGAGATCAAATAATATAGTATTGTGGACAAAATATATATAATTTTGTGTTGTTGAAAAAATAATTATTGTCCGTAAAAATCGCAACGAAACGATAATTTATAATTTTTTATTACTTTAATCATTAATTTAATCATTATTTGATTAAATTAATAAATTATTAAATATGCGATTCAAGATCTACCGTCGCCATATATATATAATTACATATATTATATCTGAAGCATCGGGAAAGCGAATAATGAAGGAAACAATATACTGCAGTAAATAATTTATAAATTAATTATCAATTTATTTTTATTTGCTTAAATTATTATAATTTTATATGATGTTAAGAGGATTTTATTTTTTGATTCACTAAATTCCTATAACGTTATTGTATTCTACAATAAATGTCTATATGTAAGGCAATATGATCTAATCTGCCAAAGATACATATATATATAGTTATTGCATTAGCAACAAATATTATTATCACATTTCAGTACAGTTTTATATTTGTATAATTTTCTATTTGCGATCAATTGATAAAAAATATGATTGTAGATAAAAAATGAGGTTGCATATTCTGATTACAGCTATCCATAAATAGCAAGTAAATGTGAATTATGAGAAACAGTCGCTGCAACATATCTATATAGCGTAAATTAATTCAGCTCAGAAAGGTGAGTAGATATTATTAGTATTATAAACGGGATATTAATTTTATTTCTATTATTTCAAGAATTCTCAGCTATCATCAACCTTTTCTAGAAACTGGGAAAATTATTATAAAAATACATTTACAATTAATATATTAATATATTATTATTATGGAAATACACTTCGGATAATTTATATTTTATTTGGTTTTATCTACGATAAAACATGAAAGATTACATTTACTGAAGCAATATTATTAAAGTCTACTTTTTTACTAATTATAAGCATCAATTTAAAATGTTGATTAAAATATTTGTTTAATAAATAGCATCATATATCCTATATTATATTTTTTTAATTAATAATTAATTTAATATGATTCACATAATTAATTATAATAATCAATTTTCTTATTGACAAAGAATTCTAAAATGCTTAATCATAAACCAAATCTAATCTTGATTATTACGAATGCTATTCAGAAATCAACCTCCGATACGCTTGCAAAATTAAACAAAAAACAAAAAAAATATTTTATTATACAAAAGTTATTTACATATATACACATTTTTAGACATAATCGTATATCTCATCTACTATAATATCAAATGTTATATATTTAATAACATTATGTCTTACTGCAATAAAAGCAGCAAGAGATTCCTTGTGTAGTAGATTGTAGTGTTTACTTTTATCTACAATTTGTTCTTATTATTATTCTTATTCTAGATCGCTGCTGCCGACAACCATAATGACTAATATTTCAACGATCACGTATTCCAATAGACATAAAATGCCGATGACATAAATGCCTCAGAACTGCCAAGGTAAATCTTTCGTAACATTATGCATATGAAATGATAAGAGATTGCATGTAAGAATTATGCTATAAAGAATCACTCATTTGCACACATTCGAAATTTAAGTGTAATATAAAACTCAAAGATTAAGACGTTCTGTGAGACGTTCACTGTGAGAAATCTTTGCACTTGAGATAATAAATCTTTAAAGGAAACGATTCTTTGCAAACATTGTTTTTGTGATTAAAGATATAATTAAAACTTTTTTTTCAACAAACAGTTGAGTAAGGATGAATAAGGATGCAGTAACAGCTGTTAAGGAAGCAATAGATCTCGGATATCGACATACATAATGATACGGCTCTTTTTTATGGTAATGAAAAAAAAAAACGGAGAAGCTATCCGTGAAAAAATCGAAGATGGTAGTGTAACGAGAAAAGATTTATTTATCACCATAAAAGTAAGGTCAATGTATGATTAAATACATGACTTTAAACATTCATTTAAAATCTTTAATGTTTTTTTACCTTTCATTCTATAAATTCAAACCATCTATTTAAATTTTAATAAATATTGACATTTAAATTAAAAAACATTTTGCTTGGTAAATTTAAGTGAACATTTATATTATTATTTTTTTTTCTTAGTTGTGGAATAATTGCCACAAAGAAAAGTTGTTCCGGCTTGTAGAAAATCATTGGCCAATCTTGGTTTAAAATATCTAGATCTCTTAGAAATTAGCATGAAAAAGAGAAAAAGAAGATATTTTATTCTAAAACATTAAAAAAAGATATAAAACCATCTTTGTAAGATATGGTATATATAGAATAAATTAACTAATTACTTAAATTTAATTATTTTATTAATTGTATTAGTCAGTATATAGTAATTAAGATATAGTAAAATCTACATAATTTTAATATTATATATTTTATATTTATTATATAGTTGCAACATGAAAAACGGTATAATATTATTGCCAACATAAATTCTGGAATATTATATAATATAATAATTAACATTTTGTACATACATACGAGGTAGAGTCAAAAATAAACCAAACTTTTATTTAAACTTTTATTAAATAAATAATGCAAGTTTTTACAATATACCACCTTCAAAATGTGTAAGCACCTTCAGCAATGATTTTGCCGTTCATACCACTTATCAAAACAATCTTGCAAAGCATTCTTAGCAATTTCCTTCAGAACTCGCGTTGCAAAACTTTTCACTTTTTCTGTTCAAACCGGCGATTCTTCGCCAAATCTTTTAATTAAAGAGTTTATTTAATTAAAGAGTTAATCAGCAAGAGCGAAATTCAGAAAGTACAAAGATAGTGGAAGTACAGAAAGGATCATTCGTCGATGTATATACGATCTTCTTCGAAGTGTTAACTCAAATCTATGTACGCGTGACATTTTATCATTATATGCTTCACATAATAAATTAAGGTTCTAATAGTCTCATAATAAATTAATAATAAATTAAGTTTCTAATAGCCTCAGTTATAATGAACGTTTTTTCAAGTTTCATATAGAATTTAATGTTTACTCACGCTGCTCATCATCTTTAAAATTCATCTGCTCTCGGTAACAGTTAATTTATAAGTAATTTATAAGCAAGTTATAAAATGCGAGTATTTTTAACAGTTATTAATTGCCGTTTAGTAACCTTCTCTAACGTGTCTACTAATATCTTGTATGCATGCAAACAAGTCACATTTATTTATTTATAAAACAATATGCAAAGTTCGGTTTATTTTTTACTCTATATCATATAAAAAACTATGACTATTCCAAATATTTCTGTCAATTAGCAATATTATATACAGGTTGAGTTACATACACTAAAAAATGCCACTTCCAATAAATCTTAAGATATATATTTCATAAAAAAATTGTTTCAAATAAAAATTACTTAATTTCGAGACAAACATCCTGCAGTCAATACGATTTTGTTTCAATTAATAAATTTCTACATTCAATGCTTCAAAGTCACATATGTTTTCTTATAAATAAAAGTATATGCTTTTTCTTATATAAATCGAGTCTCTCCATCATTCTGCATATAAAAATATTAATATAAAATTTAAAAAACCTAGAATTTATGAGATATTTTATGATTTATTGTGATATATTGTGATATAAATTACAAAATATTTTATAAATTGAGTAAAATGATTGAGACCTTTATATTATTTTTATAAATGCAACATTGCATTTATAAAAACAATAAACTACAAGATGCATTACATATTTTTTCTTAATAGCAAATATACATTTTTTAATATCGATCAATTTAGCTCATTATTTAATGTATAAAAGTATTAAAATAAAGTCTTTAGAAAAAATGAATATTTTACAAGATATATATTTTATCACAATATATCAAAATAAATTAGAAAATATCTCATTGATTTTTTGCTGATTTAATCTTTATATTTTTAGAGGTGAAATATTGAAAAAAATGAACTTATATAAAAAAAAACATATCGTTTGTTTAAAAAACAAATTCTGAAATTTTGGAAGTAATACCACTTAGAACAAAATTGCATTTACTATAAAATGTCTCTTTCAAAACTAAACAATATATTCTTTTGGTCAATATTTTTTTTTTTTTTTTTAATATTTAATGGCAATTTCTAATAAGTTATGTGTGTGTGAAATGTGATATAATATGTGTGTATATTTATTTATGTAATAACCTCCGCATTTCTTTTTTTTTTTTTTTGGAAGTTAATATGAATTTTATAGTCAAATTATACATATATTTTTTAAAAAGCTTATCTTATTGCATTTAAACATTACAACAAATACATAGTAGGGTTAGTATTAAAAATAAACAGGAAAAAGCAATAAGTTTATAATTATATAATTATAGGACATAAACCTCAGATAGAGGAAAACATGCTTTTAATAGGTTTGGTTGATTACAAAAATTACGATATATTAATTCAATTTAAAAGCTTCAATATTTACTGTAAAATTTTCAATATTGTTGCATTGTGTATAGATTATCTGTATTGTTGTGTGTAATTTCTCTTTTTACTGTTGTGAAATGTTCATTATCAAAACTTTAAGTTGCAGGGCACCCTGTCTTTTATACCTATAATTATCGCCATAACTATGTATAAATAGTTTATCCATTTGTTTACATACATATACATAGCTATGTATATATTATATATATATATATATATATATATATATATATATATATATATATATTATATATGATTTATTTATACTCTCGTGCATATAAATATATTTTCTTAATCATTTCAATATGAACACCGTACAGTTTATAATACGAGATATCATTCTCTTCAATAAAAAAATTTCATTAATGTTTCATTATTCATTTCCAACTATCAAACTCGATTTTGTATTGAGTTTAAGCTCGAGTCATTGGGCAAGCCACAAGCAGAAGCCTTCTTTGACCTTCTGAAGGAAAGAAGGTATAAAGCTTAATATTGTTCTTTGCTTTATATTAACTTCATAGAATATTTAAAGATTTATCGTTTTGACGTTTTTGGTAGTATACTTCAGTCATTTTTTTTTATGATGCATCCAGCAATACGTGCAACATAAAATATATATATTATAAATACCAATATATTTCCTAGTCTCTAAGTTAACGAATCGTTCGTGCTATTTATAGACCAAGAGTGCCCTTTTATATGCATATGACAATTAATTTTCAAATTACTGTGCTGTTTGTTGTTGTATTTCAATCTTTTCTACTGTCATATCCGGATTCATAGCGGTTGCTTCTTGTATTGCCTCTGCTAGAGCTCGATCGTGATCAATCGGATCACCATCTGATTGTATCGTTATCTTCTGTTCCACTCGTGTTTCAACTACACCATCTTTTTCCGTTTTATACTGTAACCAATTAATAACAAATAATACATAATCATATATTGATATAATATATAATCATATATAATCATACATTGATATAAATAATATATTGATAGAATAATATACAAACCGTAATAGTTTCAACAGTACGGGTTTTACTGGATATGGTCTGTGTACTGACTATTTCTCCTGTGGCGCTATAATTACCATCTTCACTCTCGAGAGCTACTTTTCTTGTTTCAGTTGTCGTTACGGGTACCGGTGTCGTTGTCACATTACTCTCTGGTTCCGCATGCTTCTCAGTTGCAATAACGGCTGGATCTCCCTGGATCAAAATTTATTTACAGATCTTTTATTTACAGATCTTTTATTTCATTAAAACAAAAAATATATTATTTAAAAAAAAATTACAATATAAAATCAATAAACATTATTATACATTAAAGAAAATAAAAACAATATAAAAAACGAATCAATTTCATAAATTGATGTATTCAAACATTATGCTCACACAATTACAATAATTTATATCTTTACATCTTTAACTTTCATATATATTTAATAAAATCTACTCTATAGATGATCTATATATGTTCCATTTCTGCATATAAAAAAATTACATTTCTTTAAACATTATACAATATAAAGATACAAGCGAAAATACCTTAAAGTAATGCACTGCATTGGATTAGCTGCTAAAATAAAATATTAGACCAAAATATTTCGTATTTATGAATACCTGTAACCCTGCTGCTCTTAAATATGCACAATCTTCTGCTCCATATATTAATAGAGGAAACTAATTTGATTATTTGATCCGATCATTTGATTACCTGATAATATTGATTGTAGAAAGCCTGTTGATCATCATCAAGATCAATCGGTGTGCCTGAATCTCCGCTGCTTGAACTCGATGTACTTAATCTTCGTGAGAACAGCTACGCCATGCAACGTGTTAACCAAGCCACAAAAATTTATTTGTAAAAAATAAAAATAAATAAAAATAAATAATTATAAAAATATGTATAACTAAACGTGATAGTATGTATTGTTAATTAAATTATTGTTAAATCAAGAATGTATTATATTGTTTATTAATTAATTAATTAATTTATAATTAATTTATACTTAAAATATTAACAATATTTTATATAAGAGTAATTTATGCATCTAATGAAATGTTAAAATAATGCAATTTAAAAAAAAATATTCTATTAAAAATAGTTAGAATTAAACATTAAATATGTGATATAAATATGTACAAATAAATATTATATATGTGAAGCAATCTTATATTTGTGCCATGATCATATGTATACAGCACAATGTTACATGAAATGATAAAAACTTAAATGACAGTTAAATCAAAAACCAAAAAATATCCATGTAGCAATTTACAAAAACGCTTACATGCTTCACTTATTAATTTCAAGCGCGTAATCTGAAAAAGGAATATCCAAAAATTACCTGTTCGCCAGAAAGCACGTGACTCGTGGTTCGAACTTCTTGCGTTACTACTCGTTGCTCTTGCCTTGTCGCACTAGTCGCAGTTGTATGTGCTACAGTCTTTTCCTCTACCTAATATAAAAAATAAATTATAACAAATAGCAAATAATAATACTTAGGCAAAAATAAAATTTAAAAAATATACATATATAAAAGATACAAAGATAACTTTTATACAACAAGAAAACTTATTTCTATCATGTGAGTGTGTGTGTATGTACACAAATCTTGTTTTTTAATTTAATAAATAATATTTTAAATATATATGTATATACATATATGTGTATGTGTACATATACACAAATGCACACAAATAAATATAGCACAAACTTCAAATATATAAATTCTCATTAATTAATATCCTATAAAATGACACTAATAATACTAATTACAAACCTGACTTGTTTTTTGATTCTTTTCAAGATCTTCATGCATTGTGGCAGTACGTGTAGTGACAGCTGTTGCTGTCATGTATGGAGTTCTACCATCATCCGATGCCTCTGCCTATAATATAACTACTATGTGACTAAGATCTCGAGACACACAACTAATTATAAACAATTATTAAAAAATATTAGTACAAGTAAATTAAACTAGTAAGTATGTAAGAAAGTAATCTTTATGTTAAATCATGTTTTGTAAAGCATAAAGTTAATTGTAAAGCAAGTTTGTTCAATATGAACATATGTATTCGTATAAAATTATATGAAGATAATAACTGCTGTTTATGTAGCAACATTTACAAAACTGTTCGAGATTACAACGATCTCGAACTTCGCATCTTTGTTGCCGCGCGACCGCGTCATCGCCGCGCGCGCGATGCGAGGTAGCGTTTTCTGCGACCGAGCGAAAACGCGCGGCAACAACAAACATCGTCGCCCTTCTCGAAGGATCTAAGGTAAAATTGCGACAAACAAGTCACCTAAAAACTGTCGGCGGAAATAACTAAATTTCAAGGACCTTCTGGATCCTTCGAGAAGGCGACGACAGTATAAAAGTAAGCCGCCAACCGAGCGCGGCGCAGTCCGCTAAAAACAATCGACGTGTACACGCTATCTCAGTGATAACGAAAATTCGGTTTCGTGAAGAAATATTCATATATTTCAGTGTCGTTGTGTGACTACCGGAGTTATTCCGAGACAGACGATTTATCGCTGTTCATCCGCATGCGAATTACAGTCGTATGACACGTGTATTTAATCTTTTAAAAAGTGTACATATTCTATTCATCTCAGAATCGAGCGCGTCTCGATACTCGCGGGTGTCGTTGTCCGTCGGCCGTCTCTTTTCGCGCTGGTCTCTTTTGGAGCACGCTCGCTCGCACGCTCACTATAACTTTCGCTCTCAAAAACAATTTAACATTTTTTATATTCTAAGAATCGCATTTAGGATTTTCTTTTCGTTTTTTTCTGATTTACAAAATAATTTAAGTTCTTCATGAAAAAATACTTTATATATATATATATATATATATATATATATATATATATATATATATATATATATATATAAAGGATCTGAAGGTAAAATTGCGACAAACAAGTCACCTAAAACTGTCGGCGGAAATAACTAAATTTCGAGGGACCTTTCTGGATCCTTCGTATGGCGACGACATGTATAACGAGTAAGCCACCAACCGAGCGCGGCGCAGTCGTAAGAACAATCGACGTGTACACGCTATCTCAGTGTATAACGAAATATATATATATATATGTGTATATATGTGTGTGTGTGCGTGTGTGTGTGTGTGTGTGTGTGTGTGTGTGTGCGTGTGTGTGTGTGTGTAGTATATATTATCTTTATTTAAAAAAGTGGATATCTTTAAATCTGCAAAAAAATGGATGCAATAAATCATTTGCATCAAATAACTCGATCAATTTAAATAAATTTATTGTTTAATATCAGTTTCTACATGAATTTACAAAAAAGATGAAATATTCAAAGTTGCAAAAAAAAATTGAAATTAATAACAGTCATTTATATCTGTCGTAATTTATTATATTAATTTATTGTAAACCATTTATCACATACACTTTTTTGCTAATTCAGTATCCACTTTATTTAAACAATTATCATAAAATTTTTCAAATTTTAACTGCACATTCATTCTAAACAAATGTATCATTCAATTTCATGCAATATATTTGGATGTAAAACATAAATTAAAAAAAAAAGATGTTCTATATAGCATTGGCTAACAACAAAAATCACCATATGTAATGATTGACATGCAAGTCTTATGTTTGTCAAAATTATGTCTGATATTATACTAAATTTTCGACTTGAAAGATGAATTATAATATCTAATCTAGTTTTACTTTTTTCAAGCATATCACCTTGTTGACGTGAGTAGATACTGTAACTTGGCCTGTGCCACCTGGTGTAAGATCCTCAATCTTTTCTTGGATATTTTGCGTCACACCTTCCTGATCCTTGACTACCGATTGTTTAGTTGTCGTCTTCACGATTGTCGGCGTCGTAGTCGAAATTGCGAACTTTTTCAATTTCGTGGAAATAGATTTTAGTGGCTCTTGTAAATCTTTTAGGATCGTCGTGCTATCCATCGGTTGGTTATTGTTTCCATATATCACACCGTCTCTCACGTATGATCCATCCTCAGAAAAGAGTTCCTGATTATACAGTTTTCCGAACTTGTCATGTATTTTGCCATCTTTAACAAAACCACCATCGGTTCCGAAAGGTGCTCGTACAATCGGCTTTCCGTCCTTGTCGCATACGAGTCCTTTATGCACCATCGTAATAGTTATAAAATATTTATCGAGCGGTTTTCCGGTAGGCGCGCAAATTATTCCATCTTTGACAATGTTTCCTTCGTCATCGAAATTCGCTTGTTTCACCGGTTTACCAGTTTTATCTACTACAACTCCTTGTACAATTTTCAGACCTTCTGATCCAAATGCTTCTTGAGTTAGCGGCTGACTGTTCGCATCGTAAACTTTGCCGTTCTTTATAAAACTACTTTCTGGTGGCAAGACTCCTTGAGAGAGAGGCTTTCCATTACGTCCATAAATTAAACCATCTTTAATGAAGTTACCATCATGACCGTAAATATTTTGGTTCAAGTATCCTCCCGTGTGATCATAAATTCTGCCATTTTTGATTACGTTACCGTCATTATCAAAATTGCCGGACTTGAGTGGTTTTCCATCATCGTCACACACTAAGCCGTAACGAATGGATGTGATGGTAATTATAGTTCGTCTTTTATTTAACGGCTTTCCATCTGGCCCGTATAGTAAACCGTTTTTTATATGACTACCATCATTGCCAAACGTACCGTGACTAAGTAGTTTTCTGTTCTTTCCGTAAATAATGCCATTTTCAATGAAACTACCTTCGATACCAAACGAAATATGATTCAAAGGTTTTCCATCTTTGCCATATATTTTTCCTTTCTCGATGTAGCTATCTTTAGGTAACTCAGATCCTGCATTCAGTAATTGGCCTCCCCAGCCATATATGAGACCATCTCGAATATAACATCCATCCGGCTTGAACGCACCTTGTCTCAACAATTGTCCGTTTTTATCATAAACTACTCCGTCTTGTATATAAGATCCGTCAGGTATAAGTGAGGGTAAATTCTTTGGATTACCGTAATTATCCACAATTTTTCCGTTGTTAATCGCTATATTGTCTGGACCTTTATCGTCTTGTGTCAAAGGTTTATTGTCTCTACCTATGATAATACCGTTTTGAATCGTGTTACCGTCAGGACCAAACACGCCTTGTAACACAATCCTACCGTCTTTTCCGTGAACCAATCCTCCCGCAATGTATGAGCCATCAGATCCAAACGATTCTCTGTTCAAAGGTTTTCCCGAATGATTGAATATTACTCCGTTAACGATAAAGCTATCTTCTGGCAAAGCTGCATTCAAGTTTAATGGTTTTTTGTCATTGCCATAAATAAGTCCATCTTTGATATAACTGCCACCCGGTTTAAAAAATGAGAACTTTAATAATTTGCCATCCATGTTATATATCTTACCGTCTTTAATAATTGCGCCTTCAGGTACTAATGAATCTTGATTAAGTGGCTTTCCGTTTTTCGCATAAATAATCCCTTTCTTTATATAGCTTCCATTCGAACCAAATGATTCCTGTTTTGCTGGCTTACCATCTTTGCCTAGAACGGTCCCATCCTTCACTACTAATCCTTCAGAGCCGAGATTAATATTTGATATTAATGTATTGTCTGCATTGTACAATATACCCTCTTTAATTACAAGATCATCGGGCTTAAAAAGACCTTGGGATAATAGTTTGTTATTTCTACCATATATTAATCCCTCTTTGATAAAATGACCATCGGCTATTAATGGAATTTGATTCAAGAGTCTGCCATTCTCTCCGTATATCATACCATCTTTCACAAAACTACCGTTCGCTTTGTAAAATGCGTGCTTAATAGGCTTTCCATCTTTACCAACTACTTTTCCATCCTTTAAGTGAGCACCGCTCGGTAGTAAAGATCCTTGAGTCAAGAATTTTCCATCTTTCGAGTAAATTATGCCATCTTTTATGATAGATCCATCAGAACTAAAAGATTCATGCTTGATCAATTTACCGTCTTTCGAGTAAATTTTTCCCTCTGTAATATTATGGCCTTCTACGCCTAATTTCCCGGCATTAAGCAATTTTCCGTCTCGTCCATGAATTAACCCATCGCAGATAAATGTGTCGTCAGGTACAATTGCAATTTGCGTTAAAGGTTTGCCTTCTTCGTTACATGTTATGCCAGCAACTATGTATTTTCTATCCATATCGTATGATCCCTGAGTCATAGGTTTGGAATTAGATGTAAAGATGAGACCTTCTTTCACATATGTTCCATCCGTACCTAATTGACAGTGTTCAACTGGTTTGCCATTTTTCAATAGTATTTTTCCCTCTTTTACCATTGCGTGATTCGGTCCGAGGAAAGACTGTTTTACTACTTCACCATTGGAAGAATAAATAATGCCATTCTTTATTAGATTTCTATCCGTACCTAATATTTCTTGATAGAAAGGTTTATTATCTTTCCCGGTAATTATACCATTGCTGATGTGAACTCCATGTGGTCCGAAATCGGCTTTTTTTAGTAACTTATCATCTTTTCCGCAAATTTTACCATCTATTATTTTACTATCATTTGGTCCAAGATTACTCTGATCTAATAGTTTACCCTCTTTAGTATAAATGATACCTCTGATGATTCTCGAACCATCCGGAAGAGGCAAAATGTGATAGTCTGGTTTCGATTCTGTTGATACTGGCGGCACTATTGCAGCTTGATTGGTACTGTCTGCATGTTGACATTCACCAGCGATGAAAATCGCTGTTTGATCCTTATCAATGTCTTTTGTAACATTCTTTTGCTGCTCCTTAAGAGCAGCGGACTCTACGTAATTGAGCCCAGGTGTCTTTAATCCTGAGGCTTGCTTGTCCGCTTCTTTCGTTTTTCTCTTTTCTGCAGATTCTGCGACCTTTTTCTCTTCTCCTGGAGCATAGTTAAATGCCAATCCTGTAGCTTTCCGACTAGCTGAAGTAGGTGATGAATGATCTTGTATTCCTGGCGATGGGGGTCGATCTTCGTATGTAAAACCATGCGGAGTAAATGGCTTTCTTGTGGGCGAAGCTTCCGTTTCTTCATAATCATAAGGTTTCGTGTAACCAGGTAATTGAGAAGATTTTGTAGGATCCTGTTTTTTTTCCATATCTGTTTCTTTATCAACCTCTTTTTCTTGCTTTTCCAACATAGAAAGATTCGATTCAACATCACTCTTGTCTATAGATTCATCGAGTTCTTTGCTCTTTTTCTGTTTCTTATCTTTATCCTTTTTCGCAAACAGGAAACCGCCGACAGGACTCTTAGATAATATGTAAAAATACATGCAGTACAAAAACATGCTATACATGTAATTTATATAAAAAATATATTTCACATTTAATCAAAACTAATATCTACATATTAATGCAAATCTATTATTATGCACAAGTAAAAATTAATGTCCGCGTGCAAATTTAAACTATATAAACGTATATACATTCAATTGAAAACTAATTACGTATTTTTAATAAAACATTTTTCAATATTATTATTGAAAATTGATGCTAAAATATTTAATTGAATATTTAAAAATAAAAGTAAAAAATAATAAACTGTATATTTCCGTAAATATTACTTGTAAAAATTATAAAAAAAAAATTAATTTGGATATTTAAAATTCTTTTATCTAATTATATATACATATATATTTTATAAAAATATAAAAAAAGAGCGTACAACACAATATAAGCTTACCTTAATTTTTTCCTTTTTTTCTCTACTAATTTTTTTGGGCGTTTCTTTATCCTTCTTTTTCAATTCTTTTTTAGACAATGATTTGTCATCAATATTGTCAAGATGGGCATTATCATTAATCAGATCAGTATTATTCAGATCATTGTGATTTTCTTTTTCATTCTCATTCTGTTTATCCTTCTTCTTCTTTAATACATTACCGGGCGGTAGGACAGCTATTCCTCCGACCGGTTTCTACAAGTAAATTTATTCAATCACACGTTACTTCATGCACCAAGCATAAAGCCACTACTTTGCTAAAATAATACTAAAAATTACAAAAATCACATTTAAAGATGCAATAAATACTCTATACTCAACATATGATTTTCTCAAAATGTATATTTTGTGTATTATCATGGTTTGTTATATTATTTATCTTTTCATGTTTCGTATATAAAAAAATTTTGTTTAATATGTAACATTATATATATATATATAAAATCGCACAACAATAGTACTTATATATACATTTAAATAACGTTCATATTAAACAATAGCCACTGTAAAGTAATTTTATCCAAATCTCATTAAAATTATAAATTTGCACAATAATCAACGATAAAAAATAATTTCCTAAGTTCTTATTATTTACATGCTTGCATTGCTGATTTTATTTAATATTAAATAAATAACTAACACCTCATATTGATATGAATTTTTGTGAGAAGTTTATTTCGAAGTTTATTTCGAAGTTAAATTTCGAAAAAGCAACATGCAATGGAAAAAACAAAACATCGAATGTGTCACAATTTATTCATGGCTCACATACAAAAAATAGTTTTGATAAATATTCAAGGTATTCCTGGGTTAAATGGCCAAACTTGAAATATGAATTTCAAAACAAAAAAAAATTCATCTAGAAGTATTGCTCGCAAACGCTTCATTCATTCCTACAGTTCTGTAATTTAAGAAATCAAAATCTCTTGAATGAAGCGTTTGCAAACATATTTCCAGAGAAAAATTGTTTTTGGAAGTCCTAATTCATATTTCAAGTTTGGCCATTTAATCCGGGAGCACCCTATATAATTATATATAAATATTATATATGCATGCATGCATGCATTTATATGTATGTGTATGTGTGTGTGTGTGTATCATTATAAAATAAATTGAAGCAGACATTCTAATTACAATTTTTTATACCTTTCTCTCACGATCCGCATCATATTCTCCTTCAAGGCTACTGGTACTGCTAGCTGATGTTGTTCCAGCACTTGTTTTTCGTGTAAGCTATGATGTTAGTTAATATTATAACATATTCTCTCTATCAATATGTTCCAAAAATAGAAAATATTAATTTTTCAAGACTTAAGCTTTCTAATTGTGATAGAGATGTTTATAATTTTACTTATGTACTGATTGTGAGTTCAATTCTACTCTTATATCTCAAACAATACATGTGATATGCGATTCTCTAATATGTGTTGTATAATATATAAATTGACATGCTTTTGTTGCATTGACATGCAACTTTATAATAAATACAAATTTGTGTAGAGGAAAGAGGAATAAGAGGACGAAACAGGTAAGATAAGGAGTTGCTAATTTTTATAAGATTTTTTCGCGTACGTGAATTTATGTATAATTTGTGTGTGTGTGTGTGTGTACATGTGCGCGCGCGCTTGCGTGCGTACAAATAGATGTAGATGTGTGTAAATTCTTAATATTATCCAGGATTTATGACGTGAATTAGAACGTGACAATTATTCTTTTGGAATGCTTGATTAATCCTTCTTGTTTCTCATGGTTGTGTTGTTAGTTTGTCTGTTCATCTAGTGAAGGTGCACATGCGCAAGGTGTGTATGCGTTTGATTTGAAAAATATTGCTCAAGATTTATGTAATCCAAACAAATAAAACAAATTAAAAGTTTAAATCAATCATATTAGATACAAAAACAAATTTTTTAATTCTTTTTATTTCTTTTTTATCTGTTAAATACATGCTGAAATTTTCAAAGAACGATTTCATCGCGTATTATTAGTCTCATTTTGACTTTTTTTACGTAAAACTATAAATGTTGTCATTATATTAGACACATACACGAGAAATGAGGGGCTTACGATAATCAAACACTCCGAACGTGAGAGACAAGGGGACTCATGGTAATCAAACACTCCGGCACATAAGAGGCAAAGGAATTCACGGCAATCAAGCACCCTGAACGTGAGAAAAAAGAAGATTCATGCTAATCAACCGCTCCAAAGAGATCAAATACCCGTCATGTCTTTATCATTAATCCTGGATAATATTCTAGATCAATCTCTATTGATCAATATTATACATCAATAGAGAACGTAATGTAATTGTTGTTTCATGACTTCTCTGATAGAAACTTTTGCATGAATTGTACAAATAATTGTTGCACTTTTAACTTATGAAATTTGTGCAGTATATCGTACAAATTTTTTATATATTAATGGTATCGTTTTTTAAATCGTTAATTAAATAATTAATTTGCAAGCGCAAAGTTTAAAAGTCCTAGTGTATATCGTTTATAAATTTTGCTGCAAGTTAGTTTCACATTCACATGTTAAAAATTATGCATACTTCTAGCAGTTTTTTTAAATATAAAAAGAATTTTTATTTCCCTTTCTCTCTAACACAAACGTATAAATATATTACCTTCTCTTTTTGTTTCTTTATTGGACTAGGCCGTCGGTCTATATGTTCTATATCATCAGGAAGCGTCTCAGGCTCATAGCTCATAGTATGCCGTTTGCTTGGTTCGGAACCATATGTTTCAACTGATTTAGGCCCACCTAATGCTATACAAGGCAGTCACACTACTTCAACATCTCAGTATTGCAATAGATTTAAGGATATAATTATAAAAAGGCACTTGTGGTTTATAATAAATATTTTGAAAACTCATGCTTGAAAACTCAAGCTTATATTTTGGAAACTCATGCTTGAAAACTCAAGCTTGTATATGCTCTAATGGATAACTTTCAGACATATATCTGAATAAACATATAATATAAATTGCAGTAATTAAAGTTTCTACTATCATTGTTATTATATCATACATTCATATTCTATTATTACTTGCAAGTTATTATTGATTGGATATTATTTGCAAGTGATAAAAACTTTATTTACCATCCATGCTTCTAGATGCGAGTCGTCGACCACTCAAAGTCCTCTCGAATTGCGGAGGTTGTCTATCAATAGGGGTTTTCTTCGTTTCGTAATGAGTTCTTCCAGAATATCGAAAACGAGATCCCAGATATGGAATTAATCCCACTTTCTTCACAGGCTCCGGACTCATAAGTCTATAAAAATAAGAGTTTCTCATTTGATTAAAATATGTGCTATAAATTTAAAAAATGCTATTTACAATTATTACTTACCTGAAGAAAGTATGATGCTCCACACACACTTTCCATAATTTTTTCGCTGCTCTGTGATTTGCCAATTTGAATCCAATTGTAGATTCAAACTGTTCAAAGTCACCTGGTCTAATTTTAATATAGAAATTATGTCTTTTGTAAGATATTTTTAATATCTTTGGCCAGGCAAATCTATTAATTCTTAAACAATCTCTATAAACAAGAAGGCCTGAAGCGCATACACCTAACATTATATCAACGCCTTCAGAATCTTTTGCGGGATGAAGATCTACGCCATACATAGCTAATTTTTTCGCATTTTCGAGATAATGGAGTTCCGCTTCGGCGGGTGTTTGACCCCTGTAATATAGCAAAAAATTGCTATTTAATTAAACGATAACTATTATGCTATTTTCCCTTATCCTACAAATTGAAACACAATTGTTTATATAAAAATAAAACTAACTTATGTGTTTTGTGAAGGTCCATCACTTTCTCGATTAATTCAGGCGTTTGGTTGGGTGCAAATTTAAAGTCTTTCAAATATGTTCTTCCATGTTCTTCAGGATCATAATCTCCAATTTCTGATTGAACCAGATAGGAGCCTAAGAGAGCATGTGTCACAAAAGAACAAAGTAGACGACCTGTAATAATATCGTTTCTGATTTGTAGACACAGTTGATAACGTGTAATATCTTCTTGCAATTGAGCTGGGTCTGGTGGATAAAATTTCACTTCAAAATTAAACTTCCATGGTTCAGCTAAAATCATACATTAACTTTAGAGGAAATATTCCCACATATTATCTACCATTATATCAATAATGATTTTTTTTGTTTGAGTTTTCATACTTTTTATAAATTTTGTGATTCTCTTATAAAGATCCAACCAATTGCGAGAATCGTATCTATCTTCGTAAATAAGACCAAAATAATCTTTCTCTAGCAAATTCATGCTTTGGCAAATCATATCAAGAAGTTCTTGGCCTCTTGCTTTTCTCTGCAATAAACCCAATATATCTAACATTAACATCGAATAAAAAGAATAACATTTTTTTCATTTATATACATGTAATAAACGTGATCAAAATTTTTGGATACTCACATCAATGTAGTAATCCCGTACAGTACCGTCCAGAAGGGTAATTTTGGCGAGAGCCATTTTTCCTTTGCTAACCGGACTCTTGGTGGGCGAGTTTGTACCGGTTCCATTTTCCGCCATTGCCTCAGTCGGAGCACCAGCAGTCTTTTGCTCTTCCGGCATATTTTATATCCAATTTTTTATCTAAAATTAAAAAGATTATTTTAGCACAACAGCAAAACAACAGCAAAAGAATATATAAATTATATTCGTCAATGAGGAAATTATTTTGAATCATGAAAACAGCAATCTTTAACTATCATTATTTCTATATTTCAAAATATCAAAATATACATATATATATATTTAGTTATAAACTAAGACTATTACTATGTATTATATACTGAAGGGACAGGCTTTAGGTGTAATCAGAGACTTATCTTGATACTTTTCTACAATCTTTCGATAATATCGACAGAGTAAAATAAGGTCTCGTGTCAACGCGATATCTCGCTATATAAATCGCGCCTAAGTCTGGTGCCATACGGAGAAATAATCAATATTTGAGGGTTCTTCAAATGTACGTTTGCCACGCAGCACACATGTCGATTATGATTTTGTGATTAATGAAGAATGAAGGTATATATAGTTTTTGACTGCAGAATCATCAAATTATAAATAGGATATTCTTGAACTTCATAATGAATAAAATGACAAAATAATATACAGGATGAATGAAAAGATTTATAAACAGTCTGGTCAAATTTTAATAGTATATTCTACTGATTATGAGAATAAAAGTTCATTCAAGCATTCAAAAAAGCTTTTCATTTTTTATTTTTTTTTTTTTCTTTCATTTTAAATTACAGACTTCTCAAGATATTTGTTCTTTCAATTACAATCCTTTTTTTCTTAATGGAACATCTCAAAAGCACTATTTATGCTATTTCAATTCCCAATTTACATTTATTTCTCCTAGATTGCATAGAATTTTAAATTGATTTAAAATGATTTAAAATGATTTAAAATGATTTAAAATACTGCCAGAATATTTAAATGTATCCAATTATCAATGAGATGCTGTAAGACAAATATTATTGCTCAAGGGAAGATCATATTTCATTCACTTATTTTAATTAAAATGACTTGTTTGCAGTTTACATTGATTGTAATATTATAATAATATTATAATATAGTAGTATAATAATATAGCAAATTTACAAAACTCATTACTAATATTTTAAGAAGCCTGCAATTCAGAATTAATAAATCTGTACGGACGGCCTTCAAAAACGTGCATCAGTGCGTATTATGATCCCTATTGAATTCGCTATTAGTTACAATTGCTGCATGAGATGATAGTCGTTAACATTCCGGAGATCTCACGACGCACTTTTAGGGATACACATATTCGCATTTGCCAGATTAACGTGCTCTTAAGAATACGGCTTGCTAGAATTCGCACAATCTCGTAACAGGCAACGAAATTGAAAATATCGATGATCACGATATAAGCCTCTCCTTGATTAGATAAAGTAACAGCTCAACGTTTTTTATTCTACATCGATTTGGTGATTGAGTCGACGGGATTAATAAGTTTTTACTGAAAGCAACAAAAAAATACTAACGATAAATATACAAATGAAAACATTCTGAATAAAAACTTGTGGTAAAAAAAATATCACTATTAATAATTTTAACAAGTTTAATTTTAAACAAGTTTATAATTTGCTTCGGTAGACATACATGCCGATTATACAGTTAAAAAATCACGAGAGAAAAACTAACTACTAACCGTCTTTTTGATGCCGCTTTTTGTGGCTAAAATTGCAAAAGAAATTAATTTAATGCATTTTAGGATAATATAACTACAGTGACGTGTTGGAAAAGTTTCACTGTAATCAAAATTAAGTATCTAAATTATTAAGACTTTCACTTCTCAAAAAAAAAATTTTTTGTGTTCATTAATATGATATTAATATATAGTTAATATGATTATAATATATAGTTAATATGATTTTAAAGTTCTATTATTTTTACATTTATTTTATATTAGTCATTCTTTGCCTTAATATCTTTGTTTAATTAATGGTACAAAAATAATTGATGTCCAGACAGAATAAAGTTCAGACGTACGAATTTGGAAAGTGTCATCATCACTGGAAGTGGACGGCCTTTACGCATGTTCTTTACTGAACTGATGAGATAATACTGGTGATTACTGATCGCGAAATAGCACGGCAGCGACGACGACGGCAAAAGCAACGGCAACAACGATCGCATGCACGTATAAAATAAATTAGATTTTACTTATTTAGATCTGCCTGTTCTCACATAAAAAATGCATATGCCAGCAGGAGCAAACGCATAAAATATAATATACTTTGATTACGTCATGCACGCGTGATTCACGCCGAGGAGACGTACGTGCGTAATTTATAATAATTACGAGGGCGTTTCTGTATTGTATCAACATTCGACGAGAGCTACAACAGTCATTATTGTGGAGAACGTGTTTTGTTCTGCATCACTATGGAAGATACCACAAAATTTCAATGAATACAAGGTGCACAAAAATAAAAATATAAAAATGCAAAATAAAACTTGAGATATTTACAATCATAATTAAGAATTAGTATCATTTTTTAAATGTATTTTTTTTTCTATCTAAGTTAGAGTTTCTTTGGTTTAATTCAACTCAAATGATTTTGAGAGATGAAATATGGAAAAATGTGTACAGAGCGAAAGGTTAATAATTTTATTTAACATAAAAGATCATAGCGAACGAGAAATATGTTGACAGAAAAAGTACAGCTGTACATAAAAATTAACTTTCAGTTTATTTTTATCCAAGTTCATTGCAAATCATATCAGTGACTATTAATTGTAAGCAATGCCACATAGTAAACCACGCCTATCTACGTTTATTTTCCAAGTAGTTGAGCCTGGTCAGATGTTTCATTGTCGCTATTTCCATTGCAAATGTTTCTAACTCTCTAGCTACATAATCAACTAAACTCACAACATAATATATTTACAACGTGTTAATATATTAACAAAGTATATTAATTAGATCAAAATTATTTAAAATTATGTTATTTGAAGATTTTTAAAAGAACATCATAATATTAATAAAATAAAAAAATCAAAGATGCCAAATATAAAGAAAAGCTTAATAATTTATTAATTTATTAAATTATATATTCATAATTTTAACACATCACGTACTTGAAAATATACGAGCACAAGAATATTTTCGCAATTAAAATTGTCAATCAAAAATTAAATTAAATTTTTATCGTAATACTGAAAAAAAGACCATGTTTATGCTAAATAATTGTAACGCAAATTATATCAAATTCACATTTTAACAAATTTAAATCTCTCTTCGCGGAATAATACAAGGATTCAGTATAATTGTACATTTCGATAATTGCGATTGTTAATTGCGATTCGTACAACGTAAAAGTTGCATACTTAATGAATAATTATTTCAACACGAAAGAAGAAAAAAGACAATGTACATGTAATATTATACAAAGTGTCTACTGAAATTCTGTAAAAAGTTTCAATGTATTTTTCAAATATATTGAAAATAAAACTGAATAGCTTTCCTTAAAGTAAAATTTTTTAACTTGTATAACACTTTTATTTTTAATCACTAGAAATTAAAATAAAGAATATACAGTGCATATTTAATATTTTGTTAAGATATTGAATGTATAAATAGAGAGATATATATTTATAATATATTTTAAATACATAATTTATAACATGCATTATTTATGAAATACCTCGTATATATCATACGTTATATTTAATATAATAATTTTAATGTTAAAACATAATATATATAATATAAAAATTAAATTGTATACTGTATAGTGTATAAGCTTCTAGTTGACGCATTTTTCTGCTATTATCACTTAAAAAAAAATTAGATTTAAATAAGAAAAAAAACATAATTTGAAGTATTGAAGCAATACTTCTGTATATAATTATTTTGTGGATGAGTAAAATGTATATTAAAATAATATTCTCTGTATATCAGTTTTTGGAATGGGCGCGGAAACTTCGCTTTCTTCTTTTCTACTTTCCTTTGAAAAAATTTGAATGCGATGACGATCGCAATCAAATATGTAATTCTGCATCGAAAATATCGATTTTCACGGTGATTAAGCATTTAATCAATACATATAGATTTAATCCAAAAAATAGCAATAATTTAAATTTAAATTGAAATTAAAGATTGGCCAAATGAATCTTATAATTGCTTTTTCAATATAAAACAATAATCTTTGAGTAAAATGTTAGAATATTTTTTTATAAAAAATATGTTGCAAATGTAAAATTTTCTATAAAAGCTTGAAAGATTTAGTCTTTGCGTACGTCGTCGTGTAACAATGCGTACATCCTTCCTTCCGGAACACCTGATGTACACGCGATCTCCCCGCGATACCCCCGTAATCGATTCGCACTATCGATGCTCGATACCTATTCAGTCATATATGATACGTCTCATGTAATCCATACTTCTTTTTGGCATATTGCGTGACTGTTGTATACGTGCGTTACTATCACTACTATATATATACAATATGCGTGGCGTCACGTGGCGTGACGGTTCGGTGATGTAAAAACGTAATTAAATAAGATTCTTCGTAAATGGACTAAAATGAATATTTGTCAAAATTCATACCAGTGTCAATTCAACAATTCAAAAATATATAAGTATGCTTAAAAACATATATAAGCATGTTTTCAGACTCGATGAAATTTTTGATCAAATCAATACATCCCGACAACATATGTGCATCGCCGACTTGCACGTTCACAATAGTTTTCGCACCCCATTTTTAACGCTCCCCTCCTTGATAAACGCAGTTATCGAATCTGCATTTTGTTCAAAGGCTTTTACATTGGATACGTTGCAGTAGCCCGAGAACTATTTAAAATCAAGTGTAAACATAAATTTCATTAAACAAAAAAAAAAAAAAACAAAAAAAAGAAAATGCTTGTGTCAAAATAACATATGATTGTCGATATCAAAAAATATAAAGCAAGAGAGTTTCCTTTTTAATGTACGACATCCAAATATGAATCAAAGATTTCGGAGTATTATATATTCAATTAGATATACAGGGTGTTTCTGAAAAGTGATGATAAATTTAATGAGATGATAGGTCTCATTAAATGAAAAAACTTTTGTTAAACGATCTGTGTCCGGCGATGCCTCCTTAAGGCGCTAACCATCGACTTTTAATCTTGTTAAACTTTTTTTTTTGTTCAATTTTTATAAGCTAAAATTAAAGAACTGCATGATTTAAAATTTATTTTTTTTATTACCGCTGCTTCTTACTGCATCGCATGACCTTCCGGTATCCTGGCGCCAGACTATGCGCATATCCTCGATTCGCAATTCGCGATTCGGAATAAATGATGAAAATTTGTCATTCAATTGTAAATTATCCACATTAGTCACAATTCGTAGGTAATCATTCGTGAATTATGATATGCCATTTATACATATGAACATAATTTATCATAATATTTCAGCAAGCAAATAAATAAACGGTTCTGTATAATTTCTATCATGAATAATATTTTTATTTTATTTTTTTACTTTCCAGCATGAGTCATGAAGCTTCACGTATAGTGTAGCGCTATATATAAATCAACACGAATAAACTGATTCGTAGTGATTGGCACCCTTTTATTTCGTTGAAAAACCGCCCCGCTGACGAATGACAAATCATGAATGCAAATGTGACGAATTTTTTCTCCACACTAATTATTGTCTACTTAAAATGTAGTCTAATAAAAAAAAAATCCATAAAAAAATTTTGAATTTTACGAATTAAATTATTTAATTTTAATTATTTTATTATTTATTTAATTATTTTGGACGGCCCCAAATGTTTATCATCATCATATATATATGATAATGTAACATATTTTTAATTATGCTATGTATCACCGGAAATGTATTTATAATAATATGGTATATTTTATGTCACAGATATGTCATTTTTATCTTAAAATTTACTGTAGTTGTAAATATTTAACTACAGATGTAAACCAATTTAGGAAACGTGTATTATTAATATAAACGTAAATATTAATATGAAATAAAAAAAGATATTTTCATATATTGTATTATTATAAATACGTTTACAATAATATAAAATATTATTTATTTATAGATATATTACATTGCAATGTTACTGAGCGAAGATGGACATTTTAATATTACTGTAGTCTCTTGCAGCAATACTTTTTTTATGTTTGTGTGCTGTGAAGGATTTTAAATTTATCGCCACTTTCCGGAAACACCTTCTATACTTGATGGTTTTACTCGTGCTTTACATGTTTACATACATTTTATTTATTTCATACAGATATGTTCTACACGTTATGACGCGAGAAATCATTTTAGAAATCAGTTTTCTCAGAGTTAAATTTTACATCATTGAAAGTACCTATATTTTTGAACTTTATTCGAACGAATGTTGTCAATTTTTCCAATTGTTTCGACTAAATCGAAAATCATTGATCGCGGGGACGACAGGTCGTCCATTACACGATACGGAAAACACCGCAATCAAGCGACCATGGAGGCGACAAAAACCTCCATCTCCGCAGGACAGTCGGCGATATTGAAAGATGACACACTTACCTGTAGGACGCGGATTCAGCCGCCGTACACGACGCACCAATGCGAAGAAGCGCGGCGAACAATGACACGGACGACCAATATAGAGAGAGTCCGGGAGGAGAGGGATTAGGGCTTGGTTCGCCGCGACCGAGATTCTCGTTTCTCGAAATTAAGCCGAATAGAAAACGGGCGCACACTAATTAATCGCACTCCGCGCAGCGGGGCACGCGTAAACAACTTTCTTTCTCTTTCTCTCTCGTGCCAACGAGATGAACGGTAGATAAGCCAGGTAATTGTATTACAGTATCACGAAACGACGCCAAACACAGGGGCCACGGCCCTCATTACCCGCGCCATTTTCAAATAGTCCATCGAGTGCGCAGCGGAGAAATTGTGTTTCGCGAGAATGTCGCGGACGCCGCCCCGAAGTTCCCTTCGTTTTCCTTTCGCTTCTCCCGTAGAATTCCAAGCTACGAGTAATTGCGAGAAGACAACGGTACACTCCACAACGTTACTTTATCGAATACCGCTACGGCACTGCCTTCGATTCGATATTCTTACGCGACCGCTGTCATAAAGCTGGCCACGGATTAGTGGCAACTAGGAAAAGCAGAATTTCTCCCATGACGCAATCGACAAGTATATACGCCCTATTTGTGCGCATTTTCTCCGCTAGATGGCGCTGCGAATTCAATAAAATTAGAGTCCCTAGAAGACCCTGCCACGATCTTGTCAGACTTTTTATTGGCCTCAAACTGCTCCGAAACAAAATGGCAGAACCAATCATAATTGATAATATCATATCCCCACTTCGAGTACTATGAGCGCGCGATTAGATTTGGATTTGAGAAATAAAAATAATTTTAAGAGCAGAACTTGTATTAAGAGTTACAAAATACTAATAATTTTCAAATATTATTAAAATAATATTTATTTTTGATTATACAAATATTATAGTAAATTATATTATATATTATCGATAACTAACTAATGTGATTAATTGTACAAATTATATTAATACGAAGACATTTATTTTATTTTTTATTTTAAGTTTATTATAAATTAACTTATGATAATTATACTCTTACTTAAATTAATGAAAAAAATGTGATATTAACAATAAAAAATCTTGCATGATTATATACTGACAGTGAATTTTGAAATGGCATCCATCATGTCCACTTGTATTTTGCATCATGGTCGCTAAGATGTTAAAAATCTCGCTACAGAGCCTCGTGGATTAAATTTCAATTAATTTATCGTTTATTACATTACACACAATTTACAGGGCAATAAATATTAAAATTTATAAAAATAATATAATAAAAATTTGGTATTGATTATTATGTAAGTTAATCAAATTAATCGAAGCTTGTTCGAAGCGATCTTCAACATAGAGAAAAATTTACGTGACTTAAATATCTGGTTATCGTCACATCATTGCCATTATAAATTGCGTCTGGTATATCGTAGATGAAGAGAACGCAGGTTATGGGAATCGAACGAAATTATTGGATTGACAAGCTTTGCGATCTTTTCGATCGGGCTCATGACAATGACAATGATTCTTCAGCGTAAGATGATATCTTATGCTCGCCGATCGCAGCAAATGCCAATAGTAATGATGTGTCAATGTTACATAACTCCATCATGATATATGCATCGTTATCTGTTATCCTTGAATTGTAATAAGGTCAGTATATCCTCGGTTATCATAGTGTGAGGTTGTCGATTGAATTGTACTGCCACTGATTTCTGCAAAACTTAATTGGTATGGAAATAGTTTTAACAGCTTGTACAATTATAATATACATATATATATACACACACACACATAAATATATATATGTATATATATATATATATTCACATAAGATATATAGCTTTATAGAAGAAACGCATGTGTGTGTATGTGTGTATGTATGCATTTATGTACATATGTATATATACATATACGTACTTATAACAGAATATTGCGCACTAAATAATGGCAAGCAAATCTTGGAATGTTTTGGTGACGGGAGGGGCTGGGTATATTGGGTCTCATACAGTCTTGGAATTATTACAAGCAGACCTTCAGGTGGTGGTAATTGATAATCTTAGCAATGTATATAAAGGTGAAGTATAAGAAGTCATTTGATAAAAATGAAAATATAATGATATGTTGTAATCTACTAAATTAGATAATATATAAACAATGACATATATTAAAATTATTTTTCACATTTAATTTTAACATTATTTTCCACATTTAATTTTAACATATTTTCTATCAAGAATGTACTAAAAATATACTAAAAATATCTAGAAATTTAGATTTAAAAAATTATTTCTAATAATTTGATAATCTTTTCATACAATATATTTTTACATATATAAAAGTTTTGCAGATTTTTTCAAGTTATCCTCATATTTACAGACTTAAATTCAGAGAAACCAGAATGCCTCCGTAGAATAGAAAAAATGATAAATAAGAATATTCCATTTATTAACTGTGACATCACAAACATTAATGACTTAAGAAATGTATTTCAGAAGGTAAAATATATTTATTGATTCACATAACTGATATTTGTAGACAATGCATGAGATTTTGAAATTAAAAATATTGTAATTTTATTGCAGTATACTTTTCACAGTGTTATACACTTTGCTGCATTGAAGGCAGTTAGTGAATCATGCCAAAAACCACTCGAATACTATAAGACTAATGTCAGTGGAACAATAAATTTATTAGAAGTTATGCGAGAAAACAATATAAAACATTTTATTTATTCAAGCAGTGCTACAGTTTATGGTGTACCTCAGCAACTTCCTTTAAAGGAAGATATGAAAACTGGCAATTGCACAAATCCTTATGGGAAGACAAAGTTTATGGTTGAAGAAATATTAAAGGATTTGTGTATATCAGACAAGGTATATATATTATAATATATTACTTTGTAATCTATTTTAATAAGAAATATTGCTTACAGGAATTTTCTGTTATATCTTTGAGATATTTTAATCCTGTTGGTGCACATTCTTCAGGTCAAATTGGAGAAGATCCTAATGGTATACCAAATAATTTAATGCCTTATATCGCACAAGTCTCTGTTGGAAAAAGGGACACATTATATGTTTATGGTAATGATTATGATACACCTGATGGCACAGGTAAAAGTTTTATATATTTCTGATCGCAAAAATTTGATTAGAAATAAATTTCTAATAGAGATACATCCTGAAAGAATATACATCATAGGGAGAAAAAATATTTAAAAGAAAGACAAGTGTAAAGACAATTATAATTAAAATCTTTTTTTCAATTGCATATACATTTGCAGGTATACGTGACTATATTCATATTATGGATTTAGCAGTAGGACATGTGAAAGCCATAATTTATCAAAAAACTCATAATCTAAAAGGATTTAAGCCAATAAATCTTGGTACTGGAAAAGGTTACTCTGTGCTTGAAGTTATACATGCATTTGAAAAAGCATCTGGAAAGAAAATCCCATACAAAATAGTTGAACGTAGACCAGGTGACATATCTGTTAGTTATGCGGACGCTAGTATCGCGAATAAAGAACTCAATTGGGTTGCAACAAAAAATATAGATGACATGTGTAAGATATAATTACTATAATAAATTAATAATGTAATATTAAATTTATAGTTATATAGAATAGTTTCTGTACAGTCCTATGAATTATTCATTATAATGTTCTGAAATTAAAAGTACATTGATTTTTCTTCAGGTTTAGACACATGGAAGTGGCAACAAAATAATCCAAATGGATATAAACGCTGATTAGTATATTATCTATTATGTTTAATTGATTAAAGCTTAAAAATATTACATTTTACCTTTCATATATTGTCAAAAAAATGAAATCATGGTGGTATATAGTTACCAATATATTACCAAAGTTTAGACCAAAGTACATATAAGAAAAGTAGTTATTTATCTTATATCTGCTATATTAAGTGTACTTGATATGAAAATGATGAAAATTTAAAAATATTAAAACTTAAGAAGATATTTTATTTAGTATCTAGTACAAAAGACAATTTTAGTGAATATTTAATTGCATATATACAAATCTTATAATATGCATAATTTTTTACAATTGGCATATTTTCTCTTATCATAACTTTTGAAATTAAATTGTATCATTGCATTATTGTTGACATTTTAAATATTGACATTTTAAATAATTGCAAAGAAGAACTCTGATACTTTTACAAATAAATATTTTTATCAATATTAATATATATTTGTACATTTGTAATGTGTTACCTTCATGTCACAAGTGGCTTACCAAATATGCATATAGTCATAACTTTATGAAGTGATGTTTTTGTTACTTTTTTTAGCCACTATGAGAGTTAAAAAGAATATACATATAGAATATACATACATATAATACATAATAAAAACTTTTTAATTAAATTTTTTAATATATAAATTGTGTCTTATACAGCACACAAATATTTAAGTAAAATACATGATATTAATATATATTGCATATAATTGGACAACAATATGAAATGTCATGAAAGAATTAAATCTTAGAATATGCATAATTTTTTACAGTTGACATATTTTCTCTTATCATAATTTTTGATAAAAAAGCAGAGTGTTTAAGTGTTTAGATATGAAATATATATATATTCAAGCAACACTTTTTATACAACTTTTTTTATATGTAAAATATGTATTAAAGAGAATAATACTTTTTTGTGTAACAATTTTTTGGATAGAAGGCCGGAATAAATCAAGATTATATTTATTTGTTCGATGGACACCATTTTCAATTTGTGGGGGAAGCAATTATTAGTTATTTCGCGTATTTTTTAATTACAATTAGTAATTAGTGCTTGTGTGTTACATGTCTACACACTTATGCGCACATATGTAAAAGGAGAGAAAAAGCTTTTAAAAAAAATTTTAAACAAAGAATATAATAAGAGATAATAAATAATGATACAGTACATTTGCTACATAATTAATTTACTTGTATATGGTAGTGTATTACTTAGATTTTATAAAATTATTTTCCTAGAGATAATGTTTTGATACATTCAAATGTTTTTTTTTTTTATGTATATAGAGTAACAGTTTCTTAATTTGTAAGGATTCTTTTGAAACTCTATTTCATAATTTCATTGATAAAAAGAAGTAGTAATGCAATTTTTTCATTGATGATAAATTGTGTCTCTTTCCTTTAGTTATACTGCTCTAGAAAGGCTTGGATGTACAATTATCCTTGATATTTCTCCAGATACCAGATGATAATTCTATATGCAAAAATATATTATTCATATATAATAAATAAAATGATAATGATCACTTCTGCCTTTTTTTTAATGATTTCCAAGGAGGAAACACGTGTTGGCTTCCTATCGATTCAGGAGTAATCTTTATAGATAATTGTGATCCAGGATTTTGAAAAATTGCTCTTGATATAGATCTTTTGAAAGCTGGTGGTAAGTTCAAAGAACCTACAAATTTTCTGTCTATTATTACTGTTATCAAAATAAAAAATTACATACTGTTAACATACTTGTTATATCATTTGCTAATGGAGTTTTAATTGCTTTTTTCACTTGTCGATTATGTTTCTCCATTTTAAATCTTTTCATAAAATTTCGGCAAGTATTGGATACAATTTTTCCATCAAGATTAGCTATTTGTAAAACAAAATAGTTATACAGTAAACATGATAATGGTGAAAAAAAAAATTTATAAGACTTTTACCTAACAAAATGCTGTTGGCAATCAGATTTTCTCTGTATCTATAAAATTGTGTAATAGGATTGCCTTGTAGGAATAGATCTTGCAAGGATGGTAAAGTACTTATTGTTTCAGTTAAATCATCCATATTATTCAATAGATTATTTTTTGCTTCCAATGTATTTAAATTCTGAAATCCTATTAAACTTTTTAAGGATGTAATTTTATTATCAGAAATATTAAGAATTTTTAGACACATCTGAAAGAAAAAAACAATTTATATATATTTGTATATATATAAAGAATCCTTGAGATACAGATTGCACTTACAGATAAAGCAAAAGCACTACGTGGATCAAAGCACAATGATTCACCAAATGGTATATTTTGACTTTCAACATGCAATTCCTGTAATTGTTTTAAATTTTCCAATCCTTCAATTATTATGATATTATTATGCCCTAAATAAAGCTTTTGTAGATTTTGTAGAGATTCCAAATTTTCTATTTTCGTTATAATATTATGTTGTAAATATAAATGTGTCAAATTGCATGCAAAATGTAAATTCTTTATTTTTGATATATTATTATTCTGTAGATATATGACTTGTAAACTTTTATGAATATCTAGGTCACCCTGTATAAACATAAAAATAAATTATTAAAAATAAATTATAATATTCATTAAGTCTCTCTTTCGATATAGCTTACAATACTGCTGATGAACATGTCATTCATATGTAAATGAGTTAATTTCCGCAACTCTTCTTTTTTTATTGTTTTACTGAGTGATTTAGTAGTCAATATTTGAGAATATTTTCTTTCTATAATATCTGTCGTTAATTTCACCATAATAACTACAAGAGAATTATGACAGAATAAAAACTAACAAAATAAACTACTCTATCGTATAATTTGATCGATCAAACATTATTCAATTGATGATAGGAAATATGCAACATATGTCTTTTTCCGCTACTACGTCGCGCATGCGCAAAGAAAGTTCGTCTTATCATCATTACGTTTGACGTTTAACTTGGTTAAATCACGTTAGATTAAGTTTAGACATTAACATTGAATTACACTCAATCATGGTAGAAAGTCTGGATCTCACAAAAACTACTTAACCGGTGCCAACAAAGCCATAGAAGAATCGCACTTCAATCTTATACCTAAGAAAAACACCCAATCTAACTTATCTAATAGATTTGTTCCTGAACGATACATTATTGATTTATGCGAATTTATCCGGTAATGTTGATTTCTTTCTTTTTTAAATAATAAGTATTTGCCACAATTGAAAATGGGAATATCTAAGATGCATTTAATATTTATTATGTACGAGATACTAGAATATATAAAATCGGCTCTTTTCAGAATATCCTAGTAAATGAGAATTTAAAAATATGTTTTCATTATAAATGACATGTATGGATGCGAGATAACTGGTTTAAAATGCGTTTACCAAGAAGATTCAGAATATTATTGCTTTTGTTACTATGGCGGTTGACCTCTGTGATCATAGTACAAACTGCTCATGTACCAGATGAATATTGGCAATCACTTGAGGTAGCTCATTATCTGACATTTGATTATGGGTACCTTACATGGGAATGGACAATGATGATTCGTAGTTATATTTATCCATTTCTCATATCAATTCTGTATCATATACTCGCCATATTTTCTTTAGATGTCACATTTTTATTAACAATATTGCCACGTGTTTTTCAAACAGTTCTTGCTGCTTATGCAGATTACAGATTTTATAAATGGACCAAGTGTAAGTGGATGTTGTTTGTTCTATGTTCAAATTGGTATTGGTACTATTGTGCTTCAAGAACACTGATAAATTCAGTAGAGACTGTCTGTACCACAATAGCATTATCAATATTTCCTTGGAAAAATAATCATGTACAGAGTATACAATTTTTATGGATTGTGGGCTTTCTCTGTATGATAAGACCTACTGCTGCGATTATATGGTTTCCATTATGCTTATATCATATTTGTTCAAGTGCAGAAAAGAAAATAGCACTATTTGGTCGTTACACAATAATATGTCTATTTTGTTTTCTGCTTTCCATATTAATAGATAGTTATTGTTATGGAAAATTTGTAATAACTCCTTGGAGATTTTTCCAAGTGAATGTGCTTGGAAGTGTTGGAAACATATATGGCAAAGAACATACATTATGGTACATCTTTGTTGGTTTACCCGTGATACTCGGATTGTATTACATCCCATTTTTGATTGCTGTTTGGCGAATACTTAAACATTCCGTTTACTTCAATCGAGAATTAATTATGCTCATAGTAATTGGTTGGACATTATTTGTCTATTCCTTATTGCCTCACAAGGAATTTCGATTTATTTTACCGCTTTTGCCAATGTTGATATATGTAAGTTCCGCTTGTACTTATCGTTTAAACGCTAGAATTACAGCATTTGTCCGTAAAAGTATTTTAGCATTATTAATATGCAGCAATGTCATACCCGGATTTTATTTTTCCTTGATTCATCAACGTGGCACATTAAATGTAATAGAGCTCTTACGGTATGAAATTTCTGCTAATAATTCTTTATCAACAAATGTGCTAATTCTAACTCCATGCCATGCTTTGCCCTTGTACAGTCATCTGCATGTAAATACATCAATAAAATTTCTAACTTGCGAACCTAATTTTGATAATTTTAATGATTATCTGGATGAAGCAGATCAATTTTTTGTGAATCCAACATTTTGGCTCGATAATAATTATGTTAATAATAAAAGTACTATATTACCAACTTATGTAATCATATTTGATAATGTTGTAAATAAAATAACTAACTTCTTAAGTAGATATAGATTAATTGCTAAAGTATTTTATACACATTTTCCTCAATCAAATTATGGAGAATATATATTATTGTATAAACATGTAACATTTATTTAAAAAATTGATATATATATATATATATATATATAAAATATAAATGGATGTATAATAAAGAAATGTTGATGTTTATTACTCTCTCTTATTATATCTTGAAATAAAATTTAAACACAATAAAAAAAAATCAGAGAATATAGTATTATCAGACATCACGCGCATACTATCGCGCAACCGGTTGCCTACGTTACGGGCGATCTTGGAAAATTGCAAAACATTTTTGAAAAGAAAATTTTCTTTCTTAAAGTATGTCTAACTTTTGAAACTATATTCACATTATGTTTAAATTATTTTGTATCGTCAAAAATGAGATAAATAATTAAATAGTCAAAACACTCTGGTATACTTTTATATACAGATATAACATTTTTTCGTCTGGATTCTTTCTATTTTCTATGCGTATAAAAGTATAAATGACAGGCACAATTTTTTATAATTTTTTAAATGATTTACGACTTCTTTATACTCTCTTAGCTTTTTTATGTAATGACAAAAGAATGCAATAGAAGAAAACAATGTGGATGTTCTTATTATCAATAATAAATAAAATTTTCGGTTTGTCTGATTAATATGAAATAGTCATAACATGGATAATTCTTTTCACTAAAAATAATTTGCAAAGGAAAAAAAAAGTAAAAGTAGAGCAAGTTCTCAGTTTGGAATAAATGGATACCGTTAGTAAATAGGACTTAAATCCCAGACTCCCGATGCGGGAATGATTACGATTCTAACGGTATTCATGTATAACGGTATTAATCGTAACTAGAGAACCGAAAGGACGATTATTGCCGAAACTTACATTATAAATTTTTTTTCAATTTATTTCGTTTTTAGTAGTAATAAATATGTAAAAAGATAATAAAATAGTTAATTAATAGTTAAATAGTTTATTAAAAATTTTAGAGCTATTGTTTAAGTTATATTAAGTTATATTAAAGTAATTAGTTTAAATAACTAGTTGAAATTATTTTATTATACATATACAAATATTTATATATGCAATACACACATAAGTATATACACATACATATATATATATATATGCATACATAAGATCATTTAGAACGTTTTGCTGAGATTTAATATTTCAAAAATGATATTTATACATATAAACAACAAATTTATCTTATTGCTTTCTATGTTATGAAACAAAATTATATTTTTATTTAAAGAGATAAAGTTGGAATTGATATTTTATTAAATGTTAGTGTTCTTTAATTTTTTATTTAAAATTATTATTTAAAAATTTTTATTATTTAAAAGTACTGTCTATTACAATGTTATTGAGATTTTTTATTTATAAATTTTTTTGTCCATCTATTGGAAATGGCTAAAATAACATGTTCATCATTATAATGAGTATCTTATATTACATATGTATACATTTACCAGTATATATTATATAGTGTATGTGTGTGAATATATAAACATGTTTGTCCCATAAAATATTTAAAATTTATTTAAATTCTGGATGAAACAAATTTATGACGTCGATGTAAAATATTGAAATCGACAATGACATGATGCAATAGACATGATGTATATTTTATTTTCATCAGAAGATTATTCAATCTATCAAAAAGAATGAGAAAAAAAGATCAAAAACAAGCAATAATAAATGAAGGTGAAGTCAACACACTATGAATAAAAGAGTAGCGGAAGAAAACTAAAATATTCATCGGGAAAGTAGAAGGAAAACATGAAAGATGATATGAAAGGGGAAAAAAAAAGAAAACTCTTCAGAAAAATCTAATAAAGATATGGAATCAATGGATGAAAAATAACGCATGAAAAATCCAAGAGATAAGATGAGGTAACTCTGTAATCGAAGGTATGCTACGCGGTAAGACTGGGTGTAAATAGGGAACGGAGGAAAATATAAAGAAGAGATTGACTACATGGAGTCAACGTTCCAGACGGGTCAGTGACCACAATGTGTTTGCTCGCTCTCTCTCGATCATGTCTCTCTCACAGGCCTTTTCTCTCTTCCGTCTTCAACGAGACCCGCTTCCTCGCGGTTCTGCTATTCGCTCGAACGCGCCAGATATTCGCGAAACTGCGCTTTGCGCACTTTGTGGAATCTTTGATTTCCTTATGAAACGTATGTATTTCTTTATCACAATGTTCTTATAGAGAAGGGTGCAATCAAACTATTTAATTTATTCATATATTTGAAATTGATGTACTTGATTAATTAGGACATAACTTATTTTCCTCACGCTCTCGATATATATTTATATATATGGACAAAAAATATTTTTTCCCATATAATTTTTTCTCATATTTTATAACATTCTTTGTAAAATTCTTGACTTCAGATTTCTTGATTCACAATCAGATATTACCTTTTATCAGGATATATATATGTAAGAATTAATCTCCCATGTACTTTGAAAAAATGTACTTGCACAAGGGATTTATTGTAGCGTTTCGAAAGTTATGACACAAGAATCACGTGAACGTTGCTTGAGAGAAAGTTTCTCGCAACGGTGAATCCGTTCTCCATCCTTTTACTAATCATAAAAGAATCCAAAGTGGATTTCTACCTCGTCGACAGAAACGCGGAGAAGTTTTTTGCATTAATTTTTTTATTTTTTCTTTATTGATACGTATTATATTTGGAGAATTTCTGTATCTACATACATGTCTTAATTTAAAGCGTCACCTTTTTGAAATCAGGCATTCAGAAAAATTTGAAGACGAGAATATTTCTATTGTTAAAATCACATTCGCACATATTAGTACTGTGCTCGGTACTGATGTTGGGTGAAATTTTATTTTGCCACGTTAATCAACTGTTTGCCTTATGTTATTGTTGAAAAGATTCCAATTCCATTGATAAAAAGATCAGCGACAAAACAAAGTGTGATTTAATAAAATATATATACAAAAAAAATTCAAATGACAGTGATATAATAATAATAATAATAATAATAATATTATAATATATTCATACTTGTGGTGAGCGAGTCGCAGTGGTACAGAGTCCGATATTATAAACTGGCTCTCCTCGAAGATACTGGAATCCAGATAGACTTCGCTCTCTGAGATTTTAACGCGCGCTTAAATTATTTCCATTTGTAAACTTGTAAGATATGCGTATAAATATCTACAAATTTCAATCACAATTTGGTAGTACGATTATAAAATATATTATATATATATTAATTAAATGAGATGATGAAAGTAACGAGAAAAATAATTAAAAATGTCTTATCGTAAATATTCATTCATCTGTTTCACAGGAAAGATAACATTTACATAATAATTTCAAACAACTATTTTCGTATTCGTATTTCGATCTCTAATCATGACTTAATTAATGATCGAAAAAGCATAAATTTTTCCGGCAAAAATGCACGAAAAAGCATTTATTGCGTCGCAAATAGCATGAACTATTTTTGCACATTAATAGCTGATCGAATGTAAACAATTGCTTAATACGATTGTTGGTTTATTTGATTTTCGCACGGCCGAAGTATTTTGCCGTGAAAGAGCATATGTTTTTGCTTTGCCGGTCCACTGTAGACCATCGCCACTGCTTGACGGGTGCACTTGCCTTCCCTTACGACTGTTACGCACCGCCGGCTTCGACCAAGCACGACCGGCACGTAACAGGTGTTCGGCCAATCTCATTCGGTCGACGCGACATCGTTGATCTTGCCTAGGAACTAAGCACTCTAATCCTCAGGATATTCCTACTCCGAATGCGTTGACGGTTGCTCCACACACACACAGCTGTTTTTCTTGCTCTTTTTGTTCTAGCGAATATGTCCTCTCTTCCTCTCTCCCCCTCTCTCTCTCTCTCTCTCTCTCTCTCTCTCTCTCTACCTAATAATAGTTGTATTAAAAATAAACGGAGATAAGGAGATGGAGTGGTATCAATTCTATTACTTGCATTTTTATTCTTCTTCTAGTACAAATATCAATAAATTTTTCGTCGTGTAATTTGACATTTATATCCTGCGTGATTATTTTAAACTTCGTTTAAATTATAAGACAGTGTTTCTCGAAAATGATCGTTGATGCAGAAAATATTTTAAGCGAGCACACACTATCACGTGAGCGTTAAATATATGTGCATGAATACATATAACCTGACTGTGTCATTGTTGCCGGTCAATATAAAAAATGCAAATTTATTACAGCCATTGTGATATTTTCTCTTTAAGTATACATACTGGAAGATACAAAATATTGTATTATATAGCATTATAATTAAATTATAATTGTATATATCCTATAAGATTCACATTAATTTTTTATTGAAAAGCGTGAAAAGATCACATTGCAATTATACAGTTCAAAAAAAAATTGAACATAAAAACAAGACCAGTCACTTCTTATATGTAGTTATATATATAGCTTGTTTACGCTAAGTATTTCCTGTAAAGGCAGGTATTCGATCAAATGCATATTTAAAACTTTGAGAAAAAATTCATTTCTATACAGGAAACGCGCGATGGAAAAATTTGTCATTAAAATTAAGGTCGAAAGTTTCCAAACCCATTCGCAGGAAGTCGCATAAATTCGATGACGTAGCTGCATAATCACACGCTTGTCACGAAATATTACCGAGTATTGAAATAGAAATATAAAGTAAAAGTAATATAAGATATTTTTAGTATATAGGATATTTTTTATTATATCAAGAAAAACGGAGAAAGGAAATAGAATGCAAATATGATAATTATGAGAAATGTGAATATTTTATGGATACTTTATGAATACTTAATGCAATAAGCTAAAACCAATGGTATGTTCCAATCTTTAACGAATTCGGGAGAGAATTTTTAAATACCTGCAGTTCATGCATATGTAAATTTTTATCTTTCTATTTTTTTTACACGTATCAATTTCAACTTATATTAATTTTACTATTTCTGTCAGTATTTAAGGATTTTATCATTTAATGTGTCCAAGTAAGAACGCTCGGTCGCCATGTTAATCCCGCTTGCGCGTGCTTATTCCACGTGTATGCCGCATGATTCCTCATGGATGAAGTGAATATTGTAATGCTCTTCTCAAGTGGATGCATTAAATTCTGTACTATACTGGCATGCTCAGTATATTGCCAAAGGCTGAGCACGAAAAAAAGGAGATAGCTAGTTTGATTTTTTTCTAAGCTAGCCATTTTTTTCTTTTTATCTAATTTTTAATTGGTCAATAATTTATTTTTTTCTCTAACATAAAAAATTATTAAAAAAAGATAAGCTAATAGCCATTTTTCCTTTCTCTCCGTTCCGTTTTCTTCCTGTATAGAATTCAGTTATACTTTGACAGTACCTACTTGGTGTAGTCACTTCGATCTGCCTTTCCCTTCGACCGCTCTATTCAGATCGCCATTTTTGTCATTTGTCGTATTTTGTTTTTGAAAGAGCAAATAGTTGACCTTCCAAACCGACGAAATAATTTGCATTTTTCGTCTGGAATCAAGAATCTTTTTCTTTCTTTCTCGATGATTTCTCGCATAATTTCTTTTTCCGTCTTTTCCTCTTTCGCTCAATATATCGGATTATCTTCTTCTTTTTCTCTTATTTTGCTCATTAGGCAAGCAAATACTCGACCTCGCTTTCTCGTTTCTTTTCAGGTGATCCAATTCCAGTTCCGTCAATATTTTTCTGAAGGATATTTATAACATAATATTTTGCCAGTTCGAAGTTTGTCTTGATAATTTAAATATTTAATGTACTTATTGTTAGATCGATACATATAGGTACATATATATCGATACGAATGATCTATCTATCTTTAAATATATGTCTAAAGTTATCACTATGTAAATGTAATAATTTGTTATTAATGCGAATTTAGGTTTTTTTATTAAATGATCTGTTTTTGCTACTTGTTGGAAAAAACTTTTCAATAATGCGCGACAAATACAATTTTCTTCCCTTTTTTTCTTCTTCCTTTCTTATATAATTTAAATCTTAAATGGTTAATTTATGCTCGTGATTAATGCAAAATTAATAAATATTTATTAATGCAAATATATTAGATATTTATTTAGATATTTATTTAATTCATTATTTAATTTACGAAAGATAGATTATAAGTCAAATAATGAAATAAATAGATCATTAAATATATATATATATATATATATATATATATATATATATATATATATATTATTATTATTATCTTTTTTAGACGCTAAATCAGTTATGATTCAAATTATAAATAAAAAAAATATCAAAAAGTAAATATTACAAATAAAGAAGCATCAAAGTATATTACGTAAAACGTAAAACGTGTTAAATGAAAACAAAAAGAGTGTGCGCAGCAAGTAATAAAAGTAATTACAATATAGTAAATATATGTAATGACATATATAGCACAATTATTCGAATATAATTAATAGAAACAAAGGAAATGAGAATTAACAACTATTAAAAAAAAAAAATTACTTTGGAGACAATTTAAAGCATCAACATCTTTTATGTAAATAATTATATAATTTTATTTTATCGCAGATCAGTAGCAGCTCATCTGAGATATTTTATATTAATATAAGTTGGAGAATTGCTCAAAGATATCCTTCCTGGTAAAGTATTATAGTCCTCAATTGCACCTGAAACGCAAGAGAGATAGAGAGAGTCGTTCATAGCGTGCAACAGGTGTTTTCCTTTCTCTCTCTCTCTCTTTCTTCCTTCCTTTCTCCCTCTTTTGCTTTATACATCCGAATGCGACATGTTTTCACGTTTATTTACATAAATTGACATCCATTAGATATTAATTTAGTTTTGCTATTTTTTTCCGCTCGACAAGAACCTTCGTGTGGTGCGTGTTAGGTATTTCTTTCTCCTCTCTCCTTCCCCACCCCTCTTTTCGCCCCTCTCTTTCCGTGAGACGCCAAGCGGGTAAGGGTTTTAGCCAACGAGAGGTACTGCGTCGACGCGCAGTCGCCAGGTGAGGCAACGACGACGACGTGTTCGCCTCGTTACGCTCAGCCGGGGAAACATACGGTTAGTGTTGCAAAGAACTTTGCGACTTTCGACGCGAAGGCGCTCCGTTCGAGCGTGCGTTCCAAGAAAACGGAAAGAGAAAGAGATACGGGAAAAAGTAAAACAGAGCATCTCGTCCGCGGACCTCGATTTTTCAATTATTCCAGGTGTGCTCTCATCAGTTAAATCGCCATTGCCATAACCTCAAACCGCCGCGTTCGCCGTTCCGTGAAAAACATGTCGCGCGTAGTGGATAATCAGTGAGTAATCAGTGATAAGGACGTCTCAGCATCGAGACGTCGTGCGAGAAGTGTGTGCACGATCGAAACAGAGAGGGCAGGAGGGGGAAGGGGGAGAAAAGGAGCAGAATCGACGAGCCGCTTCCGAGCTGCCAGGTGTGCGCGGCTCCCACGGGAACAATGACGGGGACAAGGACGGGAGGAGATGGTGGAGGAGAAGAAGGTACGCCGAATATCCTGGTCGCCCTTTACGTGGCGACCGCTGGCCTTCAAGGAAATGCGCTCGGCTCTGACGAGGAAGAGATCACGCTACTCGTTTACGTGCTCATCGACGAGCTACAGAATAAGGTAACATAGAGTAAAGAGAGATAGGTAGAGAAACGGAAAGAGGGAGAGATTGACCGAGGCGCGAAGCGGAAGTGGTTCGCCACGGACGAGTTGACTCGCGACTCGGGATTTATCTTTTTGCTACATCATCTGTATTGCAATGATAAAGCGTTTGAAAATTTTGTTGCATTAAACGCTCCATATTAAAGACAAGATGATAAAGCTTGTCCTATTATATGCGATAAAATACAATTATCGACTCCAATGGCATAGAAAATGATAAAATGATTGACAGTCCCTGATATAAAAGTGTATTCATTTTATTATTTGTTATTACATTTTTTATATTTAAGATAATAGGGACATATATATTCGAACATTAAAAGAAACAAAAATTAAATATAGACAAAATATAGAATATAGAAGAAATGATTAATGATGAAATTTTCGTTAAGAATGGAACTTTACTAATGTCTAGTCTTTTACATATATCTACAATTGCGCTGTTTGAATTCATAATAACAAATCTATCATAGATCTATCTTTTGTGGACTTAAAATTGTTTGCTATGTCATTTGGAGTTCTGTTATGTAAGTTTAGTCATGTAAATTTTTTTTCTCTGTATGTATATACATGTGTCCATATCGTAAGGAAAATTATAATTCGAAAAAAGCAGCGAAAATCGTCTATAGCAGAGTCTATTTCATCGACACTGTCTTTTTAAAAAATGTGTTCAATTTTCTTGTGACTCTAAATTCTAAATTATCGTAGAAATAAGATATTTTTTTTCTCCACTAAATCAAAATAAATATTAAAAATATATTAGAATACAATATAACAGTTCACTAAATTGCTTTTATCATTATCATTATTTCTCTTACCTTCAATACAATTTTGAAAGAACCAATCAATGAAGAGGTAAATGGAATGCTCGTTCTTATATCGCGAAAAATTCAAGACAGAAACATTCATGAACGCGCACTCATGTATTAAGTATCATGATTAGTGAGATTTTCAAAACTTTGCACCGGTCTCATCGACATATTGACGGTTTGTAAAAAGTCATGAACAATAGACATATCATATGCCCGTTTTGATTACATAGGTAAAAAAAAAAAGACTAGTCACTTTGCATAGTTTTTTTTGATGCTGAATACGATTTTGGTTTCCAAATTGCTTTATCATGTTATAAGTTTGAGAGCAGTTAAAGTTGCAAGAAAGGGCTATTTTAATGTATTTTGTTATTTCAGATGTACTTAAAATATATTGTTGAAGTTTTATTTTCCCATCTAAAATTAAATATGTTGTTCAGATTTTTAGCCATCAAAAGGAATTTGTCGTCGATTATGGTTAAGATATATTCATATTTAAATATATGGAGTCTATTATACGGAAAAATTGCGAATTAGATCCTTAAGGATCTATAAAATAATTTTTAATTATATGTATTCAAACTTTTAAAGATTTTTTAGACTGCTGAATATAAATTTGATATCAAAATTCACAAAATAAAAATAGTAGAATTAATATCAATATTAAAATTCAAAGATTTAAATTTTTGCAAAAATGTATAGATACATTTTGAATTTGCCAATTTTAACATTACATTTATTCAACAAACTAAAAAATTTTTAAATTTGAATATTAAATTCTGTTAAATAATTAAAAACTATTTGACAGATCCTCAATGATCTAAGTCGTAACTTTTTCACAATAATTATTATGTAATTAATTACATTAATTATATTAAACATATTTAACCATAATATCTTATTAATTATGGTCGATATAACAAAATCCTTTTTCGAGAGTAGGAGCTCTGAACAACATATTTAATTTTGATTAAACTAAAACTTTTCCATCGTGTATACCGTAGAGGGAAAATCGAAGAGATGTCACAAATAGTTATTGATAAGAAATAAAAATGATTTTGTATCATATATATGTATTATATATATTTTGTATTTTATATGAAGAAAAGTCATTTATTAAATATACAATGGATGTGGGATGAGCTGTAAATTGATGAAATTAATTTCTAATTGTGGCAGTGGTTGTTGACACAAATCAACAATCAATAACTATTTGTGAACTATATTTAATGATTTTTCCTATTTAAAATAGCTCTTTCTTGAAACTTTAATTACAAATTAATGTCAAAACTTTAATTACAAATTAATGTCAAAATTATGATGTGATGAAGTAGCTTGAAAATAGAAATTATATTCAACGTGAAAAAAAAAATACAGAAAATAACTGGCCTTGTTTTTGTGACTAAAAAAAGTTATGTTTAGTTGAAGAGTTTATCATTACAAACCACACTTTCAATCTGTCTCGCTTTTGTTCACCGTAAAATTTTCATTAAAAATAGAGTGTTTCATTTCTGCCTTTTTTTTTTTTATAAAATTAAAAGAGGAATTTTTTAAATCAAATAAATAATAAAAAAGCCAAATCAAACTGAAGAGAAACTTTTACTAAAAAAATTTCAGTAAAAGTAACGTCGATTTTTGATTCGATATTTCATGAAAAAAATGATTTATTATTAGTTTAAATATTTACTTAAAATATCTTTTTTTTTGCAAGATTTTGAAATTATATACATTCGATAATTGTATAATAATCGCGTAATTAAAATAGTGTTGAGTCAGAATGGGCATACATGCAATCAGATATGAATTTTATCATCGAGTTAAACAAATTCCGTACTACGCAATGTCGAGAAATTCATGAAGACGTATTGCACAAAACTACGTGACTTCCACTCTCACGGAAGCTGGACTCTTTCATCACGAAACTTATGCCTATGCATATCGTTGGCTGCCATTGTTTCTCGAATTATCCAGCGGAGGCGGAGCATCGCGCCCTCGGAAGGTCGTCCATTACCTCCAGCTTCGTGTCGCACAATTACCCGATTATGCGCCTGGTACCATGCATGTTTGCTTTCTTTTTTTCAATTTATTTTTTCCTTCCTTTTCTCACTTCCTCGATTCCCTACCGCGCACATCCCAATTTTTCGATCGATTCTCCGATTATCATCTCTCTGTTAAGCTAGCATCAGACTATGCGCGTACTCATGATTTGCGATTCATAGATTATTATATTCAGAAAAAATTTCTATATATAATTAAATGTAATATATATATATATATATATATATATATATATATATATATATATATTACATTTATATATATATATAGAATAATCTTAAGCTACTACACGCGCGGGCATTTTATTGGCTGAATTGAACGCTACCTAAGATTACATTTAAGATAATGTTAAGTAATATTTAACTAATCACAAATTAACTATTACGATTTGAAAGATAATCTTTTTCAATTTAAAAAAAATTTTATTTATACGTTCACGTTATATTTTTTTCGATATTTTTTATTTAAAGTCTATTTCGAATTCTTGAATTTTTAGAATTTCTATTTGATTCTCTACTTGTTCGTATAAAACATGGAATTTTGAAAGTAGAGTTATTTACGTCCATTTTATGTGTGATTCAATGTTGCGTAAAAGTAGTTGCCGTATTTTTAACTTTCGCGATTGAGACATCTTCTACGTTTCGCGCAAATTTACCGCGTCTTTGTTATGATCTTTAACGATCTTTGTTGTAATTTCAAGCAACGCTAAAAAAGCCGCTAAAGCAAAACACATAAATCTAATATCTTGATATTGTCTATTTATTGCAATCTGATACATTAAATATTGTGTGGATTTATTTTTCTATTTATTTTTCTATATATCTTTTCTAGCCACTTTTATAATCGATTTTTCACAGAATTAAAATTGTTCTGATTTTTACTCAAATCCAGTGGAATAGGACATATATGAATTTATATTTTTCCACAATTATTTATTTTTATTTATTTATTTTTTACATAGATGCTACGACGTAATAATCATGAAACTAATATAAAGGATTAAACGTTACATACATTTGCATGCAACAGTGTGAAATTTTTTTCATTCTCTTCTAGATCGGGGAACGTTTATTTCGCAGTATATGTTTTGAGAAATCTAGCACGCAGCGAACGCCCGCATTACGACACAGGTGTTTTTTTATTCTTTATTGAATCAGGTTTTAAGATTGGGTCTACATAAACGAATGAACAACGAATGCGAATATTTGCTGTTTAAATTCGGAAGGTGCGTAACAATTGCGAATGGAATCTTCATCATTCTTTCGATTCGCGCGTTTGGACTCATTTTTATAAAACGATACATCAAAAAAAATTCGTGTTGATGAGAATATAAGCTTAAAAAAATGAAATGAGTAAATGATGAATGTGACTGTCTGAAAATTCACATCCCATTCGTTTGGTGTTTTTTCGTTTATATATATATATATATATATATATATATATATATATATATATATATATATATCTTTATAAGTGCGCCCGAGTTCCATTTGTGATCGGTCGTTTCCTTTTTCCTTCAAGTCACATACCTGCCTGTCTATAATCTCGAATGGTGGCATCTCCCCCTCCCTGAATGGGGACAACGGCCGCGAGCGAGTAGCGCCCCTCTTGCTGCTTGGCGAGCCGTACTATAAAGAGGAAATTGTAAGATAAGCAACGCGCCGCTGTTGCTGATGATGATATCGATATTAGATAGCGATGACTCTGATGTAACACCGCTCGCTGTTCGAAAATCGCCATCCAGTTTTTTTCAAAACAATATTCCTCACTTGCAGAATTGTAATTTCTAGGGAAAAAACGGAATATTTATATTTTTAAATTAATTTCAAATGTATAATATATTTATTTAGAATTATTAAAATTCATGAAATATTTTTGTTAGGGAAAGAAAAATAAAAAATGATAAATCATGAATTTACAATTAAATTTATTTTTTATTTATGAACTTGTGATTAAAATTGTATTACATAATGCGCGCGCGCGCATTATTTGCACACAGTAATCTCGTTAATTTTCTATGGGACGGAGAGTGGAAAATTCTTAAAAAAGAAAAATTAAAGGATATATCTTCCTCCGCGCGGAGCTTTTCAAGTTATTACACTATGGCTGCGTTCCGGAATTCGCTGGCAATACTATCAGCGTATCGTCATCTTTTTTGTTCACTGAATACTAGACAAGGATGACAAATGCGGAACGCAGCTAATAGAGATGTGTACACCATTATTTAGCGGTCCTAATAATATGAAAGAGGCGCGATATTAGTGTTCATGAAAAAGCACGTGCGGAAAAACCAAAATTAATACATACATAAAGCCAAATTTAAGAAAAGAGTAACTATTTTATCCTTAGGCATATTTTTATTTAAAAAAGAATTGTGTCCCAAATAAGCTTACAAACGCATCTCTTTAGTTTGCGCAATCATCTATAATCTGAAGCAAGATTTTGTAGGGAATATTTTTGCAAATTTGACATATTATTTTATGTGTTGAGTTTTTCATATTATTTCTCGTTGTTGATCGAGTAAAAACGGTTTTTTTTAAATAAATCTTCATAAAAAGAAATTACAAAATGATAAATTTATTGCTTTATATTGCAAAAAGTCTTGTGTCATTAAATATACAAATCTTAAATCTGGCTCGAGTCTCAATCTCTACTGCGATCAGCGAAATTTAATATTTTTAGCATGTTAGGCTCGATAACTGCATGAGAATTATGTGGAATGGAAATGATTCGACAAGATTTTACTTGTTTTATTATATATATGTAGAATAGAATTCTTAAATTTATGTGAGTGATACCATTGCGACCATTCTTAGAACAATGAGAATTCGAGGATTATCGTCATGAGCTATATTTCTTCTACGTTGTCTTCTTTTGACAATATGTTTACATTTTCTCTCATTTCAATTAAATACATATTACTGAATGCGATAGCTGATGAGTCCGTTCAGGAAATCTTTCCCGGTATACAAATAAGAAACCTTTTATAAGGCCTACGATATTCTTGAAGAATGAGAAGAATGTTTATGAATCTAATTTCTAGATTAAATTGGCATTTTAATTTAATTCTAAAATGATCTTGTTATTTTAAAATCTATATATTTTTGTAAAAAAGTATAATTAACTATGCTAACTAATGAAAATTTACAGAATTAATTATCAATAGAAGAAAATTGTACGATATGGATAATAATACAGATAATATAGTTTCGCATAAGAAAAAAACAAAATAAGTGTGTCTAATGATCCGCGAATGAAGCTGTTTACTGAAAATTTCTACACGCATGCAACAGCCGAAAAAAAAATAAAAAAAAGATGAAAAAATTTATTTTAGATTGTTTTTGAATTAAGCTTTCAATTTTGGATTTGATTTTATTTGGATTATATAAATCTTAAGCAATGTATATATCTAAGCATAAATATTTAAATCTGTTCTGAGAATTCAGTTTCTTTGTGAGATTTAATATTCAGAATTATTTCCTAAACTCTCTAAATTTATCTATATAGACAATCTAAATTTATCAGATAAACCAATTAAAATTATCAGGTATTGAACTATTGAAAATGAAGCCGGAACTATTAGTGATTTCATGAATTTATATAAGATATATATTTAAATCTTAAATCAAATCTGTAGATAAAACAAACGATTTATAAATGAATATCAATGAGCAAAAAGAAATTAATTATTAATAGTGTTTTTATGTATACAAACTATTTTTTTTTATAAAATTACTGTTTATTAAGTATGTTGTGTAAAAAGAAATAAATGGCGCATATTTAACGCGCTTTAATATATACATATTTTAGTGAAAATAAAAAAATAACTTCATGATTGAATAAGGTTATCAAATATTTAATAAATTTAATATTTTATTTTATAAATTGTATGATAAATGTTCTGTTTGTTACGTATGTGTGTTTTGTTTGTTGCGTGTAATTAATTCAAAATAAAAAGTTGGAATTTTTTCGGTATCACTTCAAGCAATCTATCCTTAATATAAAAATCGAAATACAAAATTCATAAGCTTTAAAATAATTTCCTAATTTATGTGTATATAATTATTTTATAATAATTATTTACATAATACAATTATTTTATTTGATAAAGATCAATTATTTTTTAATTGGCAACAACACAATATATAAATAATAAACCTATAATTGATGTTTGATTAGATACGTTAGGCATCACAAATTTGCTGAAGCGTATATATATATACTCTCACGAGAAGCGAAAGGATACTTGCTTATGGCAAGGCTGCGATTATCTTGAATCTTCCATTTAGGGTCACAAAACGAGGATGTTCATTTAGAAATCATAGATTTAAAAATATATTAACCTCACAATCTATATATTGAAACACAATATACATTTTTTTCACATCCAAATTTTTATTTTAATGAACATTAATTTAATTTTTAATATTTGAATGATCCGAAAAGTCATATCTATCTAATTTATATTTGCCTTTGTTCAAACATGTGACGTTAGAAAACGCAAGTCAAAGACTTGTGGTACTCAGGATTGTTTTTACAATATTTTTATAACAAACATCGTTTAATTATATACGCATGCATTTTTACATGTGCATACGTGGGAAAAGAAGCTGAGTGGGAGCTTTGTTTTTCGAGTAACAGCGATAAATGTACGTGGTCTTTACGTGTTCATCTATTAATAGAGAGATCTGAATTTTTCATAAGTTGTTTCCACACGAATTTCTATTGAATCTTCGATCTGCGAGACTCGCCTGTAACCTTCTATAACCAACATTCTGTTTGTATATACGAATTGCTTTTGCAACTGACTGCCTCGTCTTACGGGAGAAGGGAAAGGAAGAGGGGAGTCCACCATCTTAACTCTTTTCTCTTTTCCCTCCTTCGTTCGCGATGGGTTCTCCCACTCGGTCGAGCTTCAACTATGGTTGCTGCTGCGAATCAAGATTGCACCGACTGTAAACGCCAAGCCACGCAATGAAATATAAAGAATAAAATACGAGAATCACGAAATCATCCCTTATAAAAATAGTTAGGCCCACATGTTTGATAGAAAATTCTAATAATGAGTGATTAAGATCTTCGGAGAAATCATTAATTATTTAGATTGATCAATCTACAACTAGATAAAAATGACAATTTATATATCAATTATATGATCAATTGTTTTATTTAGGATATATGTAATGTGTCAAGCGCTTATGTACAACTGATTGACACAGTTACATAACATATTGCTACGTCACATTTGCTATCTCATTTATGTCTTTTTTTTGTTTCTCCTTACTTCTCTTGACATTTAGAAAACGATATACCTGTTATCTCCTTAAACAGAACCTTTAACCCCATCTTCCTATATAATATTGTTCGCTGTGACGTCATGCATTTATAATTTATGAGAACGTTGCGTGTACATTTGAGTCGACCTTGTACATATGTACACAAGTATTCTATATGTATAGTTGTATGCCACATCTTATCGAAAAAAGCACATTGCCTTTTCGCCTTGCAAATTTGTTTTTTGCTCTCGTTTCTTCTTTATTGTCTCCGCATAATACGTATCATAATTTGATGATTAGAAAAATAAGTCGATTAAATTTGTGCATTTTAGAATTTTCTATTTTTAGATATTTATCTGATCGATCTCATTTCAGAATTCCAAAGGATATCCATATTTTTTTGCACGATGCAATTAAGTAAGTGCACGTTTTTCCAGTTTTCCGAAAAAACAGTTTACATACATATATATACATACATACATACATATATATATATATATATATATATATATATATATATAATATATGAATATATAAATATATGAAAGAATCTCTTACGTAACGAAAGCCATTCGAGCAACTTATATTTATGTAATATGGCTGGGAGAGAGAAAGAGAGAGAGAGATATTCTTCTCTTTTATATATTACGCCACGACTTTTCATTGGCATGCAATATAATTCGAAGACACTGATTCGAGCTCACAGCATGATGATAAATCGTCTCTAACAGAATTACCTTGATCTGTTAACCCCGTACTTTGAAAAAACCTGCTTATTAAGTTTCTTGCATAGATATAACATTAGTGTCGCGATTGCTCAAAGTTTGAAGCTATAAATATTCTCATTTCTCAAAAATAAAAAATTGTACTAAATACATAAAAAAGTAAATCTGTATGAAAGTAAAACTAAAAAAAAAAATTGTTTAATAGAAAATTATTATATGGACATTATTGAAAAAATTATTTAAAAAAATATAAAATTAATGCAACTATCAAACATTAGAGAAAATTATCTAGAAAAAGTTAAAAAACATTTTGTAAAGAAATGTTAACTATGTTATAATCTTTATAGAAATCACGGAAAGAGTTTGGAAAAATGACAAACAGTAATGAAATAATTTATCTTTTGTTAAATCCTGGATAATATATATATATATATATATATATATATATATATATATATAAATTATTGATTAAATTAATTATAAAATTTATTATTATTATAATAGATTTAGTACCATTATATTACAAAATTTGAAGAACATAAAAATATTAGATATTCACATGGGATAGAAAATATCTTAACATGAGTTTATACGCATATTAGAATATAGTATTCGGCGCGCGTACTTTGTTTCTAAATATTCATGCTTTATGGAGATTTTTGGTTATTTGAGAAACAGTATTGATGCTGTTTCAAAGACAGAACAAAAAATTATTTTATTATTTATTTTTTGAATAACCAAGAGTTATGATGCACGAGCTTGTAAAGATGAATTATGCGCGTCGAATGTACCTTGATATACATGCAAATTCATGAGTTAAGATATTTCTGATTTTGTATATATCCTGATTCCATAATCCAGCATAATGGTTTTAAAATCTTTCGGTCAAATTTTTGAATCACTATAAAAATGATTTTTAAACTAGAAACATTAGGGAGAGAGAAAGAGAGAAAATTAATCGTTTATAAGCTCTTTAATGAAAAATTTTGTACATTATATTAAAAAAAACGTGTATAAAATTTGTATAAAAACATCTATTTCTACGAGATTTATATGTATATTTCACTTTATTATTACAAATTTATGCGCGCATGAAAAATTATAAAATTTATATTTTTAATACTCAACATTTTTTAAATAAATATTTACATAGAGAGAGAAAAAAAAATATTTTTTTTTAAATTAAGTTAATGACAGATTTTTCTATATGAAGATTATATATTTTTTAATCTTAAAATCTCTCTCTATTTCAAAAATAAACAAACAAAAACAGACAAAAAACATAAAAATTTTTATCTCTACACATGCTCTTTATACATCAAGTATTTATGATATAATAATTATTATCGATAATCATAAACAATTGATATAAATCGTCGACACACACAAATGCGATAAATATTAATCTTATATATGCAATATTTTAAACGATGTATTTACTGATAGATGATAAAAAAGAATGAGAAATGATATAACAACTTATAATGATTTGATAATAGAGTATCACAAAATTATATTTATATTTATCTGAAATAAAACTCTGGAAAATACATTTTGACCAAAAAATTCCGATTTCAAATCTGCTAGCTGGTCAATCAATTTATGGGAAATAATTATTATTCACTAAATTATGAAGTGACAAGTATATATGTCCGATGTATTTTTAATTGCCCCTATTAATATGCAATCGCTGCAGCAGATGGAAACGTGGTTTCGTTGCACAGGCGCGCTTATATGTTAATATTATTAACTGCGATAAATTGTCGATGCACGAAAGAATGCATTAAAATTCAAGGATGCATTGATACATATTGATACATATTTTTTTTTATTTCTGAAAAATGAAAAGTTTTAAGCGCGAATAAACGTTTTGAAATGTTTACTTTATATATATTTAACGTACCTTGTTCCCAATAAGCAAAAGCGCTCGCTTAATTCGCATATCTCTCCGACTGATATCAGATAAAATTAAGTTGCAACTTTCTGCGTACAAGAAAAATAATTGATACGTCTCACACCGCATAGCAACACCTCGCCAAGTTTTTGCAGCGTCTCCTCACGGTGGACTTGTTTTTGCAGGTACTAGGTAGGCAGCAGTATATCGTACGACCGATGATAATGGAGGAAAGTTGTACTTCTGGAACCGGTAGTGACAACCCGGCGATTGCCGGAAGTAGCGGTATTATTGGCGAGGCAGCGCTGGCACATGCTCCAGCCTTAACTGAACGAAATCTTCGAGAATATGGGATATCTCTGCAGCAAACTATCGACAAGGTGTTTGTCATATAGAAATGAGCAAGAAAATAAAATTTTGGATTTGAGATATTTATTAAGGATTTTATTATGGTTTATTAAGAGAAAGAGATTTATTAAGAAAAATTTATTTGTTATTATAGTTAAGAGAATCTTATTAAGGGACAGTTAATAACAAATTTTTATTTATTATTTATTTATTTATCAAGAGAGAGAAAGATTTTTTTTCGAATCTTCGTTTAAAAGATAAATGAATATTTATAAGAAAAATATTCTATTTTCAAATTGTTTTTTTTACGTGTGTATTTGTTGATAATATTTAAGAAATTAATATAATAATGATAAAATATGATAAAATAATAAATATATTTAGTATCGCGCAATATCATTTTTATTTCAAGTTTGATGCCTGGTGGAGCTCTATGTCTGGTGTCACGTTTGGTGCTAAACCACGATTCGTCGTAGATGGCCAGGCGCCGATGAGGCAGTGTCTTCATCCGGAAGCCTGCAACAAAGAAATCAAATTACCGGAACATTATAATTATTTCCACGATCTCCGGAAGGAATTCGTAGAGTGCTATTCATCTTATGGAGAATTATCCACTCTCGGAGTACAAGAAATGCTGCAATGTATCCTTTTAAATTTATTATGTAGATATTGTCATCAATTATTAATTGCTGACTTCATCATATTTTTTTTATTTTATATCTTTTTTATTACACACTTAGCAAATATTCCTAATCTTCTCTTTCTTTCCGTTTTTGATTTGTAAAATGGATGATATTATTTTTGACATTGGTGCTACTCTATACATTTAGTTTAATAATGGCGATTATTAATACATGATACATATATCAAATTTTAATTATTAATACATGATACATATATCAATTTTCTAATCATAATAATGGTTATATTAATAATGGTTTCCTCGTTTTCGACATTTTATTTCAAAATCTCAGATGATAAAAATGGGGCAATTTATTGAGAATTTTAATTGTCATGATTTCTTTTATTTTGCCGCTACACTTTGAGAAAACACTATTATTTAAAAAAAAAAATTAATTATCTGTGATTTAATTAGTCTCTTGAAATCTATTATGAAAAGTTATTATTACAAATCAGTCAAATTATAACCATATATGAAATATTATTTGATAAGGATCGGTCTCTTTATATTGATTTGAAGTACGCTATATCAGTTAGGAAATTTTGCACGGTATTGTATGTTAATATCAGTTCACATCATCTTTGTCGATATTATTATATTGATAACGGTTCACTGATAAGTGTTCACTGTGCAGTGGCATTTTATAGTTTTGCGGTCTTGATTTGTGTAATACATACTGGCATGACTAAAGCAAAAGAAACACATTTGTTGCACCGTTTGCTAATTTCTACATCAAAGACTTTTGCGTCGTATAGCCGCGAGACGGCGCGACGAAAGTCCGATTGAGGCACTCGGTCTTCGACGGTATCGTCGTCCAAACCGGAGTCAGTAATCTTTGCGGTCGTATAAAGTACAAACGTGCATATCACTTCGTTGCTCTGCTCCATCCATGAAGCGAGCACAATTGTAAGGAATTTTCAACTGCCTTCGTGCAATCACGTAATTTTTATAGAAAGCGAAGAAATCGGGATTCAAATAAATCAATCTTTGTAAAGTGTATCATTGAAACAGTCTTCATACATACAATGGCAGAAATTATTTTGGGTTCATCAACGCACGTGAATTTCAACGACGTTTGGAATTAAAATCGTAGATAGGTATGTTTTTTATTCTATCTCTTGGATTTGATGTGTTAAGAAGATTATTTAAACATTAGATCATTAATTGGATTCGAAAAGTTATTCGAAAAATATGATTCTATTATCAATCGGGGCTCTTCAAGCTTGATGATAGATTTTTTAATCTTCTGTGTGTTAAATAACATGATAATTAAATTAATCTCAATTTTTATTCATTTGTAAGAGTGACATCTCTAATTGGATAAGGATATCACGCTATCATTTTATTATATTTTATTGGTCGGATATTTTATGGATGAAATTTATTTTAAGGTTTTATTTTCTCCACACATACATACACATCAAAATAATTTCTTTTCTTAATCCGATTTCAATTCGGATTTACGCTGGCGACATCGATTTTCTTTTTATATCTGCGCCGTGTTGTATGTATCCACCTGGTAGTAGAATAAGACCACTTGTGCTGGCTAAATAATATGTGTACGAATGTACACATGTGCATACCGATCGACTCATCGCTCACCTGATCAATGTATTGAGATTAGTGAATCCACATGCAATTTGGATTTTTTACAAGCTTGTCATGAACACGCAGACATATCCTATAAATATGCTATAAATATAATATATTTGAATATTTAAAAAATTGAAATTTAAAAAAATTTATTTCAAAACAAAGTTGTAAAAGAATGGAGCATATTTGTTATCAAATTTTATCAATGTTTTGTTTACAAATTTCTTCAAATGTTATTGTTATTTATACATTTTTTAAATGCTCCGTTAAAAATTAGAAATATTTAATATTGTCAAATTAATACGAGCATATTTATATTATTGATACTATATATTTTATCAAAATTGCTGACGTTCTTTTATTACTTCTATCTCAGTTAGGATTTCGAAAGTATTATTTTGTTAACGAAAGATTCCTTTTTAATTTTGATTAAAAAATGATGTAGGATATGAATTTTGCTTAGTTTTTCTTTTCTTATTCCTTTAATAGAATAAATTTTTAGTTTATTTCTTTGCGGCTAAGGAAAAAGTTGCGGCAAGAGAAAAAAGAAAATGTACTTTTGTTACAATCAATAACGACCAGATGACTTGAGAAAGCTTTGGCTTAAGCGGTCTTATCGAGACATAGTTTAAAGGTCAACCCTGTAGCGAAGATATTAAGCTAGTGATGAAGAAATGTCATATATGTGTGAAACAAACACACACACCCAGTTTCTTCGATTTTTTTGACGATTCCAATTTTCGATTAAGTTACTAATCTGTGATTTGTATTAACATACATGACGCTCGTGCTTATTATCTAAATATTATAACAGTGCTCACATTTCACATACATTTACAATTAATTATATTATTATATAGTTCTCTTGCTCTTCTCTTTCTCCTTATTTTTGTTTGCGCTTTATCAATAGTTGAAACACTGTTTATGAAACCATATAGCAAAATTTACTGTTTCTTGCGTTTCTGTTCGTTTGATGTGATTAGAATTATGAATGTATGATGTGTGATTAAAATTTTGAATCTTACTTATACATAAACACACATACACACACAAATAAAATTGTTTTCTATATTATATACTATTACTATATAGTCTTTTATCTCATCGTTATATAAAATCTATATAATTTAGGTCACATGCTAAGATCACATGCAAAGTGGCACTGATGTCATTTATAATCAAAGAGTTCATATGGAAAAGAAACATATCTGGAGGATACAAAGTTGATTGCATAAATTATTATTTCTGATATTTCCTATTTGCTTGTTTTGAAATAATTATTTTTTCAGATTGTATACATTTATATGTTTTATTTTATCTTTTAAAGAAATGCAAAGTTATAAGTTTCTACATTTGTGTCTTGAGAAATTATGAGATTATTCATACTTTTCTTTTATCGTGACACTTACTTCGTATATCTTGAATATTATTAACGTCAATAGACTGATGGTAAGAAAAGAAAATGTATAATTCTATAAACGTTTCGTGATGATTCCCGTTTCTGATAAATTTGAGTCAGCGTGCAGCGCAAAGGTCGTATAAGAATTTTAACTTGACAATATCACTTCAAGAGACTTCTTGAAAACGCGGCTAAATAATATAATATTATATGCGTCAGCATTACGATATCAAAGTCGATTTTATCGAATAGATTTCTCCTTGACAGTTGAAAATTAGATTTCGGACTGCCGCCTGACACCGACAATGATTTTCATGTTAAAGAAATACAGGACATGGTGAATGTAATACAGAGAATGATCAAAGATGGTAAGCTAATAAGTATCAATTTGCTGAATATTGCAATTGTACGTATTCTGTTTGTCAATGTCATGGGGAATGCACAAAAAATATATATCTACATTTCTTCAACTTTCTTAAGAAGAAAAAGCATAATTCAATCAGTTTCAAGTTTATTTAATCTTGGAAAATGGATCTTGGAAATCTTGGAAAGAGAGAGAGAGAGAGAGAGAGAGAGAGAGAGAGAGAGAAAAGAGAGAGTATAAGTTTATCAATTTTCTCAAAATTATGAAGAGGAAAAAATCTGATATTTTAACTTTAAAACATCTGCTTTTTCGGGAGCACGTATCTTTCTTTTTATTTTTTACTTGGCGTTTATGAGATAAGAGCGAGCTTCATATTTAGTACGTGCGTACACATATATACACGATGTAACATTGTGTATGCATTTCTCCAAATAATATGCAGTATGTTTACGCACGATGAGAATGTCCTTGAAGATTGTAATTGCGTTGATAATTAAAACCACTTTTGCATCAAAGAAATACTTGAAAAAACTCCGTACAATTTTTGATTAATGATTGTTAGAATATATTTTGTTGTTGGTATGCTAAGATAGTTTTTCTAAATTTTTGACAAGATTTCGAGATTTAACAATTGAACTATTTTTGAATAATAATTTTCAAATTGTTGTACCCATTGTTGCAGTTATAGTTTTTCTTCTAGTATCATACAAGAGCATAGGTTCAATTGTGTTTTAAGTTTAGTTCTGCTGGCGTATTATAGCTTTCTTATCACAGTGACACTCAACCTACAGAAAATTACGTCACTGACTAATATGCACTAATATTGCATGCTATCGCAAGATGTACGTGAAAAAAAAACGGGTTGCACTTTTGACATTGCGTATTTTTTAATCTGCTATATTAATGAAATATTATGCGTTTGAAACTTAAACAATTAAAAATACATTAGTTTACTTAATAGTTATTTAAATCTCTCTCTTTCTCCTCTTCTCTCCTCTTTTAAAATAAAAGTTTATGCATAATCAGAAAAAAGACTTTTAATTTTTATTATAATTGTCTATAAAATTTATTATATGACAACCCAAGAGATTTGTAAAATATATTTATTTATTTTTGTTTATATTTAGTTTCAGCGTTATTAAAAAATATTCAAAGATATTTATGGTAATTTTGAATACATATTTTATAGATAAATATTATTATAACACGATATCTTTTCAAAAATGTCCGAACAAAGTTTATTTTGTCTTTGTCTTTGTAAACTTTTTTTACAATTTTTCTCTTTTTGTTACGATTTTTTGATATAATTTATTTTCCATTTGTTGCATTTTAAACGAGAAAAAAAATTCAAAGTTATTTATGAATGGACGATTGGAGAAATGATGATCGATTCCGCGTGCATTCCTCAAAATGAATTTCTACTTGTCGACGGCACACATTTCGCTGAGTCTGCGATTCGAATAATCATTTCGTGCAGGTATGAGAAAGCAGAGACAAACTGACGGATATAGAGTTACAGAGAAAACGCAATAAACGCAAGTTCAGAAGACATTATCGCGGACTTAAAATCAGACTTTCGTAATGCATTCTTTTGTTTTTATAGAGATTTCTATTTCTTTGAAAGGGTATTTGCTAAATAATGACCTGTTATTAATTCTTAAATATAATTTAAATAAATTGAATATTTGAAATGTCGCATATAAGAACTCATATGTGAATCGTCAGAACTTTATAATATGATGTTAGAATATATTCTTGTCAGATATGTATTCTTGTTGCGTCTTCTCATTCTTCGCATTTTGTTTAAGATACATATAACCATATATATTCAGTCGTTGGGTGGAGCATGAGGAAAGAAAAAAAAGAGGTGTAGAAAGTGCAGTATAAATAGTACAGGTTAAAAGAGTAGAGTTTTTCTAATGGGATAGTCGGTATTGGTTCTATGGTGATAGGCAAAGCCAATACAGCGGTGTGCATGCTTTATATACATGATGATACTTGGTATATAGTTGTACATTGTCGGCTAAACGTATCTCATAGTTTGCTTCTAATTGGCGGTTCGAGTAAAAGCATGTCGATGGAAGAAGAATTATTCGTCAATTTGTCATTTGACATATATAAATTTAAATTTGAATCGCTATTTGATTGTTAAAAGATCTCTAACGTTTATTGATTTCTAAGGTTAAATCGCGAGATCTCTCAAGAATTCTCTCAAGCATTCTCTTTCTATACCTTTCTATTGCGATTTTTTTCTTTTTCTTCTTCCAAATTTTACATACATTTACATATAAATGCACATTCGTTTTATTGTAAAAAAAATACATGTTAAATTGTAGAAAGTATAACATATTGCAGCTACAAAAGACATATCACTCTGCAAACATATGTTCTCTACATTTTTTTTTTCAAGTAATATGTCAATTGGTATTTTTATTTATTTGATATGTTCATAATTAAGTATCAGTTTTATTAATTAAATATATGTATATATATGTTTTCAGGTCACGTTTTTAAAAATCCAGAAGTAGTTAACATTGTCTTAGAACCTGGTATATGGTAAGTTTAGAAGTTCTACATTTTGATTATTTGATCTAATAATGAAAGACACAAATTTATGTTTAGCTCTAAGGGTGAAGAAGTGGACAATGACTGTGTAGTAAGAGCACGTGGTCTTCCTTGGCAATCTTCGGATCAAGATATTGCAAAGTTTTTTCGTGGGTTAAATGTTGCCAAGTAAGTATTTATATGTAAATAATATTCTTAACATTTATGAAACAAAATCAAATACAACTAATGAAGTGTATTTGATTGAACTGAATTAATTTTCCTTTATATAATATATCTCTTGGTATTTATGCACAAGCCACATGGATATATGTGAAGCAGGTAATTGAGATAGTTGTATTCCTATAATGCACTTAAATGCACAAATTCAATTCTAATTTCTTCCATATGACATAATAAGTACAATTTGAGGAAATTTTCTTACTTATAGCTGTTATATATAGTGATAAGCACTATTTGGAGTTATGGATCTTACATATACTATAATGGATCTAACAATGATTTTGAAAATTAATTAAATGTCAGGAAAAATGTTGCTAATACTTATTTATTTTACAAATTCTCTAACAACTATTTGTAATAAAAAAGCTGATATCACTGTGCAACGATATGCTAACAATTGTGTAATAACTTTTTTAGAGGTGGTGTAGCTCTTTGTTTAAGTCCTATGGGAAGACGTAACGGCGAGGCATTGGTACGATTTATTAATAAAGAACACAGAGACATGGCGCTGAAACGACATAAACATCATATGGGTGCACGTTACATAGAGGTTTACAAAGCCTCTGGAGAAGATTTTGTTGGCGTTGCTGGCGGTACGAGTGGGGAGGCGCATGCTTTTCTGTCACGTGGGGCTCAAGTTATCGTTAGAATGAGGGGCTTACCATATGATTGCATTGCTAAACAAGTGGTACATAATTATTTAATAATTTTAAGTTCAATATTTAGTATGAAATAAGGATTGTTTAAGATACATTTTTTTTGTTTTTCTATTATATGTATAATATCAATAATTTTTCTATAGCTGGAATTTTTTCAATCCGGACAAAAACCATGTCAAGTGTTAGATGGCGAGGACGGAGTATTATTTGTAAAGAAGCCTGATGGTAGAGCAACAGGTGATGCTTTTGTTTTATTTGCAAAGGAGGAAGATGCTGTAAAGGCTCTGAGCAAACATAGAGACTGTATTGGCAGTCGATATATAGAACTCTTTCGAAGTACAACCGCAGAAGTGCAACAAGTAGGTGCACATGATGAATGAGCACATGAATATCTTAACAATTATAAACATAAAACTTTATTCATATTTTAATAATTAGTGATTTTAATAATTTAATAATTTTTTTTGTTATATACAGGTCCTAAACAGAGCAACTGATCCAAAACAAGTAATATTACCACCACCACCTATTACACAACTTCCACCCTTGCTTCCTCAACATATCATTACATCTGGTACACGTAAAGATTGTGTTAGACTTCGTGGTTTGCCTTATGAAGCGCAAGTAGAGCACATTTTGGATTTTATGGGTGAACATTCCAAAAATATTGTTTATCAAGGTGTTCATATGGTTTATAATGCACAGGTATACATTATATAATGTTTATGTTTTGATCAGATATTCTTGCGCTAAGATTATTTTATATATTAAAATATTCATTTTAAAATAAACTTTAAAATACTTTAAAATTATTTTATTAGGGTCAACCGTCTGGTGAGGCATTTATTCAGATGGACAGCGAGGCATCGGCATATGCGTGCGCATCGCAGCGACATCATCGGTATATGGTCTTCGGCAAAAAGCAGCGATACATCGAGGTATTCCAGTGCAGCGGCGATGATATGAATTTGGTATTGACAGGTGCGGTAACACCGCCGTCGACCAAGGCGCTACTATCACCCGGTACGTTGACCACACAAACTTCCGCGACCTTGACGCATCCGTCTGCGCCGACAGCGATGCCGGTACCGGTACCGACAGCGCAACCACCGCCACCATCCCTATGGGACATTCACGCGCTGGTACAGGCCCAAGCTGCGCAACACGCGCAAGCGCAGGCTGTCCAAGCGCAAGCCGCCCAGGCACAGGCTATTAGGAATCAGGATTTGTGGTTGATGGCTTTGGCGTCGAACTCGTGTCCTACCTCGACTACCTCTGCTTCACCTACTCCGACAGCCGCTGCTGCCGCCACGAGCAAGTCTCTCGCTCTACAGAGCCAGATTCCTGCCGCTTATGCGATGGCATCTCCGACGGCTGCCGCGGTCGCAGCCGCTGCGGCGTTTCATGCGCCATCGGCAAGCTCGGCGGCAGCAGCAGCGGCAGCGGCAGCAGCGCCATTTTTGCTTTTCAACGTTCATCCCCATCATCCCCGTATACCTATTTTACGAGCGCCGACGTCGCATGGGTTATTGGCACCTATCGCTATGGCCGCTACGCCGACGTTAAATCCGGCCTCAATAATAAGCTTGAAACGAACGTGGGATGCCACTTTTCCCACTAACGCGGCGAACAACGTCGCCGCAAAACGTCCAACCTGGCACGCACCGGCTGCAGCGTTTCACGCGCCGGCTCCGGCCACGACGCCCAGCTTGCCTTACCCAGCTCAATTTTATCCCCAGATCTGATGCATTATTGCATCGCTATGTTTGGTCATTAGCGTGTTTTTATAAATTTCTTCTAGAGTTTCATGTAAGGAGAATGATAATAATCATCTCATTTCTCTGATGAGTCTCTGTTGGATGAACGAGAATTTCTTATACACGCGAAATATATATTCGCCATTGCTACTATTGCTGAAGATCGCTAATTGTTACGACTTATTTTTTTTAAATTTATATATATTCTTAGCGAATACATATCATAATTATTCGCGATATCTTCGTAACATTCCGTTTCATATTCCAAGCAAGTTTAACAGAACGTCATTTACAACGTTTGTTCAGATAATAAAGAATAGTTTTGGAATGTTTTTTTATAAATTTCGGCATTTTTTTACTTACACAACGGTACTTAAAATAATACCGCGAAATCCGATTTATTTTTCTTATCCTGATGCATTTAGGCAGCAAGCTTAATTTTAGTAAGCATGTTAATTATATACATATACATATATATATATATATATATATATACATACAATACATGGTATATATAATTCCACTTAGCGTGCGCATATATTCTTTTTTTTGTAATTCACGGAGAATTTGTGTTCACAGAGTGCCTAAGAGAGATCATGTCATAAAAAATTCACGTTTGTTTACGTGAACGTAAAGTGCCTTATTTAAAGTAACATAAACATGAAATATTTTGTCTAATTCTCTAAATTTTAATGAGCTACATGTATGTATGTGTTTTTTTAATATATACATATACGTAGAGCATTTCAAAATTATCGTGGTACATACACAACTTACATTTTTGATTTTTATAAAAAATGAATAGGTTTTTTTTAGAAACAGTAAAATTGTTATCAGGTATTTTGTACCATAAATATATTCTCTTATTGATATATCAGATATTAAAGTCTGTGATTCTCTGGTAATTATTTAACATTTTTATTAAAATAAAATGTGAGATTTTACAATAATGTATTATTCACATTGTTTTGCGTTATAATTGTGACATTTAGTAGTAATTGCAAATATTGACTTTAATGTCTGATATCTCGTAATGACAGTGAAAAGTGCGGAATGAAAGAATATTTAGTGATTCAAAGAAAGTAAATCGGTTAGAGATAAAATATATATTATATGTGTTTACGTATATTTACATAACATACATATACATATACATATAATATAAATTGTTTCTCTGACAATACTGATTTACAGGTTCTTCTCGGATCACTAAATATTCTCTCGTATGTGCGTGTGTGTAATAATTTATATTTTGCTAGAAATATATTTACTATAGTATGTAAGTGATTAGTAAACATTCCATACGATATTACATATTTTGAAACTCTAAAATAGTATAGTAGATTCTTTTATACACGTAGAATTTATTACGCGCTAATATGTTACAGTCTGTGTGTGTATGTGTGTGTAAATAAAATTTCATTACAAATTATTCGTGAACGAATATGAAATAGTTTACCGTTAATTCATTTCGTCACGAATTTATTTTTCTTTTTTCTCTTTATGATTATGACAAATTTTCTCTAGAAATTATATGTGAATTAATTTCTAAGGAGCTATATGTGAATCAATTTCTATTTACACACAAAACTTGTTTTGCTCTATTTAATACATTTGGGCAAAAAAAATGTACACGCACGTATATGTAGCGTTCATTGCACTTAATACATGTCATTATGTGATGTGTATTAGTATATTTGTCATCAATTTAACGAACTTTAACGTATACGAAAGTGACCTATACTACTAACTCAATCGTGTATAATTGATATTTTATTATGTCGAGAAAGTATGCACACCATTAATAATCGGATAGTTTTGAAAAGTATCCAAGATAATAACGGAGAATGAAATAGTTGAATTAAACACCGGTCCTGTACGCTCACACAGCTTGTGATTTAACTGTGGTGTCGGCGGTATTTACTCTTTTCATATCTATGGCTTACGACCTTTAATATCTTTGTGATGATGTAGTTGGTAAGATCATTGAGACACAGATGGACAGAATGATGTACTATAACTTGAGCAACGGTTTCATCGGAAATGCACCTTACCGATTTTATTCTTGTAGATGGCTGATATTACACACACACACACACACATATACATACACATACATACATATGTGTGTGGCGTGTGCGTGCGTATGTGTGTGTGTGTGTGTGTGTATATATATATATATATATATATATATACACTCGCACTGCCATGTCAATAACTAGAACTTTCATCATTGGTATCGTGTTATTAATGTGCTTTAGAAAAGAAAAAGATAACGATTTTCACGTATGTAGACGATCTTGTTTCACGGATCGCAAACTACTGTTTTAGCAGTTTCACTTCTTTCTCTTGCCACGTTTTTTTATTAATAACATTAAAATAATGGAATATAGCTATATAAGTGCATCGACATAAGGGAGGCGGTCATTATTACTATTCCACAATCTAATGTCTAGATATGCGATTCTGGCGGATTTTGGAAATCATGTGGTTTTGTGGGGGAATACATTTTCCTCCTATACTTTAACTATTCTGAAAGACGATCGAAAGACAGACAAACTCCTGGTTTTTATCCTCAGTTTTCTTTCTATACATGATATTTTTTCTTTGTGTATGACACACATTATAAACCAGAAACTCCAGGCATTATTCTACAAGAATGCTCTTCTCGTTCTTCTCTCGAATCATTTCGTGAGTTTCTCTATTTATCACGCAATGCGTGATTCTATATAATTATCTTACTTTCTACAAGAGACAGATACAGTAAAATCATATAGAATTGGATTAAATATAATAATAATAATATACATAAAGAGCGCAATAATCTTAGTTCTATTTTGTCATAGCAGTTGCAGAAGAATATCTGCCAACATACATTATTTATTCTAAATCCGATTCTTGTCTATTAATAACGTAATTATTCAAGAAAATATTATTTAAAGTTCTTGAAGAATTGAGGATCATCCATTTTTTTCTTTTTTTTTTTTTAAAGAAAATGAATTGCGAGCATAATTGCAAAGTAGATTGTTCTTTAATTTCGATTTATTCTGAGTAAAATGACTACTATTTAATATAGATATTATACCTATGATTTTACAAGGGACCAACAAATAAAATATAATACGCTATTAATTGTCAGTAATCGGACAAAGGAAAAAAAAATCTTCAACAATAGTGAAGATGCATATATTATCAATCATTTTGATTATTATATAATTGGATTGTGCATTTCTGAAATCCTTAAAATATCGGGGCCATTACATTCAATTCGACTTTACATAGCATTACCTAATTTTTATCATAGACATAGCAACAGCGAGACGATGCGAAACGGATTGGTGTGTTACCAAATCAGGCTATTTGTATAGATACAGATATCGGATACATAGTGGATGCAAATTGAACGATGAGGGATCTCGATATGCACTAATGTCATTTCTGCATCGTTCTATAGGGGTGTATCTCGGAGTGTTTAGTATAAGTGTATAGAGCGCGCGTGCAAATGTTCTAAGCATAACTAAACAATTAACACGCAAACATAATGAATATGTACACAATATATTTTGTGTTTACATATATATATATATATATATATATATATAAACATGAAATATTTACAAATATACATATATATTTCTAACACATACATAAACATACATGCATACACACATATTCATACATACATACATACATACATACATATATATTTTTATGCATATATATATACATACATATATATATATATATATATATATATGTATGTATGTATGTATGTATGTATGTATGTATGTATGTATGTATGTACGTATGTATGCATGTTACTGGTTGTGAAACATTATTATAATGTGTGTGTTTCAAAACCAATAGATGTTTAATAATTGTTCGGTCAATTTTAAATAGATTTCAGTAGATTAAATAGATTGCTTTAGCAATAATGTTATAGAAAATTTATTGCAAAATTCTAATTGCTTTTATTATTTATCTAAATAAACTTTAAATTAAAATTTTATTAATATAAATTCCATTCTTATGAACTTAATTAAAAAATGTAATTTTATTATTCTATTTATCTAAATTTATAAATTTTATTTATCTCTTCCAAAGATTTGTTTGCGAAAAGATTTTTTTTGTTTGGTAATAACTTAAAATATTGATTTTGATTGACTCGACATTTTTACTAACGAAATATCGATTAAAAATTAGCCAACAAATTTGTCATTAAAATATATGTGGTTAAAATATATGGTTTTGGAACACTTTATATGTATACATATATTTTTTATGTATATATGTAGAGTGAGTCCGGAAAGTTATGACAAATTTAAAGCAGTAGTAGATCTTGTTAAATTGAACAATTTTTAAGTAATCCATATCCGACGACGCCTTCTTAAAGATATGATTTTAAATTTTGTTTTTTTTTTATATTAATGTACAATAGATGTGTTCAAATAGCGACTCTTAATCAAGTTATAAGTATTGTGCTTGCATTGATTAACAATGCATTGATTAATATTTAATATCTTAAGGAGGCATTGCTGAATATAGTTTACTTAACAAAAAATATAACAGGATTTATCATTCTTTTAAATTTGTCGCAACTTTCCGGAATTATTCTGTACATATGTACATAAATTTGTTATTTGAATCAATATTTCTTTTTTTTTCTTTTTTTTTTAAAGATATAGGACAACAGCTGCACGTAGTATATACATATTATCTATACATACGCACATTTACACATGTGACATCTCAGTCAGTATAATTTCTCTTTTTTTATTTCCTGTATACACTGTATATCGACGATTTTATATCGACAGTCGAGAAGGATTATGTTTAATAAATGTGCCTTGTGGAGATATATATCTTTTTGCTTGCCGGGCTGGTGGACTCTTACCCTGAGATTATATTACCTTGTCCGATGGTTGCACTTTTTGCGTATCCCGTTACCTTTCCTACAACGCACATTTTTTGAGCCTTTTGCATTTTAATATGAGAAACAAATACCCAAATAAAAAGAATTGAATTAAAAATAATAATTTTTAATTTTGAGATCATTGGGCGATTATAGCCTTTGTTCCTATTACAAGAAAGACCGGCGAAGATTGCAACCACCATGTCTTATTACGATCTATACATTTTTTTCCATTGGGCTCACAGGTATCTTGGTATCTACAGATCATACAAATTGGAGATTCCTTTCTCTCTTTTTTCTCCCTTTCCTTTCCCCCCCCTTCCCCCTTCTTTCTATTCCTCATCCCTTTTTCCGTCTCTCTCTCTTTTTGGATTGTTCTTTTTTTTTTAATCTTTTTTTATCGTACAAAAATGGTTTGTTTTCTCTTTCTTTCTTCTGCTCTCTCTGTTTCTCTGACATTTTATACGTAAATCTTCCGTTTCTTTATCTCTAATCGAAAGATTAAGGATTCTCTAACAATAAATGTCTCTCTCCTCTCATATTTATTTATGATTTTTATTATGACTCTTTCTGAGATGTTAAATTTCCAATTTATTAAAAGCGGATGCTATCAAAAGTTATCCTTTAATGTGGTTAATGCCTACAAGCCATATTGCTTTTTGCTACGCTGGTTATTCCAACGATCTATTTACTTAAAGACTAATATAGTAATCTACCAAATCTTATTTGTTTTTTTTTTCACGTCGCGTGTATTATGCGTTTTTCTCTTATATTTCTGCAAATGCGATAAGAATTTACGAATTGTATAAAATTTACGATTTTTTATTCATATCATATTTTTACTTCAAATATTTATTTCACGACGTAATTTCATTAAAATCTTTTATATAATTTATTATTTATTCCTCTTGTTCAAATTCTATAAATATTTAAATAAATATATGTAAATATTTGATAAATGAGACACACCAAAGAAATTCTAGAAGAAAAAAGTCTGCTATATTCTGCAGGCTAAAAGAGAAAAAACTATATAAGTCGTACTTTTTTTTATAAAATGTCGCATACAAAAAGGCTTTTTCGCTTGAGAGGGAAGGAAATGAGAAAGAGAGAGAGAAACGAGGGAGAAAGGGAAAGAGAGAGAAAGAGAGAGAGAAAATGAGAATCTGCGTGTATCTTATTATTATTTGGCAGTGGGGCGGAATCACAAGTTGGTGCTGCATTACACATATACATACATCCATACATACATACATATAAACATACATACATACATACAGATACACAGGCACATATATATACTTATATACATCGTGTTACAATGGTGCAGTGTCGATTTCTGTTATGGTAGCGGGATCTACAAATACTAACTTCTGTGCTTCCAGGTAGGCCAAGTCCAAGTCATTATTCCTTTGGATATGACTGCGCTCTTGTACGTTCTGAGCAGAATAAGCACAATGAGATTATATTTCATAATTTTTAATGTGCATCGTATAATACATCTAATAGTAAAAATTATTTAACAATTTTTAAACATCGTTTTCTGCTTACTTTATGTTGTATTTATGGTTGTAATCTGGCTAATTTAATTATAGCGCTCTGTGAAATTTGCTCAAACCGTACAAGGCCAGTCTAATTAAAAGTGAAATCGTGCAGCGTACAAACTTAGGAAATCTTAGTGGTTATTTTCCACTAAAAAAAAAAAAAACCTATTCACTAATTACTTTTACAGTACGGACACGCTGTTGTGTATAGTCGACTGTATACTAGCGCATTACTGGTACTAAATAATGAAAACGCTTTGTGTGCTTCTAGAAACCTCTGCGGATCTGCACGATGTCACTCGTCGTAATTGTGGAGTGGTTACATAGTGGGCATTTTCTTCTTTACGTTTGTACATACATAAAGGACAATCATGGGTACTAAGAGAGAATCTCTTTTTTTTTCCGAACAATACGCTAAAATTGAGACGCGATATTTTGATTCACGAGATTTACAAGATGTTTATAAGTCCGCGAATCGCGATTAGAGAGAATTATCCGCGAGAGAATCGCAGTAAATCAATACAAATGAGCCTGCTTTTTTTTATTCGCGTGTTGAACCTAACCGAGCTGGCTAATTGAATCATCTCAATCGAGCACATTGAATCTTACATGTTTTTTTCTTCTGTAGGAGGCACGATGTTGCCACCGCCACCCGTAGCAATATTTCCGCCTGCGACCGCGATGCTGCCTCGTGGTCCGCCGCAATTCGCGACACCGTATCCACCGCCTATTTTCTATTGGCCTTATCCTTCACCGCCAGTTAGTCCAACTAATTATTACACTCCCGCGAATGTCGGCGGTATCGCACCGATTCCTCAACAAGCGGCTCTGGTAATTAAAACCTTATATTTTTTTTTATTCCATCGAAATAAATAAAAAATTTGATATATTATCACAAAAAATATAAATTTAAAAACATTTTATTGTTAATATTTATATATAAATTAAAATAGAATAATTATTTTAACTTTGAATTTATTCTTGATTGTATATTTCATGCAATTTATTCAATTTTTCGTGTTATGTATTTGTAATTAATTCTGTAATCATTTTTACTGATCACTTTCATCACTTTTATTGATCACTTTCACCAATTGTTCCAAATAAATCGTATGTTTTCAGTTGGCACCAGCTGAATGTTTACAATTAGCATCCGGAGCGACGACGATGCCAACAGCTACGTCCACACCGACAGGTCTCGATACGTGTATCGAAGCGTATCTACCACGGGTGGAATTGGAGAAACGAATGGCTGCGTTGCCTCCACCGCAAACTGAATGCAATCCCTTCATCGAGGTTTTCATGGTTTGATTTTCTCGCCCGCATCTTCTTGCCGATCGATTCTCATCCTGATTCCTTGTCTAGGTGTATGCATTCCTGAGTCGGTAATGTGGCGAAAAATCGAACCGTTTAAGCATTTTCTTGACTCGTGGAAAGAGATCATTATTTCATAAAAATATTTACACGAATTTTTTCAGAATGATTTCTGTTCTCGCGTTGTCAACGAAGCTTAGCCGACGATTTTTAACGAAAAACGTCGTACATGGCTGACCTAGATAATATATACGTCGTATACGATGTATATGTTTACGGCAAATGTGCAAAAAATGCAATTTCGCTTTTCCCGTTTCTCCCGAAGGAAGTTTTCCTTATAAATCTTCGACGCACTGTTCATTAGAACGGCGCATTTCTTTCTAGTCTAGAGATGGATAGGAGCCGTTGTAGCGTATTGCAACAGCGGCGTCGTTCTTTTCTCGCTATTTGTTCCGATTTCTCCGGGGATGAGACGAATTGTGTATTGCATTTTCTTTCATTCAATTATATTTAAAAAAAAATTTTTATTACGTTGCTTTTATCTTTCTCGTTATGATGGATCATACTTCAATTCTTTGTCGTACTTTTGCATTGATTTAAAGAGCTTGCGGGATTAAATATTCGAATAATCGATTCAGGTGCGTCCCGCGTTATAAAAATATATACACAAATTATATAATTAAAGATTGTAAATAATGATTATATTTAACGATCACGAGACGTATAAGCGATTGCATCTACAACATTTAAAGACGTAATAAAGTGCAGCGCACTTGCAAAGAACGTAACGTTCATACAAATGCGTTTGATTTGTATGATGTTTTTATAGTATTGAGTTTAAAATTTCATACTTAATACGGATTATATTTAGTTAATTTCACATATGTGCGTGCATGGGTGCACATATTTTATCTATCATTTATTTTATTGTTTTCGCATGCGAATTCGAATTGTTTTTGCGTGTTGTACATTTTTTTCTCCTTAAACATCCGGTTTAACTAAGTATTTTTCAATATGCATATGCATATTATTAAATAACAGCACACGTTTTTTTTATGTTAAAACAGCAAATATTACAAAAGTCTTCCGCTAGTTTGTCATTATTCCCGAGCAAATTACGCAATCCCATTTATTAATCCACGTTCATTATCGAGATTTAGAGAAATCTTTTATATATATAATATATAAATATCACAGTATGAACATACATACATATATATATATATATATATATATATATATATATATATGTATATATACATACTATATCAATATATATTAATCAACGATCACAGCACATTAGCGTACAGTGACTTCTACACTATATGTGTGTATGTATGTATGTATGTATGTATGTATATATGTATATATGTATGAATGTATGTATGTATGTATATACGTATGTATGTGTAGAAGTGTGTAGTGTAAGAAATATATATCGTTCAAAACTTGTAACATTAAGTTAAAAATATGGCTACGAGAGCCACTATATAGCTCAACTACGCGATTAGTTTAAATTTACGTATATGAATTAGCCAAGTTGATTCGTTGAAGTGCGATATCTAGTTACTTTCTTTCTTAGTTATTACGCGAAGTGATGACCGTTTATTGATATTACGATATTAATATTCAATATTTCAAGTACATATCAATCTAATATCGATCTATCATCGGATCCAAATCATCATATTCATTAAATCGTACAAATAAAAGCGAAATAAACGTTATAGTGTGTAATTAATATGATAAAATTATAATGTGCAATTTATTTTTATCTTTTATATCTCGAATTTTTTTTTATAGAAGCTTTAGCTTTGAACGTAAAAAAATGTTTCAATATTTTTATTTATATTTATTCGGTGCGTTTATCTCGGCATTTTTATTTGTATAATGATTCATTTTATTTCTTTTAAATGCAACGAAAGTGAATAATCACTAAATATCATGTGAACGAATAGATTTAGTTTAGCGCGTGAATTTATCTACTCCTTTCTTCAGTCTCTTATGACAATTTTATGTCGTATGTGTTTCAATATTCTGATCGTTTCTGATCTTGATGGGTACGACTTATGCACAATGTTCACGGTTCCGCATTCAAATATAAACATACATTAGGAGCTCGCGTTCGTTGTGTTGTCGTTACCGTACGTGTGATCATGCACGATTGGTGTGCAATAGTTTTATAATATATTTCGTAGTACTTGTGCAATAAAGATCAAGCAGGTGCTGTCATTGCCTCAGATGTTGAGAAAATGCTAAATGCTAATGAAACGATATGAATCGAATTAAATTTATGCCTGGTTTAACCAACGCTGAGTATGTCAAATAAATACATTTACTATCTTCTCTTTGATAAGAACATAACATAAATATAATATAGATATATTATTATTAAATTTTGTATGTGTATATATATATATATATACACGTATACATATCTGAATAGAAGGTAAGGAAACGAGGGAAGAAAAAGTAAAGAGACAGAAGAAAAGATAAAAATAGAAAAGTATCGATGATAAACAAAAACAGAGATTGTAGATTGTTGTTTTTTGACTCAGTGTTGGTGGAATCAGGTATATATAAAATGTTTAATTGAACTCGTACTATATGCTGATGATAATAAAATTTGATTAAATTGTCTTTATTAATTACAGTGATACGATGTACAATATCTACATGTCGAATCTTTATAGGCAGTAATGATATGTATATCTAAATGCAAATTCTCAAACAACGGAGGTACTGAGCGATCTTGATTTGTGTGCGAAACTTCTCTTATATATAAATATAATGTAGAGAAAATTGTATGTGTGTATATGTGTTTATACACACATATATGTACACATACTTAAACATACCCTATAAAAAATATATTTTGCAATATTGTACGATTATATATTTACCAACTTGTTACGTTACAAAATGCAAGATCGAATGGAGCCGTTTTCGCTGATTCGTAAATCGGATTGAAGCCATCGATTGTGGCATCATAGAATTTCTTCGTCAATTGTTTGACGTAGAAAGAATCTCGCACACCAATTTTTGTTTCAGCGGTTTGAAAAAACGGCTACGACGAATAGTAACCTGATATTTAATTATGTTATCAATGATATTAATATTAATATATTCGATATATATTGTTTTGAAATTTGCTCACTATCCTTTTTAAGATCCTATCCGAAAGATGTTCTTTTATCATTCCATCTTAAATATTTTTATGTGTGAAATCGGGATTGATTGCATGTGGGATTGTCTCACAGAAAATGAATAGGAAGTGTTTTAATTTAACTGAAAAATTATTGGACATAATTCTTATCTGATTGTTTTGATTCGCTTGGTTTATTTATTCCCGCAGCACATATATAAGGCAGCCTTTTGTGACATTGTTCCATTCACGTATCTAAAAGAGAACGCAGAGAAAATCGTTATCTGTTAAGAGCTCGTTAAAATTATAATTAAAATTATATTTTGTATATATGAAATATATATTAGATGTTGCAAATTTTCTCGCGTTTCGCTAATAGATATGTACAATATCATGCATACATATACATATATCTTTTTTTTCAAAAATCTCACTTCTCTCGCCAGATAATCTTTATATAGAAAAAATTTAACTAGAATCTTATTTATTACTGTGCATCCTTATAAAAAAACGATTATCGCTTTCGATTGTTCTAAATCTACGTGTATGGACGGATATTGTATTAAAGGATAACAAAAATTTTAGTAAGAATAAATTTGGTGAGATCACCTTAACGAGAATAATAAGTCTAAGTAGCATGTAAAACGCGATATCTAGAAGAGATACGCTTTCACATGACGAGTATAACTTTTTATATTCGAAAGCACAATTCTATCTATTAAATATAAAATTATATCTATCTATCTACCTTTCTATTATATATAAAATTTATATATTCGAATTGCGTATGAGTGTTTGATAATTACAACATACTCATTTACAACTCACAGTGAGACTTTTGTAAAATATACATTTCTAAAATATTATTAATCTTTATACTCTCAATAATCTTGAGGACAATATACGAAATTTGGACATATTCGGCAGTGTAATATTATTTGCAGTATAATCTTTTTAATTCACTGCTTTTAGTAACTGCCAACTTTTTATGTTACTGGAGTACGAGTTATCAAAATAATAAGGCAACTTGTTTGCTTTTCTCTATACTCTATGATTCTTACACGAGTGTATATATATATATATATACACACACACACGTGTGTGTGTGCGCGCGCGCGCGTTGTGTGTGATATAGAAAGAGAGAGGGAATGCTGCCTATTAGTTTAACAAAGAGCAACGAGATTATATAATACTAATTACGAATATGAGGTTTGTTTTTATTCTCACAGCTTCGTCATAATAAAATTAATAATCGTAAAAAATGAATTATTTCTAGACTTTATATCTTGCATTCCTCTTTTGTTAAATAAGAAATTAATATTTAATCTCTATATTCTGCTTTTCTTCCTCTTGATGATAAATATTTACCGTCACATACGGCGTCTATCTGATATATATTTCCTTGATCAATTTTATATTTATATTAAATTTTCAATATATAGATTGATTATTAAATGTTCATTATAAAATCATAAAGGATCGATTGTCCTTACAGGATATTAATAAACATTATTTGGCATAAAAATGTCCACGTCATTTGATCAACTATATCATTATTAATAATCCATTAAAAATTAGCTACTAAACACTGCTTGTGAATATAATTGAATAAAGCAACATATTGTTCAACGAAAAGATCCGTCCTCTTTGGAACACGTAAAAATGTATGATACAACGAATACACATGTCACTTTCAATGGTTAATTAATAAAAGATCGATCGAATTGAATATTGAGATCTTTACGATATTATAAAAAAAACGGTTGTCTCTTTTAAGCATGTATACATAATATCTTAGTATAAAAAATATGAAAAATATTCTTAATGTTAATAAAGTTAGTTTTTAACAATGTGCATAATGAATATATTTTCGCCGAGTTCAAATTTTAATGAGACCATATATTTTGAGCTCATATTTATCGCCGTCTGGGTTATTATATCTAATAATGAGTCAGCATTGTGTATGCATTGCTTTGTCGGCCCATTCTTGTTCACTTTATGCAGCAACACCAGGATTTATTATATATTGTGCGTTGATTCCAATGATTTTAATTCATCGCTTATTAGCACAAACATGTTATACTATGTAAGTGATTTAAAATATTTGATTGTGCGATAACTGGCAGTGTCTGTTGTTACAAAGAAACATTTAGCACACATTTTAATTGTGCACCCAAATTGTGAACAATGATGGTTTATATATATATATATATATATATATATATATATATATATATATATATATATATATATTAGCTAGAGCAACTACATCGCCGTTTCCAACGGTTGACTTTTGCTTCGCGCAGTCGTCGATAATTGCGTGAGTTCCGTGGGCTCGTTGATTAAAAATGCATCCAGATTGGTTTCGAGCAGGACTTCGCTTTTGGAGCGCAGTGGTTTTTCTTCGCCCATATCGAAGTTAGTTTCCAATAGCGCCTCGCTTCTGGGCCTACTCTCGGTCTCGTAGTGATATGGATGTGGCGGTATTGGCGGTTGAAAATCCGACGCGTACTCTGGAACAGGCTCGGATGCCTGACTTGACGTTAATGTGGCCATGTCATAAGCGCGTTTCGAGTCGTATTCTACCGGATCGTACGCAGTTGATGCCTCGATGTTCCGTTTCAGTTCACTCATCGAATCAGTAAATGCGAGACTGGAGTGTAACGGCAGTGTAGATGTATTGTTAAGATATGATGAGCTTTCGTTGTTGGGATCCACTGTTGTGGGACTTTCATCGGTCAAGGTCGATTGTACGTTCGATTGTAATGGCCAGTTAGAAGCAGCGGCGGTTGCAGCATTTCCAGCCATGAAAGTAGAGTGATTGCGGAAGCCCTCGTTACGATACGCTAAATCGAAGACCGGATTGTCGACAGTCTGTGCTGCGCCATACTTGTGCACCGTATTCTTGAAATCACTCGTACTTGGCGAGTATCGTGGATTATGAGCCTCGTATACATCGTAACTCTGATTGTCCTCTATGGAAGAATTTAGTTGAGACTTGTCCATTGAATCCAAACTACCACCATTCAGCATGCGCTTGTAATCCAACGATTTCGAGTTCAGCGTGTCTGTAGACTGTTTGCTCTAAACCATGGAATATATATTATTCAAAAAATTATATTAATTTCTTAAACTCGTTAAAAACATAAATTTTAGATTAATATTGCACTGAACCTACTAAATTCTACAATTTAATTGTAATTAACTTTCACAAAAATTCGTGGATTTAATTTTTATCACACGTTCAAAAATTATATATATTATACAACATGATCCATATTTTACCGCGACAGGTTTCCGCCGATAAGCAAGCTCCGTGAAGGCGGATGTGGAGCCGATCGATCGTAGAGAGTGTAAAGATTGTCTGATGGAATTACGTCGCTCTAATCTTTCAAGTTTACGCTTCTTCGATTTGGACACCCATAGCGCGATGGCCGCGGTTAACAATGCAAGCGCAATGCCAACAGCTCCCAAGACTCCTACCGCAACGATATCCTTTCTCCATGATAAAGGATCAATGTTGACTCTAGGATCTATTATTAAATTCGGAAAATAATTTTTTTATAATCGCTTTTTTTACATTAATATATAATTTATTTTAATACTATATATATATTCTATCTACCATTATGATATTTTACATACCGATTTCGCAAATGAACGGATTGGGTTGCGCACAATGGTCTATCTCAATGGTCTGATATGTGAACACTGTGCATTGATCCACACGTTCTAATTGCTGCACCCAAACACGTTCCGAATAATCAAATCGTTCTTGTTGTTTACGCGCGAATTTCCAGAGTTCTAGATAATCTCCCATAATGAAGGGCATTGATGCGTTTGCCGACTTTTGAGAATAAAATAATTAAAACTATACATATGAATAAAATATAATTTTCGAGAAATTCGAAAAACAAAAAATGTGATTTTATATTTAAAAGATCAAATATGTATATATGTTACGTATATATACGAATAAAATTTCATTCACTCACTCTGCAAAAATCTCGTGCACTATAAAAGTCCATAAGCCCGCCGATTAATATATAACACGTGTCACCGACGAGATCCCAGCCAGGCGGACATTTACCGCTTAACACAGATTTATTGTTCATGTGAAAGGGTTGATAATCGACTTGCAGTAGCTCGGGCGAGTCTCCACGATCTCTAATACGTCCCGCTACCGCCAAAGTTTCGTTGTAACCCCACCAATTGTAACGCGCGTCTATGTGAGATCTCCACATTTCTAATTGCCTAAACAAACAATTACGTTTATGAAGAGAATCTTTATTTTAATTTCGCTATATAGTGTAATATATTTTTTTAATCAGCTTTATTTTAATTTACTGAGATCTATTTGTCGTAAGCATCTCGTAATCGTTGTCAGGATTAAAGAACACATTATCGACGTATTGTTGTCCGGGGGTACCGGCAACGATAGTGCTACGGCCTTCACGATTCACTGCATAGTTTCTAAAATATATAATAATTTATTATTTCGACAGTCTGTAAACTGTAAAATCTTCAATAAACAACTTCTGCATGTTAAACACTTATGCATGGCCAAATACCTCTTTTCAAAGATAAAGAAAAACGAACCAAAAAATAAAAATCTATTACTTACTTGTAAAAGCCATTGTGAGACGTGCTTTGATAAATAGGTAAACGAACCCTTTCGAATCCCGAAATCTCCAATAAATGCTTACCGAGGTTTCCGTGTAAATAATTAAGTGTCATATTGCTAACTACTTGTTTTAAAACAATATTATTGTCGTAGAGAGCATGATTTTTGGTAAAGTAATTCCTGAATATAGTCACTTCTTGGTAAGGACTACTTTGACGACCTTCGATATATCTGAAAGTTCCACAGTATTATTCCTTGTCTTCGCACAAGAAAATTATCATATACTTACAATGCTGGTTTGTTGAAATTCTCTGTGAAAAGATTATTGTGAATCCATCCCTTGAGAGAAGTGGCCGAACCTCTCGAATCGGCACGAATAGAAAGACCGCCTTGATTCCGCTGCACTAGATTGTTCTATAAAATACAAGTTTAAAAAATTTTAATTAAAAATTTTGTCGCATTTTGAGAAAATTAAAAAAGAAAGAAAAAGACAACAAGTATGTGTGTGATCTTTTTTCAAACTTACTCTGAAATAAAGTGATTGCGTGTTTTGAACATCGAGCCATAAGGCGGATTTACATGTGGAAAAGTTACCATATAACTTTTCACAATTATTCGTAAATTGATTACGCTCAAGCGTCATTATAGCATTCACCTCGCCGGCACTTGCATATTTCATAGCGCCTTCGCGACAATTTGATATCATAGAATAAGAAACGTTGTGTTGCACATCACGATCTATCAATTGCAGTAATAAATCAGCAAATAGAAGAAATGGGGTCATATTATTGAGACATGAAACATATGAGATATATGATTGAGATTATACTTACTAAAACCAATGGCGGATATCGGAAGAGTCACGATTTCCGCGATAAATCCGTGCACACTGCTGGCGCCATTAGCGAAGAATCTTACACTAAGACTAGGAGTCTGCGTTTTAAAGAATTTCTTTTCATCGGGAGCATTAACTTCCAAGTGACCAATCCTCTTGGAAGTAATATTGTAAATGTCTCCATCGTATAAAGTTATACCATCGGCATGACCCGGCTTTCCAGTGGAGTTGAAAAGATTGAATTGTAAAAGTCTGCAAAACAGAAATATTTTCTTATTTTTTATTACAATTGGAAAGTCGTTTTCGGAAAAGCTTTACGCACCTAAATCCGAGTGGTTTGGCTCTATAAGCACTGCGGAAGATTTTCACACAACTCACAGGGTAATTATCATATTTGTAATAGATGATCACGCGCTCTTCGATCGTGATTTCTTTAGCGGTGTCGCATATGTCAACCATACTGAACAAATTATAAGGGATATTCAGATCCTTAATAGGCGTAAACGAGCTCTCGTCCGCTTCGCGGCCCTCTCCCGTCAAAGATAGTATATTCACGCCATTTCCGAGGACATTAGTAATCGTATTAAATAATAATTCCATCTAAAGAAATATATATATATATATATATATATATATATATATATATATGTATGTATATACACAAATGCAAAACACATAATTGTATTTATATAATATTTCATATAAACTATAAACAAATGATAATTTATAAATATTTGCATGTACATACCGTATGTGTAGGAGATATGATATTGATGCCATGATAAGCACTGCGATCTATATTAACATGCATTATTGCTGGAGACTTCATGATAGATTGTACGGCGTATGATTTCTCGAAATGTAAAATTCCAGCACCAGTTATATTGATGAACTTGAGAACTGATTCGACTCGCCTGACGGTCTCATGAGTCACGATGTTGTGAATGCGATGCTCGTACAGATGATGTTCGAATTCACTATTGGTGATGCGTATTCCGCCCCAATAATCGTACGCATCATCCAAGTTTCGTTCACCGCAATGCAGGAAGATAAACTGACCGTCCCACGAACATTCGTGACGATGACCAACTAACTGACCGTTCAATCTAATTTGGCAGTCTTCTAGATTTTGCTCTTTCCCGGAACACTGCAACAAAAAATGTTTAAAGCTTAAAAAAAAATTGTTTTCAAAAGTGAGGAATCCAAAATGAAGAAACTAATCGTACTTGCAGCGGTTCAGGCCAAGACCAGACACGCGTCAATGATCCAGGATGAAGTTCATATCTACGATCGTATGACACATAGACATTGAGGGTATCATAACCGAGTTGCCGACATGCCACTTGAGCATTTCGCTCGGTAAATCGCTCATCACAAATGGGAATCCACTGAAGAGTTGTTCTATTAAAGTACTCCAAGAATCCTATAACAAGAAAAAAGTATATTTATAATACTATTTACAGAAAAATAATATGATAAAATACTGCGAAAAATCGTCAAAATTAGAATACCTAGAAAAGACTGATAAGGCAAGATAAATACAGAAAAGATGAAAGAGTGTATTAAACAAATGATCATGTGTATTGAATATAATTTTTTGAGAGTCGAAATATTAAAATTTTTCAGCTCACCTTCATTGTACAGTGCGGAACAGCGTCCATCTTTGCATAAACGGATCGTTTCGTCAGATATTGAAACAAGATTAGCAGAACTCTTCATCGGTGCTAACTTGACAAACGTGGAATTTATGCTTGCGTTTATTCGTTTCATCGGTTTCATAACGATTTCATGGCCGGGTACACCGATAGCTTTCAGCGTTCCGAGTACAAGGATTCCGACATTAGGAGCAAACTCCATCACAACATCGGGATAGATATGCAATGTAGCTTCCGGCATAACTGTGATATCGGAACGTATTACGTAAGGTTCGGATCTCGCATGCAATGAGAGACTCTCTACTATACGACCGCCCAAATTGTCCAAGTCAATCTCTTGACTTATATGCCATGATGCAGAAATAAACGAGTCGAATGAGTCGCGCATCAAATACGGCCGGTAATTGGCCACGGCATGATCATTCCAATCATCAAAATCGAAAATTCTCCGTCTGCGAAAGAAAACATGAGTCTCGCTATTGAGTAAACCTTGAATCAAAATAAAACTCTACTATGTACATAGAAATCAAATCTAACTACGTGAAATTACCTGATAATAGTATCGTTATCAGTGCCCCACCAATTCTCCATAACATTTACTTCATTGTTAATTTTCGCTGTTCTAATACCCGCTAATAATTCGTAATCCAGCGAATTATCACCGAATAGATTTCTATTAACTAGTACTTTCTGTATACCGTGAAAGCCGACGACATAACTGGGATCATCAAATGTTTGGCGCGGTCCCATGCCGATGAGATCGTATGTGTTCCGTTTAATTTCATTGTAATAGAAACGTGCATCAACATCACCAAGGATCTCAGATTGACTGTCCGCATGAAATTCAACCATGTAAGCGCCGCTGTTACCATCGATATAATTATTGTTGATTCTAATTTTCTTTTCCATTCCACGCACAGATATCAGGCCAATTTTACAGCGATTGCCATCGAAATGATTGTAGGATATGTTCAGATGCGCGAAATGACCGTCTATCACAAAGGCAAATTGTTCGTTGTTGCGCCAGGTATTATTACCGAAGTACAAGGAATGTGTAAAATTCTCGTTATATTGCCAAACATCTGGCAACAACACTTCAAATCCACCACCGCGATTTCTTTCAATGGTGCTGTCCTGCATTATCCAATGGAAGAGATTGTTGGAGTGCCTTGCGTCACGGCTGAACTGATGTATCGCTTTACCATTGTCTGTGATCAAACTATCATTTATGTGGATCGAAATTTCAGACAGATTAGACTGAAAGATATTCCAATAAGGTGAATACACATATACGGCCTCTTCTTGATTATGTGATATCTCACATCCGATCAATTGAATAGTCTCGTTCGCTTTTCGAAGAAAGTGATCTCCTATTTCATTTAAATATCTATTATAGTAAAATGCAAGTAAGCCCTTTTGATTATTCTTAATTTTTGTCTTTGCGATGATCAATGAAGGAATAGGACCGCTGACTATTTTATTGCGTATATTCTATAATATAAATATAAATATAAATATAATATAAAAAATATAAAATATGAAATATAAAAAATCGTTATTATTATTATAATTATTATTATAACTTTGTAAAAATTAATGTCTGTATTAATGTTTCTAACAAGTAATATTCGTATTTTTAAAGTATTTTACATACCTGCGCTGGAGATAAAAGCGATGTGATAGCCATGACAGCTCCACCGAGAGCATTCTCACCGCTCAAGTATTCTAAAATTACTACATAGGAGCTAGATGAGACGGGAAAAATGCTTAAATCCCTCTTTACATGCCAATTTATTTGATTATTATTAAGATGCTGTGAATCATACAATATGATTTGTTCGGTGCTTCGATTTTCTATTGGATTTAGCAATTGGATACCGATGACGTAGCCGGGAGTACACTATAAATAGAAGAAAAAATTATAATTGAATGTCACATATATGTACGTCAAACATATAGTACTTTGCATAAGAAAAAGAAACTTACTTTAATATTTATAGTACGACGAACAGATTCGCGAACAATTATTTTAGTCGTTATAACATATTTGGTTTCTCCGTCAGCGAGTTCGATATTCTCATTCATTTCTGGTAAGATTACGGGATTATATGGCGAATCGATCGTAGTATCCGGAACGCGTAGGAACCATCCCGCAAATTCTCTCTGCTGAACTGCTGAGAGAGCGGGATTATGCCTTATTCCCGCAACTTTGTTGCTCTCGATTCGCGAGTTGATTATTCGCATACCCAATTGCTTAAAACTGATACCGCTTCCGCCATTTCGAGAGAATTCGCTGTTTTTTACAATATTTATGGCGTCCGCTGAATATATGTCGGAATACAGAACTCCCAATCCATCTTGCAAATTGTTAACAAGCTTGACACCATCCAAGGAATGTCGAGCAAAATCAATTTGTAAAGCTATTACAAAAAAAAAATCAATTATACACATATAATTAATACACACATATCTAAGGACATATTATGTATAAATATAAAAATATTGATATATAATATATATATCATATAAGATTTAATTTTTTAATAATTATTAACAAGAGTTATAAATTTTATATATACATATAAATTACCTGGCTTAAATGAATTTGTTTTATAATCGAGCAAGCCTGCCTTTTCAATTGTCACATATTGCAAATCACATCTTTGAGCCAAAGGTCCTAATCTCAGACCTGCCCATGCCACTTCTAAACACCTAACACCGACATCGTTCGAATGAGTACACGAGTTTTCGAAATCTTGCTCTTTCTCCGCCCGACATTTTGTTATATCGTTATCATTCTCAGTACATTGAACATTGCTGAGAAGTATATCCTCGTTGATCCCCGCGTTCGGTATTTGCGATCGCTCCACAACCCAATTCTCATAGTCTAAAATAAAGCCTAATTGATGGCAAACAAGGGCCGCATCCAGAATCGTCCATCCATAATTGCAAACAGTTCCCCATTTATTTCCAATTTTTACCTTTTACAAAAATAAAGAATTACGTAGAGATCCCATTATTTTTCAATTTCTCCATATTTATAAAGGTTTACTATATATAAATTTAATTATAGATATATTAATAAATATATTTAAAAAATTATAAGTTTTTGTCAATAACTATTTTAATGCAAATGTTTGTGTTAAAAATATGATTCAAACATTACCTGTAATCTTCCCTCGAGATTCGTTTTGCCACCGAGAAGCCTTACTGATACAGGCTCATCAATTTGACTCGTATCTTCTTCCATGAGAGTTTCGTTGTTTGGTAATATAGCGAGTTCTTCCTTCAAAGTAAATAAGATGTCACTTGGTTTTTTACCGTGCGCATCAAATTTGCCGGCTACCATTATTCCGATGGACGGTGGAAAACGTAGCGTAACACCCGGTTGCAATATCAATTTGCCACCTGGTCTTACATTGATATCACGCTCAACAATATATTCTCCGGCTCTTAATTGTTCATGGCCGTCAACTTCACCACCGATTAGATTCGTGCCAGGTGTGACAAATTGTGATACAAAGGTCGGATTTGGGATTATAGTATTTGCGCTAGGATTACTGCTGTGCAGCAAATAAGGCAAATACTCAATCTTAGCAAGATTGTATCTGTCTTTCCTAGACAAATAAAAATTATAATTATATCTCACGCTATGTTATAGTTTGTGCAATAATAAAATTTAGAAAGTAATATACCTGTGAAATAATCGATCAAATATTTTTTTTTCCTCTCCAGATCCCAACCAATTGTAAGTACAATTGATAATTTTGCTCTGATCTTCCAAGTGGGAGCCGATCTCATAACGTGACTCGGGATTGTGCAAAATGTTACGGAAAACGTCGACATTGCTCGAAGATATAACAATAACAGCAGCTACTCTCGAACGCGGTATCAATTTGACATTCGATGTATTACCATCGTCAAATAATTCTCTGACATGATTATCACGCAAGAAGTTCCTCGTAAATAATATATTTTGCATATCGCTGTAAGGCGATAAACCGATGCTAACAATAAAGGTGCCCTGATTATTGTAAAACTCATTATGTCGAATCACGATTTTCGCGGGCAAAACATTAAATTCTTCATAAAGCGGATTTTTTATCATAATTCCGCCGCTCGCTTGATCTTTGAAGTGATTGTATTCTATTGTGGCATCGAGATTGAGCGCTGGACTTAACTTAATGCCTAATTTTGCATTTTTTATGAACGAGTTATATCCGATCTGCAACTTCATTAAACCATTGTTTTTTCTCCAACTGGATTCCACTTGCAGCGCTGTTTCGAGGCTGGTGTTAAACCAATTGCCTGTTACATTTATATACGAGTTGCCGGTGGAATTGCCGATCTGTTGCCAACAAAGAGTGAATGTTGATTTACCGCAAATATCAAGATACACACATTTAATTGTAAAATCAAATAAAATATATATATAATAAAATCGTATAAAACATTCATACACACTTTACATTTGCACTTACCAAAACACCAATATCTTTATTACGAAATATCTGTGAGTATTCGATTACGGTCGACTGATTGAAATGTACATATTCGGTAGCGGAGCTATCGTTTAACCACATTGCGAAACCGAAACCACGATTAGACGATATACTGCTATGTGATACGTTACGATTACCGCCCGTAACGGTGATATTAACGCCGTCCCCTTGATTGAACGAAATACGGCTATCAGTGATGTTGACATCCATTGCACCACCTAATACATGTACACCAGCTACATGTTCATTATTCGATATCGAAGTCTCATGAATGTTTAAGGCGGACCTAAGCTTCTCCACGACAATGCCGCGACCATTATTACCGGCTATCGTACTGCCAGTCACATTGAGATCATACGTTTTCTCTGCAAAAAAAAGGAAACATTAAATATTTTTTATCAATGTAATTTGAAGAAGAATTTGTTATATAAGATGATAGTGCGTAAACTCTTTAGACTTACTATAACCCGACGACAATCGCACAAATACGATAGTATTAGTTCGAGGTTCAGCTATAAAATTTATGAAGAGATTCTGACGCGTTGAAGTCACACTTTGTGGTAACGTTCCATTTCTGACTTTAACTCTAGCCAAAAGTTTTTCTACCCCATTTATACCATCGTACACTTCCACTATGGCGCTGTCATTCCTATCGGTCTCCATTTGCAAAAAATGCATTGTCAAAAGATGGCCCGGCATTGTGAAGATGTGCTGTGTAATAGTAAAGTAATGTTTAATAATATTATCGCAATTAAGATTTTACAGCATTATGCGAAGCACAATGCTATTTTTATTGATAGCGATTAAGTATAATGCTCACTTGTGGACATCGTTTTACATTGGGTGCATATTTATTCTGTTCCATGGATATAGTGACAGGAAAGGTTTGACTAGCCGTCATAGGGAAAGTGCACAGATCAAATACGTCGGTACGATCTAACTTGTCATTCGGTCGTTCGTCCGAATGTACGTATTTTATTCCATCCGCTCCATTATCAAGTATCGTACAGTCATTGATATTCGTCATGCCGGACGAGCTATTTACATAAATTCCGTAACCTGTAACAATAAGTGTACAATATATAACAACATATTATTCAATATGGCATTTTCAGCGAATACAAGATATAATAACACGTAATGACAAGATCGACGAAATTATGTTTTACCTTTATTATATTGCACGATACAATTGTTTATTATAACAGGCGCATCTGGCGAGGTAACATTAATACCCGTAAAGGCTGAATGAAGAAGAGAAATTGACTCCATTATCGGTGGTACTCCTTCCACATGAATTGCCGACGTGATATTATACTCCCTTCCAGTTCCAGCATATCTATTTACCAGATCAAATTTTTATATTTTATATTAAATCGTAGTAATTCATATGTCTGCGGAAATAAAAGCCGCAAATATATAGAGAATTAAGTCATTACTCTCTGACAAGAGATATGAATTAGAGAAACAGAGAGATATATTTTATATATTGCATAAATGTTCATCGATGTTTTGTTTGAAAATACTTACTCGATTATTGTGTTCCGTAGAATTGATTTCGACTGACGTACATAAAGTGTATTCTCTTGGATAAGTACTTTGTCATGCAACGCGTCCTCGAATCGTATTCCTCGCCAATGCTTAATTGCCTTAGTTGTACCATCGTGACGAGGTAGGCAAGAGATACCCAGATCTGGGTGATAATCTAAAATTTAATACTAACTTTCATTAATAGAATCATGACATAATAAACTTTATCTTTTATTCAATAACTAAAACACATCATATAATCTTTATCAAAAAATTAATGTTCTGCAAAAAAATTTGCAACTCACCACAAACACCAGCGCCCAATTGTCTTTCTGACCAACGTTCGCAGTTCGTCAACGAAGATTCGGTACCACGACATCCTGGTTCCTCGTAAAGAAGACGCGGCTTGGAGGGCCATTGTCTGTCGATCCATGACCACCACTGTCCACCTTGATAGCCGAGCTGCCGGCAAGCTGTTTCCAAATCTGCACGAGTCCAACTGCGATAAAATTTACATAAAATATCTACATTGTTGGCATACATTGTTATGTTTATTGATTACATACTTTCGCGAATTCGTGCAAATGGAACGCCAGCTGCCTCGATGAAAAAGCTGCAGTCTACCCGCTAACGGATTCGGTCCGTCTACAAGGCGTATCAAAGGTGGTGTTTGAAGGGTTGAAACTTGAGTTTCCACTTCCGCTGCGGTCAGGAGGATCGGTGCGTGTGTTTCACCCTTTCAATATATAAATGCCACTTATAATCATTACAGAAAGATAATAAAATCTCCTATCTCTTTATATCACTATAATTTACAGTTCACGTTAAAACAAAACTTTCGGAGGTAGACTGTAACAGCAACTGTAACAATTTTATTTTTTCTATTCCACCACATTTGCTGTATTTTCGTTATGTTACATATGTAGTACATCAGAAAAAGAAATGAAAGAAAATTCAATAATATTTCAAGATCAGACATTTTTTAAATTCTCATGGCGTATTGTTAAAGTAAATATATAAAATAATAATAAAACGCGCGCGCACTAAACCTTGTTAAAGGCTTGATATACAATATATGAAACACATTCTTTTATATATTCTGCACTCTATCCATCTCTACAAAAAATTTCGCTGATAACGCAACGACATGACTTCAATCTTGTTATCAGTTAACAGTATCAACGATGCTATCGATTCTTGATGAAATTGACTATATATAATCAAACTTGTAACAAGTCTACATTTAGCGCGTGCATGCGTATTATTATATACTATATATATATATATATATATATATATATATATATATATATTTAATTTGTAATTATATCTTATTAAAGAATGATAATATTAATCGCCAAAAAATAGTAAGTAGCATGTTAATAATCATCATTGCAGCAAATATCTTTTTTTTTATTTAATAATAATCAAACTAGAAAAAGTTTTAAAAAAAGACATCGTGCTTTAATTTAATTCAATAAATGTAATCGCGAAAGAATGCAAAGCTTTAGATGTGTGACAGGAAAAGGATCCCTTTACACGAAGAGCAGAGAACGTCAGTTAACCGGAAATGCTACAACACGCGAACACCGTTGCGTTTATTGTTGCATTATTGGTGTATATAATAAAATAGTATTCATATTTGTATATGTATTAATGCTTGCTGTAGATATTATTATTAGGTATTATTTTGATGCTATTTTAATTGCAAGTTGCACTATGTAACAATTTTAAAAGAAGAGAAGGGCACAAGTGCAATCAATTATTCTATAGATATTCTACAGATTTTACACTATATAAAATGTTTATTAAAATATTTAAAATTAAAAGAAAATCATATTAAAATATTTTAAATATGTGATGTTTGTGAAATCAAATAATGAAAAAAAATGTTGAAATGGATAAATTATTAATAAAAATGATCACCAAAGGTACAAAATAAATGATTGTTTTAATTACCAACATTAAGAGGAATAGAAATATATGTTCTCAGTTTTAGAAAATAATAACACACATTAATGTACTTACAGAGATAAGAATGAATATGTAGCGATTATTCATGGATGAGTAATCATTTGCTGATTTACCGCTTATTCTATTTAGAATGCTATATCACTCTGATGCGAGATGCGAGTGTAGCACGCTCTAATAAAGAGGATTAAATATCCTGGAAGAGACAGGAACAAGCAGTTGTTCTAATCTCTGTAAATGGATATTTCTCTTATTCGTACGTTTCTACTGGTGTTGGAAGGGTTAGTTATAGAAAGCACTAATCGAATGATTAAGAACAGCGTGCAGACCGCACAGCTGTCTCGGCCGATTCAGCGACAGCACTGTCTCTAAATGCTTCCAGGTCGACGGTTCTTGCCCCCGCACGATTAACTTATGACCCCACATAATCCTCTTAAAAGCTCAACAGAGTGTCAAGACCTTCGGCATCGCTCTTGGCACGAATAAAACGGCGTAATTGAAATTCTTCGTATGTAAAAGTACTATATAAACGCGGGACTTATGTTAAAAGAAAGAAAACCGAGCAAAGAAGAGAGAATTTTATATCTGGGGAAAGAAAATGGGAAAAGAATTTAATGTCAAATCCTTTCCTACAGACAGCGAAATTTCGTTGGAATTGCAATTCATGAAGTTTTCTGAGAACACAATTTATCTTTATCTAAGTCATCTTTTTCCTATATATAATATGTAATAACATGTGCACAGTTACGTTGCAATGAGTCATGTTCATTCAACGTTAAAATATATATACCTATCGATAGTATTCGTAATTCTTGTAAGAATGCTCTCTATAATTAGGCACGCTCGCACATTGGTGTATTCTATATACATATATATATATATATATATATATATATATATATATATATATATATATATATATATGCAAGAAAAGTGATCAAATCTCTACATCATATTATATCGTATTATTTTTCGTCTCGAGAATCGTCTAACTTTCTCCAGGAAAGTGTTCTCTATCCTATTTTTAGAAACTCTATTGTTGATCATTACCTTAGCAATTATGATACCGCGGATGGTGATGCCGACCATGGGACCGAAGCGAATTTTCACACCAGGTTCTATGATGAGTTTGCCATCTCTCTCGATGAATAGATCCTCGCGCAACAAATAAGGGCTTTTCGATATCGATAGTATCCTCTCACCACGAACAACGCGGCCACCGTGCAGCTCGTGTAAACCGCCGTTGTTGCTTATTGTGCTAGTGTTCACCAGCGCAGTTGCTTCCGTGTAATAGATCAATGTTTGTTCATATCTGTCATCTAACCGGCTTCCGGTGGTTGAAACAGCCAGAATCGGCAGCAAAATGCATAACCAATGCATTTTTCGGCGCATATTTTTATCGTAAAATGATTCGAATCATCGGTGTATATGTCATTAAATGGAATTTACGAGAGAGATGAAATCAACTCCTCACTCCTTTGTTCGCTTTTAGTGAATGGAAAACCGGCACTCGAAGTTTGATGTTCGGACGAAATTGGCGTGTTTATAATATTTCTAAATAAAAGTCCATTGCACGATTTCTCGATGTATCACACATAGAATGAACACATATTCCAATTAAGTGTTCCAATTAAGTAATTATATAAACACATATACACGACATAACAATCTGTGGCGTGCACTCATGTCGATAAAGCCTTCATTTCACGAGAATCATTCACTTATCGCCGGCTGATCCTTGATGTGTCATTCGCCAATCCGTGTACGTTATACATCTCTACATCTCCTGTCGTATAATATATTATATTTTCACTGAGTATGATCTTAGACACGAAAGCTTCGGGTAGAATTATTTATTTATATGAAGGAAGCTTGATGCTCACTCGTATCTTCGTGATGAATAAAATAACTGTTGTATGCATACATAATGTCCGGCAGGTTCTCCCTAAAAAAATAATTAATAAATTTTATATGTAACTGTAAGAATGCTGGTTTTTCAAAACAATTGGATCAGCGTAAGTTTAAATAAAAGGAACTTATAAAAATATTGATCATAGCATCTAACAAACTATTTTATCATAATGTGCCTTTAGTATTATAAATAAAAGAAAACTTTACATATACATAAAAATAATAATTTTAAATTACTCCTTCAATCTTAATCTTTAATAGATTTAAAATCAGTTTCTCCTTATACTGACAATTCAATTCAATCTTCAAATTTTTTAAAATCAACTTAAAATTAAATAAGAACTAAGATTTTATTATTAATTTCTACATTTAAATCTCCAAATTTTTCCTTTGCATGTTTATAACACAGCAATTTTTTTTCTCTTTAAATCCTTATATCTATAAATTATAATTTATAGATTTATTATCCTTTATTATTTTATTATAGATTTCTCATTTCTCTATCCTCAGGAAAAGCTTGAGAACAAAATAAATAAAAAAAAAGAACCGTTACAAAGATAAACGTTGTTAATTTTTGTAACGGTTATTTATAACGTTACAAAGATTTTCTTTTCTCAGAATCACTTTACATATTTTATCATTATTCCGCACCTCTCGTGTTACTCTCTCTCTATCTTTGTTATTCTTCACATCTCGCGCGAAGACAATCGCAGAACATAATGAATCCTCTTTGAATTTTAAATATGAAAAAAACATTATTTCCGGTAACATTGGCTGCTCTTTCAAATTCTCGCGAGTCTTGATCATTCATCATTGCTCATTATATATTGTATATCTACTAATTAATATCACGTCCTTCATATATACACGTGTGTGGATGAGTCGTGTGAATAAATCGACGACGCAGCCAAACAAGGAATAAGCTAAACAAGGAAATCAATCATCTTCCGCAACACTTACCGGACGCTATCCTCCGTCACTCTCAGACGCGGATTCGAATTCGAGCGGTAGCTTCTTGCTTTTTCACGCATGAGGAACAATGAACTACACGCGTAGCGCCGCCGTTATTCGCGCTCCGCTTGACGAAATCTTGTTTTTCACATAAATCGCGAATCGGCCGTTACTGTCGTGTCTTCTTCACTTATGCGACTTTTAGCCGTCAAAATTGATTCGAAATCGAATCGCTCAATTATACGCGTTGATCCAGCGTCCGTTTATTCCCCGTAGATCACCGCCAACGACGCCGATCGATCGATCGCGTCAGGTATGCGGATCTGTTAAATCTTCTTGGCCGCGACGACGCGATGCCATCGTCGATCATCGGCGAAAAAAATCGGTACTCGCCTGCATCTGGATGGCTTTGTCGAAATCGTGGGCGCGGTTTTATCACTTTACGCGTACGCACACGGATTCCCTATCACGATCGCTCCTTGCGCAACTTGTCACCGTCTCATATAAAGGTACTACGGCCACTACTACCGCGATCACCATGGTGCACTCACTGGTAGCGCGCTGACGCTACACCTACTACGATCGAGCTGTAGAATGAGTCACGTGATGCACCGAGCATTTAATACGTCACGCAGCTTGTGAAACAGGTGAGTTCTTCCAACACTATACTGGGTGTTCAGAATCATTCTCGTATCTTTTTTTTTTTTTTTTGCCGTAATTCGATCAATTTTAATCGACTTTAATCGACTTTTGAAACATCTGCAATTTTTCATGTTTAGGTAACAATTGAATTGTTGAGAACTTTGATTTCTTAGAATAGAAAATAGACGAGAAGATCGTATTTTCTTCGGAACATTTTCTAACAAATTTTATGTTAGCGGAATATTTTTATTTGAGAAGAATATCTACTTAAAATAAGTAGATATAAAATATATTAAAAATTAGAAAGCCTTAATGACCGATGATTTTTTAATGATGATGTTTTATAAAACATCATGCAGGTAATAAATTATATCAATAAATCTATAATATTTCTCCGTATTTTTAATTCACAATTATGGATCTAGCATGGATATGAACCAACCCGACTATTTTACCGTGGCACTGAAAAGTCAATCTAGCCATGTAGTTTCACCGGCTCTAAGATGGATCTAGGTGGCACTACTGTACCAGCTAGAAAAAAGTCTTATGAACAAACGGCGACGTGGCCCCTCTCGTTGTCAGAATACTGTCCCATGACAAATTGGAATTTCGGAAAATTGAATCTCGGAAAAGTTTGCCAATCCGATTTTTCGATGGCCTCGTGAAGTGACTTTTACAAAAAAACAGAATACTATTTAACCTCAAACTGTCTTTTAATTTAGAAAATTTTTTTATTATCTTTTGTTAGAATGAATTTTTTTTTATTTTGTTATAAAATGATAAGAATAAATTTTTCGATTTTTACAAATTCCGGAAATATCAATCTATGGGGAATCCAGCAATAAAAATTCTGGCTCGACAGCGCGCATTTTTTTATCTTGACGATAACTTATTTATAAAAAATAAATATTGATAAAAAATTGAATATTTATTAATAATAAAATTTTTCTCGTACATATAAGAACGTATACCCGACGATCTTTTGTATTTAAATAAGTCTAAATTTCTTTAATTATTTCTGATTAACTGATCCTTACTCTATTACTTTTCCGAGATTCTGTTTTCCAAAGTTTTGATTGTCATGAGATAGCACCCTCTCAGATTTCTCTCTGATTGTATGCACAACGATCTCAGTCGGGCATACTGATTGGCTGTTAGTACAAGAAACTTTTAGAACCCTAGAAATTTTCTATCCAATAGCCAATCGTTTTATCGGTCCGATAAACTCATGTATGACAAGTGTAAAGCATCTTGATAGCAAACGACTATTTCATTTCACTCGATTCCTTGATTGCCGTGCGCAAGACGTCAAGTGAGAATATTTGTCCCGGCAAACACGTTTCAATTTCTTCAATTTTAGGTAAGTGCAATAAAAAATCAATATCGCCATTTTCCGTAATCGCAAAATTATGTAGTGACCGTTGCGTATTTTTGACCTTTGTACCGTCGCTGAAACAATAAAATTGTTTGCGTTCTTACTCCAAGAACACCCGCCAAGAAACTTTTAGCTGACGAAGTATGATACAAAATTTTACCGGGTGACGATATCACTATACATTGTCACATAACCTGATTTGATAAAAAAAAGAAATGATATAAATGATCTATAAATATTAAGTTTTTTTATACCACATTTTACAAGAGATAAAAATTTATGTTTAATAATAATTTTAAAGAAAAACTTGTTGTAAGTTAAGCTGTCTTCTTAAAGTGTTTAATATACAATGGAAAATATACAATTTTATCTGTATATCTTCTGCTTTTAACAAAAATGTTGAATATATAACATTATTTGTTCATGTAAAAAATTTAATTATAAGATCAAAATTTCGTTTATACAACAATAAATTTTATCGTAATGTAATACAAATTCTTTTTTCATATAGAAAATACACTGACAAAAATGGCAGGTAAACGATCTGCAACAACAGAATTGAATCATGATAACTGGAACGAAGAGAACGAACCAGAAGAGGCAGGTACATTTGCAAAAGCAGCAGACGATATACTTGAAAAGAGAGTTATAAAAACAGCGAAACGTCGCTTTTCATCGAGGGATGTAAGTATATGTTTCAACTATTTTGTATCAATTATATTTCTTTATTACTATTTTGTTTAACCTATTTTAGGGCGCTATGAAAAGCGCATTTGGAACATTTGCAGGTTTTAAAACTACTCCTGCAACCAGTTCGTCTCCATTTGGTTTTCTAGCTAACGTAAGCACCACTTCTACTACGACTACTTCTGCTGCATCAACGACAACTGTAAACACAAGCAGCAGAAATATTGCAACTAATGGTTCTAAAATTCTTGAAAACGATGCAAGTAAAATGGAAGACACAACTAAAGCACAGACACTATCGAGCACAAGTTCTAGTGAAATGACCAAGAAAGAGAATGAAAAGACAAAGCGTTATTCATCAGATTATTATGCAAAATTAAAGGGACTGAACGAAAGTGTCGCTACATGGATAAAAACTCATGTAGATGCAAATCCATTTTGTATATTAACACCTATATTTAAGGATTATGAGAAATATTTGAAGGAGATTACATCGAAAGAGAGTACCAAGATACAGACATTGCATGCTTCGCAACATATAACACAGGCTGCACAATCTGATAACCAAAAGGATAAAAGTGCAGAGAAAAAACTTGAAACTTCTTCATTTGACACCTCAAATGCGAATATAAAATCTACTTCAACTGTTGCAACAGAGTGGAAGCCCGAAAAATCGATATTTTCCAATATTGCTGCAAATACAAAATCGATATTTGGCAATACAGAACAGAAAATGGAAAGTTCTAAATCTGTATTCAGCAATGCGGATGCAACATCTGATAAGGGTAGATCTATTTTTGGTAACATAGAGTCGAATGTTGCTAGTAAAAGTATATTTGGTAACACAAATGTGGAAAGTAATCCTTTGCACAAATCCTCTACCATTTCGGATGGAGGCAAGACAGACGAAGAGAATGCGACATCCAATACAAAATCTGTCACTCCCACCTTTCCTGCTTCTACTTTTAGTTTTGGACAAATTGTTTGCTCTCCCAATAACTTGAGTGCTGGGTTTAGCTTTGGAAGGTAATTTGTTTATTAACTTGCTTATAATTTCTTTATATGAGACATAATGTATTTTTTAATGATTTTACAGTGCAAAGCCATTTTCATTTGCCCCTCAAGCAGTGAAATCACAAGATTCCGAGGATAAAACAGATAATGAAAACAAAGATGAAGAAGATGAAGAACCACCAAAACCAGATTTCAAACCAGTAACCGAAGAAGGTGCTGTTTATGAACAACGGTATGTCTTAATTTTTACATTGTAACAATCAATTGTTAAGATAGAAATTAAATACATCATAGAATTTAAAAAATAAGATTATGTAGTCTTCTTTTTGTTGCAATAATTTAATTAAATCCATAATATTTTTTTTTTTATAGATGTAAAGTATATATAAAGAAAAATGACAACTTTAGTGACAGAGGTGTCGGAACGTTATATTTGAAACCAACACCAAATGGAAAGACGCAATTGATAGTACGAGCCGATACTGCTTTGGGTAATTTGTTACTCAATATTTTGTTAACTCAAAGTATTCCTATTAAACGCATGAACAAGAACACGATAATGTTAGTCTGTCTACCGTTGCCAGACTCTTCACCACCACCAGTCCCAATGTTGTTAAGAGTGAAAACTAGTGAGGTCGCGGATGAACTATTTGAAACATTGAATAAACATAAAAAATAGAAAATTAAATAAGCACAAAATAACGCGGATCGGAACAAATTGATTTTTTTGACTATATATTTGATTACAACACTAAGAATGGATAAATTCTAATTCATACATAACAGAAAATTTGTTTATTAATCAAAAATTTATGTCAAGCTTCATCATTCTGTTCGTCATTCTATAAAATAAAATTTGTAAACGTAAATTATGCGAATACCTAGAAAGATACATAATACTAAGATTAGTAATCATTAGTAAAATTGCGAGCAAACAGCATCTCACGATTAAAAAATGGTACATTTTTTCTAATTCTTATTTCATATGCAAATATTGTAAAAAATTGTAATTAATATATATATCTTCTTAATAGATTCTGTATCTGATAAATAAGAGATATATTTAATTTTATTTTTGAAAGGATGTCTACTTACATGTATGGCGTTATTTGGAATGATTGTTGCTAATGTAATCAATAATGTAAGAATAATACATTGAACATATATGTACATAGTAGGAACACAATAGTATATATTGCAAAATAGGTAATTTATGCATGTAATGGTTGATGAAATATTCTGTACTAATAATTATAAGTACGAAAAATACAGATTACATGGAATTACTTAATATTTATTGCATTTTTTATAAAACGAAATCCTTGACTTATTACAAATAAATAAGCAAATCTGATGCCATTATTTCAAATACTGATATATTGTGTAATAATATAATAATGAAACAAAATTTGTTATAATTAGGTTACCAAGTAGAGATTGTGCATAATAAAAAATTAATGGATGTTGGTTTGATTATGGGAAAAGAAGATATTGATTTTATAATACATAAAGTTGTAAATTATCAATATTTTATATTTTGTCATTATTTATACATTTATTCATTATATGTACTTGAAATTATTTCTATCCCAAAATTTTATCTCTTTCAAAAGTATATGTTTTCTTTGGATTATACACGACTATTATATATAAATATACAAGGAATATATTAAACAAAAATACTATTCTTTTCATAATACATGCGAGAAAAATAATAATATCATCACGAGCAATTTTTTTCGATAAAAATTGATTAAAAAACATCTAATATTTGTATGATATACTAAATCTCTTATAATTAATTGAAGCCTTTAAATTGCATCTGTATTCCCAAAATCTCTTACATATAACGATTTTTTATGTGTTATCTACATAAATCTATATCACTATATAAAAGCTTAGGAAACTTTTCAGATTTTACGGAATTTAATTTTTACTACTTGAATATATGTACACATGATGCATCCAATTTAATAATCCCTTGCTGCTTATGTTTATATCTATATTAGAATAGAATTATACATACAGTATGTAAAAATCTGAAACATGAACATTCTTAGATGCTTAACATGTTCAATAATATTCAATGATATACAAGTTTTTGTCTAATGTAAGTAATGTATTTCACGAGTGTATTGTGAAATTGAAGAGAATAGATACATTCTGTATATACAAAACTAATATAATTACTTAAATCCTATATATTGGGTAAACATGTAATTTACATAACAATATATTATTAATAAGGCCTATACAAGAAGAAAAAATAATCAAATTTTTCTTTATAGAAAATTAGGGTGCTATGTGATCGTCTGTGTACTGTGTACTGTGTTACCAATTGTACTATCTTATGCTTCATGAGAATGTTATACGATGTAATATATGTATAAATGGTTACTTTTTCAAGTTCTTTGAGCCATAAATGGTGTTAAAGCACCCATCTGTCCTAGGCCTAGTTGAATGTGCTGCATGTGAATTTCTACACAATTTTGAAACACTTGTTGATTCTGTGGACTGAGTTTTGATCTTATCTGCTCCATAGTACCTTGCAACACTTTGAGCTCATATGCGTTTCGATCAGAATCTGATAAGCTCTGTGTGTTGTGCAAAAATATAAAAAAAATATTTTTTAGCATCAAACAAATGAAAATATAAAACAAATTTATTTGAAATACCGATTTATTTACCTTTACTTGTAACATCAGCGCAGTCAAATCCGTCACCAATTGATTCATCTTTCCTGGTGCTTTATCATTTATCATATTATTTCTAGCTACCATATCTGCCGCTTCTTGTTTACATTTTTCTCGAAGATGCGATGGGGCTAACATCGCCGCCACGCTAGGCTCGGGCGCCATTTCCTGACACAATTCTTGTATATCGTTCAAAAAATCTTGTAGAGCTCCATTCATTCTTTCTAATTCGACGACAATTCTGGAAACGACAGGATATAACAAAGATATAATTTATTAAGCATGATTTATCATTTCTATACATGACTAGTTCAAATATATATCATACCCTGCATATCTTCTTTCAAAATCAGGAAGTAACGATTCTCCGAAAGAACGTCTTTTTTCAGCTTCCCCGTTCATTTCTTTTAATTTTTTAATTTTAATCTTTTTATTTGCAAGTATCTTATTCACCTTTACCATAAGTTCGAGTAACTTCAATGGATAACCATTCATTGTGCCACCAATATGCGGTTTCTTCGGTATGGACACAGATGCATTGGATATCAAAGGATCATTAGTTAATCGCGGGGATAATTTCATTGCGTATGGCGGCGAAGGTACATATTGTAAAGGCCGCGGTCTAAATTTCTGAGCGAACGATGCAACGCTGATCGTTTCTGGTGGTTCATTCGACTAGTATTTTTAAATAAAATGCGTATTAATATGTATAAAAGTGTATGCATGCCAAACAAATTCGACATATATTTTGCTGAGAGAAGCGACATACCAAAACTTCGTAATCCGGAACACTATGCGTTCCTAATCCAGCTCTTTCAAACGTGATTCTATAAGTATTATTGCTAGTATCGACAGCGTCGATACTTCCAGTGAACAAACCATCTTGAGGTTTCCTTAATCTCGCCGTCACTTTTGTACCAATTACTAATTGCAATGGTATTTCAGATGGCAAATCCTTGAAGCTATTTATGTCTGCCGTTTTCCTTTGCTGCAGCATCCGTATCTTTTGCCGTTTTCTCTCCAGTTCGCGTCTCTCCTCTTCGAAGAATGATTGTGAACATCTTCGTGGTTTGCCCATCATTCTTCTAATCTTACACCATTCCACACGTGTAAGTTTGCGAGTTTTCAATTGTGGAAATGATTCTTTCAAGCATATCATGAAGTCGTTATCGCCTTCGAATAATATCCTGCAAAAAAAAAAGAACATTATTATATAGTATTATGTGAAAACTGTCTGCTACATATTTCCAAGAATATTATTAATATTTTTATTCTTTAATATACTCTTATTTCATTAGTATCTTTTTATACATACTTATCAATATTGCTGTAAAACCACTCGTAACAGACCCATTTATGCGCCTTTGGAAGCTTTAATAAATTCCTCAGTCTCATACCAATTTTCTGTCCTATTTTTCGATCTGGTGATGTAGGTTGTGGCAATTTATCAGGTCCTTTTTCCTGTTTGATAGGGGTAGTTGTGGGAGTTGATGGTTGTGAAATACTTGTACTTTTTTTCGGTTCATTCAATGTCTTGGTGTGTCTTTTCAATGGTGATGGACGTAACATCTTTTTAGGAGACTGTTTTGTCTCTGCATTTAATGGATCCTTCTTGATCCTATAAATATGATTATTTATAGGATCAAGAATTATATGACATTATTTTACATTTTATATATTTAATCAATATTTATTCAATTATCATTAATTCGTATTTTTAAGTACAAAAAAGATAGTTTACCTATGATGTGGATGATTTATTAAAGCATCATCATAGAATAACTTGTTTTTTTTCCTAATTCTTGCAGGCATTCCTCTACGGTTTAACACTTGCACTGGTTGTGTCGGGGGATTTGGTTTGGCAGGTGGTTGTGTACCTACTCTTTGTAAACCAAGAGCTGCTGGTCCAAGTTCTGGTATTGGTTCAGATTCTTCAGTATCCATTTGTTGATCCATTGAATGATTTGAAATATGCTGTTCATCCATATCCATTGTATCGTCATTGATTATTTCCATTTTAATTTCATCAACCGCTGGATATCCACCATTTTTTATGGATAGTAATGCTTCTGCAGATTCATCTGAACAAATTTGTTTCATATTTATATGTATATGATTGAATACAATAATTTACTTAAAATATATGCATCATATATATATATATATATATATATATATATATATATATATATATATATATATATAACATAGCCATCTCTATAAATAAAATTATTAATGCTCAAATAAAAATTATTACAATAGTTACATATAACTTTAGCAATAGTATATCAAAGTGTATGTATAAAAGTTTATAATTGTGCAAAATAGAATAAAATTTTAAAAAAGAGAATTAAAAAATTACATATATATATATATATATATATATATATATATATATATATATATATATATATATATATATACACACTTGATATTATAATCCATCCTCCATATATATCAAGCATTATATTTAACATTGTAAATTAACATTATAAATTCAAAACTATTAACATTATAAATTCAAAAATAAAAGACCAACTTTTCTCTTTTTTCTTTCTTCTCTAGTTCAATTATAGGAAGTAGAACATATTTTTTGTTTCCTCATAAAACGCGATAGGGTTCTAAGCGAGGATAAATTTAAAAAACGTTATATATTATATCGATGGAAGATTGGTCAAAATATCGACCGTACAAACTATTCGTATGGCGTAAGAAGTAACATAACCAAACACATGTGTTTGGTAAACAGTCTACGCGCATGATGATCAAGCGAGCCGTCCAGTTTAGATCGCAAGACAAGCGATCTAAATCGGCTCGTTAAGACACGAAACGCGGACAGTTCGCCGCCCGGTTCAATAGGATGTATCGCTGGCTTTAGATAGTCACGGCCGTCCCGCTTGAATCGTATGTTGGACATTTTTGAAATTTTAAACCCGACACGCTACCGATCGCCGTTCGAATGGCGATTACGATCGCCGCCACCACGTCTGCCGGCGTGCGATCTACCAAATCGATAAATCGTGAACGCGGATTCCGCCGGGCCTGGTCGACGACGGCCACCGTGGCCACGCGTCGCGTTAATTTCATCGAAAATAACAGAAAGTTTACTCACTTTCAATCATGTCCGCCATGTTGACATCCAGTGATGCATCATGGGTACGCGGCGCGTACCGAGGCTCACGGTCCGCCATCTCGCGTCATTCAATCTGGTTGGTCCGTTATTGCGGGGTCGCGTACTAAAATTTATTACTCGAAGTAGAGTGGCGTTCGATTGACCAATCGGGACAAATAAATTTTTGCTTTTAGTTCCGGGAAGTAAATTTTGGAACCCTACTCGAAAATCACGCGCTGCTCCTCGCATTACGAATTTTCTTGGAGCGCGAGAGGTGTTGGTAAGAATATAAAAATTGTTTATACAATACATTAGTTGATGATTAAATAAGATAAAAAACGCTGTTATCTTATCAAAATAATCAGCGTACAAACTTTATTATTCAAAACACAATATTTTTAAAGTTAATTTTCTTCTTCAATATTCATATAGTTAGATAACTTTTATGCTTACAACAAGGTTCGGTTAACATCATTATATTTTAAATTTGTCATGGATTATTTTTCTTGATTTAGGTAATAAAAGGAAATGAGACTATACCACTTAAGTTGAAAAAAAATATATTATTTTCTTTTATAATATAAATCTTGGATTAGGTTTCAAAAAACGTTTACTCCGAGGAAATTTTATTCGATATAGTTCGGAAACATTTGGATCGGAGAAGGCATTTTGGAACATAATTTTGATGATATATGCATATTTTAATGCGTATATATATTTTCTCGATTGTCTTACTTCAAGCGATACTGTATACTACGCCCATTTTCTATTTATCTTAATTTTAATCAAAAACAGATATATATGATTATGTATCTCATTTGGTTAATGATAGCATCTTTGACGTACACAAATTGTTTTGCTATCGATAGTACGCTTATTAATGTTAATAAATATTGCAGAGCTAAAGACAGATTAATCACATCTGAAGAGAACGACGAATATTTGCTTGTCAGTGCCGAGAATCACACGACTATTATATTATCATGTCGTTATTGGTAAGAGAATCATACAAAAATATACGTAATAGTAAAAATAAGATATAGCATTATATATGAATCTGCAAATGAATAATGCTTTGAATAATCATTTAAATCAAACCAAAAATGATTGAATTTCTTTAATCTTTCTTTTCTTTAATTAACATTATTTAATTATTCTCTTATTATATGATGTCTTAAAACACATACACATATATGTATAAGGAATATACATATTATTCGAATCAATGTATTTCTTGTTAAATTATTGAGAATTCAAATTTTCATAGAAGCAGCGATCACGAGGAACCCCAACCAAAAATTTGGTACTACCAAGATCGATATCAAAAGGGACCAGAAAAAGAAGTCGAATTGGAAATGGATAATAACGTTTCGTACAGTAGAATCTATACGACGCCAGATCTTTCTCTGGTAATTAAAAGTTTTTCAGTCGCCGACGCTGGTATTTACCGATGTCACGGTAAAGAAGGACAAGAAAAAGAAAACAAATATAATTATAGGATTGAACGTAAATATATGAATATGGCATAATAATTAATGTAACATTTTATTTTTAAAATATATAATATTATATTGAATACCTTTGATCTCTTTAGTTATATATATATATATATATATATATATATATATATATATATATATATATATATATTATATCTTTTTAAACATAAAGTTATCAAATTGGAAAAATAGTTAGTCAATTTAAACATCAACTTACATACACACGCGAACATTTTTCAATAATATTTGTTACTTATGTATATTTGATATATAACTTTTTTTTCAGTCAGACTATTGTTCATCGCCTGAATTTAATATTGTTGTTTTTTAATAGCAATCCTCAAAGATATTGGCGGCGAGTTTGTAGAAGAGGGAAACATAACTGAATGGGAAAAATATCGTGAAATATACTTGTGGCCTGTCACTACGAGATTTGCTGTAAATTAATCAATTTAGCTGTTTAAATTATAAACAAACTAAATATATAATTTATATCTTTTCTCTTCTCTTTCTGTCGTTATATTTGGAATACAAAGCCATTTTATTTAAATTACATAATCATGATATATGCATCTTGTGAAGATGACTAGTAATTTTCTATATAAGGAGAACATTTAATACAAAGAAAAATTTTTCGGCAGATCTCAAACATGATGGATTTAGCTGGGATTCGTGACGAAGGAGTTACTCTTCAAGTAGTGACCGAATGGGGTCCGTGGGGCCCGTGCAAGCAATGTATATATAATCGCGGTATTAAAACTAGAAGGGGTTACTGCAGATTGAAGCGCAACATAAATTCAGCGAGTATTATATATATTTATATTTTTCTTTTTTTTTATATTGTAGTCAATAGACGGAACTATATCTTTTTATTATTTTTTTATTAATCGTTTTATTAATATTTATATTATTATTTTAGACAATGCTAGAGAGAAACGATTCGATTATTATACACTTCTTTCGAGGATCTCCGATACTTCCTTGCAAGTAAATATCTATAGCATTTTAATTTCGATGCTATTTGATTAATTTGATTAATAAAAATAATGGTAGATTTACTATAGATTTACTATACCTTCTTAGATCTATTCTGCTTCAAAATGAATTTCCTACTATCAGCCGTATCCTACGGTATTTGCCGGAATTTATTTTAAGAGAACCTTGCAAGAAATGTCCTCCTGTAAAGAAAAAAAAGAAGAGAGAAAAGTTTCGATATGTCAAGCGATACGTTCTTGCGGAAGGCGCGCATCTAGCTGTAGTTTGTCCAGAGTAGTTAAAATAATTTTACATTCAATGTGTGTATTGCATTTTATATAAAATTTGATAATGAGAAAGTACTTTATATGTAGATCAAGCACAACATCGCAAGTAATTTGGAAAAAAGACACATTAACTTTAAAGAAAGGAACAGGACGATCATTTCGTAAAAAAGATACAGAGATTCGAGTGATGGTAGACGCTTTCTCAACACTTTATTTAATAGGTCACATAATATTATATATATTTTATCACATAATATTATATATATTTATATTGTATTTTATAACAGTATTATTATCTCGATAGAAGTATCTACAGAAGAGCAAGGTAACTATACCTGTTATGTGGATAACATTAACATGATGCGTCTAAAAATTATTGTTATATCCAAAACTCGGCTTTTGACCCAAGGTTAGCAACACGATAAAATCGATGATTATAATAATAAATATAAAATATACGAATGAATAAAATTACAGATATTTATAAAAATAATAATAGTGACAATTAAAATTTAATTATTAATTAATTATTAATTATTTATTAATAACACATACACACAAATATCTTTGTATAACATCCAATTTTTATAAATTTTTATGAATTTATATCTTATTTATACATGCTGTTTTTGTATAGCTTTCTTCCGGCATTTGAGTTACTTGGGAGTTATAATCTTCTTGATTTCGATCTGCTACTGTGCGGGTGTAGTAATGACTTGCCGACAGAGAAATAAATTTCAGTCTTTGCCACAAGATGATCCATCAGCGAAGGAAGTTGAGTAGTTTATCAAAATACAAAATATATTAACAACATTTTATTGATTTTGTAAATAATAAATGTAATAAAATACTATGTTAGATTGAATGAAATTTTTATCTCAGATTGTTAGTCTTTTAATAATCTAATGCAAAATGCACTAATTTTTATATATGTTTATGAAAATTGAAGAACTAAAATTTATCAAAGAAATATTCACAATTAAGGTACTTATTTTTCAGCTAACAATATAAATTATACAATTATGCCATTTTTATTACGCACTTCTAATATTATTCTTGATGAGTATTTTATAGCATTGTATGACAGATCAGTTATCGATTGAGAATACTCTTTATGGCTATCTCTTTCGTGTTCCCTCAGTCCGATTTTCCTTGGCATACGATGACCTTAAAGTCAAGTGAAAGGAGGACCTGGTATGAGATAGCTACGAGACGTACGTGTCCGTCTCCAGACAATTCAGTTTAGTTTCAAAATGGCCATGTTTTATCGTAGCTCCCGGCTTCTCATTTGCGGTGCTTATTAACGAGCTACTGTAATTAATTGGACAAAAGACTGACTGGAGATCAGTGACGAAATAGAATGAAATTTCAAACAAGTGTTCATGCGATCCTCGCAGCTTTCTCCATTATCGCTATTGAAGAAAGTGTTGGTGAGTTTCTTTCGAATGCAAGACCTTTGCCGATTATATTATGCTATTTTTATAGTCATACATATCCTTAATGGTCTGTTTTAATAATATGTGGAATTATATAAATAAGAGTCAAAATTGAAAATATGTTCCATTTAATATTTTATTTTTAATAAACAAATAATTTTTCTTTCTCAATAAAAGATGTAGAATATTAATATTTTATGCAGATGTTTTTTGATTTTTATACGTTCTATAAATAAAATAAATTGTCTAATTAAATATATAAACAATTTTTATTATAAACTACAATTTATATTGTTTGTTTTAATTCTTTAGACACAAAAATTATAAGTAGAAAATTCTGTGCATCAATAAATCCTTTTGATCAATATTATTGTGTGCGTATGTATGTGTGTGTGTGTGTGCTCGCGCGCGTGCTACGCAAGTAAAATAGTGATTTAGATAAAAATGACAGTCCTTTCTCTTATATTTTTACAGGCATTCTTCGAAGATGCGTAAGTTGTAGATCAAGAGGAGAACTTGGCTCTTGCAAAGATCCTTTTATTATGAATTCTACACAAATTGCACTTGAAAAAGGTGTAGATGCGGTACCGTGTGTTTCTGGATGGTGTGGAAAAATTATTGAGAGCCAAAATTTAAACAATGGCGAGTTATTTTGCTTTTAATATATTTATATTCGGCAACATACACAATTTATATTATTCTTTAATAAAAATACAATACATATATTTCTCAGATTTTTATTAAAATTTATTATTATTGAAATAAAATTAATTAATAGAACAGATTTTATAATTTGATATTAGCACACACGCACATACACACACAATTTTATTCTTTTAATTTTTTTTTTAATTTTGATAAATTTATGCTGGACAGAATATGGTACTGCTACGCAGAGATTGTGCTTCCAACGAGGTCCCGATGACACCGAAGAGAGATGTGCTTATACTGTGTGGAATTACAAAAAAGTGTATATGTGCCTCTGTTATGGAGATCTTTGTAATGGAGTGATGAGAACAAGCGTCAATACATTTTTAATAACAATAGCTATATGTTTAATACGATGGTTAGTTTGAGAACATAAATAATTAATCTATTGTGAATGAATTAAAATGATTAAACTTCTTGTGAGCGTTTTAAAACACACAAAAGTTTTCACAAGAATTGGTACTTTGGTGAATATGTTCGTGTATATGTGTGAAATAATGTGTTTTTCATAAAACATATTATACAATAAGCGTCAAACAGTGTGTATTTTATTATATATATTTTATTATGTTAGATATATATTTTATTTTAAATATATCTAAATATATTTTTTGTTTTAGTTTATTAATAAATTTTCTTAATTTATAATTAATTTTTTTGCAATGAAAAAGTAGAAAAAGATGTTTGCCATTTAACGCAATTATGTGATGAGACATGCATATCATCTTTGTTTTCTTTATCTCTAAACAATTATATTTTAATTTCTTATATATTGTATTTTGTTTCAGTGTGTGTCACAAAAAAATATATATAATACATTTTTTATTTATAAAAAATATTATATATTGCAAATTAAACTTATATATTATTTTTTCTTCTGGAGCACAGTAATATCTCTACTGAATATAAATAACTTTTCAGATCACTCTTAGTTTAAGTAGTTAGCTAGTTTTGCTTCTTGACGCCTTGCCTGTGAAACGGAGATCTAGGATTTAAACTTCCCAGAATTTGTCCATGCAAACCATTTAACCTTCTCTCTTCCTGATTTCGCAGCAATGCTTTTGCATGCGGGTAATCATCGAAGAAAAGCTCACCCAGTCCATAGAGATATTTAACTGCCATCATTGCTTCACGGCCAGTTAATAAATACGGATCTCGTCCTACAATCGAAATAAATTAAAATTAGAAATATATTGGTATTAAACAAAAAATGTTATATTATTATTTAAATAAGGAAATATAATCAATTTTTTTCTTTCTTTCCAATTAGGATCTCTAATTAATTTTGTTCAGAGTGTAAAAGTATAATTGAAAGTATAATTGAAAGTATCTAATCAAAAGCAAATAGATGTAAATGAATTTTATCAATCAAAATCGTCGGCGGAAAAAAATATTTTTACCCTCCAATTTATAGAAATCAGGAAGACCACGTTGCACCTCGTGCCAACTATATCCAAGATCATTGATGTCAATCGGAGGCAGGAAGACACCGACTGGCCACAGGGATTCAGCGTTTTCGGAGCTCGTTATCGGTATTGTCTGCTGTGCGTAATTTCGCCGTAGATTTGTTCTGTAATTATAATCTGTAAAAATATATTACGTATTGCAAATATAAATAATTTTTATCTACACTGGAAATATCTCAAAAAATAGATTATTTATACAGATTACTATAATACTATTATATTATTAGTTAATTATATTAAAATAATTGCAGAAATGTAAGAATATAAAATAGTCACCGAGATCCTTAGAACGCTTTGTCGAGCTTCTTCGACCGATCGAGATAAATGACTTTTGAGCCAATGTTCGATCTCCTGAAGAGGAACGCAAACAAATTAAAATAATTTAATGCAATATAATGCATTATTGTGCAATTGATCTAACCGTCTGTTGTGATGCTGTGCTCGTGTACATTGGAGGGTGATACAAATTTCACATGCACATTAGCGAGCGGCAGGGAATTGACCATCGATACCGCGAGTAGCAGTAACACCACCGTTATCTGAAATTAAAATAGTAAACATAAAATTTTATAATTTGGAATTGGCGAAGTATTATTTTTATATTTATATATATATTATCATCGACGAGTTGTTCATGAGTCGCAATAAATGTGAAAATAGTGGTTCAGTTATTTAAGATCACATTTTTCTTGACTACTTTAGAAAATTGACATTTTTTTGTTCTCGATAAAAATTTGACATATATTTTTGCTAAAAGTAATATCTTTAAAACAGAGTCAAGAACAAGATTTTGCCAGTTACAAAATATTTCGACTCGTCTCTGTTTAGAACGTGTTACAGAACGTATTACATATATCTGAGACCATCTGACTCAAAACTACACCATCAACCATAATGCCCAAAACTTGATACGCAGTGATTAGTGTTCATAAAAAACTTTTTTGGTAAAAATTATATTAGATTATTGCAATTTAATCTAATTACATATTGCAATTTTAAGATATTTGTATATTGTATATTTTAGCATTTTCGTAAAAATTTGTTATTTGTATACTGAGAATTATCTTCATGAAAAAGCCTAAGGCAAGCCTTTCTATGTTACACGATATACTCGTCGACAGATATATCTTTTTTGATGAATCATTCGACGATGCAGAAAATAACTGTAAAAAATACATAGTGTAGAAATGTGTCAAGGCAAGTAAGTTTCTAAAATTTATTCTATACGGATGTGCACAGGATTTGTAATCTCTCTCTAATATTTGGAAGGAGAAATTACATAATTGTCTGCGAAATATTAGCCAGAATTAAAAGAATCTTATAAATTATTATTAAAATATAAAAAATATATAAACAAGGAAAATATAATTAATTGGTTAATATAATTAATTAATATATTGTATATATAAAATATTATAGTTATTAGATCATCATACATGAGAGAGAGAAGTAATCAAATCAATTCAGAAAATTTATTTTTTACGGAGCGTTTGCACAAAATGAATAGTTCTTATCAACTATTGCATGCCATTGAAATTCATTATTTTATAATTATGACAACAGTCTTTTTGGATCATTTATCAATATTTGATTCGTTACTTTTTTGTTATTTTTTTTTTTAATGTATTTGCATAATAATTACATAAGTTTTATTATTGTGTGTGTTTTATTTATAATATCTATTATTATATTATTACTTACAATAGATGTGTAATTTTTACCGTCAGATATATTAGTACATTTTATCCATCACCATCATATATAAAAAAATACAGTGTTTATTATAATTTTACAATTATTTATTTTTAATCTATTACTTTTTAGATTCTTCATATGTGGGATCTCAAGAATTTACTGTAATATAAACTTGATGTAATGATGATAAATGTCGGAATGCGTTTACATCATTTCGATGACCTGCTTGCGAAACATTGCCCTCCCCTGCAAGTATACTAAAGATGCTTTTCCCACAAGGATTACCAGCAATATTGCGCTTTGAAAGGCAATATTTTTAACGACCGCGACATAAAGAAAGAGAGAGAAAGAGAAAGAGAAAGAGAGTAGTTGCATATCTCTACATTCCATCACTGTATACTCTATTACATCATACAACTAAACGCGCCTACGCCCCAACAAAGCGCGTGCACGCGTGTGAGCGAGCGAGTCCACGAGGAGATTCATTCTCTTATAGAAACACACACGTGCTCAGCAGTGCGTGCCAAGCTACCCTTTCGTTTTCCTTTCCGTTCACCTTCACCTGGGAACATACTCGACTGCTATTGAATCCGGCATTTGAAATTCAACGTTGCAGAAACTTGGTATGCACAATAAGTAATATTTTTGTGCTAATAAATAAGTATGTCGATCAGAAATCCGACAATGAGATTGAAGATCCAAAAAAATTGAATTTCGAAAGAACACGAGATCTTTTTTATAAAATGGAAAATTCAATTATTACAATAGTGAATATAGAGAGATAATGCAAAAACTAATTAATTTGTAAAACAAGAAGAAACAGCAAGAATATTTCAAGCTATTTAAAAGAATTTTTAAGAATTTTATTAATTTAAATAGCACAACATAGCATTACAAACATTATTTAAAATTTCCTTTTGCTTTCAAATCAAATCTTCATAATCAAATTGAACCGTTATTTCACTAAATAATGACTCTTTATCAAAATGATGGTTCTTTATCAAAAATTTTATTATTTTCTAAATATTTAAAATGTTTCTAAAATGATGTAAATGATGCCATTTGTCACAATATTTTCCATTTTAATCAATATAATTTTCGATAACTTAATAAAATCTCAAATTAAAGTTCAAATTCAAAGTAAAATATTTAAATTGCAGGGAGGAGAAACGATGGATACATTAACTATTGTTAAATGTTTAAAGTTACTGTTGAAAATAAATTTCTTATTAAAAGTTTACTCCACCCACCGTTATCATTATGCGCTCGATCGTATCGCACTAATTTGAACGATTGGATGATTTCACTGTGCACTCTTGCTCGATCGAATCACAACTGCTCTAAAGATTTTTTCGAACGCGATTTTTGGGATCTAGCTAAATCCTCGCAAGACGCCTCATGGATGCGGTCAGGAACTGATCCAGTTTTCGAACAGAGAACGTCACGGTGGCTGCATGTATGCATGAATTTCAGCATCCCCCTTCTCGCCACACACCACGTATATACATATAATACGTACCCCACCTGCGTAGCTCGACTTTTGCGGAGGTACTCAAGTAACAAGGACTCGCAGAGGATCATGGTGAGACTTTCATCTCGACTTGAGATCGCACGATCGAATTTAGCGCTTGCGAAACTTCTCCGCGAACGCATCGCATTTTTTATCTCCGCTTTCTCGACAAATCACGTAAGACATTCGCGATTGAATATCGAATATTAGCTATAATTAATTAATATGTACATAATTATTGTACAAGTTGTTGAATATTAATGCGCCGCTTGATCTCTGTTTCATATTCAAGAAAACAAAAATTTTGAACATCGTCTAAAAATTATATTTGATATTATTAATCATATGACTATCTGAATATATCTCTATGAAAATATATATATTTTATTTTAATAACCAATATGTTATATTAGCAGTAGATTTCCCAAACAGCACATGTCTCTAAATTTAAAATCTTATTGTTCTTTAGATATCTTTAAGATGTCTTTTGGTCTTCTTGTGCTGTCTGGGTATTAAGCTAAAAAATTTGACATTTACAAATCTGTTTTTTATAAAAATCTCTGTTTTTTATAAAAATAATCGACAGTTAAATGACTAAAATTAAAATTTAAGAACTAGAAAATGTGGTTTTTTTATCAAATTTTTTAGCCTCAAATAACAGTTATAATTTAGCGTTACAATGAACTTTTCAAACTACGCGGGTATCCGTATTTCGTCGATGATCGGGTGTAGATTCATGATAAAACGACCACGTGCATTCAAACGTCCGAATCAGAAGGCGCGCGTTTCGCGCCGCGACAAAATGGCCGGAGTACTGATGGTTCCAGTGATAGCCGCGCGCTAGTCGCGAAAGGTATTTTGCGGGCGGCCGAGTTCATGGGTAATATTTCCCAAGATTCTTTGTGATGTATTGGCGTAACGGGGTGACAATGAAGATTCAATTCATTGCGAACTAGCGAGCGCTTCATTCTTGGCTTCATCTTGTGTCATTTCGCATTATTTTGCGTGGACGCGCGTGTATTTGCATAGCGACATATCGGGTCTTCTTTTTGGAGATGCGCATGAAGATGGCGAGTCTTACGGAACGAGATACAATTCGATGTATAAATTGGCTACCGCGTGCGCGGGTACGTCCTGAGAACGATGTTGCGTGTTTTGACGTTTCTGTAGAATGTCGATCGCGCGTAGATATGACATGTCGACGACAACTACATAATTGCCATGATACTGGTTAATCAGATCGGGTATTACGCGACCTTTGATACGATTTGCATGGTAAAAAAATATGTTACGCGATAACGCGATTTAGCGTGTTGTGAAGGGAGAATGAGACTGGGGATGTCTCCTTGTACGGCATCTATCAGCGAGAAATGTTATCTGTTCGCAGCTGTGGCATAGTCATAGAGGATTATGTCGGCGCAAAGTGCGGATTCTTCAAACTGCATCGCGAGTCAGGAGGAGGAAGAAGAGGAGATGATCTTGGATGAGTCCGAGGTATACATACATGGAAATAATGTGTAACAATTTTATTTGAATTATTATATATATGTTATAACATTTGTGCATTCTAATTGATGATATGATTCTTTTTCAGAATAATCCTGTGGATATTTTGGAATGTTTGTCGGTAATGATAAATGAAGGTACTGGGAATGATACAAGTCAAGTGCAAGAACTTTTATTGGATGATCAATTGCTCGGCACAATGACTGCTATTACATTGCCTGATGGAACTCAAGCTTTTATTACAAATAATTTCAGTGATATTGGTTAGTAACAATTTAAATTTATTTTTTGCAGATAATAAGAAAGAAAATTACTTTTTTTTTTTATTAAAGAATTTGTATTTAAAGAAAACAATTATTTTGAAAATCTAATATATTTATCATCTAATATACATCTAATATACATCTAATATATTTTCTGGCAATTATGTATATAAGATTATGTATTTGTATTAAAGATCCTGATTTCAAGGCACAAATATTACAAAGAACGCTTGAAAATGGGAATACCATATTACTGCGAGATTTGTCAGAATTTGGTGAGAGCAAGGCTCTTCAATTGGAATTAGATCCAGCTACATTTGTACAAGCCGAAGATGGTTCCAATGAAAATATAGAAAGTACATATTCGCAAGTGGAATTTATCAATGGAACAGCATATATGGTAGCTAGTCATGTAGATCTTGGTGAAAATTTATGGGAAATTCAAGATGGGAAATTAAAAAAGAAAGATTCCAAGATTTTAGTTAACAAATTATCTGATGCAAAGATTAGATACCCTTGTCCTAGAGAGGGATGTTCAAAGGTTTATAGCACACCTCATCATCTTAAGGTAATCAATTTTTCAAAATCAGTATTAATAATGTAGACAAAATTAAATGAATTACTGCAGAAATGGCAGTTTTAAATATTAGAGTTATTAATCAAATTAAATTTTCTTTTCTGATAGGTTCATGAGCGTTCACATACTGGTCAAAGACCATATAGATGTACGCATCTAAAGTGTAAAAAAAGCTTTTCAACAGGGTACAGTTTGAAAGCACATTTACGAACGCATACAGGCGAGAAACCATATAAGTGCACAAATGGAACATGTAACAAGAGTTTCAAGACATCAGGTGATCTATTAAAACATGTGAGAACTCATACAGGAGAACGTCCATTTGTATGCCCTTTTGATGGTTGCGGTCGATCGTTTACCACAAGCAATATTAGAAAGGTATAAAATTTGTGTCAGTAAAAATATTTAATTACATAATTTAATGATAAATATTATATTTGTCAGGTTCACGTAAGAACGCATACTGGTGAACGGCCGTATAAATGTACTCATCCGATGTGCAATAAAGCGTTTGCCAGTGCGACAAATTACAAGAATCATATACGGATACATTCGGGTGAAAAGCCTTATGTTTGTTCCATAGAAAGTTGTGGTAGAAGATTTACCGAGTACTCTAGTCTGTATAAACATCATCTTGTAAGTGTTCTATCAATTATTTTCTCAATTCTTTTATATATATATAAATTCTTATCAATTTATTATTTATTATTTATATTAAAAATAAAATGCATTGGTTAAACATATTTGTAAAAATATATATTGGTTATATCTATATGTAAAAAAATTATTTCTAAATATTTTGTCTTTTTAGGTACATACACCACAACGACCATTCGAATGCACATTATGCTCCAGAAGATATCGACAAAGTAGCACATTAGTGATGCATAAAAGAACAGCTCATGCATTAGTTGATAGTGATGATGGTGCTGATGTATTTTTGCAAGATTCTTTTGAACCTTCTAGTCAAAATAAAAATAAAAAGAAAATTGCAAAAGACACTGTAAGTATGATACAAAATTTTTCCAGTTTTTTATTTATTATCTATTGTACATTATATAATTACATAGCTGCTAATTACACTCAATTGATTTGAATCAAATTTAGTCACTTGGAAAAGATAAACAGATTCAGATTTCTAAAATAATTGATACAAATGATAAGGAACCACAAATTTTGTTGGTAAGCGATTCCTCACAAATCGCCACATTACAGGTTTGTAGAAAATTTAATATTTGCATAATAGATTTTTTTTAGAGAAAATATATTTACATTTAAAATTCTGAATACAGAAAATTGGTCTGGATGAAAGTTTTGATGATCCTAGCATTGATACAACTTTTGAAGGATTGAATATAAAGATTGAGGACATAGAATTTGGCTGGAATTAATGCCAAAATGTGGAAAATATGACATTTGTGATTATTTTTTTGACATATGTTATTATATGTGTGAGTATTGTGAGCATTAAATGTTAACAATTTTGTTAACATTTATGCATATATCTTTTTTAATACCAGAGCAAAATCAAATAAGCAGATAAGAGTTAATAAATAGTTTCAAACGATATTGGACCGTATAAACGACGTGATAATAGCTGCAAGTTCAAATTTTATTTTTTCATATTAATTTCATGAATTTACTAAATAGAAATATAAGATAGTATCAAGTATTTCGTAATGGTGAGAGTGTGATAGAATATAATATAAATTGTTCAATAGTCTTAAGAATCCGACATGGTTTCGATGGATTTAATATTCGATGCAAAAAGGAACTTTAAGGAAATATGTATTTTTTATTTACGCGTCGAATTTAATGATCTCAGAGAAATTATATCGGTTTGTATTTTAAACATATAAGTATAAGGTTGGTAAGAATATTGATGAAAATATATAGAGGAAATCAATATTTACACTGTTGATTATGTTTCTGAAGGCAGTGCCTTATTTGAAAATGTGAGCGTGGGAAAAAATATATATTATATATTACATATATATATATATTACATATTATATATTACATTTTTCCATCTATAGTTTTGTCGAACGAACATAATATTTTTATGATATATCATCTCAAATCTTTCTTTCACATTCTTATAATTAAACTAGTTGAATTATACTGAATTATACTATTTTTTATAGATATTTTTCGTTATATTGCATTAATTAAATATACAGAGACACTCAACTTTATTACATTATTATTTTATAATACAAAACATTGAAAATGAACAGAGATATGTGATGACATAACAATAGATGGATATAATATTTATATAACGCACAAATATTCTTTAAAAATATTGAATCTGTTTTTTTGTAGCTGAATTGACTGCACTAAGTTCAGAGTTTATCTCTTTCTCTCTATATGGGAAGGAGAAAGATAAACTCTGATCTAGTGCAGACAGTTCAACTACGTGTTCTTTTAAAGAACACTCAATATATGAATTACATCTATTATATAGAATATATTCATTATTTCAAATTATAAAAATTGCTTTACTTAAATATATTATAACAAAATATATATGTATAAAATTCGAAGTTCAGTAATTTAAACTTAAAAAAGATCTATTTAAAGATAAAATGAGAAAATTCTCAATTAATATATTCAGAAATTATATTAAAACAATTTAAATTATTTATACATTGCATTTTTTAAATAAAATCTATTTTTCTGTCTGATTAAATTCTTATGATTAAAAAGAGAACAATTATTTGTGTTTGATCGTACTGATTAAACAAATCCTTTAACACAGCTAAACACAAATCATGAAAGGCAGCAAATAATGCAGATATATATATATATATATATACTCTAACGATCAAAATAATTGGTCTTATATAAAAACAAATTAAACATCAATTTTTTGCAATTTTTATTTACCTTTTCCTTTTCTTTATACTTGTCTATCTAAACTAAGTTATTAATAATTATATACAGGGTGCCCTAAAAATTTTGACACACCCGAAGTGTGAAGGTAGATTGGGTTAAATTGAGCCCAAAAGTCCTATACTATTTTGTAAAATTCGCAATAGTTTTTGCGTTATTAATTAAAATATTTGAGCTAATGAGCGCGGAAAGCACTAGGCCGATATCGGCAGACATGTACGACGGATTACTTGTGTACGTCTCTTAGTAAAAAAAGCATCATCTAAGCGAGAGGTGGAGTCACGCTGTCACTTCTTACTTAGATGATACCTTCAGGACACCTTGTATATCTCTTTAAAAAATGTACTATAATCATTTTTTAAAATTTATATTAAAAATATTTTTTCTATTCTTTATTATATTTTTATAGCACATTTAACCGTTTTTAAGATAATTTTAATGAACACTGTTAATAAGATAAACAGTTAAAGAGATAATTTTAATGAACTTACAGAATGAACTGTTTTCGATCCTCCCACCATCTCACAATCTTTCGCATAGTGCTGCTCTCGATTACGGATAGTCTCCATTCGGCCAAGTATTCGACCGCGCTGATCCATTAATCCTACAAATAACATTTAAATTTTTTAGTGATAACATCAATAAACAATTCTTGTGTATAGAATTTTATCTTGTCGCTTTTGTATAAAAAATGATTCAAAATTTTTCGGTTGTGAATCTTATAAAATGCTAGTTGGCTTAATACAAATATGTGCAACGAATTTAAACAGTATGAAATGGACGGGACAAGTGAGTATCGAGTGATTAAATAAGCTGATAAGAATTAAAAAGAGCATTTTTTGGACTAACTATTTTGGACATTGTTGTGATATTGAGTATTTTCTTTTTTTTTATATACACTTACACGTTTTCGAATTTTATGAATCCACGTTTAATGTGTGTTCATTTGAATTCAGATATGAATTATATTATTATCTAATATCAAGCTAATCTTTTATTCTTATGAAAATTGATATTGCTATATAATATCGATAAAGACGAATTTAGATAATACAAGTATTTCTTCCGTTAATAGATTAACATCATAATATTTAGAATATTCATGTAATGTATATGTAATATTAAATTTAAATCAGATAAATATGTTTTAAATATGCTCCAAATAGATTGTATAATTTTATCTTTAATTATTATTACATCTTAAATTATTATTTATATTTTTATATTAATAAATTGGATTGACTCGATATTACATAATAAATTTATGTATATAAATATATTTCATGCACTCCATTAACATATAATGTTTTATTAAAATAACTTTATATATATTTAATAACTTGTTTAATGTAACTTTTTATATATTTAGCATCAAAGAATGATTTGATTCTATAATAAATTTAAATATCTTATATTGAATCAAAATAAAATAATATTAAATTTGTGTTGAATAACATATATTTCTGGCACAGAGACTTACACTTTCACAAAAAAAAAATTTAAAGTGAAAAGTAACCGAGAGTATGTTAAATAAAAGAAGTTATTAAGTCTCCCGTTTAGGTAGTCGTCTATCGATTAATGGAAAATTCAAGAAATGTGAAAAAATAATTGATAACGTATCAGTGTCAATCTTAACGTTATCACTGAAGTGTTAAAACAGAAAAGAATCAATTTCCTTAGCCAGTAATTACGATCTCTGTAATTCGATTGCCGCTATATAACTACGATTATTACTGCGTAATGCTATCTTGTGCGATATTTACTGTCTCACATTTTTCGATCGATTTTGATGATTTATATTGGACATATGTTTGCATTAATTAATATGCAAAAATAGCATGATTTATTGAAGGATACATCATCTTTGTAACATTTTTCATCTGAATATAAAGAAACGAGTGTTATTTTTGGACATCGGACATTATTTAAGACACTGTCTACTTTTAAATAAGCTTTTAAAATTGATAGCAGCATTGAGATTTTCTTTATTTTATCTTTTTAGCAGAATAATTTAATAACGAAAATTTAATTTTAATACAAATGTTTTTTTAATTTTGCAAGATTAATAAAATTTATCAAAAGTTTATCTCTTTCTTAGTTTATACATAAGGGAAACTATTGTTTTTAATAAGTAGAAATTCATAATCTCTCTCTTTTCCTTTAAAATAATGTTTGGTAACGATATTAATTATTTAAACCATAATAGCGCTAATATTATTGTTTAATAACGTAATTATTGTAATTTTTGATAAATATTAACATTCATTTTTTTTTCTAAGATATAAAATTAGTATCGTCTATTTGATTATGCGATAGAGATAAGACACATGATTAATACTTCATATTTCTTCACGACAAACTATTTTATGCTATTAATTGTTGACTAATTAGCGCACGTGCATTAGTATCAACATATTTTAACCGCAACCGTGACACGACACGACGTGTGCAGTAAATGGAAGATAATAACAGTTGTTAAGTGGCAGTTAACAGCCATAAAATTATTCGAGTTAAAACGCCGTCGTAAAGCGTCGTCTGTTCAACTAATCATTTCAACCTGTTCACATCAAAGTGTGTCATTTATGCTTCAAAGTTACGGACTCCGCGTAAGATTCATAATTATTCCCGAATTGCCATGAGATGCGATATTATTGTAGTTCTTACCAAGTAAGATCTCTGGTCTGAGAAATAAAGGCGAATGAGTTCAAAATGCTTTGTAGCTCTTTCGTAATCATATAAATAGATATAAATTAGAGTAATAATAATAATAATAATAATAATAATAATACTAAATAGATATAAATTATATTCTATAAATTAGAGTATAATGACAAAATAAAATTCAAATCAAGCTCCTAAATATGATTACTCCAAAGCAATGTAGCAAAGCGATAAATCCACTTTATGATAAAAAAATCGTTGTAATTAATATATGTTTGATGTATACTTATTTCTAACGATATATATTTTTTTAAATAAAAAATTTATTTAGGTAAAAGTAAAATAGCTTTCAAATTTTGAATGAGTACTATATTAAATATTTATTCGCGTATTTCTTTGTTCAATTTATTCTACTAGTGCGCAATTGCAATGCTTTATATCTCTTTTGTATTTATGCTTGTTTTTTCTGCGTTTCTCAAATTATAAAATTATTTTATAAATTTACTGCAAAATTATTTGATTAAATAAAAAATATAAGACAAATTGTTATAATTTTGTTTTAACAATTTGTTAATTAAAGAATAATTACATTTTATAGTGAATCATATTTTTCATCTTAATTAAACGCACATATATAAGTAATATCAATAAACTGTATCCGAGAAAAGAATAGTGTGATAACTGGTCGTTATTTGAGCTGTTTTGCGAATAAAGGAAACTTGCTTGAAACGCGTCCGTAAATTTATCTCATCAATTAGAAGCGATGATCGACACGAACGTGATGTATAGTTGTTAACGTCGCCGAAGGTTCACGACGTTTGACGCATTATTCTTTCATTGTGAGTGAAATACCAAAAGGGCCCAATAATTTAGAAATTCTCGGACAAAGCAAAATACGAGGAAATTCGTTAAAATAAAATATGCATCGATTTTTTAATATATTTCTTTATTAATATTTCCAGCTAAAATTCGGTTTCATTAAAATACCAAATGGTATCTTTGCGCGGAAGGGGCCCGAATTGTGAAGTTTCTTCGTTGCTAAGAGCCCCTGATCTCTGTCTGCAACGACGAATGTGAATTTTCTCGTGCGAGTACAAACAAGCGATGTCCACATTGACATTATTAGCAAATAGCGATCGACATGTTAAGACATTGCCGAGGTATGTCCTCACGCGTCATAAACTATATTTATGGATGTGTTATAACGCACATAATAAGATCAAGACAAATTGATCGCTCGATTATTGTCGCATTTTTTAATTTTCATGATATTATGCGTCCATTTCCTGCGCTATGTTATAAATTAATATGAAACATTATTTCCGCTTACAAGTAGCTTGAAGTAGATGTACGCTTATCTCTTGTTATAATAATTTTAATTAATTCAATTTAGCAAATTGTTTTATTCGATCCTTAGCTAGGAGATCAAATGTTGATATTTAATTGTTTTTCTAAATTAACTCTCAATCTCATAAGTAACTCTTATATGATCTCATAACTTTCCGCCTTCGTTCTTCAATACTTTTTATACTATTTCGAGCTTATGCGATGCGCTTATGCAAATTCACATACGACGCGCTTAAACCGGCACGAGTCATGAGACCAAATGAGAGATGTGAACTTGAGAAGGAGACACGCGCGTGTGGCGTTGTTTCACGCCGTAAATTATCCTCGCGAATGCAAAAATCGATCGCTATTACGATCCATGATCGGCAGGCAGGTCGGTGGAATATATGGTATTCACTGGTAGAGACCGAACGCATTGCGCAAACAGACATTGTCGAAGGAAGGGTTTCGGTAACTCGACGTCGAAGGTGCGCCGGATAGAGATTTTACTCCGGGTAATGTGGTTTACATATTCCTCGAGCTATCAAATCATTTGCCATGCAATTAAAAATTTGCTCAATTAGTCATTGCGAATTTTTGTAGAGCCGTGGTGCATTTCATTATTATGGCATTTTAGAGGGTAAAAAGATGTTTATCACAATGTTTATTTGACTTTTTTATGCATTAATTATTTCGTATAACATTTTAATACGAAATTAAATTAATGCTGTGATTGTAATACTCTTCTTTCGCGTGCACAAATTTAAATTTTTCCACATTGCCTTCTCGATTATCAATCTGTCAAGTACACTCGTGTGATTTTTTGATCACAGAGTTCGTCGGGTATTTAACAGCGAGTTGCAGCTACGATGACAACGTAGTGCCTAGATCGGCGGAAAGACTTCAGACGGATCGAAGATATCGGACTGCGGTGTGATAACATTGCCCTCGTGAGAATTCGTGGTAATCGACACGACGATTGGTACGAGAAACTGTAAAAGAGAGCCGCTCTTCGCGGGAGAACCTTAGTGCGCTTGTGATACTTGTGATGCAAGCGGTGTTTAGCTTCACCACCGAAAACCATGTCAAGAATACATATCCATGACTTCGCCGCTTCGACATTATGATTACCTGATCTGATGAATCGTTATCCCCTTGTGAGTATCTGATTCACGCCAGATTTCAACATTTCGCCGGCAGCATTCGAGAATGTCCAAGAAGCAATGGTTGGTCCTGTTGATGTTGTTCCTTACATACCTGTTGCTCGGCGCCTCTATATTTTACTACATCGAAGGCGAGAAAGAGATGGACAAGATTGCCAAGGCTAAAGAAGAACGCATTGAGATTAATCGTAAGAACGATAATGACAATCGTTGTTTCTGTATCGGTTATCTCGCGCAAAAATCGCGTCGTTTTTAATTCATCAAAAAGTCATTATTTTTGCATATTTATTGCCGAAATTTCATTGATGTATTATTCTGATAGTTCGCAAGTATATACAAGTCGGTTTTTGAGACACGTCTTGCTTCATTTTTTCAATCGATTTCTTTTTAACAAAAATGTTTCATGATTACTATTTTAATAATACTTTGTGAGATTATTATGAGAATGATTGTTACGAAAAATTTCTCGAAAATTAACAAATAAAATCTTGCCTTTATTTAAATTCGAATAAACTTTGCAATACATAGATCATTTTATAAAGCTCAATGCAAATTTAATAGATTCATACATTTTTACTGATAATTATGATAATTCGAGAAGAGAGTATACAAAAGATATTTAATATAAAAAATTTAGCCATATAAACTAAATAAAAAATATTTTGACGTTTTACAATTAGTTAAAGAGAAATTAATTCTACTCTTTGGTGAAATCCATTTCACGTGCATTTTACATGTATTATACTTGCTCATTATTATTAATTATCATTATTATTATTGATAAATAGTACGAATGAAATAGCAAACCGTCCTGATTTGTGAAAGTTATTTTAATTGACAAACTTTATTAAACCGAAGAAATACTTTTGAGAAATTTTAAAATATATAATCACAGTCAACACATTAATTTAAAATATATCTTAATAGAATGAAGATATCGAGTCATTATTGTATTTGTCTAATGTATTCACCAATTCATCAATCAGCTGATTATTACGCGATCATATATATTTGCGATGCGCTTCGAGATTTCGGCGATAATAATGCAAATAATGCTTAGGCCACACGGTCGTAGAAGACGAGTCTAGCGTATAAAACATTTGACACTTCAATTATGCATTTACTAACAAAATATCTTATGCATCTAGCGTCTTAAAGCAAGACAGTTGTCATTGATGAAAGTTGTAGCGATGCAGCCTTGACTGTGACAATTGCTTGTCGCTTTCTAAATCGTAAATTTTATCACAATATAAACAGATATGAAAAATTCCGTTCAATTTGGTATAATTGGTTCTAAAGTATGGAGCTTAAATATATCGAAGCAACGATAATATGAGAATGTTTGTAGTCATAAATCTTTCTATATTAATTTTCATATTTCAAATTTTTAGATACTATGTTTTATAAAAATTAAAAATAATAAAATATTATCATATAAATATTTGATCAGTATAATAAAATTTTATGATTTGATCTTGATAGCACTCTGAAATTGCGTAACTTATGTAAAATATGGATTTTTTTTGCAAAATTAAATTCTTTAAAAAATTCTTAAGTTATTGGATTCTTGACCAGCTAAACTTGACGAATCACTAAATTAAAATGTAATTATGTCAAACACGTGGAATCTTTTGCAACTGTAATCTCATAAATAGCCGGAAAATCGCCGCGACTGTTCGATGTCATTGGGTTTTGTATGCACGATTGTGTCCGGTATCATTGTTAACGCAAGAAAGGGTATTATTCAAATAGTTCCCAATGATCACAATGTCGCGCGCTGAAGAATCATTATTATAATTGATGGCCAGTGTCAGTGTCATCAGGAGGATCGATTGGTTACGAAATTGTCATCGCATCGACCACTCCCGTCAAAATCATTGCATTCGAACCGAAAACGGTGATATCCGCTTTCAGAATATTTGCCCTTCCTCAAATCTGTGTATGTATGTGTGTTCTATGATGATAATACACATAAATACAGACATAACTACAAAATCATTACTTTTTTTCATAATAACATAAGTATGTCGTGCGCTTATGTTCTTAGCCTTAACAGGGACATTACATTCCGATTGTATTTATGTGCGTGAAATGTCCAGACAAGATTTGTACAAACGGGCAATATAAAACGACAAATATCAGCTGATAAGATAGCGCGTGCAGCAATTGTCTCGAAAATGATTCCGTTCGAAAAGTATAGTGATGAAAGAGGGATTATCTCTAACGAACGCGAGTAGACTTTCTGAGATAGATTTTAAGATTATCTAATTGTGAATTTGCTTCTCAAACATGTGTAATTTTTCTCAGAATTACTTCACGATCATTACGGGCCCAGTATTGGTCATACCCAGAAAGAGATACTCGATAAGCTCAGCGAATACTGTGGCAAGTCAGTACACAATTATACGGAGGGCGAAGTTGATCCTCATCAATGGGATTTCTACAATAGTTTCTACTTCGCTTATACGGTCGTCAGCACCATCGGTACATATCGGTACAAGTGTTCGGATTAAATGTATAATGCATTGTCTATAATTCTTAATCTTGATTTTAAATATGTAGTCGTATCGAAAATCGGCTTTTATCTAAAGCAGATTAATTATAGCTTGCGCCACACTTTTTCTATGGAAGTTATACATTTGCAATTACAAAATCTATTGTTTACGTTAATTAATATTCATCACAAAACACGCAAAGAAGACTAAGAAATGTTTCTGAAAGACGTTTATTCTAAAGCAGAAAAATGTTTGAAAAATTGAGATATTTTTTAAGCGTCTTAATAAAAGACTAAGCATTTTTCAAATATATTATTATGTTGTTTAAATTATTTCTTTAAATTGACACATGTATTATTTCATTATACGCAATTTTTAAATATTTTTTTTTAAATTATTGAATTTCTTAAATTATTATGATCTTTATTTAATATCTTTTCTTGTTTGCTTATTCTATATTTTTTATTCTTTCAAAATTCTATATTTATATAATTTATTACGCAGGATATGGGAATCTAGCACCCACAAATACGCTTAGCCGCATCCTGATGATCTTCTACGGCCTAGTGGGCATCCCAATGAACGGGATTCTGTTAACGCAGTTGGGTGAGTTTTTCAGCCACGTGTTTATCAAGGCTCATCAAAAGTACAAATCCTACAAGAACGGCCAGTCATCGTCTGATTACGCCTCTAAGAAATCAACACCGTTTGAGACGCGCAAGGTGGGCCTGGCCGCGCAGATTCTCATGTACCTGACACCCGGCTTCGTCATGTTCATCTTCTTCCCGGCGTTCTTATTCTCACATTACGAGGGCTGGTCCTACGATCAGTCGGTTTATTACGCCTTCGTCACGCTCACGACCATCGGTTTTGGCGATCTCGTGGCGGGTAATTATTCTATCTTATCGTTTCTCGAACGTGCGCGCAATGTGACTAATTTGTTTTCAACACTAAGCTTTTGTTTAACCGCGTGACCAGTTGCAAAATTGCAAGCTCTTAAGACACTTTTCAGAAACGTATAATGTCTACTTTTGCATTTTATGAATAATATCATTTATGCATGTATATCGTATATAGCACAGAACATTGCAGCAATATTTATAACGTGGCATTGTAATATTTATGATGTAACATTGTAGCAACACTGTGGCAATGTTGCAATGTTGCTGCAACATTCTATGCTGTATGGGATCATTCATAATCAATGAGATTAATATTTTTTGTGACTAAAGAAATGTTCTATTCTGTTTGTTTTTATATGCCTATACACAACAAAAAGAGAAAGAAAAAGAATGAGAAAAATTTTAGGACGTTAGATATTCTGAAATTTTAAGAAATTAAAATCAATATTTATTTTTGATGAAAGATTAGAAAGATATATTACATAGATTTATTATATTGATATATTATATAGATTGATTACAGTGTACGAAACATTTATTCTCAGTGACAAGTATAATACGAAATTATTCAAAATTATTCAAAATCATAAACATCGTTTTGATTTGACTTGATTTAATGATACCGGGCCACTTGAGAATATAAAATTTGATAAATTTTGTTAGCTTTTTTGATTAACAGTATCGATATTGTCTATACTTGTGCTCTCTCTCTCTCTCTCTCTCTCTCTTTTTATCACATCATGTATCAATCGAGACAATCTATCGAATTTACATGTTCTGTCTTAAAAGACAAATGTTTTCAATCATTACATGCTCACGTGGGAAGCAGATCTTGTCGTAATCAATACGTAAGTAGTTCTGAGTACGCCCGTCATAAATTAAAAACTAGAATTATTTTCTTATAGCAATCAATTAATAATAAAGTATATAATACAAAAAATCAGAAAATAATACTCATATGAAATGTATAATTAGAATATATATTCACAACTCAAATCAAAACTATTCAAAGCCAATATTTTTTAATTTAATAATTTTTTGTGAAATCAAAAAAGAAATTATCGAGGAAATGAAAGCAAACTATGCAATTTTCTTGCTTTAAAAAGTAAAAAATAAATAAAGAAATATTTCACTTTCAACTCTCCATTTAAATTTCGTAGGTCAGGATGATACAAAGGGGAGCGGCCCATTCTTCATTATGTACAAGATATTCTTAATTTTCTGGATCTCCTTCGGACTGGGCTACATCGTCATGATCATGACGTTCATCGCTCGCGGTATGCGTAGCAAAAAAATCACGAGACTCGAACATAAACTAGCGATGAATCTCAAGCACACGCAGAGCAAGATTTGGAACGAGTTTAACAAAGAGGTCAACTACCTGCGCCGCGTTTTTAACGAGTTACAGCTCTCTAAGGTCAAAGTAAGTGACCTCTTTGGCTTGAACCAGATATTCTTAAGCAATCGTATATATTTTCGCAAAGATATTTTTATCTGTGCACATTTCCTCTTAAAAATATTATTATTCTTATTCTTCATTTTGCTTCTTCATGTTCCTTTTTAAATAGATGTTTTACAGATTTTTATAAACTCATTTTCTTATAAAACAAGAATGATGTACGTATATCACTACTTATTAAGCATAATTTTGCTTTTAATTACATTTAATACTTATTTTTTGACTTCGAATATTTTTAATAATTAACGTGATGGATTAATAGATGTTAATCATCAAAAATTTTTTTGTATTATTGTATATATTGTCGTCACTAAGGAAATTGATTACACTTTGATTACTCATATACGCATTATTTATTTAATATTGATTACTTTCAACGTTTATCATTTTTCTTCTTAGAGAGTATACGTTGATGAGTACGATTATGAAGTACCTCCGACGAAATTCTCACGTAGCAATAGTTTCCCGGATCTTCGAAAGTTGACAATTGGTGGATATGTGGATAATTCTATACCACATCCGCGACGACGAGCTAACAGCGAAGTGGTGCCGGTATGTGATTAATTTTCCACACCATTTATTTCTTCGTTCATGATGTATTTTATATTATACCCATTAGATATAATATATTGCAATATCTGTCTTCTTAAATATTATATTTTAAATAATTTACGTTTTATTCATATAGATTCAACTGACACGTGTGGTATCCGAGACAGATCTTCAAAGAATAGACAAGACCGCAACGTTTGCCACACATGCTATAGTGCAACCGGCAGAATTATTAGCACGTTTAGTAAATATCCTCGGTTACATCCCTCCACGGGATGATTTCGATTGGGATGATACTGAGGATCAATTGAAACAGGTCGATGCGCAGAACGAAATGCAGCAGAGCAAACCAGTTGATCAGGGCCTAGCCAACAACGTTACTCAATGGACAATCGGTGGTGAGAAGTTTCCGTTTGAGAAGCCTCGATCTAGGGCGGTCAGCGAAGTGCGACTCTATACTAAAGACTATGCGAAAGATGATTATGTTAACCAGAATACCGAATGGACTTGGTCCGGTCCAGTAGCCTCGACAAAACTGCAAGAGCTGATGAAGACTCGCAACACCATTAGCTCGCTATCCTCGAACAATAGTAACAAACCATACAAGAAGTTTCCTTCACTCGCTTTGCCGATTACCGCGCCCAAAAACTTCTTCCCCAGATGGAAAAAACGCTTTATGAATAAAAAATCATCGGATGTCGATCCTAATGTAGAAAAGGTCATTGATACAATGGACGACAGTAATCGGGAGAATAATTCGATTGGTCCGATAGATCCATTACCTTCATACTTAGATGAGAGGTATGATTCGATATCGAAAACGCCGAATTACTATACACATACTGGCTGTAACCTGCCAAGTTATTTAGAAAACAACAATTTGTTAGAAGAAACGAGTTTGGCAGATTTTCTTAGAGCGTTGACCGCTCTTCATCCAAGAGTAGGAACGGTCCCTGACGAATGCGTTGCCAAGCCTAAAAGAAAATTAGGAACGGCTTGTCTGAGCCCGCCAAAGCTACCCAGTTTGTTCACCCTGTTTTCACCGAACACGCTCGGTTCAGATTCGGCAACTCACAGCAATCAGAATACTGTCTCAGATGTGACCTCGCATCAATCGAGCAGAAGAATGTCTCTTAAAATGGCTGAGAATGGTTATTCCGGCTCCACCACACCTACATCTTATATGAGAAAGGAAAGCAGTGCTGTGAAGCCTAGAAGATTCTCTTTGAGACCGGTAAAGACTCCAGTAAATTCTCTCACGCCACCTGATTATGCATCACCACGATCATCAGTAAGTTTATGCTATTAAGTTTCTATAGAAAATGTATCTTAAAATACAAGTTTAAAAAATTATAAAATTCCGAAAAATTTCAATTTTTATCTAAAGATAAGCATATAAATTGAATAAGAAAATCTTTTTTTAGTTACGACTTTCTCAGAAAATGGCTGATCAAAACCAAGGACCTTATATTTCGCCGGAATCGTTCATTTCCGTATCACCAAAGGAACCGCTTGTCAACATGGAGAGACCACCAGGAATTTCGTCACCGATTCAGCAACCGTTTAATACTCGACGTTTCTCCATAAGATCTACTCAACTCAGCCCGCAACCGAGTGCGAACACATCATTAAACACGTCATTACACACACCAAAACCATTACCAAGGTGGAAAGCGGGTATGCTCCAGCGGCAAATTACTCAAATGAATTTACGTCGTCGCGTTAGGGCATTTAGTCTTAGCGATGTTTATTCCGATGTACGTGAAAAAAGCACTAATCCAATTAGCCCCCTCGCCATGGACACCACCAACAAATTTGTGGATGTTAGCAAATTGAGCAACCCGAATCAGAAGACAGTGACAATCATGTCACCGGCAGAAGAGATGAATATGACTTTGAAAAATGAATTTCAGAATTCTATGGTAGCTCCCGACAATTTGAAAGAACAAATTTCATCGTGGAGGAATCAGGAAGACGTAACTCCGATTAAATCTTTGTCTAGGATTTCCGATGAGTCATCCGTGGAGTTGAATGAATCCATTTCAAATATACTTGAAGATGGGAGATATCCTCAAGGAAACAATGATTTTATATCAGTTTATGAACCGGTTTACAAATTAAGATCCTCTGATGAGAAATTGATAAATGACACATTGACTAAGACAGTTCAAAGGGAAGTGCAGGAGACGAATATGGATGACAAGGACGCTTCACTTAAAATGGAGAAACAGAATGATATTCATATGTGTATAATTGATAATTTAGATGGACCTCAAGAACCGAAGTTTTCGACGAGTAGCAAAAATTTTTCAGAGTCGAGAAAGGAGAAACCTAGTGTGCCGATAGATTTTTACAAACCAGTGTTACAAGCAACGATAGAAAAGCCAGCGATTAATCCTTTCGAGCAATACAGAGTTATGACAAAATCTGATCAAACGAAAGACGCAGAATTGACCGAAATCAAAATTGAAAAACCTCATGAAAAATGAAGAAAAAAATGATCGGTCTATGTGAAGAAACTAAGAATTAAAAATAGAAAAGTTTGGAATTAATTTTTGTTGTCGAAACTATTAAGGCATTAATACATTAATCTAAGATAGAAGCAATATTTATAGATATATTTTATAGATATATATTTTTATTAAAAAAAATAGACTCCATATTATATGTGTAAGAAATGATATTAATGATATATATTTTGTTAGTTTTTGAGAACGTACTAATATAGCACTTCATAAATTTGTGTTTCACTTTGAAAGGCTGCATTTAATATATGAATAAGGGAAAATTGTGCAAGTAGAAGAAATATAATTTTATACATTGACGCAACGATTATCTAATGGGCAACTTTTAGAAAAGTTGCAATTTTACAATAAGTTGACCAATTTTGCAGAAGATTAACTTTATCATATATGTTATATAAGATATCTAATTCTCCAAATTAATTAAATTTGTTAGAAAAATTTTTTTAGAGAAATGAAGATATATACATTAGAAATAATTATTAAAATATTAGAAATAATTAATAATGATAATTATTAGAAGTAAATTAATTTATTTTATGTAAATGATTAAGTTTTAATTTTTTTAAATATCGAAGACTCTGTGATATAAGGAATATGGCATGTTGTCAATATTTACTGTGAATTAATAGTAAAATAAGATTACTTAGAAAAAAATTGATACCAAATAAATTATTTTGTCGGTAGAGAGCTGGAATACATAAGAATTTTTCCTACTGGAATCTGGAATCCGTTAAAATTTATGTTATATAGGATGATCGAAATAATTAATATCTCGTATCGCAATTCAAACATTGTCAGTGCGGTCTTGTGACCTGCACATTTATCACAATCATTCGCAATCATATTTTTATCGCTAAATCTTGAAATCAATGTTTTTGAATGTAATAGATAGGAACGTGCGGCATGTTTTACGAAATGCGTAACGTTTTATTGACAAGTTCGTGCAGAATAAATTATGATATTTGGTTTTTCGATAGCTCGGAAGCTGTAAATTATGGTTTATTATCATAAAATGGAAAAATTCGATTGAAAGATTACCCATGCGGAAATTATTCATATGACATATTCACATGACGCGAATGCAGAGTGTCGTCACATGCATTTACTTATTGTACGGTTTCATAATTAGCATCTATATGAGTGACAAGGAACTTATCACTCAACGAGGTAACGGTCCGTCATGTAAAGTACTACACAAATAGATTCGCGAGAAATCTAATAAATAAAAATTTTCCAGTGTGCAAGTTGCATGAAATAAAACTAAAATGCAACATAAATATTTTGTTGTACTGATGTTGATTTCTTCTCCCGATAGTGAGAAGGACGTATATGAAAAAACCGTAAGGCTACGATAGTGTTTTTAACAGTTTTCGTATTTCTTCGACGAGATTGCTACGTGGTATGCGAATCTCTTCCCGCCTCGAGACGACTCTTAGCGTAATTTCGCCCTTTGCTAATTCACTTTCTCCGATGATTATTGCCAATGGAATCCTGTTTTCTTCGCAATGTTGTAACTGCGCCAAGAGTTTCGCGTTCTTTTTGTAGGATTGCTCCGCTTTCACTCCAGCTTCCCACAAATCCACCAATATTTTCATTCTTTCTTCGTGCAAATTTTTCTGTGCGCTCGCCACAAACACTTCGATCTCAGTGGTGCGTGTTTTTAGGCCCTTGTTAGCCAATCTCGCTTCCAAAACACTGAATATCCGTTCGACGCCTAGAGACACACCGACGCAAGATACATTTTTATTCTTACTATCGAACATCCCCACTAAATTATCGTAACGGCCGCCACCCGCTACACTACCCACACCAATGTCATCTCCTATGAAAAATTATATTGAATGTTACTGATATTTTGCCATAATTATTTTGCAATATGCAAATGTTTCATATAATACAAAGAGATATTTAAAAAGAATAATATATACATACCACACAATATAGCTTCATAAATAACGCCTGTATAGTAATCGAGTCCTCTTGCAAGACTCAGATCAAACTTAATTTTGTCCAGAACTTTGTAGATACCGCAGTACTTTAACAATAGTTCCATGGAATCTAAACCTTGCACAGCAGCAGATTGTCTCATTAATTCTTTGTCTTTTCTCAATTCGGCTATCAATTCGACTCCACCAGATTGGGAGACATAGTTGCCGACCTTGTCGGCAATATGCTCATCTAATCCTTTTTCCTCTATCATTTCTTTCTTCACTTCCTCCCATGGACTCTTATCCAGTTTATCTATAGCGGAGCAGATACTACGAAATTTACTCTGTGGGACATCACACGCAGCAAAGATGCCATCTAGTAAAGACCTGTGATTCAACTTAATTACGTATGGTTCCAGATCCAGAATCTGCAATGCTTCGGATACGACCCGAATACACTCTACATCCGCTAGCATTGGATCGTACTGACCAGCAATATCAAAATCCTTGAAAAGATATTAACATTAATTAAAACATACACAAAATATATGTATAAGTTAATTCTGACATATACGCTTACACATTGATAAAATTCTCTATATCTGCCTTTTGTTGTAGCTGGATTATCTCTTCGATAGACTTTAGCAATATGATATCTTTTAATGGAGGATATTTTGCTCATGGCCAGATACCTCGCGAAAGGAACTGTTAAATCGTATCTAAGTGCGAGGATCTCGCCGCCTTGATCCTTCAAATCATAAATGAGTTTGGAATCTTCACCATATTTACCTGTCAAAACATCCTGCGCAACAATAAATAAAATCAGTATGATCAAATTATTAGTAACTATCATTGATAGTAATTTTCACCTTCAGTTCAAATACAGGCGTATCTATGGTTTCTGCGCCATGACGTTTGAATACTGATATTATTTTTTCCAATACTCCTAATCGTAATGCCATTTGCTCTGGATTATAATCCCTCGTGCCTTTAGGTGTTTTAAGGATGAGTTTGTGAGAACAACCATTTTCTTCTCCCAATTGCGCTTTCAGATCCAACAACTTGGTGACTTCCTCTGCTATCTACAACCAAACAAATAAATGCGCTATTAATATATGGAATGTGGCATCGCTCTCGCTTTGACAGGGTACCATAGCCGAAAATGTCGTACCTGTGGCGTAGTCGACATCGGCATGTTGCGAATGCATTTCCATACGATGGAGAAAGAATTGTTGCATATCAGGCGTAACATCATGAGTGGATGAAGGAATTACAAGGCAACCAGAATGAAAGAGAAGAAAAGCCCCCTCAATGTTGATTTATCAAACTAGTCCAAACAGCAGAGATAATATCAGTAAGCAAGCTAGCAAGGAGTTGCCATTAATTATTGCCATTAACTAATAACAATATCATTTTTAATTTTTTTCTTTGATAGATAATTATTTATAAATTTTCCTAACAGAGATGTAATTAATTTAGTCATATTTAAAAAATCCAAGTAGAAACTTCTCAAAATCCGAAATTTGTTATAAACTATATCATGTAATTATCAATGTTTTAGCTAGAGAAAGATATTCGTTTTCCATAATTTTGCAATAATTTATAGCAGCTCTGCTTGCAAGCAACCGACTGCCTCACCTTTTTATCTAGCATATCTTTGGTAATATAGTGATTAATCTTTAGCAGCTCGATTTTTTCTGCCAGGGAAGTAAATGATGCTTCCTTAACAAGAGGAAATGCTAGACGCTCTTCTTGGGTAAAGCTTTTCATGTTAATGTACCATCTGTTTAGATGCGGCCACCTTGCAAGTTCATCATTACTTATGACATTTAACTTGTCAAATAATTCAGTGTCTTTGGACGTTGGGCACCAACCACACGCATAGCTGACATCCGCAAAATCATTGTTTAAGCTTTCTAATTCAACATTTATATCAGACTGCTCTCTGTATCCCTGAGAAACAAGATGTCTCTCAAAAGAAAGGCCCAACATATATTGATAGTACACAAATGAAGAAAGCAATATCTATTTTTTGCACCTGATAAATAAAATTGCTACTGTGTTGCAAGGGGCTTATTGCATCATGTCTATTGTCATTAATGGTAAGTCTGTTTCCATTTTTGCAATTTCTTTAGTCGAGAAGTAATTAGTTACTTGCTTTGTATATAGGATATATGTGAAATATATTATAATATGTGAAAAAAGAGAATGCAGTGAGCAGGAAATGCAGTTAAAATTAATAAACTTAATAACATGAAGGAGTATGAAGGAAAAGTATGAATCAAGTACGCATGAAAAGAAAGCAAGTGTAAAAACATACAATATAAAAAAAGTGAAGCGCTCTCGAGTGCAATGGCATCGAACGTACTTTTGACGTATTTCGTAGAAAAGAGTGAAGGGAATGTGATTGTAGAATCTATAATTGAGCACGAAGCAGAACCCGAGGACAAAAAAAGAGAAAGGCGGTACATCGGTCTGTCACGATGACGGAACGACGTAATCGAGATCTTTGTGTGGGAAAAGAGGGAAAGAAAAAAAAAGGATATGCGTACTTGCGTTTTATCAGCCTGCGCAGCTTTTAATCGTCGAACTGTCTCGCCTTGCTCTTTCACGCGATTCAGCAACGTCTCCCTCGTTATTTCATCAGCCATCGCTAGCACCATGTGGTGTCGTAAAGTTCGATTCTGTCCGATTCCGTCCGTTCCGATCGTCGACGTATTACTTTGTGACTCACGCGACGCGAACGAATCGCGATGCAAGTATGATTTCTCCTCCCCGTTTCCCCCACGCGGATTGCAAAATACTTCGCGATCGAGAAAAAGGCTCGACTGTAGGCTCGACTGTAGGCTCGACTGTAGGCTCGTCTCGCGAAACCAATCCGTTTATTGCATCTTTTATATTAAAAATGAGATAGATACATATATGTATATTTAGACATTATAGAAAGAAAGGAAGGAAAACAAATATTATAAATTAAAAATATTTTTATTAAGTCGAGATATTCAAATAGATTTTGCAAAGATTTTGCTTTCCAAATTGTTGTCAGCAAAAATTTTAATATAATATCAAACCAATATTGAAAACTTCAACATATTTTTTTTTTTTTATTTGTTGGAAGCCGTTTGGTTCAATATATATAGCATTTTTTAAAATTTTGCGGATTTACAAATAAAAATGATGGTGCAAATTCTACACATATATAGACATATATCGCGCTTTTTGAAATCGAACAAGGTTTAATAATTAACAGTATTAATTTAATAATAACAGTATTAATAATTAACAGATTAATTAATTTTTTCACGTTTATATGATCGTTCGATAATGTACTGATCAAGTTTTTGTAAAATGTCATACATGAAAAATAGCGGAATATTTAATAATTAAATACAAGTAGATAAAATTAAATCTGTTTTATTTATATTGACATCTCACAAAAGTTATATTATCAGAATTGGATGTATATTCCGATATGGTCTAGTGGCTAGGATACCTGGCTCTCACCCAGGAGGCTCGGGTTCGATTCCCGGTATCGGAAAATTCTTTTTGTTTAATTTTGTGTTAATAATTGATTTTTTTTTTTTGAGATGTACTTTATTTATTTATTGTAATAAAACAGTTTAATTCTTTTCGAAAATTATATATAATATAATAGATAATAAAAAAAAAATAATAATATAATGGTCAAAAATAATGCCTGCGATGGCCGGGAATCGAACCCGGATCAACTGCTTGGAAGGCAACTATGCTGACCATTACACCACCATCGCAGATGTGAAAACATCTCTTCGATAGTAATGTGATGGATATATTTTAATATATATATAGAAAAAATAAATTGTAAAAAATTTTGAAAAGAGTTTTGTTAAATTTGTTGTTTTGCCATTATATTTTTGCTATTTATGTTTATATGAAAATTAAAAATATATTAAAATAAAGTAAAAATTAAAAATAATATTTTTCTATATAATTTTGGCTTCTATATTTCTAATTCCTTTATATTTTAATGTATGTGTATGCGCGGGGTGTATGTGTGGCGCGAACAAAAGAAATAAAAAAAATAGCTTTAGCACTGACGAAATACTATTAAAGACGGCCAGCCATGAATTTTCGACACTATCAAAGTGGATTTGATAGATCCAGAGATAATTGAAGAATGATGATATTACTAATAATTGCATGTGATTGCACTAAAGATACAAACACAAATGTTTTATATTATATAAAAATTATTTAATTATCGATAATGGAAATAATTCTACAAATCTAAATATCTGTGATAATATCATACTCTCTCTCTTCTCTTTACAATTTTACATAAAATTAGAATCATAATTATTTATTATATTGCAAGTAATTAAAGCAAAATTAAAGCAAAAGGAATAAAAATTATAAGATTTGTTACGATCCTTCGATTATCCATCTTTACTAATAATAATTTTTTTAACAATGGTTAAAGTCAAATATATTTCGTGTGATGTTTTAAATTAAAATATAACATAAATTAATTATTAAGTAAACAATTGTTATATCACAACTTTTCATATGCTATACATATATCAACAATGGAGATAGAATTGTTGTGAATGAATAACACATGATTTTAATATCGTGTAAACATCGAGTAGAAATTATACTTTACGAATTGTTCTCTTACAATATAATAAAGTTTATCTCGTGTTATTAATGAAGAGAAGAAAGGAGGTTTGGAAAAGCATCGAGTAACGTATAGAGAACAACAATATGCGGCAGTAATTTATAAATTATTTAATATTTATATTATTTTTAACAGACGTATTGCTTGTTTTTATTTATTTCCTCGATAACGTGTGTAATTTATTCTAAATTATCATGTACAGAATGTTAAATTTTAAACGTAATAAATCGAATATCTCAATAACTACATAACTACATGAAATATCGAGGCTCGGTTTTTTGACGCGTCCAAAGTCAATTTTTTTTGACAAAATTTGTCTGCCTCGAAACAATACAACTTAAAAAAAACCGGATCTCAATATTTCATTTAGTTATCGAGATATTTAGCCTGTTACGTTTAAAATTTAATACTCTGTATAAAACATTCCTGGTTTTATTTTAAAATACTTAATTTATATATTTCTTGCAATGTGTTTGTTCTATTAAAATAAAGTTATTTTATATTATTTTATATATTTAAGATTCTCTTTTCCATACAAAGAGTAATTTTTATTTATAAAATTCCTTACTTAAATGATGTTTGATATGAAGAACATGGCGGAGTAAAGCTTTTCTCCATTTTTCACTATGTATAGTTTACATTGTTAAAAAAATATTACAGAATTACATGCACAATAAGTATAATTTAACATGCTTTTTTTACAATGTACGCTATCATCTTTCGATATGATTTCACACAATGTTGTTTTTATGTTAGATACTAATCATATTTGGTAAAATATTACATTTGATGTTGCTACAGTTTACAGCAATTTTCTTGATGAGAGAGAAGCGACGACGATTTACTTTGCATGGGTTTTCTCGTCGTACTCCGCATCATAAGGTCAGATCTATAATTTACAATAAAATTAATGATTAGAAATGTTTTATTTCTATTACTGACAATGAGACACTTTGTCTTCAAAAGCAATGGGAATAGCCAAGATAATGTGAATAAGATATTATACATATATATAATATTAACAAAATATATTTTATCGATTTACCGTGTTTTTTTTTTTTAAATATTATCAATTGAATATTATTAATTATAGGATATTTAAATGTCTTAATTTAAAATATTATATGCCCGCAAAAATGTGTTGTTTAAAATTCAATTTTGACAAATACTCTATATGATACTATAAAATATATGATGTATGAATAATATTTGTAATATTATTTGTTGTAATAATATTCATAGTATTATCTGTCTTTTCAATAATATTCATTTTGTTCATCGAATAATCGCTATAATAGCGCAAGAGCATTTATATTCGAATTTGCATGCCAACGAATCTCGCATTTAATCGCATAAAGATTGATTTGTTGCACAGTTACATCATGACTCGCGCAATATGCTAGTATATGTTGGAGCAAAACGCGTGAATGAAAAAGGGAAAAAGGGAATGAGATAGGATACATCGAACGGTGTCGTAAACTTTTTTCACCTTTGATAAGAGCCTTGCCGTTGTTTCTGCGGCCAAAGATGAAATGCACCATATATCAAAGGATTTACCAAGCTATTGCTCATGCCAAAGAAAAATATTCCGTTCTGTAACTCCTCGCTGAGCTGGAAGCATCGTATGTCCGTTAGCATATCGATAGTAATTTTTCGACAACAAACAAAATAATATAATATATTTGCTTTGATTATAAAGTATGTGTATACTAACGTGTTCGTCGGGATCGAGAAACAAGAAGATTATCATCATTGTGTAGTACGGCGTCCACCAGATTACAAATGCCGCTACAATAACAACACTAATACGTAATGACTTTGTTTTCGCCCGGTGCAACAGTCTTCTCCTATTTAGGTCGCTGTTTCTGATGTACGTTCCCCTCGTAGGCTCCGCTTTGAACATTTTCTGACTTTCTGGAACAATGTTGGTTTAGCTCATCGTTAGTGTATTACATAATAAACTTTACGTCGGCATTTTTCTCTCTCCCTTTTTCTTTCTCTTTAAAATGCTTATATTATTTATCTACTAAGAATAAAATTGTACTCGTTAAATTATAAATATTGATACAAACACTTTTTTTAAATCATACATTATTACGACTTTACTATAATTTAATTCAAAAATATTGTACACACACACACACACACACACATATATATGTATATATATGTATTTTAACATAATATTTTGAAAGAGAGATAAAATCTTTGTCCATTTAAGTTCAAGTTGAGATTTTTTTCTCGACAGTTTAGCTTCAGATTCATTTATCAAGATAAATAAAAATTATCGAAAGGTTACAATATGAATAACAATCACTCATTGAAAGTCAATTTTATAATGTATAATGCAAAAATACTTACGGGAGATGGTAATCACCGTAGATACATATGTGGTAATTAAAATCGCCAATGGCAGGAGGAACATGAAGAACAAGCTGAAACTAGCATAAAGCTGTTCCTGCCAGGCTTCGGTGTAAAAGCCATGGGTTACGCATTGTGGAAATTCCTCGATAAATGGTCCTTGTGCAACATGAAATATCGCTATCTGTTAATAAAATTAATGTATGAAGATAATATCAATATAAATTAAATGTATAGCGCATCGACGAAAGCTGTCTAACATATGTAGTAAGCCAATTGCACAATATATATATATATATATATATATATATATATATATATATATATATACATATATATAATTCTGAATTTAAGGAGATTACAACACATTTACATCATAGAAGTGCTTAAACAATTTGCAAGAAAAGAAATAAATAAATTAGATAGGCATAATGCATTAACACATGAGATATCTGTATTAATTAAAACGGAAAATTGAAATAAATGCTAGTCTGACCTTGTAAGTTACTTGGTGATACAAATGCAATTTAATAAGATTAAATAACTTAACTAAAGATTGCGCTAATGCATTCTAAGTTGAGTTGTTTTTATAAATATATTTTATAAAAAAAAACCTTGATCTCCTTCAGAGATTAGAATACCAGAAGCATTAAATGCAGAGCTATTATTAAATCATTTGCTTGCATATCAATGAAGTTTTTAACAATTGTTTTATATTGAGCGATTATAAATAGCGATTGATAAACATGACTATTGGTTTCAGCCATGCTTATGCTATTATTTTATGATCGGAAAGTGTGTGCACAATATTACGTAACAATGTATATATGTAAATGGAAAAGAGCTAATATCACTTTCAACATTCATTTGTAAATACTGAAATTTGTTCATCGATTTGATTTTCCGACCGAAGATGTGACTGCGTTTAGCGGATCACTCCAAATTCATCGTGTCTGCTCGTTAAGATACAGGACAACCAAGGCGGGGGAGAGAGAGACGGATAGTAAAGATTACCGAGAGTAGAGTGAAGATTCCGCTAAAAAGAATTTCTCGGAACAAGAGAGATGCATTGATTAAGCAGGCGATTCTCCGCGTCTCGGCCTGTCAAGATATACGTTTTACCATCAATCTCTGTCAAACCGCGTCTCTTTTTCCCGTCGCGACGACAGCATTATTCTGTGACTCAGCTCATCTTGAATGGCTCCGCGATCTCCATCCTCCTCCGATCTATAAGCAGGTGACCTCGAGAATAATATAAACTGATCTCAGAGTCTGCATCCGCTGTTTGCGGTCGGTGCACCTGACACTTCGTTAAATCGAGTCTCGGGGTTATCTATACAATTGGTCTCCTCGAGAACTCCGCATAGTACACGATCGGATTGCAACGTCGATTTTGCTAACAATCTCTGTCTGTCACTATTTGTATTTTTATTTGTACATGTATATATGTTAAGATGTACGTTTACCATTTATCGTGTCCTGTCTGTTTTCTTGATTAAAGAAGATTTTACCATCGAATCGAATTAAGTTAATTGAGTTACGACACGATTACTTTACTTCGAAATTTCAGGATTTAATGGGTAACAAATTATTTAATAGTCATTTAATTATTGCAATGCTAATTACACAGATTCTTTTAAAATCGAAAAGTATAATAAATAAAATTATCTTGTCTTTCTTTTTGACACGCTCTATTGTTTATGATTTATTTCTTATAAGAAAAATGATCAAAACATTATTTTTTCTTAAGCATAATTTACTTCGGAAAAACATTTTTTCATTAAAATATTGATTAGTTTAAAAGAGATTCTTTATACATTGTAGGATAAAAATAATTTTCTTAAATCTGTTTTCTAATAGAATTTATTAATTTCATCGCGATCATCATGGTGCATCTGACGACGAAGAATCTCGATTTAGTGATCTCTGCGATTAAAAACCTTTGTCAGCTCAAAGGATCCACGTCGCAAGAAATTCTTCACTATATATCATCCGCTTACAAGATTCCGTCCGCTACGGCACGACGTCAGGTTGACAATATTTTCCATTCTTTTAATCATTAAACAAAACAATGTATTGTTTGTAGTTCATATTCAATGAGATTAAAGAAATAGTTATTTATTCATTTATAAAGATTCTTGGACTATCGCAGATGCAGAGTGTTTTAAAACGCGGTGTTACTTGCGGTATTTTGAAGAAAATCGGTAATCGCTATAGTCTACCGATTGACAACAAGATCGCGCAGCAGGAAATAGCTACTCAGGAGATCGGTCTGTTGGACTTGTATTGTCAGCGGAAAGTTCAACAATCGACATGTCGCAGAAGGCGAGTTCAAAGAGGTACCTGCAAATGCCGGAGAAGAAGAGCACGACGAAGGTCACGAGGATGCGGGACAAGGTCTTGCGGGAGGAGGCGGCAGAGAAGAAGGAGACGATGCACGTGCCGTTTCGGTAAAGGTGCTCGCAACAGGAAGATCAAGTCTAGAACGGAATATAATTTGGACGATGATAAATTGATCAGATCAGAGCAGAGTGCGACTGAGGCCGCCGCAGCTATCAGCGTTGAACCAAGTTATTCAAACATGCTGCACGTAGAATGATGTGGAGTTATGAAAAATGATTGTATTAATTATGTGAATATCTTAAAAATATTACGTCTTCCGGTATTTCCAAATTTTACTATATAAAATTTTAATTTTTTACATTAATATCAAAATTAAAAATTAATATTTAATTTTCAAACAGCTAAATACTGATTTTGGAAAATAAATGTTGCTTTGATTTTTATTTTCAGTTGTTTCTGTAAGAGCTTTCTCATATTTAGTATATATGTTAAATAATTTCATGTATAACAAATATTATTTTTGTAATTATATACTCTTTTTTGCCGCAATATTTTTATTACATAAAATATGTCAAGATAAAAACAAAACTAGATTTTAAATTAAAATTAAAGTTAAAATTATTGTTGTATTTTATAAAATTATTGTGTTAAAAGTATATGTATAGTAAAATTTAAATCATTAAATTATCCAGATTGTTGTAAATATTGCGTCATGTAATTACTAATGATCATTTAATGGAATACATTCTTCTTATACGTATCAAGATTTAAAAAATTATCAATATTTTTAATAAAAAGTTTCTATAAATGCGTTCCGCAAATGAGCTATAAATCATTTTAATCAATAAATTGAAAATAAAATTATAGAAAATATATTCAATGTCTTAAAAATATATCTTTTGTATTACGATTTAATGTATATCAGATAAAGTAATTTACATATCAGTGTATACTTTTATTTTTATTACTGCTATATTTATATTATATTTATGTAATTTTATTTAAATTGCATAAACTCTCAATTTATGCAATATCATACACATCCGTAAGCATTTTTTTTTCCTAATTATTGATATTATCATATTGCGCAATAATATTTTCTTTCTGGGACACTTTGTACATATTCCGAGGGATATCATGAATATACAAGACGGTGTTTTGCATACTAATGATGCATACGATGCACGTGAGACAGAATATATTGCATAATATGTGTCGTATTATCTTATTTTTTGATGTCAAGGAATATATGCATTATAAAATATATTGTTTTTATATTGTATTACAAAACATGCACGCTTTACTCTTTTTTCCCGGAAACTTGATGTAAATCACAACATTGTCGTAAAAATAATCTAAGTTTGATATTTTATGACTTTAACAAACAGACTATTATCGAGATTATTGTTTTCAAATTTCATTTATATTGTAAATTTTATTCATATTGAAATTTATGTTTCTCTTTCTTTCTTTCTCTGATATATATATATATATATATATATATATATATATATATATATATATATATACATTTATATATCAGAGAAAGAAAGAAAGAGAAACATAAATAAATTTCAATATGAATAAAATTTACAATATAAATGACGTACACAGGATGTCTTAAAACCTCCGTATAATACTTTATTAGCTTATTCTAGAGTAAGTAAAAGAGCCTAAGTAAAATAGAGTCAACAATTTAAATAAAAAAATTTTGAAGTAAATAGTTTTTGAATTACAAATGATTAAAACTTGCCAATAATATCGCGTAGAATTAGCGCGATTATGCCCGTAATTATACTTACACACGTAACGTTCTGTCATCTGTTATTAATTTTTTTAAGTCAAGTAGTAATGATTTTTAATGCACAGCTCATTCTGTTTTGTCGTTTCCTATGTACGTGTATATAATAATAGTAATAATATTTATAATTATTTTTATTAATTTATATTGATAATATAATATTCATATTATTAATAATTTTTATTATTAATATTATTATTATTATTTATTAGAACACGCTAACAAAGTGTTCTATGGAAGTTGTGAGACATCTTGTATATATATACAAGGAATATGTTGTGTGATCTATTACATTTTTGTGACAGTTGAAGAATATTTATGATTTTATTACACACAAATGAAGAGACATATCTCACATTTTCCGTATTAATCTCAATTATCATGCTTAATCCTGCCCCAATCAATAAAAAATGTATTGAATATATATATATATATATATATATATATATATATATATATATATATATAGTGTATGTAATGTATGTAAATATAGTGTATGTATATATATATATATATATATATATTAATAACTTATCACATTTGTTAGAAAATCAATAATCATTATTTACATGTTATACAGTATTTTACATATAGTTAATTTGTATATATAATAAATCTGTAATTATAGTATAATAAAGCAGTTTTGAATTCAATTATGACTAAGAAATTTTGTGACAGTAAATAAAGATTAAGTCTCTGATTTAAAAAAAAAAATATGCCTATCAAACTAATCAACTTTAATATACGACATTGAAAAATATTGTATATGTATTATGTACTTATTAAAGAAGTAAAATCATCATACATTTTTTATTGATGATCGGGGCAGGATTACGCATGATAATTGAGATTAATACGGAAAATGTGAGGTATGTTTCTTCATTTGTGTGTAATAAAATCATAAATATTCTTCAACTGTCACAAACGTTGTAATAAATCACACAAACATACTCCTTTGTAAAGCTATATTTATCTTATTTTTAATTGGAACAAAGTGATACAAGGATAGTAAAAATTTATATCTTTAAAAATCAAGAAAAAAAAAGTTTTCACATATTTTATTCAAAGCAAACGGTATTAATTATATATCAAAATTAAAATATATAGTAACACATCAAATCGATTAATCTTTCTGAAAAATAATAAGATCAACAAGCATGTAATAGTTTATTCTATAAATGAGTCACAATTCTAAGCAAAAACTTGTTTACCTCAAGTTTGTGCGATCTTTGATATTTGCTAATTATCCTGTTCTCTTTCGAATTTAAATGGCGACTAAATTGCTATTAATTTTATATAACTTTATTTTTGCTTATTCAAATCGCATAAATTTTAAAGTATAAATTTTAAAAGTGGTCAAAAATTTTTTTCACAAATTTATTCGACACTTAAAAGACACTATCGGAGATATCTGATTTCACATAAATTTGATTTACCGATAAATTTTTTTATTTAATTTTAATAAACTATTCTGACGATATTTATGATACGTATTTTAATATTCTAGTGGACTATTTGTTCGAGACAGTAGTATAATTTTTTATAAATTATTGTGAAATAAAAAATTGATATTTAAGAAAAAAGCATTACAATTGAGCATGTGTTTTCAAGAGCGCTCTTAAATGAATTTAAAAATATTATGCTATTATAATGTAATTATTCTCGAATTATGAACTAGTTTTTTACTTTACTATAATTTGAGATAATAAAGTATAATTTGTATGCATAGCGTATAATTTTATGAATCTCAAAGATGAAAGATCGTATCGTATATTATATATGCATTTGATGAACGATCTCAAAGTAATAATTGATTCTAGATTTGTTGCAGAGTAATGAAGTATAATGATTTATTTCTTTATTTAAAAAAATAAAAGTCTATGAAAAAATATGTAATATGAAAACTGATTATTTCACAGCAACTTTTTTCCCTTATATTCTGAGATAAAAGTCTATGTCTAAAAGTTCATGCTGCATTTCAATATAATTCATTTCACATATTTTTTTTTAGAAAAAATGAAAATATATATTTGTATAATGAAATATGTTTATATTATTATAAAATTTGTGTAAAATGTGCATTATAAAATTTGTATATGTGACATATACATATAATATAATAACAAAATAAAATTAAGCCTCTAATTGTATGTATGAAAAATACATACTTATATAATCAATATCACATAGAGGTAGAATCTGTATTGTTATAAAACCGAGATAATAAGGCAATGCATCTTACCTGTGGAGTGGCGAGCACAAAAGACAGCACCCAAACGAGTAGAATGAATCGCGAACACTTCTGAGATGTATTGAGACCCTTCATCGGATATCGTACCGCGACAAATCGATCGACGCCGATCAGCACGAGCACGAAGGTGCTCAAGTACAAGCTGAACACTTGTAGGAACTTGAAAATCTTGCATGCAGCATTGCCCCACAACCACGCGACATTGTAACTCCAAATTGCATCGCCGGCCAGGCAGAAGATGGTGACCAACAGATCGGCCACCGACAAATGAAGGATGAGGGTGTAGATTGCCGAGCAGCCTCGCTGCTTTCGACGATTTTTTGCGATTGAGTATATTGTCGCCGCATTGCAGACAAGGCTTAGAACCGACATAATCGCCAACACAATGACTTGACGATATACCGCTTTGGTCAGTTTAGGCGCGTGTTTCAGACACGTAACATTCTCGGATGACAAGTAATCGGCCGATTGTCCAACGAGACCATTGTGGTTGACGAATTCGGTGAAGTTGTCGCAGGGAATAGGGAAAACGGTGGAAAGACTGGTAACGTTTACTGATGAACCGTTGCTGCTGTTGCTGCTGTTGATGATCGTCGATAGCTTCATCGTTCTCGGGATCGGTTACGTCTCGTTCTCTTGGACGAGGTTTTCGGAGCATTGGAGGCACGATGTCGACGGCCGAATGCGTGCCTCCATTTCTTCGACGAAATCACACGGTCACCTTAAAAGATGAGATGCGTATTCCGCAAGCAACATCTAGAGTGGGAAGGATGATCTCAGGAGGATCTCGTCGAGTTCTCTGTCTTCTTTTGGGCTCTGTCAAACCCGTTTCTCCTTTGGTTCTCCTTCGAAGCGCGATCACGTTTACTTTACATTCGGATAGGCGATGTGAGAGAATGAAGCAAGTTCAGTGCGCGATATGACAACCGTACGTCAGAATGATAGAGATTCGACTAGAGGGCATCGTGGAGATGTTGAAAGACATTTTTATCTGTCAGAAAAAATGTATAACAGAACTGTGTATAATAATATATATATACATACATTATATATATATATATATATATATATATATATATATAATAATACATATATAGCAAATAATTCAAACGTATTTTAGGCTTAAAAGATGAATTTGTATTTATATTAACAATTTGTGTTTCAAATTTATAATAGTAAAAATGCGTTATTAAGATAATGCTAATTTTAATTTTACAATATTTTCAAAAACATTATAAAACAAGAACAATAATAACAACTGCATTGGCCTTTTATTTTGTGAGAAAGTAATTCTAAATCTTTAACTTGTTTATTATATATTATACTTTTTTAAATTATTTGTTTAATTAATTAATTTATTTATTAATCAAAATAATTTTTGTACAAATTATAATATAAGATTATTATTTTGTGAGAAAATAATTCTAAGTCTTTAACTTGTTTATTATATATTATACTCTTTTAAATTATTTGTTTAATTAATTAATTTATGTATTAATCAAAATAATTTTTGTACAAATTATAATATAAGAAAGTCTTATTACAATATAATTATAATAAAAAAAAATCTCTTATCACAAAAAAACACAAAGAGAAAAAAGAAAAAGAAAGAAAATATTTACTAAAAAATAGCTATGTAAATTATTATAAATTGATAGATACAGTAGAATTAAATTAGAATTCAATATTTCATTGTGAAGGCCCACAGCAAAAGTAGTCATTTTATACTTTTATTATCTGGAAAATTAATGTTGATCTTGTCATTTGAATAGCGAGTAAAGAATTCAGAGTAATTCGATCACAGATTGTACACAAGTTTTTCTGCAGCAACGTAAACTGGTTTTGAATAAAAAATTAAAACCTTGAACGCTCTTGTGATCTCTCTATCTTGTTTATGAAAAACTGAAAGCTAATTGATTCATTATTCACTTCCTGAAATTGTATCAATATTTTTTTAATTAATTATAATTTTTATAGATTTACATGCATAAAAGAGAGAGACAGCTAAATTATAGATGACTTTATTTTATATATCTTTATCTAAACATGATTCCATAATTTATTTTCAAGGGTAAGATATAACTTAGAATGTTTCAAACAATTGCAATTTGCAGAATTGCAAAAAACAATGTTAAATTGTAAAGAGTATTTATATACATTAAATAATTGTTTTTTATATAAAAAATTATTATATGAGCATTCATTATTAATGCGATTGTTTTCTCGATAAATTTGCTGACTTAGCATTTTATTAGTTAAAATAATATAATTTGCTGAATAAAAGAAATTTGTTGTGAATCACGTAAAAATTTTTTTCTCCACACATGATCATATTATTTCATTTATAAATAAAGAAAAAATTATTCTTCTTTATCTCACTTCATGGATTTTTAAAAATTTGCACTCGAAGATATATTCTTGATATTCTTTCTTTTCTTTAACTTTTTAATTTTTTTAATGTTTAACATAAATTTGAAAGTTAAAGTCAAAGATGAATCATATGTTTCGTGCAAAACCAAATACCATTTATGACAGTTTGATTTTGACGTACGGAATTACACGGTTGTTTTTCAGCACGCACAAACGCTACGACATATCATTCACACTGCGTATTCTCGACTGATCGAAAAATCAATACAATTCTGTCTTGCTCGTCTGGTTCTCGCATGTTTTTCCTTTATTACCTTGATCTTTCCTTCGCGTCTGAACATATTTTATTGAGTGTTCTACGACAATCTACTGCACTTTAAATTAGACACTTGCTCTGGCAAATTTATCCTAGTGTATTATGTACACACTACGCGTTTGAGGCAATTTATAGATAAGCGATACTATATATAATAAATAGGTGTCTCATGGTACAATGAAGTTGTACAGAAAGAAAAGTAAAAAGAATCTTTTGTTTATAAATTCTTATCATTTGTTTATAAAGTCTGATTAATTATAATAAATCGTATATTTTTAGTATAAAACATATATGTTAGACCTCTTTGGCAATAATTGAAGATCTCACTCTTCACTCTCCACTTTCTAAGTATTGCTGCTAATATAATTTCTTCCATTGCAGCGAATTTCTGTCCCATGCAGTTTTTTGGTCCAACGCTGAACGGGATGTAAAGCGTATCGGATGTATCTGCTTTAAATTCTCAGGCAAAAAACAATTGGGATGAAACTTTAATGAATCCGATCAGACTGTTGGATTTCGATGCACTAACATAATTGGCGCTCCGACCGAAGTACTTTTTGGAATTACTAATAATTGTCTGAAATAAGAGAATATGTGTAGAGTTTAATGGAAAATGACTCGATTGTTCATTTCATTCATTCTAAATCCACAAAATGTGTATTCTTCAATTCTTCATTGTCCAACTCGTTTAATTAAATTCATTGAAAAGTTACATAAGTTTGAATACAAATCATATTTATAATTCTGCAGATTTTCAGCCAAAATCTGCAGACTCGAGAGAACAGAATTTATATAATCAAAGAAAGAAATTTCAAATGTTTTTTTGAAAAAAAATTAATAATCAAAATTCATCTTTCTATTATGTTTAAATTTAAGAACTTCTTATTCTTTCCTGTTAATAATATAATTTAAATACATTTTTTTAAGACAAATTACTATATCATATTTTGTTTTGATTTTGCTTTGTATTAAGTTCCATAAGAGTCTCATAATTAGTTTATGTTTGAACATATCTAATATATAATTTATAATTACTCTTTTTACACATATATTGAAAATATACTGCACAAAATTATCATTATTATATAACTATTATTATACATATAATAATGTTTTCAAATTATTTTTTACTTCTAAAAATTCTGATTTAAACACGCTTTACTGATTGATGTCTTGTTTAAACTGTGTAAAGCCCATTTTTATTTTTCTGTAGGAGTGATAGAAAAAATTTCATGTATTCTGCAATTAAATAAATAATTAATATAATTTATGTAGCATACGTATATTTATATTATGCCCGTGTGCTTCTTGCAAGTTTATACATATAAATAATATATAGAATATAAATATATAGAATATATAGAATATAAATATATAAATATACAGGGTGTCCCAAAATTTTTGACACACCCTGTATAGAACATAATAGCAGTTTTTTTACCATCCCGAGACTTGGTCATAAGATATAATGTTTCAAAAAAAAGAACAATAAATAGTTCCGGGAATATGGCCGAGTTTTTTCCGCATGATATAATAGGCACACATTATCCATGCAATCTCATAAAATATAATAACACTAATAGCGGATATTATGAGCAGAAGAAAACTCATTGTCGTAATCTGTGTTTGTTACAAAGAACAATTTTATTTACACAAACAATCCGATCTTTATATATAGTCTCCATATATAATTTATGCAAAATTTCGATGTTCTGAGTATTTTTCCAAGTTTTATTTCTCCTTGTAAATTTATCTATTATTTATACATGTGCATTTTAAGTGTAACTCATTTCTTTTGTAAATAATTTTTTTAGTACAGTTTTACTATGTCACTGATAGGCAAATTTATTATTTATATTTTATGTGCATTTTAAGTATAACTTAAGTACATTTCTTTTTTTCTTTCACAAGTTTTTTTTTTTAAGAATAGTATTACTGATAGATAAAGTATTTTTAATTTATTAGTTTTTCGTGAAAAATGATTTGCGCATCTGCAAAATAAACAAAATGCTAAACAGTACAAACAGTGTAGTTAAAACAGTATAATAAGTGAACACAAACACCCACCCACTCATACACACACACACACACACACGCACGCACGCACGTACGCACGTACGCACGCACACACACATACACATCACACACATAAGTGTTAATATGAGCAACAATTCTTTTCTTACGTTTCCAGATGATGAAAATATCAAGAGATAAACTTATAAATTCATATTTTTTGATGAATGAAAATTATAATATGTTTCTTTGTTTTTCTCTGTGATTCTTTAATCAATGATAATAACTTTAATAACGAGCAAATAATTTACATATGCAATGATTTCAGCGATAAATGTAGATTTGAATATTAATATATTATAGGAGTATGATATAATATATATATATATATATGATAATTGAAGCCATCAAATAGAAATATAGAATCTAACTTAGTTTTAAAGAAAGACTCCATTGATTAGAATTGAATTTCTCTTCCTCTATATCAATCGCTATTATTCAGAGCTTACCACACGTGATATATCGCCGACCGTTGCTTAGAGGGCCATCTTATTTATAGTTATTTTATCAGATTGAATAAGATTGAGTGAGATGTCTCACGGAGTAAGTTTTGTGTAAAATGCGATGTACACATTTATATCATATACATGATTTTTATATCCGTCTTATTATAAAATTGATTTAAAAATTAACAAGATAAATGCTTAAAATTTTATTACATTTGTATATATATATATATATATATATATATATATATATATATATATATGTATATAAAACATTTCCATTTTACTGTGCGCGTTTCAGTGATATAAACGTAAGTTATACGAAACATATCGCAGGTTCAAGATTATTATACCTTTGAAAGAATTTGGATCATAATTTAATTTCTTTTATCTTTTTCATATCAATATCTCCCCTTTTAATTTGAATTAAAGATACATAATGTGCTAAATTGATTCCAATAATAAAGCACATGAAAGCAATATGAATATCTAGTCGCTCGATTACGTATTTTTTTTGTTCGCATGAGACTTACTACGCTCGGATCCGGATCGACAGATATCACCCGTGAATATTCGATCAATCTTTGCTTTCTTTCAAAAAATTTTCATTTTTTAATCTCTCCTTTCGGCAGTTTGTAACTTGTAAAATCGCTCGTGATGCATTTAATTGGGTCACATCGGCACACACTTTACCGTCACTCTTTAATAATTCCAGATTTCGGTCTCTCTTCTAGTTGAGAAGCGGAATCCAAAAACATGGCTAATTCGCGCATATAGTTAGGTACGTAGGTAGGTATAAGCGACCATAATTAGATGTTCGAACATATATAACGCGAGTGGGATGAAATCGCGGCAATTTATAATGATCCGACACCGACGCGTTATCTCGATGTTTTCAGTAATTTCCGCGAGGAAGAGAGAGAGAGAGAGAGTGGTTTTCTCTCTCAATGATATAACATTAACTGATATGGTGTTACTTTCATTTTATTTAAACATGCATAAATGCAATAACAGCGTTCTCTTCGGTGACGACATCTTTTCATAGTTTTGCATTTTATTTCTCTCCCATAGATTATATCTTCGCAAACAATATTTACAAAATATTTCTATTTGCAATATGTAAAATTATTCTGCTTTTTAATTATATCTTGTTACAATCTTATGTGCATAAATTAATTTTAAAATAAAAATTTTTGAAATTTTTTAAAATAGTTTACCTCTATTAAATATAAATATCTATTCTCTCGATTATTGTTTTTTTTACTTCCATTATATTTCAAAACAATCATATGTTTTGTGCAAAACAAAATACGATTTACGACAGTTTGGCTGTGACGTACGGAATTCTACAGTTTTACGCACGCACAAAATACAACGAAAAAGTCTCTTATTCTCGACTCAAAAAATTAACACAATTCTATCTCGCTCGCCTGGTTCTGGCATGTTGTCTTTCTTTATTTACTTTAATTTTTCTTTTGTGTCTGAACATATTTCGTTGAATTCTACGACATCTACTGCAATTTAAATTAGACATTTGCTGTGGCAAATTTATACTAGTGTATTTGTACACGCTACGCATTTAGGGTAATTTATAGATCAGCGATACTCCATACAATAAATAGCTGTTTTGTAATACAATAAGATTGTACAGAAAAAGAAGTAAAGCAAGTTTTTTGTTTATAAATTCTCATCATATGTTTCTAAAGTCTGATTAATTATAATAAATCGTGTATTTTTAGCATAAAACATATATGTTAGAGCTCTTTATTTCCACGGCAATAATTGAAGATATATAGATTCTTCACTTGGTCGCAAAACTGCAAAATTGTGCATGGTCATTTCCTCATGCTTTTTCATACTCTTCACTCTCCATTTTCTGAGTATTGCTGCTAATACGATTTTTTCTTCCATTGCAGCAAATTTCTGTCCGATGCAATTTCTTGATCCAGCGCTAAACGGGATGTAAGCGTACGAATGTACCTGCTTTAAATTCTCAGGTAGAAAACGATCCGGATCAAACTTTAATGGATCCGGCCAGACTGCTGGATTTCGATGTATCAACATGATTGGCACTGAGACCAAAGTATTTTTCGGGATTACATAATTGCCTGAAATAAAATAATATGTGAAGAGGTTAACGAAAAGTGATTCGATGGTCTCATTCATTCAAATTCATAAAATGTGTATCTTTCTATTTTTTATTGTCGAACTTGAATCAAACTCATTGAGATCATTACATAGCTGAGATATAAATTTCAAATGTTTCTTGAAAAGAGTTAATAATAGAAATAAATTTTTCTCTCATGTTTAAACTTAAGAACTTTTTATTCTCTCCGATTAAGATTCTCTCTGATAGTGTACTAAATACATTTTTCAAAGATAAACTGCTATATCTGCAATTATATTTTATTGCATCTGCAATCATATTTTATTCTACAATGCGTCGATTTCTTTTATTGTAAAAGCTTTGAAAGTGGTTTATAATTCGAAAATAAAAACTTAAAAATAAACTTAGATATAAATTTAAAACATCTATTTATTTTCTTTTATAAATCCTTTTAACGTGAGAGAAGCGAATCAGACAGATTAAGGATGTTTTGCATGTACAATAGTAGCAAAAAGCTGTCAAAATTAAAAAAATATATATTTCTTATATTTATACTGTTTGAAAAATTAAACAAATAAATCCAAATTATTAGAAAAGAATTAAAGTATCACAAAATAATATGGATTTTGACATCTTTGTAAACGAAAATAATTGTAATTAATATTTTTCTTAATTTATGGCAAAAACTTTTGATCATGAATATCCCCTGAAATCAACTGCAAGAAACAACAAAAAACAAGTAATTTGCAGAAAGAAAGAAATAGACAATATTTTTCTACAATTTTTAGTAAATAACTTTTGAACAAATAAGTGGATCTAAAACAAGTTTTGCACAAATATTTATTAGAATTTTCTTAATATATGTATAAATTTTTATTTTATTGGTAATATTTTTTTCTTCTCAAATTTGTTAATAAGTGCTACAATACGCGATTTTCCATAAGAATAGTAACTTTAAATTTAAATAATTTCTAAACCGTTAAGAGAATTGTGCTCAGTTTTTGCACAAAAGGAATAATAGAACAGTCTATGAAATGTTCATGCTTTTAATATTTTGATATATGACACATCCTTAATTCGCTGCAAATTAAAAGCCTCATAACATTTTGATCGCTTCAGTGAATCGACTCAGGATTTTTTTATAAATTTCTGAACATATTTAGGAACATTCTGTACAATTTTGTTTAAATTCCTAATATTTTGAAAATTAGTACGAAACATACATTAAATGTATTCTGTTGTAAAACAAATTACAGGATGCTAAATTTCAAACGTAACAGGCCATAATTTCTAAATTTCAATTTTCTAAAAAAAAAAAAAAAAATTGTGAACTCATGTTGCATTTACATTTTATATTAAATTTTCTGCTCATTTTCAAAAGTATTGATTAAATACAAAAAAAAAGTCTTACCCATTTTTACATCTTCTGATGTTTTTCTTACAATATTGGGTATGCTTGGATATAATCTGCGCGATTCTTTTATAACCCTTTCGAGATATTTTAATTGTGAAAGCTCCTTTATGCTGGCTGGTCTTTGCGAATCTTTGAAAATCTCCTTTAGCTCTTCATGAATCTTTTCTTGACATTGAGGATCATTGCCTATACAAAAGAGCGCCCAACTAATCGAAACCGCTGTTGTGTCATGACCCTGTAATTATGCATTATTATTTAAAATAAAGAATTATATTATCAAAAATATTAAAAAAAAGAAAAGTAAAATATTAATAAAATTTTTTTTTTACATTTTACTTACTGCTAAAATGAATGTAGACACGTGTGCTCTCAAGTCTTCATCAGTTAATGAAACGCCGTCTTTCTCATTCATGTCCAGTAAAAGATTTATAAAGGCTTTTCTTTTCTGCTTATCTAATTTTATCATAAATATATTTAATTAGAAAAAAAATTATTTGACATTTTCCTATTAATTACAGCAATGTATCTTCGTACCCTGTGTATTGGAATCATCACCTTGTGTATCATCCTCCTCATTTTGTGATTTATTGTTCTTTATACGCGCAACTTTCTTCTTTTGTATTATCTAGAAATTGCAGTATTTTTATTAACTATCAAAATTCATACTAGATTAATGGAGATGACCTTTATAAGGATTTTTTTATGCCGATGCAGCCGAACCACTAATAGAAATTCTTACCTTATTCGTAATACTATTCATATTGTTAATTACTGCTTTATATTCTTTTCCATAGGGTATTAAATAATACATCCAATCATGCATGCGCAGCCACTGTAGATGCATATGCAATTTTTGTAGTTTAAGAAATCTGAAATACATGTTATTGTTAATTTCTTTACATCTAAATTAAAAGAATATTCGGAAAGAATAATGAAACTGTAAAATTTTCATTATTATTTCATTCATTTATCTTTTTTCAATCCAATTATTTACTTTTGTCTTATTTCAGACAATGCATGACTAAAAATTAATATTTAATTTATAAATTTTAATATTTAATTAAAATTAATTAATTTTAATGAATTTTTAAATAATTAAATTGAATTTTAATAAATAATGCAAGATAATTTTTGCAAGAAAATATTTTGTATAAGAATTATATACATATAATTATCTATAGGAATTGTACATAAACTGACCTGTTCATAGTCAATCGATATGACGTAATTTCTTCATCATCTACATTTACACCCATCATAGTTTCTAGGCAATTATTAATGTGGTTAATTTTTACGATAAAATTATATCAATCTATTTTTTTGCGATTAATATATATACATATATGTTAATCGCAATATAAGGGAAAAAGGTACAATTATAAAAGAACGGGATAATTATCAGTATACAGTTTGCATATGCGTATTAAAAAAATGCACTTGCAATGATGCACTTTGTGTGGATTAACAAAGTTTTGTAAATGTATAACATAAAATTGTTATACAATTTATTCTTAAAGATACTACATGAGTATCAAATAATTATTTTCACCAATTAAAATTGTTTATTTGTGGATTATTTCAGCTTTACGAGCACGAATTTCTCTTTTCCTGTGTCGCTTTCTTACCACATATAATGTTGAAAGCGAGCTTTTGCATAAATAGAAGAATATCAACAATTTTCGTCGAATTTTCTGCTAACTTTTCTTCAATACATTTTATTATAATTTCCGTTTTTTCGGACATGATGACCGCAAATTGTTCCAATATATTAAAATGAAATACAGGCAAAAGTATTCTTCTATCTCTGTACCACTGTTTAACTGAAATATGCGATGCATTTATGTATTACAAGAATATCTTTTATTTTATACCATTAGTTATAACTAGAGAACATAACAGTCTCTTTGTAAAATGTCCAAAAGTGCTATTTTATTATTTACCTGGAGCAGTAAGAAGCCCATTACCTAGAAATAGTTTTATGGAATCATATAGTTCCCCTTTCTCGACATGTGTGTTAGCTTGGAAAATGCTCTGTAAATTCGTGAAAACAAGATAATAACTCAACAAGGCTTATCAATATTTCACAAGTTTGCAATTAGAAAAACAATATTGTGTATATTTTATAGAAGATGATATTTAATGATTCTAACATTTATAAAAAATTATTCACTCAAGAAAGATAAATGAAATATATCCAGGTATTTAGTAATCTTCTAGTTTGCAAATTTTAAGAAATATACTGTATTTTATTTTACGTATGTATTAGAGAGAGAAAGAAAAGTGAATTCACAACTGAAACGTGGATTAAGATTGTTATTTCATAAAAGTCTCAATCAGTTTATATTTCATTTAAATATATATAATCTAATTTATCTAATATATTTAATATATAATTCATAATTACTCTTTTTATACACATATATTGAAAATACTGTACAAAATTATCATTATTGTATAATAGACTATTACTATACATATAATAATGTTTTCAAATTATTTCTTAATTATTATTACTTCTAAAAATTCTGGTTTAAATATGAAAACTACTGGTTGTTGACCTATCCAAATTGTGTAAAGCCCATTTTTGTTTTTCTGTAGAAGCGATAGAAAACATTTCATATGTTCTGCAATAAATTAATAATTATTACAGTTTATGTAACATACGAATATTTATATTATATATCATGTGTGTGTTTTTTAAAATTCTTGCAATTATATATTATATATATATATATATATATATATATATAAATAGATACATAATAGTAAAGCTTTTTTACCATCCAGAGGCTTGACCACATCATATAATGTTTCCAAGAAAGAATAATCCATGGTTCCGGGAATATGGCTGAGTTTTTTCCGCATAGTATAATGAGAATACACTATCAATACTATCTTATAGAATATAATAACACTAATAGCGGATACTATCAGCAGTAAAAGGCTCATCGTCCTAGTCTGCGGTTATTACAAAGAACAATTCTTTACACAAACAATTTCTATTTCCACAAATACTCGACCTTTATATATAGTCTCCATACATAATCTTTTATGTGAAATTTCGATATTCCAAATGTTTTTTCAAGTTTTGTTTCTTGTTTAAATCTCTAATTTATGATATCTGTTATTTACACATGTGCATTTTAAGTGTAACTCATTTCATTTGTAAATTTTTTTTTAAATACAGTTGTACGTTGTACGTTACTGATAGGTAGATTTACTATTTATGTGCATTTTAAGTATAACTTAAGTATAATGTATATGTTTCTTTTTCTTTTTTAGTTTTTTTTTTTTTTTAATTATGTTATTGATAGACAAAGCATTTTTAATTCATTAGTTCTTCGTAAAAAATGGTTTGCATCTGATAGCAAAATAAACAAAATGTAAAACGGTACACTTAAAATAGTAAAATAAAATATAATAAAACACACGCACAAACACTCAACACATCAATGCTTTTATAGGAAGCAATTCTTTAACTCATAAATAATCTTATTTGTATCGATATAAGTTTGTGTATTATTTTTTAAATTAACAATTTATTATACTCGTGCCTATTTTAAAATTTTTAAAGACATAGATTTGTGTGATGTATTTTTCTCTGCATAATTTTACGTTTTTAGAGAAAGAAAATATCGAGAGATAAATCTATAAATTCATATTTATTGATGATAAAAATTATTATATGTTTCCTTGTTCTTCTCCGATTCTTTAATAATAATAATAACTTTAATAACAAGCAAATAATTTTACATATGTAATAATTTTAGCGATGAATTTGTATGTTAATATATTATCATCAGAGATGAAGTAGTTAAAGAAGTATATTGTCAACTTTCATAAAACGATAATAAAATCAAGACTTGCTATCGTATTGAATATCGACGCATTTTATTTTAAATTTATATTCTGACACTATTTTTTCATTTTAGTTTCTATCAAATACGAATCTCATTGGTTTATGCATTTAATTATTTGTACTGTAACATTTTAAGTTATCTAAAATTTTCAGAAATTGAATGCAATTTGTTATGTCATTAGATAATCGAAAATGTAGTTGTATCTATGTAGTTGGATCTATGTGTAAGAAAATCGCAAAAAAAACCATACAAGAATAATCGCAAAATGATTAAAGAGAGACACAGAAAAAATTAAAATTCTGTCAAATATATATAGAAAAAATAAAGAGAATCTTTTATCAAATTATGTCATTTTTGCTTACATTTATTTTTCATATTTATTTTTTTTTGCGATAACAGATTATTTTAGATTTATTTTTTCATAATATGATTTTAAGTAAATTTTATTTATTAATTTGCAAGATATTATTGTTTAAACAATAATATATTAATTTTGATTCAGCGTATTCTTTATATGACAAGTGAAACCATCAAATACCGGGGATAGAGATGTAAAATTTAACTTAGTTTCAAAGAAACTTTTGACTCCATTGATTATAATTGAATTTCCCTATTGCTTCAAAGCGTAGTAATAATCATTTTCCGGGCTGCGGAAATTTATTTCTGCTTCAAATGGTGTAAACGATGTGTCGTAATCCGACTTTTGGATGCGTCTCAAAGCTTTTGGCCCACATTCCGTCTGTTACCGCAATACATAAAACTTGGAGGACGTGAACCGAATCCCATAGTGACGTTATTATTCCTCGACGTCATTATGCAGCGCTCGCGTCTCCCTCAAGGATACCGAGAGTGATACCGATAGTGATCGAGAAGGCGCGATAAATCAGGATTTCCAGAAAGCTTACCCGCATCTACCAGACGAGAACGTCGAGTCGTCTATGATTTTCCGCAACTCTTATCCGCGTGCGGCTCGATATCCTTTGCGCCTACATTGTAACTTTGGCAAGTCATTGCGGCGGAAAATACGAGACGTGTACTAAATCGAATGCACGTTGGCTGAGCGATTCTTGAAAAACAGAGATGTATTTTATAGAAAGTAACGCGCGGCTATGTCTCAGATATTAACGATTTAAATATAGAATATGCAACTATATATTAAATCTTTCTCAGCTATATATTAAATTTAATCCTAATGATCTTCTGTGACAAATGTAACTTTTCACATTTTCGCTTTTACGGTATTTCTTCTAGGATTTATTGGCGATTCGGCGGCACTATTTTCACGGGGGCTACGTCGCGTCGTCCGCCTCGTATTTCGATCTCTCGCTATAACGGCCGAAGGCTACGCGTCGCAAAGCCTCGGAGTGCTTTTATTTTACGTAACGGATTTTCCGATAAAGTATCGCGCTTCGACGTTCACCGTTCGGCTCGGTGTAAAATGTTATCCAGCTCGTAAATGCGCCTCCTGGGACGCGTCCTCGCTCTTCTTACATAGATGCATGATATATAAGCAGGATATGCATATACATATATATATATATATATATATATATATATATATATATACATATGCACGCGTATCCCTATCATCACATGCTGAGAGTGTCTTTCTATCTCACGAATGTCTACAAGTTTGCGCATCTAGTACGACTGAGTGACAGCGCGCTGGCTGTCAATGAGTGGATGTAGAGCGGCGGTGGAGGGGGCTCGCGAGGAATAAGACAGCTGTGGCTACTACGCGCGTACGCTCAGTCACGTGTCATGAGAGATGCGCCGCGCGGTCGTACATCTTAATTCATAGATCGTTCAGAAGAGAGACGCAGAAAGTTGAGACGTAACGCATGTGAAAATTGAAAGTGCATCACGATAATAATTCGCTTTACGTTCTTTCAAAGAAAACATATATTATTTTTCGCTGTGAGAATAAATTTTACGGTATATCAATGTCTTTATCTATAATATAACAAAATAAAAAGAAGAAATTTTTTTTGCATTTATATCGAGAACAGTTTTCGAAATAATAAGAAAGAAGTTTTTTATTGACAATTTCAATATTTATTTTTATTTGATTTTGATTTACTTTTGTACTATCGATGGATGAAGAGAGAGGAGAGATGGTCTTCTGCAATAAATATATTATCTTATTATATACTCTCTTTTACTGACAATGAGTTCTCTTACAAAAGAAGCTGCATTTAAATGGTTTAGTGGTATTAATAAATTAACTTGATGCTTTCAATTAAATTCTCTAGCTTATTAGTGAAGTATCATTGAAGAAGTTGTGGGAAATATAAAACAAATTAAAATGAATCCTTCTACTGAAAACTACGAAACTTTTTGCGTCGTTTAATGCAGCTTCTTTTGCCTTAACTCGAGTGCCTCGACTTGGGAGTCGACGTGTAACGGAAATATAAAGCGTTGCTCATGAATCGTTTATGATGCAGATGTTATAATTATGGTTTGGATGCGTCTCGTTGAGCATTTATTTTTATTTGGCCGTTGTGTACTAGAGAAGGACAAAACTTCTTCCGTAAAGTCACCACCAAGTTATGCTGGAAATTCCGCTTTTCTTTCTAATTTCTTCGCGGGAAACGGCAGGGTTTAACTTTCCTTTATCGTAGTTGAAATTGCTGCAAATTTAGCCTGAATAAATTACGCCGCATTCATTGTGACTTAAAGTACACAGACTGGGAAATTTTATTCCATTTATCAGGAAGAGATTTACAAGTTCGGGACATACATTCTCTGCATGATATACTGTCACTGATTTCTTAGATATTACATAACGAACATTTTTTTTTTTCTAAAATCTACATTAATAGCATAAAAGACAATCAAAAATATATATAGAGAAATATTTCACGAGTCGTACTTCATTACAAATAATCCACGTGCCTAATTTCTGCAACATAAGAATGTATGCTTGTAAGCGGTTTGATTGTCGGTTAATGTTAATCGCGTCTTCGAGAGGAATTCGAATCGCTCGGATCGATCTCCTTTGCGGATGATGGTTCGCTTTGCGGAGAGTATTTTCAGCTTGCTCGATTTTACGGCCCATTCGAAATGGGAATTGACCCGGTTCACGTGTTCCGACTCAGTAACCAGTCCAGCGATGTACCCACTGACGAGTGGGTGGGGAGAGGGGGGGGGGAGGGAAGGGATTGGATGGTTGAAGGGGGCAGTTTTGCGATCCGCAAGGATCTGCCGCGATCCCGAAACGATTTCCGACCTCGGTATTCCCCGGGTTCAATCTAACTTAGGTTTGGAATCGGGCGCGTTCCTTCGCAGATTCTTCGAGCGGGCGGAGGCAAATCCTAAATCGGATAACTCGCCGTCTAAGCTCGGACGGGGGATATCTCATGTGTATACCCGCTGCTAACGGAAATTGGATTACCCTGTGTGACGATATCATATTTCACGACGGCTTGTTTCGTAGGTAAACGTTGACATTGATACATGGAGAATACGGGAATCGGTGGATATGCGTTTAAGCCACGTGTCACTTGGTACCGTATAACATCCCTTTGATTGAGTATAGACTCATTTCCTCACTTGTCTTTGATTTACTAGCTTAAGTATCCGAAATGGAGACGCTCCAGATTCTACAAGCTTTATTTTACCATCGCATAACAAAAACACTCCAAATCTAATTTACTTGAAAAGAGTTTTGTTTAAAGAATTAAATTAATAACCACAGAAGGATTAAATTAATAATCACAGAAAGAGTGTAATATTAAATTACAATTGTGATTTGCAAAAAATTAAAATGTATTTGTATAAATTCATTAATTTGACAATTTAGAGTAAATCTATTGATGGTCTTAATGGTGAGAATCATTCGCGAGAAAGGAAATACAAATTATTCGTTTTACTGAAATGTAAAATGAAACGTGGAGTGGTGCAATGACGGGCTTGTTAGCATCGGATATGACATTTTCGTACTCGACTTGGCTTTTTGTATCGGTTCCATAATTCTGCGCGACAATAGCTCCAATCGTGAGACCGTAATCGCAATAACCGCGATCGAGTGTGCCCGACGCGTAATGTAATACTCCACTACTGGTGAATAACGATCGCGAAGCGACAGCGGCGAATATTTACGATCTCTGTCAGAAATTACGAAATATTGCTCGCAATTTATAAGCAGTTAACGAATCGGGCAAAATTGAGAGAGTGGAAGAAAAGTAAGCGCCTCTCTGTTTCTCTCCGCTTCAATTAGACTCAAATCTTTGAATAAAATTTACAATGTACAAAATTTTCTCTTCTCTAATGTAAAAATCTTTTGTCAACTTTTTTTATTGGCTTGCATCGTTATTCCACCTACCCTTACCCTTTTGCTTTCTTGCGAGTGTCCGTATATACACGTACTTCAAATCTATTATCATATGTTCCGAAATTACTTGCGCGGTGAATTTGGTCTGATTCTTTTATTGTACGTACATCTGTGTGTTAATTTTTTTCTTTCCAATCATATACACGTTCTGTTACGGTTTTGCTGTTTATTGAGATGGAATGCACAGCCATAAAATATTGCGGCAAATATCAGTGGGCTCTTTTTCATCTTTCGTTGACTCGTGCGCGTATAAATTTCTCTTAACGACGTGACACTTTAATTGGAAAGCGAATTAATAATGTCGCCGCACGCACGCGGTTATAACCGATACGTACCGCATTTGATAAATAGATAACAATACAATCGAAATATCGATAGAATGTTGTATTTATTAAAGAGCTTGCTTTAAAAAAAGAAAAATAAAAAATAAAAAATTTGTGTTTTTAATCTTTTAAGACTGTGACAAAATATAAATAAAATTGGTTTTTATGATATTGTTATTTCTATCATGCTGAAGTTTGTAGACTCTTTGATTTATTTATTAGCCACAATCCTTATCATTCGCTCGACGACCAGGATATGGAGCAATAAAGTTACGATATACATTTCGTATATTATCGAATTTCTGTTTGAAATGTGATCGCACCAAATATTGGAAAATAATTTGCTATAATTATTACAATTAATGATTAATTAACTCTTGATAAACAACTTGTAACTGTATCGCGATAATAAATTTTGTTGTGGAATTTTGTTGTGGAAAAATGGATGTTTCTCAATTAATATTTATAACAATATATATTTATAATATAATATTTATAGTATAATATTTATAACAAATAAATTAATATGCTTTATTTTATTTAAAAAATTAATAAAATAAATAATATCTTACTACACAATTTTATCGTGATTAATTTTGATAAATTAGATAAATCTTGATTTAAACGTTTTAGATAAATGCATTAATATTAGCACTTCTGTTCTATCGTTTGTCGACGATGCGTAAATAAACATAAACAAATGTTGTATTTCATGCATGTTGCGTAAACATGTTTTCATATATGAGTGGAGCAGCAATTGACACAGTACCTACTTACTCATTTCTAATATGATTGATAGGTACGTACCAGATCGCTCAGTGATGAAAAATACCTGAACGCGCGTTGAAAACTGAATTTATTTTGACATTAATATGTTTTATAATATTAAAATAGGTGCATGTCATATTAAATAACGATCAAAATTGCATTACTTCAATATGTATATAAAGTAAGATAATCTCACATTTTCTTTTAACAAAAACAAAAAGATCTCATTTGTTACTTGAAAAATATAGGAATATAGAAAAAAATCCCATTCATTATTGCAGTTATCGTCCGGACATGATCGAAAATTATTGATTACAGATGTATACGTCAGGGGTACAACTATGTTGCGTAACGCGTACACGTGCCGATGAGATATCGATGACATTTCGTGACAACCCCTTCGGAAGGCATCGAGCGTGATATCATCTGCAAGACATATCCACCCCCTATGTCAGTTGCTATTAATCAGAGCCCACTGACCGCGAGCACACGTGATATATCGCGAGCCGACGTTGCTTAGGGCACCATCTTATTTATAGAGTTATTCTACTGTGAATAAGGCTGAGTGAGATGTCTCATGAAGCGAGTGCCGTGTAAAATGCGATATACATATTTATATCATATATGATTTTTATATCTGTTTTATTAAAAAATTTATTTAAAAATTAACAAATAAATGCTTACAATTTTATTACGTTTGTATATATATATATATATATTTATTTGTTAATTTTTAAATAAGTTTTTATTAAAACGGAAATATATAAAATATATAAAATATAAAAATAAATATAAAATATATATATAAAATATAAAATATATATATATATATATATATATATATATATATATATATATATATATAATATTTCCATTTTAAATTTTGTGCGCGTTTCAGTGATATAAACGTAAGTTATACGAAACATATCGCAAACATATTTCAAGATTATTATACCTTTGAAAGGATGTGGATGATAATTTAATTTTTCTTATGTTTCTCACATCGATATCTTCCCTTTTAATTTGAATTAAAGTAAATAAATATATTAAAACTAATATATTGCTTCCATAATAAAGCACAATGAGTATCGAACCGCTCAATCGCGTACTTTTTTTTTCCCTCGCACGGACCGGTAGATATTTCATGGGGGCTTGTGAATATTTGATCTTTGCTTTCGCGTTCGAGAAATTTCCATTTTTTTTAATCTCTCCTTTTCGCAGTTTGTAGCCTGTAAAAGCGTTCACGGTGCATTTAATTGGGTCATATCGGTGCGCACTTCACCGTCACTCTTTAATATTTAATAATTCCAGATTTCGTTCTCTCTTCTAGTTGAGAAGCGGAACCGGAAAACGTAACTAACACGCGCATATAGTTAGGTACGTAGGTAAGGTATACGCGACCATAGTTAGATGCTCGGGCATATACAACGCGAGCGGGATGAAATCGCGGCGATTTATAACGCCGACAGCGACTCGCTGCTATCTCGGTGCGTCCAGCATCTCCCGCGAGGAAGGGAGAGAGAAAGAGAAAGAGTGTGGTTTTCTCTCTCAACGATATAACATCGACCGATGTGCGGAGGTGTGCGTTATTTCCACTTTACTTACACATTCTACGGATGCAATAACAGCGTTCTCTTCTGGCGTGGACATCTTTTTTACACTTTTGCATTTTATTCCGCTTTCATAGAACGTGCGTCGGCAAAAGATATTTACAAAAAATTTCTATTTGCAAAATGTGAAATTATTCTGCTTCTTGATTATATCTTGTTACAATCGTATGTGTGTAAACTAATTTTCCTCACTTTTATCTTCTTCATAATACAATGAAAAAGATGTGTACGAACGTAAGTCAAAAAGGCAAATTACTCGAATAATAAGAGAAATATTTAAATTCCACGAATGGAATGTTATAAATATGTATATGCTGTACATTATTTTTCAGCTATGTAGCACGATAGCGGTAGATTTTTTCTTACACCCGCACGCAAAATCATCGAACTTTTGAAATCCTCAATATCGCAATCGAAAGATAATTGTATGAATATTTTTTTTCCCATCTCCGCGTGAATATTTGAAGATATCGATCATGTTTACATATCTGAGTTTTAGTATTCGGTAAGAAGAAAAAGATTTTCATCTTTTCCTGCATGCGAGCAATTTTTTTAGCTAAAAGAACGACGATTTACTTGGGATTTTCCAACCTGTTATCGAGCGCGTATTAACGTATATTAAAATTGATAGCATGTAATGCACGCTGTATGAAAAGATCTTTCATTAATTTTGATAAAACTTTCATAATATTGATAAAACGCAAGCATCGCGTTTTAAAAACGTTAATCCTTTTACTGTTCAAGATGCAAATTTTCACAAACGCTTGTTCTCGTACTTGTTATGATGCAACTTTAGATGGCTACATTTTAGGATTAATCACACCTAGCATGAGTTTATAATATACGTAGACTACATACATCTACATACTGAGTTATCTCATCCTATTTCGATTATTATATTTCGAATGGGATTAAAATTCACGATTACTATTAATGCATTGTCACATCCGCGCAAATGGTTAACAAAATATATATCAAGTAAACAGAGTAAATATGTATACAAACGCTACGTATTTATAATCGATGCAGAGCACATGGATTATAATATAATAAATATTTTATATTATATTATTTAGTATCTAAAAACTATTTCATTTTATACATAACTTTTTGACCAAATTTTTATTTCACGAACTGCAATGTCGCGTTCCGCTAACATTCGGAAACTTTTCGCATCAATCGCCTTATCGGAATTTCCACTGGAATTTCGCTATGGTTAATAATTTTCTTCAACCGCGACGTTGTAGTTTTATTTTTTTTATCGTTACTTATGCGGGCGGAGGTAACGCATTGCCGTCTCACGCCGATCTTAAAACTTCGATATTGCATTTTGCGCAATATGCTTGTCGTCAATTCTTTAAGAACCGGAGGGATTCATAAATTTTGTTTCTCCGCGTTGACCGATGTTAGCGTCGCGCGTCGCCTCGTAAAGTTGCATGCTTTTCGCATCTATTACTAAAACACTCCGAAAAGCGATCCGGGTCCTATTGATATTATATATCCATCCGTATATAAAACTTCTGAGAAAATATTAATCGTAATTTTATCATGATACGTTTGTACAAAATAATTGCAATTACATTTTAAATAATTTGTTTCGCAAAATTCAAAGAGTCAAATTTTCATCATACCTGCCATAGACTTAAAACAATTTTATGATTATATTATATATGTTACATTGTTGTTTTCTATAAATATATTTATGTAGATATTTACGAACTTCGTGATATAACAATAAATTATTATTTTGCACGAGTATTTATTTAACAAAAATGATTTATATATCCTTCATCGATATTATAAATAACATAGAAAAATATATGTCGAGCTTCTCACTTTTTTTTTCTTTCTTTTTGAAAAATACAAGTATTTTTTATTTTGCCAGTTTTGAAATATCGCATATTCGATAAGATTAAAAATTTATTATTATTCGCTCAAAAAATTCATTTTTATTCCTTTGGCCGCGTTCGCGTGAAGAAGATAGCACAAAATCGTCGAACTTACGCCTGCCAATGCAGGCACTAGATACGAGCGTGCAGCACGCAGAACTTGATAGGAAACGTGGAGAATAGACAAGCACGCGATCATTTTGGAGTTAGTCAGATGCCTGTTTGTCTATAGTTGTAGATTGAAACGGGATGACGTTGAATTCTCTTCGTCTTTACGAGTCTCGAGGATCGCCGAAAAAATACTATTACGTGATCGCTCGATGATAGTTCCTGGTTGAAAGAGAAATACCTAACTTGTGACATATGAAAGAGACAACTTTGGTATGTAGTTCGGGGATAAGAGTCTTCTTTCGGGGGAAGAGAATCCTTCTCTCAGAAAAGACTTGCAACATTCTTTCGCAGTGCATTCATTCTTACGAACTTGCCAAGCCAGGTGCACGCGTGCGTTAGTCTGGACGTGCGTAGACGTCACATGCAATGCGAATCAAGTTACGCGAATAGCGACGAAACGCTAGCGCGCATTGAATATTTTTCTCTCAAGGCATGTTAGATCGGCCACACGGGCTAGGTGAGAAATCTGGGAGCGCGCTCATGCCATCGTTCTCTCTCAAGGCGAATGTGAAAAGTTACAAATGTTATCCACGCTGCGCAGTTCGAAATCTTACTCAGGAGGGTAAAGAGACTTATTCGATAAAACTTTTAGAAAGTCGGATATAATCGGATACAGTCGATCATTTTTTTTTCCGTGTCTTACCTTCATTTGACTTCGAAACGTGTCTCACGTGCAAAGGTTTTGCTCTAGAAAAATTAATGAATTAGAATTATATATAAACATGAGTTTCTAATAGTAACTTGTACAAGCAAAGAAAATATATATATATATATATATATTTTTTTTAACGCACTTATTTTAAAAAAGCTATATACAGTTTTCGAAAGTGAAATTGGCTTTTAATTGGGTGTTCAATATAATGTCAAAGTTACTGCTGTAGTTAATTAGTAGCTTTGTTTAAGATATATCTAGAAATATTAAAAAAATAAAAGAAAAAATTATTGGAAATTAAATTAATATTTTAAATTAATTATCTGTGATAAATAATTAAATATTCAGAAGATTAAAGTTCAAAATCTGAGAGACTTCTAAAATCTTAACAAAATCTTAACATACGTTGTTAAGGATCAAGTTGTGAGCAATTTTCATACAAATGTTGGCTTATATATAATTTGATTGATACCAAACGGTAAAACTTTCGCGAACACTGCATGTTACCATATTTATTTCGGTAGAATTGCCGCAGCAATTGTGAAAAATTTTTAGCATGTGGAAATCTACGGCGATGCGTCGAGTTGTCAAAAGGAAACGCGAAAAGTTACGAACAGTATCCTGGAGCGAAGAATCTCGTTCGCGGGTGTCGGCGGACTACGCGCAGATAAATAGAGTTCCTGGAGATCCAACGGGGAGATCGATGGTGTGGCATGTCCAATCCATCGGTGTGCCGGAAGCTACTTCTCGCGTGCATTCCCTGTTCCCGGCGTGTCTCGCGGCATGTTGCAAGATTGACGAAATCGAATGAACTCCCAGCGGAAAAAAAAAAAATATCTCTCGTTTGAATGAAACGTGCGATACCGGAGGACGAGACGATGTCATCACGATGTGTCGATCGCGTGGAATTCTAATTCACTCCACACTCGAGTAACTAGAAATTCCGTGCGCTTTTTTCATCAATCAATGATCCTTGATGCGCTGCACATAATTTATTCCATTATCAAATCATGTCCGATCTTTTCCTGATTCGAAATCGTCACGAAAAAAAATGATAAAATTAAATCGAATTAAATCGAAGAAAAGTGTGAAAGAAAACGTAATTGATTTTATCGGACGTTGTAAGTTTCAATATACAATAGGCTAATTGAGATTGAAAGAAAATAATCTCATTTAAAAAAATTGTATTGTTTGAAGCAAAAAATCGAAATGTTGATATAATTGCGTTTAATAAAATAAATTATAATTATATATACAGGCTGTGTCTTAATAAATGAAAGTATTGTAATGGTGACATAAAAATAAGAAAAAAAATTTATTAAATATATTACTTATTATTTAAACATATGTCTGACTTTTTTTTCAAGTTATAGCCTGTTTTATTTTTCACAGAATTATTATAATTACCATTATAGAAAGTGCTCAAGATGACCACCTCTGACTTGAATATAGGCTAATCGATACATGAGACGCATGTCTGCTATTTCATTGAAACAAGCCATAATTTTCATTTAAACGTAGTGCTGCGTTAATAACACGAACATATGATACGAATATCTTACCTTCATTGAGCATAAGAAACGAACCTCTGTCACTTACAGCACAAGTAACACGTGTTTATGTTTACAGATTAGCAAGACCTTAAGTCCTTTAAATCTTGTAGATAAACAGCAAACCGATATCCAGGTATGCTATCTTAATTCTATTGGAAAATAAAACAGGCTGTAACTCGAAAACAAAGTTATATCAGATATATGTTTATGTGAACTTTTTTTTCTTTGTATCCTGAATCGACTATTGTAATATTTTCCACTTATTAGGAAACATCTTGTATATAAAGTATAAGAAAATATATACTTACCTGGCAAGTTATGTATTGTTCATACTGTTATCATTCGGACGATTGTGGAACTATTTCTAAAATCAGTGTCATGATATAATGAGACAGGTGAGCTTTTATAAAATTCATATTGTATATTACGTAATTTTGTTTTTTTCGCAAAAAAAAAATGTTAGAATCAGTTTAAATTTATATATTATAGCGCATTATCTCTTTCTCTCTCTCGCACACATTTCCTCTCTCTCTTTTCCTTTTTCTCGGCACGGCATGGAGATTTGGTTGGCTGCATGAAAGACAGGTATACCTTCATCTGCCCATACAATATACATTCAAATGACGTCTTCAAGCGTGTTACCCTTTTTTTGTGCGATATAATACGAGGCACAAATTAATATTTTTGCTGTATGTAATTGTTGTTGTAATTGTTTGTTTTCGCATATGTTACGGGCTACAAGACAACATTCGAACGTATCTTGACGCGAACAAAATTGATACGAATGTACAATATTAATACTTTGTGATAAAAAAACATAATTGATATCTCAATGAACAGTTATAGTCAATTCAATAACTTTATTATAATTCAATGGCTTTAATCCAAACATTTTTCTTGGCATTTTTTCATTAAAAATAATCGTAGATTAAACTAACTTTATAACAATATATATGCGCGATATATCATTATTGTAATTATCCGTTAATTTGCGAGCTGATCGGAATAATCGAGCAATCCCCTTACCAATAGGCGATAGCCTTTCGATGGACTCTGGGCGAGAATTTTGCTGCTTATAGATTATCAATAATAAAATAATGTTACGTAAAATGATGAAAGCTTGTTAATTGAAAAATTTGCGAGTTGTACGCGAAAATCTTCATTTTAATTCTTCCCGCGCTAGTAACGGCTCGATGAATGCACGAAATTTTGAAATACGATGACGTGAATAGTGATAAATGGGGCCGAATCAAACACCGAACAATTTGTCTCGATTATCACAGCCATTGTGATACGCGATATCAGCCACTCCAATAGCTCGATTAGCAGTTTACGGCGCGGACCTTTATTGTTTACCGGTTATTGGTTATTCGATGCACAGATTTATGATTTTGCGATAACTTTGACCATTTCTAGTCGATCGCGTTAGGATAACTTGGCGGGATGTTAATATCGTGTAATTAACGCGTGCTAAACAGCATGATCAATATAATTGTGTTGCAGTACCGTTTTACAGTGACCTGATAATTTGCTTAATGAGGATACATCTGCTCGGCAGCTTGCTTGTTATCCTTGCGGTTAATCAAGTTGGTTCGCAAGCATCCTGTGGTGTTACATTACAGAAACGTTTAAGCTTGGTGGAACTTTGCAGGCAGACGCGGAAATCGGAGCGAATCCGAGCCGGTAAAATTAGGATAGACGCTTTAGTGAATAATGTATCGCTAATAAATGATAATTAAATACATAATCACGTTGAATGTAATAATATATAAAGTAATATAATAGTAAAGTAATATAATATCTCCTTCTAGAAACGTGCGAGCGTATAATTCTAATTAATTCTAATTAATTGCAAATCAACCACTCGTTAAGAAGATATCCTAACCGGTCCTTCACTGAGATGTCTATCCTTTGATTAAATCTCGAATAGAATCGTTCGAATAGAATCGCGCTGGGAATTGACGAAGGTAGTGTTCTCTTGCGATACAGACACGCGCGCATCTCGAATGCCATGCGATCTATATACGTTTAGAATAAGACGTTTTGAGAGATACAACGCAGCCAACTATCTCCGTTTCTCTTATGTCGGTGCACAATATGTTAAACGAGTAACACACTTTCTCTCTCTCCCCTTGTTCTCTTTGGCCCACCCTTTCTCCTCCACCCTTCTGTCACGACGATAAAAAAGTTCGCGAAACTTTGCTTTTGGCGCCGTGGAGCATTGTCTCTCTTTGTCATTGTCACGGAGTGCTTCTCAGCAGCTCGAGGTTCTCGCGAGGTTTCCCCCCGCGTGGGAGCTCGTCAAGCCTTCATCTAAGCACCTGACTTGATCGGGCGAGAAGAATAGCGACGGCCAGGAAGAATAACGACGAGCTAACGGCATCCGTTCGTGCGCCGCTATGATGTAGCTCGGCTAAACTTTCTCCTGAAACAGCGTCAAAAACACTCACAAGGAAACACTCGCGAATGGTATCTCACTGATTTATCGGGAGATAATCTTTGGTATAAAAATCGTAGTAGTGGAAACGAGTAGGTTACTCGTATCTCTTAGACTTAAGGACTGTCACCGATATTCCGTCAAACTTTTATAGCGCAGTAAAATATATACAAAGAATATAAAGCGTTCCTTAGTTTAAACACGTTCGAAGTTCATCAAAGTCAGATGCTCAGATAGTCGCGAGTGTTTCCTTCTCGAATAGCCCGACCGAGCTTGCATGAGTTCGTCGTACATTAGTTATAATGAAAGCGTCAGCGACATGATGCAAATATCGGGAAGTATCTTGTATAATTCGATTCCGACCGAGAACGTGCCGAGCCTATATTACGCTACGCGGAAGATAATCGAAATGACGTTTGCGAGTCTCACTCTGTATGTTGCTCTGGGATAGCGAATTTCGCGGCCCATATTCCCAGGCGAAGACGCAGACGCGAAAGAGGCGTCGGAATTTATGAACGTATTATTTTCGCATATCGCGCAAAGCGAGACTCGACGTGAGACGATCCATCATCGGACGATCGTGTCACGCGAATTTCTCCGTTATTTTCGCGAGATAGAGATGTTTCTGGCTGTTACATTTATTTTCTTATCTTTAATATTTTGTTGCAAAAAAAAAAAAAATGCAAAAAAAAAAATAATTAAAATTTATTATATTCCAAAATTGAAGCATGTAATCCTTCATAATTTTTGACATTTTTAATTTTGTAAAAAAAACTAAAAATTGCAAGTGAAATAATATTTATCTAAGCTTAAGTAAAGAAAAGAAAAATAACTATAATAACAAAAAAATTGCAATGAAGATGTTCTACTAGCTCGAGAAATGCGATGGAGGATATTTGATGAAGATTAGCTTGAAAATTATAATATGTAATATATAACAACATCAAAGCTACCGTGCAAAGTTTGCTCGCGTAGTTGGGAAATTCGACTTACTTAGTTTCGTCGTAAAGCTCGCGCGCGAAAGCGTTTTAAGAAGGTCCTTTGCAACAAGTTCCGACATCTCGGACTTACTCGTAGGAATCAAGTACCGGAGGACTTTTAGGCGCAAAACACAAGTTCAAGATAAATATTAGACGATACTAGAGTACGTACTTTAGTAATAAATAGTCGAGTGAGTCTATACACATTGCAGTTACACATTGTCAATTACTAAAGACTCGCGACACGACATTTCTCTCTTGGTAACCGTTGCCAGTCTATTTCTTAGAATATTAGTCATCTCGAATCAAGATAAATCTTCACAAGCTAGCGGATAATAATTTAAAGACAGACCTCTTCACAAATTTCATGCAACTTTTAGTTGAACAAAACAGTAATAGTCGTGGTATGCCTTGTTTGACGTAAGTGAATTATCGAATGAATGGTACTTTGACAGCAATTCAATAAGGAAGTATCAAGAAAAAATTGAAATATAAAAGTCTCCTCACCGTTTAGAACATGCACGTGAACCGTCGCAGGTTGGTCCGGCAGGGTAGTAAGCTGGCACGTGTAATTTCCGCTATCCGTAGGTCCGACCTTAGCTATACTGAGAGTCGAATTGGCCCCCTCCTCCATCAGATCCGTTTTTACGCTGTAACCATAGATGAATGTAGATTCGGGAGTCAAAGATCTCTCGCGTATATTTTGTTTCACGTTATTTTTTTCTTCGACCTTATCAAAATCTACATACACATATATATAAAATTTTCATCTTAACTCACTATCAGAATTTATATCTCAGATAATTATAAGAATTGCTTATTATGATACTTAAAAGGTATGATCGATAAATGCGCGACTGTATATGCGTCGACGACGATAATACTCTTGTAAAAAACATTTCAAATGAAGTTGCCAACGTAGAATCGTTGTAATGCGCCAAGGGAGAGAAAATCTCCTAAGGCTAACGAGAACTGCTCCATTTCGCCGGTTTCTTTGCCACTGTGCCTCGCTTCTTTGTCTTAACTAATCGCCGACGCTCCATCACCACTGAATCGTTTTTCTTCTCTTTTTCTCTCCGTTTGTCTTTTTCTTTATTTTCCCTCTCACTAATACACCCTTGTCTTTTCCATTTCCACGCTTTTACATCAGTTTTCTTATACAAGGGAAAGATAAGTTAATTGCAAATCGAGCCGAAAATTATCAGCTTTCGTGAGAGTAGCTTGTTCTCTGTGCAAACAGTAGATCGAATAATAAGCTCTGTCGAATAAATATTTGCGTAAAGCACACGCGGACTCTATCTTGATAACACTTTATATTGATCAACAGTCGTTTCTTTTTATTGTTCGCAAATTCGCTTCTTCGGATACATAGAATAACAATATGTGAACCATGATGTATGGCTTATAAAAGCTTATATTTTCTTGAAAAATATATACGTAATTTTCTATTTGGGGGAGAGATGGGGAGAACTGTCGGGAACAGAAAATGGATTGCAAAATTTGAGATAATTTGCGTGCAAAATGCGCTGCCCTTGATGATTTTCTATTCTTCGATCATACTTTATGTTGATAAAATTTTACCGAGCATCCCTCTTACACAGAATCTTCTATCTATTTCGTATATAGACGCTAGGAAACGATGTATACGTCGGATTTGCATAAACAATTAAGTGGAGAAATATCTGTAACGAGACATGTCTTTCACGGAATCGCATTTCGAGGTGGAAAGAACGGGCGAAGAATGCAACGCGTCTTGGTCTAAATGTGCTAAATGCAGGCAAAAATACACCCGGTTCCTCGAGAGAGAAAACGATTTCCCTGTGCAACTAAGCTATGCTGCAAAGACGTCTTGCGGAAAATTGCTCTCGCGCTTGACGTTCCTATTTTTGTGAGAAACAGGCGAGAAAAAAAAAAAAAAAACAAAATCGTTCGAGTGAGCATTCACGACGAACAGGGGTTGTAGGTGGTACGGTAGCAACAGAGCAGCAAATATTAAAGGATAGGAAGATAGATATGTTACGTTTATGTACATAGACAAAATTGAGATATTGTTTAAAATATAATAATTAAATATATTTTTTAATAATTATATAATAATTTTTTTATATAATAAATATTTTTTTTCTCTTACACACAATATACTTAAAGAGAAAGATGTGTGTGTATATAATTATATAATAGTATAATTAGTTTTAATAAATATATAAATTAAAAATTGTGTTATTTTTTTAACAATTTTATCGACAGTCTCACCGATTTTTGGCAACGCCATCGTGTTTAAGTTACATGTGTCAGGATTATTTATGTTGAAAAATTATTTTACCTTTTATATTTACTTTTTAAAGACGATTTGACGCAAGAGTGGCAGATGTTCGTTCAATAAATATTTTACGATAAAAATTTTTAGCATATTCTTTTTATTCTGTTTTATATGCTACAGACGTGATCGCGTGGAATAAAATCGCGTGCTTTTACCGATATCATTTTGGATATATTGTTGTCGCACGTTTCCTACGAGAGTAATACAAGTTTCCAAAGTATTATTTGATAACGGAAACTGTCCCCTTGCGTTTTGTTTTAACAACTGAATCGACTCCGAAAGACTATATTTAAATTTCGACCTTATCTAAGATGGATATTACATCTATAGTATTCTGTCATGAACTGCCATAACTTTTATACGATTTTGTTCACAAGAAAATTAACGAGAGCGAGAAAAAGACAGAAAGATAAAAAGAAGGAAAAAAAAAAGATAAAATTTAATATATAAATCTCGATAGTTTTTTTTTGAATAGATCGAATTAAGAAGGATTTGATTTACGCTGCAACAACTGCTTTATTTAATTAAATTAATTGAATCGCTCCGAGATTTTTTAGCGTAAAGTATCGCTTTCGCAACGCAATCCCGTGCAATCGCATTTGTTATTCTGTTATCGTCATTGCTTCCACGTTCTACAATGATTAACATGAAATCCCACAAGAGAGAGAAAGATCGTCGTTTGACAACTGCTTCTCCGCTTTCGCTATCTTTAACGTAAGGGAGCGCCCTTATTTATTCCCGGTTACGTGTCGCTAAAAGTGGAAACTTGCCGTGACCGGGAAAGCGCTCTTGAATCGCGCCGAGCAAGCGAGACTTTAATCGAAAAAGTTGGTCCATTGCAATTTGTCGCATTCGTTACCTCCGGCCGGTTGAGCACTGGCGGACGATCGCTCGTTTATCCGCGACGTCGAGCGTCCACGCTTATATTTAGCCGATCTAGTTTTTGCAAGAGAAGATGCTTATGCAATTAATTCGATAAAAAAATGCAATTTGAAAATAAAAAGCGTTGTTTAATTTAAAAAAATAAAAAAATAAAAAATAATGTTTGTTAAATACGAATGTCTCTCTCAAATACACGGGAATATCTATTGCAACTTGATTATTATGATTATTGTGCTATAAGTAATTTTTGTTTTAATTTCACAACAGTTTTTAAAAGATTTAACATTGTATTTTAGTTTTGAAAGTAGTTTAACGTCTCGCCCAGCGCGTATTTTACTGCATTTGCGAATAAAGTCGAGCTGCGTATCAGTTAAGTAATAGGATTAATGTCGCTGCTGAAAACTTCGCTCTATGTACATATGGCAATTTTAATACAATGATAAATGGCAATGGGCCAAGTGTTGTAAATTATATCTTTGAAAAAATCGGGTACTCTAAATTAAACATTGTTTAGAGAGGAAAAAAAAGGATAAGGGGGAGGGGAGGGTGGCGAATAAAACATCTATATTTCTTTGTAATCTTGTTTAGCCTCGCACTTTACTTTTTTTATCTCTCGCCAATTCGGGTTTACTTAAGCCAGCGTGAAATCTCAAATTTTTCACACATCTTCGCGTATCATGCAGATACATGCTCACCGAGATTTCGATTTCTTTTTTTCGCAATTTTGCTCGAAAACTGACAATGCACAACGTAACGCAGCCGGAATAACAATGATTAATTGCGCGGGATATTATTTTGATCGATGAATTGATGCTGTTAACCCCGTATAAGCGATTAAATATTTCTCTATCTACGACGCAATCAGTCGAAACGTATTGGTACCGTATAATACTAGTCATTTATCATTCAACAACGGTGTCGACACGCGACAAATGTGCTTTTTGCCGATGCAACATCTGTTATGTAAAATAAATTCAATAATCAATCTATTAGTGTTCTCACGCATATGACATTGTAGAAAAAATCACGCGAAATGGAAATGACAACTTATCTAGTTAATTACGATTTGTTTTTTATCTTTAAGTTATCTTAAGAGTTTAATTTCCGATAGCACAGAAGAATGTATTTATCAAAAAATTTTAACGCGCTAAAATAGGCATCTCTTTTATCCTATCGCTAATAATTTAATTAAAGAATTAAAATATAAACTTATACTGTGGATTTGAAAACTACATTTTAAGTGACGAAGAGACTTCTCACATATATTCAGAATCATTAAAAAAAATCAAATAGCAATTTTTTGATAAAAAATGTTCTCCTCTTTTGCATTTTACGCGCGATTCATATAACATTTTCGAAATTTAAATAAATTTTATGTGACACTTTCTTTTTCTTTTTAACAGATTTGAATATCTTTCATTATAAAATTCGATCTTTGATACCTTTGATACCTGTCATCGCAAGCATCGATTTCATGTTAATCTACTTCATGGTTGTCACTCTTTCGATTTTTCAATATTCTCGGCTCATTTTTTTATAATAAGTTGGATAGTTTATAGACAAATACGCGCTTTTGGGTACTGATGTATATTGATAGATTAATTACCCACCAGTTATTCCTGCAATTAATTGTAAGTTAATTGCTTACCGTTGACCGAACAAAACCTAAATAAAAATCGAGATTGATTCCACTATAAAAATATAAAAATATTTTAAAAAGTATACTTTGTAGTGTATGTGCCCCAGTGCTTTTGTAGTTGCCTGTCATATTATTTTTTATTTTAATTTCATATCGCGTGTAAGAATCAGCTGACGCTTGATAGATCGCCGCTGCCTTGACAAAAGAAACCAAAGTACGAGGCAGACTGATCATTAATAAATCCAGGCGAGCGGTATATGTCCTTCATCACGACATAGATTGGGTCAAGTTTAATCTATGTTGCGGATAAATTAAGATAGATCGTAAACATAACGTTAATTCTCGACGACGCGGAAAATTCGATTTAACGCCGGTCAACTATGGCCACGTTTTCTGCATTACTATCGTCGTCGTCACTGAAAGTTTAATTACGATCCCGAAAATTTAACGTAATTTGACACTGCATAAAATGTTATTTCCCTCGTCGCCCTTATGTCTCACGACCGTGACGCTGTCAAGGATTCTAGTGCATCTTAATGGATTAAACGCCATGTTAAGCGCAATAAATTCATTGTCACGTTGCCTTTAAAACGAATAGCGCTCGCAACTAATTTTATTAATTTATAATCATATCACGATTATCACGATCATCACTTTGGAGAGTAACGATTAATACGAAATTAAAGTATGCATTTTAACAATTCTTATTTTTTTTTTTTTTAATTTTGAAGAAGAAAATTTTCTGTTTCTCATAGAACATACACAGAATCTGACAAATTGTTTTGCATTTGTATGTAGAAGTTAATAGTTTTGAAATAGACATCTTAACATATATGTGCAATGTAAAAATGAAATAATCCAAGTTTTTTTTTGCGCGTAGAAGTAAAAATTAAAAAACTAAAAATGTAAGCATTAAAGTAAAATGATTTTTTTTTCTAAAGGACGTAAAATAATTCTTTAATATGTAAAAAATGTGAGACGTTTCGACATTGTCGAAAATTTAAGTTACTATCTTTTTTTTGACTTCTAACGAAAATTCTTTCGTTGCATACCGCAACGTTGTTTCGTATTTTTTTTGCATTGGTGCACTGGAACCGACAATGAGATATCTAAAAGTACGAGGCCATCAGCGACACGTTGTTAAATTATGGGAGAACAGGAAGTAAAGGGGAGGGGGAGGTCGATGTTAGGTGATTAATTAAACGAAAGGTTAAATTAAGCGAGATAGCAATAATTCTCGCCTGGCGCTGTAGACGCTGCTACGTTGGGAAAACGAGTGCCATGGCACTGCAGCAGTTCCATGTGCAACGTGTTTACGGTCTGTGGTCCACGTAGGGTCATACGTCCCAAGTGAGCGAACAAGAAAGGAGCAGAGAGAGAGAGAGAGAGAGAAAACATTTGACATCGGTTCCCACAGGATGTACCCCCGAGGTCAACTAGTACAACGTGCATTCACAGATACCGAAGCAAGTTTAAAAATTGTCGCGACGCGACGAAAAGTTTTTAAGAACGAATAGAAATGATAGACACGCGAATCTGAAAGAGACGTAAAATTGCTCTTATATAATTTATGAAAAGAGAGTTTTTATTTAATTTATTTTTAATCGGATTCTCAAAGGCTCGCTAATTAATATTATGTGTCGCACGGACGGAGCAAAATATTTAGCGCCGGTGCAGCGCTGCGTGACTACCGGGGAGTGGAGATCGCAGGAGGACACACTATATTCCGTCCCTCGCAACGAGAACCACAACCGTCGTGTATGTACAGCCGTCCGTATGTACAGAAGCGCGCAACGCAAACTAATTTCATTTACTGCCCCGCCGTGTGTCTCGCCGGCGCCTAACTTTAGCCTGTCAGAATGGGCCCACAGAAGCGTCGGTCTCGACCAAGAACCCCGGCCCCCCGAACACCGAAACCTTTCTCGTCGACACGCCGCCGTTCAGCAGAGCTTTCGCGGCTGCTGTCATCAGCCGTGTACAACCGCCCCACGTGAGCGCCGTGTACCGGCACGTACTTTCGGATCCTTCGGGGATTCTCGTATTCTGGCTCGAGGAAATCTCTCTCGCAATCCCGGGAAAAGGGGTATTGGAAGTGATGACGCGAGAGATACATTTACTTCTCTAAAATTACTCTTACTTTACACGAGAAGTGTAAATTGTCAGCGTTCTCCGAAGCTTTCCTCAAAGGATAGCTCTCGCTAATAGATGGCTCGTAGCTTGTCATATTTTTCATGAATTTAATAAAACAATTTTTCCCGCCTTTTATATTTAGGAAAAAAAATTTTTCGAAATTGATAATTTTTTTTCTGTAACAGTAAAAGTAAATTAGTTATCAAAAACACAGCGAGAGTATCATCGCTGCGCATATTTATGCGAATGTCAAATTTTCGTTTTGTTCGGCTTTTTTGAATTTTACAGTGGACATCATTCAACGTGATAAATTACGTCATTTATCATGTTTAACAAAAGCGATGCTGGACGAGACAAGAAAAACGTGAATATACGACAACTTATAAATGGTATAAAAATTTCGCGAGTCTTTTTCTGACACTTTCGTGAAATTTTTAGGCTTGATTTGCGAACAAATCGGAATACGGTTCATAATGGAATGCTTTGTATCCATATCTCATTGACGTAAAACGAACTATATATTAATGAAGCTTAATACGCGATGGCATATCTTGCCCTTTCTCTCCTTTTTCTTATTTCCTAAGTTTTATTCAGCTCGACAGCTGAACGAATCCGTTCGCTATTATACGGATCGCGGATAATGAATTCTTATGCTCAAAGAATCAGTCCGTTGAAATTCCACTGTTCCAGCCAACTCTTGAACTCGGGAATCTATAATAATATATAATTCACGACAATGAAAGCGAATCATATTTTTTAACCCTCCGTAGCTTTGAAATGTTCCGATTTCCGACATACAAGCGGTAAGAATTATATGCTCGATCTAGATTTGACTTTTCCGGACCGTTTCCGCCAGTTGACACAGAGTCTTTCAACTGCGCGTAAATGCTCGTCAAACAAGGAAAAGTTTCGTGAATTAATTACACTCCTACGCTCGCATAACCGCGTCAAGTTTGCCTGACGTTTAGATTATACATTTCCCATATTTGAGAAGTGTTTCGAGTTAGAACGACTTCGTGCAAGTAAATTTCGAATATAATGAAGCTATTAAGCTTAAAAACCCTTTCGCATCGTGCTGATTTCGCTCAATCTTCCTCTCTCTTTCTTTCTCATTAAAATATCTCACTAAAATTATATATCTTTTTATGCGTTCGCCTTTCATGCATAGATAATTATAAGATAAAATGTATGATATTTCAGTATATGAGATACAAGTCGAACGCTCAATAAATGAGGGATAGACAGAGAAAAGTATCGCTTATACATAAATGCAATATAAGTTAATTAATGGGCAGATTAATGAAGGATTGTCACTGCTCTCAGGTGACACTAAAACAGCAGGCGAAAAAACGCGATATTTAAGAATATTTAAGTCACCTGATGCCGCCCCTTGTCGTGTCGTAGTTCAAGACTCTGTTGCCGTGAAGCCACTGGACGACGCTGTATTGCACTTGCATCGCTATATGACGCACGACGCATTGTAGTTCGATAGTGCTATCAGCCTCGTAGTACTTGTCCCGCAATGGTTCGCCCAGGGCGTCCACTATTTGGACGGACGGTGCTGAAATTCGATGTAAAACGAGTTACACGTCAAAAAATAAAATTTATTGATAAATTTTACTCTCCAATTTTTGCAATCGTGTCGAGATATCGAAACGGTAAAAGAAATTTTGTGATTCAATGATGATACTTTTTGTTATATGAGGAAAGAGAGTAGTACACTTTCCAAGAGCATATCGTTATCTCTTTACGTAGCAAACATTTGACTATGTCTGAACACATAATTTTTTGGTCAAGAAGAAAAATATTGGCATCGTAGCAAGTTAGGAGCTTTTCACGAGTGCATTTCCCTAAAAGTTTTTATCCTCTTACAAGAAGTTTTGGAGCTACTATATTGAGGTAAAAGTACTTACTACGTTTCGTTTAAACATCGCGGCATCGTAACTTGCACGAAAGTTGTATATGCGTGATAGTGGGTAGTTTGTGCGAAACATATAATTCTCATCAAACTCTTGCAAAAAAAAAAAATATCATCCCATTATTATGGCAGCTTTGCTGCAGTGCGTATGAAACTAATTCAATCACAACAATTCTATATTAATGGAAAATTATTTTTATCTTACAAAATTTATACGTCGTATTATTTTTTGCAGTTTTTTTTCGCATAAAAACAATATAAAAAATTAAATCACAAAGCAGTTTGTATCGGTAAACAAAAATTCCATTATTGACATCGGAAATTAATTGGTAAGAATAAAGAAACAATTGATCGAAACTGAAGCTTGTGTGAGTTAATTTTGTGAGAATAATATACGCATTTTATTTTGTGGCGCACGTTTATCATTGATTATTGGTGCAATATGTAATATTATATACTACGGTAGTTTCTTTTTTTACTTGAGAGAGATCCTTATACTTTAATATAACGCGATCAACATTATTTGCTGTCAATGGGAGTTTGTCTGCAATTTGCGCGTCATGAAATTCGGCCATATATACGAGTGTGATATTGGATTACATCGAACTCGGCTTTCAAATATTTAACTTTATGGGCCAATAAATATCTCTCATATTGACGTCATTGGGTTGTCCACACGATCGAGCATCGAAATGCGATCGGGCCGTCCAATTTATTCGTATATTCCCATCGACGCGACGTCTTTCATCGAACTGGACCATTTCCAACTCTCTCTCATTCTTTTTCTCTCTGAGATACTGGGTATCTATTTATCTACTTGCGTAGGTATATCGCGTCCACGAAGCCGAGCAACGTACGGCTACTAAAGAAAAATCACGAAAAAGGGAAACGTTTTGGAGATAGATCAGAGTTCCCCTCCTTCCCGATTCTGATGTCCGACCTCATGAATACCACGCAAAATATAATCTTTCTCGCGCTCGCTCTTTTCTCTTTTCCTCAGCGTTTTTTTTTTTTTTTTTTTTTTTTCTTTAGGTTCCCCATTTGAGGTATGCCGCGTTTTATTCCACTCGCTTTTACGCAACGCGATGTAAAATTTTTTCCCATTCCACCCATCATATGTGGAAATATGTTTTTCGTTCATTTTCCTTTTCTTTCTTCTTCACCCGATAATTCCATGTTAACGTTTGCAAATTTCGAGGTACTACATGTTTTCGCAGTTAGTACACATAATGAAACTTCAACCAAATATTTAAAAAAAAAAATATTTATTTGTGTTTAATATAATTGCAGCATAAAATGTCTAAATTAAGTGAATAAGATTTATAGGTAGATGAAATTATTTTCATCGAAAACTGTAACTAATTAAAATTTTCTAATATAAACTATGAAAAGAATATCTTTACTCGTATCTTATTTCTGAGAAATAAGATTTGAAAGTTTCTCGTTATTAAAACTGAATCTAGAAAGAGACATCATCCATTTTGCTCTTAAATTTGAAGAGAAAATGATAGTGCATATTAGCTATAAAACTCTTGGTGTATTGTAATTGTTAAAGTTTTTCCATTCTTTCTTTTATTAACATCTTTTCTTGATGGAAAGGACACGTGTCGACAAAATTGCCAGAGAGATTGGATGCATAGAAAGACAGATGGAGGTCGAGGAGAAAGGATTGCATACCAAAATCTCGGCTACTTCATCTCGCGCAGTCTCAGCCTCCTCTCTTCTAGAAGTGTTGATCCTTCGTTTTATGTGCGCTTGTCCTAGCAAAAGCGACGATCTCTTGACGTTCTTTGAATGTAAGTGTCCAGTGAAACGAACGCGATTATTTGCTTTGCATTGTTCTTCGTATTTGCGATCATCATATCTCGAATATGTCATACTCATCGTTGTACCGAGAATTATCAAAAAAATTACTATTTTGATATTTGTATTTTGTATTGCGTTAATTGTAAATAATTCACAGACTCATTTGACAATTTAATTGGTTCATGTTATTGTTCGTAGTTCAAAAAATCGATACTCTCTATCTCTCTCTCTCTTTACATTTGCCTATTCATATACATAATAATCCGCAATTTTCTCACGCTGATTCAAAAACAGCATTGATAATCGATTGGAATATGCGACAATAGTTGGATGGGATGCATTCACGTCACGTGCGTTAATTATTGTACGATGCAATCGTGATACATCGATAAAACGCTACTGCAAGATCCGTACAATAGGCAATTGTGCTTGCCGCAATTTAACTTTCAAAATTAAACAGATACGAAAGGGAATTGTTCTTTCAATGGCATTTGACCCATCAAACCACATTATAAACGATCGCGTGAAAATCGAGTGTACAAAGGCGTCGGCAGCGTGGAGCGATTAAACTTTAATTGTATGAATATCGAGTGACACCTCGATAATAAGGAGCGCATAATAAATGGCTAATAAAAACTACATCTGTGTTACAATGGCACTTTAGCGAAAAAAAAACGTAATAATAATAATTATTTTTATTAAAAAATTTAACACATGCGATATTTTTTTCAAGAAGTAATCGACAAACGCTACTATTTTGACAAATTAATAGAAAAAATAAAGGAATACACCGGAATAAAAATACGGAGGATGTTAAGCAGATAATCCCTTTGAACTCGCGTTAGGAAATTTCCCGCTGTAACACGAGGAAGCTACACTCATCTCATCCCACGTAGGAAAGCGGAAACTTACGATATAATCTCACATCGGCAAAGGCGCGCGGACCAAAAGATAAGTAAAAAGGAAATCCGCTTCAATACTTTTTTTTTTTTGTAAGCTTGTAATTTTATGCTATCCGGCAAAATCTTAGTACATCGCATTTTTATCTACAAATTAATCCAGTAAAATCTTTGGTGCGCGTTATTTTTCTTCGAGAGAGAACGAAAGAGATATGTAGAAGTCTGAGATATATTTTATATATGATTAGATGAAAAAGATTGCAATTAAAAATTGCAGTAATTATTAATTTTTTATACTTTCTAGAGTTATAATTTCGAAACTTTTTTAATAAATGGATACCGCTACTTATCTTTATTCTCATCTTTTAATGTTGACTGTCTTTTCTGAGAAAAACATAGTCTTATTGTCTACCGTTGCTTTAAAATTACACAATTTCTCCGCACGTTTATTAAAATCTTTTTGCCGCTTGCAATCGTTCCGTTGTCCATTTTTCGCTCCAGTTCCCTTCTAGCTGCCATTTCACTTTCGTATCCCTTCATTTTGCCGGATTGCTCGACACATCTCGATTTCGTTCTGAGCTAGAACGAGATGAAGTCCTTCCGCTTTGCACTCTATCGGTCCTCCCGAATCGGACAGACTGGATTTTCTCTTTCCTCTGCGTTCCCGTTTATCTCAGCTAAAGTTCGTTTTCAATTATCCTTTTAAGCGATTTCAACCGCAAGAACACCAAGTCGATTTATCCGATTGCTGGCAAAATTTCGCAATTCTAGCTTCTATTCTTTTTGTCTATCTTTTACCGTTTTTATACCGTTATTATCGCAACATATCGCCAGAGACATATCGCCGATTATCTTTCTTGGCTCTTTTATTAATTTAAATAAACACAAATGGTGTTAGAGAAAGAGATACGATTTAAGAGCAAGACTTTCTATCATATCAAATATTATTTCGATTCTTGAATTTATTACTAATTATTTTTCAAATTTCAATTATATATATAATTTTATATTCAGCTATTTTTGCTATGATTTAAAGGAATTCTTTGCGCTTCATGAAATAATCTTTTGTTCAGAAGAAAAATCTACATCACAATCACTTCAACTATCTAATCTCTTTTACATTTCTGCTCGTCGTAATGTCGTTAAAGTTTGTTTGAAACCCAGGCACGACACGAATGAAACAAAAAGGTGTTAAATGGAGAGAAGAGACATGTAAACTCGAGAGAATAAATAGTGGAAAAATTTTCGCTCTTTGCTCCGCTTCTTTGAAGAGGATAAAATAATTGCGTCAGATTGCTCAAAAGGAATTCTCTTAAAAATATCTACAAACGACATTTTACATACGAAATTTGATTCTGGAGATATGTAAAAAGCACATTAATTCTATTCAAAGTAAACGTGAATCGCAGAAATCTGCACACATTTTTCTCTCTCGCGTAACTAATGTTTTGATACGACATTATCGTCCTTATCACCGTTGCGATTTCGACGTTGACCTTAGACGACAGCTACGCTAAATCCACATCATTTACCGTTAATGTGTAGGTTAACATAAATGAACTTAGGTGGATGGGTGCTGATCTGACACTCGTACTGGCCCTCGTCGCTGCTGTTAACACGCTTGATTCGCAGACGCCAGTTGTCTGGATACTGAAACTCGATGGTGTACCTCGAATCGCCCGTATACGTTTGCTGGCCCACTGTCAGCAGACTCATCTTCTCGCCACTCTCCTGCCGTCGCACCCAGGATACCTGTAATTCCAAATTAGTGGTGAAGAATGCGATTGCGTTCCACTCGAGATCTTTTCAGAGGACGAGCTTTCAAAGCCCCGGCTCATTTTCATAATCATTTGCAATATCATTAGTAATCGCACAAATGTCTTCATAATTCTATAATATCTCGATGATATCGATAAACGTCAAAAGCAGATTGTTAAGTATTTTTTTTTAAATTCTTGTCTAACCGTTGATCGATGTCAAGAAACGCGTGTAAAATATCAACAGGTATATAAAGATTCGGATTTGTTCGGTTGTATCGACAATTCTTGCATATAATATTACGGATTTTGTACACGAGTGCATTCTGATGCCGTTATTTATTCTCTAAGAAAAATTTTATTCTCCGATGGGATTTCGCAGGGATTTAAAATATCTTTCTCCATGCCTTTACCTTCACAAAGTGCGATTAATATTTCTATTGCAATCTTGCGACAATTGAGAATTTTATAATATCTTGTCAATAATGATAAGAATTATTTCGATAAATTATCGATCATGCATCTCATCGTGTACTCATACTAATAATAAATCAATTTTGGCTATATATTTTCATTGAAAAATCTTATTATTAGTCGCAAGTAGATATCCATGTAATAATAATCACGTTATTTGTATAAGAAATTTGCAGAAAATTGAAAACCATTAATCCATATTTGTACATGTTTACGTAAGGGGGCAGATTGAGGTGAACGCGAAATAGGGGATGCCCATTTATCCATATAACTGAAATTGAATAATGTGTTGTCGAATAATATTATATGTATATACATATATATCTTCTACATGAATATCTACAAACGTTAATTATATATAGATATTATTGGTGCACTAGAAATTCGAGATCATTTAATATCACCGAGTACAAACATAGATTTTAATGTGGCAGATATCCATTTTATTCAAAAATGCAAAAATTAACGCGACAAAATATGCGATAAATTATATATTAGTGGGTTTTTTTTTCATATATTAATAAATGTAAATAAGACTTCATAAAAAAAATTGTAACACTATAGGAAGACATTTTATTTATTTAATTTTACATAATTCACAACGTCGTTGTATTGGTTTGCTATACCGTAATTTGCTGCCACGTAACAGGATATTATCTGTTCAAGAACCAGAGAGATTCATGCGCACATAACCGATATCTGACCGCATAATTTGTTCTATAGTTTGGTATATGGCTGATGCGGAAACGGTTTGTTACTGCATTACGAGCAGCAATAAATGCATTTGAAATGAACGTGGAAATAGTTGAAAATGCAAGCGTTACAGCCTTGCAACACGACACGGTTTCATGATTATTAAATATTAATTTTATTTTTGCAAAAGAGCTTCCACAAATTACAATAATAAGAATACAATCAATTAAAAAATATTTGTCATTATAAAAGTTTTATATCTGTCATGTTATATCGAGTAAAAGTATTCGTAAAAATGAAGAAAAAATTTCTGCCAGATATAATGTATTCGGATTTATAGTATTAAATTATTACGCGCAGATTACGCAAATAACCGGATTGCGAGCAGAGATTACGCGAATTCCTCCTTAAACTCGTTCCTTGAAGTTTAAAATATACGAAAATATACGTTCGCGCGCGAGCACCAGCAGATTAATCATAATAAGCTAAACGTAGCTTACCCGGACCGTAATAAGGCAAAATATTCCGAGATTAGTCGTGAATTATTGCGCAAATTCGTAACAGTGATTAAAAGGCGCGAGCTTGGACCGGATATGGAGGAGAAACGGAAAGAGGATGACCGAGTGTGATTGCACTTACCGTTTTGTCTTGCAGCAACGATATCCTACAGTCGAAAGTGACACTGGCGCCGGCCTGCACCGTAATATTGGAGCTCTCGCCTTCGAAGTGTGGGCCCCATTTGTGATCGTGATGATGCTGATGCTTATTAAGGGTGCTGTGCGTGTCGAAGATGTAATTCAGCATTGGTGCATCCGTCGGCACAGATCGCTTCGCCGCCGTCGTCGATTTCGTAGAAATCGAGTCGGTCGCCAGAGGCAATTCTGCAACAATATGTTAACGCATTAAATATTATTTTAAAACACAATAAATAATTATCTCAGAATTTACACGAATAAGTGTTACGAATTATGTTTTATTTTGTTTTAATATCGAGAAAATTATTACCTTGTTATACAAGTGTAAAAGCAAATAGGCAACAAATTATATAATGGAGAAACATATATTTTGTAATGTAATAAGTACAAACCGCACGCGCGTTGTGTACATTATATTATTTAACATTTCAAACAGCGGTATATAAATTACATATCATAAATATGCGCGCACTCGTTCGGATTGTCATGACCATTTACGGCGTAACGTCAAATTTTACGTGTACTTTCATATCGGGCGATTCTCTTTCCACTTTTTGCATTCAATCTGTCGCTTCCGATCGTAACTCGTGACTTTGTTTAATCGATTCGTTGGCGTTTTCCCGTTTCGGACCATCGATCAGGGTTATCGACGTCCAGCCGACCTGCCAATAACGACTCATATCAGCGTAAATACGCATTTATGGCCGTAGCAGGCCAATAGTCGAGACATATGACATCCTCGAGCCAATAGTCAGGACATATGACATTCTCGAACTGATATTCTCGCTGTTTATTATATATATCTCGCTGTAATTATACATTTCGATTTTTTCGTACAGACTTTCGCATAGTATGTTCCGCGTTATTTTATTTACTGAGAAATTTATAAGTTTTATTACAAAAATAAAAAGAAATGCGGATAAAAGTTTTTTCAGAATGTTACCTTTTCCATTTTCTTTCTCTTTTTACAATTACTAATAATATATATTTATAACTGCGTAAAACATTAAAATTTATTATATTTTTTATTTATATTTGAAAAAGCATTGCACTAAAGTACATGTAATTTATATTTTAATTTGATCAATCGTTGCTCACTGTATTCTATTTCTATTTCTGTATTTCTAAGTATAAAATTAAGAAAAAAATAATTCCTTTATCTTTTCTAAATTTAATTTTTTGAATAAACCAGTTATTTTAAATTGTAGGTTTCTCTTTTTTCTGTATTAAAGATGCGTTACTTTAAAATTATATGATATAAAATATAATATTATAAAAAATTATATGATAGTATAAAAGCATTTAAAAAAAAAATGTGACTTTAGTTCTTCTTTCTTTACTTTCTTTTACAACAACAATTAGTTCGACTCAAGCCTTAAGCAACGGCATTTCATTAACATACATCGTTTATTGTTCTACGGTCCTAGTACTTTCAACTTTGCTAATGATAATTTCCACAGTTAAATTTTATGCTACTGACAAAGTTCACAGTCCGACATCGTCGGATGCGTGGAATATCTTTATGGAATATTTTGTCGCAAAGTGGAAATTTTTTTCTAAGACGGACGAGAAAATAGAAGACGAGAATGTAAAAGACAGAGAAAGAAGGAGAGAGAGAGAGAGAGAGAGAGAGAGAGAGAAAAGGAGAGAGAACAAGTAAGATTTCGCATAGCGCAGCTACGATGGAGAAAGTCATTCCTCGTCCGTGTTTCGAGGATCACCGAGTTAGACGCTAACTCGCGACGATGAGTTTTTCTAGGTTTGTACTACGAAGGAAGCATCCCAGCAAGCAGACTAGCTTGCTGACTGCTTGTAGAATCGAATGTCGAGATACGAGGCGTCGAGCTGCAAGCTAAGAAGAAATAAAAGAGAGGTAGAATAAGGGAGAGATATTTCTTACTAAGTTGTAATGGAAGTGACTACACAGCTCTTGTTTTACCGATTACTTTGTCTCTCTCTCTCTTTTACATATGCGTTTCTTGGCATGTTAATTCTATCAAGTTTCTTTATATAAATATAAAAATGTATAAATATTTTTTTTTTTTTATATATATATAAAGAAAGATTGTTCTTTCGAGAATTATTAATTAATACGCGATAGGAAATCTTTATACTTAATATTAAAAATTGTCTAACGTTTAAGTAAAAACGTCTCTCACGGCTTAAAAATCAAATTGCGAATTGCATTTCTTTCGCGCTTGTGACAATCGTTTTCTCTAAAGTATAAATTTGATACACACGTATGTCAAGGACCTTGGAGCACATCGGAGCTACGGAAGCATTATAAATATCGAAAAATCGAGCGTGGGGGCGGGGAGGAGAGAGGGGGGGGGGTACGTTGAAAAATTTTGACGTACCGAGACGTACCGAAACTTCTCTATCACAAATCCCGTCACGTAACGCCAACAGAAGTTTCATCTGAGAGAGCACGGAGAGGACGTAAAGCCCGTTGCAGTCGATTGTTCCACGACCGAAGACGAATTGGAGCACTTGCACAGGTAATCCCGACTTTCATCGAGTCAGCGATAGGTGTATGAGGGAAGAAGGGGAGGACCGCCAGATTCGACATGGAATCCAGACGGCGTCGCGCGACAGAGAGGCAAGGGGAGTGAGAAAGATATATAGGGAAGCGTACAATTGCACGACGCGAAGTCGCACGTCAAAAGGGATCAGTATGCCGCGGAGCGTGAAATTTTCCTTCCCGCGCCCGCTACTCTTCGTCATCCCTCGTATTTTCGAAGCTTCCTTATCCCTTTTCTCTTTCTCTCGTCGCGTCGTGTCTTTCACCATTTCTCTTCTTCATCGGTCGTCCTCGTCTCCTTCCTCCTCTCGTACCGGCGTGCGTCAATTTCGTTCTCTCGATCGCGGAAATTTTCCCTCCGCCGGAGGGAAGAAAAACTGATCGGGAATTCCGGTGGAACTGTTGGAAGCGTGTCCCGGATACCGAGAAGAATCTATCTAGTCAGTCGGCCGTCGGCTCGTCACTCCCTTCTCTCTCTCTCTCTCTCCGTCTCTTTCTATCTCAGATATGAAAATCGTCATGCGAGGTGTTGACATTAGTATCACCGGTTGAAAGCCCTGCTTTGATATGGTAGCGTTGTTAAGGAAACGAATGCAAAAGTATATATGACATGAGTATATAATTTTCTTTCACGCACACTCAATCGATTCATGATGAGAACAGATACGAAATGTAATATTCCACATGGAAAACAATATTTTTGTTGATACATTGCATGGGTGGATTCTTAAATATTCCGACAAGACGCAATTAATTGTCAATCTATAATCTTCAATAAAATTATATTACATATAAATTATATATCGTCTATCAATTACGAAAATTTTACTTAATGAGAATCAAGCCAAGTTTAGAATATCAGAATTTAATAATTGGTGTCGTAAATTATAATAATTTACGCGTGTATTAAAATATTATAGACACGTCACACAAAGTATAAACCAGTCTTTGGAAACTTTCCCAATAGAAGCCGAGAAACGGAGCGTATCCGTGTCCAAACAGCTGACAGAGAAGTAAACAGAAACAACAGCGAAGCACCGTTAATCCCCGAGTAGTCACGCGCGGAATACGATGTAATTCTACTTCTAAAGTCCGGCATTCGGGTACTAAATAGAAGAGAGAGATGGTCGTCGTCGGTATGTTACTGTACCAGGTGATTGCAATCATTTGTCGGCAAAGTACACATTCCGAAATCACAAGCTGGACTACACGGCGTGACTAATTATACGAGCTCGTTCCAGTTAGATGCGACGTCTTGAATACACGTGACGCTGCGAAGAAACGCTTCGGGGGTCGAGTAATAAGGAGACATTTTTTTTTTTTTTATTTAAGTATACTTTTCTCTATGGAAAATACATAGTACGCCGAGAAAAAGAGACGAGATATAGTTTCGCGAATGTTTCGTCTCTTTGCACGTTGCATGAACGAACAAGAGAATCTCGTCCGAGGAAGAATCTCGGTCGCTTCAAGCATTGATCTATTCTACTCGGAAATCGTTTGTACCGTGGTGTGTGCGTTTCTACAGTTCTATCTTTGTTCTTGGGTCCGAATCCGAGGATATCGTTCTAGAACAGTGGTTTCCAACCCCCTTCCTATAATTGTCTCAGAGATCTCCATTTTCATACTCGATGGACGGACAGAGAAGCGAGACTCTTACACACACACACATGCCGTTGGGAATGCGTGATACAATCGCGTACGGTTTCTAAATCACGATAAATAATTCCGATTTGTACCGCAGTCCATTCCGTAGCTCTCTCATGTTTTATGCATACTTTACCATGCAGCGTACTACGTGTTACACATCGTCGTAGGCTCACAATGCAGTTGGGGAGATCTCTACAATACATCTTGCCGATCGCGCCTTTTGCTTCTCCTCTTTCTTTGGTATTGCTCGCTTTGTCAATGAATAGAATCATGGTAAACTTCGTCGCTTCGGCTGTTTTCTATCGATATTCCAGTATAATAAAATATATGTATACTGATAGAATTTATCGCATCTTTTTTGGCTTGTATGTATATATGCGAAAAACAATTTTGATGAAGAAAAGAGAAAAATTAGATATCTTATAAAAGTAATGTTATTTATATGTAATATAATTTTGTGTACACATTTTTATGTATATAATTTTATTATATACATATTTAAGAACAATTTATCTGTATTCATGTAATTTTTCATGGAATGGAATAATTTTCGTTATTTCTACTTTCAATAGAGAAAAACATTTTTTTAAAAGATCAATCTAAAATTAAAATGGAACAATAATATACAATATTCAAAAAAAAAAAACAATAATATACAATATTCAAAAGAAACCATTCAATATTTATGTAGTAGATACACACCACACTGAGTAAAAAAATCTTAGTAAATGTAGGTCGACCATTTCCGAGACACAAACATTTTTGTGTTAGCATTTTGATTGACTTACTGGCTTCTACGTGTTGCATGCAATGTTTACCTTAGTGTTTATAAACCGTGTTTTGAATCCTCATTCAATTTCCATACATACTTCATAACAGAAGATTTCACACAATCAGTCAGTTGTCATCAACTGACGATTGTGAATTCTATAAGAAGAGTGCTAAGCGTGTGTGGAAATGAAAGAAGAACATGTAGAACATTTTCTTTAAATATCGAGATAAAGATTTAGAAAAAGAGATTATCTTCTTTTCACGTCGCATGCGTCATGTAGAAGCTAGTAAGTCAATATGCTAATAAGTCATAATGCTAATAATACAAATATGTTTACATCTCAGAAACGGTTGAGGTTTCGACCTATGTTTACTAAAGTCTTTTTATACACAGTATGGTGTGTTCTATCTATCATATAAATATTAAATAATTTTTTTTTGAACCCTGTATAATAATTTTTTCCCTCGTAAGATTAATCTAAAAAAGAAAAATGTTTGAAAATATCAAAAAATTTGGTACAAGTTAATATTATGATGAATCTGATTTTAATAAATTATAAAAATATTAAATCAAAATTTAATAAATTGATTTAACATGTACAATGTATTGTTGAGAAATAGTCATTTTCAACATTACATTTATCAATCTGTAACCTACTTCGTTGCTTATAAAGTTATAAAAAAGACCATTTGTAAATTTTGTGACAACAGTTTTGTAAATTTTCTGCTTTACGATCAGTTCTTTATGAATTTATGTAATATTTTATTTAAATATGAAGAGAACATGTATATGTTGTATTGCATTAGGCATCTTATATCTTGGACAGTTCCGTGAGATCGATTCTCATAGAGAACTGAGAGCCGATTTATGACAAACGTGTTGCAGGTGCAACGCGTTGCAGATACTATAAATTGCGAGAATTGCAGGATATATACGGATGGACTCGTGGCAAACGCTCGGTTGCATGTTCGAGTAGTTCTCTCGTATTGCGAGTATTGCATACGTCATGCGGCCACGCACGCGACATGCACGTGCATTACGCGTCCTGTCAATACGTTCTGCATGTCGTATTGATTCAAAGTAACAGTCAGATTTAGTTTGACTACGCAGCGACTATGCTGTGCCAAAAATAGAGAGAGACAAAGAGAAATATTGATTAAGTAATTGGCATACACAATCAGTCTCATATATATATTTATTTATTTAGTTCCCTTTCTGACATATATATATATATATAATTAAATATACACGATTGTCTGCGCTCCAATTATTTAATTAATGCTATTATTTTTTAAATTAATTGAAAGCAAATGGGAGTAAAGAAATAAGACAGAGGGACATAGAAAAAGAGAGAGTATGCATATGTGTGTGAGAGAGAAAGAAAAGGAGAGAAAATATGTGCATACTTGCACAGTATCGTACATACACGAGCGATCGTGGAAGAGATGGATGGACCGATGCTGGAGGTTACCGTATCATTAACGAATATACGCGGGCACAAGCGCACGTTCTCGGCATGTTCGACGTGGATACATTAACAAGGATGCGGAGTAACATTCCGCGATGTTCTCGCAACGCGCTGCGGTGCGCGCATCAATCTCCCCGGGAATTAATTGCACATGTCGGCGCGCCGATCGCTTTGTCACTTTCATGATTTGCGTACGCGCCGACGTCGTGGCGTGTACCGTGCAGATTAGAAATTCTGCACGCGTTTCGAACGTCCAACGTCCCCGTATACTCGTGCGTGACGTGACGCTCGCATCGTTCCGGTAGACAAACGCGTCGATGTCTGCGGTATCTGGCCGCAGCCGATTGCCCTCGTTTGACAAATCTCTCTCCCCTTCGCAAACGCCTCGCGACGCAATTTAAGATAAAAGAGCTTTCAATAATAAATTATCTTTAAATTAATCATTCTCTTCATTATCATCGTGCGTTTTAAACGGAAAATACGGTGTATCAAGGTACCGATAGTGAAACTTTCCGCAATTCATCGTCATCACAATGTGTCCCAAAATTTTCAATTATTCTTCTAATCTTTACAGATATGTGGCAATGTAACATATATATGTGTAATATAACGTAAGAGAATTAATAAAGAAAACGGTAGAATTAGTAGCCGTATATCATGAAATATATACGGTTAAATAATTATAATCTTATTATCGGTGACGCACAAAATTCAAATATCGTCCTCTATAATTTGTGCTCCGAGGCTGTTTGTGATACGCAATAAATTCACTCGTTGCAATTTAGAATACGCCGAGAGCGCTAATATTTCGACGTTTGCCATTACTTTGCGCATTTTCGATAATCCTAAATTTATTGCGAAATAATTGATGATTCGATAGAATGTAATTTGCATATCCAGTTATTAGTTATCGGCACAGCGTTAATTGATGCAAAACATTTGTTATGAAAATACTTGGATATTCAATAATTCTTCTTTATTGTTTCATTAACAATGTTATTCGGCGATAGCGATGTTTTCGCGATCCAGCATTATGCGAATCCGGCTGCATCTGACAATGCCAAGGATGGAAACGAGGGCCGTTCACTCGTTTCCGTCTTACGGGGAACAATAACCGTGTCACTATCGGAAGATAACGTGTCTTCAGCAGAAGAGACCGCATCGCCACGAAATTCTCCCCAGCCGTGCACGCACACTCTTGTGTAAACTATTAATGATCCTCGGGAGTGAATCTCGCGGAGTTAATCCGGGACAAGGCGGCAAAATGGGACATAGCGTTACGGTAAACGAGATAAATGTATTAAGGTCGGCTTACACTGCACAAAACGATACGACAAAAACGTCAGCATAAATACTCATTTATGTTTATAAAAGATATATTTTGTCGCGCGTGCCATGCTGTTGTTGTAATATGAATCAACTTGGGAAAAGAGATAAAAGTGAATAATTCGATTGTTTCATTCGTGATAAAATTTATTTAACACCTAACTCCTAGATGTTGCTCTTTAATCCACGCAAAGCATATAACGAGTGTAATATAATTTCTTAAATTTATTTTTTCTCTTTTGTTATCTCTTTTACAAATGGCTTACGTTTAAATATATGAAAGTATCTTTAATAAATTTTCTTTTCTTTTAGTTCTCTTAAAAGATTATCGCGTTTTGCGTGAAAGCGTAAAACAATTGTTAATTCAAAGAAACTTTTATACCGATGTACCAAATATTGCATTCAGATGTCACGTTTCTCACATTGTTTATAGATGATATGATATTCCGTTAATTATCTTGATCGCGTAAGATGTCACAACATCCCACATAGCACACGTTGCGTCACGCGATATTTTGAGGTAATAAAAGAAAACGGGTGGTCAAAAGTTGTTATCGTTCCTTGGATTAACATATCGTCCAGGGATTTATATGCGATCATAATTTAAATTTCACAAAAATTCATCTCGCGAGATAAATCTTTCGCGGGCGGCATATTTTTCAGATCAAAGTAGATTTCGTTTTAATCACACACGCGCGAGCAAATATTCAAATTTCCAAAATATTCGTGAGAGAATTCAAGTGTCCGATAAGAAGAGTCCAGTAGTACATAATTCAGGCGTTGATATGACACTTATTCGCGTTATCTTATTGGTTAACAATAAATATAAATTGAAAGATTAAGAAAAATATTCATATACATATATAAATATATAGGGAATAGGATCTAATGTGTCATTAAAATTTCAAAATTATTGAACATTGGAATGTCATTTCTATAATTTGATTGACGGAACGAATATTTGATGCGTTCAATACGAATTTCATCTTTATTGCGTGTCATATTCTTAGTGGAACGTCGCGGAAAAGCTTGGATTGTCCTAAAAAAAAGAGTATGAGAAATGATTTAATATCGCATCGTCTCGAGCTCCTTTTAGATAGGATTGGATTATGGCAGATGGCACATAATAGGCCTACAACTGTAATGGGAATTCCAAAGTAAAACATGGAGTTGTAAAAGTATCTTACGACTCGCGAGACTCGGCCTTGTCGATGAGTAAATCTTATTTATTACAAAAGCAATAGTTTCCTATTCGCGTGTGTTTTACGACATCGCACATATATATATGTCCTTCAAACGAAATTATAACATACATAAAAGAAGTAAAAATATCATCCTATATTATAAAGTCGTACAGTTTTTGAGGTCTCAGTTGACGCCGTTCGCGATCAATTTTGTTCAACAAAATTAATTGACAAAAATAGATTTTTTACAACATTCAATAAATAATTGTACCATTTATTTATTATCGCGCAAATGTGAAACCGCAACAATTTTCGCAGCGTTTTATGCTTTTCAGCGGCGTTCTCACGTGAGAACAGCTGTCGCATCTTTGCACTGCGATAAAGGTCGGCCGACCGATTCGAAATTCTCTACGATCTTTATGGCAATCGACACTGCGTTATACCCATAACTCATACCACACTGGAGATTCGTGTTTGTTTTATTGCTGGAACATATAATACACGAAATATATGTCGCACATAAATGCAATTCACACGTGATCTATATAAATCAATTTTATCGAGATCGTTGTTCTTGATATAATTTTTTCACTCTGATAATTTCGAAATGTTACTTTTAATAATATTTAGTTATTATGTAATATATCAGCGCAGGCGATTTGTTTGTATCTAATTTTTATTTTCCATTTTTATTTAGCAAGAGTAATGCGGGGACCTTGCCTCCTATAAAGCACTCACCTGTGTGCGTACCGGATGCTGAGAGATGAGCCAGGCGGTAGATCGTCAGGAGCCGAAGGAGCCACATGACATTACACATGACTGCTCGCTGCCTTATCTGTTCCCGCTGCTGCGGCCCATGTACCACGGCCTCGACATTGTTGTCATCTGCAATCACAGATGCGGGACTAAGTAAGTAGTCGAGCTCTACGCCTGGGCTGTGTATAATAAAATTTATTATCTTCCAGCGCCACGCAAGTTGCTTCATCGCGTTGAGTAAAAATTTCGTAACGTGTTAATGTAAGAAAAAAATTACACGTAATTACACGGCATATTTTTATATTAATTTAGCATTAAATTCCAACAATAATTTATTTGCAACGTGATAACACCAAAAAGCATGACTTCTATATGTCATACAAATAAATCAATAATTGATTATGAGGAACAATGGTGTAAATTGCTGAATTTAATTTAATATTTAATTATAAGTTATGATTGGTCGTAGCAAATAAACGTTCACATCTCATCCATATTCATTTTGCAAGAGATTATAAATATTAATAATCGCGCGAAGAAATTATTAATAAAACAGTTAATGCAAAGCGATTAATTCGGACAAATAGAATAATCAGTACAATCAATATAAAAATAATCCGGGATCCACGATATTATAGAGCGAATGTGTCACGCAGATATTCCGGACGCTTTCGTGTGTCCGGAAAATAGGAAGGAATAGGAAAAGGAAGAAGAAGCTGCGCGGCGCAGCTCGGGCGCATCGTTGCCATAACGTAATTAGCTCGTTTTATACTGGCGCTCGTAAGTCGGCTGACTGCCGTGCTAATATGAAAGTATCGCCGTCTCTACGGGTATTAACTTTTAAACTTTCCCGCGGGCAGTATGCGAGGATTTTAATTAAGGTATGATTAAACATCGCACAAATAATTGAATAAAAAAAGTAATTTGTATTTAATGTCTATTGTGCATCATCTGTTCGATATTTTATCCTTCAAGGACTCTTTGTTAAAGAGTTTTAAATTTAGAGTTACAGTTATTTTAAAATTTAAGAATTTTGTGCGAAAAGTGTTCTTAATATCTGGCTATATTGCTTCGCACACATGCTGATTCTCTATATCGACAAATTAATAGTTTGTATGCTTCGCGATATTGAGGAGATTACAGTCAATAATTGCGAAATCAGATTGAGACCGAGATATCCTATGTATCCGTTCAATACGAGTGAGAAATACACGATCTCACGTATCACCGTCGTTATCCCAATCCCGATTTCGATGACACAGCAAAATCAAAGCCGATTGCAATCGTATATCACATATCGCCCGTAATTGTGTATTACGTTATCCTTTTAACGATTACCTAGCTCTTCCGTTGAAATTCACTGATGTAATCAGCGATTGATAATTTACGAGATGATCAGTTTCAAAATCTCGTCGCAAGCTTAAAATTGAAATGCCATTAGGAGTTATTGATAGTGCGTAACGCGAGTAATATCAATTTTATTTCTGGTCAGAGTCAGATTGTTTCGAAATCGCAGCAAATTGTAATTTTACATATTATATTTTCAATGTTTCGTACTCGGTATACTAACATTTGTGCTTCTAAATTTATAGTTTCAAAATATATATATATATATTTATTTTATTCCAATTATTATAAATATAATTATAATAATTATATATATATTTTATTCCAATTACACATTCTTATATCTATTTCTTACAGAAATCCGAAAGAAATGTCGTCGCGCTACGAGCATGTTTCTGATAGCTAAAATATCTCTGCAATTAGGATAAATGCTAATGGAAATGTGGCGGCGCACTCCTTTCCAGATTACATTAGCATAAAAGGCTTGACCGAAAGCCTTAGCTTTTAGTCGAGAACGCTAAACTTCTCTCGTGCCACTCCGTTAACATCGCTGTCGATATGCGCTCAATTTGATTTTGACTAGATATACGAGCACTCTTAATAAGTCACATTCAAAATTTGTGTGTTGTCAAATTGTCGTGAGTTAATTTCCAATACTATTCCAAATTTTCGACTTTACGTGTAAAAACAGATGTTTTGCGATTTGGAATTAATTTTTTTTAGCAGAAACTATATAATGTGTAATCCATATAATTCTGTTTTTCCTAAAATAGATATTTATCAATGTACTTATAAAAAAAAAAAAAAGAAAATAAATAAATATAATAAATAAATAAATATCAATGTATATACTTTAAAAAAAAAAAAAAAAAAAAAAAAAATAAATAAAAAATCAACATGAAACAATTAATCTTACTGTGGCATTTTTTTAAAACAAACAGGATTGAAACGGTATTGCTTCGCGATTCTTATCAGAAAGTTACTAGACGATACTTTTCCTCGCGAAGGAAATACACTCTAAAAATCGATGCACGATGGTTACGCAAAGAAGCAATATATCGATCGAATTAAATCTCTTTCGCGACGATGCGCCGTCACGATGCACTATTAATTCCAAACGATATATTTCGGTGAACAGGAAGAAAAGAGACTGTACCATCGTTGCGATTTATCTATCTCCGACCGATCTATCCCAACCCCCTTGGTGTCCCGTTAGTTTATTTCGTTGAAAATCGTGGCTCTCGTGCCAAAAATCGTCTATATATACCGTTACATTTATTTCTACACTCGCTATTGATTCTCTGGATTCTGATACTTTTCCTTTTTCTTGATCTGAGTTTCTTCTGAATTATAAGATATGTCACGCGATACGCGGGTATAATTTAATCACGATAAACAGTGAATTAATTTCCAATGTTACTACTGTTTTAAATTCCGACTTTACGTATAATAGCAGATATTTTGAGATTTAGATTTAATTCTTTTTTAAGAAAAACTTTTAGTTATTATCTCTTATAATACATTTGTCATTTATTAATAAACAAATTTAATTTGTTGAAATTTAATCATTACTGATTTTAATTAAGAAAAAAATTGATTCTAAAAACAAAAGAATTCGTTTCTCATTTAAAAAAAAAGATTGATATTTTTCTATTTATCTCGAAAATTAGATAAGCGAGAAAATAAAATATTTTTGTGGAAATAATTTTACAAATAAAAAAGAAAGCTTAGTCAAATATTTTTAATACATTGATGGTCGATCGGTTAGGTTCATACATAAATATTAATCGTAAATAATCGATGCATGATATGCATGTTGGCGTTTCGCGCCACTTTACGGTTTATAACAGTCAGTCGATTTATATTCATTGTGTATTTTTATATATTCAGTCGTACATTGGAGCAAATTTGTTTGTGCCATTCGTATATTTACCCCGTTTGCTTGCATATGCTTCGCGTATATTGCAAAGTGTTGAATATTTGACTTTAACGCCCAGCTTATTTACATTTGTAAACGCTATGACTTTTGGAAAGTTTGATATCGATTAAATAGACATAGGTTAAACATCGGTATGCATAATTACCTCGGCTTCTTATGCAATTTGCGTTAACCTTTTTGCGCTATAACAGATGATTTATGCGAATACTTCACCGACACATGAACAGGTCGAAATTCCGTGCGGCGATACTATCTGATAATTATGTTCCCTTTTGAACGGGACAGATTACCAAGCGCCACATGCGGAGTTTATAACGATTTCGGCGAACTATGTATGCAGTATGTGACCAGCAAAATTATTGCGATTAGATCGCTTATGACTCGGCGGATTAAATAAATGGGTAAAGGGTAAAATTGACAACGTCCCCGATTCAAATTTTCACAGATATAGGGTAGATGTCCTAATTACTGCCACCTTATAGCCTAATTTTATTTAAGCATGTTGCTAAAGTTATAAAAATATCTCACATTAAATCATAATATTACTTAATAACTCTATTATTATAAAAAAGATTATTATGCATTAAATATAAATATTTAAATTAATAATTAATAATTAATAAAAATCTACAGAAAATTGCGATGTCCCTATGACTGCCATTTATAAAAGCATGTTGCTCATACAATTGACACCCGATAAGTGTCAGTTTCTTTAAATGTGATCAGATCATTGCCAGTGCCATTTTTATTGCACCCAGAAAAAAGTTTGAATAGTCTGTTGGTGAGTGTTAATTATGCGTACTTATGATGTTTATTCTTGTCCCGAACACTGACGATCTGACGATCAAATCAGAAAATATTCCCTATTGCTGTCAGCGTTAATTATAATAATTTAACTATCTAAATAAAATATTATTTATTTTACATATTATTTTACGTTATTTTATAATGATTCTTAGCTCATTAATTCATTTTACAAAATCAACAAAATATATATAAACAGCAAAATATACATAAACAATAAAGTGTATTATATAATAAAATTGTTGCCCTTTCTTTAATACGACTTTGCACCGCTTTTTATTTACGTAGTCGCACTTTTGATACTCAAACATGACGTTCAATTTTTAACATTAATTTTTAAATACTAAAAAAACAAATACGTGTTATTTCTTTGTTTATATATAAATTAAAGTATTGATTTAATAATCAATTTTTTTTTGCACATGTTTGTTTACAAACTTATTTTTTATCAAGTAAAATAAATAAAACAACAGTTATAGGGACACTGGCAGTTATCGAGACATTTACTCTAATTATAAACGAGAAATTGCATCACGCAGCAATTTATAAACTGAAAACATCCAAGCATGCAGCGGTGTATCTGTATGGGTTAAAGCGATCAAAATGCGTTAATTTCGTTAATCTTTTACTGTCCGACTTGCGCGACCGCATCTTACGTGCTACTTGTCGTAACGCGCCACGAATCACTCTATGTAAGGTCAGGAGGTGCCAGCAAGTTCGCAAGCAGGGTGGAGGAAGGCAGCAGGTAAAGTTGGACCAAGTTTGACGTGGAGGGTGAAACGCCGCTTCGTCCATGACTTCGAGAGAGATATGGGAAGAAGAGAGAGAGAGAGAGAGGGAGAGAGAGAAGAAGAGACGGTTGCGCCGCAGCCGTTCTTGGAGCTCGATTTTAATGAACTTTGCATAATGTGTTGAGCTGCTTCTGTCAGTCCTTCGCGACTTTCATCGAGATGCGAAGAGCACGCCCGGCGGTGTTCAGAATATTTTTATTTGCTATGATAAAATATCCTTCTCGCAGTAGACTTCGAGAGCGAAAAGTAGCCCCGATACTCTGGCATTTCTTTTAAACATGATGTAACCAGCTTTAATAATGTCGCGAATGGCTTATACGCGATTTTACACGACAATTTTGTAAGCTCTAGTGTGAGCGTAATGTGTGCGCATCGCACATTGAATTATTCAGCATTGCGTAGAGAAGGAAAATTGTACCAATTGTACGACGCGATGTCGTTTTGCATCTTATTTTACTTTATCAACTATGCTCAATATTGCTAACAAGGTGGAATAATATTTCACAGTAATCGTGTCGTACGTTTTACGCGTCGCATCGCATTTTTCTACATAAAGACATCTTTAACGTAACAAAGTATCGTCTACTTTTATAGATTCACTTTCATGAATCAGATTATAAAGAAAAAATATCTGAATATAAAAATGTTTGATAATCTCGAGATATTTAATAGATTATCTAAATATGAAAATATTTGTCAAGCTGTTTTATCGCGTCATACGATCGTATAAGAGCGACTATTTATTTTTATATGCATATACGATGATACTCACACACACACACACACACACACACACACGCGCGCGCGCGCGCGCGCGCGAGTTACGCGATTGTGCGCGGCAGAAAATTAAGAAGGTGGATGGAGTATTTTTATACGAAAGAGATTTCTGCCGTTCCGACGTAGGATGAGGCATAAATCATCCCTTTTTACTCGTGCTTTTACATAGATGCCACGGTACAGCGATCTAATATGTTTAATGCGCATTACGATGCCATTCAATATACCATAATGTAGCCCGCATAATATGGCTTGGCAGCTACTGTAAGGATAATAAGGACTGCGCGGATAGGTTCTAGGATAATCTTGCAGCTTTTGCTTAGGCAGGATAATAATTTTGAAGAAAGAAACGTCTCTCAAGTCATAGTCGAGAATTTATGGCAATCTGCTGCAGTTAACCTCGGATGATAAGATACGCAACGTCATTGTAGAATAGCAGAATTCTCTTGACTATATTTCGCAAAGTAACTTTGTGACGCGTTGCCAATTATGGCAACTCGTTACATCATTAATCGCGTATAAAAAATTTATGTTGTAAAATATATATATCTTCAAATTCATTCAAACAGTATTCATGTCAAGAAAGATATTTGCTGATTATTAATCTCTGATTAATTTAATTTGTACTTTAAAATTATAATTTACCAATTTTTACGTAATAGATTTTTATAAAGTAAAAATGTATTTCGTCAAGCACATTATTTTTTCCTAAAACATTATAGTTTCAATTATAACATATTTTGTATTTTATTGTAGGACGTTAGTATCGTGATAATACTTCTAGTCATTGCATCATGCGATATCTACCATTTACACTTATCACTTCGGTAATGTGGAAAGCTCGCCATTTAGGCACCCGGATTTGGAGACTGAAAAATCGATCGAGATCGCATCAACCTCATATCGTTCTTTCATCTGCCTCGAGGCATTTACAAGAATTGGATTCGGAACATGTGCTGTTTATGAGGGTTGGAAAGTCATCGTCTTTATTCTCAAAGTAAGCTTTTATCCTCACGGTAAAAGAAATTCCGAGGGTCGTTGTTATCACACGAAACAATCATTTGGATTTTTCCTCGTGTAGCTTACATAGCAATCTACCTAAAGATTTATCTGTAATTTCGCGGCGATTTATGTGTATATTATTATACTATAATATATATGTAAATTGTGATAAATAAAAAAAATATTATATATTAAATTAAATAAGAATAAGTATATAAAACTTAATAAATTTTAATATGATTAAATATATAAAAAGAATAGAAAGTATAATATATACTTGAAAATATTTCACAGAAATTATACTGCATCACATGCTACTTTGCGGCACGTACATGTAAACAACAACTGCAAATAGATATAAATAGGTTGAGTTTTTAGAGATAGAATTTTTCCAACTGGGACGCAATGATGCCGCGCAAATGCAACGTATTCATATTTTTTTCATTCGCTTGTCCTCTTCTATAGTTTTGCTATTCAAATACGACGCAGCCGGCTTGCATTTAATAATATCAATATGCAAAATTACGTAATATAATAAAAAGTATATAAAACAACGGAATTTAACAGAATAATTTTCGAGCTTCTTTTCATCCACCTGCTCGCGTGGGACATGGTATATGTGTGTGTGTGTGTGTGTTTGTTCGATATTGAAAAGTCGTATTGCTTTTCAAAAAAAGGAAGAAACATGCAGGCCCCGTAGGACGGCAAATTTTTTTTCCGATGCTTCCTGCGACTATATAGACCAAGTTTCATTATGACGTAGACTTTACTTGGTATCGCATGTTTCGTCGACTTGAAAATATTATGCATATGGGAACGTGTACCATAAATATATAGCAGGTTCCTTTATCAAGATCGTAGGATTGAAACTTCGACATTCGCTAAGATATTCATCGTACCTAGAAATGACGACGACCGTCAAGTGACTTTGATGGAATTTCTCTTTTCTACTTATCTCATGCATTTGCATGAATTAAATTTCGCGAATTTAACGTAGTCAAATTTAAATTTGACGTAGTAAAAGAAGAAATATGTTTAATATTTAAGGGCATATTTATAGAGAGTTGGCGAAATAATATTTTCCGAACGAGCCTTCCCATATAAATATGCAAGCGATTAATTTTACTTTAAAATATTGCATTTTTAAATCTGTTGTATTTTTTAATTTTGCACGTCGTACGCTTGGAAAATAACGATTCATGAAAATACAAATTCACAAAAAAGTTTGCGCATTTTTATGCCCATGTAGAATTGTGCTGCTTTGACGATACATGTTTCTTTATCAAATTCGAAAAAGTCGGAAATTTAATGAGATTTGCGTGAATGACTCGGTGATTACCATCTTTGCAATCGTAGCGAGCATATGATATGGTTATCTCTCTTTCTCTTTTATCCATCGAGAGCTTTCATGAAAATTAGATTTGGGAATTGACGTCCTTTGCAAACAAACATTTTATGACTTACAAAGCTTTCCTTTACTCAACGTGTCACCCAAGCGTATTTTATGCCGTCGTTTTCAAATAGCTGTTAATTTTGTTAAAATATTTGAGAGCGTAATCAGTAAAGCCATACTTGGAATTTTTTAAGTAATGTCAAATACACATAATTTCCATTCGCGCATATATGCGTAAGTTAGATAAGGTAGATAAAATTATAACAAATATTTCTAAAATTTACGACAAAACTAAAACTATTATTACTTAATAAATTTCAACAAAATTAAATATTGCAAATGTTTTTATATTATATATATTAAATGAATAAATAATTTTCAAAAGAAATGCTCTAGATATGTCGATTTATCTATCGCGTCTGCATTCTTTTAATATTTTCATAAATTCCGTTTCTATTGTCAATGTGTCATCTATGCGTGCCCTTACACATTGACTTACACATTGACTTTTCATAGTCTTTTGAACATCATGTTAATGTTAACGTCATATTAATGTCAAGTAGTTTTCCTTCGTCTTCACAAGCTTTATTCTCTTCAGCATATTCTCTCAACATCACAGAAACTCCTAATTTTTCAATTTCTTATTTTTTCCTCTCGTTTATTTCATGATTCGCAATTCTTTGTTATTCCATCAAATTTTCAAATATGTATCTATTATGGCTCGTCCGAATGCACTTATAATGAAAGCAACGATTAAATCTGCACAAAGATATTTTACCGTCTCCGTCTTGTTTGCAGATTTAAATTGAAAAATGAAAATGATATTTACGAACAACAAAATAAACGAACCGAATAGTGACACAAGTGTATTCTATGATCATTTGGTTTGCATGAGCATCGGACTGCGAAAAGGAGAATTCCTCTGATTCTGCTCACAGCATTTAAATATCCGAATACCCATCGTCTTTTATATTTTTCCGCCGGTAAAGCCACAATTAGATATATGTGAGTTTTTGTAATTACGTTCTTTATTTTTTGATAAAAAAGCAGTAAATTTTATTTAATATATATATATATATATATATATATATATATATATATATATATACAAATATCTTATTTAAAAAAATATTATTTTAATTTATAATATATTTATTATCATTAGAATCATTTGTACATGGAAATTTGATGCAGGAATCATCACAACAAAGTTTGAAATTTGTATAAGACAAAAAAGACGAAAAGAGATTTCTCTTAATTGATATTATAAGTTAGTTCAAAGTAATTGGAAGACTTAATTGCTCATAAAAAAGATATGGGCGAGAAAATTAATAGTCGTCAGTGAAGATGCGAAATTCTCATTTTACCGAGAAATCAGTACGCTCGAAAAGAGTGAATGAAAATTAGGATTAATGACCTCGGGTGGAATAGGGTCGATAGAATTGAAAGAATAGATCAGGTAGTCAAGTAGGAAGAAAGAAGGAACGATAGTCGGGTCAGTGAGGAAAAATAAAAAGGGAAACTTGATAGACGGATCTGATTTGTGATAAAGAACAGGAAACGTAGGCAAGAGAGAGGTATAATTTTTTTCGGATCCTAGTTTCCTTTGTGGGAGTGAGAAATTAGTGCGACGAAAAAAATTTGCTTCTCTTCGTCTTCCAAATGATTTATTCGTGAGAAAATGAAAAGGTGATCGCGACATTACGACCTAGTTGCACTCTTTTCTCGTCGCTTCTGCAATCTATCGCACTATCCCCTCTCCCTCCTCCCCGCCCTCACCCTCCTCACCCTTCATTTCCCTCTCACATCTGTTTCTCACCGGTATAGCTTTACTCTGACTTTGTTCTCGAGTAATTAGAATTATTATGATTAAACTGGTCGTTGTTTTTTTTATAGTTTAATCTTCTTCGCCTCCGGCGCCGAGCCAAATTACATCTGCTTCCGTTCATGCGAAGAAAATCAAGAAAGAGTCCATAATTTTTGTTGCTTTCTTTTATAGTGAGAAGGATATTTTTTTTTCTTTTTTTCATTTTTCTTCCTCTCCTGTCGACTCCGAGAAGTCGTAACTTGAAGATTGAAATAATACGTTGTATGAATAAAAGCAAAGCGAGTGCTACCTTTTTATTTAGTCGAAAGAATTTATCTATTCATATTATATATATATATATAGTTTTATATGTAGTTTGCCGTAATTTAAATATATAGTTCAAGAAATAAGATTTCTCATTAAAAAATTACGATACATAAAGTTATTAAAATATTTAAAATTATGTGTATGTTCTCCGGAAGATATAGCTTCCCGATATATCGGGCGTTATTTCATTCCCGTATCACAGATTGAACATCGAAAAGGAGAGATGACAGATCCACAGTTATGAAACAACAAAGCGCCGTATCGACAGCATGTATCATCGTGTTGTGATTTCGGGTGACGTATTGTTTTCAATTATCTCTCGTGATTCTCACGCGGTTCACGCTTTCGCGTCAAGTGTATAACAATGATGACGTATCGTAATTTCCGTTCAAGAAGAGCCGGACAAGACAAAGACATTGCGATGTAACGCGCGTTTTGCGTTGCTCTGGGGCGTTCGTTAGGACGTTCAAAGGCGGATAATAAACTCGTCTGGTCCGCTCTAATTACGCCCGGCGGGCATAGCGATTATCGGCATCGCGTAGCGTTGCTGGATTTTAAATAGCTGGCCCGCGTTACAAAGCATCCCGTTCTCGCGATGCAATGCCTTCTCTCTACGGGATAACGAAGGCAATGAAGACGTTGAAAAAGCTATAGTCCATGTATGTGGCCGGTTTTCTGTAGATCCTTTTAATACCGTTGGATCAATGCGTCCGACAAAGTAGAGTTTAGCTCGTTGATACTTGGACGTCGGATCGCGCGAGTTTCTAAGTGTTCGAAGTCGAGTTACTACTATAGAATAACTGAAGAGAGAGAGAGAGAGAGAGAGAGAGAGAGAGAGAGAGAGAGAAAGAGATTTGAAAAGGTTTTACCATCGTTTTCTAAGAGGCTACGTTTCAATCTGCCGTTTGTTAAAAGTTAAAAAAAAATGATAAAGGGCGCGAAATGATAAAGATGTGACCTCTCCGGGAATGAAGCGAGATAAAAGTATAAGTGTGATATAAAATTTATACGGGCAATACCATTATTACGATGTAAGATGTGGGTATTTGCTAGTTTGTAGCGAGATAGAATAGTTTCTAAAATTCTTGGATAAAATTACAATACTATTTTACTACCACGCTACTGTATTCTTTATGTATGAAAGGATTTAATGAAAAATTAAATTTATAAATTATTATTATTTTATCTCTCTCGTGCGCGCATCGTTATCTCAATTATTTAATAAGACGCTTATAAGATAAGGGATGAATAAGGGATAAGGGATAAGGAATACATCAGAGATTTATGAAATCTATCCTATATTCATGCGTTCTCTTGGCATCAGAGGATTGCAACGCGTTTGAGAATATGACTCCGATCTAGCACCCACATGGGTACAGCCTTATTTTTATCGGAGAGATAAAATATCGATTTGGTGCGGCATAATGGAATTATTGCGAGCATGGTGGTCGATTTCCTGTTTGCAAAAGTCACAAGAAACTTGATCTGTTTAAAAAGTGATGCGAAATAAAGGGAAAAGTGAGAGTAGGAACGCGAAACATCTCGTAGGGCGATAAATAAAATTAGGAGGAGCGTGCGCCATGAAACGCAAGGTGTGCGAGAAGTAGAAAAATGTCGTGGGAAAGACTTCCGTCTTTCCGTGAGTAAGAAAGAGGACGCAAACGCTCGGTTTTCTTTCCTGCCAAGTCTTTATGAAAGAGAAACATACCGTCTACTTCGAGCAGCAGACGACCGCACGACCGCGCGACCGCGTTCCCGAAGCTTCAGAGGTCTGATTAAAATCTCAGTGTGCTGATTTAAGAGATCGAGTTAAGTCTAACCGCTTCAATTCCCGAGCGATAAGAAGCTGGATTTTATCGGCGCACAATTGGCGAGAGTGGTGCTGAATTAAAACAGGTATTTCCGCGCGCTCGCTCCTTCCCCTCCCTGGGAAAACGAAGCTTTCACGTTAGTTTTTACGATGTTATATTACCCTGTAAATCAATGTAAACGTCATTATTCTTACAACGTTGCGGACGATGTTGTCACAACGTGGAGAATTTAAATAATTGCCCCCGAACGAAAAGTTATGGCCGTTACTTTGGGATTTAACTGAGTTTTCGATGAAAACATTTTTAACGCGACGTAGAAGTTTGTAATCATCCCGTGCAAGCGTCGTTTATGATAATGTGTAAAAAAAATTGAGATATATAAAATGAATAGCATTACTTTACAATAAAATAGAATAAATATGTCGTACGCCGATGTTATAATTCTTCGAATTATTTTTGCGATGATTGCAATAAAACGGATAATCGTATTAAAAATTGACGTATTTTACAAACACTAGACAAATTCTGTACACACACACGCGGAACGTTATAAAATCATGTTCGAGAGATGTGAGAAAGATGAGATGTTGAATGTGAAAAAATATGGAATCGAGAATCGGATGCGGCATAAAAAGTCACTTTTTAGCCACATTGAATTTACAACGTTATCGTTCGCCTTTTAAATCTCGGATAAAAACTCATGCATGGTCGCAATAGACGGCGCGCATTTTTACGAGACCGAATTACATTGCCCGCGTATACTATATATGTATATATATTTGCGCCCGTGACGAATTTATACACGGCAATACACGGGTATGAACCCTTCCTCGCTCGCGGATCTGAAAAATTGTGTCCCGTGTTTCATCGGCTCCGCGTAACCAACAAACGTAATCAGTTAACAAACCAATTGCGTTTGTTGGTCCCCGCTTAACGAAAAGTAATATTTTGTTATCCTATTTACCTCGTTATAAAGTGCCTTCGATATACACGATGAAAGCATGGATATAAACTATGATATTAAAAGTTATTGATTGAAAAAAGTAAAGATAGAAAATAATAAGTTAAGATAAAATATATATATATATCTATTTCTGAAACTTCAACGGTCTTATTCATTCTTACTTCGCTCGCTTTTCTGAACCTGTGTTTGGGTCAATTGTCTTCTTGTCTCGAGCACAGATCGGCAGGAAGACAATTTCGTACAGTGCGAATCTGTATCCTTCAAACGATTCTTTCTAATGGCAAATGGAGGAAGCATCATATAACGGGAAAAATTGAATCCTCTTTGAAAAGCAAAAAAAAGAGAAGCGAGAACTAGTCTGATCTCTATAGTCGTTGAAATAAATAAAATCGAAGGCATGACTGCGGTAGCAAGCTTCTTATCTCCGTGAGGCATATCGAACGTGGAATTAGGAGAAGGCACTTTTCCAGAAAAGTACTTGATCCCAGTCGACTACATGAGTTTAGAGCGCCAAGCTAATTACCCCAGCACTCTCGCACCCCTCTCTCTCTCTCTCTCTCTCTCTCTTTGTCGCTCTTCGTTATCTATTTTACTTTATTTTCCCACCCGCTTTCGGCTCTTTCATTTCCGTTATTTCATCGGATTCTCCGCATGTTCTCCTTTCAAATCACCCTTAACCTCGTTTCTCGCCTTCGGACTTTCGAATTCGTCGAGCTGCGAATTCAGCGCGCGGTTCTTTGTACATCACGCAATCGATACCACCGCTGGCTATACGAGAATGCGTTTCTTTTGACGGAATGTTGAACGCTAGAAACGTTGGAAATAAATACGGGACATGATCGCGTTTACCATTCACGTTTCCAGGACATTTAACGGGATAATTAAATCTTTTTTTCTTTTTTTAATTCTAGCATGCAAATAAGAGAGCAAAAATGACAGACAATCTAAAGAGTTGCGGAAAGTAAACATGATACATTAATAAACAAGTGCAAACTGTACGGTGCTGCTATTTCGCGCTGTAATGATACGTGACAAGAAATCGTTACGATTGCAAGAGTCAGCGGAATTGGAGATTAACGGATTATTAAAGATTTTGTCTATAATGGAAAAGGTGATCTCAATGCTTTTTTTATCGGTAATAAATTCAACAGCTACTTTAATCGTGACTTTGAATCTATTGATGTGATCTTCTTGATGTATGTATGTTTGATGTACGTATCCATCTCTCTTTTGTATATATCGGTTATTTTTAAATTATTATTAAACTTTATTTTTATGAGAATTAATAACAAGTTAATAATAAAATAAATAAAATATATTTTAATATTGCGCGTCACTTTTTTACCAGCTCAAGTTTGCCGATGAAAATGACCATTACCTCGATTCGTCGACTCATCGGAATGGAGTGATGCGGTTTGTAAATCGATATACGTGGCGGACGTCGCACAGCTATCTATACACCAAGAGATCACGGAGCACTTTGTTCCGCTGGCTTTTTGCTGCTGACGGAAAGTGCTCGCCATTTACACTGTAAGAGCTCGCACGCAACTGAGAAACCGAGTAAAGCGAATCGAAAGACGTGGGAACAAATCGGAGATTCGAGATGAGTGTACGAAGGGGTATCCCGCTACGTGAAGCTGAATTCGCTGAATTTTCTCCTAAAACGCTATTAAATTTCTCGCTTGATATTGCAATATAATTAAAACAATATATAATTTTGAAATTGTAAATAATTAACCATCATACGCTCCAATTACATCCAATGCAAATTGCTATCGCGTAAAGTATATAATTGTGTCAGAAGAGCACCGTTCATTTTTATAACTGTTATGTTATTATAAATATGCGATCGCATATATCACTACGATATTCAAAATATAACATGTTTCTTGCATCGGTTTTATTTTTCTATCTCGCGTAGCTGCGAATATCCGAAAAATCTCTCGCTTATATTTCCGAATGCGATCGCGACGCAGCTTTCGTCGCGCACATGGCTGGTTTCCGTCTCTTGCGGAAACAATATCAGCCGGCGTTATATTTCATCTGCAATAAGGTAAAGCATAGACCAAGAATTCGCTATAGCGTTGAGCGATCGATAGTCTCGCAAGGGGACCCGTTCTAATCAGCTGTGTGTGTGTCTCTGTGTGTGTGTGTGGGTGTGCGTCATCGTAACCTCGGCGTGATTTCATTAAACGCGGTCCAGTTTCATTTCACTCGAAAGCTTCTATATCTCAGCATGAAATATACACACATACTTTTCGATACTTGGTCTGAGTTTCGCGATGAAAGCTGCGCGAAAACGCGTCGAACGGGTGATATATCTTCTGCGACATCGCAGAAACGTGAAATTTGAGGAGGATGACGCTCTTCTCCGGATGGTATTCCGATCACGTGTCGGACAACCGACGACGCGTCCCGATCCAACCTCGCTCAGGCATTTCCTCTCTCAATTTTCTTCCTCGAGAGAAGAGGGTTCTTCAACTCGCTGCGTACATTTGAGCGCTCCACAGAAGACATCTCACTTTCTTCGCGTTGTCTCCGAGCTTCCTAGTCCTTCGCTTCCTCTCGCGGATCTTTACTTTGGTCTCACCTTCCGCTTGGATAAGCTAGCCGATTCGCACCCACGATTTCGCCCGATAGGATTTTTATGCATACCCAAGGGACGGCACGTGGCCAGAGACGTTTTGTCAGGAGTTGAAAGATAGAACATTCGTGGAATTTCCTTTTGTGTGCAGAAAGAACTTCGCGCCAAAAGACTGCCGGTCTCTGATACGTGAGAGTATTTTTCTACCGAAACATTGCCAAATATCATGTTCGCGCGTAGAAATCTAACTTGGAAATGTTAAAGATGTTACAAGAAAATGTCTGTTTCATTATTCGTGTCTGTCGAGTATATTATCGTATAAAGATTCAATAAAAAAGAGTTGCAATTGTTAAAAATTTATTTTATTTATCTTTTTATTATTATTCTTCTTATTATATCTTTTTATTTATTATTTTATTTATTTGATAAATAAAAATTTTATTCATCAAAATTTGCAGGAGAAAGAAACATAAGATTAAATTCAATAATATCGAAATGATTGTTAAACTACTATTCCTTGACGTTTATTAATATAACACAAATTGTAAAAAGATGACGTTTAAATCGGACAATTTATCTACTCTAGTAATACTGGCACGAGCGAGTTACACTAAAATGAATAACTCAATCTTTTTTTTATCAAGTCGATCCCTGTCGGCCATTAGAAGAGAGCTTTGAGGCTCCCGCAGTTTCCGGGCCATCGCGGAATATCAGAGACGGTCGATCTTACCCTTAATTACAAGTCATTGTGCTGAGGAGCACCGCGGGAGTCCGAGTTTCAAGAAACTTGCTTGATCGTCTTGCAGCTGCGAGCACGCGTCGCGTTCGGTCGCAAGGCGACCAGAGCTCACCAAGAGAGAGAGAGAGAGAGAGAGAGAGAGAGAGAGAGAGAGAGAGAGAGAGAGAGAGAGAGAGAGAGAGAGAGAGAGAGAGCTACCTTCCCTCGAGTTTCTCGGGCTTAATGGAACTTCTACTTTGGAAACGCTACAACGTACCTCCGTACCGCTGTCTTCCTATCTTCCAATTGATTCCACTCACGCGCCGCGTGGATGTAGAGCTCATATCGATAGCTCTAACTATATACGAGGAGAAAAGAATCGATCTCTGCTCTTTTCGTTCGTTCCTATCATCTCACCGGTTTTATCACGAGCTTTCAATCAGTTGGAAATTCGCGTGATTTTATTATCGATGTCAGATGGGGATTGTCAGCGTGTCCGGAGATCCCATCGATCGTGTAATTGAGTTACGGCGGTGGCAAAAGAGCTGGAAGCGCTAAGAAAAGTAACCACATATACTTGCTCGATCGTGTTAAAATACATACATATAATCTTTGTAGCGTTATTACAAAAAAATGATGTATATAAATGATAATTAATAAAATAATAAAATATATAATAAAAGAAAATGACTAAAGCAAGTATGTATAAGAGAGTTTAATATATCTGTTAATGTAATTTAGGGCTTTTCTATTATTTAATCGTGCGATAATGAATGACATTTCAAGCTCCTAATGATCAGATATTTATGGTAACAATTATAAATATATTCTAGAAAATAATTCTTTTGCATTAAGAGACTATCAATCTAATAAAAAAAAAGGAGATACGATACGATTTACGCTCCGCCTACCATTTTCTCTCATATTCTTTGCTGCTCCGAAATTTCTCGAATGTCCGCAATTATCCGCAGCGACCAACGGCCGGTGTATCTTAATCACCGGGAAGAAAAAGTAAAAGGAGAATTATAGCTGAGCCGCTTTGGAAAGTTTCGCGCAGTCGATTCCACTCACGTGCCATTCCATAGCGGCTTATGTAGAGACATTTATATCCACTCGAGGGAAAGGAGATGGTTCTCCGGACACTTTTTGTATCTTCTTCCGAAAGTTAGTTCGTGCTATCCATTTAGTAATCATAGACGTAAGAGAGTACTTTTTCAATTACAGGTGGAGAGTGTCGCGGGGCGGGACAAGATAGTTTTCGAGAGCGATCTTCCTCGGCAGATCACGAGATCCAAATGGGTTAATATCGCTTGACCTTTTTGCGTCGCTCTGTTATCAAAGCACGAACCCGCGAGCGAGTTCGTGCATGCCGCGTGCGTTGCAACAGATAGGGTGTTCCCGTTTTGCACGGATCACCGGGCGTTAGCGTTGCGCCTAATGGAACCCGAGAGAAGCTTGGTATCATCGTATCCCTCCCCATCGATTCTACTCACGCCGGAACAGATTGCGCGCCCTTTCCCTTTTTACCTAAATACGGGTGCAACGAAAAACGAACGCTGTTTTTGGATCATCATTGCATTCCTGGGTTTTTACCGCAGATCACGCGCGCCCGCTTGCAACGAAAATCGTTTCTAATTCTCGAGGTCGGAGAGCCATTTTATTATTTCTGTACGGAAACGATCTGCTCTTCATTGCAGTTTGAAACAAACAAATCCTTTTTTTTATTTAATCTCAAGTATTATTTAAAGAAAAATTTACCATTTGTTAATTAAAAGCGTAGATAATTTTTAAAATAGTATTATGAGTTATATATAAGATGTTTCACAGATGTTTTCGTTTAGATTATAGAAAATTGCACGCATTAAGCTTTAAATTAACTTTAATAATAGCGTAGAAAATAACTCATAGTTGAATACAGACAATCTGCAGGAAGGTATAAAATTTTATGCATAAATTATCACTGCAATATTCCCGACAATTTATTTTTGTCTTCCATAATTTGCGCAATTCTTTTATAAATTCTTCATAATTTCAGCATTTCATTGCGAAATATCTCCCTATTGTACATACAAGGTATCTCATGACTCAAGGTCCATACATTAAGAGCGTATTATTGAAGTCATTTAGAGTTGAAATTGTTTAATAAGCAGGTCCGTAAATGCTTCCCAACAGAAATACACTCATTGAAAGTTGATGTACATATTTGAATATTCTGTCAGTTTAGTATTATTTACATTTTCTGTCAGTCTAATATTGTTTATATTTTCTGTCAGTTTTGTTTACATTAAAATAAATAAAAAGAAATAAGAAATTCTGAAAGTCTTCTTTCTGAAAGTCTTTTTCTTTCCTTTTTCAAATATTCATATCAACATTCAAATGTTGCATTTACGGACATATATTTATTAAATAATTTCAATTCTAAATGACTTCAATAACACGATAAATTCATATGATTTATATGCATTATTACATCTTTTTCGACATCCCCTTGCTTATCGTCACGTGATAACATTCATTTTTTTGGCTTCGGATACGATTGCTTAAGAGTCACTAAAATTTAGATTTCGAGAAGATTCAGTGAAAAAAGAAGCGTTTTATAGTCGTAAGAACTACGACAATGACACCTGAGGCGTTCTTACGCCTTTTCATCCCGTGTGCTCCGCAGCTTTTTTCTTTCAATCTCAAGCTCGTCGTCGCGAGCAGTTTTGTTCTTTTTAACCCCTTCAACTCTTATCGGTGGTGTATTCATCTTCCAACCCGTTCTTTCCATTTCTTTTCCTTTTCTCTATCTCGCTGCTATAGATATGTTAATCACGCCGACACTGTCATTATATTCTCAAAATTAATTTCTCTTCCAGATTTTATATAGCACGTTTTGACTACATAAACGTCTCATAATTTTTTCTTTCAACTATATTTGATGCAAAAAATACACAACAAAATTAACATTTTTCATAATGCTCGACAAGATGACAGAGATGATAAGATGACAGCATATTTTTAAATTATATATTATTTAAAAAACTTCTTTATCTTGCCAAGAACATTGTTTATTAGTCATGCACATTGTTTATCTTTGATTCGATTAGCGATATACAAATAATTATTGAACTTTTTTGTGATATCTCACATTTTCGAAAATTGTCCTGCATAAAAAAATTCTTTCACATTATTAGGTTTGAGAACTTTAATTAATTGATTGACCTTTCTTATTTGGCAACGGTCTTATAATGTTAAAATTATAACACGCGAGTTTTATTCTGTTTAATACATTTCACTTTATAATTACTGAATTTACCTAATTATATACAGAGCTTGTTTGAAACTTTCCTCGTCTTCTACCAACATGTAAAAAGCACAGAAATATGAATATAAATTCTAAATTAAAAAAAAAATATGTGTATTACTTTCAAGTAGTATTCTCTTACTGGACTATATTCTGTGTAATTGATACAACAATATTGCGTCCAACTCCACTCTCGAAAAGCTCTTTTATTTTTCACGAAGCTGAAATCGTAAGTTTGATAATTAAACTTCTAGAGTCCAGAAGTGTGCTTGTTTTGTTATAATGCACATCATCACAAGACATAACACGTTTTAGCATAAATATGTCTATATCAATTATTCCCTCCTTTTTCACGTCGTCGTTCCTAGACCTTAATGGTTAGCCACTCAAGCATTACGTTTGCCCTCGTCGACATTTCCACGGAATTCTACGGTGCGAATCCAAGGAATTTCAGGAAAGACAAAGTAGAATAGGTCGGCTTCTGGACTGGCGACGACAACGGGGCGTTGAGAGGGCTTTTCTGCTCTTTCCTTTTAACATCGCCTTTTCTTTCTAGCCTCTTTTTCTCTTTCGTTCCTGTTTCTTCTTCAGTCTCTTCCTTTCCGCTATGATTCTCTTTTCATCTTTCATTTTACGTCACCAACGCTACTTGTTCGCGATGATTCGTAACGGATAATAATCTCTTCTTGGAGTCGCACGGAGTCTGCGGTCCATAGCAGAAATAAGACGAGCCTTCTTTGTACCGTGGGGCAATTGCTTTTACTTCCGGCCTCCCCCGGGAAAATTCCGCCAGTCTCTTCGTAGCTCTTTGCCCGTCTGTGTGAAGGAACTCTGGCGATATATATTCGTCCTATGCACGTACATAGCCCCGCGTACTCGCGGCTATCACGCAAACGTAATAAGAGCGAAGTAAATGAAATCCCATCATCGGATTTAAAAAGTCGGATTTAAAATATGTCAAAGAGAGTCTTGTGTTCTCATAGTGGAAGGCTCATCTCTCGAATGATGTTTGCTATAGCCGTTTTTACAACGACTCTTCAATATGTCGCGAGCGTAAAGTGATATATTATATGCATACGCGGATGCAAGAAGCTTGATCGAGATTGCACCTGGGATGCGAGAAACTAGGCGTAACTTAAGAGCGAATATAAAATTGAGGATGAATATCGAATGGCGAACTTTCTTACCAAGTTTCTAACTGATTGAACGCGGAAAGACAAACTTTGTAATGAGAACATTTATTTTTTACAATCTCCGACACCAACAAACTTACTTTGTTCCTTTAATTACCCACGCGGCTAAATTGTTTTTCGCAAAATATTGCCTTACCAATTTAATGCGACATATACACGCCTACACATTTGTCGATATCCTTATAATTTATTATAATAAGTAAAAAAAAAGCTCTGTCTAAAAAGGAACATTTTTAATATAAAATTTTTAAATATTGCTTCGTTACTAATGATTGCAGTCATTCTTTTTTTCAAAAATATTTGCCAGGATCATAACTGATCTTAGATCGAGCAATCTTGTAGATATGACAATGCCACTCTATTATAGCGTTTTGCTCCAGTCTCCAAGGACGCGCTCGCGACATCCGGATGAACTCTGAACTTCCCTTAGTTCAATGACGCCTGGGTATAACCTGGGATCGATCGTCGAAAGAGCGCCGACCCAATTCACTTCTCTAGCGTATCCTTATGACGAAACCAGTCACCGGACGTCGTCTTGGGAAATGGGCCTCTTTCGCCAGACGAGATACTTTTGCGGTCGATTCATACTTTGGTGTACAAACAGATAGAGTCTAGTGTGCCCGGCATGATATACTGTGTTTTCTTTCGATCTCGATCTATTTCGATGGCCTTCGGTAGAAAGACTGTTATACCGTGGAAAGGGATCTTATTTATGTCTACGATAGAGCGCTACAGTGAAGTAATAATGCATTTATCTCACTCGGGATCGCAAACGTGCTTTGAAAAAGGACAATAATAGATGCGAGCCATTACGATTGATATTTACAATATTTCGGCTCTTATAATACTGCACTTTTGATCGAAGTGGTTATCAAAGTGGTTGTAAATGAAAGCTGAAACTCGAGTTGAGAATTGTAAATACGATAAAGAGTAAAGAATACAATATTTAAACGTCAAATTTAATGATACAATCATGAGATGGAAGAGAGAAATAATAAGAGAAATCAAAACTAAAGAACTATCTCAAATCTGTTAATTAAATATTTTAATAGAATATTAATTTGATCTTAAGTGATATCATCAAATATACGGATTTTGCAGAGCTTCATCTTGCATTTTAATTCGCATCGCGCGATGCGCAGAGATGGAAAACCGATGAAGGAAATATCTTTTTCGCCTATCGTAGCACGAAATCGCTACCGCGTGTTACAACCCGTTACTTACATAACGAAGTACGTTATAGCGGGTCTGGCACGGGCGTCGTGTACCTTTCAGAAGAACACGATGTGGCCAACCGTTCGGCTCGTTGAATATTTTCGTCACGTACACACTGCGAGTAACACGTCCGCCACCGTCCAAGAAATGAAAACCATAAATTTCCAGAATCTCCATTTCTAGTGTAGCTGTGTAGATGGTAGCTTCGTCAAAATCGAATCAGCTCGTACCGCACGCTTTTGCATACGATGATACCGTGCGTGCACGTTCGATCATTGCGCGATGATCTTTTATCGCAAATGATCTGCTGCGCTGAGAGCTTCTGGAAAAGCGCCTGCTTGCGAAGTACTTGAAATGCAAATTCAGTAGAAATATCTCATCTTATCAACTTGTGATTCTACCTTCCCAATGTATTCATATATCGAATGCACAATATCTACGAGTGCTTTATTTTTTAATAATTAATAATAATTAATATTGATGATACACATTTTTGACGTTAATTTATGTGTATACGTAAACGCGTAAATGGATATGAAAATAAAGATATTAGTCGATTAACGAGATTCTCTATTCATTTTCTGTTTTCAAAGATAAAATCTAGCATATTATAAGTTAAAAAAAGAGAACGATTCACGTGTACATATCATCATCGTGCCTTTCGTTTATAATCTGCAATAAATTAAGCCGCTCGTAAATCCAATCTTCATTGATACACGGATGTATAATAAATTTTTAATTTAATCTTTTCGACAACAACGATTTTACGAGTTAGTAAAGCAACTGCTCACTGTATGTGATAAACGTATATCGTATCTGGGATTAAGTCACGACAATTTACAAGGTTACATCGTTGCGGAGTATTAAGCGCGGGGAATGTGGGAATAGGAGAGCACGAGGATTAATTATAATGAGATTCGACCGCACGATAATTTATTACCGTACAAGAGTGACATCACGTGTGATCTCCACACGACGCTTTAAAAAGAGAGCGATCGCGAGGCGGCAAATTTTCAATTAATTATCGCTAACACACGCACACCGATATACCGATTCCGATAGCTTTGTATATAGGTTTCATCATTGGAAAATAAAATTATAAAATTGCTACGAGTACCGAGTTTCTTCGCGGAAATTACTTTTGCATCAAGTCGTAAACCTCCGCGCGTATACGAAAGCAATTAATATTTCCTGCGCAATTGAATATAATGTAATTATTACTTTATTCATTTTACGAGTACACGTCGCCTTACGTCGATATTAAATATTAAAGTACAGCTTCGCGATGATTCACCGCGAAAATAATAATACAATGCGAATGATTACAAGCGGTGACGCCTAATTAATCACCGCGAGCGCGATGAGATTTCAAGCTTTATCTCTTACCTTTTATTCCACGTCTTTTTTTTAAGAGAATAGTAACTACGATAAGTATAGGCAGGGATGTAGACCAGCCATTCGTCCGCGTCACGGTAACTTCGTTGAGAAAGATAAAGCACATCGGAAGACAACGTTCCCTCTTTCCAATTTCAAACTATTTCATATTCAGAAGCCGCTCGTATGATATTCAGCAGCGGGACATTAGCATGTAAAGGGTGTACTAAAGAACGAAAAGTGGCACGAGGAAAGGTAGAGAGAAGTAGTCGCAATGACAGAGGCAACTATCTATCCGGGATAATAATACCGATTATATGTTGATCGTAAATGAGATAAATAAACGCATTTGTAAGCCGAAAATGGCCTATGAAATTTTCGGCCGATGATAAGCCGAACGCGCGCACTTTCGCGAGATCCGAAAGCGGCTAAAGCTTTTGTTGGTAACGGGAATATATCGATCGTTTCCCGCGCATTCAACTTTTATTGCCCGTAGATAAAATTTTGCAGGCCGAGGTTTCCGATAGAACGCGCAGACTCATAAATCGGCGTTTATCCTATCGCGTGTTAATTCGACTATCTATCGATGACAATTGCAATGTACGGTATCCGTCCGCCGGTGCCCTTGCCCGTAGCCGCGGTCGCGCGACTCTTCATCGAGCGTTTTTGGTGTTAGAATAACGTATAAAGTATCGTTGGGCAGAAATATAAATAATCTGCGAAGTAAATAACATTACATCGTGTACATGCGTGTGTGTGCAAATTAAAAAAAAAAAAAAACCCTCTCTTTATCCTGAAAAGTTACATTTTTTTCCGAGATATTACATACTGACATGAGATATTGAGCGCACTGTCGATTCATCAACATGTCGCCTCGAAATTTATGAACGCAAAGGTAAAACATGATATGCCTGCCAATGACATTATCACACGTCACACTATGTTACATATTGAAACTACTTTAATGTGATATAATATACCGTTTTTTTTTTTTAGATAGATGCGTGTAGTAAACAGCAAAAACTGTCAGTTAGCCTTTAGCTAATCGACTGTGTAAATCCTGGATGATCCGATTCAGTGATTATCAGTGATTATATAAAAAAAAAGTAATGATTTGTGTAATTATTGCCCGTCCGTTCTCATGGAAATGCGAAGCCGATGGTCCAATTTGATGACACTGCATATTTTTTGCATGGTGGAAATTCTTTACTTAGTTCACGGAAAATGGATTAGGCGCGTGTGAATTATACCGATCGAATAGTAATTGCCATCAAAATTTACGAGTCATCGGAGTTAGCGCATTGATCCTAATGCGAGAAAGTGAAAATAAATTGGAAGAAAGACTAGTCAATATAATGAATAATAATAAATATATAATTAGTAATAATAATAAGTTATTAATAATTTGCTAAATATTAATGAAATACAAAGGAAAAACAATTGTGTTAGTAAAATGCATGTGTGCATTGACTACGTGCTCATGGATTTATGAAAAATGTAAATATAGAAAGAAGAAATAAGAGATTCGCGCAAATGCAATTAAAAAGCTATATTCGAGTGTAAAAAAAAAAAAAGCAAAATAAAGCTCGAGGCAGGAGGGAATGAAAGGAGGGATCAATTAATCCAGTGGGACGCTATGCAATCGAAGATATTGAGCGGCGACAAGCATGACCGTGAAAGAGATTTCACCTCCTCCAATCTCAAATTGGCGGACGGAATTGACGAGAGTATGCCTCTATGACTTTTACGAGCAGTGAAATTTTATCGATACACCGGGAATGGAATAGATACAGTGACTCGTACTGCCAATAACTTTCGTTACATACCTAAATTTATTGCGCGACAATGAAAAAAAAAAAAAATTATATATATATATATATATATATATATATATTTCGAGTATCCATTACTTTTTCAAGAGCGCGCATCTCAATAAAAATACAAGAATTTTACATCAATTAAGTGTCCCAAATGTTACTGTTACGAGTATAAAAATCCTATCATTTAAAATTAATATAATAAACTGTAAAAAAGTTGACAAATTTATTAATAAGTAAGCATTTAGTTTTTCTAAACGTTATTTATAGTAACAATCAAAAAAAAAAAATAAATAAATAAATAAGTAAAAAGCATTAAATTAATACTAAATTTTCGCGACGCGTATTTTTGTACTATCATTATTGACACGGCGTGATAAACATCGTGCTCTTTTTTAAGCCGCGACTCGAATGTCGCTTGTTAAAAGCACGAAAATTCCAGGCAGTTTTCGACAGAATTCGATGCACAACGGAGCGGAAGTAAAATCCATCGTGAAACTTGATCCATAACGCGTTCTGCTCTACATGCTAATATCTGTCCACTGAATATCAAGGCGACATGCTCGAATATTAAATCGCGGAACTCTCGGGACAAACTCGGAACACGAGTGCTTCCTCTCCCCTCATTCTCGCGAGAAGGTATTCGGTGAAAGAGGAGGATGGAAGGAGATGGAATAGCTGAAAGATAGATATCACAAGCTGACAAGTATGAGAGAAGCCCGATCTCGGGCTAACGAACTGCTAGTTTGTACGGTCGCGGCGGTTAAGGTTTCATCCTAACTTAACACGCGTGTCAGAATACATGTCATAAGCTTTCTACCGTGTTATGCAAATTGCATGCTTGTTTTCGGGCTTGAATTTGAGCATATCACTTTAATAATTAATCTATATTAATTTGCTATATATTTATTATATTATCTGTTTAATTTGTTATACATATAAAAAATAATTTGATGACATATATAATCGATGATGTGACATTTGTGGAATATTTTTTCGCAAGAAATTTCGCGAGAAGAAAAACGAGAAACAATATCATTCAAAATAATTGCATTAAAATGCTTTGCAAAATTTATTGTGTGAAAAAAAGATTGTTGAGTTAGCCGACAATATGTGTCGCAGCAGCTTTCTGAACGAGATTATGAAAAAGTTTAAGTCAATACTCCGTGTGTTGTCAGAGATGACAGTTTTGCGTACTGCATTGCTAGGCGGCAAACTAGCTTCCGTAACATCAGCATGACAAATTGATGAAGATGTTACTTTACTGTTGTTAGAACAATTCTACTTATCTACCTAATATCTACTATCCATTCCTCCGTGCACTTTAGCGGTGAGATATTAATCTTGTGGAGCGTGTTCTCGTAATATCAAATAATGTCAAATGTTACCTCAACAATGTCATCGCGTACCGCAGCCGAATAAGCAAAAATAAATAGAAGTTCTCTTTTACAGTTCGATGTATTATCTAATCGTATTAATTTTATTTGATATGTTGAATAATAGTAAGTGAATATTATCGACCGCATTATTGAATAATCGGATATCGATACATCCGATATATTCGGTGATGTGTACTCATTCTTGATAGATGATAGGTTTAGCGCGGCGAGGATGTGTAACGTCGAATTAACAGAAGCAAACAAATTTGCTCTCTCGCTCTCTCTCTCTCTCTCTCTCTCTCCCTCTGCACTATGATGTGCGCTGTGATAAATTACATCCAGTGTGCCGGTAGCATTGTTCTACAGACGATCGCTATCTATTGCATGTAATCCATTCTTGAGTGCCTTGCGCAGTGGGTTATTAATCTCTCGCGAGAGTCTTGTCGCAGTGAACAACGCTTTAAGCAAAAAAAAGAGCGCGAAACTTTTCAAAGTATTTTCCACAAATTTTCAAAACTTTCCAAGCAGAATAACTCTTGAAATAACTCAAGCTATTTGAGGTAACGTTTCATCCACAAAATGAGAAGACTTCGTACGACAATCTGCAATTTCTTCCGAACTAAATAACCCGACGACAGTCAGAAGACGGTACTAGTTTACGATGCGAGATGCTGTCGTAAAGTGACATGCAGAATGCTCTTGCGTCGTTATAGTTTGCAGAAATATGAAATGGAATAGCCCTGGCGACCGAGAAATCACTAAGGGAACTGTATAATTTGAATACGAGAAAAAGATGAATACTAACGAGGGAGAGTCAGCTGCGGCTGAATGAAGGGAGGGAAAACAGCGCGCGCGAAAATGTAATGAACGCTCGCATCTAGCCGAATACGACAAACGAGGTGGGGAAGTCGCGGAGACGATGCGTCCTGCCGATTATAATAATATGCGTCCTGGAAAATTACATTCTCGTTACACTTCGCGGAGCGACTAAATGTCGTGCGGGAAATTCGGAGAAGAAGCTTAGGAGCGGATGCGACCAAGTGGCAGCAGCTGGGATACGCGAATGTATTCGTGAATGTGCATTCTCCGTCTTGTGGTACAAAAAAAGAAATGAATCAAAATGCCTGAATAGAGCCATTAAAATGGTTCTTAAATTGTTAAAAAAAAAAAAAAAAATGGAAAGAGCGTCGAGAGTTCTGTTAAATCAATTCTTACAAGTCCGCCAATTATATATATATATATTTCACGCCGTATTCCAATTCAAGATTTTCAATTTTATTTTTAATGTAATATATACGATTAATTATATACATTATACGTAACGAGAGAGAGATACGTAGAACTGTAAAAAGAAAAATATTATTACTGAGCAACGCAATTTTATTTGCGCACCGTTCTGCGCTTCATAATTAAGCGTTGATTATCGCACAAGTCGCAATCATTAAGAGCATGCATAATTCCAGTATAATTTTACTGTTTGTGTTTTAAGCTTTGTATAAAGCTGCGAAAATTTTGCACGAGATTTTTTTTCCCCTTTGTGATATCCAGTGGTGAATGGATCGATAGACAAGATTTTCGCTATTTGGCAACAATACCGTAAACATTGTGGTATTCGTTCCGGAAATCCGTGAGTGGAAAATCCGGTCAACGGATTGAATTTCGTTGCCAAATATGTCAGTGATCTCGAATAACGGAGAACGTGTTACTTTTGGAAACATGTTACATTCGGGAACTGCTAAAATTGTTCGTTGAGAAAATGCCATCAGAAGCAAACTATAAAAATTAAGTAAAGGAGTAAACAGAACAATAATAACGAATTATATACATGAAATGAATCGCACTGATGTGAATCGAATTCTCGTACGCAAGTGAGTGACGTTTGTGCAAGATCACTTTGACTGAAAAAGAACTTTTTACATTGTGTGCATGAACGCCCTCAAAAATTGCTCGCTAATCCTCAGGACTCTCAGATTGAAGGAAAAAGTTTTCACACTGACCCGGAAAGGGATTCTTGGGATCTCCGTGCGAAGAAAAGGGATAGATTACGCCAGACTTTCTCGGCAATTTGTATACGCATACCAATGAATGAATTCGCGGCCATTAAGAATCGTTACGAATCGAAGTGAGCGTTTTGCGAGCAAGGATTATGGATGGCCCTTCCCGAGTAGCCAAGATTTTGCAGCAACTTCGTAAGTACCCTCTCTCGTTAATCATGGGCGATACTTGTCAATAGAAAGTTTATGGGCAACTAAGCGTGGTTGGAGCATCCACTTTGTTAATCGATGAACAGCTTTCACATAAAACTACAAAGCGATCGCTTTGCGAAGAAGTCGCCCTCGAGCAAGTTTTAATTCAAGTAGATATTCATTCGAGTAGATATTCAATTAACAAACGAGGAGATTGAAACAAGAAGTATATCGTCGTGAAAAGCACTTCTGGATAATTGTATTGTACAAATAACGCGAGTATTTCAATAAAAATATAATAAATCGCAAAACTTGGAATTAAGAAAATATGTTAGAAAAGATGAATTTTTTTGTCAATTGTTTTTACGTAGATATGATCAAATTCGGGTATCGGATTTATCGCATGACACTTCAAAATTTGACTTGCGCATTATACATTTTATGCAGAAACTGTAAAGGGATTTAAATTTGTTAATAATCTCTCTCGGAATTATAGCTCAATATATGCACCATCATTTTTATTTTATGTCTAAAACAAACGTGAGAAATGACTCGCGAATATAAAACTCATTAAAAATTCAAGAATCGCTGCATTTTCCGCCATTGCAGTAAAAAGCATGCAGGAGCATTAATGGCGGTCGACGATAATAGACGGATAAGAAATCTTTGCGCGTATGCAAACTTCGCGGAAAGCTGATCGTTGATCTATTTTTCCGAAAACTGGGACGTTAATGGATCTTAAGCATAATGATTTTCCGTTCCTCTATATATTTTTCTTAGCTATTACCAAAAATATATCGCAAATATAATAGTTTGACTTAACTCGTGAAATATAATTTAGGAGAGAAAAAATACATAAAAAAATTTTATTTGTTATATATATATATATATATATATATATATATATTAAATTTGTTAAAAAAAGATAAAATCAATTTTTATCTCAACTATTATGCTCTTTTGTGCTACACCGTGTTTTAAATAAATGTATAATCCTTTTTAATATATACGTACATATAGAGTCTATTTTTACCTAGTTTTATAAATAAAACCACATTATATATTCGGAAGTAAGATCTTTGTGCATAAGTTTTGCATAAATTATGCAATCCCAATAGCTCGCGCGAAGAATACAAACGTAAACTCTAAGCCGCACTTGCGCCTTATTGTGAGAGAACTGAAGTTCGCACTGCGCTGCAAACGGAGTTTCCTGTAAAGCGATTATTACAAAGCGTGGAACGCGTGGAATATTAATTGACATCAAAATAGCGGATTCGCTCGATTTAGCATTGACACGAAATTTCACGCTCGCGCGTCTCTCGCGTATATAGAGACTCCTGGCGGTTGAGCGGCCGTCACTTGGGTCGCTAAAGCTTCCGAAGCTAACAATGTTAATGTACGTCAAATGTAATGAAAGGCTAATTGTATAACGACGTGTACTAGGTTGCATTTTTCCCCTCATTGTAACGCAGTCCGGTGGTTATACCGGGCGCGCCATAAACTCGCGACTTAATTGCATGCCACGTTCGAGTTAAGCAGATATAACACCTCGCACCTGCGTTACACACTAATTGTAAGAGAGAAAAAAAAAGATACTTTTAGTCAATGTTGGACGTTATTCAAATAAAATTTTAATTGAATAACGGATATTTATTCGTTATTTGTTTATTTTTTATCCGATTTCAATTCATTTATTTGTTATTTGATAAAGGGAACATACTATTAGTTATTTTTTATGCAAAATAAAAATTTTTTTTATGTGAATAAATAAAATAAATATTATTTTATATAACAATTTTTTTAAATGATTGCTTTTTAAAGCAATATATAAAACCCAAAGAAATGTTCAAATACTTTATTTAATCTTTAAGAGAATTTGACATTTCGTAATTGTTGTTTTTAATTTTTTTTATTAAGTTAATACTTACAGTGACACGTACATGTTAGTGACACATGATTAAATCTAGTTTGATGACTTATGATGATTTTAATTTTCAAGCAAAGATTAAAGTACAAAAAATTTGTCATTTAATTTGAGGGAAAAATGTTTTTGATTTCTTTTTTGAAACGGTTATTAATTTTTTAATAATTTTTTTATATATGTAAATTAATTATAAATTTCACGCCGATATTTTCTTCAGCTCCCATTGAGAGACTTCTCATATGCCACAATGATTAATCTACTTCACTTCCACAAAATTTATTTCTAATAGTATGTTTGAGAAAAGAGATATTAAAATCAAATTTAGATAAAAGTTATTAAGAAAAATTTATTTGTCTTTTTATTTAAAAACTTCGAATAACGAATTAAAAAATAACGAATAAATGAAATTTATTAAATAAAATTTAATAATAAATAAAATTTGATAATAAATGGAATTTATTCATTATCCGCGAATAAATAAAATTAGCTAATTCGTTATTCGTAAATAATAAATAAATAGAATTTATTCGTTATATTTTTATTTCTTATTTAAAATAAATTTTGCCCAACACTGTTTCTAATTATCATAATATATAATTATTTTTGGCAACTATATTTATTATTATTGATATTATATAAGTAATAATTAAAAAAATAGAAATACCAACTATTTTAATTAACAACTAATTTTTTTTACTATGCTGTTGAATCTTTTTCTCAGCTTTATGCACCGAAGGAACAGACCCCGGCATTCTCTTTTTCTTTCTTTTTTTCGTTTGTTTACCCTTAAGGAGTTTCTGTAATTTTGATTTAACCTTACCATCGCCGCCGCATGCGCAACCGCAACTTTTCTGTTACCCGCATTTTAACTCGATTCGTAACGTCAATAACGCGCCACGCTTTCTTGGAAAGCTTCCAAACTCGCTCTCTGCTCTACCGTTCCGGGTTAATTCCAATTTATAGTTTACCGCGCGAGACTATATAAATATATGCGGGCTCTTAAGTAACGGCGTCCTTGCCTCGGATTTTATGACAAAATTTGTTTCTTAAGAGAAAGAACGCGCGCGTTTCGTTCGCGCGCGTTCGACGATTTCCTCTCCCGCGATTGTTGATTGATCAATTATCTCTTTCTCGTCGCCGTGACCGCTGGAACAATGGCAATGATGTCATTGTGATGGGATAACGATGATATACGAGGTCAGTGTGTCGTTATTAGCCCAACCGCGTTGCAATAACCCGCACTCATAGGATATCAACGTCAGTGTCTCATTCAGGTCGACTCTTCTCCAATCTAACGCTTCTTTGTAATCCGAATATCAATAAAAATGCAGTTGTAACAAGCATCCATCTTTTATCCTGTACCCTCGTTTATTGACACGTGGAAAATCCATTCGCCGTGAGCTGTCATTCACGTAATGTCATTCTATAAACGCGTCATGTGTTACATACACCGACATTATTTAATAAGAGATGAGCTTTCCGCACGATAGGACTCTTTCAATTTTGATCAGGCGGGCGTTGTTCGATGATACCATAAAAAAGCAATCGATGAGAAAGAAATTTTATTTAAATTTTAATTAAGTGAAAATTTTTATTATTATTATACGAGATATTGAAATAAAATCTTTTTACATGTTAGATATAAAAAGTGTGTATAAATAATTTCGGTGAGGAATATTTTTATCCATTGCCTTTACGTGTGTAGTTTTTATAATAGTCTTGGTGTTAACGATATTTCGGCTGTACAAAAGTAGCAAAAAACTATCAAAATTAAAAAAAAAGACATTTCGTACGTTTATACTGTTTGAAAAATCAAATAAATAAATCCGGATTATAAAAAGAATTAAAGTATTACAAAATAATATGATCTTTGTAAATGAAAATAGTTATAATATTTTTTCTAATTTATAACAAAAACTTTTGATGAATACCTTCTGAAATTAACTGCAAAAGAAAAATGAGTAATTTGCAAAAGAAAAAAAGAGAGAAATAATATTTTTCAACAATTTTTAGTAAACTAGAATACTATAAACGCGCACTACGCGCGCGCCATTTATTTTGTGTGTATGTGTATACAGGGTGTTTGATAATAATTGCCCTACCCGTAATGTGCAGGTAGCGCGGATTAAATCAAGCTGGAAAGTTCTTTATCATTTTTTTGTATAACGCTTAATAAAAGAATTATTATTGAGTCTGGTCAATCATCGCTAATCTTTAATCGGACGGTGAGCCGCGCGCTTGATAGTGTGCGTGAGCGTTCAACTCACAGGTGGTCACAGGTGAGTGACAAAATTTTTAAGATAACGGATTTATAGATTGTAAATGTACATTGTAGATTGTAAATAAATCCGTTACTTTTAAATGGATGAGCTAAAACTGAATAACTTTTAATAAGTTCTTTTGATATGCATTGCATCTATTGCAAAAGTAAACTAAAATCTAAATGAAGGAAGATTACAGAAAACATTTTTTTTTTCAATTTGTAGATTTTATTTGCTTTATTAAATAAAAAAGAACGCTAGTAATTTTTATTTCATCAATTATTTCAATATCAATTATATACGTGATGTATTTTTAATCATTAATCTTATTCTAATTTTTTATAGCTCATTCATATCGTAGAATCTGTTTCCAGATACTGTTTCTAAACTTTGTTTTAACTGATATAAAGCCAAATAATCGATCAATTAAAATATGAATTACCTATAATATGAAAATAAATGGCATATGTGTTGTGTAAAATAATTTTATTTTATTATAAATTATATGTTATTATTATATATATTATTAAATAAATTATGTAAATTGATTATATTAATTTCAATCAAATTTATATATCTGTCATAATTTATCATAATTTTTAATCAAAATTTTGATTGATAACTTTGCTTTGTCTCAGTCAAAATAAAGTTATGAACGTCTAACGAACGATCGTCAAAGAGCGTGGAATATTTACGCTCATCTATCGGCAACAATAATCGCCTGGCAAAAGAAGGAATTTATCTCCTTATCAGCACAAGAAAAAAGTTTTGTGCTTATTTGTCGACAACAATAAATAGCCGGCTATGGAAGGAATGTGTATTTTTTTTTCTTTATCTCTGATTAGAGATTGAAGTAAGTGGGGCAACGAAAGATAGATCCAACTGGCCTGAAGAATAGATATAGGCTACGCAAAATAGGGGATCAATACTCAAAATGCGTAGCGAGAGTTACATAAGGTACGATTACGGCACGCAGTTAGGGCACGCGGTTTAAGGGGATATGTATTTCAAATCTCCGCTGGTTCAGCCAGCAAGTAGGATTGTTAGAGCTATAGATACCATTAGGACTATAAAAAAATAATAATAAAATAAAAGATATAATATAATATAATCATAATAATATAATAATAATAATATATAAGTACCATCTTTTTGTTCCGCCGATATGAAAATTCAAGATTATATTTCGTGAAAGCTTTTCATTCCTCTCGAAAATCCACTTGCGAAAATGTGGGGCTTGCCTGTAATGCGTTTCGTAATCGTGCCTGAAATAATCCTTATTACGGTTGTAAGATAAGTGCTGCCTCTTTGTCGACTAGTACACGTAATGCCGTCGATAACGTTAACTATCGCCAAGGAAGATGGGTTTACGGTGCCAGGGTGTGATGGAGGTTATCAGCGATATTACACTCATGCTGCCTTGGCATCTCACCGTAGTAGCTCGTTCGTCGCGCGCTCTCGATAATGGACGGGCAATATGACGCATAGTATGCGTCGCAGTGCATAATTTACGCGCAAGCCACGACGATACTCGGTTAGATGCCTTTCTACAGGCCGGGCATACTCGTGGACAACCCTTCAGGAATTTCTAATCGGTTACCGCAACACGCGATACACCCGGCGCCAATTCGCAGGCATCCGATCTCTATCGTCACTCGCCAGTTATTAATGCCGCGTCCAAATACCAAAGTACCGTCCTTAAATTTTCTTTACGCTCGACATTGGAATTTTATTTTGTAAAATTTATTTTGTAAAATCACTTTTCTCAACAACTTTGACTGGAAAATATAGCTTTTCATTCTGCCTATTTTATGTTTTTTTTTTTTTTTTTTTTAAGTTGTAACGCGAAATTTCCAAGACAATCGCTTACATCGTAGACTTTCAAATTTATTGAATTTTAAATACATCCCGTTTTCTGTCAATTATTAATCTCACTGAAAGTTAAACATAGAGTTAAGATATCGAATGAAACGTTTAAATGCTAACTTTTACCATGTCTCCCGCAAGGTAGAAGATTGGATACATTAGTAAGATTTCTCAGAATCCTTAGAGCAGAATTTGGGACGAATAGATATTATCGCACTCACGCAACTAACATTTCAGATTCGAAATTCGAGAGTTTCGCTTGCAATCCCGATTTACAGATTATAGACCAAGTTCTCCGGTCCTTCCTGCAGAAATCTAATGTTGCATCCGTGTAGTAGATGTCCCCGTTCAGAGATCTGTTCGTTTAACTCACCGGGATCCCGTTTGTCCCGGGCAATTCGACATGACACTCACGAGAGCTACGCCTCCCTGGGGAGCCAGACCTACGGCGATGTGCAAGACCGATATCCGGTGACCTGCGTGCGTAGAACGTCGACCATCCGAATAACTATACGCGCATTAACGGTGCCGGCAATTAAGGTAATGGCCGGATAATCGTCGCGCTCCATTGCAAGAGGCATTTTCGAGTATTCCAACCGTGGGACGCGTCGCTCGCGTTGTATGGAAAATCGCGCCGTGTCCCTATTTTAATCTAGCTAACGTTAAATCTTTCATTTTAACTGCGAGAGCTCATCGTAATGTATTTATAGACGGTTGTATTATTATTGCTTTATCACACACGCGTATCTGTGAATGACAAAATATGTAATACGCGCGCTTTAATTGAGTTACCCGCGATATGATACATCATATCGGTGACATGATCGTGATTATTTTACAGTTCGTTCGGCATAGATTGATACCGCGATAACGCTAGAATTATTGATGCCCACTAATGTAAATGCGGATTCGCGTTGCACACGTGCGGTGTGCATCTAGATCGAGTTACCGAGAATGTATAGTATTGCAGGTGTACGCGCATTAATAGGGCCAACAATTAGCTTAATCGCTCTTTATGGCCGTACCGCAGGGAGGTTTCTTAATTATAACGATACTACAAAAAAAAAAAAATGTGCCGTTTTATAAAATTAAAGTCATCATCATGTCGATGGCAGTGCCTTAATACGTGAAATTATTGCCGATTTACGCGACGATTAAAATATTAAAACTATAAAAATAAATTGCAATTATTTTGCAGTAATTGATTACCCTTTCTATTAATCTTCTGTATTATTGCCATTGTCGTCATATATCGTACATTAATCTAAATAATTCGACTGATATTAATCAGTCGAAACACCGATGTAGTTAACCGTTGCGTGTGGTAATCGAAATGTTACGTTGAGTAATTAGCGGCAAACTCAGGTATAATCAATCAAGCGTCCTCCGCGAACAAAGCGGCGATGCATAAATACGCGAACGAAATGATTGCAAGCACGCCGACGTATATATTTATGTACGTATATTCACTATGCACATATACATATATGTATATGTATATATATATATATATATATATATATATATATATATGTTAAGTTACTTTCTGAAAATATTATGCGGGGCGCGTATATGTGTTTTAAGTACGTGTATTAACATTACGCGATGCGTTGATAAAATCAACAATTAACGTAATAACATCGGGCGAAGCCCTCGTTCAGATTAACTGCGAATGTGATCGTTCATCTTGACTCGCGGGAGATATTTTTGCGCGTTCGCCATCCGGGCATTAGTCTCGGCGCGGATACCTAAATACATTTATTTTTGCTCTTGCGCTCATACATTTGGCAAATTGGCATGCGCGTAATGCGCAAATTCCGCATCGTGAATTTTAATCGGATTTACCGATGTAACAAGGTTTCGCGTTCTTCTTTATTATCCGACCCTTCGTATATATGTACGACGCACTTTTCCATTCGGGGCGTTCGCTGGCGGCAATTTGCGTCACTCCAAACGACAATTTGCGCGCGCGGCTGATAACTGATTAGTCGCTTTCGCATTGATTATCGGCCCGTAAACGGCCCGGTACGAAATTTCGATCACGTAGACACGCATCCGTATGCGTGCGGCCGTTCGCGCATACGCGCATTAGCGAGGCCCACCCCGTGGATTTTAGATGATACGCGACATGTGCAAATGTCACGATAATGAATCTTCGATCGAAAAATCGAGTGCAATAGAATCGAATAATTTGAAGCTCTACTCACTGCATCCTGGATGCTGTGGAGCTTGCCTGTGACGTCCTTCAAGATCCTTGCGCGATGAAATGTAACATCTCGTGCTCCATTGAACTGCAACGAAAAACGTAACACAAGGTTAGCGCAAAGTGCGTTTGCACGATGTGCAGCGAAATTGACATTAAATGGAGATATCTCTGATTATATTAATAGTCGCGAAACGCACACGAGCAAAAGGATTAGGTGTAAGTCTACTTTATATATGTTGGCCGTTAATTCGCTCTCCGGGGAAAGAAGAACGATCTTTCGACCGATATAAATCAACGTCGCTCGTGTGTAGTAACTTTCAAGTATCCTTTCGAGCAAAAATTATTGGCAGGCGAAAGCTGCGTGTATCCCATTTGCGGCGATGTTGCTACACGAGAATCGCTCGATATATCTTACTGTTGAACCAGGATATCTCACACGATGACGTGGCTGACGTGACTCTCGTCGAATTGAGTCGTCTGGGGAACTGTTAGATCATATTTACGACGACTTACTAAACTAAATTTTCGATATTCACTCTCGAGATATTACCGAGAGCGAAAATGAAAAAGAGAGATAAGATTGCATAATTATTTTCCCCGATCAAATTTTTCATCGCGTTAATAGCTGCTATTTTAATTACGACAAATATTATTACTCGTTTGAATGATAACAAACTATCTAATACTTTTGATAATAAACTTCCGCGTATAATAATGGGTCGTAAAAACAGTACTTGCGCGTACTTAATAGTGACTGTGCGTTAAGCTGAAAACAGCATCTTCAACAGCATCCATCTAGCTCCCATAAACCTTTAACCTCTGCCATTGTTGACGGAGAAGCGTAAACTTACTTCGAAGCTCTCTGATGGGCCACTTTTAGAGAGCGCGGCCTGAGTAGCCACGATGCTCTCGTAGCGTGTTATGTATAGATGGACTGGGAGAGTAATGGGGATTGTATCATCATTAATGTTATCAATGATGAATATGAATTCGCGTATGTGATTACATATAAATGTGCGTCTTACATTTCCGTCTCTCTCGCATGAAATTCGTTATATCTGTTTTGAGGCGTGAATTTTGTCTTTACATATTGCCACATTACCATGATATTATAATTATTAAACATAATCACATTCGTATTTCGCGTTTCGTTACATTTGCAATTTAACATTCTTCGCGTCTCATCGCTTATGAAAGTGATGTAGTTATTATAAATTTTTTATCGTAATACGATCTATTTCTCATATATCACGAGGCTGTCTTTCTCTCTTTCTCTTGTTATCTTCTTTAATACAAATAAATTGGAACATTTGTCTGCAAGCTTTAAATCGCAAGATAAATGAATTGGACTTTGCACAAAGTTATCGGATATTCTTGTCAACGTAATCCTTGCGCTGCTCAAATTGCTTGTCTATCGTAGTATAATTTAAAGGCACCTACTTCATAATGAAAACTTTAACAGTTAAATTTAATGTCTCTTTTTGCTAGGATGAGACATATTCCCGATCGTATTCACAAATCTATTCGAGATCCGTTTCACAAAGATGACATTCTTGAATATATATATATATATATATATATATATATATATATATATATATATATATTGTTTATCACGTTTTGTACAAGTGAGTAATTTTATAATGTACTATTTTATAATTGTCATTAAATTTGCCACAGAAAATATTTTTTAAATTATAGAACAAATGATAATTATCTTTTCTTTAATTAACATTATATATGTCATATTTACCATAATGTCATGTCAAAGTTTATCGATACAATGGCTTTTTTCTATAGCTTGAATAAGGTGTATGCATAGCTTTAATAAAATCACATATTTCGTTTATTACTTGGGACAAATTCAATCTCATTGAGTTATCCGAGACTGGGACTCATATTTCTCCCGAATCGTTTTCCGTTTCTCTTGCCGCCTCATAGTTTTAGCCGCCTCATTTTCTTTCATCATTTCCTTTCATCCATAAAACAAGGGTGATCCGATCAGAGAGGATTCGTGTCGAATAATAATTGCAACACGCTTGGAATATCATATTTTTTTACAAGAGCAAAATTCTCTGTTCAGGAACCAGAGGCGTGGGTATTACTGTTTCTCTGACAATTTGAGTGGTAATTTTTCGTCACATGTTATTTTATTTATGTTTCCTTTTATTCCTATTTTCCTTTTGAATATAAAATTAAAAAAGCAAGCCAATAAATACATATTTTGAAGTAAAAATCATCTCGCTCTATACGGCTTTTTTTCTCTTAATAATTAGTAATCTAAAGTCTTAGTTCTTATATAAAAAGAGTGTGCTTCTATAAAATATAAGATCATTATAAAAAATCTTTATTTGATTGCTATGTATCTCCAATAAATTTAGCAGTATTAAAATTAACAGCATGCCAAAGCACGATTAATTAAATTTTTTTAAAAGATGTCGATAAGTAAAATGTATTTACTTTGTAAATTTGTTTGATAAATATAATATATAATTTGTAATTTTGCAAAAATCCTTCTATGTAATCGGATATCTTATCTTACATTATAACATATATATATATATATATATATATATATATATATATATATATATATATTTCCTTTATTTTAAAATAAAATAAAATGATAAATTAATAAGATAAAAATACAGAAGTAAGCAAGTGTTTTGATAAATAAGATAGATGAAAGAAGCGAAGTAGAGTAGCGACGATGACACTGCGTTTCAGCGAGTGTACCGATAAAAAAGTTAATGTCTTCTTTTATTGGCACAAAGGAGATATAAAACCAGAATAGTAAAAATAATGAAAAGTATACAGTGAATAGGAAATACGAAGGAAAAATTGCTGAAAAATTCGCGCGCGCGCGCTATTCACGTGGCTTTGTTTTATCGAATGGAAAGCAAACTAAAAATACAAAGCAAAAAATTCGTTAAAAAACAATGTTCTACGAGGGCAAAGAGAAAGATATTGGATAACGATGCGTTAGGTTTATTTAATCGAGTTAAGAGGATCGTTCAATTAAATGTCACATTAAATATTCAACTTTTGCAATCCACATTTGCATAAAGATAAGGGAATGAGATATTTCCTGTAATCAATACGACATAGCTATCATTGGATTATATAAACAGTCTTTCTGAACTTTTTTCTCGATGAATATCTCTTCGTTAGCAAAAACATCACATTTTATTTAAAAAATTGTAATAATTATAACAAACTTTTTGTACATTTTTCTATAAAAATTCTCCAAGATAAAAATTGTACAATAAAAATTCTGACATATTTGCAATGTCATTTTTAATCTTCTTTATCTGTCATCGATGACGCGAGTATAAAGCATCAAAAACACAGCGATATTAGTTTTCCCGGATACAAAGCAAACCGGAAATAGAAATAGAGTAACATCCGGATGTCTGAATTGCATGGCATGAAAAATAGGCGAGTTTCTCCGCTCGCTCATCGCATCGCGTTTGTTTTGCCTAGCACAAAGTAAACGATAACGTAAATAGAGAAGTGAACAAGATAAACGAAGATGAGACGGGCGGAAAACGACTGAATCGATTCACGAACAGTCGAGTTATGTCGACTCGACACAGTTCGCTAGTCAGAAGAGGTCCTGGTACCTTGCTCGCTTTGATGGTAGTTTTTAGGACCGTTTCGGAACCGTTCTGTTTAGCGGTTGTGCAATCTTTGGATCATTGACTTAAAGAAATCGTCTATATAGTAATCGTATATCTCTTTAAACCCACGCAGTATTTCTCGATCTTATCCAATAGGCTTATTGTAATTGTGATTGTTCTTCAAATCTAGGCGGGAAACATTATACAACATTATACACATGTAATAAAACACGTTGTGAGTACTGTATCGCGATATCGAAATAATGGCGAAATGAGCGAAAGAGAGTTGTGTTTGCGTTTAAATATTATTAAAGGAGCGCGTACGAGAGGATAGCATCTCCAGAAAAAATATGCAATGAAAAGGAGAGAGAAATATTTTTCTCTCGTCGATATCTCCTGCGCGCTATCGAGCCCAAAGAGAGTTACATGCACACATGGAATAAAATTGCGATAAATTTACGTCGCAATAGAAATTGCAATAAGAACCTTGAGTCGATGCTGTCTCGATGCGATGATCCGAAAAAAGATTCGCGATATCAAGCGATTGAAATTCTTACTCTGAGAGGATTGCATTGAACTCATCAGTCTGTAAGCGATTTTGCAGAAAACTCTGAAAACGATGGAGTTAATAGAAAGAAGGCTTCGTGACTCTATCATTTGAGATAAAAAGAAACACTTTCTGCGCGTCAAACAAAATTGACACATCGAATTAAAAACTCCGATGAGAAAACTCGATCTTCAGAACGTTGGAAAGATTCTGTTCGCGTATCTAATTGTACAAGCGTATATAATTCGCATCAAGTATATTTTTACAAAAAAAAAAAAGATGACAGATTTATTCAAGTCCGCGCGAGATCGCATAAATGAAAACTTTCTTCTGACAATATGCACATGTGTATACCTTCGACAAACATTTTTTCACGAATTAAAAATCGACTTTTAAAAAACGACTTCAACATATTTGACGACGACGGCAGCTACATTTCTTTCTCATCGTCGGCAGCTTTTGAAATATTTTTCTCTTTCTGCATGTCACACGCTGTCTCACATATCCGTCATCCTCTCGGCCATCGCATCGCTGTTCGATATTCTCTCTGGCTTCCGGGACTCGGCGCAGATAATCAGCGTAACGCGATTTGTTTTTCCACATCCGTGCCGCAATCCCAGTTCAGTCGATGTCTTTAGTGGAGATTTGAAAAAAAAATCCGTTGGAATTGTGAGCGGAACGCGAGAGACTCGCGGGATAACGAGGGAATTGCATTAGAGCGCGCGACTGTACGCACACGTTCGCGATAAAAGTTGTGCCGTTGCAACCTCCGTTTGTTCACGTAATTACCAATTATACTTTACTTGACAGAACGCAAAAAATACAGAATTGTATTTTTTGTTAGTGGCAATCAATTCGGACAAACGATTACATGGCAGAATTCTGAGAGCTCGTGAATTACATTTAGTTGATACGTAATCGATAGACGTACATTCGGCGCGGGAGTTTTGCAAAAGTTTATTTAATTTCTAAAAATTTTATCATCTATTCGTACAGTTAAGCAAAAAGGATTTTTGTGTAAAAATATTTTCAAATCTGTATTCAAGTTATTTCAAGCACCGACTGTTATTAAGTACTTTTTCATATCAATGACTGGTCTTCCATTCATGTTAATTACAGCCGTGTTATTTCAAGTTTGATCTCAAGTTACACTGTATTTCCCGGTTAGTCAGTATGTTCTCTGGAAACTATTAACTCCGCGCGAAATATACGCGCCCTTATCTACTGCTATGTAAGCGTCCTTAAAAACATCGTGTAAATGAGAAATATATATATATATATAACATATAAGTAATAACGATAATCTTAATGATTTTTTGTTATTTGTCAAGCAGTTATCAAATTATTATCATAAATTCATTACGTATCTAAAGAACATGACCGATCAAGTTTTAACATGGAAAAGTTCCTCTTTTTCTTTTTTTTTAAATAATTGAAATTATTATATATATATATATATATATATATATATTTTTTTTTTTTCTCTTGAATGAGACATTTTTTTTCCGCTCGAGTCAAGATTCTGCACTGAGAGAGAGAAGAAAAAAAGAGAAAGGAAAGAATGGCTGTAATCAACCATATGACTGCATATCCAACGTCCAACACGCTCTTGTTGTACGTTGTTCTATTTTCTCATCTAATGGGTCGCGGGGGTCGCGAGAATTTCCGTTATCTCGCGAATCAGTCGTCATTTCGGTGCATGTTGACCGACTGATAAAACAAAAAAAAAAAAGAAAAAAAGAAAAAAGGAACCCGAGTTCGTACATTTTCCCGCTGTAACGGTCAGATAGAAGGAGGCGTAATAAAACAGTCAACGTGTTATTCTCGCAATGCAGTACGTGCGGCCGTCGACGACACGCGCATGCATCTCTGACTCGATGCGATGTACATAGTAACGTGTGTATAAACTGTCACCTTTATACCCGCGCCGGAGGGTGATGACGAGAAAGCAGCGGGTAGTTCCATAGATTGTCATTATCTCGTGAAACGGTTGGAAAAAGATAAAAGAAGAAAAACAAAAAAAAGAAAACTATGGGGCGCTGTTCTCTTACCGGGTCGTGCGTATCTGCAGTCGCGGCCCCCGCCGCTCTGAGTATGAAAAGTTACATACGTGCAGATAGGAAATGCCCCTGCCTCCGCGCAACGGTGACATAATCTACAGGGACACCTAACATTTTTAGTCTGGCTTTGTAGCGACATATATAGGAGGCCATATACGCTTCTCTATTTACTTTCGCGCGAACGAGAATAAAAAATCGCCGCTGTGCATGATCATTATTTTTATAAGCTAGATCATTATTGTAACTGTCTTGAATAATCGTTTTTTTTTTTTTTCATTTTTGAAACTACGAATTGGAACAAATAGACTGGCAAGACAGTTTAGATAATGCGATGATATTCAAAATCGAAATAGGATTGAATTTTCGATAATAATATACATCAAAGAATTCTTCAGAAATTCCAGCGTTTGAGCGATAATCATTTATATAAATAGATAGCTACGATTATACAACAGCGATATTATAGCATCTCCTTTTAAGTAACCCAGCAGTTATTTTGATAACGAATAACAGCGTCAGTTATCTTTGTGTAGAAATATTCGACGCGTAAAATTGCATCAGTTGATAAAAATGACTGAAAAATTTATAGAGTAAAATATATGAAAAATTGCTATTGTAAAAGACAGAGACAGTTCGATCTCTTCGAAAGTTGTTTAGCAAATATCACAGATTTCATTTTGTCCTTTGCGGGATTTGAAACAAATTGCATTCACATGTGCGTTTTGAGAGAGAAACGAAAACGTACCTCTTTTTGCAAAACGAGTTCTTTATTCTCGAGATAGAATGATCGTTTCTTCCTTTTAGGCGCGTGCAGCTTGAAATTAGATTGCCGAGAAGAGCAATCGTCTCTGATCGAGAGGAATCTTCCTTCTCAATTCACGAATCCTCCGATCGAACGTGCGAATAGCGAGCAACCGCCGTTGCCCATTTTCATCGAATTGCCGGAAAAAACGTTATATATGTGCGTCCTAATAAAGAACGGTCGGAACGCGGCGATACGTGCTGGAACGAGCGGAATTTCTTCGTCCGCCACGTGAAACAAAAACTTAGAACGTGACGCTACTCTATCGAACCGGTAATGAGAGAAGAAAAGGGCCCGCGAACGGAGGGGGTGTCTTTCCGGCGCAGGCAGTAATTTTCGTTGTCAACGAGGTACTCGATACGAAAAGAAGAGGAAAACGCATAGCTGGTTAATTATTTTCCTTTGCGCCCCTTCCCCGCAAAAGGGATATAAATTCGCTTTCGCATCTTATATTTCAGGAGATCTTTTGATCCGGCCAAAGTGAGAAAAATGGGTACCTCGTAATTGGTGAGCTCGAAAGGATCAAGAACCACCGCGACGGTTGCCTTGTTCGAAGGATTTTGGGTCTTTATATTGACGTGCTCAACGTTTTTTTTTATTTTTTATTTTTATTTAATTATTTATCTTTTTTCGATGAAATTAAAAGCAGGTAAGTTCTAAGTATGTATTCTAAGTAATTTTCTAAATTAAAAAGAAAATCTACATTTTTGTTACAAGCTCTGTTTTATAAGTAATATAACTTTACTGCAAAATTTTTCTCGTCCATGTGAAATAATTAAAATGATTATTATTCGCCTATGATATTCGGCGATTAGTTTTGCTTGATATAAAAAAAAGAATAAAGTATAATTTTTTTAAATTAAATTCTTTTACGCATAATATCGTTTGTATGTATATTATGAATTAAACTTTTGTTTGATAAAAATTAATTATTTTTTGAACCCTTATTTGCGTTTTAAAATATACATAAAAAAAATTTTAATTATTGTGTACAATATATTGATATATTAAAACAGATTAATTAATTTAAACAAAATAAAATTTAATGAGAAACAATTTTCTGGAAAAAATTAATTTAATTTTCATTAAGTTTTTTTTTCTCATTTTTAATTAATTATCAATTATGGAAAGATTGTATAGAACTTTGCGTATAGCCATAAAGAAATTTATTCCTCTATTTTCACATTTAATTAACATTAATGCAATTGTAAATAAATAATTCGATATATCTATCACATTCAATAATTTGTTATATGTAAAATTAAATATCAAGTAATGTTTGTGTGTCTCAAAAATCAAGTTTCTATTTTTTAGAAATATATTCATAAATTTATAAATGTTTCAAGTAAACACCTTTATAATCGATTATAATTACTAAATATTTTATGTGCATATTCAGAAACATATTCATAATATGTATAATATGAAACAATATCGCGAAAACATTCGGATCTATTATCTCAGTCGTGTTTTGCGAGCTACTCATTTTAAATATTTAATTTAAGACAAAAACGGTTTTTCGTAGTCTACGTATATGCGATTGCAATTGTATGCTGATTCCGCATCACAAATATATTCGCGAGACGTCGCATAGGAACGCAAAGATTTATTTGTGTTGGAGCAATCTGTTGACAATTGCATTCTTCTCTTTTCCCTTCCCAATCTATATTCTTTCGCAGTCTATCGCTTAGATAAGCAAATTGCAACTGTTATTATTCTTTCGCAAGCATGTATAAAGCTAGTCGTTATTATATCACAGCTTAAACACAATTTCAAAGTTCGCATGTTACGCATAGTATCTTTCATAATTTCCTTTACATTGATATTAACTGTGGAATTTTAGTATAGGAGTCAAATATGATTTTATATAAACATGCAATACAACTATTTGTAAAATTGCTGTTCATAAACATAAACGATATGAAAGGACACTTTCTAAAAAAAAACTATAAAAAGTATTCGGTTTTTAAGTAAAAATTTAAGTAAATTAAAGCTCATTTTAAAAACGTATCAATTTCAGATTACTGCATTGTTTCACTACTTTTTTACTGAAATTTTTACTTAGAATGGAGATGCAGATAGGTAATTAAACACCTATTCATAAATATTAATTAAATTTAATCTTCCTCCACATTCTTCCTTTTCTTCTTTCGTAATTACAACTCCAAATTTCTTAGACATGGTTAAAAGATACTCAGGAAACCTGAGAAAGTTACCGGCCCAATTTAACGGGAATGGGGTCGATGAAAGTCTCGAGAGTCACGATTTCTCATTTGATTGGACAGTTCGAAATCGAATCTCGACTACCGCGTTGTGGTAGAAGTATAGGCGAGTTAGATTGTCGTAATACGAGAAGATTCTCGATCGACGCCTTTTCGACTATGGCTTCCCTATAGGCTACCTGTCAGCATTTTATTATTAGACTTAATCGAGCACATCTCCCTCGCGATACTTATATACCTTTATATGTATCTAAATGCGTTTCATCGATCCAAAATTATTGCTAAGGTTTCGAGATGAAATTTTATCTCGATAAATCTTGGCTCTGCGCGTATACATATAGACGATATTGGTTGATCCAACCGCGATAGTTGCTCTTTGCTCGTTAACTCAACTAATTTAACTATGTAAATACCATACTGGTTCACCCAATTGACCACGGCAATCTGCCAGGACCATTATGCTCGATCTTTAACGCGTCTCGCAATGCATCTCTCTCGTAGAGATTGTTATTAAGGGCCATATCCGTTTGAACTCTCGAAAAATAAGTACATTTTTTTTTCTAGATTTTTTGCAGCGTAACGACTTGATAATATTTTTTTATTTTTTTTTACAATTAATATTAATACAATATTGAGTACTTAAATAAAAATTTTCAGCTTAAACAAAAATTTTTTTTTCAAGTTACGCGAATATTTGCAGATTTATAATTTCATGCATGGTGTGCATGAAAACTCGGGCTATTTGACGATTTGATTGATTTCAAATTTTGTGTGCGAGTTCCTAAGTAAGATGCCTTTTTAAAGCCATTTTTTGTTACAAAAAAATAGACTTAAAAAAAATACAAAACTTCTTTTCAACACGCCGTCAGTTTTCTATTTTTTTTAATTTTAAAAAAGCGATTAAATAGCAGATAGTTATTAATGTTTAATAAAAAAAATTGTATTTTTTATTTCAGATATGATAAACAACCATTTATGCACACCGTAAAATTGGAAAGCTTTGCAAATATTCGCATAACTTTAAAAAACATTTCTTTTTTAATTAAAAATTTTTATTTAAATAATTAATAATATTGTATTAATATTGCAAAAAAAATTAAAAATTTTTATCAAGTCGTTGCGTTGCAAAAAATCTAGAAAATGTACTCATTTTTCAAAGTTTCAAACAGATATACTCTTTAATCTACTATTTATGTTTAAATAAACTGTTTTTTTTTTTTTTGTTATTATTTCGTGTCTCAAACTCATCCATCTCACAATCAGATAATTAATTATTAAAAATGTAACAAATTATAAAAATTTAATAAAAGGATTTTAATTTTTGATTTTTTATTTTAATTCAATATTTTATAATATAAAATCTTATTTTCTCTTTCTGTCTATATATAAATATATTAAATTATTTAATATCATGGTTTTTTGAAATTACCTTATTATTCTTAACATTCAATAATTTCTATTTAATTGTTCGATTTGCCTTCCTATATTCCTTATTAGAGACAATCTCAGCCACGATACGAAAATCTGGTTATAAATGCTCCTTTTACTGTACTGTTTCTACATTACTAGTTCCACGCTTTCTCTTACGTACCCTTTTTATCCCTTGTCCGTTATCGGACGTAACTAGGAGACAAATGCGAAAGGGTAGTTTCCCCTTTGCGCGCGTAGTGACTAGAAACACGAGCAAGGTTAGCGTTGTTTCCCGGCGAGTTCTAAGATTAAGAGCTCTCATCTTGATAGGACTGCTAGAAAATGGCCGACACAATAGCGGCCGACAGGTGAGGCGCGACTGGATGGAAAACTTTTGGAGGAGATATATTTCTCTCGGTGCTGCGACATCAGGATGGGAAAATAGGACACAATCCGAGATACAGGAATTGATAGTACTCTTCCAATAATCCCCTGCAGAAGAGAATAGCAGCGGAAAAGATTTGCTAGTGTAAATGTAAATTTCAACTTTTTTAAATTGCTAGTTAATTATTATAATAGAATCATGAATTATTATAATAGAAATACGCTAGAGCATTTTAATTTGTACGCGATGTTTGGATTTGTACTCATGTTTTTTTCATTGTAAGTATGTGTGTATTATATTTCATATCGGACTGCATTGCGGATAGCTTTTGTCGGAACAGATATTCTTGCCGTCAGTGATCTTTTATATGGATGCTTTCATCTTTCCGGTTACTCTTGTGAAACGAATGATGGGATCACGAAACATCTGTATAACCTTCCACACATCTTCCCTCAACACATATTCTCTCTCTTTTTCTTATCGCGATTTTGTACATCAGACGATAAGAAATTTTTACCTCATCTATACAGTCATATTTATTTAATATAAGAATAAAATAGCGTCAAATTTTTTATTTTGTGAGACGCAAATAATGCTGTTGGAAAATTATAAATATTAAATTAAAAAAAAATATACATTTATCAAGGCATATTTTATTGCTATTTTTTTGCCGCTTTTGCTGCGCTTTTCACGCCTTCTTCAGAAAAGAGAAAGAGAGAATATCTCTTTTTCCCAAGTAAATATAAGATACGATCGTTCATCTTTAATGTATGCCAACTATCCTTATCTCATTATCTCTTTAAGATCAACGGATATACCTCAGTAACTGCTTTCTCATTTATGTTCTCTACGCTTTGCTTGTTTTGCAGACGGATTAGCAGTTTCAATAGTTAGTCAAAATTTGTATACATTGTGAATGATCGATAAATGCTTTTGCCTGCTTTCGCGAATACTGCCAATCATAGGCAAATATTTTTTGTTTTGTATTTGACTTTATTAAGTTAGATAATAGACTAATTAAGAAAGCACAAGTGCACTTAAAAAAATATAATTGAAATATCAAAATTATCATATTTTTTTTTTTTAAGTAGATAATTTCCTAAACATTTTAAATTATGTAAAATAATTTTTAAATGTGTCCAAAAGCCTAAAAAAATGTTTAGCGTAAAAAAAGATTTCAAAATTAATCTAATTTAAAATCACATTCTTCGACTTTTATGTATCCTTTTTTTGAAAACCATTGATTCAGTTATCATTTTTTAAATCTGTTTAGAAATAAATAAATTATTGCAAATTTTTAAAGTTGTGAAATAAATTACAATTTGATACAGTTCAGTTTAAAAATTGTGATGTTTTTCAGAAGTTACGGACAATTAAAGTAAAAAAATGTTGATCTTATTCAAGTTATAATGAAATTTCAGAAAAAGAGAGAGAGAAAAAGAAGTTCTTTAAGAGAAAAATTAAATTGTAACCAAATATATAAGAAAGTAGTGAAAAAAAATTATTTTTGCTTGTTAACAAAACAAAAAAACAAAAAATCGATAGTTTTGTCATATAATTTCGTAACTGCATCCGCGCTCTTAAGAGACTCACAAAGTATCCCGGCGTTCCATTGTTCTTATTTATATTCTAAGCGGAGATTACGACAATTGTAAGAAGAAGTCAAATAGAAATTTGACTTTGCAAAGCTTGGAAAAGCATCTTCCGCAGCTACCGCTTAATCGATTATTTAATTAGTTGCGATCGAATTAGCGAGAAATTCCAGAAGACAGGGAGAAGCGGGGCATTTGAGAAAGGATTACAAGGGGCGTTCGCACGGGATAAGAGCGATCCGAGAAGCTGCTCATCCGAGAAAGTAGCCCGCGGCTGTCGTATTCCGGGGACAATGGGTGTGTAGTAACGATAGGAGGGGGGGGGGTGACAACGGAATAGATACTTGTTCCCCAGCGACGAAGATCTGTAATCCCACGCGCTTTTCACGCGCGTTCCACAGAGGCGTTCTTCCGTTGTACGAAGTAGCGCCACGAAATTGATGATCGCTCCTTGGGGGATATAATCGTAGCCGCGAACAGCCGCGTGCCTCCGGATAAAGCCGCAGAGCTCGATCGAAAGCCATTCGCGGGGCAAGCAATGTAGATAAACCCAGGCACAGGAAGCTACTACACGGATCGCTATAAACATCCTCGTGTGATCTTAGCAAGCGTGTGTGCGCGCGCGCGCGGGTCGGGTAATGCGTTACGGATATCGCATAAAAGCTAAAAACGGAACCTCTTCAAAGGCAAGCTTTCATGTGCTATCGTGCGTGATGTACGTGGTAATATACCGAACGTTCGTAAATGCCTTCGTTCTATTGAACGAATAAGTTCGCGCCAAACGCATCAAAAGCGCGTCGACTTTAAATTCAATCAAAGATTTAGAGTTAACGTTACAATGAAAAGAAATCATCAGTTTAAGGAAAAAAAATAATGAAATAACACTGTTTTATTTTCCTTATCACACGCTGTCTAGTGAAAATGCATTTTCTCCAAAAATTTCAATATAACTAAAGTATGGATGATATATTTTTTTTCATAGAAATTACGATTTCGCGTTACGTTAATGCTTGCATTAAGAATTAAGCGTTACGCGAGCTGTCAAATAGATTCACCGCGGTTTCGCATTTACGTGTTAGCCGTTATTACACGCGGCGAACAACATTTCGCACTAAATAAGTTACATAGCTTTACGAGGCACGGATAAACAGGATGAAGGGGAGTAGAAAGACGGAGGGATATTCGAGCGTACTGACACTTTCGAGAAGCTTTTAAGATGTTTTGCTTTTACAGCTTGCAGTAACCGGTGCCGTTATCTGTGCGCCGTTTAACCGTAATGCGGCACATAGCGAGGCCCTTCCTAAATCGCTTCTTTATCGAAGACATCATGGCATCGTAATGCCGGAACGTGTCGCCTCGTTTTTCTCCGTATTCGTATTTTTTTTTTTTTTACTCCTGAATGCCATCAATTCGAATTTACGTTCTCGTGAGACGTCAGAGAAATGTGGAGGAGGTTGTCTAATAAAACTATTCTAAACGACGCAATTTATTTATCAGGATTTATCTTGATGTCCAAAAGTTCGAGTTTCTCCCAAACTTTTGGACATCAAATTAATGATTGCAAATTAATTTCCTAAAATAAAAATTGATATAATATACTTCTCTCTCTCTCTCTCTCTCTCTCTCTCTCTCTCTCTCTTTCTCTTAGAGAAAGTAAGTTAACGTAAATTTCTTTTACGCAAACTTGATTGTGCGTCTAATAATAAGTTAAGTCGAGAAGTTCACTATTTTACATCGTATTTCTTATCCGCGAGAAAAGCTAGCGCATCTCGATATTTAAAATTCACGATCAATATCGATAATAACGGCGTTGCCATGGCAGATACGCAGAACAGCATCCTGCATTGCTTTTCCTATCCTCAAACGCGAAGAGTATCAACGTAAGTTGACATTCTCAATATAACCCGGTTGGCATACGCCTTTATCGATCGATAACAGCTCAAATGGAGGGCTCTATCAAATTGCTAAAGATATGCATATGTGAAGATCGTATTCGTTTTTACGGGTGACGGAGATATAGACTGCTTACCTTTATGTTTTGCAATATTTAAGAGCAATCATCAAGAAGCATTTCGATTAATTCATCGCATAAAATTAATTATTACTATTACGACAAGCACATGAACTTCAGCATCTTTCATAAACCAAAAAGTTTACTTGAAATTTTTAAATAAAATCATTATATATATATATATATATATATATATATATATATATATATATATATATATATAGCATGTTCGTGGATAAAAAATATGAACAACTATTTCTATTAACATTAGGCTGATAATACTTCGTTATCGAAATAATCAATGCTAACACTGCTCGTGTTGAACTGCATACTGATTTGATTAAATACGTTGTCTCTTATTGTACTCTCACAGAGGTTTATATTAAAACTCCTTTTCCTTTTCTTTCAATGAGTTGTAGTAGCGCATGTTTTAAAGAAATTCTCTCCTAGAATCAAAATACGAGAGACACAACATCGTGGAAAGAAAGAATCCGATCTGAAACTCAATCATTATGAAATCTATTTGTGTCTATTATTTCGATAACGAAGTATTTTTGGCTTAACGTTCATAGAAATATTTGTTCATATTTCTTATCCAGGAGACGCTCATAAAATTTTGAAACATACTTATAATTCACCTTGTATATATATATATATATATATATATATATATATATGTGTGTGTGTGTGTGTGTGTGTGTATGTATATATGTACAATATATGTACAATATGTTACATTCTAGATATTATGTGTAAGTCAATTACACACATTCTTTTTCTTCCCTTTCTATTATCATCGATATTCATTGACGGAATGTGTTGTCCGCACTAACAATAAGTCACTCCGCATTGAACGCGGGTTTATTGAAATACCATCACGAATCAAGCGCTTAAGATGTCAGACGTTGTGGAATTTCAATTTTGATGCCTTCAATCATTTCGTTTCTTGATGACTACGGCCGTATCTAATTATTATATTGTCAACACATTCCGTAAATATTTCTCCATAAAAATTCGAATATTTCAATAAAATTGTAATGACGATAAGGTAAGAAATGGATATATGGTATATCACATTATATGATGAATTAATTATGTAAAAATTTATGCAACCATTATATATTGTGCATGTCAAACCTATTTCTTTCTAAAACTTTTAATTGATTTGAAGATTTTAAAATAGAAAAAGATGAAATCATATTAAATCTATATATATATATCTATATATATGTATGTATAATATATATGTATATATCGTAAGATTTGCGTGCAAATCAGGGAAGGGACATACTTCACGAAAACCTTTGTTGCGGTGAAACAATCGCGTGCTCAAAGGTTTCATGAAAAGTTTAATTTAATTAAAACTTGAAGGAATATACGTTTATAAGAGAATTCAAGAAAGATATGGAGCGTACAATGTAGGAGCGAGAAATCCGCCAGCTGACGCGATTCTTTTTATTTTAAGCTTGACATTTGTAATTAGTAGAATCCTGGAATCTTTGAAGTCTTTTGGTTAAGCTGCTTTTAACATCTCATTAAAGAAAGATTGAAATCACTTGGCGAATCGCAGCTGTTTGAGCGAATAAACGACGATGAAAAATTGTATAAAAAATAAAAATTAAGAGCAAAACATCGTCTTCTATTGAAATGCCGACGCGATTTTGCCCAGGACATCGCCTTTTAACTTCGCTAATTAACTGTGAGTTACGCGATAGTCCATAAAACAGCAACAGTATCGTTTTTAACTTGAGATGCTTTCATTGACGGACTTCGCGCCGCATTCAATTCTCATCTTTTTAGAATCGCGATCGCTCCGCGGATCCTTTCTTCGATCGACAGAATTAGTTTGCTAATAGCATCGTAAAATCCAACCGTTTTATTTTGAGTATCAGTCGAGCACATCTTTCCTCGGTTGAAAGTGCGTATTCGTGTCTGGATTTCGGTTGTCTTATGACAAGACATTAGGCAAATTTGACGATAAAGAAAATCGCTCTCTCTCTCTCTCTCTCTCTCTCTCTCTCTCTCTCTCTCTCCCTCTTTCTTTATCGAGGAGCAATATTGATTTTATGTTTACGGCAAGGAATCCGCGATTAGGATTCGCAGATGTAAAGCCTAGCATAGCCAGGACATAAGGTTTCCCACATCGTCATAAAAGCAGACTTTCAACAGGGGTTGCCAGGGATCGGTCGTCATTTCGATCAGCCTTTACAGATACATATATCAGCTGATCGGATTTCACTTTAGAGAATTAATTCAATTTTCGACACACGTTGATGCTTATTTCTATTAAATTCCGACAAAATTGGTTAATGCCGTTAAAATTATATAGGAAGAGCGCGAGGGTGATTTAGACGTGGTGAATAGAAAGTTTTTGCAGGCATGTGCTTTCTCTGCTTACTTAGTCCAGAGTGGCTATTCTTGTTAAGCTATCTGACCGAAGTCATCCGCCCGTACTCGCGCGTAACAAGTAAACTTATCTGCTATACGTATAGTTAGAGGTGTTAGCAGCACGGCCGTTTTGTATCGCGATACACAATGCGACTATGAAGATATTCCCATCTAAACTTACCCGAGTACGTTACTATACGTCTATTTATCTATAGAACAAAGTGTAGTCGCGGGATACGGATATAATTATCCAGAGTTCTCTTACAAAGGAGCACATACCATATACCGTAGTTTATGTAAGCTACGTTTATGCTTCTCCGTTGAGATGCAATTGGTATTAGGGTCGTAATATAATTATTCCTAAGACGTCGCTAATCCTATGGCGCTCGCGAGACGAAGGATAAGGATATAGAGAGAACATGTATGCCAGTTTTGCTAAAAATATTAATATTCTTTTAATTTTCTTTCAACAAAACGAATTAAACTACAAAGCACGATATATTAATAATATAAGCTAAAAATCGCTTATATTGTTAATATATAGTGATGTAATATTTTAAGTTTTTAAAACAAACTCATCATAAATTTCTTAAATAAGTCTCTAAATATAAAAAAAAAATGTGATATATGTCAATATTCTTAAAAACAAGAAATTCTGTATATTTTTTATGTTTGACAAAAGATAACATGCAAGCATCGAATAGAGAGAGTTAACTTTATCAAGATACTGTCCGAGGATTGACCGACGAACGCAAAAACCACCAAATTGCTTCCAGAATAGCCATTTTACGATAAAATCGATAATTTCTGAGTGTTTTTGCTCGCGTGAGTAGATGTAATTTTTTGGGCCAACTACATATGTCTGGCCAGTGTTATCGATTCACCTTTACAACAGCATCTCCCCATGACCGTTGGCGATAATTCAGCATTCACGGACGACTATACGCGGGGCAATCGTTCATTGTGTTAAAGTACCTCGCGCGCGCAACCAATTAAATCCGCGGAGTTTAACTTAATTTACCCTTTATTGCTTGCAGCCGGGGTAGAGGAGAAAATTTATCTGTAAGCGCGCATTCATCGTGTAATCGCTATACGAATTCCTCTGTTTTACGCACTCGCGTTCCACCGCTCGCATCCCGCGAATGCAGAAGCGACGATATTAACGTTGAAAATCAAAATCACATCGACCTTGCTTCCTGACTCGCATGGACGAATGTCGATTTAATATAATTTGCACGTACGCGAATATAGAATGCACGTGCGTGTAATCCGATTTGGATTGCCAGATAAACACAGCGTGTATATGTGAAACTCATCCAGTTGGAAGGAAATCACTGCGAATTAATTAACGATCATAGGGTACCTTAATCACTATAATGATTATAGGGTTTCCAACATAATCTATAGATCCTCGGGGGTTTTTCGTAATCTAATTAAGAAATAGTTATTTGATTCTACGATTGTATAAGTATCGAGAAACTTAAAAAGAACCGTGAACTTAAAGAACCTGCGAAGCAGCAGATTTGCGTGTGAGGAGATGCTTGTTATTATTTTATTTCTTCGCATCACTGCTTTGCCCAACACAGTTCTTCAAAAACAAAAACAAGAATATAGATTAGAGAAAATGATACTCATTTCTCAGTTTTTTTTTTTATGCTAAATACGATTCCAGCTTCTGTCTTGGATAGACTATTTTACAACTTTCATAAATTTTTTAAAATTATGACGTGGTTGAATTACAAAATCCAAAGTTTAAAACACTATTGGCAATGTGATTTCTTTATTTCTCGTCTTGAAAAAACAGTTATTTTCCACTAAATTGACTAATTATTACATCGAGTATAATATGTCAGTCCCGCCAAATGTAATCTTCGAAAAGTATATTCGCATTATTGCGCTTGTATTAATTATAGTGACAAATTAATTAGTGACAAACATTGATTTAGACTTCAAGATAACAGCAGGTATCGCGAAACAACGGTCAGCGCATCGACAGAACATATCAAGCATAATATGCAATGCTCGATGCAGGTTCACCGCATACCACGGTATCCGCGTGTTGCCTCCTGACGTAACATATATTATATAAAGATACAATCACGGTGCACGGTGTTTGACACACTCCACTCACGTATGTATATCTAGCACGGTTGATCTCGGTGTAAAAAGTGATATGTGAGGCCCTTAACCCTATTGCCTCCCTCTTAATAATTATGATTTTTTTTTCATCCTTTGCATAAGTGCATAATATTAAAATACTTATTTCGTTGCGTATGAGAGTCCTTTAGAAACAGGAGGCAATATTTTTATTTCAAATTTGCGTCACTCTTTTATGATAAATTTTAAATATCTAATGCGATTATCTTGTAATACAATTTGTATTACAGCTGAATAATGTTCGAGCTGAATAATTGGCATTTTTATTCAAAAAGAATTTTCGTTGTAATAAAATTGATTTAATACCGTTCTTAATAATTGTGCATTTATTAACAGTGCGTGTACATTTATTTTGTTTAAATAGAAATGCTATCAAAAACAGAAATAATTTATATTATTTTATATTAATAATGATTTATAATAATAATTTGATAAAATTATGTTGAACAATTTTGTCATTTTTTTAAATTGCCTTTCATCAAGAGCTCGTTTGCATTTAGATGCAGTTTCTAATTTTTTTAAATGTTTTTAACGGCTAGGAATATTATTGAATTTGATTTTAATTTATTCAAGATGCACTTTCTGGTAACTTTCTGGCAACATTGTAGCGCCAGGCAATCTTTTCTGTTTGTAACTCAAATTGCCTTAAAGGAAAAATAATGAGTTCTATAATGTCCGAAAGAATATTCGCAAAATTCAAAATAGAAAAATAAATTTAAAAAAACATTGCACATATTGATATAATTGATTGATATAATGTTTCGATAATTGATTCAAAGCATTCTAAAATATTTAAAATTGCTGTTATATATATATATATGTATATAGAACTTGCATCTATTATGGTAATGTCCAAAAGGTACAGGCAAATAATATTCGCAAAAATATTTCTGATAACAAATCGTATGTATTTATCTATTTTTATTTTAATCGAGAATGTAAAATTGTTATTTAAAATTGCTAAAATTTTTTTGCCCGGATACTCTGCTTCAATATTTTCTTCGCAGAAATTTCAGTTCCGCTGACATTTGTCGTATGCAAACGTAAAACCGACGGAACTTGATCTCATGTATGTTCGATATTTCCCCTCTTTCAATATCTTTGACAAAAATTTTTATTGTCTTTCAAAATATAGCCATGTTATTTTACATTAACGTAAAAGTAAGAATAGAGAAAAGCGGTCATTCTCTAAATCAACATTTTCTTCTAATTGACTCACATGCATTCTTTTGCATAATCTAAGTCACGATTAATGACACAATGGGGGATGAGATGGCCACTATGGGAATATCTGTTGTTGTACCGTAAGGGATCATAAAACGTTTTGTGGATCGCAACGACGTGGATTTGCGAGAGAGTTTTTTTCCATGACGGCACTCCCAGGAGAAAGCATCTTTTTCCCGTGGACAAACCGCGTTGACGTAGAGGTGTTTCAAAGGATCTTTCCACCGAAGGTGAAGTTTCTTCGTCCACTTATCCCTCCCTTTATCTCCTGAGTTTTATTTGATTGTTCGAAGGGAGCTAGCTGGCAGATTAAAGGCGAGACTAGCGTTGTACGAAACGACTTAAAAAGAACATTGACGAGAAAGAGAGAGAGAGAGAAACTCAAAATGATCCATTGTTTTTCGAATAGAACTCTCAGAATTTAAATTAAAAAAAAAAACGAAATATAGCGATTAATTACTCAGAAAAATACCGGTGAATACTCAAGACAAGAAAAGATACGAGAAAACGTCACGGGTTAGTACGGTCAACTTTTAACTTCGTCGGCTTCCTCTTCCGTTCTTTTCTTCCCTCTGTATGTCGTGGCCGTGTACTTATCGTCCACTTTTTCCTACCGCACACACCTTATAGACGATACTTTTAACTTTCACGACGTACTTTCCTAACTGCGGGCCTGTATCTCGGATAACGAGGGGCGAAACGATATACGACATAGCTTTGACCGGGACAAAGTACGGTCGCGGTACAATCGTGGCTTGTGCATGCCCTGCTTTACATGCAAATGTATGTACGTAGGCGTGTTTATGAGCAAAACATTCTATATAGCCGTTGCCTAGAAGCGGCCATCTTAATAGACTCTGATTGCTCAACCTGCTTCCGTTGCTGCAAGAGTCCTTTTTTTTGATGGTGAAAAAATTTTACTATTTATAAATTTTGAAATTTATTGTTAGAATTACTTAATCTTCTTTAATTTTAACATATAATGTCTAATCATAAATAATCTATTCCTCTATTGTTATTCTAAATATCTATTACAAGTATTATAAATATTAATATTAAAATATATTTTATTGTTGAAAAAAAAAAATATATATATATGTATGTGTGTGTGTGGTGGGTGGTGTGTGGGGGTGGTGGGTGGTGGTGGGGTGGGGTGGGGTGGTGGGGTGGTGTGGTGGTGGTGGTGGTGTGTGTGTGTGTGTGTGTGTGTGTGTGTGTGTGTGTGTGTGTGTGTGTGTGTGTGTGTGTGTGTGATATAATTTCTCTCTTTGTATATCTCGTTTAGAAAGTTATAATATACTATATATTTCTTAGTCGTACAAGCTTAGAATTAGATCAAATAACTGGCATATAGAATTATAAGGTTTATGCGTTGCATATGTCAAAGTTTAAATTTATAATTATTTTTAACGCATGATATTTTTAATTAATAATTACATAATATAATAAGATTCACGTACATTAGAATTTAATTTTAGTTTAATGGGCAATTAAATTTAAACGATCTTGCTGCATTTACTTTAATTATCTTTATGTCAGTCTTTACGATAGATAATTAAACTCAAACGATCTATCTACGCGTTCGCTTTAATTACCTTTATTTACGATCTACTGTAATAACGTACCGATACAAAGATCTCGGAGTTACCGTCAATCCTTGAATATCTCTGGAAACTAGCCAAAGTAGAAGAATCCCGAAGATGAAAGACAAGAGAATGTGGAAATCATCTTACATTCTTTATATATAGAGTTTCTAGACCGGAAACAAGATTTTTTATTGCCAGTGACGTCGCATCATACGAGGTCTCCGTTTGCAATATCCGCAAGTAATATCAACTTGCTCGATCGAAAACCACGCGATACATCTTCGAATAATATTTTTATCATCGTTAATCTATCACTTCTCCATCCTAGTTCATCGATAAGTTAACAAAATTGAGATTAAAATTCACTTTCTCCTTTAAATTTCCTTCATCAGTGTTTTGCGATCGCTACGTCATCGCGGGCATTCATGACTTTGAATATATAAAATATATACAAAATAAAGAATCTATACATGTTTCTAAAGCGAATATAAAGGAAAGGAGAGGAGACGATTTCATGTTATATTAGAGAGCGATGATTGTTACACCGATGCTGTAAGACTTAATCATTGTCGAAACTCGTATCAAAATCGCATTTTCATCATCCCCTCGCTAAACCTCAATACTACTACATCTTATCGATTGCTATATGCAATGAAAAAGATTCTAGCCACGAGCGCGCGAGTTTCTCCTTTTGCTTCCTTGCTTCCCTAATATATATATATATATATATATATATATATATATATATATATATATATATATATTGGTTTTAGTTTCTCTCAAAGGTCTTCCTTAACATGTCAGAAAACGCGTTGAAATAAACTGTACTGTGTAGTAAATTCAAATCCATACATTGGCGAAACTTCAATATGCTTTTACGAGGAAGCAGTTACAGTTTCTCTTTTTCTCTCCACCAAGTATCTCGTTTTTCAAACTTTTCGACTTTTCTATAAAAAAATTGTATGTAAGATTCCTTTCCCTTTATATGTATACGCGTTTGTATTTTTTTTTTTTTTTTATAATTTCCAAGATAACTTTTAACCAGCATCGAAATCTCGATTAGAACAAATTCGTAGCGATTAAAGAGAGAGCACAATGTTATGATCATTCTTATCATTGTTTCCTATAGATAGGAAGCATAGATGGAATAACATCGTTTCCGAAGCCGTAACGAGAGTCGGATACGGTTGATATGAGAGCGAGGCCCCAAGTTCAGAGGGCAATACGAAATTGAAACCGGTGGAAAGCGCCCAAACTCGCGGCTCTCGCAGCTTTGATTGTAGGCACACATGTGTGCCTAATATCAAGACTCAAGTACCAGTAATTTCGGGTGATTAGACCAAGCGCATATTGCCATTCCGATCCGAGGGCTCCCCTTAACATAGCACCCTTTCCTACGAACCGACCGTTTCGACCTAAATTCTCCTCACTACTTCTCTTCGACACACACTTCCCCGCGACACGCATATGCTCGGCAGGATGCTCGCGAGGAAAGTTAAATGACAAATTGAAATTTCTATACAGGCGCAATTGCGACGCGTGTGCATATCGGAGAACCGCGAATGATAATTTCGCGGATTCACACCGCGAGCTAGAATTTCTCCACAGTGTGGCGCACATTATATGTAATGCACATCGGCACTTGCAGTGCTTTTATAACATGAGATTCACAAGTTACAAATTATACGTATAAATGTACGCAAATTAGATTAAAAGATTAGAAATGTTGCAAAATTTTTCAAGCTCCTCGATAGCTTCCCATCGTATTGATGTTATATTTGTAGTTATACTGCACTGTAAAATATTCTACATTTTATTTCAAAAAAATATAACTAATATATAAATAATACAAATGCAAATATAATAATTTGTCAACTTTCTTTTTTGGCCGACTCGAAAAAAGAATATTGTGCTAATAGTTATTCGTTGAACGTACTTTACTCGTCAATTTTATTCGCTTTGAATCTTATAAGGTCAAGATTTCGTTTGCGGTGAGAATAATGCATAATTAACACACAAATATATTTCTGGTCTAACTCATTCGTATGTGAGCTCGGAGCAGAAATCTCTAATTACGAATAATCAGTGTAAACGTGCCGAATATCAAAGTTTCGCGTAGCTATGCGACTACTGTGTATAGCGTTGAATTGACAGCTGAGAAACCGTCCGTTCTAACGGATGGCGCGTGGTCAATCTGTAATCACAGAAATGGGCGATTCATGTCTATACACAGTTCGCTACCATCAGTAATGGTCTACCTGTGAATGCGCGTGTATCGGTCAAGATGTACTCATATACATGCACGCATACATATAAAGGTACATACCACGGAGGGGAGGACCCTTTCAAATTTCGACTGATTATGGCGACGTACGTAAAGCGAAAATTACAGCGAGTATTTGGACAGCGTGGCTGAAACCGCAGTGCATTTATGCGGCATCCGCGGCAGCTGGGAGTTAAAATCATGCATTCAATTCGGACAGGAAGAGAGAGAGGCAGGAGGGGGGCATGAGAGAGGAAGGAGAGGGGGAGGGTGGCGGCGGCGGACGTGACGAGTCGATGGACAAGTCTCAGCAAATGCAAGCACGCAGAAGTAAACTGTAGCAGCTGATTGTCAAACGAACGTACACGATGCAATGTCGAGTAATGCGAGAAAAATGTAATAGAGTTATATACGTTTATATAGAATTATATTTTTCTCATTAACAAAATAAATATATATATATATATATATATATATATATATATATATATATATATATATATATATATATATATATATATATATATATATATATATAACAATGATGTGTGTTAAAGATAAAGCTATTATCAGTTTCACTTTTTTGAATAATGTATTTACATTTAAAAGAATCGTACGCATTTTAAAATTTATGGAATTGAAAATGTTTAATTGATACGCATCATTATATTACCGCACAACGCGATTCAGCGTAATCGGCCACTGGATTATGGCCGATCACAATGACGTATGAAATGGGGATTACGGGCGGTTTGCGCCAATTGGGTTGGGATGTCAGGAATAATTACAAGTTGAAATCACGTAACAAACTTTGGAGAACATTTAGATCGATAGGCCAAATTCTGCATCCGCCGTCGTACAAGTTACAGCAACTTATGGCTGACTGAATGAATTTCTGATAGACATCTTCTATCACGTGGGATCTACTTTGTGTACATTGAAGGCTGACATATAAATGTGTAGTTAAGATACTCGCGTGTAGTTTGAAAAGCTCGGATTTCCCTTTATTTCATCGATCGAGATTTATTTACATACCTTCGCTCGTGTAATTGCATAATTATTGGCTTTGCGAAAGAAGAATCTCGTTTCATCTATTGTTTGCGTGATGTAGGATAATTATTTTTTATATTCCTTACATATATATCGTATCATCAATGAGAAATTGGACATAAATTTCTCATTTTTTAAAAATATTATAACTCTGCTATTAATTAATTAAATTTGCTTGTTAAACGTGTAGAAACATTATGATTTATAATATTATCGAAATTGGCATTTATATATAACTTATTAAAGATCGCCCGTTTTTATCTCATCAAAGTCTGCTCGATAATTAAATCGACGAGAATATTAACGACGTGTAGATTAATTAAGAGAATATATAGAACGGTAGACAAAGAGTGTAAATTAGCGCATTCATTTTTACGCCAAGATTTGCTGCAATTTTACAAATTTCCTTTCAATCTAGTTGTCTTTTTGAGTACAATATCTTTTTCTCTCTATCTTTTCTCTTCTCTTTTAATCTCTCTCCCTTTCGTTTTAGCTTTATTGTTTTACTTTATTTTAGATTGTAATTTGACTCTAATTCTACTTTTTCTTTGAAAGATTTAATTTTTTTGCAATTTATTATATTAGATAAGATCTTTATAAAATGGAACCTTCTTTGTGAAGTGTTTAACATTAGCTTCCTCAAACGTTTGACTCAAAGGAACATCTAATCAATGTAAAACTTTAATACTGAATACGAAAGAGTGATTACTATTTTTTTTTTTTCATTTAAATTCAATATTATTTTTTCTCAGAAAAAAAGCGCCTTGTTACTGATATTAGTTGGCAAAGATAAACGTCAAGATTGAATTGTTAAACTTTACAATAATTCTATCAAAAAGCGTATATTATAGACTTTTACATCCTTTTACACACACTTTATACATATGCATAGCATTTTTACATATAATACATAAATTTGTTTAATATTTAAAGTACTAAAACATGCATTAATATCATTAAAAGTAATTACGTCACATTGTTATTTAATAATTTATTTTCGTAGTCACAAAATATAATACAATATAACATAGAGCACAATATTAGTAAATATATAAAAATGAAAACTTTTGCAAAAGTTTAATGGCATAGTGCCTGTTACTTCTCCCATCTCCCTTGTCTTCCTGTTGCTTCTTTTGCAACTGTTCCATTGGCTTTTACAAATGTCTCGAAAAGTTGAAAATACGCAACTTTGCCAACCTCAGAAAGGAGAATCAGTCGATACTACTCTTTGCCTGGCTCCTTATTTTTCTATCTATCTATCTACTTTCCGTACTACCCAGTAAGTATTCTGGAAATTGAAATATTACCATGACGGAGAAAGGTAACGTCTAAACGATTTGGCGGTTCGCCAGATCTCGGCTTTTCCGATTACGTCTGAGCGAACATAATCTTGCGGAGATACCAACAACTAAAACGAACTTGGCGCGGTCGACTTTGCAAGAAATGTGCATAATGAAAAGGAAAGATTTATAATGTAATTATGAATAATGCCTTTTTTTTCGGAACGATCCCGCAAACAATCGTTCGCGGCGCAGGCGTTATTTTAAATGGGGTTATTTTAAGATGATATTTTTAAAGATGTTTTTTAAATGTAAAATATGTAAAAAAGCTATACTTTTTTTTTCATTATATAATTTTTATTTATATGACTTATATTTATTCGTAATTTTTGTTTGCTACTGCAATGGATAATAAAATCAAATTAAATTAAATTTGATTAAAATCATCACTTGGTCCAACTTTATTTTCCTTGCGAAAGTGTCGATAAAATTTGTCGTAGAAATTACTTTAATATACATAACGAAGATAAATTTTTGATGAGTTTAATTCATTACTTTTCGTGCTATTTATATCATTCTTAATCTCTACTTTTCATTTTACAATTCACTCTAATATGGATGAATATATTTCTTATCATAATGTACATTACATCTATATTTTTTAATTAATAAATATAATAAAAATAAATTTAAAAAAAGAAATAGAAAGCTGTTCTTTCCTCGTCACAATTCTTTTTGAGTTTATATATACTGTCTTTCTGATAAATTTTAATATTTTAACCTTAATAATTGATCTTGCATGCGAACGCATTTATATGTGCATATTAATTACGAAGTCTCATCTAGGCGATAATCATGATAATAGAATTGTCAGCTCAGTCATTCTTGCAGGAGAAAGGTCGTCACTGCGAAAATTTATTATGCACGCCAACCTATGTACGCACGAGTATGTATGTATACATCATTCGAGGGTAACGACGACGACCGACTCAATTAATGCCACGCTAATTGGCGTCCCGTTCGTTCCGGTCTGCTCGGTAATTTCATTTCGTCGCGGCATCGCTCGACGAACATTTTCGCGTAAGCGACTTTCTGACGAGCCCGCTTACAACCCGGTTGACCAATCGACTCGGCAATCGATCATGGCTGACGACTACCGTAAATCATACATGACCTCTACCACGTTGCCATCATCGTGACGGACGTTCCTTCGCGATCAATAATTATTTGCAAATGGAAATCAGCCTCAAAAAGATGAGTGTTCGTTTAATTAATGATTTATTCTCTTTAAAAAACACTTTCTCTGTAAAAATCACCGTGCATTGTTTTCCTTTTATGTTTCTGAAACGAATACTGCACTACTAGTTCCTGGGCTCAATCGCTATTCCTTTGTCGAGTATTGTGCTGTACAAGAAGTCGTTTCGTTCGCCACAAAGCGTTTTTCTTTGTCGGTCATGTATGTACGGTGGTGCGAGCAGCCAATGGTGCGCAAATCCTTGGAAAAGACGCCTGCCGAAGTTTAATGGAGTATCGATGACCGTGCAGGTGAAGAAGCGGCGGGAGAGGGAGAGGGAGGGGGCTCGGGATCCCGTCTGGTGTGTCGGCCGATTCTGTTCGACAAAAGGAGAAGAGGCATCGAAGAGTCATTGACGTCGTCTACGAACCAGATGCCTCGAACTCGATTGAAGGTACCGATAAATTGAATAGAGAGATCTCTACTACAGCGCTGTGGAAAGAAGGACCATGTAGCACGTACACAGTCACGTATAACGTAGTCGTCTTTCGCGTCGGCGATTTATTATTATCTGTTAGACGTCGCGATGAAAAAAGATTGTCAGAAATATCTTTCAGATAATTCGCGATTTTTATATAAAATCAATTTTACAAAAAATATTTGCTAAACAGGTTTTTTTTTTTCAAACACAAAGCTGCATTTGCAATTTTTTTTAAACGTTTTTTGTAATTTTTAAAGAGATTCAAAATTCAAAGATTTATGAAAAATTTAATCCCGACACGCATTATCTTATATCGCGCACATTCGATGGCGTATCTCGCGTTAATAAGCGGTTGTCGCGTAAAATTTATGGATCACGTCACTTCCATTAATTCTCTTCGATTTTAGATGAAAGAGAGGGCGGATCGAGGTGTCGATGGCAGTAGGATCGGGCAATAGGAGTGAGGAGGGTGCGAGATCATCGTGAGTGTAATTGTAAAACGCGCTCGACCTCGCATCGTTACGAGCGATGCGGGGTGAGGGAAGGACGGGGGGGGGGAGAAATGAGAGAGGGTCATCTGTGAATTACGACACGGCCGTGATTCCGCTGTTTCCCCATTTTCGGATGCAGCGCCAATTTATTATACACCGAGTGAAATAGAACGTCGCTAAAAAAAAAAAAATTCGGCTGACCTCCGGATTCATAGCGATATAAAGTGTAAAAGCTTTCGCCGTCGTCTATTACGAATATCAAAAGGTAGATGTGCAAGTGCGTACGTGTTAAATAAATGTAAATATTACATAGAATGATACGGAAAACGGATAAATAAGATTTGCTCTTTTCCTTTTTTGCGTTGCACACGTTCCCCGCAACGATTTCAACAAAGTACGCTCGATGCAAATTTGACACATGGAAAAGGAAAATATGTTTATCGTTCTCTATCGACGGCGACGTTAGGATACTGCATTCCGTGATTGACATAGATTGCCGATAAAATAATTTTCCTCGACGCAATTTTCATTGGTTTTTTGCCGGGATTGCGCGTAAAAAGCTTTCATGACATCTACGTTACGCGATAAGTGCTTGTGCATACGTAAAAATCATCAGACTGTCGAGCAATTGAATATCCGCGAATTATTCAGAATTTTAATAACTCGATATAATTGCCACACGCAGATATAAGAAGATGAAATATCGATAGCGGATTATTACAGTGATTTATTAATCTCCGGTGATTTATTAATATTCATCTTTTGTACTTTATGTTCGTGCGATATCTGACTAAAGTTGAAATTTATCCAATCAGAGGCATTACCTAACACTAGTCCTTTAATCAGATAAATTATTCTCTAATTAGATAAAAATTAATAAGCGCTCACGAATCATACATGTAAAGGGGATTAAAAAAATGTATGATCCAGCTAGATTATTCTCTGGACGTATATTCTATTTAGATTGTTCCAAGCTGACAATTTTTCAAATTTTTATCGAAGTTGTTTAAAAATGGATCACTTTTTTTTCAATCATCATGCCTGCATGAAAAAAAAAATAATCCATTACACGATTAACGAAATTGCCTATCGATAAAAAATTTGTATATAGACTAGGGTTTTAAATAAATAAAACTCTACAAAACTGCTATACAAACATTTTAAAAATTAGCCGGATTCGATAATAGAATGTATCGACAAATCCGGAACATGACGTGAAATTAGTTTTTTGTCATTTATGTATTTAAATTATAAAAATTCGCGAATTTTTGTAATAGAATTCTTGAAAAACGAAGAGACGCGAGAGAATCATCATATGTCATCATATTTCTCTCTCTCTCTCTCTCTCTCTCACTTCATACATGTACGTGATTCAGAATTAATTATATCTGACTTATCTCCAATTGACATAATAGAAAGCGGAATTTCCTTTGATAGGACGACGCCGCGCTGTCCATGCTTTTCGCACAATGTCCGAAGGCAATCGCTGGATAAATCTTTCGAGATTTATATTCTATGTGCCTAGCATCGTCGAGATTGGTTTGGCATTTGCTTGGAAGCTGCTTACTTGATTTATTACAATGACCTTATTGCTGTGTTCGTTCGTAGCCAAGCTCTCACGATACTTTGCCCTTGCTCCTTTCACGCGCAATAACGGTATCATCTAGATTGCTTTTCCCAACAATATGCAGCCAAGTTTATTAAGAGGAAGCAATATATTTGTTTGGCATTATATATGTTTAATTATATAAGTTTAAATATTGTGAACTCATATAAAGAGATAGAACGCGATACACGCGTTACCGGCTGTAAATTATTGGGATAACGTGTTAATTGCGAGAATAAATGGCCTGTAAGCGTCATGGATAAATTTTTGTTCGAGATTACAGAAAGCTAGCTTTACATATCTGGGACAGCGCGTCGTGGGCGGTGAAAATTCGTTTAGCTTGAATTTACGGAGCGTATTATCACACTGGCAGCCAGGTTTTATCACATTGGGAGAGGGGACACGACGAAGGCTAGCTTTGAAAAAGTCGAGAAAGAAGCTATGGTACGGCTACTTGGTAAAATACTACGCCTCGTTGCAAGAACCCTTTAGTGCAACGACCTAAAGCGGAATGGGGTCATGGTAAAAAATAATGGCCAGATAGATAGTTACGCAGAAGCCGCAGTGGTGGGGAAGAGGGTGGGAGGGTGGGGAGAGGAACGTTTATTATGTCGCTTAAATTCCGCGCAAACCTGTATCGTCCAAGTCGTTAATATTTCATTAGGCCAACCCCTCGCCTTTTTCCCGGCCGCGGCTTTTACTATGAGTTAATAACGAATCCCCGTTTATCGTCATATATACGCGTTGCATAGTCGGCTATGTATTCTATTTTAAGGTGGTTTATTCTTACGCGTACACGATCTTATATATTGACACAATGTCTCTCTAACCGAATATTAAGTGTTATAAATTATTATTATTATAATCGTTTCGATAATTTATAGCAATTTATAATGCTTAATATTGTCAAGTTATGACAATTAAGAGAATTTTATTCTGTAAATTATGTGCTCGTAGTATCATATGTCTGATAAATATATTATTTTATTGTACGAATCTCGTCATGATTGTTATCTGTTGCCGTTAAAAAAAACAGATAGTTGAAAAAAAACTTGCATCGATATTTAAATTCCATGCTATTTAAATTTTGTTTCAATTTTTTTCTCATTCCAACACATTTGTTTTATCAAATAACATGTGTTTTAATTACATAAATTCGAATCGTAAAAATGAGCTAAACTTTCAATTGTTATTAGGCACGTCAATCGATTTCAACAAAAAAATAAAAGATTTTTATTTTCAGAAATATATGTTAACGACATATACGAGAAATTAAAACTATACAGATTAATATTATTATTTATTATAATTTCGAATTAGCGTATCATTAATCGCATTTTGCATCGATAGCTATTGCTTGATAGATATTTATCCGAATTTCCAAAAAATACTTTAATACTTTAAAATATGCGCGAGAATAGAATTAGCCTATTTTTAATGTCCTGTATGACTAGATAAATCGCAGATCGAGTTCAGAGCAGATGCATGCGGTGCCTCTGGACGAAGAAGCGAGCTTACGGAGGAGCAGTCTCATTTATAACTTTTAATTGAGTCCGAAAGTTTGCGGCCGAATAGGACCAATCGCCGTAAAGTAGCGCGTTGCCCGCCGACTCGTGCCGTTCGATCTTAATCAAGGAAATCGTTTCGAGATGAACTATTTATGAAGCACCACCCAAGCACCATTATCTACCTCATGCTATAAAACGAGAAGTTTTGCTCTCATTCGCCTCACGCGAAAAAGAATTAAGTAATTCTATTCTCGTTTCTTTCAGAACTTGAAAAAAATAATATTTTCTTGTTACCATCACTGTCTATATTAAGTAATGATTGTAATCAGCTTATCTCTGACGTATGAACAAAACCTAAGTTTTGTAATCAAGATAAAAAAATATAAATAATAGACACGTACTTCTTTATAGAATTAGATTTAAGATAATTTAGCTAAATATTTACAAATTTATTTTCCAAAGATGGAAGCCAACTGGAAAATTCGATGTTCTCCATTGACGTATACGCATACGAAGAGCTAGTCTGAGATAAATTTTGCAAATTTATCATGCGAAACTGTTACGCGAGAGGATGATACTAACAAGTATCATAATTCTACGGATCTTCCTCTAGAAGCTCAAGAAAGTTGCATATCTTTTGTGACTCGTATACTAAAAGCTTTCAAGTTAATACGCAAATATTGTAAGATCCCTTTTCCTTATACAGATTTCCAGACGTAACGTCGAGATTTTCAGATTTAAATTGGCACTCATTTCGCTAAGCGATTTACGCACTAACAATGGATTTAGCCTAGTTTCTATATATTTCTTGTTACTGTCTCCAAAGCGTACACTTTAAATGTTAATGTATGTGAAAGCGTTTTACGATCATTTTTATTAACTGATTTTTTATTATTTATTATTTTGACCTAAAGTAAAAAAAATTTAATCAATAATCGAGATAAAGACTGTCTGTGTAAATCCTTATTTTTACAAAAATTTAAAGAATTAAATTATTCTGAATACAACTAAATTATTTATATATTTTATATAAAAATATAAGCACACTGCAGTTTAATAATATTTTCAAACTTCCATTATGCTCGATGCGCTATATCTTCGCATAACTGTTGCATTGTATTAAACAAACCGTGCATTCTTGTAGCTACTTGAGGCGACATCGAATTTCGCGTCAATGCAAATGCGGTCTCTTTCGGAAAGTTGTTAATGTTATTAAAAATTCCATGAATTACTCGCGACACGAATAATCTATCTCAGACAAGCAGCTACTTTATATATAATCGGTACGCTGAAATTGTGTCGGTCCGAACAGACGATGCAAGCGTGATAAAATAGTTCTGACGCATTAAACTTCGATGCAAAAGCAAATGGAAAGTTTAGCAGTTACGATGTCGAGTAACCATCTTAAGAATTTAAAATCAAATCTTAAAGCACTCCACCATCTCCACTCACGATGGTGAAACAAACATTAAGATTGAAGCTACACGAGCCGGAGTAACCTCATGAGCAAGAATAAAGTGGCCGGATGCAAAAGAGATGAATGCCAAAGACGCGTAGAAATCAGACGAAGACGGATTGGTCGGACGTAGGAAGGATTCGAGAACACAGAGCCTCGCATAATCTTTCCGAGCTTAAATAAACGATGTCGTTTGTACATCTCACGAAGGACATGTACATAAATCGCGAGCGCGATCTTTGGCCCGTCGAAAATAAAACGGAAAGAGAAAAGTGGAAAGAGTAAAGGCTTTCGAGTATAAGCGAGATGAGTCGCGCGCGATTGCCGTCATTTCTCGGCGAAATTGCACCTTTGGTTACAACATAACATGGTTTTGTAAGCTGTCTCTGGACAGTGTTTCAACCGTTTCAGAACAATAGCGGAACGGTTTTATTCAATATATACGAGAGGACTTTTCAGTGCAACATGTAGAATGGTTTCTACGGTTACGTTGATTAAAATCTATGGAATCTGAACAGATAGAATGACACGTCGTATTATCAGACACATACTAAGATTCATAAAAAAAGGATAATTGTTAAAAATTGCTATATTAAAATATAATATAAAAATTTTAAGAGTACTATAAAAATGTTATTTTATAAAAAGGACTAAAGCATTAGTCGAGCAGAATTTATCATTTGCAGATAGGTGGACAAAATTAAATTGTGCATGCGAAAAATACGCTGAATACATCTTAAGACTGGCTTGATAAAATATGGTTGGAGCTACGGCTGATCTGCTTAGAGAACTAAACAGTGTGAATCAAGAAGTGAAGGAGGAGAGAAAGACGCAAACGGGGTGTCCCACGAGAAATTCAGAAGGGGCGCCGACGGCGACACCAATTATCGGACGTACGAGCTCAGAAAGGAGATGCGGTCGGTTGCACGACAGACGCGACGGCAGTACCTTTCTCTTCCTCGATTTTTCCTTATTCCACGCGCGATCTACGGCAATAGCCTGTGGCGAGTAATGAAAGTCTAGGAATCACGAGATCCGATATTTCGCTCACGTTCGATTTATCTCCTTTTTCTCGTTCCATGCAGCATTCCCGGCAACAATGTAGTTCGCGACGAGTTCTCCAGTCGCTCTGTAGACGCTGATGAAGGAGTGAAGATGTTCATCAGCGTCTAAGTAGCTTTTTATTTACGATCTTCGCGCCAACACAGCTCTATACGCGTGAGTAAAATATTTTAATTTATATATTTTATATATATTATATATATTTTAAATTATATTATTTAACAACTTAAAAAATTAAGGCTCTCAAGAAATCACAAACTTAAATAATTACAGATGCAAATGATAATGCGTCAGTTTCATAGAAAAATAAATTTTTTACCAATTAAACTGATTATGTGCGCAGGGCATGAAATTTACTTGACCCTATACGAAGATTAAATTAATCTCAATTTGAGATTTATAATAACTCTTTTCTCCCTCCCCCCCCCTCCCTCCCTCTGGAAAAGCGAAAAAAATATCGGGGCGAAGTTGCTGTATTTATATATATATATAAGTCGCTATATTTAAGCCTTTTAATATATCTCAGGCAAATAATTACTCTTATCTTTATGATTCACTTCTTTTTTCAATTGGCACAATGCAATTTTACAAGCGTATTGCCCGATTTCCATGTTGGACGCGCGCTTTCTGCGCGTCTCGAAAAACATGTTAGATAAATCGAATACTTATAAAAGAGGAACCTTTGCGGCGCGACAACGCAATACAACATCGCATATATAAAAGTATATCCAATTCAGCACTTTTGCGGTATTGTCGCAATAAGCAATACGCGTATCGTGTCATGAAAGCTCGCGTAACGCGCAGAGTAACAGAGTGAATAAAACGGTAAAGGGGGAGCGAGTTTGAGGGAGTCTCGGTCGATGTTTCCTCCTCGCTGTTGCACTTCTGTTCACGGTGTATACGCTTCGTGGTTATGTATGCGCTTAACCTGGTCTAAAAAAAGGGACATAACGTGGCGCATGACATGCCGCAGATCGTATTGACAGCAGAAACAAAGGTTCGCGACGCGGGATGCAGCTTCTTCTTCTTCCAGTTGGGACTCGAACTGGTATCTCTCTTTTTTTTCTCTCTCTCTCTCTCTCTCTCTCTCTCGTTCTTCCACTTGCGTCATAAATCTGAGGTTTCGATAAAATCGAACGTGTTCTCGCTGATTTCTTCCGCACAACCGCAGACGACCGCACTCTGTCATCATCCTGCGGTGTCTCACCCTCCGCATCCCTTTGCTCGATAAAATTTTCTACAATTATGAAGTACGCGCTTCTCAGTCTCCTCTGGTCTTCAATTGTGATTTAAAGACGATATCGTCTTACAAGTTTCTCTTCAATCTTACTTTTAAATGTTGTAATTATAATTTCATCGCAATTTTCACCCTCTCTAATCTATATTAAGACAATCATATTTATAAGCTAAGTAATAAGCTTAGTAATAAATCATTGAATAAGACTCGCAAAAGTTTTCAACTACCGCGATTTGAAAAATTCGATCTTTTCATGAAACAGTTTCGCGAGTTCTCGGTTTGGATGAGGATTATGAACGCGATATGGAGAGGAAGTCTAAATCGTGGAAGAGTGATTTTCAGCAGGAGCACTCCATTTGCGAGTAAAAAACGTAAAAATTTCTAGTTTGTAATGTTAGCGCCGGGAAGAAAATATCAATACAATTCCTCGTTTTTACAACTACGAGTTATGCGTCGGGATTGTTTCATCCAGGAAATGTTGGCACCTAAAGCTGCGAGAAAGGAAAAAGGAAAAGAGAGAGGTGGAGAAGAAGAAGAACTCTTTTCGCGCGATACGGAGATGGTGGGGATTTTAAAGACCGCGGAATAAAATCTTAAATATATACCGAGCAGAAGAGGTATCTCTCCATGTACGTGACGGATTTTTCCTCCGAATCTAAGATACGGGACAGAGAGAAGAAAAGAGAGAAGAAGCGCGTAGCAAAGAAAGCAGTGGGTAAACAGGCTTATATCCTCGTGGTCGGATGGACATTTGTCTACGGAGGAACGGTTTTGGCCGATCGCCAACGGTTGGCAAATCACAGTCGACCTAGACTCTGAAGCCTGCGAATCAATACTTTCCCGTCCGTATGTAGTTTTTTTTTTTTTAATCAATAAAAAACTAAAGATATATTATCTCGATATGTTAACGCAACTATTTTTATGATTCGATAATATGTTTAAAAATTCACATGTGTATATCTCATTATAATAATATATAAATAATATATAATATAGCAATTTAATGGAAAAAAATATTCTATTTATAATTGATACGTTTGTCGAAATATATCTTGATACAATATCGCGCGCATTTACGTGCGCTTGTAAATCAATTAAAATTTTAAACAATAATATAATTAAAGGTGTATAATATATGTATAATTAGAATATAATGAATTATCGTTTAAACGATAATTCAACGCTGATTTAAATTTTAAACAATATTTTAGGGTAGAAAATTTAAATAAGAGTATACGATAAAGCTTATTGCGAGATTTTCGAAACACTTTGGAGACTTAAAGCCGCTCCTGTTTCGTACGATGGAATTGTACCACAGAGCAGAATATACCAACTTGGCAGCCCGCAAAGGACTCGACTGTTAAACCGCGCGCTACCAAGGTAGTTGTCTCAACATTGCTTTTCCTGCGGTTCCTGCAGTTCTAGCGTTCGCGGATTTCGATAAAACTACGACGACGATCAACGGCGAGGGGTTAGAAACGGTACAGCGAGTTTCGAGATATTTCGACGATTCAAAGGGCTTACAAAGTTCAGGAAAAGTTTCGAAGGGTATAACGGCGCCGAGAGGAAAGGGGTGGGACGGGAGGGAAGGGCCCGCGAAAAGCGTCACAGAGAAAGGTAGCGAAAAAGAGTACCGTGGTAAGGAGGGAAGAGAGGTAAGAAGAAGTGGAGAGGAGGGTGGAGGGTCGTTTGAAGTTGTGAATAGTTCTTTAAGCGCCGGCGAATCGAATCTATATCCGTCTGTCATCTCATTGTTAATGCGGGTGCTGAGCTGTATACTGCCTGATTTGTACCTTGTTTGATCGCAAAGATCCAATTATAAGTTGAACGAGTTCTGCTATCTCATCTTCGAAAAGCTTTCGGAAACCAACGACGAACTGCTATCTGATGTCCAGAGCACCTAACCGAGCTTCATACTTTTTTTTCTTTTCTTTTTTTTTTTTTGCAGCTTTTGCTGATTTTCTCCATTGTTCGTAGAATCGTGTGTATGAATTTTCGTCATCGATAAGGTTACTGATCTATTCATTGATCAATCAATTAAGCGCATCGTATATTCTACAGTTCTGATACTCATTCGTTATAATTATTTAAGCATTTCTGCTATCGATGAATAAAATTTCATTAATGTAAGGTCTCCGCATGCTATTAAAATGGAATAAATTTCACGCTTTTTTATGTGATATATCAGAAATTGAGATGAACACGCAAAGATAGTATGGAAATTTGATCTACATATAGTATGATTAAATTTTTGTTCATATTTCGAAAGATACGAAGGCTATGTGTGCATAATGTACATAATATCTGCCTCTCTGTAATTTTTTTTACAGACAATTCTTAGAAAATTGCAAAAATATTTTAACACTAAATGACAATATTAATTTTGGTTTACATTTCCTTCTAGTATATACATTCATATTTTTCATACATTGCAATGTAGTGACGTGACATCAAATCCCACGATCGTGATGTCATTCACAGTGACAGTGTTTTCATCTCAATTATTTGTTATTCGCGTTTGACAGATACGTATTGGCGATCAATATTTTATCTAATTGTTCATGACGTTCGCACAAAAGAAGTTTCGTTATTTTTACGAAAATGTATACATCGAGCTTTCACAGTTCGTAAAAGTTACAATGTCCCTTAGGACAGGCTGCCTTTATCTCATAATATGTTAGGCATAAAATGCTCCGTGGATTCGCGTTCAATATCATGACTGATATAGGTAGCAATGACAAATAGCTAGACGACAATTAGCTTGGTTTATTCAAAATGACAGGTAATGCAACAGTCATGTTCTCAGACAAAGCGCTTTCAAATGACATTAGAACGTACAGATTCGGATGAGCCATCGGTTTATCGTGAAACGTCAAGGAATATCTATTAACGACTGATAATCGTCCTGTGATGTTGACGCAATGATTAGGCTTTATGACTAGCACAACAAGCGTGTTGTTCGGCTTCAAAGAGATGAGATATATGTGCATGTACATATAGCACATAACTGGATAGACATACAGATGATTACGTGAATAAATAGAGATAGACCATACACATATATACGAACGGTTTTGAATGATGAAGATAAGTGTTAATAATTTCGATGTCGATTGAAAAGCATTATTTTATAGCGTAGATAATTAATGAGCAACGCATATATATATATATATATATATATATATATATATATTCATTGCATTCATTAGAATATATCGTTATAACTTTTGAACTTTTGAACTCACGTTGTTTCACGTGACAATCAAAATAGATTTTGTCATAAAATATTATCTACCTAATTTTAGGTATACAGCTTGATGACATAGAAGCGCGGCAAAAAGTTTGCTTTTAAGCATTTATTCTCGTTTTGAATAAAAGCTAATGTCGAAATTGTATTAATCCAATCTGGACGATCAAATGATGATGGGCAATGAGCCGTTAATAATGCAAATTAGGAAACTGCGATATTTTGTTTAACGGATTAGCGAGACTATTTATATACATAATAATAATATGTAAAAACGTTATTGATAAAATTATACAAATTTAATAAAATGAAAATAAATAAAATCATATTACATCAAATAAATAAAATTTTAAAATAAAGTATTTTTATTTTTTAATAGCCGTCGTAAAATTAAATTTTATATATAAAGTTTCTAAGTATATAGAGTTAAATACAGATTACATATATTTCAGTGCGACGCCCTTTCGATAAATAGACGCCAAGTCCATTTCAAGCTTCGATCGTTATTCTTTGAATGAGAAAGTTGTTGTGGTTCGTAAAGCACTGAAATGTCACACTTACATTCGCGAAAGATGGATAGAGCTATAAAAGGCAGGTCAGCGGTTGAGCGAGACACGTTTGTCATTGATTGCAAACCGCTGTGACGTTAACCGCGCGTTAACTAGATTCCATGGCGCCTGCACGTGTTAATTGCGAAACTCGCTGATTATCCTAACATTTATGTCGCATTAATCTATGGTTACGCGAGGAGGAGGGCAGCAAATGTGACGTTACCGCAGCCTTTCGTCGTATAGGTTGTGCGGTTAAGTAGTCACGGCCTGTACCAGAACCATTTCATGCGTATTATTATAATTAAGGGTTGCGGTTCAAATAAATGACTAACGAACGTTTGTACGAGTTTCGCTCTTCGCCAAAGAAGGTAATATCCGGAAGTCCGATTATTCGCAATAGCTGGAAAGTGTGCACTTTTGTATATTAAAACGGAGGCACCTCAGTTCCGTTCTATCCTCCTCCTCCAATGTTTTATTCCGCCTTGCTCTACCTTGCTCCCGCACTTTTCTCCCGCGTATTTGTCGACTTGATTTGTCGTCCCAATTAATTCATGCAACGTAGCCGGTGACCATTTGCACGGCATAATAAACAGTGTGACGTTTGCATTGCAGGATTATTCATAAGTTGTTTTCAAACAAAAGTTGGATCAGTTGCCGCGTTATATCGTTGTTACAATTACAATATGTGTTCTAAAAACAATACGCTATTTTCCCCATCTTCATCTCTTGTATAAATAGAAATGACACGAGTCGAAACTTTAGTCCTGTTTTCAATCTACAAATTACAACCTTTTCTATTTATATAAGGCAATCCTTAAATAAATAGAAAATACACGACAAATTTGGAGGTTTAAAAGAAGAATTTTTGGCAAAATTACAGATGGAATAATTTCGTAAAAGTCTGATTGTTTAAAATATTAAAGTAGATATCAGATTGAAAATTAAGATCAAAAGTGAAAAATTTTGAAAACATTTGACGCAAGATAATTATTTATCGCAAAACTATATCATACTTCTTTGAAATTTTTCACTCTTTAATTTCACGCATGTAAAATTAAACATCGTCTAATAATATTTTTACATTATAAATATAATGTATGAATGTCAATAATAAGACAGCGTTTAATTTCATATGCGTGAAATTAAAGAGTGAAAAATTTCAGAGAAGTATGATATTTTTACATTATATTCATAATGTAAAAATGTCATTAACGACAATTGTCTAAATGGCGCTTATCATTAATAATGATATATATATATATATATATATATATATATATATATATATATATGTGTGTGTGTGTGTGTGTAAACTGCGGATGCTGCATTAGAGTAGACGCGTCATGTATTCATTAGCCTATAGAGATCGTTTGATTGCAGCATACAGAGTAGAGCACTCTTGCACATCTATATTTGCATACTAATTGCGACCTCGTCTCTTTAGCTTACCTAACGTTCTGACCAACGACCATTATTAGGATCAATGATGTTTTAACGCGAAATTATTCTGCACGATTTTTTTCCCCCATTTCTTTGTTCCTTCTTGTATAAATCAGAATAAATGTACGAATCAATATGTACTATTTTGTACAATAGCATTTTAAGTAACACAAAATGTGATTAGCGATATCCATGGAAACGCTTTATAAATTACGTAATTGTACAATAAAATAATAGATAGATAATACATGAGTATAAATTCATTAACGATATCCTTTACGTTAGTTATTGATCGGCCTCTGGGAAATTAATATCTTTCTCTTCATATTCATATTCTACTTGGTCTTATTAAAATTTAAAAGAGAAATTATGAAAATTTATTGAGAGAATTAATATAATATAATTATATTATATTAATTATATTTCAGACAAAAGTTTATAACAAAAGTCGTAATTATAGAACGTTTACCGTAAATTTTGATAGCTTACTGAAAAAAATACGCGATGGAATTTTAAAAGAAGGTCTAAAAAAAGCCTTGCCTTTTTACAAATAAATTTAGTTAAATTCTTAATTAATATCATTAAATTTTTACAGAACGACGTTCTGTAAAAAATTTAAGCTTTTCAAATAAAAAGATTAAGTTTATAAAAGAAGCCTGCGACATCAAAATATATCGAGTTAATATTGCTTAATATGTTAATATTTAGCAGCTTTTATTTGTCACATTTGTAGCTCGGTACGAAATGCGTGCGTTTTATTTCATCAATAATTTACATGAAAATTCTCTTCGTCTGAATATATATGTAATCAAATCAATTATTGCAATAATATTAAGTGGAGACGCCAGAGCAATATATGACGCAACGCAGTGAATAATAATTATAATGTTATGATGATAATTATTTTCTCGCATATATATTAGAATATTTATTATTAATCTGGGAATTAAAATTCGTGGTGCGTTTTAATGGATTTAAAATTCAAATTCTACCCTCACGGACATCCCTACTGTCCTCATTACAATGTTTTATTAAAAGCTGTACGTATGTGTCTTAGTGTGTAAATGTGTATGTATGTGGCTATCTGTACAATTTGTATCAATATATATGTATCAATATATATTAAACTTGCAATTAAACATAGCAACTCTTCATAAAAAGAAATAACAAATAGAACATAAATATGTAGTGTGTAATTTCAGGGAATTGAGATTGGTATTGTTTAACAATTATTGATAAGTAATTAGTGGATAAATAATGTACATATGATTTATTTAATAAATAACACAATTTGTTATATGTGCTATTATTAAATAGCTGCGTATCATTTTTTTTTTTTTATTGAACTTAAATAATCAGGCAAGAGATCAAATAGTAACGCGTATCATTAAGAGATCAATAATGCAATGTATCGTAAAGCAAGAAAAAAGGCTAAAAAAAACTAAATGTTTATATGAAGAGGATAATGGAGGATGTTGTCGCTCCTCCAGAATTAATATTGCAGACTTAATTTTCCTGTGTGGGTCGCACAGGATTTACACCATGGCGTTTTTAGGTCAGTTACCAGATCCACGACTACGATATTCCAGTGATATGGAAACTGCTGTAGTTTAATCAGCAATGTTCAAAAGTTTACACGGCGATACTTTTCAATTCTATTAATTCTTGATATTTTAACAAATTTAACGATTTTATCGATCCTACATATTAAATATTATAATAATATTAAAATTAAATGCTAATTATATATTAATGACCGACACGATAGGTTGATGAGTATCGTCTTGTATGCTGGACGAAAATGATTGGCTGAAAGTTTCTAGCAAAATTAGTACTTTAAGTTCGGCAGACAGAGATATTTGGGATATATGCAGGACGGTGAACACGAAAAAGTCTGCGTATGAACAACGGGGTCGCGTTTTAAACGTATTGGACGTGCTTTTATTGCATACGCGATGCTATTCCACCCCTCCGGCGACACGGCAGAGAAAGCTGGGTCGCGGTCGCGAGCTCGCAGCTCGTTTCCATGAAACAGTATCACGTATTCGTGGATTCGCCGACTCGCATTTTGCAAATATCTGCGGGCGGACCTTAAAATGATATTGTTGGAAGTCGAGGAAAGCCGCGAAAGTCAATGACAATCAGAATCGGAATCGTCAGATAATGCGATTCTAATAATTCGTGCTAATTTCTGCCGTTAACAAGAGGGGAAGATTAAGCAACAGAAATTCTTCTTTATCTCTTTCGCTTCTCCCTATTGTTTTTGACAAGGATGAAAGAGTTGAAAAAAAATAAGAAATAATTTGTTTGTATCTAACTTGGCGCTCAATGGCATCTTTATACGCATACATTCCCCATAAATACCTGACAAAATACACAGAGTATCTTTTAAATGTTTGACAACATTATTATAAATATCTTCAGTAAATTTCTTGTCAACACATCGCAGTTTGTTAGTATCTTTCATCTGAGTGCTTGCGTTCCGGCAGACTTCTCGGAAAAGCGGCCAAAATTATAAATTATACTAATGCACTCGTCGCTCATGTATTCACGTGCATCAGCGAATACTGAAAAGGATCACCTCCCGAAAATAGATCGTGTAATGAATAAAGTATATTTATTAACCGAGACATTTCACGTGATGACCATAAATTTGTCTCATTTGTAATTGTAAACTGTTCATCTAATAAAATACATCGCACATCGCGTTCCACTTCTCTCTTTCTCTCTCTATATATATATATATATATATATATATATATATATATATAGAGAGAGAGAGAGAGAGAGAGAGAGAGAGTTACTTTATATATATATATAAATTTTCTGACTCTCTCTCACTCTCTCTCTCTCTCTCTCTCTCTCTCTCTCTCTCTTCTATTTTATATACGGACATCGTTAATACGACGCGGGGCGGAGATGAGGTGATATACAAGAGACGGGAGAAGAAAGAACGACTAAAGCAACAACTGTACTTGCACATGCACACACACATATATACAAGTATGCACACACGTAAGAATATCCGATAGAAGCTACTCGGCGAAGATCGGCCGATCGACTCCCGTTGAAGTGCCCGATCCGGATTCTCGTGAATTCCGAGCGAGCGCAAAATAGTTGGCGAAAAGATCGGTAAATGCCTCGGCACCACTCAGTACCCCGGCGTGCTTGAAGCTGAGACTCCATTTCGTGCTACCAGTCGAATGAATGTTTGATTCAAGGCGCACGTATAGGTAACTACATACACGTGCGCGGGGTATTTCAGCACTAACGTACACTTATGCGGGCATATATAAAAGAGTCTACCCTCTCTCCCCCCTCCCACATATAAGTGTATACAACTGCGTGCGGGTGAAAGTGTGTGTGTGTGTGTATGTTTCTCAAGTTTTACCTAGTCTCGAGATCGCAAGCTTTCGAGCTTGCGGAGGTTTCGCGAAGCTTGAAGTAGCGAATCCAGTTACCGCACACTCTCGCCGTATACCCCTCATTGTTTCGGGAGGGAAGAGATCGCCTACTTAAAATAAATTATGGTACGCTACTTACGTACACAAATGTCGCCGTATTGTCTGGAAGTCGTGTTGCGAAGATCGCGCGGCGCACAAGCTGACGATAGATTGATGTAAGTTCCGCAACGGATCAGCAGTTTATTTTATATGAGCAGTTTTATATGAGCAATTTTATTTTATATAAGCAGTGTTATAATAATATAAAAAAAAGATATATATCTATCTCGATATGTAATAGATGCTTGTACATTGAGATATGTATCTTTTTTAAACAATTTATACGCACGTAGAAATATTTAGAAAATATGCACAGGCATGAGAATTTTTTTTATAAGTTACATAAATACTCGCGAAAGTAAATATCACGCGTCCCTAAATACTCAATTTTTGCATATGCATATGCGCTCAATTTTTCGACGCGGCGTTATCGTCATGTACAGTGGAAAATGTATTCCTCCGATATGTGTGCGTCAAACTCATTGTAGAATTGCCCTAGAGCAGAATGGAAATGGGTAGGCGTGGTGGCGCTTTGTGGGCAACGATGTGCGTTTAAATACTGGCGTCGATCCAGTCCAAGTAAAATTTAATATTTGTGCTTAACGAGTTCTCCGTTTTACGACAGTATTGCCCCAGTTTTTCTAATTATCCCGTACATTTCGTACTTGTGTCACCGCAGTAAAAATCACTGCAAAATTGTTGACACAGATATTATAATATCTTCCCATTATCAATCACTCGCTGATAATGTAATAAGTAAAATTGATATTGAAATAGAACAAACGATAATCCAATTTTTCTCTTATTTTAATTTTCAATCTAACATCTACTTCAAACTGTCAAATTATCTTCTCATTTTAAATTATTTAATCTATAATTTTGTTAAAAATTTCTCTTTAAAAAATTTATATATGTATATATATAATAATAATCTTCACATTCTCATAAAAATAATAATACTATATAAAAATATTAATGTAAAAATTATCTATAATATAAATATCTATAAATATTTTCTACAATCCATAAACATGAAAAAATTGAGGTAGGAAATTGGAGCAAAATTTTGAGTCAGAAAGTGTAACAAAATTGTCAATCTCTTATGATCCATATTATCTATTTCAAGATATTAATCAGCATCCTTCTTTAGATGCATCGACTGAATCGATCTGATCGAAGTTACTAGCCATACAATTTGACAGTACATCGTTCAGATTCCTATCATTCTTTTGAAACTAAAACGACAGATGCCCGTTAGTGGTCGTACATCTATTTCCATGGAAATGAAATGCCACGAGACGAGGCTCGACAAGTAGAATCTCGATAAAATATCACTCACGAGCAGGCAGCAGAATTCGAATGGCAATAGCGAAACGGGGTTATCCGGGCACTTTGCCGTTGTTACTGAACGATTGAAGATAGACGATTTGAACGCTCTGGTTACACACAATTTTTAAATCTATCATTTTATATTTTCCTCCCTATTATATTCTTTATCGACAGAATTTCTAACTTACATTCATTTCGACAATATAGCATATATTCTATTTACGATAGACTTCATCATCATCATCATCATTATTGTGTTCTTTTATAATATTAATTGCCAAATTATACATGCAACGATTAAATACTTTAAAAAATCTATAGCACTTGATAATGTTATCGGACGTATCGGATCATCATTATTAAGAGCGATCTATTTATGATAAATGTCTAAACACGTCGAGGGCGTTGGTGAAGTTGGCGATTAGGTCGATTAGGCCGCGGCGACATTCAATCGCTCCTATTGAACCGATTGCCGCTGTGATGGATATCACGTGAGATATATGTCCATAAACGTGACGTGACATACATTTACGTATTCATGAAGTTCGCGCAAATTGACGCGGATATTATATGTGTACCTATGTGCGTAGGCGCAGGGCATGTAGTTAAGTGGACTGATAAAATGGAAGGTTAGACGATGTAGAAAGTGTCGGCACAGAGGTTGATGGTACGCGGGTTATACGAGGACTTCGCGTTTCAGAGAGATTTCAGTTCGACGCGAAATTACGGTGCTTCGTGCAAGAGCGTTCGCCTCGCGAAAATCCATCGGAAAATTAATGCCGCGAAGAAGTGAAAGCAAATGCGTCCTCTCGATGTCGTGATAAATGGCGGCGAAGCAAAATCTGCGCAATATTGGACGATTACGAGTAATAAGGGATACTTATGCGAGTTCCATTTTCGAAAGCGCTGATGAACCTGATAAATATTCCTGACATTTCCTATCTGTTTCTATCTCGATACGCAGAATTATTTTTTTTTTTCTTATAATAAACAATTTCTGCAAAATGACTGCAAATGATAACAATATAAATAAAATTAAATTTTATTAAAAAAATCCCCTTATAATTAAAAATTGATTTGGCTACGTTAATTGCCTGTGTAATTATAGGACTTCCGAAACTCTAAACCTTGGGTAAATACGCGAGCGCAGGGTTGACCGAATGGAATTGAAAGTGGAACAAATGAGATGAAAAATGCGTACATAATAGCCATTAAGAGGAGCGGTTGAGAGAAGAGAGGCTGAGTGTTGCAAACCGGATCGCATCGTGTCACTTTTGCATTCTCATGCAAACGTCAATTGAAAAATAATATACATGAAATGGCTCGATGTAATAGCTGTCGCTATTACATCGATTAGAAAGTCATTCAATATAAACTTTAACTATCATTCCATTGACATCATTTGTTACTAAGTATCTTTATAAATTTAAAATAAATAATAAATTTAAAATTTTCAGAGATATTTATGAGATAATAATAAAATTCTCAAAACAAGCAAAAAATTATGCTAAGAATTATATATATATATATATTTATATTTATATATATATATATATATATATATATATATATATATATATATATTCCTATTATTTTACGTAACGAAAAGACTCGGTTATTACAAGGTAGAACACTCTACGATAAGTGTCGGAAATTACAACGTCTAACGCTATTTAGCGCCTAATCTAATAAGAGGATATCCCGCGCTGGCGTCGATTATCCTCTAATCGCTCTTCCGAAGGCGTTCGGACCGATGTTTAATCCAATTAGAAAGAGGGAGACTACTCTCGTGCTTCGTGCGGTTTGCGAATCGTAATTCGCGTCAATGCGTTTGTCGCGAGGTTGGAAAATATTTACAAACGTGAGAAAATATGTTTTTTATATATGAGAGAACTTCATCATACGTGCATGTGTGTGTGCGCGCGCGCGATACAATATGAGACACGATTTTGCGTTGTGAAAATGATTTACGAGGAAAATGAATGCGGCGAGCGGTCTTTGCCCGCGTACTAAGAACAATTAGGTATTAATATGCGGGATCCCCTACGAAATCTCGTTTCTGCATTGTTTAGCACTGCGGACTGCATGTGCAAATTGTATAACGCCGCTCCGTTTGCGTGTACATATATTTTGTGTAAAGAAACGTATGCCGGGCAGGTTCCAGTATTAGAGCCGCATAATGCGCATCGTGCTTATTATACGCGTACATACATGAGACTTGTCCCTACGTGCTATAGCTACATATATGTGTGTGTGTGTGTATATATATTTAGCTCTACCCGTGATAATGTAATTTTCGCTAGCGGAATCGCATGTTGTATCTCGCGCGGAACGCAAATGTTCGTACTGCTGTCATAACACGCTCGATGAAAATGTTCGGAGGAAAATCGTATTCGAGAGGAAAAAAAAAAGGAAAAATCGCACGATTTTTCGGTACTTTATTCGAATGCATCGGGGCTGCGCGTGCACGAGTTTCTCTGGAAATTATAATAATGTTTTGCTCGCCGGAGGTAACCGTCGTAAATTTATTAATTTTTTTTATGATAATTGGAGGGATTGTCGCGTTACACAAATAGAGAAAGAGAGAGAGAGAGAGAGAGAGAAAGAGAGAAAGAGAAAAAAAGAGAGATAAATCAGAAAATGATAGTATTGCGATGCAAAGTAGATTAAAAATAGCGCTTCGCTTTCTACCTCCTCCTTACAAAAGTGATATCTATTTACTACATCATCCGATTACTCGTCGATCGTTAAATCACATTACCGCGCACCTTTGATTCGCGAATTCACTTGCCACGACATTACACGTCGCATTCGACTTTAACGCTTGGGGCAGAGTAGACGTATTCAATCAATGAAGTCGACCGTCGATACATCCGCCACCGTTCGTCCAAATCCTACGCTTCTAGTATCGCTTTGCTCAGCGATTTCGTCCTACAGAGTAGCTACGTCGGCACCCGAATCGAGGGCCAAATGCACACACCGGTGCACCCTGCTGCATCCCATTCAATGAATTCACAGCTGACTCCTTCCTATAGCTGAATTGACATTATCCGGATATTCGTTCGCCTCTTCTCGATTCGTACCGCCACGAATACACCCGCGATATGATGTGAACATCCGTGTTCGCTTTCTTTCGTCTCTTCGGACGATATAATCGAATGCATGGTAGTTGAAAATATTTACGCGACAGTTATAGATTAAAGATTCTGCGAGATGAATTGCAAATACACGACAATCGATATTCCTCCATTTCTTTATAAACTTCGTATTTGGGTAATACTACGATACTCTTGGCGACGACAAATAGACGCATCGAACGAACCCGTCGGGGGAGACGTTTGACCGAAGAACCGTTTGACTGGCTGTGTTTATCCAAGAAAATCACGTGTCCCGACACGTAGACGGATCGGGAAAAGTCGTCCGCGAGAGAAAGGGCGTCACTCCCAAAAGTTTTATTCGCACAACGAGGAATGGTGGTGCGAGGAGCGTCGCTGCGTTTACAAGCTAGTTACCACAGAGTGCCGCAAAATCAAAACTATCGACGAAACTCTCTCCGCGATCGCGTATAGAGTTTGCCCGTGCAAAGTTCCCCATTTCTCTGCCTTTATGCGAGGCGCAGCCGTTCAATTTTCAAGTAGACTCTACTGTAAACGATTCGACTAGTTGCATACGTGACACGGATATCCGCTTTTCCCTGAAACTTCTCTTCAGTCGGACAGTGTTCGCGTGACACCTTTTCCCCGTCGCTGGCCAAATCAATTCGTACGTACCGTAAGTGACGCGATTCCACTCGCTTTCAACTCCCGAGTATCGATTATTTTGCGCTGCGTTTTTTTTTTTTCTCTCGTACATTCCTTTGTACATCGTATTTCTCTCTCTTTATAATCTATATAAATGTTTATTGTCTGCGTGTTGTAAAAAAGTTTCGAAATTATCTTCTATCGGTTTAGATTGACTAATTGGAATTTTAATTGTCTGATACTTTTAAAACGATGCACCACCCGCTTGTTTGTATTCCGTATACCATTTATGGAAATATTTATTGCGAATCGTATGCAATAAATGTGTTAGCGGATAACTTCGTGACAAACTTACAAACTTACGTGACAATGTACATTCCAATAACATGCATTATTAGTCACGACGGGACTAAAGAATTAGCTATCAGTTGAGTGAGAAATGCGATAAATATGATAAATGAACGCTTAATGTACTGTCGCCAATATACTAACTCTTTGTAATTATTCTTCTTCGTAAGTCGCTTTTATCGATGCTTTAATAAAAATTATTCTTTTTAATTTTTTGAAACACATAGATTGTGGTAATCATTTTACACATTTTAAAGAAATAAACTTTAATATGTGCCTACGGTAAATATCTAGATACGTTAGACTATCTTTCACAAACAATGAAGTTCGACAGAGTGCGTCTCTAAGAGAAATCTGAATGCTTAGGAGATTACGACGCATTTCAAGAAATTATAGAATTGTTCGAGTAATTTTATTTTCCGAAGAAAGATAATAAAAGAGCATGCTGTTTACTCCATACGCACGACTTTCCATGAATAAGTTTACTCTTCAATGTTTAAATTTACGCATATATTAATTCTTTAATATTCTCCTTCGACTTTTGTCGTTAAGATAAACTTCATCAAATAAATCGCGCCCGAATTTGAATCAGCTGATTGATTGAAATAAAAACTCGTGCATTTATCTCTTTTCGCTGCGGTTTTAATTATTATTTTTATTATTTAATTTTAGCTGTGAAATAATAAATAGTCCTTTGTTATAATAGATTCTATCAATTTATTTTATTGTTACAAATTATAATATATTATATCGTTAAATTATCGCGTTTTTGTTTTCTCCTTATGCTTATTCGTCGGTTAATAAAATCTGAGGTCTCTATTTTGTTATAGGACAACGAAAAGATGAGGGACAAATTTTCTGAAATGAATAATTAAAGATAAGGAACAAAGATTTACATTTTTTTCTCTCCGGAATATGTATTTGAACATTGCTTTAGCATAAATGCATAAATGATTTGTATTAAACGCCTCCTCCCCCTCTCCCTTTACCCCGAGGTTACCAGCGAATGTAGGTCGAGCTGATTATCGTTATCATCGACATGACGACGTTTAATGCGATCGCTAATGCACAAACGACGAAATTTCGCGTCGCGTCAAATGCGTTTTAGCCGTTCGCAAGAAAAGGGTCGTCGGATTAAACGATTCCGACTTATGCCACTCCATGTCCTGGATGATGTTCTAATTGCCGTTATCTACTTTACTTCTGAGGCGACATGCTACCAAGTAATTTGTATTCCGGTCTAGCGAAGGGAGCCACGGACGCGCGAGAAGAGATCGCAAGAGACCACATTGATGAGAAAGAGAGAGGGAAAGATAGAGAGAGAGAGAGAGAGAGAGAGAGAGAGAGAGGATGGAAGACGGGTGTACGATAAAACACGGGTGAATGCGACAAGATCGGATAACCGGAGGTTGAAGCAGGGTCGCTTGGGGAACTAGACGAGCTCCCCCTCGTGAAGGGATGACACGAAATGTGGCGCGCACTGTACCCCCCAGTCGTGTTCAATGGCAAAATTATGCGAGCACGCTGGAAACGAAAGTTACTCAGACACCCGTCCCGTGCCGATAGCCAGATACAGTTAGCAATTCAGTGGATGTTGCCGGAAACTTAAGACGAGGATACGTCCACGGTGGTCTCCACTTTCGCGATTAGCATATCTAACGATAATGACTTCTCAATCGACTCTTAACTTGTTAATCATTCATTACGGCTAAAAAAACGATCGATAACAATGTTCTGATGAATTGTTAAACCGAAATTTGTACCGGAATACTTGGGAAATTAAAGTGATATCGTTAAGGATTCCACAATTTGCGTATCTTGAAATTTTGCTTGGCAATTATATTTGATTGACGAAAGAACTAAAAAGATTTTAATAATGTTTTTCTCTTTTATTATTTAAGATACATATAAACATCTTTCTCTCTCATTATTATTTCAAAATATTGTAATAAAAAAATATAGCAAATTTCAGCAAAAAAAATCGTGTGAAACGAATACTTTAAACTCAGGCCGTTTTGTTGCATACATGAAAACAATGTATGCAAAAAGAGAAATAATAAATCGGAGAATTTATCTCGCATTTATTATATTCGATGTTATTTGTAGATCCCAAAGGGTATTATTTGAAAACGGAATTACTGATCCATTTATGTATATATATATATTTTTTTTTTCCAACTTGATGTGTACCGTCCTGGAATACGTGTTTTTTCCAGCACTGGTGCGTTCCCTTAACGTGCATTGTCGCCATTGCATCACGCGAACATAAATAAAAGGGTTATGCAAATATGTTCAAGCCACTCTCCGTTTTCATGCTCACGTAATTTCACGCGGGCGCTGTTAATTTTCACAAAATCCTGATACGCCGTGGCGCCTTACGTTAAACGTTAACCATCTTATTGCGAGGTGGAGGAAAAAAAGGCGTAACTGCGAATTTACGCCGTGCCTTGTGCCGCGGTTGCATGAAGCTTCACTGCACGTATTTGTGACCACGGGAAGAATTATGAGTTCGACGTGAAAGAGACTGTTCTCTCTTCCGTCGTTGTAAAAATTCGCGAAAATAAAAGGCATGGAAAGATGCCAAGATGGCTCGATGGAAATAACATAAAGCTCTTTGAGACCGATATACAGTTCGAAAGAGAATTATATAAATTTTAATGAAAATATATTACGAAATAATTAAGATTCATCTTTTATATATTTACAATGGCTTTGTATGTAACGGCCAAAAACATGAATTGGTAGCGCTTGTTTGAATGTTTTTAATTAATAATCTACAAATAAATATGAATGCGGACGGAGAGATTGCGCACAGTGTGATGTTTCTTTTCCTTCTTTTAAGTTTTTCAAGATTGACTTATCAACTGAATGATGTAAAAATGTGAGAACAAAATATTCTTGAATCAACGTTCAAAAGAAACTTTCATTACTTTATTAACTACTTGTTTATTTAAATAAACATGTAAATATTGCAAATAAAAATTTTTTTACAATATTAATGTTATAATATACATTTCTTTAAAGAAATACATATCTTTGACAGACTTAAAACCTAGGTCAAAATTAACAAATTTTTATTGTGGGTAAAATTATGTTTCATTAAAAAATAGAAATACTTGTCTTGTACAGTAATTTTTTGAAAATATCTCTCCAAAATTTTAATAAAAATATTAAAAATTAAGGTTATTTTTTCGAACAATGTTTTTAAAAATGACATTCGCGGTATCAGATCTCCGCCTTTTTTCATCTGAGAAAAAAAATATTTTCTCTCAAACTAAGTGAATAAAACTAGTGTATGTTATAGCCGATCTTGAAAATATTGATTTTTTGAAAAATGGCAGCGATTTGTAGCAAAAAATTTGATTTTCTATCTAAAAATCGGTTTTCTTTTATTTGTAAAAAAAAATTAAACCATAAATAAAAAAATCCTATGACAAGTATTCGTTTTATTCATCTAGTTTAACGAAAAATTTTTATTTTTTGTTTTAAATGTCGTTTTTATAAATACCATTCTGGAAAATAGTTGTCAGGAAATAACATTTTTGTGATATCTTTTTATTAAAATTTTTGAATAGATATTTTCTAAAGATTACCCTACAAGACATGTATCTTCATTTTTTAATAAAACATAATTTTATCCACGATAAAAATTCGTTAATTTTGATCTAGTTTTAGATCAAAGATATAACCCCTTAAGATAATTATATAAATATTTTGTAATTTTCAATATTTCAATGAGCAAGCGTGAATCGTGCAATACTACGGATGCATCTGTATTGTAATATTTTGTTGCAGAAATAATCTTCGAACATGTTAACCAGTTGCAGCTCCACGAGTGTCAGATTCTAGAAACTCGCTCTTGTGTTTCGCGGGCGAATAATTAATACATTCACAATGTTGATTTACGTTTGGTATGTATGCACTACATGTCATTCAATATTCACATCATCAAGTTTGCATCGATAAGTTGTCACTTACAATCACACATGCATTACTACTTCTGTGGCGAAGCGAATGCAAACTCAGAGTGCTTCAAAATTATACACAACCTGCACAGATATATATTAAATAGAATTTAATTTAATGTATATAAGCAGAGAAATGAAGTAAAACATTCGTCAGTATATAGTGATCAATTAATTTTAAAAACGTAGCCAATTAAATGAATAATAAAGGAAAGAGCAGACAGAGCAGTTTCGTGAAATTTTTCAGCTCTCTCATTTCTCATTTAATATTCGTTTTCTTCGTGATTATGATAATATCGCGCAAATTAGAAAATTATGCAGAAAGTGATAACTTGCACAACACGAACTATCACAACTAAGAAATCTGACATAAAATCGTAATAAACTTAGCGCGATGGACAGATTTAAGAGCAATCTTCAGCGATTCTATTCTCATTAACTTTTAAACGGGATTACAAAACTAGACTCATGTTAAAATTCATTTGTCGTTCTCGTTTCCCGGCGACACTGAGATTTGTACGTGAGTCGCTATTCCTCCCATATTGCGGAGAAAACAACCACCACACGCTCGGAATCAAGGCCCAAGATTCAAGGCAAACAGCATGGAAAATGAATTTTTCTGTTACATTTTTTTTTTTTTTTTAGAAAACTCCATTCTCCTTTCCATCTTCTCCGTCCTCGATGGGTATCGAATTGTTTGCAAATTAACCTGTTGGGAATGGATACCGTAGGAAGAAACGTAAACGAACATTATTGTGAACGTACAAATGAATAGAACTGATATCTATTAATTTTAGATTTTCCGCATAGAGAAGTGAAAAGAAAATTTGTTTGATGCGCAGAGAAATAGCGAGAATCCTAATTGACGCATACGCGAATAAATACGGAAAATGTGTACTCGCGATATTTCATTATGGATTCAATGATTACGTCGACGAGGATCCTGCGGAGTTAAAAATTATCTGGGAACGCTCGTTAATGTATGCACAATCTAATCTGCGGCGTTGCATTAAATTACAGGATCTTTGTGTTTCCCTTGAGGCAAAATGCGAGAGGGAGAGAGAGAAAGAGAGAGAAAGAGAGAGAGAGAGAGAGACAGACAGAGACAGAGAGGGTGTTCGCGATGATTGATTAAACTTAGCGTGCATCACGATGTAATTATTTTGCCCTGACCTCCTACTCTCTCTCTCCCTCTCTCTCCCGATTCGATATAGTTATTACATTTTATATGTTTTTTTTCGATATAGTATATTCGAGTCCCGTATGGTTTAGGAAATATTCATCACGAAGTAATATCGAAATATGGATGAACGACGGGGCATATAATCCGGTTATTCCGCTGATTGAACTTTTATAGAGATGCAAAAACTATATTTGTGTGTTAAGAGAAAAGTGGACAATATTCCAGATTGCGCGCGTCACGAGAAAGTAATTTCGAGAAGCTATTTCACGTTACACAATTGCCGTAAAAAACGTGCAAGTTTCAACGCTGTCAATTTTTTTTTTTTTCTTTTTTCTTTTTTCGCGCACAAGCAATGCCAAAATCTGTCGGCGGAACACGATCGATCCCTGCGTCACAAAGCGATTACTTCCGAGCGCGAAATTTGGCGCATTGCAAATATTAAAGAGAATGCGAATGTACGCAAGATGGATTGTTACATGAAAATAGAAGTACCTCTGGTTTTTTGCTTTGTAATTTATATAGCGATTTATTGTTAGCGATATAGCGTATATTTTCCAGGACAATCATAGCCGATGGTCATTTTATACGAGCGTTCGGTCGATTACACCTAATTATATCTATATTTAATCACTATCTGTTTCCCATATTTCACGCTCACTATGTCTACCCAATATATGATTAACTCGCTATAGGGTACACCGTCTCCAACAAACGCCAATCAAACAAGCGTATTATAATTTTAATGTAATAGAGTTTGTTAGATACATATTGTTTCCTCTCTCCAATTTTTGACATTATTAAATTTATGCGATCGTACACGTTGCGCAAAAATGTCCTTTTAATAACTCAATCATCTAATCTTTTCAACGAACGCAACGTGAAATGTAGCGGCGCTGATATATAAAACTCTGTAATGAGACCGAATTGTTATAAGCGAACTGCCGGATCTCGCTCGCTACGAGTCATCAGCTACTGCATACAAATTAAAAGTGAATCGACACAATTAATTTCAGCCGAGTTACGATTACGACGCTACGTCTTCGCGGATGCTCCGACGACGTAGATTATCCTCGCGCAAATTCGAGAGAGAGAGAGAGAGAGAGAGAGAGCTCGTTCTTGAACAACACCCCAAATGTCGTGCATCGTAACATTTCCAGATCGTGCGCGGAAACGTATTCCTCTTAGAATAGATGTTTAAATACGATGTCGCGATGCGCGGAAAATAGACAATCAGCTGCAGCAATCGCGCGTGAAATATACGTGCGCGCCTTCGCTTAAACACCGTACGACATTACGCGGTAGCGCTCATTCACGGGATCGGCAAGCGGTAAGAGGGGACATGGAGAATTAATCGACCGCGATACATATATGCCTGCTGGCTATGTCGTTCTTGTTCGACGAGCCCGTTGAAAAGCTCATAAGCTCGCCGACCATCCCGTGGTCGCATTCGGTCTACGCGGCTAACGTGAATTGCGGAGGTGGTGGAGCGAGCGGGATAAGCGTTGGGATATCCAATGCTTCTCCGTTTCCGTCGAATTGTCTAATCATACGTACGTATCTCGTGTGGATTAAACGGTTGAACGAGGTCAGAGTGTTGATGTGTCGGGTAAACCTGATACGCTTATGTAAGGCTATAAATTGCATCGTATTAAAGGGAGACGACGTAATCGTTCTTCGATATCGATAAAATTAATCTGCTAATATCTTGCTTGTACTTTTAAAAATTCTATTATATAATGTGATAATTAAATCAATTTCTAAAAGACCATCAATTTATCGAAGACAAATATTAGCTTTTTCATTAGAGTGATTAGAGTTTCATGATGCAGCGTGACAAGTTAAAGTCACAAACTTGTTAGAAAAATATTGATTGACAGGCTAAAAGCATGAATGAAAATTTGTGAATATATAAAAAATGGAAGAATAACTCAATAAACTTATAATTAAATATAAAATTCTTTTTTCTTAAAAAAAAAAAAAAAACAAAAAAAAAACAAAAACGAGAAATTATCATGAGATGATGGCAATTTATTCTTATCGCTAATCATTATATGAAGCAACTAGAAATGTCCCTGAAATATTGGACACCCCGCTAGATTAGAAATATTAGACTTGATAGTGAAACAACACGGAATGACAGGTCCTAGCTGCGGTCAATCACTCGGGAAGGCTTCACTCTAGCTTTAGACATTGATGAATTCTCGTTTACCTAAAAGGTATACGGCCCGAGTGACACATATGCGCATGGAAATTATTGCATATTGCATATATATATATATATATAGACACGCATACAGGCCAAAAGGCACAAGAGGATATAGGACAGCATGATTAATCATCCAATCTTTTGACAAAAAGCGAAAAACCCAGCGGATTTTTGCAGTTTGGTGGCATCTCTTCCGCTTGTCACGAAAAAAATTGCTAGAAACCCGCTAATAAAATACCTAGTTTCAACTATTTTACTTTGTTTATAATTAAGATACACTATTCGACCGAGCGCGCCGTTAAAGAAAAAATACAAGCAAAATTTCTGGCTAAACATTGGCGTTAAAAATGCTTAGAATTGATAATTATGTTATCAGGTAATAATCGCATTATTTTTACTTTGTTTTGTGTTACATCTTTTTATCATTATAATGAAATATACAGAGTAAATTGTAAAAATTACATTAGATTATAAACTATCAAAAGTATATATAATATTGGAAGAATTAAATTACATCTCAAAAGGATTATTTTTCTCCCTCTGATTATCTCTTTCTCTCTATTCTCCGTTTATATCGTCGTAATTCGACTTCAAGGGCGTAAAATGACGTGTTTAATAGGCGGAAATCGGCAATCTGAGATAAAATCGGCGATGATCGAGTTCAAGTTTCTCTATCGATTTTGGTATGACCTAGACGATTCAATAGTGGAACGTACACAACTGTCTAATACACGGGGACTTATTCTCTTTACAACAGTCAGAAAATGCTCGAATGTATCTGGACCTGGCCTCCTAAATCGAGCAAGTTCGAATAGATTCCAGCGGCTGCGACATTTTCGTGCGGATAGTTAAAAGCTCGCTTGAGCTTCCCGTTCTCGATTTCCTCTCTGCTCTTGTTGGCTCTCGCGGAGCGTACAATTGATTGTTCGTAATAATTTGTCCGTCATACCGAAGCTACTTCACTGTCCGAAAATACTGTTTCTTGAGATTCGTGGAGCCACCTTTTGCGGATAATCAACTCGAATTTATACAGCGTATAATGTGCCAGAAAACTTAGATTTATTCGGTCATTCTTTCTTCGCGGAATCATAATTCGTAAATAAATGCAGAGCTCTTTATGCTCTGACCTAGTTTACTATAGTTTCTGCGGCGAGGAAAAATGCCAGAGAAAGTATGAAATTTAGCGTGCTCTTTCCGTCATTCGATAGAAAAGATAATGTTTTTTTTTTCGTTCGATATCTTTCGATACACGTCAACTTAAAAATAGAGCGTTGCATATATAGCAAAGATATATATACATACAATATGTGTATATATATTTTTTATATGTGATATATTTTTTACATGGACTTCTTTTGTGTATAGTATATAATTTTTACATGATTTGAATCTCTTTGACGACTTATTCATAATTTTCATTCTGGACAAAACTGTATCCATCGATACGGTTATATACATTTTGTGCAATGTAAATATTTTGTGTATATTAGATCACAATCGCTATTTATATAAAATCGCGTAAAAAGAATTTATTTCAGCAAAAAATATTACAATGAAAATATTGTTATATATATTATAACAAATATTAATTTTCAAAATATACAAGTATTGCAATAATTACAAAATAATTGGTCTTTTCATAGTAGGATGATAAAAAATAATAAAAAAAGAAATCATTTACATAGCTCTTTGAAAATCATGCATAATATATGAACTATTTACCTTTGACAGTTGATCTGAAGATTGAACTGCTCTTTAATTTTGCTTCATCCGATTCAAATTTAAATGACCAATGAAGAGTTGTGAAAGTTTCTGAAAGTTTCGGCTACTTCGTACCTTCCTATTCGCAACCGGCAAACTTTTTAAACGAAATCACGTATCGATCACTCAATCATGTTCATATTTTCTTCCGAAAGTATTTTATCTATTAAAACTTTGCCACACCGCGCTTCTACATCATTGCGAGCATTCTTCCGGTCTCGATAATTTCAATCAGCTTCAAATCCGAACAAGTAGGTGTCCAAGTCTCTTTTTGTAAATGACGATTTATGATAATTTATATAATCGAATTATTTTGATTAAGATATCAATGAATGTTTCTCGAACAAACAAATATGGGCGTCACTCCATCACTATCCGATTAATTAGAAATCACATTATTTGTATTATACATAAATCCGAAAAAATATAATCCATCAATGTACGTGTATGTCGCGTCGTTTCCCGAATAGTTCGCTCTCATAATAAACACTTTTCCACGCGTGAAGACCAGCTGTGCCTCACAATTTTTTATGTTTCCTTTTTTTTAAATATTCATTCGTGACTCAATAAATCACATCCAACGTTCTTGATCGACGGTGAGATTTTAGATAATGACACCATCGCGAGCATTGATAACGTCGAGTGTTAATTCTTCGATAGAGAGACACGTGCACATCTCTCCAACATGCTATCTGTTTTCTTAGGCAAATTTTTTCCCTAACTTTTCCTCGCATCCGCTTACGCTATTTTCACCATCGCGAAAAAAAGGAGGAAAGCTATAATGAAAGAGAGAAAAGTGATCTCTCTCTTTCTCGGGAAGACACAACGATCTCACCCGTGTAGTGTAACGCTCATCGCAAGGGGCGCGGTGTAACTGAGCTCGGCAAACGAACCCTCCGTCTTCTGTCTCTGTCCGATCCCCTCCCCCTCTCTGTCTCTCTGCCACCCTCGTTCCATCGCTTTTCCGCTGCCGCCCCCAACAGCTACGCTTTTCCCGCTCTCACGCAGTCTCCGTGCTTTTCTTCGATCCTCTTTCAACGCGATCCTTTCTCTCTCATACGAGTCTCTCTCTCTTCCTTTCTCACTTCCTCCGTCACTCCTTTCTTCGTTCAGCTCAATCCCTCGTTGCGACACCGAGGCCCCTTCTTTTTCACGATACAGTTCCGATCCTATCCTTTTTTTTTTTTTTTTTTTTTCGACCTAATGCATCGTTGAACCCCGCGCCGAGCCAGAAAGGAGGCAGTGCACTAGCATACTTGGCCGTGATCTATGTCATCTCTTTCTTACTCGATACCACTCAATCGATTCTGTCTCTCGTTCGCTCATTCCTTTTCCCCGTCAGTTTTTCCGCTCGACATCGGCGAAAACTGTTACAAATAACGCGATCCACTTGTAACGACGAGTTCTAGCGGGGAAGCAATCTTCCAAGTAGACGCTTAATAACAGAGAATCAAGGGAGGTTGCAGATTAGAGATGCAACCTGTCTGGGATTAAGCTTTCGACGACACGCTTTCCGTCAGATACATCCTCTCGTACGTATCTATGGGACAGGATTTGGACAAAGTCAAATGGACCGTGCCTTTATTTGCATGTCCCGTGAGAATATTACGAATAGTATCTATTCAAATATGCACACAAAGATCGATGTTGGCATACATAATATCGATTTAATTAAATATATTCACGATCGAATGTTTTGTTATCCAGCAATCTTGTTCCGCTGCTACCGCGCCGCTATACAAATATGCTTTGTATTGCAACGGAAAGAGAAAGAGAGAAAGAAAGAGAGAGAGAAAGAGAGAGGTATAAAATAAATTGTATAGTTGGTCACAGCTAGTTATTAATCTCTGATATGTTGGGGGCTCGGTTGTTGAGCAAAATATATACATTATTTTTGGCCTTTGAAGGAATATCTCAAACTAATTGAATTAAAACTTTAAATGTCATGACGACTGACGTACAAAAGTAATTTGGAAAATTTATTTGACGAAATGAATTTGATTATCGTTTTTGCGCGAGATTTAACGATTCCAATCGGGCTCTATATCAACGCTAAAGCCAATTGCATTTTTGGAATGATGATCCCGTGTATAAAATGACGACTGCGAGTGTATGTCAATATAATATCGACTAATATTCATTTGGAAGTGATTATTATTAATTTGTATGAACCAACTATATATCCGCGCATTATTATACATGTAGACAATTATCCGCATGAAAATAAGTTTGATCTTTGCCCATGAATGAGAATTGAAACACCGATAAAATGTAATTCCACACACATGACAAATAAACTTCCACTTGCGACATTATTGTTATAAGTACGATGGTATTCATGTATTAATTACGAGTATAATATAATAACATGGAAAATAGAGAGCTAAATTAGATTTGATATTAATTCTATAAAATGACCCTATCCTACAATAGAAATTATCCACCAAGATAACATGTTATCCGTATAACAATAAATGTAATCTCAACAATATAGCATATTTAAGAAATATAATGAAATATATTACGTCATGCTTGTAAATAGATTGAGTTGCATCTAAAATTTATGTTTGGTTTTCCGAATCATGTTTATAAAGCCATATATAAAGTAGCTTTTTCTAAACATTATTAATTAATGCAGAGCAAACGTAATTATACAAAAGTTGAAGGGAAATTGCAGCGTCCGTTTATACATTCATTGTCAACTGCATACCATATTGTTTGTAACCAATTGTATAACGATTGAAATACACTACTACTATGACATTCATCCCTTTTTGTTTTGCGAGATTTGATATATAATATATGCTGCTGTATCTGGCAGGAAGTGGATATGTAGATATTTCAGTTTGCAAGAACCAATGTATCTACCGGTTTCGATAGTAAAATTTCAAATTTCTCTCTTCCGCAATAGAGGCACGTCTACATAAATATTTTATATTCCCGGCAAAGAGAGATGCTGGCAACAGGCAATATCAGGAAACGGATGAGAGCGACTACCTCAATAATTTTCCTGAACATAAAATTTATAAAAAGAATATGTGAATTAATTATAACATTAGATATATATATGTAGCCAGTATTTTTTATAATTTATTTTGAAGAAATGATACAGATTTAATTTTTAAACAATACAGGCAAGTGCCCTGCACAATTGAACATATAAGCATATGACATTAAATGTATTGTATTAATGTAGCGATCTTGAAAATTAGAGAAAAAAAATTTATAGACAATAGAAAGATGGTTGATCCACTGAGAATATATATTTTTTTTTCCTTTTGTCGATCTTTCATTGACACGTATATCATAGTACGTGTCGATAAAAATTCGAGAGCTGAAATCCATGATCTTTTATCATGAGAAACGTTTAACGTGTTCGGGGTAGCAACAACTCAATTTAGCTTCGCGAAATATTGTAACAACTTGTAGCTGCAAGTGTAACGTTTCATTATTCGCATGACATCTGACACACGCTATTTGTTCAATGTTCATTTTAATTATTCTGGTTTTACTTTTGTATTTTGACGGAAAATGTTAATCATATAATTTTTATTTTATTTTCTTATTTAAAATAAAAATTTTATCAAATTCAATTAATTAAAATTATCCAAAAATTAAAAATTTAATATTAAAAAATCGATACAGAAAAAAATATGTTTAATAAATTTATTATAAAAAAAAATGTTATTTGAATCACTTACATAGGAAATAAAAAATGCGTATAACTATTATCTATGATTTTATCGCGTGATATAAATGCGAGGCAAGATTTTTATCTAAATATTAAAATTCAACTGCATAATTAGACGGAAATACATATCATATTTTCATATTACTGGCTACATTTATGTATTAATATTCTGGGAGTTATGAATAATTAAAACTAGCAGCATAATTTTAAATGCTACAAATATCTCATACAGGACAAAGATTTAATATTCGTTTTCTTTACAAATGTTAACAAGATACATATGTCAGCATTGTTATAAATCTATGTTTTACGTTCTATTCTTTTTTTATTTTGCCATATGTATATAATATATGTATATATATATATATATATATATATATATATATATATATATATATATATATATATTTTAATATTAAAATACCAAAATTATTTATTTAAATCTTGTAATAATAAATTATATTGTGTAAAAAAAATAATATTACCATGACATTTTTTTTTATTTAATATTGTTTATGAAAGTCTTTATATAATTTAGAGTCTTAAAGATGACGTTGTTTTATATTTTTATATAATAAATACTTTCTTTCTGCTTTGCTGTATTTCTTTAATATCTTTCTTTTTTTTATTTATTTTGCGCTTCTAGAGTTTAATAACTAACATTTTATCACTAACTATTATCATGTGCGATTAAAATAAATTGCTTTTAATATAACTTATGATAAAAGTAGTATCTTTTGCTAAAATTTTTTTATTGACTTGCTTCAAATATAATATTTTCCATTTGTATAAGTAGACAAAATCTGCAAAAACATATTTTTTGTTATCTCCGTGATTTTTTTTCTTTTTAACTCGCGCAATATTCTATTGTAATACATAAGCAGATCGTCAGCAAGGCAATATCATCATTAAGCAAAAATACGAACTCTTAAAGAACATTATGCATGACAAATCGTTACTTCAACCCCACTTTTACTTCTGCTTTTCTCAATCCCTTCTTTCAAGTGCCTTTATCTTAACAGGTCATAACTATTCTCGCCCTTTTTTATATCGTCATGGGATTTTTAATGACCAGGTAGAAACGCATTAAGCGAATTTTCAATGATTACAAATGGAACACGAACACATGTCAGAATATAATTTTATTATTTATATTCAAGAAATTAGTTTGATAAAATCTGTCATAGAAAGAAATAGTTTATTTAATAATTACATAAATAATAAAGTAATAATATAATTATATTATAAACAATAATCGTGAATGAGAATTTTTCTAAAATTATTATGTTATAATGTAATAACTACTCTTTTTTTTCCCCTTTTACAATTTAAATTATAAGTAAAAAGTTATATATTTATTACGTTTTTAATGCTTTTACTTAACAATATGTAAGCTCTGGTAACTCTATAGACCTTGCTGTTATAAATAATTGATACGACTTTCGTTCCACAACTCAATGCATGTTTGAAGATCCTGAAGAAGCACGTAAGTAAGTACTAGAAATCTCAGGCGAGAAATTTAGATTCAACGACAACCGGACTCTCTCTCTCTCCCTCTCTCTCTCTCTTTCTAAGTACTTTATAAATATTCTCTGTATCTGCTTTCCAGGGAAGAAGCGATAGAAGAGGAATATATTTTAAATAAAAAAGAATTTGTCGAGAAAATTCTAAGTGCATTCTATAACGGTCGCCTTTCTTGCCTGGCTGCTACATGCGTCATTTATGGAGAGAAAACTGCAAAACGTTAACTAATACTCTACTGAACAGAATAAGTACTTTTTCCACGTAGGATTTTCTCGAAAAGTCTTTCACGTAGATTTCCATGAATTATGTAATTGTCTAATCGCACGAATAGGAAAATGGAAGCGCAGTTCGGAGATCGTTGTAGATCTCGATTCGGGACGATCCCGATCAAAAGATCCGAAACAACTTACCAAGCATTTATCAGGCTTTTGAAGAATTCATTTCTTGTATACCTTCTGTCGCCATTTAAAAGAGCGTATTGGTAAACAGGATTTGCCATTCGAATTCTAGCTTATTCATCGGAGCGTAGATAAATCGTAGATAAATTCTGAAAGCTCTTTATTTATAATATTCAATCGTTTTTTCGTTCGAGAATCATATAGCTTCTTTTTTTTAATATTTTTTCGCGCCTTTTCTTTATTAATCGATAACTTGTTAAATAACTTGTTCTCAATGGTAAAAGTTCATCAGGTTTGGCAAAACGCTCAAAGATATTTTGTGTAAATTGTTTAATGTTTTAAGAGAAATTTATCAGAAGTGTTCTTTGACTTACACTGAATTTTTAAAATATTGATTAATACATGTAATGCTTGGCGAAGCTTCTCAGAAATAAGTGGCAGTATATGTGTATTCCTGTTCATGAAATAGTCACATCGCGTATAATAAACTTTTTATTTAATTCAACTTTAATGTCTCCAACTCTCAAATTCTTTTCGCTCTTCTCCAAACCGGCAACTTTATAACTCCGTCAACGTCGAAATGCCATTCCGAAAGAACGGAAAATCCGAGGCTCCGTTCGTATTTCAAGTAGGATTTCGCGCAGACTGCTAATGTCAGATATATTGTAACGCATAAATAAAAAAAAAAAATGCGAGTATCTACGAAATTCTACAAGCATGCAGTCTGAGTGCAAATTATATTACGCTAATTATATTAATTATATTATATTAAATATATTAAATTCTTTGAAAGAAAATGCCAATCGATTGTGATGTATTTCTTTTTTTATATTCTATGTGCAAATACTGAATTACAGAAGATTACATTTGGCAATGATATTTTATTCACATATAATTTACACTGAAAAAGCATTAATCATTGTCAACAATTTAATATAATTAATTCACTCGATTATTTTTTGCTTTTAATATTTTACTTATCAAACGAGAGGGAACGCATCTTATTTTCTACTTGCAAATAGTAGTAATACGACTCGCGATAAATGCGTCGTCGATAGATATCGGCGAAATGTGTTAATATCACGCGGCGATCGTTGATGACAAAGTTCTGCACCTTTAGGTATTTAGAATTTAAAATTGGGATAAGACGACAGAATCACTAACGACATTTCAACGACAACGGCAGTTTTCCGTCAGGCTTCTCCTAGATATCGGCGTGATATTAAGTCGAGCCGAAACGATTTATTCGACTAATGTCGTATTTGCTAACGTTCGAGCAACGAAATATGTCGATCGCATTTATATTCCGCTCGATATTAGCATTAGCTGAACGTCGACGTTAAGAAGATTAACATATATAAAAACGAACTCTGAAGTTTATTCCCATATTGATGAGACCAAAAAAAATTACAATCAGGTGAGCAGATATTGATTCTAAGTTAATAATAAGGATATGAGATTGTATAAAATCATGCAAATTATAGATAAAGAGTATCATTCATATCAAAAATAAAAAAAAGGACTCACTTTTATGGCGGGAGAATCTACGGAATTTCTTAACGTTATCATGTGCTTTCTTCGTAATATCATCTCTTTCATTCCGGCAGTTATATTTTCGAGATATCGATTCGCGTTACATATGATTATTATTCACATTTATTAATTGACAAGATTTTTAACGCTTTAATTTTATAATATTTAGTTTCTGGCATTTATAATTGATTGTTGATAAATAGATCGGTATATAACGATTTTTCTATACCTAAATTATTTGATCCGACGATTCGTGCATTATTTCACACTTTATATATCAATTGTTTCCGTTATGAAATTATTCATTCTAGGTATTCATGCGTAATGCCGCTCTTTTAATCCCGAAATGATGATAATAAATTACTGATGAGAAAAATTTAAAACAGGATGTGAGATATATTTGAATCCCCATCATAAAGAAATAATTGTCGTCCGTAAATATTGTGATATAATACATTAAATTTTATTTCCCTTCCGCTTTGATTGTTAGTTCAAATAAATGAACCGCGCGATATATATATATATATATATATATATATATATATATTAACATTTATTAAAAATTATATCTTTTTCCCAATATGTAGGTAATGTCATAAATATGTTTTAAAATTTGGCGCGTGTATTCCTAGATAAAAAGTATAACAAATATTTGAAAACATACTTATGACTCATCCTGTCTAAAATATTTTAATATTTATATACAATAACTAATTTCAACTTTTATAATAAAAATTAAAAATTTTTTATTTTGCAAAAATTCTTCTATTCCGCGAAAATATTATTTATAGATTAATCTCATATTATTTTACTGTTTTAAATGTATATAAGCAATACTTGAAAAATATTATACAAATAAATAATTTTTGTTACTTTTAGTTAATGTCGAGTCGCTTTATAGCTCAGGAAACTTTGTTTCGCTTATTATCGATGTGAGACAAATTTGACACAAAGCGGATTATCATTCGTTAATACGTGACATTGTCTAGACTAAGGAATATGTGTCAAATATTCTCGCATGAGAATAATTATCTCCAAATACTAGAGAAAACCTCTCTCTAGTACAAATTATAAATTATTAATTTTAAATTAATTGTTAAAATATAATAGAGTCTGTTATAAATATGCGAAAAATATATTTCTTATAAAAAAAAAGAATAAAGTAGATGAAAGTGTTATAAAATAGAAATAATTTTTATCCACGCAAATATAATTATCAACGTTATTTATACAAATTATTTATAACAAATAATAATTTACAATCACGATATTTTCAAAGATAACACGTTTTTATTAAGCAATTTATATTATTAGCATTATATTATCCAAATAACCATTGTCAATGTTTCTTTTTCTAAATTAATAAATCATTAATTTTAATATCAGTCATTTCTCAAATTTTGTATTTTTATATCAGTCATCAGAGAATAATTTAAACAAGATAATTCGTAGAAATAAATCTAGACCCCCGAGCTTGATAAAGTATCCAACTTTTTATTTCTTTTCAAGTGCCGACTCTTTATCATTTTCTTGCCTAATTAAAGAAATTGCCATGAAATGGGTGAGAATTCAAGTAATGCAATCTCTCGGTTATCCAATAATATAAATTAGTCTATAAGAAAAAAAAAAAGAAATGATAGATTAAATTCTGCTGATTGCACCAAGCAACTATCTTCCAAGAGCGGTGGAGCTTATCTGCTTGAAAATTACTGCCGACGCGGCAACTCGCGGAAGCGTCTCATCCAATGTCGCCTTCGTACTCGGGTAAACTCCTAATGATCGCACTCGTGATTCGTCCACAGTCTAGTATAAATACGCGCAGAGACACACACACGCACACACATGCGCGATCCATATATTGTTCCTTGTCACACATACACGTATACCATGTCGAACATACGTACGAAAATGGAAACTGTCCTCGACTTCGTTCCTTTCGCTCGTACATTTGCTCGTAGGAAGGCAACCTCGACCAAGTGCTCCAGAGACTCGTTGAATTTCTGCGCGCTCGGTTGAGTTGCCGAAGGAACGTCCGACGACCTGTCACTCTCTGTTATCGAACTATCTCGCTATCTCCTCTCTCCTTCGTCTTCACGGATCTCTACCGCTCCTACATTGCACCTATTATGATCTCGCGCCATAACTAGCACGTATTTAAGATTCCCCGCGAGGAACATGCGCTTGGCACTATAAAAGAATATTGCGATATCGCTTATAGTAAAAATATATTGTTTGTAAATAAAAAGACTGCTCTCTTTTCTTCCGTTGCTCCTTTATCTCGACAAATAATCATTATATCTTCGATACAATGCTCTGACATCAATTCCCCCGGTGATCGAATTGTCAATGAGATGTTTTCAAAGAACGGGCAAGCATAGCGGAGCATTGTGGCACGATCGCTCCAATTTCAATTCCTCTTGCAACATGTATATACAAAGCGACGAGAGCTCGGTACATACATCGTCCAATGTTTAGCGACCGTGAAAAAATTGCTTTGTGAACGTGACGCCAGTTGTTACGCGAAATGTCTATGAAAAAGGCCAAGGAAGATATATGTAGATTATTGTGTAACTTTTTTTTAATTAACATTGCGCATATTCTGTATTGTACATATTGTCACAATATCATACTGATTGGATGTCAACTTTGTATGCTTTCTATACTCTCGTAAACGCATACAATGCTGAAAATAATTCCATTCTTGTTGCAAAATATATTTAAACCTCGTGGCTTGACATATTTAAATTTACCTTTCTATCACCCCTATTTATTGTATTACGTTTTCCTCTATTCGCCTTGTACGAGCTACCATAGTTTTCGAACCCAATGTGATTGAACACGGATAAAGTACAATCCTGTCGGCGCGATGGAATGGCCAAACGATCTCTCTACAAGATCCATCTAAGGAACGGAGCTACGTAGCGACGAGTTGTACCAAGTGATCCAATTTCCAATTCCATTAGAAGGTAAGCAACGCAGGAAGCTCTGTACATATACAGGATAACTTCGAATGCATTCTACGGCTCGGCAGGCGTTGTAAAGAACATCGGATGAAATATCAGATGTGAAAATGCACGAGAAATTGCCTGCATGCGTGCTATCAGTGGTGCATGAAATCGGATGATTTCAAAGACAGAGGATCTGACACTAACGTGTCAGATTTTTAAATATCTTACGCGTCGCTTAAGTTTCTTTCACGTGTAGATTATTTCCATAATTACATTCGATATGCACAATTTGCTTTTGTTTGCCGGGAAAAACATTATTTATAATTAATTATAACGTCAATCATCGAAACAATATTATATAAAATTTCGATTTTATAAAGAGCGATCTTCTTAATCTATGCTACTGCAAACGCAACATATTCTTCTACGTATAAAAAACTTCTATATAACTTTTCAAGAGCGACGAGTTTGTCATAAATTTATAAAAAATCTTTAGACATGATACATATTGAGATGAAAGTGAAAGGTGCTCGTGAATCGAATGAGGTGGATGAATGCTTGGACAAAAAAATCCATCTAAGGCCCGGCGAGAGAGCATTGTACACGAGTGATCCAATTTCCAATCCCATTGCAGTATAAACAAGGTATGAAGCCACGCGATACCAATAACACGGATCGTATACCCCTTTGCGCGCTTTCCCATAACTTCTTACGACGTTACGGATATGTAGCCCCTGGATATCGCTTCTATTTCCAAACACAGCACACTTCTTTTTACAATGCTTGCAAGATAAAAATTTAACAAACACACTTACTCCATCGTTCAAAATTTATGTAAATTATACCGAATATAATCGAATGATAAAAATATTGCTTCCGTTTTTTTTGCGTTAATATTTTATAAGACTTTACCGAGTTTTTGGAAAATTATCTTGTTATCAGTTTTACTTTTAATACGTTGATAAGTATAATAAAGTCAAAATTATGTTCAATTATATTTTTTTTAAATATCAATGAAAAAGAACGCGAAATTTTTGTTCGCGATATCATCTAGTTTCGTCGATTTCATTTAAAAAGTTAAACTTTGTTCATGTTCATTCGACCGTCGCGTCGGTGCTCTCTGTTCCGCATCGCACGACAAACGAAGGTAATTTTGATAATCCACTTGAAACGGACATTTATATTGATTGTGAATAATAAACGATTTCTTTTTCACAATTAGTTAAAGGGACATATTCATTGGAACTCTCGAAAAATAAGTACGTTTTCTAGATTTTTTTTGCAGCGCAAAGACTGTATAAAAACTTTTGTTTTTTTGCAATATTAATATAAGATTATTAAGTATTTAAATAAAAATTTTCAACTTGAAAAATTCTTTTTCTTTTTGAAGTTGTACGAATATTTGTAGATTTATATTTTCAAGCACGGTGTGCATGAAAACTCGGGCTACGTTCGAAGAATTAACTTAAAATTTTGCATGCAAGTTCCTAATAAGATTCATATTAGCTAACATAAGATCCACAATTGCTAATGAAGTCTTTTTTTAATCCAATTCCCTATTTTTTTATAAACAAAAAAATAGACTTTTTAAAAGAGAAATAAAACTTTTTTTAACGCGCCGCTATTTTTCTATCTTTTTATTTTTTTATTTTTTTTTTTTTATTTTAAAAAAACGCTTGGATAGTAGATAACTATTAATATATTTAATAAAAAAACTTGTATTTTCGATTTTAGAAATTATAAATGAACATTTTCATGCACACCATAAAATTGGAGGAGTTTTGTAAATATTTGCATAACTTTAAAAAAAATTTTTTTTTTAAGCGGAAAATTTTTATTTAAATAGTTAATAATATTGTATTAAAAAATTGTTGTATAAAAAAATTAAAAATTTTTATTAAATCGTTGCGCTGCAAAAAATCCAGGAAATGTTCATTATTCGAGATTTTAAATGGGTATGCCCTTTCAAAGCAGTATTTTCCCGTATTCACAATCGTGGATATATTTTTATAATATTTCGCGCACGTAATTATAATCACCAATTATTTTATATCAAAAAGAGAAAAAAACTCAAGTCCATTTCTATCTCATTTCAATTCGCCGTTTATCTTTGCCCAGTAGCGCGACTCAGCTTGTCGCAGAAATTAGTTATTTTACGACCGACGACGTTTATCCTGCAGGCAGCTACTACTATGAATAGCATCATTCTGAAGTACTGTAAATAGCTCAAGGCAATAATAGTCATGCGCGAGTTTACTATGTCCCATCATTAGCCTTAGTATTCTCCTACACAAGAATATGTCTTAAAATGTGACCGCGTAATTTTATCGCTAGTCACATTCAACGAGACATTGTAACAATTCGAAGATAAGAAGAAGAAAAAGAATATTCTTTTGTTGACATTCCGCATAAATGTAGATCCGTATCTCTCTTTCTCTCTCTCTCTCTCTCTCTCTCTCTCTCTGTCTCTCTCTCTCGTACACAGTGCGAGAGGTGAAATTTCGTGGTGAGTATAATCATATTCGATATTGTCAAAATAGCCTTGGACACATCGGCCAAGGCTATATAGATGGGGGGAGGGGGCAAGAGAAAATAAATATTTCTCAGCCGGTTGTGTGTCAGAGGCACCGGCATCTCCCTCAACGCTCTCGCGCTGCTTTGCGAGTTAATAGCCCGTACTTTCAGCCCGTAACTTCAGAGGCGATCTAGATAAAGCTGCTTTATGAAGCCGACGGCTGCACACCGTTGCACTCCGCAGTCAGTTGCATAACGCGTGGCGCGGTGTCGAGAGCGCATCCTAACAATACCTGCGACCGAACGGTGCCCGTTTTCGCGCATCCTCGCCTTTGTCAACTGGTACACGGGCTCTCGTCTCGTCGCTTGCACATTCGCTCGGTTAAACTTAGGCGCGAGCACACTTGGAATATATTTTCCGCCCCGAAAATATATTGACCACCCGCTGTAAATTTTGCGATTGTCAACGCGAATGTCGCCCGCCCGCTCTGTAAAAGAATTTTAAATTCAATTATAAACGCCCGCACGAGAAAACACGGAGACGCTTTCATGCGTGATATTAACTGCCTCGCAAAATATTTTTATTTGCAAAGTTTTCAGTTCTCTCTATTGTATACCGCGATATTTGATAAGGAATTATTGAATATATGGTATGGAAGGAGTATTGAAAGAATTGAAATATAATTTCGAATCCTGAAAGCCGAAATACCGCACAATGCTAATTATTAAACGACCATTAAATGCGCGCATTAAATAAAAGGCGCTTCATTTGAAATACACGAACTACGTGAAACATGTTTGTGTTCATTGCAGTTTTTCTGCGTACAAAACTCGCAGAGATATCTATGATTTTAGAATACGGCTAATAGACCGCCACATATGTTCGCTTTTCCATCATTTTTTGAAGGGCTGAAAAGCCAGTATGCAGAGTATTTTTATTCGTTTGCATATCTTGCTCGAGAACAGTTTTCTGGACAAATTAAATTGAAATATTTCGTGTCACCCGTATACTCTCGGCTTTTCCATTTTTTACAGTGACGCTGAAAGCCGGGACGTATTCATCTATTATTTAAAATTACATGTTAAAACTAGTTTATAATTAGATATCGTAATAACAATGTTATTTTATCTGGAGTTACGGTGCTCTCGTAAACTTCAAGAGTTCCTCGTCGTAATTACACGTTGGTTCGTATATCGTGGAGGCACCGTGAAAAATTGCGGTCATTATACCAACCCATTCTCTTTCATTGACCGCCTTCGATCTCGCGTCTCGAGCTGCTCTCGTTTCCGCCACGGGCTTACCTATTATTTTAATAATTGCAATTGTACCATGCATATTATGAGACATGCAAGCCGCTTTAGGCTTGTACTGCTCAGGCTTATCATAAATTGAAAGCGTAATAATAGATCAATTTCATTTGAATAAGAGTTATGGCGAAAAGTGTCGTTAACGTCGAAAGCAGGTGTAATAAACGCGAATACGCAACCGGTTCCGTTTCAATAAAGATCGGATTGAAATAAAGACCAACCATTTGCGTATATTGCTAAGCAAATGTAGAACGAATGAAAATCGAAAAGAGAGAGCTAGAGCAAAACAATACGAGTAGATACAAGTGAATAGATGAACAACAGTATAAGAATAAAATGTAGATATCGCATTATGGGAAATACATACGAGATGGACGCGAGATAAATCGAGTCCTTGCACCGCTAGCATATATATATATATATATATATATATATATATATATATATATATACGGATAATGCATTGAAGACGAAGCGTAAAAACACGATATGCAAAAATCACGTATAAATGGAATATATGTACGAGAGAAAAAAAAATAGTCCTTTTCAAAATAGCACTCTCTTTCCCCTTTACACAAAAATTAAAATAGAACAAATAAAAAAAGATTTTGATGTTATAATAAATTTATATTGAAGACCTCCTAGTCAGATTTCATTGATGAGTATTTTCAATAATTATAATAGTTAATTTATATTTTAATTATTCGCGTATATAGATTTTTGTGCAAATTTTAACTGTCATGTTGACATCTTTTTCTAATGTAATTTAAAAATCACACACAAGCTTGAATGCATTAAATATTTTCATAAATGTTTAAAATGATAAATTTATTTTGCCTTATTTTTCCCCTCTTTTTATACAGCATTCTTTACACACTTTTAATTAATACCAAGACATCATAAAACCGGATTTAATATAAGACGATTTTCTTCCTGAATAGATTAGAAGATTAAAGATATAAGGTAATCGCGAAGATTAAAGACTAAACGTATCGCAAATTTTGGCAATAAAAAATCGCGGTTTTCCTTACAAGAGAGTTTCGCGCTCGAGAAATAAAATCCATCTTCTCTTACTTGGCGGCAAATTTTCACTGCGGTCATAACTTTTCGGAACGGATTTATGCTGAGCAGGCTCTTCTAACAAGATCATCCACCATTCTATAGTGACTGTAGGGGGACAATAAACGATGAGCGAAGAGTATTTTAAGTCAACCCGCGGAACTCGATGATTTTTATGGTCTACATTAGTATTTCAAGTACTTTGTAACATTTGCGAACAGTTTGAATTCCTAACAAATTTTGCAAATTTTACTTTGTCAGAGAATAGTAATAGTAGATATTTTAATGCGTAAATTTTATATTCACTTCTGCGTTCACCTTGCACATGACATTAAAAATGTAACGGATAGAATTTATATCATAAAAAACAGATATTTAAATACTGAATTACTTCCTCGTAAATTTTCAATTCTACGGACTTTTTATTAAATTAATTACTTTTGATTAAATTAATAATAAAAGTAGAATTCATCAAACGCTAAAGGAAAGCGTTAAGATCGTGACTCCAGATAAACTACAAATATTCGCATATAATTATTCGTAAAATAAAATATTTCGTGCTGAATTTAACACATCGCGTTATCTCCTAACGTCGAGAAACATCAAAAAATCATTGTGTATATGAATGAAATATTCGGACAGATAACGCGTCGTCGCCTTTGTATCCGATCGGCCGGGTCGAATAAGCCAGGATCAAGCCTGTGACATTGATCCCCTTTTATCCCGCGAAACATACACATTGTGGCAATTTGGTCATCCGCCTATCCAGTCAATAGGTTTACACCATCCATTACGTAATGTCATGTTTAATCTCCTCAAAATGTTTACTCAAATTATTGAGACGTACAATGAGCTTATATCTTTCCAAATCATATCCGTACGCGACAATCAAACTGGACACTTGGTTGATTTGAAAAAAATTGCCAGGTATGAAAGTGTTGCAAATTTATTAAAAACTATAGGTTGTAGGATTAGGCGTGATTAGGATTTGGATTTGCATTTTGTCGTGAATGTTATGTTTTTTATTATCATCTTACTTCGCACCAACTTCTCTATGAAATTCAACGACGAAATCTTGAACAAAATGAAACGCGAGAATTACGGGAGATGCTAAAGTGCTAAAATTGAAATTGACTAGCCGCATGTCTATGTATATCTATTAAATATCGCTTGACTGGCGTCAAGAGGATTCCCCAGCCGTCCTCGCATTACTAAACGCTGTTACAAGATACCAAGTGTGGATATATATAATATTACATATCACGTCGGATGCGCTATGCAAAGCGGATAGCTCCACTTATGGTAACTGAAGTATTTAAATGTATGTGTCTCATGAACAAAATTCCTTCATACGATCCTTCATCGAAAACTTTCAAGTGATTTTTAAAAAAATTTCCAGAAATTATTTTATGTTATACATTATAGAGATTATAGAGAATATTTGCGGCACAACAAAAATCAAAATTTTATGTAAATGTATAAATGTCTATTTCTCTCTATCTTCTCTTGTTTGATTAATTTTTATATAAAATTTTTATATAAAAATTTTTATATAAAAATTTTATATAAATGTATAAATGTCTATTTCTCTCTATCTTCTCTTGCTTGATTAATTTTTACATATATTAGATTTTATATATATTATAAATATAGATAATAAAAATAATCTATATTTATAATATTATAAATAATAATTTATAAATATTATAAATAATATTATAAATATAGATAATATAATATATATGCTCATAAATGTTTTAATAATATAGATAATATAGATTATATATAATATAGATATAAATATATATATATATATATATATATATATATATAATATATATGTATATAAAACGCAACCGTGCAAGAGTATATGTAACATTATAATATAAAAAGCTTTTTAGGAATGCAAATTTATTTTATATTTTGCGATGACACGGGCAGCTACCATAAAATTCGTATAATTTGTCGGGCATATCGAAATTTTGCACACAAGTGTGGCAGCATCACCGATACACTTCCCTTTTCCCTCCTCCATCCCCCTTTTTGCGCATCTCCGCTTTTGTATTCGTTATTTTGGTTGTACACAAATTCAACGAAACGAAAACAATACCTGCGCCAAACGTCCCGCTCGTTAGGCCATTAACGCGGTACTCCGCGCATCGTGAATAAATGGTGACAATGCGCAAGAGAGGCGTGAGGTCGATTCGCTCGGTTCACGCACGTACTGTATCGGATCATAGGCAAGTGGTTACCTAAATTTTTCGCCACCTCTACCACTTCACCATTGTTAAATTCAATTTTTACGCGGCAGGATTATTGTTATTCGCTGGTGGGATTGACGGTTTCAAATTCATAAACCATGTTGAATTTTAGGTACACGGATTTTTTCGGGAAAAAGCTAGTGTCGCATATCTTTTATATACGATTACTCATATAAATATTTTAGTCAAAGTTATTGCTAAAAATGGATAAGGAGATACATCTGTATGGCGTGCATTTTTTAAATATACGATAGAAATGTGAGATTCACGTATTATAAATTAATACACATTAATACATATTAATACATATTAAATTATTAACCATTGTTCTATTATTTATTTAATAAATTTATTATTATATAATCCATTATTTATATATTGTACATATATATTACTTATTATAATATTATGTAATACATATATAAATGTTAATTTATTAATTAGCTATTATTATAATACGTATTATATCGTTATCCATTGAATACAGTTTATATATGTCAAAGGTTAACAACCGCAATCTGACGAAGATCAAGCTACGGGTCACTTTAGAGGAGAGGACGTTAATCCTTCACGGCAAATTGCGAATGGTCCCTTTGCTTGTTGAGTAACATTTAGCTTCGCGTGACAAGCGCGGTTTTGTGTTCCCAGTAGGATCGGTCACGGTCCAACGTCGAGTCAGTTTCCGGAATCTCTACAGATTAGAGTTCCCACAGGATAGCTATAGATCTACTATTCAGCCGTAAAAGTCAACCGTAAAGATGTTGCTCGAGAATCTTGACATTTTGGATAATAAAATCTAGAGACGACAAAATGAGACGTGCAAAGTCTGTGTACTTGCAGCAATTATTAGCATTGATCGCAATTAGATTGTTTTAGACGATCTATAATTTGCAACAAAATTCAAAATAAAACACTATATTTATATAATTGTATAATTATATATAACTATTCATTACACGATACATAAAATCATAAATAAATTTAATTGCCTTTTCCCTCCTTTAGATGATATATTTATAAGAGCCTTTATTAGTTTATTTTATCATAAATAAAATTCCAAATTTTGTGGTAAATTATAGATTATCCATGACTGGTTAAACATAAATGTTTTGAAAAAAAAAAAACAAGTTTTTTCAATTTCAAATAACTTTATGATCTCAAATTGTTTTAAAAATTGAATATATTATTGAAATATATATTTATATGATAAAATTATATTTTTCTCTTTAATATTGAAATATGGTAGAAAAAGCGAAATTAATGTTACGCAGAATATCAGATAATAAAGCTGTTAAGCGCAGCTCGCACGGTTTTGTAACCAGTCGTGTAATGTTAAGCCGTTCATACCGTAATTAGCCTCGCGAAGTACCATGAAATTATAACTTTAATCCTTTGCATGATATCACGAATGTTTCGGCCCTCGTTTGAACAACATTAACCCCGGCCGACGAGCGCGGTCTTTGCTACCCTAGTGGAGTCAACCACGGTCCGTGTCGCGTCGGTTTGCCGAAATGCCACAGATGTGATTCGTCGTAGACAAGTTTGTCTCCGCTCTTGATTTCATGATCGCTCAAGACGAGAATGCAACAATGCGATATCCTCATCGACGACGCAGCAAAGGGATGAAGAAAAACTAGCTTGCTTTTTTAGCTTGCGTACTTTTCATCTTTTTATTTTATTTTATTTCATTTCATTTACGCTTGTTTCGTTTCGCTTTCTTCAATAATACAAATTCTCGCTTAAAGAAGCATACTTTAGAAAGAATCACTTAAGTGATCAAATTTTCTACTACATCTTCCCTATACACCTTGCTCCAATAACGGAAATTCTCTCTATCGTGCGAGTGTGTTCATAGTCGGTAAAAGGCGTTCGTTTGGGAAGTCGGAGCCGAGGAGACATTAATTACTCTTATCTGTGCAAACAGTGGGTCCGTTACAGGCGGCCGAGGTCAGCCTTGGCAACTCGTCCAGTTAGTTGCGGCCCGCCCTCGTTCCGCAAGTCCTAAAACCGCGTCGCTTTCAATCCTGCTGCACGGCGCCCACCACCCACCCCCATTCTTCGCTGACTTTGCCCGTGGCTCGTTGGCCGATTCAATCCTCCGTTTCACGTTGGAAAGTACGATGCTAAACGAGCCGTAACCCCGACGCTGGCCGAGGGTAAATAAAACAGCGTCGTCACACCTACGATGTGAATGATGAATCGATCCATCCATTTCGGAATTTCTGACACGTCTTTGACAGATTCAACAATTTTTCTATAAATTTTTTATTAATAACTTTGATAAAAAATAAAATTTCTGATAAAAAATAAATAGTGCTGAGATAAAATAAATAATACTATATATCTGCATTGTAAGTTGGTAAATATTACAGCGTTCTCGTTTCGTTAAAAATCTTTTCAACTGGGCGATTCGACACTGGGTAAAATCTCTATATTTAAGTTTCTACCAGGTTTTCATCGCCAAAAAGAATCGAGAGAGAATAAAAAAGAGAATCGTCGCGCTGTGATAGTAAACGATCTAAATTTTTGCACCAAAATTCTGTTAGCTATACACATTGCTGACCCATTTGGCTGGAGTTTCCTACGTCGCTTAAGCTCAATTTACGTAATATCGATGTAAGAACAAAATGCGATCAAGACGATAGGACGATAAAGGGAAATACGGTTTACAAGAAATTCAAGTGTGAGCGTATACGTGTGCGAATGCGAGAAAAATTCGGTTCCTGTCGAGAGAACAAAGCGAAATTTATGGCATTACGTACGTTATACGTGATACAGCAGCAATATAAAAAATAAATTACGAAATAAAGAAAACAATAAACATCGCGTCAAAAAATTTCAAAATTGAATCTCTTCCCATTAATATAATTACTCATTATATTACATTATTAACGAAACAAGCACTTCGAATAAGAATAAGGAAATCAGCACGCGAGATATAAAAGGAGTGAAAATGTCGTAGAATGAGCGCGTTTCAACACGGCAAAGTTGTCGGTTGCTATAAAAGTCTTCAGAACTAAAGTTCTCACCCATTACGATGCCACGAGCGTTAACTGAATATTTCATGGGATACTTTTGGATGTCACTGCCACGTCGTATTAGATCGTGCTTCAAAGCACGCCAACTATATGCAAGCATCTCCCCTCAACCGACCCGAAAAGCTTTTTCAAAAAGACTGCATTTTCGCCGCTAGTCGAGTTTACGTAGACCTTTTGTCTTATGTTTCCTCTCATTTTGATTGGAATGGCATTTCTAACGAACAGATGCACTATCAAGCTAGCTAATTAACTAACTCCTTACCGAGCTGCACAAAATTATAACGTGTGTCCTCATTTCACTTCACAGACATCGTAACTCAGTTTAGTGTCTCGAAAAGTTCTAATATGTTTTTCGACTATTTTATTGAATTATCATTTAACAATTAATTTAAAAAGAGTGACTTTTAAAATTACGGAGCAATATGTACTTGCTCTAGCTAAGATAAAACAGAGACTCAACGAGCATAAGTTCTTGTGGCCTTCGTCTTTGACGTCGAAGGACAGCATCCTGAAATTGGCAGCTACCCGACGTCGTGCATCATCGTCGATAGTTTCGCTTAAAATTCGCCAACATCGACGACCTTAAGTACCTTCGAATTTTGCGCGCATCTTTTCACACTACTGCCTCTGCCGGATGCGCGATAGCAAAGGATGACGCGAAGAGCGAGGATAGATAGAAAAGCGGGAGGACAGAATCGGGGGTGACAGGAGCTACGTTGGCTGCTTGCCAAACAACCCTCTCGGGAACCGCGAGACCGAAAAACGTGTTCCCTACGTTACCTTTGCGATATTCTTTTGAAAATATACTGCAATTCTGTCTCCTTTATCCCATCGTTTAATGACATAATTATTCCGTTACCTAATACATAGCTCGTTGTATAGAGCTTTGACAAGCGTAAGTGAAAAAGGCAAAAAGAGATTCTCCGCTTTGAGTTATTTTTGATATTAATATCAAATTTGATAATATGATATATATATTTTTCATATGTAAAATTATGGATCGAGACTTAAATGACATTTATATGCTTCTATAAATCGGTTCTTCGTTACACGGGCTTTCATCATGTCCATCTTTATTATTCACTTTGTTCGTCACATTAAAGATATGCTTAAAAGGTTTCATAATATACTCAAAAATATGTCGTTACAATATTGGCAGCTGCAATATTTTGAAAGCTTGCTTTCATCTTGCGTTCATCTTATTCTCTCCTTTTCCCTTTTTTTCTTATTTCTCCACTCAGCCGCTCTCTTAAATCTTAAAGCAAAGTTACTTCTGTTTCTAGAAACTCTAGATATATTATTGTACATACATATCTAGCATATTTCTCAAAACAATGATATACAGGAAATGTAAATTTTCCGAGTCTCTTCTTACTTCCTTTCTATACTTATTCAAAATCGGCAATTTGAGATAAAAATAGAATATTATAACATATAATATTACTATTAACAGTGTTAGACTAAAAGCTGTTTCCTGTAAAATCTAATGAGAAAAACATTCCAAGCATTTGGGTCTTTTCGGTGTTTTCTATCTAACTTTTTTCTTTTCATTCTTTCTTCCATTTTCCCTTTCTTATATTATTGTGAATAATGTAAAGTTACAATATGCATGTACGCGACATAGACGTAATTATTTAGCAAACGATAAATTTTTTCCATTGTACTGTGTAAGCTTTTATATGGTGCAATCTTTTATTTGTAATGCAAACGTTAACGGAGAAAGCAAATACAGCAAACATTCGTTCATCGATACATAGAAAATCCTTTTATTTATAATAGCGCAACAAAACAAACTATTTTTCACTATCTATACAATTCTGCATATTTATTAAAACTACAAGTTACAATCTATATAAAAGAGAAACATTTTATACAAATATATTTATATTTATACAAGATGTTATATCAATATTGCCGAAATATCATATCGTTAGAATGATCAATGAATGGTATTCTCACTCATATGCTCCGAATAATTTCTAACAAACTTTTGTGAAGTATTTTAATGCACGGTTATTCTTGCAAATCATTTCGATTCAATCAAGATATCTACATCATTGATATATCGCACAATGTATTTGTCGCATCGCTACAAGAGCTCTCTGCCGAGTTGCGAGTACAAGACAAATGGAAAGAAAAATAGTATGAAAAGAAAAAAAAAAAAAAAATTATAGTAGCCGCGGTATTCTGGTCCAGTTTCAGCTGCGTCCACCGCGCCTCGCACACTAAATATTCATGATACGGGACCGCATATTTGGGCCATTGTTCTATACTCGGGAGAGGAAATACCGTAAAGCCGCAGGAAGGTCCTGCCGCGTTACCCCCGCATTTGTAAGTACGCTTCACTTATCCTCTTTCCTATCCCTTCATTCCTGGTGCCTGGGCATTTATCTTCCTCACCATTCACGGAACAATATTACTTTATAGTCTGCGAGTCGATATATCGTAGCTGTGGGAATAATTAAACGGCGCGTCGCATTCTCCGATTAAAGATAGTATTTATCAGAATTGTTAAACGCTCGATAATTATATTTGATTGATATAACTCGCGTAATCGATTGATGTGATGGTCGGGAATTTGAAAATTGAGCTTTCGATATGTAAGCTGATTTTCAAAATAAATTGATTCTCGATATTAGGTACGCGCGTATCTTGAAAAACGCGCTAAAAGGTTCACGTTAGACTGTCCCGGAAAGATTGATGTATCGCCAATGTTATGTTTCTTGCAGAAATGTATCTCTTATTACGTTACAAAATTCCTTGCATCTCTTTATGCATTTTTTCATGATACTTTTCGGTAATGTGATTTCTCAGCGCGCTAAAAAAGATTTTTAACAGAAATTATAATACTTATTATTAGAATATACATATTTTTGCTTCTTTAATTTGCTTCGTTTCTTTAATATATATATATATTGTTAAACAAATGTCGCTGTGTAGTCGTTCTCGGTTAATTAATGCTGTACCAACATGCTTTTTTCCGCGACAAACTTTAAAATATACCGAGAAAGCTTGGAGAGCTGATTATTAAACTTTCTTTGCGTAAGCGCGCTCAGCTATATGAACTGCATAGTATAAATAGATTATACGAATAGGTTTACGCGAGTAGATATCGCTTCGCCACAATGTGCATATTTTTTTAACGTTGTTGAGAGATATTAGCTACACTTACTTTTATATTCTCCTACACTTCACGGAAAAAGCGATATAAGGGCGTTTTATGCGAAAGCGCTTAAGCTCGAATACTAACTCGCGATTCAGAAGTTTTTACGATCAGTTATGTAACTTGTTTACGTATTTAAACTTGCACACGGTACTACGCAACATATTACGTTTAAGACAGAGATGTTTGAATTACGATTCACGTTGTAAGTTGGACATACATATGACGCAAGCTCGTAAAACTCGGTCCTTTAAATCTTGACGATAGGACACAAATTCGGGCGACGAACTTAACCGCGCGTAATACATCTTGGGAATTTCTTTTTCGTGTACCTTTCCTAAAGAAAAAGCAATCCTTGTTTTTTTTTTTTTTCGCCCTTATTTCTTTACCAAAATGGAACATGTTCTAAGACCGGCGACGGCATCGCTATGATTTATCGCTAGTTTTCTTGTTTAATACACGGATTTTGTCCTGTTCCTCAAGGAACACGCAAGTGAATGCTATTGTATTCCTTTTTATGTTTCGCGATTTACTCGAGCTTGTTTCATAATGCCAGATAACAGATTGTTTTAGTATTATCAAACTCAGTATAGTCCAAGCGTCGTCAAATTGAGAGAATAGCAAGTAAAATTTAAACTGTGCAAATATTAATTTCATTTTCTGCCAATATACATAATTCACGTACTGTGTATAAAGACAAAATTCGAACATAATTGAACGTTTTGTTGTATATCTAAATTGTGTCGTACATATAAATGTAAAACAAATATAAAATAAAAGACTCTGACATTAGAAAGGAATAACTAAGAAAGGAATAGCGGGCTAATTAAAAGTCTAGCGCAATAAAATAATGAGCGAATTAATTTTTATATATATGTTTCTTATTTATTGTGATAATGTACGTCTTGGTCCTAGCATCATCCTCAGAAATATTGATCGGTATATAATTTAATATGCCTCTGTTTAAGATAAAACATATATAAAAATTAATTCGCGCATTATTTACCTCGCCAGATTCTTAATTATCCCGCTATTCCTTTCTTAATAAATGTAAACATAACAGTATAATTAATATATTAAATAATATAATTAGTATAATTAAATATTGTATAAAAATAAATTAATATAATTAAATATAAATAAACATAAAATAAAGCCTAACTCTCTCAAGCTCTCTTTTATGTACACAATTATTATTATTATTATTATTATTATTATTATTATTATTATTTCTCACCACATAATCGACATAATAAAATATGTATTCGCGAAAAGGAATGCTGCAAGGCAAAACTGCAACCGCAAAACGCAGAGTAATGCTAATGCTAGGAAAGAAACATCTAGTAGACTTGCATTGCAAAGGGGAAAGTTTGTTGAGTCGGATAGTTTGGACAGAAATCCGTGCTTCCTCTAGATATGAGTATATGTATAGAAGTTGAACTAGGACAAGAACAGATTTATTTAAAAAAATGCGACGCACGATTAATATTCCTCTTTATCTTGTCCTCGCGTAGTGAAAATTTAAAAGTCAAGAAGTCAAGAAGAGAAAAAGAGAAACAGAAAGAGAGAGAGAGAGAGAGAGAGAGAGAAAATCAAATAAAAATCAAGAGAAAAATTAAGAAAAAAAAATGAATTATAAGAAGCTTTGCATTCTGGATATTAAGCATTGTGAATCAAGATAGAGCATGATAATAATATAAAAAATTTTTATATTTTCATTATTAAATGATAGTCTTAAAGTAAAACGCATCACAATTTATCAAAAATCTCACTCACAAAAAGGTATACTAAATCGATACTCGCAAATATTCTTGCTTCTTTTCCGCGATACTAATTGATTATCTCGACATTACGCTGTGCATTATTTCAAAAAAGTTTTTATAAGTTGCATTTTATATATATATTTTTGTAACATTTTTAACATTAAATTTACAATATAAAATATTATATTTTATAATATTGTTGTATTATTTTATAATATTGTTGTAATATTTGTGATTCATTTTTTTTAATTTTTCTGACAATAAAATTTAAGTTGGGTATTATTATTATATATTTTAATCTTATTTCTAGTTGTTTTTTATGTTTTAATGATCTCTATAACCCTAACAATCCTATTTGCTGGCTGAGATTTAAAATACGTATCCCTGTAATTGCATGCCCTCAATGCGTGTCCTAATCACGTATTCTAAACGCGTGCTCTAAGCCCGTCCTTTAATCGCGTGCTCTAATCGCGTGCCCTAACTCGCGTATCGTAATAGTATCTTGTGTATCTCTCGCTACGCATTTTGGCCAGTATTAGCCCTCTATTTTGCGTAACCTATATCTATTCTTCAGGCCAGTTGGACTTACCTTTCGTTGCTCCTGATCACTTACTGGATCGATCTCTAGCCAGAGATCAAAAAAGAAGATACACATTTCTTTTATAACCGGCTATTTGCCGACGAATAAGCGCAAAATTTTTCTTTTGTTGATAAGGAGATAAACTCCTTCGTTTGCCAGGCAATTATTGTCGCCAGCAGACGAGCGTAAATATTTTACGCTCATACAAGATCGTGTGATTGATTTTACGATCGTTCGTTAGATGTTCATAACTTTATTTTAATTGAAACAAAGCCAAGTTATCAATCAAAATTTTGATTAAAAAATTATGATAAATTATGATAAATATATAAATTTGATTAAAATTATTATATATATATATATATATATATATATATATATATATATATAATATTAATATATAATTTATATAATGTGTATAATAATAATATACATATAATTTTAATTTATATAATAATATGTAATAATCTATAATTTGTAATAAAATAAAATTATTTTACACAACACATTTGCCATTTATTTTCATATTATAGGTAATTTAAATGATTGATTATTTGGCTTTATATCAATTAATACAAAATTTAAAAACAGTATCTAGGAACAAATTCTACGATTCTACGAATGAGCTATAAGAAATTAAAATAAGGTTGATTACAAGAATAAATTACCATCATTAATTTAATTGATAAAATTACTAGCGTTCTTATTTATTCAATAAATCAGATAAAATTTATAAATTGGAAAAAAAATATTTTCTGTAATCTTTCTTCTTAGAAAAAATTTTAATTTTAATTTACTTTTACAATAGATGCAATGCATATCAAAAAAGTTTATTAAAAGTTATTTTAATACTTAATATGTTTCAGCTCATTCATTTAAGAAAATAACGGATTTATCTACAATCTACAAGTGACAATGTACACCTACAATCTCTACAAATCCGTTATTTTAAAATGAAATAAAAGTTTATCACTCACCGGCACTGATGCGCAACAGCGGAGTTGTTGGTCTTGAAGCTACGTTGTCTGTAACATACAAATATAAAATTCAAATTATAGCAACGCCCACAATATAATTAATATTTCAAAAAATTATTATTTTTTATATCAAATTTTATAAACGATGCAAACAATAATAAGCAGGTACATAAATACAAAACAATTTTATAAATTTTACGAAGATTATTTTCTTTAATAATAGAAATATTTATCATACTTATATAAAAGTCTTTTTTTCTAATTTTCTCTTGTTTTATTTATTCAAATAATGAGACAGAATTAATGTGCGTATGCAGTTTTTAATAATCAATATACAAATAATACTCACCCTTGGGTTGCTCCGCCGATGCAGGATGCCTCTCCTAGGCCTCCTCCTCCTCTCAGGATGTTAGGGATGTCGCTACGTTGATCTGTAACACAAATAGAACCAAATTGTAGCAGCGCTTAAAATAATTAATATTTTAAATAATTTATTGTACGCGTTGATTGTATATCCGATGCATATAATAATAAATAGATTAATAAAACAATTTTATAAATTTTGAAAAAAGACACTAATAACTAATAATTTCATATAAAAGCTATAATTTAAAAATGGAAATTTTTACAAGATTACAGCTCTCATATAAAAATCTTTTTCTCTCTAATTCTCTCTTGTTTCAATCATATAAATAAAAAAATCAAATTACGTAATTTATTGCTCAATTTAAATATGTAATTAATATACAAATAACAATTTACTTACCACAGGATTGCTCCACCGGTGCCCGATGCCTCTCCTAGGCCTCCTCCTCCTCTCAGATTGATTCACACGCGCGATACTTTAAATGGCACTCCCGCACTTTCGAATTTCGGCACGTCGGATGCCTTCTTTTCTTCTCTTGTTCATCTCTTGCTATTTTCATATTCACTCGTGAAAACACAGATTAATTACGATTATGCGACAATCGCATACTTTTACACCGGCACTCGCGATCGCGGAACAATTATACGAAACATACACTTTATTATATCGTCAAAGAGAACACGTACAACAAGATTTTTTATGTTTACACGATGCCAAAGTCATGCGCCACTCGTAAAAATATGCTGTCTATTATTATTGCTTATTTTTTATTTTTAAAAGTTAATTAATTTTTAATTATAATAATCAAAGCGAATTATATTTTAATATCTGTCGCGATCGCGTTTAGAAAAGAAATTCGACGCGGTGTCTCGCACCACTACTTTACTGCTCGAGTGTCGTTGTACGAATGATAACAAGGCTGTAAGTCGAAACACCTTAACGCGCTAATGTTTACATCGCCAAGGCCCGATTTGTTATTGACAATTCAAAGCCAAAAATGGTTTGTGTATTATATACAATAGACGTATATACAATAATAAATTATACAAATATTTTAAAATATAAATCAATTATTTAATAAACGATTAATAAATCACGAAGCTTATCGTAATGTTAATTACTCTGTCCTGCGATTCGATTTTATTATGCGTTTTCAATCCGAATCATATTTAAACCAAAAAATCAAACGAAGAAGCACCGGACAAAATATAATTAAACTCCAAGTATTTTTAAAGAAATAATTATTGCTCATAAAGAAGAAGAAAGATCGCAATGACCTAATAAATTATAATTTCTGTTACTTCGATTCTTGATTATATGTATACACATCACGCATGAAATACGCGCCTCGAAATTTATCACTGCGATATATTGACGTATTATTTAAAGTGTTATGTAAAAGATAATTAATATTTATCATATCAAATTATTTTTTGATACTTATCACGACCGCATTTAAAAAAAGAATTTGACGGAGTATCTCCTGCTTTACTACCCAACTATTTGAGTGTCGCCGTGCGAATGATGATACGTAGCAAAGGAATTTCAGCATTTCACCCCATTACAGTTCTATTCAAGTGTCTCCGTATCAATAAGAACAAGGCCGTGATACGTAAACAAAAGCGCTCCAATGTTTACACCGCCAAGGCCGACTCCCATAGGTATTGTTAATTCGCTGCCAAAATATTTTACTAAGAAATATATATGCGAAATATTAAATTATATAAGTATTATAAATTATAAAGTATTTTTTAATTAAATTTTAAATTATAAGTATTTTAGATTATAAATCAATTATTTATTAAACGATTAATGTATCACGGAGTTTATTGTTATGATAATAACTCAGACCTGATTCGATTATTATATTATTACGTTCTCAATCCGAATCTTATTTAAATCGTCGAAAAGTCAAACAATTAAGTAATTGACAAAATTTTATTAAACTTTAAATATTTTTAAAGAAATAATTATTGCTTATAAAGGGAGAAAAAGATTGTGACAAACCAATAATTTATAATTTTGATTCCTGTCACTTCGATTTTTGATTAAATGTGTATACATTACTAAATATTATATTAAATATTATTTAAGATATGTAAAAGATAATAATTATTTATCAAATTATTTCCCGATACTTGTCGCGATCGCGTTTAGAAAAAGAATTTCGACGGAGCGTCTCGCACCACTACTTTACTGTTCGAGCGTCGCTGTGTGAATGATAACAAGTCCGTAACACCTTAATAATAGCGCGCTAATGTTGATGCCACCAAGGCCGAATACCATGTTGTTGATAATTTGTTGTCGAAATATTTTATGTTCTATGATATATACATATACATATACATATATATATATATATATATATATATATATATATATATATATATATATGGAATATTAAAATTATATAAGAAAATCTTAAATTTGTTTTAAATATTTTAAAAGTAAATTTTTTTTGCAATTCCAGTTTTTTATTTAAAGTTCTACAAGATATAAAAGAAACTCTTAAAATTTTTGCATTCTAACCAATATTACAAAAGATATCACCATTTTTCGTATGATATTTTGTGAAATCTGACAGTACACCTGTCCTCAAGCAATCACATGACTGTGAAAGAATTAATTAATGCTGTTAATGATTAAAACTCCTTTGAATTACGGTTAAAACTATAGACAAACATAATTATAGAATATCACGTATAGAGTTTTGAAAATCACAATTTGTATCGTATAAAGATTAAAGATATATCCATTGGAAAGGATAGATTTTCTCGCATTTTCGGTTTTTCGATTTAAAGTTTTCGATAGTATACTGCGAGATATAAAAGAAAACTTTTAACATTTTTATGCTCAAACAAATATTGCAAGAGATATCGCAATTTTTTTATCATTTTTGTCTATTATTATTTATAAAAACTAAATGGCATGTCTTATAATATTTTATATAACACACATATATCTAATATTCTAATAATATCGTGTGAGCAGTTCGAATCTAAAATATCCACATTTTTGAAAACGTATATTAAATCGATATTTGCAAGTATTGTTACCTCTTTCCCGCGATACTAATTGATTATCTGCGACGCTGCATTATTTTATATTTATAAAAGCTTGTCATAATTGAGTGACGCATTTGATATTTCAAATATTGTGTGTATCATTTTTATTTAATTTATTTTGAAAAAACAGAACTAGTGTTATTATACAAAAATAAATGGCGCTCGCTTATAGTGTTCTAGTACATTAAAAAGAATATATGTATTTAAATACAAGACATTCTTAGATTAAATGTACTATTTTTGATATATAATTCTTTTTCTAATTTGTTCTGACAAAATTCACGTAGAAAGCAACTAATGTCACGATGGGCGATAAGATACGAGTCTCGGGAGAACATATCTAATTTTGCTGCGTCAGTAGCTTATGGCTTATAATTAAGATGACAAGATAGAAGATAGAAGGTATTTATGTCAAAAAATTGCTCAATATACCGTGCATTCGAGTTCACGATAAATAAAATACAACGCGATAAAAATCATAAAATCAATAACATACGAATAATGTGTATAAACAATTATACATCTAAACATTTATATACTGCAAGATGTCAGACAATTTGTGCAGTCTTATATTGCGTAAAAAAGAAAATGTATACATTATAATTTATGACCGAGTTTTATTAACTTGCGCAGGTAAATTTACGATTCCAATGTCCCGCCAGGCTTGAATTATTCATTGAGCGAATTAATTAGAGATCCTGCATATCTCCGCGTTAGTAATTGCGCGAATAGAAGCAATGATGATAAGATATACGTAGATAAAAAAAAAAAAATTTTCAAGACATGGCAAAAAATTTCTTTCTCAATATTTTTAATGCATTTCTGCTATAAATTTACAGAATATAAAATAAGAGATAAATTAATTAATTATATTGAAAATTATACATACATATATATATATATATATATATATAAAATTACATATATTACGTATATATTATATGTACACATTAGAGATTGAGTGATGAGAGTTTGCAAGACATGCCAATTTGGAGTCCCTCAAGCGAAATATTGACCGTGCAACATCCGAAATTATGTTACAACCAGTACATAAATCGATTGATCAGATTGACCGGAGTTTTTATGTCTCTGTATCCAAAACCAAGGCAGCCATTTTGAATAAATTAGGATCATAAAGGTCTTTTTTTAAATATATATGAACTATATTGTGTTACCTATTTCATTCACTACAGGCGCATAAAGTATTGATAGAATTTATGGCGAGATTATGTAATTTTCTGCTGGAAAAGTCTCTGAAGACTTTAAATTTCAAAACTTTTTCGGAATTCTTTCTAGCAAAAAATTATTCCACAATAACTACGCCTACTTTTTCAAAATGAGTTAATTAGAAGATAAAATAAAAAGTCAAGAATTATTGACTAGATAACTAGATCAATTATATTACATTTCTGTAAGAAGACGTAATAAAGTTAAAATTTTCTTACGAGTTGTATTGGATGTAAAAGTTTGTAACAACGGTATTTTTATATGCGCTGTTTACAGCTGAAGTTGAAGGTAGCGAAAAATCATCTTCTTATTGCGCTTCCAGTTTTATCGCAATCCGATAAATTATTGACAATTTTGAAAAACAATTATATTTCATGTTGAATGTTATTACAGATATTATATTAGAATGGAAAAAATATAAAAATGTTATAAAATTAAGATTAATTATAATACAAATTTGCGTATTTTCAGATTCCATTACCTATTAAAATCAATAAAAACAAAAATTGATAAAAGGCCTCGAAATATTAATAATTAAAAACGGTAAAATAGAAGCCGGCACAATGTATAGGGCGCAAAGAAATTTATTAATGATTAAAACATGCGATAAAAACGTTTTGATTGATCTTTCTTGACCATCTTCAGTGCAAAAATTAATTAAAAATATATAAATAATGATTATGATAAAATAGAAACGGGAAATGGATGGTAAAAAAAATAAAAATCAATAATAAATTAACAGACAAACACTGAAAATATAACGATAGAAAATCGAGAAATTAGATGATGAGCATCGATTTAAAGGTTTATTTGTTTATTTGCGTTTTATCCTTGACAATAATAACAACTTTATTTTCTCTATTTTTATATTTTTCGTGTTTGTCTGCTAATTTATTATCGATTTTCGTTTTTCTTATCATCAATTTGTGGTTACATATAAGAGTATATCCAATTTTATTCGACGGCCGTTTGGCAACTCTATCGACTTTAATTCGCAATCTTACACATTGCGATAACAATCAATATAAATTAAATAAACTATAAAGTTCTTACCTCACACCATCGTTGTTCTATCGACGCTTCTCTAATTTCGTCCTCCTTTACACTCTTTTTGTCTTTTTCTTCCAGGACATTTACTCATGAATAGAAGATAGCGCATGCGAATTAATTACTTCGCATGACACTTTCAACATTAATTGCGACGCCTACTATATTATACGTGCGACAGAAAAATAACACGAAGAAAATACAATATCTTTCGGACTACATGTAATCCGTTCAATGCGAGCGATTCGTCGTTTCGCGTATAGCGGTTGCAAGTCGACGATTGTGCGCTTCACTTGATATATTTCTACCGCGCTTGTTTACACTACATAACAAATAAAATATACGCGCATTGTAGGACGATTACAATTGTGCATTGCACAATATGTATAAAAAATATATAAGTTGAAAATTAAAGATAAATATCTCAATTAAAGATAAATAATCCAAAAAAACACAATATGACTATTGCTTTGTCAATCTATTCATGCGATAAATTTTGATCGGTTAAATCCTGCAAAAAATATGCGTTTTATTAATAAAACATCAATACATATCATAGATTTTTATTCCTCGGATCACTCGATTTTCGCATATTATGCCACGATCATTATCAACATTCAAAAATTGTGAGAAAATCACATTTAAATTGATGAAAAATGCAAAACGCGATGGGAGATAATCTCGTATCCAAGCATTGTTAGTAAAAAAAAAAATATTGCTTGTCAAGATAATATAAAACAGCGAAACAATAATTGATAACTTTAATCCTTCATATAACTTTGGTATTGGTACTTACAATAAATACATAATATCGCGCTGAATGTCTGCTTCTCGCGATAAATACTTGTCATCTCGATACAAATTGTAAATCACGTTGATTAATCACATGAATTAATATAATTGCTAATTATTTATTATTATTATAGTTTATTTGTTATAGGTATATGTGCTCTATTATATATAAAAAGTAAGCGTCTCCGAAGATCGCGTCACAGCCAAATATTGAGTGTACATAAAATACATATGCGCTGAATATTCTTTAAACTTCAATTTCGATGGATGAATTATCGCACATTAAATTTAACAATTTAAAGAATAAAAGTCACCTCTTTATCTTAATTTGAAAAAATACTCCCTCAGATAATAAATATATTTATTATTATGTTCTTTCTCTTTTCTAAGTTTTATATTTCAAAAAAAAATTAAAGTATGTGATTTATATAAATCAAGGAAAAATAAAATAAAATTAAAATACAGTTGCAAATCAATCTATGCTGATCATTTCGTTAAATAAAAAAAAATAATTTGCTTTTTTTAAAGTGTAAAAAAACTAGATAAAAAAATTAATTCAAGATAATAATATTAAATATATCATAAAATATAAATTTATAAAAGATAATAATAACGAATTAATTTTTATTTTTTATGATCAAGACAAACATACACTTTATTCTTCAAATTTCTATTTAATATTAAATTTAACAATTCTTTTTATAATTAAATAATTATTTATGATAAATTGTACTGTTTGGTTATAACTCGAATGTTGAAAATTTTCAATTAATTAATCTTCATAATTTGCAAATCGTTAATCGTAGAAATTGTTTCGCGCGAACTGATTAATCACTCATTACAAATAAAATAATTTGGAAATTAATAATGTATAATAATATACGGCACATAATTTGCGGCACTACTTGTTCTCTTGAGGTCTCGCTGCGAAGACAACAATAGGAAAATTACAAATTATTAAAGAGTATTGTACCGCTATTTTGAATGTTTACGCACGTGAATATACATTCTATATAATTAATATTGAGATGTTGATTAATAATGTAACAACCGGAATCGCTCGAGAGTATGAGATTATATTATGTACCGTTTATTGCGCATGTGGCAAACTGAAATATGCGATCGTTAATGTATGCAATGTCAACATGAAAATACTGTTTGATTTTATGATTCTCGCAAATATACATTAAATCGACGATTACGATGCTTGGCAATGTTCTTTATATCGCTACTATTAATATTTTACGCGCAAGCGTTGACTATTTCTCCTTACGAGAGCGTCGCGTTTGACTCGCAGGGACTGGTTTTCAAACGGGCAACATCATCCGCACAAACAAACCTAGAAACTATCGCCAACTAAATGCGAGGCTTGCCAAGCAAATACGCTCACAGTAACTTAACGTGTGCACACATACCCACATTACATTCTGCGCCCTTCCTTCCTTCTTCTTCTCCCCCTTCCATTACCGTCCATAAACAGTTCTGGAACTTTAATTAAAACTGAGATATAGGTAATTAACTCATTTGGCTTGCTGCGGGACACTCGTGTGTCTAATCATACTACTCTCGTGTTTCCGATATTTTAATTAGAATTAGCGAAGACTTCTTCGCGACGCTCGCCAATCCGCCAGCTTTACGATCTTCTGTATCGTATCTGCCTTACCTGGAGTTTTACCTGGATTTTATCGAACGCGCGTTTAAACATCCAACCATCCTCGATTCGACCCGGATTAAACATTAGCGCTGGCTTCCGCTCGCGAGGTTGCTTTCACGAGGTAACAAACACGTGCCGACATTAACTTTCTAAGAGAAGACGAAGAGAGATCACTTGGCGCGAGAGAAGACGACGAGGAGATCGTTTTCCGCGAACGATGGCTGTTACCAACGTTGCGGCGGAATGCGCAAAGGAATGGTAAATTGAATTACGGTGATAACTGAAGCGTGAGCACTTTATTTGGTATAAATACGTCTTTCCGGTAAGTGTTTCCTACTATCTGTCACTTGCGCGCTGAAAGAAATTCGCTGCCATCTCGACAATTATCAAATATAGCCATTTTTTACCTTCGATAAACAAAATTTTTTTTTTGAAATATATAATGCGTATTAATTGAAATATATAATCGATACGATTCGCAAAAAAAAAAGAATAAAGTGTTTATTAGAATGTGTTATTAAATTATATGAAATTTTTGATTAAATGATGCTGATAATTAATGTAATATTAATCTTTAAAAAAAGATGTTTAATCTTAAATACGATTAACAATAATACTATAGGTCTTTTCCTGAAATTATTTGTTCTCGACAGCTCTTTGACCGACAGTTTGCGCAATGGAAAAACATCTCTTTAAAAGAGGTAGACGTCAACATGATGGCTCTTCCTCCACGAAATTGCATAAAACTAGAATTGCTTTTGCTAATTTAACATAATTAAAGTCTTTGCAATGCGTAGCTTTTGCATTTATATCGTACATTTCGAGAAAAATTTATACAATGTAAATTATGACAGTTCTTCAAATGTACGTATTAAAGAAAACTGCCTTTTAACGCGATTATATTATTATACTTTCTGCAAATTATTCAGTAATTAAGTTTAATTAATGTCGTTATATATTACAATTTATTTAATGTGTTTGTATAAAGAGAGTTAATCAGAGAAAATACAAAACAAATAGAAAAAAAAGGAAACATAAAATATGATATGATTATATATAATTTTCTTTGTATATATTGTAATTGAGCGACATTAATTAAATTAATTTACCGAAAAGTTTGCAAAAAGTATAATAAATATAAATAATAATAAGTTGTTGTAAAATTAATCTCATTCATTGTTTAGATTCTTAATATAACTTTTCAACTTAATATATACTAGACATCAAGCTTACTTACCGAGAAACGTCAGATCGCTCAATACGTATTAAGGTTGCTTCGAAAGTTAATAAGCAGTTTAGGTCTTAGGGGGGGCCAAACAATTTGGTCAGAAAATCCAATTTGCGTACAAGAAATTGTTTCTGCTTTCAGAAGCGTAAATCATTAAGCACAATATGAGTAGATAATCAATATTTTACTATGCTTTTGTTATAAATTTTTATTTTTATTTTTAATGATTTATTTATTTTTAAAAAGGCATATAAAGTACATTAGTCAAAAATATTGAAATTTATTATTGCCTCTTTTCCGTGATGCCGATTAGTTATTTTGTTATGATTGCTTCATAAACAGCTGTTGCCATTGAGATCGAGATGTTTTAACAGTTTAGAGAAATTTAATTTTAATATAAACGATTTATTTAATGATTAATAAATGCGAATTGAACGAACTATTTTTGAAGAACGAAATTGAAATACTTTTCTCAAACAAAATGTTAAATAACTTATTATTACAATGATTGCATATTTTGACAGCTTAAATGTTCAAGAGTTTAGCAGTGTGTAATTTTATGTGATTTTATTTATTAGATATAAATTTTATATTAATTATTTTATTTTATTTTTAGATATCTTTGAAGCAAAAACAAAAATTATAACATGCTTATTTTGTATGTAATTGCCTTAAATTATATAATTCCATAAATTACTTTTTTTAATTGGGGTTTATTAAATATTGTGTGACATAAAAAATAAATGGCGTACATGTAATGCGCACTTTGTAATATTCTATTTTAAAAAGGAAAATTAGAGTATATCAAAAGCGTATGTGTTAAAAAGCTTTCAACACATACAACGATTGCATAATGTATTTCTCTTGCTTACATAAAATATATTATTAATAATTAGCTGTAAAATTAAATTTAATAGGAAAGGAGCAAATATTTACAAAGAGTCAGCTGTAACAAAGGATTACACAAAATTAGCATCATTTTAAGTATTTTAAAATAAGATAAAAAATGATTTGTTCAAAAATAAATTAGAAATTTTTCAATCGATCAATTTATAGAGTTTACAAAATAAGATTAGCCAACAGCTTTATAAAAAAATATTATAAACTATACATGTACACGCATACACGCACACGATAGTATAAAGTTTTTATTTAATCATGACGTTAATTAGCGTTAATTTTCAAACATGCGTGACCTGTATTCGTGATAGCATTTTGCTGAGAATTTTCATAATGGAAATTATTGTCTAATGAACGCAAAGTGCTGCAGGAAGCTCGAAGATGTAGGTAAAGGTTTATATTAGGCAAACGTTCGTTCATCCGCTCGTACTCGTGCTGGAAATGCCTACACTACTGCAAACGAATTCCTTCATAAGTAATCCAGGTCGCTGCGTATATTGTTCGCGAATTCATTAGACAATGTTCTATCAAATGCATATCAATTTGATAATAGATAATGATATAATCTTTACTTGTGTGTGTAAAATAACAGTAATGTAAAATAATCATAACAATTGCTTAATTTCAGAATCATCGAAATCTTTGAATTGTTAGTTATGCTAAAAAAGCAATATTAGTAACTTTTAAATATACATGAGAAAAGCGCTTTACTTTTACTTGACTTCTCTCGTTTTTATAATCGCTTTTTTAATCACAGTACACATTAGATAGCATATAAATGCATCTCGATGCGAGACTCGAAAGCTTGTAATAAGGACGTTGGATATAGCGTTAAAGTGATAATGCGGATTGGAGTATAAAGTGAGTGTCACATACATAGACGCGGAGCGAAATTATCAAATTTGCATTCGATTTCCGGCGTACCGGCTACACCCTCGTCCCGATTGACAAACAAGAGTGCCCATGTTGCTTAATACAAGCGCCAGCGTGCTGTTTAAATTACAGGCCGCGCGTAAATGGATCGCCGACGGAGGTTATACATGGAAGCGCGATGTCGCGTGTTTGGCCAGCTGTAGGTACGTCAAACTGGCAAAGCGACACGTGCTCGCGACACCTTGCTCGTGACGTTTGTTGCTTCTTAGTAAGCTTACGGAATAATGCCGAGAAAGATAGAGAAAGAGAGAGAGAGAGAGAGAGACAACAAAAGACAGTTTTACTATACATCTACGCTTACGCGATGACACGTATATATAGTTTGCAAAAATGCCACCAATTTTCCGTATTTAAATTATTTGAGCTAACAATAAGTGACAATATGTTTTTATTTAGATATAAATATTTTTGCACTTGTAGCTCAATCTTTTATGTGTATGCTAGTATTAGTTTTTTCATTCATGCTTATCCATGCATATTATAGAGAAATTAAAATATTGCATATTATTAAAAAAATATTAAAACACTACTACGTATGAAAATATAATTATAATATAATAATTTTATAATATAATAATATTACATGATTACGCATATCAATCTGCTTATCTGCGACGTGATATTTATTGCTAACAAAATGCAACATTAAATGCTTGTAAACAAGCAGCAAACATATTGCCCGAAACTAATCAGCAACTTATAATTAATTATAATATCAGCTTACGTAGCGTTATGATTAATTATCATATTTTTTGGGTAGTCATAAGAAATTATCAATATCACATAATTAACTTACTGTTAGATGCTTTAAAATAATAATAATTGGAATAATCTCGCGTAGGTTTGTAAATATTTTTAGGCAATTTAAAGGCAATATGCCACAAACTGAATCTAAACGAACTTTATTGAAAAATTCTGTTTCTTCTGATTGGAAAGGTTCTAGTAGCAATCATCGAGCTCACCGACCTATGCGCTCGAATCGAGCGGTATCGGGCATACATTCGTTTTGCGCTCGTTGCTTTGAGCGCTCGTCGTTCGCTTTGAGCGCTCTTAATCCGCAAACTCTGTACGTTTGCTACGATTTAGATTAGCTCGGAAAAAGACTGTTTTGTATTAACAAAAATACAAAAATTGCGATTTTTTTTAAAAATGAGAACTTTTAAAGGGCGATACATTGTGTAAGTCATTCAGAAAATACAATCGCAGATCAGATCTCGATCGAGTGTCGATAAGAGCGACACATTTATCTCGAAAACGAGATGAAGAATCGATTTTACAGATATGAAGTATCTGTAAATAAAATCTTTGTCTAGCGGATGAGCTATCTCGTGCTTGCGTGCCGGGACATAACGATCGAGAAGAATGCAACGCACACGTATATACGAACCTTAGCATGGCGTTCATTCCGCGTCTGACATGAGTGCATTTATCTCAGTGAATTCCTTTGTACCTTTGAAGAGGGCAGCCTCGGAGGGCATTTCGGAAGAGGGCTTTGCCAACGTAACCAAATAAACCACAACGACACCACAAAGCTAATCGCGGTTGTACGTGACCACGCAATAAAGAACATCAACCGAGTGTTACAGCCAAGTTTTTGCCAACTTTATCCATCCCAGATGAATGGATCTTATCCATAATACAGGGGTTTCACTCTCTCTCTCTCTCTCTCTCTCTCTCTCTCTCTCTCTCTCTCTCTCTCTCTTTTCAATTCATCTCGAAACAAGAGCCCAATCCACAGTTGCCAAGCGAATATGTAATAACGTTAGAGAAGGAAAATTAAAAGAAAAATCTGGTAGATCAATATAAATATCAAAAATTGTCATACAAAAATTAAAGATACAATATATTATTATTGTATCCGCAAATTATGTATCAATTTGGCCAGACAATAATGCAAGCACCAAATAATGCACGTTATATATATATATATATATATATATATATATATATATATGTAATTATTATGTAATATATATATATATATATATATATATATATATATATATATTACATAATGTTTCGCCACTATGATAAACATACCATCCTAACCGCAGCTTTCTGAAAAGTGAGCGCACGTTGGTAATCATGTTGCGAACACCGTAATTTACAGAGTTGAACGAAGCCAACAAAATTATGGTTGTTCACAGGAACGGAAACTCTAAAACGAGGTTAGTCCAACGGGCTCGTTAAAAGTCGTATTTCACGCTACGTCGCATCACAGAAATGTTGATATCTCCTCATGCGTACTGTACAGAGAACTTGCTATTGCTGTATCTACGCTGTTTTATTTCAATCCTTATTACAATAGCGATGTAAAAAAAAAGAATATATATACATATATATGTATATGCTAGTCCCGTCGGAAAATAATAACGATGCGGAACAACTTGTTCTTATTTCTAAATTCTTTTCTTTCAATACAGTAATGACATTGATCATTTAAATCCTTGAAAACTTTACAATGAAATATGCACGATTTTTACGATTGACGTGAGAATCGTGATAAAACATTTTTGAATTCTCCCAAAACGCCAATCTCCTTCGCCTTGAATAAGGCTTAATATATCTTGAATCCCCCTTGAATGTTCAAGACTTTGTTTTAACGGCAATTTGTACTGAAGTTCGTTACTGACAGAAAAAATTAAAGTATTCCTCCCTTTCTCCTCCCCTCCCCCCAAAAAAAAAGATTACTTAGAAATCTCTACGTTGAGACAAATTACGCACGATAGTGGATGCACCTTAAAGAAAGTCTGGTGGTAATTAAACCTCCAACTACCTCTATAAATCAAGTCGGGATGACTGGACCTTAATGACAGTTATAGTTAATGCTAGTTATAGTTTTCGCAAAATCGTCCTGCAAAATCCTCTACTTTATTTTTTATTTATCGTCTAGCTTTTTTGTTTATTGTCTCTAGTGTACAGCCAAAATATATACATCTGTGTGAATGATGTTACTACATATCGTATATCTCTTTCTCCGTGCCTCTCTCCCTTTTTTCTCTCTCCTTTTCTGCGAATGAAAAATAATGACAATGCACAGCGCGCGATATGCCACGATTAGAATAAAATCACGCGCGCATTTTCTCCAACTTTGTTGCGAGATAACTTTTATTTCGCGGTACAACGGCTCTCATCTCGATTATCATCGCATCTCTCCTTCACTCTGTACCGCTCGGTTCACTTATTTCTCATAGCGTTTCCGTCACGTCTCACGCGTACCAGCTTTTCGCTGCTTCCCTTTTGCTGATGCTAGGCGGCTCCTCTATTATCCTCAGCAACGACGATCGCCAACGGCACCTTTTGTCTTGACTTTTATACACCGTCATTTTTCAAGCTTACACTTTAATAACGCCGCGCAATTCGAAAGTACCTTCCGGTGAGCATTTTCCGCGTGCGAATGAGTCTCCCCGTTTGAGGCGGAGAGGTCGTCAAAAGAAGTTGCGTTGTTTCGTGACATAATAACGCCACGGGACGTCGAATACTGTGCAGTTATACACTTGACATAATAAGAAAAAATGCAGCTCGCGTCAGTTTACGTACGAATGAAACCTTGTAACGCCACACTTAGCATACGCGGAGATTGTCATGAGTTTTAATTTTGCGCAGAATAGTTTTTATTTCGAGAGAGACAGTTTTCACGGAGTTGCTTAAAGAATTTTCCTCTTCAGCTCGATAGTACTTATGTTAGAGGAGGGAATATTATTAAAATTCCGTGGATGTATCTCAGATAAATTTCTTTAACTTGCACGCGAATCGGCGAGGTGATAGTTTAAGGCATTTAATATAAATGCGATTTTATAAACAAACAATATATACGCAAATCAGGTTCGTGTTTTACCCGCGCAAGTGGTTTCTCGGCGAAAAACGGCTTATGTTTTACAGAAGCGTTCGCGCACGTGCGCGCGGTCCTGCGAATAAACTTAATTCGCGTCACGAACGGCTTATACGGAAACCGCATGGTCGTAGCGTAGGGATGGAGGTCGGTCGGGAGAGTGTCGGAAAATAGTTTCGAACTTCCTTGAATAAGGTCGTTTGACAAACGACGCGAACGTATCTTGTTCGCAGACGCTGGCCGATCAGATCGCCGCCAATAAAAGCAATTAAAATGGCTAAAGTGACACAACCACGAGGAAGTTCGCGAACGATGGATAGTCAGCGTGGATACGACAGTAATATATAGATCTTGACCGGGAGCACATTGCCAATCGCGATAATATCTCAGCTAATTGCTGGTTATCCGCACATCGTCAGCTGCTCGTCTCCCCACAAAAGCCACCGTCTCTTCCCTTATCTTAAATCTAGATTGCTTTATTGTCATTATTGATTTTGTAAGATCATCCTGCCATGTCGACCGCGAATTCAATCTAGATAACGTGAGATAAATCGATCGATTATCTCGTTAAATTAAGTTGGCGATTCGGCAAGAGAGAATGAAATTTATTTATCATGCGTCATCAACAAATAAAGATGTGTCTTACAACGACAAGTTGAATACTTTTCACTGTAAAAGCTGATATTTTGCTGATATTTGTAGTCATTTAAAAATATACAACATACATTTTCTCGATGGATATGCACGTAGATATCTGTCTATATATAGACACGTGAATATGAGTCGAGTAGATATGGAAATTGGAAAATTTGAATATTGTAATCCGTTACACAAGCCAGTCATGTTACTACTACATTATCTTGGACGTACATATCTAAGTTTCATAATGTATAGAGCGAGTTCTCTTCTGAAAGCAATGATCTTTCGATCGATGTCGGATTACATAGCGAGTTAAGAAGCATGTTTTCAAGAATATATATTGATATGAACTGTAATACTTCAAACATATTAAAGATTATTAAATATCTCAAACTTTGTAATTGAAATTGATATTAATTTTATAATTGCAAATATATGTATATTTTTAGTAGGAAAACTATATATACATATAAAAGAGACAGAAGGCAATCACAAGAGTCAGCGCGATAATTTGTGCGTATGTTTTATTACATTTAATATATATTAAATATATGAATATATGAATTATATAAAAATGTAACAACAATAACACGCAGAATAAAAGTCATCCAGGTTGTTAAAAGGTAAATATAATATAATGAAATTTCGAAATAGAAAGAAACTGTCTGATAAAGTATACTACACCTTAAAAAACAACTGGCGCTGTCGAACTCGAGTGAGTCACTCACTGTTATGTAAAAGGCAAATGTGACACACGAATGTTTGAGACAGAATGTCAAATCTCTTTATATCCCACGACACATAAAGTTTTGTTCTTGCTGTTTTTTTTTTTTTTTTTTTTTAATTATTGCTGTTACATTTTAATATATATATATGTATATATATATATATATATATATATATATATATTAATACATATAATATTAATATAATAAATATAATATTAATATAATTAATACAATATATATTAATATAATATATTTTGTATATTTTATAATTGCGCTGAAGATGGTCCAAAAAAAAGACCAAAAACGTACGCTTTTTGTGATTATATCTGTCACTTAGTTAAAATATGAATATAATTTGAGTAATAAAACGCGCACAAATTACCGCGCTGGCTCTTGATTGCCTTCTGTCTCCTTCATATAATATATTCATAAGAGTGTTTATTAGTTATTTTGATATATATTATTATATAACACACATATAAAAAAATCACATGCACTGACGCGTTCCATTTAAATATTAAAATGTAAAGAGCGGATCAAGTATAAATTACAACACCATCGTTTGCGGTCAGACAAATATTAACGATCGAGCAGCACTCGAAGGGACTTTGCATCGATCGTTACGCCTTCGGAACGGTCGTCTTAAGAGCGGACTTCGCGAGCCCTATTAGAATATTCCAGAGATAAGACTCTCAATGACCGTCATTAACTCTCCAAGGCAGGAAGCCGGACGTAGGAAGTCACTACCGTAACTCGGCCGATCGCGTCGATATCAAATCGACCGTCGACGAAAATCGCGAGTTCACTGCGGCGAAGGGAAACGTCAAAAGGAAATGCGGAGGTTCTTCATGCGCGAGAATTTCCTATCACTAGAGAATGTGTTGGAAACACCGCGTTTGAGAGCCCAGAGACTTGTGTGTGAACCGAAATATCTACGAATTAAGGATCGCAATCGCCATCGGGTCAGGAAACGAGAAACCGGAAGCTGCAAGGCTTGGCCTCACTTGGTTACTCCGAAGGGTTTTTGGCGAATTCGTGTAAGATAGGATGATCCTAATAGCACGAGTGAAGAGGAAGTCTTTGAAACTCGGCGTGTTACCAGGGGCAATAAATCAAATGCTTTCTTATTCCTATCCGACGTGCCATACACAAGAGATCTTTTTCTACATAGAACCGAAACGTCTCTTCTGCGGTCTGAAACGCTGCATTCCACTTCCGAACTATCTCCTTGCAGATTTTCGTAGCATCAATAGTTATATGAGATTAAAATGATTTAACGTACTTACACGTAGGATCGATAGTAATTGATAAAAATGTTGAACATTTTATATTAGCGATAATGTTTAAAATACGCAATAATATTTGATGTGCTTATTCTGTAATTATATATTCATTCCAATATTATGGTTATAACATAAATATACGAAGTGCAATAGAAAAAAATAAAGAAATTTGTTCTGCTGTGACAGAAACGATTTACAAATAAAGATAATTATATGCGGGCAAAAGAGCACATATTTACAATTGTATGTATCCACCATACGCGGGTATCAGTTTTATGTACTAAATCGCATCGTTGCTTGTAATACATTGGAAAGGGATATTCCCTCGTGACTCACGCAGCAATATTCATAATGTAATAATTGTGACTGCTATGCACATACATACACATTACTGCATTACCGAATTAGCTTATGCGGCTTATAGAATATCATGCTTAGCGATCTAGCCTCAAATAAATGAGAAATTAATGAGAAAATGCTACACTGATAAGTGCAAATGCACTGCAAATGCACTGCTTTTCATTAATTGAATAATTAACAAATCTTTATAAATATTATTACAATTTTATAATAAGAGCATAGCACACTGCATCGATAATATTGAAAGGCATCCGCATTTGTGTTCCATCGAATATTTTCATTAATATTGATCTTTAACATTTTACGATTTTTGTATCGATTGTATAAAAATGACGATACTCTCATAATTCGTATTAGAAGAGATTTTCGTTCACGTCGATGACTTGCAAGAAACGTGAATAAACGTCGCCATAAAGAATGCTATAGAGATCCGATGCTTTGGTCCCACGAGTTTACGCTGACGCAGAAATGAAAAGTTGACGCTAAAAGACGCGATTAAAACTGCCTGCTGGCGTGAAATTTATTCTGACCAGTTACGCACTAATCCCAGACATTGAGGAATAATTGAGAGAAAATAGGAGCGACGTCTACGGGCGACACATTATGACATAGTTGAGAAAGGACAACAGAAAAGTAAATTTACTAAAGAAAATATTTGCGTAAAATATTTTTGCATAATTTGTTAATTACGCTATACCTTTTTTTTTATAGAAAAAAGCAATGATGTAAGATGGAAATATTAAAAGTACTAGAATACGCATAAATTTTTCACTTCGAAATAATGAACAATCTGAAGATATTAACAAGTGAAATTATTGAGAGTATAAAAATTTATTTTATTTGGTTTCTATTTATACTAAGATTGAATGTGTATATGTGTGACTGTAAATAACAACACTCATCACACTTCTAATTGTTACACTCGAGTTACCCGTATAAAAACATTGAAGTAAAAGAAATGTATTTCTCTTGCAATAGATTTGTCGTTGCCGCTCCAATCATTCTTCTCTGTCTGTGGAAAGCAGCGCGAAGAGAAATTTTAGGAATTCCGACATTGGTTTTAGCTTCAGTTAAAAGAACTGTTTCCGTCTTGCCGATTGGATTGTTCGTCGATTCCTATTGACCAGTGGAATTTAATTATAAGTCGTGCATTTCGGATGCAGATGAGAGCTCAGGAGAAAGTTTTCTGCTACCGTATTCGCTTTAATCTCCATCATTGTTCATTCTGTCTTTCTGCTTGACCGCTTATCAGCTTATTTGTTACGATCGACAGTAATACATTACTATTAAACTGTTCTATACAATTCGATAATCTGCTTTTCTTCTTAATTAAAGTTTGCAAAAGACATCAAAATATTGAAAATACAGAACTCCACTTATCTCAGATATTTTTTGGCAGAATATATTTAAATTCTGTAAAAAAAAATTCTGAAATGTTAAAATATAGTCAAAATATTAAATGTGCTCGTGAATATAAATGTAATCAAGTAAGTCTTTTTACGTCGTCTATTAATTTGACATAAATCTTTCTTCCTTTAAAAGAAGCTTCTAAAATCTGTTGTTAATTTTGCAACGTAGCATATTTTCCAGAGACAAGAGCATCTTGATGTAGATGCGCGGTGTACAAGTTCCGTGATCGCGCTAGAAATATTCATAAGCTACAAAAAGCCATCCGCAAACGATCGATCGTGGTCTAGCGATTTATACGTCGTTATAAAAGTTTATATCTCACCTCGTCGTCGCGATAAATTCTTCGATAACTTTGACGAAGCCGGCTTATGGTCGCTGCGTCGCATGCATCGTGCCATCTCCTCTTCCGACCATCGCCTACAGTCTAAGTTTTCTGCCGCGCCCATCATATTTTATAAACATTCTTTTAAGTGGATCTGAAAGGCACCATTAAGGGTAAGAGGCTAAAAACATGGATAAAAAGAGAGAAAGAGAGAGAGAGAGAGAGAGAGAGAGAGAGAGAGAGAGAGAAATGCAAGATAGTATGAGGTCATATCTCAGATCAATATACCTCTGTGTTTAATGCATCTCAATTTACGGCAGATTAAAAAAGATAAAGTTCATCTTGTGTGTTAATTATTTAAACATTTTAACTATAATTGCGATAAATAATTATTAAAAAAGGAAAGAAATTTACAGGCAATCACTGTTTATAAAATCAATTTTACATACATACATACATCGATATTAATAATCAGCGAAAAAAATATTAATTTATTTTGTAAATGTAAATTTCGCGAGAGAGAGCTCGCGGTTGTTGCAAATTTTTAAGTTTCCGTTGCAAGACACCTGTTCGGTATACGCTTAACTATAAAAAAACTTTCATAACTTGCTTATTTGAGATTTTGCGGAGAATGAGAAGACGCTGCGGATATAAAACGGACACTATAGAAAATATGGTATACCGCGCGAACGTTACTGAATATAATGAAGTATTGCAGAGATGCACGTGCATCTAATTTAGATGTACCTCCAACTCATAGAAGTTATGTGTATTTCATATCTGACTTGATAGACAGATTTTATGGGCCGTATTTTCCTATTAAAATAAATATTGATTATGATGGATATCGCTGAAACTTTTAACGTGATAGTAACTTTTAACAAGCACTCTCGTTTCTCCCAACTTTATACTAACACAACAATGTTTTTATTCTATCATCATCCTTCAATATAACAGATTGCCCAGAATGCAAAAATATTTAAAAGGCAGCACTATGATATTTTACGTTGTGCATGTAATAACAGCAACTCTACTTTTTATCTTAAATTTAATAAAATCAATTGTTCAATAAAATATGCATATTTATGTGCGTGTATGTGTGTAAGATGACAGATACTTGCATATATTTAAACTGATAACAGTAGAGTAATTACACATATTTTGCCTAAAGCTGCTAAAAGAGAAATTTTGGAGAATTTAAATCGTTTTTCGCTATTGGTAAGATGAAATGATCGTAAAACTTGCGAAGCTTTCGTAAGCTCTATTTACATCAGTTGATAAAGAAAAGCTTTCGCTTTTAACTAACCCTGTATCGATAAATTACTCTCCTATGATATTTAAAAAGACATCAATTAATATGCGGATGATGATACAGAAATATGACAGTATAGAATTTAAAACATATAGAAAAATTGAAATTTATTTAGAAAATAATTTTTTTATTAAATTTCAGGAAAGAAAGAAAATACAATAAATTGACAAAAGAAAATACAATATTTATTTTAATATCAATATTTATTTCATTTATACTCTCATATAATACTGACACAGATTTATTTAACAGGGTGCATTTATAATATTATTGTATATTAAACAAAAATACATATTGACATCAAAATACATTGTCGAAAAAGATATTACGAAAGTATCATCGAAAGACAGAAAATATTTGGTACAAACAGTGCGTGTGTGTGTGTGTTTTATAAAATACAAACTTATAATAATGGCAGTTATAATAAAGAATGCTTTATACAGAATAATAATAACTTTGCCACATGTAAAAAAGAAAATTGATGAACAGAGCGCAGAACTCAGTAATAATTGCGTGACAATTGATACAGGCTGCATTCCACTGATCATGATGAACAGCAGCTTGTTTTTCACCTGTAATAAGATTTGACAGACGGATAATAAGATATTAACATTTTATCAATCAAAATTTATGATATCATTATGCGTACCTATGTGTGCGTTTTGTTAAAATTATATTAAAATAACATTACATCGGTAACAGTTTCTTTTTTCTTATAAATGTTTTAAAGATTATATAAAACATTTTACTAAAATTACAAACACACTATATTTAGACATATTATATGTACATTTTAAAGATATTTATTTAGGAAATGTATATATATATATATATATATATATATATATATATATAAATATTCGTAACGTTGAGAGTATATATAACGTTTATATGTGTCCGCTCTCTAATTTTATTCGATAAATTCTATTTAATTTACCATTTAGGACATGAATGTGTACCGCGATCGTGCTGAATTGGCTTACTGAGCACGTATATTCGCCGCTATCAGTCTTTTTCGCTCGTTCGATATAGAGCCTCGTCACCACGTCCTCGCTCGATCTGAAAAATCCGGTTATATTATACAATGTTGTACGTTTGTGTGATATTTATATAATATTAACTTTTGTCTGCTGAATTTTAATAGAAAGTAAAAATGCATTAATATGAATAATATAAAGATAAAATAATGTATAAAAGTATATAAATAATATAATATAAAATAAATATAAGATATACAATACATTTAATTTAATGATATATAAACTTAATAAAGTCATAAATTCAAGCGCTATAATTCGCAATATTATAAGACATTATTTATCTTTCAACTTGTATGTGCGGAGCACCCGAAATGTTTAGTTTATTTTGATACATTCAAATATAAACAAGATAAGAGCATTGTCCTTGTCACTAACGCAACGCGTGGTATTCTAGTATCTTAATGAGATAAGGAGGGGGAATAACAATATATACGCACGATATTATAATAACACGGGAGTCTCGCTAAGAAGCCGAGTGAAATAACATCGCAAAAAGTAAGTGCGAGTATACGTTTGGGGGTGATGGAAGAAAGAAAATAAACTCGAAAGTATAATTGCGATATTGGAGTACTCTTGATAGATGATCTATCAATGTTCACTGTCTCACTCTTGGAAGACTCCGCGTTAATTTCCTTCTCTTAAACTAAGAGTGTTTTAGTAATTTTCTTTCTCCACTTTTCCCCTCCATATTAGTATTATTTTTTAATGGGATATTTTTATACAATATGCTGGCACAAATAATTCTTGAATATTAATCGAGTTTGACATTTCTACGCTATCTGCGTCACTCGTAAAAGATAAGATTCAGAGAAAAATGTCTGTCTGAGGAACCGAAAAAGGGATATATCGTTGTTGTAAGTTGTCTCGAGAAAGGATCAATCGTAACGACCGTATTTTGCACAAAGCTTGTACGGTTGCTCGTCAACGCGTACGCCCTACGGGGTTTAGAAGGTAAATGCCCGACGTATTACGAGAGGATAAGAGCAACGATATGTACACCCGTTTGTAGACAATATACGATGCGCATGTAACACATACACATGCAAATCGAGACTCAGCCGTATATCCATCTCGCGGAAGCCCCGTTCGATCCATCGTCACTTGCGATATATGCTCACCCATTAATGTGATAAACGTTGACGTGATCCGGTAACGTCTCGCCATTTTTCCGCCAGACGGGATACGGTACTCTCGAGTCGGGGCAAGATGGTCGGACGACACACGCCAGCTCAATACCACTTCCGGTCTTGTAATATCGGTCCCGCAACTCATGTTTCGCTTCGTCAATAATTCTAATATCCGGTGCTAAAAAGACATATCACTTAATAATATCTAATAAATAATCGATGAAAAAGCATTCTTTTCTCATTTCTTTTGCATTTTTTTATTTCTTCATTGTGATTGAATTTAAATAGATTTGCGTAATTTAATTATTAAAAATGTAAAAAGCATTGTTTGTATTGTAAAATGCAGACTCGGCACAAAAAATATAAATATTAATTTTTTTTTAATGGATAAAAAAGCTTTATGTTTTTAAAATATTTAATATAATATATGTATAATTAATTTTAATAAAACAAATAATTAAATGTTTATTAATATAATATTTCAATATTAAATATTACGAATATCATTTTGACACTAAGCGAGAAAAATTTTCTCGCCGTCGGTTTCTTACATCTCTGCATTTCGTTTCTCGCATTTTAAATATTTAAGTGATCAACATCTTCACATTTCGATGATTAAAAATTGTTGTGAAATGATACGGCTGGAGATTCCCGTGGGTAGCACGCACGGCGAGATTAGTATGCGCAAACGTATTTGCAGATGCGAGGAAAGTTAGATAAATAAAGTCACCATTGTGTGCAACGAGACGTACTACGTGATACAACTGCGGCTGGCTTACTTCCGCTTGCGGTATGCCGTAAGATTTTCTCATGGTAATTGAATCTTTACGGGGGCGGAATTAAAATTCGCGACACCGTTCCCTTTAGATGAGCCGCAACGCAGCCGACAATTCACGACATACATTCGGATTTGTGCTCTTGAAATAGAAAACAATATATGCATCTCGCAGCTACCGACGTCGCCGGATTACGCCAATGCTTGGTAATATATCACTCAAAAGCATCCGGAGGACACAAATAAAATTCAAATCAAAATTATATGTCAAATGTGTAACCTGTAATGCTATCAACTGCTAGAATTCTATAATTTATTTTATCTATAATTTATGTTAAATGAATACAAATATTGTCATAAATAAGAAAAATTTTTTAATTAAATTATCAAATATAAAATTAAAAAAATATTTACATGAACTTGTCATTAAACTATCCTCTGGCATGCAAGTCATAATATTAGAATTTATTATGTATAATATAAAAAATTTATTATATTTCTCTTTATTCATTCCAAAATTCTGATTTTTAATTAAATATTTTTTACGTAACGTTTGCGTCATAGTAGTTTCGTGTTTACATTCATGTTAATATATTCCATACAATTTTGTCTGCATAAATGTTTAATTGCTATTACCCAGATGTATATTGCTAAATATTTCGCGAGTGCAATAAATGATCTCAAGACTATTTTGTTTTTTAACATAGATCGTAGCCGACAAAAATGGGTAATTAATCGATAAATCGAAGCAATATTTGCAATAAAAGCAATGAGCTACGATAATGTTTGAATACAAATAAAAGTAAAAGACATTATGAGCATCAAATAAAAAAATTTAGACGAAATATTACTTTTTCCTACTGTTCAAAGTTGTATTATGTTGTATTGCAACATGCATATTGATTTTAAATCATTTCTGTACTTATACGATTTTTGTAAAATATTTCTTAAATATTGTTTCCTCTTTTTGCATTTTTTCCAAAATAAAGCAAAAACGAGTAAATCGCTAAAGGATTTTTCTTTTAATTTATTGATCCTTTAAAAGAAGGCTTTCAAAGTTTTGACATTTACTTCCGAGACACTCTGTGTATAATAATATTAACATATACATTTTTTTTTTGTACCCTTGCCCGGGATATTTTATTCCCTCATAAAAGCACATGGTATTACCAAGAACAGTGACGTTCGTGACCAGCATTCTCGGCGGATGCGTATTCACTTGACAGACATATACGCCATGATCTTCCCTTCGCACACCGGTGATGGCTAATCTCCAATTGTTTGGATATTGAAAGCTCATGCTGTACCTTGAATCCGATGTGTGAGTAGTATTACCAAGAGTTAGGAGGGATGCCCACTCGGTGTTGCGTCGTATCCACATGACCTGCAGAATTCGCGATATTTATCGATCACAATTTGAACTGATAATATTAATACGCGACGCAATAATTACAGTAAATATTTATCAGACCAGACAATGTCGTCATGTTAGAGACAAGTAAAATGACTATTAGCCATAGCATATGTTAGGACAGTGAAGAATGAATGTAAGTTATATATTTAAATATATTTTCGCTCTCTAATCACTCTCAAAATAATATTAATCGATTCGTGGGTTAGGTTGATATTACCTTCTTTCCAGCGAGCATCGCGACGCGACAATCGAGAAAAGCGGTCGCACCGAGATGCAACGCCACATTTTGCGGGCCATTGATACCCTGGCCGTCCGCATTCTCGAAATAGGGATCCCAGTCTGTGACACGGTGATGCCTCAAACGCGGAATTCGTAAAGGAGGCAGATTGGCTATTATCTCCTCTGAAACATATCGTTAAACAAATCTCATTAGATTAATTCTCTTCACTTTTAAATTATACAGTTAATGAAATTTTTTTTTTTTTTTATAGAAAAAGCTGTGTTTTCGTGACAAAATTTTTTTTCCAGTTTTCTATGCCAATGTGTTTAGAATGTTTCAATGTCGAAAAATCATATTTTTTTAAAATGTCTGTATGTATGTAAGGACTGTACATTGTACAATGTCTAACTTCCACAATTTTTGAAATACCGTGCTAAATTTTTTAGAATAGATGCAGTATCGTTAAAGGATGATTGATATTGAATTTGGTAAGGATCGGTGAAAGGGTTTATTTTTCATAAAAATTTGAATTTTTTGAAAAATGTTTGGACACGCTCTAACTTTTGCAAATTTTTAGATATCGGGTTACATAAAAGAATATTATTAAAGAATAGTTCATGAGGATCGGAGAAAGTTAAAATTGATGGAAAAGATGGTTGCTTTAAGAAATTTAAGCTTTGTGAGCGAAATAAAATGATAAGGAAGCAATGTGCAAGTTTCTTATTTGCATAATTTTTTTTTTTTGGTGTGCCAATATAATATTAACGTAATAATGTTTGCATTAAAACGTTTGATATTTATGTTGTCGCGCATAGAATGTATGTACATTGATTAGCTTTTAAGTTGCGAGAGATTCGCATTTTTAGCTATATAGAATGCACATGGATAAAGATTTGAACTATGTTTTCCAAGATACAATCTCACCAAGATTTTCCGACGTAAGCCGCCGACATCCAGTTTGAATAGTGCGGCTGTAATGGGTTTCTCATGAAAACGCGAGATTCTTGTTGAAAACAACGGGAAACACGAATACGCCACGTTCAAATAAATTCGCGTATTTGCTTTGCCAATTGTCATCTCTGCTGTTCTCTTTCTACATGTTTAGAATAAAAAATATTGGGTTTTTAAATGCCATCACATTTATATATATGTGTAGCCATCATGTGTGTGTGTGTGCGTGTATTTATTTAATCATGTTTCCCTTGTAACAAATATTATAGTTTAAAATAAGTTTTTATTCAGAAGAATGCTTTTCTCTTTTCCTTTATCTTTTATATATATATATTTAAAAAATTTTTTATACATTAATAACATGATTTGTATAAAAATACACGTTAATTAAACAAAATTGCATATCTTTAATTATCGCGGCAGAAAAAAATCTCATTCTTTATAATGCTTTTATTATGCGCACGATGTAAAAAAAATTGTAAAGTTTTCATATACATTGCAAACCTTATTATCAAAATACTTATTAAATAATTTCAAATTTCCAATTATAATTAATATTTACAACACGATGTTATCCATGATTCCTTGATAAAGATATTGAACATTTAGTTTTAATATCAAGCATTTTATTTCTTTCTAATATCGAATTTCACGAGAAAGAGAGAGAGAAAGGAAAAGAAATATATCCTTCGTTACGTTTAATATTAATTACTTATTGGTATCATTTAGCAGATACATTTCCACAAAATATACATATCAAAATGAACATATTTAAAGCACTTTGGAGCATGATATTGTCGCACTCGTAAAAAAAAAATTCTGTACGGTTGAAGTCAATACCAAATGACAAGTAATAAGTAATATTAAAAATAAAAAGTAATATTTATTGAAATATCGTAAAAAAAGAATCAATACTTAAAATAATTGGGATTTTTCAAGGGACGAAAAGCAGTTGAGCTTGGTTCGTGCTGGTATGTGCTGTAATTAAAAAAGCAGAGAAAGAAAGATTAATGATAGAGAAAAACGTCACAAAATGAACGATATTCAAGAGAATAATAGGCTCAGGTTTTTCCTATTAATTATTCGATAATACTAAGTATGCCGGATGAACGGATATTCGTATCACATAGCTCGCGCATACGGTGGAGATCGATTAAAGAGGAAAAATTCTGTGGAGAATTCAGAGAAACGGAACAAGCGCGAAAGAATAAAGAGGGCGCAAGATAAAGTTGTAGCCGGGTAACCTTTTGACCCTTTATTTCGCACGCTTTGTAACCGCGCGAAGGTTTTGCTCGAGAGAGAGGTTGCGAAGCACTCAGAAATTTTACGGATACTTGAAACACAAAAGGTACAATTATACTGTAATGGTGAGCAGGTGGCTTCGCGAAAACGACACAGTGTTGGAAAGTTGTGGGCAAGGAACCCGCGGTATTTTATCCTGACATCATTTCTTCGTTGCACTTTATGTATTATCTTATGGCTCATGTAAATTTAGAATTATTTCTCTCTTTTGCAAAATGTACATCCTTTGAAAGTAACACAAAATATTAATCGGATGTCATATAGAATATAAGTTTATTAGTAAAATATTTTTTTTTTTTTATTTAATGTATATATATTTTTTTTCTTGTAGACTTATATTTCATTATAACAATATTGCAATAACAGACAGCCTTGTAATGAGATGCGTGTATATTTTTGTTGGCAGAAATTTATAAAACTAAAGCAGAGAATATAGAATAATCATAATTCTCGTTTTCTGTCTTTTCCTCTCTCTCTCTCTCTCTCTCTCTCTCTCTCTTTTTCTCCAATCTCTTACGTAACCCTGAAGAGTCGTTTGATAGAGAATCTTTGGGGTCTGTAAACGACCGACATAGCTCTCGGCTAGCGCGTAACGGCGCTTTCTTACGATCCCGAAGTCCACCGAGGTCAATCCCTGATTTTCTTCGTGACTGTCGAAAGCCCGGATATCCAATACGAGCTTGCGTAGAGAGACACAAGATTATCAGATTTTACACAACCACAGAAAGTTCATCTCTTGTTCTCTTTAGATACATAACTAAAAGTAGATTGTCTTCCGCCGTATAAACCTGCGAGATCACGGAAATTGAAAACCTATTCATTTTTACTCTCCATGCAATTTTGCAATAATCTTCATAACGAAGAGAAGATAAGAGAAGTGAAAGATCAAAGGAGATATAAGATGATAATACATTGTCGATATAAGAAATAATAACGAGGTTTTGAACTAAAGAATTGAGAAAGAAGATGGAAAATACAAGCAATTTTTTAATTATTAACAATGCATTCGAAAAATGCTCTTTCAAATTAATCTCAGTCAGTCAAGAAATCAACTCCATTTCTTTTGTTTATCTATCTTATAATTGTTTTCCATATTCTCTCATTTTTATATTTATACAATTTATATATTTGAGAAGTTGTAATATTTTAAAACGCACATAAATCAGTGTGTGTGTGTTGCATCGGCAATTACGACAAATAATTTTTCATTGTTACACATCTTTAAAGTCGGAACTTCATGACTGATCCGATTTGTTCCCGTCCACAAAGAAGATCATCCATCCGTTATTGATTCGATTATGAGGGAGCGCTCAGGGTTAACGGAAAAGGAAGCTAAATGTCTTCATCAACGTCTGCTTTTGTCTCTTTGTCAGATTTCACAGTTCACATCTGAATGGAATGAGAAAGGTAAAGAATCAGACGTGTATGTTGGCTTTGAAAATGCCGGATTAACTGGTCATTTTCCTGTCAAAATATTGCGAAATTTATCTCGTCTTTGTCTATTATTCTTGAAACAATGTGATTTGTTGCAAATCAAATAAATATCAACATTATTTGATTAAATTAATATGCAATTTGATTGATTTATTATTAGATTATTGCAATTGCTAGAGTGCATTGCTAATGGTTGAAGAATATTAAGCGGACAATGACATTTGTTTATCGATTAAATACACATGTGTGTGACTCCCTCTGAAGCTAATTTAATTTATATTTATTAATTTGTGCGCAATTTATTTCTTATTAATATACCGCATGAATTAGTAGTGAAATCAAATTGACATTACTGACAGCGCAAACGAAATTTATTTATGCGCCTTTACAATTATGTCTTTTGTGTGATTACAGTTTTGTAAATTCAATCTGGAAAACCGATTAAAATATAGCGGAGATATATTGATGGATTTAGTGAACGTGAAAAATGTACAGTATGGAATATATATTTTGGAAGATTTACACAACGTTATTAATTTATTACAATCCAATCAAGACAGCACGGTGGAGTTTAACGGAATAGAAAATTAAATGTCTTTTGCAATACTTGCGATATTGTAGTTAAATCTTTTTTTCTTTCTCTTCCAAGTACTTTCTCTTCATTTATTTTTATACACACATTGATTTTTATACAACACAAATATTAATTAGTGTTTATTAATATGTTATTATCCGTTAGTTCGTAGTGATTAAAATATTTGTAAACATTTATGCATTATCTTATCTTAAATAAAATGTATATCCGATATTGTGTCTCGAAAGAAGCGAAAATATTTTCTCAGATACACGTATTTATTTTAATATAAATTAATGATTATTCGATATACACAGATACAGCCGCTGTACCGTACATGAATAAAAGAGTGGCGAAAAGCGGCGCATAAAAGAATCCGCGTGATTTATGATCTAGACGGGGGTGCGAGCACTTACCGTTGCGTTATTCTCTCAATTGAGAGAATAACGGGTCTCCGTTTTTAATTGTATTCCAACGATTTCTCTCGCGTGGAACGAACATAAACGGGCGTTTCGCGATCCCTACAAGAGCGCAGACCGTATCGAGTGCAACGCGAGTGGCAAAGCCGGCTTCGAGATTTCAGTGCCGCGCGTTTCATCGTATAATCCGATTCGTAAATGCGAATCGGCAGCTGCGCCGAGTAAAACCGTTGTTCGCGAGAGTTTACGCAGAAGCGATGATTTCCGCCTGCGCGATATTAATCGTTTATGACGGAAATATATAAACGCATAAAATATAGACGCGATACGTAACGAATTCCAGGACGTAGAGAGGCTCGCGCGAGTACAATTTACAAATGGCAGGCGTTATACGTATATGAATTATTCTAACTTGATAAGAGAAAAAGTTTTTTTTATATATTTTGGTCCCGATAACATGAGATAATATATTTGCGTATTGTTGCGTCTGACAAAAAAGTCGATACTCGAAAGATTAAAATAGTTACGTGTGCATAGAAGTATAGGATGAGAGAGATAACGTCAAAAGCTGCATTAAAAAAGCATTATAGGCTCTCGAAAGGCCTCTGAACGATGTTCAGAAGAAGATACGGTAATATCGCGATGCATCACAATGCGTCTTTATTGCGATCGATGCTCTCATAAGTGAATCTCAAAGCTGTATATGCGCCACGATAGTATTATCACGTTTACAAAGAGACGATTTTTTACTACAGCTTGTGAAATCTTTGACGACAATTTACAAACAGATTCGCGTGGATGGAACATCGCGTGAAACAACATTAATTAAGAGCGTGTCCATTAGACATTCGGATGCTGGCGCTTATAATGAAAAAAGTTCGAAATCACTATTACCGCCTTTCATTAATGCTAATGGGATGCAGCTGAAACCGCAAACGGAAAATCTGCCCGACACAGCAGAGATTGAAGTATTTGCCAAGGTGTTTTATTATCGATCCACTATACAATATGATCCTCATTGATTATCGCATTCTCTGTTTCAGCTGTAATTTGCCTCGCTGTCATTAATTGCGACGAGACTGTCTTAATTGGGACGCGGAGAACGAACGTGTCGCTTAAAGTGACCTAATATAAATTTTACAGTTATCCGGGGAAAATCAACTCCCAAAACGGCCTCTTTCATCTCTTGCTCTCTCTCTCTCTCTCTTGGGTTTTATCGGCGTTCGAATAATACGGATATTCATTGGTGCGGGTCACAAGTTAGAATAATAGGATCTGTGAAAACATTTGCCGTCGGAATCACTAATTTGACGTGTCTGCGCTAATTTTCGGACCTAATGTCACATTTATAATAAAAAATTACTTTACTGATTTTATCTCATAATGTTGTTCGCTAAATCATAACAAATAGTTAACCTCGCAAAGAAAAAAATCTTTTAAATAACGAAACACGTCATCTGATTATTGTTATATTTTTCATTCGCTCCTCGAGAGAATAGCCGGTATCCTTTTTCGCGGAAAGTCGAGATGAGGTGTATCGTTCACTATACGCCTCTTGAAGAGGGAAGTCTGTGCTTCCTTTATCTCATCCCTTTTCTTCCGTGTTTCCTTCCGTGTAAAGATGCGCGGTTTCGATGATCGGGGGTCGCACGGTGGCGACGTAATAAATATACATCCGGAAGATCATTTGTTTCCGTACATCGCCTTATGGCAAGGATGCTACCAACGCCGAAGATGCTACCATTCGTCTTGTCGCTCATTTTTCATCGGACTAGTACTGGTCCTGCTGATGCTTCCGCGATCCTTTCCGTTGAAGCAAGACGGCGTCTGGGGGAGTTTCTCATACCTTGAAACCCGACGTAAATCCAATTACGGGGACTAGAGGAATGCGTATAAGTTGGAGGGTGGCTGGGGGACTGGCGAGTTCGACAGCAGCCTAAAGTCTAAAAACTTCTCGCACGAACAAAATTACGCACGTATAATTATTTTTGTAGGAAGGAAGCAGCTTTAAATTATAATTTTTCATTGCAAATACATCAAGTTCTAAGAACAAAATTATTTTATGAAATTTGTAAGACGCTTTAAATTATACATGTAATGCTGTAAAGTACAACGTTGTGAGAAACTTTGCAGTGCAATAACATTGTTCCTAATTACGGATCATAAAGGACACATACATCGCGAAAGTTATAATTACTCTCTGGTAAGTAATGGAAGGATATAGCCCTATCAATCAACGAAAACCAATATCACGCAGGGTCAATAGTCTATTAAAATGACAAGTTGTTCCTTTCGCAATGATAAATTTTAACCGTCGATTCGTGGACAGGTAACGCTACGTCATATTCCAGCAAGGTGACACGCTTGTTCGTAACGATGAAAGTTTACATGTAATCCCCTCGGTAATCCTTCTGACCGATGCGCGATATTGAACGATGTGGCCGTAATTTTGCGCGTCCTATCATTTCGCGTTATCTTGACGCCGCGCGTCCAAGTATTTGTGCAATTTCGTTTCTCTCGTATAACTTGGCATTAAAATTACTTGTTGTAATTAGATTGCTGCCTCCATGACGGAGGAAGAGTTTCAACGGGCAAGGATTGCAGGCACAGAAGAGGGAAAGCTAATTCCTGCATAATTTAATTATGTCCTGTAAAGAGTGTGTTTATAAAATTCTTTGTCCTTTGTAAAATTTAAGAATTTTTCAAGTATAATTTATCGACTTGAATCTAAAGATATTTTAATTTGATCAAGTACGATATTAACATAGAGATTTATGTACTTCCGCTCACTAATTTGCATTCTTAAAAATTCTTATGTAACATTATAATCGCCATATCTAGTTTTAGTTTGATTAAATCTGCAGCAAAAGTATGCATAATTAGATTAAATTTGTAATTCTGCGGTGTGACAAATAGGTCAAACGTGCATGGTCAGATGCATTTTCCACTACGCGCATTCCGCATGTCCCATATCCGTACGCTTCATTACAAACTAGAAGTTTGGCGTGTAATAAGTGTCTGTTCCTGATGTGTTCCGCTTTGTTTCATTTGATATATCAAACAAAGGGATACTTGTCAGCGTTGTTATTTTAAGATAATTGCTATGTCAATGCTATCAGAAATCTATCAATTTCTCGCACTCTGAGGCTTTTATAAATATGTGTGTAAACGCGTGTAAACAAGAAGATTTAAATATTTAATTTATAAATTATTTATAAATTTAAGATATTAGATTCGTCGAATTAATCACATGCAAAATTTGGCAAATTGCATAATTTGCGACAGCGAGCACAGCACTCCTGAACAAGTTATGGTATTTTTCGCTTTGTAAGTAAAGGAGTAAACGCCGATAAGAGAGAATAAAAAGATTTTATTTCCGATTTCCGGCATGCAATGTTATGTCGAAGTCGCAAAATGTATGACATGAATTGGCAACGACAAACTTTGCAAATAACTCGAGACAGCCTGTGTGTATACGCAAACAACACTCACGCATCTAGAGGCATGCGCTAGTACAATCAAATGACAACGAAGGCGCCAAACGAGTTTTGAATTGAATATTTTTTCATGATCGGGACTTGCGAACTATACGGACGCGACTTTCTTGACAGGTGTGTCTCTCTTTCTCTTTTCAGTATAGCACATGAGGCAATCTGTGTATGTAGAATTACACCCACGAAAAGATAAAAATATGTAAAGTGTACAAATAGCACAAAAAACATTCCTCTTGAAATAAAAATATCAAAGATTTTCCTTTACACACTACATATATTAATTTTAATACAGTGATCGTGAGACGATGGCTCTTCCAAAACGCTTGATAAAATTGCGCCGCATTACTGTAAGTATGACTTTAAAGGAATGATCATAATGACAAGATTAAAGTTTCATGAGGAACTGAGAATAAGCGACCATATACGTGTTATTCTACACAACTTACTGTCAGCATAATGTAAGTACTCTGCCAAAAACAGAAATTATGCCATTTTGACACAGTCGCATTCTGTATATAGATATAAATAGAGAAAAATCTTTCTTTAAAAATTTAAAATTTAATAATAGCAGAGAATTGAGAAAATGTGAAAATATAAAATACGTTTTTTTCTATGCTTCAATATATTCTGCGCTGCGCACAATTGTTTGACATTTCAAAATAATAAGGTTGAGGAACAAGGAGCTTAAATGACGTTACGACGCGCGTTTATCTCAAGCACATGCACATTCTTTCACATGCTATGAAAATTTAAAATTGCACTTGCACGAGGACTCTAGAAATGAGTTGACTGCAGCAAGCGAGTCTTTAAAGTCTAATCGATTCGACATTGAAATCCGAGGACTATTGTAAAGCTATGTAGGACGAATACACAGCTTCTTATCGAGTCTCTCGGCGAGAAAGTCCGCGCAAGCTCTTACAGAAAATAAATATCCGAACGGTTAAGCTAATACAGATACGTGATTGTAGCCCATCGGAAATCGACAATGTAGCCATTCGATGTGTAATTTACCAATCGCAGTAAACTCGACTCACAGAAAATAACTTCAAAGCTTGTCTACAAGCAAAAAGATCTGAAATGTCATTCTTGCGTATTTACTTTTTTCGTACCTGTGTTTTTTATTGTTAATTGCTGTCTCTCTCTCTCTCTCTCTCTCTCTCTCTCTCTCTCTCTCTCTCTCTCTGTCATTCTCTCACTTCCTCGCTCACTCTTTCTTCTCAGATAGAGCTGTACCACGATAGTTCTGTATATGCTTCTAAAATACTCTTCGTAAAAGAAAGTCTAATCACCGCGTAGATCGCACATCACGTTGCAAAATTTTACATAGTAGTATCGAAACTTTACTATACTTGCAAGTTTGGCGCGAGGAAGGTACATAGAAGTCCAACTAACTTTTCCACCAAACGAATCACTTTTACGACTTTCCCACGGCTTAGCAATCAACTTTAGAACGAGTAATTAAACTCGCACATCTTTGCTCTTCATTTCCGAATCTTTATACGACGTTCATTACGTTACAACGATATCAAAGATTATTACGATGAGATATATTTAATTAGGATTAATATAGACAACACATTTACATCAATTCATGTCGAGTTAATTTCTTTTTTGCCATCTTCTTTTTTTTATCATCAAATTTTATAAATAAAAACACATGGATTCATAGAAGAAGCAATGATAAAGAGTAAAGTAACATTGACCCATATTTTGTTTCATTCTTTTTCGATATGCATACAATAATAATTGCTGCATTTACATCGGGGGCAAATTACATACATTGCATACATATTATGACGCACCTTGCAATTGAGTGATATTCCTGATGGCTTTGTGACCATTAACGAGCTGCTCGCGCAGATGAAGTTTGTCGCGATGCCGTTGATAATTGGCGATAACGATCGTGATCATCGCCATTGTGAGGAAAAACCTCGACCCCCATGCTGATCTTGTCATCGCCCACCGGATTTCGCATCCCCCGAGGTTTTTTCGATGCAGTCAGGATTGTTGAAGAGGCTATGACGTATCCGCAGATTTTCCGACTTTCTCCTTCTTCTGAAACCCAAACATCATTGAAGAATACGAGTATTTGATCTGAATGTTTCATGAATACGCTAAGTGGATATGCTTAAATCACCGACCGAACATTAAATGTTAGAGTTTTCTATTTTCCATTTACTTAAAACTTTTTTTTAAGTCTCTTGTATTACTTTATATGATTACGTGTATAATATATCCTGCGTAAGGATCGCTACAATATTAATGAACGATCTAGTCTCGTACAGATAAGAAGACGAAAATTAAACATTGATTGATTGTACTACTACATTTATTCTGCCTATTAAAATATAACAAAGACTAGAACTTGCATCGATTGTGTTATTTCTCGCAGTTTCTGCCGCAGTGCGTACGCCGTTCCATATATTGCTTTTGTTCGTGTATGTGCATCTCGTCGAGTGGCGCGCGGAAATAAACGAAAATGGAAGTTACCGTGGACAACGCACGAGAAAAATGCGGTGACATCCGAAACAAGTGAGAATTTAGGTGTGAGCTAAAAATTTATTATTTTATTGTCTTACGTATTTTTTTTTTTTTTTTTTTCTAAATCCGCATTCTCCAAGATATGGATATAATAAACGAGAAGGAAAAGGCGCAAAGAAAATGCGCGATTTCGTCTCCCGAAAAATCTATATTTATCTTTCAAGGGAAATTTACTAAAAGCTATATCTCGCTTTGCTCAATTTTCAATAAAACATTTTTACTCATAAGTATTACGTATTTTTTTTTCTCGATAGAATAAAACGATTGGGAAAGAATTTTATTTTAGCACAATTTGCATACCGTGTTGTCATGTGACAGATCGTTAGGTGAACTCGAACGGCAATATCAAGACACAATATATTGTTTATGTGATATTACGCCAAATATGTATAAAGAATACTTAATTATTTAACAAAGTAATCAGCAGTTAAAATAATAAATGCACAAAATAAGAAATTTGCAAAGTGTAATGTTTAGAAAAATTATGTAGAAAAAATAATTAATTAAGAATTTAAAATAAAAGAATAATTTGCCATTCATTTAAAACATATGTATATATATATATATATATATATATATATATATATATAGGCATGATTTTTGGAAAAAAAAATAAAAAATTTATTTTTGACGTATTTTAAAATTTATCTATTAAATATATATTAAATATCTATTAAAATATCTATTAAATATTTATTAAAATTTGTCCGTTATAAATTATTTAATTATATTACTGAACTAGATATTACTCTACAGATTTAACGTTAATTCGCAGCATTAAATTTAAGACAGGTTTATCAAAAAAATAAATATGCTAATAGAAATCAAGGTGGCAACGAGATATGATACGATTCTGTAATGCGCGTTAAAATTGAGAAAAGAAACATTCTAGATTCTATAAAATAATTACGGAATTATTTTCAAAACGCTGCTGTTAATATTGCTGTATAATAAAATTTCCAACTAGAATTTGCTCATTAAATTATATATTGGCTGTTTATTATACTGGCTCTACATGCAATAAGTATAGTTTAGTATAAACCTTATGTATGAACTCGCAATATTCCGTAATTTTGCGTTCTCGTTAGTAAATCGACAAACGTACATTAAACATTTTCAGAAAATTACGCGTATCATACTGTTGAATAAAATTAGATATTACTTTTTATACACACATAATATGACATACATATAATTTATACTTTGAACGTATAATACACGAACAGTACAAACTACATCACATAAGCACAGGTCGTAAAAAGTGTTCCATGGATATTGTAAAAATTGCAGAGCAATCGTTTTTTTTTTTTTTTTCAACCTGACGCCGACGAAAACGTTCGGAAAGAATTCGGGGAATGCCATTCGCGCCGCAACAATTCGAACTGCAAGAGCCCCACGGTGATGTTCCATAAGTTCTGTAACCGGAGCAGAGGGAACAGCCAACTCTCTGCAAACTTTGGGTATATTGTTTTCGAAGGCGTCCGCGCGCATCTAATAGAATCGATGTTATGAAGTTTGGCTCGTTAGATTTCTTCGACAGAATATTGGCATATTCCCGCAAAGATGTGGAACGATTATCAAGAGCGAGTAACACGGACGAAGAAAGAGAGAGAGAGAGAGAGAGAGAGAGAGAGAAACGAGAAAAGAAGAGAAAAAGAGAAAATACGATGCAGAAGAGAAGACACGTCTCGGGTGGTTACATGGGAGCGGCGGAACGCTATCTAGGCTGCAAAACTTTCGCAGTTACTCGGGGATTCAGCTGCAGCAGCCAGTCTGCGGTCGTAGAGCAGAAACTGCGATCTCGCCGAGGAAGAACAATATTGGATGCTTTCGCGATTTTCATCCTTGAGATATGCGCGCTCAGATATCAGGCCGCGGTAGGCGGCTGGATTATTGTGTCCGAATAACAAGGTAAATGGATCTGTAATGCAAATCTTACCATTATCAAGCGGATGATCTAGCACACTTTTTATGCAACGCCGAAGTCTCGAGATGCATTTATCTCGCAGCGGAGAAGCACGTTCCTTTAATAGCTACTCGTTTTCTTGCTGGATTCTTCCACAATGATTTTAGGCATCGTTAATTTTTCGAAAATGAAGATTATAAAAAGTTTAGCGATAGTTTTTCATATGCCATTTTACATGAAGGATTTGTTGCGTTATTATTTTATAACGTGCATAAAATATTTTCAATGTAAAATCTACATCGTCGCGCGCTGCCTTTTTTTACAACATTTTGAAATACAGTTTGGTATATTCAAAGACGACGGAGATATTTACGATTCAACACACGATTCGTGAAATAATTCATGTGAGAGATAGAGGAAAACGGCACCACAAAACTGGCACATGGCAATATGTGCGTCTTTCAAAGATTTCCTCCCGAGTAACGATACTGCTTTTCGGCTTTCGCAGTAGCGCAAAATCCGTTACAACTCGCTCCGGGAAGTCGTTTCCTATCGATATTTATGAGGCGACGAATCGCGCAGCCAACTGCCGAAATCGCAGCTGATACGTCTTGTGTTATTATTACAACATTTATCAGTATAAAGTATATATTTAGCACATTTCTTTAAATTTTAGAGATACTGTCGACGCAATTTTGAAGAAGAAAAAGAAAATTATATAGAAAAAAAAATTTCAAGATTTTTATTTTTACTTATCTCATCCGCTTTTCTCTTCTTCCCTTTAATAATTTTCTAATATTTTATATTTCTAAATATAGAGATCTTTTCGACTTCAGTTATCCTATACATTATGTATAATAATCAAGCATTATTTATGGATTTGATTGTATTAATTTCGCAAGGATATATTTCAAGGATACTATTGTCGCAATACTTCTGCGCGAACTGTCCGACACACTTTGTAATGTGTAACGTCATATACAACATGTCGTGTTGTCACTACATTTAACAATGGGATGAATAGAGATAAATGGTGCGGCATTATTAGAATATGAGAGACGACCATTTAAACCGACCTATACTGATAATAAATAATATTAAATTCTTACTGAATGGAACTAAAGAAAATTAATATGAAGAACAAAAGCTTTCGATACTTTTAACACGTACAATATAGATTAAATTCCACACCTTATCTTCGCCTTAAAATCAAAAGAAAGTTATCAAAGAATAAAAATTTGTTTCTCTAAATTTGTTGGTATAATAATAATAATAATTTCTTACGTTAACGATGCGTGAAAATACAAAACAATATGCGAATTCAAAAAAATGTGAAAGAATCACAGCTCTGTTCGTTTCACGACGCTCGTTTTATATTCGCTTTTTCTAGAGTTGCTTCGAGGGATTCTCGAGTACCGCAAGGGTTCTCCAACTGGCAAAGGAACTGGCGACGAGAACTCGGCTGTCTCGCGGGAGTTCGACTCGCGGCACGTCTCGGCGAATCGATCGATCTTGCTCGCCGTTCGTGATGTCACGTTGCAATGGGTTACCGATACCGGAAAGGGAATTCAGTGGGAAGCCACGCGAGAGACTTACGGGCACATATACTTTGCAGAGTATGGCGTGTTCTATAATTCTAAAGCCCTTGTCCTAAACCGCGCGCAAGTACAGTTCCGATATTTTCCGACAGGAATGAACGACGTTCCTCTTATATGTGTTTCACGGAATCTTCTTGAATCTTCATGAATCAACTCCTGAATGCCCACACTCACGTTAATGGAACAGTTTGTAAAAAGTATATTGATTCTTGATCTATCCATAAAATCATTGTGGGCAACGTGATATGATACGGCAAAAAAAAAAAAGAAATCAATTATTGGAACGCTGAATAATATTGTGAAAAATGTTGCGATCAATGATACATGAAATGTAGAGGAGAGAGCCGTCAGTGAAGAGCGAAATGGTACGAAAAGCTCGCAGGTGAAAGGGGATATGTTACAGTCGGATCGTATGTTATTCCAATCTCGCAACCGACAACTAATTGCTATATACCTATAATAGTGAGACGCACATAATTTCGGGTTTTTGATTCAGCGAAAAAGAGCTATTTATCAAATTTATTTATTTTATCATAAAATTTTTAAAAGCAAAAAAAAAGAAATTTGTCTAAAAATTAGTCTTTAAAATTCGGCCGGAAAATTTTAATATATTACTCTTTATGTACATTTTTTTTTTTTTGCTTTGGCTTCGCTGAGCAAAGAATCCTTTTATGATGCTGGGAGACAAGGAAAGAGTTTATTACGTGTTTTTTACGCGTAAACACACACGCGTCAAAAGCGAAAAATGGACGAGTTTTCCAAATTAAAACAGAATGTAACTTCAACTCGTTAACGCGTTAATTCCTCACGCCTAATTATCAACGAAATGAAGAGATTGTTCAATTAAACATTGATAAAATTAAATTACGCAGACACAATTTGATCGTTGTATTGACAGGATCTTTAAAAAAACTTCACATCCTCAAAATATCTTTGCACAACGTAGTAACTAGTACAAGTGTGCGTTGCAACTGTTTATTTTCTGACGAGTGCGATTCTTCTGCTAACAGGAAAAGAAGAATAATTCAATCTCCGCTTCGCTTGTACAGCATAGAAAGAGAAGGAAGTCTTATAAAAGCTGCGAAGATTTCAGTGCCAGAATTGTGGAGCAAATCAATTTACGAGTTGATGAAAACGCCTAGACATTCTTTCATCGCGTTAATATATTACTGCGACAATAACAATTTAAATTTTTAACGTCGAATTCAATATTGTCGCAATCGAAAATTATTTATTTGATTACGCGCAATTTGTTAGCGCATATGCATACAAACTAGTATGTCGGTGTATCCTCCACGTGGATTAGCTGCGATTGCTATCAATCACGAGCCGATTGGAGCGAGACTCGAGCTTGTTGTATGCCCGGGCCTGGGCGTACGTAAATTGTCGGAAAATTACGGCTTGCCGTTTATAATTACGTTATTTGGTATCCGCATAACATTCATCCGAACTACGTGTACCCGAACTACGGTATCTGGGTCAGGAGATCGTCATGAAATTGATCCTTGGATTGCACAAAGCTGTATACTTTTAACAAGGATGGGATTAATAAATTTATCGACGAATCGTGTATCTTATGAGTAATTTATATCGTAAAAGTCTCTCTGCATTCAACGTATTAACTTCTGCTTTGCAAGTAGTTTCTTAATTTTTAATGATACAATCGATGATCTCGCGACGTAAATTTTAAAGAAATATATATATATATATATATATATATATATATATATATATCGGTTTATATGCGAACGTACATCTTCTCGATATTACCTTTGCGCGAAGTAAACCGCCTGATCGATGTGCTTCACGCGGAGTACATTCAAAAGCAAACCACATATAGATCAAGCATGAAAATCTGGCGAGCAAACGAATAGAACAATGGTTGTTGCGATGGAGAAGCATAGAAGGTATGTTGAAAGAAAGGTAGAGAAAAAGGAGAAGAGGAAGTAAGAAATCTTGCGGACGCCTCTCATTCGCGTGCAATCGAATCACCGAGATGGTTTCTTCAGCCAACCTTTTGTTCGAGGGTAGCTTATCAGGGGAATACTTTAAAAGGTCGGCCCGGGTCAATCCTTTGCCATTTAAAGCAAGACGAAGTGGAGCTTGTTCTGTATCCGGAAAGCGGCTCATTCCGTTCGTATCTAAGGTGTTCGTCGGACATTTAGCAAGACCGGCACGTATCCCCTCTCCTTCCTAAGCACATCGAATTTATCGTCGAGATTATCGGGTACACGAAGCCCGCTACGTGTAAGCCATTTTTTTCCGAGGATCTAAAGGGAAAATGCTAAGTATCATCTTTGAATTCATTCTCGATTCCGCGTAATGTTTGCGAAAAAAAAAAAAGAAAGAAATCTAGGAAACATGTAGCGAGAATTTTTTATTAAATTTATTTAACACGCTTTGCGTGCGAATATTATCTTTATACTTGTACTTGAAATTAGGACACTTTCTTAATCCAAGCGAGTAACAATGCAACTTTGTCGATGAGACTACGTCAACTCGGCTACAAGAACTTCCCCTTTCTAAGCGCATTAATGTAGATTAGTTGGAAGATGCTGATATCCTTGCGCAGTTATTTGAAAATCTACGTCCAGCTGGATAATCCATTCGTATGAAGAAAACAAATATTTAAAATAATATATTTAATAATATATATGATAGCATTACTTATACAAGATTAAAAAAATATATACAAGCATATATGTGTGCCTGGGAATAAAATTTGTATTTATTTATGTTTTTCTTTTACCGTCATATAATTTAATCGCTCTGTCTAATATAACGAAAAATTTTAGTATCCTCATATTTTAAATATTATAATCATCGCGAACTTGTATGTTTATTCTAACAGTATTGAGTTTATGAGCGCGCTAACCGAGCAATCTAATCGACGAATTTTAATCATAAAGTTTCTGCTTTTATTGTTGTCATTTAACGCGGATCGTTCGTATAGGCTTGCTAGACCTATGAGGAAAATTGAATTGGTTGGCTTACGATCTCCGCGTCCCTTGTACCGAATCATTTACATAGGAAGACGGATAGGACGGATCGCTGATCGTGTCAACCATTATTCGTCGTAGCATCGTGAAATCGATTATAGGAAGCTGCAATGTTCGTTATCGGCAGATAACGCATCATTCAAGAGGATAGAAATTTCGGAAAATGCAGACTCGGTGGTGCTCGATGGTGTCTGCTGTGTCGCGAATAAATGCAGATTGTAATATCAAAACGTCATCGCGCGCGCTCTTTAACGATCGGATAGTTTAAAAACTAGTAGCGGCCCTAAAAATCCGGATAAAATTCTGATATTATGTACTTTTTTATTTATAATGCATACACTTTGCAGAACTCTATGTTATATATTTTTTAATATTTAAATCTTATATAAATTTCTCTCATTTACTATGTATGTATAATTTAAGGATATTAGTATCGCAGAATGCACTACATCGCATTCGTCGATAAGAAACATTGTAGAGAAGTCGAAATAGAATTCACATATACGTAAATTGAATCAATGAAATAAAAGTTAGATGTAGAAGACGACAAATGTAGAGCAAGTTATTTTGATTGAGTATTGTCTTTTATTAAAAAAAAAATAATTTGAATAAAACATAACTTTACACAGGAGCTTTAAAAATGTAGCTTATATTATGATGAAAAAGAAGTAATCTTTCTTTCAAGTATTTTGCTTATTGACCACAAATTAAAAAAAAAGAAGAGGAAGAGAACGGAAAGATTTCTTTTCTTTTTTTTATAAATAATATATGCATTCCAAAGATGACTTTCGCGTATCATTTTTTTTTTTTTAAAGAATAAGTGCATTGTGTATTGTGATTGTTGGAACTTGTCTTGCACTTGTATTTTTTTTTTTATTAGCACTCAGCAAACTAACTAACTAGCACGTAACAAGCTATGCTTGTCAATAAAAAATGGAAATTGTAATTAGGTAATCCATATGGTGAACGCTTTTATCAATCCTCCAACCTGAATGTATGTGATTATTTTTTCTTTTTAATTACTGTAAAACTATTTACTACTGATTATATTTTAAATAATTTTTTTTTAATTTATATTAAACGAGAAACGTTTAATATTAAAAGTCACAAGACCGGCGAAAAAAAAATCGCATAATTAACAGTTTATTTTTATGTTATTCCTCTCTTCTTCTTTTTCTCGCTGAACATATATGAGTTAAAAAAACTTCCGTACGCAAATTTATTCGTCTATTGAATCGGTTACTTTTATCACTTACCAGCAGAAATCTAATGGTTCCAATGTTAGTCTCGTACTAAAAATGACAAAAACAAAGTTTACGAGATTTAAGAGAATAGCACTCCCGGTTGGTACGGCACGGGCGGCTGGCGACTGACTGCTGTGGAGTTTGAAAGCTCGCGTTTCTCAGGGCGACCTCTCTACTACCACGTGCTTGCAATGAACATGCCCTGGCGCCCTCGCGATATGACGCACTTTGACCTAAAAAGAAATTGGGCTCGAAAATTGTAATTGACTCTCAATGTGCTATGATTAAATCATAAGCTTTATCACTTGTTTTTCCTCATTCTAGGAAAAATCGTCAAATTTGCACGCTATGTAGCTCCAGTTTTTCTGCGTTTTTCCGTAACTAGTAATAGTCTAAAATATTATTTAAAAAAATATATTGTAGAATGGATTATTATATATATTACATTGTCAAAATGATAATCTGCAGCTACTATTAAATCAAAGAACTTGCAAATTACAGTCAATAAAAAGCTCATACATATAATTTATTAAACGCTTATGCGAACAGAATTGAAAGCCTCATAAGAATAATATATCTTGGAACAAGGAAAATGTATGCGCATCACAGATATGGATATTCATAAAATCTCTATATGTCCTAATGAAGTTTTTATTTACTTTAATATACACGCCTGTGTGCGCCGGTAAAACTCTCATCTATGTCTCATAATTATACTTTAAAATGTATGTAATGTGAATGACAAGCGTCCTACTTCAATAAAGTATATACAGCTTTGGTCAAAATATTAAAAAAGTTTTATACTTTGCAACTCTCTCTCTCTCTCTCTCTCTCTCTCTCTCTCTCTCTCTCTCTTCTCGGTAATATTGCAATCAAAATCTTTCACCTCTAATCCATTCATTATTTTATTTTTATATTCTACTTATACATCCTATTTTACGTCAGCATTGCTTTAATAGATTGTTGTATTATTTTATTTTATTTTCCCTTGTACTGGAAGAAAAAAAATTATTCAAACTTTTGATCATTTTAATTAATATATTACATTTTTATTTTATTTAAATATAAATATATGTATTTTTCTTGTTATGTATAATTTAATAATTTCATCTATATGCATACACACACACACACACACACACACACACATATATATATATATATATATATATATATATATATATATATTCACTAAACAAATATAATATTATTACAAAACCAAATATTTAAAATTTGATAATTAAAAATTGAAAAAGAAATATTGTTTTTTCTTTTGTTTTTAAATCTAATAATAATTTCTAATAAAAATCTAATAAAAATTCTAGCTTCGAAAAATTTTATATATTTCGAGTCTTTAAATATTTATAGACAAACATGAACAATTTCACTTTATTATACAACTTCTAGAAAAAATTTGCATCTGGAATTTTTACCCCGAATAAGTTTTCCTCGTGGTGAGACATTGCGGGACGAAAAAAAGTATGCCGTTCACTTTGAAAGGTGTTTGTGTCGAAAGACATCAGCGCGTCCTTCAGAATTTAGCAAAACAAAGGAAATATAGTGTATTACTTCGGATAGAGAGAAGATACATGTTTATTGCACACTCTCAAAATGTGACAGAAATCATTGTTGTTATTTTCTTATTTTTCTTCCCGAGAAAATTCTAGCTTCGAAAAATTTCTTCTAGATATGAAAAGTGTGTTTTCTGTCCCCCCATAGTTTTTAGAATTACAGACTTCTAGCATCTCACAAGCAAAGTTCAAAATTATGATTTTATCGTAGTTCACGTCTCATGTCACGTCTCTTTAGGAAGATATCCAGCATTTCTTCCATTTTACGCAACATTTCGCAAACTCTCGGTTTGTGTTATAGCTCAAATGAATCTTACATCATGACAATGCACCTGCGCACACGACTGTGTTTCTGGGAGTTTCTGGCCAACAAACAAATTACTGCTCGGACACCTTCCTTACTCGCCGGATTTTCCTTTCTGTGGTTTCTGCTTTCGAAAAAAGATATATAAATGTTTCATGTTATATCTATTATTTTGCGGCGATTCACAAGCAACATTCGGCATAATTTAGAGAAATTTATTTCTAAAAGATTTTTGCGTCTGAAAGTTCATCAAATCATCACTATTATAAGTACATTCCGTTTGGCATAAGCTCAGAAATTGATTAGATCGATATTTTGAAATAAGTTATTTATTCTGATAATAGCTTTTTTGGAAATCCTTTTAAATACATATGCACATTTAAAGCTTAAACTTTTATTATTATTCCAATTTTTAATTTTTAAATGTTATCTATTTATATTTTTTTTATTATTCCAATTTTTAATTTTTAAATGTTATCTATTTATATTTTTTTTTAACGAAACAAATCCTCTCTCTCTTAATAAAGTTTTAATAACGCATACATAATCAGCATATTATGCAGGTGACGTACAAAAAGGCATTGTCTTCATTCATTTCATTATAAATACTATGTACGTGTATATTTTTTTTCTTTGTTACTTTTACATCAAATATATATTTTTCTGTTTGTAGTTACGTTAATTATAAATTTAATGTGATGCATTTGCTTTATAATCTGACTGCCAACGTAAGGTACATTGAATTAACATCTGATGTTTTATTATAATTCTAAAATATCGTCAAATTATCTGTATAGTATGCATAAGTTTATTGATAACATTGATACAATTAATGCTGATGGAGAATGTTAATGTTGAATTTATAATTATAATAAATTATATCATCATAAATGATCATAATGGATTATAATTTTATCTAATAGAATAGCTATCATAGCAAATTTAAATATATATTAAGAATGTTAAATTATCATATATCAATATATTATGTGATCACAGCTGTACAAAAATTAAAAAATGTTGAATTAATATATAATAAATAGCAATAAATAATAATAAATAAATAAACAATAAAATTACTTAATATTTAATCCTTAATTCCTTGAATAAAATAGAAAAAATTACAATATTAAATTAATTAATTATTAATACATATTTTTATAAATTATAAATACATATAAATTTGAAATAGATAATAAAATAATGGAAAACATCTTTTTATATAATTAAATATATCAAGCAAGAAAATATGACTATAATTTAATAATAATTTATGCGTGCCTGAGGATAAGCAACCGATTTAGTTCTATATCTTAGATTTTTAAAATCCATAATGGATTTTATCAATTCTAATCCTGCGATCTTATTGCAAAACACGCAAGTACCTAGAACGAGTTACAATTCACAATTCTCTCTTGCGTGTAATCCGTTCATTAGAGTTTGTTTGCTTCGTACTTCCAACATCCACGCGAATACAATACGTACAAGCTTACAATAAGTTTTATGATTTCTTGAGTAAGTAATCTAAGATCTTTTAAGAATATCGTACATTACTATCGGCGAAAGCAGATTAAAAAATTATCACATTTTCTGTTTTAAACGGAACAGTTTAAAGATATCATATAATTAAGATACGATTTCTTGAAAGGAGAATCACATAAGTCCCATTCGTGCGGAAAACTTGGCGCGCGATCCACTATCTGGAGCACGTGTTCGAAATTTTAAACATTACACGAGCACGAGGCGATGCCTTCAGAATAGTAGCCAGGAAATGAAATGCCTGTTCGTGAAACCACCGACATATGTAATCGCGATATCACGAATAGGTAAAAAAAAATAGATAAAAAAGATCTATAAGAAATCTTCGAGGAAAAAATAAATATAATTAAATTTACATGTATTATGTAATCCAATTATTTGAATTTAATGTCTCATTAATAAAATAAGTTATCCGCGTTAATGATGATACAGATTGTTATCTATATGTTTAAATCAATCAATGAACTCGTTTCTCACGCTAATATAAAAAGAAAATAATTCACTAATAAAATGCGATATAATATGATGTATTACCATGTGCATGTACATGCGCTTACAAATAATTTTCCACTTCTCTTTTAACTGGACATATAATTTTAATTGCAAAGACATTATTGTAAATGTGATAGCGTAAAGTATACATCAGATAGAGAGTGTATCTCTCTTTCACGTCACGTTCTTGTCATAACGATAATTTGAATGCTTATAGAGTTCGACGTTCGGCCCACGCGCAGAAGTCTGATCATATTTTCCTCATTAAGCGAAACTCGCGACTAAGTTTAAATTCAGAGGATATCCTCTCTAGTCGAGTAGATCAGACGACGCCAGGTAGAAAGGCCGAATTGATGCGGACGTTATCGGTAACTTCGCCAAAGTAGTTAAGGAATGATAAAAAATAGAAAAGTGGACGAATAAGTGAATCAGAAAGAGGTTATCGCCGACCTACATTAAAACGAATGTTTGCTCTTCCATTGATCATTGAGACGTTGAGAGTTCTCCAGTCTGTCAAATACAAAGTAAAATGTACTTTAAATTCTTAATACATTGAGATGGAGAATTAAAACTTCGCTGATATTGACAATTAAAGTCTGGTATACGTGTACGTGCAATTTATATATAATTTTGTTATAGAATATATATTATATGTATATGCTTTTTTTAACATATGTATATTTGAAATTTTGTGTGTGTTTAACAATTTATTTTTCTTTACAATTTTTCAGATAATTAATAGGTTAATATATTTTATATAGATTGCAAAAATCAAGAACAGATTTTAAATTACTGTATGGCGAAATAAATTTTTGGCACAAAATAATTTCTTTAGTTCTGTGAAAATTAAATAGACTTAATTAAACTTGAGAAGCGGAAAATGAAACAAATTCTTGAGTAATGGAAAAAGTGACAGCAAATTAATCTCAAGTTCTGGATAATAATATTTATTTAATAAAAAGGCCATAATTCTTTTTACCCTTTCTTTTATCATAGATGAATGTACTAATTAAGCAATAATCTTACAAATATGTGAATATATATTAAGTAGTTAAAAAATAAGAAAATAAAAAAATATAATTGTGGAAGCGTATATAGTTGGAAGATTTTTCTCTTTGATATTTCTCGAATAAACTTAGTCACGCGCGCGCAGCTTTAAAAATCCAGATCCATTTGCATCGTAAAATTTACGCGGTCGGAAACTTCAAAGACGCGATCATAATCTTGTAAATCCTGCAAATCTTTGTTCGCTAATTATGATTGAGTTATTGTCACTAATTTGGAAAATTTCTCGACTGCGTAGGCAGTGCAGCGCTCGTTCGTCAAAGTTGAAAGGGAGTAAAGAGGGGAAAAATTATGACGCCGAGCCAGCGTGGCATTGGATCCATGCGCTATAACTTAGAGCAAAAGGCAGTAGTTAGCAGCAGCAGCAGCAGTATTTCCCTGTCACTGGCAGTGACCCATATGCGCTTGTTCATATAGGGGTACCTACGTATAAACCCGCCATGAGCACTGGAGCCGCGGTGGACACGTGTGCCGACACAGATGCGTTCTCCCGTATCATGCGGACGTCCGATACTCGTGGATATATCGAATGCGAAGGCGGAACGCATAACACATCGCAAATGACGAAAGGTTGATTAGTCGCAATCAGATTGCTGCGAGCAGATTACACAAACACCCGTTTGCCCGTTCCGTATATTCTGCGTTACTGGCGTTACATGTAGCGTTTCCGCCATTATCTTACAAACTGAAATGTATATCAACTCACAGACTTGTATATAATATAAGACAAGATATATATGTACTAGATTATTAACACAGCTATATTTCTTATATAAGAATATGTGAAGCAAAGGAAATCATTTACAATTGGGCAGAATATCGATATGAATCTGATTTTTGATCAATTTACTCTTTTTTAAACGTATACTCTTAAAACATTTTAAGTAAAAATAAAAAAAAAAAAAAAAATAAAAATCAAGTTTATATATAGTACACATATGAGAATAAAAATGCTAATGACTTGTAACATATTTGGTTGCATATTATATGTGTATAAAAGTCTGCGGCTGCAATATCAAGCAATGTGATAGCGACGCGACGACAATCACATAAAAAGCGCGACCGGTTGTCTACTTTAGGACATATCATTGAAGCATTATCAAAAGATAGGAAATGAATTTTTATTAATTGGATGATCTATAATTATTTTATTTATATTTATTTTCTCATATTGTACTTTAAATTTTGTCGCTAATATTTTTATTGTTATTATTTTTAAATTAAGAAAATAAAATAATATATAAATCGGCGAATCGAATAATTCAAGTATTACAAAAAACAATTGGTATATAAAATGTAAAAAAATATAAATTGCCAATATGATTTATTAATGAATGATCGCGTGTACGCGGAGAGGTATTATCAAAAAGATCAAAAAACGAGATTACAATGAATTGAGACAAATTAATAAAAGTTGAAAGTGCAGCGCCGATAGTAAAATATGTTTTACCTAATTATATAATATAATGCATTTACAATATTCTCTAGATTATTAAAAACTTTAAATATTTATAATAGAATGTTTATATTAATTATAGGATAAGTACTTATAAATTATTTTAATCTATTTAATATATTTAGAAAATTATTTAAACTTTTAATATCAGAAAATTAAATTCTTATATTTTTTAAATAAAATTTCTCCAATGGATACATCTTGACTTGTTAATGAGAGAACTTGATACCCGAAAAGTTTATCCTCGAAAGGAGAAGCTAAGTACCCAAAACATTGCATTGTCACGAGTTGGTAATAGTAAAACTCTGATTCCTTCTCCTGTCTCATATATCAGCCATTTATCTGCATTTATAGTACAGATTGTAATGGTGACTTTTCTTTTATACTCTTATCTCATGTGTTGCATATATATTACACGAGTTTCTAGAACAATTTAGCTCGATTGCAATAAAAATTTTTTTTTTATTATAATGATATAAGATATATCATTATAATAAAAAAGAATGTATGATGTAAAATATATCATTATAAAAATTTATATTATCTTTGCAATCAACAAGCGCCATAGTGGACTTGCATACTTATTACGTCGGTGTCAAAAAAAAAAAAAAAAGATATTTTGGACGGAAATCGAACACCGTCCCATGCATTCTGTTTGAAAATAGTGACGCAATGAATCCCGTATTCGATGAAAGCATTAATAACAGTCTCTCGTGCACATCAAAGCATTCGACAACAGATATTTTTCATTGATAAAATGGGCGGTGATCGGAAGCAGATAATTTATCTATCCGCCCAGTAGCCGCGCATCGTCAAAAAAACAATTTTCGCTGCAAATGAGTTTTCGATGGATGCGAAATGAGAGCTGGAAAAAAATACGACTGCGGTACCGCGTTTTAAAACTATAGAGCCGACCGCAATCTGGCATGCGCAATGTACGAAGGCAGTATTGTTTGCCATTTTTCAATTGTCTCTGTGCGCTTTTCTGAATACACTCCAGATGTATACGCAAATAGTACTTTAATTGTAATATATAATGGCATACGTTTGACAAAACTCCAATTTATTTTAAATCCATATTTTTAAATAAAACAATTTTAGAAATATTTAAAAGTATTAAATACAGCTGCCCGACATCGAAAAGTGTCGAATCTATTATGAAAAAATGCACACTTAAAAGAAATTTATCACAAATTTACAAACATTTACCATTTTTTGAATTAGACATATTGAATCTTGGATCTATATATGATATCCTTAATCAAGATATTTTTCAAATCCATGTACTTGCATATTATACTTTTACATTTACATTGAATAAATATATTGTATATAAATAGCATAAGATTTAATGTTGCAATTTTACATTTAAAATTACTATTATTTTATTAAAATTTAATTTAATTTAATTATAACTTATCTTAACTTATATTATTTTTTCTTTTTTAATTTCTCGATAACAATAGTGAAATGTCAAAATATCGATATAACGATCAATTAACTGTAAACAGAAGTAGTCATTCCTCAATTAATACGTTTGCGGTTTTGCGCTCGATTTCAGTCAACTAAAATCAATTGGATTTTGCGTATTTGCATACCGCGAGCACGCTTTACATTCTGACTCGTTAATTAGATACGAGAGCTTCGTTAAAAATATCATTTGCCTTGATAATTTGAGGTGTGCATGTGACATGCGCGACAAACAATGCGTATTTTGGAATTTGCTGCTACAATCCGTCTACTATATCATATGTAGTTGTTGCAAATAAATTACAAGTCAATAATTAATTAATCGATCAATCAGTATATACAGTAGCTAATTCATCTAATGCAGCACGACAGCATCATTTTTTTCTAATCGATATATTATGTACAATTATTATAAATATACAGTTTCATAAAAAGGTGTTATTTAATATTAATTATGAGAAAGAAAAGCATTAATTATAAAATTATAATTGTTAAATCATGGAAATTGGCTATAGCAAGTTAAAAATAAGGTTAGAAATTCTTTTATTAGATAACATAAATAAATTAAAGGACATCGATGAATCTATAATGATCAGTTAAATATCGGTAATTGATAATTCTTTTTCTTTTATATATATTATTCCAGTTAATCCAGAAAAAAAATTAATTTAAGAAAATTAAATTAAATCACAGAAAATATAATTTACCAAAGTATTTATATTAAACTCTATTACTAGTTAATATTGTATTATTGATTTCTATTTTAGAAACAAGTAAAATGAAAAAAAGGAATTCTAAGTTATTTACATTAAAATTTTAAATTATCTAATGCTTTTTTTATCGATTCAATAGATTGCCGAGGATGGCAGCACGTTTTGAGATAGTTTAAAAAAAATATTTGCTAACAATAAGTGCAATTTTATAAAAAGAATAATTAAGTCTATATTATGTGACAGTTTTAAATATATTTATAAAAATTGTTATTACTTCATTAATGAAATGTAAAATTATTTAAAAATATTTAAATTATATTTTTCTCTTAGTTTTATATTTCTATACCCATCTATAACATTAATTCAACTGCTATAATAAAAGAAAAAAGTGATTTTCTAAACGTCTTTAATTTATTAGAAATGTAAACGTTGCGTTTATATAAATTAAAATATATTATAAATATCTACAGAGATAAATATTCGCACGATGTATCATGAGCTTTTAAGCTTTCCTGTAATCGGTAAATAAACGACACTGTCCGACAGAACCAACATGAACTTATCAAACTCGGATAAATCTTGAATAGCAACAGCACACATGATAAGGAACTGAATTAAATATATAATAATTTAGTTTCTAGAATATAACGTTCTATATGTATAAGTAATTTCATTATATATATATATATAATAAAATTATTTTTGATATCGCTTACATTTATAAAAAATTTATATTTATACATATCGTTGGTTTATTGTTTCCGAAGATAAAAATTGTATATGTTTCCTAATATTTCATGCGTTGATAATTCGATAATAAATACATTTTTTTTTTAATTTCTTTTGTATATAAAATAAAAAAATTTACAGCAAAATCCAATTTGCACAATCATTGAGAGTATTAATATTAAAATCTTTTCTTAATCATATATTAAATCCAAATAAAAATACGAGAATCGATAATAAAGATTTTCTCGAAGAAACGTTGCTATTGTTGAAATGTTGCTCTCCCTTTGAGATTCAACAGATAATGTGTATGTCAACGCATTCTCTCGAAACGGAAAAAATGTGCAGATTGCTTGGATAAAGAGAACTCTCTTAAATTTAGTCGCAGAAATTTCCTTAGAAAAGAAAATATACGGAGAGAATTTTAAACTAGCCAAATTTAATTTCTTGAATAAATCGAGGAATAGACCATCACATCTGTAAATTGGATAAAAATTCAGATGGCATACTTTTTTTTCTTATTTCTTATATATAAGCATTACTTATTTTCTTATTTTATTAGAAAAACCGCTACAAGTGGAACGACTTAAAAGAACATAAAACGGAATCTTGTAACGGAAGTGGGGATCTGCATAATGAAAAGCTTTCAATATCGCTACGAAGCGTCAAGGAATTTGAAAGAGAGAGAGAGAGAGAGAGAGAGAGAGATTCGCTCATCTCTTCTTCGAGAAGATTGTAGAACGATTCCGGATACATCGTATTGTATTGTCCAGTTAGAATTTGTGGTGTTTTTAAGAAGATCGATACGACCAAGTTTTCGAAATCTGGACAACGGCCAGATCTTGATTTCGCTTCGAAGAGTACGATGAATGCCGTCTCGATTTTACACACCGCAAATCCGCCAAAGCTTTTACTTACGGCAAACGAAAAAACTATCGGATCGCCGCCAAGGTGATCAACAGCAAATTTGTGGAGGAAAATCGTATACACGCGATACACGGAGTGGTCGGATCTTGAATTCCGTGAATGAATAAAACGTGGGCGATAAAACAATAATCTTTTCTCGTTTGACAACGTGATAAATTTTCGCATGAAATTTAAGAATTGTCAGGAGTTATATATACGTCGGCCCAGCTTGAAGTACGTATTCCAGACCGAGGTACAGTATCTCGTAGAGTCCTTGAGAACACAGCCTCGGTATAATAAGAAACTCGAGGCTGAGTAATGTCCAGTTATATTTCTTGGACTTCACGACGGCCGAAACTCTTTTAACCTATCTCTCTTCTCCTCTCGACTTTCTTTTCCTCTCTTGGAGAAAGCTCGAGTGTTTCGGAGCAGTCTTATAACGCTTGATGGATTGTTAAATCCTTTCAATCCGCGCGGATGACTGTAAATTAAATCACTTATTCCAATAAGAAAATTTGTCATAATATATTAAAATTTGAAATTGTTTTTATACATGTTTAAAAGAAATATTTCACAAAACCTTTTTTATGCAAATTAACTGAAATCTATGAAAATATTCCGAAAACTTTTGTTCGACGTAAAAAAATTTTTATTATAAATTTTAAATTTTTTTTAAAAGTAAAATAGAAAATTCTGTTTAAATTCTGAAACTGTTTAAAATTAAGATATATCCGACTCAGATTTTTAAAAAAATTATATAATAAATAAATACAATAAAAATAAACACAACACGCGAAAGATGTCTTAATTTCCAATTTACATGCCCAAGTAAAACGAAAAATGATTTGTTGCATGGGAAAACAGGGAAAGCCGACGGTATCTGATCATAAGCAAAAAATGAAAGAAGAAAATAAGGTAGGAATACTTTCTACAGAATATATATGCGTTGTATTATGATATCGCGACATCGAAAAGAGGAGATATTGGGAGAGAAGCAGCACTCCCAGGCCTTCGCGACGGAAAATATTTAGATATCGGCGCAACCTCTAGAGACTTTATTTTACAAATATATACAAGGATAAAAAAATTTCTCTCTATATATTTCAATCTCTTTAAAAATACATAGTGATTGGAAAATTCTGTAAAACATGTTGCTTTTCGTGAGTTAAAATTGTCAATTGTAAGCATGCACGTGAATTAATTGAACAGAGCACAATTTTTTATATTTATATAAATTAGTAATTATTTATTTTTTTCTGCTTATTTTATTAATATAAATTTTTTAACGAGAACAATTTTTTTTATTTTATTCTTATATCGTGAATGTGCTTCAAGTTATTAATGTGCTGATCCACTGTAATAGTGTTCTCTGTTGATATTATGTTTACTTCAGCTACGTTGCATTTTCTTCTTTGTGCTTGCAATCCTCTTGTAACTATATTAGCTCGAGCATAAACGTTACTTTGGCAGCGGCAGAACCGCGATACTCTTCGCATTTTCGAGGTTTTTGATATAGACTGTGACACGAACAGTCGTGCTGTAATTTAATCAACTTTCCCTAATTAATCAAGCAATTAGTTCAAGTTACGAAGGTCCGATGGTTACAGCGTGAGAGAAATACAGAACCAGCTACGAAGAGAAGGAAAGAAAGAGAGCGCAGGACAGTGAGTCACGTTGAAGGCGATCGACAAACGAGTTACTCGATTTTCCTCGAAATTATGTTTCGTGCCCTAATTTTGTATGCAAAAATAAAAAGAGCGAAGAAGGCGAGTTATCTCTTCGAGTTGCTAAAGTTCCGATATTTGATAATGCATCTTTCGTCAATTGACGTGATTCACCACGCTGCAAATCACCTTTAAATTATTTTGATATCTACAGTCTCTGCGACAACTTTTCTTGATTTCCAATCTCCTCAAGAAAAAAACTGTTGTAAGTGAGAAAGAAAAAGTATCTGTCATACATATGTCATCCTGTTTATATCGTACCTTTGCAATCAGAAATCGTGCACGAGTTACGACAATTTATATAAGTCACATCTGCTGTGAGCCTATCACTGACTGTTACGTGAAGACATTACCCTGTGACATTTTCCAGCATTTTCCTGATTTTCGTGAGAAATAGTGCGGCAGAAAATGTTGCAGCATTTTATTGTTGTTCGAGATAAGCAACAATCTAATAAGCGGATCAAAATTATATTAAGAAGGAAAGAGCATAGATCCTTCAACATAATCTACGTTTAAAGTTGCTTAGAGTTATATAAGCTCAAAGTTTCAAATATAGAGAAAGTACCTCTCGAAATACCTCTCAAGCGTATTCTGCAATATATTCTGATAATTTGTATGCGTGGGAAGGCGCCAATTTGTGAGGACAGGATAAGGTAGATGGAGCAGCTACATCCAGTACACTTTCGCATACCCTCAGTATTATTGGAACGCCGTATTGAAAATCTCATCTAACTTGACACGCTTGCATTTTGTACGTTTCTCCTATTCGAGTGCAAGAACGCGGTTTCAACGCGTTTCATTTCCGAATAATTTACAAACTTGTCTGCTATCTTCCGATATAATATATCAGAAATATTTTTTCTCCCAAATCTCTGAAGAGAATAAATACGTGTGTCTTTGCATACGAATGATCACCTAATATTTGTTACGCATTTATCGATAATCGTCTATTTATTATGTATCCGCCTCCTCCTTATCTGCCTCCAAGCCATTTACCATGAGACATGTATGGAATTATTTTTCATACATCCCACGATATTGCTTGTTCTCCTATTTCCTTTCGAGACTGGGTGAAACGAGATCTTATTCGATAGAGATTTTTCTGGCTGTCTCGTTCAACCTTGTTTTATCAAGATTCTTTTTGATAAGAATCGAATATCAATAAATTATTGTATTGATACAGACATATAATAATATTATAGTTTTGTTGTTAAAAGACTTTATTTTAATAATAAAGTTTCTTCTGCTTGAAAAATTTCAATATTTATTTCAAAATGATATATTTAAAAATGACATATCTAATTATAGATAGAACGTATCTAATTATATCCTTCAACTAGATATGAAAAGTACATTTGTTCCGCTTCCGATTTTATTCTCATCACATTTTTCTTTCTTTGGCACCGGAAGTAAGATAGTCAGACTGATAACGACTCTTATATTTTTAAAATCTCGAGCAGAGAAGTTCGATGAAAGTCAGAACTTTCTTATCAAGATAAAATTTATTCAATCTTGAAGGTACTCGAGGAGCTATTGATCCATCGCATTCATCGAATAACAATTGTTTATTTTACTAGGTAGAGAAAGAGAGGAAAAAGTGGTTGTGCGAATAAGATCTCGAAAGTTAACCAATCGCTTTAGTCGATCGATCAAATCTTCTATAGTAAGATTTCAATAGTATGCAGAAAAGTTTGTTTCCCCAAATATGAAAAGAGAAAATAATTGAATTGAATAAAATCTACATTCACAGGGTTCTTTTAAAGTTTTGAAGTTTTTCTCTTGTATATTTTTATATGTCTTTTATACATATAATTTTGCCAAGATCAAACACGAGGCGGTACGCTTTTAAAAAATGTTTATAGATCCAATTTGATTGAAAACTTTTAGAAGTATGATATAAGATACAACAATATCCACAATTTATTGATTCAGTTCATTTCTCGGTTTATTAAATCGTCGTCTGCTTTAATAATTACGTTATGATATTTTTATAGGCATAAAAACACAAATGCAATGTTATAAGCTTGTCTAATTATAATAAATAAAATAAATTGTATACTTAATGAAAAAATAAAGGGATAAAAAGAAATATACGACAAATTAAAATTAGCTATATTTTAAATTATTTATCTTAAAATGTTATTAAATTAGTGTTACATTAAAAGATACAGTTTTTTATAAATAAAATATCTCACAACGCTACATACTAAGTTTGCAAGCGATACAGTTTTAATCGCTTATGGAATGTTATGAATACAAGTAAAGATACGTAGAAAACTTTAATAATTTCCACAAACTCTCATCGCATCAGACACAGTGCGTTTATCTCATTATTTAATCGCTTCTCGAGAAGTTTCTGTGCCTGTAACATTGTAACGGCGACTGCTTGAAATTGCTTACATTCTGAGGTGACTTTACTCTACGTAATGTTCACTTCAGATTCAGCACCTTTCCATGGAATTCGACCCCGACCCTGCTCCAATAACGCAGAATTTAAAACTCTGGAATCGACTCAAGCCGTCGTAAATTTAACGATGCAGTTCCACATTTTAGTCCGATCCACACGATTAAGTTCTTTTTCGGATCTTCAATATATTTAGAATAATGTAATATATATGAGTGAGCAGAGATATTTATTACTTTCATCATACTTAAGATAAAATATATGTTACATATACATATATACACACACACACACACAAGTACAATATGTTTTCGCTCTTATTATAATCAAACTAATTAATAAATGCATTTCTTCATTATCGTTCTATACCTTCTTTGCCATGCAATAAATAATTTAAAATATGCATACTTATGTCGTGAAACAAACATATAGCTTAATATAATAATAATTAATAATTATCCATAATAATAATAATCATTATCCTACAATATTCGATCAAATAATTTCGTTAAATAAACAATAAGCTTTTTAAAGATATATAGTTGAAATAAAAATAATATAAAAAATATTACTTTTTAAAATTTTTAGAAGAATACATTTTAAAAAAGTCAGTCGCGTTATTAAGAGGAAAAAGAGGTGAGAACAGCGAGGGGAAAATTACGTTTGTTATATGAATAGTATGTAAGTTAAAGACGATAAAATAAAATCTCTACATTATTTCGCATCGTAACTTTTATCGGGAAGTTTAAAAGCTCATCCCGAGCGAACTATAGCGATGTGAATTAAGAGCGCACTTAAATTCTTCCGTAAGAAATTTTAACCGCGGATTAAGTAGCTTTCATTAGCGCATCCGAATCTATTAATTATAACTTGTTAATCGTGTTTTTCAACGTTTTATGATAATGATGTTTACATTAAGACATTTTGATCTTCATCTTCATTCCTTCGCACGCTTAAATTCCCATATTCTTCATTGGCGATTGCGCGCGATTTAAAAACTCGTGTTCAACTCAGCGGGAATTTATAGGCGCCAAGCTCGCCCTACAAAGAGTCGCCCTCTTCACCAGAAATCCCAACTCGCTTTCTCATCCCTTATTCACCTGCGGTCGAGCGTATTCTTTCTTCGGGCTTGAAGCGTGTATAGCCACGAGGGGGTAGTTCCGTGGAATATCGCACGGACGACCGTGGCACTTAGAAAAGCGGGGAAAGCGGGGCACGCTTATTACGTGCACTGGAAGCAAATGAGAAGCTATCGCTGCACCTTCAAATCGGATTCTCATTAAAGTCCTAGTTTCCGCGGAAATCGCGTTTTATTGGATCTTTGATTGACGAGATTACCGTTGAAGACCGCCGATACCAAACGCGGTCTAATCACCTTTAACCACGATCAGACAATAATCCTTCCATTGATTCTTGCATTCAAACACACACACACACACACACACACACACACACATACATATGTACGTATATATGTATGTATGTATGGTGGTACATATGTTGTATGTTTGTATGTAGGTATGTTTGTCCGTATGTATGTATATGTGCATGTAGCTTTTCTGTTTTATTAAATTATAATAACTTTTGGCTAATATTTTTTTAACGTGTTCGCGTTTTGTAAAATATTTAATAGAAAAAAAATACAAAAAAAAAAGATTGCCGCACTATCGAATTCAAATTGTAACTTGATGGCCAGATTTATTTCAATAAATCCGGAAATTGAAAACATTTACATTAAAAATCTATTAATAATTCCGCAGTTTACTTAGTTTAGCTTTAATAAAAAGTTTGGACATTTAATTTGTGCAGTTCTCATGAACAATGCGATGCAATATAATAACGGAGCCATTATTTGCCATTATCTTTTAGTTAAATTGGAGTTAAGTAATCATTCTCCACTGTCATAACCGACGAGTAAATTACTCTCTTCGCCGCAATGCGCCATTATTTCGCTGGGATAGTAAAAATTAATCGGCTTAGGCATCGAGTTGCGTCGGGAAAAATAAGATAGGCGAAGCATGCTCGTCTCTCTTCTTAAAATAATTAATTCTTTTATTAATTCAATTGTATGTTCAATTTAACTCAATATATTTCCACGTTTGCGCTAAAGCAATATTTAAATCTCGAATAAAGAGTCCGATCACTTAGCAACTGTTAAACGAAATAAATTAGAAAGAAATTCGAAGACTACTTTTTGCACGCACTTGTTGGATTTTTTACTTCACCTTTTATTCCTCGGTAAGTTTGCACATTTCATATTGAATATTATAGTATGATGAGAAATTTAATAGATAAAATTGGCTTATATATAGATTATTAAGTTGATAATCCGTAATAAAGATAAAGTATTGATATAGTCTGGTAAAGAAATTCATTCCAATATGTCACTCGAGAATTAAAATATATTTAAAACTTGTAATGACAAATTTATAAATTATAACATGCTTTATTGACATATCGCCCAATATTTCCTAACAATAAACGTAAAACTGATAAATTGCACTTTAAATAATATTGAGTGCTGGATGAAACAATGAAAATTCGCAAATGAACGTTTTATGGGTTATATACGCAAATTTAATGTCATATCACGTACAGCCTCACTAAATAATGCCAACTAACAACATAAAACGATGTATTGATCGAATGTAAATAATATGCATACAAATATGTCGACCGTGCGTAATGTCCGTGTACGTGAATGACTCGAAACTGAGGAGAGTAATTCCACACATGGCAATGCAAGTGCATAAATATGCATCCGGAGCTATATGTATATCCCTGACTCGTGTCATTCGCGAAACCGACGTATCGATAACCTACGTTGCCTGTTAATTAACCTTCAGCCCGTACATTACACCCATACATTAACTCATGCGTCACTAATGTAATTTTCTGCTCACGGAACATCAAAGTAAAGTTTAAAAAATAAATGTAATACTTACAAATTCCATTCATATGGAATATCGCGTATGAAAAATGCAGTCGTACTGCGAAATAAAAAAAAAAAAATTATTACTTTGTTCGAAGTTTTTTGTATATCACTCGAGATTTTCAGCAGACGAAAAGGTAAGGCATTCGACAGAAATCTATTTGTAATGCGAGATGCAATGCGAGCAGTATAATGCACCGGCCGTACTTAGCCCTGCAGGAAGCATCGATCAGACCGATCCGATGGCTCGTAAAGCGTATAGAGTTCATATATTTCGTTGTCTCGAGCGAGAAGAGGGCGGCATGAGAAGGGGGTGGGGGGAGGAGGGGGGAGGGAAAGAAAGAGAGAGAGAGAGAGACAGAGAGAGAGAGACAGAGAGACAGAGAGAAGGAAGGCGCCGGCAAAGGGTGAGCGCTTTTCGTGTTACGACATCCAGCTGCAGTCTGAGAAAAATGACCCGTCTCGTAGTTTCTCCCTCTTTCGCGTAACGAAAAATCCAGCGTCCCCGGCGATATATCAGATCGCGTCGCGTCTAAAACCGATGGTGCAACTTTTGTCCAATAACGCGATACGTAAACGTCCGTATATACACGGCAAGCGCGAAACCCAAGTCCGGAGTGGATAGATATATTTGCGCGATACCGGGGGAAACATCCCTCCCCCCTCCCCACACCTCTCTCACTCACCGGTGTATATCGCGCTCTATCCTTTTGACTCCGATCTCTACGCTAGAACAGTCAGCGACATTATTCTTATGCGAATTGCCGATGCGTTTTAAAAGTGGCTCTTTGTCGTAACCAGAATCGGGAACGAACAACTGCGCGATTCTAGGTGCAAAACATCATACAAAATCGAGATAGGATCGAACAGACAGATTCTGGTTTGTCCGGTCAGTTCTAAATCGTCAGGTCGAAAAAAGCATCGCGTACACGCACACACGCGCACGTTTTTTTGCTGGAAAAATTCAAAGCGATTTTTTAATATCTCAAATGGTTTTGAAGATAAAAAAAAAATAAAATTAAATTAAACTTTTAATATTGTATATAGTAAGTCGTGTCGAAATAAAAAGAGTAGGATAAACACGGCATCGTGTCAATATTTTATTGACATATCACTGTATATACAGTGTATTGTATGTACAGTGATATTGATATACATTTATATAATGTGATATCACCGTTTAACAAACTTTATATCGTACAATTAAATTAGTGCACTAGTGCAGTCTTGCATGTTCTTTTACGCCAATTTTTTTCATAAACTTAAATTTAAAGGCAACGTAAAGAATAAGAATGATATTAGACGGCAATATCTTATAACACACATATACGCGATTGTTGCGTGTGCGAACGTCACGTATGTTAGAAGGAAGGGCGACCCTGTGGGACACCGGTACATGCTAGCAAAAACCTGTAATACGGCACACACATCAAGTTTTTTTTTTTTTTTTTTCTCTTTTTTCCTATTGCCTCGTATAAGGTTCGAAAATGATATAGGTTAAAAATACGTGAGCGAAATATTTTACGCCGCGTCCCCGCGGCCAGTCGGAAATACGGAGTATCGCCGCGAGTTCCTATTCTCGAACGAAACCGACGGACTCCGGGCTGGAAAGGAAAAAGATCGACTCTGGAAGCTATATCGCGTTTTTACAAAGAAACCTACGATAGATATATGGCCAGTATCAGGAGTCACGTGCGTGTTACAAGAAAAGATATAGGATTGCGTTTTTGGAGTCTGTTAGATAACACATTTAAGAAGACCAGACATAGCTGAATTATATTAGGAGACTCGTATAAATTGCCAATCGTGAAAATTCGATTATAGTAATCTTATCTTTCTCTCTGTGTTAAATGAAAAATTTTTTCCATCGACGTCTCGTTCTCGTGCAGTGACTGTTCACTACGATATGACGTAGCTAAGAATAACACGATGCAATGTCAGCAGCACTCGGATAAATACTTTTTAATAAATTTCAAATAAAAATATAGTAAAGCGAGAGAGGCACACTTGCCTCTGCCTTTAGAAAATGAGGAATAAGCACGACGATAGGATAAAAATTCGAAGAGCCATACTTTTACGGCTTTTCGTAATGTGCAGAGCATATGGCACTTATAGCGGCTGTCGCTCCTTTTGAACACTGACTTCTACTTTACTCTTCGACGTTTCGATATTCCGTCCACGCGCACCAAAATCACCAAGTGGTAAAAACTTGAATAAGGGACGAGTGCACCGAACCTAAGACGTCCCGATACTTACAAATCCTTTTCGTTATATGAAAAAAAAGGAAGAGCAAAGAAAAATCGATGTAAGTAAAAACGGGAAGTAAGAACTTTTACGTCACATTATTCATGAGGAAAAAAATGAAAAAAATAGATTTATTTGTTATTAAATTTTACAAAGATTAAATTATAGACAGATTGACAACCTTCTGCAATTCTATAACTACTGATAAATTCATCGTCTTTTTCCTCGACATGCGAATAACTTTTCTTTAATATCGCCTCGTCGACATAATCCTTCATTAACGAATAACACGAACCAATACTTCGAAAATACGGTATAATAATTCGCTTCTTCATGCACTGTTTATACCACTCATATTCCTCTTTCATCGAGGCTCTTTGTCGAAGTAACTCCGCAAAACGGCTCGACTGCTGAGGTGCTTTCGTGCTCACTTTAATGAGCTTACCCTGAAGGCTTCTGACGTACGTCTCGACGTCGATGCTTTCCTTAACGCCGAGAGCCAGCTCTCGTAGGCTGCGCTCCCAACTCCCGTAATCATTTTCAACTTCGCAGGGTCGACTGCTTCCAGTCGCGCAAAATAGCCGGCATTTGTCACCATCACGGAACACCTGGGTGAAACAAGAAGAAGAAGAAGAAGAAGAAGAAGAAGAAGTGTAATCGGAGAAAATGGGCAACCTCCGCGCTTAATATATCCCCGAATAATGTGAAAATTTCAACGAGATCAACTGTCAGGTTTGCAAAAACAATTAACAGAATTTAATTAAATTGATACGTGTTTATACATGTGCGTGTATAACTTTGTGCCTCTCCATTATTAAACCTGATTAATAGCTCTCTTGCGATGCTTTTATTACGAAATATAATTTCAGTAACACGTATACGATAAATTCGTTTGTCGATATTTGAATATTTAATGGCAAGTTTTATCGAATTCGTAATATTAAATTTGTTTGCCTACAGATATCCAATAGCGTCCCATAGCCCTCTGCATATCGATCAGGACGTTTCTGTCTGCCTCTTTAATACCGAAGAAAACGCGCACTCGCAATAACTTGGGCAACGGCTGCTCATTTCGCTTTGCTAAAACTTCTCTCTCGATTCTTTGAGGAACTCTCTGATCTCTTTTGCCAAAGGGGAACAGCCAGTTGTACGGAAATGAATAAGTGCTTCGCAGTAATTCAGTTTTTTCGTAACCCGTCCGTTTGTCAGATCTGATCTGCGCATATTTTTGTCGTTAATTTTACGATCGTGAGATTGACGTAAATATACATTTTCGTCAATTATTTCGAGAATAATTTTAAAATAATATTTTATCGTTATAAAACTATTGTTATATATATTATAAAGCTGTATAATAAAAAATTATAAGACCCGACTGATATAATAATCTATTATTAATTATTAAAAGAAAAGCACGCATATTATATGCTGTTGCGATTATCCAACCCGATATTGACAGGATCCCGATATTTCCTTTGATCCCGACTCTGGTTCCATTGGCATAAATGTAATCAAGCGACGAAGTTCCGGTCGACGTGAAATTGGATACTGGATCATGCTCGTCTCGTCGCCCAAGACGGCTGCCAGCTCTTGCTCGCGTCTAACCGATCGATGAAGGTACTCGCAAGCTGTCAGATCGCGATTCATCGCGAAAATTCTGTATTGACTTCTCGCAGGAAACTTGAGCATTTCGCAATATCGTCCGTGTTTGCGATGGATCCTTGTCCCCGAGTTGCCGTCCTCCTCCCCTTCGTCGCTTACCCCTTCGTTGCTTTCGCTTTTGTCGCTTTCCCCTTCGTCGCTTTCCCCTTCGTCGCTTTCCTCTTCGTCGCTTTCCTCTTCCTCCCCTTCGTCGCTCTCGCGTCTTCTATACGGGCGACGATAACTCGTGGTACCATCGCTTTTAACCTCAAGCACATTCCCAAGAATATCGATAGTCGTGAGAATCGTTTGCGGACCGGCGTCGGACGATTTCCGGAACTTATAAGTCGATATCGACCTTCCGCCACAGGTAGCACATATCTTCGAAAATGTCACATCGTCGCGAATCTAACGATATCGCGAAATCGATTTAAGTAGGAAAAAAAAAAGAAGAGAGGGGAAGAATGCGGAAATGTTGATAGAAGAACGCGGGAAACTTTTTTTTAGCTCATAAAGCGATAAAGTTTTAACTATTTTCTCGTTCAGAATATTCGACAAGTGCTTGCGAGAAATTCACGATAATTACACGTCGTAGTTACCGCTGATATTAATACATCTACGTTATCGAATACGCGCGACTTCGATTACCTTCAGATTAACTTTGTCCTCCATTGAAACTTCGTAATGACCCTCTCTCGATATGCTGACGCGAAGATTGTCGGGCATCGATAAAGTACACCCAACCGCTGACTGATCGTAGGACACGCTAGCGTAATCCTCGTGTTCCACGCGGAAAGTCAACAAGATCGAGACAAAACCGTCCGCGATCGATATCCCCGTCAGTTCGTCTCGGTAATCGACGTACGGTGCGGGCGGACCTTCGTGCGAGAATGCGCTATCGTGGGACGAGGCGACGTTAATTCGGCCATCGTATCCGAAATATTGCTGCAATTCATCCTCCGACCATTCGCAAATCACTGGCTGTTCCTCTATCGTGTAACCGGTAATGATACGCGTGCCGTCTAAAAGAGAAAAATATTGATGGCACGCAAACGAGATTAAAAGACATATTCATTTTTATCATATATATCTCGAGACAGTGATTACGCGTATACGATACCGGGAAACATAACGACCAATTCTCCATTTGAACGAAGCAACGTATCAGTACCATCGGCACGGCGTGTGAATACCTCGTTGACCTCGTAGTCAGTCGTGGTCCTAACGAGCAATCGATCGTGCTCACTTACAACCAGATCGTTCAACACTTCGTAGTGCCGACCGTCGTAATTTACTACTGAGTATCGTAACACTTTATTCGCTCCTATTATCAGCGAGTCGACTCCATCGCTCTAAAAGACAAAGGTATTGAAAATAATTTTCTTTTAAGTGGATATTATAGATATTGCTCTTCTTCGCGATCACATTACACAACAAATGCGATTTTCTTTGCAAAATTAACAAGATTTTATCTCGACTTATGATCAAAATGATAAATTAAGAAAGGGGGAGTACAGCTGTGTACAAAATGGAACTATCATAAAATCTCAATTATGTCAAATTCTTCCAAACACTTCCGTATATCAATTAAAGCAAAACTCAACGCTCACGTGTTCCCCCGCCGACAATATACGTTGTTTCGACGGTTGCTCGTTCCCGATCGATCCGTTTGAACGCGACTCCGTGGAACCCATGACTTTTTCTCTGCTTTTGGCTGCCACCGAGTTGCTCTTTTCGTTGCTAAATTCTGCAGAGAAGAGATTCTCTAAAAAAAAAAAAAGATTTATCTAAAAAAAAAAGGTTTTTTTAAAAATAAGATATTTCTTTCTCGTTTCCATCGCGTTTCAGTGTATACCTTTTAGGGTCGTCTGGTGAATGGATTCGTCGTACGATTGCGACTTGTCGAAATCCATGCACGTCACGATGACGCTATTGGGACGGAGAATGACGACAGTATTGTCGTCCATGTACTTTAAGACGGTTCCGTTTCTGAGAAAGTTCCGGTAGACTTCATGAGCTGCACTTGCGCGCCCGAGACATTTCGAAACGTACGATTGACGAATGCAAAACGGATCTTTTGTGCCGTCCCCGATGGCTGGCTCTATCAATAACCCGGAAGGCCACGAAGCACGAAAGTCGAAAGCCAAATTTTGCCAATGGCAATTGGACAAGCTTTGAGCTGCATCGAGAAAACGGAGAAAAAAATTATTTGACAAATAAACTTTTTTTTTTACCTGTCAATCATATGACAGAATCGTTAGTTACTTTATAATTATCATTATTTGATAAGCATTAATACATATTTCTCTCTAAATTGCATAAATATTACGTACCGAAATCCTTGTTTTTGTTTCGGCAGAAACTCAGTACAATTCCTCTCTCTGTAGTTAAATGAAATACGTCCTCTGATTGACGGCGATCATCTCCGCTCGACAATCGTAAAGTACAATATTGTAAAATGATGGCGATGCGTATGTCGAGGTCTCCGTGAAGCCAATCCTCGAGTTCGACTCGCACCGTCGTATCGTCCAAAATAAACTTCTTGCTATGATGAATCACCTGAACACGAAGACTACCGAGATCGTATCCGACGAAGTCGTACGATTCGTCCTTCTCGACGTATCGAGACGATAAAATTTTTTTCACCGATAAGAAGGACGTATCGACGTCATCTATTTTCGTGGCCGATTTATTCTTCATCAATGACGTTTTTTCATTCATAACTTTTCCATTCGCCTGTTTGCTTCCGTTGTCCGCTGTCAGCGCCCCGTTTCGTTTCTGCTCCGTCGTTATTATCTTCCCCTCAACATTTTCCCCCATCACTTCCTCGCATTCCTTCGTTTCGAAAATTTTCTTTCGCAAATCGCGATCCGGACTTTTCTTTAGATGGCGCGCTTTCAGCGAATCCGAAAGCACGAAGCACTCGTCAGCGAATATGATCGCCTCGTCTTCCACCTCGATAGATCTCTTCATAAATCTCCCTGTCAGGTCCATCCTGCATCGAAGCGATTGGCGTGTCTTCCGTTCCCGCTCTATCCAGTTCTCTTCGTCTTCCGCGATATATTCGCAGAATTCTCGAAGTCCGATGGACGTATGTATAAACGACGTGCGCCTTTCCTCGAACGCGTCATCTACCCGGTTGTTGTTGCTAAAGTAAAGGAGCATCGAATCTGTCGGCTCGAAGTATCTAGCTGAGAAACGATCGAAACGTTGGAAACAGTCGTGAATAACCTGAAGAAAAACACGGTTCGAGAATAACTCGACGTCTTCGTATTCCTCGAGACTCGATCTTTCGTAACTTCTCTTCTTAAAAATATTTTCGTGCAAATATCCCGGAAGCAGCGTTTCCCTAATGTCCGTTAACGCGAATAAAAGCGGACACTCGATGAATGCAATTATCGGCTTATCGTAATCAATTTCAGTATCGCTCTTGAAACGACGTAGACTAGGTACTGGTAAAGCAGTAAGATTTGGTACGCTGTGCGTTTTCTTAATCGTCGTTTGTGCGTGTTTTAATGTTGACAGGTCTTCTTTGAACGGCTGCGTCAATTCTGCTCCTGCATCGTAAAAAATCAATTCGTCTTCGGAAAAAATCAATTTGTCAAACATCAATAGATGAAGGTAATGCACGACTTCCTCGCGACTGACCGTTTGCTCTTGATTAAATGTACGCGCCATGTTATCTATATGACAGAAATACATATCGCTTTTCGATCTGGGTAATATCTCGTGATTCTGCCAAATATTAATTATTCTCGGATCTCGTAGGACGAGCAGGACCGCGTCGTCTAAATCAATGAATGGCTGTTGAAGAAAACAACGAACTATCATTTTCAAAGTATCTCCGTACGGTATAACTTCTAGATCGAAAAGCAGCGATTGACCGTTGCTATCGACATATTCATCAATAAGTTCGTACTCAAAATTAAGCAGTCTGAGCTTGTCTCGCACAGCGAATACGGGGATTCGTTCAGCTGTCATTGATGTATTCGCTTGCCTCGTATCCGTATCGCTAAATCCCGTATTACGTTTGATGGAAACAAATTCATCGTAAGATCTCGCAAGATTAGATTCAACCTGTAAAAGTATCGCGCCCAATATCAATGGTACGTTGATATATTCGTTAGGTATATTACTTAACGCATCCTCGTAGATCTTCGTGTCCATCGTTTCCTCCCTCTTATCAACGATTCTCTTCTCTAGCCTCATGCTTTTGAGATACTTTACGTGTTGTAAACAAAGATCGTACAAATGATACAAAATGCGAAGCGCCCCGTCATATATGTCCTGTTTTAAAAACTCTTTCTCGTTCTCGGTAAAAGTCTCCGGTAGGACTGCCGGAGAAAAGGTGAGAATAGTAATGTCAGAGTATATCGGATACGTCGATAGATTAGCAAATCTCTCGCGTGTAATCGTCCAAAATTCATTTAGCGCCTTCACATCGATGCAATAGTCTTCAGAGAAACTCGTCTTGTCACTGGAAATGAAATCCTCTTCCTTCGTCTGATACGCAACATATGGTTCATTGGCAAGTTTAATCTCGAATATGCAGGTCAGAGGAACTCCAATGTCTAATAGTTCTGCTGGTAAATCGGGATCGTAAAACCCGCTAAGTACAATATAGAGATTCGGTCCTTCAAAAGGAACATCCTCACTTGAACGCGCCTTCATTTTGCCGTTGAATGCATATTCAGCCTCGTTATTGAGAACCTTTTGGGACCTGGTGTTTTGCGAAGAAGCTAAATAATTAAATTGCTATTATGTGCAAGTTGTATCGCGAAACAAGTAAATAAGAAGCGCTATTAATTAAAGAATTTTATTTATATGTATCTAAGATTGCAGTCGAAGATTTCATCGAGCGAAAAACAATGATAAGATATTTATTGCCAAATACAATACGGTTATTATTGTTAAAAACTCCTCATTTTATTGTTCTTGAAAAAGAAACGACTAGCATATGTCATTTACTTGAGCAGACAATATTCGGAATTGCCCGATATTCTTCATCGATTTCGCGGTCTAGATCCGCCTGTACCTCAAGTCTTTCGATTTGCTCGCTTTTTTCGCGATAAATCAGATACTTTATGATCCGTGCAATGAGCCAGGTGGACAGATGGCCATTGTTTTCGTTTAAGAGCGTATTCGCGTAATGACAAATACCCACAATGGCAGGACATTTCTCTGGATCTTGTTTCGACAGCGTTTTCACCGTGTCTATTGCTTTCTGATGGCTGAGGGAATAAATACACGTCCGCTCCCCTTCTTCGGCGGCCTCGTTCAAGAGAGAAACGTAGCGGCTGTGCTCGACAATCGTCTCTACCATCATCGTCACTATACACCACCAACGATCATCGTTGATGAATATGGAATCTAACGCAGCACGCCATTCATCTTTATTATGTCGTGTCTGAGTTTTATTAACATTGTTTTTGGTCGATTTTGGTTGATTTTTAGATCTGTTTTTCATATATGAAGGTTATTTTATATAACCAATATGACTGAGAATATATACATGACATAATAATTATATCACATGAACAAATTATCGAACAGATGAATACATAAGATAGCGATAATTTTTGTCAAAGCACATTGTGTTGCATTATTTATTCAAATCTCAGTTGGCTGGATCAAACAAGTCTTTATTTTGATCTATATGTTATATAATAATAATGAAATATTACATAAATGCCTAAATGAAAATATTACAATGCAAAGTTTTAATGTAAATTTTTTTTTTTCTTTTTGTGACAGGACATTGCGCACGTCGATGTTGTTAAAATCGTCTTTCTGTCCTTTCCTATTACATATGTTTGTCCTTTTTCATCGTTCTACTTTTCTATGATTTCTAAATATAATTTGGATTGAAAGCAATCGAATTGTAGGTTCAACTAATTAGTACAACAAAAGGCTCCGTAATACATCAATTATTTAATAAATAATTAATCTATAATTTAAAATACTTTTATAATATAATATTAATAAAAATTGAAATGACAAAAGTTTAGAATATAAATTATTGTTTTATGCAATCCTTCAATTCTTACGAATGATAATTATTTTTCTATTTTTTGCCTTGCTCTTTCGTCATAAAATAATAAAGTATTGCGTGTACCGTGCAACGTGTTCCGCTATCGTTACATATTTGATTAATCGTAATTAATCGTGTTTTCAGGAATGAGTATGAATGTCACAAGAAGAGAACAAAGAATAAACAAGAAAGGAAGAGAAGGCCTAGAAAGGCGTTGGGCGATAGACGGTGCACAACAATATGCTGTGTAAGTAATTTATAAATTTATTTACGATTTATATTATTCGAAGACTTTGTAAGATAAAATTTTACAATAATAACAGTTACATTAGCGCGAATATAAATGCTGCAAAGGCCGATCGGCGATTCTTTTTACGAAAAAGGAAAACGAATAGAGTAAATCGAGCATTTCACACCGGGACACCGGTAATGGAAAACGTATTACCGGAGCCATAAGTTTCGTCAGTAGGGACACAAGCTCCCAACATTATAACGCGGATGTGCAGGCTGTACTTAACGACGAAACTCCGTGGAAACTGTAATTTTCGTGCAAGGGGGACGAAAAAGTAGTCGATGCCGTGCGCGGAACGCGTCATGCCACGTGTAAAATACGGACGCGGTCGAAAAAGTTAAACAAATGGGACGGCTAAACGCGTTTGTGTATACATGGCACAGACTTAACGCCTGTAACTGTTTTCGCACATATGTACATCTCAGGTGCAGGTGACAAGGCATGCGTAATGGTAGAATGTTATAGTGTCTTAATCGTTATCTTACCAAGTTTGTTACTAATGTATATAAAGTTAATTATTAATAATTAAAGTTACTTAATTATTAATTTAATATTTTTTAATTTTCATACACCAGTACATGGAACATTTTGTTCTCCGATTAGCAATATCGATTCTTTAGAGAAAATATCATGAAAAATGTGATGCAATTTAATTGAAACATCTACAGTAACAGATAAATATATTATCCTTGACACTTTGTAAAAGATGAAAGCATACAAGTTAAGATTGTCAGTCACGAAAAAAGATAATAAAAAAAAATTACAAATACTATATATAATACGATAATGAAAAATTATAAATAGAAGAAGATAGCTTAAAAATACTACTAAACGTATATAGATTAACAACCGCAAAAAAATTGCTACCGTGAATAATAAAATAAAATAAGCATATCTTGTATTCTTTTTAATTTCACCTTAGTCAATTAACACATTGATATGCTTTTTATTTTCTCATTACTTTAGAAGCTATGATATTAACTCGACTCACGTTTAAACTGCCAAGATGGTTCGTGAGGAAAACAATTTTTTTTTTTTTATACTGATTTATTTTTACACACATTCAATTTCATTATCACTCTGTTAAATTCATTACGTTTACAGGAAGATTGAGCGAGAACGGTATGTATGAACGGGTATAGAGAGCAAGATTTTAATTAAATTTGATAATGGAAAAGTTTATTGAGAGAGCTGCAGCAAAACTAGGGACAACAAAAAGAAGGGGGAATGAGGGTAGATGACACGCTAATAGGCCAACAGTTTAGCGTCCAGCGCGCAAGTGTGTCATAACAAAAAAGTGCGCGTACCATCCATCCCATTATATTTCAAAACAGCGCGCGTACGTTCACCACTCGCAAGCGAGAGGTTTGATTTTAATTAAATCATAATTTAGTTTTGTCGGATGCATAGCTCCATGCACGATGCCGCGACTTCAACGGCTCCCGCTCCTCTCCACGCGCGCGTCTAAAGCACGTCGTTATCTCAGTTTAGTTCCGGCCGTACTGTTTCCGGAGAGGCGTTCAAACAACGAGGCGCATCGCGATAATGACTCGGAGTAGTATCATTCGCCACATCTAACAATAAGTCATCTCAATAAATAAATCTGTGTGAATTGTTTCTACAAAAAAACGCGCGAAAAAATGTAATTATATTACTGTACATTGTGTGCCACATACATAGACAAAAGTTGAAATTAAGTCAGCCGTTTTTTCCATTGACGGTCCGCGCGCTTATTTTCATCAAACTATCTTATACATAGGGACAAGTAAATCGGGTACTTTCTTGGATTTGTCTTTCTACAAATAATTAGAGAATAAAAAAATTTTGTTCACCGTTAGTAGTTTTTAGTGGACTTTAAACTCTGAAAAAAATGAGGCTAGTTGCTGAAAAGAACTATTTCATTATCAAGGATAAAAAGATTTTTTAGAGAATATAATCAAAACCCGATTTTTCCCTACCGATAAAATCGTGTACCCATTTGCACCAAAGCAGAAAAAGTCCATAACTACTCCATTCTTGCCTCGATATCGATTTTTTTTTTTGCACGAAAATTTTTCTCCAAAAAGAAATATCGTGAGCAACGCACGTGAACACGGCTCATTTCAAAATAATGATGGCATCAATCTATAACTACTAACACGAACCAAAAATAGTAGCACTTATCACGAAAGAAACAGAGGTACCTGATTCTCTTCTACTTTCCCTTATACATATACATTTCTAAATTATGTTTTTCTCTGTAAAAAGATATGACCCATTTTATAAATGTAAAGATTGCAATTATAATATCGTTCTTTGAGAAATATTTTTCTCTATCTGTGTATGTATTAAATAAATTTTCTATCCTTTCAACTAATTAAACAGAGCTTTCGCACAATTTTACTTTTTTTTAAAAATTAATTGTATATTAACGTTGGCACGCAGTATATGTATGTAGATAACAATTACGAAAATAAATATTTACACAAGATGATGGGGCGCAGATTACGGCTGTGCGAAAATACTTCATTTTCCGTAATGCGATGCATGCATGTATTTTGAGGTAGTGAATATAATTTCGCGATCATAATAAAATATTGGATTTTACATAAAATAGACAGGGATAATATTTCATCTATTTACCTACCATATTGAAAAAATATTTAAAAAGTATTTAACATTATATAAACGATTCTACCAGTAACTTGCATATTTTTTGTCGATTTATACAATTTTATCGAGGAGAGAAATACTTCGTGTTAATTAAACATTAGATTTAATTAATTTAAAGCAGAATGAAGATTCTTTGGTATTTGCAAAATCTGGAAATGGAAACTTGCAAAATGTATGTGTATACTTGTGAAATTATTCTCTGTCTTTACTATATCATTGAGAATTTTTGCCATCTATGTTACTTTCTGAAACGTATGAAACGTTTGAAAAATCTTCTCTTCTTTCTTGTAAAATATAATGGATCTGTAGAGCAAATAACCGGAAAGGATACGAAATAGAAGTGCAGTTAACGGTCGCGCGAGCAGAAAAATGAGTCGGAATCAAATCAATCAATAAATGTAGCTGTTATTGTATCAGACGAATATCGTGCATTTTTATTTTTATTTTCTACTGCACGCTATGACCCCTGCAAAAACTTCCTACATCTTCCTCTCTACCTGAAGGTATGTACTCTTGCTGCACGGAAACACTTCTGACAATTGAGATGCAAGGGAAAAAGAAAGATGGAATATTTTCCTTGTAAAGAAGAAGCGCCGAAGTAACTAGCAAAGTTCTACTCGAGTTACGAAGAATGAGAAAATGTATCTCTCTATACATAATATATTAGACTAGAAATATACAAACTTTGGCTATTTTATATATAATACAATGGATAATCAAAATTAGTAAAAAATCTTTGAAGAGAAATAATGTAATTAATATCAATATATTATTAAATTGTATGCACACATACTTGCATAATAATGTTGCTTCTATCTCTTCTAATCATATTTAATCAAACAATTTTTGCTTTTGAATGCCTGCATTATCGGTATCTATAAAACGATTCGAATAAATAACAACATTGTAGAATCATAATATCATTATAGAGCTAAAGCAATCTTTATGTCAAATAAATTCAAAATACTCAACTCTCAATATTATCGCGTTAAACTATTAAATGATATAATATAATTAGGTGCAATTAATGTATTATATTGATGCATTCTGGCAAATTAATGCATTATCAAAAGCATTAATCTAATATAATATATATTTGTTTATTTTAATATTATATAAATAATTAATTTTTTAATTTGACTATGGATTATTCGATTAGTACAGATTAACAACAAATCTCATCCGCGGAATCAAATGTTAAAAAATATTCTTCGATATACCGTTAAAAATACGTTCTATATTTTCTATTTTAACTTGACTTTAGCTATATGCTCTGAAAGCTAATCGATAGACCGCAACAGCTGTTCCGATTTCTGTTGCTGTTGTCAGAATTCCTATTCCGTGGTTGCCATACGGTCAATCAGTGGCTTCGGCTCACTTGCAAGTGGCGGGTGAACTCTCAAGAGTACATGCCGAGCCCGTTCAAAGGCGGGTTGAAAGACTGTCTCTCGGCTACTATGCAGAATTAAATATATACGAAGAAATTTTCAAGTGTTTCTGAAACTTGAATCATTACTAAGGCAATGCACAAAGTAATAATATATACAACATTATATATACTTACTTATGTGTTACATAATTAATTGAAAACGTTAAAAACAGATTATATTGCAGACAATTTGCTACAATACAATTAAGTGGAAAATATATAACCCATAGTTATTTAAATTAAATTATTTAAAAAATTTTATTTAAAATGTTTAAATGAATTAAAGTTACTGAAAGCTTTTTAAATTATAAGTTTTTATAAATAATAAACAAATTATATAAATCATTCTCATAAATCATTAACTCTTTTTAAGATCGTTGAAACAGCACTTTTACGTACTTGTCATACTTATATGTCACATTTTTTTAAAGAAAAAGATAAAAATAAGCACAAAATTATTTTATCGAATACTTGTAACTGCAATAGATATATTTAAAGATTACAATACTTAATCATCTTACATAAATTCGATAAAACGGTCTGGCAAATAAAATTAAACACCTGCTCGGAGGCCGTTGATCAGAGAATCGGCCTTAAATAGATAATCGATGTGGCCACATAAACGGATGGATCTACAAATGGATGGGTCAATTTTTAAGCAGTATCAGAATTTCCTAGATATCGTAACGATGACAGGTAAGCCAGCGTAATGCATCCCATTTAGACCAGGAAGCGTAATGAGGTAGGTGGGCGCGCGGGAAGCGACTGATGCGAATGTGAGGAGAACAGTTGATGTCGGCCGTGCAACCCCCGATTTAGCGGGGGATGGTTAGAGTTTGAAGGAAGCACCAGTGTGTGCCCCTGGCGATGACTCCGCCGGGCAACTCCGACGCGCCGCTCTATCCTTGGGAACTCGACAAGGACCACTTATCTCCCAAGGCAAATCCTAGACTAAGTTTGGCACCGTAGTCAGAATTGGCCTTCTACGAGTACAGACTGCTCTAAGCGAGTCGGCTATTGCTCGCTGCTAAGCCGTATTCCGTTCAGCCTTACGTCTTTGCGGATCACTATGAACTATCAGCCGCAAAAGCCGCGGACTAACTACCCCCCGCAATTATTTCAATTTCAATTCCCTCGGCATATCGATTATATTGTCAGTCTTGTGATTTTGTGTGTTTAATAATTTCTCTCGTAAAATGCAAAATATCATAAAAAAAGTCAAAATGTCAATCTAAAAAAAAGTCATGTTTCGAGAATATCGTTTTTCCAAATAATTTTTTAAAATAAAATTGCAAGCTCGAATAAAATGACTGGTTAGGTAAAATTTTTCTTACGCACAACATTTTGTTGAACAAGATTGCCGAGCCCCATTTATCTCCTTAAGTAAAATTAAGGGTCGGATGGCCTACTAACACACAGCAAACTGCGTCGAACAATGCGGTAGCCAAGTACAAGCCATTAAACCGATCTTGCACCTCTGCAAGATCTCACTTATCGACCGTTAACGTGTACGTGCCCAAAATTGGCTTAATTAATTTGGTCAGAAGCAGAGCCATTTCTATATCAAGTTTTCCTTCTCCGTCTCTCTCTCTCTCTTTAAAAAGAAAATTAAATAGATATAAAACAGACATTTTTTTATTTATTTTTATGCATTTACATTTGTCATATTTTCTCATTTTCTTATCTCCTTTCAAAGATATAAATAAAAATAAAATCTCTTATAAAGTCTCTCTTATTGATTTTCTAATAATATACATTTGATAGCAAATATCCAGCTCAAAAAGACAATTTTTAAATATTGAACATTTATATTTTATTTTTCTTTATTTCTCACAAAAACATATAAAGTTGAATTAAATTTAGTGTAATTTCAATCTTTCGGTAATTTCAAAAATACATAGTTTCGCTAATTTTTCGTAGGAAATATCCTCTTAAATAAAACTGTAATGTATTTTACGAGTACGGTATTTCTGAAACTGGTAAATTATTCAATACATGAAATATAGGCGAGCAAAAAAGATTAAATTATTTGCTGCTTCAAGAGGCGCACTTAAAGCCATATTACAGTATGTATACATACACAGAGTGAATTTATAATTAACGAAACGTAAAGTATATTTGTTAATAAAGTATAATTGTTAATTAATCCTATAATTGTTAATCTTGCTTAATTTATTGTTTATTTATTGATAGTATAATATTTCTGAAACATTTATCCCTCTTGAAAACTAAAAAAACTTGAAAATATAATAAACAGATTTAATGCAAAATAAGAAAATATAAATATTTTTTTCAAAATATATTTATTATAAAAATTAAAGTAACTTATAAAATTTAATTATTAAAAAATAATGTAATAGCAGATTCTTTGACAGACCCCCGACAAGTTTCAAACAGCATTCAAATAGATTCATTACACTTTAGCTAGTGCTCGACAGTTTGGAAAAGTTAATGGTATGCGATACATTACAGAGAACATTTTTCAGAACTATAAATTTTTTTAAGTTAGTTAAATTTGCATTTTTAACTAAATGCGATGTAATAAAAATTCAAAATAAAAGCGTTACACATTCGCGACAAAAAAAGTATTAATATCAGTCATCGTTTAATCAATATTTTTTAAGTACCTACGTATGGAAATACACAATAAGTTTGTTTTGATTTATTTGAAAATGACAATCTCAAGCAATTTCACTTGTTTTTAAACTTTAAAATAGCTCGCTGATATAAAAAAAAAACGTAAAATTATTCTTCATGGGGGTTGCTTATAACGGGACAATTAATACAGATATTTATGTAGAAAAATCGATTGTGAATAATATAAGAACGAGAGAGAGAGAGAGAGAGAGAAAGAAAGTATATTACAATTAGCCAATATTATTCAAACTTTTACCTGAAACGAATGTTAATTGGTAATAAACGAAAAGCGATGGCTCTACCTACCGCGCGTAAGGTGACCTATTAAAGGATGTTATTTCTCGAGCGCCGCGAGAATATAAAATTACACTTTTTTATATACATTCAACATACCGCAAGAAAATATTTCTTTTAAAGATTACGACATTATGTATTTTACGACAAAACCGGCATGACCACGAATAAACAAAATAGATGTCGCTTATTTTTCAACGTTATACCTTCTTCAAGCATGAAGCTTTCACGCGCATGGAATAAGAAAACAAACTATTCTCACCAGTCCAACGCGTATGTATAACTGCAAGGTATTTATTTTATTCGATAAAAATTGCAATAGTTTCAAATAAATTCCGTGAAATATCACTCGTTTGCAACTCAAAACAAATATCAAAAAATTTTAACAAAGAATATATAACATTTATATAATAATAGGCGCGAAGACGATTTAGCACGCCAGCAAAGCCCATAAAATTAAACAGATTGCCGTAGCCATCAAGCCTTTCGTTATCTTCATATGTCCGCGCGTGGATATCGAGCATTCATAACTGCGAGCGATAAATGGATATATCGCCGCACGTATCGTCATGCTTGGCCAACCTAACACACGAAGATATATTTGCCTGTATATTGAAACATTCAGTGCGAAACAAGTACTGGTAAACAGCGAGCGACTGGTTTTTAATTAAATTCATATTGATCGCATTTCGGTTTCCGGGACTTTACACCTTAATGATTTTTAATCTCTCCACGATTCGAATTTCAGTTTTATAAACGACAAATTTGCACTTTAGCTTTCCAACACCTGTGTCTTCGCTGTGTGTGTCAAAATAAATCAGAAGATTATTTGCAAATATCTCTTGCACAAAATAACAATTTCCTTTTGAAATGTGCAATTTTTTATTAACAATAAACTTTTTTCATCCGTTCAAAAAAAATTATCATAAATAGAAAAATACAAAATAATATTTAAAATATCGCAATCAGTCTTGAAGGAATTTATCACGATTATATGTGACGGAGATTTTCGATGATTTATGTTCGATTTGTTCGGATCTTTAAATCGTGAATAGTGAATTACGGACGTACGAGTGCCAACTAGCATACGTGCCAGATACAACGAATAGTTTGTTTCCAGGGATTAATACAAAGCATATTGCACTCTATACCTCGTGAATATCTGGTAGCACGATCGACCGCAGGCTTAAACTGTACTACCATTTGATGCATGGTTATAAATTCTAACACGGTTTTCCTTAATGCGATTGATGCAACGACTGTTGCGTCAAAAATCACGCGCTATTTAGTAGTCGGGCCTTGTTTTGGGCCAGACGTTATCAGTAAAGAACAAAACTAATATTGAGAAAGTATCTATTGAAATTCTTTTATAAAATACGCGATAAGAATGAAATTTAAATTTTCCCTACTCTTGTCGATGGTGAGCGCTATTTTTGTGCAACCTAATTCTTTTTGTGTTTATTAATAAATTATAGCCGAGCATAATTGTATAGCAGCAACATGAAAAGTGTAATATAGAGAAAGATTTCACTAAATAATTAAAGTCTGGACTTTATTTTCATGTGAAATATAGAGTTACGTAAATAAGTAAATTACGGAGAAAATGTGCATTTGATTTAATAATTTTCACAGATATTATTTCATAAATATTGCTGTTACTCATTAAATCTCTTATTAATTCATTACTCGATAAATAAACAAAATTTTTCACGAATAAAATAAAAATATTCACGAAAGATAACAGCAACATCTCTTGGCTTTGATTTTTGTGCGTGCCAATATTACGAAGATCATCAGTATCGCATTAGAAGCAGTGATATTACTTTGTCAGTGTCAACTTGGTCAATTAAGAAGATAGAAGGAGACGAGATACGTGAATGGGCGGATAAGTAGAATAGATAGAACTACCGTTCGTTTGAGTTGGAAAGATCTTTTGAATTCATTGTTATGGCAAGGAAGAAGAAGTCCTCTTTAGAGAAAATGGGCGGAAAACTTTTTATGATTATTGATATTGACAATTTAATAATAATAATTAAAATGCATTGTTTATAAAATATAATTTACAATTGTCCGAAAATAAACAATATACGCATTGTAGAGAATGCGTCTTACTGTGAGAAAATATGTATTTTTTTTAAATTAATATCATATATTTTATATTATATTTAATATAATATAATTTAAAATAACGTAATATAATATTTAATATATTTTCCGGTAAAATATGTATATCTAATTATGTATACCTAATTTTTAAGATAAAGTTAAATTAAATAAGGCTAAAGGTCAGTCTTTCTCAAGTACAATTCTACCTATACTACTTTCAAAAGTGAGAAAAACTAACACCGAGAAGAAACTGAGAAAATCCACAGCTCGTTTAAGCTTGAACGATACCGGAAACCTAATTTCATTCGTCTGGCTCGAAGGGGAATCAAGGGAGCAGAATTGAACCGCCGGAAAACTCTAAAAGCTTACGACTGACAGAACATTTTTGCGTGACAAGCCCATAACCGTTATTACTTTCGGTCCATACGACTCGTCTTTGTTGTACTTCTACTCCAATAAATGTTGCTTGATCGATAATACGTTCCTTCTTTTGTGACACTCGCGTAAAATGTACCTGTTTTCTTTTTAGAATTGTTAACTGCTTGACATCACGCAATATATTATAAAGTTTCTAATAAAAGATACTTAGATGTGCATACAATGTTATATGTCTCCGCAATCTCATTATAAACTTAATCTTTTAAAGAAATAATATTAGATTTAGTATCGATAGAAAGAGCCTTAAAAATAAATAATATTGTATTTCAAAACCATTTCTCTTTCTTTGTATGAAATTATACTCGAAGGAAATGTAAACGGATATGTAGGATAATATTTGATTATTTTATATAGTCACTTATGTAATATCTTCTATTTTCTACTTTATAAAGACAAAGCGGAAACATAATATGTAATCGTTTCCGTATTATTTCCAGGCTTTTAGTTCTCTTCAATAGATATGCACATTCAATCACTATCTCTTATACACCACACACACACACACACACACACACACACACACACACACACACACACACACACACACACACACACCACACACACACACACACACATATATATATATATATATATATATTAATAAAAAATTGTAAATTTAGTAAAAGTGATTAGCTTTAAAATAATAAATATTATTTTTTATATTCAAGGTATATAAAAAATCAATACAGCACAATTTTTTCAAATCTTTGTAAAATCATCGGTATATACATCATGTGCTAATAAATCTAAAAAAAAAAAAATGAGATTATGGCGTAAGATATTTTATTGAAAAATTTAACGCAATTGAAAGTATAAAAATGTGATGACTCTAAATGTAAAATCTAAAGTCAAATATAAATGCAATATTTCCACGTGTAGATTGCCATTCCCTTGACAAGGCATCGTGTCGCATGTCCAACTTCAGTTTAACTCGTTTTTGAATTCAAATCCGACAGTGACAGTGATTCGTTCACCCGATGAAGCGGGGAGAATGGGCAATAACGTCACCGAGAAATTAATGTATTAATTCACGCTACGCTCTCGTCGATGAAAAAAAAAACAAAAAAAACGAGAAATTAAAAGCATAAAACGAAATGGCATGGCGTCCTATATGCATTACGTATACATATATAATAAATTTTTTTGTACTTTTGTAGGGCATCGTTGTCGTATCGAGGGACGGAAAGAGGATTCGCTATCTAACCCACTTTGGTCCATCCTGCGCGACCGCGTGAAAACGCGTTCCAATTTCGGTAACGACGATTTACGGCTGACGTGGCCACCGTGACTATCGTTGAAATTTCGAGCAGGCTCTCACGGAACTTCCTAATCGCGCGCGTCGCGGCAGACTGAACGTCTATACAAAGAGATTGATGAGCTCGTACTTTTTTGTAGCGCCGGAATAAGACAGCTCCCTTAAACTTTCTTCATAAATTAAAAAAGTACACGCCCATGCATACACGCGCATTCATGTGCGCGCGCGCGCACACACACACACATACAGCAATACAACGAGGACAATGATAATTGCATGATACGATTGGCAATCAGGCGAAAACATAATCGTACAATGAACGATTTGACATTCGTGGATTTTCGAGATATCCCGAGATAATTCGCGGAATAAACCTCGGAAAATGCAGGTGCTTAAGAACCGTTTTCACGACAAACTTTGCGATAAAAACGTCGCTTATATCGCTCTCTCACGGGTCGATCGGTATCCACTTTCGAACGGGTCCTATCAAATGCCTGATAACACCGATGGCTCCGAGTTGGAAAAGACACGACACGGCGCGATTCGGGGTAATATCGAAACCCAACGCAGGGTGGATGAAAAGTTCGTAAGTGCAGCAAGGCGATATTATTGTATAAACGGATGTGTGAGTTGCCCCGGTGCTCTTGAGATCACGGCGGGGGAATATATGTAGGGACGCATTCGATATTCTTTAGAATCTCCCAGCGATCCCCATTCAACCCATTCTTACAATGTATATACTGGATTTAGCTCGTGGAGATAGATATTCCTAACATTCGTTGAAACGGCCGGCTTTACGGCAGCTTTTGCGCTGAAAGCTCGCTCGCATGCAGCTCTCTTCGTTCCTAAAACTTCCCCGACGCGTCTCTCTCTCCTTCTCTCTCTTACTCCAATATCTCGTACGTAGGTATGAACATTTTCTATTCCTCTCGCTCCACAAGCGAGACACTCCTTCCTCGTCTCTCTTTACCGAGCCGACAAAACCAAACTGTTCGTCGATCGGCTATCGGTGATCGTCCGGTTCCCCTTTCGCCTTCTTGTCCTTTCTCTCTCTCTCTCTCTCTTTCGCTCTTTGTTTCTACCCTCTTTTCATCCGGATCGTCACCGATCTCCGCATCCGTTTTTTCTCCTCGCGCGATTCTTTACACCTTCCCTTTTCTTTCTTTTTGCTTCAGTTTCATTGCTTCCGCGTCTCTTGGCATCGTGCCGCTCTATCTGTGCGCATACCAATCAACAAATAGGAAGCGAGATGCAATAGAAGGCGCAGATTGCCGCAAGAGAATGCAAATAATACGGACACTGCATCGTTATCTGAGAAGGAAATATTGATCGTCGTAATACGGCGATTTCTCGCTTCTGCGATCATTTGCAGAGCCCGGGCGGACCAATTTATTCGTATTAGCATGTTGCCGTGACGATAAAATTTCCATACGGAATATCTTTCGGATGTATGCATAGCAAAATTTGTGATACTGTATATTTTATGCTAACGTATGAGAATTCATTTCGAAGAACATTCTCTCTTACAACGGCCAGCTTGACACACTAAGCTAGCTTAAGGTTCCAATGCATATTGCATGGTCGGCTATCCTTTAATTATCGGACATCGAAGCATTGAAATCATACGAGGATAAATTACAGGTGCAGCCACGCGGCCACGTTTATTTATACGTCCGTACCCGATCGCGGGTGAAATATAATTTCTCGAGAGTTTATATAGATACACAATATGATCCTGCGTAGAATAAATAAGAATCACAGCGTGCGAACTTTGCTGCGACTTCTCTCTATACTAAATCAAATCACGTTTCCCGTTTTTCCTCGGTGGACATCGGGATAAAGATATCCGACCAGATTCCGTGCGCGGAAAGAAGAGTATCGTTTTAATTTCGTTGACCCTAATGATAAAACCTTTTACGTAGCCGAATAACGGTAATATAATTATCTTTCTCCGATAATAATTAATCGAAACATAGAATACTGTACGTCTGCTTTTTGATAATTTACATTCTATGTCAGCTAATTGAAAAGGCTAATGGACTTCGAAGATATTTAACAATAGCTTTTATTGAGAAAAAAAGTAATGGCCAAGGAATAATTAAAATAATAAAATAATAAAAATATAATTTTCTGATAATTTTTGTAACAATACATACATTGATGTAATTAATATACGATATAAAAAAATATAACTGTAATATAAACATAAGAATATATCTCGTATTTTATATTCTAACCCGCGGCGTGTCTCGGTTCAGCTACTGCCTCTCGTCTCTCGACTGCTTTTTCGGAAACGCGCACCTTCAGAGATACATACGATTTATATATATATACATATATCGCAAAGATGGTCATGCGACTCTGAGCTTTGGAGTCGAGTCTTGTGCAATGCTCCTCTACCTAGACCGGTGAGTATTGGAGAGGCATCGCAATGCTTGGAATGTTTAATACCGGCGCAACGACACGGCACGGAGAAATGGTCGGCTTCAACCGCGGAATAAATCTCGTGGAATCATACCCGCTCCCGCTGCCACGCTCTTGTCTGCCACGTGCTTTCCGAGAAATTTTTCAGAGGCGGAAACGCTTATTGCATTTCTATACGTAACACCCCGCCTTATGCGGCGGCTCGCCGAGAGACTTTTACGCAAGTCACGAGTTTAAGATACTAAGTTCATTGGCCAGAAAAAAATAATTCACCGTTCACCTTCCCGCAGTTGGAAATACCGCGAGCCGAGATAATGAGAAAGCTCTTCGTTTCACTGTATTATTTTATGCAAGAAACGACGAATTTTTCAAATAGCCTGCCGTCCTATTTCCTATTCAAAGAGACGTTCTTCGCGCGCCGACGACTCATTAACACGCCGCAATTCAAGACGAATGGCACATTTATCTCTTGAGTATATAACGCTATGAGCGTATGTGTGTTGGTCAGAGCACGTTTTTGCTCGTTAATTCCAGTCCTGTCATGAAGGAGATGCTATTTTTTTTTCTTCCATGGCAAGTAAAACGTTCCGCTAATTACGCGTCCTTACTTGTTCCTGGCCAAATACGAAGAACGTTTCGTAACTTCGTTTTCCCTCTTTAAAGTCACCGCGATTTCTGCCAGCCGTTCGGCCTGATGGTCCTGTCGTCCGAAGTACGGGATGTTTGCCGGGAACGTTTAATTGCGATCGCCAAGAGTGGACTTGGACGGCGATAGAACGTTCGTTAGAATTTCATTAGGGTCGTAAGATCGAACGCGTCCGAGTGATTCGCTTTGAAAGGGCTCGCCACTACCGCCAGGAAACTGCTTAAGCCGTGTTTGCGGCATGCATGGCTCACTGGCCATTGCCGAAAAGCCGATTTATCGGCCCGATATCGTAACGATGCAAGTGATAGGGGTAATGGCTTCGCCGATATACGAAATCGCATGTATTGTGCGGACACGATTAAATGGGAGCGCATCCAGGCATCTTCTGAAAATTTCACAGTGCCTAGAATAGAATTAGTTTCATAAACTAGAATAAAAACTAAAATTAAAACTTTTATAAATGTATGTATATATATATATATATATATATATATATATATATATATATAAATTTAATAATTTATATATATATATATTTTGTCTGATACATTTCAATTATTAATTTATTCATAAATATTCATGTGGACAATACAAATATTAAGGCAACAATAATATAAAATAAGACAAAGAAGAATTGTAAACAAAACTAAATTAAATCTAATTATTCTTAATTAAGTTCGATACGACTTGTAATTACGCAATTTGATACGACTTGTAATTGCGCAGAAATACCTCCGCCTATAAAAAAAAAAGGAAAAGTTCGAGTTTTCGTGCAATTAAAAAAATTTTCTCATTCCAGGGTATATACTCGTTCACGATATTTCGTATAAGTGCGAGCGTTACACGATATCTTCGTTATCTGCGCAATAATACTATTTGTATATTTCGAACGTAGGGACGGTCCGCCGCTTATAAACTTCAACTTGTCAACTTTAGCCTTATCCTTAATATATCCCTCATACGGATCGCTCGTGTACTCTGGAAACTTGCTGAAGCAACCAACGTGACTTCCACCAGGTTTCTTGGGGAAAGGGACGTAGAATCGCGCGAATTTCTTCTTTGCAATTTCGATCGGACCGAAGTAAGTGGGACCTGGCACCTCATCTTCGTAAGGATTGGGGGGAAAATAATCCAACGGCGCACTTGTTGTCAAGAATCGGCCTTTAGGTACTATCTCTGTTTCAATCAAGTAATATGATTTAGAATTCAATAAATAAGAAAAGACACGCTTGTCAATAATCAAAACAAACTTTTAAGACTCAGAATTACCAGAAATTAAGTATATTATATATATATAATTTATGTATTCAAAAAAATATATTGATTAAGAATGATTTTCAGATATTATATAAATATACAAATGAATGACACGGGAAATTCTATCAAAGAAAATTCTAATTTCTAAAAGTTTTTGAAAAATTTCTCAAAGTTTAATAAAAATTAGATTCTATTTTTGTAAATATAAAAAATATTATTATATATAAAATTCTTAACGTTATGCATTTTAAGGAAATCCTCTGAAAGAAAAAAAATTAAACATTTACGACACTAATTTAGGTTTTATTTAATTACTGCCAAATGTTTTTTTTTTTTTTTTTCTTTCCTAGAAAGAGAGTTGATGTAAAAGCTAAAAATGTTTTCCTCACTAAAACCAGTAAAAATAAGCAATTCTTTTTTTACGTTATAATTAATCACGTGCTGCCGTATAAAATGAAGGTAATATTTCGAAAAAATTCCAATCTACATCTATATTCCGCTTTCTCATTACTACTTTTTCGCACAGTAATTGTCTTCATAGCACGTTGTACATGTATACAAAATAATTAAAAAAAAGTGACGAAATATAATTTAAATTTTAAAATAATTTTAATTATCGTTTCTATTGGCAGTAAAAAGCGTAAAAAAAATTCATATCATTATATATATTAATTTTCCCTAATTATATAAAAATAATTAGTGTTTTGTGACAAAGATATATATTTAATTACGCATAATTATTTATAAAAATTATAATGAAAATTATTGTATAAATTATATCTCACAAGAAGCAATTCGAATTTTTCAGAATAAAAAATGTAATATACAAGATTTATTAATTTTACCTCGTATAGAATACCGTCTGAAAAATACATATATTTTGTAACGGAAAGAATTATAGATTCCAAAGTACTTTATAATATGTGCGATAAAATAAGAAAGAAAAGAAAAATGTGCTCGACAACAGCGCAGTTGTAGCAGCGCTTGTACACGTGACTCCTGCTCTCATCAAATTCAACTCAACATCGAAATAAACTCGTCTTTATAAAATAAGTCAGTTACTAAGAGTGAGAGGAGCGAGAGCAATATTACGAGTGCTTTTACTACTTCGTTTTAAAAAAGTGAAGAGTTGCTCTTTTAAAAATATCTTAATGACATTCCGCAACGCGTATCGCCCGCTCAAAATTATGCATATGAATAATTTATCAAGAATTATGCGCAAGGGAGAGCGAAGATCAGATCAGAAGAGGCGTAACGCAAACACATTTACTTTTACGATCTATCGCTTCGGGAGAGTAAGGCTCGTGGGAATACGACGGATAAGGATTGAGGCAAATATTCGCGTAGCCTGGCCCACCAAGCGGATTGGGTTTGATCTTCATATTAGGCAGAATTGGTGTCTTCTTTTTCTCTATCAGTCTCGGTTCCGTACTAAAGTAAGAAAATTTATCAAAGCATCCATACCAATCTCCGGACGACGAATGTTTCTTCGAGGGAGATGGCGGTAACATGCGGCCACCAATCTTTCTTTTCTCATCTTGTAACTGAAACAATCCCGTTAAATACATATAGTATAAATAGAACACTTCTCAACCCTTCTTTTCATTGTCCTTGTTAAAGCGAAAACTAAACTGGAATGAGCAACCTCGAATAGTGTGATTGAAGCAAATTAAAGAACAAAAGTCAAATAATGATAAATGAAGAGGTTTTAACGACGTCTAACATGCTATTTAATCAAGTATAACAAATTAAATAGCTTCAGCTTGATTAACAAGTTTTTATAGTCGCGCGCATTAAATTATAATCAAACTTTATTAAAGGAGATTCTTTAAGGGGTATAAATTTTCTCTCTGACAAGGATTTAATTAAAATTTAAATCAATATAACAATTATTTCAACCAATATAAATCCTATATGAACGCGCTTTCTCCTTTTCTCTCAGTTTTTTTTTTTTTTCTGCGGCTCAATGAAGGTTGATTTCATGTACAACATTTTTGCATACCCGTTTCTTTGCTTCTTCACGCCATGGTTCCGTAAGTGCCTCGCCTTCAAAAACTCGCTCAAACTTTTTCTCGAATAATTCCTTAGGAGGTCCACCGAGAATTTGACGTCCTTTCTCGATGCCCTCGCGAAATTGCACAGGGCGCTGATACTGATCAAAAGGGCCCGGTTCAGCATAACTGAAGAAACCTAGAAAGCTTCATCTGTGAAGATCCCAGAAATCTGTAGTTATACACGCATCGGCGATTTTATCGAAATATGCATTACCCGATCGCTCGAGATCAATTTTTCCATATTGACCGACAATTGACAAATCATTTATTGTACGTTTCTTACTCATACTTTTCCTTTTTATATAATTTTGGCATTATTTTCTCTCGAAGGTAACCTAAAGCTTTATCACGTCACTATGAAATATATATACTTATATATATATATATATATATATATATATATATATATATATATATATAGATATTTTTATGCGAAGAACGCGCGCGCGATCGTCGTTTATCGAAGGAAAGCGACAAAAAGTTGCCAATAGGGCAAACACTCTCAATATTGTAATCTTTCTCTTTACGATTTATATATTTTTTGCACAAATGTCTACACATCATTCATATATATCTGTGGTTGTATATATAATAAAATATATAAAATTAAATATATAATTAAGAAATATTCTTTTTTAAGTAAACGACTTTTTTTAAATAAACGATATTAATTTAAAAATTAAATATGCAATGATAAATAATTTTTTATATATAATATAATGATACATGTCACGTAAATCATGTAAATTACGGCATCTTGAAGATTAAGTATAAACTTATGAGTAATTGACCTGGTTCTTGTCAGTAACGAGCCGTTCTTAATGAGTTGACGCCAGTACCAGCGGATATCTAGCGGCATTCTCGTTGCGGTAACAGTGGAAACATTTCATTACCGCCTGTTTGAATAGACTGCACAGAATGAAGGAGTTACGTACTTGCGAGAGGAGCGATTCTACCTACGTACTGTTCTGGTCTTGTAATGCCGAAATAGAGAAGTCATGTCGTCTCCAGAGAGATAGCGAGCAATGATAGAGCGCTTAATGGAAAAATATCTATGACAATGGCAATTAATTTGCGTTCGTAATGAGTCGCTTGTTATAACGCTTGGTAATCTACACTATCTTCGACCATCATCTTATTTATATTCAAATCATAGCAATCGAAACGCGGTCTCGCTTTAATAACGTTCCGAACAATCTAACTTGCGTTACGGCAATATCGTTCAAGCGAAAGTTTTCCAGGCCTCCAAAAGGCCGAGTTCATCTTCGCCCGTAGCTATGCGTATGCGTCAACCCGATAATTTCCACAGTCCCTATCTGGCACGATGTTTCCGCGCGATCCACCGAACAGTTCGCGAAGCGGGGCGACAACGGGCCGCGATAATAACTAAACTTTCGATTGCCAGGGCAAGCCATTAAGATAAGACTCGAGGTAGCTAAGAGGACGCCGAGCTTCCGAACGAGAATAGTTGCGGAATCTGTAAGTGGTCGAGAGCGAAGGCTGTGGGAAAGCGGTAACGGAAAAAGGGAAATGCGAGAAACCGACGAAGGAAAGAAATCGACTGCCCCAGGAAGGAAGAAACGGGGAATGAGAGGTAAATTGGAAAGGTAAACGAATATAAGAGAGGTGGGATATATAAAAGGAGGGATGAACGGCGACGGAGGCGAAAGTGGTAGGAAGGTCGATGGAGGAGATGTCAGCGATGGAAATAGAAAAATGTCGATATACATCGGCCGCGCCGATAAAGTGGTAGATCGATTAAGATTAAACGTCCCGGAGTGTCGTCGAGTTTAAGACAAGTTACATTGGAAACTCGGCGATTGCCTTCGGCAGAATTGAAATCAAGGACGTGACCATTTAATTTGCAAATGGAAGGCGAACGATTGGCTCGACTCAGCTCAATTCGACGCGTCTGAGGAAACTGATGATGATGTCCTTTGGTTACTAAATATTCCCCGGAATCATAAAAAGGTTAATAACGTATAGTTTGTAACTGACGCTCTCGAAAATGATCCAGAATCGCCAAAATAATAAAGAGAGAGGTGATTTTCATCTTTGACAAGTTTAAATAATTAATAATTTAAAATTAAATTCCTCGTGTAAAATATAAAAAAAAAAAAAAAATAATTTATAAAAATCTACAACATACGATGCCTCTAATGTGATATTTCCCATTTAATCTTTATTTTTCTTGAAGTATTACGGAAATAATAAACAATTATGTAGTTATTGTCTTACGATGCATACTCTGGCAAGAGTCGAAATAATAAAGGTGATAAACGATATGCGTTATGACAGTTTCAAATGGTTGCACTGTCTTGATTCCATTTCATTAGCAAGAACACTGAACTGGTTGACACTAAAAATATCGTGAATAATCCTAGTTTAAAACATTGTTCGAGAAGATTATAGAAAAAAAAATTGAAGAAAGGATCAAACCAGGATTTATCGTTCCAAGTGGAACACGATTGAAGAGAAACGTTCTGTCTGTGTACGTGTATGTGTGCGTGGATCCTGAAATTTCAATTCAATTACTTTAATCCTCTGCTATCCATTTACGAGACGGTTTGCGCGAAAAGACACATCAATAGCGACGACAACAATGACATAGCCATAAATATAAAAGAGACGAAACGAGTTATCCGTTCTATAATTCTATAATTGACACGTGTTCCAACACGGAAACCGGACAGTCTATTATTAGGAGCGGTCGCGAAACTACAGAATTATCGATGTCGCGGTAACATTGAGAGACCATGTCCATTAATTCAACCTTAGTCTAAGAGATTTAAATAATTAAACCCGGGGACCCATCCGTTGCGATTAAAGGCTGCAATTTAAACCGAAAATTTGCCAGAGACGTCCTTGCCGGCGACCGCATCATCTTTCTATATTCCCGTTCCTCTAAAAGAGATGCGAATCAGTAAATTGTAACGCGAATCCTTTGTCCAATCTCCGCGGTCACAGATATGTAAATTATATAAAAACGAAGAGCTCTCAATTTGTATATTACATTTGTAAAATGCATTGATATCGTCTCTAGAATTTATTTCAAAATACAATCTAATTTTCTTTTTATATGAATAATAAATTCGTAGATTGTGCCTAGTTTCTTTTTATCATTATTATATAATTATAGCAAGACAATATATAGAAATTAGCGAAAGACCATATATTCCTTTATAGGCCTAAAGCTACACGGAACTAAACTACATTACCTTGCTTGGGCTATCACACGTGCCGTAGTCAAAGAGCCGGGCCTGTTTATACTGACTGAGTGTCGCGATTGTTGGCAAATTGGTGGTGGACGGATCTGTCGACGATGGCCGGGGTTTGATGAAGTAATGGACGTTCTCTGTCGGCGTGTTGACTTAGCCAAGCCATATACATCGTAATGGTACGTACACAATGCCAACAGGCAACGTAACGACTGCCAATACGGGTTCAGCTTTGTACAGTAAGCTTCGTGTATATACGTACACGCGTATCACAAGTACACAATGCGTTACGTATGTAACGTAAGCTATCGACTGTTCTTCGTTTATACCGTATCGTGATTCCTGCTAACGTTTTTTTTTGATATAAATCTCGCGCGTTATTTCAAATTTATAAATATTTTGCAACATTTTTATTTTGTAAAAAGAATATCTTTTGAACAAATCGAAGAATTATTAATCCATTAATTCGACACATAGCGATGTATCCGAAAGAATGGTTAGAGTTGAAAAAAAAATTAACGGCGGCGTGATTTTTTATGAACAAGAGTTTTGGCCGTGTCCTTTTTTTTGCGCAACTTGACTGCGTGGAGATGACGCATGGCCTGCACCGACGCGACGGTATGCACCGCAAGATTCCACGCGTCGCGTATCCACTACGTGCCGCCGCAGTGCGAAATTATGACAAAGGGTTTATGTCTTTCTCTGCTCTGCCACTTCGCAAAAAGAGAAACGCCGCTCGCACGCGAGCGGTAGGACAATAGAAGTAGTATGCAACGGCACAGTCTCGAGAGCTGTCCCGAAATAAAGCGGTTTGTTTCGGCGACGTTGTTTTAGGAATACCTGCATCAAGCCTGGTTCGCTTAATCAAGGGAAATATCATTGCGAAACGTTGACAAAGGGGAGCGACGTGTTTAACGTTATTATTCCGAGATGCTTTATACGATTGTTTTATACGTAATTACAGGAGCCCTTGATGCACCTCTGCAAAGAGATCAAATTTAATAAACCCTGTCTCGTTACATTAGCAAGATTTCTTTTGATCCATTTACAGCGGATTGATTGTTTCTCGACGATAGCTTCTTTAATCTTAACATCATAGATATTGATCTCGCGTAGAAATTTACTGGAAAAGAAACTCGGGGAGGGAAAGGCAGAGAGATATTTCGCGTGGAAAGAAATTACGAGCAAATAAAATAACTTGTCTATTCGCATCCGAAACACACTCATGCGCGATGGTGTTACGTCGTTTCGTTTACGTCAACAACGACGGGAATATACAATACTTTTCGTCTCCCTGTCCGCGCGCGTTCCGTTGCTCTCCCTTTCACGCAACGCGTCAGTGCCATCATTCTGATTTAGTATTTTTCCAGGACAGTTTATTGTTGAAAAGGGAGCTTTTAAAAACCGCGACGCTTAACGTACCCGCTTCGTCCAGGATATGGGAGAAATGGAGTACGCTCTTTTTTCTGTCGGAGCTCTCGGTCGTTTCGTTTTATTCAATTTTTCGTCCGGCACTCGGCGAAGCCTCTTCCGGCAGCTTTTATCGTCGCTCGGACTACTCGTCCAGTGAGTTTATCATTGTATCCCTGGACCATCACGAGATCCTCGAATAAGTCATTTCGACCGGCACGATCGAAGGAAATAATCATGATCTCTTTTGAAGATGTTGCGAGAGAGCAAAAAGCATCTCGTGAGATCGATTACGTGTAACTATCACGGTATCGATTTCCATAATCATGCCGGAAAATGTCCGGGCTTTCGCCGAGGAGTTTCTCTTTTCGATGAATAAGACGGCTATAAAGAATGCAATGGGGTAGAATTAATGGGACATCTCTCTTGCTAATGGATGCTGAGAACGTCCTTCCCCGATAATTTTTCTTCTCGGCTCCTTTGGACATAATTCAAAACCAATAAAAGTTCATCAAATATGCACAATGGAATTAACACGTAAGGTAGAAGGGACTTGAACCAATTAGGCTATTTGATTGCCGGGAAACGCAATACAGTACTCTTTCATTATCTTACGAGAGGTGTCATTATCGTAAAGAGAAGGAGAATGAATAAAGAGGAGACACGTTCAGTTTAAGTACTATATATTTTATTGTATCTTGCATTCGAACCTTTATAAATAATGAACAATGAATACCGACATATTAAATGAGCTTCCTATTTCACTCTTTCTCTCTCTTTCTTTCTTCGCCTTTAATGATGGGCGACGACCAGGCATCATATAAGTTTGTGTTCTCACTTTAATTGCATTAATAATGATATAATAGTACCAATAACTTACAGACTTGCTTACAGACTTGTTTTAACCATTATCGTGTATACATTAGTATGTGGATGCATGGGGATGAAATATGATTAATGATGGTAGAGTATATTATTGGAGAGCGTGCATATACACACAAACACACATACACTCGCACACATAACATGCGTATATCACACATTCTGTCGCTCGTCTTTCCATCTGCGGTTCTTCAGGAATAACACGCTGCCCGCGAGGCTTAACTTTCTAATTGCCAGTTATATTATCGAACACACGTAGATTATTTTGCTTGTAATCTCGCGCGCACTCTCATGCACAAACGTATACACACCCACGTGATATTATCCAGACTTGCGCGAGCGGTAATCGTCACGTCGCACGGTGGACAATAGAGGCGTATTGCCTGGGCAAAATGAAGAAAAAAAAAAAAGATATTAAAAACGAAAGGACGCTTTTATTCTCCGGAGGGCTGTTTTTAATTAGAGTTAATCTCCTCAAGATTAGCGAAGCCAAAGGTAAAACTATTTTAAAGCAAAGATCGTAAAAAAAATTGGCATTACAGAGATAAGCGCATATATATATATATATATATATATATATATATATATATATATGTATATATAAATTTACAATATCAAAATCTAACAATCGTATCGCTCACAAATAAAAGGTACATAATAATTGAGTGTAAACAAATTATATTTTTATATGTATATATATACATATATTATTTTATATGTATTTTGAAATAGAACTTTTAATAATAAAAGTTCTACAAATTCTACGAGTCTTACGGTAAAGTGATCATTTAATAATGAATTATTTCATACTAAACTATTTATCGAGTCTTATTTTATTATTTCTTCGATGACATATGTAATATCTTCGAGATTCGCTTGGGCCGATAGAAATTAACGCGATGTAATTATTTTCACGCTTACAATTGCATTTATAATTTTCATTGTTTATTTTTTAACTGAAAAGACAAAGAAATAACTAAAAAAGATGATTAAAAATTATTCCTTAACAAAAAGTTATTTTTCCAAGTAACTTCCAAGAATATATAAGTGATATTCACCGCATACAGAGCGGCTGGAAAAACTTTTCCTATCTTTCTCGAAAATGAATTCCGCGTGAGCGAACGTCGGAACAAGCAAACAATCGAAACTGATGACATTCGGTCCTGTAGCCTTGCCGGGACAAGCGAGAATATTCTGCAAAATTTACGCTTACCTTACGCGACGTGATGTAGTTGTAAAATTGTTCGTTGTAGTTTGCGCGCTTGACATTAATTCACAAATTGGCCTCTCGCGGATTAAAGCCATCTGAATCTTACATCTTGCCACGAAACAAGAGAGCGAACGGAGAGTAGACGACGTCTCGAAACTTCTCTTTAAGAGAATAGCAAAACGGTGACAGAAGAAGCCGACGATAAACCCCGAAGGAACATGAGAGAAGCCGCCCGGCAAGAGAGGACGAAAAGCCCGAATGCAAAAGTTTGCTCGCGAAACATTCGGACGTCGTTGCGATTCAATGCATTCCCGATACTCTCGTCGTCCCAATCCTCTCGGTTTTCTCTCTCTCTCTCTCTCTCTCTCTCTCTCTCTCTCTCTCTCTCTCTTTCGCGCTCGGAATAATAATTAAATTTATCGCGGGCACCGGTTATACGCGCGGATGTGGTTTTTGCGTAACGGATCGTGCACGGTCGCACGCGTTTCGTTGAAATATTTTGCACCTGCTCGTGCAATAATGCCTCTGTTAAATTATCACATTACACAGCCGACGCACGCGGGGAAGAAGGGGCGAGGGGAGAAGGAAGGGGGGCAGGGCGGCGGGGGCGGTCGCCGCGCGAATAGAAGCTACTGATTTACGCCAAACTAACCGTACGTCATTGTCAGGTAGGGCTGCTTAACGGTTCATTTTCCATCGGCAATTTGTTGGCCAATCGATCCTCGTCCGATTGTCGCGCTTTTACGGTGTGCCACACGTATCCCGATCCCGCTCGCGCGTTGCAGTTCCGCCCGAGTACATCCCCTGATGCAATCGTACACCCCATCGTTACATTGCGCGCTATAAAATTTCTAAAATGCAAATGCTACTCGCGTACGTTATTTTTGCGTACGGATTTAATTCGATATTTTCGGGAATTATTATGTAGATCTTGCAACATTCTCATTCATTTCTTCAACGATGTTTTTTTTTACATCGAGTAATTCTCTAATGTTTTATTCAAATCAATTTAATAACTTTAAAACATTAGTTTCTTAAACATAATTTTTTTTTTTTTATAAAAAATGTCAAATTGAAAATCGCTCGCGCATTAATTTTCTCTTGGTAAGAAACCTTGTTGGTACTCATTCTTATAAAGCCGCAGTTTCTTTGGTAATTCATATGTCAAAATAATTTGATTTTGCAATATTTATTCTTGAAATAAATGAAAAGTTATAGCATTATCTGCGTTTCGAATAATTGCAAATCGTTATAATCAAATAAAACGATATATAATCATATATATAATGAAAAGTTGGTTTTAAAAATCCATTACAATGTTCACAATATTTCAATAATTTTACATACAAAAAACGGCTACTGAATCTTTTAATGAAATCAATTTCGCGGATTTCATTTGCTATTCGTCAGATATACTTTAAGCGAACAAACGAACGAACGAATAAATAAATAGATCTTCATCATCCATGTTCATCATATATTGCGCCGCGGAGCTACTGAGCATGAAGATTAACATTGAACATTAATGATACGCAACCATTGTTTCATGCTCGAATGATTTTTTCGACCCATTATGAGCCTCGAAAATATTGCTTCTACCAGATGAAATTGACTAACAATGACAACTTGTATGGAAAGAATCGATGTTTAACAATTATTTTAGCAATTTTTTATTAACAATGATTATCGTCGATCGCTTCATCTGCAAAATTGCTATATAAATTCCAATTGTTTGTTAACAACATAAATTTTGATTCGCTCAAAGAGTAGCGTTTATAACAAATTGGAAATGTAGAGGATGATATGTAGATCTGCGGACTTTATATAGTCTGTAATTATCAAAAATTGATGAATATCAGAAAAATGGGACACTTTTATTATTCTCTATACAACGGAGTGTATACAGAATATAATTGTACAATTGCATTGTAGACGGATCGAAATGAAATGCAGTTTTTAGTAATAAACTGTGGCAAATTTTTCCATTTTGCGGATATTAAAAAAGCTGCGTATTCTTCGGAAATAACAATCGGTATGCCGTAAATCTTTTGGACGGTGTCGTTCGACAAATTCATATTTAACGTATATTTCGAAATACCTTCTTTAATATTAAGATTCTCATACTAAAAATACATAACAGTATACAGACATAAAATATAACTTCAACAAACATATACATATACATATATATAAATATACAAAGGTGTATATATATATATATATATATATATAAAAGTATATATATATACACATCCCAATTTTTGCAACATTACAAAACACGTTTGCTATACCTTCGCAAGACTCGTCTTTTTTCGATCGAGAAAAAATTTTTCGTTGTTATACCCTCCGAAAAATTATGCATTAAAAACTTATAAAAAAATGATACGCACACAAATATTCACACGTATATTCGTAAACTTTAAATTTAATTATCTCAGGAACAAATAGTACTTATCTACGTCGGTATACCGAAACGTTTCGTGACACAGGTGAACCAAAAATAAAATTAAAATATCGTCGATTTCAGCTGATGAAATCACACCACGCGGCCACCACTTCTCTAGCAACATTACACGAACATATGTCATAGTCGCGCGTTATATATCACATGAACGGAATCTCTTAATTAACGGATCCGCATTTGAACATTGTGGGGAGGGGAGGGAGGAGGGACGCGAATAACGCGCGTAATAACAACGCGTCAACATGCCAGTACCAGGAGCTCGAGGCTCGAGACACGATAAGGGGAGAGGGATGAAAAGTTTCTCCTCCCGAAATTCGCAGCGCGCGCGCGAGCACCACTCATCCTGCGCAAATCCCGCATTGATCGCCACCGGAAACGATTAGTCAAGTTTCTCAAGAGATACACTCGAGAGAAATGTCTGTTGAAACTGATACGCGTCGTCTCGTGGAAATTGCGAGATGCGGTGGTGCCTCTAGCGAAGCTACTCCTCGTTCGAGAGTTAAGTCCGCGAGATCTCGAAACGGATTCGGTTGATACCGCCGTCTTTGTCACGCGTATACATATATATAACCGTGACGTGCCGCGTGAGACTAGAACTCGAGTTCTCTATACGTACTTCGCACCAATTGCATGTGGTTTCCTGCGAAAGTGACGGAGAGGGCCTAATGCCCAAAGTTCCCGTCCGCTTTGAGAGGACATTCCGAGCGCGCGAGTCCCCGTGGGGAGGGAGAAAGTTAGCACCATTCGAATCGCAAGTCCAAAATGCACCGGGGTCATCACGGTCACCTTAAGAGCGACGATAGTGATATCACAACGGTGAAGATAAAGGTCGCCCTCGGGGCCGAGGTACCGCCGTGTTGCATGGCAGCTGGATTCTCCCCTGCAACAATACGGAAACATCGTGCCATTAATTTAATGCACTCCACTCACTCACCTCTTCTCTTTCGATCATCTATTTTATTTTATTTGTTTACGATACGCGCTGAATGATATTTTCGAGACCGCAAGTCGAATTTTTTTAAAATATCTCTGCGGAGATGTTTACGAAAAATCGTCGTTCATCCCTGATATTTCGCTGATATCGCATCATAAACAAAATATGACAGATTAATAAGTCGAATATTATTTTTTCAACATATGTATTTTTATAAATATATTTTTCCAACATACATATTTTACGAATTGTAGACAGTAAAAAATATTAAGTACTAAATATTTGTAAGGTCCACGTTATTAAATTGTCATTCTTTCGAATAAATCAAACATATTCGTGCTGTGTCTCACGATTAAAATGATACCTTAGTTTGAAAAAAAAAAAAAAAAAAAACGGAGAACATGTTTCCGCTTTAAGATTTAGTAGCAGAAAAGATATATTATCCTAAGGAACTGAACAAAGAGAGAGACAGAGTAGATTTTAAAAGAAGTGTATGAGTTATATACGTGAAATCTCCGCGCTAATAATCGAAAGATATTTCTATCCTTCTCCAGCTTTGTCGAAGTAAAAATGTCATTATTATATCATTTCATTTATCCGTTTCTTATCTTCTACCTTTTATAAATTGCATTTCTATTTTTACGTTTATGTCTTGATGTTATCGATCTACCGATGCGATTTTATTGGCTTTTATAATATTTATTCGTCTAGTCGTTATCAATGTCTCAATTTATTACCGCTGGAGAGAAAACATGAGGAGGGAACTTGGATAATAAATCATCTCTCTCGGAAGATGATCAAGGTGGATGTAAAGGAGAACTTGCACTGTGTATACGCATCGTGTAAATAATCTTGTATTTCTGTAACGTGTAAATTATATAACAATTTCTGAATATCAAACAAAACATATTCGCGCGTCTATCAAATGACGTTTCAATGAAATGGCGTTTCAATTCCTCTATTTGATTTGTCATGGAATACCGTGACAAAAGCATAGGAATTGCAACCAGTATATGTATTTGGCTTTTGAATCGTCCGAAAATTCAAGATATAAAGGCAAATCCGGCCATCCATAAAATTCGTGGCGAAATATCAAATGCGACGTGATTCCGCGGTCCACTGTCGCATTGAAAAGTGACAAGAGCTGCGGTCTGCACGAGTTTAGTAAATGGCTGATCGAAATCGCTCGTCGCACAATCGCGGCAAAAGTATCGCTTTTATCGCTTACAGAACCAAGTCCAATGGCAATTGAAAAAGAACTTGTTTCATACGTCAATTGGTCAAATGATTTATAATGGGAAAAAGCGTAAATGTATTAATCTATTCATGACACGTTTCGTCCAGTTGAAAGACATGTTTATAATCAGTTCTCTCATAGTCGTCGTATTAGTTCACAGTCTTCTACACACATGTCGGTGTGGCAAATTTTCTCTGAAATTCCAGAACGTAATTTGATGATGCGACTATAACTTTCTACATATGAGCGCGAATATACAACGTTAAGTTAATAATACATGTTTAAGCAAAGTCAATGTTATATAACGTATAATATTATATTGCGTTTCCGTTGACAATTGTACATGCAATATGTATATAAATGTATTTGCCGATAGAAGCATGCAAAATAGATTTGAATTTTGTATTATTCAAATCGCTTTGTCGCACGTATGCCATTTTCTTTTTTACAACCATTAATTCTATAATTAATTTTTATCCTTTCCTGGCACAATCAAACATTTAGCTCGATTGATCCTAAAGTTTCTACGAAGTTGAAAACATGCTAGCCGCGTGGCACTTTTAACGGCTTAGTCATAGGAACGACCACCTCTCTCCAGGGATTCAATTAAACACTCTCGCTGTGAGAAAAATTTACAACTCTGTTTACGCGCCTTCCTGGTAAACCGGTTCTTAATCCTGGATCTTCGTCCCATTAATTAAATCGTCTGAATCCTCACCGGACTAAGACGTTCCGTCTTATTGAAAATGCTTTCGTTAATCCAGCAAAGAGATGAAACTACATTTTCAACTGTCACGCGAAAAAAAATTCGTCGAGTTCTAAACGTTGAATTTTTAACCAAATATAAAAGAAGCGTATATAACGGGGCATATAGATTAATAATGAGCTCGATATAAATTTTTCATTCGCGTGCATATTTAGCAGTTTATCTAGTCGACAGAAATCTGTTCATTTGACACGAATTATGCCGAGTATTTGGCCATCCAACCCGTCCGCTTAATCACGAATTAATTGGCCGATCACTCATACGCTGCTCCCATACATACACGATGCTTTGTAATATCGAATGGAAATCTGTCATAATTTTATTGACTTTATTCATCACATTGTGCATCATGCAAAAATGCTATATGCTCTAAAAGAAAATGAGATACTTAATCTTTCCTAAATTTATCAAAGCTCGCTGCGTACAATTCCGACTCTGTTTATTTCATCTCCCGTAATTATTCGATATCCGTTAAACTCCAAGAGAACTTTAAAATCTACTCAATTCCGGATTGCGCTAACCATTTGCTCGAGTAAAGTGAAATTGATTAGCGTCGTTGCGCTATCCTCAGATAGGGAGGAACGTAAATTTTAATTCGCGCGCTACCGAGAATCGAGAATTGTATAATATTCCACGTAACCGCACGATTAATCACACTCGGCAACTCGGAGATACGATTTTCTTCGAGTATCCGCCGGTCTCTCCCCGGGCCGAGAAAGCGGCTCGAGAATCCGGGGACTTAAAGAATTCACGGCAGTAGAAAAAGGTGGATGCGAAATGAGCTGTCAAGTTCCCCCCGGAGATTCCTTCTGTGTATTATACATGGTCGTGCGCGCGCGAGCTGACCTGTTAACTACGTCTTGCGACGAGAGAGCTTTGCAAACTCCTCACGCCTGGCCTTACGTCGACAATGTAAGGAGACGCGGAAACGGGGAAGAGAGAGAGAGAGAGAGAGAGAGAAATAAATAGATGGAGAGAGAAAGGGAGGCTTTTCGACGCGGAGAGAGCAGTCAGAGCAGTGATGCCGAAGAGGCGACGGCAGACTTCCGTGTCGTAGAGGCGGGTCGACGTGTAGTCCTCCTGGAGCCTGCGGCTACGATTATTAATGGGCAGGGCGTGACACCCCGCGAAATAACCTCTCTAACCCCGGCTTTCGTGCCAGGACCAACCGGCCAACCACCCGCCGCACCAACGCCGTAGTCGCTTGTCTCCTCATAGGCATTAACTAGGCCAAGAACTACTCATTTTCCAGAACGAACTTTCCGCCACTCACACATTCCCCTATTTCCGCTTTTTCATCGATCAATTTCATCCGGTCAGTCATGGTTGGTCGGTCTTCTATTACATTTATCGTTTTTTTTTTTTTTACCGTTACATTGAAATTCTGTTGCTATCTAAATTTTTCTATTAGTTGTCTAATTTCTTTATTTCTTCCAAATTTATTTTATTCTATAGACATTTTTTGTTCAAAATACTGCTAACAGTAATTCGAGATTAACTGCCAAGAATAAGAATGGAGAGATCGCAAAAAGTAAAACCAAGAGAAAATAAGAACGGAAAGAGGTTTCACGCGAGTTTAAAGCAAACTTATCACACACAAGATGGTACCGAGTAATGTACTTCTCCTTCAACTAAGTTCGCGCTTAATTAACAATCATAGCATCGCGAGAATTAATTGCGTTAAGGGTCGTTCTCTCGTATATTGTGAGAGAATATTTTAATTGGAAAAAAAAAAAAATAACGAAAGAGTTGCATAACTATGTCACGTGCTTCGCTGAAGGAACTAAAATCGTATCACCTTTTTTCTTGTTTTTCTTGTTTTTCTTTTTCTTTTTGTTTTCCTAGTTTTACGTCAGAAGCTATAACACTGTTTTGTATGTATATAACAGTTCAACGCGCATTCGCCAACAAGCGCGGTTTCTCATTTGCATAATAAAGTAGAGAACTTTAAAATATATTTAAATATTAACGAATCGCATGGCGCGCTGCATTGTGTGATGTTTAGTTGAAATTTTATTTTACTTGTTTTATGAAAGGTGTTTATATTTTTCATTATTTTATCTTTGACAAATATACATATACACACATATATGCATATACATATCGCATACATTATTATATTACATACATAATTATATTATATACATATGTAATATAATTTGCAGATATGATTGGCGGAAAAAGACGATTGTAAGTTTCCAAAATCATTGAAAATAAGGAGGGAATTTGAATTTATAACAGTTTGATGGCAAATGCGGCGAAGGAGGACGAATCGATCTGGTCGAGACATTAGAATGCGACTCGAGCCACGAGATGGTCAAAGATGGTCACAGGTCCCATTTTGCAAATTGCTCACTCCGACGGACGATCGTTAGCGCCAATCTCATGCATAAACGGATAGACGAGCTGCGGAAGTACGAAACATTTCACGATGCATAGCGCTACACGAAATTTCAGAACGTGGATCGACTCCCGCCGCGGCAAACTACTTTCGAATGCGGGCTTCGAGCGTCCGACTACTTGTCAAGCAAATTCGCATTACTTCCAGTATTATGATCACTCTTGTAGTTACCGGCATACAACACCCGCGGTAATAACTCTCCGACTTGCTTGCGCATTTCGCATAGTCATCGTCGACAATAACGGTAGCTCACTCTAATTCTATCTGGCCCATATCTCGCACGTAAGATAATAAGACGCCTGTTTTGCGAAAGATGTTTTCCATGGTAGAATTCATAGTCAGGGATCCCCTTATTCGAGTGTTTAAATATTTAAATAAAAAATATGTGCCGAAAAATGTATAATTGCAAATTTAAAAGATATTTTCAACTATCATGTGTCTCGCGAGATCTTAGTCTTTTTAATTACAGGAAGATTAAAAAGTCGGACAATTAAAGATCACTTGGCTTTTCGAAAAAAAAAAGACTCCATTGTACATCGTATGAGCAAACATCTCTTCGCCGCCTCGTCAAACTTTACCGAGGAGATCGAACGCTCGTATTGGACCGCCGCGACTTAAGGTAATCCGCCGTAAATAATGCACATCACCTAGAGATGCGGCGTCTCTGAGCCGCTCTGGCCCAAGCGCGAAAAGCCGCCGTGAAAACTCGTTGAGCTCTTTTGCTATAAGTTCGAAAGACGTTCTCCCCAACCCCTCGATATCGACCGCATTCTACAGTGGCATCACCCATCCGCTGCTATGAAGCCTGCGTTTAGCAGTATTTCCCACAAGAGCACGCGTCATCGACTCAACGTACGTGCTATTTTATCGTGATACCAAAGTTTTGCGGTTTACGTCATTCTAGGATGAAGGGGAAAGAGCACGAAAAAGAAAAGAAGGAAAATGTCATCTTGCAATAGATCAAAAGAAAACTGCAGGCAGTACGCCGAGAATTGCTTATCAGGCAAAAAAACGAGTCGAGTTAAATATTAAACATATTATATATATCATTCTTTCTCTCTCGCATCAAATTTTCCCTGTAGATGCGAATAATATCAATAATAACGTGACATATATTCAAATTCGATAAACTCGACTGAAATCGTATCAATCATTATCCATGCTAATTCCATTTTGATAGATTGATCTTTATCTCTCTAACTACAGGGAATAAATTATCTATCAACACGATAAATTAATATCCATTAACATGTCTGGTTTTTGTAATAAAACTCTCCTTTTCACTTACATTATTTCCATAAATTGGAAATATGAGAAGTAGCGTGCTTTCTCGGAAATAATGTACATTTTGGACGTTAATTTGATTAATGAGAAAGAAAAAGAGAGAGAGAGAGAGAGAGAGAGAGAGAGAGAGAGAAAGAGAAAAATTATAAAATAAAGAATAGTTGTAACTCGACCAACTAAAAGAGAAAATAGGTCAACCTAAATATTTTCAATTATAAATGCGCCATGCGCTGGTATTAAACGACGGCCCGGATGCAAAATAGTAGTTACTCACAAAAAAAAAAAAACATTCGAATAAGTGACGGTATAAATTAATGCAACGTGTTTTAAAAGTGCTTCAATATATTATTTAGCAACAAATAAAATTATTTATAACAAATTATATGTTAACCATGGAGAGAATTCTCGTTTTATTCCAAGTATCGTACACAGTCGACTATTTTCTTCGTGTTATCAAGAATTATAATTTAATTTTTTTATTACATGAAACTCGTTGAACAAAACAGAAATGGAGATCAGACAAAGATTACAAAGAGCGACGACCCGTCAACGGCATCTCCATCTCGGTCGTGTTTGGCTCAGCTTACTTACCCTGATGAAATCACAGCTTTCTATTACTAAACGATCGATTGATGCAAGAAGACGCAGAGCGAACAACTGACTTCTTTGAAGCGTGAGGAAGACAGAAAAGTCAGAGAAACGGAAGACGGTATAGGAAATAAAGGAGAGACCGGTAATAGGCATCGACGCCGTGTTGAAAAGCCGTGGAAAATCAATTATCGACCGTGCAAAGGAGTGGAAAATTATATCGATAGGCGTCGAATGCCGAAGGTGGCTGGCATCCCTCCGATCCTACCTCCTTCCAAACACCGTTATCAGTACTGAACAGAGAGTGAGCCTTTAACTGTGTGTTTTCGAGTGTGGTTGATTCCTTGGAGCAAGTAAATGCCCCTGATACAATTAAGAAAACACAATGGGACAAATTATTCCCCGAGATTTTCAAACTGCGTATTAAGAATGATTTTTGTACGTCAAAGAAAAATAATTAAATTTCCCTAATTATTTATTTTTTTCTATTAGACTACACATAAAATTTAAATAATATTTATCAATTAACAAGTATGAAAGTCAATTGGAGCCAGCACGCAATAATTGGGGCGTAAATAAATTATATTTTGTTAAAACATGAAAATTACATAAAATCAAATGTTTCGGCCAATTTCAGGCCCTTCTCAATGAAATCAAATTAATATTTATTATTAAAAATCGAGTAGATTATTTCATAGATTTTATAAATTTTAACAAAATATAATATTTATTTACGCCCCAATTACTACTAGCTCCCCTTATTATTACTTCTTAATTGATTTTATTTTTTGAGCCTCTGTAATTTTTGTTTTAATATTTTATATTAATATTTATCAATTTTTTTGCATTCAAAAAATGAATTTTCTAAAAAATAAACATTTCCTCCATTCTTTGCTCGCTTATTAATGATAAAGTATCGAGATACGAAAGTATATGTTTGTGGTAAAAACATACCATTTAACACGTGGACGGACACCATAGTGACTGCTGCTACATTCGCCAGGGCACAGCTGTAGTTCCCGCTATCTTTTTTATTCGCATTTGCAATGTAGAGCCTAGATACCGCACCGGCTGCACCCATGTCCGTCTTGACGCTGGAACAGAAAGCAGAATGCTCCGTACAAACCTTGATAACGGTGACCGTTATCGCACGTGTTTCCGTGAAATAAAGAACGGATGTTCACTCGACAGTTATTTGTGCGAAAAGGGTGGATAAAGAATTTTAGTTCGCAAAAAAAGATACAAGAGCAGTGATACAATTGTCTTGAACAAATAATGTAATATCAGATAAAAGAAATGGTTGAAGATAAAACTGCCTGAAACAAAAACAGTGACAAAACAAAACAAACACACATAGCTGGACACTCGTATATTTCTATATTGTATTTAATCAACAAGTAAACATTATTATTTCTTATATGATATTGCATATTCAAAACTTTAGAGCGTTAAAAAAATAATGCTGCAACCTACAGACAGATGACGGTAACTTATGATTTATGACGATAGCAGGTGGCTATGTAAGAATACCCTTGAGGGATCTTTCGAAGGAAGGAATATGAAAACGAGGGTAGTTTATATCAAACATTTATCACCCATGCGAACGAGACTTTTTTTTCTGTACCACGCCGTCGCACTGGGTAGTAAACAGATTTAGTCCGTAGTTTACAACCACAGTGTAGACAAATAAAATAACCACCCATCCCATACAATCCCTAAAGATTGTAAAACGCAAACCTCCTCATGTGGAAAAAGATTTATATTAGAAATATATATCCAAAAAGTGTATCTTCTAAAATTATATCTAATAAAATGCAATTTATATCATAAATTTATTATTTTATGCATTTTTATGCTGATAAAGATATAATAATAGGGATAAAAATAAGTAAGAAAAAAATGTAAAAAAATCGTAAACATATAAAATAAATATAGCTCAAAATATATATATACACTTATATAAATTTTAATATATAATGTATGATATAATATATATATATATATATAATATAATATATATTTATATATGATTTATATGTACATTTATATATAATTTATATGCAATTTAATATATATTTATATATAATATTAAATATGCTTATTAAAAATGAATAGATATATATATATTTCAATTCGTTAAAATAAAATTTGTGTGTAAACAATATTTATGATAATTAGTTTTTTCTGTCTTTGCTCAAAATAGCTTATAGTGAATTTAACGAGTTTTACAACTAAAAGCCTCGAATATAATCATTTCTAAGAAACTTTCTAAGAATCAGAAACTTGTTAAGACTGCGCAGAGAAATATTTGAGAGGGAAAAGTTACACGGGCAACGAATCAGTAGTAGCCTTCTTACCTCGAGATAGATTTTACTTTAAAAATTAAATTAACAAAAAATTACTATCGACGATCTATATTATCATATTTAAACCTGTATAAGTAAGATAGAAGTTAGCTTAACACTAAAGACAACTCACGTTTCAATTTCACGAATTAAGCTGATGAAATAGAGCATTCAAGAAAAGAATAAGGGAAAGGCGGAGAAAGGCAAAGAGGATGTTCTGCGAGCAGAAGATGGAAGAAAGGCGTAAATCAACTAGTTCGCCCTCCAGCAGCTGCCCTTGACAGATCGAGCGCTCCACCCAAGCTTTCTTACCCCTCGATCTCGGGCAAAAAGAAAGATAATGGAATGGGTTGGCGTACGTTGCATACGCTTTCACGTATAGCATCGTATTAATTTCACACATTATTTCATTCGTATTACATTTGAAGCATGCTTGCATAACATGCAGCGCGCAAAATTAAATTATTTTGTTACAAGCCTATGTGCAAGTATGAAGAATTTGTTATTTCGAGTTTTACGTTACGTTAAAGAGAAAAATTGAATTGGTTTTATGTTACACTAAAGAAATATAAGAGATGACGCAAAAAATTACCGTGGCGTAATATAATAAAAAAAAAACGGGTAAAAAAAAGAAATAAACTGTCTTGCTTGAAATTTTTGAATATATAACGATGCGTGATGCTTGTTTTAGACACACCGCATGTTACGTAAGCTTGTGTAGAAAGATCTCGGAAAGAAAATGGGATAAAAATAAGATATATATATATATAAAAAGGAATACGCGGTAGAAAATGTCGCTATATAAAAGAAAGTTGGATTTTAAAAAACCGAGCGCAAGATACTGAAAAGACGGACATGCCGATGACGTCGGAAAAGATAGAGAAAAAAAAAGGATAGAGAGGGAAATGTTAAAGGGTCGGTTAAAAAATTCACATTCGAATAACCCGGATGCCGCAAAAGACGCATCTACTTGTCCCTTCCTGTCTCACCTACGACCATACGGATGCTATATCATCCCGCCAAACCTTTGCGGCGAGATCCTTTGAGAGCAACGCGTCGAGTGCTCTCCCAAGAATGCAGCGAGCGTTAGAACGTTAAAAGCACTTGTTGCCATCGTTATCGTTACCGTTGACACCGTTCGGTGTTTCCGCTTTTTTGCTGTCACGGCCCGCGTAAGCAGATGCTCGAATTCCCCTTCTCGAATCAAGTTATTCTCTTCGTCATGTGAAAGCTATCAACGATCGTTCAATTAACAATATCGATACGCACAATTTCGATTTTTCCCCATTTTTTCTCCTGTTGAAAAAAGCTTATGTTGAGGCACGGAAAAAAAAGATATTTTATCGTAGGGGAAAAAAAAAAAAAACTCACGTTCACGGCAGCGAACGAGCGGAACGTCCAGGGCGACATCGTGTACTGCATACGCAAGAGATCGCTTTATCCATCAGGAGGCCAATGCAGCAACTCGCGTAACATTGATCCAGTCGTTCTAGCACGACCGAAATTTTCCCCAACGATCGGCATCCGGGGACAGATCACATGCCATTTGCCGTTCCAGCAACCACTCTCGCACGCGAGGATAGACATCCGTCACGCGTGACGCGCGCGGACATAGTCGTATAAACACTTGTTTTATTATATTTCGTTTAACCGAAAATGCCCGTTTTCGAATTTGTCCCCGATATCCGTTGATACGTCATCGTTTAATCCCTGGCTGGCAAAAATGGCCGTTGAATAGCTCGCGGCGAGAATTTGTAATGGGAAGGATTAAATCTTCTTTGCGGTGACATGGGAGATTAAATACATATCGTGTGCGAAAATCAAGCAGCGCTTACTGACGTAAATTTTTCAACTTTTTTATGCGCATTGCGTTCATATTTTGCTTATCGTGCAAAAAAAAAATATAATCCATGATTATATCATTCGTAAATCAAGAATACGAAACATCCGCGAATGGGAAATCCCTTTAAAAATATATTCCTCAAATATTGGACATCAATGCTTAATAAGCGAATTTTTAGTACAATTATTTCTTCTCCAATTGTCATTCAACGTACCTTATGAAAATTTTTTTTAGCGCCCAACTGAATATATGAAAAATTATTCAAATATTCGTATGTGTCTTGTGTGTTGTCGCTGCATATTATTGAATTTAAAGAAGCAATGAGGTTTATCTCGTCAAGCCAGCAAAGTTGGAGTATTATTTCGCGATATACAGAGACTAACAAAAAGAATGCATTATTTTGTGAACAACATAATCCATTTTCTCAGTCAACGTATCATTTTGGTTTACACATATTATTTTTAGCGCACACGTTCACAAGCCAAGCCATCAGCTTATCGCGTACCTAATCATTTTGGCTTTCCTTCTTTCTCTCTCAGCCAAATATAGTGCTTTTTACCACGCCGTGGAATTTAATTCGAACATAAAGCGCAAAATTTATCCTCAAATTCTTCCACACGCAACTTTGCCCACTCGAGCTCCACCTCCTTCGCGTTCGACCTAGAAACTTTTTTTCCCCTTATGGAATCGCAGTGAATTTCGCAGCGGCAGTGTGTAGAAAAATTTAAGAGAACTTTCAGTCTATTTTTTTGTTTCTTCCCTCATTGATTTTATTCCCTCTTCTTCTCTTTTCGCCATTTTTTACGGCACATTGTATGAGTAAAGCGATACGCATGCGGTTCGCGCACTCTCCTGAGTACGTGCATCTTTTAACGTGAGAACTGAGAAACAGTTGGTAACAGCGTGGTTTTACGAAGATCGTGAAAGGGTTGTGGTGTGAAATTTACCCAACGGAATGCGCAACGAGGTAGAAAAAAAGGAGTTTGGAACATGCACTTTCGTGAGTCATTACGCAAGCATAACGCTGTCATAATGATGATTCGATGATTATTCAACAAAATTTTTTTATCTCTAATTTTTATCTCTCATCTGTGAAGAATTCCTTGTATTTGATGAGAAATTTTCATTGCTTCGGTATCTCATGAATTATATTTATTCAATCAGAATAAAGGAACAAAAGGAACAAGGTACCTTGATATACACATTACGGAAGTATCCTCAAACTGAATTCATTATACGACGAAGCTTTGTCTACCACTGCTCTTTTGTTCTTCATTTCAGGCAATAAGTACGCTTTTCTTCAGCTCTTTTTATCGGAGAAAAGAGCTTGCTCCTAGATCCAAGAGAATCGGACAATTTTATCAAAGCTCAAAAGCTTTTCGCCTTTGCGAATTTCACTTATTTCATTCGAGAGCTTATGTTGTGTCCACAAGTATATATATGTATGTATATATTTACAAGTTTACAAGGAAAAGAGAAAGAAAGAAAAAGAGAGAACAATTCGATCACTCTATTGTAAACAAAGCAATATTGTTAATATATCCGCTCGCAAGAATCATATACCGTTTTTCCTATTTCCGTGACTTTGTTAGAGGCTTATATAAAAGAGACCTCATTTATCAATTGTGTTCCAACTTGTCTTCTTTAACGTATCCGTGTCATAGAAAAAAAGTTAAGCATTTTATATGTCCCCTCCGTGAGTTATGCAATAAATGAAAGAAATCGCTTATGGTGAACAGATTTTTTGCACTTTCCTTCGTAAAAATACGTCACTCGATGGACTTCTTAATGGTCAGAAATCTGAGCGCGCAGTACTTTAGTCCGTACGTCTTGAGCAAGGAACCTCGTCTCCAGCTCCTCGTTTCCTGACTTAAAGGGAGTTGCGAAGTTTCTTTGTTATTCCCTTCCTGCCGACCTCCGTCGGGATTTTGCCGGCGAATCGGCCGGACAGACATTGCAAACTTTTCGCTGGAACTTTTCATCAGACTAGTCGAATGTAAAGCGCCGTCAGCTATAAACAGTTTTCACAATAACTGCAACGACAATGCATGAAAGCGGGTTAAAATGTTAAATAGATTTATCAAAATTATTTAAACAAAGCTTGGTTATATATATACATATGTATTTAACGAAACTTTCCTTTTGTTTAATATAAATATAAAACACACACATATATATATATATATATATATATGCATATTAAATGCATAAAATTGGACAAAAAGGCGCTCTTGATGAAAATTTTGAATAAAATATTTTGCAATAAGTGTTTTTATTAAACTTGTATGCAATAAATTAATTTATTTTTCCAACGAAATTAAAGAGAGCATAGATTTGGCTTTAATTGTCATAAGAATAATAATTTTATCGATCGGTTCTTCCCGAAGGAAGTAAAAGTATTAGGTGCGACTTCGCAGAAGTGCTAGCAACCGATTAATTCTCGGGACATAAAAAGTGAAGGTATAAAAAGCAGATTAAACGAGCCCTCGACGAGAGCTTTTTCATTATCTCCAAGATTTCGCATTCGGCCAAGCCGTAGGTTTACGGTTCGTAAATTTAAACGCGCCCGCGTACTCTTCTTTCACACGAAAGACGTAAGAAGGAAAGGTAAACCTGTAAAGATCCCTACCCTCCGCCTTCCCGCCGTCGTTTTTTCTCCGAGTTTAGCGGGTTTGTCGAGCAGGTTTTACGCGGCGTAAACCTAAATACGAGATGGGACGGGGTAAGTCTGTACAAAGAGAGCCGCGCGAATACAAGCGCGGCCTCTAGAAACGAAACTATGTCTCTCTCGTTGTCTCCGCAGAAATTTTTCGGATTATCCCGGATTTGCCGTACGACGCAATACCTTATCGTACCCGTGACTTCTTTTTCCAATCGAGACACGTAAAAAAAGTCGCCAAACATACTATCGAAGGAACTTTCTGACATAACGCCGTAAAGATTTAGGTCACAAGTCAGATGATTTCTACGTCTACTTGTTTTCCCTCTAAAAGAAAAAAAAAAAAAAACGTCCTACTTATTCCCCAAAATAAGTATACCAATCTGTATAATTCGTGTTACGCGACATAGAATTTTCTCTATATATCATGTAAAGAAATGCTGGTAAGCGAGAATGTGAAACAAAAGCCGTGCTACATTTATTCATTAAAATATCATTCACCACATCGCCCGCGATTTCGTACTTTATATACTTATATACATACTTCCCGTATTTTTGACGAGAGATTTTTTCGCTACTAAATAATAAACTAAGTGGGAGTTGTTGCATAATTGCGTTCAAAGAATGCCGGATAATTAACTTTTGTAGAAAAAAAAAATTGTAAAGCGCGCGATAAAAATAAAGAGCATACTACAGACAGAGAAAGAGAGAGAGAGAGAGAGAGAGAGAACGCGTTAAATTTAAGCTTGCAAAGAGTACCTTATTTAACCAGCTATGCGCGATTGTATCACCAAAATCGCAATAGCGCGTGTAAAAATAATCGCACATCAGTAATCAACGTGAAAACTCACGAGAATAATTAATGAAAAATTGGAATTGCCCATTGTGTCGGCCGAAAAAAATATGATCGTCATATAAGAACGTAGCGTAAAATTTTATGACGCTTTGCGTATCAAATAATCGATCCAGTACAACTGCATGCGTTACGATTATGCCAGTATATCTATAAAATGGGCAAACAAATATATAAACAGATTAGAGGCAACTGAGAGCTCGCGTCGCAAACTTTGTTGACCTACTCTACTTATTTTCGGTGCGCGTACCCTGAACAACGTTACGCGCTGTAATAAAATTCGACATGTATAATGGGAAAACTTCAAACGTAATAATCTCCGACGAGATTTCATCACGGCAAAAGATCAGTACAGTACAGCTATCTTGTTGTTGGTGACATATCCTCTTTTTATTTTTCCCCGTGCGTTGCACCAGGGGATTTAATACCGTCTTCTTTCAGCGCACTAAGAATTCGAATTACAGAGCGAGAGTCTTTGTTACAGTCGACTTTGGCTTTCCCTAGCTTCAAAGCAGCAATTACATGCCGGCCAATTACAATCCGATACAAGAAGCACGAGATCGAAAGGAAATAATCGCAGACAAATACGTCAGAAGTCGGGTCTTTCATTCAACGTAACATTGGAATCGAAAGGACGTGGAAACGGAAAAGGGATCGGAGTCCGGTCTCGTACATTGTGGAGGGTGAGTGGTTCAGATGGCCTGGGTCAGGTGTGAGCCAATATGCGGCATCTGGTGTTACATGCTTCAAGCTTCGCATAACAAGCTCGGGGCTTGCTGTGCGCTGATGGGAAAAGTTGCAGGTTGCAAGCTCAGATGTGTCGTTCTGGGAGAGCTACGCGCATATCCTTCCTTTCTTCCTTCCTATCTATATCCCACATATATCTATCTACTTACCTTCCTCCTCTATCTTTATTTTGGGCGCGTTCATCGATTATATGGACGCACTTACAGCGTCTCCTGTAACAAGGGCGAAACGTATTGTGCTAAGCCACGCTCACTAGCTTTATCTTCAAGCTCGTCTTCTTCGATCTTCCTGTACTCTCTCGCCAACGTTGCATTCATATCGTATATCGTTCTCTCGTCTAACTCTTTTTATTTTATAAAAGATTTGTCGAGATATCGTTAGAAATTTTTCTTGCAACAGAAGCCTCAAAATACTATTTATACTATATACATAATATTATTTATATTATTTAATATTAATTATATATACATAATAATATTTATATTATATATGTACACCGCGTTTCGATATCAAGCATAATCGTTCCTCCCAGATTTCATTTATTATAAGCCATTAGAAATAAATTAAACAAATTACAAATATATAAAAAAATTATGTAATAAATATTATATTGTGCAAAATATATAATGCAGAATATATGATAAATTACGTGTTTGTAGTAAATTATGTGCGCAATTGCTTTTATAAATCTATCAAAGTTTCTCTCGCGCGTTATAAATGCGCCTTGTCAATATCCTCTCAAATTTTTAACGCGTCTAAATCTACTAAAGTAGACGGAAACTCTCTTGCAATTTCTTTGCACTTCTCTTCCGAATGAAAGAAATTGACGTAACGATTATCGACGAAAGCATATAGAAACACGAAATATTGAATGCACGAATCTAATTTAGCTTTCGTGCCACCAAGTGATCTAAAATAAAACCGATACACTTCCCCAACGTTGGACTACAGTTCGAACGAATTCGCGTTCGATCGAAACGAGACTCAATGTCAATTGGACCATACACTCGTCTCGAAAAAATAAAACACGATGCGAATAATCCACCTACCTATTATCTCGGAGCATTGGCCAAACTTTTAAACCGCGGCCCTGCGCGATTTAATGCGCAAAAACTTTGAATGAGAATAAATGTACCGAATATATGATTACGACATTCCGCAAATTATTCCCGCAGGATGGGGGCTTTAAAAGAGTACACTACAAGAATTTTACAACAAACTAAAAGCAGCGCATAATTACGAATTTGAATGACATTTAGATGCATTTGGCAAATTTTCTAACTGAAATATATAAACTGAAATGTATAAATAAAATAAAAAGAAAGATGGAAACAATAAATTTCACAGAAAGCCCCACATTCGTTTGAAGCATATTATGAGAAACTCAATTTTTGAAATTTATTTTAAAAATTAATTAAAATAAAAATAATTCTTTTTAACGCGCAATCTTATTGTTACGGAAAGGAGTGACAATTAAAATAAATAGCATAAAAGTAATACCTTTGAAAGTTTTCAAAAAGCAAAAAGCTTCCGTTAATATAAAGCTTTCCTGGTATCCTTTCGCTTTTATCGCTACACTTTTCCTTCAATCTCTTTGCAACTTCCGTCATCAGAAAGTGATTCAGTGCATCTCTATATGCATCCCCCTGTCTGCTTATTTCTATTTGCGCAACGTGAAAATATAAGCACTAAAACTTTCTCATTCCGGCAACCTCTTCATAGAATCTTAACTATAGAAGTATAATCTCGTACTGATTCAGTATTTATATTTTACAAATGCATTTGACATTTCTATCAAAATTACTTTTCGCATTTGATATGAAAAGAGTCAATATTCCTGACATTTCGCTATCTTTAAATAGATCTGTCATATTTCAATATTTAATATACACATGTCTAAGTCTAAACACATGTCTAAATCTAAAAGGTTAATCAGCAGATCATTTGTATCCGTTGATAGCCTGTCATCATTTCGCTCATAGAAAGCTATTTCTCCGATAGAGAAAAAAAATACATACATATGACTGATTGACACATCACCAACGTGTAAACGCGAACAGCGCACATTTTTCATGCAATTCAGTATTTTCGCTAACGCTTTGACGTGCAAATAATGCCGGCACTTCTCCGCATTGATTATTTTTCTAATACTGATTTTCCCGACTCAACTCGGTAAATCGTCACGATAAAGCGCGATGCGAGAAGCAACGAGAAACGAGCTTTAAATTGTGTTAAAATCGTTTTATCGAAAATTTGCTATTATGGCTCGCGTGTTTGTCGCACAAGCATATGGCCGAGATAACGAGCGCGCTTATGATATCGCTCTCCGGTTGCCGGAATATTATGCATTCACAGAATTCGAATTAATTTAACGCGCATAAACCGTTGCACGAGGAGCGCTAATAACGCAGCAGAGATCATGTCACGCGATGGCATGGCCTCTGCCTGCCTGCCTGCCGCTTGGGCAGCTCCTGGAATTAAGGGAATTGTTTCAAGTCGCGGCATCTGTTGTAGCCGTTATCTCAGCATACCAATTTGACAGGCATCCGCAATTGCACCCGCCCCAGAAATGTCGAGGAAAAAGGCTACGGTCGATTTTTCAGTCTGACAGCTCCTCGAAGGGAGGCGACGTCGTCGTTCTCGGCTGTCTCGGACGCGGCGCATCGCAATAGAGGTCGAGGAGATCACGAGAGAACGTTAGCCAGGCCGTGCCTTCATCTCTTTCTGAGCGTAAACAGCATCAGGCATGATTAAGTAATCCGTTCTCGTCTCTCCGTCGTTCCCTTGAAAGGGCGTTCTCTTTTATGCAAAATTGGCGCCTGCCAGCCATAATGCGAGAGTGGCGAGATGAGATATCGTGTAAAGTAGCGTCGTACCCAGTTGTAATTCCGTCGTGTATCGAGAAAGGCTTTTCAACATGCACACTCTTCTTCGTACTTTGAAGAATATTACGGCAAATCATGCTCGAATGAATATTTCGTGATGTATATCGTCCAGATGCTAATTCATTATTCTGCTCCGTGTAATCTACTATATCGTTCTCTTAGCGCATTATGCACTGAGTGCAATACGCTCTTTAGAGAATTTACATTCTGAATAAATTACGAGAGAAGATAAGATCATATTTACGTTACAACTTTTTCGACCGCGTTTCGAAAAGTCTCATTTATCTAAATTGTACTTTCAATAACAACATTTCATCGCGCAAAATTCATTATCACTTCCTTCGCGTGTAATTCCGTGAAATATATTAGTGTCCCTCGATGATTAACGGAAACATAATTTATAGAACTTACCGAGATTACGTAACGCAATAAACCGTAATAGCCGGTAGAGAGAAAAGCACCGAGTCACGATTCGTTCGTGTCGTAATCCCCGCAACACGCGACAACAATTGCGAAGCAAAAAAAGCTTGCGAGACATCCGTCACTCTGTCAGTGCATACAATACACCCGCAGCACGCAACAACTCACTCGTTTACTTCCTCATTAAGAGGCAAAAGATTTATCAGGCTATTACTTAACCGAAGATCATACATCTTTCTTAATGTCACTCAGCGTATTCTCCGAACGTTTCATTAAAATATCGTGGAAAACTAAAAATCTGTATAAAATTTAAAAGTAATGTCAACCTTATGTAAATAATTTCAAATTGAGGATAATTGCTCGAAAACTTTTCCTCCAGAACTTCTCGTCGAGGTCAGAAGAAATCTTTATTACGTTAAAATCTCTTGCATGCGTTTCAGCGCAGTCTCGAGATGTGTCGCTTGTCCTGACTTAAAGGCACTGTCGTCGCCTCGACAAACATTAGACTGACGTAGAAACGTCGCAATTTCCTTACACTATTAGCGGACTCACTTGAACAAATAATCTCGAGACGCATCATCATCCTCATTTTGAATATAATGCGTTCCTTGTAGCCCGCATTCTAGATACGCCATCGCTGATGCGCGCGCGAAATAAATTCTAATGAACTCTCTGCATTCTCCTTTTCGCCTCTCGCCTTCCTATCTTTTCGTCTTATTGTCCATCTCGCTTTTTCCTATCTTCCGGTTACGCTTCATTGATGCGCGCGCGGTCTCTTCATGCGGCTTCTTAATTTCCTGTCTCTCGATTTCCATGAATCAGTGCTTACAACCCGTCGCCATTTCTCTGACATCGTTTTCACGATATCTTACGACAAGTCGTAACTTTTGCCATCTGCAATTTCCACCAGTCGCGTTTATCTTCGCGTGTAATATAATATCTTTCTTTTTTTTTTTCAGTTAAAGCGATCTCCATCTCCGCTTCACAAACGATCTACGATTGCTGTAATCTCTCTCCTTTACATTCTTCTGTTCCGCTTCCTTACGAATCGCCAAAGTTTTGTTTCATTCAAAATGATACCGATCCTTTGTAAAGCATTGCACTATTACGGAATATAGTGCGGGGAATGTTTGTAGCTGTAAATTAGTACCCGCATCAAGGGAGAGACCAGCAAAGAAGAGACTCGCATTGTTGTGCTCCGCGTTACACCTTGTGCAAATAGTTCGGTAAACCGCTATCTATTAAACGCCATTTTCAGCCCTCCTATGTGCACAATTTTGTTTATCGTTATCTTCCAATTCGAATACATTGCGGCAACTTTGATCGGATTTAAAATCATACAAAGCCACGTTGAAAAGCAATCTTTGCGATGGCTGAAAAATAGCCATATTCGCGAATTCTATTTCCTTTAAAATTACAAAAGCTATTCTCGTTAATAATTGCGAATAATGCGATAATGCAATAATTGCAAAAAATTACGATACACGGATGATTTCAATATTCACGTCGCATTTTTATGTAAGCATGTTATGTAAGCAAAATTGTTAGATTTGTTTGTCGCGTATCTGCAATGACCATCGAAAGAAAATGGCAATTTACACGGAAACGGCATCGAATCCCAAATATGTTGTATATGCAAGTATACGCAATATACGTGCAACGCGCTCGGTGAGGATGATATTAGAAGTCCTTTGTATGCAATTCGATTCGTATGCTCGATGCATGTGTGCCGCGGATATCCAAGTTTTCTCTCGTCTACCGTCTTTTCGCATCGATCGCCGCCCATGGAAACGGCTATGGTTCTCGAGAGATGGCTGCGACTGTAGATCGTTGCATATGCCCAGGATTATCTCCGACTCCCGCGCGCATTTATGACGCGAGCACACACATCCCAACTCCAGCTTGAATTTTTCTGACCGCACGTGCGACGAATTATCCTACCCCTTTTTTTCGTCCCGAAACGCACCCCTCGCGCTCTGGCGCTTCCGTGTCGGACCGATAAAGTGGATGACGACAGCTTGGACGACTAGCGAAATTGAAATATCGCGGACAGTGCCCGGCTACGTGCAAGAATAATAATTAATGCCACGACTTATCGCCACAGCGGAGAGAATAATTGAATCGTTAAGCATGATAGTCGCCGTCCGTTTTTCATTCCAATTACGATGAGAAGAAAACGCTTTCTCATTCGGAGCCGCTAATGCTAATCACGTTAATCGTGCCAAGAAATCACGCGTCAAAAATAAAAAAAAAAAAATTTTAACGCTTTGCAATTCATAAATCACCTTTGATTTCAAGAATTCTATAAACAATTGCATCTGTGAAAAATTTTACAATTTAATAAATGGGAAATAAATTCGAGGAACATTCACATAGAGGGCATTTTTCGTCCCGAGAACAAGATTTTCTTTTTCTCTCTGCCTACCTTGATCTTCAATCGCATTTTTACTCTTTTTGATGCATTGACACTACTACCGCCAAGTACTACCGAAAGGCGCCAAAGTACGGGGGGAGGAGGGGAGGAAAGTATCTAAGGAAACAGGATATAGCGACTTCTCTCCGCCGAAGCAATAAACTCACTCGGCTCCTCTCGCGGTGTCCACCCTTTGCCTTTGATCCCGACTTTTATTCTGCGCAAGAGTTTCCACGATATTCGAACCGTTGGGTCAACTACGGCGCCTAAAGTAATGACGTCGGGATCCTCCAAGAAATCGCGTCGTTATTCAAGTCGGAGGAAAGTCGAGGAAACAGTTGAAACTCGCCAAGTGGAGAGATCCAGATTTCCTCCGGAGCACAAAAATGAAAAGGAATCTGATATCACCTCATTAAAGCTAAGATAAAAAGGAGCGAGAATTGCAGTCGCGTTATCCCGATCTGTGTCGGATATCCAATAATACGGATACTTATCTCCGTAGTGATAATTGCATAAGAATTTCTCGACCGAAAATCACGTAAAAGGGGAAGGCAGCCGTAAAAAATAGATACATTGTCTTTTTTGTAAAAAAAGTAAAATAATAGGAAGCCTCTCGCAATGTAAGGCCAAGCCCGTTTCTTACACGCAGAAGAATATCCCACGAAAACTTTGAGTTATGGCTCATAAAAACTTTGCGAGCCCGGACGATTAAGTCGCCGCATAATATAGCGGACCATGAAACCACCAGTGTGCTACACGAAATACTATTGTGTAAGTTACACTCGTGTCCACTAAATGCTTCGCTCTTTTATATACTTATACATACACGCGAAATATCTTATTTAAACTCTGGCCGAAAAAGGATTAACAGAAGGTATTTCGTTTCAGGATTAAAAGAACGAAAATTAAAAAAGGAAGAATGAAAAGAACATTTTTTAAAATCTTTTTAAACATTTTCGTCTATTTGTAAAGAAATCAGATATATTTTTTCATTACAATTTTTACGGGCGCGAAAGGAAAACACGAGACGCTTATGTGAATCATAACGTTCACGTGGATGGTCCATAAAACAAGGAGCCCGCAGAAGATAGCGCAGAAAGCAGCGAATTGTTTACGAAGGGCATTAACGTCAGCGTTGCAACCAAAAACAATTAAGATACAAGCCGGGGCACAATCAGCCTCCTTCCGCCCCCAGTAGAGAATCAGCGTATTTCTCAGTTTAATCCGTCCTACCTCGGCAAAATTGTCTCCAACAAGTACCAACGATTTCGATAAAGCACCCCGCGTCACAATTATACGCGACCCTTTTGTCGCGTTATCAGCAAACAATCTCACGCTACGTCAGAGCCCATTTCAAATGAATTTGCTCATTCAGGCGACCATAGTCGAGCGCGTGTCAGATATTTATCGAGAAAGCACAAAGCACGAGGACGCGTTTTGTGAAAGAAAAGCGGAGCCGGTTAGAGTGTTTCTCTCCTATGACACATCTTCCCTGTCTTTTCATTAAGGAGGCACAAAAACATCGTGATAGAGCGAATGAAGTTCCTAGATTTGAAGTCTCGTTAAAACCGTCTCCGGCCGGTGGCACCAAGCCAGCGGCACTATCGCCTGTAGTGATGGATGGTTTTCGTGTGTACTACCTCTACTCTTCTAATAATTCCAACAGAGGAGACAGAACGGAGAGAGAGAGAGAGAGAGAGAGAGCGGCTAAATTACGTAAATTAAAAGTCGCTGCGTAACTTGTTCCCCCCGCCGCGCGGCTGCTCGTATCCCGCATTCATATAACCGCGCATAACCATTGTAATTATTTTAATAAAGAGCTACGAGATTGCGACGTATGCGTTTTTCCAAATACATATATCCACATGTATGAAAACTGCATTAATTTATTACATACTTTTCGCGATTAACGAACAATCGCTGAGCCACGAATGGGAAGTATCGGCAGAAGATTTATATTTCGCTTGCGCTTTTTATCCATGAGATGTACAATATTTTTCATCGAATTTTCGCATTGCTCTCGGATTACTCGGAAATATCTACCGAAGTGATTTCCGCATACGCGACGCCGCAATTAAATACCGTCTGATGAAGTCGCATACAAGACCGCTACGAAGCCAAGAGACCGCGGAAAAGAGCGATCGAGAATCAGTGAATGAGCGAGAAGAGGACCAAGAGGGGAGAGGGGAGACCAGAGAGAGGGTTAGAGAAAGACGGTGGAAAATCGACGATAGCAGGATGAGGGGGATAGGGGGTAAATTGAGGCGAGGGGGAGCGAGGAGTACCGCTTTAAGAGCTTTTAAGCCCGGCGTTAAGCCGGGATTTATTTCTGACCTGTTTACACCGGGGAAACAATTGACCCACGGCACAGCGATACCTAGGCCGGTCTCAAGTGTCTACTCCAAGCAGTCCAGACGAGACTCATTCTATCTGACTAACGATCCTGGCATAGCGAACCACTCGCAAAAGAAACAGTTCATTCCCGCTAAATGGACCCACTCGATGTCATTTTGGTTTTAAAGCACGACGGACGAGTATCGTTTCGTCGATTAAACTATCGGCGATATCGTCGCTATTGATAGATCGTACGATGTAATATTTAAAGGTGCTGCTCTTCGATGTGAGTCTACAATTAACTTAATCTATCTGTTATCCGTAAATGTAAAGTGTATTTTTTTAATGTTTCAAATTATGCTCAAATTAATCGAAAAAAGATTCTTCAAGAGGCTAGAGGAGGAAATGATTGTATGTTGAGTGCAACCATAATTCAGACTCGTTTTATTGTTGAATTTCAACTTATTTCCATTGCAGCCAGCTATATGCATGTATGTATGTATGTATAACGTCGTAGAGTATAACTGAACGCCACGAATTCTAACTACTCGACAGGTCGTATTCGGCATTTAATCTCATAGTTCATAGTTGCCTAATCTCGCTGTTGTCGCAGCCTCTAAACGCAAACTGCAATAAAACTTATCCCGCTGCCGCCACGCGGCCGTAATGGCCGTTAAGTTCTCGGTGTATCAAACTTTCCAACATAATGCAACATGATTGCATAAGTGCAACTACTTCTCTTGAAAATAGCCGCGTTTTTATCGCTCGTATGAGAATGTTCATTGCGGAATAAAAAAAAAAGAAAGAAAAAGAAAATCCTTTATATACGACAAGAGAGAAAAAAATCTCTTACCAGCTATTATATCAACTTGTATAATTCGTATAATCGAGATAGTAGAGTTTTATGAATATTTATGAATACTTATAAAAAGGCCAAGGTGCGATTGAAAAAGAAAGGCAGATAGATTGCACAACAGCTGTAAAAAAAAATCGCGCGCAATATAATATCACTTAACCGGCATTTATCGTAAATATTTATATCTCTTGACAATCCGAAAGCAGCTCGTGTTTTTACACGAAGGGGATCAGAAAGACCAACGGGAACTTTTTATTCGCACGACGTCGACGGAATTTATTTTGCTCCGCGTCGGGGCGCTGACATTTGTATTTATATATCATTGTGCTCTTTTCAGCGCGCGAGATGCAATAACGGCCGGTAAAAATAGCGCTACCAAAACGAAATTCGCGAATGACCGCGTTAAACATACTTGACAGGGGAGCGTGCTCGGCTCTGGAAATTCCGTGGCCCTTAATGGCTTAAAAGAACCATATGTTTCTATCCGTTCGACGCAATAATAGCCGCCGAGGGTCCCCCTCAATATCGTATATCGGTCTAACGAGTTTGTACTATGGAATATCCGTTACAATTTACGAAAAGTTTTTTGTTTTCCCTCGCCGGGGGTAAAAACTGTAACAACGTGTCGCGCGATCCTCGCGAATTTATCGAGCACATCTCCTCTCCGTGCGGAACTCGTCTCGGCAAACTCGGCCATAAATCCCGTCTTTACAGTTAGTGTACACGTTTGTTGCAGATCACGTAGCGTCCATCCGACTACGTGTACGCCATTACGCGTTCCTGTATAGGAAAGACGCTTGTTCCTGCTTTGCCGCCGGCGGAGAAGTCCCTTTAAATCTATCCAGCCGACAAGTCGCCTGGAAATCTTAAGCGACTCAAGACGGTTTCCTGCGCCAGACGAGAATGGTTTCTTGTAAGGAACTATATTGGTATTAGTGGCAACGCGCTCGTGCGTGTCGGGGCTCGCGTGAGGCGCTTAACCCTCCGAGTTGTCGAGGACCTGTTAGATTTGTCGACGTCCTCGAGTGCATGTGTTAACTGCGCTGCACTAACAACAATGTAATTAACGTGAAATGTAGCCTTAATAGAACTCGCAATTATGAAATTTGTGAAATGTGAAAAAAAAAAAAAAACTATAAATTGGAGATGAAGAGAACGAGATTGGTTAACAACCATCGCTGACGTAAAAGAGAAATCGCGTATCATCCAACGCGCGACATTTCGCAATCAAAGAAATAAAAATCCATCGTCGTGAAAACTTCAATTTAGGAAGAACGCGAATCCCCGAAAAAGCGTTTCTATATAAAAGGCAGTTAAAAAGCAAGTGGCTCTCCTATCTGTTCAATGTCGATTCTCCTTTCTCAGCGGCTTTATTCGAGACTCTCCCGAAGACTCGCGATGCAACATTCGTAAAAGAGAGGCAAGAAGTGGCGGAAACGTGTGCCTCCTTTCGCTCAACGAACTCGAATGTAGGTAGGGAGCTGTGCCACAGTGGAAGAACGGATAAGAGAGGGATGTGCCAGGACGGAAGGCACGCAGAAAAGGAGAGAAAAAGTCCAAGAGAGAGAGAGAGAGAGAGAGAGAGAGAGAGAGAGAGAGAGAGAATACTCGACGTCAGTAGCGGAGTTTGCGTAAAGGGGTTTAGGTAAATTGAAAATGGAATTAAATTCCCTGGGCGCTGCTCGAGAGAGGATACACACGGTATGCCCGGAAAGTCGAGAGAGGAAAGATGTACTTGTTGTTTATTTTTTTTTTTTTGCACCTTTCCCGTCGCCCACTCACGCCTCCCTTCCCGTGCCTCTACCCGTCCCATCTTTCGAAAGTCATCCACGAACGCGCGCGCGATGCGAGTAGGTAGGCATACAACGAGCTCAACCGGTGTAAATGGGCGTGCGACGAGGAATACCGTGTTCCTTTCTCCAGTAAATATGCTCGCGTAAATATACATATACATGCTTTCAACGCCGAACTATACATATGTAAGTTACAAGGATGCGAAGACAGAGCTGCACGTAAGAAAAATATCAGAAAAATCGTAACAATGTTATCGCGATATTACACTTGAAAAGGCATTACATCGCGATGCTCGTCAATGTAGACAGGAGACGGGATTCCATATATTTATATATCTAAAATTATGTAATATTAAAATTAATAATTTATTTTATTATTTATTCCGGGAATTAGAAAAAAATCTCACTTCCGATATATTCCATTCGAAAACTCATAAATCGACGAACTCTTTAAGTCAAATGCATGGGAATTTTTTTTCCCCGCGTTTCGTTTAAATATTCATCGAGTATATAATAAACTCTCTCGACTTAATATGCCAATGTAAAGAAAATCGATGATAGCGGAGCGCTTTATTCCGACTATATCATGATTAAGTTGCGGGTCCTTGCTGCATCATGCAACGTATCGATCCGCGCTAAAACCCGTTGAGTAACAATCAATCAAATGGATACGGGGCTGACTTACAGCTATAGGAGGTAACACGTTTCCCGTAGCAAATCCTTTGGCAATGTTGAACTCGAGTCCATAATTGAATGCCGCATACAGTAATAGAAGATCTTACTGTGAACGTTCAGACAGGAGCAAGATACACGCGCATTGAGTGTTTAACCACTTTTAAAGCCCTTCCTGTATTTCTCATATATTTAATTTTTTCCTTCTACTTTCGCACGTAAAAAAGCATCAGCGTGATGATTTGTATAAAAAAAATCTAAATATCCGTTTATCAATGGGTGACGAAGGATAAGAGAGAGAGAGAGTACTGAGCGAGCTGTAGGACGATGGGTACTTTGTCGACAATTCAATAATACAATTACTCAATAGAACTATGTAAATTTTGTTAATTACCACCGCCTTCTCGAGAATTTCGGAAGGCGGTAGCAGTCCAACTTCTCCTCGAGAAATTCCACGGAGACACAAAGCGCTTAAAATTAGCTCGAAATGCAGCATGAATAATAATATTGTGCGAATAAGAAGACACCTTCGTTGAAGGTACAACTAATAACGCTTACAGAGCGGTTTAATGTGTTTCATGAAATTATATTATAATAAATTGTTTAATGTGGAGAGCAAAGAATGTTCTGTTTTTGTTCACAGCACAGAAAGACAAATTCCTCTGTCAACCTGATATATAAAAAGCGTCGCGTAATTAAATTAAAAATTAAAACATGAGAATCAATATATCACTCAGAATGCGCTTATGTCATAATTATAATTAATTGAGAGTCATTTGCATGCAACACAAAGTAAAAATAAAATCGTAAATGCCATATGTTAATCATGTCGTTCGTAATATCGCTCGTATGTTGTTATTCGTAAACGCGTTAACTCGATTACACGCAGTGCAATTTAACCGCGCCGTAATTTGTTTACGAAAATTTGATAATGTATGGAGTAAAACGGGCTAAAATATGTTTGAATTTTGTGTTCCTCGTTAAACAACTTTGTGTATTGATAGCATGTTTGCTGCACAATAGTGTTGCATGCACTTCAAAAGATAAGTCACTTACATCACGAAATGCGTTAATAAAAGATTACTAATCAGTTAAATTAAATAAAAAATTAATCATAAACTAAATTTACAATTATCGCATCCACAAAATATATATATATATATATATATATATATATATATATATATAATTTTTGAATCGTTATTCAAATCGTATTTGTACTATAGAATCTTTAATCATTAAATTAGAATAATATTATAATTGAAAAAATTTATTATATTTGAAAAAATTTAAAACAGAAGTAAGTTAAGCATCAATTGATAAGTTAACTTTTTAATTGATTATTTAATCATTTAATTTACTGACTCATTAAGTGAATTAATTGACTATTTAACATCCGTAAAATTAGATGAGTTTACACACCTTGTAACAAAAATTAATGTAAAAATCTTTTCGTTTAATTTATTGTAAAGTCTATTGTAAATCTCTAAAAAGTCAATTAAAAAGAAAATCATTCGATAACATGATAAAGTATAATGTGACATACATGTTATATATTATATTCTCACTTAGAACTATTTAAATCTATACTCACGTAGTCAATTTGCATATTATTACATATGCATTATGTCCATCATAAATTAACTGATATGAAGGTTTTCGTTATCTATTCGATATTCATGCATCGCGCACTACGCAATATATCGTATTATATACGTAATTACTCACACGTGGATTAAATTTATTACGCGTTTGATTATTTTATTATTAGACGGCCGTCGAAATTAAATTTGCCCACATACTTTTTTTCTGTATTTCCATCAGCTGTCATCAGCCATTTTCATGCAAAATGTAAAAATATTAACAAAACAACGTTTTTTTTTATCTAAATTATAACATTTACAAGCGCTATAAATATTCATTCGTATTTTCATTGATGGCTCATTGCGCTGCGAATAATCTGATAATATGAGGACATGATAACGCACGGTAAGAAGTAAAAGGAACAGACACAGAGACAATGTTATTGCCAGGATTATCCATAAAAATGCAAAAGAGGATGCATAACAATTCCAATAAACACTGCCCTTAATGAGAAGCGGCCCTGACTTTAGGAAAGCGCCTGTTCCCCCTTAATCGTACTTTGTAGAAAAGTTTTATAAAATTATGGAAAAGTTTCGCCGCCACCGTAATTATCACCTGGGGACGAAGGCGTTGCCACTAACAACGCGATAAATTCATTTTCTTTTTAGGCGCGGTCAGAATCAATTTTTTTTTATTATCAAATACTATATTTAAGGGATGTTCGCACGCAATATTCTTAAAATATATATAAAAGATTCGATCTCCACGCTGCTTTAGGAAAGATTGTACCACGTAAGATGAGAAGAAATGCACGTGCAATCATCGTTGGCCAGTAGTTTGTAACTTGTTTCATCATCATGCTTCTATAATTTAGAAATCCATAAGTTCGAACATGCGTAGGATTTATTTTTATTTTCCAAGAAATCCTTCTTACATTTTCAAACGTAACGCTGAATATAGGATCGTGGAAAATAGGAGCAATTTAAAAGTTAAATCGCGCTATTGGACGCCAGCGGGAAAAAAACTTCGCAAACACATACACATACACGTTTGGCGTTATTTATTTATAACGTATTCTATACAGTCACCTCTGTGTTTCGCTGTAAAACATCCGCAGCATCTCGCGCGATATATATATATATATATATATATATATATATATATATATACAGTGAACTACTCTAAAGAAAGATCATGAAGAAGTCATCTCGTAAGTTTTATAAAAGTTTACGGTGGCGACAAACTTTTGACCAGAGCATCGGTCCGTATGTGCATCTCTTTCATTTCACTTTTATTCAATTTTTCGGGAAAAACACGATTATTACAATACGTTTACAAATTTTACTTTTCTATTCACCTTATGCGTGACTTATAACACATTATATTAAGTTTATAGGAAAATTCTAAAGCTACTGTTTTTTAAAGCAGAAAGGATATCGCAAAATGTTCTTTATATTTTATATTTATAAATCGTAAGATTTCCAATACAAATGTTACACAAATATGGATATTGTTGAGACTCATTATTTTTTTTTTTAAATCTTTCGAGATATCGCGCAGAAGGCTTAGTAACGGGGACATTTCGACGAAAAGAGGATTAAAAAAAAATTGTGACCGGAATAGAATTTTGAAATATGGGACCTATTTTATCGCGGACACTGATATAGAAAAAAAAAAGAAGCATGTCCCCCTTGTTGCTATGAAATATTTGCCGCCGTGGATTCAGCGTGTACTACCGATAAAACAAAATCCGATTAAATGCTTTGTTTTCGTCACGCTTTTTTTCCCGCACTACGACGCTGGTCGTGCCTGTGCCCTAATTGATTTGCCGAGTAATGGATCAGCCCGCATGTTACGAGCAAGCATCAGGGCACCGATCAGTGTAATACGACACTCCTGTGTGCAACGCGCAATATATTTCACAGTATATTTATCGGCGATCTTATTAACTCAAAATCCATACACGTATTAATCTGATAAAAGAAACTTTCAAGAATTCGGTCACCCTCTTCTTTTTACCAAAGACAGAAAAATGATTGATTTCACGAAGCTTAACGCTCGATTCAATACTTCAACAAATATTTTCGACATCTATTTTGGGTCAATGTAAAATTGCAATTGCTATAAATAATGTTAAATTAATATATCCGAGATATAAGCGATAGTTAATGCTAATATTAGACGATATCAATTGTGACTATGTCAGTTACACATTAATTCCTTTGCGATCCTTTCGCACGTATGGGTTTAAAAGCTGATATATGCAAATGTTACGCGGATTATTTCATTGCATTAATATATATCGTACGGACAAACTAAGCATCTGGTAATATATTGCACTATCCAGCTACAATTATATTAATATTGTGGCAATAAAATGTGTACGAAGTTGCTGGAGCGTTTAAAAACTTTTCTAATTACGTGCCGTGAGATGAAACGGTATTTCATTATCATGGACTTCCCTATTATCAGAACTGCTTGATTATGTTAAGCCTAGCATCGGGTTGGCCGTGCATGCTCGAGGCATGCACTCACGGACTTGACCAACTTAAGGGTTAGTCTTCGCCCAAGGTGAAGAGTAATAGACAGGGGGTCGGCGAACTATATACGAGGTACTAGAGATAGTGAAGTGTAATACCGCGTGCAGGAGAGTATAATAATGTTATACTGCTGCTAACTAACTTCTCGCCGACGTACTGCCTACTATATCAACCTTGTATCCTTAGTCGTTTAACGTGAAGCCAGTGAAAATTTTCGCATCAACAAGTAAATAGAAATGCATTATTCAAATAGAATTGGCTAAGGTATAAGAAAATAATGCATACTTACATGGATATATCAGCTTATACTATAATACTCTATAATCGTAAGCAAAATAGCTTTATTCGGAAAATATGCTGCAGTAAATTTGATTAATTGCCGTGTAATAAAATCTATAAAAGAAACGTACGCAAAAATGTTGCCAGGATACAACAGGTAATTTACAAAATGTATAACACTAACAATACAGCTTTTCAGAATAGTTCATCAAGTGAGAAGAGAGGCAATGCATAGCGGTGTGATAGGATCCAGTGAACCAGTAATCACACGACGATAGCGTGATCGAGCGTCGTTTATTTGCAACACTGTGTTTGACGCGTTCAGTTAAACGATCTCGGCAAGACGCCTCGCGGGAGCAATCAAAGTGTAATAGAATGTTCTCAATAAATTGCCTGCATGCTGCCCTGATTTCTTACGTAATGTCACCCCACATAATATCGAGTGAATAAAATCAGTTGCTACTAGATATAGTTCATGCGTAACATTTATAAGCTTGCTTCATAAATGCATTTTTATGCAAAATTGATAAAAAATTCTTTGAATAATCACATTATGTACTTGCATCATTTGCAAATAAGAGTTTTACAAGAAAATTAAAGTTTTTTTCTATTAAGAATGATAGAACGTAGCGTGAATTGAATAATTTACATCACTCAGCGAATTGCTTGAAGGAATGGATACACTTAATTAGCCGTTTTTATCGATTTTTCTTCAACGAAGTGGGGCTTGTTAATACGCTCCGAAATAATTCCATAGCTAATACCTACTAATCGGTCTTTAATCGTATACCTGCGATCCGGTTTGATTGAAAGTTTTTTATGTTTTATTCAAAAGCCCGGCTGCCTGCGCTTGGCACCAGCAGCACGCTCATTCATCATGTGTCGGACCACTATAATCGAGCATTTTCGAGGGTGATTAAATTGTCAACAGTTCACCTGATACCCCTCGCCGCATCCTTTCCCTCGATCTCAATATCGATCTCTATATTGCTAATTTCCCGTAAATTTTTCAAGCACCCCTATTATTTGCAATATTGGGGAAACTGTCAAGTATGTGAAGCAAAATAACCGATCCACAGTTAAAACGAATAAAACAGATGCGTTTGAAATAGTGAAACAAAGAGAATGTATCTGAAAAAAATACGAAATTACTTTATAACAATGGAACGCCTGAACGAAAAATCATTCTACGAAAAAAATCGACAAAATCAAATAATATTCGAAACGGTACTTGAGATTCACGAATACGGTCGTATCTATCTATAACCAATTAGGTCACACAGAGCCACCGTAACCGTTGACCGTCGGCCCGAGAACTTTAATGAAAGCCTTTCAAAATTCATCGAGCGTATTCTTTATCGAGGATCGTTCTTTATCGAAGCAATTAGAATACTTATGCAGTTTGCATAAAGCATCCGAGTCCTCGACGATCAAAATTACCGGAATGTTAATCAGCTGTATTTAAGCGTATTAGCGTTCCCTCTCCATTATGTCGCGCTCAAGGACATGGTGCATAATGTAACGAGAGATATGAATTGAAAACACCTCTTTTCGGTATCAATTAACGTATCGTATATCAGCTATCGCATTACTTAAGATCTCGCGATACTAAATAATTGCATCGTCTATAGCTTACCTGATGCCACCACGAGTCGTGTCGTAATTCAACGTACGAAGTCCGTGTCGCCACGTGACGTAGCCAGTGGGTTGCGGTATGTTGCTGACTACACACTTCAGCTCTATTGTGCTACCTGCTTTGTAAAACTTATCGGCAGCCGTGGCACCATGCTCGTCAACTATTTCCACCTTTGGCACTGCAAAAAAATCGATTAATATAATTACTTTCACATGTATATTTTAATATACAGAAATTTGATTTAGATTTAATTGTTTTGTTAAATAGTGATGGCAGAGTGACGATTGTATAGATACACGATTATGAGATGCAAATATTACTTTTTATCAAAACTGCCGCAAGTGCTTTTCACTTACATATAAACAACGTTCCAGCGTTCCAGTGAATGGATGATAAATAAATGCTAACGATTATAGATCGAGCGATCTCACTAAGTGCTCGATCCGAGATCAAAGTGACACGACGTCATTGGATGTGCGAGCAAATGACGCTTCGGGATCGAATAGAGGCAAGCATTAGTTGCGGTTTCCGAAGCGAAGTCAAGCTTAATTACTATCGTAAAGCAATGGGAAGTCGTTGCTTTTCCTTTTAGTGCCGTCGCTCGTTTCTCGATCACGTAACGTCCAATTGAGCTGCGGAAGTTTTACCTCGTTTAGGAATTTTCGTATTTGATGAGAGATCTCTATTTTCGATTGCAGGCAAATGAAATGGAAAGCGAATAATCGCTTTGTAATAATTCTTGTATATCGTAATGCTGTTATAAGCGCGAATTGTTTTCCCTCTCAAATATCACATCTCTTTACTCAGCAATTTTCCTCTAAATAGGTAACACGCAATATAGATGATAAGTACACGATTAATTGTACCTATCGTCTTAAGTGCGGTGTTACAAAGATAAGAGCTCCAGCAAGCAAACGGCGCGGCGTGACCTATCTACAATCAACTAAACAACGTAGTCGAACCAACACAGCGATTCACGCCTTGACGCAAACAAGGAAAAATAAGATGGCAAAACTTGCGAAGCTGAAAGACAGAAAAATCAAGAATGACAAAAAAACCATTTTTTAAAGTTGCTTAGCTCATCAACGAGTTTTTTAATGGAATCGTAAGATGAAAGTGTGGAAAATATATATATATATATATTTTTTTTTCTTTTTTTTTAACAAGATGGAATACTTTCTTATTACTTTTTTCGCGCGAAGAGCAATGTCACGCCGCGATAAAAGCAGAAAAAGAAGAAAAGAGATAAAAAAAAAAAAATAAGATGAAGAATAATATACGGGAAGACGGAAAACAACAAAGTGACAATTGCCGCGAGGAGAACGAGAGCAGGAATCGACTATAAATACCAGGCGAACAATCGGGGGGATGAAAGCCTTCGCTTCGTGGCGCCAGCTAATCAAAGCCTTGGCGGACTAATTCCGCACTGTCCCCACGTCCTTGCCCTCCCCATTCTCCTGGCATCGGCCAAACAATGCCTGACAGCGGCAAACTTTTGCAACGTCCATTTAGGAAAAACTCCATTTGCACTCAAATGAAGGCAACCGAGTGGTCCTGCCTGTATCTCTTGTGGGCATCTCCTTTCTTCTCCACGCTGCAATTCATCGCTTCGCGTCCCGACCTTGTCGCCGCTATTCAATCTGTATCGCATCCGACAACGCTCGCGCATCGTTATAGAACAAACTCGCTCGCAGCCAACGCATTTACGTGTTAACTATCTGTTATTGTGTCCCATGTCATTACTGACCGCTTTTCTATCTCTTTGCCGGTATGAAACTCGGGATATCCATCGGAAACGAAAAAATACAACCCATTAAAGTGGATCGAAACACTCGAGCACGAAAAGCTTACCGAGAAATTTTATTTTTTTCTCTTTTTTTGGATGACGGAAACTAGAGCCGTTTGGCCGACTGGCGCTCCGATTTATCCATTTTTGCTTCTTTATTTATCGAGTTACCAGCCTGTGTCTCCCTTGCGGTCGGTATACTCCAGATACATCCTTTGAGGCTGTGACTTGTAGCGCGCGTCCTTTGAGAGTTGCTTTCTTTATCGTGCAACGTCGCCCTACGCTCTTTGCTCTTTTCCCACGTTGTTTTTATGGGATGTACAAAGAGATATTCGTGGCGGATTCTCTTCTGCTGCTTTTAACCCCACGTACCATGTCGATAGAGAAAAGCGAGCTCGAAGAAAAAGAAATCTGTCTGGTGAGTCAAAGCACGAGAAATATTTGAATACCTCTGGTTTGTACGCACACACACTCATGATATTTTCTAACAAACGTCGCATCTCATAATCTTTCTCTCGCCACTTTGTTTCTCAACGTTTTGTTTAAAAAATACGATAATTATATTACCAGGAGTGAGTGTATTCACAAGCCGCGGAAAAACTACATAGTTTAAGCTATTATACGTACGACTGTGTTTAATTGGAAGGATATAAACCACAAGAATGTAGAAATAATTATATTATGAACAAATAGAGGATATGTTGCCGTATATTTATTCGCAGCTACGAGAAGTCTGTTACCACGGACGTAATTACAGCGTTCGTTTCACGGTTCTTTAACATAGAAGTAGATTCAAATTTTTATTCACAAAATAAATGTAACTAGTAACAAAAACGAGGTTGTGTTTTTCACCTTTATTACGGACAAAATTTTAATTCTACTCAGAAAATTTCGAAATATTAGTGCAATAATGGATTACGTACACGGAAAATAAATATAAAAAAAAAAGAAAAACATCTCGGATATTACATTGAACAAAACAAGTTATTCCGGAAAATACTAATATAAAAAGAAAAGATATTTGAAAATGTAGAAATATTTGAAAATATAGAAATATTTTTCTATATTTAAACATATATAATATATCTTAATTACAGTTTAAACTCCTTTCGTCGAAAGTTTACCGCGATAAATGAATCCAGATAATCTGTATCATACAACGTAATTAAGCAATGGGATTAACGCTGTATTTCATGAACGTTTCGACTGGGTGTTCTCTGTATCTCGTATCCCGAGGGCCCGGCGTACGTCCCTTGTGCACCCACAAACGGCCGCGTGCAATTACAAGCAGACACTTTGAACACGAGACCCATCGTTGATACGTGGTTTACTGCGAGTACCCGTACAACATGCTCGACAAAATTACCACGAAGGATATACGAAGCGCAACATGGGAACGGCAAAAGAAACCGGAAAAACGAAAAGATATGTCGCGCGAGCAAAATCAAATGGAATGGGAAAGTTCGACGTGAAACTCGGGATGTATTAAGAATTCCTATACGGAGACCGCGGCGAGCTACCAATCTCAACTTTACGCGTATTCTAACTTTTTCGCGTGTACATGTATATTACTCGCGTAAACTCGCCGAACACGTATCAGAAATCACTGAAATCTTAACGCGATTCAGAAAGGCCACATAGAACGCGATCAAGTAAGCAATATCCGTGTCTAAAATTATATGCACTGTTGTCTAAAATTACATTACATATTTTATTATATAATGTTACTATGCGTGTAATCATAGTAAGTAATATAGTCGGGGAAAACGCGAATTAATTACACTTAATTAGGTTCATCTCTTTCATACGCGCACAAGACAATTTCTTTGAAAATCTTGAAAGGCCTTATATGTTCTTATATAAGATCAAAGAGAAAACTTCTTGGAGTATCCTGATATTACTTTAATAAATAGAGTCGAGCAGATCTAAAGATACATTTGACACTTTCTGATCGCAACGCACAATTTATCACACCGATATATATATATATATATATATATATATATGTATATATATATATATATATATATATATAATTATTAACCTGAATTAATTTCAACAAATGCAACAAATTTTAATGAATATAGGACACTTGATAAGCGGTTAAAGCGGCGAAAGCGATAGAAACGATCCTTCCGGATAGACGACAAAGGGAAGACGAGAGACGCATCCGCGCGTCTGGACAGCGAAATTCGCACACGTGTCCTCTCCCCGAGGGAAACGAGGGGCGCGTATGGACGCGCGACCCCGGCGGTCACGCGTGTATGCATATGCATCCCCGGGCCTCGGCGATGCACAAGCGGCGAGATTGCCAGCAGTATGCATGAGAATCACGTTGTTGTGATGTACGATTGCAGCGGCGCCGTACACACGCCGCCATATGCTGCCTCTTTCCAACCCTCAACAACATCCGCATCTCGTCGGAGCCGTTTCGACCATCGGCGCGACCGCGGTATATGTAGTCTTACGACCTTTGCATCGAGAGAGAGAGAGAGAGAGAGAGAGAAGGAAACGCATTCCTGCCGCATTTTACAACAGAGGATAAACCGCCGCTATTCCCAAACGTTGGGGTTCGACCGCATTCGCGCCAAAAATAATCCTCTCCGATGTTGTTTCCGTTCTACCGATCTCTCTCCACCCACAATATACAGGCGCTTATCTCCTTTACCCGCTATCTTTTTTCCTTCATTTTCTCTCCATTCAGCTTTTTATTTCTCCTTTTCTCTCTCTCTCTCTCTCTCTCACACTCTACCGATATATATATATACATCCTCGATTATACTACGTGCCATCGCGTGTCCAATACCAAAGTTAGCTGCTTTCGCCTTTGTGTTGTGCTGCGCGATAATGGACAGACAAATTGCTCTCTTTAGCCGCGAGCCAGAGACGTGACTGCATGACAGAGTCAATGTCTTTCACGGTAGAAAAGAGACACGTCTAGTTAAATTCGTTTGGACAAGGAACAAATGCATTAGCAAATGACCAGCGAGTAACGACTATGTGTATTAACGGTAATAAAAATATTATTACATTTTTTATACGGATGTAATACCAGCAGTTTTTTTAATAATCGCATATTGAATAATAGTATTACGTTTGTTTTTTAATGATAAAAGAATTATTCCATTATGTTACATAATGTATACGTCATATATGCGTAAAGAAGACTGTTCGCTGTTCGCTGACGATATATATTTTCGCTAACGTACAACTATATTATGAATGTGATCGCGAATTGACTTCTAGACTGGAAAGACGTACGTATCTAACGTCAAGAGCATTTAATTAAAATATGGAGATGAGAGCGCAAAGCCGAGCTATTGTGGCTTCGAGTGGGACTGCAATAATAACAGATAATATATCGTTTGTGAAAAGCCGCTGTAACTGGCTCTTTGAAACAATGAATTCAAATCCGAGACTCGTTCCTGTGTTGGCGGAACAATAACGTCTCAAATCCAGGTCCTTGGCTATTGCCAAAGCTATATTTATCGCAAATATTATCCTACATCTTTTCTGCTGCGGGAGACTAATGCGCTTATTCTATTTATGTATACCAGCGTGCTCTCTTTTAGCTTTTTCAAAGTCCGAATCTGCGCTACGATACATCTATGACATTCAATTCGTTTCGCTACATCGTATATTTATATCGCGCGCACATGACGTGACTTTTGCGGCGACGGCGTTTTAATAGTGCCGTTTAATCAAACAGATAATCTAAACTGTACTTCAGCCATTAGCGCTATATCGGACAAGTTATCGTCGGATTTTTACTGGAATTTTACGGCTCGGTTATTACAGATGGCCGCGTCACGTCGAATGACGCTCGCGCGCACACAGCGCCAAAATTCGCACATGAGAGAAGCCAGACGTAATAATTACACGCGAGAAATATTTAACGATTCTCCCCCCACCGATCCTCGTGAAACTCGCCATTTCCCGCGACTCGATTTTTAATTTCTCTTAATTGTGATTTATACTAAAAGCACGCACGCCATTAGACATATCCTCGTTAGTCAACTCTGGTTCGTTCGAGTTTACTGATTGTCAGTCATTATCTTGATTTCACGCTACGTAGAATTCAGTGTCTGGTGTCCTTGCACTGAACATTAACGGATATTGCGAATCGATGTGACCACAAACACACACTAAATCATTTCGATTCGAAAATCAGCGACGTTTCAATTGTCGAAAATGCAGGACCAGAGGCGAAACGATTGACCGTTCAGAACGCAGTCTCTCCATCAAAGAAAAAGAGAGAGAGAAAGAGGGGAAGAGAAGCTTTACTTAAGCATGCTATTGAGTAAACCGTAGGGATTTTTGTCATAGATTGTTCTACTATTTCTTCTAAATATTTGTGCAAAAATTAAACACAATTCTCTTAACGATTTGGAAGTTATTTAAATTTAAAGTTACTATTGATTCTTATGGAAAATCGCCTATTGTAGCACTTATTGACAAATTTGACAAAGAAAAAATATTAATGAAATAAAAATTTTCACATATATTAAGGAAATTCTAATAAATATTTGTGCAAAACTTGATTTAGATCCACTAATTCGTTTAAAAGTTATTTATTAAAAATTGTAGAAAAATATTATCTGCCTCTTTTTCTCTTTCTGCAAATTACTCGTTTTTCTTTGTTTTTTGCAGTTGATTTCAGAGGATATTCACAATCAAAAGTTTTTGCCATAAATTAAGAAAAATATTAATTACAACTATTTTCTTTTACGAAGACGTCAAAATCCATATTATTTTGTGCTATTTCAATTTTTTTCATAACCCGAATTTATTTTTTAAATTTTTCAAACAATATAAACGTAAGAAACATGTTTTCTTTTTAATTTTCACAATTTTTTGCTACTATTGTACATCCAAAACATCCTTAACTCGAGCGACAGAATCGATTCTTTAATTCTGATTTCTGATAACGGGATTTTTGATAAAAGAGAAGAAAGATCTTTCTTTTTATAGATTTATTTCTTTGAAATTTTAATTTATTCACGTATCTTTTTATTCTATTTATTCTCCTACATATTAGAGCTGCCTTTTTGAAATATTCTTTTCCTCTATCATATATAGTCATTTAATCTCTCGAGAAAACAGCTTAATAATATACATTAGTGAAATTTAGAAATGATCGTTGAAATGAATATTATGACAATCTCCTAATCCAATATTATCTACCATTATAATAATAGCGCTACATTTTCTATAATATTAAACTCCGCGCGGATGTCTCTCTGAATGTGGAGAAATACTTTAAGCACGTAGACAAAAGGAAACTAGAAACACAAAGGAGAAAGGAAAAAAAAAACATAAAAGAATAAAAGCGAGGGACAAGCCGCAGAAGACGAGAGGAAGGTTACGTTTTATGAGAGAACATATAAATTTCTATTCCGAGGCAGAGAATCGGGTAAGGAGAAGAGATGACTTTATCGATCGCTTCTAAAACTTACCGTTATCTAAATAACGGTTGGCTGATGTTTTAGCGAACGAAAAAAAAAAAAAAAACTCGAATTTAACCGACCCGAAGATCCGATAGCAGGACGCATCCAGCAAAGCCGCCGACTCTCTTTAGACCCAATAGAAAGATATTGGGGCTTAATCGGGCTTGCATCGTGATCACGTATCTGCGATAAAAGCATTTCGCTTGTCGTCCACAATAACTAAACGTTATTAATATTTAATAGTTTAAAAGTCAACGCAGGCAAAATTGAGACAACGACAATCACTAATTTTTTTTTTTCTTCTTACGTAATTCATGACCTTATACCTCGAAAAATTTAATTTGCAAAACTTTATACTGCAAACGTAAAAATCTTGATACGAAAACAATGCGTTTCACACATCTAAATTGATATACGCGTAGCTTAGCTCAATCATGACGATAGTACGATAGCAATCCATTGTTTATCATTCCATTGTAGGCATCTAACAATACAATATGCTTGAGCTAAACCGAACGCTACTAAGCTGCGGCGATCTGTCATATACTTGAATCAACGTCTTAGATATGTGTTAAGTGATTTATCCAGATGCGCTATTGTGTGTGCCAAGAGTCGCGGAGTAATTGTGGGAGTACAAATGAATTAGTGTTAATTCGCGTCATCACAAATTACCGGCTTACATGTACAAATAATGTGATATATTGTGGTATAGCAAATATATCAAATATAACAATATATCACATTATTCGTTGTTACATATAATAACAGTAGAATTTTACAAAAGAGAATAAAATAATATACTATTATATATATTTTTTTCATACATACAAAATGAGTGATACTCAAAAACTAAACAAACTCTTTTAATCCCGATCCTCCAATTATCGTATTCAGTGGCGTTTCTCCATTTAATTAGACGCAAATCATATGAGAAACGACTAAATGCTATTCATACGCGGGGGTAATCGATTGCTGATAACGTGACGAATAATCCACTGTATTGGAACTCCAGTAAATGAGAGCGTAAAATGCAATGTGCGCGAAACCGAGGATTATTGGGAAATAAGCCAAGTACACTGCGCACTGCAATACCATTTACGCTTGGAAATGATGCTTTGATCGGTCATTGGAGTTACATTCGTATGTATTTTTTGCTCAGATCAATATTATAATACGCTATGAGATAAAATATCTTGAATTTTATTTTAACCATATTTTTGATTTATATATATATTATGTGATTTATTGACTATTCGTTGAGCCTGAACGAAATTCATGTTAATCAAATCAGATTTTAAGATCACGTTAAGTTGGCGTGCTATTTATCTGCCGGTGAAAACATCGTCTGCTCGTGGAAATTGATCGGCCCATCTCGAATTAAATGAAAACGCAATTACTGCATTGGTTTAATCGCGCATCGTCGATCACCCTGACGTTGTACGAGTGACTAACGAACCAGTGGCAGACATTTCCCGACTCATGTTGATTAATACTTGCGCACTGGCCTTTCACGTTTATCGATTAAGTGCATCGACTAATTTACTACACAAAGATAAATTCGCAACCAAATAAAATAAAATAATGTATGGTTGGCGTTGAAGCTAAAAAGTACATTTGCTGAATCGACAAACAAGGGATTCGTATCTAATTCAACGAAGAAAAAAAATTACAACCACTATGTTTTATCGACATAGTATTCGATAAGATCACGAATTCGACGCACGAATTATTTCGTCAAATTTTTGAATGAATAAACGCGCGCTGGATTCCGAAATTTTCAAGTGTTCGCGCAATTTGCACGAACTCCGATACGACTGGACGCGACCTAAGCGCGGCAATTGGAGGACGCCTCATTAAAACTTAATCCCGCGATTCCGAAAGGTTTTCAGGGAAATAAAAGGCAATCCTAACGAACGACAAAATCCCACGAAATTATCTCCCTCTTTCCGCGGTACAGGACAGCGATAAGTAGTTAGAGTCAACGTTCGATGATACTTTATCGTGTACGCAGTCTGCCGTGATAACAAGAGGTCTACTACCTCCATCCCCTCTAGTTCTTCTACGATATTACATAGAGTAAGTTATACTAGCCTTACAGCTCGCCTCGTGTCGGGATATAAATTCAAAATTATGCAAGTAATGCATAGTTTCTGCCCTCGTATATACCAAGCGCCGTGGAAAAATGGCCGGATGGGATGAGTCGCGATAATAGACCTTCAGTGATAAAACGCGGTCTTATGTTGAAACGGCTGACGTCGACGGGCGCGAAACTATTACCGGCCAGTTGACGAGATATAACTCAGCCGTCTAAGGCTGCGCTGGCGAAAACGAAAGGACAATGATAATTTTCGATGAAACGAGGCAAAAGATAAGCTGTTATAGAGAGGAGAATGAAACTCTTTTTTAACGTCACGAGAAAATTTGTTGCACAGAAAAGTGTATCTGCATAATGTTTCCGTATAAAAAGCTAAGAAGACAACATTCGTAATCAAGTTTGCGTCTTCCCTAGATTAATACAATATTATATAACAATATTTCATAAAGCTCTTTAAAAAAGTTATTTGAATCGAGTAAAATAATAGCGCATTGTTTAAACATACGGTGATTGTAAAGAAATTGTAACGCAAAGAAAATATTGCTGCGAAACCTAAGATACGTCAACGGGAAATACGCAATAAGGAAAGAATCGTATTCGGACGTGTATGTCGATGGATCGTAAGGTATTGAAGATGAGAAATTCCATTTTATCCTTACGTCGCTCCTTGTTCAGCGGACGGATAGCACGCGAGTCGCGGAAGAGGGAGAAAGGAATTTAGGTTCCGTCTGCTGAAACAAGCTTCCGTAAAACCACTTATTTGTTCGATAGCAGACCAAAAGACGACACTTAAGGTATGACTCGAGGAGTGAGATCTTCCGCTTGCGAGCCTCCGCTCGGCTGTCGACAACGGGCAACTCACGGAAGGCGAAGGTAAATATTAGCAAAGAGAAGGCGGGCTTGTTTGTGGAGAGCGATTTAATAGCGAGGCCTGCAATTTGAATCGCAAATTCCGGCACGCTTACATGGAATGCCGCGCGGCTAGAAAATAATTAAGGATTTATGGTTTTCGTATAAATTTGCCTTAATTACGCTCGATGGTGCTCCTTCATCGAAACGAAATCTGCGCGATGTATCTCGCGCATTATTATCGATGCGTGTTTTGAGCGAATTCATTTCGTTGTATCGCTATAACGTAGGCTTATCGCGCGTGTAAAGTGCGATAAGCCTACGTTATTTCATAAAGATTCTAAACATCTCGTGAAACGTCGTCAAATTTTTAGAACTGCCATGTTTCATGATAAATCTGCAAGATAAACAGCGACTCTCCTCCATGAAATGAGATTATTTCTGATTTCAGATAATCGATAAAAGTATATATCCGAGGGAATAATAAAAAAAAAAGAGAGAGAGAGCTCTCGATATGGAACTCTCTCTCGAGCCTGATATATCACAAGTACTTTCAAAGAATCGTTCGTTGCCCTTGAAAGTAACTTGTTTATAACTTTTTAGATAGATTTAAGATGTAAAAAATTTTTTTTATTAAATATACAGAAGGAATCAAAATTAAAATATTCTCAAAAATTGCACAAAGTTTGTTTTTTAACTATATCGACAAAAATGCAATTATCATTAACAAAAATGATATCCACGTAAAATCGTTCTTTGTTCTCTCTAACACATCTAGTTACGACAAAACGTTGATCGTCTGAAAGAGCAAGTAAGTGACGCGATACTTTGTAACTTCCGACACGGCGGAAGTCATCAAGATAGCGTACGGAAATAAGACATTATCGATCAGTGTACAAAGCTGTGTACTTTATAGGCCTCGGAATAACGTACCATGATATAACAAGTAAAAGTAGTTGAAGAAGATAAATATGCATCGATCATTGTGACAGAGCGGATGTTGGAGAAAAATTATCGCATATATTTGAAAGTAAATTATAGACGCCAAGATACATTGCAGAAAATAATTTAAATAGAAACAAATAGCATCGCTAATATTAATCTCAAATTGAATAAAATGCATATTACTGTAATTAAAAAACATTTATCTACATCATTAAATAATAGTTCGATTTTATTATTTAATAAATTATTTAATGTCCATTATTTTAATATCTTATTTTAATGAGTATTTGCAAGTGTGCTCTATGAGTATTTGCAAGTGTACTTCTTTTCTTAGATTAAGTTCCAAGCGTCGCGAGAAGAAACTGGTTTGTAACACCACGAAGGCAAGGTAAACAAGTTTTGTGCTATTTTTGAGTATCTTGTTATATCGCGCGAAAGATCTGGGCCACGTTCCGTATGAAACCGAGCCTCTCGGCTATTTTTCTCCAGCTATATTCTCTCGTCGCCTTCCTTTCTCTTTTTATGCACATCACACGCCTCGTTTCAGATCTTTCGTCGACAGCTTGCCGCTACCTCTTACACGTCTGTGTTTCACCTCATACACCCGGTCTATCTCTCGCACAGCTGTGCGCGCGTCTAGGATGCGAGCCGCCTCACGATACGAGACTAACACAGGGTTAGTTTACAAGCCGAGGAGGGTAATAGAAAACATCCCTCGCGTCGTACCTGTCGATATAGCCCAACAGAATTGTAAATGAGCCGCGCCGTTCTTGTGCATTTCATCTCCGTGCACAGCCGACACATGTTTGCAGGGAAAGGTAGAAATAAAGACGCGCGCGTATAAATGAAAAGAGAAATATTGAAAATACTTTAAAAATTTTATTTCCTACAAACTCCTGTGTAAGATGCATGTCGCGCGACAGATTGTCTCGTAAAAACTTGAGAGAAATTCATCTTTAATGCATTCACGATAAAATCATTCAGAAAAGTAGTTTATTCAATCTGCGAAATTATATTCCATACATTTATGTACCTTCTCATATCTTATGCGAGTCGGGTAAATTTAAAAGAATATAAAAGATAAATAAATAAAAAAAAAAAAAAAACATGCAAAATTTAAATATGCAGAGAGAATTCACGGAACACTACGATTATCGTGTACGTTACACAAGTCCTTAACAAATTTCCAGAGCTTTTGGCTAGCGGCATTTTTTCTGCTTTCTCTGCTCGTTAACGACGACGCTTCTAATTTTCGCAGTAAGGCGGGTAACACCGCGCAACTTATTCGACATCCACTGCGCGAAGAAGGGTACAAAAGGAGAAATGGAAAATACTATGGAGCGGGAGGGGAAGTTAGAAAAATAGAGAAGAGCGCCGGATACGGGATCGGCCGTAATTTTGAAGTCACGCACGATCGTTAATCTAAATTCCAGAATTCTATTCTTGACGCTCTCAGGCGAACATACCGACGTCGGCACGACGAAAATGCATCTGCCCGCACACCGGAGTCGGGTACATCAGCACGAGGTGAACTGCTAATGCGAACTGCGAATTGAATTCAATTTATCGTCCGAAATGCGCGATTTGCTGCGTGATACTAAAGACATTTATTCGCGTTATCCGTTCTAAAGTTTATACGTTTTGTTTCACCGTCATTTATTTTTCTGCTTTCATTATGCATTTTATGAATTTAACATTTGTCTTATGTATGCGTATATGTGTGTATCCGCCACATGGGTCACATACAAGAGAGAGAAAGAAAGAAAGAGACAAACACATCGAAGATAAATCAAACTAGTTTTTAAAATTTATCTTTTTAAAACTAAATTAATCTAAATATGTCGTAAACAAAGATTATCAAAAAGCATTAATAAACAATGAATTTTGTCGATGATAAATATAGAATAATATGTGTATATATATATTTATCATAAATATTAATGAGGATTTTAAACATAATTATTATTTCGACAATTATTATATGGTGACACTAATTAAAGCTCGTACTAAAGCCTTCAACAAAATCACAATAAATCCCTTTATCTATAATAACGTATCAACAATATTAATTACAATTTATTTATATTGAATACAGATAATATTAATAAAGCGACTGTGTCTGCCTGTCTGTCTCTCACTCTCTCTCTCTCTCTCTCTCTCTCTCTCTCTCTCTCTCTCTCTCTCTCTCTCTCTCTCTCTCTCTAATAAGGCATTTATATTATATTTTTTAATAAAAGTTTTGGAAATATTAAAAAAATTCGACCATTAATTATTACGCAATTTTACTCTGCATATTTTCCAATTATTTAGTCTATTAAAATTATAAAATGTATAATTAAACGTATAATACAGAATCTGTAATAAAGTCTCTTTCCGAGATTAATGATGTGGGAAAAAAACGAAAGAAACTTCCGCTTACAGACAGAATTCTTTAGAAATTGCTTATTAGCAATTCCGACTATGCTTAGAGAGATCGAAGCAAACCCGCTTAAATTACTTAAATAATACATAAAGTCTCGCACACACGAATTTGCGCGTACCACATCCACGATTGACATTACGAAATACGTCAAAGATAAATAATTCATTGTGGCGTTGCTGCTTGTTTATATCGTAACTACAACTTTTCCGAGTAACATATTTTGCCTCGCAGATGCTTAGCCACTAAAGCCACTTTTCGCAAGCAATGGAAAGCGAACGAATGGACCAAAAGAGATAAGGTGAGTTACACAAAGGAAACTGTCAATGCTCCTCATTTGAGTCGTGCGAATGGACGCTGCAAGCGTAACGATGCAAGAGAAACGATCATTCCCAATAGGGACATAAATTTCAGAGGCACTTGCACTCATACCGGTTAGGTGCGCAAGGGCGTATGTAGTACAGATCTGCAATGAAGTATCCATCGTCTGAACTCCGCACGCGAACAGACAGAATTATCAACCCCCAAAGGGTCGTAATTCCCGCAGCTGCCTCATACGATATATATCGTCGCGTGAAGCACATATACAGTTAATATATACAGAGAGAGCTGCGTTCGATATACGCTACACCAAGTACATTTGACACAAGCCGTTATAATATACTTCCCGTCATTTAAAAAAAAACAAGAATAATCGATCTCAACAATCAAGCAGCAATATGTAACTCGTAATATCCGCATTTGCATTCGCGATACATGAGTCTCACCGATAACAAGCGAAATGATACGAAGCAATTGGTGCGAGCTGAGACAAAGAGACACGTCTTGGTAGACTCCATTACCTCTCGAGGCGGCGTATCTGTTTTTCATCCTCATCGCGCGGGACGTGAACGCGAGAAAAATGCCTCGGGATAAAATAAAAGTGGCGCTTGGTAGGGAGAAGGGTGACAGCGCTCACGAGGGATGCTCGATTTAACCTCGCTACGGTAAGGAAGAGGAATCGATGGCTCGCACACATTCAGAAGATAAATCCTCGATAACCAAGAGGACAACCCCGGTTTGAGCCAATAAGAGAGAAACGAAAATACGCTCCCGCCCTTAGCGATTTAACTCTTGTCTCCATTGTAGCGCACGTGATTGTGATAAGATCAGCATTTCATTCGGAAAACGACGCGTTTATCTCAATAGAACGTAACGTTTATCACCTACTAAAAGATGATCAGGTGTCGTGTTAAACCAAGCGACTGCACGGTCATTTATATTACTCAATAATTTTGTGATCAGCTGATGAAAATAAAAACTCATTATTATAATGTCAAGTAATATTGATTACAAGTCTTTCGACTAAAAATGTCATCCAATATTTTTCAGAAAATATAAATTTATATATATATATATATATATCTATAAACTCGCCTTTGTATTATATTATATAAGGCAAAAGAAATTGTGCAAAGATCGGAAAAGTCGTAAGAAGAAATACAAAGATTGAGTTGGAATAGACCGTTTCATCTCAAGAGTGGTAAATCCACCGAAAAAGGTTTTCTATTCTCTATACAGCCACGCACATCGCTAGACATTTTTCGTACGAATCACGTATAGAAACGTATATAAATGTTAAGGGATAAAACTAAGCACGCAGCAAATATCTTACAGATGCAATTCAATTTCCTTGGAATAAACCCGCATGTTTGAGCCCGCGTTTCAGGTCATTTCTATTATATTTGCGTACACATAAGTAATGTAATATTTTCCAGAGTGTTGAACACAACTCACAATGTTTACTAAAATCCTTTTTGGATACAAGTTTAACACGACATATAATTTCAAACTCAACTTTGTCTTAATAAAAATTTTATTTAAAATATATATAATGTCATAAATTTTTAATATTATAAATATATTTCGACAAACGGCAGCTTATCATGAGAAAGTGAAAAACGAGGAAAAAATTGAATCAAAATTTATTATAAAATCTTTTTCTAAGCGGCCTCGACTTAAGAAAATTCATCAGTAGAGTTAAGGCGTGACTCTGTACCGGAACGATCTCATCTATTTGGTTACTGGATGCCGTAACGAGGAGCGAATGGAAAGAGTTGCAGCGACGAGGCCAGAAACGGTCGAAATTGCGAGGAAGGCAGAAAGTGAAATGGATAGCATTCCATCTTACACCGCAAAGACAATATTGCACAAAGACGCTTTAAAAGTTCGGTAATAGGAGATACCATCCTCTCAAACGACTGTGCGCACGAAGACCTTCGGTTTGCTCCTTTCCTCCCATTTCTATCTTTTCAATCTTTCTTTCGTTCGCTCTGTCGAACGTTTATAAGCTCCCCTTTTCCCACGAAACACGCCGACACGCAAATTCTCCTCGTTGGCATTCTAAAAATGCCAAATCGCCACTCTACCGCCCCGAACATGAATCTTAAAAATTGGCGATAAGCGCATCACTTCTTAATCAGTTTCTACGTACAGGATGGATTTTCCCTTTTTTTATATCCATTTGTTTCTCTCATTTTCGGATTTAATCGAATTATCTGACGATTCTTTCATCTTTGCTCTTGCAGAAATATTATGTAAAATCATTTACGACAGATTTTAAATGTTCATACACATCATAACTAATAAAGTATCAAAGAAAAACCTGGCGCATGATTGCGTGCATCAAATGTATAAATTTACATGAATAATGCAAATATAATATCTACACAGCGTACGTGCAGCGTATTAGATAACGTCGTATGATATATATAAATAATAGGCATTAAATGCATAACGCCGCTTGATCAAATATATGCATCGGCTAGTAACGTAATTAACACGGTATCATAATTAATCCATTAAATACGCTCCAAAATTTTAATAAAACAGCGTCAAAAATAAATTATTCGCCAAGAAAATATAATATGCTGTCGGGTGTCGATATCGATAATATTAGCATGCATATGCGCAGTGTTGCATATTAACGAACTCGATTCGCCAGACATATATGTATATATATATATATATATATATATATATATATATATATATGTACAAAATATACGTTTACAATTTTAATTACCAGATTTCATTCGATGTACTTTGCCAGCATCAGAAACGACTGCATAATATGGCGCGGCCTGTTCAGGGGTATAATGCCATTACTAGCCATCTACAAAAACTTCAAAAGCTACCAGGCCCACGGCGGGCATTAATTTTTCTCATCGCGGTGCCTAAACCAACTCCGACGTTATTTACCGGAGCGAAACCCGAGAAAAACGAGATAGTAGTCGCGACGAGAGCCCCGTTGCTGCATCGGTCGTGAACAACGCCGCCGGCCAACCGCGAGACGAGCGAGCGTTGTTAGAAGGGCCTTCTGCCATTTCGTAAATCAGCCCGGCGAGCTAAAAGCTTTGCCTGAAGTCGCTGCACCGTGAAAAGATTTAATGCACGTCGCCATTTCAATAATACACCAGGCTCGCGATATGGCCGGCTAAAAAGAAAAAAAAAACAATCCGCGGACATTTGCGTCAATTTTTCTTTTTTTTTTTTTATTTTAGTTAACGAGAGACTCGTGTTACACGCTCTGTACGAGTACAAAGCGCACGCTCCTCAATATCGGCGATAATACACAAGAGAAATTCGAATTTCAAACTATCTAATCCAATTACATCTCGCATATTATGGTGAATTTTTCGCGTACTGTTCGCATCTAATTACGCGTCGGCGTATCTTCCTTGAGAATAATTAATTGTCCCTTGCTTTTGAGATAAAGCTATAATAAAGAAAGTTACCTTTGCTGCTACCCCGTTATAACCAACCAGGTGTGGCTAATAAGAGTTAAATAGAATTAAAACTCATATTAAATGTTAAAAGTTTCTTAACTTTTAATTTAACTGTATTAGCCTCTTTTCATGCTTTTAATTTTATTCCGTCAAAATGTAAGAAACTTTGGGAAGTCTGCTAACCATTACACAATTATTCACTTAAATTTACACATGTTATAGTGCTGCGTCACTGCTACTTAAGTTCAAGAATTTTTAAACAAATTGATCGAATCTGAACTCTTTTTTTTTATCTCTCTCTCGTCGCGTGTTCATCGTTCTTGCACCACTTTATCTTGTATTCTCTTGATAATTTATATATTCTTGTTCTCACTATTGAGAAATATAATCCTTCTAGCAACAAATAGCTGGCATATTTCCGCAAGCTTCGCCAGTGATCATGGTCGATTATTCTGCCCGACTATTGTTCTTCGCAGTTACTCCGCATATTGTTTTCGTTTATACCTTGGAGAGTATTAACAATGCACTCGTAGTTGCACATCTCCCACGAGAATCGATTCTAGTTTCATGTAAGCGAATACTATACATTCGTACAGTAGCGTACTGATTGTTTCTGCCACATTCAAACGAAACACATATTTCTCGAGCATATATGTATAAAGTTTAAAGATATACTATAGGGCGATACATATATATCCGGTTCATGTATTTATTTGATTAATAAGAATAGATTTTATTAAAAGCAAATAGGCATTTTTTTCTATTGCTCGACTTTGTTGTCAAAATAAATTAAAAATCAAATTAAAATGCAACATCAATTCTGCATACAAACTTTTGGCAAATCCGTTTCTATTCTTTTATAAAAATGTATACATAAAAATATACGTGGATGAATATATATATATATATATATATATAACAAAATATACATATATGTATGTATACTACGTATGTGACACAATCCGAGGCAATACATGCGCGTGCATGTACATGTGCGCGCCTCTTATGGGGCGTAAAAAAAAAAATAGAATATGAAATGGGAAGATCGAGGGAGGGAAAGGGGTAATGGTCGTGGCACAATTCAAAAATCACACGGCCACCCACTTTCGTTTCAACGGCTTGACTAGACATCCGCAACGACTGACGAACGAATGACGTCAGGTTACGAATCCACATATCCGTATACACACATGTACGAATGACATTTTCACGCTTCGTACATACATATACGCATGCACATACATAGTATACCCTCATGCATTTATTTATGGAAGATTCCGGAGAGTCGACGGACCAGATGCAACGTCACGACGAGATCGCGCACAACACGGCTATCGCCACGAGCGAGGAGACTCGATTTACATACGCAACTTTTGCAGTTTAACGGCAAATATACGCGCGAGCCCACGTATATATACCGTATGCGTGGTGAACTCTCAGCTGGAGGGAGTCGCGCCCCTGCGGTTGCTGTTTGCATTCGAGAAACCTACCTCCGTGCGGCTTTCCGACCGTTTCTCTAACCCCTGCACTTATTGCATTTACAAAGCCTCAATTTTCTTCAAATTAACCCAAATAGAGAGATCCATCGCAATACATATGTATGCGCATCGTCGCAACGAATTCAGAAATATAATATAAATTTTAATTTTTCAGCAAAATGAAAAGATGACTCCATCACATAGCTCTCATTACATAAACGCTCACTTTCATCGCTCGCCGATGTATTGCTGCTATTACACAATGGCAAATGGCAATCAATGATGAAAATTAATTAACAGTCAATAATTAATAATTACTGAGATGGCTCGGTATAAGAAAAAGTCCTTGAATAAGCCGAGCCCAAAGTAATGCATCGGTAATATTAAGGTGAAATCCGATTGCGCTCTTGTTATTGTTAATTAATGGATGTTGGGAGAGAGCGAGAGAGAGAAATGACTGATAATTCGCATTGCTGGAATGAGCACATGCAGCACCGGTGCTCATAATCGGCGCCGCGCTAATGGATGCTTGTTATTTGGCGCGGTGCGATCAAGCGTCTCCACGTGCGACAACGTTAACGAGATATCAAATGATAGCGGTCGTACGCAAATCTGTCGACGATGTGAATGTGGTCGTTACATCGATGTATTTCAACTGTTATAATTACGATCGGTTTGTTTCTGTAGCTAGCATGTGCCATGTTCCCCTCATAATCCCTCAATTTTATTTCCCTTTTAAATTGCCGATGTGTTATTTTTAAAAAACTTATCAAACATCGCAGAAAAGATTCGTCCCTCTCGTTTTAAATATCTTTCAGAGATAATCATATATATTATATCATCGTACCGAAAAGTTTCGCAAAGCTCGAAATAATGTAAGATGAGAGAGGAGTAACTAGAGACGAAATCTCATTTCAGTATCCACGAGTCAGCAAATTAGGGCGTATTTTAACGTTTGCCCCTGAGAAATTAGGATCCTCTCTACCGCTATAGGAATCCCTCCGAGGCAACCAGTTCGATGTTAAACGCTTGCGCGCGATAATTATACGCTTCTGGGACGCTGCGTGTCCCGTGAATGCAATTAACTTCTGGTATTTCGGTGTCGGATTTAATCTGCGCGTTATCATCTAGATTACGCAACTCGAGGACCAGCCGTCTTTAGCTTCGAATCTCGATCTTCCCTTCGTGATTTGCCACCTCGATTGTGCGATTGTTTGAATATTGCCTGGACAATGCGAAATGAACGATTAAATTAACAAATTTTTTTTTTTTCAGAGAAGAGAAAATTCAAAAGATTCTTTTCCGCCGAAAATAAATACGCAGATCGAGCGCCAAGCACGTGATATATGTGCGTGTGCAAACTTTATTTTTATCTATCGGACACACGTCCGTTTCATCCAAGGTTTTATGTTGCGACACTTTAATAGCATTACTTATAAAAAAAAATATATATATATATATATACGCAAGGAACTATAAAAGCGGGAAATTTTTACGCACAGAAATCCAGCATGAAATGCTCGTCAACCGAAAAGGTACTCTGATAAAATTACGACAGCACAAAAACTTCTCGAACTCGTCAGGACCGCCATCGCGTCACGTTCTTTCCAATGTTCTCGCATTGCTGTTTCTTCCGGAACGCTGATGCACCTATAACCGTCCCGCGGAGAATTTACAGCGCAGTCGAACAAAATTTCTACGGAAAATCGCAAGCTCGCGTGCTTAGCTGCAACGTTTGCCATTTTAACGGACGTTCGAGTTAATAATGCCGCTTGATGCGAGCACCTTTCGCGCTGTACGATTCGGTAAGAAACCCTAACATCGAATACGATAAGAGACAGAGAACGATAACAACCATTAGCGAAGATAAAGCGTTACGCGTCGCGGTAGTATTTAAAGCATTCGAAATTATCGGTGTAAGAAACGCGATTAGAATCATTAGAGAACGCTATTTATTTCATTCGAATTTCGCGAAAATCGTACGTCAAATGCTTAAAGCATTTTGATTTTGTTTCGCGATCGATCGATGATGAAAATTCATTCCATCCGACAATGCATGGAGCTACTCGTTTTACGTACAGCATTACGAAGCATAATCTAATGCGACGTTATGAGAGAAGGGGTAAGAAAAACGTCTCTGCTTGATGCGAAGGAGAATCTCATTGTTTCGTCAAGATAATGTCCTCTTCTTTTCCCTTCCAACGCCAGGAGAGATTCGCGCCAGGAATTTGTCGATGTAATTTCGCGCCAACGACACGTTGGAATTTGCGTTCTTTTGTCGTCGGCAATATTGCTATATGACAGAGTATAAACGCAGTCAAGCTATTTCCCAGCGATAAGAGCACTGAGATGGTGTGATTGCGCTGCATGATCGATCACATTCGCCGTTCAAACTTCACACGCGAATAACGTATACGATACTAAAATCGATATTTTACAATATTTCTTTAATATATATCTTTCTGCATTCTATTCACCACTCATTTAGGAGCTTTAATGTAGTTTTAACAGCGCTCAAACTTGCTACGTCAGTTTTAAACATTCATTACAGACTTACAAAATAATTCTCATTCGAAATTCGTATTGTACATTAAGAGAAGCATGATGAAATATCAAACTTACTTCCCAACTGAAGTGCAATCAGCTCTCCAATCTGATAAGAATTATAATATTTTGGATATACTTTCGAACAATGAGAACGCGGGAAAAACGGAGAAAGGAATCTCGGGCGCACAAAGAGAACAATCGACTGTTGAGGAAGTAAACTTTTCCTTATAAATAAGCGTGAGGGGTTGCCTACGGATTGGTTGCCACTGTATAATAAGACTTTGCAGCGTTCGGTATTGGCAAGTCCTGATTTATTCCGACCAACTGAGCCGGGAGCATCGAAAGAAGAGGAAAGAAAAGCACGAAAGGCGAGACCGTAGTCGAGAGTACACATTACCTTCTCTTTCCCTTCGCGCGGGATTGCATAAGATGCCGTTAAAATTTCTATATTCCCCGGATCTCGGTCTTATAATTGAACAAAACGGTTTGTTTGCGGGTGTAATCGTCCTCTCGTAGGCAGACCAAGAGATCTTCTCTCTCTCTCTTCTGAAAAATCCTGTCATACATCGAGCATCGAAAGTTTATCGATTTTTCGATAAAATCGATAAAAAAAACTTCATCTGAGAATCACTTAAATATTCTCCTCTCGGCGATCTTGATGTAAGAGGCATACATCGTCATAATCGCATCCTCAAGTGAAGATTTCGACATTTCTAAGCCACCGGGTGCGAAAATGTATCCCCCTTCTTGAATATTAACTGAATATGAAATCGCGTTTTTCCCGAAGAAAATATAGGATACTCGGCGCAGCTTTTTCGACGATTGATTAGATAATAGCACCAAAAAGAAAGAGGAAAGGAGGAATACCTTGAAAGCTTCTTTTTCCTTTTAAAAGCATTTTATTTTAAACGGGACGCATCCGATCATTCTGTACATCCGTTATTTGGAACGACGATGAGAAAAAATTCGTCTTCGCGCCAATCCCGCGTTCTTTTTGTATAAGACCGACATCAATCGACGGTCCATTATGGAAACCCGATTAGAATGTGGCTCATAAAATTCACGATGTTAGAGCTCGAATATGGACCGGCGCGGCGGTGGTGAAACGAGAGATCGCGGCGCTGGCACAAGCAGTTTACACTCTCGAAAAAGCCGCCGTCGCGCGCGGAATTTAAGTTCCTAACTATTTGAACGGTTGCCAGCAATAAAGCCCCCGAGGCAGTTGCCGCTGACCAGAAATTATTTCTTAAGTTTTGCAATGTGCAACTTTATTTCTGCGGCAAACGGTTCACTCTCGCCGATGCTTAACGACGTTCAAAGTCTATAACAATGAACAACGTTGTCGTTTTGCCATTCGCGCACGATAATATAAACAGCTGATGGAAAAAACGATAGCCTCTTGATTAATGGAAGGATAAGAACGAAAGAAACGTAAAGTCATGATAATAAATGATGTAGCACTGTCTATCGCAACTTTTACAGATCATTATTGAAATCTTTAATGCGCGATAAAGGCAAAACGGTGAGTAATGGCGAATAGACGATGCGAGAAAAAATTGAGAAAATAAGGTAAAACTTAGGAATTCTCGACGCTAACGAATGCATCGACATATTCTCAAAGGAAATCAGTATTCGCAGTTTTTTTTCCCTTTGCCAAAGAATACAATAATAAAGTTCAAGCAGATCCATGATGTGTGTGCTATACGTAGTAATTTAAAACAAATATCGCAAAATTTGATAAAGCGCAAATAATAGAAGAAAAATTAAATACTAAGGCTTAAATATATATTTTAAATATATATTACATATATTATATATATATATATGTCGTAGATTATACAATCCATCGTTTTATAAAACGTCTAGGCATTTTATAAAGTGCGGTCACATTTTCAATTCATGGTTAAAAATAAAATATTTTACAACCTACAAAGATTAAGAATTTTAGTCGTTTAAAAACGCTAGCAAACAACATATTATCACACGCAATGATTATTTAAAATTCTGGCTGGTCCATTTTATCAACAGCGCGTTTTTATCAATCTTATTTTATGTTATTTTTCATAAAATAGTCATAATAAATATCCTTTTTTTATTTTTTCATGCTTTTTTATTTTTTTTTTTTTTTTCAAATATTATTTCAAGAATTTTCTATTTACGTTATTTTTATAAAACTTTAATTGTAATAAATAGTATGTGTATGTATAAATACAATAAGTATTAATAAATGCAATAAAGTGTTGATACAAGCTTTTTCTCATTTAGACATACATTAATTACTTATTAATATTATAACATAATTTGCTATTAATTTTTTATAAATGACTGTTCTAAGAGAGCTCATAAAATGAGTGAAATGAGCCAGTCAGAATCTAAAACGATGTACAAATCATTCCGTTTGGCAACGTGGCGGATCACTTATTAGTTTATAAAATTCTTAACCAGATTGTAAAATATTTCATTTACAACTGTGATTTAAGAATGTGGCCGCATTTTATAAAATGCCTAGATGTTTTATAAAACGACGGATTATGTAATTTGGCTACGACATTATACACTGGATGCGCACAACCAAATTCCTTAGAAAATTATATTAGCAAAGAGGACCAAAATATGTATCACGGTCAAGCTGTTCCAGCGAATCGTATATATGTCACGCCTCGAAATACTTAATGTATAAGAAAGCTCTCTTTACCATAGTTGTATCGACATTCAGCTTCGAAGGATTATATGGAAAAATGATACGCTCGAACAGACTTTATAAGTTAAAACGAAAGTCGAGTGATATGTAGAGGAATAATATACCGCGATCGTTCGTTCTACCATTTGGATCCACGAAATATTCCGTTTATTTCACAGAACACGGAATTTATCCCGACCCTGTACCTCTCTCTGGTATTTCGGTCAGATATTTCATAACCCTCTATTGCAGCTATGGTGACTGAAAAATATTTCGATATCTGCATACTTATTGATTTTATTTCTTGCACCACTTTCCTCCCTCTTTCTCATCTTCTCATTTATTCTCTTTCATTCTTCGCTATATCATTTTCGTTATATATATTTAGCATCCTTATATCGTTGTGTTTTTTTCCCATGTAATGCAGCTTAACAAGTTTGAATGTCCGTACCCGAGTCAAATCGAGATTATGTGAATAAACTTATACAAAAGTTGCATGAAAATAATATATAGGTTTTAGATTATGTTTTAAAAGTACAAAACTTCAAGCTGTGTTATATCTCGATACATCTTATATCCAAGTAGATATATTTTTGCATATGTCAATAACTACATCCATCGTACAGATATAAATAAGTTTAAATAACTTTGAAAAAATGTGAGAAAACAAAAGTTAAGAAAGTACCGTCTCCGTATCGACCAATAAGATTGCGAGACTTAACTATTTTCTCTCGACGAGAAAGATCGTATCCTCGAAACGATGTTTTCTACCAGCACTTTTGAAGCGCTCGTCATCGTAAGTTTATACTTCGTGAAATACGTCACTTGTGCTCGTGGCACCGTGATTAATTCACAGTTATCCTATGCGCATAATTATAATCGCTCGCGTTCAAATATATAAATTCTGAAACTGCAAATGTTCCAAGTTCTCTTTTCAACGCGCCCCGGTCTCATTAATCTCGAACGGAACGGAACTATTTGCCCAACTACTCGCTCAACACCAAGCTAGGGACTGGCCTATAGAGATATACCGTCAAACGTCCTAGATGAAAGCTGAATTTGATCTTCAAAGTGTCCATCAGTCTTACGTCTGTCATTAATCAAATATAACTGACAACTGCGATATTGCCGGCTATCAATCAATCATTAGTAGCTGGCTAGGTCAGTCGCAAATTAACCGTTAACGCATGCCAATTATGCATCGATGATAGATGCTAATGCGATTACTCTGCGTTAGAACACGATACATCCATTAAAGCTAAATATTTTTATTCACTACGATTAAAGGAATTTAATCGAGAACGATGTTATCGTGATGATATTATAATTTTATATCTTTCTCTGTTCCATTTTATTCATAAAATGAAATCGTGCGACTCATATGTCAGAGACTGGCCATATATTGTTAACAATGAGAGAGAAATAGAGAGAGACACATGAATAAGAAGAGAAAGAGAGAGAGAGAGAGATAGGGGAATAAGAGATGGGACTGCAATTAAGTGGCACGGAACGTGGGCGTCACGAGAACATCGTTACAGCATCGAGATCACCATTATGCCGCGAAGAGGACGATCCTAACAACGTGGTGGCCATCCGTGATTTATGGTCCAGCGAAAATGCGCCGCGAGACGCATGGATTATACATATATATATATTGTATATATGTATCTACGAGAGAAGTTTTCGAAAGTACTTTACAAGAGTAGATTAAGAGAATAATGCATGTGGCTTTTGTAATTTCCGTCATTAACGAAATTAGCCTCATTCGCGTTAATACGACTACAAACTTCCGCGATATAGCCCGAAACAAGCCACACCATGTGATTACATCAAGACCAGGAAGCGCTTCAAATTGATTATACAGGGTGCTCTAAGTTTTTCGATCGCAAATCGTTTGATCATTTTAAAACTGGTTCTTCTTTAGAAAAAAAAAATTGTTCGACATTCGGTAGTTTAAGTAGTTTTCTGATTCAAGCAAAATCCGCTCGATATAAGCATTCTTCTCGTTGATCATTAATATCCGTGGTTTTCGATAATGGTAACGATTCCGAGACACCCTATGCAAACGTCATTGATTTACGAGCCGCAATGCGGTCGTCAGATCAAAGTGCATATCGTTGGTAGTGGGAAATAGCAGCTCTCTTGATTGCTTCGAGGTTGCCAAGTCCCGTACGGTCAAATGAACATACGCGCAATGACGAGCTCACTTACCTGACACTGCTAGATGGACAGTTCTGATTAATGGTGGATGAGCGCTGACTTGACACTCGTAAAGACCGGCATCGCGTTCTGTAGCAGAGCGCAAGAGTAATCGCCAATCATTAGGCTTCTCAAAAGCCAGGGAGAATCTGGAATCGCTCGCGTATGTGTCGAGACCGATGGTGAGTAAATGGAGCTCCTCTCCTCGTCTACGCACCCAAGATACCTGTAATAAGAAGACAACAATGTCTGTGAGATCCCGTCGTCATAATCATCGCAGATTATTTTTCAAATTTTTATGAATGTCATAATTTTTAATCATATTTTAATTATAATTTATATATTTATATATTTATTTTTAATTATAATTCTTAATTAGAAAAAAGTAGAAAGAAATGCGTATATTTCTCGCTCGTTAATCACCTGCTGATAATCTCTATAAAATTATTAGCTCCGAGAATTCTCTGAAAAGTCGTTATTCGTCCTAAGACTTTACCACACAAGCGAGTGCGCAGACAGGGCACATTTATATGCGGTCGAGTTCTGAGTGGATGTGCACGAATAATCTTGTTCCTTTCGCGAAAGCGCCAAGAACACTTTGCATAAATCATGTTCATCGAAGCTAATGGAACAGCGTGCCATAAAAATACGATCGTATTACCCGTAAATCACGTTAAGTTATACCGTTAACGGCTGTTATCTGACGCAAATATATGTCCGCATTTTAAAATCGATTGTATCGTTCCCATTTTCTGCGGAACGCAAATGGAACCTTTGCGCGTAAACAAAAAAGTTCTGACAGCTACGACAAATTTAGCCAAGGAGATAAACTCGCAGAATATTTTCAGCATTAATTTCTTTCGTTTTGTCATATTGAGACAGAGAGAACGGAAATCGATATATCAGTTTTTTCCGCAAAAAAAAAATAGCCGCGTCTTTGCAATTATAATTTAAAGCTTTACCCGATTTATTCGTAACGCGTCCTCGAAACGTACCACGCACCAGTATCTACAAATTTTAATTAATACGGAATATGAGAGATAATTGCATTCGCAGTGCATCATGTGCAAATTACGTATTACGTCTTTCGCGAATAGCAACAAATTGAGATCAGTTGCGATACCGTGAAACTTCTCTTCCGATAATGTGTTGAAATAATTTATTCCGATACTTATGATCCGGCAGACAAAAGTTTAATAACGGCGAAGTTAAAGAATCGTCAAGCATCGCGCGTTGCAGAAATTGCCGAACCGTCTCTCTCTCTCTCTCTCTTTCTCCGGAAGTGTATCCTCAAAATAGCAAACGGAGCGAGAACGGAAGGAATAATCATTTGTCATTATTATAAAGGACTCAACAGTGAATAATTACATCTTAGTGAGTTTGTGTCTAAGTCGTCTGCGCAACATTCAACTTGATTTCCATGTGACGCTCCGCAAGCATATCATTTACAACAGAGTATGTTAAATTACACGTTATTATTTAAATACTGTAAAGCTTCTGTCTCTCTCTCTCTCTCTCTCTCTCTCTCTCTCTCTCTCTCTCTTTCCCTCTCTCACCTATCCTGCATAATTTTCCAAAATTATTTATATAAATTAAATACCTCGACGTCACGCGGATATACCTAATACCTAACATTCGCGTTCATAATTAGCATAGTTACGTATCGTTTCGCATGTTAAGTGTAATAAGCGTGTTTACCCGACGTAAAATATGCGGTAAAGTTATGCCGCGAACGGCCATCCGCTGGTCATCGGAGCGGAGCCACCGCATGAGGTGAAAGGTTACCAAAGTTTCGATTTTGCATTTATGCGTGCAGAAGACCGCGTTTCCTCTGCCATCCGCGAAAGCGGGACAGGCCGCGCTAGCGCATTTATCACATGCAAATTGAGCCGCAAACCAAACGTCAAAGCAGCACGTGAGTCTGTTCGCGTTCACGACAAGTATACAGCCGCATTATTTCAGAAACCTCTCGCTGTACGCGGCCATCGGCCAATTTGTTTGCGATAACTGCATCGTCGATATTCGATTACATTGAAATTAATTGCGAGCTAAGATTATCACAATCGTCGTGTCTGTTTCAAATATATTTGATTTAACTCGTGGCAAATATTTTACTGGATTGACTTTACTTTTCGAATTAAGTTCTCTTAGGATTAAATTATATATTAAAGTATATATAATGTATGCGTAGTAAATATTATCACTTTATATAATATTTTAGATAACTTATTATAGATAATGTAAATAAATTTTCAATACTTAACTAAAATGTTATGATATCATTCTGATATATATATATATATATATATATAGTTTGATGATGCAGGATGGATTATTCATAAAGTATTTGAGAGTTATATGGTTATGGGTACGTTTATTCGCGCATGCGAGAGCATGTGGACATTCGTCAAATTAACGATTCATACATTCAATATTTCGGTTGCTGATCAATACGTGGCGATACACTGTTTGTTTATTTACTTCATTTTGAGCAAACATTTATCCCGGATATACCACACACGGGCGACTTCCTCTTTTATATTCCATCAATCATGCGTTCGCATTTTACGTTCGGAAGTATATCAAAGAATGTAATGGAAATGTTCATTCGTCAATTAATTCCCATTTAAGTTAAGCGCAAAACCATTCAATATAAACTCGCGAAAATACATGCTATATTTACGCAACACATTAATCGTTTCGAAAATGTTACACATTTCCTATTATGTCTTTTAGTAAACAACTATTCAACATTGATACTGAATTTCTAAATGTTTTTCATATTTAAAATTCGATATTTCTGAATATTATTTGATGCAACAATTACGTGGGCAAATCAAATATAAACCGAACTTTTTTCAAAACATTTTATTTGATCAAAATATTTTTATCGCACACACAAGTCATTTTTCTATATGGAAACATAGTTTCCATTAAAATCTAAACATATTTGTCACCGGATTGGCAGTTTTTTATTTGCATTTTTTTATTTGCACATCATAAAAAATAGGGGACGTATCTGAAATCAGTTGCGCAAAGCAAATTTTTTCCAAAAAATTCTTTATTTAATCAAAATATTTCCAATACACATCTAAGTCAGTTTTCTACATAGTTTCCACTAATATTTAAGCATTTTTGCCACTAAAGTTTTTTATTTTCGTATTATAAAAAGTAGTGAGACGGAAAAATTCGTGCACAATCGGCTCTAGACACGTCCCACTACTTTTTATTTGCGACACGCAAATAAAAAAAAAAACTTCCTATACGGTGACAAAAATGCTTAGATAGTAGTGGAAACTATATAAAAAAATGACTTGAATGTGCGCTAAAAATATTTTGATCGAATGAAATGTTTTGGAAAAAATCTGATTTCTATTATATTTGACTTGCCCACGTATTTTGCTATTAACAAAAGCAAAAATTTCTTAAAATATTCCTGTTTAAAGTTAAGATCTGTATTTCGTCACCTCGATGTGTCAGATCTAAAGAATTTTCAATTTTATAAACATTTTTAATAATATTATATCTCTAAACTTTGTTGATATTAATAATATTAAATAATATTATAATAGTAAAATAGTACTGAAATACTTAAAGTTTCAGAATTCGTTAACCTCTCTAGTTAAGTGCGAAACCTCTTAAATCAAAACGCGCTCGAGTTACGCGGTTACAACTTTAACCGTAGAGATCTCGTTTCCAGCAACCGTGATCTCTGACGCTTGTCGAAATCCGTAAAGTCAGTTCTAACAGGAATTCGGACCGCCGAGTACAAAGGTAAGAAAATTGGATTCGCCGGTCCATCGATAGAACGACGAGAGATAACCGCAATCGAACTCCATGTCATCGACAATTGTGTGCGAAACTTGAAAAAATGATGTCGTATCGGCCGCGCAAACTCGCGCGTATCTTGAAAACGACGAGGGGAGATAATTTTATTGTCCATGTTGGAAAAGCGTCATCGAAGAGGAGTCACGTTTGCAAAACTTTAATTAGTGTTTTGAACCTCTTATTGACGAGCTGTGCGGCAGAACTTTGCTCATGGACGAAGGAAGCTGCTAAGGCTCATCAGATCCGCGATGACGCAAGGGTGAACTAAATACAAGATAATAGACAAGGCGAACGCGAATCGGAAGATAAAGAATAATTAATTAAAAATAATTTAGACGCAAAATGCAAAATAATAGAAAACTTTCTTCAAGGAAAACAAAATATATCTCATAGGAAAAAGCTCTGAAATGCCAACGAGTAATTGCTGGCGTAATTATACTGCTTTTACTGAACTCACAAAAAGATTTTCCTCGAGATCTTGTATTACGTATAATGATGAAGCAGTTGTTCAGATAGTTAATTAAAATATAGCAATACGAAAAACATGATATACAGGGTGCTAAATGTCACACGTAACCAGCCAAATATCTCGATAACTAAATAAAAAATCGAGGCCCAGGCCTTTTTTTAAATTATATTGTTTCGAAGACAAATTTTGATAAAAAGAAAATTTGACTTTGGATGGATGCGTAAAAAAAAACGGATCTCGATATTTCATTTAATTATTAAGATATTTGGCTCGTTACGTTTGAAATTTGGCACTCTGTATGTAATAAGCCACACACTTAGTATAAACTTTATGTGTAATTAAATATATTTTATATATTTTATATATTTATATATTTATGTACAAGGATAAGATATATATATTCAAGATTTTTGTCACAGATTTTCTATCCTCTTTTCCCATCTTGTTCTTTCATAATTTTCACGTTATGGTAGACTATAACAATCTCGTACACAAGCGCACAGCTGCGGCATTTATAATACAAAGGCACACATTCTCTTAACCACATGCGTATCGGCACATATGCAGCTGCAGATACGTGCACAGTCTTGAACCATGAGCTATAGCTCAAGACTCGCGCGGATGTAGATCGTGATATACTAGCTCATAACGCTTAATAATTCAATTCTCTCTGCGAATCGAATTACGTCGATAATATGATGACTGCATTTAACAGAGAAGCGTAGTAATAAAAATGAATGGATATTTGACGAACATCGAGACATCATCTATTCGAGAGTTTATATATATATATATATATATATATATATATATATATATATATAAAGTTATATATTTACATAATAATAAAAAAACTTTAATAATGAAAAGATAAATATAGCGCGACGAAATAAAAATATGATAAAGTTTAATTGAATAATTGAAGTAAAATGTAAAAAATATAAGATTCGATTTCGTTCGTTAATTATTATTGCAGATTTAAATGTTAATTTCAATTAACTCGGTTAGATTGAAAATTGAAAATAAAAAAAAAAAAAAGCGTAAAACGTATTTTAATCCCAGGCGCAATTTCGGTTTCGAAACATTAATTTCAATGGCTTTGTTTTTTTATAAAATATAACATTCCCAATAATTATAAGCATGCATTTGTGTGTATTAATTAAACGTAAATATTTTAACATATACAATTACATGTTATATGAATTGATATATTAGAATTTCATATTTCTAATTTGTGTATCTGTTCAGAAAGCATTTATTTTGCTTCCAATTATTTTAAGGCAAGTATCTCTCTCTCTCTCTCTCTCTCTCTCTCTCGATTAAACTTAAAAAAGCAATATTACTGCGAGTCACAATATGGTACTAAAAAGACGATCTAGCATGCGATTCCCTTTGGAACTGATGCAACGAATCAGTACGGGTGGACAATTGAGAAGCACTTACATCTCTATTCCATTTACATAGTAATCCTATGCAATTTCTATCGAATAACGCACGAAAAAGAAATGGAACATACGAAACCCAAGAGAGTTAGCTTTTAATCGTAAAGTAAGAATTTTATTTTAATTAATTAAATTCGCTCCCACACCATCTGATTTATTAATTTCAAAAAGATAACATGTATCGAAATCAAAATCTTAACAAAAAATTTAAGAAAATTAATTATTTGACATGCAACATTATATCTTTTGGAAGTGCACATTATTCTATAATTCTGCAAATAAATTTTTGTCTTATGTCTTGACTCGTTAAATCTACCGCGCTATATACATTATAGTTAATATATACTCAAAATGACACGTGTATAATTTAATATTATATTAATTGTAAGTAAAATGTGTATAAAGAGTTGTAAACAATTGTCACATGAAAAATATACGTCAAATTCGCCGGTTGAAAGAGCGTGATATATTATTTGTACATATACGTGACTTTAAATAAACATATTCCTTACATGTATATTGAATACGATGTTTTCTTCGATTTTTCTCGATCTATGACTGCTCATATTTGTTTTAAGCAATACATTAATTTAATATTACATATCACGTAAAGGAAGTTTCGGCTCGCCTATAATTAATATATTCTTTTTAGTAGCTATCTTTCTGTCGAGCTAATTATAAACTTGAGTATGACACGAAACGAGAATGCTGTTAAAAGTTCGGTCAACGCACGCGTTATATGCGCAGAAAGTCGCGAAAATGGGAAGAAGTTCGAAACGAGACAATTCAAAGTACCGAAGTTCTGCTTATAGGAACCGCAGCTATTTGCATCGCGCTAAAAAAGTTCAAATTATAATCTTTTATTTTACTTTGCGATTCTCACACTTAATAATCTTTTCATTAACAACTAATAAAACGTTATTAAAGTCATATTATATGCTAGTAGATTATGAAGTATCATGAATTATGAAAAATAACAATTTTTTGAAAATATCTTTTGTGTTTTATTCAGGAGTTCATTGACCAATTTACGTCATGACCGATATTTTTAATATCTTCGTCGTAGAAAATTTTCCGTCTTAATACAAGCTAATTATTCTTGATGAGAATTATTTTAGTTTATATTATAGTTCATTGACCAATTTAAATATAAGTTTTTCTCTTGATTAAATATATATGCGAATTCGAAACTTTAAGATTAGAGTCAAATAGTGGTAGTTTGAAGAAACTATATACATAATATGTCGATAAAATATGCAAGCTGAGATATTTTACATAAATTGATTATTTCATCAGCCGACGGATGGGAGCTTACGGAGACATGGGCTGTCTTTAAGTAGTTTTAGTCAATCATTCTTCGTACACGCCCGACACTAGGCGACTGGGAATAAACAGCTGGAACAGCAAATTCATGGATCTTTCATTAGAGAGTAGCGACCGTCTTATTAACATTATTGATCGAGAAGAAATGTCTTTGTTACTCTTAATGAAGTCACTGTTCCAATATTTTCGACAGCAAACAAAATAAAATAAACAATGTTCCGTTATCATACGGAAAAACGCTTCATTTATCTGATATATATATGTGTATATATGTATGTATATATACTATAATAAATTATAAATATAAAATATTTTTAAACTCTCATCTTGTATATATAATATTATTTATAACAATTTATATACTATTATATATAACACAATTTATATTATTTAAGATTTGTAACATTAAATACAAACTAAAATAATTCCTCATAAATATCAGAAATAATTAGCTTTTATTAAGACGGAAAATTTCCTATGACGAAAATACCGAAAATATCGGTCATGACGAAAATTCCTTCTAAGGCATGCTCTTGAGAATATTTAGCATGTTTGAGATAAAAAAAGTACATTAAATTTTTCTATCAATGAAACACATGTGCTTATAAAAATTTAATATATTTGTTTGCACGATGTAATGTGGCATAATTTCACAATCTTAATTTCGTAATAACGTGTAAGATCGACATTTTTACATATTATTCAACTTATTTTATATGTTTTCAATAAAGTGAGAAAAAAAATCACAAATCAATTAAATGGAATTCAAAAATTCGCAATGATACAGGTAAATGCATACCATTCTCATCCCACTATATGAAACAACTTGTTTCACCCCACCCATCGCACTCCCACTTAGAAAGATTGAATTTCAAGCACTCGCAAAGCCCAACGAGCGAGATATTCCACTACACTGTTTGTGAATGTTTCCTATGTGACTCGAGCTTTGCTCGAGAGATTGGTAAGTTCAGCAACGATTTATAGATCACGATACATCGTAAATGTAACGGTGCACTTACGCCATTCTTTTTTTATGATAAACGATCGTATCGACAAACGTGCATTTCCCATATAAAGTAGTTTGTACTTGGAATAGATGGATGTGTGATAAATGTTTTCATCGCGTGCGTTAATGTGAATTCTAATAAATATATTACTTAAAAAAAAAAGTGGAACTTTACGAAGATAAATAACAATTTTAAAAAGTAGAATAAAAAATTTATCAATATGATTTACATAATGATTACGATAAATATTTTTTTGCAAGGCCAAAGCGAAATTATCTGTCACATTTTGTCAATATTGATATTTGCTGACAGTTAAGTGCTACTTGTCTTAAGAACTCAGCAATATCAAGTTTGAAACTGTTTCAAAGATCCAGAACTACTAGTTTCTGCTGAACGCTCTCGTTACGTTTATATGTCAGGGATTAGATAGCTTTAAATTCGATAGATTTATATACCGATCAGAAATAATACAATGCGAAGAAACATTACGCAAATATGTTTGCCTCCTGGAATTAATAAACCGCAAACCTTCGAGTAAAAATTTGAAAATGATTTGTAGGTAGTATTACACTGAAAGTACTACATTCATCTTCGTAATAGTATTATTTGTATAAATCATTATACTTTTTATAAACAATGTTATTATAAATGGCAAAAGAAAGAGAGAAGAAAGAGAGAGAGAATCTCTAAATGAAATATAGCTATAAATATATTATTTCGATATTTTTTCGCGTTTTAAAATCTAAAACTTTAATTTATATACAGATAACTCTTGTATGAAAAAGAAAGAGAAAGAGAGAGAGAGAGAGAGAGAGAGAGAGAGAGAGAGAGAGCAGGAGAGAGCAATAGTCGCTTTAAATCAAAACTACTTAAAATCAAAACTATTCGTTTTCGTGCTTTGAATTTTTTGCTTTAGATATATCTTACCCACTATTTTCGGATTGAGAGCGCGGAGAGTAATACATACATGAATCGCTGAATCGAATAATTCAAGTAATGGCAAGACGTGATATATCGACCATTTAATAATAGTAGATATATTTCGTGAGATTTGTGTCGTATGTTTTACGTGATTTATTCGATTGAAATCTATCGCGCGAGTAGTAAGCAACGTATATTAAAGCGACGATGTATTTTCAGGTACTAAATTGCGCGGAGCTTTAATTTTAATTCGCGTATTTATTCATACCATATAATATAATATAATATAATCGTCCTAAAAGGAAGGTATATATTATTTGTTAAAATCTTCGAGGCGAGTGGCGCGTGAATTTAGTCACGTAATTTTCAGATATTTAGCGGATCGTAACGCTTGTGCAATCGTAGTTTCCGCGTAGTTTCCACATCGCTCTTCCATCGCAATATAATAAGATTTGCGCGCTACGATCAATATGGGAGTGCCGTGCAAAGTACCACGCAACCATCGTATTCTGCTAATTAGTATGCGCGAGAATGTAATTAACCATGTTTTCGTGAATGAATGTCGTATAAGTTTCATAAAGAAACAGCGAAAATAAATAACAGAGAAGGAGAAGCTTCGAGAAAATGCATCAAACGATAGTGGAGCAATTATCCGAGGTGTGAGCAATATATAATTTATTTAGTTCATTAGTTGTCAAATTAATTACTCTTTTAGCATCTCCGTGAAATATTTTATTAATATTAATATTAATTTTAATATTAATATTATATTATATTTCATAAAAACCAACTTTCTAATTTTATAGTCTATTCATATTCAATGATAATTTGATTATATATAAAATTTGAAACGAATTAAAATGATATAAGAGCTAATAATATAATAATATTAATTAAAATATCGAATTAAACGGAGTTTTTTTCATATATTGATATTTTAATCTTTTTTTAACGCGAGATATCCAATAATATAAAATATGCAATAACAATTTTTATTTTTGAAACAATGAAAAAATAACTGACTTCTCGTAGAAAACTTTGAATAAATACATACGAGATCTGCTTAGAAAATATGGAAGGTCGCGAAGATGTTATAACTGCCATCTGTATCATAGTGATAGAGCAGCACAGCCACAAAATTGGGAGGAAAATATCCCACCGCTATCCGCGGAATTTCCTTTGGGAGAATTAAGATGAGCTAAGTGCCGCATAGTAGCTGCACATGAGAAAGGAGATGGGAAAACCGACGAGATCTCTTCATAAAACAAAGTAGAGCACTTGAATTTTACAAGGCAACATCGCATACGTTGAAAATGTTATGTTTATTCGTTTATGTATATATATATTTGTACTCGTATGCTATTTATGAAATATATTATGCTCGTTTTGAAAAGATTTTAACAATATAATATTATTTTTCCGCATACATTATTAAGATTATAAAATAATATCATAAAGATTTATATACAAAAAGAATTTTAGAATATTAATCAGAAAAATTTATATTGATGTGCAATAAAAAGTGCATGAGATCGAATTTATAGGGAAAAATTCACGCATTATGTTGAATATTCTCGAAAGATAAAAACATATGTAACTTACCTTAAGAGTATTTTGTAAATTTTGTACCCTGCAGTGCATGTAGACTTCGGTACCAAGCTGTACGGTAATGTTGCTTTCGGGATCCTCGAAAAACGGCCTCGGTTCAGGAGTGCCGCCTGTTTCAGTCACGAAACTCTCCACCTCATATACCTACGATAAAAAATGCACTGAAATCTGCAACCGCACGCTTTCTACTATTTAACATGTTTGTAATATAATTAAGGAAACTACAGTTTGCTTTTAAAGCGACACAAACTCTGCGTAGTTATAACCACTACGTAGTTAATCCTAAATACACATAATGCTTCATGCAAAATTCAGTAAACGGTGAATACGAAATGTTCGAACATTCGTCGTACGAGCGTGTCGTGTATTTAACCTTTCAACGATTAATATATAAAAACAATTTAAATTGCAAATATTTTGATAACAGGAATAAATTTATTTGTATTAATAAATACTTTGTGGTGAGAATTATTTGAAAGATATAATATAAAGGGTATATTGAATATAAAAATTATATTAATATACTATTATATCCTACAGTTTATTTTTTGAATATAATTTCAACAATGTTATTAAAATCAATGCATTATATTCATATCTTATTAGAATATATATTCCAAAAATAAACTTATAAAATGTTTTAAAAAATAAGTGATATACATATACAATATAGGAAATAAAATGAGATTTTTTCCAAAGAGAATTTAAATATATACATTGAGCTAACTTAAACATACACACACACACACAACTCGGAAAGTCTGACAATAAAAGCGACTTACCTCTGTGAAAGGTGAACTAAGTTCATGCCAAATTGAGCGTGGTAAGTTTTCAAATCCTGGAAACGGCTTCGCACCTGCAACAAAATTTAGAAAAAGAAACTTTTTAATATTAATTTTTACAAATAGCAAAAAATATGTTTTATATAACAATAAAGTACCTCGGGATTAAAGACACATATTTTATCTTGGGATTCTATGATCAATTTATATAATCAAATTTTGCATATAATAGATATATAACTTAATACATGAAAAATTAATAAAATCTTTTCTCCTTGTTCCATATTCAATAGATCCAATATTTAAAAAAGAAATAAAATAAAAATCAAGGAAAGCTGCAAAGAAAAAAATCAATATTTCAGATATCCAATCGTAAACGGATGAAGCGAGATATCAAGTGTCAAAATTTTACATTTGTGAGTAATGAAAAAAAGTGTCTGACAAAAGTTTCTCGAGTTATTTTCGTTTAAAGTATTGTAGCTTCTTAAATTAAACCAAATTATAATTTTTTTTTATAGAACATTTCGATCTTTACTGATATACTGATATACTAATACTGATATACATGTTTTCAGGAGCAATTAAGTTTTTTGCCTGCCGGAATGATTCTTTGTAGGTATTTCTACCGTATACATTTTTCGCAGCATGAGCTAATAGAACCTTCCTTTGGCGCTAGTCTCTACGTTCTAAGAAAAACAGGCCATAGCACATTGAATGATCATGTTGAGTGAAAAATCCCCTGTATATCCATTAATTGCTTAGCGTTGACACACGATTACGCGTTTATTTCTCGCCGCGTCAGAAATGAATCAGAGCGAGACAATGTTGACTTTAATTATCGTGTTTACTAAATTATAATTTTTTCTTACAATCATGAGGTGAATACTTTTTTTTCTCATTAACAGAAATTTATGTTTTAGTAGAAAAACAAAACGATAAAGAAAAGACAGACTAACGGTAAGCAGAAAAAAAATCTCTTTGATATTTCTATCTACATTTCTTTTTCTTTTTCTCTTTTTCGCTCTGATATACGATTAATTATTGTCCTTACATTTTACACAGATACATTTTTTTGATCGAGGATAAAATCAAAAACTTAAAAACAATGAACACTTTCATTCCAAAACATAATCTTCAAAAGATTAGATTTACATTTGAAAAAATAATATAGTTTGTGCATGATATCGAAAAAGATTTCACTTTTCACCTTGATGCAACGCATGACGAAGTGAATCCTTTTACTTGCTGACACGTTGAATGGCCTTATCAGCGAGAAGCACACGCGACTATGTATATCTCCCTGAGATGGTACGCGCGAATATATTCCGCTTTGAAGCTGCGCAACCAATGGCAAATATCTCAATACGCGTTTCAGAAACATAAGAAGATTGTAATAAACTAAAAAAAAAAGATATTTATTTATAAAAAAATTAAACAAGGAATACCATTTTATTAAAGTATTTTATTTACATATAATGCGACACACACAAAATAAAATCGTACTCATCAAAATCTAAAATAAATCTACAACAACGCATATATGTTTTTTTCATTTAAATGCAAAAATGCGAAATAATTTTGATGCGCTAGAACGCATACGAAACCCTCTGTTTGTTTTTATTACATTGCACTGTATAAATATTTTCGTGAAAATTCAGACAGACGTATCTGACAAAAGTAAACGTCCCGTTACGAGATGCGTTGCAAACAATGGTCATATTACTGTGTATAGCAAAATAGAAATTATCTGTAATGCAAAAAAAAATAAAGAATTTGCGCAGAAAGAAACATCTATCCTGAAAGTTGAATATAAAAGACCAAAATTGCGCGTTAAAAATAAAAATTTATCAGAAATTAAGTTAAGATTTAATGATACAATGTGCAATATGATATGGCAAAGACAAAGTGACAATACGATAATGTTATACGTTACATTTCAATGCTATTCGATAAAATTTCCGCAGCCGCGTCATCTCCATTCTCGCTCGCGATCGAAGACACCAGGCGTCTTATAAGCATAGCTTTACATAGCTTGGCACAGTATGCGCGCAGATCGAACAGAAAGAGGTAATAAAGCCAGTTTCCCAGCGACGTCGTCGTTTTTTGAAACGATACCGGGAAAGCGTGCAATCTCGTCTCTTATAAAGCCCGCGCCGCTGGAAGAGACAAGCGAGAAGTGTAGAAAAATAAAGAAAACCGCGATAGAATTCGGGAAGACCACGCAAGGGAAAATGGCAATATCTCTCTCATTCAAACTCGACGATTCTCAGATGGTCCTGGCTGGTCTTCGCGATCGGTTGCTTCGCACGAAATCGGTTCGACAGACAGAGGGTCTTTCTACCGGGGTCCTTTCTCATTTCCACAAGGATCCGAGAAATCTCGACTATGTGAAAGATGCACTTTGAAATTATTTTCTCAGCTGATCGCCCTCACACGCGACGAACAGTCTTCCTTTCACCTTGCCTTGACGAATTGCCTAGCTTTCCCCGCTGTTTCTCCATCTTCGTTCCTCAAGGTCTCGACCTAACTATTTCTTGTAGAACGATGGGATAATCCTTGAGAGATATATCAGCTCCGGTAACTGCAGAAGGACCCTCTCCCCACGCTTACACCAATTTAACAAGTTGAATTCTCTCGCTGCAGAGAAACGCTCCGGAAAAGGAATGAGACGAACAGACTTCTAATATCCGCTAGAAAGACGAGGCACATAATCTCTATGGCAGAGATAAACTCTAGGGAGGATTTCGAAATACGCTTTGGATACTTTAGCAGACGCGATTTATGTCTTGACACAAAAAGTATAACGTGCGTATGAAAGAAATGTGAATGATTTCGCGTGAAAATTTATATAAATCTTGACAGAACAATGTTTACAATGTAAACAAAAAAAAAATTAAAATCAAATTATAATTAAATATAATTAAATATGCAAAGAGATTCGTCAAACAACGAGTTGGGAACTTTGACAAAATAAAATTGGCTCGGATATGTATTTTTGTATAATATGTACATTAAAAATAAGGACAAGCATTTTTCGACGAATTCTCTCAAGTTGCCTTATTGTAATATATTTTCGCGTTACAGAGACAGCAAGCACTCGCGCCCAGATCCAATACATTCCGGAAGTGCCCTATATTATTTCTGCCAAAGAAAAACAGACTTTCGTACCGTTCAGAAGTATCGTGACCAATTGCACGATTCTCGTCGTTCTTCTTTCCCTTCAATTTCAGCATTTCAACCAACCGTTGTAAAAGCCGCCTCGAATCTAAAAGTACGTCGGTTCGATCGCGGTTTGTCGTACGGTACGGCGTCAAATTTATGGAAGCCGTCCGTGCTCCGTGGATTTATGAGAATCCAATGCCTTAATTGGAAAATTATAGGACAATGTCTGGATATCGATCGTTCAGCTCTCGTGGCTCGTTATTCAGGGAAGATAATCTAATTTTCCCTTTTCCGCCAATTGCGCCTGAATATTTTTCACTTATAAAGAACTGGCTCTCCTCAAGTAAAAACAACGGTAAGAATATCGTACACATGCGTACATTAAAATCATTTTTTAATATTTCACGTTTTTAATCCTTAATTCTATTAGTTTTACGTTTTCTTTTTTTTCGGAACGCGCGGTTTAACGATTATTTATTCAATGATAAAAATGATTGCTGTTATCTCTCCTCTACGTTATAAATATTTTTCTATAACTTACCCAAAGTATTGGCGGTGCACAGAAAACGTATCTGGTGAACCAAAATGGAGGCCACCACGGCCGAAAGACAACTCAACATCGTAGTCAATCCTCAACTCATCTCTATTCTCAAAGTTGGTAAGCACTGGTACTACTGCAAACACAAGAAATAAAAATGTTTGCTTAATTAAAAATCACCATTTTAATAAAAATATTGTCCAAAACAGATAAATCATTAACGCATGCACGCAACAATCTCATATTAGCTGAATTAATCATCGTTGCCTTGTATTGTATTATAAAAATATGAATGCGTAAACGGCACGATCGAGCATGTAATAATTAACACAGACACGGAGTAAGGATCGTCAAGCATCAATAAATATCGGTCTGCTTGAACATCATATGCTCCTGCCAAATCAAACGATTCCCTCCGGACGCCTTGCGAAGCCAACTTCCTATTTTGCTGCTTCTGTTCTACTTGAGTTTGCAGTACACAGAACATTTCACGATAGAGAAATCAATGCCGTACACGTGTAAGCTATACGCTGGAGAATCGCACCTTTTCGAACAGGCTACATGGCTACAATATGAAACTTCAGACGTGCCACGTGAAATTGAAATTGTACAAAAGGCAAATCTAAGCGAAATGTATGTAAATTTTTTTTAATCCGACTGTGTAAATATAGGAAAGTAGGACAAATTTAAAAATCCACAGGGATGTTTTAACTAGGAAACATTTTTACGCGAAAACGAGGACATCTGGAAATTCTAAGATAATTTAATCCAAAAATATGCGCCGTAACTTCTGAATAATGTATTCGTGCATTGTTATTTATTTATTAACATTATAAATGCATTACGTAGATTATACTGTTTATATATATTTTCTTATCAATTTTTCAATTCTTTAAAACAGATAATCTGAAACAATCTAATAATGCTTTGCATTATTATACTAAACATCATAAATTAATCTGATACGTGAAATACATGAATTCTTCTGCTCCTTATTAGATATAGATATTTCACGTATAAAAGTACCAAACTCGATTACTTCGCTAGGAAATAGTGTCAATAATACATTCGCAAAAATTTACTAACAAGGAGCTATCCTCCAGCATTGGTATGGCCCCTGCGTCGCGATCTTCTCAATCTACACCGTGATCGAGTTATATGCTGAAGAAGCTCGAACCTGTTCAATGAGAGAAATGAAATCGTCAGGTCCAACGGTTACGCGCGGAGATCCCAAGTACGAAGTAAATCAACCGGTCGCTCCAAGTCAAACAGAAGATTGTTACCGCGAAATTTCGCGTGATTCAATTTGGTCGGAAATTCGGGGTGGAAAACATGGTGCGCGTCTCGATGGTCGGCCCGCTTTCCACCAGAGAGAACCATCCCCCGGTTTCGCTCTAACGAATCTATCGACAAGTTTGGAGTTTCTCCACATCCCGTGGCGGCTCTTTCACCGGCTGTCACCTTCCACGTATAGCGTTCTCCCTCTTTTCCGATCCGCTTCGTGCCAGCAAAGGGCAAGGGGACTTTGTGCTCCCCTCACTCCTTGCGATCTCGCCTCGTCCGTAGAACTAAGAAGGGACAAGCAATTTTTACTTTTCCTATACCGAGGGGTAACCAAAGACCTGTCGTTTACTCGCAAGTTTCAAATTATTTCACCATCTGGCGCAGGTGTTGGCGTTGATAACGAGTTGCGGCGCCGAATAAAAGTCTCTCGTATCTCTCCAACTGCTCTCGCCGTTGTTTAAACTAGACAAACTACGAAACGGTGTAGAAATCAACGAGACGAGCGCGAATCGGGGAGTTGATCGTGGAAGAGATTCGGTAACCGGAAAACGGAAAGTAAACGCTGTCGCGTCGCTGAAAAACGGGATGGACGCGTCAGCAAAAATAGTCAGAGGGATGCGAGAAGTATTTTTCTTTTCTAATTCAATTACTTAGCTGAATTAAAAATATATTTAATTAAATTAAATTATATTTTGACATGTAGTTTTATCTTTCTCATGTCACGTCAATTACTGCTGAAAAATCGCACAAGTACACATGATATCCGGCAACAATCATAAATTACACAAGGTATTCTACACAGGTATTCGAAAATTCGATCGAATCCGATGCGGTCTGCTCAGCATCCTTGTCCGCGAACCGATAAACAAATCCTCACCTAGGCGGTGAGGGTTGCACAAATAGTATGGTGTGACGCGTACTTTATGGTTGTGTAGAACATGCCCTCGGTACGTTGTAACGTACTTGTTCCGCGCGCTTGTTACCGATAACTAATGTTCTATCCGCCTATTCGATAGCGCGATTTCGATAGCCGATTGGCAGAGAAAGACTGCTGGACCAGAAAGAGATCGTGCGATTGAGCAAATTACGACACGTAGATTGCGAGCACCACCGGGGGCTAGAAACGATCAGTATGCTATCGGCGGCATCGCTGGACGAAATGTGAACGAAGCGCTAAAATTTTCTCGTTTTCCATTCGCCGTGCAATCGAGATGATCGCTACAAACCGATCGATCAAACTGAAGTAACGCAACACATTGTAAATACTTCAAATTCCTCCAATCTGTATCCATAAAGATTCTTGTGCTAATATTTTTGTATCGTATGCAAAATATAAAGGTATAAAAATTCTAGTACTAACACAATCGAGACAGTGATAAATTTCCCGTGTGTCGTGAAAAAAAAAAAAAAAAATTTTATCTAATAACAAACAACATTTTCACGCACACACATTTAGATTTTTATTTCGAATAACTTCTTCTTTGCTCCAATATTCTATATTATGTTAATTAATAACGGAAGTGTATAACTTTCGTATTCGCGCGTCCTATGTTACAATTTAATGTTATTAAGAGTACAAGTTCGGAACTTTATTAAGACATGCAAGTAATCAATCGATCGCGAGAATTATCTTATAACATCGATGCTATGAGGTAACTTTGCGAACAAGAGTTCGCGAGCGCTTCCTTGGATCATCCTAAACTAACGATAACCAACTTCCTACGCTTAACTTTTCAATATAATCTGTCGCGTATACGCAAAATATTTGTTTGAAAACAATATATTAAGTATTAATTATATTTCCTATGCGTTGACTCAAATGTGAAGAGAAGAAAATTCAAGTGAAACTCAGTAAGGAAAATCAAAAATTGCGACGTCTAAATATACACAATCGCAGTGATTGTTCGCCTTTCAGTACCCTGTCGTAAAGCGATCGATTTTGGCAATACGACGTTTCGCAATCGCAACTTCAGCCAATGTTTGCTCAATAAACCTCATGAAAGCCGACGAACCAACTACCCAGTTAACCCGTTAGCCCTCGATCTGGAAATTATTAATCGTGCTGATTGCAGAAGTTCGATATAACCAGATCAAATTGTGATGCATTTTTTAAATACAAATATATAGAAAATAAAATATGCATTAACGTTTTAAAATCGACATACAGTATCAATATGCATTAAATTACACACAGCATGTATATATCTTATATATTAAAATTAATGTCCATGTTTAATTAAACTAAAATCAAACCTTATCTCGCTAATATCATAACTTATATATCTGAATTAATTTATTCGTACAAATAATCATATTGTCGTATCGCAAAATAAATTCTAGTAAAATTCTAGTAAATTCTAATAAAAGGAAAAAAAAAAAGAAGACAAAAAAGGGGCGTATCTCGGATCGATAGAGAGAGTTTGAAGGTAGATCTGAGGATAAAAATATCCTCAAATTGCAACGCTGTTTACTGATGACGCTTTGATGTTGAAATGACAACAATCAAGTAGCCGCGGTTACAATGACCATACTATGATAAAAGCGACAATGGCATGTCGTGGTTAGGACAACAGCGGCCACGTTTGTATCACACTCGCGCCGACAATGGCATAGCAGATCGCGTGGAGATTTATATGAAGGTCGAAAAAGAATATTGTTAAAAATAAAAAGCTCTTCGTATTGCTGCGTCCAAGAGATTGTAAAAAAATATAAGCGATGCTTGTGCAATTTGGTCGCGTTAGACGCGTTGATATGATTTTACTTTTCCGCATCCGTAAGACGCTCATGCGAATTTATAGCAGCACTTTACCTCGGGAACTTTTACAATGATCGTTTTTAACGCGACTTTGACGATACATTACAAGATACGGTAGCGTGTAATACCAGAATCAACAAAATGCATATAAGCGCGTTATGTACTATGGCAATATCCTAGCGTTGAGCGCGTTGCAAAAGCGCTCCTTTCTCCATTTGGCTACCGACCATCGCGTTTCGAATGCACAAACTGTACTCTAGCTCGACAAATGCCCGTTACCGCCGTTATGCCATAAAGGCATCCTAACGACAGTTTGATGGAACACGGTAGAATTTTTATATCCTCTTCGCGCCAACTATATACATTTATTATACGCATTTTTGCTCTGTATTAAAGTCCCCCTTGCGTGTTTCAAGATAAGTCTATAATAAAATGATGATATACAATCTGCGCGAGTTCTCGATATCGATTTTTCTTTTTACGCCATTCTTTTTGTCTTGAGATAAGGATATTCATTAAAGATATTCTATTAATAAAAATCTGTAAGGCGTTGCCATACAGTGTCGTGTACATTATCAACCTGGATCACAGTTCATTACGTGTACTGAGGTATACTTAAATAGTGTATAACCTAAGCGCCCTAAGTGGAGAAGGAAGCTTAAATTCATTAAACGCGCCATTGAACCGGCAGCAACTCAACAAGAAGACTCCATTCAACCACATTTTCTTCTCTCTCTCTCTCTCTCTCTCTCTCTCTCTCTCTCTCTCTCTCTCTCTCTCTCTCTCTCTCTTTCATCTAACACCAAAATGGAATTGTCAATTTACAACTTCATTGATGCGTTAGGTGCGCGCGCACCGTTGGCGCCCCTTTAACACCGATGTGTTAACGACCGCGATAACAATTACCGTTTTCGATTATCTACGTCGCATTGTCTCTCGATACAGATTAACGGGTGGTTTTGCGGTGAAAAAATAAAAATTCGTAAAATGTCATATCGTTAAACTGTCAATTCTCCGAATCTATTCATCCATAACGGTCCCCATTAACATTTCATCTCTTGGCGAAGCGAAAATTAGTAAACCGCAACTCTCCTGTTGTTGCTCATCCTTGGAAAATTTTGCGTGAATAATTTCGAATTTCTTGTATGCCTTCCAAAGCTGCAGTCTCGTTTCCTTTAAGTCAGCCCTCCTACAACATCTTATCATTATGCATCCACGTTCCTAATGCACGATCTCCATCCCTATGCACAATGCGTCAGCCATATACCTCGGTAAACTGCGTCGGAAACACGTGGATACGCATCTCTGTATATATCCGTGTGTATACACGTCGCGTATATAAACACATATACATGTGTAGAACAGATATGTGATACGCGTACGTACGTGTGTACGCCTCTATACTCACGTTTACTTCTATTAAACTGACGCGCGTGTCGTTCAATTCGTACTTGCGATTACCAAGCTGATCCGCGCTGCGTGTTTGCGACAGAAATGGAGAGACATTCGCTTTAGCCCGCAATCGTTTACACATATTCAGCGACACTCGCACACTTTTGACAGTTGCCAGGGATTTTGCGCGAATCGTTTCGTACGCGATGTCGTTGTACACACATGTTGATCGGCACGAATTTTACTTAATGTGATGATAAATACTTCGTTCCACAGTATTATTATTATTTACCGTTCGTCTCTTCCTCGATAAATTTGATAATATCAATTTGGCGAAGAGAGGAAAATTCGTATTTCCAAAATGAAAATTTTATTGGACATTGGCAATGCGAAAGCACTTGTCAAAGGGAAAATTATATCGCTGTTTTGGATGCGCACAGAACAGCAGTAGCAAATGTTGTTACTCCATTATCGGCCTGACTGCATAATTTTCGACCGTATAATTTAATGTCCATAAATGCTATGCATGCAAAATCTACTTGGTACAATTGATAAATAAATATTTTCAACGGTGATGTGCATAGCAAATATGCAAAGATGAGCAATTCGTTAATTCAATTAAATTGCCATTTAATTCGCCAGTTATATGTGCATAAAGATAGAAAATACAATATATTTTCTACCGTAATTTCTTTTTTAGCTCGCTTACGTTTTATTTCTCTCTTTCATCAAACACATGTTCCGCGAATGTTTTCTCTTGTAAATGTACTGCCAATAGCATCGGTCTATCTGAACATGCATCGAGGAAAAATAGATGTATATATTATAGTATCTCCTTTCTATCAACATTATGATACAATCCTCTTGTTTTCATTCCCATGATACCTAAATGGATTGATCAGAATATATGCGTGCATCTTTAAATGTATATGCTATTATAAAACCAGCTTCTAAGATATGGTCGTTGTAAAGTTTTCTTTCTCTCCGTTTTTTATATTTATAGTATATTTTATATTATATTATATGTTTATTTTATATTATATGTTTATATGATATATTTAAATTATATATTTATATCATATTTTACGGAATATAAATATGTCTATATAATTCTTTTTATGCAAAATGAAATCATTCTGATTTATATTTTTTTTCGAACGATTGAATTAACGAAGAAAACACACTTTGTAGTGGTAAGCAATTATTATTCGAAATAAGCAAGATTATAACAATGCATTCATAGTTACGCGTAATTTGAATACAATGACTATCGTCCGATTACCTTACGTTCATTAACGTAACAAAGAAAAGAGAATATAGGTATGCACGCGTTGTTTCGCGAGAAACTATGTAATCGCCATCAAGTTTCCGAATTCTAGAAACCTCCAGTCCTTGATTCCGAGTTTCAACTTAGCCAAGCATTTCCTCGAATGCTAATGCGATTTCGCATTACGTGTGTAATGGAAGAACCCATTAAGTGATGTATGTATGTCGCGCAATGTACGCGACTGTGCAAGATTTCCCCGATAAGAATATCTTCAGCGAGCGGCTGAGAATCCGCACGTGTTATTATTTTTTTTTTTATACGCCTTATACGTCCTGCAAATTGCGCGAACGTGCGATTAAATTCCGCACGGGAAAGAGCGAAAAGAACGACGACTCTCGCGCGCTCTCAAAAGTATACAAATACAGCCCGTAAATTCGTCTCCCAGAAATATTGTTTGGTCCATAGACAGCATGACTAATGTACACCAGTGGGGGGGGGATCAATAATTTCATTATGTATTCAACGTCGATACATGCCAGCAATAAATCGTTTTCCACCGAACTATGGTGAATCTGTAAATCTTGTCCGGACTTCCATATTCTCTAAGCGTGCAATGCAAAAAGTCATGTCAGTGGAATCAGAAGGCATTACATTGCCATATTTTGCTATCGTATCACGAAATTCGTCAATTAATCATCGTACTGTCCCAGGAGGCCAACAATTCGCGATATTCTATTCGTGATAACGAATGAATGGGATGAGTGATCATTTTTCTTCACGATGTACATCTAAAAATGCTTAAATATAATAGGTTATCGATATTTTTACTGCTTCAATAGCAACAAGTGTCGTTATTATTCCAAAATTGTCAGTATTTTATTATATATCGCTTGTAATAAAATAAAATCATATTCGCAATTATTATGAAAAATTAGCAAACTTTTTCGGAAATTAAGAAATATAAATAATAAGTATAATTAAATAACATGCTTTATGGCAACATATATATATGTATGTACTCTGGAATATCCTCTGCAAGATATTATCGACATCTTTATTCTATATGTAACACTTTACATTCTATCTATAACACTGTCTATCATGTATAAATATCTAACCAATATTGGAGATAAAAAGTGGATGCAAAAATAGTCGAACAATAATAGAAAGCGTATTATCAGATTATATAATGATATTATCGGATTATATAATGATTACTCATAACGAGCAAGCCTGAACACAGCATCCAATAATATTCATAAAAATTAAGAAAAGAAGTGTTTTTACACATGTTCCATAAATGCGTTATATTTGATCAAATATAATAAAAATGATATGATAAAAACAGGCAAAGAAATTTGACATATCGCAAAACTAATCCACTCACGACGACAAATAATACAACATAAATATTTCTCGCGATTTTGCAGATACAAGATTATGTACATCTTCATGTGCATGCGTGTGTACTTTACACGTTGATCAAATAAAATTAATGCGCGGCATCTTCCGTCAATATTTATTTGTGAATGTTTGATTGTTGAAAACATAACAAACGCAAACACCGAATAAAATATCGTCGATATGTAATCTATTGATAAAAAAATTATGCGATGTTATTTAAGAAATATCTAAGAAAAAATATGAATTTAATAAATCAAAGAAATATAATTAAATCATCTTTTACGACAATTTAATCTCACTTTCGAATTTATTGACAAAGCGACAACCATATTTGTGCACTACATAAGCATATTTCCTTTGTCATTCAAAAATCATACATTTTGTCGATATTTGCGAAATGTTGTCAATTCATGTAGCTTCATATGATTGTACTCGCGTGATATTCTTGTCACGTCATAAACAATAAAATATGCGTGATCGATATTGGATGTACCATGAAATATTATTTGATATTTTGATTAGTACTTGTTTAATCATAATTAACAGTGCTTCCGCGAATGAATATTGTGTGAATGTATGAAGAAGTAACAATGAAGAAACAAGAAAGGAGGAGGAAGCATCAGGCATCGGCGGAGAAACCGTGGAATAAAAAATTAGATAATTTATTTACTTCTTTTATTCATTTGTGACATTAATTAAACGTCTATCTCTTACAATTAGTGCACAATTTTACAATAGCGCGTGATATATAATGCGTATATATAAAGTATTTTAGATTTTATCTCGCGATATTTAAAAGAACTAACACATCTGTTTAAAGAAAAGTGGTCATGTATAGTATTAATTGTTCTGAATGTACCATTTTATAATTTGTATTTTTATAACTTTATATTTATATTTTACAGATCAACGATGTAATTCCACATGGTACCGGTGAGTTAAATTACTTATCTTAATCTTGTGGTACCTAATAGATTAAAAATTAAATATCAAAGAGAATCTTTAAGATTTCGCTAAGTAAAGAATAATAAAATAATCAAATAATTTTTCTATAAGAAGATAAAAATATACAGAGAGTAAAAATATACAGTTAGATATATAAAAAGATGCCAAATTACATGCAACATAAATAAAACTTTAGAATAATAGTAAAATACTGTTAAAAAGTTAACTGCTTAAAAAATTAAAATAAATATGACAGAAAAGAGAAAAAAAAGAAAGAAAGAAAAAAGAAGAGAAGGAAAAGTAAGAGAGAGGAAAAGATGCAGCGGTCCAGCAAAAATTTAAAAGAAAGGAAGAACTATGTTCCTATTAATTTTACATTAGGTATTAAAATCCAAAAGTAGATCACAGTTTCGCAAAATAATGCAAGAAAAATAAGCTTTCAACATATTAATTAGTTTTTTGAAAACGTCAACGCAACACATATGTATATGTATATATTTCTGTTTCTTCATACTTGTCCAAGTTTGAATATTATGACAGACGGATACATAATAAATGATTGCGCGTATATTGACGTCTCTCAGTGTAATTATTCCATGAAGTGACGAGTTTCTCTCTCAACAATTTCATCATCCGTGATGAAACTTCACGTAGGGGGAGGGTTAGCTTAATTAAAGTTCGATACTACAACAAACAGAAAAGTCAACTGCGGCATTGCCGCTTCTCTGTTATATATTGCAGGAGAAAGAAGAGAGCAAAATCCGTGAGTGACGCGAATTGGCCTTTGGCACTGTTTTCGAAACATTTCTGAAACTTTATAACGTTGATGATACTTCAACTCCGAATAACCTTCTACATTAACTTATTTGTCATGCGTAACACAAAGCGTATAATTGACATTGTAAATTTTTTCGCGTAACAAAGATCAAATATTTTTTACGCGATAACGACCCTCAATATTATTTAACGATAAGGCCAAAATGTCCGTCTGATTTTCTGGCAGAGGACCGGTAATATCCGAAAGATTACCGAAACGAGTGACAAAAAGAGAACGTCGTTAACGTTAATTAGTAAGATTTCATTTAGAAATTTAACTTTAACTTTCATAATTACATGATAATGGCATCGTTTTACCGAACGTCTACGCGTACATGTCTTTAATATCCCATAGTCAGCAGTCCCCATCCTTTATAAAGTAAATTCGAAGGAAACCGATACCTTCCTTCCCTCACACTTATAAACACACGCATCCGTACGAACACAGGTACTGGGATCTTTACGATAACTTGGATTTATGTTTTATATATCGCTATTTTGACGACAATGCAAATGTCGGGCAATAGTATAGCTCGTAAGGTGCTTCGAATTTCCATCGTAACAGTAAATAGCCACGTCCTGTTGTTACGAGCAATACTATTTTACTTGTTTGGTTAAGGGTTTGTTCAAGAATACTGCATACATATATACAAGCGTGTATGTTTGTTTTTCAAAAAATACAATTGCATTTTATATAAAAATGTACACGTGTGTCTTATTTTTGAAAAAATATAATTGAATTATTTTAATACAATACAAGCATATAAGAAAAAAATAAGAATGCATTGTTTAGGAAAAAAAAAGATAGGAAGAACTTTTCAAATGTCTTATAACAGAAAAATGTCAATGAAAGAAATCATGCTACATTGTCCGCATTATAACAAGCTCGTTATGTCAAACGATTACAAACACTGCGGCCAGCCATTACCTTCGTTCCTGCCGAGACATGCAGAGCGAAAGAAGAACTAGGCTAACAAAAAGAAGAAAAGACAGTGACAGATACGGGATGAAGGATGCAGTAACGAATCATGACCGCGAGAAAAAGAGAAAGACACGGACAAAAAGCAGGAGAACGCGAAAGAGTTATGTCTCCGGTATAGATTAGGGATATTTATGGACCGGTAAATCAGATATATATCGCGTCCTCTCTTCTCGGCGCGTCCTCACGCGATGTGAGTTCCCATAATGTAAAATAAGTCCTTGTACAAATATTTTTTCCCTTTTTTTTAATTGGGAAGGAAGATTTAAAAAAAAAAGTTAATTTTAATAAAATAGCTAATAAAAATTCTCTAATGCAACGGAAAGTAGCTAATAAACGAGTCCGCTGTCCGTAAAGCATTAGCAATTTTATTCCGTAAAATGTCTGCATTCTCTCTCGAGGAAAGATTTTAATTACGCGCGTAAGATCGCATCCCGTCTTCCTATTTTTTTTTCTTTCCTCGACATTCGACTTCCTCCTCGGGAAAGTTCCCTCACGCTCGCGCGACGTCCTCTCCTCTCAACTGCAAATTCCTATTTCACAGATAACTTCCATAACGTCACGCGCTATCGTGCCGTCTCTCTTTACCTCGCTTCGTTCTCGAGAGGAACGAAGAAAGCGAAGAAGGAATAATGCCGAGATACAAGGGGGAAAATAAACGCGGGAGAAGCGCGGCAAAGCGCGGGGACGAGAGGCGATGGCGTGTGACAGGAGAATCGTGGAAGAAAAGAAATTTCCGCGCGGCAAACGCGGACGGCGAGCGGATTGACGAGCGGCAGAGATACGAGCGACGAAGAAAGCAACGGGGGGGAAGGGGAGGGGGGGGAGGAGGATAAAAAGCGAGCAGTCTGCTTATTATGTAAAGAGAACGCGCACCCTTTTTTTTTTCCTCGCGCGCCCTTCCCGGTTCTTCGCTTAATGCTCCATTCAAAAGCTCTTTGAATTAATATCGCATAATGCGATAACACGCGAGCCGACCGGTAACATTCGGCTTATTGCGCTCGTTTTGCGAAATGCCCGCTAATAAAGGAGCGCGCGTTAGTTCGGACGCGCGTTGCGCATTAAAGTTAATACGCGCATCATCGGTCCGACACCCACCCTCGCGGCTTTATAACGCGACATGTTCATAAATTTTTCTCTCCCTTTTCGATTTTTATGAAAATTAATAGTACACAAAGCACACAACACACCCATACACAAGGGTATAGAAAGAGATAATTTTGAAAGCTTATATCATCAAATTAACTGATTTTATGCCTATGTTAAAAAAAAGAAAAAAGGGAAAAGTAAAAACGAGAGCGTTCGACAATGGCGCAACACGAAGCAAATAAACGAGAGAACTTTTTAAACAATATCACGCAGTACGCAATATCCACGCTTGCGGCGAAATCGTATCATCTGCATACGTGCAAGCGGAAGGGCAAAACAACCTGGCAATAATGCCGTAAATACAGATGATAGCCTCACGTGAACACGGTCTGGAATTTGAGAGCATACATGCAATTGAAATTTAATCCACAAGTTCGATCTCAAAAGCTAGACCGCGGTATAGCTATACTAATGCATAATTCGTCGCCGGGAGAATCTATCATCGATAATAAGAAGGATATCGTGATATGAATAAATGATACCTCAGATTTGTCCGAAATTCTTTTTCTTTCAAATATTATAATTGAAGGAACTTGGCACAAAGAGACACGAAATAATATTTTTATTTGGAAACGAGAAAAATGTATAAAAAAGATAGAAAAGAGAAAAGAGAAAGAGAGAGAAAAAGAAGTATGAAAGTTTTTTGTCTAATATCGCTACAAATGTATATATGTGTATGAACACACACACACACACACACACACACACACACACACACACACACACACCACACGCACATGCACACCGCCACGCACACGCACACGCACACACACACACACACATACCACACACACACACACACACACACACACACACACACACGTTCTCAACAATATTAGACAAAACTTATTCGACTTGGCACATCGACCGGCAATAGTTTTGTAAAAAAAACTTGGTACGTGCGCGAAACTAACGTTATCTAATACCATACGAAATCAATATCAATGCCAAAAGATTAAACGGAATCTAATGCGGGCGCCTACGAAGAGTGACTTCTATCAAATTCGATTTCACTTCCGAATTATGAATTAGTTCCGAATGCGATTCCAGCGACAAGAAGATAATTGATGTATTAATTTTCGTGCACTTGTTTCGAATTTTCTTTCCAAAAAGATTTACCCAAGTAACGTGTGCATCGTCGCTGCACTTCGTATAATAAAAGTTTTGTGACCTGATTTGCGATCAGATTTTCGTGACCTATTATGATTAGCTTACATCAAGAAACCCAGCGACAAATACGCGCGTGTCGCGCGCGCCAGTTTGTTTCAGAACAATTTGTTACATCGTATTGAGTAATATCGTGTCAGATTCATGGTTCCGCCTATAAGAACCGATCTGTATAGAAACTAACGACACTTCAGTTTCAGACATTCAATCATCGCGAAAACAATGCATGGTACGAAAGGATAATTTTCTCAAGTTATATAATGCATAGTATATCTTAAACTAAGTAAAAACACATTTTGTTCCATCATTTTGTGTGTGTGTGTGTGTCACTGTTATAGCAATAAGATTTCACTGAAAACTCAATAATATAATATTTATTTACAAGAAGTAGCTTTTAAAGCTTTTTATTTCTTTTGAATTATTATTTTTTTAAATAAATTCACACACACATATATCTAAAATAAAACGTGTATAACTAGTACCGAAATTTAAAATTATAGACATATTACATTCGCTTATTCTTATGATGTGGTAAACCCAAAAAATGGACAAGACACTTTTAATCAAACTCAGATTTCCTTATCTTATTCTTATTTTTTTACACAATATATTGCTTAATAAATTTATTATAATATTATGATTATACACACACACACACACACACACACACACACACACACACACACACACACACACACACACACACACACACACACACACACACACATACATATATATATATATATATATAAAAGAAAAAGAGAGAGAGAGAAGGGGAGAGGGGGAAGGCGGGACGCACTTTAAATATTACAACATTTTAAAATGCACACGTACATACAATAATTGAAAAATAATCATTAACTGATTTTTTCAATGACATTTCATTGCCTTACAGTACTGTACTTATAATTGAAATCATTGTTTATAATACACTGATTTCATTTCATTTAAGAGAATATAGAACAAATGACAAGAGGATAAAGGGGATGTCGCTCTTCTAGCATAGCTCTTTATTCGGTTATTCTCTCGCTGAATATCCCGAAAAATTATTATTAGCTTTAAATACTACTAAAAATCACAATCCTCTCTCTTGGTTCCGCGGCAGAATCTCACCCAACATTAATCCCCGCGTTTTCCCGTTATGTTCGCCGCCATTGTCGTCGTTGGCACCGATCACCAGCGACATCGTTGAGCAACGTCAAAGGGAACCCTTCTAACGGCCAGCGTTCATCGATCTGTTCATTAACGACCTAATTAGCCACACGGCCTGATTACTCAACCTCGAACCATCAGTCGAAGTTTGCCGACTAAGCAGCCGCGTGACACGATGCGCTGCTGGCGTCGTTAAGGCACGCGGATCACTAACCTTCATGAAAAGAATCGAATCGGTTGACTTGGATCATCACCCTCCGGAGATATCATTATCGGGAATACAGACCGTCGGATATTTCAATTCTTCCTCTCATCATCCTCTTTATTTTCTCTTCCTTTCCCTCTCTCTCTCTCTCTCTCTCTCTCTCTCTTTTACCGCTGCAGGATATTTCATTATTAGAAAATCTGTCTGACACTCGAGCTCTCGTTCCTCGAAAACATTTCATTATTAGAAACTTTTCCTCCCCGATGTTCGGATAACTTTTAGAAATTTCCCGTTCACACCATGCAAATTGTCTTTGATAAAACCATCGCCATCGATGATTTGAAGAAAAAAAAAAAAAACTTCGAATCAAAATAGCGCTAGTTCGCATTTTTAACCCTTATCCGTAACACAATCGTTGAGTTTGGGCGCGATAAAGCTCTTGTTCATGGATGAACATTACACGTAATCGATATTACACCGTGTGTTATTCTCTTAAAGATAAACGTATCAGATTTACCGTACGTTTTAACCTCATATAAACGGAATTATACGAAATAATATCCTTTTAGTATATCCCCTGATACAGAGAGAAAACGCGAGACTATATTTGTTCTTCAACAAGGAAATCAATAAAATTGAATTGAAGGAACGTTGTGCCGATAATGTCGCGCCATTGCTTACAAACGTTCTTTTCCTATATTTTCTCATATTATCTGACCGGTTTTATATCGACTGAAAGCAACAATATGTATTTCTCATGGATAAAAATCCCGCGAGACTGTTAATATTATTTGTAGACTCTTTTATTCAACTGCGTCGATTTTCCGCCTCTCTCTCTCTCTCTCTCTCTCTTTAAATTTTAATATTGATAACTTCTCCATAAAAATTTCATAGGTATTTATAAGTATTCTACTCACCTTCCTTTTCCATCTTTAAATATTTTATGATTACACTTTTAAAGAAAAAGGTATGTAATTTCACAGCAAATGCTCTCACCATATTTTCGTCATACTGAGTTTACGGTTCAATTTTATAGGCGAAGTAACTCCATTAATCGCATCATGGGAATATGAAATATGAGCTGACCGATATAAAATTGACGTCAAACATTGAGCAAGCTATGATCAGCATCGAGAGTACGTAGTAACGTACCTTTACTATTTAGACTAAAAAAATCCATCTCATCCCGTTTCGCGTTAAAGATTCGAAAATTCGTTAGATAGAGACGCTAATTTCATGAAACGATGTTAATTTACCATGATGCCGCTAGCACCAGGTACCTAGCGCGTTGTACCGGAGATATGGCACGAAAGCTTTTAGAAAATCCGCTTCTAACGGCATAGTTTCTAACGAGTCGATTCTCATGAACCGCAAGGCTTTTGTCAGATCGATAATAATATTCTACGGTTACGCTATCTCTAGATGAAAAAAAATCCGATTTAATTTTCTTGTGTGTGCGTGCAAGCCAACAGAGTCGCAACGTATAAAAGTAGAAAACCAGTCTTCGCATATTAGCCTTGAGCTCTAAATTATTTTTTAATTTTTTTCCGCGGAGAAAAAGATTATATCTCTCCACGCGCTGATAAATACGACCAAGTAAAGGTTTAATCGTAATGCGATGTAAAAAAAAGTTAAAAGAGAATAAAATGAGAGATTTTAATCGACCGAAAAGCACTCATTAATCGAGTAATCTGAAACATCATCATTTTTTTTTTTAATTTTTATCTCGGCGTATATTTATAGATCTCTGATATAGCGATATTTACAACGTTTTTCGCTCATGTCGCAATGGCTAACCTTGTCTATCGTTTATAGAGGCAAAATATTACTACCGCGAAAGCACATCGCTCGTAAATATTAGTTTTATATATTGACCAGTTCGTCGAAGCGCACACAAAACCAAAAATTTCCTGATACCAATACCACAATTTTCAGAGACTATCAAATAATCGATCCATTGTTATCTATCGTAATTTAAAGTATTAAACTATTAATGCTTCTCGATTTATTGCAGCAAACTTTTTCACCGCAACTTTTCATTACATTTATGCGTACGAACACTATTATTATAGACGATCACTCTTGCTATAAAAATATTAATTCGATTATAAGTAAAGCCACTGACGTATTTTGCGGCAAGCGCTTCTAAAATTAGTAAAAGGAAATATCGAGGTCAATCGCGAGGCGGGGCCATAACTTTCCAGAAAATAATTTATAGTCTAACGAATATATAAAAAATAAAAGGGGAGTCGAACTATCACCCTGCGACATCCACGAACAAACGGACCTTCCGATAAGATCTCAAATGGTCATCATTTCACATGGAGGCCTTTCTTCTCGTTCCGCGCTAGAACAATTCTCCGCTGATGCGGCTCGCAAATTAAATTAATGTTGGCAATTCGCCTCGCAGACATTCTTCCTTTATGTCGTGATAACAATCTCGTTACACTTCTATATTATTGAAATAATTCCGATATTCGCCTACCTTTATTTCTATTAATTATTATTAAAATCGACGCAATACTTATTATTAGCATAGTTTGACAAATTAACGATTTCATGCACGTAAAATAGGTACATTTATTACGATGCGTAAGTCGTTCGCTGTGAAATAAAGATAATCCAATGCAGGATATAAAACATTATATATGTTTTAGTTTATAAACGCAGAATATAAAACATTATGTATTTTCTACTGTATAAACGAGATATACGTATTGAAAAATGTGGAAAAAAATTGCGGTGAACAATGTACACGCGTCGTGCATGTGAAACTAACTGTATGGTTTCGCCATATATTCAGAATGAATGCTACATAATGTGCGAGCTGCTGCTCTGCAGAATCTAACGCAACATTATTTGACGCAAAACGTTCTGTGATAAAACGCATGTGTATCCGCACGCGTTGCAAAAAAAAATCAGATGCAAAAGAATCTGTCACAGTTGACAGCATTCTAATTAGACACATGTGACATACAGCTGTGCGCGATATTGTAACAAAAAATAGTGATATTTGATATATTACGCGGAAGAACGTTTGTAACTGAAACTCTTTTTTTCATACAAAAAAACAAAATCTCATGAAGCATTACGACAGCTGTTTCGAATCCAGCGATTCGCGCAACACCAATTTTTTTCCTGGAATTAATTAAGCAGCGCAACGACCGCATGGAAATAGCTTCATGTTATCTATGCGAACCGGTGATTTTATAATTAAGGTGCATTATACATCCGAGCATCGCGGAAGTTAACTGAAGGATGTACGTTGCATTGCATACGCATTAATAGAAAATTGAATATATTGATTATTCACAATTTTGCTTGCCGCGATCGAATAACACGTGCACACATAAACTAGTAAATTTATATTATTCATATTCAAGAAATAGGAGAAAAAAGAATGAAAAAAGAATTACATCAAATGAAAACATTACAACATCACGTATAAAGAAGAAAGAAAGAGAAAGAAATTGTCTCGCGATAGCTGATACGTTTGTGAATAGGCGACAGTTCCGCTTTCAAAGTAGAGATTTCACGCGTTCCTACCCGCATTTAACGCAAAACGGATTAAGTCGTCTCGGTCGCGAGGTCGGACTTTCGTGCGAACGATTAAATCTCGTACGAAAGGAGTAGAAAATGAGGGGGTGAGGGGAGGGAGGGGAGGGGGCGGGGAGGGCAAGCGGTAGCAAGTGAAAAGAAGTAAAGGGGATGAAGAAGAAACGGAGTGTTGCGAGATAGAGACTGCTGGTTACATGGCTGGAAACCGGCGGGGAGGAGGGAGGGGGGAAGGAAAAGCTCGAGCGGAAGGAGAGACAAAGTGCGACGCGCGACTACCTTCGGGCGTTTCGGAGGATAATTTGCATTATTCGCGTGGAAAGTTTCTCCCTTGGCGCGTTAATGGGTCTCTGGGACCTCGAGATTCGGATATACCATCTTCTTTTCTTTTTTTTTTCCCCCCTTCCCTTCCGCCGCGCCGTCCTGAACCGCCCGCGAACGAGCGGAAAGGAATGTGAAAATATCGAATCGCCGCGAGTGTCCTTTATTTTGTCATTAACGACGCTATAGAGTAATGGTACTTCGCGTCGAAAGACAGTATCGGGGAAGGAAACTTGGGAAATTTATATTTGTTCATTAATTTTTAGCTGACCGTATAACATTGAGCGTGCATGCGTAAAAAAACTGCTTAGCTTTCAAGATTAAGCAAAATCTAATGGATTCGACTATATATAAAGAGCTTTAATAATATTTGAAAACTTAAAATTTTATATCCTTTTTTTTAATTTAAGACTTTTTTATTATAACTAGCATACAGCACGATCATCATATCGCGCTTAAATATATTTCGTCCGGTGCGCATATATGCATATATACGCACCGGAAATATTAAATGATATAAGTATTTTAAATTATAGATTAATTATTTATTAATTGATAAATGTATCATAAAGCCTTTCGTTAAATTAATTACTTATGCGATTCAATTATTTAATTGCACGCTCACAATCCAAATTATATTTATCTCGTGAAAAAATTTAACGATAAAGCACCGGACAAAATATATAATTTTAAATATTGTTAAAGAAATGATTATTACTCATAAAGAAATAGCAACAAAATGATAATTTATTATATTTTGAATTCTTGTTATTACGTTTTTTACTTAATAAAATGAATAAATTACGCGAAATATGCGCTTCGAAACTTATTGTTGCGATAATTACGTATGATTCAACGTGCAACATGCAAAAGATAATAATTATTAATCATACCAAATTATTCTCTGATAGTTGGCAGAATCACATTTGAAAAAGGAATTTGTCGCAGCACTATTTTTCTGTGTCGAGTGTTGGTCGCTGGTTGAATGATGAAAAGTACCATAGGAAAGGAATTTGTGACGTGGTCGTTGGAGCGTCTCCCACTATTACAGTACTATTCAAGTGTCGTCGCGCGAATGATAACAAGATCGTAAAACGTAAACAATAGGGCGCTATACGTCGCCAAGGCCGAGCACCTTGTTATTGATAAAACATTACGGAACTATTTCATATATGACGTATATTGTTTATAAGTGTATTGTACATATTGTATATTGTTTAATATAACGGAAATATTTCACATATGATTGTTTATAATATATTATACATATATTGCACATATACGATTGTCTCTTTCATCGGCGTAGAAAAATGTAAGAAATCTATCGTCCGTACAACCACTTGAGAAATGTACGTACGCTGACGTATCGGTTAGCAGTTAATCTTAGGTTAAAAGTTAAGCTCCGACTCCTTAATCTGACAGCATAAAGCCGTATCCTGAGATAAACTTCGCCTCTTCAACCTCGCGCCCGCACCGAATGGCCGGATTTCAAGGGGGCACATTTTTATGTAAATTTAATGGCTTTACCAGTGTAACGAGGGAGTCAACTCGCGCTTTTGTACGAGCGCGAATGTAATACAACCAAGGACATTGCTAATATATACTCCCTTTTTCAACTTCTTGTATAAAGTTTTCATGATGTAAGAAATCGAGCATAAAATGTACTTGGTAATAAGCTTTTTTATCCGACGTGATTTTTATAGAGATTTTTTTCACCATTTTTGCCGTTCCCTTCCTACGGATTTATTTCGAATTTTTCTTCGTAAAGACTTTAAAATCTCAAATTTAAAATCAAATTATTAATTTTTAATATTAAAACTGTGTTGTGTAACAGTGATTGATAACGGATTATTCGTCTGCAAAATTGTATGAGAATGTAAAACGTGTTTTATCTTGTTTTTCCGGGGTAAAGTTTTATATTATGAAATTCTTATCTGTGATATATCGTTAAATAATTCAATTAGAAAAGCATTCAATGTAAAATAACATCGGCTGCAAATATAGGCAGCAGGATGCAACGAGAGCAAGAATTCTTTTCCATTGCTATACTTTCCTTCAAACATCGACAGCACCGACATCTCTAGACCTAATAACATTAAACTACTAGAAATCAGGAGTTGATTGCGACGCATTCTAAAATACTTCCTGATCTTTTTAGAACGACCATTTGGAAGAACGTGGAAAGGCTCGTCTTACGATCCCTTCGAGAGCGAACATAATCGAATCCGTACGATGGGAATAAGCTATTGGGAGCAGTTCCTACAGTCAATATATCGATCGTCGCAACTGATTTCTATCAAGAAACGCAGAATTTCGAGCGAAAACTCAGGATGCTATTGAAGAAGCGAGCAATGGAACAAGAATTATCAGGAAGAGATGCAGCTGATTATCAGCGCGGGTACAGTTACTTCAAGAATAATAATAGGATTTTACGTTGGAACTACATTATCTCAAGCAATGGGGAATACAATCGATTCCAAATTCAAATATTGAAACAAAAAATACCGGATTATATTAATGCGATGTTTATGAAGAAATCTGAAAAAAAAAAGTGGATCGCACTTTTGCGGGCGCAAAAGCGTAAAATCATATTTTTTCCAAATTACATATTGTCATTGACAATACATGTACTATCGCTCACAGAAAATGTTCCTAATAATATATGCGTCGCGCTTCATTACCTCGCGTCATTGCAATCATATCATTTTCTATAGCTCTATATCTCGCGAACCCGATGATTATCTGGAACATAAGTAGGCTACACACGCGAATATCGTAAATGGCAACGACTGTACTCGACATCCGCGAGAAATCACTCTCGGAGGTATAACGTAGCAATCTTGGATCCGTGGTCGATAACTGCGCGCGATATGGCGGCTCAATTACGGCGACTGCGAACTTTCGCCCCAAGACGACATTTCGCGGCAACTTACGAGCGTATCGAGGATAAGGAGACGTTACTTGCAGTGAGAGAGAGAGAATTCGCTTAGCGCTTGTGCAGCGTGGCGCCATGTAGAATACAGGATACATGGAATAAGGGCAACGACGAAGGCGGAGAGTAAGGATGATGAAAAGATGGAGGAGGGAAGAGCTCTTCCTCCCCCTAAAAATCGTAAGTCAGACGCATAGGCGCGCGTACACATCCCCTCTATTGTGCCACTCCATTAAACATTCGTTGCAGTTACATCAGTTATAAAGCAAAATATAATCTCGCGATGCAGTAAACACGCCAAGCGAGTTAAACGAATTGGGCGCGGATTGCGTCTTCTAGGATGCCGTAGGGACGGTAGAGAAGACAAGTATAAACGTTTCGCAGCCACGAGCAATGCTCGCGGGCGTGGAAAGTAATTTAAGGAGCGATCAAGCTGTCGCCGGCAATGCAGCTTACATCCAGCCCCTTCGGCCCCACGTTACGGCCACGCGCAAGAGGAGATAACCAGAGACGATCATGTATATATTTCCTAGCGAATAAATCGACGCTAACTGAGATAACGAGCCTTTCTTAGCGCGAGAAATAGGATTTTTGCGGAACTATTCGTTCCGAGAATATTCGTTGCAGCTATGAATATCGGAAAAGTCGTATTATTCGACGTAAAATTTCAACAAATTTGAATATTAAATCCTCGTTTATAAAAGCACGTGCATATTCCAAGTGTTTGAGGTAGAAGAAGAAACAAAGCGAATGGAGGGGAAAGAGAGAGAGAGAGGCAGATTATAGGAAAATCAAAATTGAATAATTAAATCGACGATAATAACAGATAGGAGAACCAGAAGAACCCCAGACACAGATGAAGATCTCTTTCAAGTGTTTCGCAATTGTAACCTTCTGGCGCCAAGCGTCACCCGAGAGATAACTCCGCGCACTTTACAATTTATATTACACAGTCCTGTAACACAAGCTCTACCTCACAAACCATGAGATTTCTCTTGCCGCAAGATTTACTGGTAAAGTTGTTATTGCTCCGCTATAAAATATTTAATTAGTTGTCTTAATGCCATTTATTTCTCTCGCGCGCTCTACTTGCTATTTATTTCGAACTTTCGCGGAATGCAATGAGACTATGCCACAATATATATACATATATAAAGTGTTCTAGAATTACTAGACCACCTGCTAATGGCAGATTCTTGAGATCATTTGAAAACTATTTTTTTTTCAGTGAAAATCGAGAGAGATCATCACTTTTTGCAAGTTTCCAATTTTTCCATCATATATCTTTATGACTAAGCCCTTAAATTAAAATTCTCTTTCTCTATTAAAGTAACCTCTATCTGGAATTAACTAAAGAATGTAATTTTAATTATCTATAAAGCTTAGTTTGCAAAACGCTCTTCTTTTTTAATCGCTTATAACACGGAAATTATTGATGCCTCGATATTTTTGTTGAGGAAAAATCATTTCCAAATGATCTCAAAAATCTACCTCTTAGCAGGTGGTCAGGTAATACTGGGACACCCTGTATATATAGCGTGCTAAAGAAAAATACTTTATATTACTTCAGTCATACACTAATATCTCACTCTGCAATTATTTCGTTATCGAAAATTTTGTTTTACATCCGTAAGATTTTTACTTAACGTCAGCCGTAATTAATCGATCTTCTTAAACTAATTAAATCAAGTAGAGTGAATTAATTTATTGTTGATATTTGCCATTTCGAGAATTGTAATTTCCTGTCGTAGACACTTCTATCGATAACGTCGCGATACAATTACTATAATCGCTCGAAACGTTAAAGTGCGGATATCGCCGCAAGCCATACGTGATACGTATATCGTATTTAATAAAATATCAACGATACATATCGACACGTTAATATACGAGCGCGTTATTGCGGAATGTAAAATGGAAAGTTTACTCTACGGAATGATTTCTTCCGTTATCAAAGATAACGGTGATTAGAATCAAAAGATGGGCAATTGTGAGAATGCCATCGTGACGTTGATTGGAATTTAATACAGAATAATAGAAACTAGTAACGGCTCTCCAGCTTCTCCAATTAAGCTACCTGGATGTAAATCAGCTTAAGGGAATCCTGTAGTGTACGCGTTGCCGACCGGGATTCAAAGGAAACACCAATGACAATTCATTGTTGAGAAAGCCGTTAATATCAATGGGAAGACCTTTAAATTAAAGTCGCATCTGGAAGGTTTTGCTGTAACGTAACATTGTATCGTAACGAACGAATTGTTATCCGCGCGCGTATGTCGTTAAATGAATTTCTCCATCTAAGCCGAGTCATATCGGTTACAGAGATTGGAAGCGGCAAAAATTGAGCGTCACAAAGATTAAACTTGTCGGGATTAAAGACGCGCGCGTAAGACGCGAAACTCCCTCCCCTTCCGCCCTGCCCGAAGGGGTAGATGCCGCACGGCGGATAAAAACTCATCAAAGTTCGCGCCAGCCAGCAAACTGACGCCATTAGAAGTAATTTATCATTTAAAAGTGGCCCGTTCTTGCCGGCACTCTCAGCAAGCTGCGACATATGCGGTATTAACTTTCTTATGACGGGGATGATCCTCTTGACCCGTTTTCACCTTACGTGATGGCATAGCGCGTGACACATCCTGCACGACCGCGCGTTCCGCGCGCATCTCGTGTATATGTATATAACGACCGTATTATAATACAGGCATTTATCTGACACCTCATCTCTCTACGCGAGCGCACGCGCGCGCGCGAATAAAAGCCATATACAATAATTTCTATCTAATCATCCGAGAATACAGTTACGGTAGCGTTAATGTTGGCGGAAAGCCGCGAAATAATTGATCGCTTAAAATTTATCATTTAATAATATCCCCGTCAACCGATTATCCACCGATGCATCTACCCTAAGTACATAAATAAACAATTGCACAACGGTTACACACGCGACGAATAAATTCAATCCGAATCGCGATATTGTGTGCAAGCGGTTATTATACGCTCCGTTCCCGCCGAAACGAATGGCTCTCACAAATCTCGTTTATTAATGCAGATAGAAAAGTGTTTCTCCTCTCTAAATGTGGAGACGGCGGCCGCGAGCGTTGCAAATGCAAATCACGGGATATTATACGGGATATCGCGTCTCTTACGTTTCCGCACTAAAATATTTTTACGGATAAGAGAGATGTAATGAAAATCGGGATGAGCGATAAAATCGCGAGTACGCGAACTTATTCTCCCAGATGCCATGTTGTAGAATCGCGAACACGCGTTATTATGCATTTTATTCCTCAATGACGAATATTGTCAGTAGTAATACGAATAAGATGGCATTAAGTTATAATTTGTACGAAATAAATGTTAGCACATTGAGTTCATCTTTTAATCTTTTCGTTGCACATAAATTATTCCGGATAAAATAAAATCATAATTATATGCAATAAAGTATATTTGAAAGCAGATATATACTCGTACAAGTCCGCGGAATTATAAAATATTCACGCCTATGGGTTTAATTAGCGCACGAAATGTACGCGTAGTCCTCATCGGATCTGTATACTCACGAATATTCGATCGCTCGCGGTAAAATTAATGTGTCGAAACTGCCTTAAATCGGGAGTAAATTAAAAGCATTGAAATTCTGAATCAGGTTGCAGTTCGCTTGTTATACGCATGCAGGATAATTACATGCGATTGCAGCTCTAACGCCATGTTGAAGTATGCGGCGTTATCGGAAAATATGTAAATCACAGTGTTATCGATTCGCGCGGAGGGAACGCAAATGTGCTAATAAAGCGTGCGTGCACGAGCGCATGATAATTATTGATCAATGTTATCGATATACTCACTCTTTTCCACGTACAACGCAACTAGAAATTTCTTCGCGCTGTGCCCTCCAATTTTCCACTTTTTACTTCCTCCCCCTCTCTGCTTTATTTCTTTCTCCCTTTCTCACGTATTACTCGCACGTTCGTTCGTCTTCATGCGACTTCACTGTCAAACTGGCTCTGTCAAAAAATCACAACTTTCTCCTTTATTGACACTTTCCGCTGTGAAGAGAAGAATCTCGCTTAGAGGCTAATTTAACGTGATTGCTCTTCCCACCCTTCACCGTCGCTTAAACGGCTAAATCATATAATTATTTATTTCCTCCGTCATTGTACTTATGATCCATCCGCCGTTATCGCTGTGAAACAGAATCTGTCCCGCGACAGTGTCAGCATTACGCGGAATATCGCTTCAAGTGATAGTGGACATCCACAGTCGATCAGGAGGCGTATCCTGTCAGACACCACAGTACATCTGCGAGCTGGGATATCGTCCGCGACCGAGAATAATCGCGCGAAATCACGGTTCAATGTGTCGAAACAATTCCGGCGCACCACCGATTTACAATTTCGCGAATCAGAACGGTCAGTCGTTTGGAACCGTGCGAGAATTTCTTGACGCGCGTATCAATCCGCTGAATTTTTCAAAAACAGATATATATATATATATATATTACGTTATCATCTAGAAATTATTGTACGAGATAGGGACATGCCGTTATATACATATTTTATATTTTACTTTCATATTTTACGTGCAAATACTTTTGGAGCTAAGAGAGGAGATATATGCAACTACACGTTATAAATATTTAAAAAAGAAATAACGATCAAAATGAGATGAATATAAGAAAGGAAAGGGTTTTTCCACCTATCCAATTATACGAGTGAAAGCTCTCGTTCATGTTTTAAGCAGCACAAAGCACGTTAAACATACCGAAAACTGCTGCACTGACGATGTTTACAACATCGAATGTTTTGCAAACTAACTGTTATTGAATTTGACTTAAATCAATGTAAGTAAATTAAGTATCATTAAACGTTGTAGAAACATAAACAAAATACCTGCCACTCGTTGAATCATTAATTTATAAATTCTGATTTCCGACGAACATATATATATATAATTTTGTTATCAATAATAATAAATAATTGCATTTGAGATTTAAATAACAAACAATGTTTGGCTCTTTCGTCGTAAAAAAAAAAAAACCATAGCTCTCGACGAAAGTCATAAAAAATCTATCACCGTCTGGCGCAGAAAATTTCTGCATTCGTAATGTCAATCCCATTGCACAATCGATGGTGCGAGTCATGTCACGGAGCTCATATGATCTCTCTCCGCGTAATTTCATGTGCATTTTTCGTTCTCTTTTTTTCTTTTTTTTTTTTTCTATCTATCTCCTCTCTTTGCTCCTCGACCGAACCGGATAATGCCACGAAGGGCGGGACCGGACGTGTCCTACTTTTACGATGACCGGTGTACAGTTTTTAATCCGAGACTAACAACGTGACGCGGATTAGCCATGCGGTAAGATTATGTCACACGCCAACAAGAGAGAACTCACGTACATTTGTCATCACAGAAATTTCAATCGTGACGTCTAATGTTTTCTCCATTTATTCTGACGGATAAATATTTACACAAGATATCATTAATTATTGCGTTTAATCTCGCAATTTTTTGCATTGTATATCATAAATACGATGCGCCATCAGACTTTACAAAGAATATAAAATTCATCGGACAATCTTGAAAGTGCGAACAAAATAATAAATACATTAAAATTGACAGAAGAAACGAAATAACAATTTGAGATTATCTTTTAAACAAAATTCTTTTTAATGCCTACTTTTCCTTTAAATATATAAAATGAAACATAATTATGTTTACGTACTGAACGAAGAAAAGAAGCAAAAGAGCAGCATCCGGTTTATTGGCAATTTAATAAAGCTTATTCCAATTTTTATGATCACTCCACAAACCACGGCGACCGATAAGAAAAGCGATTAGTTCGAAATCGGGCGTGCAAATCACGCGCGATTTATCTTCCTTTCTCTCCTGTACGATCACATGTCGTTGACAGATTCGAGGTCCGAAGCACTAAAATCTCACAATGCTCGTTCATCGAGGATTCCGGATCGGAAAACACCGTTTTTCAAATTGTTCTTGCGGCTCCGGATGACATATGAATCGCGCGAATCACTTCACAATGCCGTCTCAAAAGTTTGCACGAAGAAGAATCTCTCGTGTTTACGTATTTGACGCTTATTTGCTACGACGTGAAATATATCGAGACACACCGGCAAGGACAACAGACCGTCGCCGCGGAACTGGAGCGGCGTGTGTCGAAAAAAAAAATGGACCGACGCGCGAGAAAAAAAAAACCACACGTCCACTTTCGCTCGCTCGAGTTCTTATGAATCTTTTCGTGGGAATGCTCCGCTCTCGCCCGCTGCTCGTTAGGGCTTCGCCAATGGACTGCCAGGCGCCGCGGCAAAAGCTACGGCGCAACACGCCGACGCATCTACCCCCTTGCAACCCCCAAGCGAGCCGTCCCCCGCTTTGCGACACCGACACCAACCCATACCGACGAGTTTTCCACTCGTTCTCCACGCGCGAGAGGCTCGGGCCTTTCGCGACTTCGTAAAACACGAACGCTATGACACAGACGATGCATAGGAGTATGTATGCGTGCGGATGTACACGCGGTTTTCGCGATCATTTCCCACAACGGACATCACGCGCGTCACCGCGTATCGCATTAATCTATCGGTTGAATGCAAAGAAAATATGCATAATATAAATCGATTGAGTACCTTTTTTAAATTTAATAATAATAACTGAAAAACGCGGGTGCCAGTTATATCCGGCGACAAAAAAACGGAGAGGAAATATTAAATTTCAACAAAAGAAAAAATTTGTCATCGCATTGCAAACTCAACTTTGCTCTCATATTTTTTTATTTTTTCCAATTATTAACTAAAATATTGATTTTACAATAATCGAGTATATAAAAATCGAGTTCCTGATTGTCGAGTTTTTGAATCGAACGTGTAAAATATTAGCAGCAAGATTTAGCCATTTGTAAAAAATCGAAAAGAGAGCAGTAACAAGCGCGAGAGCTTTGAAGCCGAAATTAAATGCTGACCAAGTATGCTGACACTCGATAGCCTATCGTTATATGAATATGACGCATTTTGATACGAGCACTGCAAACTGAGCGGCATGCCACAGACTCGGTATATGACAGATAATGTTGCAATACACGAAAGAGAATAAATTTGATTTAACCCGTTTCATATTTTCGCCCTCGATATTCAAATATATCGAATACTTTTATGCCAATCGAAACATCCGTATGATTGTCGATCGGCGGGGGGTTGTAATTTGCATAATTATGCAATAACGGTGATGTCGGGTATCCTTCATTCCGCCACATCGATGGCAGCTTCCAGCGAACAAATGAACGTATCGGGATACAAAATTCGGCATATTAAAATTATGCGGCGGCATTATTACGGTCCTTTTGATATTTTCAAAATTCTCTCTATCTTTCTCTCCGTCTCTTTCTCTTTTAAACATTTCTTTCTATTCTAAAAGCGACTACAATTTCGTAGCGACAGGAAATGATAAAATTCCACTGGATTGACGTTTATTCGTGACAATTGGCATAACATTTTTCCTACATTTTTCTATATAAATTTTACTGATATTTCGATTCGCGCAATTGCATCGATAATTTTACTGCAAGCGCAGCGTTTTTTTATTTTTTTTTTTTACATTTGCATATTGCATCTCAAAAACTTATAAAACATAGTGGGATCAATGACTGCACATTTGCCCAAGATATAGAGCTCTGATTGATGACCAGCATCGATCAAGTCTTCCGTTCTCACAAGCTACATTAACTTTATATTAAATACTTTATCATTTTTTCGCGACACGTCACGCTTCACCGATTTACTATCGATTCTCCAACCGAACGAGCTGCGAACGTGCTATAGATATTTTCTTATTTGACATGAATTTTCACGTACTGTGATTCGTTTCCTCCATTTCATTCCCCTTCGCGATAAAGTATTTACAATGTAATATTCTTTTTATTCACATATCGTGCATGATTACATATCTTTTGATAGTATTTTTGATATTTTGTCAATCGACAAAATGTCTAATGACAAAGATAAAATAATAAAGGTTAAAATAACAAAGATAATATGTATTGACGAGAAAAATGAAAAGTGAAACCGAATTGATAAAAGTGAAACTTCGTTATATGTATACAGAAATGCATGCGTAAAGGAATTTAATATCTGCATTAATTCATTGTTCGGAGACCGATACGATAAATCGATGCAAATGTTAATAGAATAGGCCGCGAGCGTACAACTTAATACAAAATGTGAGAGCATCGAGTATACTCTCGCGATGAAGTTCAACTTGATTTTGAAAGTGCAATACAATTATAGCGTGCAAGCGAGGCCGTTTTACATGCCAATTGTCTATCTAAAATACATAACCGCAGATTCTCGTTCCCTTCCCCTCTCTCCGTACATTACTATATTATCAGCCGGTGCTATCGGGGCCATCAACATATCGTTACCTGTCTGTCGATAATCATCCCGGGCGTTGCACGCAGCCGGCTCGGACTTCCGTAATAATTGCATAATGTGCTAATAGCGCTCGTAAAATGATTACGCGTCATATGAAATGATCATACTTCGGTGCTAGCGGCAATTGCGAGATCGGTCTATCGTACGATACGCGTATATCGCATGTTAATACGGATAATGCATTTTAAATATCATATAATATTATATATCGCGTGAATAGCTTTCCGTATTTCATTCGTTGGGGAGGGGGCGCGTGCCATTTTCATGCCCGATGTAACGCCCAAGCGACTGCAATTTTACCAACATATTACGTCTCTCGTCGCGCAAAGCTATGCTGGACACGTAGCGGTGAAAAGCACGAATCGGAACTGCGAATGCCTCACGAATCATCGGAAGATGTAATGGACTGCAGGTGTGAGAAAACGTGACAGCGGCAAGCTGCAATAGCATAGCATATCTGCAACGATGTAAGATAGAAACGCCTCTATGCCTCGCCTTGCCGCGTGGAAATGAGAAATATTCATGAGAGACTCTCTCTCTCTCTCTCTCTCAGGGAGCTAAATGAGAAACTCTGACGACATTTGTGATAATATAACGGTATAACGCAAGAAGAACATCTCGGGGAAAATTTTTTTTCTAATTATCGTCTCATATTTCTGCACGCGCATCTCGTTATTATAAATCGCGCGCATTCTTACAATCGGCGGAATGAAGTAGTCGCGCAATGGAGCAATTGCATTTCGCGTTGCATTGCGCCAGATCTTTTCGGAAGAGTGACCCGATGTAGAACGCAGCGATACGACCGTATCGCGGAATGGTCGCACATTGCGCTCCAACAGGGCGCAGCCTGTTTAATTAGCGAGCAAATTAAATGCCGGGACAGCCACATCCGACATGGTTCGCGCAATTAGAGGTATTATAAATTAATTACAACACTGTGACGCAGTCAGTTTTGCGGGATTCAATCTCGGAATGGGCTTGCCGTGAGTGAGCGGAATGAATGCCAAACTTCTCATTGCCGACCCTGCTTTACAACGCGTTTTATTACTATTTTCCTTTGGAGGAGAGAGATATCTTCAATTACATGAATCAAGTAGTATAAAATTAGCCTGGGGTGATACGAGATCTCGTGCGGCGAAAAATGGTCTAAATTGACGCTATAAAAAGAAATCTAAAAACAGAACTCACGATATACATATATCTCTATGTTACAGGCGAAATAGTTGAAGTTTTATTTTGAAGGGAAAAATAAGCAAAATATAAATTTTTATTTCAAAAGTGTAAAATGTAAACTTTTAAAATACAATTTTTTTTATAAATTTAAATTTATAAGTTAAAACATAAATCGCGGAAAATGATTCTTGAGCATTGAATTCGCAAGCGGATTCAAGTGCAATAATATAATCGCACCGGTCGGTGAGACGATTATACACTTGAATCCGCCTGCGATCCCGAAGCTACTTTTCCCTACTATCGACTAAACGCGATTTGTAGTTTTAACAAGCTGCACGTTCGGGCTACGTAAACTGGCGTAGAACGAGTAACGTCCAAGATTCCCCAAGGGGGGGTGTCACGAATTGCCAAACGGAGCTTAGAAGTCTCGAGCAGAATAGAAACCGATTAAGCGAAACAACGACTGACAGCACCTGTTGATACTTCGCCTAGCTCGTGGCGAAGGTGTGATTTGCCGCACACACACACACACATACACGCGCGCGCGCGCGCGCATCATGTACGCGCGAGTCCGACGACTCCCGACGTATATACGACTTGTTTGCGCATCCGCGGCCGATGTCCAGTGTCGTCGCGGCTTCATGAATAAACGGAAGATGCCATTGAGAACGAGGACCGGATCTACTAGTCAGTCTTAGAATATCCTATTTTGGGTAATGCATCTCGTAATAAATTAAATCGTGGGCCAGAGGCCCTGTTAATATTCGAATTACAAGCGCCGCTATTACCCTTTGTTCCATGATTCAGCATATTATCCGCGTTTAAACGCGATTCTCATTCGCAAATTGTTTACGGATGATCGAATATACAAAGCTGTCAGCCGACAGAGTATTTCCGGCGCGTAGAAACTCGTGTTTCTCTAGAATCAGGATCGTATCTTCTTACCTATCCTATTTAATTTATACGAGAGGCAAGTTGAATTTGTAATTAATCTCTTAAGCAATAATATTTGGCAATAACAACGTAATTAATGCAAGAATATTTTTTCTTCGGAAAATATCGGCAGCAAAATCTTTCATCAGTCTTTTAATCTTAATAGCCTTTTAGCTATAAACGATTAAAAAAGAAAAGATTAATTTCCTAACTGATAACAAACTCTTCCTTCAATTAATCTAATTTAACTAATCTAATCTCTGATCCCTGACTAATTATCAACGAACTTTGCTTCGATGAAATCTTAACTTGACGCTTACACTCACAGGGATATTTCAATATTGAAAACTTTTAAGCTTTCCTTTTGCGCATCGTTGAGCTAATTAATTCTACATAAAGCGATTCGTGGCGAATTAATCCAAACGACCGTGGCAGCCGTGATTACTGCGATAACCGAAAACGTATTCCGTTTCAGAGAGAATTAGAGCAGAGGAAATTAGCTTGATCAGATTGCTTGAACGTACGTGAATCTTTCAATGCCCGCATGTCCGCAACAAACGTAATATCATAAACAATGCGCGCAATATAGGAGGTAATATCAATGAATTCTGTCAAACTAATCGCGTGAGCCAAATATATAGTGTCGCGTTTCTGAAATCCTCTTTGTGTTCACAATCACGAGTGTATAAAGGATATTTTTCTCGGTGGCTTGCAAAACCTGATATAATCTCCACATGTGTGTGTCTTATTATTTATTTTATAAATATAACATATTATTCTATATGAAAAATATATATACCGTTAATAATATATCGTTTCAATATGTTATGAATATCAATTCTGATTGAATACGCGGAATCAATTTTCAAGTCTACATTTATCGCGAATGTGTGCACTATATATATTTAAAATTTCAATATTTTTTTATTATATTTTTATATGTGTGAAAGAGAAGCTTTTTAGAGAAAGCTTTATATTCTGAACGTAACTGATATCCTTTTTGGCTTTATAATTAATCTAATTTTGTGATTGTCAACAAAGATTTTATTAAAATTACTTTATACAAAGTATTAACTTTTCATATAAATGAATCATATTTTTCCAATTAATCTTGATTAATTAAAGATAAAAGAGGGGAAAACAATCTTTTTTAATACATTGTCAATGTTACATAAAAATTGCTTAACGCAATCGTGGCTCAAAATCAGAAAATAAGTAAAATTCAATCAGTACGCTTCATGCTTTTCATAAACCGACTTTGCGCGAATCTCGTAAAAACTCGATAGTAGGGATTAAATATTACCTACCGAAATATTACGCTTTTTTCTTTCCCCTATGGAAATACCTGTAATTTTATTTATTTCTCACCTCGCGGGCATAAAACCAGAAATAAATTTCTATTTTCACGATTACGAAAATATTCTGAACGATGCAATTGTGTGTATGTGTACGCGAATAAAGCGCAGAATCGATAAAAAAATTTTATTTTTTATGAATACAAATATCATATTTCGTTTATATTCTACGTATATCGCGTATTACAACATTGAAATCATTGAAAAAAATATGATTCATTTATAAGAGAACCCTTTTAGCTTCCATATCAGAGGCAAACAAATCGCCTTACAAAATTCAATACGCTGTAAATATTGCGAATGCTCTCAAACACAAGTTCAATCGAAGTATAACGACTAATTGGACTTACCGATCCGTTGTATTGCCATGTCTTCAAATGTGCCCGTTTAATCCGATTAAGATGCTCCTGTGGCTCTCTCCGTGCAACAAAGAGTCACATTTAATAACGCTCGCTTAGAAGTCACAAGAGGAAAAGAATCTGCGAGAAAAAAATGCGCGGATTAATGTCAACGAAATTCGTATTAAATATAACTCACAACTCGATGCGCGATCCGTCCTTACGAGCTGAAATATGCGGCAATTTCACGACAGTGTTCAAACTCCATATCGTCAGATTACGTCACGGCGCTAAACGATCATGGTATCCACACCCATATATATATATATGTGTGTGTGTGTGTGTGTGTGTGTGTGTAATTAATTTTTTCGCTAGCACACGCGTGAATGTATTACTTGTTTCAAATTATCCATCATCGTTGATTAAACTGAATATAATTATACGTAACGTATACGTCAACGTCACGTTAACATAACATTAAATATTCTTATACGCGTTTCAGATGAAGCAATATAATAATATTGATCGTCACAGAACCGGACCGTCGCTGACATTAAAACTCCATAACGTTACGTTGACGTAACGTATAAATGTGCGTTATACGCACATTATACTTTGCTATGTTGTAGTTTTATACGTACATGATTTACGCAGCGAAAGGATTTATCCTGCGTCCCGCGAAGGTCTCGACAATATTGTCGTTTCGCGCCGCGCGTGTTTTATCCCTACATAAAACACGGCTACCAACTGAATTTTAAATTTCACTATCATCGTTAGCAGCGCGCGATTCGATTTTTTATGCTAGATTGTAAATAATTAATAAATTATTAAAAAATCATATATTATTTAGTAATTTACTAATTCACATGTGTGATTTAGAACACAAAATCGAGCTATTGACTTTTATTTTCTGTAATCTTTATAATAAATAAAACAAAATTTTAAATAAATAAAATGACAAAAATAAAAAAAACGAATTGCACATTTAATCGGACATATTTTAGAATGCACAAGTTTTATTTTATAATTATGAGATAAAGATGGAAATATTTGATCATGTTAAAGTTATAGGAGACACGGAATGTAAAATTAAATTTGTTATTTTATATATATATATATATATATATATATATATATATATATACACTCTTATATATAAAATTATAAAAAAGGATTGATATCTGTACATATAACACACACAATCCTCGCATAATTTTTTTATTAAAATCTTTTATTTTCTGCATTTTTCGTAGCGTTTTCCTAAACAATAATTAACGTAACTTAACGTGAAATTGTGGTGTGTGAAAGAGAAAGAAAAAAAGATGTAGAAAGAGAGAGAGAGAAAATATAATGCTCGATATATTAGAATTATGGAAACTTTCACTCAAATCAATAATGGTACGATATACAAGTGGAGCAGATTTAAGATACATAGAGTAATCTTAAGATTATAGAGATATTGACAATGAGACGACCTGACCGATTAACAAAAATTAATCGATCTTTTTCGATTGACCGATGAATTAATTACGCAAGTAGATACGCGGACAGAGTAGAGACATAAGTTAACTTATGGGTTTAGACTTGACGAACGTCGTCCACGTCGAGAAGGTAAAACAATACGAGAGAATGTTCGCAGAAAAGGGAAAGGGCAATTCAAAAAGTTGCGATAGAAACTAAAAATGAGAAAAATTTCAATCGCAGTTTCTCTCGACGTGTACGACACACGCTGCTTCGCTCCGAAAGTCTATACCCTCGTCAGAAAGTGTTACAATATGAGAGTTAAGTTATATCATATACTTAACATGATACACAAAGTCGTTATATCCAGAATATCAAATGGATACGATCAAATACCACGGTTCAAGCGAAACGGAGATTATTACTTCTCGTGCAATCTTGATTAGAATGCGGAACCAGGTACATGTGGATGTAATGATTTCCATATCATGCTTGTATCATACTTTATATATCGGGCTTCAGTCACTTATTTATGTTCCGCGTGAACCGGGTGCTCTCCCTTTAAACAAAAAGAAACAATTCGTCATTACATCAATCGATCATTCATATTTACTTAACGCATAATAAACAAATATCCACATTAATAACAAAATGTGAAAAGTAAACAGATAAGTTGGAAGAGACTTTAGAGACGATTATTTTTGCCACAAATACATTTAAAAAAATCAGTTATATATTCGTATATAACTCATTCATTTTCCAATTGGCAATAATGCCAATTCTTCATACGAAAATCTTAAGAATCAATTTCATATATATATATAATGTTCCACATTCACAAACATATATAGAAAGTTCCATTCAATCCACATCCCACACAGTGCAGATAAATAACTCGAATATCTTTTATTCTTATAGTCACGAATCAAAATCTCGTGTGAAAGACACATTTTATAAATATAATGTGGAAGAAAAAGAACGTTCAAGTTCTACTTTTATCAGTCTTTAAATAGAAAGATCACTTCAAATATAACAAAAATTTATTAACTATATCACTGTGTATAAGCTAAAAATTTGAGAAATGCATTTCACAGTTGTGTAATATCCGGCTAATTCAAACTTCTATTTGTATTTTTTTTTTCTTTTTATTAGGCGCATATTTTTCATCAAAATGTTCGTTCTGAAACGATTCCCGACACGTTGCGCGGAATTATCTTTTTCTATTATCTTTATCTTTTTATCTTATTACGCATCTCTCGCCCGTTAATCGTATATATATATATATATATATATATATATATATATATATATATATACATATTGTAAAAATGTAATTAATTTGAACTAATCACATGTGACATCAATCTTATATCGAGGTTCTGAAATTTCTAAAACCGTTATGAATGTCAGCAAGAATCGAATGTTGTAAGAAAACGAAGAATCTTAACGATATTTGTAGCAAAAATATACGCATTGCTCCTCGCGATAATACACGATTACACTACAAGAAAAAAGAAAAGGAAAGAAACTTAACAGACAATACGAAGAAAGTTTTGGCAAAGAAACGTAACGTTTAACGACGTCAAACAATCAACACTCAGTGTGTCAAACGGGCGCGGCTGTACAAATAGTAATACCCATTGACAACGAGTTCGATGATCGCACACCTATACTTAAGAATCTATTATTTATATGACGATACTGTGCGCGCGCTCTCGTATGATCTGCTCACAAATGAATTTAACTATACCGTGAACGGAAACTAGTAACTCCCACGCTACATGATTTTCTGTTATATCAATAACCATGTGTATTGATACATTGTACATGCGTTATTGCCAATAACATATGTACTGCTCCATCTCCATACGATTAATAGGCGTTCAGGTATACTCATTCATCCTAGTAAAAATAAACGCGGTAATTACTAAAGACATGTACTCTAACAAAGTTATTATTAAAGTAATGATATCTGAAATAAAAATCCCTGAAATATAATAGTTTAATCAGCCATTACTTGTTATGATAATATTTACAACAGAAGTTATAGATTTTTTACTCTTACTGGAAATATAGCATAATTGCTCGTAAATATGATGGTTGTGCACAGATATTACGTATTTGAAATTACGTAGGAAGATGAAGCATGAGAAGGAACAGAATGCACGTGTATGTACATATGTATATGTACGTGTATGTATGCGTGTATATGAATCAGGACATATGTATTTATGTATGTATGTACGAAACAAGTTGTATAGATGCTTAGAAGTGTAATACAAATCCAAAGAATATTAGAAGACAAATATCAATTAATGATTGTAATTTTCACAATTTTTAAACTTCAATTCAAATGCCATAATGTAAAAAAGCATTTAACAATAACAAATATAATACGATTTTTATGAAAACGGACATTCGGTCATTTTTCATGTAATAATATTGATAGCAAAAATTAAATTTGCTAAAGTTACAAACATTATATTCCTATTAATTCTAATGGACAAATTCGCTTTAGAAATGCATACGTAACACCTTTGACCATTTACTGCATTATGTAAATGATAATTGATTATTATCATAATGCGTAAAATTGTCCAAGGATTTTTTATTATGGCTGTTCTTAGATTCAAACATTTGTACAAATTTTCAAAAACAAATTTGTACATAAGAATTAATCTTGTCACAAATAATATGTAGTTCGTGCATCTCTTATTTAAGAAATTGTGGCTTGCATATATATAAATCAATATATTATTTTTTTCATTTATATTCACGCGGATTGTGATACAGAAAATAATAAAAAAATAAATTTTAGAATGAATTTAGATGAAACACACAACCAAAACTTTTAAGCTTCTATGCATTTTTTTCTGATAAAAAGACTCCAAAGAGCACTTGCACCATTATATACATCTATACAACTTTCAAACTCTTATATTCAAATATTACAATGAAGGGATATATATTTTATATATATATATGTATATATAAATATATTATAGAAAGTTATAAGCCACATTCCGTGATAATATTGCAAAGAAAAGACTAACACAAACTTTAGCAATATTTACTATTTTAAGAAAGAAAACATGTGTTTCTATTATCATCTATATATTAGATATCTGCCTCATTCTTATTTTCTATGCAAAAGATAAATATTTATATTAATTATACTGTGCTGTATACAATATAAGCTGTATATAATATATAAGATTCTACATTTTACCTAATCTATTAATACTACAAAATATGCTATATTTGCCGAATGTAAAAAAATATCGCTTCTCGTGTCAAAAATCTGACTTGATTAATGTAGATAAAATTAGTTGTACGAAACACATTTAATTGCAAGTCTAAAAAGTTTGCAGAAACTTTGTCATTTCTATGATTGTACTCTCTAGAGCCTCCTAATGAAAAGCTACACTTATATTCTACACATTTAGTCATTTTATTTCCAATTAGTTTGCCGAAAAATGCTTTGGTTGTGCGTTTGCAAAATTTGGATATTCCTTGTGAGATATCTGACAGAAAATTTCAATGAGAAAAAAAACGGTATTCTTTTCCTTGGAGATGCAATTTCACTACCATTATTTTTACTTGTTTTATATATATATCAAATTGCACAGAGAATAACATTGTTTTATAAGAAATAAAAAAAATAATGTTTAAAAAATGATAAAACAATAAAAGAAACATGTAAAAATCTCTTCAGCATTATTATTAATTTATAATGCTAACCTAATCTCCTCCCGTTGAAAAGACAGGAAGCACGATTGCGCAAACGCATTTTTCAGAATATACTGTTTCGCACGTACAACATATGTACCTTCAAAGAGTACTAAAGTTACTATATATAATAATAATTATTTTTAACAATAATTATTATATACATAGTAATAATTATTATATAGTATAATATAATTGTGGGATGTGTCTTATGTTTTTCAAAACATAAGAATCAATTTCAAGTAAAATGATATCTTACATTTACTGATACAACTCGCGACCTACAGCTAGTGACCGAAAATATATAGATACGCAACCAAAGTGTATACGGCAGCTTTTTTAGCCATCAAAGGAATTGTACAATAGATTAATTTAGTATCTTAAGTTACCTAGTTACTGTTGTGTTTGTGTATCAAATCATTATCATAACAATTACTTGTTGGGCACACACCGAATTAAAGTCTCAGTAAGCATGTGTCATATTTCCGGTTCTTTGAAATCGCTGTTCATTAGCCATCCTCTTTCGGGGGTGTAAACCAACCTGCCAGATACCAATGTGAAAATATATATATGTAATATACATTAAGAGTGGCATCAAAAAATAAGTAAATTCTTACCATTTTTTTCATGTATTTGTACAAGAGATTTGAATGACTGTTGGGCACGCGCCAAACTATATTGGCCTTGTCCGCCACACACTTTTCCAGCACCACCTGATCCTTGAAACTGTATTCGTGCTTTTCCTTTCACTAATGTTGCTGAAATCTGCATTATAACAGCTTCTACTGTATATGCCGAACTCCATCCCTGTTTTGTAAGAAGTTCCATACAAATAGCACCTCCCACAAGAACATAACCACCAGAAATGATGGGATGTACAACTCTTACAAATGGAGGTTCAAATGGATAGGTTTCCTGTGATAGAAAATTACAATACCTAACATATTAAGATTCACAAGCTGAAAACTATAAGCTAATACATACAAGTTTAAGCTTATTATCATCATAAGATATATATATATATATATATATACATACATACATACATACATACATATATGTAATAAAATACCTTGAAAAGCATATTGAGAAGAATACTGTCTTTGCCCTCTTTCTCTTTCAAAAGAATGAGATCGCTATGAAGTGGTGAATCAGGATCTACACACATCAACCTGATATTCCATTCATATAAACTGTCGTTTACTAGTTCTATGCTATACATGCCTGAAAAGAATAGAAAGTTTCACATGCATATGTATACTAGACTATAACGCTTATTAAAACAAATTAATTATATATGTATGTGTATACATATATAAAATTCCTCTTCCAAAATTTGAAAAAACTATACCTTTTTTAAAGCTGTCACTTCGATATATATCACGTAGTTCTTTCATGAGTCTATCAGTAGCTTGCACACTTCCACAAACAGATCCTTTCAAATAATCTTGTCTCTGATTTTGTCTCAACCTTTCCAATGTTGCAAGATGTTCCAAATCCATTTCTTCACTCTATGGCATTGAACATTAAGATCATAACAATAGCAGTGTCATAACATTAAGATAATAACAATATTAGATCAGCGTCATAAACTTATCTTTCTTTACCTTACTCTTAGCGTTAGCATCTCCTTCATCCATGTCCAAGTGTAAGTCTTCTTCAGTCTCACTCTCTTCATCTTCATCAATATCATCTATATCTTCGGCGTCCATCCTTTGCGCCACAGCTTCGTTTGGTCCTCCTAAACGTAAAGGATCCAAAGCAGTTCTGAGTCTTTCGACATCTGGTGGTTCTGGTAACGAATGTAATCTGCATAATTCTTTCAAGAGAATTCCAACTTGGTTGATTACGTGGTTATCGCGGCCCGTTGTGTTACTTAAAATTTGTACAGCATTTGTAACACTAGTCTCTTCGGATTCGGCAAACCAGACTGGTGGTGTTGAAGGATAGGTTTCCTACATAAACATTTTTGATATGAATACAGCTCTTATGTGTTATACAATAGAAATCATATTAAAATATAAAAGCAAAAAAAACAAAACAGTTTTAACATAAACTGTCTTTCACGTATCCATTCACGCGCACGTCATACATCCATTTAACACACATACACACAAAGAAATACATGAACACACCGACCTCTACCGTATAATCAGTAAATGATGCACGAAAAAATGCTGAAATATCTACAAGAATAACGCATAGATAATATACATTACAAAAGGATTGCGCTTGATTGCAATATTCTTCGTGCTGACATCGTGCATACACATACACGTAAGTCACTCTCGTCTCTTGCGTTGTAAGAAAAAGTCAAACTCTCGTTATTCTACTTCGAGATTAAATTTCATTCAATGTACGGAATCAATAAAATATACGAAAAATCGTACGATACGAGATTTGAAAACGAATCTTCTTTGTCTGCTGTCTGTCTGTTTCTCTTTCTCCCTCTCTATCTCTATCTCTCTATCTCTCTACGTCTGACATTGTGTCAAAACAATTTTGATAAGACTATTAAAAAAAACTGCAATTATTCTCCGCGAAAAAGGACCGTACTGTCACTCTGGCATCAACCTTTATCACGCTGTTAATTCGCTAATAAAAATTTTCACCCTTTGAAAGAGATACGATATTAGAAAAAAAAAAAATCAATTGCAACAGCGTCGAAATGATCGAGCTATCGCGTGAAAGGGAAATAAAAAAAACGCCATGATATCGTAGTATCGTCGACCGCGTGTCTTGTTTAGCACCAAGCAATATCGAGAATGTTGTTTCTTTGTCCATATACGTCCGGATGAGACACCAAGCGAGTCTCTATTCGGAACGAGTGAACGGACGAAATGAATGAAGCAACGAACGAACAAACGAACGAATGCACGTACGCACGCACACAATGAGCTAATGATCGTTCAAAGCACACTCGCGTACTTTCGCACGCGCGCGCGTGTTACACTTACTGTGATATTGGCGTGTATTTCGTACTTCTTCCCATTTTTACCGACGAATCTGCAGCTGAGCTCGTCCACGCTCGCAGACATTATCTGAAACCTCTCATGGCTCTTGGGGAAGACGGATTCGAGCGTTTTGATTTCCTGCTTGAGGGTGTTCAGACAAGCCATTTGCGGGGTGACGTTACGAGCAGAGCTATCGGGTATCCAAATTCGACGGCGAGTTTTACTTCGCCCGAACGAAATACGGACGAAATACCCGACGTGAGAGAGACACGACGATCCCGATGACTACCCGACAAAATGGCGACTGCGACTAAGTATTTCGGCCAGTCTCGTGCGAGCTCGTTATACTTCGTCGTCGATGGCGCCATCACGTTGCCGTCTCTCAAAACATCATGTGTGACGTATTTCCGGTGCGAGTGCGGCAAAAGTTGGAGATAGGTCAACGTGCGTAACGCACTCAAACGACGAAATTTCTTCTTTTTTTACAACAAACGCATGTCCTAATTCTTATTTCTTATTAAAAGTCTAGATATGTATAATTAAATAATTTTATATATATTTAATTACCTTCAAAGGGTCAAAATAAGATGCTGGAGGTAGGAAAGAAAGAATAAAATAATATCTCTTGACTAAATCCACGAGAATATAAAAAATAAAAAATACGGGAAATGCTTGAAGTATGTATGCGCATGATGAATGCATGCCTGATGCTAAGAAAATTCGTTTCCATTGATTGTATCATGAATTTATTTGAAATATCTAGTATAGCTCTATTTCTCTTATATTCTATATGTACAAACGATAGCGTATATATAATAAAGTATAATACATATTATTTTAACAGATGTTAACAAAGAAAGATGCTAATCTAATATATTAAAAATAATTATATTCTAAACGCGTATTCGGGGACATGGATTTGTCTCTTGCGTTTTTTTAAGAATGCAACGCGTATAACATAGATATGTAAAATAAAATAAAATTCGTATGCATTCATATTAAAATAATTCAAGAAATTTATAAACATTTCTTGCTGCACTAAGGAATTACGACATAAAATCAACGTGTATTATTCTTTGCTACATATATACATGCAGTCCTATATCTCTTTCTGCAAAATATAGCATTGTTTTATAATCGCATCAAACTTACTCGTATCTGTAAAAATGAGGTAAAAGATATAAAAATCCATACATGGTATTTTTGATAATCCTAAATCTGTTGTGTACGTACATAACATCGAATATTACAGAAACTAAATTAAATAAAAAGCTGTATGTATCAAAATTAAATGAGATATTTTATCGTTCAAATATTTTTATTTAAATAATAACTGTAAATTATGTGTTTGTCATCTTCGATTTTTCTTCTACAATCTTTTGAATAGCTTACAACAGTAGGAGCTACTAATCGAGAATCTCAATAGCAATAATAAGATCTTTTAAAAATTGTGAGCCAACAAAACATTATTTATAAATGATGAAATATATTGATATTACGACAGGATATACGAACAATTTCTGTTTTTTGTGTGGAAGATTCACGTTCGACGTGAATCAGTCGTTATTATAATTATCTCTTTATATATACACTTGTGTTTGCCATGTACATTTTTTTTTTTTAGAGATTTCTTAACACTAAAGTTAGTGAGTGACGAAAGTATATATAGCCGGTCGATAATAACTATTTAAACCTCTGTCCCACATTGAGAAGAGATAAAATAGCATCTTATATACTGTCCCAAACGTAGGGTACTATTGCGTTTTGCATTCTATTATTATAAATGAAAATAAGCGGCAATTATCAAAGACTCATTAATAATATGTGCATTGATAATGTTCTAAAATAATTTATCAAACTAAGCAAAATTTGATTCTCGTAACGCATTATGAATCAATGGAAGACTATTTCAATGTTTTTGAATATTAAATAGATTCTTTCATCGTTTGAATGTCATTGCATTTTCCTTTACAATTACGCTCTACGTACGTTTTAATAGTCTTCTATATACGTTGTAGCTTGGACATTTTCGAATGCATACACAAATTTAACATATATATGAAACGGGTTAAGCGTGAAATGATCACAACTGAATTTGGCTTTAACTTTGAGCATAATTGCAGCAATCTTAATTCTACCACACATATATTGTTCTCCATAATCTTAATCAAATAGATTTGTATTCTCAATGTGTATAACATATTTAACGTAAATAAATATTGTTTCTCTTTCTGTCCCTCGCACAATTTTATATATATTTTTTATATTTCTATTTTAATCACATGTGACAAATTTCACGCTGACCCTATCATGAGATACTATCCTCAACAAATACTGAGTATAGGTACAAAAATGTAAGTGTAACTGTGTAACAAATTTCGACAAATTTTTAAATAATTAAATAATAAATTGTTTTTAAGCAAAAATTTACAATATGAATATCAGGAAGATGCAGCAGCAATATTGAGAAATACTATTTAAATATTAATACTATGTAAATATAAATATTAAAATATAGAAACAAACAAAATATGTCATTTTACTTTTTTTAACAATTTGTGAAAATGTCATTTTTTATATATTATTTATCTTTCATAAATGTAGTCCACGAGAAATTGCTTACTGCAATCTTTTCACATTAAGTAGGCATTTGCTTCATTTTGTCATTTCATTTGATACATCTATCACCCTCTCCTGTATACAATGTATTTATTAAATAATTGAAAAGAATTGTTCGATATTACGTACAGTAATGCTTTTATTAAACAAAATTTTATGAAAATGGTATAAAAACTCACAATGAATAAATGAATGAATTAACATTTTTAAATTAGCTTGCAGCTAGTTATCGTAATATGTACTAGTAATAGCTAGGAACTTGAAGAAGCATTACTTCCATTTTTCGCTTTATTGATATACGTTTAATATGCAAAATAGGTTATTCATTTTGAATAACTCCATAGCACGTCATGTCCATCTATAAATTGGTTAATAGCATTTTCTTTCTCCGAATTTCTTTTTAAAATAGAACTGTTATAATATAAACAAAATATTGACATGTAACAAGAACACTATGAAAAAATGGAAAATCTAAAAAATCACTATTTTTTACTGTTGCAAAGAGGTAGAAATAAAATAATGTGTATTTTATATATTGCACGCGCATGTTATATATGTAAATATATATATACACACACACACACACACCAGGGTGTCCCAGATCATTTGAAATATAACAATACTTGTGTGCAGATAGAGCGAACTAAACTGAATCGAAGTCCTCTATCATTTTTTTGTATATTAAAAGAATTAATATTGAGTAAAATGGTCCTAATCATCGCAGATCTTTAACCGGATGCATATCGGAAAGCCACGCGCCTGATAGTGTACGTGAACGCTCAGCTGTTACAGTGCGGCTGATCGACGTGCACCCGGCTATGATTGACCAGACTTTACTCAATAACAATTTTTTTTATTAAGCGTTATACAAAAAAAATGATAGAGGACTTTTCAACTCAGTTTGGTCCGTTCTATCTGCACATGAGTATTGTACCAAATGATCTGGGACACTGTGTGTGTGTGTGCATGTGTGTGTGTGTGTGTGTGTGCGCGCGCGCGCGCGCGCGTGTGGAATGACAGAATATATTTAATTTAAAAATAAGAATGCACTCTCTCTCTTAAGTCTATTTGTGTCCTGCAACAATGTAGTATTTTGCACATTATAGCAGGTTTTGAACAAAATAAAATAAACAAAAAGATCTTAATCGTCAACCATAATATTCTAAATTTACATGTCTCAGTTTTATTTACAGTCACATTCTTTTCAGTAAATACACTTTGGAGAAAGAAATAGCTCTCTGGTATCACTGTACATAAACTTGAATCGTCGAATGTGTGTTGCGCATCACACACGAAATATAATCTTTTATTTAAATATCTCGTGGGCGTTCCACAACGATGTTACATACGACAATCGATGTGTTATCGGCTTATTTAAAATGCCGAATGATAGTAATCGTAAGTAGGCCAGTAAGGCTGTAGCCAATCCTAGCTGGTACGTTGACGCTTTTTGGCAGGATGCTCTTCAGACGAATGAGCTGGGGAAGGCATGACCATATCTCCTCTATTAAACATATATTTGAATTGCGGCATGTATTTCATTACACTTCTAACTTGAATCAAAGGTAGATCTTCAACTAGCGAAGAACATTTGCCTGCTTCCATTAACATCTTCATTTGTAATCTGTAAAGTAAATATTAAAAAATATTACTTATATAATTTCCTTTTTGCAATAGTGTAAAACATATCATGGAAAAAATATACTGTGTCCCAAATATAATCTTACCTATTCCCTTGATATAAGTCTATGTGTAGAACATCTGTAAGGACTTGTTTACAACTCTCAATGTCACAGGCAGGAAAAAAGTTGGAAATAAAATCGGGAAGAGTCATTAACAATTCAGTGTAAATGTAAGGTTTGAAGTTGATGCAGGGTACCATTTTTTCTTCAACCAGCGCTTTCTGTATTTGGTAAGGTTGTACATGGCAAGTTGACATATGTGTTTCTGATATCGGTATTAACGGTTTCCTCCCTCGGGTATCCCTAAAAAATTACTTAAATATATGAATGTGATAATCAAATTGAACATTTAGATATCGCAACAAAAATTTCTGTTAATTATATATCTGTTCATTCGATTCCTCTAAAATAATGATAACTCTGATGTATACCTGGAACTGCTGCTGCTACCGCTGCTACCATTGACTGGTATTAAGGGAGGTGGATATTTTACATGAGATGTGTTATGTACAGATGGTGTATGTCTTTGAGGATGTAATAAAGTCGATGCTGATGTATGTACTGGCATTAAAGCTTGGACTTGTTCGCTCAAGCCAAGCATCTGTGGATATGTACTTGCTGTGACTGCATTAGGTACACCTAATGTAGGTGTTGTATATGTAGTGGTCACCCTGAAATAGAAAAGTTATTACATTAATTTTGATTATTTTGTTAAATAATTGTTATTTTAATTTTATTGTGCTATTTATTTTTATTCTATTAAAGTCTTTAGCCTCTTTAGTAATGAATAGTAATGAAAATAAATGCATACTTTTTTATGTTGTTGCATACTTTTTTATGTTTTTGTTTGTTGCTTTATCTTCTATTCATTTAAATCAATAAAGTGCTCAATACATTGCAACATAAGAAACAATATAGAATTTGTACTTGAATCGTTCACAATCGTTTACAATGGTTCAGATATGAAAAAATCTTTCTATTCCGCTGATATTAATGCATTGATACATTGATAGCAAAAATGCTATAATGTAATGGAGATTACGTTGATAAATAAATGTTCTTTACTAGTCATAATTTTGTCTTTTTATATGTTTAAAAATTAAATTCCGGTTTTGACGTGAACGACACAAGTATATATATATATGATTATAAACAATAAAACTTGTATATACAAATGATTGTGCGTAATTAAATTATTTAATTATGTGACATTTATGTGTTTATATAAATTACAACACATTTAAACAAGAAAAATTAAATTTATAAATATATTTTTTCGTACTCAAATCGTGAAAAATGTCAAAAGAGAGTCGATTTATATTAGAGTCGATTTATATAAAAGCAATATATAAATATATATTCATATATACAATATATAAAGATATATTCATCAATTTTATAAAAAAAATTATGATAGTGCTGTCAACACTATTATTCTAAATATTATCAAAGCTCTTTTGGATATTATAAAATAATGTATAATATTGAAATATATGTCTTATAATTATATATATAAACTAATATGTAACAATAAATAATGATATTATTTTTCATAAAATTATCGATTGAATATAATAATATCGTTTTTTCTTATTTGTGTCGACAAACTAATGACTCATCCGATCTTTATCTGAATATAGGAATTATTCGATTATTAAATCATTTTAGATGAGAGGCAAACGCTCCTTAATTATCTACATATCTGAATACTGAGACTATTCGATTCATGTTGACAGCACTATGATAAGCGTTATAAAATATTAAATATGTAGGAACCAAGAAAGCTTGTGCAGCTTTCTACTTCTCTCTATCATAAAAATTGTATGTTTTTTTTTAGTTACTTCTGATAATATTAATAAATATATTATTAAAAGCAAAGATTTACAACTGAATCAATGTATTTATTACGCAAAGAAGCTTTAAAGACAGTCATATAGATTAATTATAAGTATTTGAATTTTATCTCTGTATGAATCAGCTTGATATAAATTTGTACATGCTATCTTATTCCTTATGATAATCTATACGACTATAATATATTTTAGAAGGACTCACCAATCATCCTTCCCATAGGTGGGATAACTATATAAAAACAAAAATACGTTGTATGTACAAATGCAGAAAGCTATAGTGCAGATACTCTACATATAACAAATAATTATACTTTATATATAACAATTTTTTTCAAGCTGGTATAAACATATATATGGCAGTATGAGACCGATATTTCATGCTTAATGTGCTTTACAAAGAATAGGAGTTCTCTTCTTCATATATTACTTAAAAAAAAATATATATATATATATATATATATATATTAATAATATTATCCCATATATATATATATATATATATATATATATATATATATATATAGGGAAAAAGAAAATACATGTATATAATCTCTCTTTTCTAAACAAATATTTATTTTTAGTAATAGGTTTATAACTAATATTATTGCACAAGATTCATTAAAAATAAAATCTACTTTTTTTGAAAAATTATTTGGTACTCAAAAAACAAGAGACATTTAGGTTAAAATTAAAATTTGAATAATATAACACATGTATAACAATATAAAATAAGTGCAATATTTTTATAAGATATTATACAGTCACTATTGTGTTAATTAATTCCATATATCGTAAGCAAGCACACTCTGTGTAGATGAGAATACTATATAGTTGCCAAAAAGGTAGCCAAAAAATCTATATCAATTTGATACCTAATTTTTAATAAATTAAGTTTTCAATATGAAATGATAGTATTTCATTTGTAATTATTTTAGGATGTTTATTCAAATTTCAATTATTTTATCAATTATCTTATAAAAAATAGTCTGAGAATGCCCTGATCTTCCTAATATTTTTATTCAAACTTTCAGGTAAAATTAGAGAACTTTTAGATGTGACTTTTTAAATTAAATTTCTTTATTATATACACTTTCTAATGTTTTCTATTTATATGATCAAGAAATAAAATTACAGAATCATTTAATTTTCAAATATTAGATTCGAAAAAGCACTGAAAAAAGGTGAATAATTTTCACAATATAAGCATTTTTTATAATATTTTCATTTGTTTATCATAAACATTATCATAAACATTATGATGAAGATTATGTACTGTGTATTCAATATTTTCCTATATTTGTAAACAACTAAACAAGAGATACTATCATTTCCTATATTTAATCAAAGCAAAGTGCCAAGTTTAGATAGGTATCAGAGAACAAAAAAAAATAACACATTTTGAAATTATTTAAAACTTTGTGAGCTTAATTAATACATATGTACATATACATATATATATATATATATATATATATATATATATATATATATAAAATGTGTGTGTGTGTGTATGTAATAAGTAGGACATTACTTTTAGAAAATTTATTAATGCTTACCCAAGATTGGGTTGATTGGAGTGAACAGTTGCTCGTACAAGAGGAGGTGGTGGTTGGGCTTGAGCAACTTGCGCTTGCATGGTTGTAGTCGGATATACCCCAGCATATTGAGCTGCCGTTCCACTATTGCCCGTTCTACTTCTCGACTGTTGAGAATAGTTTTTGGAGGCAGCAGACATTTGCTGAAAATTAAAAACTGTACATTTAATGTGAAATTAAACACAAAAGTACAAATAGAGATGTCACATAAATAACATTGACATTTATAAAATAGGCATTGTTATTATATAGTACAATAATAGAAATGTAATATAAATAACATTGGGATTTATAAAATAAGCATCTATTATATAATACAATTTTAACACTTAGGAGATTAGCTTACGTTGTGCATATTCAGAGTTGCACGTATAAGGGAACTAGCTGGGGAATTGAGTGCCGGTTGAAAGGTGGGTTGGCCGCCGACGAGACCTGACCAGCCATTAACTACACCTTGAACGTTATTTAGCATAGGTTGCGATACTATGTTCGATCTACCGGCGGGAAGTCCCGATGGAGAAGAATGCGCGGGATGTGTTGTCACTACGGACCTAGTCTGTCCTATTCGCGCCATCTGCGGCGTACTCACGACAGTTCCCCGCTGCATTATGTTAGACATCGGTGTGGCACGCGCGTTTAAAGGTGGCACTATTTTATTTGCGTTTTGCACAGAAGTAGGTTTAGTGGCCGGCGGTGTGGGCGGTTGTTTCGTCCATCCTCCGCCACTACCATTGCCATTGCTGTTCACCAATAATTGCGAGTCCATTACTTTGGTCGGCCAATAGTCCTCGAAGCCGGTACCCGGTGGAAAGTAACTCTTAATATCATTCAAACTAATCACTGAACACGTTTCACTGGCAAACAATTCGTTACGTATACCCTGTACTTTACAACAAAACTTCAAGTACGATAAATCCCAACCCTCGAGTTTTTCCGCTTTTAGCTTGAGGTTCTCCGTTTCGCCCTCGAAATAAAATAACGGCACGTACTGTAGACCATCCTTTACCGTGTAAGGTACCACAGATTCTTTATTTATTCGTATGAAACCGCATTTCTCCGCTTTGCGTCCACTCGTTACATTCGGATTGCTACCCGCAGTCAATTTCGTGTAACACACATCGAGAAAAGTATAAAACTCTTTGGCGTCTGAGAGACGCACCACTAAATCCTTGCACGTAAATGTGTCCCTCCCAAATTGATTCTCACAGTGCTTAGTGTTAATATCATTGAATAATTTGCTTTCAGCCTCCGTGATATAATAACTCCTTATACACGTGCAGCTGTAAATGTCCGCATGGAGATAGCTCAGGTACTTGTTGAGAAGCTTAGATTCTAGGATGCGTACGGCGCAATACTTTTCGCCGGACCGAAATATATAAGGTATGTGACATTCGTCAAAGCTTGTCCAGCCGAATCGTCCTCTCTGGCTATCATCGTCGGGTGCTGGTGCTTTCATCTCCATAGCAACCGTCGGCGGTTTCGGAGCGGACGATCCGTCGGTTGGCCGTTTGTTCAGATACCCAAGAATACTGGGAAGATTAGGCTGCTGCGGTACGAGGCATTGCGGCCTCGGTTGTTGCACCGCTGGCATGTTTAACATTTTCGTCTTGTTCGCTTCCACCATTTTGGCAGCCAATTCACGGATCTCCGCTTCATCTGGACGTTCTTGTTTGACAACAACTTTATCGAAACCTGGAAAAGAACAAGATATGTATAAGTTTTATCTTATCATTACATTCAATGCTTAATTTTTACAACTAATTATGCATGTTGCAATAAAAGGGTGTGACATTTATATTAAGATTAATGATGTGTGATAGAAAATATTTACACTGCGTATAGAAAGCTCGCAATTTTTATTGTATCATAAGTCAAGAAATTGATTATATTACAAAAGAATAAGCATTATTAAAAAATTCTATCGATATATAGACATATTCTTTATATTTATTATCTTTATCATAACGCGAAAAGTAACCCAACCAATAATTATTTTTCAGCATTTAACAAACTTATTAAACTCTTATTTAAAACTTATTAAACTTATTCACATCGCGAAAGTATGTATTCTCACGTATCGCATAGTATACATATATATTATACACATATATGTATCCTAATTACAAATGAACCCTAAACAGATTCAATATATAAGCAAATATTTTATGCACCAACACATAAATAATTATTTACTCTGTCCAATTAGTATAGCAGCTACGTAAAACTAACTTTAGCACGCGACATTAATCACTGGGGGCCTTGTCAAATTAATGAAGCAATGATAACACAAATGAATTCCAATACTTTCCACGTATAAAGTATATGTAAATTGAGATATGCGCGTTTTTTAAATCAAATCAATTTTCAATGAGATTCTAAAATCAAATTAAATTTCAAAAAAGAAAAGTATATATTTACGTACTATATATTCAAAACGACTACTTTTTATCGTATAATTTATTTCATCGAGTATAAATAATAGAATGAATTTTTCGTTACACAATGCTATGATTGTACATTTAAACTCAGATAAAAGAATTTTTTTTAATTTCAAAGGCAAATCATCAATCACATCGTTTGAAACTTCCTTTCCTTTTATTTAAGCGATGTCAAAACAATTGAGAACATTTTCATATAGCGTAAATAAAGGAGTAAACGTGTAAAGTTAAAAATAGAATAGAGTGATAGATAAGTAAAAGCAATCTCCACGTGATGAGCCTTAATTAAAGATCCTCGATCAATCTCTCACATTCAAGACATACCGCGCGCTCGATAACACGGCATGTCATGATGGCGCATCGCGTCGCGATTATCAAAACATAAACCGCAGCATAAACAATCTTTCCTTCTTCAATAATAATGATATTTTCAATTGTCAATTATGTAATTCTATCGGAAATTGCATTTATTCGAATAATCGCATACTTTGATCGGTCATTCGCTCGTGGAATCTCACGCGACGATTGAAAAATCGGCATACGTAATTTTGATGAGCCCAGTTTTTCTTACATCTATGATATGAAAAGGCGCATCGCGGTGCATTATGCCAGACATTCTATTTCTATTATCGATGACAAACATAAGATGTCATTGTCCTATATCGAAGAAAACATTGGAACGTGACACCGGCTTAAATTCTCGAATCGACATTCAAGTTTCATGATTCAAGCGAATAAGACATGTACGAAGGAAAGACATACTGAGTGACATTCGCTCAGGTGCCATCCGCGATGGACTGCTTTTCTCCAGCCATATGGCGTCGGTGCTGCTGTCGGCACTCGCGACCGGTATATCTGTAAAGCCGTTCCTCATCCTCGACAGTCGAAAGGGTTTCCCTTGATTCAGTCGCGAAATTACATCGCAGCTGAGCGGCCCAACAGACCACAGTGTCTCACCTTCTCCGTTGAGGTTATAACATGAAGTACGTCCACCTACGATGGGCTACGGGTACCGCCGACGGTATCGCGTGCGACCCATGTTACATGACGAGGAGCAAAACGAGGAAGAAGAGAATGACGAGGATGACGTATCAGCGGCGGACGTTCAAATGTATGAACACACACGAGAAAGTCGTTTCTCTAAACGATGCTCTCGATTCTTGCAGTTTTCACGCTTTCCCTTGACGATGAGGACGACATTTCACTTTGTGCGCCGACACGATTATACTAGGTGGCGTGAAAGATTCTCATCATCACTACTACACCATCACCGTCGCCGCCGTCATCGTCTTCGTTGTCGTCGTTCTCATCATCGTCGTCTTCATCGTCGACGTCGCCGCCGCCACCACCGCCGCCGCCACTACCACCACCATCACCACCACTACCATCGCGTTCGATATGCGTCGAGGGTATAGGTGAAACAGGGGAAGAACGGGGTACGTAGACGGTATCATTCCTCCGCCGACTACGTACATGCTCCGGGCGTAGCTCCGCGGACCGTTGGAGCTTTCCCAAGGATCACGGTACACTCGAACGAGGACATCACCATATTTTATCGTGCGTTCTCTAGTCTTTGGTGGAAACCTCAATTTCAAGTCGTCCGATAGGCCGCGTCGTAACGTCGAGCTATCCGCCCGCGGCTCCACGGGGACACTAGGCGCATTTCCGTAGAGTCTAGCCCGCGTACTCTACGCGAGTTCGTGCCACTCTCTGCACGGACTGTACTGCGCTAGGTATATGTGCTTGCCAGTGTCGTCCTCGACGGATTGTATTCGAACCGGCCTCGGCATTCTTGAGATATCCGCGGGCGCGCGCGGCTCTTCGGAGATCGGGATTCACGACAGTGACAGCGCGATGTTTCGACGCGAACATGTCATTGCCCGCGACGGTGTCTGAAAATGTGTTTAAATACATTGGTGCAGTATTTGACAGACACCGGTCAATAAGTATCATTTTTTTTAATGAAGTGATCCACTGATTCTGCGACATCCTGTACACATTGCAGAGTACTCGTACGAGACTTTTCCATCTGTTTTTTTGACACTCCGTGTCGCTTGAAGCGTAAGAATGATACAATTCTCGAAATGAGTGTAATGAGCGATAAACAATGCTCAAAATCGAGCAATAGATTTGCGTAAAAAAATGCGATATATTTTTACATAAGAATATTCTACAACAGAATAAAGCAGAATCATCAATCTCACGCATGGCCAATTAATTTTAAATAATTAACATGCAAACTCGGTGATTACAAGTGTGTGTGTGTGTGTGTGTGTGTGTGTGTGTGTGTGTGTGACTAATTCAAACATAAATGCTTTATATAATATTCATATAATATTACCAACATATCTTTTCAGATAAAACTTGCATCTTAATTGAAGGATGTTGTATTATAAATATATATAGAACTGTATATTTCTTTCGATACTAGAGATATAACTGAATCCCATACTAATAATATAAGATTTTTTCTTTCTCTCTCTCTCTCTGTAAACAATCTCTACATTAGGAAAGTAAAATTTAGCTACTTTCTATGTTGTACGTAAGATAATTTCCTTGCAAATTTGTTTTTCGCAAACTAATAAAAAAACTAAACGAATAAAAAGATAAGATACAACTCTTCATTATACATATATCAAATGCTAAAGTAATCGTATATCATGCTAAAGTAATTGTCGAATCGCTAAAAATATCCTGCTGTAGGGAAACCTCAAGGAAAACCGTCATGCCTGTTACTATTTTATTGGAAATAATGAATGAAATCTCATTTTTAGAATAAACGTGTCATTGTGTACATTCGATATATGTTTATCTTAAAAGAAGTTCGTTTATTTCATGTGCAAATTTCAGTTTTGGTCGCAATGTCTCCGAATTTTTAAGATGTGATAGCGCAATGCGTGGATAGTTCAAACAAATAGCCACCTATCTTAGATCGCGCGCATCGTGTAACATGGATGAGTTGCAGGCGCTAGGGTACATACCACTCAAAGAGTAGCCAGGACTGGCGCGTAAGATCGCGTAGACGATGTGACAACATTGCACGGTCGATATGCTCTTTCAGGCAAAGTGCCAAGATTGGTAAACGCACGCGGGAGTACATAGTCGTTTCAGGTACCTAACCCTCCCCTCCCTCTAACGCCTGCGCTTGATTCGCTGCTCTCCTTTACTCCTGGAACTCATTCGTGGGCTTCACCCTGATGGTGGGGGGACCACGAGAGGAGTAGGAGTATGGAAGTTGCGCAGAACCCAGCCAGACGTTAGCTCCCGCTCACGCTATTGCGCAGCTCTTACATACATAAAGCCGTCGGCCGCCTATGTACTACATATGTATTATACTTATTATTTTAATCATGATTTACGAGCGCGGCGTTGCCGGTTCTCGCGCTCCGGGCACGCCCATTCCCTCTCTTGTCTCACTTTTCAACTATATACGCGAGTACATAGAAACGCGCGCGCGGAAAAGCAACGTCGCTTGATCGATACTTGAGAAACTTGCAATAAAAAAAATGACTATTGTGAATACATTTCTTCGATGATCCGCGAGTACATATATTAAGAATTCTCTTATGTATATTTTATATAATTAATATCAAAGCCAAATATGATTGAACTTTCTCAAATAATATTCAAAACTTTACTATTACAATATACGATACTCAAATATATGCTATTATTCATCTATTATTTACAACACACATGTACATCCTGTATATAAAAAATGTAATATATATGTAGTATATAGCGGAAATATATATCTGATTAGGTCATATCGTATCGCGACGTTGCGGCCTTGATGGTATCTAGTTTTACCGCGCTGGACGTTGGGCCAGTTGTTGTGGCAACACTGGAAAGTCATAGTGATCTATTTATAGTAGTCCTCTAACGCTGCTGTTGCTATGCCAAGCGAAGGCATATTGGTCCAAGAGTGGGGTAAAGATAGGTGGGGATAAATAGAGTGGAGGGAGAAAGAAGGACAAAGTGTAGGTGGAGTGAAGAGAGCAAGGGGAGAGAAAATAACTAAAAGAACAATATGGCGACGGACCGGATATATGTATATGTGTATTCTGCCCCAATCTATCCACATTCTGCTATAATCCGACTTTCTCTATCTCTTTTCCGTACTCTCCCTTTCCCCTCCCTCTCCCATACGCGCTTTGTGGGCCTATATCTACATGATAATAGTTCCTCCTACATTTCTTATATCTTACGAAAGTATGACCATGACGAATAAATGTTGCGCAATGTACAGGAACTCTAGCATGCGCGCGCATAAAAATAGATCGCAATAGAATATTAATAAGGCGCATTTCCTCCTCGCTACCGATAAATAAAATCAACACGATGAAGGTCATTCGCACGGTCCCTCCCCCTCCCCCCCCTGCACCACTGTCTCACTCGCTTCCTTCGAATGGCGAAAAGTAAAATAGAGCGTAAAGAGAGCAGAGATCGAAGCCGAACGAGTGAAAAAGATCCGGTGCCGAGTATTGTCATTTACGCAGGCGTAATTTTTTTTTGCGCAAAATTGCATATGGCGCCGTTCACTTGTAGCAGCTGACGAGGTTCGCGCGGTATGTCGTGCGCTCCTATGTAACGTCGAAAGCATGCGTGCGACTTGCGCGGAGGACATAGCGCTACGCGAACGCGCTCGGCAAACTCTCGGCTATCTTCGGCAACGTTGCCTCTTTGTTACATCACTCTTCGTTCCTTATGTAGTACATAGGGGCGGATACATAATGTATCGCGGTGCCGCACATGCTCTCCCGACTCTCGCTCGTTGTACATAACGCATACATACATACAAGCGCGCGCGCAGCGGCGAGCAAGCCGGTCGACGGACACACGGCGCACTTGCGGCAAGTAAGCTTAGCTCCACGTTACACGATGCGCTCGCAACAGGCCGCGCGTACGACGTTATCGCATTATTACACACATAGAAGCACGGCGCGGCAAAGCGATTTAACGGCAAACATAAAGACACATAAAAAATTCATACTTTCGTAATAATGTCGCGGAAAACGTACCGCGAGGCAATCTCGAGCGAAATTTAGGAGCTCGATGACATCTCTCAATTTTGCGGCAAATATCCAAAGAATATTTCAAGACGATGTGTCATATATTTTATACTGTGAAAATTTTGTGTATTTGTGTGATGAGTGTGTACACAACACTGTAAATATAAATGTTACATAACTTTATAATATTGCAACTCGAATATTTCAGAGAATATACATTTGTTAGTTTGATTACTCGAAAAACACTCGGAAATTTCTCGTGACTTTGGGTGTCCTGGCAATATTTTTTTAAATAACTGATGTAGGAAATTCTTAAATCTGTACAAAATAAAATGGATATATTCAAATATTGAAATCACTAAGCGATCCATACTAACTTATAATTGGTTGTAATACTGGGGATGGAAAATCACGAATTAAATTTTAATTAATTAAATGACAAAACAATGCATTTTTTTCACGAGTATAAACTCTTATTTTTGTAATATATTTATGATGTAATAATTTTATATTTTATTTGAAAGACGTCTGTCATATAAATTATGCAGATATAATGTACAGATAGAGCCAGAATGAAAAATCATAAATATTGTCTAACGTTTGTATTGGTAATATTTGTTTGTGTACGCCTAATATTTGTACTGGGCAGTTCTCTAAAATTAATGTGCGTATTATTAAATCAATAATAAAAAAATGCTTCAAAATATTCATTAAGTACACTATCACTAACTAAACAAATATCTATTGACTTTTGTATGTCAAAGATTTTTAATAGTTTACTCTTATCAGCAAGATTTTTAATAGTTTACTCTTATCAGCATTATCAGCATTAGAAGAAAAGTGTGCACGTTGCATTCTAGAGTAAAGAATCGAATGATCGAACACACAGACGCTTAACTCGTGTCACCGGCACATTTCGCCGGCTCACGAGACGCGTCTCGTGGAAGGAATACACATTCGCATTAGCGAGAATAGTATGATTAGTTCGTGGAAGGGGATCGCGATGTGTACGCGCCGCGAAGAAAGAGGACAGTGAGATCGGACGGGAGAGAAGTGAAAACGAAAGAAGGGAATAAAGATACACGCGTTCGTTACGGCGGATTCCGCCACCACAAACGATTCCGTCGCAGTCGTGCTGCTAAACACCCGCGAGAATACTGGCGTTGTGCCGCTGGCGCGGTCATTCCCGCTAACACCGCCGTCGCCGCTGTCGCCGTCGCCGCAGCCGTCATCGGCCACTGGCATTATAGCTACCGCACCTAACCTATCACTGCCGCTAACCTCAAAAGTTTACCTTTCTTAATGTGAGCCTCGACGATCTCTACTTCCTCGTCGACTCTCTTGTCGCCCATCTTCTTCTTCTCGTTAAGCTGGATATCTATACACATAATTCCACGTCGCCGTGTGGAACTTTCTTCGCGACACGGCCACGATACCACCGCGCGCCCGTGACATTTACATCAAGTTACTTGAGAGCCAACGGGCGCGAGCGCGGACGCGCGCGAAAATTTGTACACGCGTGATGCGAGCACCGGAAGGAAGACTCACGACCGACGCGGTAAAGTCACGGCGCACTCTCAGAGAGCGCTCTCAACGTAGAATACACTCGTTGCGTTATGTTCTCGATGTGTTGCACTCGTACATAACTGGTAACAATGAGACATGTAGACAGAAGGAGAAGGTCGAGACACGTCGAAATAAGTCCAAATCAGCTGCGCGATTACATTGCCAATTGACGCGCGTACCGGTACATTATATATCGCGACACACACGAAATATATCTCATTCGTTGGCGATTTTCTGCCGTTCCACGTTTTCTACTGTTTTACTAAGTAACCAGGACTGGGTTTCAGACACTTTCAGATCAGATTTGAATGTCGTACACGTTGCCAGTTCTTTCTCGTTACTTCCTCTCCTATCCCCGAGCCGCCTAGTCCCCCTATATCTCCTTTCCCCCCTTACCCCCCCTTCAAACCTTATGTACTTAACGGTTGCGACGTTGCCGCACATCCGGTATCGTATGACCGCGTGGTGGGGGAATGAGAATTTCGAAGAAGTGGGGATTTGTACATAAGCGCCGACATGGCGGATCGGGTATAGTGGGGTTTTGTATGGCGAATTGAACAGAGTGGGAGAAGAATGTACATATGTACATATATATATATATATACATAAAAGGGGGGAGGTTTATAGCTCAGAAATGGGAATTTTCCATGACGTATTGGAACAACAGTGACCGTTATTTGCTCACGTGACCATACTAGAAATCGCTAAGGGCGCCATGCGACGCGCGCGCCCTCATCTTTCGGGAAATCCTTTATATTTGTTTACATTTGAGGAAAATATTGATTTTTGCAATTGATCTATAAGAGAAGATTAATTGTAATTAATATCATTAAAAAAATATCTATATATGTCACGCGCGCGCATTATTAATTTATAATTCAATTTATAATTGATCAGAGAAATTAATTATTAAATCTCTGAGCATTATATGTATATAATAAATACAAAATTATTTATTATATCAATTTAATTTAAATAATAATACATGATAGAGTGGGAAATCGCAAATTTATAAGTTACAAAATGCAGAAAATTACATAAAATAATTACTATGGCATCCCCATTGTATTATTCATTACTGTAGTATACATTGCTCATCGGATGTTCGTTGTGAAGAATCTATATCTTTTGAAGCTAGGAGTCCTTTGGTACTTTCAGCTTCCTTCATCCAAATCTGTATCTGTTGATAGAGACCAATAACATATATAAACATTTTGCAAACAATTAAGAATCTATATCAATCTATATATGTACCTGTATACGCGTGTACATATACATCGGTATGATGAAGACCAACAAAATGATGTAAAAAAAGGGTATCTTTTAAATTATATTTTGTATAAGAAATTTGACAAACATAAACATCACATTCTAATATAATGATAAAATGACAACATAATAGTATTTTAATCTTCCGGTAGTATTTCTTCTATTCTTTTAGTAACTCACGATTAGTTGCCTTATGTAACATGTATCGATACAAATGGTAAAATTGCGTTATATTTATGTTAAATTGATGTTCACGTTGCATTTATAATGTCTTATTTTCATGTCCGTGAATCGATCGCATCACAATTAACACAGTTTTCAGAAGATTTATTCTTAAAATCTTTTTTTCATATTTGCTTCATTCTACTTGAAATTAGCTTACAAGATTCTTTCTTACTTTTATTATTTTTCTTCCTTTATTAGTCTTATTACTTTTTGTTCAAATTACTAATGTATCGATACTTTATCATCGATATTATGATAAGTCATTAATGATTTATCGCCTTATCATCAAATTATGAATTTGAGAACATTAGTCACAATTGTCAGAAGGTTAAAGAACAATTATTAGTTACTTATCGGTATTTTTGTCCGATCATTCAAGATTTTTCACATATATTATATTTGCGTGTACATTTTTTAATATTTAAATTATTGGTAATGTATTTCAAAATATATTGAATAGTGCAATAGTGCATATGTCAACTAATCAAACGATGGAAAAAAGAAAATTATATTGAGGAGAGATTTTAATAATTTTTTTACGCTTTATATATTTTTTTTATTCTATTTTATATATTTATTTTTGCAGTAAAATTGATAACAAAATATGCAAAGATTTTTAAAAATAATCTGATATATTTTAATACACTATAATATTTTGATTCATCTAATCACCTGCTTATACAGCAAATCTCTTCTTCGGCCTAATGGTTCTTTACCTAATAAAGGCACAAGTACACCTAGACAAGATTGAAATTTTTCTAGAGCCAGGGCATAATTACCCTCAGCAAGATATTGTTCACCAGCTTCTCCTATTTCAAGTGCAGCCGTCATACCTGTAGTACTTTTACTGAGAATTCCTAGCGATAAATGAGTTACGTCACGGTCAAGAATTTTAAATTATTATTTTTAAATATTTTTACTATTTCTAGTTTTTCGCGTTAGGTAATCAGAAATGATATAATCAATTGTATTAAATTCCATTTGAGATATATATTGCATTATAAGCATTTTATTCTGGAAAATTCAATATTATACAAACGTAATTCATTGTACGCGAATGCCGAGCTTCTCTCTAAAGACGGTATCCTTTGCAAGAATGAAGTATTTCCTTTATTTTCAGCTGGCGCACACTTTTCATCCTTATCGTCTACAAATGCCACTTTAAGCGTTTCTGCTCTCCTTATGTAATCGTTCACACGATGCCGTAATATTTCCTTTCGTTTTAGATCACTTTCGTCTAATCAAATAATGTCTAATTATAATAAAATATTCGTAGAAACTTTAAGAATACGAGGATTTAAAACGAGAAATTTAAATCGAAATGTCGATCGTATTTAAACGATTTTTTAACTCGAGTTTAAAAAAATATTCATGAGAAATATCGATCTTACTTGTTAATATTGGAATAAAATATCTAAGAGCCTCGCAATACAAATAAAATGCTTCTTTTACATTCTTCTCAGCATCCATTTCAACGGCTTTATGCACCAATGCCACTGCCTTATCGTAATTTTCTTTTGTCGGCGCGTGCTCTAAGTCCAGAAACTCATGCGCAAAAAATTCATTATATGTTATTCGATCGGCAGGATTGTGCTTTAACAGAGCCATAAGTAAATCCTTACACATCGCCGATACATGAGCCGCCTTTGGTATCTATAATGGATAATACTAACATTCACAAATGATTCATGATTAAAAATTATATGAACTTTAACGGGAATTAATATGCATATTATTTATATCGCGTCAATTGAGAAAAATCTTTGTACACCATTCTATTACTTATTTCATAATGTCATATTAAGATGGCGGGAAAAATTTTCGCGAAAAAAGACAATTCGTACATTTAAGTTTTAGAACTAATTGTAAGCATAATACATTTGTAAAAATGTATTCCATTAGGCATTTTTTACAAATACTTTGAATTGTTTGACTCATCATGAAAAAAATATCTTTTTGTTGTAGACATAATAAAGATAAACTGAGAACAAAACTGAAAAAGCTCGAGGGACATAAAAAGAGAGGGAGAATAGTAGACAAAATCTTTGTTTTTTGCTATATAACAGGCGAATGAAAAAGAAGGAATGTTTTCACTTTCTTTCCATTACCTGAGATTTAAATTAAATCGTAAACATTATAAATACTATAGAATTGCTCAGTCTATGTATTTATGGTGCAAAAAAAAAAAAAAGATAAGCCTCAATCACCTCAATAGGTTGGCTATCCTTGATTTTTTCTGCTAGCTCCTGAAAGCTACTGCTAGAATAGGGAGCTTTGCCAAAAAGACACTCGTACATGATCACGCCGACGCTCCACAGATCGACGCGAGCGTCATATTTATGTTTCAATAGCATTTCAGGTGCCATGTAAAGGGGTGAACCACGTATCGCGAATTTGTGCTCTGAATTCGACAGATACTGCGCGAAACCGAAATCTGAAATGGACAAATAATAATTTGCCGTTGAGTATTATTTTGTTAAAATAAAAAATATTCGTTTCCAATTTTTTCGATAATATATAATAATAATATAATAATAAAAAAAAATGCCGAATAATTGATATACCGACCTCCAACTTTGAGCACTAATTGAGGTTTTCTCGTTAACAATAAATTTTGTGGTTTGAGATCCATGTGACAAACATTATGATCGCGTAAATATCTCAACGCTAATGCGAGCTGTTGTAGAAATCTGCGACAAACATTTTCGGGTAGCTTATGCTTTTTCTTTATAAATCTCGACAAGTCTCCACCGTCACAGTATTCCATGACAATATATATATGCCTGTTTATATGTATATAAGCATTATTATTTTGGAAAACAAAAAATAAATATTAACGCAGCGATGAAAGTGATATTTTATCGCGAATTATTTGTGATTATATAATCTAATTTGCTCATCAATATCTTGCAATGAAATAATTGTTATAATAATATCTCATGTAACGAACCCTTCATCCCAGAAAAAATCTTTCATTTCTACGATGTGCTCGTGCTTAAGGACATTTAACAGCTTGATTTCCGTCACGAGATTGTCGATTGCTGATTTAGAGAGCGAGCTTTTGTCCACACACTTGATAGCGACAACCTCTCGACTCCCACCCTGAGAACGATCGTCAAAAAGTGATGACTTAGAGATTTCATAATTTCAAATGCAATCTTCAATTTTTACTAAAAAGTTGGAGAACCTACGCTTTTTTTTAAATATATTTTTAATAAAAACACAGCAATATCGAGTGATATATCTTACGCTCAAAATTAAATCTGTAATCTTCATTGAAAAATTTATATTTTTATCTTGAGATATCTCGCATGGGACATATGAAAGTCAGACGTTATTTGAAAGTTAAGTGGCAGGGGCGCCGAAGAAAGCAAGTCCGACACTGTGTATATGAATATGCAAATAAATGCTATCGTTCCAGCGATAACGTGTATTTATCTTCTTGCAAATTGTATATACACACAGGGAAAAAACGAAAGACTTTGCATATATATGTATATATAACACAGCATTGTAAAAAAAAAAATATATATATATATATATATATACACACACACACACACACACATATATATATATATATACACATACACACACACATATGTGTGTGTGCGCGCGCGTGTGTATGTGTATGCCTATATTACATTTCTGATATATGTAATAACTATCATACTACATCCATTCGTTCCGCTTGCACTTTCTACGTTCAAGTTCTTCGCTTCTCTCTCCCTCCCTCCCTCTCTCTCTCTCTCTCTCTCTCTCTTTCAAACATATTAAATTTATTTAAAGTGCAGAAAATTTGAGAAAGTACAAAAACAAAATGAATAGATCATTATAACTACTTGGTTTCGATACATTATGTATACATACTCTTCGAACAAAAATCTACACATACCTTCTTAAATGCTTTGTACACAGTCGCATAGCTTCCGGTGCCAATCTTTTCCAGCATAGAATAATCACTCACGGTGGACAGACTCATTTTTTATCGAAAGCTAATTTATCGACATTCTAGTGAAACATATCATAAATAAAGGTTAATGTGACAATGCAATCTTCGCTTTTGCACGCGTTGCTCATGCGCATATTTTGTGTTATTTCAACGAATGTATTAATATTATGCTGGTCCATAATAAAAATCGGAAGCTAAATCATTAGATTAAAGAAACTAATCTAATATACAATTTCCGACACAATAAAAGTTTCTCCTCTTTTCAATTACATACAAACAGACGCAACTATTATCATAACTATATAAAACTAATATCTCTTTTTTTCAATATATGTTGAAAAATTTTTCTATGGAAAATATAAAATATAAAAATGTCATAAAAAAATAAGAATTCACATAAGATAGTATTTGAAGTGTTACTATAATTTATAATAGCAATAAGCTCAGAATACTAACAAATAAATAGGAAAACTGGCAAATAAAAACCAAGGCGCAGGTAGTAATGCAGAAATGCTTATTATTGTTAAATTTTGTGTATTAAAAATGTACGTTTTGGACCGTTATATTTTTAATACACTTTTGTTACTAAAATTTAACAATAATAATCCACACACCAAAAGACCTGTGCTTTTTTTGCCAGTTTTTCCACTTAATTTATAATTTATAGGTTATTGTTTAACGGCGCTATAAAAGAAGCTGACTGTCATGATCTTTACTGACACGAGAAAGCACAAGTAATCATTCTAGTGTGCTAGAATCGAGGCGTAATTATTCCGATTTAAATGCTCGCTGATAAATAGTAAATAGTAACAATGCGCGGTCGACGCGGCGGATAAATCGTCGTGTGAACTAGCGCGAAGACGATTACATGTCAGCTGTGTCAGACGCGTGACGCGCGCCGCATGGCTTACTTCACGACGCACTAGGGACGAGAATCATCGCAACGGAGTTGGCGTGACGGCCGTGCGCAGCGCGACAGGCGACAGTTCGCAACCGTTCGTTGATACGTGCCGACGTTGGCAGGACCGCGAAGAGTTTCCGCCGTTTTCACGTAACGATCTCTCCCTTTCTCTCTCTCTTACACGAAATTTCCCGTGCGATTACCTCGTATACGAGCTTGTCTTCGACCGCGACGTCGCGATTCGACGACGAGAGACGACGGCATGCTCGTTGTTCGATCGCCAAAATTTTCGATGCCGCGCGTCGTCGTGGACGTGACAGCAGTGTTTGCGCTATAGACTCGTTCAACGCTTTCTTTTATGGCAAAAGTGTGCGTTCTTTGAGATCGAAACGTGGTTACTTTCCGCGATGGGAAAGAATAAATAAGCGTGCCTTGTACATCGACATGATCTCGTAGCTCTTGTGTATGTTAGTATTCGCGAATGTGACATTTCCAAGTAACCTTGTGTCCGCGACGTACTGAAAAGAGGAAAAAAAATTTACCGAGACTGTTTTTTTCGATAAAACACATAATCCGAGGAATGTAATACAGGTTTGACGACACAGTGTAGAATTGCAAAGTAACGTGAAATTTGCGCCTTCGGTTTGTTTATCGTGGATTTCTCGCTCAATTTTGCAAGAGACTGAAAGTGAAATTCTTCGGTAAGATTTGTTTACAAAGAGAAATATCAGTTTTCTTCTTATTTGTTTTTTTTTTTAACGCGCGAGATCGGACCACGATCACGCGACTAGCCTTGAATTAATACGCGTGTTATCATGCCTTATTATAACGCGTACTAATTAGCGAATCTGAATTACGAAATACACGCTCGTCCTTCGCGCATGTATTTTTGTCGGATGCGAATCGGAATCGACTCTTCCAATGGCCTCCAATCGTTCTTAGAAACGCATTTCGCTCGACACCTCGGCACGTGACAATGAGGCCTGTAATTCTTCTAGAGAAGCAAGATTGGCCTCGACGAAACTAATAATATAAAATATCAATTCCGCAAGCGCATGTTGATCGCATATACGTAATAAATGTCGCAATTGGCTGATCGAGTAAACTTGTTTGTCCGCCGTTTTCGTCGTGAGATTAGTCGTTAGTGCCTCGGCTACCGGAGTTCATTTCGGATGTTTTGGCAGCTGATTTTGTTCCTCTTTCTCTTTCCGTAACAGAAACGTTTAAAAATTTTTCAACCCTTTACACTGCCGAAGAGTTTAATCATTATCACGAGAACTGGTTTTCCGATGTGTTAATAGTCACGCGTCTTTCGAGAAGCTGCCTTTCTGGATGCTTTATTGGGAAAGTATCAAGAAACGATGACGTCATGTACTGAAACATAAGCTGTTTTTCTCATAGCAGGTGCGCGTATCAAATTTTCGGAATCGCGAATTGTTTACATCTTGTTGAAGTTGACATTGCCACGCGGTGGACAAAGATAAATTTTCAATCTAATTTTGTAAGATTGTATATGAAAACATTATATGTTTAATGAGTTTATGCTATATGCATTAATACAATAGTGGCTTACATCTATTGTTTATTCAAATATCAATATATGTACACTTGTGTTATTATACAATTGTGACCGTACAGGATGAAACATATTGATTGAATTGACACAGCATAAAGCTCAAAATATATTCCTGCAACTTTTTTGTATCCTATTCTGCGTGTATAGGTGTGGGACATACTGACAAGAAAAAACTTTAATTCAAAAAGATTGCTTGTTAATTTCTTGCAATAATGGATTCGGAAGAGGAAACACTTTATGACGATGTTGACTCTGGCAATGAATCAAGCGGTGATGATGTTGACTTTGCCATGGAAATAGAATCTGGTAATCCACGCGAACGAGCTACTGATGTCGATGAATATCCTTTTGAAGTACTTTCTACAGAAGAAATTGTACAGCACATGGTCGATTCCATAAAAGAAGTTAACACTGTTGTTGAAGTAAGCTTTACAAATTACAATAATTAATAAAGCATACATTTCAAGATAAACATTTGAATACATATTTTATGTACTAATCTACAGATACCAGCAACAACTACACGTATTTTATTAAATCACTTTAAATGGGATAAAGAAAAATTGATGGAACGTTTTTATGATGGTGATCAAGAAAAATTATTTGCTGAGGCACGTGTCATTAATCCATTTAGAAAGGGTCCTTTAATAAGTAGAAGTCGATCCTCACAAAGTTCTTTGGTAAATGTATATAAATTATTCTAATTATATTTTGTGTGTCATTAGCAAGTTACAACAAAAATTTATTTTGTTTATGTTTAATAGTCCAAAAGAATGACAAATGGAACAGAGGAATGTGGAATCTGTTTTATGATCTTACCATCTTCAGTAAGTTTATTATAGCATAATCTTTAAAAAATAGATGCATTAATAAAGAACAAAATAAAAAAACTTTAAAAAATATTAGATGATGACTGGTCTCGAATGTGGGCATCGTTTCTGTACTGGTTGCTGGGGAGAATATTTGACAACTAAAATTATGGAAGAAGGAGTTGGACAAACAATTGCATGTGCTGCTCATGCTTGCGATATTTTAGTAGATGATGCCAGTGTTATGCGGCTTGTCAAAGATTCTAAAGTTAAATTAAAGTATCAACATTTAATCACCAATAGCTTTGTCGAAGTAAATACTTGTAACGAATATAGTTGAATTTATTGGATTTTATAAATATAAATGTTCTTATATGTGTGTTTTCTCTCTTAGTGTAATAGGTTATTGAGATGGTGTCCGTCTCCTGATTGTAATAATGCCATTAAAGTGCAGTATGTAGAAGCAAGACCAGTTACTTGCAAATGTGGACATATTTTCTGTTTTCACTGTGGTGAAAATTGGCATGATCCTGTAAAGTGTCATTTACTCCGAAAATGGATCAAGAAGTGCGACGACGATTCTGAAACATCAAATTGGATTGCTGCTAATACAAAGGAATGTCCTAAATGCAATGTTACTATTGAAAAAGATGGTGGATGTAATCACATGGTTTGCAAAAATCAAAATTGTAAAACTGAATTTTGTTGGGTGTGTCTTGGGCCATGGGAACCACATGGTTCTAGCTGGTATAATTGTAATCGCTATGATGAAGAGGAAGCTAAAGTAGCTAGAAATGCACAAGAAAAATCCAGATCAGCTTTACAGAGATATTTATTTTATTGCAATAGATATATGAATCATATGCAATCACTAAAATTTGAGAGTAAATTGTATGCCAGTGTGAAGGAAAAGATGGAAGAAATGCAACAGCATAATATGTCATGGATTGAGGTATATTAACATAATATAATAATAATAATAATAATATATGTATACATACGTGACACACACACACACACACACACACACACACACACACACACACACAGTAGAATAACTTATTGAATATAAATTTATGCAAACTTCTTGCAAAAATCTTTTTCATATTTCAGGTACAATTTCTGAAAAAAGCAGTCGACATTTTGTGTTCCTGTAGACAGACTCTCATGTATACTTATGTCTTTGCTTATTATGTGAAAAAGAATAATCAGTCTGTGATTTTTGAAGATAACCAAAAGGATTTAGAGAGTGCCACAGAATGCCTCTCTGAATATCTTGAAAGGGATATCACAAGTGAAAATCTCGCAGATATTAAACAGAAGGTTCAGGATAAATATAGGTAAGGATTGCGCATTACATATTTGTCAGGAAAATGAGATATCTCTTGTTTACAACTGTAATAATGTTAAAACATTATTTGCTTTTGAAGATACTGCGATAGTCGAAGAAAAGTGCTTTTAGAACATGTCCATGAAGGGTATGAGAAGGAATGGTGGGATTACAAGGAATAGAGGATGTTTTTAGAGTTTCATTTTTTGGGGTGTGACACATAAGTTCTCTTCCTTCCCACCTCTGCCCCAGCTGTGATAAACTAAGAAAGAAAGAGCTAACAAGAGACAGAAATGGAGTATGTCACAAAGTGATAAACGTGTTATATGCACTTTATACATAATATGCTCTGTGGTCACACATATAATATCGTATATGATAAATATTGAACTCGAACTATTAAAATTCAATCCGATCACCAAACTAATTGATTGGACAATATTTTAATTTGAGCTTGCTGTGTGTTGTACATCATTGTAGATTCTTAATCCTTGATAAAAATGCCCAATTGTTTTAGATAATGGTAAGAATATTAGTTATATTCATTAAAACATGCGCATCATTATTAGTCAAATATTATTATTAACATAATTAGCAATATGTTAAAATAACACTCAGCTAAAAATTTAATATTTTAATGTATTTTACTGATGTTAATCAATTGCAATTTTTGAATTTGATGATTTATTTTCTTCCCATTATTATTTTAAGGATAGTTGTTTAAAATATAAAATGGGTCAGGTATGTACAACTAAGATGGATCACATCTCAACTGTTTTATGCTATTTTGGACCACAATACGTCCAGGCTATAACTGCCAATCTTTAAGGAATACTAAATTGCTGTATGCGTATCGTCAGTGCTATGTATTTTTATTGTTAATGTTTGTAATGATTCCCGTCCTCGTTTGTATCATTTCAAAAAAAATCTGAACACAAAGCATGTTGCAATCGAATATAATCGTTTATCTCTTTTTTTATGCCTATTATTTATTTCTGTACAGATAAATTATGTATCTCAGTTTATTATTCATACTGACGTTGCGCAATTTAAAGGGGGCCAAGTTTGTGATATCTTCACATATATCATATTGCATCTCTAAATAAAACACTATGCAAATATACATAGAACACATATTTGTCAAATTTAACAAAAATATTCATTATAATTGTTTATCTTTTTTTTATAAGTTTGATATTTTATAATTTGAATGATAAATTATAAAATATTTTTACTTTGTGTTATTACATCTCGATTTTTAAAAGTGAAGAGAGATATACTTTAAATAATTTATAACTGTAATACACATACATACACCTCTCTCTCTCTCTCTCTCTCTATTTCTCTCTGTTTACATAATTTAGATACTTAATGTTATCGTGTTTTAATTAAAATTGTGATTACAATTAATTATAAATATCCAGATTTTTTTAAATCAAATTTAATGATGCAAGATTACTTTATTAACCTTTATTTTTATCATGATCTTTTACTATCTTTTTACTTAATTTTATTGCTATCTATTTGCATAACGCTGACGATATGTTTTATATATTTAGCTAATTAAAAATCGATGATTACAATAAAATATTCACTTATTATCGTCAATATAAGTGGCAGACGAAATGAGTTCCATTTGTACAGTTAATCTAATGTATGTGTATATTATATGTGTGTGTATGTATATGTATATGTGTATATATATATATATATATATATATATATATATATATATATATATATATATATATATATATACACAGACATATCATAAATACATAATACTTTTAAACATCGTAATATCAATAATAATAAAGTAAATGTAGAAAATTTTAAAAATTTATTAAACGGAATTTGTGTGTTGATTCTTGCTATTATACATATTAGGATCTAAAATAAAAGTTGAAATGCAGTTGTTTTCTGTACAGTTGCAAAATTTGATTAGATGTAAGAAAATTGTTAGATTGAATTCCACCAGAGAAAATTCTCTAGTTTGTGATTTTATAATTATATTCAATTCGTAAATGCATATATAATAGCATATTAAAAGAGCTCTGATATAATCCCATATAAAAATAAAACTCGTGTATGTTCAAAATTTCTTGTACATAACCCGAACATGAGCTATTTGGGCAGACAGTCTTCATAAAAATAATGTGTGGTAAATATAAAATTGAAATATTTAGCTGTCAATCTATCAAACATATCCGAGAAGCTACTTGTATCAATGATGTAAATGTTTAATTGTATTTTAGTTGATATAAATTGCAAACTTGTCGTCATTTCATTATTTGTTCATTTTTTTTATGAGTATTTTATATTTTATGAGTATTATAAAATTTATACAATAATAAAACAAACTATTTTATTAGAAAATTATAATATAGAAGAAAAATCACGCGGCTTTACTTTTATGGTTATATAAACCAGTATGATACATTGGCTGTGTTCCGAAATTCATTGCCAGTATTAAAAATCTATATCTTCATGTTATGTATTTTATAGATTTCTAGTACTAGTAGTGAATTTTGAAATGCGCAATCATTATCATCTTTATCATATTCTTCTAGAAATAGATTTCTCATCATTGTTTAATGTTGCCTTTTGTTAACATAATTACAAATATATAATATATACTGTAAATACTATTTATGAATATATATATATATATATATATATATATATATATATATATATTCATATACATACATACTTTGTAAATTTTAAGTGATTTAGATCTCAGTAATCTCATGAATATGAAAATATATATGAGATTTCATAACTCTGAAAATGACAGTTAATATATTTCCTTGGCAGAAATGTATCCTCTTCTTTGATTAAGAAATAAAGAGAGGCAAATTATTATCCCACAGCATCCCTATTATAACATTATATTTATTATGTCATTATGTATTCAAGTGCTTATAACTGAAATGGTTTAATAATACAGAGGATTCAATAAGCTTGAATATTTCTATATAATGTAAAAAAGCATAGTCTCTTTAAACAATATTATTATAAACAAAATTATGCAGAGGTGTAAATGTTTGATTATGATATTAGAAAGGTTTTTTACACACATTGCAACACAATTTTATAGAAAATAATGTATTGCTTTGAAAACGTTTTAATATCAATGAAATGTAAAATGCATTAATGTACTTTTTCTCTTCATTAATTAATATTTCAGATTAAGTATAGATATAATTAGGAGGATTATGTTCATCATAATAGGAATAACGATTATTTCACATATATGAAGTTATTATTTTTGATTATTTGCAAACATATATACATTAGACATATGTCGTTTACAGTATTTTGTAGTGATTAAGACTGATCCCCCCCCTTTGACATGACATAATTCAACAATATATATTAAAACTTATTTTACTTATAATTTATAATGATACATTAAAAAAAATACTCTCTACAATGTTGATTCAATGTGTTTTCCAAGAAAACAAATTTACTTACATCATATCAAGTAAGTTTTTGAATCATTTTATGTGTGTGTGAGCATATTTTTTATTTATAATAGCAAAAAACTATACTGATATTTTAATAGCAACAGCAAATTGTGTGTGATCTACCCTGTAAATTTCCATTGATAATAGTATTTGATAGTGTTATATGAGGAATAAGTAAGTTTTACCAAACATGAATAATGCAAATATTATCCAGATTAAAAAATAAGAAATTATATTAAATTTTCTATTTTGCTGTGAAATTGTCTTATAAACTAATTTTATCTTTATAGTAGGTATTTTCAATCTTTCTTCCCTATCTCTTCTTTCAATAATGATTAGGAAAAAGATTTTTATTTTATAAAAGTATTTATTCTCTGAATATAAAATTTTTGCAAGTGTATAATAATAGAATATATCGACATGTAAAAAAGTAGCCGTTATTTGAATATATATCACGGTACAGTTCTTAACTATTTCTTGTTTTTTCCATCGCTATTACATATATCTCTTAATGTTTAAAATTGTATGGATGAAATCAGTTCTATGAGCAAAGATATTCGAAAAAAATTTATTATTTAATATATTTTCTACCTAAAATAAATTATAAATAAATATATTGTGTCCTACCTAAATTCAGTAAAATTCGAGAGAAAAGGAGATTCTTGTTTCATATAAATTTCTAATAATTTCTTTAATTTTGAGTATTATTGTTGAAAATTATTTTAATATTAAAAAAATGTCTATTATAGAATTAAATAAGATATATTCTGTTTACTATACATATATAATTTCACTAGTTTGTGTTATAAGGTATTGTAATAGGAAACTAGCGTCATTGTCTGTCGCTCATGCTATGTATGTTGGCTGGAGTTATATAAAAAGTAGAACGATTCTAAGCAGACTGACGTTGATATGAAAATTGTGTGTCAACGCGTTGAAATATCTTTTGTTAATCTTGTATGTTTTTCGTATAAACGTATCAAACTTTTCGTTTGAATCGAATCGTTCCGATGTTCGTGAAATGTATATTGATACGTAATATTATATCTTGTAGAACAAATTTCACATTTCTCTTTCGAGCGTGTTCTCGTAGAACGTAAGTACGCGTAATTTCTTGGACAAAACATACTCAAACCATACTTGCAAAGCTCCATCAGGAAGTTACCGACAAAATTGTAGCAATCAAACCAAGAGTGGCTCCTGTCATTAACAAACTCCTCCAAATTGCTCCGCTAATTTCTTCAGCCACAGGATATTCTACGCACATTTGTTCCTGTAAAAAAACAATACAAGGTATGTATATTTTAGGTAAAAGTTTGAATATACTTCTTTCTTCTCTAGTGATAAATACTTACCCATCCACCATAGCCTTTAATAAAATGTGTTATATTTTCACCAACATATCTAGAAACATATAGCGGCAATTTCTTTTTAAGACTGTGCATTCTTCTGTCTCTAGCCCATAAAGCTAATCTGCCCATGAAAGCGTATAAGCAAACAATTCTAGCCCATGTAATAACGCCATGTAAGAACAATTCATTGGCAACTCCCATAAATGTTTCGTATGCAGTATCCGGAACAACATTCAAACGATTTACCATACTTGTAAAAAGAATGCTGTGTTTATTGAGCATTTGATATACGTTGTGTCTCATGCTACGAGATACTGGATCCTGGGATATAAGATAGATATCTTCTTTTAACAAGTACCGTATTACATCATTAGCCAGACTCTCGGCAGTCGATTCTATAGAATCGTCGTGGATATTATATCGTGGTGGTGGGCCCAATTGTGGAAAGAGATGTTGAAGTCGAATCTAAAAGATAAAACATTTTGTCTTGAAAAACTAGTTTTGTAATGATTGTTGCATAAGTTATATCATAAGAGACAATATTAAATAAGAGTTTGACAAGTTGTTTTTATATATGTATTCAATTTATAAAATGGGTAAGTGTTTTGATAATTTGGATACTAACTGTGAACAGAATAATTGACAAGCATAATAGCTGATATATGATACCTGACATACTTCGAAGAAAGACATAGCGCGATTAGCAGCGCCGACCGCATATCGGCAGACACCGTCTTCGTCGTCGGCGGCGGCGGCGGCAGCTCGTTCGTTCGACGAATTCCTGTTACCGGGGGGATCGCATTCCAGAATGCCGCCCACTCTGGAATGCAGCTCCCCTCGCGTTGACGTATCCTGCCCTTCCTCCGCGCCACCCTGTGCGCCAAGAATCTCATTGTTCATCGTTGTTCCGTCGTCGCCGGCCATCCTATCTCGTATACCGCTATCAAACGAGGAATCGTTCTGGCGAATTATTATGTCCCTCTATATCCAAGTTCCCGTTGTCTTCTCAGATCGTCGTCACACACACGCACCGCTCTTACATCTCACACGCTGGTCTCCAAGATCGTCTGGTGCGTGAATCGATCGCGCGCGCGCGCGCGCGCCTCAGATGCGCCGGGATGAAACGAGCGCGCGCGGTGCTCCAAAAACTTGAACCTCGACCAACCGATCCAACCCGGCCAACCAACCACCCAATCATCCGACCAACCAACCAACCAGCCAGCCAGCCAGCGACAAAACGCTCCGCTCTCTACTTTCCCGCGGCCATTTCCGAAGCCGATGCCGAGAAGCCGAAACCGCGCCGCGCCGTTTCTTCCGCTCTTGCTCCGCGTCGCACCTAACTTCTCTCCCGTACCGCTCCCTTGGCCTGCCGCCGACCAGCCCGACTCACGATGGTTTCACATCACTACCACTACCGCTTATCTCGAGACTCTACCACTTTACCCCGCCGCACCACCGGTAGTGTATGACGTAGCTCAGTGTCTTTCAGCTTCGCTAACGCGACCGATCTGACCTCACGACAGGATACAGAGAACACTGTGACAGCGCTTGATTTGACGTTACTTTTGACAAATGAGAAATGTCATTTCCTCAACGACAAATATTCTATATATCATAGACAATCGAAAGGCAATAACATATTACCGCATGTAGAACCGAGGTGAGAATAGACGCGAATTGAGAGTCCCTGATATGAACACACACAGAACAATCGGCGAACGAACGCCGACGGCACTCTCACCAATGCGGCGCCCGCTACACCTTCGCACACCATCGTGACGACTCTCTATGGATCATTCACGTTTTCGCCCCACTACCGCGCCGCCTCGACACGTGCACGTGTGTGTACACGCGACCCGGCCGCTTTGTAGTGGTGAGCGTCCCGTCTCTGTTTATCCCGTGCGACCGCTCGCCTCCTTCGCGAGGCGCCGCCGATAACCTCAACCCTTTTTAGCGCGCGCTCTCACGCACGTGCGCGCGAGCGAGTTACCCGTGTGTGTTTATACCTGTGTATACCTGTGTACCTGGGAACTGGCAAAGGAATGGAATTTTCATTGGAACGCAGAGTACGTTCGTAAGATGAGGAGCTCATTGTACGTTCGCGAAAAGATACGATCATTATACGATCTTGATCATGGAAGAATTTGGGAGAAAATTTCAAGGAAATGTTGAAATCGTGGAAGATTCTTTGTCGTCATCGCATGCAATAATAGGAGCGATATATCCGGAATGACGTTTAGCACGCAGATTTAAATTTTAATTTATACATCGCGGTATTTAAAACAAATGTTTCTTTTCGAACGTTGCTTACGTCACTGTTGAGAAATTAGTATTCATTCAGCTTTCCCCCGCGTCTGCATTCCTGAGAAAATTGCATTGCGCGCGGATGCGGATACTCGCAAAGAGAGATGCATTTATTCGCCGTAGCAACGCGAGAAACGGTGAAAGTCTCGCGGCCGCAGTTACTAACCCACACACACATTGAGAAATCATCCACAATGAAGTTGACCAATATTCACTTGACAATTCACGTGATGCTCGACATGGCTCGGATCGGATGTCTGAAAGAAAAGCGATATCAGAGGATATTTACATGCGGACAACATGCGGAGGGACTTTTTCACTCAAATTACGTTCAATTCGAATAATGTGAATTAATTAATGGTGAGATTTCTATAATTTCATATATTTATATATACACATGAGAGAGAGAGAGAGAGAGTTCAAGCTGACATTGGAATTTACAAGATACCCATGCGCTCTCAGATAAATTCGTAGACAATGAGACAACGCGGGGCATATTCAGTGAATGCATCGCACATATGACGGGCCGACGGTGGTTCTACGGTGCGTTTTCCACGAAAGGATTATGCTGAAACTGGTCCGCGCTGGTTGGTCTCGCAGTATCGTAATCAGGTGAGCGTGCACCCGTATCTCGCTCTCGAGGGGTGGCATGTTTATGCACATATAATGCGTAGCATTGCACGCTTGCAAAGTAAAGTCTCGCGATCTTTTATCTCTTTTTCGCTATATAATGTATTTCTTTTACACAGCTGTGCGTGACATCGAGTGAGAAAGATTATTGACCGAGGATCTTACTTCGCACGCGGGCAGAATGCTCGGCGAGTTTATCCGAGTACGGTCCATGCATATATGTATGGATATGGACCAGCAGCTTCTCTCTCCCGCGGAGAGCCAAGTTTCCCTCCCTCGGTCACACGTTCCTGCATCCCCGCCTTTCCGCGCCGCGACACGCGCGACCCATGCCTACCACTCCTTCCTTTCTGCCGGCGGTGCAACCTTCAAAGGCCACTGAATGCGTCCATGAATGAAGTAGGAAAGTTGCTGGAGTACAAATCGACCGGATGTATGCATACTAGATGGGTAAGAGAACAAGACGTCAGCGTGCGCGATTGTCGATCGGAACCAGTTCTAGATCGCTGCCGGTGATACTAATGTACCGTATAATATCCGCGATCATGTTTTATATGTTTCTTTAGATATATTTTTTATACATAGTTTAACTATTAAGAATAGGTAACGCTCGCGTGCTGATCTATTTTAACTGCGATATCAATTCGATTCCGGAACTAATCTAAAGAGACGGGGAAAGAAAGACAGATGGAAAAATCATTGCCGGCAAAATCGCACTACCAAGTGATACATAGCGCTTACACAAACTTTGCGGGAATATTGATGCTGCAAAGTTTCGATCTCTGGTTTAAAGTTCACGTTGCAGATTCAGTTGCTCTTTATGCACAATTGAGAATTTCGTAGTCTTTCACATCGGAGTATAGTTACACGCGGCGTACACCGAAGACGTTGAAATATCTTGAAATATATTGACAAATTAAATCATATGTAAATGAGATTTGATAGATCTAAATTATTTCTTCTTCGTGTTGCTTGCGATTAGAGGAACGAAAATTAAGGCAAGAGGAGAAGAAGGGCGGCATGTCATATGGATGATAATAACGTAACGAGGATAATCTTACTGTTTACTGTCTCGCATGTGTCACCGAATTATCAAATTAGTATTACAATAGCTATTTCAATTGTAACATCGTATACGTGCGTTGTAATTCAAATGATGATTTTTATCTCGCGAAATGGACCGTGGGAATATGATGGTGCGAGTGAACAACTTGCAATATTTCAGAGGAACTCGTGGCAATCGCCTGCTTCTCGGTAGCATTTTCTTACTGTCATTCATGATACTACAGCACGGCAATAGGATGATTGCTTGACGGTCGGTGACTAAAGTGGATAAAGCCTTCTACAGTAATCTAAATCTAACACGAGCCAGGGCGCAGGAGCGCAGAAATTGGGCCCATCTCTCTTTTTGTCGCTTTTTTGTTTTGAATCCCCGCTTTCTTTCATATTAATCGTCATGCTAATTGCCCACAACTAAACGCAGGCAAACTAAACGCAAATGAAAGATCGAATGTGCAGAGTAATATAATTCGCCCGACATTCTCAGTCTTGTCGCGCCTTGCATCGAAATACGAAATATATTTATTTGCTGATAAATTTTTAAGCCCAGGAAATGTTTGTGTCTAATTGCGTTTTTATTGACGATAAAGAATGTTAAAAAAATTCAAGATGGTTAGAAGGGATTTAGAATTTAATTCACCCGATTTCGACGTCCCTGGAATGGCAGTAGTACTAACCCTGCTAACAGATTGGCAGACATACTCACCGCAAACTGACCTCTCCGTGATTTAGTTATGTCTCTATGGATGAGCCACCAAGTCACGCGTATTTGATATTACATATTGTGTAATAAAAAATAGAAGTGACAGGTCCGCGGTGGATAAAGTGTTTAAAGGGTTCAAGTAGTGACGGTTGCTCGTCGTTTCATCTTTGTTGAATGAGCTTCCGCTGGTTCGACATCGTCTTGTTTCGAGATATTATGATTAGGTGAGTCCGTTATCTATACCTTGTATCATAGGTACTTTGCAATGAAATTTAGAGTATTTAGAAAATATATTTTAAGAAACAATTGTGTGTGTGTATTGAACAAATTTACAATCGATTTTTGCTTGGAAAAAGTATCGAGTCATATAATATTAGTAGCAAAATTATTCTGAAAATTTTTATTAAACAAAACTCAATTTGGTATCTCTCGAAAAAACAGCTTTCATAATATATCTCAGATTGTCATGTAAAAAATATGACGTTCATTAATATTCTAACAATATTCCGATCTTTTGATGACCTCGTATGATATTTGTGTCGATTTTTATTAATATTTTTCATCTTTACCATAAATTTTAGTTTTGCGAGAAACAGAAAATGAACATCCTTTTTTCTCAGCGGTAGATATATAATGAACGATGATTTCAATCAACCGACATTCAATATTACATTCTTCGCTAAACGGGATAAAGTTTCGCTAAAGCTAAAGCAGTTTAAATATCAAATCCAAATTTCTAAGTCTATCGATTAAGGGATTCAAATATTGCCATTTTGAAGACAATCGCTTAATCTATGAAAGGAGCGTGAAATTGAAAGATAAAGTTGAAGAGAATGAAGATTGACGGTACCGGGCTGCTTAATGGGCGAGCGAACGCAGCTTCTTTCGAGTCCATTAGATCCCGCGAGGCGATCATTGTTCACGATTGCACTTCTTCGGCGAATCGGGAATTTCCTCTCTCTTTGTATGCACCTACTCTCTCGAATAACGTTAATATCTATGCGATGGTACGGTCGGACACTACGCGGCGCTCGCTCAATTCGCTACATGTTTTTGCATTGCTTGCCGGTTGATTGCCCCTCGAGCACGCCGATGATGACGTCAGCATTCTGGATGAGTCACTGCGTACAGCACGAGCTACGTGCGTATCGTATGCACGCATAATTTGTCTTACACATTCATGTGTGCATTCACGTACGGCATTGCACGGATTATACAGATATGTACATATATATATATATATATATATATATATATATATATATATATATGTTATATATACATATTCACTTAAATCGAGCATTTTAATATCTCACTTGTTTTTAATAATACAAAAAATATCTAAAAAAGAAGTTGCATTGTTCGATAGAGCAATGATGATGACAGAGTTTTTTTTTTCAAGATTATTTTTTCAGAGATTTAAAGGTCAAGATAATTGTTTAATATGTTCTTGTTTTATAGAGAGGACTTCAGCTATGACAATATGATCTTTAAATGATCTTGAATATAAATGATCTGGAAACAGTATGATTGAGGAAAACAGAAAAACCAAATTATTTACGTTTTTCAGAAATTTATTTAAAGAAGTGTTCAAAATGATCCTCTGACTTCAATATATTTTTAAATACAATACATAAATGATATTCTTGTCCCTTTTATCACTTTTGAATTTATACTTGCATATGCGTCCAAAATCCTCTCTTTCATGTTCTCCTGTAATTGGTATATCGTATATGTAAATAATGTTTTTTAATATTTTCCATAAAGAAAGGTCTAGAGGAGAAATAGTAGATATATATGATATGCGCGCGATTAATATGTATGACTCTCGATTTAGCGACTTCGACTTGATATTTTTTTTGCATTCTCTCAGTCTCTTTGGAGGAGGGGAGGAAGGGTAAAAAGGGATTATTATAAATCTCGAATTGAGATTAAATACATTTAGGACTAGATTGATTACATGTAGGACTAGAGGAATTTCTTAACTTGTTTATAAATATAATACATATTCAAACATATTCGCAGTCTTCTCAGAGTTTGAGCTAGAACATTAGAGATACTGATATCGCATCCTGTCTTCAGAGACAAACTCTGATAGATATACGGCCGCTTTATCGGCCACGTGATTTTTTTATTTACGGCATCGGAATAGGAGATATATAACTATTTGCTTTATATTTTAGAATAGATAGTTAGTTTAAGAAGAAATAGTTACATGTCTTCTTTAATTAGATCACGCATTAATTAATTCGGATTTATTCTTATATAAAGATAATATTCTCTAATATAAAGATAAGTGCAATGAATTAATTGATTAAATATCATTAATTAATTAACTAACATTTACGCTTGTATATAAAGACAAGACATTATCTTACGGATGTTTTATGACAAATTCATTCACACATGACAGAACCATCATGTATTTTTGCATGAATTTACAGATAGGAAAATGATATCAATTCATACGCATCGTACTCGCGCATGCGCTACATCCGTAAGTGTATAAAACAACAAGGACAAACGTTGTTGATTGCACGTATGCATAATATATCACCTATTATATAACACCCTGATAGCTGGTTTTACATTGCAAATCGAAATCTGTACATTACATTGATATAATATTACTTTGGAGATTTTTTAACGAGATATATAGAAGGAAACATCGTTAAAATCGAGGAATAGAAAAAAATGCGCATTAGATTTAAAAAAAGATAAGCACGTGGCGGATAATTCGATGATAATTAATATACGTTCTATATTTTCTGATAGTAAAAAATGATGCGTGCAATCAATTACGTTACCGTCATATATCAATTAACATCAACGATAAACAGTGCAACAGTCATGATGCAGTGATTTTCAGGAGCATTTTGTAAATTGATGCTATATTTAATTTTGATCTGAAAATATCCGATAAGAGCACTCGTCTTCTCATTGTTTTAGTTTGTCAAGCTTGAATGTCAAAAATTATTTGATCAAATGATAATTTTTAATCAAGTAGTAAGATTGAAAGGTAAGATTGAAAGAATAAGAAGAGGATGATGTCAAGCGTACTCCCAAAATATCGAATCCCTTAAAATTCTGATCGAGATTTCTGAAGCGATGTGACATGTTTTTTTTATTTTACTCACACGGTTATAAAAGGATGATGATTCACGGCAGTGCAAAGAGTAAGGAGCTGTGTTTTTTTCCATTTGGCGCCATTTAAATCCTATGGTAAAATTTATGGCAAATATTTATGCAATTATCGCGTGTTTCCGTCGAGTTGTACGTGAATCTTTCGTATCATACATCTTTTTAAAGACGGTAAACATAAATGATTAATGTCACTATTGCGCAATTAGCCATTATATATTTTCCCTCCAGTTTCGACTCGTTTTCTCGCATTATTTTTTAATTGAACCTGTAAATTAATTGCGACATTTATGTCTCGATCATTTTATATAAGAATAATGAATAAAATTTGCAACCAAAGGGAACAAGATTAACGGAAAAATACGGAGAACATTATCAAACATGAATATTGCAAGTTCGTGCGCAACATAAATATCGGAGATATATTCATACTTTTTAATTCGAGTATAAATATAAAGATAAATAAGTCTTAATTCGAGTATAAATAAAGAATGTGCATACATGTGAAAACCTACAATGTATGTACAATGACATATGCAATGTAACGTCAAGTATAATTAGTCCAACTCTGATATTTGAAATAAATATAATTCTCAATTACTAATCGTGCGTTATCATTGATTTATTTCGATCTTGCTATTTTTGGCAAGTTAACTGACAATGCAATTTATTCGCGAATCGACAAAAACAAAAATATAATATCATCATGCAAATGTTATTTAAGAGTAATATAATCCTCGGTTAATTTACATTACATTTAAATGAATCCGTGAGAAACTGTGATTTTATATCTTCCGTGTTTTTACGCAGAATTAAAAACTTTTTTGTGCATTATATATTTTTTATATCTCTTCTCATTATCAGTTAACTGTGATGAATGCTATAAAATTAAAAATAAGATTTTTGATAAAATCTTGTAAGAAGTGATACATGGAATAATATAGTTGAGATTCATTCTTGGAATGAAACGCATCGATTGCTCAAAACGCGTAAAAAAGATTTGGCAAAACAAATGAAGACAATTTAATTTTTCAAGTGTTAATTTCAATAATGTCAATACAATAGTTATCATAGCTAAACACACATATTAAGACGATATCGTTGATACCTGTGCTATTTATATTGTTACACTATATATAGCAATGTGTAAGAATAAAGGATCATGAGATGTCTTCGCAAGATGCGAAAATTGCGCAACGAGATGAATGCGAATTGTGTGAATGTATGGAAACGTGAAATTAGACGTTAATTGATGAAATTTGATCGATGAATTTAGAATTTGATTTTTTCTTACCGAAGATTAACGATGTCCTTTACATGAACAACGCAATCCGTGTTTCCTTCGTTGATGTCGAAGATCCGAAACATACGATCTTAGGCACATTCTTTTCTCAATGCTCTTATTTCCGATATGACTGACGCATGATAGAGATCACTTCGTTGTATATCTACTGCAATCAGAGTGGGGGATTTCGATGTGTCTCAGTATCACTCTATATAAGCTTTGTGATTTCTCATTTCACTTTGGTAGTTCCCCAATTCGGGCGAACACTTCAAAGAAGCTTGGCGACCCATTCACCGTAAGTTACATATTATTTCGCAAAATCATTATTATTAATTTTAAGACGTGCTATGTAAGATTGATATCAGTGGATGATGAAATTTATGAATATTAGATAATTGAATTTTTTGCCAACTATGCAAATATTATTTCATAAAATATAATGCTAAAGGACTTTTATGATTATTTACTATATAATAGAATTTTTAATATATTTTCTTGTAATATATTTTTCTCCTTCTTACAATTATAATAAATATAAATTGGAGATATATAAAATTATTATCTAAAACTTGTATTATTTCTCCACATAAATCTGAATCTGAAATCTCAACACCTTGAATTAATATCTAATTTTTTCTAGAATAAAGAGATATAAATTTTTAATAATTTTTTAAATCTTAAATTCTTAACGCATTTGCATTATATTAAATAAATTTGCATTATATCTTTGGAGAATAAAGCACAATCGAAGCCATTGGTACGTACGGTGTTAACTTTCTTTTCCAACGAAATTGTTTTTTATTGATAAAATAAATAAGTGAGAAAGAAGACGAGTCTGTGTTGACCGGATCGAAAATATTGACAGTATGTATCATCCTAGCTACTTGTAACTCCGAAAACCGCAGTCGAAGGCTGCATCGATAATTTGTGACGAGAGATCCTACGTGAAAACCTGCTCCATTTAGCATAAAAATCTAAAAATGTCTAGCAAACATAGTTGCAAGATTTGAAGAATCACGTCATATGATCCCGGGGCGCCGAAGCGACGCAGACACATGCTTTATTTCTTTTGTAACTGGTTGAAACTGCTGTCTTAGTTTATTCGTTTACATTTACGTAACCGGTTGAAACTGCTTTTGAGGATCTTAATAAGTTTGCACGCTATCAAGGGATGGACAATAATTCCTTTGATGAATCGTGTGCGCGACTGCATGGAGAAATTATTATAGTGAAAATTAATACTATATAATTTTTGTAATCGTCGAACATACTTACATATAAGAGAAATCATGATATTTTTTTATTTTATAAATATATTAACATACATATTGTATTTTACAAAAGAGTATTGTGATTATTTAAATATTTTGGTGCACAAATAAATGCATAATAAACAATAAAATAAATGCAAATTTACATTTTTATAGTAATATATGTTATATTCCAGTTTTACAATAAATGTTCGAAAAGAAGTATTTTTCATGTAATTTGTACTATAAAATTTTCTCCACATAATGACACTTATGTGGCACGTTTGCGCGTTGTTTTTCATTCTGTTTTATCTTGATTTTGCATTTCATACTTTTTTTTCATACATTAATCCTATAAATATTGCGTTGCAACATTCAGTCATAATTTTCTACCGACCTTTAAACCTTATCCACCGAGAAATTATCCTTGTTCCAGTCATAGTGCCGAGGCCGGCATATTTGCGAATGTCATAGTTTATCTCTCGATAAAACTCGATTATATAGTACATTAGTAGTATTATATGTCATTTTCAGATATATTACTGTTAATTGATCATGCAAATAAACTTGCTTGAAAAATTTTCAACCTTCATGAATTTATACTCGCAGAAGAATACGTTTATTCTTGCACATATACTAACTCATCTTGCCCCTCCAAGTGTAATTCACAGTTGAAATCATACGTGCCCATAGTGGCCACTCTACCACTGAAGAATATATTGGTTCATATTAGTGGGAGGTGGCAGGTAGCTCTCTTTTAACGTTTCAATGCTCAGATACTCATTTCGTCCGCAAACATCGTGGGTCAAGCATTATTAAATGCCGACTTGCGATTCGTACTTGATACAACAATAAAACTAGTCAAAAACGCAACGAGTCAGAGTCGAAAAATCTCGATCTTTGCGTGATTTTCGCGGAGTGCATCCTGCTGAATCGTCAACATAATATTATCGCGGACATTCACCCATCAAAATATTGTCCATGTTGTCACAACTGTGCGACATTCGACACATCGGAGTTGGTGCGACGTACATTTGCCGGCAAACAACGACGCTCGATAATTTTTGTAAAGACGACACGTAGAAATGTGCTCTATGATACATTGCTGAAAACATCGAGATGTTGGCGATTGGTCCTAATACGTTTCTTCGGGAGATAATTGAGTAAGATATTGTTTGTACACGCAAGAGGCGGCAAAAATTCACGAATTATAAGTGATTGTAATAGCGAATTCAGCATCCATACAGAAGAAATCATCATCTTGTGAGGGATTTAAAGCATACACGCCGAGAGAATCGTTTTCGAGATAGAGATACTTCGCAGAAAAGTATTCTGTACATCGCATGCATTTACAAGAAAAAAACGCGCAGGATTTTATTAAGGAACGCCGTATCAAAGTAAGTGCAAAAATTCGAAAAGCAAAAAAGTATCAGTCTCGCGTGTCTGTAACATCGAAATGCAAATTCTCATTGAAATTATATCTATTTCAATTTTCGTTTTTTGTCATTTTCTATCGAGCATAATCTCATGATGTTTCCAACATCTTGCGCATCTTTTTCGCATTGTCAAAATGATTGGCAATGTTAGATTGCGAGAGATTACGAGATTTTCGACATTGAAATTAACAATAATTACAAATCATTTGACCTTTCAGTGAAAAACTCTTTAACAAGCGCGCCAATTCGAGCTCTTTATAGAACGGCTCGACCTCGTATCCTCTTCGCGTATCATTAGCATCGTCTCTTCAACATCACATACGAGCATCACTAAGGCGCGCATACAAAATTGTTTTATTTGTGTTCTTCTCAAGACAGACGTTTGTACAAGTGTTAAGTCATAGAAATATTTTCAATATTATATGGCAAAAAATAACATATATCTTCCGATTTTATTTCTGACACTACAAAACAAGACATTGAAGTAAAAAAATTTTAATAGAAAAAATAAATTATATATTATTTTATTAAGTATTCAGAAAGGGATCTATAATCAAAAACTCTGCAGATGAATCAGAAGAATATTTGAATTCTATTTATTTTTATTTTTTGTTGGAAATATAATTGCAATAATTTATCGTTTTGTATCAAGATATTTGCAATTATAAAGTCGACATTCCGTTCTGATGACATGCATAAATATTGATTCGATGTTGCTTGACTACTCGGACATTATTCAAAAAAATTAACTTTTTTTCCTCTTATGATCTGGTTGGCATTAGCTGTTTAGATACCTACATCTTTATTTCGACTTTTAGACCGCTACGATAATGTTTTAAAAATAAATTAATTAATCTGAGATAATAATGTAACAATAATATTTAATAAAATAATTGTCTCACGTTTTACATATATTTATTTAATTGTTTATAAACGAGACGCGGAAACTGATGACAATACTTTATGTTTGCAATCATCTATAAGTACAATCTACAGAAGATATTCCAAAGTCTCACCAAATATTATTTTAATGATAAATTTTTTGAACTCGAGTTTTCCTCAATGAAAGAGTGTTGAGGTACAAATACTTTCAGAATTATAAGCGATTAAAGAAGACACTTTCTCGCAAACTATGTATATTGCAAGAAGCCAAATAAATAGCAAAACTACATTTTTTTACTGACACAATCTTATTTTGAGGTTTAAGTAAGAGATGTATGATGCAAACAAATGGAAAATTGCAATAAATTATAGCATTCATTCCTTCGGTATTTTTAATAGAAAAAAATCAACCGCTCACAAGATAATCAAGAATCTATCATAAATAAAATATTTGCTGGACATTTTGCTCATTCGTTTTTGCAATCAAATATAAATTATGCATCTCGATTGTGTCAACACACGCCATTTCACACCGTTCTCTTAATAGTTACACATGTATAATAATCTTTTCCGCGGTTACATTACAAAAAATAATTCCCAGAATCTCTTATTTACTGACTTTCTTATTTTTTTACTTGCATATTGAATACTTTATTAAAAAATAGCAAATTTTAATTTAGAAGTTTGAAAACTTAGTGCTCAAGTTTACAAATTTAATCGTAGATGAAACAATTCTGTGCCACGTCATAAAAGGACGCGCGTGATATTCATTCATTAGCGAGTATTTGGTACAGGATGTCGTGTCGTTTCCTAGAGTGGTGTTAAACCACGAAACCGTCCCTCTCGCAATTACATCGTTGAGCTTCTCTCTTCTTTACAGAATCGGCGATATAAACGACCAGTCAAGTTTCTTAACAAAATTGCTTAAATATGATATTATTATTATTATATAAATTATTAAATATAGGTGTATTTATTTGTAGAATGTATTATGCATTATAAAATAATAAAAATATACTAAAAATTATATATTATATATATATATATATATATATATATATATATATATAATAAAAAGTTAAATTACATCATTATCAGCAAGCATATTATGTATCTGACATATTATCTCTATATTGAATACTTGAATATTTGTTATTTTTAATATATAACATTTGAAAAATTTATGTATCAGCTTTTATTAAACCTCCGAGTCAAATCGATAAAAACCGAGGGTAAATTGTCTCTCAGAGTGGTGAAATACTTCTGTCGAGAAACTACCCTTCAATAAGACCGTGTGGCCTAACGGATAAGGCGTCGGACTTCGGATCCGAAGATTGCAGGTTCGAGTCCTGTCACGGTCGAGATTTCTTTTTTTGTTCTCAAATTGAATCATTGGTACTACATAATATATCCTACAAATAATTCAGATGACAGATATATAACTAATTCATTATTTTTATTATTCTTCTGAAGTGTATTTAGATTTAAATATTTTGTTCTACAAAATAATTATTTTATTTTATTGTATTTTTATACTCTTACATATTTGCAATTTTATCATATACATTTTTAATCATACAAATTATTAATTTAATAACACTAATTCGTTTAAGATTTACATTACAATATTTGATTTGCTACGATTATTCCGTCGATAGCTAATGCTCACTAACAACGTCGATAGTTAATTATTACCGAGCGAGATTTAAAATGAGATTACGTACAGGCTTGTACCTCGTTCACAATAAAATTGTGGGAACTAGTAATGATCGCAAAACACAGTGCAATATTAAAACACGTTGGATGTTTTTTTCCGAGTGCTGTGTATCAAGGACATCCTCGAACTACGCTTCGAAGGTGATAATCGTGAATAATATGTCCGATGTAATAACATATTAGTCGATTAACACAGAGTAAAAAGTAACGCAAATGTAACGTAAATTATTTTTACACGGAAAATTATGCGCGAATTTTAAATATTTTATATTTCAAACATAAAGAATTATATTTGCAAAGAAAAAGACGTAATATTTTTTAATGTTGGATGCGCAGTGTTTATATATTTTGTATATTTGATAATATTATTCTTAATAAAGACATGAGAAAAATGATTGTCTGTATGTGGGATGAAAAGACAGCTAATGGTCCCGAGATGTATGTTAGAGATCTACATTAGGTCACTGTTCGGAGAGAGAAAGAGAGAGAGACTGCAAGGCTCTATTCATTATTAATCCAATTACAAGCTAATCTCGCTCGAATTCGCATTAACGACAACACGCGATAGAGCGTTTTATCGCGAAATTATAGGTTCATACGCGGGGGAATGTCGACCCACTGTGTCGAACTAACGACTAGTACTTTAGGAATATTACATCACATACATACACTCGACGTTGTTAGATGAATTCGTATAATTTCGTCCGCGCTTCTCCGAGCTCTATTACGTGAATGGACCGTTGAACGGCGTAGTGATATGAAACGGTAAAAACAAAATCTTGACGATGAATACAACCGGTGCGATGCGTGCATAATCGATAAAATGAAATTTTATCGCCCTCTCCTTAATAAATTCCATTCGATCTGTTTCAGTTTACGAGCGAGCGCAAAACCCAGCCCCGCCGACGAGCAGCAGATCAGCGCAGATTCAGCAGGAAGATTTCGTCCGGACTTACTGATCCGCAACAGCTACATCGGCTTCATATTCGACAAAGTTTCCTATCGAACGCGAGGGTTTAATATCTGATTTTTTTAACCAAGGCAGCTTCACCCACACGCGCCGACATCGTAGAATGGTAGAAGGTGAACCCGACACAAAGCGCAATATTAGTATGTATAACTCTCTCTCTCTCTCTCTCTCTCTCTCTCTCTCTCTCTCTCTCTCTCTCTCTCTCTCTCTCTAAATTTACTAAAATTCTGCTGTGGTCATTTATGTCACAAATTTCAATTTTAATATGACAGAGTGTGATGTAAAAGACGAGCGGCTAAACGGTTGCGGTTCTAAGGACCTCGAACTTGCCCGTAAGTTATAAATTCCAATGATTATATATATATTTATATTCATAAACTAAGTTTGCGATTGTATATCATTAATTATATTTACATTTATAATTATAATCACAGGTATCGGATTAAAAGGCAAGACTCTCGATCCAGAGAAGGGATCCTATATTCAAGCTGATTTCGAAAAAGCCATCGAATTAAGCAGTGAGTTTATTCCGACGATTAAATCGTAAAGATTGTATTTAAAAAAACTTTTATCGTTACTAATCATCGTATTTCTTTGCAGAATATGGCAAGTTTCATTACTTTCTGCTCACGGTATGCGGCTTCGTCAGCACCAGCGAGGAGATGGACGTGATCTCCATGTCCTTCATCCTGCCGAGTGCACAATGTGACCTGAAACTCAACACCCAATCGAAGGGATGGCTCAACTCGATTATCTTTATCGGGATGATGGCCGGGGCGTACGCATGGGGCTCCGTAGCGGACGCTCTCGGCCGTCGGAAAGTCCTGATCGCCATCTCATTCATGAACGCCTTGTGCATTGTCGCTTCTAGTTTCTGCCAAACGTACGAACTCTTCATGTTGTTTCGTTTCCTGAACGGCGCGGCGTAAGTATCAAGAATTCAAGTATCAAGTATTCTCGATGATAATCGCTGGCCAGCATCTAGCTTGATCTGATCTTTCAACAATGAAAAGATTGAATAATTTAATAATATTCTAGACTGGGAGGTAGCGGACCGGTCATCTGGTCGTATTTCGCTGAATTTCAACCAAAGTCCAAACGCGGCTCTATGCTGTCTTTCATGGCGGCATTCTGGACATTGGGAAATCTTTTCGTGGCCGGTAAGTTTTTATAATCAAGTATTCTCTCAATATATATGCATCGATATATTTGAAACCGCTTTGCATTCACAGGTTTAGCATGGTTGATAATCCCTAGAGAAATGGGTTTCACGAGTTCGACGTTCACCTACAATTCTTGGCGAATCTTCCTGCTGATCTGCGCTATTCCGTCGTTCGTTGTGACGGGGTTGCTTCTGTTGCTTCCCGAATCTCCCAAATATCTTTTGTCTTCCGGAAAGTATGAGGAGGCACTCGAGATCTTTCGCAAAATATATGTCATTAATACCGGTAAACCACGTGACACCTATATGGTAATTAAACTATGAGCGATTTAACATAATAAAGATAAAGATAATAAAATCAATTTTCATCGACTCTATGCATAAATTATTTGTAACGTAATTTTTTACACGCAGGTAAAAGAACTAATTCTCGATGACTATCAAGAATCAAATCCGGTGAAAAACGAAGTCGAGGAGAAGAGCAAATGCAAAACTATGCTGAGTGACATTGTGGAGAATAGCAGACAGCTATTTGTAACGCCCATTCTTCGTTTCACGATAATATCGATCGTTATTAATTTCACCTTTCACATCGGTTACTATGGTCTCATGATGTGGTTCCCGGAACTATTCAATCGTTTTGACGAATTTCATCGTGATCAACCGGGCGTAGTGGCCTCGATATGCCAGGTCACCGACTATGTCGTTAATAAGGGTTCGCATAGTATCGAGAATGTTTGCTCCGATAAAATCGGAACATCCGTTTTTATGGAATCCCTTATCACGGTGGCATCCGCTATACCTGCCAATATCATTGCTGTCCTGGGGATGGATCGCCTTGGGCGTAAATTTTTTCTAGGTATTTCACAAAAATATATAGCAGGAAAGCAATATAAAAATATTTTATCGCAAAAAAAGCGATATTTTATATTGAGTACTTTTTTATATTTATTTTATATTATATATAGTTATAAACACGACAATTTATATACTTCCTTGCAGTGTTCAGCACATTTTCATCGGGGCTTTGCTCGATTGGTTTATATTTCGTATACAATAAGTATCAGAATTTGATCGTATCAGCTATATTTAGTGGCGCGATAAGTTGCGGTAACGCGGCGTTGGATTGTCTCATTACTGAGGTATTCCCGACGCAATTGCGTGCAACCGGAATCGCCATATCAATGGTCGCCGCCCGCCTTGGCGGGATAATTGGTAATATAGTTATAGCCCAGCTCCTGGACATGTATTGTCCGGCACCGACCTTCATAGTGGCTGCTCTCCTGATTGGTAAGCATGTTTATATATGTTTTTTTTCTAATTTTTATATTCAATTCTTATTTTAAATTTGTTCAATTTTATATATCTATTTTTCGCAGGAGGAGGCTTACTGTGTTTATTCCTACCGAACACAACGCGCGAGCCACTTTCCTGACCCCAGCAGAAGTCCACATCCATCAGTCTGCAATCATTTATATATTTCTTTCGAATACAAACGTCGCAATGAATTTTAAAAAATCTTGACGAATAAAATACAGCATTGTATAAAGTAAAATTTAAAGTTCGAAAATATCCTCATTTTGTAAGTAGAAAACTAAAGAATCTCTATTGTTCATGATTATCCTTATTAGATAAACAAAAGATTTTTAAGTAAAATATTGCAGCGGAATAGTATGAAAATATAAATGTAACATCTAAGATGCTACAACCAGTACAAGAGAGCTGTAACAGAATTAGATATTTTAGTAAAATTTTATATATATATTGATATATTATAATCATACAGAATTTAGATAAAATAATTAAAATATAAATTAAATATGATATATAATAAACTAAAATATTATATAATTTTCATATGTCCCTCTATATACACAAAGAAAATTTTACAATTACACAATAATTTACATACACAAATTACATGAAAAATACATTCCTTTTACATATTTTATAAAACTTAAATATAACATTAGAATATCTATTACTTTAAAAGTTATAAATTATGCAATTGTTTTTAATTAATTGTTTATTAATGATTATGCATTGGTTCGTGTATTAAAATATTTGAATAATTACAATACTCTTTTGTAAAATATATATACGTATATATTATTAAATAAAAATATCGTAACTTTTGTTATATTTTTTCCATGTATATGTTAAAGATATTCATAACATAAAATTTCAATGATAAAATAATAATAAAATAAATTTGTCGTTTTACTTGCGATGAAAAATTTGATATACATTTATTATAATAATAAAATAACAAAGTCAGTATGAAAAAGAAAACGATATTTTTTTTAGGCTTTTTATATACTTTCCTATAATTTCTTTTGTTATATCATAACTGAAAGTCATAGAAGGTACATACGGTACAATTAAATACATGTTGAGCATGTTGAAATAGAATAGGAAGTAAATAAAAAAACAAGATATGAAGTAAATCTTCATTTTTTTCAGTATATTTAACATGTCCACATAAAGTATGAAATTATTCCCTCATCATTTTCTCCTTTTGTCTAGCAAGCTTTTTCTTGCTAAGCTTCTTTTTTGATGGCTCTTCTTCTGTTGATTTTGCAACAACATCCTCCTTTTCTGTTAATATCACTTCAATGTGGCAAGGCGAGCTCATGTAAGCTATAAATATTACAATCATAATAATAATATACGTTTCAGTAAAATACATTTTTAAATAATTTTTAATTAAATTCTTTTATATAAAGCACTTACGATTTATACGACCATGAGCTCTATATGTCCTTCTGCGAAGGCAAGGTGCATGGTTAACCTGAATATGCTCAACTACAAGACGATCAACATCAAGTCCCTTATAATCTGCATTACTTTCTGCATTTTTCAAAAGCTGCAGCAGAAACTCTGCAGACTTTTTAGGCCAACGACCTAAAATAATAACAAAATTGTTATAAGTATATTTTAACTAAAATTAATCTTCCTGATAGCTCAAGCTTTGATTAATTATATGTATTGATTAAAAATAGTATATGTAGTAGTTTTGCATACCTTGCGTAGTACCAAATTGTTTGGCTTGGGCACACCTTCCAACACCACCATTGAACCTACGGAAAGGAACACACTCCTTATGTTCGACGACATTTTTCAGGTATTTCTGCGCCCTTCGCAGAGCCATATTTTTGATAGCACGTGCTGTCTCATGAGTGTTCTGCAACATAACGAGAAAAATACCGATTGTAAACATTGATTTCTTTTACGAGAGGTTATGTTTCTTCGAAAAAATTAAGAGAAAAATATTTACCTTAAAATGCACGCGAAGATTGGAACCGCGTGCCTTGCACGATTTAGTCTGGTTGACCGGTTCGTGAGAGTAACGACCCATTGCGTCCTGAAATCACAGACAAATCGTTTACGACTCTTTCCAAGTCAGCTTTCTCTGCGACCATAAGTATAACGATCAGCAACGATCCGTCATGCCGTATTTCTCTCGCGATTTTGCGTCATTTATCGTGAACGGACGCAACATTTATCGCGTCTAGATTGTATTTTGAGACTTTCTATTTGAGAAATTATATTTCGTAGGATGCATATTTCAACGCTGAATTGGATGCGAATAGATTCGAGAAACATGACATCGTCGACCGATACATACCTCTTGACACCACGATTTTGAAGGGAGAAGTTATCTCTCGTAACTTGCAAGTAGCGTCCGACTTCCTGTAGCCATCCAGGTGCGCCAACTGAAAACAAGCTCGTGCGCACATATGATATAACGACAGCAACGATTAATAAAATATCCCCAATATATTCTTTAAATGTTTTAAACGATAACGTATCTCAAATGTAATTAAATAATATTGTCATATCGTGATAAATATTTTTTTACGTAATTTTTATGTAATCATATATAGCACTTTTTTGTATACAAAGTTGTAGTTCTGAAGTTGGTAATCTATTATCGCAAATTCAATATGATTTGTTATATCGATTATCGATTATCGATTATCGATTGTCGATTTAAGCTAGATGAGTTTGTGATGTGAGACGTGAGATGTAAGCAATCACAATAATGACAAGCAAAGATAGAGATTTATATGTAAGGTGTGTTTTATTTAGTAATTTATATTTAATCGATTAGTAATACATTATATATGAATGAACGAATACATATATAATTGATTTTTTACTACTGGCAAATATCTGATTATCTATTTTACAGATGTTTATATCCATTTAGATGAAATTCACATTTTTTTTGGCAGAGTAAGATAAAGTCTATATATATGTACTGATATAAATTACATTGTAAATTATAATACATATTCTTTTATTGCAGAATTTTATTTTGACAAATTACGGTGTACCTCTTTGTTTATATAATGCTCGGGAATAATAAGATAGTGGTATGTAAAGGATTGTCTGAAATGAGTGATAAACAAGAAATGTATATAAAGACATTGGAATCTGCTGGTTATACATGTGAATGTTTACAAACTTTGCGATTCGAATTTGTGAATATTTCAGAATTGCGAACATGTCTGTTAACAGCAGATAAATATAGTGGTAATATATTAGTTATATATATTATTTTTACTTTATTATTAAATATATATTTTTTATATTTTGTAAATTTATGTTGTAGGTCTAATATTAACGAGTCCACGTACAGTTGAAGCTATTTCATTGGCAGTAAAAGGAGATGTAAATATTCTGTACGATTGGCGACAGACACCAGTGTATTGTATAGGACCTGCAACTCATTCTCTTGCAAGAAATCAGCTTAACTTGCAACATTGTATCGGTAGTGAATCTGGTAATTCAAAGCAACTAGCTGAAAGAATTACTCTTGATGTAAAAAAAAATTCAAAACCATTATTATATCCCTGCAGTGAGATTGCACGAGAAACTATAGCGTGTATTCTTAATGATAGTGGTATTACAATACAAAAAATTGTGGTTTACAGGACATTAGCAAGTGAGTTATTAGAACAGGATTTATTAAAAATCCTCATAAAATCTCCTAGCATATTTGTTTTTTTCAGTCCATCTACAGTAGAACATATTACAACACAACTTAAAAGAAACTCTTTTAATGTAAAAGATATAAAAGCAGTAGCGATAGGTCCTGTGACAAAAAATGCATTAATTAATTCTGGTTTCAATGTATATGCCACTGCAGAAAAACCGGAACCAGAAGCTTTAATGCGTGCAATCACAACTGCTGAATGTGTAGAAAATTTCTGAAAATATTTGATGATAATGTAATATTGTTATTTATTACTAATAATCTCAGTACATATTGAATCTCTTTTTGTGCATCATTGACCATTTATATGAACAATAGAACAGATGCAGATATATATAAATGAAACTTTTAATGATCATCAAGTTATTTCATTAAATTCAATATCTGTTACGATTTACAACATTACCAAGAAGGCACGAAATATCCGAACCAACTATCGCAGATTGATTCGCATAATAAGGCTGAGGAGCGTTTCCCCCGTTATTATATTTCATTTGAATCGCCGTTTCATAATCGGGCGCCGGTCTATACGACGGTAATAATGCGCGCAAATTATTTAAATCCGTTGACGAAACAGATACTACGGGATACGGTGATGTCGAAAGATCGTTGTAACTTGTCCATCGCATATGACTGTCTGCGACTCGGTTATCCAAATTCACGGATACTGTTTGCTCACTTGAATCGTTTGTATCATTATCCTGAAACGATATATTGTTTTTAATTATATAGCTAAAATGATGCTGTATAGTCAAGTGCTCATTTACGCACAAAGTAACCATTGGATCTTTCTAGAGGACGATGTTCTTGATATTGCATATAAAATGTGTGTTGAGCTATACATAATCTCCATATATATTTTGCATTACGTGATTCAGTAAATACAAATTGTTTTGCTTCTTCACCCTCCAATTGGCATTCTATTCTAAACGTTTTCTTATGATTTATAACATTACTGATGTCTCTCCATCTGCAAGATATAAAATTATCTAATATGTTGCAATGTTTTTAATATATATCCACAAAGCCACACATACATACACATATGTGTATGTATATAGTTGTAAGTAAATTAACCTGTAAAATTGCGTTTGTGTATTAGGATAGGCTACCATAATCCCGTTGATGGAAATTCCAAGAATAACTTTATTGTTACTGTTATCCTGAAATATATATATTTTGCATAATTGAAAGCAAGTAGAGTAATTGAGAGAAGATGTTTCGTGGTATATTACTTTGGCAGTAAATGTTTCATTGCCATATCCTTCCAGCTGCATAACAATTGAGATATACAGCTCCTCCGCGCTAGCTTGCGTAACATTAGTAAGACTCTTGTACTGACATATTGCTGTATGTAAGAGAGAGTCTTGTCCACCTGAATCAATCTTAATCACTTCCTAAATATAGAAACACAATATATGGAGTATATGAAATTGTGATTCAAGATTAAAATTAGGTTAAATGAATAAAGAATTAGAGTAAAAATCTTTATAGCTATGAAAATTAATGTTACATTTGGAAAGAAAGTATACTGCTGGAGACACTCGATTGTATGTCTTTCTGGACTATAATTTCCAAACTCAGCTTGCATAGAATAGCTTGCTAATAAACAAGCTTGTCTAGGATTACAATGTATTTTGTCTTCTAATATATCACTTTTCAATTGAAGATAATAATGATATCTGAAAAAAAAGGAAAAGAAGTATTTAAAGTATTTAAAATTATACTTATTTAGAGATTTACATTACTTAGGCAACTGATAAATACCTTGTCATTTCATCTTGAATGAATTGGACATCTGTGACATAGTACATAACTCTTAAGTAAAGTGTAAAATTCTTGGCATCCTTTTCAAGTTGTTTCTTTAAAGGTTTATCCATGTCCACCCAACGTAACGCTGGGGTACCATGACAGTAAACATAACGTAAACCAAAAAATTCTGGTTGTCCCAATCCTAAACGCTGTGTCACATTGTTTAGACACTCTTGACCAACACTGTCAATACTAAGTGTGCATTCTATGGAAGTGGCGTCTAACAATTCGACACAAATCACATACTGATTCTTGGACACGACATTGTATTGTCTGCTTTTTTTTAAATGGAACTTGAATGGCATTTTTACAATTGCAAAGTAACTGAAAAATATATAAACATATTACGTGAACGATTTAAGATCCAAAAGTTTAAAGTAAATGATGCAAAAGAACTGCAGATTAAGAGAAATTCTGATATATGACGTTGTTTTACTATATATTACATAATGAAAACAAATTATATAGGCTCAATTTATAGTAAAACATTATAATGATGAATTAATAACGTTATATATTAATTTATAAGAAACTTGAAACATATATACTTTTTTTCATTCTGCATATATGCAAACTCACCCAATGTCTTAAAATATCAAACACTCATCACTTTTCTGGGTAAGCATTAGGTATTTGACAAGCGTACATATATAAGATAAACATGTGTATTTTGACAGCTATTATTTGACACCTCACTATCTATATTTGTATCAATCAGTATCAGTTGTGGACATAAAATTGCTTTCAAAAGTAAAAGATAATAGTATTTTTTATGTAAATACACAACTTTGTATGCAATTCTCTATTTTCTTTACTTTTCAATTTTTTTCATCGGTGAAAAAAGTTTTATCCACTTTTCTCATTTATGCGAATGTACCGTGTGTACGTATTTTCATTCATTTACAATGAACATCGTAAGAAAGCGTTGTATCTTGCATCGTTAAATATCGGTGCCGAGATATCGAGAAATTGAGAGAAAGGTATATCGATACTTTCTGTCAGGGAATCAAGCCAGAGTGTCAGAGTAATGTCAGTGACCATCACGGTACGCCATTCAACTGGCTATCTGTTGCTGTCGCAGCAATTTGAAAAAGTGATAATAATTATTGCGCCAGTCAATTTGACAATCCGCTATCAATAATGAGAAAACGGATACATCGTTTCATGCGCCGTTGCACACGCCTACTGAATGCCGATAAGGGACAGCAAATCCGCGAATAGAGATTCCCCGCGTTGCTGGAGCCTTGCTCTTTGTGTCACATGTTTCTGCATGTTCTTCGCGCGCGAGGAAAATGAGTATTCTGAGAAAAAGGTAAGTCTGTCAAGATTCTCAGGCAGATAAGATTTACGTTAACAAGAAGGATATTTTGCAGATTGAGCGAATTCGACGATGTTCTTAACGCAGACGAAATAGATACAGTCAGTCTTGCAAAAATATGTTTCCATGGTATGTTTGCCACATGATTTATTTCTAATCTGTTTATCGTGATGATTTTAACTTATCGCGTCATTTTATGTAAGCTTTCTCTAATAATTTGATTTTTTTTTATTGTAGGCATACCTGACGAGCCTGGTGGCCTAAGGCCTCTATGTTGGAAGTTATTGCTGAACTACTTGCCACCGAAAAGATCCAGTTGGTTGGAGACTCTGAAACGCAAAAGAGAGTTGTATAACACCTTCATTGGTAAGAGAAAGAAATGATGCTATGATGAAAATAATTTACAATGCTTAAAACGCTGTTGTACATAATAATTTTTTATTTGCATTTGATTGTAGAAGATCTCATTGTTATGCCTGGAGAATCTAATACAGATGACAAAGAGAGAGTTGATGTAACATTACACGATCATCCTCTCAACTTAAATCCGGATAGTAAATGGCAAACGTACTTCAAAGATAATGAAGTTCTCCTTCAAATTGATAAAGATGTTAGGTGAGTAATGAATCATACAACTCTGTGTAAAAATCAACTTGATTAATAAGAAAGATTAATGATAAATTATATTTATACAGACGACTATGTCCAGACATATCATTTTTTCAACAAGGAACTGATTATCCATGTCAAAAAATAGTGAGTGCTGGCCAGCAACGTTTACACAATAGAGTTCAACATACTGTACTGAAAAGCGCAAATGTTGAAAGAAAGGGATTAGGAGTGACCAAGGTAATAAACTATGAACAATTGAAGCTTCCATCATCAACTTTTTATTAAATTTATTAATAGACTTGCTTATGCTTGCCTTTACTCTAATGAACGGAAAACAGCAGGTATTATAAATGATGCAGAGTAATATGTTCTATTAACATTTAGCATTCTCAGAGAAAAAAAGTCTTTTTATATATTTTTATATCTCTTATGTAGATACATATATTATATAGATATATGTTATACACAGAGATATCAGTGAAATAGTTCTAAACATTCTGCAGATATAGTGTTATCATGATATTATATTTTATCTATTAGATAGCAGTCTCTGTCAGAAAGGCTGCAGAAGATTACGCACCATTGGCTGAAGGTGGTGAAGCACATTGGGAAGTTTTAGAGAGAATACTCTTTTTATATGCGAAGTTAAATCCTGGTCAAGGTTATGTACAGGGTATGAATGAAATAGTCGGACCTATATATCATGCATTTGCTTGCGATCCAGATTCAACATGGAGAAGTGTGTAATACAATATGAGAACACCTCCTAAAAAGCATTTACAGATGGTAACAAATATTTTTCATTTTACAGAACATGCCGAAGTGGATACTTTTTTCTGTTTTACCAATCTAATGGGCGAAATACGTGATTTCTTTATAAAAACGCTGGATGAAGCTGAATTTGGAATTAATTCAATGATGAGTAAATTGACGAATCAAGTTAGAGCCAATGATCCCGACGTTTGGTTGCGTTTGCATCAACAAGAACTGTGTCCGCAATATTATAGCTTTAGGTATTGTATATTGATGTTTATCACTATCAATGTTGCGATTCTGGTTTTTATTTTGTTATTGTTCTGTGTGAAACAAGATGGTTGACGCTTCTTCTTTCGCAAGAGTTTCCCCTGCCAGATGTTATGAGGATATGGGATTCCTTGTTTGCTGATGAAAATAGATTTAGTTTCCTCATACATATCTGCTGTGCCATGATCCTGTGAGTAAAAAAATTTTATCGTGTCTATAGCAATAATTTTTGTCCTTCTCTAGCACACATATATATATATATATTTTTAGATTATTAAGGGATCAGTTACTGGCTGGCGACTTTGCTACAAATGTTAAACTCTTACAGGTGAGATATATATATATATATATATATATATATATATATATATATATATATATATATATGCATTTATATTTATTATAAAACAATATAAAAAATAATATATTTTATATATATTTAGAATTTTCCATCGATGGACATCCAAATTGTGCTCTCTAAAGCAGCTGCTTTGGCGGGCAAGACTTTATAGTTTTTTAGATAATTGTTTGTCATAAAAAATTAAGTTTCAATGATTTTTTGGCATCTCGAATGTCGTGATCTTTGTCTCTTCTCTTTCTATGCTGTGGGCGACATATAATCACGAATGCATTATTTTAGAGAAGAGATGCAATAAAATATATCAATTAAAATATATCATGTATATAAAGTTGAATCGATGAAAGATACAATTGGCATTTATGTTATATCAGATATTTAACACACATAACTGTATATATGATAATATGAACTCGCGTTCAACGGATATTAAGATTTATATACAACATTTTTGGTGCCACATGTCAAATTTTTGATACATTTAAAATGGTGGTGTTTGTACATATATAACGTTACATTAGACATTAGAAAAAAATAATACGGCTGAAGACTTCAAAAGATAAATTTATACAATCAATAATATATATAATATATACATATAATCATTTCGTAAGCGCAGATGATAAGATGAGCATTAAGTTGAAGAGGGAATCTGATTTAAGCTTTCCCGATTGTTCGACTTAACATGAATCTTGCAATAATCGTATCGCGGTAGATTAGTATCATTTTTATATTAGTATCATTTACACGCGCCATAATAATTACATAATGCGTTTAAGCAAAGATATATATTAAATTTTATAATATTATTTTTATAATAAAAAAAAAATGCGAAATGTTTTCGAATTACGTTTATAAAATAAAGGGAAATGTTATATATTAGTTTCCACCAGATGTATGAAAGGGTTTCCTTTATCATATTCCATCCTACGTACGAGTATCTCTACACAATTAGATTACTGTGCAAACGATCGACGACGCAACTCGGACCTTCTAGAAGGATAGGAAATCAAATATGCGTTCTTCATTTTACTCGCGAAGAGAGCGTGCGCGCGCGCGGTGATCATTATTGGATTAATAAAGCCGCCGCGTTCCCGAGCAGAATAAACCGAATTTCTGGATTTTATTTCATCTCGTCTCACTTTGCACAGAGTAGAATGATTGACCCGGACGGCGACGGGAATATTAATCAGGAAACATTTCAGTTATTCGTGCGCTGAAGCTACTCGGGTACATTTCTATCGCGGTCTGCATAATGCAATAGACAAACTGAGATTGTTTATCATAGAAATAAGGGATTAGAAAAAAATTATATATGCATGTTGAGAGAATCATATATATCCTTTGTTTGTATCGCAAAATTAAAAATAGCGGTAATATTTCTGCGTGTAAATAGCATTATATGAAAATTATGTGAGAGTCAGCTGATTCTCGGCGATCTTCTTCATCAGCGACGTGTTTTATTTGGAGCGGATACACAGGATCCATAGTTGTGTCAGGGGCCCCGCGTAGCGAATCGTTGTCATATCTCGAGATTTTGGGGATAGACGCGCACACCGCGATCCGAATACCGGGCATAAAAATCGTGCAAGGTCAGAATAAAAAGACAAAATAAAAAAGCACGCGCTCTCGTGTGGGTGGACTTTTATAGCGGTTGATTACCTGATTTATAATCTCAATTCGTGTCCAAGGCTCGGCGACGACGGTTGAGCTTGATCGAGACACGTTGCGGAGATCGGAGAAACACGTGGCTTTTTATTCGATTAATTTTATTTCTAAGTAACTAAAGGTACATTGATACTTTTAACGGAAATCCGAAATTAAATAAATCTTTTTGTGCTAATATCTCTGTTTTTTTAGTGAACGTGAGGATGATAAGTACGTAGTGCGAGGCCATAATAATAATCTGACGGCAATCAGAGTTTAATGAAGAATAAGAGGATCGTGTCACGGGAGAGAGGTGGAACTCGAGAGCTCTAAAACTATACAAAAATTAATCGCACAGTAGACATCTACCTACCTACCGTAAACACGCCCCTGTCATTAGAGTCAAAGCTTAAAATTTATCTCGGCCATCTCTCTCGCCGCCGCGAACGGCTTTTCGTCTAATCAGAGATTGCGGTTTTTATGATCGGTGATGCGATCGTTAAAAGATCACTGCGCCGGCGAGACGGCTGCCGTCTTCTGGTAGTCGGGGATTCATCAGACTATATGTACTGCCCGAGGATATACTCTGTTTATTTTTGTTAAAAAATTGTGGAATCATTTATCTGAGAAAGAAAACAAATCTCGATGATTCTCGATGATAACATTGTATTCTGTCTACGAAAAAAAAAAAATAATAATAATGGGAAATGTTCCTAAAAATCTATATTTCACTACAATTTATATTACTTATAATTGTAAATGTTTTTTTCGAAAGCATGTAAAAAATGTACGATTAATTCTTCGCGAAATTTAACGTGAAGAGAAAAATCTTTCGCTACGCGTAAGATTTGATTTCTGTCGAATTTAACATGGGTTACCAGATTTCCCACGTCAGCCAGAGGAGGTGACACACGAAGCCACGAAGTTGACGAATGTGCCAAGATCGGTCGGGGATGACTTGGCAGATTGTTAGCCAGCATTCCCAGCGGTGGTCCCGGTGCGCCTGCATATGGCTTGGATTGATGGATCTTGACCTCTCAAAGGAGTGCTTCGGCACGCCTTTCGAGACGTGATAGATTCGTGCGCGACCTAATACGGACTTGGGAATCGCGAAAGAATAGCGATCGATCCATTGTGTCTTCCTTTCGTTAAAACATTAAAAATTTTCAACCTTTCTATGCAATTTTTGTGATAAGCTTCAAGTGTAAAAATTTTTTCGTTTTGCAGAGAAAGAGAGAGAGAGAGAGAGAGAGAGAGAGAGAGAAAGAGACATGTATATGACGATGTATAGCATGCTTCGTGTCTTTATCACTCTTTTTAAATTCAGTTATGACGGGACATAAAGACGCTATCGTGTGGGGGTGTGACACATGCACAGTACTGTTTACAGTTAATTTACCGTGCTATGCCACGACGTGTTATCTCCTATTCGTTGGTGGTCCAATGTATCAAGGATCTCAATCGTTTATCTGTGTCGGTGGATACAGTCAGCGTTCGCGTCGTCTCCAACTGTCATTTCGTGCATTGTACACGGATCTTATACCTCTCTCTCTCGTGCCGCGCGCGCGGAAGACGCGTCACGACGTTACAAGTCGATTTTATATTGCCGCATACGTCGTCCCATTACATAATAACTTGCTGCTATCCGCCCTGAGCCGATCCGTAGATTATCGGCATTCGATCGATAGAACGCCGACAACCGTCGCCGTTGCGTTCGCCGCGCGATCGATCTTCGGGGAGGATCCTTTGGTCTCGCCGCCATTCATCCCTCCTCTCGTGTGTACGGGCCTCATTTCCGTACGCGATGTCCGGTGATGCGACACGGATATTGCTAGAAGGAAATATACATCTTTGCTCAATTCATCGCTGTATGAAAATTCTTTTCGGAATTTTAACGTCTGCGGACGCTCATCTTTACACATGTGCGGATATGTCAGAATTTATAGTAGGATTTATAGGATCGGCTCTCTCAGAGAAAATTCAATGAGGGACTATCCTTTTCTCGAACGGAACGCATATCGCGTAATAACGAAATCCTCATCCCCTGCTCCCGTTACGAGCCACCCTAGAGTTTAGCGATCTCTAATGAACTGCTAGCCCGTTAGTTAACTCAGTTCTCTCTCTCTCTCTCTCTCTCTCTCTCTCTCTTCCCCTACCACATCCCGCTACGTGTCGTGTGTAGTCGTACAGCAGCAGATATATGTATACCTACCACATATATATCAATTCAACCCAGCGGATGCAGAGAAGCGGAGACAGAGAAAGAGAGAGAGAGAGAGAGAGAGGGCTTTGAAATGCGGAACGCGCGATACGTAGATACAAATAAATCCTGTTAGCTAGTACGCCGGCACACGAGTGCTGCAAAGCCGAATTTTCGTTGCTCGGCTCACATCTGCGAATATTTGCCCGTGGGTGGGTAGCGCATTACACCGACCCGTTGCAACCCGCGCTTGTAACTATCCGACCCCGTGCGGCGAAACACACGCCACGGCTAAATCCGACAGTACACACGAGCGATTGTACGATTCGAGTTGATACACGCCGTTCCTCGCGTCGTCGAGAGATAGAGAGACGAGGAGCGGAAATTTACATCTTTTACGGGATTACAACTATGAGGGTTGGCCGCGAAGCGAATTCGTGGAAGCGGAATTAAATCCGACGCTTACAACTGTAATAACAGACTCTCCCGATCGCTAAATCGACAACGAAACGCTTACGCTATGCACACGACCAGTTTGTATTTTGTTTAGAAAAAAAAATATTATCTGGTTCACTTTTTCTTTTTCTCTAATTCTTTTTCTTTTAATTCATCATCTATGTGCATAGCATAGCGATCGCGGTTTTCTATAATGTGACATCGATGAATCCTTCAAGCGACATCGGTGGATCGTTTGTCGAGGACAGGCTTGCATTAGCTAATCGTTATAAAAGCGCACGTGCGGGTTTCTTTGATGCAAACAATCAATCATCCATCCTGCCGCTTCACTCGACTTTATTTTTCTGCGTCGTTCTCTCGCGTTTCTTAATTAGGCATTGCGATTTTAATCTTATCGCGCGACATCTCGCTCGTACGTGTAATTAACACGTGCTTTAATCGCTACGATAAGGAAAGACGAAGATTCGCGTTGCAGGGGTTCTTTGTATGTATTGTCTCGTCTTGTATAGATCACACGTTAATCGCGCATATGGTAGATCGCGGACTCATGACGACAATCGTCGAGAATACATAGCGCTTGAAAAACGCTAGTGTTATCTTGCAGATTCTTTTCATTATCCAGAAATGTCTGACGGATATTTGACATTCGCACTTACACCTGACTCCAGTCAACGTTTCGCCATGCAACGCGAAAATGATGGCGTTCCTTTCGAGGGAGGAATGGGATCCTGAAATTTCGCGAGGAGGATGAAGCCTCACCTCCCGGAATGCTAAAAACAAGGGGGAAGGAAGGCGAAGGGGTTGCCGAGAGGCGGGAACCCTCTTTTAATTTTCTTTTAGCCGCCGCGTGAGCAGCTAATTTGCGGCTACGAGCTCGGTTTGACAGGAAGGAAGGAAAGAAGGAAGAGGATGAGAGGGCAGGGAAAGAAGCGATTGAGAAACGGTGGGTTCACGCGGAGAGACATAAAGGAAGAAATAAATTTCTCTCTCTCTCTCTCTCCTTGTGATTTGCATGCAATGAATTTCCAATTTGATCGGACGCCCTTTGATGCCTCGCGCCGATCGCGGCTTGATTAACGCACGATTGCGCGCGCGCGTATCTTTCCGAGTTTTTTTGTGTCGCCTCGACGGTCTATCAATCGCCATTATTGCGGTTACACGATGTAGCGAGACAATCACCGAGAGACAATTTATCTATTGTACACGTACATAACACTAGTTTATTTTCAGTCGTTAGAAATATTGGATTTCTAAAAAGAAAGAGAGAGAAAGAGAGAGGCAATCGATCTTTATCGCCCCGCCGTTGTTTCATGAATACGCATGCGAGCAAAGTTCGCATTCGTAAAGGCACACTATTTTTTTGGCGCACAAAGCATGCTGGAGAGGGGGAGGGGGGAGGGACAGGGACACATCGCGTGGGATGCGTAGGTGCGTGGAGGTCGGTAACAGGATTACGAGGGATGGCCGCTTGGAGAAACTTGCATAGGGGCAAGCCCCGAGTCCCGAGACCGAGGGGTGCCGACAAGTGGACCGAATAATATTGCACAGCGAGAGGGAACCGTGTAAAAGGAGAATCGTGGCGGATTCTAAGGCCTGAGGTCACTCGGTATATCCGCCTAACTCGATTGTCGATAGTTCATTTAACATCGCGCGAGGATTAGAGAAATTTCAGAGAGAACGCTGCGGAGTTTAGGTAATCAGGAATTACGACGAGATACGTGCATAATCGAAAAGTCTAACTAAACATTACAGTGCAGTAGAAAAATGATGGAGATAAAAATTGACAAAGTTTACATTCGATAAAGATATAAAAGTAAAATATCTAAATGAAAGAAGTCCCGAATTTTTTATTTATTTATTTTTTTTTTTCATTGCTCTCTCGGGATCAATGATCGCATTCGTAATCACCGTCAATAACTGAAATTATCTTTTCAGAAATTACGGGGCTGCTACGCACTTTTCTCCCATTAATCCACCCGCGGCCGATATATACTCGTCGAATTGATCACAATCGCCTGGACCAGTCGAGGGTGCATATTTAACGGATATGAAGGACAGGATGAGGTAAGCCTGTGTCGATCGAACACTTACATACATATCGTACATATACATATATGTATATATGTGTAAGCGCGAATAGAGACTCAGACAGACGCGTTGTAAGAGAATTACCTCGATTTTTACGCGATGACACTCGCTGAGCGAATTGTATCTTCGATAACGATCTTACACGCACACATATCTGTCCGAAAAAATATTCCGTTCACGTACAGTACGCTCCGCTCAGAGAGATGTTTGGGATTTGGGATTTGGAATGCTCGATTCTCCGTCAGGATGAAAGATACGGACTCGAGGAGAGACTCGAGGGTGAGGTCTCCGGCTACTATGAATTGGTGTACGTGCGGATGTATTCGCGAGCATCGCGAATTGTCGTAACGCGGCGACGAAGGGAGAAAGGCACGGAAGAATGAAATGATCGAGTTATGCCTGATTGCCGCTTGTTGTTCCAGCTCGATAAACCGGACCCGAAACTCGGACCGAATTCACCCCCTGTTCTCCCCAATTTTGCCGAATCCCGCTTACTGCCCTCCGCCTCGGAGTAATCGTCTCCGAGAAGGAGGCCTCTCTCGAAGACGGTGAATGCAACCAGAAAGCAATTTCCGTAACTTGCCTCAATCTTCTTCGGCTGCGATCCGGTACAAATCTTTTTCTCGATAATAGAATCTTAATTAATTTTCACGGAATAATCCGGTAGCCGCGGCTCGGCTCGAAATTATACTTGAATATAATTTGACTCATACAGTTTATTATTTTTTACGACAAAATAGTTCATAAATATATATATATGTACAATGCTTTGGATTTCATAATCTTAACGCGATGAGTATCGATACACCCGCCACTTGTCGGCCACATATCGTTAACTCCGCGAGGAATATTTTTCAACCATCGGCCAAAAGCTCAACGGTTGTCAACGACGGTTAATTCGGCGTGTAACCGTACGCGGCATCGAGTTAACGTTAAGATCAAATTGGATTTGGCGCCGGCGCTGGTCTGGCTAAAACTTAGTCATCCGGCAGGACCCTCTTAATCCGTTTACGCTCCTTCGTTCTGGATCCTGCCGTCTGCATCTCCGCGACTACGTTGACAGAGAAATAAAGAGAACGAGATCGGAGAAGGAAAGAGAAACAAAAAAGGATCACTTCATTGAGACGGGGATAACGTCTACGAATATCGGTTCAATGGGAACAAAATTAAATGCGGGCGAAGGAGAATAATATCCGTTTTCCAGAAAGTGCCGACGCTATCGAATTTATCGTGGGATAAACGCGAGAGAAAGAGAGGAGGAGGAGGGGGGGGGGAGGGAGAGAGAGAGAAATGAAAGAAGAAAGAGAGAGAGAGAGAAGTGGAGAACAGACTTTTCGTCAGCATTGCACTTGAAGAGCGAGAATTTAATCCTTTTAAACATTACCTTCGCGAAGTAATTGAAGCTATGAAGCTAAAAAAGAAAATTTAGAATTAATAAGATAATATAATTCAAATTGTTTTCATATATATTTATATGTATATTTATAAATTGTGCGAAAATGTACATACATAATTAATTGTCTGGACTTATTTACTAATATATTGAAATATTTATTTGCAGGATTGATGACTTCTTCTCAAGAAGATAGGACAACGGTATCTAGCTTTTTCGCCCCGAGGCCACTTATCCAGGTAAAATTTCCAGGAGATTCGCGACGATTCGCGGAACGTTGCGGAGGCGGCATGGAACGGACACGCCCAGCGTCGCGACGCTTTTATCGATCAACAAGACCACGGCCGAATGTACGCGAACGGCCATTTTACTTTTCTGCCGGCTGATACGAGAGAGGATTGAAGAAGCAGGATCGCGCGCAAGTAATTCGACACAATTTTTTTATCAGGCATACATAATCTGTCGACTTCTCTCCTTTCATTCTACTCTTTTTATTTTATTATTCTTACAAAAGTTATTCTTCTTACGAAATTTTTGCACAATGCCCTTCATAATTAACAGATTAAATTTTTTCAACAGATTATATTTTTATTAATCTAATCCTGGTTAATGAACTTTAACGCGCAATCGATGATCCTTTTACGAGTAGAGCGCGTGATCGTTATCGTCCGTGGCGTACGATACGGCGTACGTAGACCCTTAAGTGAGGCCACTAAGAATTATGGATTCTCGTACGTATCTCCGTACGGAGAGTTATCTCATATTTATGGGAGGTGCCGAGAGCGCGCGACACGGAAACCGCATCTATCGGCGCGCATATTTTTAAATACTAATTCGATGCACGCGCTTCTCTCTTTGTCTCGTCTTGTTCGTCCTGTGTGTCGCTACATTCCGAATACGCGACCGGCTACTCCGTATCCCCGATAATGGTATCGGCGCAACGTTTTCGACTGCATGGCAAAAACGAGCGGCGCATCCGGATCAAAGTAATCGCCGATTCTTCGTCCATGCAAATGACTTAATAAGGAGACCACGATTATTCGGGAGAGAATCCTGCGCGCGTATATATAGATGTAAAAATTTTATTTTTTCTTTCGACGTTTCTCTTTCTTTCTTTTACATTATCATCCTTTTTTTTTTTTTTTATTTTTTGTTAGACGTACTCGCTTTTGACTTCACGAGCAAAGGATTCAACATTTTTCACGATGCATCTCGTGGTAGCAATTGCGATATAAGAGCTTATCGACGCGAGGCGGAAGTGGTCGTCTCGCGGTGTGAGCCGTGCTCGCTGGTTCGAAAGGAATAATCGGATTACAGCTCGGTACCACCGTACGCGGGGTGCAGTTCATTGTGAACGTTGACTCGAGAGGGATGAAGCCCACGTAGCTATACGCGGGCGTAGCGACGCGTTTCTCGTCGCGACATCGTCTCGTCGAACCCCCTTTTCTACTGAGCACCCGACAATCGAGAGATCCGGGTGGGTCCCGAATGAATCTCATTCCGGGGCTCCGAACGCCGGCACGTGACTTTACGCTATTACATTATGTAATATCGGTCCTTTTGCACGCTCCTGTCTGCGATGTTCTGCGATCTCTGCGACGGTCCTGTCGGGACCGCCGGCGATTTCGTCCCGCGACGTCGACCGGACGATCCCACGCGAACACGTCGACTGTGATTTTATCGACATTCGAAACTATATAAACGTAATATGTATTAGTTTAATCTTCACATAAAAGTATAATATCAAGACTGCACGGTATTTACATCTCCCGTAGAACGCGTCAAAAAATAGAAAGAGGTAGTTGCTGTACGATCACCAATCTGTCTTTTTCTAACGACGTGATAAGGTAAAGAAGTCTTCGTTAATTGGAATAAGAAAAATGGAGGAGGTGAGATGATGATAGAATGATGATACAAATCTCTATCTATTATTTGACATAATCCGCATTCTTTAACACTTGATATACTATATCTGTAGTCATTCGATAAAGAAAGTACGCAATAAAGAAAGTATGTCGTAAGTTATCTTAAGTGTTGTGTTGTTGTGTTATTTGTTATCTTATCATACTGTTATCACGAATATGAAGATCGAATAGCGTGACTCGATTTTTAGAGTTATAGCGGTTAGCGGTCCCACGATGGAAACTGACAATTGACAATCGACGAAAGACGATTTTATCGGCGTGGCATCTCTCGCGTCGCTAATTATCGCGAATATTATCGGCATACGCGAGCCACGCTGAGCCGAGTCGACTCGCATCCCGCTGAATCATCGGTGCGGCTTTATCCGATCTTTGAGGCTCCGATGCACCTGCGATCCAAGCGGAAACGATGCATTCCCATGGAAAGAAATCCTGCCACCCGCGGGAAAAACGGCTTTACGCATTGTGTCCGCGTAAGGATATCGAGATGCATGAAAAGATACAGGGATTAACTTATATATATGTATATACAGGTTGATAAAAAAATTTCCACGAAAAGACATGAGAGGCACCATAGATAAATATATTGTGTAAAGATCTGTCTATTGATTTTCCGATATCTATTTCCTGTTAAACTAACAATTCTTGTTGACGAAACGATTTGTGCTGTTACAGGTGAGTCATCGACATGCGCTATCAAAACTCGTCCGTTAAATTATTGTCTCGCGCTACCCTTGTCATCGACTATCCTCGAGTATCGAGAACGGTGATCTTCGTAGCGTACTTGACCTCCACCAGAATCGTATTAGAAGGATATGCAAAGGCAAGACGTAAAAAAGTTTCATCTACTGGGGATCTACATTTCAACACATTAAATTTAATACAACTCTCGAATGATTACCGACTACTAGATGTGTCAAGTGTGTCGAGAGCTATGTTTCGATTATTTCGCCGATATAACATTCAGAGAAGAGATAATTTCATGGGTACGTCGATCGGAGAGATCGATCTTCTCACACCTGTGCAATCATCGGAATGTTTTCCTGGGTAATATTTGATCGGTCTCTTTGACAGAAATGTGTTTCGACCTGCACCGGCACACATTCCGTCTTCTTTTTTTTTTATTTCGTGCGTAAGCAAATATGTGCTATTTATTGATTCTCGCCAATTATTGACTCGGCCGAATCCACGATGCGTAAAACCGTTTTAATTGCGCATCTTTCGATCCACTTTGTTGTTATTTCTTAGCGATAAATAACTTGTACTTTTACTAAATTTTAATTAGAATTCAAACAAATTTTTTATTTAGTGCATGTTTTTGTGCAAAAAAAAAAAGTATTTTTCAGATTTATGTGTGCGTGTGTGCAGCACAAAAATAAAATAAAATCTCTACTCCCTCCTTTGTTTTTCCGAGCATCACGCATCTTTCGCGATGCCAAATAGACGATTATTAAATTCAAACAAAAAATTTGGATACAAAAAAGAATGGTTTTATTTTGTTAAAGAACTTACGATGTATATTGCTATAGAAAGATGGAGAGAGGTAGACAAGAGAGAGAGAGAGAGAGAGAGAGAGAGAGAGTGAGTAGGGAGCGGGGGATGGTTTTCGTAAGGTCGAGCACAGTTTTGACGATAACGAGCGGATTTGCAATCACGACTATATTGTGCAGGATCCTGCTGTTAGCTAACTTCAAGAGGGATGAAACACAGGCGCCCTGAGATCACAGAGCAGGAAGCTGAATATAGGATGCGAAAGGAGGATGAGAGAGCCGTCGCGTCGGCTCGCTGTTACCGTTGCAAATGCTTGTCGCCTGTGTTGTGGGAAGGTACAAACTGGAAATTCCAAATTTGCAAAATTATTGTGAAATGATTTTCTCTTGTCTGTTCTCTCATATTTTCGAATCGTAATTGTGAAAATTGTTTGACTTTCAATCGCTTGTAACTAGAAATTTATTCGCCGTTCGGTAATCTTTCTTGGAAAGAAATCGATTCCGTTTAAATTAAAGAATTTATAAATAAGAAAAAAAAGTACGCGCGCGGAGAAGCCCTATTTCCTTTCCCTTCTGTATTGTGAATTTTCCAAACGTATCCTTCATCGCGTTTTCATTTACGAAAATTAAAGAATGCGAAATGTCGTGACATTTGCATCAGCTGTCAAGATTTATGAGGCCAAGGCCGACGTTACAATTTTTGTTCTTATCGCTTGTGCAACTGTTTCGTATGGTCCACGTAAACGCGGAGGCGAGATAGTACGTTTGTTAAACACTCGTGTCTTCGGTTGAGAAGCAGCGAACCGGATTTTTATAACGTTCTCTCTGTTTGCACAGCAGGCGGTTAGTGGTGCGAGCGAGGCGCACGCTAGCCTGCTTTCTCGAATTTGTATTCTTTTACGGGAGCTCTCGGGAATTCGGCGACAATAGAGCCACGTTTTCTGCTCGGGATCTCGTGGCGCATCCCAGACCGGGCATGGAACGCGAACAGGTCCGTAGATGATCATTCTAATGATAATAATAGAGGTGCCGTATATATATACTTAACCGAGGACTTTTCTGTCTCTCTCTCTCTCTCTTTTTCTGAATTTTTTTAGGAAACCCGCTGAGAGCTGAAAGCCTCTTTAACACGGCGTGTAAAATGCGGGCAGCGAGCGAAGGACGATCAATAGGGATAAAAAGACGAGGGAGTATCAAGACTCGATACTGTCAGGCATAGATAATAATCACGCCCATCTAGTTGCGTAGGTGTTTAAGTATTCCTAATAATTATTATTAGATTATATTTCTAATAATTATTATTAGATCATAAAAATTAATAATTGTAAAATATATCTAAGAGTACTTTTTCCAACGTTATTATCTTTAAATACTCGCGATCGGGGGAGGAATCTGGAATCTTTCTGGGATGCGTTATTAATTATCCAATTTTTTTTCTTCTTTATGTTAAAAGATGACTGCTGTACCGCTACAGTATATTTCTCGGTGATGGTCGACCGGCTCGGTTCTCGATCGCATCGATTAATGGGCTTGTATCTATATATACGAACGGCTCGTGCAACGAGCCGCATCCAACCGTGCCGTCGCGTTGTCGCCTTCGATTTGTTTGGCACCGACAGGGTGGAACCCCGCGGGTTTGTGCCGCGAGAGGATACACCGGGCTCCTCGCGAGCAAGGACCTTTGTTCACAGTTGGCTCCGCCACCGGAATAATTCGACCGCCATTTTTCTCGCTTTATGCCGGGTAAGCGTTACTAATGGCTCTCTCGTTTCTCGAAGCAGCACGAACCATACGAGAGGCTGGCGTACGGAGGTAAATTTACGCGGTTACGCGTTTATTTTAAGTTAATAAATAAAGGCGCCGCGTGACTCTCCAAAATGTATGATGTGCATCCACCGAGAAATTTTTTTATATTTGCAATGTTTATATTAAATTACATAATAATAATGGGCGCAATAAGAATTAATTTATCCAATACAGTATGATTGTTTACCTGTCAATTTTTCTACAGGCATAGACCGTTAATAAACAAGGCATTTTTTACGGGTCGCAAGTCAGGAGGTAATAAAATATACGGTGACAAAACCGAAGATCAGTTTGACAGTTTCCGTGATGCGAGAAATTCATATTCATTTTGGGCGTGGACATGTGCCTGTGTGCGTTGTGGTTTAAGCATACGTAGAAGGTATATGTAAGAAAGAAGTAGAAATATAGTATATAGACGGGATACGGGAGAGCAGTGATAAAAGCCGCCAGTCCATTCGGGGATGATTTACGACTCGGGCTCTTTGGCGCGGTGAAAATACAAACAGGTGTTCTTCGAACTTCTTCGAAAACTCCGAATGAATTTATTTTATTCTATATAATTAGCATGAAATTATATTATAAACGCGTTCTCTTTTCTCCTATTTAAAGTAGAAAAATAGAGACAGAGAGAGAGAGATATTAAAGAATTTATTAAAAAATTTATTTTTACGAAAAGGGAGAATATTATAATATAATTCAAGTATGTTGCCTAGAATAATCGTGATAAATATAGTATAATATCTTTCGTATGTACTGAATACAGGGAATATGTACGATTTGATAAATGCGAGAGCGCAAGAACGCGCGCGCTTTTTCGTGAATCAGGGGACGCTGCTGATATCCGGATGTGCCCGGACTCGCAAACGAAGTTTGCGCGAAGACTCTCGGGCTCGGTAGGAGTTTGCGAATCACCGTTGAAATTCTATTCGGCAGTTTGGCCGCCGACAATAAGGTACCCCACTCGCGCGGCGCGCGCGCGCGACCCACCGTCTATCCTCTCCACCGGAGAGTGTATCTCCTATCTATACTCACACACATACACACATGCGTCCGCGAGGATCATGGGCGGGCATGATGGGCGGAGCTTATTCCACGACTCTCATCCCAACTCCCAGACCCCGATCCTCTCCGTGCCACCTATTATCACCTACCTATCTCGCAACCCCCTCACTCACTCAACTGACACATATGTAAGTTCGTGAATTCATGTGTTGTCGCACTGCTATGATAGCTTTGATATTCTCTATCTCTCTCTTTCTCCTATCGCAGGAAAGGAATATCTGTCATTTGTAGCAATCAATGTTATTCGTGTGAGATATCAATTTTTATGATAAAGTGTATTAATGCATTGCTAGATAGTACAATGTGACAACTTGTGATATTATACATTGTAAAAGATTTTAATATTTTTTATGTAAAGCCCATTTTGAGAAAGAGATATAATTTGATTGATCATTAAAATATATATGCGCGCTAGGCAACCGAGCTATCATTAATGTGCGCGAGTGTGGACTAGCCCCATCCCCACGCACAGGCGAGGATGCGAGTCCCATCGCGCCCATCGAGCGACGTGGTAGGGGCAGTAACGAATATACCAGTCTTCTCTTAGCATCGATCCGAGCAGGGTGTCGTTCGATTCTTTGCGAGCCGTGGTGCCCGACACCCGTGCATCTGCGTAAACGAATGACGAATAATCGGAATGCACGATTAGATTATCGGACTGAATCGCGGCGAATCTGTGACATAAGTTAGTGAAGAACGTTTGTATTACTTGATAGTATACTTGCGAGGACGAACGTGAGGAGACTGAAGAATAATGTAATTCGGACAAATCGACTGCTGATTAGATCTCGAAATGAAGAAGAGAAGAAGCATGTAATCGCGTCTGGATTAATCACAGCGGTGTAAATATGAAGGTACGTTTCTTCTTTCTTTTTTGAATTAATCCATATATGTATAAATAAATGCGCAGACTTGAAATATCGCCAAATTCCCTTTCAATTTTCTAATTTTTCGGACAATTTTTAAAAATTTACCTTGCTTTCAATTTTCTAATTTTTCGAGCAATTTTAAAAAATTTCTTTTGTTTTCAATTTTCTAATTTTTCGAGCAATTTTTAAAAACATTTTTAAAACTTTTACAAGACACTAATATATTTTGCAAAAAAAATATATCGTTAAACGATGAGCGTGTGACTTATTTTTGCGAGCTTGAATTTAAGAGGAATATTTTTTATCGCCATTTGAATGATCACCGGGTTAATTAATATAAAGAGAGAGACATATTGTTTTAAAATATAAATATCGCGAGATCAGACAGGAAGGAGATCCGGTGCTTTACCGATGTATCCGGTAGTCCGATAGTCTTCTCGCCGGACCCGGGCTTCATCTCCTCCACATTTCTCACTTTGTCAGCTCATCTACATTCTCGGCCCGGCTCGTTGACGAATAAAAAATGAAGCCTATTATTCTTTCTTACCACTCGCTGATTGCAGAAGGCGGATTCCAGCGGACGCGAAAATGGAACTTGTCAGTTCGAATTTGTGCGTGGAGGAAATTTTGTCAGATCTTAATCTTTTCTTAACTTCACTTAAAAGAGGGAGAGAGAGAGAGAGAGAGGCAGCGTGTATACACGTGGTTACGCATCCTGACACGCGTGGACATATGCTTTATGCAATATATGTTTTATGAACAATAAGCGCACTGAAATTAATTAATTTAGCTTGATTTAAATTCATAATATTTTAATAAATTCAAAAGTAAAATTAAATTTTTTCTACTCATGTTAAAATTTATCTATTGTCTTTTTAATCGAATCAAATAAACGCTATTGTTTTCTTATTATTTACAAATAACCGTAAAAAAATCGGGCATTTTCAAGGAGTCAGGTTAAATTTGAGGCTGCCGTAAATTATCGCTTGGCATGCAGGATTGGTTTGGTTTTGGTCGAACGATCATAAATTTCAGCAGGCACAATAAAGTCCCATGGTCAAGCCTGTTTCTTCGAGAGGACTTTTATACATATATAGTATATATATAAAATTCTTGTGTAATAAGCGGCGCTGCCCTATTATTCGTTCATTAACATCTCGGAGAAATGTGTGTGCGTGTAATATTCTATTCTTAAGTCATTCTTTATTTCTATTAATTCGTACATATTCATGCGCGTATATAATCATTCATGCGTTAATTCGCATGCTTGAAAATTCACGTAGATCTATCTTGATCAACGTTCGTTTAAACGTTTCTGCGTAACGCATTGCCTGCTATTCGTGTAGCTCGTTTCAATCATTTTTTTCACCAATCATCTCTCTCGACGAAGTATGTCCTTTCGAGAGCTCGGGGGGAGCTCTCGAAAGATCCTTCGCACGACACTTAAAACTCATCACCTGGCGCGACGGTATTAATAAATCGAGGTATCGCGCGACTCTCGGTGCGATACGCGGTTCACGAAGGTGGTTTGCACACGCGAGAAGACAGAGAAAAGTCACGGGACATAAATCACGAGTGGGAAGTTCAGCTTTGCCTTCGGCGAGTAATAAATCAATAGCTGTCCGGTTGTGCACATGAAATGATTACACTGGTACACCGCGTGTAGAACACCAAGCGTAGAACACACGAAGCCTCTAAGTGGTAACGGAAGACGAAGACGCGGAGAAGAGGCGGAAGAATCGTCGAAATTGGCCGTCGTCGTCAGTTTTCTCGATGTCAGCTGGCCGATGATAATCTTCGATGATTTTCGCGTTTTTCTTCGCGTATGTCAAAAGAGATATTTGTCCACTCTCTTTTTACTCTCCGATAGAGTTTGGAAATATTTCTCATCGGAGTATCTCTTTCACCGACTCTTACATCGGCGCGGAATTCGCGTAAGGGAATGCGGTGTACCAGAGGTTAATTAACCCATCGAATATCTCCTGGGGCGAACGCACAATGATCCTCACATACGTTATTCGCGTGCCAATTAATATTATCGAGCATTACATATGAACGATCTGCATAAACGAGCCGATGTAAGCGCGTGCGACAGGACACGACGAGAGAAAAACGCGCGGATCTGATAGGGCGATATCTTCGCGTTTTATCTCCGGGTACAATGAGCGCCGTCGCGTTGTCGGCCTGGCATCGATACCGGAAAAAAGAGTATCATCGACGAAGAGTACACCGATGCGATGCCGTTCTACGAGTATAAAGATTGTTATTAATCGCAGCGGGATACATCCGTGCGATTTTTTATACTGCCGGCTCACACGAATCTCCTCATTCGATGCTGAATTAAATGATATTTAATTTTCGAGTTATAAAAAAATAAATCGCCATCCAGTTTTAGGATCATCCATCGATACGCGATTTCGCCGATAATTATACCATCGCACACAAACACGAGGATAAATAGCGATCGACGAGGGATCGCGTATACGCAATTATGCAAGAGATACGGTGTCATCGAAGGCAGGATCGTTTATCATTCGACACGCTTCGTTGCGGCAGATCGCCTATCATTTCACTTTACTGAGCTTTAATCGGCAATTCGGAGTCTTTCTAGTTAAGTCTCTAGGATATTTCTCATTGACTCGAGAACGATATCCGATATCCGATATCGCCTATTTTGTTTCACATATTTTACAAATCGACTTCCCCTGCCTTTCATTCGACAAATTGCAAAAACTCAAATTACAAACTCTAGCGTAGCGTTATCTCGTTAATTATTTAAAAGTTAGTAAGTTTACAAAAATGACGTTTTTACAAAAATGACATTTCTATAAAAATGAAATTTTTATAAAAATAACATTTTTGACAACTTACTGTATAATTTCTAAATGATAATTAACTAGAGATAAAATACTAGAGTTTGCGATTTGAATTTGCAATTTACTATGGACGAAATGAACGCGATGGGAGGGGAAATAGATTCGTAAAATATGTGAAGCAAAAAAAAAAAGGGCGAATTGATAGCGGCACATTAAAGGAAATAAAATATTAGCACAATTTCTTTAAAGTTTCATTATATGTACAATGTACTGTGTATATTATAATTGTATATATATATATTATTGTTTTTGCAGACCGAGATGGAAACGGAGTCCGAATGCGCGGATGGCGTACTATGTGCGAACAACAATAACAATAATAATACCAGCAATAACAACAACGTCGCGGTCATGAAAAAGGGAGACAATGATAACGGATACGATTCTATCGAGATGGATTGCGGCGGCTGCGGAGAGAGCGTACGCGAGCGCACCGTCCTGTGCGTAGGAGGCCGTACGTGGCACTCCAGATGCCTAAAGTGTTGCGCCTGTGCCAGGCCCCTGCACGATCAGCACTCGTGCTTCCTGCGCGGCATGCGGCTGTACTGCAGGCACGATTACGCCTTGTAAGTGCAAACATTTACATGCAGAATTTACATTTCGCAGAGGGTCAATCGCGTTTACCGCGAAAGCGATGGAATTTAACGCGTCCGAGATGTCCATTCGGAATTCTGAACGTCGCGCGCTTCGGCTTCGCCCGCGACGGAATGACAGTTCGATCGGGCTACTTGTCTCCTGATGCGGGGCGAGTCAGGGATTACGACGGGTCGAGTGTTATCGATGAGCCGAATAATATCTTCGGCTTCGGCGCCCCGCTGATGCGATTCGAGATCAAGTCGACCTAAAGTCCGACGTTAAGACGACGTTTCTCGGCTACCGCGGCTACGAGCGATTCATAAAAAAAAAAAAAAATTGCCATACGTCAGACGCGTCTTACGATGAATAAACGTTCATGACACGCACGTGCGACATCGCGTCACGTGCGATACGCGATATCCCGCGCTCCCATGTAAGTTAAGCCATTAGAGATCTCTTGTTCCTTGCGCAAAATACAAGCAGAGGATCGTCTGCGATTGCGAATCGTCTCTGCCGTAGTCACGTGGCTTGGTCTCGCGCGTGGGTTAAAGATAGATATTTCTACAGATAGGTATCCACATAAGCGCGCGTATATTGGATGTCCGAGATGCGCGCGCGAGAGAGAGAGAGTCGCCATTGGGTGATTAATGTCTTCCAATGTAGTCTGCATCTTCGTCTTCTTTCTCCTCTCCTCCTCCTTCTTTTCCTCTTTCTCTGGCACGGACCTCACGTATAGCCGGCTATTCACGTCACCGCGCATTCGTGTATCACGCATGCTCACGCACAGCACGAGCTGCGAGTCACGTTGACGTCTCGACGTCTCACTGTCTCGCGCGCGCGATCAACGCGCGGAAAAAAAGAATAAATATTAAGTTCTGACTTATATATTCGCGAGATCTTTGGCTATATGTCTCTGTCATTATTTCGTCCTTTGCGCATAATCAATCGAATTATCCCTTACATATGTATATCTTTATTATGTACGGGAAAAATTTTTCCAGCTCTCTGTTTAGAGGCAAAAATCAATTCTAAAGATTCTGACAATTCGAAAAAAAAAAAAATAATAACATCCTTGGGTCGCACGATAGTTAATATTTCATCGGCGGTGAGGGAATATCACCACGGGCTATCGTTAATTTATCAATGTCCCGAAAGCGGGTTACTTCGCGCTTCGTATACCAAATATACACGTATGTATATGTGGGTGCCGAGTCACTCGAGATGGGACTGCCTAGTGTCAGTGTTCCGGAGGACTGAGGAATTCGCCTCGTAAGGCACCGAAGCCAGCTGCGATCCTCGAACCGCGTTCCCTCCTTCCCTCCTTCATTCGAGCGCGAGTCGCGCGGTGCTTCCTTTCAGACGAGCGAGGGAGCGAGAGAAAGAAAGAAAGAAGAGAGAGAGAGAGAGAGGGGTCTTTGAAATTAATAAATATTCACCCGACCTCTCGGCGAGGCCCGCGCACCTTTACGCTTCTTCGACGCCGGAGCCTCCAATCCTTTTCCCGCTTTCGTCGCTTTCGTACGTTTCGACCGAAAAAAGAAGAGCTCGGACGTCAAAGTGATTCGTGGTCCCGCGCGGCAAAAATCGCTCTATTAGCGGTTTCCTTCTCCACGAGAGATTCCGCTTCTCTCGATTTTAGTGCGGTCAGTGCGTAAAAGAGCGATGCCGGGTCGATGCGCGGGGACCACCTGTCGCCGCGTTATCTTTTCCACTTGTGCCGGCACTTAAGACCGCATACCTCGAAGCGAAATAATTGCAATTCTTTGATAATGTTTAGCTGGGAAGTTGAACAATCGCAATTTTATTAGAGCAATAATATAAGCGTGATATAACTCGTGCTCGTCTTCGATATTCTTTTTTGGCAAAAAAATACCATAACGTGTAAAAAAATAACGATGGCGTGATAAGAGAAATGTAAGGAATCGTAGCGGGAAATTACGACGGCACGAGCTACCTCGATCCGCGCTACCGAGACGCAATTAACTTCGCCCGCTGATATCATGAATCCCGCCGATCGGGTTTCCCGTGCCGGGCACGGGATTCGAGCATGCTCTTGGCAGCGTCGTATCGTGCGCGCGGGTTCAGCGAGCGCCTAACTTAATCCCCCGTTGACTTATAGGGCCCGCCTATGTGGAAGAACAAATGAATAAATTAGGGCGGGGCCGTTTGGTAGCCGACGCGCGCGCGTACGGCCCTGAAGATTTATTGATACCCAATACCAGTTCTCGTCGCCGCCGGATATATGAGAGATTCCCCCGTCGTCCTTCTATCCTCCGATACGTGTTAAACCCTCGTTCTTGGGTTGCAGAAGGAGATAGAGGGGAAAAAAGAACGGCGGCTACTATTTACCTGAAATGACTCGTCGGAGATGGTGAGAAAATCTTATTTTCACGGCGCGAAATCTTCATTTCTCTTCGAGAAAATACTCTCGTTAAACGTTACTCTCGCAAAATCGTGAAAATTAAAGCAATTTTTCGAAGAAAAAAAATGCGCATGCAAATAAAAGTTAAATGCGAGTTAAATACGTTAGCTAGAAATGCGACGAGATCCTTGTCTTTATTTCGACGCTTTAAAGACTTATCGATCAAACAGGGTAGAGAGTTGTTCTAGAGATCGGTACTAGCTCCTAGGCGTGCCCTTTGCGCGATCACCATAACCAGTAATATCCCGAAAAACATCGCGTCATGCGACGATGACTATGCAGACGCGAAGACTAATCCCTCTCCAAGAGCTTACCATATTTTTCCATACAATAACGCCGTGGTCGATCGGTCGTTGATGCATTCTTCTACTTTCTCTCTCTCTCTCTCTCTCTCTCTCTCTCTCTCTATGCTCTTCTTCTCGCTTCTTTTTTCCTTCTTCTCTTTTACTTTTTTTTTTCCTTTATTCCTGCACTTCTTATTTATTTTTTTTTTCTCTTTGCTCTTCGTGCTCCCTCCTTATTTTTCTCTCTTTTCCTTCTCTTCTGCTTCACGATCTTCGCAAAATTCCACGTTCGTTTCTTTCGCGTTGATTATTTTTTCACCCTTCTCTTCCACGTGTTCTTTTCCCGATATTCCTAGTACCGAAGATCCTTCGCTTGTTTCCCGTCGGCATAAATTCAAAAGACCGTGTCATTTGTATAGGGAACGGAAGCCGCATGACTGAGACATCGAGAAATAATCTCGACGTAATCTACTTCTCGAATCGTGATACCGATCCCCAAAACGTACAGGAGGCCGTCCGTGCCTTGTGCCTCGGGAAGACATCATCGGGTGGCTTGAGTAGTATGTTAATGAGGACAGGATTGTGCCGCCGAGAATGCTCGCGCTCGCAGTGAGGTCCCGGATGAACCTGCCGTCAGCGAGATAAAAATAGTTTTTCGCTTGTGTCCCCGCGATTAAATCCGATACGCGCAGACCGTGTCTATTAGCATCTATTCGTGGTGGACGCTTCTCCGGCCCAAAAAAGAGAGGCCCGCGTGAATCGATGGATGATGAATGACGGTAAGCGAATGATAAATGGATGATACCGCTATCGGCCGCAACACTTTTTGTCCATGATTACGTACGTCAATTAATTTTCCTAACGCTTGTCGGAGAGTTAATTTCGTTCGGATGGATTCGTCACGCGCTGTATTCGTGTTCGCAGAACTTTCGGCGCGAAATGCGCCAAGTGCGGGCGTAGCATGGGCGCCGGGGATTGGGTGAGAAGGGCCAAAGACAGGGTCTATCATTTGGCCTGCTTCGCGTGCGACGCCTGCTCCCGTCAATTGTCCACGGGCGAGCAGTTCGCGCTTCTGGACGCCCGACTGCTCTGCAAGGCGCATTATCTCGACGTGGTCGAGGGTAACAACACGTCCTCGTCGGAGGACTGCGACTCCGAGCACGGCGGTAAGGGCAGCAAGACGAAGCGCGTGAGGACGACCTTTACCGAGGAGCAACTCGCGGTCCTCCAGGCTAACTTTCAGCTGGACAGCAATCCCGACGGTCAGGATCTCGAAAGAATAGCTCAGGTGACCGGTCTCAGCAAGAGGGTCACGCAGGTCTGGTTTCAAAACTCCCGAGCGAGGCAGAAGAAGCACAGCGGCAAGATTAAGACTCAAAGTAAGTTTCTTTGTTTATGCGGGGAAAGATATCCCTCGAGATTTAAAATTAAGTCTATGCTCTCGTGCGTGTTTGCAGTGCATCATTCGCCACCGATGCAACATCATCCCGTCGATCTATATCCCGGTGGGGTGAACGTTGTGGGCGCTTATCTCGGCGGTTATCAGGCGAGCAATGGTAGCGAGAGTCCTGGTAGTCCGTTGACGCCACTCACACCGTTAACGCCGCTCACACCGACGACGCCGAACCACTTGCAGGCCCAATTCTGCCATCAAGCGGGATGATTTGACGCGCAAACGTTTTCTTTTACGCGTCAAATTAATAATTACGTACGAAAAAGTACTTGAGAATACAATTATTCTCTGACGTATCTTGTATATACCGAGGCAATGTAAAATAAATGCGTTTGTCGATAATATTATATAATATATAACGTATAAAAACAATGGTACAATTTCCTATTTAAAATTTACATTAGATTTATTTATTCCACAAACTTGTAACAATTTATATGTATTTGCGACACAATGGATTAAATTTCTTAAAAGAGAGAAAACAATCCGGGATGATGCTATTGCGTCGTTTTGAATTTTCCACATGAGTACTCTTAAATCTACATGTATAACGCGCGAGGTTGTATATAAAAATGAATTGTAGCTTTTGTACATAAATTTCCTGTAGGAAAGAATATGGAAATATTAAGAGAGAAATGTGGCTGAAAATTTGATATCGCACATTCGTCGCTGCAATATTATAAATCATACTGTTATTAATAAAAATACGCTTTTCATTGTTTCCCGTTGCTCCGATTATTTCTCCTTCGACTATTATCCTCCTCCGAATTTTTTAATTTTGTAGAGATCTTTTATAGATAATTAAACTTATTGAAATTTAATTAAATAATTAAAAAAAAAAAACATCGTGCATGGAAGATATTTGGAGGGAGATGATCGGGAGACAAAGAGCTGCTAATCTTTTTGTTCAACGTGTGCAATCGTATATATTTATATATTTAGTTTACAATATTTACATCACAGTACATTCATATTAAATGTTCTTTTTAGGCGACTATCGAGATACTACGAAAGATACTTTCATTTCAAGCATTGCTACAGGATACGCGCGAATGTTCCGTTGACGCGAGTGCGCCTTCGATGACGCGTATCCGTCTCCCTTTTACACCTACGTTCTTCGTTTTATCGTCCACGGAAGCGGCCGCCTTCCTGGTTGCATCATCAGGCACCAACGCGAGGAGAAAAAAAAAATAAAAAGATGAAAAGGGAGAGAGAGAGAGAGAAAGAAGGAAAGGGTAAGATCAAGTACAAAATTATCAAACACAACCAAGAGCTAGAGAGATCGATTCATAAAATATAGGACAAAGTCATACGCGCATACACACATCACACCCGCATACATGCGTACTTATTCAGATGCACGCCCGCACTCTATTTATATCCGTCGATTTTTTTGTGCATAACACGGAACAATATTCACTTCGATAGATTTAACATCGAGAGACATATGCGCTGCGAGTATAATTCAAAAGTGCGTCATCGAAGACAGCGCGACGATGAAAACTTGCACCTTGAGGATAAGTGAAACGATACCGGGACTTGAGCTTGAGATGCTTCTTCGCGAGGTAGTACCCCATACCTCTGACACTTTTAAATCGATACGTGTTTATATTTACAATATGTCGATTCGCCGGTGTCATTAAACCTCGTTCGGCATGGACAGCAGCATCGAATCTTGCGAGAGCTCGTCCATCGACTGTTCTGATCCTGAGGACAGAGATTCAACGAAATCGCGCGTGAATTACGTAACGAAAATTCCTAATCGGTTATTCGTCAATCGCGACGACAGTCTTCAGACACGAGGAGCTTCTCCAACACTTTGTGAACGTTGCGAAAGAGATCTCTTACCGTGATTGTGATAAATGGAACCCGTGGGACTCTTACACGTGGCCGGGCTAAGCTGCGGCTGTTGTTGCTGCTGATGCTGTTGCTGATGTTGAAACGAGTACGTTAGATGTAAGTTGATGTGACGACTGAAATCGTTGGGCGACGCGGTGGAGTTTGGTGGCGACTGATGAACTGTAAAAATTCCTATCTTCGACGCTCTCATTATAATTACAATTATTATCGTTAAACGCAGTCATGATTGTGACAATTTTTTCAAGATGGGGAGGAGAGAGCGGGGCGAGGGGAGGGGGAATTGGATAAAGAGAGGATAGAATGGAGAGAGAGAGAGAGAGAGAGAGAGGAGAGATTAGAAATGTGTTTAGCGCGCGATATAGCTTACCGTGCTGTCCTTTCATCTTGCCCGTGTGAAGGTGCTTCTTCTGCCTCGCTCTCGAATTCTGGAACCACACTTGCGTCACCCTCTTGCTGAGCCCGGTTACGTGTGCTATCCTTTCGAGGTCCTGGCCGTCGGGATTGCTGTCCAATTGAAAATTCGCTTGTAGGACGGAGAGCTGCTCCTCGGTAAAAGTCGTCCTCACCCTCTTCGCCTTGTTACCGCCCTTGTGGCCACTCTCGGAGTCACCGCCTTCTACGAAAGTACCAATTAGCCGTACCTCTCCTCTCTTTATCGGCACACGATCCGGCATCTCGCTCAACTCGCACAATAGAGGATCATATGAACGATATTTGCATCCATTAAATAATATTAATATAAATTGCAATTAATTACGATTATTTTAACAAATTATTTTTGCTCGCAGAAGGAACGTAAAACTTGCTGTTTTTATAAAATTTCAGATTATTATATGCGCTTTCAAAGGATTTATACGCTCGGAATCAGTTAAGGGAAAAAAACTTGGACATTTGTGCGACATTCTCACCATCGGAGGACGTATTGTTGCCTTCGACGACGTCGAGATAGTGTGCCTTGCAAAGCAATCGGGCGTCCACGAGAGCGAACTGCTCGCCGGTCGACAGCTGACGCGAGCAAGCGTCGCACGCGAAGCAGGCCAGATGATAAACCCTTTCTCTGGCCCTTCTCACCCAATCCCCGGCGCCCACGCTGCGTCCGCATTTTGCGCACTTTGCGCCGAAAGCTCTACAAACACGAGAAGTGGAACTCTCATGTATTAAGTATAAACTACAGACGTATCATCTATAAGTGTGAGTACATATCGTTTTTTTTTTTTTTTTTTATTTTATTTTACGTTATAGCGGCAGCCAATATAGTCGGACTCGATCAAGCGAGTACGAAGCGTAATGATAATTGCTTGAATATAACTCGTGGACTCGCGGAGAAAAGTAGATGCAGCGAAGGTCGAAGCAAAGATAGCCAAAGAGTTCTCTCTTGAAAGAGATATAGAAAGGGAAGAGGAAGAAAAGAGACTAGAAAAGAGATATTCGTGCCGAGAAGCAAGTGGTCTTCACTGTGGCGCGTGTTTCGCGGCCGTTTATTTCACGATCCTCCCCTCCTCCGCACCCTTTTACGAGCTTCAAGAAAGATGTGCGAGGGAACGCGCGCGCGAGATATCGTTCCTCGGGATATACCTGTACGACTCTGTACTTTCCATCGGTTATTATCTGTACACAGCACGTAAAATTCGAGACCCTTGCGTTTTAATTAACCCCGGTTCGCGCGCGCGGCTAGAGAAATTATACAATATCCCCTCACGTTAATTAGTTAAAATTATACAGGTTGCGATGTAGTATCGATATCCCGGGGTCAACTCCTCCGTTACGATCCCTAATAAAGAGTATCGGGCTCGCGTGTAAAATCTCCAACAACGGAGAGCGAGATCGATTCTATTAATACACATCGCGCGTTTATATGCGAGAGCGAGCGCTGTAAACAGTAGCCGTGTACCACGGCTACGAACACGGGCATTACCGCGCGCGATACACGCACGCACGCACGCACGCACGCACGCCCGGATGAATGGCTGGAACGAGGTTTACACCTACGAGAAGGTGCGCGAAGCATCGTAGGATGCGCAGCAGCCCGAGCGAGAGGACGCTTGTTCCTCCTCGTCGCGAATCCGCCATACGGTCGCCCGTGTCGCCGCCGAGCGAGAGAGTGTCGCGACCGATAATTAAACAACGACTAGACGGCCCATTAGCCCATTATCATATTCATGAACACGGAAAGTGCATCCGATCCGATACCCTCGGTCTCTCTCGGTGTTTTTGCGAACGCGCCTCCAGTTACATCGCGCGCTTTGAATATCTTACGGGTTGCCACGCGACTACCTCGGTGGTCACCCTTGCCGAATCCTGCTACACGTCGCCGAAAAACGTGTCCGCAAGGAATAAATTGGGGAATTAAATTGCCCTTTTACAGAATATAATTTTGTATTGAAAATAATTTTATTTACTTTATATTTTCTCATCTCTTATACGTTCCCTTATAAACAGAATTTAAAAAGAAAGAAGAGAAGCAAAGTAGACAGACTCTATACTCGCGTGACATTTTCCTGGCGAGATTGAATTTCGATTTGACGGCGCGTTACACGCGTCTTAATCCTATTGTCCTTTAAGAGAGACGGCTAATTCCTTGTTCTGGCGCTAAAGGTGATTCCCCGTCACGCCCACGCCACGGAAGCTAGAGAAGGATTTGAATTTCGAGTGACTCGTCCGCGATTATGACACGCCGATTCTCAAAGTAGCCACAAAGAGGGCTACATGCCGATACGAGACAAGAAATGACACGGGGGCGATCTTTAAGTGAAATCTTTACACGCGATACTTTGCTCCGTAAATTCCGCTTATCTTTTCTTTCCGGTCTTTTTGCGCTTCGTGCGCGTCCATTATACCGTGCGCGAGAGGAGACAGGATGATTCCCCGGTTCTTGTCGGCGGCGGTTGTCGACGGGGTCTACGGGTCGTGTTCGGGGATCTTGCCGACGACCGGGTCATCGTATGGCAGCATTACCAGGCAGAAAGCACGAGTCAAAAAAATTACGCGGCAGATTCCTTCGGACCTCCCGCATACTCTGTTCCAGGAGAGTCTGCGTGTCCAAGTTAACGCGACTTAAAAAAAAAAAAAAATAATATTAAAGAATCGTTCTTAGATAATTAAATAAAAATAAACGACGGTATATCTAATTTAATTCTGCGGTGATCGAAAAATCTATCGCTCTCGACGAATGACTTGCTTTCCCGCTTATACAATTTTGCAGGAATACCTTTGCCGAGAATAAAAATGCAATATAATATGTATAAATTTGGTATACTTAAAGATTTCTCTTCAGACGTATATCAGACGCTATCGCCAGATGCGGCGAGTAAAGATCGGATATCGCGATGTCTGATGTCAGGTTCGGTTGGTGCAATACCCAGGTGACTGAAGTAACTGATTGACAGTTGGATAAACACATTGGGCAGACTTCGCCCGAAGCCTTCCGTACAATCGACGAGTCACCGCGGGTTCCGTCTACTTTGATCTCCAAGACGCGTACGTCTTACATCGCTATCGATGCGCATCGCGCGCAACAAAAATATCCCACTTATTCATTCGCAGCAATGCTAACAAAAAGAAGCAGCTATTCTCTCTCTCTCTCTCTCTTTCTCCCTTCCCATCTCTTTCTTCTCTTCCATTAATACATATATCAAACTGATATCGAACTCTGATGTAATCGTCATGCAATAAAAAAAAATTATACGAGTAATATTATTTCAAGCAAAAGTGTCAATCGATAGTCGACTTACAGGGCATAGTCGTGCCTGCAGTAGAGCCGCATGCCTCTCAAGAAGCAAGAGTGCTGATCGTGCAACGGCCTGGCACAGGCGCAACACCTCAGGCACCTGGAGTGCCACGTACGTCCACCCACGCAAAGGACGGTCCGCTCTCGTACGCGCTCGCCGCATCCACCGCACTCCATTACACCGGGTGACGTTTCCGGACCGACGACCAGGCCGCTGGTGCCCTCGGGACAGGCGAGATTGGATCCGCCGATGCCGCCGTCGCACGCTCCGTCACCGCTCGTGTCTTCGACTTCTGTCTGTGTACACAACAGCAAAACAACGAAGTCCAGAATCACGTCAGATCAATTTGACATTTCTCTTAGAATTTTCTTTTAAAAAATTCACACAAGAAAATAATAAGAATCTCGATACAAAAAGTATCCTGTAAATCGCGATACAATTGTCGAAGAGATAATTCTTCACGAAAAAAAAAAAAGAAAAAAGAAAAAACAAGTGGAAAATGTATAGATTCTTTTTATCGGTCGCATAGTTTCCGAATGTCAAAAGAATGCGAGGTTCAAAAACAGATTTACCGAGACACGCCTCCCTCGTTCGAGAGTCATTTTGCCGATGACGCCAAGGGGACGCGCTGCGAAACCGACGTTAACACCCGGGGTTTACCCGTAACAAGGCCGGTAACATAATGACCGAGAGACTGGTTGCTCGGACGGCCATTATGCGTCCCATCGGCGTCACCCGGCCTCCGTGGAACCCTTATTTGGGGGAATGTTGTGGGGTGTTATGGACGCGCTCGCAGGGTTCCTGTATATATGTATATGCGTGCGATCGGGAGAGGTGCCGAGGCGAGAACATGCATTTACACGCGCTACGTGTACCAGCACTTGGCTGAGACACGGGACACGCGTGTCACCATATTGAAAAGGAACGGGGCGCGAGCGTATCCGTCTATATGTCTATGGGGAGGACTCGAATCGCGCGAGTGATCGTTGGCTGCGTCGACGAACCTCGCTGCGGTTACGCTCGCTCACGGTGGGGTGCCTTTGCGCTTGACCAGCTGCCTACCGGATCGTTTACCGCGGGCGACTTCGCAAACTGGAACCGTACGCCCTGTATTCGGCAATCACGGAAGCGCGCGAGGACGCGTGAGATATCGATGAGTATAAGATACGAGCGATATGATAAAAGAGGAGATGAATAAATGTAGGAATCGTTATCTCTCGCGATACGAGACATGATTTATATAAATCCAATTGCAATATAGTTGAATTAATTTATTGCAATAGCACTGCAAATCTCCGATGAGTATGCTTTCCGCCTACAATGATAAGATAAGTGAAAGACGGAGAAATACGATATCGATATTACTTTACATTTCTATGACGCGTGCAATTTATATTGATGCATGTAAAACACCATGGTTCTCATCAATCTGAATGAAAAGACATTATTTCTAATAATGTCTGCATTTTATAGGATAGCTAATACAGAGTATTAGCATTCTTATGCGCGCTTGTGTATACGTACATTTGCGCACCAAGAGTCATAGGTGACAATAATAATTCCGAGTCTCATGTGTAAAAGGCGGCATCGTAAAACGCGGGATTAGACTTCTTCCGTCTAATGTATGCGCCTTTGAATATCAAAAAGCTTTCGCGGAAAGATTTGCAACGACGAGAAAAGTAAACTTGAGATTTCAGATGTACATAATTATAAATTCTTGAATAGAGGCTCGAGAAAGACGCATTACTTAAAATTGTCGCCTTTCGTAGGCAACTTTTACATGCAGATTTATTAACTATTTAAGTTAAAGGCAATAGCAATGATAATTCACACGCAATTTTCTGTTTCGACGAATGCATTTATGTCATCATTACACATATATAAGAGCCTCAATATATATATATACACACACACACACACACACATCATGTAATTTCTTAATCATTCTAATAATTCTGTGACTGTACAAAAAAATCCTTTTTGGGCAAGCATACTCGTTTGAAACTTCGAAAAATGAGTACATTTTCTAGATTTTTTGCAGCGCAATAACTTGATAAACATTTTTAATTTTTTTATAATATTAATACAATTTTATTAACTACTCAAATAAAAATTTTCAGCTTAAAAATTTTTTTTTTTTTTTAAGTTATGCGAATATTTGCAGAGCTTTTCTAATTTTACGATATGCATAAAAATGTTCGTTTATTTGAAATCAAAAATATAACTTTTTTTTTTATTAAACATATTAATAGTTATCTGCTATCCAAGCGTTTTTTCAAAATTTAAAAAAATAGAAAAATGACGGCGTGTTGAAAAAAAGTTCAAATTCTTTTTTAAGTCCATTCTTTTTTGTTTATAACTAAAAAATGGGGAATTGAATGGAAATTTAAAAAAGGCTTCGTTACCAGAAATCTTATTAGGAATCCGAGTGCAAAATTTGAAGTCAACCTGTCAAATGTAATCCGAGTTTTCATGCACACCGTGCATGAAAATATAAATCTGCAAATATTTGCATAACTCTAAAAAAAATATTTTTAAGCTAAAACATAAGATAAAAAATTTTTATTTAAATATTTAATAATATTATATTAATATTGTAAAAAATACAAAGTTTTATCAAGCCATTACGCTGCAAAAAATCCTAGAAAATGCACTTATTTTTCGAGAATTCAAATGCCTCCCTTAATGTGGCGGATATAATTTTCGCATTGGCATGTGTCGACTACCTAATATGCAGTGCCTAGAGACCGCTCATAATCGGATTTGAAGTTTTACCTATTCTAGTAATCCTGCTTTTACGATATTATTGACTCTTATTGGAAGGCGTCTCGAGTACCTTTGCGACGACGACCCGTGGTAAACTTATATTTCGTACTTGTATTGAGTCCTCGTACACGCCTCTGTTTAGAATGGCCATGAGGCCCCATTCTTATAGCTCTCGAGTGGTTTCGATTTCGGTTTCGGTCCCTTTCTCAACCGATAGACACTACCATGGGTATGACTTTCAAAGCTGAAAGCCTGTCGGCGGGGGGGCCCATAGGGGTCCCAGTACAGGCTTTCCGCCTTCATCGGCCCTCCGTGTCAATTTCAGTGCAGGACACGTTGTGTCCATTGAAACCCATATTTCTTTTTCTAGCGAGACTATTCTCCTAGGTATGCATTCGGCCATATAATAATCATAATACGATTTAACACGCTAAAAATCGAAATCAACCGACGATATCGCGTGGTATGTACTTTCTTTTTATATTTCTTAAAATTGTTAGATTTTTTGTTTTACGTTTATTATCATTACAAATTTAATAATTATCTTGAAACTTATATTTATAATATAATTGGCAATAAATAATAATATCATTTTAGAATATAGATTCGAAAAATACAGAAAAATCTGCGCGATCGAACTAATAATCTTTAAAATTAAACTGATATTTTAGAATAAACTAAATTATCGAGTGCGTATCCGATAAATTCGGAATTACATGTCCCAGGGAGCTTCCTCGCAATCTCGGTGCATGGAACGCAAATTCGTTTTCAGTCGCTAATGAACACGAGCGTTAATTAGAAACGAACACTTTGTAGTAGATTGTCCGGATGCGAGAAATGGCGTTATCATCTAATAGAATTTGCCTGCACACATACGGACTCTCGTTAGAGGAATTTATTAGAGAGAGAGAGAGAGAGAGAGAAACGCGCGCGTGACAGCGCGAGAGTTATAGACGTCGAATATTCGAGATTTGCAACCGTGTAGTTCTCCGTGAAATTTACCACCGAATATTGTTCGATCGTCGTTCGTTGGTCTCTGAGAGAAATAATCGAATTCTTTTCCCTTTGTCAAATTGTGTGTTAACTTTTGCCAACTTTCTCTATCCTTTTGTTTTCACGCGAAATAAAAGTCGATCCATTTATCAGCCATCGATTAGAGCGATGTTAAACACGAAGAAAACGGAATGCTGCGCGCGAAGGAGACATCCCGGTGTGAGAAAGAACGGGACCCGATCTCGATCTATCCCGAGAAGGGGTAGGGAGGGACGGGAAGGTGGCTCTCGCTCGTTTCTTTCACGTCTACGGAATCCAGGTGACAAGTTGACAAAGTGGCCGGTTACATTTGGGTATATCTTCGAGAGAGAGAGAGCGGGCGAGCGAGCGATCGAAAATAATGTTCGGGGGGCTTTTTGTGTACCTCGAGTACGGCTTTCCCGAAACGGCCGGCGCGGCGTCGGGTCGTGGCGGGAAGGGCACGAGCCTCTCTTCACGCCTTCGTTGAAAAGGGACGTTCCGTGGTGGAAACGGATCCTTGCGCTCGCAGGTACAATAGACCATCCACCGATCCTTCGACGAGACATGGGATGGGTCCACGGCCACTCGAAATCCATTTAAATCGTCATCCGATTTCTGGTTTCGCACGCCACATTGTCGCCGCCGCCGCCGCCGCCGCCGCCGCCGTCATCGTCGTCTCAGTCGCCCGTCTGTTCCGGCATTGTGTTGCGAGATACGGCCGGAGAAAGAAGAGATTCGTTTCACGATTAGTCCGGACCGCTTATTACCCGTGCGAATGCCTCCCGAAGCCGATGAGTAGCCGAGGGACATCGAACGAACCGTGACAATGGCGGGCTCGCGCCCGCTCTACATTCAATGGTTCGCGCTGCCCACGCGTGCGCGAGTGCCTTTCGTGAGTGTCTTGCGTGACGGTCGTTCACGCCCGTGCGTGAACACGCAACACCCCCCCCCATGTTAGTATGTGTATACTTATATAACGGAAGCCTCGGCGCTTCAATCGTGTAGATGAGAAGCCGAAAGTATAATCCAGAATCTCTTTACATCGATTTATTCAAGATAATAGAAGAAAGTAGTAACAGAAAACAAATTCGAATCATATAAAATGTCTGAAAACAAATTTTTTTTTTATTAATACTCTACGAATGTTTAGCTATAAATTATCCGTGATCGCGATACGCGATTGAAACGCCGTGAGTTTTCATGTCACGCTCGGATTATCACGTTATCACGTTATCCGCGGAGTCGCTCTGTCAAAAAGTACAAACAATGTCGGCGATTTATCGCCGCCTGCCACATATCGCGCACATTTCAAGGATACAACAATGATTTATAGTTTAATCGCTCTAAACGTCTGAATCCTTCTCTATGTCGCCAAAAGAATGTGCAATAGAAAGAAGCCTGTGTGTAAAGTGAAAAATATCGATTACATTATGCTGAACTATATATGTGTACCTTGTGTAACTTTAGCTAAGCGATAAATTCACTCTGAGCGAGGCGTGTCTCGCATTTTTCCTCTCCTCCGCGTCTCGTCTACCTTATTCATCTCGTTGCTCCGCTCGCGTCGAGCTCTGCGCAGCACAGAAGATGAAAATGAGAAAGAGACGCTTGAAAAAAAAAAAAACAAAACGGAGCTGTATACATATAACTCCGGATCAGGCTGATGCGGCATTTTGCGCGCTTTACTCCGACAATTTACTGGACCACACGCGCCGCGGATGACGCGCTATCCCGTGAAAGGTCGCCTTTTTCGCGCAACAATTCACGCGCCCTTCTTCCCGTGGCGTGGGACGACGTCGACCGTCTCCGCGACGTGATCTTACGCGAATTTACGATTTCGCTCGCGCGTAGGCATGCTTTACATACGCCTCTACCTACAGCCGGATGCGTAATTCATCTGGTGCGTACGTCGCGAGTTAGTGTATATAGGGAATGTAAATGTAACAAGAATCTCTGATCCCCCATCAGAAATCAAGATGCCGTTTATCCATAGGTTTAATACAACATTTTACCAAAGCTTCACCGCTTTATTTATGCGCAGCTTATTGTTAGTTATTACAGTTTTTGTTACGTACATTTCGATATCATTATTTATTTATTCATTTTATTGAAGTTTCGGTGTTTCAAATAAAGATCGATTTAAATAAGGATTAATTACAAAGTTTCGTCTACGATCGTTTAAAAATTTTCGCGTAAAAATGACATTTTAAGTATCCATCAACATTCATCACAATTATTAAACTGAAACGTTGCTTGCCTGCTTTTCCTCGTCATGAAATAATGACACATTAAAGTTTTACTTAGTAAAGTTATTTATAATGTTGAAATTGTGTGCAATTGTATGAAAGATTATAAATAATATCTATCAAAATCTATTTTTTTTTTTAAATTTAACTTATATATTTATAAACATATTTATAAACATACTATTAAACACATAAATATATTCTCGAATCATGCCATCATTCTTTCCTAAATATATTAGTCTCATTGTACATTAAATGCTTTGGAAATGTTTCGAGAGTTCAATAGATAGTAAATCCGTAATTTTCTGCGAATATCTCTACCTTTTTAAAGCACATTGAGAGTTTTATAATTCTTACATTTGCATACACGTACCTTCATAATTTCTCCTCGAGAGAAGACTTTCCGTAGACCTTGAATCGCACTCTGTTGCAGGAGATATCGGCTCTCGATATCGGAGTTCACGGTTGCCCTCGATCTCCCGACATCGCACGACGGCGTCACGACGCGACCGCGGCACGCCAAGAGGTTCCGAGATCTAAGTACGAGATGTAACACGACGCCGCGAACACCGCCGGCGATTCTTCAGTTAAGCGCCATGCGAGGAGGCGACAGCGATGCGCGAGAGGCGCACCGACATGACACCGCGTACGGGAGAAGAAGAGTTTGGTATCCGCGCGATCCTCGGCTACAATAACGTAACTCCCGGTCGGGATGCTGCGCCACACGGACTCACCCGTGCGACACACACACACACACACACACACACACACACACACACACACACACACACACACACACACACACACACACACATACACACATACGAATAACCCCGTATGCCGAATGGGCGGTACAGACGCGTGATGGGCGGTACGCTTCTCCGTAGCTGCGATTCGCCCGAGCACGTACGGTCCATCATCGCGGGGACGAGAGAGGAGAGAGTGCGTGAGGACACGAAGGTGGCGCTGCCACGCAGTTACAATTCGCACGCGCGTCCTGTCCCCACTTGACGTCGAATCGTTCGCGCGGATGTGTAATAGGAAATGCGGCGGCGCGCCGCGCTGATTGGCCGCGATCTCATCTCGATTTGCCGGAGAGAGAGCTGTCTCTTTCTCTCTCTATCTCTCTATCTCTCTCTCTCTCTCCCTCTCTTGTAGTCTTACGCTAGACAGCGAAAGATAGAGATAGATAGATAGATAGATAGATAGTGGGAAAGAGAAGGGGAGGGAGAGGGACGAGATGGAGTTTAGGGTAGTTTTACTCCATACTAACGCACATGTTAGTTTACAAAAAAAAAAAATGATACATGTATTATGTGTATGCACCAGCTGATTTGCGCGCGCGCGCGATGCGTTGTTAATCCGCGCGCGCGTAAAATATTTCCTTGTCTCCTTGATGTAGAAGCTCGTAGATACTGAGGACTAACTGAAGTTTAATGAATTATTGAGGCATGATCTTTGGACACTTGTTTTATTGCGGTGCAAAGTCCGTAACTGGGCGAGGACAAGCTGCGTGTGCAAGCACTATTGACGATACGCGTTATCGCGAACGTTATCGTTTTTTTTTTTTTTTTCCACGGGACATGTGTAAAGTCTACAAACCGCGGGCGCAAATTACACCGGACACGATGCAGAAGGCAGAGTATCTGTGAGAGAACGTTGATATGAAAAATGGTCGGCGGGCACTCCCGCGTGCGCGCGCGCGGGGCCCACGACGAACATAATAAATAACAATACGAGTCTGCCTACGGATACGGGGATCTGCATATAAGTTCGGGCCTTATACCTGAACTGCCGCGGCGCGTCATTAAAATTATTTATGAGGAAATAAGAATCCGAAGCGGGGCCCCCGAGGTTCGCGCGGCCGACATACCCCTCTCGCGCCCTTACGAAGGCGCGCGCTTATCCCCCGATCCTCTTTAATGTCGGCTAACGTCTGTGTGTCCCGGTGTTGTAGGTAGATTAGTAGATTAAACTCGGATGTTTTCGCTCTCGTTCCCTCTTTTAGGTCAACTGCAGCGGCGCGCGTGATAGATTGAACGCGCTCTTTGTAACATTATTTGGATAAATGATTAATTTATATACTTAATTCTAGTATGTATATATATATATATATATATATATATATATACATTATATAAATATATGTCGCAGCCAGATTACATAATTCGTCGTTTTATAAAACATCTAAGCATTTTATAAGTACGGTATATTCTCGAATCATAGTTGAAAATGAAATATTTTACAATCTGGCCCAGATTTTTAGTCTTTTTATAAAATGCTAACAAGCGATCCGCCATATTGTCAAACGCAATAATTTGTATATCGTTTTAGATTCTGGCTGGTTTATTTCAGTCATGCATTTTATGAACTGTCTTCCGAAAATAGATATTTATAGAAAATTAATAGGTAATTATGTGTATTTCTAAATGAAAAAAAGCTTGTACGAAACACTAGTTGTATTTTATTATAGTTGTATTATATTTATGAATACTTATTATATTTATTACAATTAAGGTTTTATAAAAGTAACATAAATAAAATTCTTGAAACTAATGTTTGAAAACAAATAATAAAAAGAAATATAAGCGTGTAAAAAAATAAAAAACATTTATTAGAATTATTTTATCAAATGTAATATAAAGTATAAGATCGATAAAAACATACCGTTCATAAAATGATTGAAATGAACCAGCCAGAATCTAAGACGATATACAAATCGTGGCGAGTCGCTTAATGTTTTATTTTATAAAAAGATTAAAAATCTTAAGATTGTAAAATATTTCATTTCCAATCATGATTTGACAATGTGACCATACTTTATAAAATGCGAGATAGACGTTTTATAAAACGACGGATTGTGTAATCTGACTACGACATACACGTAATATCATTTAATTCTCTATTAAATACACATGTCTTATTATAATTAGAAAAAGATAGTTAGAAAAAAATGTGCAATAATAGTAAATGTAAAACATTCGCTGATTTTATCTCTATACATATATATTTTTATTCTTATCAATTATCATCGATAATCTCGTAACAAACATTTCTCTGTCTATTCAATGCCTATTTGTAAGAAATTCGCATTATTCTCGCATGTTTGCTCTATCCCGTTTGCTTCCCTTTCGCGCCCGTGTAACCCAATTAGCTACGCGCGTCTGTTTATTTACATAATCGGCCCACGGGGCATTTAACGTATCGATCACGTAATTATCGGGGCGAGGCCCCGGTAGACCGGAGGCACGAAGCTCATTTCGGGCCGGTAAACTCGCGAAAGAGGCGAGAGCGAGAATGAAGAGGTAACGCCGTAGGAGGTGAGAAATAAAAGTAAGAAGCCCGGCGAATTCTCAGCTGGGGGTCATTCCTGACGGAAGATTTTCGTTTCGGGGCTTCGTCGACGATCGACCACCTGGCCGTACATAGTTACACCTTGTAAACGGTCACTGTCTACCGCGGTCCGGGCAATAAACGCGACCGGAGCCGACTCGTGCTGGCTGAAGCGTATATACACGGAAAGGTATTCAACCGAGATTAATCGCCACAGATTTGTCACGGACATCGTTGCGGGAACGGCCGCTTATCTCTTTCTTTTTCTCTCTCTCTCTCATTTTTTCTTTTTTTTTTTCTCTCGGGCTCGGGCGAAACGGCGTTTCGAGTGATCGGCGTCGACAGCCGATCGGGCCGAGAAGACAATTTTCAGCGATAATTAATCTTACTCCATTGCAATCTCGTCCATTGATCCCGTCACGGATCACGGCAGTTTAACGAGCTCGTGTGTATTTGGACAGTTACCTCAGGAAGTGTCTCTTAAATCATATATACACGCGAGATATCCACTCGTGTCAGCGGTGTCGAGTGACGTGCCGATTTCGGCGTAAAAATTTATTAATTTTTTAAATACTAGTTTCTCTTTTCTTTTTTTTTTTTTTTATTTTAGAGGGAGGAGTGAAGACGCGGCAATTACGATCTTTTTCACGCGTTAAGTCTTCATTTACTCGCGATCAAGCCGCAATTAGTATCCCGCTGATTCTCAAGAAGTAGGTCCTCTCGCGAAGGGATCCTGAAGTGCGCGCTCCCCGCTCCGCATTGTCCGTCGAATGGACGCCGGCAATTTTGCAAACGACGCGTCGAGTGACGAGCACTCGTGCGATCGAAAACTCTCTCGCAGCGCCAAATGATACTATAGAGGAGCGGATCCGCTCGCGAAGAGCGATTCGCATAGGGCTCGCGGAGGCTTCGGTTCGGACGAATCGTAATACACTGTAAGACAGGCAGGCACCGACCGTGTGTTATTAATGCCTCTCCTCGACACTCCGATACCATAGAGCTAACGATTATTTACTTCGAAATATTTATCCCGTATCTGAGCGCGCGTGCACGCCCATTATCGCCACCGCATGATAAATATGCCTCGTGTGAAAAATCGATTTTATTGTCGGTACGTATACATATACACATAGATGTGCATTCTCGCGGGCATATTCTCGTTCGTACTCTCGCGCGGTTAACTCGCGCGAGAATAACGCTCGTATGTAACGTTTCGACGCCGAGCCGCGGACCATCGATGGACCACGGATGATGGATACGCCTACTCTTGATATTTCGGTGATCAATAACGCGCCTCTCTCAGTGCCATTCCCGCGCCGAAGGCGGGGAACCATTATTCACTCGTGCAGTCGCCGGTGAATAAATAATTTACCTCGTCATACCAGCGCCATCAGAATATCCGACTTCGCAGCGGCGACGGCGCTCTCTCAACGCCGGGGCCCTTTCCCCTTCTCCTTTGTGTTACCGATAATAATAAAGGTATGCGCGCGATTCGGTCTCTTCTTGGATACATCATCGAAAACGATACGCCGCGTGTAGAGACGCGAGCGGCAATATCTATCCATCTCTTTCCCACTCTCTCTTTCTCTCCATGTTCGACGGCTCGATGTGTGTCGAGGGGCCCTGGGCTTTGCCGCGACTTTGAATGGCACGGTCGATTTATCTCCTTTACGCGAGACCGGACCATCAACAACAATCGGAAAGGTTTCGTGTATATACATACATATACATATATATATATATGTATACATAAATATATATACATGTATGCGTGTGTGAATGCGTCGTTTGCTTATATGCGCGCATGCTTACGAAACGAAAGCTGACCGCGGTGTGGTCATCACTATTTGGGAGCATGATCGGTAGTTTCGATTCACTTTGGGACCCGATACATTATTATTTCCGACGACGATAATTAGTGCCTACTTAACGACCGGCTCGCGCATATCCATCTTGATCGGGGCATTTCTCCTTCTACGAAATATATCCTTCTCACAAAATTATGCATTGTCCAATACGCGAATAGAGTACGTTCCGATTAATTTTTTCCTGTATCATTTCGAGTCTTGTATGTACGCTTGTCGCATAAAACGACGCGATTTGTCAATGTGATCCGTATATATTTCGTAAAAAATACACGAATCGACTCGCAAAGATGACAATCCTAGACCGATATTGTGCGATTATTTAATTTACGAGACAGAGCCACATATGTATTATATAGGGGAAAGTAAAAGTCATGCAGCAATGTAGAACAAGAGGATATCTTTATTTGTGATTCTTGTCAATAGAATACATGTTTGTATTTTATTTTTATTTTATTTTCAAATGGTGATTCGGTTTTATCCTACCGGTAGGACCGAGTGTTTTTTATACTTCTCCAAAAAAATCTTGTTATCCTTGCTAATCAAATTTTTTTTTTTTCAGTAATTAGTCTCATTCTCTCATAGTTTAAAGTCCACTAAAGACTATTAACGGTCAGAAAAATTTTTTTTTTACTCTAATTTTTTATACGAACACACAATTTCTTATAGAAATTCAAAGAAAGTACCCGACTTTGTCCTACTTTCCCCTATACCGTTTCAACTATAACATTAGCGTGCAAGAGCATCTTATCTCGGCGCATTCAGACAGATCTATAAAATTTAAACCAGCCACATAAAACAGTCTCCGAGGTGGCCTTGTCTTGAACTTAGATTTACGCGTATTAAAAGGGAATTACAATATTAATAAGGCCTTTTTAATGGGCCAGCGGTCTTCATGTAGGAGAAACGTCCCGCCTTCGGCTAGAGAGATCCTTCCTTTGAAACTCGTTACGATTTTGGGGGCTCCTACGCCAGGAACGAGACAGCCGTAAATATCGACGGAAATATCGTTTATTGTTATTCACACGCATTATTACCGCGCCGGCGATATATCATTCCGCTCGTGTCCACACTTAGGAAAATCATTTCGATGCTTTTTTTTTTTCTCTTTTCATTTTTCATCAGTACTGTCGATATGGATCGGGTAGTCTTTATATTAGAAAACTGACTGAATTGTTTTTTTATACTGGAAATCATGAGAGATCACGAGCGATTTCGAGATTTTTTTCACATAAAAAAAAATATTATAAAATAGAAGCGGGTCTTTTTTATATACGCTGTAACTTTTACATCAACTTATTCTTTTATCGTAAATTTTACGCGTCAGAGACTCCGAACTAGATGAACAAAGGAGGCAGCTTTACATTAGCTATCAAGCGGGTGCAGACATCGACAGACTGCGATTTTAAATTTTAATCTGGCAATTAAAATATGTTAAGCAGCTACTTAATATCGTATGCGTATATGCATATAATATACTGTATAGGGCCGGGCTCGCAGTATTTCATATTTAACGCGAAACCGTAACTCGCCGCGGCTGCCGCATCTCGCTCTCAGCTCTTATCCTTTTTCTCCCTTTTTGATTTATAGGTAATTTATTGCGGCTCTCGAAGTCGCCGCGCTTCTTCGAATGCACATGTGCGAGTAGACCGTGTATATTACGTGTGTGTAGATCAGTCCATGATTTCGATGACGCAGATAATGGAAATAGATCCGGAAAGGACTCATCTCCGTGAAAAAAGGATAAATCATAATATTTCATGCACACATGTATATTCGATTCAAATAATATATATATATATATATATATATATATATATATATATATAGTTCTCGCATAAAAAAGAAATTTACGAAAGATTGAAATTCAATAATCGGGCGATAAGTGTCTAAACAATGGCTCCGCCTCTTTAATCTTTCACTATTGCTATTTTATTATTATTAGTACTATGCATACTTTGTAAAGTTCATCGAACAAGCGAGCGTACTCTCTGAAAATGCGGAAACGTTTTAATCGCGCGCGTTAACTGTAATACGCGTCGCTGTAATTATCATTAACGATCGTAAGACAATCAACGTACCATTCCGCGTGTAATGACAAGTAACAAAACGTACATATGAGCCGCCCGATTTTGTGCCGACGCGTACACAATAAGGAACAGATGCCGGTTATATCTACGAGCCGCTTCTTGCCCGTTATTAAGTGCGTAATTCACGGGAAACGTTTTTACGAGCAAAAACCCATCGGCGCCATTATAGATACTTGCATTTTTATTGCGCTTAAAGATCGTTTGCATAGTTGATTACGGAGAGAGAGAGAGAGAGAGAGAGAGAGAGAGAGAGAGAGAGAGAGAGAGAGAGAGCGTAATCGCGCTTGACCGCGCGCGATTGAAGGGCTACTGCATCTGTTTCTTTTCTTATTTTTTTTTTTTATATGCATAAGTAATTCCGGCAGACAGAAGAAAGTCGCGAGAGAGATATTTTTCCGCGAGGGAGATCTGTGAGAAAGTCACTCTTTCCACATCCGTAAGACGCGGGCGGGTCCGTCTAGTCAACAGAAAACTTTGCAAAGTTCGCGCGAGCAATAAAAAGGAAAAAGAACACGGGAATAATCGCGGGGGTGTCTCTCCGGGGGTTCGCAATCTCGGAGGGTACTTGGAAGCGAAATGGCAAAGGAGTCACAAACGGCAATCACTGCGCTAAGTGCTAACCCAATCAAGCGACCGCCCTCTCTCTACTTTCTCTCTCTCTCTCTCTCTCTCTCTCGGTTTCACTCTCCTACCACGGGTTTCCGCGATGCCTACTTCACAAGGAGTCTCATTCCTCTCTTACATCCCTTAAATTATGCTTCTCCATGTTCGCGCTCATCGTCAAAAGACGGGGCACGACTTTAGGATACGACTTTCTTGAAATATTCATCGATAACAATGAGAAGCATGCTCGCTCAGGAATTTACAATTTTACAGACGAGAGAAAGTAGAGTTGTGTAATAAAGCAGTAATTTTATTTTCACAAATATATCTGCATTCGCGAAAGTATTAGGTAAACATATTTCTCCCTCCTATTCCGGGCTTCCTTCTCTCATTGTCAAAAGAACATATATCGCGGGCGAGGCAGACGAGTGGTCCTCCGTCTCCTCCCCTCTACTCCTTCTCCTATATCATTCTTTCCCCCCTTCATAGTTCATATATCAAACGCTTAGGCAAGGCGGCGACACATAAATACCGGTACGCGGTATATAAAAGCCCGCACCTCGGCAGGATATATCCCCGCACTCCCCCTCCCTCTTCCTCGCCTCTTCCCGTGTGTTGGCCGCGGTCTCTCTCTCTCTCTCTCTTAGTAGATAAAATATATTAACCCGCCTGGAGACTCTCTTCGCGAGACTCTCTGTGTGTTACCGCGTGGATTTCACGATTTTCGGGGACACGTTCCTCTCGCCGTCGTTCTCGCTTCCTCGCCTCGGAATGACTTACGGCGAGCGGTGTGCTTTAAGTCGCACTCGCCGTCCAGTTTTTCGTGCGTCGTGCGGGATTATAGTATAACCGCGGAATTATAATGATACGAAGCGAGAGAGAAGGAAAGATTTTCTCTCTCGATGTCGAAGGGAACATGTCTCAGGGAGTATTTCTATAGACGAGCGCGAGAAATGTTTACAGATTAGAAGTTCTCTCTCTCTCTCGCTCTCGTTGTTTTCTCTCCCCCCCCGAGACTTCCCCTCATTACGTCGACGAAATTAGATCGTTTGTATCGTTTGCAATGGTAACGCGACTAAACCCTGCCGCGTGCCATTTCTATAAGGACGACAATGAAGTCTCGTGAATCTCGCAGAGCGAGAAAGGGCTCGATCGGGGTTGCCGAGAGATGAATCGGATTATAGCGGAAACTTCGGGAACACGTTCCATCGTCGAACTCTCTCGCGTACGCGCGTGACACGAGTAGCGAAACGCCGACATAAGGCATTGTTAGCGTCTCCGACAAACCGGGAACAGGCTCAGATGCCGGGGTCAAATGCTGTTAGCCGCGAACTATCGAACTACCTCGATACCGTCGTCTTCTGCGTCAGTTAAGCGCATTACGTTACCCTATCTGGATTCCGACTGATCATTATCGCCGCCAATACGTGGCACAATCGATTCTAGGGAGATTCGACGTTTCTATAAAAAACTACTTTTTTTTTCTACTTTGTTATTTATTTGTAATTTATACAGGACATTTCACAATGTCTGTATAATACTTTAGTAATGTATTCTAAAGATAAAAATTATAAAATAAAAATTTTGAAGTTGCAATAATTTTTGAGTTATAAGCGATCAAAGTTTGAGTATGATATCGCGTAGAACTCGCTCAGATTCGTAATTATATACACGCGTATCGATGCGCGACCTGTCATCTGTTATTGATTTTGCAAATAAGATTTTTACTGCACAGCTGATGTTATTGTTTCTTATGTATATAAATATTATGTATTATGGCGATCAGCTGATATTAAAGTATTATAAATGTTGTACGTAAAATAATTAATTTCTTCTTAAATTACAATTTAAATGGTTGATCAATTATTATATTTAAATAAAAGTATAAACTTAATATTTTCACACATTTAAGAAGTAGTGTTTATTTTTGTTTTGATCGCGCGGAGAAGTTTTGTGGAAATCTATTTATTTACTTTATCTGTCAACAATAATAATAGATGACAGATCATGTATGGAAATGTAATTACAATCTTGAGCGAGCGAATTCTGCGCAATATTATTGACAAACTTTGATTGACACTTATAACTCAAAAATTAATGTAGCTTCGATATTTTTAAGATTTTTGATTTCATTTTGCCTTTAGCCTAGTGCATTATTAAAATATTGTACGGAGACACTTTGCATATCTTAAGCACACGTTCTCTCTTTATTCGGTTTATTATTCACGACAAAATTCGGGATAGAATATTTCATTTATTAATTTTACGAGTCGTGTAATTAAAGAAAATACATTCGAGAAATACACGCAGATGTAAAATACATATCAGACACATGTATACATTAAGATGTGCGGCATATAAAATTATAAATAGAATTTTATCTTAAAATTTGTCGCGAATTATGAATCTATCTAAAGACACGCTTTAGCGTTGTAGTTATAAATTTAATTTCTTCAAGTTATATATATAAAAAGTTTCTCTCCTGAAGCATTAATATCGGGTTCAACTACCTCAATATGCAAGCGCGAAAAGATGATACATATTTGTGCGTGTATAAATTGCTAATAATGAAAGTAAGAGAAGCGCTCTTATCTCTCGTCGTCGGACCAGAACCGAAGCGAAGATAACAAGGCACCGATGGCAGGATCGAAGGATCCCGCCGGTATCTGCGGTATCCAACGAGAGAGATCGCATCGGCGCGCGATGCCCGAAGCGGCAATTAAAACCGTTTGTCGTTTCATCGCCGAAGATAAATTCATAAGAGAGTCCACAGGATATGTACATACATGTATGTGTGTGCATGTGAAATGCCAAGCCGCGGCGTCGGTATGCGTGGCGTGCGCACCGCGAGCGATGATTTACATAACCGTACGCCCGGTATATATACTTTCTTAAGAATCACTATAAATATGCCGAGGGTGGTTTAATATGCGGTAGCCCTTTAATTTATAACAACTTATTAAATAAAGGCCCGCGGCCATTTACGCGCGATCGTGGAAGCTGCCGGCCACGTCGATCGATCGCGATAAATAAATAAGGCTGCATCTCGCTAGCTCTCTCGTTTACCGAATCATTTATTGGCGCGACTCGCTACTATCAGCGTCTTCGTCATTGTCGTCGAATTGACCTTTCGATCTCGTTCAACGTATGGGTAATCTTCGCTATAGCGGTGCTATCGACGAGTGCATTGACGTCTAAACGTGAGAACGTACGGTATCTCGTTATCGGTGACGACTCGATGCACAATTGCGCACTGCCTGCGGCCATAGAAAACTATTTAGTCTCCCCTCCGGGATTCTCTCTATTCGGGGCGCGTGGCTGCGTTGTTTAATAGATGCATTCCGCTTCGTGGCACAGCGGAACGTGCGACCCGGGATTTATTCTTTGGCATCGCTGCCTATTTTCGCGGACAAGATATTTCTGCATAATCGCCGAGAACGTAGTAAAAATAAAAAAAAAAAAAATAAAACGAGATGAAAATTGTGCAAATTAAAAATGTGCACATTGCTTCCTCATTATTTTATTTCGTTCATAAAGCTTAAGCTCTTTAAAGCAATCCGGTTTTTCAATTTTGCTTTCTTCACAGAGAAAGGCGTGTACAGGCATTTCTCAACAAATTCAAAATTTTATAAAAAATGAAATTTTTTCCCTTTCCCGATTCTCCAAATTTAACACCAATTCTTTAATGATACTCTATTTTTAAAAAAATTTCATCCAATATCTCAAAATTTGCGAAAGTTACAACGTGATGACAGATATTTCTCAAAAAATTCAAAATATTCGATATCTCAAAAATTGTGGAGTTAGAGATTGTAGAATGTATATTCCGTACATATACATATATATATACGGATATTTTTAACAAATATATTTTTTTGACGTTTTGGAACATTTTAAATACATTGGCGTAGAAATTTCGAAAAAAAAATTTGTCATGAAAATAAGAGTTTCTCTATAAGTAAGCAAAATTGATTAAAAATTAATTAAACAATTGGTCTCAAAGGAGACGATCAACAGCCGCATGTGTATGATTATCCCGGTGAGGCGAATTAGCCGTCGCGTCGATTAATTTCGATACGCACGATCCCGTAGGCATTTGGGTTGGTGATCCCCTTCGACGCTTAATTGGCTCGGCTACGCTTGTTTCTCGCTCCCATCTCGCGCGTGACCGAGGCGCCTCGTCAACGTAACAAACATCCCTTACGCGAGTAGGTCACGTCGATTACCTTGAAACTTGGAGCGAGAAAAATTATGCTTGAAAAGATAAGATCGCATCTGCGGGATATACCTACAACATACGCAGCTATCATTTCTATCTTCATGAATTGAAAAAAAAAAGCGATACAGAATCTAAAGCCCTCTCCCTCGCGTCAAATTTTCATCTCCCGGTTAACTCGATGACGGTTTGGCGATCCCGAGTATCTGCGGGATCTCGTGAACACGTGCGACGACCGAGCCGCACCTTACGCGAGCGATTCTCCCTCGTGCCTGCACGCGTCGATCGGAACCGTGGGGCGTGAACTCACGTTCACGTACGCCCACACACGGAGAGAAGATAACCATTGCGGGGTCACTCGACACACGAGAGAGACGAAGGCAACGACGACGACGACGACGATGACGACGAGGTCGCGCACACAATCCGCCACCTCTGTCCACCCTCTGTCACCCTCCCCGCCGCGGCGGGCGCTCAATGTGTAACAACCCTTACCGACACGGATGGCTCCCTCTGTTGGGGTTGCACAATCGCGCCCTGATTGATAATTTATACGGTGCGTGCAGGTTATTTGATTATCCGCCTTCAGCTGGGTGGCTTGGCTTGGCTCGCCGCCTCCTTTTTGCGCTTCTCTCTGCTCTTGCTCTTCGTCATTCCCTTTTTCGGCGTCGCGGTTTCTCTCTAGTATAACGTGTCCTCGCATTCTTATCTCTATCCCGATGATTAAAAATAGCAAGATGAATAAAGTAAGGATTGAAATAATGATTGATATAGTTTCGATGAAATTTAAGTATACGATATTGTAAATATAGGAAAATGGTGTCTCCACTTTTCGCACTGACTAACATTGTCCCGTGTTTCTCTTGACGCGAGAGAATAGATCTGTGTTAAATATTTAACAACGGATATTACAAATAGAGGAAATGCAAGGCGACGAAATGTTCAATTCACCGCGACCGGATTAAATCACGTCTGTGTCGCGGGGGGGTTCCGTGTTGTTGTTTGAGTAGGCGCCGGGTGCAAGGGTAAATACGAACAATTACATATTTTCCCTCCTATGTGATCCTGAGATCGCGCGGACCCCAGCGAGAATCGCGACGCAGCATTATACACGCGACGAGGCGCTTCTCCTCTATGATGGGGTGGTTACGCAAGCGGGGGTTGACATGCGGGCGAACTGACTGTGCTGTGACAGAATCGTCGACAGGGGGACGCGCGGTGCGTTGATGGCATAATTGGTATCATTCGGGGGTCTTCTTTTGACCCACCGCGTGCAGCCCTATTACGCGTGTCACAATTATGCGCATCTCGTTCAATGCGGTTATATATTTTCGATCGAATCATTTTTTTTTTCTCTATTTGAACGAAGCACAGAAGCAGAACGATACCGATCGAAAAAGAGTTGCGAAGTGACTCAAATTGTTTTGCTTTATGTCCTTTATCAATTTTTGCCGCACGTGTCCACACTTGTCAACGATAAAATCGATTAAAAAATAAATATTCAGCGCAAACGCATATTGCTTGAAAAGATATATGTATATTTTATATTTTATTGAGACATTATTATTACTTATTTTGAAATATCTCATAGCCCTCGTAGCTTATTTACTTGATATTCATTCTCTTCTTTTGTTGCTCGCTCGTTCTCTTCATCGCGCTTAAGCCCTTGAGTCCCTTTATATTTTTAATATTGGAGGAAGTTGTTTTCGATTTATTAGCACTAAGTAATTTTATTCCGAAACGATTGCTCCGTTTTACATCGCTACGATCTGCGCTTGCATGAATTGTCTGAATCTCTTCGCGGACTTCATCGTCTTTTATTTCCTCCATATGATCGTTCAAGTTCGTAGTCGCGATGTCATCTGCTTGAAGCTTTTGGTTATCATCTCCCTTCGTATATTCGCTCTCAAGACGCAATGCGGCAGGTTCTTTCGTTCTCAGACGTTTCCACGTTCTTATCGGTAACCTGGAGAAGAATTTCCTCTTCTCCGTTTCCACTTCTACTTCTCGCGGCGAAGCATCTGTCAACGTGAATGTATTCTCGTTCTTCTCCTCGGTTGCTGATTGCGAAACAGTTACGTTGGTCCGATTAATTTTATTATTTGCGGAATTTCTAGAACGAGGATTCGTATCATCTTCTTCGTTCATTGCGTATATTCGTTTGTCGCTGTTTGACTCGGCGACGTGCTTAAACGTTCTTGCCGGCTGATGCGTTTCATTGGAAAGTTTATTGACGCGATATCGACGATCGTCGACGTTCGTTTGAGCGAATGTTTCATTCATAGTTTCTGTCCTTTTCTCAGATGCTGAATTAACGCCGATTTTTTTTCCTTCGACCGCCGAATGCGGCCTCACGTTTACCGAATCTACGAACGATTATGTAAATTATATGAAAATAAATAAAAGAATCAGTGAAACATTTATTACTATTGTGCGATAAGAGATAAAATTTAAGGATATATACATATACAGGTTTGATAATAATCACCCTATAATATGCAGATAGAGCGAGTTAAACAGAGTAGGAAGACCTATAACAATTTTGCGAGTTTTGTAATTATTAAGAAATTAATTTAAAAAGATTTACGAATTTGTGCGAATATAAGCGCGCAGCGAAAAGAAACAATCCAAAAGCATGCGGCCATTAGGCGCGCGAGAAAGTTTTGGAAGAAGGGCTAGATGATAACAAGCGATATATAACGATGAATTCTCGCGTCTTAGTAATCACATATCAGGCCATCTTTTTTCACCGTGCGGTAATACTCGCGCGAATTGACTGATTTTTTAATTAATTTCTCATCAATTATTGCGAAAATCGCAAGACGCAGAGAACTTTCGTACTTACTCGGTTTCACACACTTTACCTGCCCATTACGGTGCGATTATTATTAGATATCCTATATAAAGTATACATAAGTATTTTGAGAAATATTAATAGACAAATGTGCTTCTTTTATATCACAGGGTATATTTAACTGCACAAGCCTTTATAAAAAAAGGGAAGTGGATTTGATCAAAAATCGTCAAAATTTTGATGATTAAATCGGGTTAAATGCTCTATTGTATGGTAATATTTTCAACTCCGGTGCAGACTGGAAAAATCGTTTAAAAATCAATACAGGCATTTTAGAATAAATTTTTAAAAAGTTTTATTCAAAAAATTCGATTTGCAGTCTGAATAGCTCATTTCTAGTCAATACCAGAAGTTGGAAATATTACTATACAATACAGCGCACTCAATTTATTCATCAAAATTTTAGCGATTTTTGATAAAATCCATTTCCCTTTTTTTTTTTTTAAATCTGTACGGGTGGTTAGGGACACCCCGTATATTTTTCATAGATAATACAGAGATTTCATATTTATTGCGAGTATTAATATTTATTATTATAATATATAATAAGATTAATATTAATATTTAATATTCAAGATTTAATATTTTATTTACTATACGATTAAGAAAAACGCGCGTGACGTCTGCTAGCTGCATTCAAATTCGAATATCGTCATTGCAGAAACATCTGCTGGTGCAATGTCGAATTTAACTGCTGACAACAGTTGGCATAAGAGAAATCTGTCCGAAATAACTTACTTTTTCCCCTGGAATTCATGTTTGAGCTTCGCCCGTCGATGGGCATCTTCGCCGATTTAATGCGCGGAGAACTCGCGTTTAACGTGTCCGATCGCAAAATTTTGGCCTTTCCTTTCATCGTGTCACTCTTCGAAGTTTGATATTTCGCGCTTTTGGTGAAAATTTTCTGTGATAAATTTTCTCGATCGTTTTTCCGCCGCGTTCCCGCAGACTTCTCTTCCCCTTTCGAATCGAAATTACATGATGTTTTTGACTTCAAACTATCGCGATTCTTTAACTTTGACGGATCTGTAAAAGTCAATTCTTCGCAGCTTGTATCATTTTCCAATGAAACAGAATCCCAAAGATTATCCTTCGAATCAATAGCGTTAGAAAAATCATTTCGTTCCCGGCGCTTTGTCATGCCGCGAGTTTTACCGAATTCTGCAAAAAGTCCGTTTAATATAATATAAATAATTAAATATTTAAATAAATTTATAAAATTCATTATAATAATTTATATATATATATATATATATATATATATATATATATATATATATTTATATAATATTAATGTAATATTTATTTTACTTTTCATTTTTCATTAAAATTACCCCAAAATCAACCAAAATTGTTCCAAAATCAATCTAAATTATTCTTAAAACCAATCAAAATTTCTTCAAATCAATTATATTATAATCTTTTAAAATTTTTTTAATGCTTTAATTTACCCCATAAAATAAATTTATTCTTAAAATTTTTTGAATATTTATTTAAATAATATAATTTATAAATTTTTTTTTATATTTAAATTCATTTATAAATATAAAAAAATAAATTAAATTAAAATTCATTATTTGACATATGGAAATTATTTTTTCCGAATTTTTAAACTTTGAAATTATTAATCCCAGCTGTTTTTATGAAACGTACTTGTCTCGCAATGAAAATTTTCGTCTTTTCTCGAAAGAACCTTCGTTCGTTTCTTTCGCTCTCTCGACGGCGATCTCGAACGGATGTCGGCATCTCCCTCTCGGAAGTTTCTCTCGTCGATTTCGACGAACCATTGTCGCGGAGAAGTGTCTTCTTCGACGCGCGCGATTATTTCGCGCGAATGCAAATTCGGGATCTCTCGAATAATTGTACGGTGCATCTCGCGAAAGATTCCTTTGATTAGAATGTCCGATTATATTTTGCGGATTGCCGAATTGCATGTAATAATTGTCTCTGTATTCGATAGCGGAATCATCTTTTGGTAGCTCGAACTCGTCGTAGGGATTCTCCGAATCGTAATCCAGATCAGCGAAGTATACGTCGTCATAATCGCGGTCGATTCGCCGCGCTTTATTTTCGATATAATTCCCGTTTCTGTCCTACGATCGATCGGAAGATATTTGAAGCTGGAGTTGCACAAGACTCAAGACAAGACAATAAATATAAATGTTTTTATTTATTAAATAAAATTTTTTTAACGTATATAACATAATAATTTTGTTCTCGTGTAACTTACGCACATACATATTTTAGTTAAATATTTTTAAAAATCAATAATCCTGACAAAACCATTAATTTTGACAATCTTAGTCCTGATATTGTCTCGATAACTAATAAAAAAGTCTTGTTTCGATCTTCAAAACAAGATAACAATATGAAATTTATAATCTTGTCATCTCGTGCAACTCTACTCGAAGCAATGACCCTTCCCTTTTCTCCATTGCCAGAGAAATTCCCTTACTTTATTATTATTTAGGATCGTAGTTATCGCACGAGTAAACTTCTTCGGTCTTTCGTTACATTCGGCCATTCTACGAGTCGTTTCGTAGCTCTCGGCTCCTCCGCGACGCCGATGAAACGCATCGCGTATGGGATAAATGGGGGTCTCCGTATCGCAGCCGACATCCGTCACCTCCACGATTCTGCCCGAGTCGCCGTACTCGGGGGATCGGAAGATTGGCAGAATCGGCTCCGCGTCGTCCACGAAGAAGAATAATGAATTCTCGAGAAACGCATCCATATGTTTTATAATCGCGTGCGCATTTACAAGATACTCGGTCTGTCAAACGTAAAAAATTTATTCTTGTCAAATAGTCTAGAATCTGTGAAATGATGATCTCCTATATCCTCTTGGAATCTTTAAAGATTCATCATTGAAAAAAATTCTTCATTTCTAATTTACCTATTTCTCGCAAGCTCTAAAGGAGGCGGTAAATATGTGCCTGCCGGCGACGATCGTACATTTCTTATTTGACATTATTTTCATCGAACGTAAAGCAAATAACTTTTTTCCATTATAAAGTGTTTCAATTTCTCGATGTTTTACGTAAAAGATTTTGGTTCTGACATTTTTCAACTTTGCCTGTAACACCGAGAAATAAAAAAATCAAGTGACTCAAGCGATTCGAGATATCGATGATTCGGAAGGAAGTTCTGAAGTAGCATCAAACGATGATTTTACCAACGGTGTCTTACGGCTACGTAGTTCTACATACCCTTTAAAATGAATATAGATAGCAGTACAAAACGAATAGCGATAATGAGTTATTATTTAAGTATTTTGATGTATATGCGCATGTAGAATAAAATAAATTTTCTTAAATTTATTTTCTTAATAATTTTATTTTTTCTAAATTTTAAATATAATATGTAAAAGATATTTACAATAAACTGCTTCCACACTTTTTTTATTCTTGAAATAAAATTATCAAGTATACTTTAAGCAATAAAACAAAATAATGCTTTTAATTTATATGTATAGCTTTTTATAATTAATTAATTTATTATTAATTATATTTTTAAATAGTTTTTTAATTTATTAATTCAATTGGATGCACTAATACGCAATCGAGGTCGATGAAGTATGTAAATGGTAACGCGCCAATGTTTACGCCGCTCCGTCAAGACTAAACACATTTGTTGACATTTTGTTGGCAAAATATTTTACATACTATGACTATAGAAGTTATATATTTAGACCGAGTGTTAAGGTCGTCAAATATTAGACAGAGATAGCATGTTTTGTATCACCATTCTATCTTCGTCTTTTCATCCCCTCTAAAGATCGCACGATTTAGATATTATACGTTTATGACTATGCATATATATTCTTGCGGAATAATTAATTACAAAAGTATCTTAATTTATAAATTAATTATTTATTTAACGGTTAATATATCACGAAGTCTTTCGTTATGCTAATTATTTGATTGTGCGATTCGATTGTTTTATTGCGTGTTCTCGATCCGAATCATTTAAATTGCGCGTTGAAAAGTCGAATAAGTCGATGAAGTGTTAGATAAAAAATATATTTTTAAGTATTTTTAAAGACATAATTATTATGTTTATAAGGAGAGAGAGAGAGAGAGAGAGAGAGATTTCTTTTATTCTTCGAGAAATAGCTTTAAGCGGAGCGTATTTATTGTCATGTATTTATTTTCAAAAATCTTGTAGTTTTAATTATCTTATTGTTTTAATTATTTATGCTTACGTAAATTTATATATAATCGCTTTTAATGTACATCGATACGCATAAGTGCATCCAATTAAATTCATAAATTACAAAATTAATTAAATAATATAATTAAGAATTAATTAATTAATTATAAAAAACTATGTGTATATGTATATAAATTAAAAGCATAATTTGATATTGCTTAAAATATTTTGATAATTTTGTTTCAAGTATAAAAAAAAAGTGAAAGCAATTTATTATACTTAAATATTTTCTGCACGTTGTATTTAAAAAATTAGGAACAAAATTATTAAAAAATTTATTGATGAAAATTTGTTTATTTTAAATATTTATAAAATTCATTTATTTTAAATATTTATAAAAATATTTTCATAATAAAACTTGTTATCACTGTTTTTAAGTTTATACTAAAATAACATAACATCACTCGCAGCTAATAAAATATTAATAAATCTTTAATATAATATTTCTTCGTATTTTTGGTCCACAATTATGGATTTAGCACAGAAAGGCACCAATCAGCAATATTACCATAACACCGAAAAGTGAACCTGGCCATGTAGTTCCATCGGCTCTGAAATGGATCCAGTTGACGCTACTGTACAAGGTAAACAAAGCATCTTTCGAAAAGCAGCGTGACCTCTCTCAGACTTCTCTTTGATACAAGGTACAAAAGTGCTTCTTGTCAATTGTAGAATGTGGCATCCATATGATTTATGTTTATGAGACAATTATTATTTGAAAAGAAAATTGATAAGTGTTATATATCACATTAGAATTATTATCGAGAGAGATAACAGCATAGTTTTCTTTATAGATAATTATTTTGCTTTCCTGGGACTAGTTTATAAATATTTTATTTATAACGATGAGTTCTAAAGGTAAAAATGGTTATGAACATTATATATTATGAACATTATATATATATTAAACTCTTGGATTTTGAAGTAATAAAAAATGATTTAATGAATATTTAATATTACAGTAAAGAAAATTTGTCCCTTTATGGAGAAATGTTATCGGAAGAATCCAATTCACTTTAGCGAAATGGCACATCCTCATTGTAACTATATAACTGTATTTTTTAATTATAAAGGCTCACAATACAACTTAATGATTATTATTTAAATTTCAGTGGAAAAGTTACTGGTACATCAACTTGATGACACAATAGAAATACCAGAGATTCTCCATTTTGTATGTGATGATCGTTCACAATTATTGGATCAATTAAAAGTATTGCAAATGGTACTTCGAAAGGAAAGAGACAAGATCTCTAATATCATACCTTGTATGAGTAATCTATCTTCTGAAGTACAATCTTCGTCTACTGCTACAGCAGATATTAAAGAAGATTTGAAAGAAAAAGTAGAGAGACACAAGAAAGCAATGATAGAGAACAGGCAAGAAAAACTCAGACAGATGGATGTGGCAGCACATGCTTTAGTGCCTATTACTACTTTAATTAATACAGACTGTGAGAATTCAGAAGACACCAGGGTTAGTGAAATAAAGAAAGAGTCTTTGATCTCTAAGTTGCTATTCTGTACATAGCTATTGATAAGTGTAGACTCTGTAAATGTATATGTATTTTGACGTATCGAAAAACATGTGCAATCATACTACATCTATTGGTATAAATGTATAGAATAACACTCTTAAGTTCTGGAAAATAAATATAATAAATATAAAGCTCTTTTTATAGGCAAAAAAAAGAAGTCGGGAAGTATCTACAGCTGCTTCTGTAATAAAAAAGATGAAACAGATGAGCATAGAGAACAGCAATCATGCTAAAGATAATAAGAAGAATATCAGTGATCCTCAAAGTAGTTCTACAAGTAAAGAACGAAGTACCAATTCTGAAAGAGGAACATCTATCATGGATATGTATGAAGCTTGTGATTCTGAAAAAACCAGAAAGGAAGTTAGAAAGAAAGCTATTCAGATGATGAGACGATCTGGGTATACGGTATCTGTTGTAGAACCAGGAGAGTTTGCATTAAAATATGCCTTTTCAGCACCTTATCATATATTTTTTACAAGAATTGAAAAATCTAAGGAGACTTACAATCAACAATTCTCCATAACTTTCCCTGAAATCCTTGACAGAAGTCTTGGAGAGATTGTTAACAGTCTTCATTTAAATTTTATGGTAGATGTTGGATGGTTATGTTTGCAGTATCTATTAGCTGGTCAACGTACTGATATGATGATTTTCTATGGTGATAGAGTAGACCATGAGAAATTAGGCTCCAACATTACTATGATACAAGTAGATATGCCTACTCTATTTGGTTGTCATCACTCTAAAGTCATGATATTTCAATACAAAGATGATGCAATCAGAGTGGTAATTTCCACTGCTAATTTGTATTCTAATGACTGGGAGAATCGGACACAAGGGTCTGTTAAATACTATTATTTGATATTTCTTGCTGACTATTTTAATGGAAAAATATTTATAGATAAATATTTTTCCATTATATTCTCATTAGGCTTTGGATTTCGCCTCACTTACCTCTGCTTCCGGAATCTGCAAATCTCAGTGATGGAGAATCCCCAACGGGTTTTAAAAAGGATCTTGAACGATATCTAAATAAATATAGACATCCGGCTTTAACACAATGGATATGGGCCGTACGAAGGGCAGATTTTTCTGCAGTAAATGTATTTCTCGTGGCTTCTGTTCCTGGAACTCATAAAGATGTCGAGATCGATTCTTGGGGACACAGGAAATTGGCATATGTCTTATCGCATCATGCTACATTACCGCCTGATGCTCCTCAATGGCCTATAATCGCACAAAGTTCCAGTCTAGGTAGCCTTGGTCCAAACTTTGAAAGCTGGTTGTCAAAAGAAATAATTCCGTGTATGTCAAGGGAGACTACTAAGGGCTTAAAGAGCCTTCCAAACTTTCAATTTATTTATCCAACGATAAAGAATTATAAGCACAGCTTCGATTTTCGAAATTTGTCTTGCTGTTTGCCCTATAGCATGCAAGTTCATTCTAAACAACAGTGGATAGAATCATATTTGTAGTAAGCTTAAAATATTTATATTTGTTTCGTTCAATTTTATGCTCTATAAGTATTTCTACAAAATTTTATGATTATCTAGCCAATGGAGAGCTAAACGAACAGGACGAGACCGCGCAATGCCTCATATTAAATCCTATACGAGAATTTCGCCCGATTTGAAAAGTATTCCATGGTTCGTGCTCACAAGTGCGAATCTGAGCAAAGCCGCATGGGGAGTCCAACGAAACAATCATTATATAACAAGCTATGAGGCCGGTGTTATATTTATACCAAAGTTTATTGTAAGTGCCATTATCATTTATTATTGTTTATATAATTTTTAACATATTAATTATATATTATTTAATTATCAAAGCGTTATAGCGTATTAAAAAAAAAGGACATTAGTTGATTAATATTAATCTAACTATTATTATTTCACTTGTTCATATTTGTATTTAGACGGGGACAACGACGTTTCCCATTGAAGACGAAGAAGACCCAGCCGTTCCGGTATTTCCGATTCCATATGATCTTCCGTTATGTCGATACGATTCTAGCGATAGTCCTTTTGTCAGCGAATTTTTCAATACTCTGGATAGAACGTAATATTTCGGATGATGAAAGCAGTACTTTTTTACTTCTTTTTAAATAATGGAATATTTTTAAATTATAAAAAGAAAGATTCACTCATTAATAATGGCATACATATTTATATTTGTTTACATATATTTATTCACATAAAATTATGGAATAATAAACGTTTTTATTCTTTTCCCGAGCAAAAGCATATTTCTTTCAAAAACATGTAGTGATTATTAATTTATGACTTTTGCGTTGGAATTTTTTCATCTCGTATTTTCTCAACTTAACGTTAATTTCCGATCATTAATTCTCTGATGTCTAGTATCATTATCTATAATAAATCATAAATCAATCGTAAGAGAGATGATTATGCACAAGGAGACAAAGCAAAAAAAAAATGACAGGCTGAAATATTAGGATGAATTCTCACGTGGTGCATGACTTTTTTGTCCGCCTTGATTTCGCCGCGAATTCATGCCAGCGTCGCATCAGAACGCGCTTTCCATAAAACATCAGCATGAAAGCGCTTCCTCGATACGAGGGCCGAAATGTCTTTCCTCGTGGTATTAGTGCTGTCTGTCCTGTACATGCTCAGCCTTCAAACGGCTGTTAATCATACCGCAATATTCTCGTATAAGTACGCGGCAATTATGTGTTCCGCACGCTGGGCAACACATCTCGTCGCGAGAAACAAATATGATTCATGGAAATATTTCTTATAAACAAATCCATTTCTGCGATTATGTGGCTTGTAATAATGCATTAGCAATAACGCAAACATGATGTACAGATCTCTCTTTCTGAAGCGTCTTCATTAATAATTCGTTAATTACTCTTAAAACAGATAAAGGAAACAGATATTTGACTTTTTCTATTATATCTATATTTCGATGTGTCAACATTGTTCATTTTCATACCTTATCTCGGCATGCACGCTCTTATCTTTTGTTATATTACATCGCATTTACAATTATGAAGGAATGTAAACATCACTTCCTTCAGTAAATACTAAGCGATTGTACTAAGCGATTTTGCAAAGTCTCGCATTTTTATCGATATTGCTTTGTAATAATCTTGTTACACCTCGTTACACACTGAATTTGCCAAGATTATAGATTGAAGTGGCGTTATTATTGACAAAACTTATGCTAATAAAATTCAATAATTTTTATTATGCCTAAAACTATTGTTTTTAATTAGCAAATTTAGTCAATATTATCAAATTAATATGTTTATCTAAAATTTAAACATTTACAAAATTATTTTGTTAGTTTAGCATTTTTCATACATTAAAGAAATTTAAATTTAGACTTATTAAAAATACAAAGTAAATACGCTTTTATTTATTAATAATCCTCTTTTATTAAATCTCGTTTTTTTAATAATTGATATTCTACTAATCTTTTATTATTTAAATAAAATCTTTTTACTAATCTTTTATTATTTAAATAAAATGTTTTTACTAATCTTTTATTATTTAAATCTTTATTTTGATTATTGACACTAAGATATATTAGTTATTTTTTCATGTATCAGCTTTTAATTATAGTCTTTAACTGGCATCCCGTTTTGTATCTGCTCGCCTTCGTTACCGGATCAATCTTCTCACGTTGAAACTCACCAGGAGCCGGATGACGTCAAAGTTCCACGAGCTCTAAACCTCCCACCAAGAGTCTGACTTCCTAGTTGGATGTCCTCGGCGCAGATGCGGTTTTCGGGTAGGGGCATCACGGCGTTAGCCGAGGACGTCGATCAGCAGTACGCGAGATGTCATCGATAGAATAGGACCGTCATCGGATCCTAATGGATTTCACTCCGCATACATATCGGAGCTTCGGTACCGGCAACCGTTCTCAGAAAATCTTTCCTAAAGACCATTAGATACTTTGTGTCAAAATTTACAGTATTGTTAGAAATATCGTAAATATTGACCAAAGAAAAAGTCGGAAGTGACACACTTTACATACACATGTGCTTGTGTATTACATAAAAGGTGAATTTCGTGCCTAGACGCTAAATTTTCGGAAAGAATAACACAATAGGCCCAGAACGTGTTACGCCTGATAATGCGAGGGTAAATACGAAATTATCGAAAGTAAGTTTCAATATAGTATAAAATTCTCTTTATCCTGTCTAATCTTTATTAATTTTCTTTTCTTTTCTTTTAAATTAGTTATCGAGTTAATCGCACATCGACGCTAATCATCCTCGATCCAATTTTCTTCCCTCGTTTGGACAGGGTGAATCCAACTTTGCAGTCTTCACACTCGTGATACTCTACGTAATATTTTTTGATAAATTTGGAGCCCCAATTTCTTAATATAATAAAATTAATTAAAATCTTCAAAAATTTTTTATTATGATATTTATTATATATATTTACATAATTTATAAAAGAACGATAGATAATTGAAATTATTAAAGTAACATTATATATACCTGGCAATGTTCTTAATCTTGTTATATTATAATTTTTATTCTTCAGTATTTCTCAACATGATTAGCAAGTATTGAAAATTCGATTAATTCGAGTAGTTTGATTATATTATTTTATGGGAGGTCGCTGTCAATCGGCTGTCAAGTCAGCAGAATCGATTAACATCGGTGTATCAATTTGTAAGTTCAATAATTTCTGAAAGTCCATGTCCGTTTGTACAAACATATATTTTTATATTGTTCGATATGAGAGATTTTATTCAATTATTTATAATACAGTTATTGCTCTTAAGAAAATTCAGTTAATCCCTGAGGAAGAGATCATCATTTCGATATTAACACGTTCATATGTACTGGACAGTCAAGGTCCAGATCAATGTTCTTGGATGATGAATATGTATAGAAATGTGTTATGTGTAAAGTAATGATGATTTAAAAAGACAAGCAATAGCGTGCAAATATATTCGTCATTGGCAAAACCATTTTTTTTTTTTTATGGGAAAATCTACGGTATATTCAAATATATTCAACAGGAAGTCACACATAGTTAGTCTTAAGATTAATATAACTATTTCAGAGATAAACAGTATTCTTTCCTTTTATCTTTAGAAGATTTTCGCGACTGTATTCCATTTTTATTTCTTATACATTTCTTATACATCAAATAAATTCAACAATGATATGTTTTATAACTATACTAACCACATCAAATTATCCACATACAAATGAGACATGCAAATCGTTAAATTTCAGTTTAAAGTTCTGACTCTCTCTTTCAGATACCTTTCTTGACTCTCTCTTTCAAGCAATCGAGAGAGTCCAAGCTTCTAATTTTAATTTCTATTAACAGATTCAGCAGAATGACATTAGCGAACGTCTTAAGATGAATCCGTCGATGTTATTGCAACTCGTCCAGAGTCTTTCGATATGGTGCGAGCGCAGTCTGCGTTTTTATTGACGAGACGAGAAACGCTAGTGAACGCCATCAACCGCTCAGACAAATCGATAAACCGGCGCGAGCTATTGCGGCAGTGTCGAGAATTTCCAAAGTTTCATCCACGATAGGGAGAAGGTCGACTTATCAGCGATTTTTGTAAGGCGATCGGCGATCAGGATGATGACTTGCTGGGTTCTCGTCGGCGTCTTCGCAGCCATAGTACTCATTTATGGCCTTTTCGAACTGCATTATTTCCTGCGAATATTCCTCACTATCTTCCTTGCACGCTATTGCAAGAAAAAAGTACACATTCTCGACGAAACCGTAGTTTATGGTACGTAAATCTTCTAAAAATGTATACATTTTTATCGCTTAGAATTGAATAATAATGCTTTATTATTTCTGGAAATTGCACTATTAATTCAGTTTTATTTAAAACAACTCAAAAGTATATGGTATGTAAATTTTAACTTATGATATGTAAATCTTCTAGCAAATACATTTTCATTGCTTAAAATTGAATAGTAATGCTTTATTATTTCTGGAAATTAGTGTTAGAATTAGAATTCATAATTAGAATTCAGTTTTTATTTAAAATGACTCAAAAATATATATAATAAATGTCATTAAAAATAATTTAATTTTAGTTATATGATATTTTAGCTGATGCCCGTAGCTTTGCTCACGTGAATTTTGAAATTTAGTATAATTATGTGTGATAGAAACATGAGTTGTTTGTAATATAATTATATTACGCTTATATAGTAGGATATCTAAATTTCAAAAATCGAATATGTTGAAAAAGTAAAAATTAACATTTTAATTTTTTATTCTAAAGTAAGTTTACATGTCAAATTTCTCCTAACGTCAGTAATTTTTAAGATATCGATATCACTAAAAAAAGTTAATACTCTTTTTTCAGTAATACATACTTACAATTTAATATTAATTATGTATTATAACTCAACTGTTAGATGTGAAGACAGAGTATTAATTAAAAAATTTATTAGTAAAAAAATTAATATGAAAAAAAATATTAATTTTTGATGTGAAAAAAGAATATTAATTTTTTTTAGTGATATCTTAAGAACTATTGACGTTAGGAGCAAGAAATTTGGCACGTAAACTTACTTTATAATGAAGAATGAAAATGTCAATTTTTACTTTTCTAACATCTTCGATTTTTAAGATATAGGTATTCTGATAAAAAAAAATCAACCCTTATTTTAACTATCCCTTAAGTGGATTTTTGGAAAATGGAAAAACACGTGTTTCTTTATTCTTAAAAAAGAATCTAAATACCAATTTTCACGTCTATAACATGTTCGGTTTTTGAGATATAGACCTAACCTCATGAAAAAAATTTAATCCCTTTTTTCACTCCCCTTACGAACAGAATTTTCAAAAATCCTTTCTTAGTGGGTGCCTACGTTATAAAAATAATGTGCCTTCCAAATTTCACTTTCTTAGATTAAACGTTTGAACGGGGCGTTGATGAGTCAGTCAGTCAGGACTTCTTTCTTTTATATACAATAGATTATACATCACACTTTGGTTTTAATTTATATTTGAAAAAATATAAAGCGGATATACAATATTGATATAGGAGATTTTTTTATTATAAAAATTGAAAAAATAACTATTCCTAAGGTCGTAACATTTAATTAATGTCATGGGGAGTATGTAAAAAAATATTTTTATATAATATTCTTTATGGTTCTTTATCTTTCAATAATTATTCTCATAAAATGGTTTAATTAATAAAGTTTCTATAAAAATCATATGTAGAAGATCTTTCTATTCAATAATTTTTAATGTGATCAATATAATTTAGCATTTGTTAATAACATCTCAATTAAGGAGATGGTTACAGTAAGCGAGCAGGTATGTTACGTTGAGAGTTTATCGTTACGATATAATACAAGAATCCTTATGATTTGCCTATTCATGAACCTTGACTTACTGTGTGGGGAATCAGCTGGCCGGTAGGATCGGTTTATTGCAAATCCGGAGTAGTATTGATTGCACATTATAATGAGCTTAAACATCGTAAAATTTTCCACATTTCTTTACGTAAAAAACGCTTACCTTTGCAATTTTATGCATAATATACATTTTTGTTATATAATTAACTAACAATTTGTGATTGTGTTTCCGTACTTATGCAAAAAAAAAAAAATACATAACGTGTGCACAAAATATGTTGAAAAAAATACGTTGTAAAAGAAACTTCCGTATTACATTGTAGAAAAACATGTAAAAATAATCTAGCGTAGGCATGTCCAATCTGTCGATCGCGTGATCTTATTGTTAGTCGACTGCGATGTGATTTTTATTTATGTTAGTCAGAAATAATATAGTCAGAAATATATAGTTGAACTAACGTCGAAAATCAAAAGTAGAAATAAAATTGAAATTTTGATTGAATTGACATCAAAATTGTATAAATTGTTAATGAATCTTCAACTGTCATTTCGACATAATTTTAATTATTAATTCAATCAATTAATTATACAATTATTATATAGTATTATATAATAATTATATCAATTATTATAAATCAATTATCAATTATATCAATTATTATATAGTAATAATTATAATTATTTATTATAATTATTACTGTATTAAAATGGCCTTCAAATAAAAAATCACTTTAAATCTTGTTTATACTATATTTAAACTATATAATTCATTATAAAAATAAACTTAGAATTCTACTAATATTTATTAAATAAAAAACACTTAAAAAATAATTATATAAAAATACATATTATTTTATTTTATATATATTACATACATAATAAACAGAATTCTATTTTGAATTCTATCGCAAATTATATTAAATTATATAAGTATCGTGTAGACATTTTTATAAAAAATCGGAAAAAAGATTATTTTAGATATATGTATAACTATACCAATGGGAGAATTTTTAAACCTAAGATTAAGATGATTGACCTGTAACTTTAAACCAAAAAAAATGAAATGCTGTGATCAAGTGATGTGTTTCTCGGTCATGAAAGTCGATCACACTTTAGTAAAGGTTGGGCAGGCCTGGTCTAGCGAATATTGCGAACATATCTATTAGCTATTTGTGATTATACAGATGCTCAATCAGTTCTGCATCTTTAATTCCCTTAACTTAACTTCAAAGTTAAAGTCAACGATGTCTTGAAATATTATCTTGTCGCGTAATTTCTGGTTTCGATCCTACAATCGTACAAAAAAAAGTTTGATTATAACTTTGCATAGCCTTTCAGAAAATGTGTGAAAAGAAAGATTTTTTAATTATAAACCTATCTATTATTATATATAGATATTTTTATATTATTATTAGACATTTTCTAGTGCAAAACACTGAGGATTATAATTTATTTGACTTTTGCACTTTTATTGGCATTGTTTCATTCGTATTTGTTCTATCTCATTTTATATGATGTAACACTTTAATTACTTAATTGACATGCAAGCATTTATATTAAAAATCGAAATTATATATAATCAAGGAATAGGCATTATACATATTTTATTTTACGATGTAGAGTTTTTATAATACATTTATTTTTACAGGAATTTGTACCACCACCGACGTGGACGCTTTTCTATATCATATGAACAATGCAAGATATCTTCGCGAACTCGATTTTGCGAAAGCCGATTTCTATGAGAGAACAGATTTATATCGAGAGGTTTGTTCTCAAGGATCGGGCGTCGTGCAAGGAGCTACAACTATACGCTACAGACGCTTTATCAAGCCGTTAATGATTTTTAAAATAACGTCCAAGGTAATTTAAAATTAATACAGATACGTGATTTTTGAACATTTTTAAAAGATTATAGAAAATCGATATTTATATAGTGCATTTATCCGTCAAGAAAAGTAGCAAAAAAAAAATATTAAATTATTCTGTGCAATTAATAATTATTTATTCTTAAAAAGTAATATAAAGTAATATAAAAGTAATATAAAAGTAAACTTATTGATGGCTTTTTTCTATAACGTCAATTAATTATCTTAATATATTAATTATTTTAATATATTTACTTAAAACACTTTACATTATTTCGTATGATCTGCCATTAAGCGATAATTTGATAGATCGAAAGAGTAAAAGAGTAAAAAGTATGAATAATTTATTATTAGTTTGATGTAAAGCAAGCATTTGAAATTGGTTCATAAATATGGTAATGTCATTTTGTATGTATGTGTGTATGTCATCAGTTATGTTATATTAAGGAAATTAAATAAATCAAGTTAGAGTCAAATGATACATCGCTTTATATATTTTTTAATAAATTTGAAGTATTATTGACATTTTGCCTGAAGAAGTAAAACTTTGAATTTTATGTAATAAAATAATTAAACTATCTATATTTTTATAGATTATTTATTGGGACGAGAAAAGTTTCTTCATGGAGCATCGATTTATCACGCCGAGTGATGGTTTCATAAGAGCCATTGCGATTTGTAGACAGAGACTCCTTGACTGTAGCGCTGATACTGTTATCGGCGCTTTATTGAACCGTCGGGTGAAACAGAAAGAAAATATTGAAGCAGATGTAACGCAGGTAGGAATAAATTGCAAAACACATTTGAAAATGTCATAAATATCATTTAATTACGCAATTCCAGCATTATAAATATTTTTATTACTATAGACTGTATATCATTAGCCCAATAGCATTTATAGTGATTGATCAAATCTTGTTTTATTTTCAGTGTAATAATTATTTAAAGCGACATAATCATTTAAACTCTCGAAAAATGAGTACATTTTCTATATTTTTTTTTGCAGCCCAACGATTTGATAAAAACTTTTTTCTTACAATATTAATACAATATTATTAAGTACTTAAATAAAAATTTGCAGTTTAAAAGAATTTTTTTTTGAAATTATGCAAATATTTGTAGATTTACTTATTTTGATTTATTATTAACTATCATTTATGCACGGTGTGCATAAAAACTCGGGCTGCGTTCAACGGATTGACTTCAAATTTTACATGCAAATTCTTAATAAAATTCCGCATCTGCTAGCAAAGCCTTTTCTTAATTTGATTCTCTATTTTATGTTATAAACAAAAAATAGATGGATTTTTTAAAAAAAAACAAAATTTTTTTCAACATGCCACCATTTTCTTATTTTTTTTTTAAATTTTGAAAAAGCTTGGATAGCAAGTAGCTATTAATATATATATTTAATAAATAAGAAAAAAAACTTGTATTTTTGATTTCAGATATAATAAACGAATGCACACCGTGCAAAATATAAACCTGTAAATTTTCATTTAAAAAAAAAATTTTTTTAAGCCAAAAAATTGTATCTAAGTATTTAATAATATTGTATTAATATTGTAAAAAAAAAAAATTTTTATTAAAAATTTTTGGTTGCAAAAATTTTGCGCTGCAAAAAAATCTAGAAAATGTACTCATTTTTTGAAGGTTCAAACAGGTATGTCCCCTCAATTGAAGATTATAAAAATAAAGACAACAATATGTGTCCCATATTCTAGGTACCTCCTGCGAAGCCAGAAATGCCACCCGAAGTGAGTAGATGGATAGAGAGCAACGAGATATCCTCGGCAATGTTGAGACAGGAATCGATCATTACAACGCATTGCTGACAAAACGATGCCGCGACGTCTAGCAATGACGTCGTTGCGACACCAATATACACAACTACAACCGTGTAATAAATATCAGAAAATGCGATATTGTTGATCTCCAATCTTTAATCATCGGACGACATCCTGGCGGGATTCCGGAATGATATTTAGTGATTCTAATAACTTAAATGTTTAATTATTTAACGATATAATGACAAAAAACTTAGCGCATAAAAGTTTTCGGGCGAAGTAAACGATAAAAATAATCTACGATGAGATTTATGTATGAAACTACGATTTAAAATGTCCACGCATTAATGCAGAATAAAAATAGTTAATTTAATCGCGGAATGTGATTTTTCTCTTGCTTTGATAATCTACTGAAACGTGGATTAGATAAATTAAAAAAAAATAATTTAGCAAAATTCACAACAAGAAATTCGTAAGAAATTTCTAAAACAAAAACGCGAAATTTAAAATTGTTTCTGTTATTTTTATATATTATATTTATATAATATTTTATTTACACATATAAATATAAAAAAGATGATGTAATACTTAAATTAAAATGTTAAAGTGTCAAAATCTGACCTTGCAGATTATGAAAATTATTGCGCCAGAGAGTTCGATTAGATTTTCAACAGCTGGCGTCACATACATGTAACAAAGTACAATATTAATATAATATTTAATATATTATATATACGATCTTTCAAGTGACAACTCCAGCTATTATTTACACATAGCATTAAAGCATTTATATTGCGTTTAAGTATTGTATTTATTAATTAAAAATAAGCGTTAATCAAGTGCATTTGCATCATGTTATTTATTATTATGTTATTTAAGATTTAGAGCCGATGTAAGTATTTTTGTTGCTACCAAAAACATTTGTAAAGTTTATGGAGATATTACAGAGACTACTAAATATAATTAGAACATTATTGATTAAATTGATAATTAAATCATTATCCACTTCTATTGGGCGTTTAGAACGTCGTTTATCTTCTAACAATAAATTAAAATCATCATATTTAAAACATGCATTTTCTAACTGTTTTAGTACAGTATCTTTATAAATTTTACAAATGCTGTCGATAGCAGCAGAAACATTTACATATTTTCTAAACTTAATATATGACGCAAATACATTTTTTAACGCTCATTTTTAATTAATATATGTATCACTTAAACGCTATATAAGTGCACTAATGCTATGCGTAAATAGTAATTGAAGTTGTAATTCTAAAAATTGTATATAATATATAATGTATAAATAATCAGAGAATTATTGAGTATTACATGTATGTGACGCCAGCTAAAAATCGAATCAAACTTTTTGACTGATCCAATAATTATATGTATAATATTTTTACATCAAAATAAAATAATATCTCAAAATTAAAAGCGAAATGGATTTTTTTTGCCATTATTAAATTATCTCATCAAGAGAGAAAAAAATTGTGAATATATTAACATTACAAAATATGCATTATATAAAAAGACGTAGAATATTTAATGCGCTACTAGCGATAACTGATAAAATATACATATGTATGTATATGTATGTATATATATGTATATGTATGTATATGTATGTATATGTATGTATATATATGTATATGTATGTATATGTATGTATATGTATGTATATATATATATATATATATATATATATATATATATATATATATATTTTACACTATAAGTTATATGCTACAGCTCTGAAATTTTGGTATGTAGTCGCCTCAATGGAAAACGTATATATACGGCAGGGAAATAACAATTGTTACTATATAAGTATTTACCATGTAACAATGGATGCCTGCGTACTTACATAGTATATTAGGTGCCTTCATACATTGAAAGAAATATCATATAAATCTATTAGATTAAACACATTGTTTCGTCATAATTTTTCCTTCCCTTTATCTATAATTTTATCTTCATTTTATCTTCACATAATTTTTCAATTTAATTTTCTTTTGTGTATTACGATTATGGACCTCGTCTAATCGGATATGCAATTGAATATAAAATATAAAAAATATGTGTTAGCATAATTAATTGAGGTCTATGTTTAAGCAGGGTCACTGATTTATCAAGACAGATAATAAGAATCTTACATATTTTTATTCTCCTTAAATCAGCGTATTGTATCAAATGTTCCATAGAAATTGATAAAATTTAATAAAAAAACTGGAAAATTCCGTTCTTAATGTAATAAGTTGATTTTATCTTAATTCTTTATTTGAATCTGATAATCAGAGAATGATTGCTAAAATTTAGATAATTGTAAAAGAAGTTTTTAAATTAATTTATTATTTGACAAATTATATATTTGTCAAAATTGACTCGGTACGTACTTATCGGAAAATCTAAATAGAAATATATTTTCGGAACTCTTATGTGTGTTTATATAAAACTATATACATATTATATGTATATTTTATATACATGTACATATACATATATATATATATATATATATACATGCATGCATGTATGTATGTATGTGTATAAATTCCTTTCAATAAAAATATCAGTAATTAATGTAAAAAAAAAAAAAAAATAGAAATAGTAATTATCTACATAGTAACTAATACCTTTCTCTTTTTAGTACATTTAGTACATCAATAAATTGATGTACTTTTAACACATCAATAAATTCATCATATAAATGCGTTACATAAATGTGATATTATATTTTATAATTCTGTTATAATTTTATTTTTAAATTTTCGATTTGATTGCAGTGCTTAAACACGCTTAATCGTGACAGAATATTGAAGCGTCTCTTTTTTCTCACGCTATCTGAACCGGTTCTCCCGTACATCGGAGGTCGCAGACGTATTGTACTATTCACGTTCTCAGTTCTCTGCTGACCGTAAGAAAGCGTACATCGAGTTTGCGTGTTATCGGTGTTTTTCAGATAAGTATATAAGCTAGTAAAAAGTTAGCAATGCTGTGCTCTTGTGGTGTGGCAATAATCGCCATTCTCTACTTCCTATTTGATGTGAACTACTTTGTGAGAATTATCGCCACTGTCATGTGGGGCAGACTCTTCGAGAAAAAGAAAAAACTCTTTGACACGACAACGATTTATGGTAAATTATAATATTAATTTTGTATTAAAATACACCGATATTAATAAATTGCTTTAGTAAATCTCGTGCAAAATTATCATACTTGCATCATCAGAATCAAAGTTTACTAATAATAATATTATATTAAAGAAGGTAAGCTGTAAATATATTACAGATGATATTTTGCAAAGATTAGGTTTAATATATGCCTTTTCGTTCGCGCTTTTTATACGCGTATATATCCATAATTCATTATTATTTAAATGAATTTATGTTTTATGACATGTGTTTTATGACAATGTGCTTGTAATGCAAATGTTTGCACATTTTATAATGTGGAATAAGTCAGCAAATAACTGTATATTCAGTGTTGACATATATATATATAAGTGTCAATATATTTTTTGATTCTATAGAACCTCATTCATTCGTATAAAGATTTAATTAAATATATAAAATGTATTTTGCAAAATTATTATGTAATAAACTCCGAGAATTTATTTCTTATATGAAATTTTTAAACATTTGATATAATTCATTTAAATACATTAGAATTGAGAGGCAAACAATTTTAATTTCTAAAATCTAAAAATCTTTAAAAATTGCGAACAATTTAATATTTGAGTAAGGAATTTAAGCTGTTTGAGTTATTTGAAAAATTCAGATTATTTAATTAATAATATAACTGATACAAGAATTTCTTTTATTTCAGGTATCTGCACTACTCAGGATGTTGACCTTGTTTTCAAACACATGAATAATGCGAGGTACTTGCGCGAGTTGGATTTTGCGCGTTTTCATTTTTATGATAGATTAGGAATATATTCAGCGATCGTGAAAAGAGGAGGTAATGCCGTTCAAGGTGCAGCCACTATAAGATATCGCCGCGCAGTTCCTATGTTTATGCCGTACAAGATCACGACAAAGGTTACGATCGATACTTTTTGCACTCTATTGTTTCTGTATTTAATAGATAATTCTAATTAAGTCTATTTCGATCCTCGTTTTTTGCAGCTTATTTACTGGGAAGATAAACACTTTTATATAGAGCAACAGTTTGTTAGTCTCACGGATAATTTTGTTCATGCCGTTGTATTAAGTAGACAAACTGTAACAGGATTGAAAGTACCGATAACGGATATAATTGCCGAAATTGAGCCAAAAACACGTAGACCAGAACCCACCAAAGAACTTCAGCTATGGCTGGAATCAATGGAAGAATCATCTAAAAAGCTTAGAAAAAAGGAATGATAAAAGATATATATCATTTTTATTTAATAGCATAATTTTTAAATTATGTTATTTATGTTTTTTTTTTCATTGTTAGAACGGTTTGTATTTCGGTTTGTTTCTGGTTACATTATTAAAAGATGTCTCTCAAGATGTATCTAATATTTTATCATCGTTAATAGATTATCTTTTTATAATGTAATAATTTTTTATAACGCTCCGTCTTTTGAAGTTCTTTTTTAAATATTATTTATAAATATTTAGAATTGTATTGAAAATGATTGTTGATGAAGTAACAAATATTTTTAAATTTTTAAATTGATTTTTAAATTGAAATTAAAATATATGTTGATCTATGCAATTAATGAGAATTACAATGAATTATAATAAATTTATTAAAATTTGCTAAGAATATTTTTTTGATACGTGTAATTTTTGTAAGAAATATTTATAGCGTTCAATTATATGTTTAAATATATGTAATTAATTTAGGCAACGTTACAAAATATTTTGTAACGAATGTAAACAATTTATTTCGTGTTTAAACGATAAAGTTCGTGCATTTATCATGAAACTAATAAAATGTTAATGTTTTTTGCACAGTTGTAATATTTAAAAAACAATAAAAAATTATACATGATATTTTGTTTCAAAATAATATTTTGCTGACGCAAATCAAAGTTTTATACATATATTCAATCATGAAGCATCTCTCGATCGATTTTTTATAATTAACACGTTGCGAATATTAATTCCTTATATCACTCTTATCATCTCACAAAGCGCTTCCGCGCAACCGTCAGATGGCGATCCTGGCTCGGAGAAACAGAGAAACGGATGTTTCTACGAGCTGCATGTATCGCGCGCGCAGTCGATCCGTGAACTCGAAAGCTGCCGCGAAGCAAAGCGATCCGACCTTTAATTGCGCTCTCCGTGAACTTTTGCGAATCATTCAGTGACGAAGAGCTTGCGACAGTTCTCTGCAAAGAATAATACGGATGATCCTTCTCATCCCACCTGTGAGTGATCAGTGAGCTGTTAAGTTTGCTTGTCCTTCGCGAAAAGTCCTTGTTTTTCATATTTATTTATCTCGCACCTCAAACTTTGCAAATTTTATTTAGATGTTAAATTTGTCACGTATTGCAAGAGTTCATTTCATACCTCATTTTGGGAACATCATTTAAATTGATTGATTATGAATTAATTGATTTTACGAAAGTGAATCTGTAATGATTTTAAGATGAAAGAGTTAGGCACAATGTTGGAAAAAATTTTATTGTCATTAAAACTTGCGCATAACATAAAGATGGAAAATATTTTAAAATTTTCAATAAATAATAAATAATTGCGATAATTAGCGGTTAAAAAATTTTATTTTTAAAATAATGATTTTTAATTTTTTTTTTATAAATATATAAAAGTTTATATGGCAAAGTATATCGCATATATGTATACAATTGCATGAGCAAAGCAACGTTTGTGCGTTACATAAAACTCACTTAATAAAGTGTGAATAAGATTCACTTGTGTGTTTCGTCCGGTAGAAACGTATTTATTAAACGTTTCGCGAATTCAGCACGTGAGACTCACGTATTTCTGCTTACAAATCTGGAATATAGTCGGCGTTGCATTCGTGAATGCAGTCAATGATAATTGCACGACGCGTAAATGTACGCGCGGATAAAATTCTTACGAGATTACATCCCATAAGAAAATATGTAGATCATCGTCCATCATTACTGCTCGCATTATTGATTATATATATTGACGTGATTGCAGACAGATAAATATTAATGAGAGACAGAATTACAAACGTGTAAGCTTTTTTTCTTTTTAATGTGGGAAAAAAAATTTCTTATTTTTTAAGTATTACATATTTATACACAGTGTGCTAAAATCGTATATATTTGCACCAATAATTTTCGTCAATTTTGGATTAATTTCTTCTTAATACTTGTGGTTTCCAACAAATTAATAATCGAAAACAAAGAGCGTTTGACAAACTAAGTTTCAGAAAAGAAAATAAATTTCAATACTTTATGTAGTTAATACAAAAAAAGATCTTCCTTTAATAAGAATTTTAATTTTTCTCTATAAAATATATGATATCAAAAAATATATGATATAATAAAATATATGATATAAAAATATATGATATCAAAAATTAAAGAAAAATATGTGCAATATGAAAAATGACTTTTTTGTAAGATTTTAAGAAATGTTTTGCTTAGATAAACCAAAAGAAATTATTGGCAATACACATATGACATTATATTTCCTTAAAAATGACATTTCTAACTTAGGATTTTTTAAAAATATTCATTTTAAAGCTCGAATTTGAAATGTCTTCGCCACTGATGAGTTTATCGCGAGAGAATCATAATCACATCATACTGCACAGATTAAGATTAATACTGCCGCGTGCATCTCATGGTCTCATATGCCTCGACGAGATGATTTAGACCTCGACGGAAAGGATTAATATGTTTTCAACGAATTGTCGCGACCTGGCGATTACGATCATTACGCGAATTTACTGACGTATATCGCTCCTTTATAATGTTCCGTGCAAGTAATTACAAATTAGACAATTTGTCTAATCGAGCGCGGTACTGCTTGCTAGGGAGCAAGCATCTGAAATCTGTCTTCTCTCGAAATTCTTTCGGACAATGAAAAGAAAATCTTTTTCTTATCCAATGATTCTCTGCTTTTAAAAAATCGAGACGGTGCCATTGTAAATTTTTTAAATAAAATTGCACGCACATTTTTCCGGTCGTGTCGAAATCGGGAAGTGTGTTGATAACGCGCGCCATTATCTCAAATACCAGGAAATCGATCGTGCGAACAGGTCGCTCGTCGATTTCTCTTCCCATGCAACCCAACATTTGACTGAACAATGAATCGGTGCTTTTCTCGTACGTACTATACTCTCTTAATGTATTACTTTCGCCGATAAATTCGTGAGAAACTGTATACATTTCAAGCTTAAGTACTTATGAATAGAAATTACTTTAATTTCTTTGTAATCCGAGCCATAGGCTCTTCATTAAATGACACATCGTAACACGATCAAAATTTTTCTAAAATGATTTGTATATTAATAAATTTTTGAATTAAAGTTCCGACAAATTAGAATTTAGGATTCGATTTAGAAGCGCGTAAAATTATGGCGCCATAAATCAGAATCGTTTCATTTCTTTAAATTGCTTATGTTTAATATAAAATAAATATATGATTATTTCCATTGTACTTTTTGAAAAGAATTTAAATAATACACACACACATAATATTATATATATATTTATTTTCTTTTTGTAAAAATGTGTAAACATAAATTTCTTATCGTTTTAAACAAATTTTAATAATTATAAATATTAGATATTTAGAGAAAGTATGATATATAAAATAAAAGTAATATATATATATATATATATATATATATATATATATATATATATATAAAAAGATATATTGAAAAGAAAGAGTCAAAATCATATACTTTCTTTGTAACTTTTCCTCTTTAATATTTTCTCTCTCCTTCTCTCTCTCTTAATTTCTAGAGAAGAGTATGTCTAGTCTTTGTTTTATTTGATATAGCAGAAATGTGTTTAGAAGAATGTTATTTTCAAAGAAAGGTTGACAAACGTAAACACTTTGAGAACGAGGTAAGAATTTCAATGATGGATTTATCGATCGAAAAAAAATTTCTTAATGCGGTGTTTAAGAAACCGATCACGTACACGTGGGAAGGATTGAGAGGGATTAAACTGGCTGAATTCGTGCTCGCGTGTAGCTTTCTTTACGCTGAAGGATGCACATGCTTTGACACATCGTTTTACGATTAGCGATTGAATTTATCATACGCAATATTTCGCAGCAATTCTTACATAACCATAATTTTTTTTTATACGCCGACACCTGACCGTGTCAGGAAATTATAGATCATCATAATAGGTATAATAGGATGTCTCTATTACGAGTACGAGAATTCTCCACGACAAACTTGTTACGTATATTCTCCTAATGCAACATAATTATAGCTTTTCTAGATCACGTTCTCAATCATGTAAGTGCCATGATTTATGCAACAATTTCACATAAAGGAACTAATGAACGTTGCAAATTCTTACCTAACAATACAATTTCTGTTTTAGTTAATAAAATATAAATTAAAAGTCTTCAATGATTGGCTGTGTAAACCAATCTATATCTCTTAGCACTTTTGACGGGGAAATAAAGAATTAAAATTGTCAGACATAAAACTGTCATTATAAGAATGAAACTGTCACTATAGCCCGCCGAGAATAATATTTTTGCGCTATGTGCGATCGCCGGAAGATTGATAATGAGACACGCGTGCGAGCTCCTTTCCTCGATTACATCACGTGGGAAGTTGAATGCGTAGGACGCGTTAACGCGATGGCACGTAAAAAATAGGAGAAAGAGATGGACGGAGAACCGGGCCGCGTTAACTTTTACATTTAGACATCGTCCACACGCATTTTACGAGACGATGACGGGCGGCGACGAGCGGGGAGATCATAGATGACCACAAATTGTCCGCAATTGGCAGGAAGTTGAGGCAGGGGGACCGTTTGTGCGCCCCTTTGCACTCTCCTCCGTGTACATTATTTTCACGCAGCCTTCCATTTCGTTCGTCAGAAATTGATCTCCGTGTCAATATTAATTTTTTCACACTACTTATACTCAATATTACGAAATATTTTTTAATCATATTTAAGTAAGACAATAATTAATCTTTAAAACATAATTGATATTTTTTTTCCTCTAAATTTCTCTTGATACATAAATATTTTTTTTTATTATATAAAATGTAGAAAAGATATATTCTAATTGTTTATTCTCGCGGGCAATCTTTAACAATAATGGCATAAAATGTTATAACACAAGGGAATGCTTGTAATACTTGTCTTACAAATATTGGAATTTCTATAACAGCTAACAGTTGGGATAAAAATAAGAGTATATCTCAAGGTCTATAAATATATCTTACTTTGAAACGTCACAGAGAATAGGGTAGCTTTCTTCCTTCCGCACCTTCTGGCTGGTGGTGTACCCTGTAAATGTCACAGAGATTATCCCTGACGCATGAAGCGATCGACTGTGAAATAAAAAAGACGCGATCGCAGCAAGATAAATACTACGAGCGTCTTTTACGAATTCGACGATAACGACTGGCATTTTTCTTCGTCAGATTCATATTCGTTCATCGTCGCTTCTTTCATTCGCTCGCGTTCTCCTTCTTGCTCGAACGATTTCATCCTCGCGAATGATGTTTGATATGATGTTCTTATTTAACGGGCGACAAGTGGCACGAATATTACGACGGTGGGTGGAGTTCTGCGTGAGAGACGTCGCTCTTGATAAGGCGAATCAATATTATTCAATTCTGATAACGGCCCTCATTACGGCAAGTAGGGAGAGAACACATTAATAATCGCGCAATGAGCTGATAACAGATTTTCCGTTAACTCGCGAATGCTCGGCCGAACCGATGTCTCGTTTCTTTAATTAAAGAGTAGCGTGATTCAGATAAATCTTTTTGTGTCAAATATGTACGGAATTTACAAAGATACTGAACAACTGTTCGTATAAATTGCGAGACAGTGCGCGAATGTGTGTACGATGATGGATGCATTTACTAATGAGAACGATATAGTTGATACATTTTTAAATTATCATCAGTGTTATTATAATTAGGCAGTCTATCAGGTAAAAATTCATCTAAATGCTTATTTATGGATAGATACGAAAGTTTCATACATAAAATCCCACATCAATGAGAGATGAGAAGTATATCAGAGATCTCTTGATTACATGAAGAGATACTCCTTCTTTTAATAATCATAGTTTTACAGATAATTTCATGCCTTTGCCTTGCTCTCTTTGTAAGGATACAGGCGAGATATTAACAATTCAATGAAATTATTCGACTCATTAATTATGTTAATTACATCGTATCGCGAGTGATTCGGCGATAACAATCGGTGAAACGAAAGTGCCAGAACGTGAAATTGTAATAGTTGATGTTTGCTGTGAATATATGTATATATGTATAGTGCAGATAATCTGTTGTTCAACATCTTTTTTTTTTCTCTTATCTGGTGCATTAATCGATCAATTTTATTTGCATATCTATCGTCTGAACTTAAAGTAGAAAAATCACATCAATCGTCTCTGTCATTTAAAATTCCGATATGCTAATACTTTTGACATTTGTGCACAGTGGGAAGAACACAGTGGGAAGAACTATTTAAACTTCTACGCAGTTTTTTTCTGTCGATATATTACAAAACTATTATTATATGTAGAAAAGTTACACACATACATACGCACACATACACGAAAATATAGAGTGACATTAATAGAAATTAGTGGAAAATTAATAATGTAAAAAAATATATGGGAAAAAGATCAGTATTAGAAAATTATTTTTGTTACAGTTTTGGAATAATTTGTAAGCGAAATCAAATTAAATATAAATTGTACGTGTGTATAATAATAGCGCAAGAGTTTCATTTTTTTAATCAGAAGAGAAAGCGCATAATTTTATTGTGGGAAGTAGTCTGAGATAATGTAGCTTTATATGCGTGAGTAAGAATTTCTACGAAGACACAATTCGCAAAAGTGAAGATTTTTATATACGAGACCTTTCGATGAACGTTACCTTCACCTTTGTAGCCTAGCGTGTTCTACGATCTCAGCCGGGATGTAAAAGGCTAACAAAGAACAGTGACACGATACGATAGCGTGAGGCGAGAAAGAAACAACGAAGAGAAAACGACCAGACATCTCTCGGGGTATCACGAGCGACCTTGTCTTTTTATTCTCGCGGTTCGATAGGTCATCTATGGGAAAAGTGACGTTTGACGGGCGCAATACATCCTCGTCTCTCCGCAGGTATCACTTCCAATCTTTCGTCGCGATTTACGTGATCGCAATCATGATCGCGTGTAGGTGAGCGGCTTCGACCGGAGCGGCTGTCCCGTTAACGGACCTAGAAGGTCCGCGAAAGACCGAACGGGAGCCAATCGCATCGGCTCGTGCTCAGACATATCGGAACGGATCCTCATCTGACAAGAATTGTCTTATCGGGTAGTCAGTCAGTCAGCTGGGACGAAGATCCTCTGGATCTTCCACGCCGCTGCGTTCGAGCGGGATTCTCTTCTCGTTCACCTCCGCCTTCTCTTCCTCCTCCTCCACCATTAACTCCCGTTCCTCCACTTTGTTCCTCTCTCTCTCTCTCTCTCTCTTTTTCTCTTTCTGTCTTTCTCGTCGCGGTTTTTCCCCTTCCTCTTTTCCTCGCACGATCTATCCTTCTCAGTTTGCTCCTCGAACGTAGTATTTCCTGGTGATCCGTGATGGGTACCACGAGACTCTCGCGCTGATGCGCACGGTGGGTTCCTTATCACAACAGTAATTATTGTGTAATAATAATAATAATAATATTCGTGAGAAAGATAAGGAAGACGGAGTCTTTTCTATGTGTTCGCGATAGAAGGCAAAAGTTGCTGATTGTGTTGAATTAATATTCTCCATGCATTTTCTCTGTGATCATAGTTGATATAGCGCCGGTACCTTGATAGCACTGTCTAATGTCAATTTGGGAAGTGACATTATTCTCGCGAGTTTCTTCATTGTCAAACGATTCTATTATCTGCTTTCTGTTTACGCAAATGGATCACACTCTACGTTTTTTGCAGAAAACATTGCCAGCCCCTTCAGAGTGAAGATTTGATGAAGGACCAAGTCATGGGCCGCACAGGATACACGTGCATTAGGCACGTTTTCTGCTCCCTCAACGTTTTAATCTGGGTAAGCTTCTTTTACGTTATTTTCGAAAAATAGATGTTATCCTGTCTTTTGATTGTAAATTGCACTATAATAAAAAAAAGCGTGATAAAAGAGCAAAAATGTATATATCTCGAATATTTCCCGAATATAAATTAATCGATTTTAAAATTGAATATATGAGAGATTTTTCTAATGACATATATATATATATATATATATATATATATATATATATATATATATGTCATTAGAAAAATCTCTCATATATCCAATTTTAAAATCGATTAATTTATATTCGAGAAATATTCGAGAACAGGCACTTGAGTTATATTTAAACGTCCTGCTAAAAAAGATATTTGTGAGCACATCTCGACGAATTCTCTTGAATGAAATGTTCCGTTGGCACACAATTCACAAACACGTGCAGTGCAGGCGCGATTTCAATTGATTAGGAATGATAAATGAAACAATACAATGAACACACACGACTAATAACGGCCTACGCGACTCAGCTATTAAATCGACGCGCTTTTGTAATTCGCTTTCCGCCGCATTCCCGGTTCCCTTCCCACTTTATCATTCCACTTGAAATCGTCTGTCGTTCGCGACGGCTGTATGGCGATGAAAGCCTTAAATAGGGCGTTGAACCGTGCTCTATGAGCTGTGAACTTACGGTACCTAAGTCGATGATAAAAGCGCGGTGCGTGTACTGAAACTAGTACACGTCTCTCTCATTAGACTCTACTACTGTTAAACGCGTGCCACCTGTTGTCGCGCGCACTTGATTACTTGCGTACTTTAATTGCTTTCTATTATACAAACTCCGCAGACGATGAAAGATAAACATGCACATTATTCAAAATATAGTTATTTAGGAAATGCTGTGTTAGAAAAAAATATGCAAAATTGCGAGGGCAAAATGTTTCAATAACGATTCAAATAGAATATCCGACGATATCAATGTGACACATATATGTATATTGCGGATTATATAACGTTCTCTTTGCAAAAGTACCGTGCATGCATCATTGACGGTAATTAGAAAGTACGGACGCGCTTTTGTACAATTAACTATTGAGGTCGCGTAACAGTGCATTAATTTCTTAATTTATGCTGCGCGAGTTGCAATTTATAAATTATTCCCCCCTCCCTCCCACTGGCGGTCTTTTCCGCGCGTAAATAAATACGTTATTTCGCCGACTTGTTACGCGCTCGTGCGCGTAAACGCGTTCCCTCATTCGCGCTCGATGATGCAAGGTAGGTCGCGCGAGACGTCGAATGTATCGCAATTTTACGGGACTCGCACGAAGCTGCAAGGTCAATATTCACCTGGCCGCTTGGTCGACTTCCCGTCACGAACGGCGCAGTGGGTTAACCACTCTGTCTCACCTAGAAATTCTATTCTCTCTTTCTCGAACGTGGACAAGCAATTTCTCTTTATTTGCGAATGATTTAGCAGATGAACGATGGTGTACCGTTATGCGTGTACAGTTGAACGAATTGTCAATCGATGATAATTTTTATTGGTTAATAATTTGTATCACACTTCGTGAAATTTTGCTACTTATTTTTCAAGCATTTGTAAAGTAGATCTATGCGTGGTCGTCGAAATGGTAGTTATATCAATTTCCCTTTCGCGTCGACGATTCGAAAGATTACAATATTTTCAAGCTGACAATCTGCTTTGCATTCCCAAATTTGTTTAAATAACGTGTTGCGTAATCGATACATTGTATAATGCCGACTATATATTATCAGAAGCACAGCCGGATGAAAATAACGCGACATTGACCCAGTAAACTCGCGTGTTATGAGTGTGATAAGAATCTCTCTCCTGAAACTCTTAATTATATTCTCCTAGATTTACATCACAAATTAACGTTAATAACTGATATTAACGCGATATTAGCGCAAAATTATTGTGTGGAATCATTATCATTTCTCCAGTTTTCCACTAAGTAATGTAATTAATTTTTTATCAATGTATTTTTTTTTTTTTAAATTAATGAGAATGTTTTTTGTTATCCACCATAATAAAAACTATATATACATTTTTGACCGAATATCTTAAAATTATTGTGTGATGTAGTTGACGACAAATTTTAAATCAATTTTTTTTTTTTTAATAAAAATCGGATATAAAATAAATGCTGTAATAAAAAAAAAAAAAGAACTTTGGTGAGGTCGGTATGTCTGGTGTAATTATCTCAACAGGTTTAGTAAATCTGCTCGTCGAATGTCATACATTTATGACGCTTGACATGACTCTGACATGCGGTAATTCTTTTTACAGTTATGCGCTTGCGGAATTTTGGGTGCGGGCCTTTGGCTGCGGTTAGCTTATTCCGGATACGCGACCTTGGTGCCGCAGTACAGCTTCGCATCGGCGGACTCGTTGCTGCTTGGCGCGGGATGCGTCACATTTGTCATCGCCTTCTTCGGATGCTGTGGCGCGTGGTTTCAGTCTAGATGCATGCTGATCACGGTTAGTACAACGTGATCCATTGTAAAACGCGTGCGTCTCGCAAAAAGTAGGTATATTATAGTATACTAGGTACACGCCCAGCATACGAGACTCGTAAGCCGATCTTGAGTATCTCTCTTGTTGGTAGAGAGAATTTTTATCTTAAATAATTTCATATAGGACGATCCGTATCTCCCGGCTCTTTGTACTAAATTTTTTTATTTTATTAATTATTTTTTTTTTACTTAAACGACACATTATTAGGCTTATTTTCAGACTAAAAACAAATTCTACAGAAATATTCTTTTCGCTACAAGTTGTGCATGTCAAACTTGTCGTGTAGTTATACGACGGATCGATAATTTGTTTGTGTACGCGAGACTGTGCATGTATAATAAGTGCATAGCAATCTGATTACATAGAATATGAATTTAGTGCGAAATGTATATGAAGTATAATATTTTAGGCATAGTAAGTACCTATAAAGCAAAATGAAATATTTTTTTTGAAATCTCTACTTTTTATTCTCTATAATTTGGAAAATGAACGTTTATACGCACATTTTGTAATTTTCAGTATTTCAGTCTGGTGATACTCATGTTTCTCGCCGAGTTCATGCTGGGAACTTTGGCGTTCGTGTTCAGGGAATATCTCGCGAGAAGCCTGAAAGAGGAATTACTGCACGGTATTGAAAAGCATTATAATATCACCAGGGAACCAGGCACTCTCTCCAGCATGTGGGATCACATACATACGGAGGTTGGCGTGCTCAATTAAAGTATTATTCATAAAACTAGTAGTGTACTAGTATTATTCATAAAATAGTATTTTATGTTGCGGATTCTCAATTGAATGGCAAAAAAAAACTTTTTGAATTAATTATGATCATTAAAAATAAATATGTAAATACTTTCAGTTTCACTGCTGCGGCGTACGCGATTACACGGATTGGTTCCAAATCGAGGCTTGGCCCGAGGAGGATCGGGTGCCGGATTCCTGTTGCATGCAACGGGAACGCTACTGCGGTCGTCTAGATCCGGAGGGTCGCAATAAGGAGCTCTGGTACAAAGAAGGATGCGCGACCGCCATACAAATGTGGCTAGTCACCAGACTCCACGTGGTGGGTACGGTGGGCCTCATCGTCGCCTTTCTTCAGCTGTTCGGTCAGGTGGCCAGCATGATCCTCTTCTGCACGGTCAGGCACAAGAGGTCCTCTCACACGTACAAGAGTTACGATACTACCAATACCTAGAATTTCCGATCGATCTTGGACGAGACCACTGTCTAAGATCGATACAATACCTTCCTCGCGAGTGTCTGATTCCCGTTCCACGCAGCGGGAACGAATATTTTCAGAATCATCGACATTGGTCCTTTACTGACAACTTTTACGGAAGATCCTGCCTTTCGATCGCACCGAATTCGTAGATATTTATAAAAATAATAGACAACGACGTTAAAAGTTTGTTTAAGAAAACTCACGTCGGAGCATAAAATGAGATTAAATTATATTGAGGATTATTAAAAACAGTATTCTATAAATGTATTTTACAGATGAGATTTTAAGCAGATGAAGACACGTTGAGGTTTTAGCTTGAGGTTTCAGACCAAAAAGTTTCCGCTGTGTACCAAAAAATATGATAAGTATTTAATTGATGATTTTCCTTCCTTTAGTTTGAATGCTGATAATGTTTCTTTGCAGTATCCGGTGATTAATATCGAGATTTCTTGCTGTCAGATTTTATGTCGATTGATAATTATTTATAATTTTAAGCGTAAGCAACAATATCATCTGTGGATCCTTTTTAACTAATTTATAGATAGTAGTATAAATAGTATCTGACAGCAGAAAATTAATTTGTATGTCAGAATAATTTATATAATAATGTAAGAGAGAGAGAGAGAGAGAGAGAGAGAGAGAGAGAGAGAGAAAAAGGGAGAGAATCGAGATTATGATTGATCATTAAATTGAATTTTTCCTATGTAACAAATCTATCCTGCTTTAATAGTATTAAAGATGACTCTAATTGATATATACTCAGTAATCATATCAATACTTCATTCACGAGAAATAATCACATTTTACTTTTCGATAAGTAATTGTATGCCGCATCGATTTTCGATGTCAATAATTGGGAACAGTTAGATAATAGATAGATAGTGCATGATTATGTGATTTAGTCTCTTGGGTATTTAATTCAGATTATAGATTATTAAAGTAAGTATTTTCAATGTCATAAGTATGAACTTATGTTATATATATATATATAAGGAGTTTTATATATCTAATATATATTAATTAAAGTAAAAACTCTCTTATATGTGTTATAGCTGATATCGCCGAAGCAAACGATTGAGTATATGAAAATATATATTCATGATTTAAAATTTACTAATAATTTAAAGTAATGTTGACGATTATACAGTAAAAAAACGAAATGACAAGACGACAGTAATGTATTGCAAGTGTATTAAATATAAATTATTATTAGTAATAAATAATATATTTATATGTTAACACTGATCATTATATATATATATGTATATGTGTGTGTGGATTTTATTATATATATATATATATATATATATATATATATATATATATATATATAGTTTTATTATTATTGCCTTCTCTTCGCGTCTAAAAATAAATTAGATTATTATAGCAATTTTTTATATGTAAATTTTTAATATATATTTAATATTTTAATACATGACAAAAACTTCGAAGTTTGACTTTTTTTCAAATTTTATATACCGATATTTGAAAGATTTTTTCAGTGAAAGATTTTTTTTATTATCTTAAAGGAAAATATTAAATTAGATAAACTAGAACATCTATTTAATCATTCGAATCATAATCTGTATCATTCGCAAAAACAAGCTTCGTCTATGAGGAAAAACTATAAATAAACACAATATTTACATTTTAGTTACATTGCGATTAAATCTTGATGTGTTAAAATTCGTGAAAAGAAGCAAATCAAATAGATATAACCGTAAATAAAAAACGCTACTTATCAGTTGCTTGCTAATGCGTAATATAAATCACTTAATACTTGATTTATGGCACCAAGTATGCACAAAGTTATCGATAAAGTATTGCAAATAGCTAGTAATATTGATACAAGCATCAAAGATATTATATATATTATATATATATATATATATATATATATATATATATATATATATATATATTATAGATATTATACATATATTTGATAAACTCTACTAAAATTATTTCGTTTATTATATTTAGAATTAATATTCGCTTTTGCATTTTTTTTCGATAGCTTTAATTATAGAATTTAAAGAAGCTTCTATGCAGTTTATAAAAAATACCGTCACGTATCGATAAAAATATATAAAAAATAAAGAAGAAAACTTTAGTTAGACAGTATCCTTGAGTATACAATCGGAAAATGATATACGTACATAATATATAAATAGTTTAAAGTCGATGAGTCAGAATTTAAATGGCATCTCGTAAATACCATAAAATGTTTTTATTTGCGTAAAACTATAAAAAAATGTGAAGATATACATATATGTATATGTACTCGTCTTACGACAGCGCAAATTTACCTTATGCTACATATTTCGCATAAAGCTTTTATGCATAATGTGTTAAAATTAAAAATGCTCTATAATAAATGGACTATAACAAATTCATTATTTTTGAAAATTATGATAAAAAAACTTAAAATGTTTTTAATAAAAATAGGAGTATTGGTCTGGAAGACTATTTATTTCATTTCACTACTCATTTAATCGGCAAGTTAATATCATTTTATAACATTAAATATCAAAGGTGACATAATAATTTTAAAAAGGGCATTATATATAAGATATAATCTTAGATATACTGTCTCATTGGTATTCCTTCTTCTTTGAGCATGTGCTTAAAAAAAATTTTAGAATTTTACGAATTGCATGTAATAGTGTTCCAATCAAACAATGATATGGAACTGATTGTGTTCTATTGTAGGAAAGATTGTTATATACTTGCACACTCATATTTATGAACAAATATTCGGCTGTAAGAAACAACAGAATAATAAAAGATATAGATCGCATTATATTTCTTTTATGTATTCGAGTTTTACTTCTTTGCCTATTTAATAGCGGACGACTAATTATTCCTATGCTCACGATAACCTGTTCATCACGTGTCTTGGAATAACGCTTAGAAAGACGCAATTTTGTATGACCTCGATACACATGAACCTTAATTAGCCTTAATATATCGATGATGAGTTATCGACGAGTTATCAGGTTTATTTATATAATTATGCATATATTATATGTATAAGTTGTGACGACATCTCATAACTTTATTGTAGCTAATTTTTTTTCTTTTTTTTATAGCTAATTAATGAACAAATCCGTAAGTATATAATAAAAATTAAGTGTGAGTTACATTTGTATAATAATTTTTATTAGGCGTTTTTGTATTAGTAATTATTGATCTTATTAGTTATTCGTTTTATGTTACAAGTTACAATGCAATTATTTACGAGCAATTTATGGGAATATTAAATAATTTTGTAATAAAATTAATGATTGTTTAACACATATATAATTTATTTACTTTAACTGTAGAATGATTTTGTTAGTATACATAAGTTAAAATTTTTATATAAATTATTTAGCATAATTAGAAAGAAATAATAATCTTCAAATTGATAAAAATGTTACAATAATATATATCTTTTTTATATATATGAACACTTAATAATAATATATTATAATGTTAAAAATAGATAAAGATAAACAACTCTATTGCGCAAGACAATTATACTTCATTCATTAGATCTGAAACAAAATTTTACGAATTATAAGATTATTACTTGAAAATATTTAGTTTATATTTAGTTTATATTATAATTCTTAATGTTATAAAATATTTATTTGTAACTTGCACAGCTATTTTCCTTCCTGATTTTCTTAATTCAAAATCGCGTTGTTCATTAATATGTTGCTAACATAGCATACCTATAAATTAAAAGAAAGATTGTATATAAAAAGATAATATTAATACTAAACAATTTATATATATATATAATAATTATTTTGTTAATATAAAATCTTGATTTTGAATTTAGTAATTAAGATATTCAATAATAAATTATAAAATAATTATAAAATTATAAAATAAAATTAATTTGCAAGTTTAGAAGAAATTAATTTCGTATTCTTTAAAGAATAAAAATTGTTGAACTATCATAGATTATCATATGTATCATAGATTATCACATATATATGTATAGAAACTAATTATAGAATAAAATCTTCCGCGTCTTGTGAAACTTTTTTATGTTTTTTTTTTTTTAGAATATTTCTTGTATTTTGATAAGTATTAGTTATACTTATATAATTAATTATACTTACTATATCTTGAATCCAATAATATTTCTCATTCAATAAATGAGATTTTTCTAAGATTTCATCGATGCATATTGTCTTCAACATTTTAATAGACATTATATATAGTACCTCATCTAAATAAATTTAATAGCAAGCTAAATATTTTACTTAGCTCTCTTTTATGCAAAATTTACATAGTATTGTAGATAAAATATTAAATAGCTTAGGAGATAGCATAAATTATACAATTCAAAACAAAATCTAAGAAAAATTTTATACATATGAACAAAAATCTAATAAATTTCTTATCAACAACATTAAATGAACCTAGTTGCTTTAATTTAGAACGGTTGTCCATATCGCTCATGTCAGTAGATGTTATGTTTTCCGGATCTTCTTGATCAAATAATCCTTTTTCAAGAGATGATTTAGACTAAAGAGAAAAAAGCTTATTAATTTGCTTTCATTAATTTTAATTCACTAATGTTAAGCATTTAGTTGACAATTTTTTATATAAAATAATTATAAATTAAGATCATTAAATGGGGATATTGAATAAATAGGCTTTATCTATAAATCATTTATAAATTAAAATATCTAGAATTATAATCTATAAATATAATCTAGAATTTTATAATAACCTAATGTCACATTTTTTAATTTTGCAGTTAGAATTTATTCCAATAAATCTTGTAAAATTAATTCCAATAAATCTTGTTATAAATATTATTGAGAAGAAATGTATTTTCAATCCTAAATTATTATTATTACTCTCAGAAAATTTGTCTCTTTATAATTCTTGTTCAAGTTTTTTACTTACTTGAAAATTATATAAACTGTTAAAAATTCTCTGAGGAGTTGACACAGCGTTGTTCTAGCAATATAGTGATAAAAATTATTTATGATAGAAAAATAATTTAAATCCTTATATATCAAAGAAAAATGTACAGTATATACATACTCCATATAGTTGGCTTAGTTCTCCGAAAACACCTCCGATGAAGAACAACGATAGAAATACATGTAACAGCATCATCATAATATCTTAAAGAGAAAATGCAACACAATTTAAAAATATTAAGTTTTTTGGAAATAGTATCTTTATTTTGCGAATAAAATTAAAACTCGTGTAAAAAGTATTTTGACAAACTGACGTTCGTTTGACTTATTCAGAACTTCTTTATAAGAAAAAGTTATATCTTATCGTTCGTTCGAAAATTATGCTAAAGTATAAAGTCATTATTATTAAGTGTTATTGTTAATTGAAGGCAATTTTGATATCAGTACATCTACGTGTACGCAGGTGCATACGTTCTTATAATACTTTGCATTTTTTTCTATATTCCCAAAACAAAAGGTTTTCACATAGTTATATGATAACATTTTATTTAATCTATATACATTTTTCGTAATTAATTACATATTTATGTACATTTATATTTATTATTCGAGTCCAATGAGTCTTTTGCCTAAACGATCCAATACCTGGCTTGCTGCTCGAGAAGTTTGTTTGGCGACATTATAAGGGATCTGTAATATGCAGTTAAAATAAACAAGAAAATTTTTTATAATTTTCGTTAATATTTGTTGCTTTGACAAAATATCAATTGCTTTGCAAGATACTTACATTTACTATGACGCTCAAAGTATTTGCAAAATTTTCGAAACCTTTAACAAACACTTCTCCAAATCCAATAAATTTGTCTCCCGTATTATCATATTTTTCTTCTTCCTTAATTCCGTCAACGATTGGTGTAGGCGTCACAATATTATACAATGCGTCTCTAATGTTGCCAGGCTTTCGTCTTTCTAAAATTGCCTGCTCAGTCTCATTTTCTAAACGAACTGATTCTCGCCCCGACGGATGGAACAAAACTATCGGTGTTGTAGTTTGCACCGACCTGCGGCTCTGATTAGGCTTCTCGACCATAATAATTACTGGCTCAAGATTATTCTGAGTTTCGCTAATTAATTGCTATAAAAAGAAAGGTAGTATATATGCCGTAATTTTTTTATTGCAAATTACGAACACATTGTTATTTGATAATAGCAAAAATAAATAGCGAAAATGAAATAAAAATGCAAAAGTACATTAAATGTTTGCTGCATTAATCGATTAGTACATGAGAGTGACGTTCTCACATTATCCTATTTACGATAGGATTTTAACTATGATTTTTTCTTCATCCTTATAAATCATTCAGCATAACCGATCAAAGAAAATATTTGATTAATGCTAATTGTGTGTGTAATGGTATGTCGACTTTCTGTATACTGGTAAAAAGATATTACATAATGCTGTATGCATATGAGACATAAAATGTCATTAAAAGAATTTGATAGACATAATAATTACCTCCACTTGATTGACAATGATGTTTCTGGCCAATATTATCGAATTGATAAATCTTCCTGTGCCGATTCTAATCGTATCAGCGACACGGCCTAACAATACCTACAAAACAGTAATTTTGACTTCGCCTGCCGGTCATACTGGCGAGTTTCGAGGATCCAATTAGAATTTCGTACAGAGGAATTGAGGAATCGTTTACATAGATTTTTCGATTAATTTAGATTTATTTGTTTTATCGTTTTAAATGTCGAAAAAAAAAAAATATGACACGTGCCGTCTTTTTATGACATTTGTCTTCTAAAGATTGCATTTTCATATATTTTCGCAAAGCAAGTATTACAAATGCAAAACAATTTACCTTTGCTTCCTCCAATCTTGAAGGTAACATGCTTTCTGCATTACTTCGCATGTCGTTGAGAATAAATTTTGTCGGTTCATCCGCAGGATGAGCACTCCGTGAGTCTAACCAGCAGATAAGCGACAGAATTATTACAATTCGCAACATATTCCTTTTCAATATAGTTTTTTAATATAGTTTTTAATATAAAAGTTTCTATACAATTTATTTTAAAGCAAAGAAGAGTTTTAAATACACACACACACGCGCGCGCGCGCGCTTCAAAGAATATTTGCACTTATAAGAATGTTAATCGGAATAATTTGCATAAAAGATAATGTTTTGGCAAACTTATTTTGATTTTTAAATAATTGTTAAGTTTGAAATTTTAAGAATATGGCACGCATCTGTAGAAGTTTGTCACTATTGAAGAGCGAAAAACCGACTAACCGATTTCGCTCAGGATGACGAACTTACTTACCAGCTTACGACACTATATATTACTTTCTCTTTCGGTATGCTTCTTCATATTGGAAATTGGAAATCGCAACTTGCGCACACACATGTAGCAATTAAAATTAAAATTATCATAAAATCTTGACTTGTTATTAATATTGAACAAATAAAAATATATTCTTAAGATATAAAAGAATAAATGTATTTTATTAATAAATAATTTATTCCATTGTGTGTATTAAGAGATTTCTTATTATATTGTTAAATTCTAAAATTATTAAGAGAATAAATGTAAAATATATTATAATATAATAGTAATATACATCTTATCAGTACCAAAAAATAGTTACATATAGTTATTATTAAAATAATAAAAGTGATCAACAAAATATTACCTCAGAATTTAAATACTGGCCTGATATAAGAGTGTTGCTATTTGATCTGGCAAGACAACTTCCTGTTACAAAATATAACATAATATAATCGTATAGTATAAATATAAATATTATCTTCTTTTAGCTGTAAAAGGAAAGAAATTTTATTGTAAATTTATTGTAAAATTAAATGTGTTTTTTAGTTGTGCACTTCTAAACATATGTTGCAAAACGTGCATGATATTATTTATACAAGCGAGCATGTCACTTTTATTATTATATCGTATGACTAATTCATGAACATGTAAAAAATGATAATATTCTGATAAGAAATAAAAGATGGTCTTAAATGGATGGTTGCGAATAAATATTTAAGTTTCAATATTTTATTAATGTTGCTCCAGCATATTTTCCATTATTCAGAATTAAAAGCTGCAGAAACTAAGTTATTATTTGAAAATAAAGTATTGTAATTATTATTCACTAATTTAAATTCTTTTTAAATTGTCTATAATTAAATTACGCAATTTCGTAGATTAAATAATATGTTTTATTTATTAATATATTTTTGTGTATTTGCAAAATATTTCCTTTTCTAATTTGAAAATTTATTAAATAGTACACGGCGTAAGAAATACATAAATGTGATGCGTAATGCGTGTAATGGATACTTTGCAATATTCTTAAGTATTTATAAATAATGATGTACTGGTAGTGAACTGAGTTTTGAAGTAATGCAGTTAAGGTCGCAACTTATTTAACTAGTTTCTATTAATATCAGTGAAATATCACCGTAACCATTATGATAACACAGTGTCTCAAATACAGCAGTAGAACTTTATGTTTAAACGAGTGATTATACGCATTAATACCTATTGGCAAGTATAATGGCATAGAATAGAGTTATTGTGACGGAAAAATGCACTTCTTCATACTCTTAGAAATAATTTCAAGGTTTGCTTGTAAGTATATATGCATATGTATAGTCATACACAGTCATCTTTCAATTTTTAATATCATATATTTTGCGTAATCTTTGTTTTCTTTAGCATTTTCTTCTTTTTTACTCTTTCTTTAAATCTTCCGTTCACGTCAACGTGCTTATGATTTACAATATAATATTTTATTCTTCATTCATTGTTTTACTGCTTCTATCTTTTTTTACATCTCTGCCGGATATTATTATCGTCTGTTTTATTATCGTTTGTACCAATCGCATTTTATCTCTTTTAATTGCTTAAATATCTTATGTAAATATAATAATGTGGTTGTATGTAGTTAGTAGCGAACGTTTTATAACGATCATATTTGTGGTTTTATGCGATTTATACTAATTGTAAGAATGAATAAGAGGCAACAAGTAAATATTTTTCCTTGATGAAATATCCTTGAAACTCGCGTACCATGTACGAATAAGAATAGCAGGTAAGTCGTAAAATAATATAATTAAATTCAGGAGAATATAAATAATTCGTGGCAGACACAAGAATAGCTTTTCTCGTATGAAAGTTTATTAATGTACCTTCTTAAAATGACTCGCAGGTTGAGACAAAGGAATATCGCCTGTGAAATCATTGGAATTACAATCTAATCACGTGCAGGGAACCGCAAGGAAGATATCACGTGTGTGCCTGGCATTCGTAAGCAAGGCGGAATAAACATTCGCCGAAAGAGGGGCTGAGTATAACAACAAATAAGAACGCTAAATGTATTCGGAGATTCGGAGGACCTTGCAAAAAACATGGCTCACGATCTTCGCTCGTGAACCTTTTTTTATCACGCGACTACAATATCTTCGAATATAAAACTTATGTAAAAATAACACGGGAAGTCTCAGCCGACGTTGTTCAGTAATTGATTAACAGCGGACAACGTAGAAATTGGAATCTGAAGAGAAAGTAGTAGCTCATTAGAAACTCCGTGAATTCTTATGCATGACGTAACATTTATGAGATGATTATATCAGGCATCAACTTACGTTGAAGATGTCATTGAACAAGGAACCGCTTGTATAAACTTTGCCCACGGCAACCGTACCGCTGTCTCCCACCGCGTTCGCATAGAGTCCACCGACAATGTCTGAAGGTGAGCTTTGAGAATCAACTGTCACCGCTGGAGCAGCGTAGACTACTTTCCTAGGAGCGGTCCAGAACCTCTTCCTAAAGTACCAGCGTGGATATACCGGCTTCGAAACGACTACGGTTGGATTCTTGTCTGGTAAAGAAAAGAGTTGTTTCATAAGATACCATCTAAGTATGTACATTAATAAAACTCATCACCATCATTGTGCTCACCGACTGCAATCGTATTAACTGCAACTGTCTCTTGTACAGGTACTACAGGTGCCACGGGTATCACGGGTGCGGACGCCACAATGCTCTTTTCGACGGATTTTACGACTGGCGCCGCTCCAATCAGATTGACCGATCCGACCAGCCCAATTTCCGCTGCAGCAGGTTCCACGGCAGCGACAATCGCTCTTCGTGTCTGTGGCACATGAGAAAAAAAGATTTTCTAATAATTTTGTCATTTATTTCACAATCATGTTGCTCGAGAATTTCTTTGCTTTTATCACCTCTTTGTTTTGCGACTCGACCTTCCCATCTGCAGGCTCGTCAGCTGGCAGCGCGGCAGCTTCAAGTGCCACCACCTTCTACATTCGATAGATTGCATTTTAAAGACTGCATTGATAGATTTTATTTTAAAGACGATATATCCCACACACGAATATATTTGTGCAAAGGTGATTGTTAGAGAGGAGTTATCCCATAATTTGTGAATATAAATTTAAATGCCTTTATATAACTTATTAAGATACTAATTACAAAACTACGATTATTCTATAGAAGTGTTAGAAAGAGAATTGTGTCAATGAACATCCTCGCGTTTTTCGTGTAGTAATACGATATCTCGTTTAGATATCGTATTCGAAACCTAGAAAATCATAATTTGTTGTATATCCTTAGCTTATAAAAATTAGATTAATGCAAGAACTACGTGTCAAATAGAACCTCTTTCTCCTTCTGCTCTTTTGAACGTATGATCTGTATGTTCGTGTGGCCCTTCGACTTCGTTACGCTCGTAGCTGCTTCCGCTGTTGCATTAACTTCTCTCGTCGTCGCGCCGGATGCACGCGAATTCACGTTAGCTTCAGCAGCCGCATTGCCGGCTGCAGCTCCATCGATTTCTGCTCCGCCAAGACCTCCTCCAAGATACACGCCGGTTCCTGGACCGCCCGATGTCGCGCCAGCATATAGACCACCGGCAATCGGATTGAACGATCGTCCGTCCAATCTTCCACCAAGACCGGCTGCCGCTTCCGGTCTCCCACGACCGAGTCCAGCACGAGCGTATAAACCGCCGCCTGAAAATATATCTCGTTTTATTTAATTTTCTTCAATATTTATGTCTTCGATGAAAAACTTGATTTATATCAGATGCACAAAATATAAAAATATTTCTTATATATATGTATAAAAAATATTTATAAATATATAATAAATATATAATAAATATTATAAAAAAAATATATATATAAAAAAGATATTTATATATATAAATATCCTCAAATAAAATTAAATATATAAATATCTATATACAAATAAAATTAAAGACAAATTAAATACATATTTAAAAAGATATTTAACTTTTATGCGTATATAAAAGATACTTTTATATATATAAATATCTTTTATATGTATAAAAGTTAAAAATTTTTTTAAATATGTATTTATTTTGTCTTTAATTTTATTTGTAACAAGTAGAATGCATCTCTCTTTCTCCTTCTTTAGCATTAATATAGGGTGACAATTGGGATTGTGTTGAAAGTAAACAATTATATTTCATCCCCTCGATTTCGGCGATTATTTGGACTGAAATTTACTCATGGAGGTCTGAAATGGTCTCCTTATTCACTCGAATGTGTGCGATTTTTTTCTCTGAGAATATCTTGAAGACAAATGCTATACAGTCTTAAAATACCGAAGAGCTGATAGATAATATTCAAAAATGCACTCGCAGCATTGTTAGATAGTATTTCAAAATTCTCAGAAACGGTTGCAATTTTATGCCGATAAACATTATTTTGAAAACATATCATTAGCTCATGCAAGCAAGCAATTTTTTGTCCCTTTTCTGCCCCGTTTCATTCATTTTGTTCGACTTACTTGTTGCGTAGCAATAACCACTTACTTTCAACACATTCTTAATGATCATCCTGTATTTCCTTTTACTTTTGCGAACACTAACCGAGATTGCCGTCTTCTCCGTTTAATTGACCACTTAATCCCGCACCCGCGTGCGCACCCCACGGAGTACCCGCGCTCGCGTGAAGTCCACCTCCCGTTCCTCGTAGAAGACCGCCGAGTCCAGCTTCAGCATGGTATCCTCCAAAATTCACCCGGATTCCTCCGTTAGTAAATTGAAGAAACGGAAGCTATGCAATGACAATTGAATCTCTTATCAGAATTTCTTTATTAGAATCAGAAGCTAAAACAGTTGAATTAAAAAGTAAAAAAGTTAATAACTTTTAACTTAACTTAATTATCCTTTTTATACAAGTTAAAATAATTTATCAATATATCGTATAAACTTTTAATTTTAATTGGTTAATAATTTTTTAACTAAATTAATTTTTGTTTAAATAACTTTTAAGTTCGTAAACTTAGTTTATTTTTGGCCCATTTACTTTAAACGTAACTTACTTAAAACTAATTAAAATTAATTAAAACAAAATTAACTTATCCAATGTTCTTGATAAGAACTCGGAATTTTTGGCAATTAGTTAAAAAAAAAAAATTAATTTATTCAACCTTGATCGGAACTAAGAATGTTTGGCGCGCGTTAGAGTGAAAGGGATTATTTTATAATCTTACATAAAGATCTCTCGCACAGTTTGTACGAATTTTTCTCACAATTTAGTTATTTGTGTATCTTTGCATACATTCCACATTTAGATTGCAAAATTCTAATCAAATTGTAATTTAAATTAATTAACGTTTTCCGTCTCTTCTCTACTGCGAGGTATAAAAACCTATTCTTTTCAGAAATATGCACGCAAGTGTTTCATTCGTCACTGACATTCCGGCTAAAGTCGAAACTAGTTACCGTGACGTTTCACAAAGCAATATCTTTTCTCTTATATTTTCACGCTAGATATTGAGTAAATAGATCTAAAAAAGACGCGCAAAAATATTAATACTACTTAATGAAATTATCTAATTGAAATTATTTAATTAAAATTCGTACAACAATATTAACTTAAAAAAATTAATATATTATACTTTCTTTTAATGCCATAAAAATATTATTTCAAAATAAGCGAGATATATTAAAAATATGATTAAATAGAAAATACTCAATAATTATTTTAGCTATTTAAAAAAAAACATAGAAACAAAGGAGTAAGCGCTATTATTAAACTTGAACTTCTTATTTTTTTTAAAATTTTTATTGCTACGTAATTCTTGGCGTAAATTATTAAGTTTTAGGTTTTTAAATTATTGCAGTTTTTGCCATTTAAATATATAAGAATATAATTATCTTGTTTATGACAGATGTTATAAACAATTTCCGTAATCCTTTCTCTCACTACACGAGTATCTGCTTATCTAATCAGCTTTAATGTAACTTTTTCTATGGTATTTTCCTCTCATGATCAAAGTAATTGATCAACTTATTGCTTTTTTTTAAATCACACGAGGTTGGAGTTTTATTTCTTGTTAACTTAATTATCATTCATGATGACGTTAAAGCCACACTCGATTCGTAGAATACGATCATTCTCGCAATTACTGGAAATAAAAAAATTGTTTGAATTATAATAAAATGTGTTATACTTGCGTGTGACGCGTATCTAAAAATTTGAGATAAATAATATCGCAAAAATTATTACCGCTTTTATTATATCATGTATTATATATATTTATTTATTATATATATTTATTATATGATATTATATACCGGAGACATATAAAAATGTTAATCAAGAATCAATTTAAGTATTATGTCGTTTTTTGTAACGTTCGATGTATTTGAATTTATCATCATCTTTCAACAATGTATGCATATTTCGCGCAGTTGTTCGGGTTGAATGCAATAAGTGACAGATTCAGTGAGAAGCAACATCTCTACAACTATAAATGCGCATGTGATATAATGATAGCTTTCTCGTTCATAGACATCATTATAAACAAAATTAACATCTTATCGACAAAATTCAACTTTTCACATAATCTCGCAATTAATTTTAAAAGTCAAAATGCTTTTCTTTTTTTGCCAAATTTGCTTTTTTTATTTTTTATTATAAAATATACGCACTCACGTTTCTTTTTCATGAAATAGAAAAATCTATAAAATAAACTTTAGTAATTGATAATGATAATAACGAATTAAAAGAAGGCGAATATTGTCTACTCACTGGTCCAGGTGATTCTGTAGTCGTCGTAATCTCCTGCGGCATTCCGTTAGCCAGAGCTATGAAAGCAATAAGCAAGCAGTTAGCTACCTTGTCGAACGACATCTTCGCGTTCACTAAAGGAAGGATCGAGGCTAGTAGGCAGGTAGGCAGTCATTTCTTGGCCTGACCGGAGGGCATCTCTTACTCACCTGCTGCTGGAAGGGGTAAACTCAGCGAGATCCGTATCGTTTGTTTGGCGAACTGCGATTCTGCTCGTGTTACTTGTTGAACTAGAATAATACAAAGTCCAACCGATTTATTCCTTGAACGTTTAAGGTGATTAATATTTTATTGAGCTTTTTTCATGCAGGTTGATATGATTAACCGATTAATTCGAAGAAAAATAATAATAATAATAATAATAATAATAAGTATATTCAGAATGTACACTTACTGTACATACTACTTAACTCTTTGAGATAAAAAATAGTTTTATGCTGAAAAAGTTTTTTTTTTTTTATATCGAAATAAAGTTAGAAATCTCTATTTATCATTATTAGCATCCAAGAATGTTTAATTTATAAATATAATTTATTAATAAATTTTTTATATACATGTATGTTCTCTCTCTTTTGTCCTTTGTTTTTATCATAGACGTCAATACATTATACAAAAAAAACTTTGGTTGCACATACATAATGCCGGAAATTAAAACCGCTTGTCATGCAGAGTAGAAATGAATATTCTAATTCGTTCAATCGTGCTAAATGCAAGCTGTAAATTTTGACAGTTCTTACATAATAATGAAAAATAAATCCATTTTGATTGGGCGCATCTAATGAATATTAATAGAATATTGGAGGTAAAATTAAATATTGTACAAAAATTTAATAGATTCAATGGTTTCTTTGGAAAAATCATTTGTATTGTAATTAAATTTATTTAAAAATTTGTTTAAAAATCACAATATTCAGACCGCTCATCATTCTTACACTCACCGAGAAAGTATTTTGTTACATTATATATATGTTAAATTGTTCTTCTCCTCTGTGATTTTGATAAGAATATACATATGTTGATTTTATAATTGCGGAAAACTGTTGGATAAGCTACGAACGTGACAATTCCGCGACTTGCAAAAGACTGACGAGACTATCAAATAAGATTATATAAAGTGACGCTACAACGTCATGAGTGAGGTCAATCTATTGCTATCTCATTTGATTATTTGTGTTGTTTGTTCGAATATGGCAGTAATGTAAACACTCTTTATCGTTTTCACTATAATAATTTTGATCAACATATGACTCTCTCGTACGATAAATCTTTAAAAAAAAATAAAACTGCAGTAAAATAAATTATATTCAATTTTATAACGCGCCTTTTTTTGTGCGTATTTAATTTTATACATTTGTTTTTCACATCTGTTATGATAATTAATGTATAACGAAAGAGTTCGCTGCACTTTTATAAATTTAAATTTTATATACCATGTATACATATGTACATATTTCAAATATGAAATAAACCTAAAAGTCTGCAATGTCTAGTAAGCATAAACACATGTGACACATGAGTTACATTACATTACAACGCAGAAATGAAGCGAGTGTTCGATGAAGGTCAAGGTATGACTTCACTTGTTGACTATTTATATATTCCTCGTGAAATTTTATGCTATATCGATTAAGATCTCTAATAGAACATTCTTTCTTCGATAAATAAGTAGAATTGAAAATGTCGCATTATTGTATATATGTCAAAAGTATATTTTTTTTATATTATAAGCATATTTTACCATTATACTGCTTATAAATATATTTGTTTTATCTCAAAGACTCGAAAACAAATACCCGCGGTTGATTGATCATCGGAAATAACGTTTTACATATCTTTTTTATTCATGATAAATACATTTATTTTAAGTGGCGTTCGATTATTAAATAAAATGAGCTTATATATCTGACGTCATGTATGAATCTTCAGTACTTCGAACTATTAAGAAATATTAACTCATCCAATGTGTGTATAATTCATCCTAATTATGATGAATCAATTGTTGTTTTTTTATAAATTTGTTTTTATCAATAGAAATAAAGTTAAGTGTTAATTAAAGCTTTCGAAATTTAAGATAAAATATATTTTTACAAGAAGTTATAGTAAATTTTACATTTTTATTGATTTAAACAAAACATGAAGTTAAAAACAAAAAAAAAGGTATTTGTAATATATAATGTAAGATATCACGTACATATGAATTGTAAATTTAATATATTATTAATTTGAAAAAATATTTATTTGTGCAAAATGTTATATAAATTATTATATTATTATTATTATTATTATTATTATTATAAACATTGTATGTCGGTTTAATAGATTTAACAAAATTGTATATTTATAAAGAAATTTGTATGGTGAAAATAAAAGCAAGATATAAAATCTGCAGAGCGACGTAAGAATGATGCGAACGCTTATTAAAAATGAAGATTATACCTAACATTATTCTGTATATACATTTATTATCGCACAAATGATACTTTTCCATTCCTCGGTGCGATTTTATTTTCTATCGGCGAGTCGTCGTGGTATTCATGTAATAGCTTATTTCGAATCTTCGTGATTTTATTCTGGGAGTTCACATCAACGATCGGATATTTGGAAGTCTTCTGCCTCTCTTCTTGAGGAGCAATCTTATTCTCGATTTTGATGGCAGTACTAGAAGGTCGAGTTCCATGGAAACTACCGAATCCAGCGGTCAGTCCGTGCCAAGAGAAGGATGTATCCTCATTAATATCCTCGTGAACCTCGTACATGTGTTGCGGGCGGTTTCCCAAAAGTCCACCTTCGACCAGCGACAAACGATAAAAAAACGATATATTTTGTATCTCATTTGCCTAAATTCGCAATAGCTTTGCTAATAATGTGCCTCGTGCTATTTTGCCGTAAAAAAAAAAAAATCAGCAAAAATAGTTACCGTGACTGCCGTGAATTCCGTGACCGTGCAAGCCATTGCCCCCATGAAGCCTGCCACCTAATCTAGAGTGATGACCAAACAAAAGATTGCTCCACGCGTTTAATCCAAATGGATCCTTATAATGCCTGACAATTCTCGTCAATTGCGTTCGTTGATCTTGAATTTCCTGCTTTCGCTTCCTTTTCTGCTCCTTTATGGCCATCAACCGTTCCCTCCTCTCTTGACGATTATTTCGAATTCTCTCCGCATTTTGCTGCCTTTGCTCCGTTGTAGTTTTTACAAGTGTGCCGACAGCTTCTAGAGTCGAGACGGGGATCTGCAAATAATTTTATTGATTGTAGAAGATAATGAAGTGAATTTTGTTGTAAATCTGAATAATTCTGGATATACATGACTTTAACAATATTGTCGATTGTCTGTGTATTCTCCGGCGAAAAGACATGCGCGACGGCGGCGGTTTGTTTAATCGCAGTGATTGGAATCTGTAAGATAAAATTTATTATTAAATGTGAACATTTATATACGTTTATTGGACAAATTTATTCCAAATTTTTTCTTTCACCTCTATTTGCGAAAAATGTAAATTATCGAAATATTTTCATTAAAGCAAAATTTTACAATTTTTTATTTCCTGTTTAGCATTTTTTATATTTACATTAGATCATTGATTTTAATGAATCAATATTTATAGTGGATAAAAAAATTTATTATACTACGGTATGCTTACATTAAAGATGTTATCTATCAGTTGACCACTTTGTGCGAATGAATCTTGGCGTCGTACTCTGCTCTTCAAGGTTTCCTGAGATACATGAAGGAGGGGATACATAAATCTTATTTTCTTGTGCGATAGCGTAAAAATATTTCCGACATATCATTTTTCTCTTGCGTTTAAAGAGGAAACTAAGCGCGGATTGCATGAAAATTTCTTTCTCGAGATAGATATGATAAATACGACCTACGCGCAGTTTAAACCTGCCATCAGACATTACATCCGAGTGTATATAGGTCCACATAGGTCGTTGCACGCGTAAATGCGGATCTGATACCTAGTCTTTATCGTAGCTTTCACTTTTTGCGAATTAAAAATGTTTAATAATCTTTGTCATTGAAAAAGAATTTACGTTATCGTAGTTTTTATTTTCGTTCTGAAGAACAGCATAAAGTTAAAATTATTAAAATGTGCGCACGGCAAGCTTTTTTGAAAATTTCTAATCTTTCTTTTAAACTAATATAGTTAAAGTTCTTAGCATTTTAAAATTTTTAATCTATAATATCCATAAAGTAACTTACGCCATACGCAACATTGCCAAATAGAAGAAGAAAGCTGAAAAACTTGTAGCACCAAAACATCCTTTCGATACCTCTCGCAAATTGCGTGCTTACGACTGGCTCCAGCTAGTTTCAACACAGGTCGACGATTGAATCGTGGATCCGCTTCAATCGATCTATAAGGGCTGCCACGAGATCCCACACAAGGTGTCGACCAATCGGGCTTAAGGATTTCGCGATTTCCTCGGACGAAGAAGAAGGTGCTTTCTATTTATTGCAATCACGTGCCATATGTGTTCCCCGAATCATTTCGTCCTCTTTTCACACCGGTCGATTATTCGAATAAACTATTTTCTTTCTTTATCTTATGCTCATAAAACTTTGGCGTGGGTTAGCAGCTGAAATAGTTGCGTAAGTCAAGTCGACATATGAGACGATGATGACTCCGCTCATGATGCAACCGCAAAACCGGGTCCTTTCGGGCTGAATTTTGATGTCAGTTGTAATTCACTGTATCGTTCACTTCGAATAATCTGGGAGATGGCAAAATTGAATTGAAAGTAACAGGCAATAGGCTATTTTGGCAACACAGTTGACAGTTGTTAGAATATGCACGATTTATTTGAGCAACCGATCAAATAAAATGTTGAAATTATGCTATATATATCTATAAATCTATAATTGCATTTATAATAAAATGCTTAATCAAATTTAATAAAAAAAAAGACAAATATTTTTACCGCCACGTATATATATATATATATATTTTAATCAAAAAATTGGATTATTGCATAATGCTCAACATAATGCAGACAATATCATAGATTTAAATATTGATCTAGGTGACAACACTGTAATCTTTGGTTACGGAACTGTTTGTCATAAATCTCACTATATTATATACAAAACTATATTATGTACAACTTCTCGACCTTAATATTTTTATTTAGTGTACTATTCTCTTTATTATCTTCGTTGCTTTTAAAAAGCGTTTGGGTTATCTTGCAGGAAACTGCCTATTTGATTTCCGAGATTTCTTTGAAATTCTCTTACAGATATGTCTGATTGCTAAAAGATAAAAAAATTTATTATAATTGTATTAAAATAATAAAGAATAATTCAATAAATATACTCAAAGTTAATAAAAAATAAATATATAATAAATACTAACATTTAGAGCATCTTGCCATTCGATATTAAAGAGTCTCATTAATCCACGCAAATTTCTACTTATTATATCTTGTAGTCCGTTTCGCGTGAATCTGAAAGGCGCTTCAGTTGTTCTCATAGTTGTCGTCGTCATTGTCGTTACGTTAATGCTCGCCACGTTACTGGACAAATCATTTTGATCATTCGACGTTGCAGTGACCGTTGTCGCATCATTTACTTGCAATGAATTACTGCTGACTACTGGCGATCGCACGGTTGTATCCGGTTCGAAATTTTCGCCGATAATATTGCTAATTTGTTGAATCGCCGATCGCGTATCGTTGAACGTCTGAAATTAAATGGAACAATAGTTGAACAAAATCTCCACTTTCTCGTTCAATTTAAACAATGTAATAAAACCAAAAAAATTTTTTTTTATTCTTGAGAAAGAATTATATCCAGCAAATATGAATTAAAGTATATAAAAAAAAAATGGGATTGTCTTCTATATTTGACATTTTCTATGCTATTATATATTGAATTTTTATAGGATTCTCTCTGACAATACTTGCAGTACTGTAATATATTTACATATTTATTATATTTATATATTTAATATATTTATTATATTTACATAGTTAAGATTTGCGGGAACAGTCATTATCGATTCTCATTTTGAAATCCTTTGACATTACATTATATTCGCGACAAACATTAATTTTGATGTGTAATATTGTTGTTCGTACCTCGAAAGCGAGTCTCGCTAAAGTATAAAAGAATCCTGGCCGTTGCTTGCGAACTTGTCTAACGACCCTTTTGGTTTCTTCAGGGATGCTCGTTTCCGCGATCATGTTGTCTTCGACCGTGTTCGACTCAACGTCATGCTCTTTGGTATCTTCGGACAATAGTTTCTCCAATACACTTATTTTTAGCATTATCTCTTTATCTCTTCTTCCGGTCTCCTCGTAGCGTTGCTCCAACTGCAGGAAACGCTTTCTTTTTTCCATGCTTTTCAATGTACAGAGTTTCAAAATAATAATATATAATCTGTATTTTTTTCTTACCCGATATTCCGGCATAGATTTTGTCACATTTTTCTTCACATAGTCTACAGGATGCATGTTCTTCTCAAATATCTCAGATGGCACTGAATTAGATTGATAATTACGATGATAGATATACTGTGGAAGTTTTGAGACATTAGACTGAATCTGATTTTCAGGAAAAACTCGCTCGGACCGATGCATGGTGTTGTTTATTTCATAAGGAACCACGTGTGATTTCTCAGCTTCACTATAAAGCGGTTTAATCAAGCAGAGAAGCAGCCAACTGGCTGTAAAGGCATTAATTGATGATATATACATCTGTAAGAAAATATTCATATGATTAAAGATAAGCCAGATTAATTATATATCACAAAAAAAATCAGATCAATCAATTATTAAAATAAAAATTAAGATATATAAATTTTTTTATAATCAAAAAAATATGATAGTCTATAAATATCAAAATATACTGAATAATTATATATATGTTTATATATATATATATATATATATATATATATATATATATATAGTTATGTTGTATTCAAGTTTAAAGATAATTTTTTATACTTTTTTCTCATTATTGTATTTATATATATAATAATAAGAGAATAGTATAAAAAATTATCTTCAAACTTGAATACAACATAACAAAAAAAAAAAAAAATATATTACGTAAACATTGTCAAAACAGAAGTGAAGATTGCTTTGTTATAAAACTATAACTCACGAGACCGAAGAAACATCGTAGAGTGAGAGTCGGACGATGACTGGGATGCACGGAAAAGAATCAACAGCTATTATATAAATCGACGGTGTTCATTTAATAAAATAAGGAAAGTTTGTTGAAAGACGAAACCGCAATAGCAAAATTGTCAATCGTAATTTGATAGACAAGATTCTTATAATTGTTTTATGATCCATTATTTATAAATCAATTACGTATATAAGTTGCACAATACTTTAGTATAGTTATATACGTGAGTACTTAAAACCTAGTATGAAAATTTCTAATTTGTTTAAATAAGGAGATTATATATCTCCCTATTACGGTGTAATCTAACTTTCTATATAATTTATTAAATTATGTTCTACTTCTGGCCTATGGAAATATTGAACTTACGTTGATGGCAAAGAACTTTTAAATCCAGATGCACTGTTAAAATATCTCTTTTCTTCAAGCGCGTACACATTGCTTCAATAATTATTCCACATCCTCAAACGTCTCTTAACACCCACAACAAATCTTTCGTACATTTTATATTAAATTTTCACACAAATCGTCTCAACTCGGGAAACCTTTCCCGCTGACAGGTCTCTGCGTCACTCACTCAATTTGCCGCGATAAAACAGTCGTTTCTATGACTCGTTCACGCACGATCGTTCGGAAAATTGCCTTCATTTCGACCTAATACAGCCTTCGCATAATATGACAGTACTGGTCGATGGCTTCCGCTGCCAGTCAAGCATAACTACCGCGATCGACAGCGACGTCGGCGATTTTCTTCCACGAGGATCGTTCAGGGACTTCGACGATCCATTTCGGCCACCACGGTGTACGTGACGTACAACACGTGCACTGAATTAACGGTCGACTTTATTGACTTTATCTTTCGAAATAATAGAGCCCGCCGAATGTCCAGCATGTCGCAACATCGTCAAAAATTCGGACCTCCTGCAGCGCTTGACGTTTTCAGAATAATAGATACTTTAATAGCCGAGAATTGCTAAACATATAAAGTATTCGAAAGCTAGCTATACATATATTTAGGTATTTGAATATTGCAATTCACTCGTTAAGAAATACTTGCACGAATTTTCAAGTTTCAAGTCTTGTAACTATATGACATTTAATGTCGATCATCGACACTATGATTATTTTAAATAACATCAATTGAGAGTGTCATGTGGCTGATTGTGTCATATGGCATAATTTGAAATAATAGCATACTGTGATATTTTAACCCACACGCGTAACAGTCCTTAAATCTCTGTAATACGGGACAGCAAACGAGACTTTCTATTTCTGTGAAATAAATCACACAAATATCTCTCTATTGATTGTGAAAATGCAGGTGTACGTGGCATGATTTAAATGGAACATGTGAGCCTTACCGATCGCACAATCGAATTTTGGCGACCTATTTTTTGATACAAATTTCACTCTCCTTTTGCATCAAATAATGTTTTTTATAAGAAAGTTTTTTATTTATATATATATATAAAAAAAAAACACGTTACTTTTTTCATATTATTCGGAAGAAGCGCTAGATTTCTAAGAATAATTAAAAATACGAATTTCACACAATTTGCAATCTTAATTTTGTTAGATTTTTTCTGATTAAAAAATTTATGGTCTTGAAAGAAAATTTTAAAGAATGTTATTAATATTATATATTTCATATAACAAAAATATCATATAACAAAATCCATATCAAAAAGGATAAAAATTTATATTAAAATAAACTTAAGTAAAATTAACTGATTACAATTTTGTCATCTATTTATCTTTTTAAAACTTAATTTACGAGAAGACATTTTTTTTTCATCACTAAGTGCAATTTAAAAATTATTTTTACTTGATCATTGCCTCACTAGAAAAACGTAAATTTATTAAAATTTGAGATTATATAAAATTAAAGTCGCGAACATCGACTTTAATGCAATCATTTTAAATCTTCTCTTATTTGGCACATATTTATATAAAGCACAACATTGATGAACTTGCTGTATTTTCTTTCGATCACACGTGCACAATAATAAATTACTAAAAATTTTTATATGTAATTATTATATTCACGCCGTCTTAAACGGAGATCGACAACTGTAGTACCTAACCGTTCATGTCTTTGAAAACCTGCTCGGGGCTCAGATCCACGTGGAATACAGTACATAACAACTTCCATCTTTCACTTTCACTCTTCGTAATCACACACGTAATCAAGAGCAGTTCCGTTATAACCATCAGTATGTATCTAATTGTAATTGTGAAAATCATACGGTATAACAGCAATGCCATTAATTCCTTGTCCGTTCTTAAATTTTTAATGTTTACGTGACTGAACAATTGAGAGATAAAAAAAATTTTTATCAATTAAAATTATTTTAAAAATTTAAATTGTCTTAAAAATAGAATATTGATAAAAATAATGATTTTTGTGCCATATTATTATATTTTTACGGTTATTTTCTTAACCAGTTACATTGGTGTATGATATGCTCCGATTACTAGGTGCTAATGATCTCACTGTGAAAGGTATGCGTGAATAAAAAACTCACGTATTTGTTCGTATCGAAATGTTTTATGTGCATCGATCTGCGAAAAGTTTCTCCGTTATAAAAACTGTTATCAAAATTTTTTAAAATTTTAGTTTGTAATAATAATTATAGACTTTTGCGTAAAATATTTTTATAACATAAAAAAAAAATAATAGCAGCAGCAACCAAGAAATATCAAATATCAGTTGTATTTGATATTTAATAAAATATACTATTATTACTATTATATACTATTATATACTATTATATACTATTATTAAATATAACACTATTTATAGTGAATATTTGACGTAATGTGAAATGTTAGGTTTTATTATGGTTTGATGTAAAATTTCGTTTGACGAAATATTGGGATTTTACGTGGTTATGTATGTAACATATATCTTTTTATATACACATGCCTTACGTAATAAATGTGTCCTCGCACGTCAGTACTTACTTATTGCTACATGTCTACATATATCAATACTTATCTATTATTTGTCTACTATTATCTTACATTTATTAGTTATTCAGTACATTTATTAATTTTTTATCAACATTATATTTAATGCAATTTTGATCTAATTGTAGAGTAAAACAAGACAAGAAGAACTTGTACTAAAAAATATATTTCTGCTTTTCTTTACATACATTAAAATGTTATCAGCAAAAACAATCTTTTCAAGAATATAGAATCTATGCTATATATTAAACATTATTCAAAATAATAAAGTAAAATTAATTAAATTTAGATAAAATGGTAAGCTATTGATTGGGAACGGGAAGTAACAAATTTGTAAAAATTATTGAACAGTCAAATATAATCAATAATTATACATATGTAGATGAAATAAGATTGCAAGATTCTATTCTATTATTTAAATTAAGTTTTGTAAAGCATAGTTAGGAAATTACGTCTATATGTTAAAGACTTGTTTCAACAAAGATTCAGCCTTGATCAAATACAAATTCGGAGTTATGGCGATTACATTTAGAAATGTAAAAGAATTTTGAAATTAAAGTATTTAAATATAATAACGCTATTATAAGAAAATACTCTACTCTATTTTTTTCCAGAACAAGTACAAGAAATCAGTTTCAGAAACCAGTTTCAGAACAGATAATGTTTAATTTTTTTCCTGAATAGCATTGACTTTCTTCAGCTACTTGCATTGACTTTGATAAGAATCTCGTATTTTTAAATACGTATCTAAAAAAGAAACATTTTGTCGAAGGTTTTTGATATTCACTTCTTATCTTACTTACCTTTGTTGCAAAAATATGCAGAAATTTATTATTAAGATCACAAAAATATAAAACATTATATAAGATTATTTCTATTGTTATGCTATTATAGTAATTTTCTTTTTTCTACATATAACTTGATGCTAAATAACTGTGTATGCAGATGAGTCTATTATTTGAGTAAATTATTAGAAAATTTTATTTTTATTTGTCGCATCATCAAAGTTTTGTTAAAAAGTAATTAGATTTTAAAACATTTTTAAATTTATGTAATTTATATAATATATGTAATTTATTCAATAAATTTATGTAATTTTATGTAAACTAACAAAAAAATACAAATTTTTTAATGTGAGTTATTAAGCGATTGTTCTGGATCCAGATTTTACTAATTGTAAGATAGAAAATAACATAAATGCAGTGTGCAATTTGTTCAATACACAAACGTGGCATTTATATATTGCATGATAGCCACAGCTATAATTAGATAATAGCTATAATAATATTTTTTGTAATATAAAAATGAGTTATAGCACGGATAAAAATTTTTTAGATAAATGCATCTCTCTAGTACTATTTAGGAATTGTATCTATATTTAATTTAAATATTAATAATTTGATATTTATAGATATAATTTGATAGAGACAGAATACTGAATATAATTAAAGCAGTAATTATCTTACCTTCGATCTTATCTATATTATTTCTATTAAATAAAAATAATTTCTGACAGTAAATTATTCGTTCGTCCACTATTGTACTTTATATTTTTATACACTATTATGCTTCAAACTAAAATGTCCGTGTTTGCAAGGCTACACGTCACAACTTTTAGTGAATCTACACTAACATCTTTGACGAACTCGGCAAATGAAATTGTGGAAACAAGTGCATCTTGCTGGACGGCAGAACCCGCACTAACGAGATGAGTTTCCTTCACCGCCCGATACCTCGGGAATCGGCCCCGAAGGTCGTCAACATTTTGACGACATATCTTACGTATTCTGGTATAAAAGGAATAAATCAACGAGATTACTATGTGACTCCGTTTGGACAAATAAGAACTTTTTGATGTCCGCACGATACACGCTTTCAATGTTATTATTTTAATAATTAGACAATCGCCGGGATTTTATTCGCGATCAACAATATTCGTCAAAAAAATATGCAGGTACTATTAAATGAATTTTTTTTTTTTTAATGTAAATACAAGTCGACTCATATAACACAAAGTTAATATTAATCTTGCTCTTTATTTTCTTTAATTTTATGCTATATTTATGCTTATTATCTGACATTGTGTCTGTAGGTAAATAATATATTATATAACAGATAAGAATTATGCAGGTATTAGAATTATGCGCAAGAAAGTTTGATCTCTAAATCTTTTTTTGATTTCTCTCTCTCTCTCCTTCTCTCTTTCTCTGCTTTTCTCCTTAGAAATATCGTATACAACAAACGTTACAGAAAATAAAATTTTTACAGAAGATAAAATTTTTAAGAAACTAAAATTAGTTAAATTAAATCTCTATAACGCAGACAATTTTCTTGCAGCACATTTTGCAAATAAATTATGTTATGTTAATTTAAACTTTTTTATAGACATCTATTAATAATCTTTCTTCATATATATTATTCAAATGTATTATCGCTGTCTTTGCTTATTTGCCAGACTCCTTTGAATTTTTTTACCTACATTTTTTCGCCAGCGTGCGTTACATCGTCTGTCGCAATTCTTCCTCGAACTTTGCACGTCGCGATTTATTCTTGCGCTATGTTTTTACATGACCCTCATTGACTTATTCGTCAAAAGGAAAATCGTGCAAGAGGTCGCTGATCTAAGAATCATGCAAAGCGGATTTTCCCAGTCACCACTGTTTTGACGTCGCCAAAATAAGCATTAACTGATAGATAGATAGAAATGCATAAAATTTTTAGGACAAAATAAATTTAATTAATAAATAAATTTAATTAATTTAATTAATAAATTTAATTAATTATCAAACACTTCCTTTTTTTCTCTAGTATTACTGATATGCATCAAGTAATTATGTTCCACATATATTAAGATATTCGAGAAGATGTCAATGTTGTTGGACTTAAACGACAGATATTTTAATATTTTATTTTTAAAATTATTTTTATCGCACTTGAAAAGTTGGAATGGACAGCGCAATTTTTATAGGGCGTTGCATCTGCTAGCTGCTAGGGGCATTCTTTTTATATGAACGGCAAAACGTTACATGGTCGAGTTTTCGATGTCACCAGGCGAAACATCCTGACCGCTTGATCTTGTATAATAATTGTATAGTTGTGTAAGTAATAAATCATTGAATAATATAAGGCAATCAAATATTATTAACGCAGAATTTTTTTACGATTTGTCGACTGTATAATAAATCAGTTTTGATAAATACGAGGTTTCCATTTTGCCATACGAACAAGTATCTTAAGCAATATGTCAAATAAAATAAAAAATTTACGCAATGATATTTTTTTATTAATGATCAATAGATTATGGCAATGGTATTAAGTTACAAATTGATGTATATTGAGAAACTTTCTGAGATTCTTCACGCTTGCAATTATAATTGCATGGAATTAATTTTATGGGATGTAAATTAGTTTGATTATCGCTCTTTTTCCTACTTTCCTACTTTATCGTACTTTGAATTTTATTATTACATGCTATTTAATTAAAAACTTGACTAAAATATTTCAAAAATAATTTTTACTTGTATTAATAATTTAATTTAATAATTAACATATATGTGTGTATAAATATCTCTATTTCATATACAAAAAAACGTAATATGTTTTTAATCATTAAAAACTTGTCTGTCACTTACGTCACTAATTTTTGGATTATATATAACAAACTCAAACAAATAGATGACGATCATAGAAGAATAGTAGATAAAAGATAAGACAATAATATGGCGTCATAAATAATAATTGTGTAATATGAGCAGAAAAATATTCTACCAAGGATAAGACATTTAAATCGTACTTTAATTTCTAAAATAACATTTAAAGTCTTTTACGATCAAAAACTTTGGAATAAAATTGACAAGTTCTAGTCAACGGTATTTATCTAAAAAATATGTGATCGGAACTTGCTAAATCTTGCTAATTGTTTCTTTACGAAACAATGGTCATTGAGCAATTAAGTCCTAGTATAATAATAATCCCTACGGATACGGAAATGAGACGTCTAGTTATCCGATAAACCCTTTATAGCGAATGAACCACGGAAGATCGGCTTGAAGATCTCTAGGAACGTCTGTGTTCGGCGAGCCGAGTTCTGAAATGTGTGAATGATTCAACTGTTAAGGACAAGAGGCCAATAAATGTTCGTGTGCGAGGAAATTAATAATATCCTGCTTCTATTGAAAGCGAATAGAATTGTTTTTTTTTTCGTATTCTTATTCAATGAACTCTGAGTGAAGGGTAACTCGACTATTAATCGTTTAGGTGCAATTAAATTAAAAAAAAAAAACATAATCATCACAAAAATGCATGATTAGATTCTTACGTCAACGAAAATCGTTAACATTGTATCTCTTATGAAAATCATTAATATTGTATCTCTTACGTCGCCTGAACATACGCGATACTTACTAGGATTACACTGTTGAGGATTTTGCTAACATTAGTAATTAAAGTGAAACCAGTGCCGAATGCTCTTGATGGTATATCCAAGGACACCCTAGTTCTGTCGAAAACGGGTGTATCATCCGTGGTAGTGGTAATAGGCACCTTCTGCACACAAATATACGATAAATGAGATTTATTCAATTTTCTTTCGTCACTACTTAATTATACATTTCATCATCGTTTGAAGTAACAATATAAAAAGTATCGCATGGGAAACATTATATAGAACTTGAAAGTCCTTTATACGAGCATGTATGAGTATCACGTATCCATTCTTTCTAATTTTTTCTAATTTGTAATGATTCGATAAATATTAAGGAAACGACTCTTTAATGAGAATTATTACTTTCACAATTTCATTTGCTGCTTATAATATTAGTTTGCGTGAATATATTTTATTTAATAATAATTTATATTTATTTAAATATAAATGCATAAAATAAAATATTTTTTGTATGATTAAAGATAGAATAGCATTTATATATTTATATATTTATTCGAAATACTTTTACAAAAAGATATTGGTGTGAAGTATTTGTATGAGCAATATTTCAAAAAGATGACAATGAAAAAATTATATTCTTAATTTTAATTATAAGCTTAATTTCTTATCAATGTTTTGAAAAAATAGGTTAAAAAATTAGAGTGATTATCTGTACGGATAAATTCTAGAATAAATATAAGGAAAAAAGGAAAAAGGATACATTGGACTTTGTGATGCTCTACAATAAATTCTTCACAAGTAATAGACAAAAATATAATTAAAAATTTATTTTTGACATTTGCATTATCACCATCATTATCAATCTCAACATTACTAACACTTTACATGTTATAGAGCATTTTTGGATGCACTATTTACATCATTTACACATTCCACTAGTTCGTCTCGCTTAGAGGCTACTGTTAAATTATTTACAGCTTTCACGATAGCAAGTCGATTCATGTTAGGTCTTCTGCAATGTTAAATACAGCATAGTCCATGATTCAACGGGAAGCGTCGATTCGTCAAGAGAGAGTTTCCTCTTTCTGTAGAATTTTTTCTTTCTTTCCCTTTTTTTTTTTTTCGTATATTTTGCTTGAGCGCTCTAATAGACTTTTTATAGGAGGAAGAGCTTCTAGAGCGAGAGAGAAAGATCCTGCCAATTATCAGCCCAACTAAAAACAAAAATCCACACATTCCACGTTATATGGAACGCTCATATTCCATGCGAAAATCCGTTTAAAGTCCGTCCCCTTCTCCATGATGCGTTTTACGTTCTGTTTAACGTTTGTTTGTAACTCTGTTTCCCAAAGTTATATCTTCTCTCAAGCGTTTCCCTGCTGCTCGCCGGTCCAGGCGTATAAAAAGTCCGCAGTCCAACATCCCTTTTCCGCACCCCATCGGCCCGCTTTTATCCCGCCCGTTTTTAAGCCGCTTGAGGAGGTGTGTAATCGTACTGTTTATGTACAATACTTATTTTAATCGCAGATATTTTGCGGTTATCGAAAGTGCTCATCTCGTGAAGATGTCTTCCGAGATTATAAAGGCGTTTAATCAGTAACGTTGATTAGTGGCATAATCGGAAATTTAATGAAGCGTATCAGCGTGAACCAGATTTTTTATTGCATTCAACTCTTTATTTATATAGTAGTAGTAGTAGCGTTATTTCTCAGGGCACAGAGTGAGAGAAGAGCGCCAAAGTAGACAGAACGTAAAGATAATACGTTCGGATTATATTATTATTTATTATAATATTATATTATTAGCTTTGTTAAATGTATCGTATTATTTCAACATGAAATAAAAAAAGATGCTAAATTGGAAGAATATTAGGAACGGAATCACACATGCAAATTGAAAATTAATATTAAATATAATAATAAAATACAAAAATTATTTGCACTTTTTACACAACATGCACTTATCTTCACTCGTAGCGCGCTAATTAATGTTGTCACTTGCAAATAGCGACAGTCCCATGAGTAATGTTACCCATCATCCAAGTTTGTTTATTGAGATTTGTTAAAGTGAAACCGTTCATATTACGTTTATTAAAATTAGCAAATTACTTTTTCTTACGAAGACGTATATTTTAGAATCCCTTCACGTCAGAAACAGCTTGTATTACATGTCAGATACAGAACAGGCGACATGTATGAGACTTAAAGAATAAAAAAAAAAATCACAATTCACAGAGAAAAGGATGAAATGAGCTCATTGCGATCCTACCCCTGCCAAATTGGCGAAAGCTCCGACATTAATTCCAGTGCCGGTCTGCGAACCAGAACTCGTAGCGCTTTTGCCGGCAGTGACTCCTCCACTCAGACCACCGCCACTTTGGCTTATACTTGACAAAGCGCCGATCCCTTGGGTCAGGAGAGTGCCGATAAGAGCCGATCCTCCGCCTCCTATATTATTTTACAAGCAAATCAATTAAATAATCTGATAGATAAATACAATAAATATATTGTCTCTTAAAAAATATGTATATTAATTGCGAAACTATACTATTATACAATTATTATACTATTATTATTAATAACAAACTATTGTAATAGTTTGTAACAAAGTATAGTAATTATAAAATTTATAAATAATCTTTTCCGGAAAAATCTGTGATTTTATTGCGCTACAAAAAAGATTTTATTAAAATATTTATGGAAGAAAGAAATTAGACAAAGAGAGAGAGAAAGAGTGAGAGAATTTTTTCTATACTTTTGCGTACTTATATTAGCGCTGGTATAAGTAAATAAAAAAACTCGTATTTGTACGTACCTGCACCTGCACCAGCACCTCCGGAAAGACCACCGGAAAGCGAGCTTAATGGAGCGAATTTCGAGACAAATGCGTTCGACAAACCAGCCGAAGCTCCTGAGAAGAGTGTCGTCGCACTGTTTATAATCGGCCCTATGCTGCTTGTCGCGGACTGAATCTTCTTGGACACCAAATCATTGACGAATTCTGTCGTACGTGACTTGCTAGCATCAATTCCATAAATGGCGTTTTTCGCCCTGTTGGATTCTTCGAGAACATCGATCGCTTTTATCTTTGAGTCCAGCAAGGAGTCCACTTTCTAAAAAAATATGCATTTATCAAAGAAGAGAAAAAATGGCTACATTATATATCTCTACAATATATCTACATTATACCTAAGACATCTCTTAAAGAGTTATTATTTTTAATGGAATCATATTTTGCGGTTTTAATTATTTGTACAATTATTAATTATACTTTGATGACATTTGTAAAAATTTTATTTAAAAATTTGTTATATTATTATTATTCTTACGCCGAACACGAAGTTGAGGATGCCATTCTTTATCCCAAGTGTGAGACCAATCTTTCTCTTATCCCTATCGCCTCTATCGCCATCGGGTTCATCGGCTTCGAATACGTAGACCTATATAAGAGCCATAATTAAATTTCTTTAAGTTTTTAAAATAAAATTGAAATATTCTAACATAAGAATAACACATACGGAGATAGAAGATCAAATTTATAATTAATAATAAGCAGAGAGAAAAATGTCGAAGATGGTATGCATTATTGCAAGAAAGAGTCTCCGTGAGAATGTTTTGTTGACACGCTGTAACTTTTATTTATCAATCAAGCATATACTTTGCGTTTTGTTACATCAATTATTATAATTATTATAATTATTACTATTATAATTATTAGCGTTTAAAAAATTTAAATACAATGTGTTTCCAAATTGTTTAATATAAAAGTGAAAAAAAAAAAAAACATTACAATTACGCTACATGCGCGAGATTTATAAGCGTTACAACTTCATATACGTAACGATATAACTATTATGCAACACTGCTTTCATTTTAGGAGAAAGAGATCGGCACGTGCTGTAGTACGGAATCGCATTCCGATTATATTAATGCGTGATCGTCAGCTGTGACAACAATATTTCGTTGCTCGTTATGCACGCTGCACAATGATATTTCGTCGCTCGTTACGCGTACGCCACGTGCGTGCTGCAGAAATTATGACGCGGGTGCATTTCTATATGTTTAAGTACGTAAAAGCAGCGCCAACCACTTTCACTCCTTGACTCATTCTCTAAAATTATTTCTCTCTCTCTCTCTCTCTCTCTCTCTCTCTTTCTCCCCTTCCTCTCTCTCTCTCTCTTTCTTTTTTTCTTTCTCCTCTCCTCTCTCTCTCTCTCTCTCTCTATATATATATATATATATATATATATATATTTTATACCTCTGTTTACTTTTTTTATATTTATTTTTTATTGTAACGTTTTAGGACGACAAGTAAATTTCATTTTATACAAGCGTCTTTTACAGATTAAAAAAATATCAACATAAATTTTTACAGAATTAGTTGCCATTTCTCTTCTTAACAAAAAAAAAAAATAAATAAAAAAATAAAAATGCACAAGATAAAAAATTTTCCTCTGAATTAAAAAGATAAATGTTTATATATGTTATGAGATTTTCGTACTGATTTTATTTATTCTATTGTAGTTTACCTAAATAGTTTACGTGAATTATTGAGTTAACAATTTTTGTTATATTTACTTTCACTTTGGCCGCGCTAAGCTTTATATTTGTCTTTTTGTCTCCAATAATACGTTTCGAACTGTCCGGTCTGTTCTAGGTCGAGTGAAGGTATCAGTTTATTCAGCACGTTGCACTTAAGAAAGAAAGGAAAGAAAAAGACGAGGCGCTCTGCCGCTTGCCAAATTCTTCTCGATCATATATTTCGAAGAAGCGTGATTCCCATGTCAGAGATTTGATTGCGCTTTCATTTTCTATGTATCAATTTCTCGAGAGTCTTCGAGGGCGTCCGACATAATCATCATAAATTCTCAACGCGAAAGATCGATAATAGCTTCTTGTGCACAAGTATGTGCACAAAAAGTGCTTCAGCATTTAAATTACTTTATTGAAGCACGGTGTGCATGATTGCAACTCACTTTCAATTTTATTCTTTTACTTTCTAAGACTCAAGATTCAAGGTAACTCATTCTATCTTCTGATAAATCTCTTGACTAGAAAGAACATTCAGTAGCTTAATGTATAACGTACTTGACGACAACTCGCTTTAAAACACTTTTAAAAAGTAGAAATAAAGTATAAGACTTACTTCGTTTAATGGACTAAGATCCTCTTGGGGTAACTCTTCCGCATCTCTTTTGACAATAGGACTGCAATTGACAATGGCAATGGCCAAGAACAGTCCGCAAAATGTGCAGACTACCCGCATTATGTTTTTCTCACTTGGTCGATTTGTATTTCAGTTTAGTCTGCGTAAATAAAGAGATGTTTCACAAGGCGGTTTTAAAATTCCTGGCAATAAAGTTGAAAGTTTATCTTAAATGTCGAGTGAAAGGAGATGTTTCATATTTGTAAGTTTAATACATCTAAAAACTGATTTGTAATTAAATTGATTCAATTTTGCAAACAGTATATAATTAGACAATATTAATAATAATTTTATTTGATATAAATAGTTTGATATAAAACAAAATTTAGATGCAGACAAATATTATTATGTAACTGGTTGTATGCAAATCATATATTGATTGCCATTTCCTTCAAAAGTTTAACAAAGTACAATATCGAAAAAAAGAGTATTATCCCCAATCTGATTTAGCTTTTAAACAAGAGAATAACAAGAGAAAGAAATCGCAGAAAATAAAAAATAAATAAATTACTAAGAATAAGTTTAGAGCTTACTGAGATATTAGTAATAAGCAGCTGTCACAATCAGCTGATTGTTAAATTACAGGCGTAAAATGGTTGGTCGAGTAATAGACAGCAAATTATAAGAACAAATAAGAATAATTAATTCGAAATAATCACGCACAAGTATTTATAACAGAGAACAACATGACATAAATATAAAAATATGAGAGAAAAACAATTAATCATAAAATTAATGTTTTCTTTTGATTTACAGCAACTGTCGATTCTTTCGGATCAAACGCATCTTTTCTGTTTAACGCGTATAAAAAGAAAATTAACAAAATTTTAACAAGTATGTCACGTGAGCAGTCAAAGCGAATAAAATGCATGGACTTACGAGTGCCGGTGCGACGAATGCGTGCGTGCGAGCAAGCGAGCGAGCGAGCGAGCGAATGCGCGAGGAGTTGTGTATCTGGCGGAGCGCGAGGCTCGTTTGAGGACCACGGTGAAGGAGGTCCCGATGTCTTACGGAGCCGAAGGCAAGCATATGTGCCCCATCGAGAATCGAGAATTGCGAGTCTTACCTCCTGTAGGCAGGTGGGGCGCCCTCCAGCTCACTTTTGTTTGAGAAACCCGTTCAGTCAGCCAATGCGTTATCCAGAGCACTCTTCGCAATCAAACACCCTCCCTTGTTTATTTCTTTTATCATCGCTTGAATTAACACATCGTAAAACTCGTAAATTATTGAAGACCGCAGTTATAAGCTTAAAAGTTATTTCTTTTTTATCTGATAAAAAAAATATGATGATGCAAAACGTTATTTCTTTTATTTCTTATAAAAACAAACTTTAATAAATAGACTTCAACAATTGGACTTTTTGAAAAATTCTCCTTTTTCTTCTGTACATATTTTTTTTTTACTATTGCGCTGGTATTATTTAGCAATCAGATTTAGCGTCATGCTTCGCGCGTATGCAATAAATATCATAAACATTTGAGAAATCATAAAAATTCTATTCTAAATCATGAAAACCTATTTATGTGTTTATGATATCATTTCTTTCCAAGGTAAATAGAAAAAATTAGGTCTAAAGCATTACTAAACGTGGGAGCTACGTAACCTTCTAGTATTATTCAATATATTTATCGTTTGTTATCATCTCGCAAAGCAGGCATTATTAAAGTTTCGACAGAATACATGGCTAAATAATTAGATGATGTAAGTTTAATTGTTTGAGAAAGGATTGATTAAAATCATTCTTTTTCTATATATATATATATATATATATATATATATATATATATATATATATATACATACATACATATATATCTATAAAATATGTATATACATATACAATACACGCAAGAGTTTGCATGCATAATATGCATAACAGAATTATTATTGCGTGATTTTGAAGCTTAGAAACTTGAGTTTAAAGCCCCGATTTCTCAACTCATTTTGAGATTATCTCATATGAAATTGCGAATCGTCACACTAGCTTACGTAATAGATAGTTTCTCCAAAGTGGACCATTCATCTTCGTTATTTTAGAAAAATAAGTCAGGCACATGGCGGACTGTGAATAATATTCTGTTTGAATGATAACGCGTCACGATATTTTTGCATCATGTCGTAATATTTGAAAATCAGCAAAACTTATGAGACTACAGGAATATTTATCTCTCGAATAAAACATGCTTATATATTTTTTGCGCTGGCATATTAATATTCTCTCTACTTTTACAATTGTTAATTATTGTTATACATAAATGTAGGACATATTCGTAATTATTGCGCTTACTCGAGACGATTCTAAGAGTTAATCAAGACAAACTTTCTTTCATTTTTATCTTGAAAGTATTCTGATTTCGGAGCACTTTATATATATATATATATATATGTATATATATATATATATATTGTAGTAACATATAATAATTTATTTAAGTTAGTCATTAAAGGCCTCATATTCCTTACAGCTTTTCTTGACAGCTTTCTTCTCAATTATTTACATGAGAAAGAAAAATATATAAAAATTCGATATTTATCCTATAAGTGGAATATTTTTTGAATTATTATTCATGCAATGTGACATAAAAAGGTAAAAGAAATGTTTAAGATGGAACTTAAATTTAATGCAATGTCATTATTTTGATACTTTAAATTTAATTATAAATAAAATGTTCAGAATCAATGCATGATATCTTTGATACTCTTTGAGTACAACGTCTAAAATAATTAAATGGCACACTAAAAATTTAAGATATTGGAATTCCATTAATAATTCTTGTCGAAAGAAGCATCAAGGACGTTCTCTGTGAAGAATTTGAAAGCGCGTATCTTTGGAATGCATTCTGCACTTCTTTTATCGCACCGTAAAACGATTATGAACTATTCTACGCACGGATTCTGTATAGCTAGTCGCTACTTTTTTTTTAAGGACAGTTGCTCAACAAAGTCTACTCCTCGCCATTTAAGATTGCCATTTATATGCGCGATGATGAAAGATCTTTTAAAATAGATTACAAGAATTTAATTTTATTTCTAAAAGCTAAGTGTCAAACTAATGATCCAGCTTCAAAAGATAAAGAGAGAATCATTACAAAATATTTAAAAATTATATATGAATAATAAGATACTATACATAAAATTAATATTTATTCAATAAATAGAATAGATAAAAAATAAATGATTTTTATTTAAATCAACTGAGGAAGAAGTACGAAAGGGGCTTGTCTGAACATTTAAATGTTCAAATATTTTATTAAAATCAACTAGGTACTTTAAATACCAGTTCTCTCCATTTAAGTAGTAAAGCTTTTCACTGGTCAGACCATTGATCGGCCACTCGTGATGTGGCGCCGCGCCGCGATAACGTTCGCAGACGCGTGCGGCATCTCAACCGCGAAGAAACGGCCAAGTGACTTTCCAATGAAAGAGAGAGTAACGCACTTTGGTAATTCTCATACAGGAGGAAAGTAAAAAAAAGGTGCAAAACATCTCGCGCAGCCGGACACGGCCGGTTTACGTAAGACGCGCCTCATTTCTCAAAAATGGATCAAATGGGTCGTACGCATTTCCGGTGCAATCGATAACGATATTATTACGTTTAATTTTATCCGATTCTTTTCTTTAAAGAAATTTATCAATAATCTGTTGTAATGACATTTTATAAAATTGTTAAAAAATAAAAGAAAATAATAACATAATTTTTTCGCATACATACATGTATAAATACGCAATCTTACCTTCTTTAATCCAGAATAAAATCCAAGAATGATAAGATTAAATGTACATATATTAAGTAAAGATCATTAATTATTCTAATCGTGTCGCGTATAAAGGAGAAAAAATACTTGCATCATGCGCGAGCGTGTAACAACAATATGTACATATTTCAGAAGCAATGTCATGTAATTGTTTATTTATGTTGCTCGCACTTATTGACACTTTGTGATCTTCTACATCGTATTGGTAAAAGAGAGTATGCATAGCAACGTAAACGTTTTAAGAATAATTATTCAGAATATATAATTCTACGGGAGAATGTTAAATAATATATGAATATTAACTTTCTCGATGATCTATTATGACATGTTTATGTTAATATTCCTTTTGATTATATATAACGATAAATATGTATATTTCACCCAAGGTTTCTTGTTGTCCAAATCGAGTTATCTGACTGTCGATGATCGCGCAGATTTCTAATTTTCACTCACCTTTAATTGACAATAATTTACATTTGTTTATCTATTCGGCTAAAAAAAATCGTCGGATCATAAGTTATAAAATATACATAAAGTAAGATACAAAATATATAAGTGTGTATATAAACTGTACGCGCTTATCTAACATAAATTTATGCAGGGAAATTAAATTTAAATAATGCTATGATAAAGATTATTAATGATATTGTGTAGATTAAGAAAAAATTGATTAACTTCACCAATTATTTAAATAATCGCCCATTAATTCATCTCGCTGTTTTTTTTTTTTTACATCTACCTTCTTTCTCCGTGCCGCAGAGTTGCTTCCTTCTCTCGCAATCAGCAGGGTCTTTGACCTCAAAAAAAGCCGCAGGATACACTCGTTAAATTATCGCGATAGTTCATCGGTGTGACGCGCACATTCGAAGATGTTATTCGCGATCACTCGCGCAACCGCGATCTTTGCTGCGAACGTCTTGATCATCGATCGCGGAGAGGGACGATGATTCTCGCACTCTCGTTGTGAGAGGAACTCCCAAAACGGAAGAACTATTTGCTCGCGGCACGGCAGATAGATTGAGACTTTAATACAGCAACGCGCCAGAAGCTAGAAGGCGGCCACGAACGGCGTTGGCCGTTCGTGAAAGAAAGTCGGGGAAATTGAGCTTCACGAAGCAACACGTCACCATGGCGGCGCGAATGACCGATGACGATGGTGGGTGAAGAAATTTACGTAGATACAGCGTCGCGTGACACGCGCGCGCGCGTGACAGGTTTCACGCACGACGCCGTTGACAGATCCATGGATCAATTGACACATCGACCAGAACTCGGCGCGAAGTATGATTATTTGGAATTTCCGGAGTAATCACGCATCTATCTGACATTGACTATATTTTTTTGTATACCTAATAAAAGCATAAAAGAGCGAAATACTCACATTCTATGAGTATTTCGTTTGCGAAAGATGCGAGAATGTAAAAAATGTCGTATTTACATTCTTATAAAAAGCGTTACTTTGTTTTCTAAAGTACTAATGAGAGATTTGATGTAACGAATGAATCTTATCTTAAAAGATTATACATCTTTACACTTTTCTCGTGCAATGCAATATTTATTTATTACGCAATATACATGTCATTGTTCAAATCTGTCATCTCAAAGCTGCTGCATTTATCTTCATTATGTCGTCTTAAATTATTTTAGAAAGACAAACCTATTTTTACTGTTATTTTATTGCAATACCTTAAATACTGTGAAACGCTTTTACTTTGTAGCATTAATTCATTCCTTTTCGACCGGTATTATGTAATGTGGCGTGGCTCAAATCGTTCGCGTGTGCACATTTGTTCGCGAACGATGACTCGTCGGCTGTGTTGTTCAATCGTAGTCGTGTAACCCGAATAAATATATCATTCTTTACTTTCTCCGACCGAAGTTCTATGAAACTTCCTCTGCAGCTGTCGCCAGCCGTATCGAGCATATGCATTAAGAAAATTTATTGTAATGGGCACACGACACGTTTCGTATCTTCGACGAGAATGAGAGTAAAAGTTAATCACTTTCATCTCGCGCGATACATTTATCTTTATTCTTTCCGTTAGCCTTTCGATAAATAAAATCCATTATTTCCATTAATACATCGATAATAGTTATATATTAAACTTATTTTCATCATAATATAAATCCGCTAAGAAAAGAGTTAATTTTTCATACGTTTTGTTCCGGAAGTTTATTTCGTAACTGCATCTAAGCGCGGTGAGAGTACGTGACGGAGATTCAATCTCCCGGACTCTATTTTCTACAATATGCAGAATGGAGCACGTATATAATTGGTAAGAGATAATAACCGAAGTGCGCAATGCAGATAATGACAGGTCTGATCGGATCAGATTTAGATCATCATGGTGTCGTAGAAATCTACAGTGCTTGCGTAATCCAAATCGATAAGTTATACTGTTCTATAACAGTAATTTAAAAACGCGTTTTCTTATAATTTAATAACATAAATATACACTTCTGTGTATTTAAAACTATTATAATGCCGTATTAGGATCAAGGAGCTAAAAAGTAATTTTTGCAATCATTAACATCGACATAATTATTAAAACAAAATGCACGTATAAAACTGATTATTTAGAAATATAATATAATAATTGTATACATTTTCTCTCTCTTGTAATGTCTTTATTTATCGTGATTTAGAAAAGGTGATTTATAAGTATAAAAGGTTAAACAATTAATCTCAAATAATAACGCGTCAATTATATCATAAATATTAGTGATTGCAAGATAGAGTATACCATTTAACCTGTATTTGCTGATGTAAAATAATTTTTTACTAATATACGATAATTTGTAAAATGTTTTAAGAAGAGAGTGTGTCATATTTCAAGGCTAACTTTTATGTAATTTATACATAATTTATCGCTCTATCTTTTGTAAAAAATTATAGATGATATCGCTTGCCGTCTCTATGCAATAGACAGTGATGATGCAAAACAAATTGTGCTGTAATCTTCTTTAATAATTATTCGCGAGGATCAACGTTCTGTAGCCGTGACAGTTGACACTGTGTATAAGTCAACTCATATGGTGAAATTGCACGTAATTACACGAGGTACTCACGACGATCCCGAACGATGGAACGAGATGTATCTATCGTATTTAAATGCGTCCGTTCTAATTCGATTTTCGCAAACATGGCTGTTCGTAATCTGATGAATTGTTTCAGATGATGCGACAAGATTTTTCGCAACAAAACTTGCGCTGCCGAACACGATTCGATGTGAATAAAGTAGAAATCGTGCTTTTTGATTAAAGAAAGAGAAAAACAATGTAATTAAATTTTGAAAAATATTAATAAAGTATCTTGAATCGAAAGATGTACATTAATTATGATTACGAATCAACATATAAGAGATATCTCTGTCACCGCATATGATTATACATTCTACGCATAATTTGTGATTACCGATGAATATATGTATGCGAGATAATATGTTACAATTTTTTTTTTCTCATCTTTCTTTTTTTGCACAATTCTGCGGATTCTAGACCACGGTGATCTACTTGGGAAGCTCTTGGGCAAGGCTCACGGGTCTTTGAGTGGCATCGGAATGGAGGTCACGATCTGTGGTTTATTTGCTAGAGAAACACCATCATACGCATCTCACATATTATGAAGATTTTCGCAATTGATCAAGATTTCGCATATTGACGCGCTGTCCATCTGCGCGATTAAAAGTTGACAGCATAGATCTGATGCTAATACATCGTCGATGTAAGAAACAGAATAACAGGACATTCTACTTAATTCGCGCGCACGTATATTTCTCCTCCAGGGTCGTATATCAATGCGTGTTCTATATACAATTACTGTGAATTATTCAATATAGTATCTACCAGCACAAAAGTAATATACTAGATTTTTATAGCCAATAAGTAACCAATATATAAAAATTAAGTCTCTCAAGTTTCACTCTTAATATCGCTGTGTCAATGACCTATGACGATAAGAAAGTAGTTCTTGTTTTAATTTTATATGCGAGTAAAACGACTCCACCGTATGACGTAAACTTGATATTAAATTGAAAGAGATGTGAGCTAATTGACTGATATTTATTGCAAATCATTTGCACATGTGAAAGGAAATCGCCGCTGGGGAAACACGTATGATTTTCATAAAATTCTACGCAATAAAAAAATTAAAATAAACATACAGTTAAAATGTAATATAATAATTAAAATTTTATATATTCAAAAAAGAGTAAACACCAGTGATCTTTATAATATCTCGTTTCATTATACATTTCAATGAAATAATCGATGAAATAAAATCGACGGTCAGAATTATTGCATAATGCGAATGATAGAGCGTGTCTGTACTATTACTAGGAGTGTCTGCCAGTCATGAAGCACTGGCACGAGGGTCAACTAACGACCTCGAGTCTACGAAAAGTTTCACTTTCTTCAGAGGTAGAAAGTGACTGTGGCCTTCGAAGTTAATCTATGATCTACAGCCAATTGTCAGTACTCTTTTTACGCGCTAATTGTTAGCACAATTTTTTTTTTTCAAACTTAAAAGAATAAAAGGTATTAAAAAGTTTGTCCCTTTTTATTTGCATTTCTATCTTTTTGCATAAATTTCATTTTAGTTTTCATTTTGTTATCTTTCTTTTCTTAAAACTTATTATAGTTTATTTGATCGAAATTGATCGTTGCAATATACTTTCTTTAAAAAAATATCGCTTCACCGTTAAATCAATCTTGTGATTTTTACGGTCTACCGATCGTACGGTGCGTATTACCGTGATATACGCACGAGCAACATGAGAAGTGATATCTGTACGCAAGTGGCGCTCAAGCATTAGCGGAAGAGAATGATCTTCCGTATAATTCTAGAAAGATCCATAGGTCAGATAGTGAAATGTGCTTTCACTTGTGAAACAGCGATCGAAAGAATCAATGCGACGCTTCATCCTTTGAAATTTTAATAAAACGGAGAATTTAATGAAGATATCTCGCCGGAATCGCGATTTTTTTCTCATTCGTTAATTGATGCCAATCGTTTAATTATGCCGACATCCTTGGGAAACTTCGAGTCATCATTTAAAATGTGAGACTTTATTTTCGAAAAGCCATTAACGTATAAAAATAAATGAGAAGAATACTAATTAATATCCTTATTGCTTTTTTACTTATCGCTGTTTTTTAATTTAGATTTAATTTTGTTTCTCAATTTAGAAAATATTTCTTAAATATTTCACAGAAATCAAAGTTATGTACTGGAAAAAGAGAAACTAGAGAGAAAAATGCGAATGATGAAACAATATATTAAATATTTATTATCTTTTATTTTATTCTTATACGCGTTAACGGTCTTCCGAAAATGATGTCAACGGCGCGCGTAACATTCAGGAAATGAGAAGTGCGGTCGATCAGGAATTTTCACTTCCGTCGATATAACATCTTCGGGCCTTTGTGATTTATCATTTACATGCAATCGAAGTGAAATCGTTGGAGATGCTATGCCAGATGGAGACGCATCGATTAATAGATTCTGCAATTATCGCATGACGCCAGCGTGAATCGACGCGAATATAATATTACGAAACTTGCATTCGGACAAACCCATCGGCTTTAAAGATCCTGCTCGGGAGATCAGTTTGTGGAACAAAGACCGAATTCTTCCCGAGATTTAAATATCGCGTCGACTTTCACTGGCCATTCGAAAAAGTCAAGATGTCGAGTTGTTGCTGCAGGCAATTAAATCGACATTTACGTAACGTTATACACAAATCTACATCCCAGTTGTTTGCCTGCGTTGCGCTGTTAATAGTTAATTTCACGAGCCATTAAAATACGTACGCACAAACGCTACGTCAAGCGGAATTTCCCCATGCTATCCGTTAAATTATAAAGAAATGCAAAGCAGGATATCTACGGAGGGCAGAGAGAAACGCGAAGAGATAAATAAGAGCAAATGATGCCGATTTATGCGAAATTGCGTAAACCTGTCAATCCATAACGACGCCGAGAAACGTCCCACCCGTTGGTTGTATGACATAAGTGTCAAGAGAACAGAAAAAGAGGTAGAGAGAAGAAGAGAGAGAATAATTCTAAATAAACTGTGCCCTAATGTCATAAAAAGTCTCGTTAAAAGTGTTTCGAGCTATGGAAATTATTCGTTTCGACAGATCCTCTTTGCAGAACGTGCAAAAATTCCCAACATCGATAGTTTCTTCAAAAGGATACGCAGAATCGAGACCGCTGAATTATTCTTAATCCCATTACGATTAATCGACCGTATCGTCAGAGAAGAAAGGCGACGTACGAGAACGTCGTTTTTTAATAAGATAGATTGTTAACGATACATTATTTAGAAACAGTTTACATAACTAATGCGTAACTCACGACCGGAACGCATTATATATATATATATATATATATATATATATATATATATATATATATATATCCGGGATATTCGTAATGTCTATCAGCTTGTACTGTAAAGATACTGCCTGTATAATTTCTTCGATTACACGACATCTTAGCCAAATCTGTTTGTTCTTTATCGGTCATGTGTGTCTCTCAGCCACTTTGTCAAGCTTAAGCTAACAAGAAGCTATAAGAACTAGATGCTCAAAAGAATTGACTGCCTTCATGAAAGCGAAATGCTCCTTCTACGTCACTTCCGGGTGTAAACTCTCACGCATATATATCGAACACGGTAAAAGATGCCGAGTAATGTAAACAACTGTTGCACTCAAGCAATAAGTTTCTTAAATGCATTTTTATGTATCTCGTGCATGCTCCGAATGTAATAAATGTAAAAATTCTTTCTAAAAGAATTTTCTTTTCATTCTATATATCAAAAATACATCTCAGTGTTTTCTCTAATTAAAAAATATATTTTAATTAAAATTAAATTACATTTAAGATTTTTTGATAATAATTCTTAAAAATAATAATAATAAATAGAAAATAATTCGGATTACTGATTATATGACAGAAAAAGATATAACGAAATTTATCATTTACATATATTATAGTATTATTAATCATGATATATATTTATGTATCAAATAAAATTCGTTTTAGTGTTAAAAAAACGCAAGTGTTGAAACGTGACTGGCAATTAGGTCATTTACATTACATTTTACGCTAATTATCCGGAAATAATAGTTTAAGTAAGGGGAAGGTTTGACGTGATTTCTGTCCTTGTGCAGTTATCCTGCGATTATCGTACATTAGCTCGCATATACCGTGTGTTTCTAGTTTCAACTGAGTTCATTGTTGCAAAATAATATTACCAGGATTTATTGGCGAAATCATGCGCCGACTTTCCGTGGCATCTGTGCGGAACGAAGCCTTTTCAAAGGGATCTGAATAACCGAAAGACTGAAAAACAATTCTATGCACTTTTACAAGTTATGTTAAAATAGACAACAGATAAATCATTTATCATCTCTTCTCGTTCAATAAAATAGTATATATTGCAACTATAATTTAAAATTTCTTTATTTGATGTGCTCGCCTTCGCGTGAATGTTTCGTAGGGAGAGCTCGCAGGTGGAGAGTAAGCAGGCCTCATGGACGGCGGCGCTTCGTAGGGCGGATTTGTCGGTGGACCATACGCGGGAGTCTTAGGTGGCTGAGATGAACCTTCCGATGAACTGGCGGACAGACCAGCGCTGCCACTTGACGATGTGCCGGACAGATTTGCGCTAGAGGTTGACGATGTGGCTGACAGTTTCAAGAAGGCGCCAAGGACTTCCTTTAAGATCGCGGAAATGTCGTTTGTAGCCTCCTGCTAAATTGATCGTGAAATTATTGCAGGCAAAAATAATGGCTGTCTCTATGTAAGTGCGATAAGTATAATAGCAAATTATTTTCTTTATCTCTTTTTTAATTTTTTTTATTAAATAAATTAAATGTTTTATTTTTTATTTTATATAAATTATTTTTTTTTTTTATTAATTTTATTAATTTTTTTATATTTATTATATGTATAAGCACGAATTAAGCTTGTAAATATCGATTCATATAAATTCAAAGCTGTAAAAAATAATTGTGTACTTACTGGTTTATAACTGTCGTAGGTACCATAACTGCCATAGGTTGTAGGTGCGTAATATGTGTCTTTTTGACCATAAGTGTTATGACGGTAATTTTTATGACCGCTAGAACCAGCGCTAGCACCAGCAAGTACGCCTGATACCAGCGAACTTACTAGAGATTTCACGTCTGAATCACCTGCTGAAGCGGCGAGTTCCTAAAGTGTAGACACAGAACATTGATTTAAATAATTTAAAGAGAAAATTTAAAATATACTTAAAATATGAAAGAGGGAAATATATTATTATAAATAACCATAAGAGCATGATAATTTTATGATGCGTACTTTACTCAATTTAGCGGTGATACTGGCGACAAGGTTCGATAATACTGATTGTCCATACGGTCCCTGTGGCTACAATCGACGAAAGCAAACAGATATAAATTATAATAAAAAATTGCAATTGTAAAAAATATTACGAAACTTATATGAGATACATACATACACAATTATTATGTTTATTTATTAATTACCTGGCTCAAAGGGCCAGCCGCTGCTGAAATTATAGATGCCGATCCCTGTTTACCAGTGGGCTAAAAATAAAATTGACTTATCCGTTTATATCTGGTGTTGCATAAAAACCACGCAATTTTGTGCTCCACAGAAATAAAATACTTACACCACTACTACTACGACTCAACGGACCGATCAGAGGCCCCAGAAGAGGTCCGATTAGCGGTGCTATCAGTTGAATGAGAGGTCCTAAAATGGCACCAGAGTCGCTACCTTGTCCTTCTGGGCCCTGAAATAAGGAGATTTAGCATCCATCTCTGTCAAAAATTATCACTTGATTCAATCTTACCTCGCTAAGTTTTTGGGAAAGTGGAAGCAAAACTCCAGGAATATCAATTCCATCCTCTTCCGGCTAGAAAAGGCGACAAATATTCTTATATAATACGTCTTATACAATTAAATATTTACACATAATTTTCAGAATAGTATACATAAAACATTTTAATCTTACATCAGAGAGCCCCTCGAGAAGAGGAATCGCGGCTTGAAGCACTTCCGCTATGTCGGTATCGGAATTCGGCTAAAATATGATATAAATTATTATTATTATTCTCCTATATTACCTCTGAAATTGTGTTGCGATGCAATATTGTGTTCACAACATTACACACAAGTTGCAATATTGAAAATTATTTCAACGATGTTACAAGTTTGTGTATGCGATATATCATCTTACATCACTAAGGTCTTCGAGAATCGGCGCAGCTAACGGTAGTAAATCGATCAGAGCTTGTATAGATCCACCCTCCTCTTCCTCTTCTTCTTCTTCTTCTTCCTCGTCGTCATCGTCCTGCGAAATAATGCATTACAAATAGCGTATATTGCGTATATTATGATAAAACAATAATCGAGATTATATACGTTCAGCTCCTGCGCTTGATTACTCGTTTCATTGCGTCTTTCTTGATTAGGCAGCGCCTGAAATAAGCATACATAATTGCATTTTAATTCACCTTCTCATAACAAATAAATAAATATTGTCACATGAATTAATCTTGTAAGTATGCAAATAAACGAGTTAAGTCGTTACCGTGGATTAAAAGTGTGAAAAAAATCACTCATAATTTTTCATTATTTCATCGTTTTATATTATTACATTTTTATTGATACGCAATCAATGCGGATTCATAAATTTGGTCGCAATTTCTATTTATATTATAGATAGATTAAAAGAGGATTTTGCCGCACCTGGTCCTCAGTTGCGCAATAGATTACTGACCCGATGCTCTTTCATACATATTTATGCGCTGGAATATCCATCAGATTGCAAATATCGTGGTTAACCGATTGCAAACTACGCGAATTTCACTTTTTTCTTATTATCGCTGTTATTAATCTCTCACCAACCAAAAGAATGTCTTTGTATGATGACCCAGTAACGACTAACTCAGCCACGTGTTAAAGTAAAATACAATACAATAGCTTTAATTAGCGATTCACTCAAGGATATGCGATATATATTGCAGCATCATTTAATCCCTAAACGTAAATGCAAATTGCAAGAGAGACTTTCACGTTTAATATCCGCTTGTCGTATTATCGAGCGTCATCGACTACTGATCTCTCACTTGGCTTTTTATATCTCAGGAGTTTCGCAAATATTATTATTACGCGATAACTGCAATCTTTTCATAATCATTAAGTCAAGTTTTTAAGATATATTAACATATTATTTTCTTTTTCTTTTCTTTTCTTTTTTATTACGATATATATTTATTTCGCAAAGTATTTTTTACATCGTGACGTTTATCGGTTTGAAAAGTTAATTATTTGAAATCACATGCGTTCGGAATTACTTGCTGTTCGCAATCTACTTACCTCGTCGAAGGTCACCTGTATCTTCTGCGGGTTTGTACCTTTCAGGATAGAGAGTACAGGTGTCGCGACATTAATCTCGGTAGTATTTTTCGATGGTTTTCTCAGAATACCCAACATTCTCAACAAATCGCCGAGTACAGACGACTGTTGCTTTCTCGACTTCTGCTTCTTCGTGCTTTTCGCCTTTTTTTCGCTTTTCTTTTTCTGTTCCTCTTGCTCCTCCGCCTCTTCTTCTTTTTCTTCTTTTCTTGCAAATTCATTCGTTTTCTTTCGGTTCGTATTTGTACCCGAGTCATTGAAAACAACATTGATTTGTCCAGATTCGTTTGTAAGTGTGTAATTTTTTTCAAAATCTCTTTCAAACTGCGAAAGAGGACGAAACGCGAAATAATCTTTCGGTTGCGTATTCAAGATCGTCGTTGCTGCTGGAAGCTGGCTATTGATGGTTATCACCGCTTGAAATGGGAAGCTCAAAAGAGGTTCACCTAAACGTGACAGATTCCTTGTCAATTCATCGTTTATAGCGATTGGTAGCGTCTGTCCGAGCTCATTGTCGAAGGCCTTTGGAAAATACGGCGATTGCGCCAACGTATCGAAATTGCCGAAGGTATCAATCTCACTTTGCTGAAAGGGATTTTCAAAGTTTGCGTTAAAGTTTACATTGGAATTCGCAAAGTTAGTCGGTCCATTTATATTTGAAGAAGGGAGACTGAAAGGATCTTGCGGATTGGCGATTTTTGTTTCTCCTAAAGGCAATGGATAAGCCATCACTTTTTCATCCCCTCTTTGCATATGGGGTCCCTTGAGTCTTCGGGCCGGATAATTGAAGCCTTGTCGTTTCTCACTGAAAGGCGCCTTCTTTATCATCTCCTTTGATTTGGTGACCGAGTTATCCGCAAGGGACACTCGTTTCTCAGCTGACAGGGTGTGTGTCTTTAAACCAGACGACGTGAAATTCACCTTGGATGCTACCAGACCCATCACATACTTAGACCAAGCTACTAAATCTTGCTTCGAAGCAATCTTGAGTGGCAGCTGGATCTCCAGAATCCTCGGTGAGGCCGAGAAGCCTTGTTCGCTTCCGCTTGTCGAACGCTTTCGAGACTTGAATGGCGCCGAAACCGCGAGATCAGACATTATCAAAATTAGAATGCAATTTGAACGGGATAGTATCCTCGACAATACGAACAGCATCTTGAAAATTGATTTTCTCCTTCAAACGATATTATATCAAGTATTTTCAGATTTCAGGTATAATTTAGCAGACGATTGTAATACCATGATTTTCAGAAGAAAATGGCATTATACTTTTTTTTTTTATTTCCGCTTATTTCCTCGACAAATTTCTCTGAATGTGTTTAATAATCTCAATATAATATAGTTAAATTAAGTCATAGCTTGTTAAATAATAACGCACTTGTGACTTGGCACTTTGCTCACTAACCGTGACCAACAATAATTTACACGTCAGATTGATAGTTTAATTAAAAAGATCGATTAATTTTTTTTTTAAATCAAAGGCACCTAGATGCTGTTCTCGCGCGGAAGGACACGAGGATTGTACTTGAAGAACTGGACAGTTGAATAGGAAAATGGTTGCTTTATAGGCTGGGCCTAATCAGAGGTCTGTTTTTTCCCTGATCGCGGAAGCGTGCACTTTTTTCCATGCACCGTCGGGATATCGACTTCGTTAATCATAGTGCGCCGGATCGGGGGCGGCCGCGTTCACTTCCGTCGTTGCGTTTCCTTCGACGAGGTCTTCCTCTCTCCGGCATTTAGGTAATTATGCGCATACGCGAACGGACATGTAATGCGACGAAACGCACGTGATGACAGGCGAGAGCGACTTTCGTAAAGACAGCGCGAGTATCCAATTTTCAAACGTATCATAAATGGGTGAATTTCTTTACTGGAGGCGGGTATTACGTTAAGAGCCAGCGACGACAAGCGAGGCTTTGATTAAGCGCGATTAAGCGATTATGCTTAAATCATCGTTGATGCGCGGAACTCATCGAAATGAGTTTGTCGTTTACGCGCTTTCTTCCGGGTGGAACAACCTCATTGATATCAAACGTCGTGTTTCGCAATACTCAGCTTCATTAAACCAATTGTCAAACTAAACATAACGTCCTGGTACGATCGATTATTTATTAAATTGCATCGTTAGGAATTTTATTATACGGTTTTCGAAACATGATATCTGACAGATCTGATAATGATTCTTTTTAAATCTGTGATACGTGTGTGTTTTTACTTTGGCGAAAAATCCGCATTTCCGCATTTTGAAGATGATCCGTCATGAGGTAAAAGTGAAAAAGTAAAACTGTAACAAAGAGTAGAGTAAATTTATCTACATCATGACCGTGATCATGGTCTTGAAATTCTAAGAGATAACAATGAGAGAACAAGTGCCGCTAATGAGCGATAATATCTCGTTTCACGCAAGGCACAAAGCAAGGACGCGTTCGCACCCACTCATACTAATGATAGTTCTCACGGTTGAGTCGCCGAAAGGTGTTGGTTTACAATAGTTAAGTGTACGGAAAGTAGAAAAAAAGAACCAACAAAAATGTAAATTAGAAAATTTTATTACACTATTTTCTTCAAATAATTTAAGTCATGCAACTAATTATATTTAAAATAGCTTAAGCATTATAATAATTATATTAATAAATCTATTAAAATAAATTTTTTTTTCAATTTACACACAATTCCGAAGCAAGTTGTCTAAATTAATTGATTTCTAATTAAATAATCAATAAAAATAAATAAATAAATAAAAAATAAAAATAAATAATATCGAAATGTCTTAAAAGTATTAAAAGCAAAAATATATAAATTCAAGTGTAATATATTTATATTATTTTAGTGAGATATATGTAATTTTTAAATAAGAAGCAAAAGAAAAAAATAGAGAAAGTTAAAGGCAACATATCAAATGTCGTAATATATTTAAATTATTGGGATATATTATTTGCAAAATCTCATAATATAATACGCAACAAAAATAAGCGGATGCCGGTAAAATGTCAGTTTTATATATTTCTTGTCAATGGCAGAAATGATCGGTTACATCTGGTAACCTTTCACTTTTTCAGCCTTCGAAAGAAGGCTGAAAAAAAAGGTTTGCATAAAATTTGCAAATATTACAGTCACTATAAGTAAATGGCGATGCGTACAACATTTGTAAAACATCATAAAAAGATACAGTGTCACTATTTAGGAGAAATATAATTGCAAAATTTAAAATATATACCGTGTTTTTAAAAGAGGCGTATATATTAATTTGCATACACTTTTATAGAGAATAATAGTTGCTGCGCAATAAAATTTTTGTATTTTTTCCCCTCAACAAATTTTTTTTTTTCAACAATGAGTCTATTTCGCAAAATATTTTTTCTAATGTCAATATTTAAATGAAACGATCATCAAGATAACAGAACACGATGACTTGATGATGTGCAATTGAGCGCGACGAAATTCAACATTCAACATCAACGTGATGGGGAAAAAGAATGAAACATATGAAACCAACGGACTTTCCATTTTACAAATGTACTGTCAGTGTGCATCGTACTGTCGAACCATTTGCGCGATTCGCATTATCGTGTTTGCAAGGTGCAAAGTCCTTCCGTCTATATCTGGTAAAACTAATTTTCGCAATTCTTACAGAGAAAAGGAAAAGAAAAGCGCTTAAAAATATAGCTACGCATATAATTCTGTTAGAAATATAAAATATATAAATAAAATATAAATGGTTGATTTATATTTACAGGCAAACACATATTAAATTACGATCATTTAATTAAAAAAAAAAAAAAAATAAATAAATAAATATAAAGATACGAATATAGATTTGCAAACTAACATGAGCATTGATATTTTAAAGAAAACTAGTAGTGTGACAAAACAAAGAAATTCTATTTGTTTCGTGTGTTATATCTTGCTTCGAAAGTCGATTATTATAATGCTGAATCATTATAGTAAATTTAAAAAAAGACTTATAGATAAATATTGAAATACATATATTGCCAATAATTATAAAGGAAGTTGGATTAGTCAGCGATGAGGTAAATACTGGTTTCCTCACAATTTACGCAAATTATCACCGATTAACATCTACCTTTCATTTCAATCGATTGCTCCCCGTCTTGTGCGAACCAGTTTATTTTAATAAAATAAGTTGTACATTAATTGTAGTCAGACATCTTTAATTCCTAGCCGATATAAATCAATTGGCTTAAGAAAATTGCATTGTCGTCCATGCGTCAGATATAATCGGGTAAAAAAAAAAAAAAGGGAAAGTCTTTCAACTTCATCAATAGAGATACAATTTAATCAAACATTTATATCTTTGTGCAACATCTCGATCAAATCTGAATAAATTGGCTCTTCTTTCAGCGCCAAAAATTTTACAAATATATCAACTGGATGGCAAATATGAAAAATATACCGCGTAAATATCTGTTATTAAAATTTGTCAGGTAGCAATTAAAGTTTAAAATATTATTGATGCACATAAAGGTGTCTCCGTCTGGCGAACATTCACCAAAGCCTGAGCGTTAATCAAGATCTTTCTGTTCTCCACAGTTGTCTTATTAACGTAACTGTCGGTAAAATCGCCATGATTGTAAAAAAATTTCAAGTTCATTTATTCTTTAAGAAATCCGGAAACATCTGCCTCGCCCGTGCCGCTTTGATTGAACGATGAAGCAATAATATTATCTGCAAAATAAGTGGCGCTAAAAGTTGTTGACTGATCTGTTTATCGTGATCGTATACTAAATAAATTGTATCTTCTTTTGCAATACAATTTATAATTTATGTTATAATTAAATACAATTAATCTTAAATGTTAAAATGTTAGATATTCTAATAAAGTTGATATAAACGCTGATTGATGAATTTATGTTCTACTAAAGTTTGCGACTTTAATCAAAATATTGAATATAGATTGAATAGATAGAATGAATTAATAAATTGAAATAATGATAGATTAAAATAATAAATTGAATTATAGATTGAATAGATTGAAATTTATGCGCAAATTAAAATTTGTTAGTACCTTTACAAAATCTTCTTAAGTAATCTTTACAAGGAGGATGTCATTTTGTATCTTGCTTGTTTCAACAAATCAATTTCTTGATTTATCGTGAATTTGTATAGCATATGTGTATGTGTGTATGTGTGTGTGACATTTGCACATGTAAATTATGACTGAATGAATATGAAATTATATATTTGAATAACACTGCGTATATCTGTCACATTTCTATGACGTAACATGCTCTAAATGAAATAAACAATCTTTTTTGTTTAATTAATTTCTATTACTTTAAACATGAGCGCAATATATGTATACGTAAAACTATCATTGTTAATTAATTTTAATTTTATGTCATTGTAAACATCTATGTAATTGCAAATTTATTTACTATTTATTTCAGCAATAACCATTCCCGCGTAGAAAAACAGAAAAAGAACCGCGAAGAAAGCTCGACGATCGGTCTTTTCGCTCTTTCGCAAATGCAACGTAATAATCAATTGATTCAAAGAATCAATCGAACAGTAAAAATCGGAACGTAAAGAGAGATAAACCTTTGCACTGTTACGCCAATTAATAGTCGTTTTCACTTTTACCCCGCGCGAGAAAAAGTGTGGTGAACCCAGCGCCCTGCGTCACACCAAGAATCAAATATTAATGTGAAACTCATGTTTTAGATGCAATCGAGTAACGCACGGCCGATTGCAATCGGGTCTGCGATCAAACAGAATTGCAAATCTCGCAACAGCAAGGTTAACAACATTCGCGCTGTGATCTATTCTTTTCGACTTCGGGTGACTATAGTCACTGTGTCTGAATAATTCAACAGTCAGACGTACTATTTCTAGTTTGCGGCGTGAAAAGCAAGAATAATAGCACTAAAAGGCTGCGGGAAAGATGCTCAAAAAATTATATTCAATAGGCCGAAGTGCAGGTAATTCTTTATTATTAAGATAAGCGCATGTAAAGTATTAATAAAAGATAAAGAATATTTTTTTTATAATTCTAGGTTCCTACGTAATATACATACAATATAAACGCATAGATAAAAGTTTTTATTATTTTTTTATTTTATTATTTTATTATTTTAGTTTTTATTATTTTATTTTATTTAGAAAATTTTACAACATCATATTATCGTGAAAGATTCAGAAATTTATGTACATTTGCAATTTTGTTGCAACGCTTTTAGTTAAACCTTGCTTGATTGTATTAATTTTGAAATTCTGCTTCTATTACAATCTCCGTTTCGCGAACAAAATCATGCTTTTATTATAGGGAATTTGCTTCAACAATCAAAAATACATTATATTAAAATATTTATAAAAGCTTACTGGTGTTACAAAATTAGTGGAATACAATACTGCACAATTAGCAAGTTTCTTTTCTTCAGTTGTAATTAACACTTTGTAAAAATTATAAAAATACAATTCAGACACTAGCTAAAAATTTCTTCAGTCATAGAAATCATCATTTGCTTCTTAAATGTCTAACTTTAGCTATTTTAAGGTGAGATTATAATAGCTATAAAAATATCCATAAATGTTTCGTATATTGCGAATTTTATCAAAGAATGTAATAACATTTTTTGATATTGAAATATCCCCTTTTAATATCCTTGCAAAATCGTGTCGATTTACTTTTGTTGCTCATAAATTTTTATTTCTATTCCGAAAATGTAATAACATTTGATAAATACTACAACGAAATATTTATAGATATTTTTATAGCTACTATATTTTTATAGCCTACAGAACATATTGAACAATCAAGATTTTCGTGCCACTGGATTTTTTTTCTCACAAATGTCAGCTATTATTTCTGCAAAATAAAGTTAGCGAAACATATGTTAATTACATTGTCAAATTATTATTCATATATTTATTTTTTACTTGCTACATTATATCTTATTATGTTTAATTTTAAAAATGTCGCCAGTAAATAAATTAATAAACAAGTGTTCATACGACCAAACTGGCAATTTATTGTTTGATTATTATATCACGACGTTTCGACCATATGGTTTTGGTCCTTATCAAGTGAAACTAAAATTACAATACAATAAATAATGATAGTCATGTTACAAAGAAAAAAATAGGATTAAGCAACTTACGTTATAATTAAAACATTCTAGGTGATGGGGAAATTGATACAGACAAACCCTCCTACATCGCACTACCGTTTGTCGAAGGCTTGAGTGACGATGTTGGTCGGTTGCTTAAAAATATGGGACTGACAGTGGTTTACAATATACCTAAAAAATTAAATTCACTGATTAAACGCGGCAAGGATAGTTTGCCTATTAGCAATAGAACGGAGGTTGTTTACAAAATAAATTGTAAGAATTGTAGCGCTTCGTATATTGGCCGGACAAAGAGACACTTAAGCACCCGAGTCAAGGAACATTGTAATAATATAAAAATGCACGAAAGTAATTTATCCGTAATTAGCAAACACAAATTAAAATTTGATCATGACTTCGATTGGTCAGCGCCTGATATTCTACATAACGAAAAACATGTAAGAAAGAGAGAAATAGCTGAAATGTTTTTTATTAAAAAATTTGACAACACTATTAATTCCCAAAAAGATACAGAGAATTTAAACAACATATACGATAAATTAATAAAGGTCGTTTAGTTGATCTCAGTATTCCAAACATAGTGGTTGACACAATGTCAGTTTGACATTTCGATTTTTCTCTTTCTACTTTTTAATTATAACGTAAGTTGCTTAATCCTATTTTTTTCTTTGTAACATGACTATCATTATTTATTGTATTGTAATTTTAGTTTCACTTGATAAGGACCAAAACCATATGGTCGAAACGTCGTGATATAATAATCAAACAATAAATTGCCAGTTTGGTCGTATTAACACTTGTTTATTATTATATCTTATATCTAATATATTTTTTTATATGCTTTTAATATCAAATTTATTCCCACACCCAAATTTCATAATTATTCAAAATGATGTCAATAAATTAACTGGTAATTTTTTGCTTCAGAAGGCGATGTCTTGTTTTAATTAATATTTAATTTATTCAATATAAAGTTTAATACATATACTTGGGGATTATTGTGCAAATTTGGTAACGCGCATTGAATCAAATAGAACAAAGAAAAAAAAGTAAAGAGCAAAAGGTGAGTCAACGCGATTTTGCAAGGAGAGGGAGCCTTCAGAAACACATAGAATAGTAACGAGAAATTGGGGCGTAGCTTTTTCCTACCCAGAATTGTTTTCATAAATACGTTCATAGCTCTGAAACAATTCTTTACGTGATGCAATATGAGATGTGCGATTAAGACGTCATGATAACAGCATCTATCAATGAATCAATTGTGTCTCTCGATAATTCTAATCTAAAAATATTAGCAATATATTGCAGACATGCTATGTAATAAAATTAGGAGTAAAAGTACTTGCGCACTTTTTACTATTAATGTCGATTTCTTAACGTTAAATAACATTTGATATTTTATCAATATACTCTCTAAGCGTAGATTCTTTAGTTACATAATATAAGTTACATACGTACCAACTGACTCAATAATCAATTCAAGCATCATTTCTTTTCCCCATAGCAATGACGTGAAACCACGATTATGATTTAAGAAATTTTTTTTGAAATTAATTATAAATCATTGCTTTCAATGTCTCTTTCGCATAACACTTTTAACATAAGAAGGCAATAAAGTCATTGATCGTTAAAGGAATAAAATAGAGAGAAGCGATCTCTCTCTCTCTCTCTCTCTCTCTCTCTCTTTCTCTCCTTTACTTTTTATTCTTTATTTATTTTCTCCGTTAGTTACAACACACATATCCAGTTCTCTGGAATATAATTCCGGTACCAGAACAAGCGTCGCACCTTGTGCACCTTCTCTTCAAGTTCTGCGTTACCTTATATCGGCTTGAAAATACGTTATATCTTCTCATTGCGTCGTTTAGTGAAACAAAGAAGATTTATAAATAAATTGATGTATATTACGTTGTAAATAAAGTTGCAACAATGCATATGCAAGATATTTTCTTTTTGGCTGTAATTAAAATATAAATAAAATTATTTGATAATAATAACTTTAAGTAGACGAGTGTAAATGTATGTTAGATGAATATCTCTCATTGTCAATGCATGTACTAATCGTGTCGTCAAATATCCGCCAGCCAGGACAGATCATCATTTTCTTTCGTCATAAAAGGAAGATAATTGCTTCACTTGTCTTGGCTGTCATTCCAATATACAGACAAGTAACGAGCGGAAACTGTCGAGAGAGAGGAAACTTAATTCGTCGACATAAATTCGCAGTCTTTCAAGAACAAAAGAAAATTGATACGTAATAAAAGCGCGGCTTAACGCATAATTGGAAAGCTAAATAGGTAAAGGTGGCACGTAATATGTATATTTGAAAAGAAAGAATTAAAAATATTATGATATATAATTTAATTATGGTAATGGAGTAATGGGAAATAAAAATAAATGAGCATTATGCATGATAATGCAAATTTTGATCTGATAATATTTACAAAAATTCCTTGATGATTTTCATATCCGCTCTCTTTGCAAGACAACACAATTATATTTAATTCATTTTTTTTTTAGCTTTCTTATAATAAATTTTTGATTTTACATGGCTTTGCAAGACTTTATGTAATCTTCAGACGATGAGAACTTGTAAAACATAGAAAACGTAAATTTTTTGAAAACATTTTTTTTATTTCGCGGAAACAGCAAGTTTTACCTCGAAATTTATGCGAAATGTGATAGTATTTTAAGTAACATTGTTTGCGTCATTACACAAAATATGTTATCTGATTATAATTATTACGCACTTGAATCTTTAGGATGTAATTCTGAGTCAAATATAACGCTTGATGTACAGATCCCACGTCGAGATAATGAGGTGTTAATTTTAAAGAAAACGACAAAATTAGTATATAAAGTATATTATAATCACAAGAACAAGGCTTTCTTTTTACTTAGTAATATACTTTCTACATATTGCCTCTGTAATTACATATATTCTCCGTATATATATACATATTTTTATAAAAGCAACAAAAGGAAAACGGGATAATTAAGAGTCGAGCGTTTTGGTACCATCTTCAGCGAGTGTTGTACAAATAAACAAAAATAAACAAAAACATGTAGATCAAAAAACATTAAAGTAACAAAATAAATAGACATACAGTGATTACATACGTATTGACTAATGTATGTGCACATCTCGAATTACGGCCCATAGTATCGATGAGAAAATAAGATGAGTCTCTCTCCTGAAGATGGTCCGATACCAAGATCGAAAAGTACATAATAAATAATTATAATAAATAAAATATTTAATATAATTGATTCTTAATTAGCCCGTTTTTCTTTTGTTGTTTTTGTTTTTGTAAAAGCCTTTATTTTATATATTTTTTAATTTTATATATATGTATTTTTATTAAAATGAAAAAAATAATTATAATATTGCAGATTTAAATATAGAAAAATATAAAATAAGTCGTAGTTATTTTTCGTATACAAATCAAGACCAGATTTTTACTTTATTACGATAATAACATGTGAAAAATTTACTATATAGAAGATTTTACTTTGTAAGTGATTATTTCTCTGCTGTTTAATATTTTCTATAAAACAAAATAGGACTAACTTACGAGACAAAAATGAACACAACGTATCACTTTATGTTTAAAAATCTGTTTAAATAAAGACATTAAAATATATCGAAATGCGCCTTGCGTTATCCAATGGGTTTATCCAGCAAATCATTCTAAAATAAATAGAAACATAGAATAGAGCAGAAATATCCTCGTTGCTAAACGAAGCATATCGCAAGTGCATGCGCATTCTGTAATTCGAGTCCATATGCATTTCGTGTTCCAGACATTTGTTGGTAAATAATTAAGTAATAAGCTGTAATGAAAAAGTTTTACAGCTATGTAAATAGAGAGCAAGATGCTTGACGCAATAATATCGAGCATGTATGATTTCTACTACCGAGAAAATTCCCCAAAATTACCACCATGTAGACAATGATAGATAACATTAGATTCGATAAAAATTTATTTTTCGCGATTTCTCATTGCACATCTTATTTAATGTATAAAACTATGATTATCCATTTATGTGTTCAGTGTTAATGCGCGATATCCGTTTGCGAGAAACAAGTAATTTTTTTCACAAAAAAAGATGATTAGTTCTATAAAATGCGTGTGTATGCAAAATTTCTGTAAATAGCTCAAGGCGATCTTTGATATAAATAACAATATTTCTACAACGGAAATTCCAGCAAGTAATAAAAAGCAGAATCTCAAACGTAAGTTTCGGTTTGTGCGGTTGTCAGTCTATTGCAATTTACAACAACGCATCAATTTGTTAACGCTTGTTCTCTCTACTTCCTATTGTCCATAATACACCTTTCGTTGCGACATACTCTTTTGCGACGTATTAAAAACCGCTAGCTAATATCTTCAACCCTGAATTATAAAATGTGAAAAAAAAGAGGAAAGCCACCTGGCAAAGTCACCACAGCTAAATGGTTTCACATAAAAAAAAGTAGCTAAATAACTTATTAAGATGAACCAAGACCTAAGCGAAGGATGTATTGTATACATACGTTTTCATTATCTATGGTGTGTAATTACTCGCAATGACACCGTTTTGTTCTAATCAATGGGAATTTACATCTAATAGCTTATGTCGTCAGAAAAAGAATAAGATTGCAAAGTTTGCCGCTTTATGGTGTGAGTAAAAATGCTGGTTAAAATAACACGTATAAATAAGTATTAATATTAATTAATAAGCATTGTTATCATTATTACAGCTTCACAATTTTAAGCTAAATGCGTTATGTTTAATCAAAAATAAACGTTAAATAAATGTTAAATAAATGTTTAAATAAATGTTAAATAAAATAAATAAATAAAAAAAATAAATAAAAAAAATAAATGTTAAATAAATGTTTCTAGATAAATTATAAAAATTATAAAAGAAATTAATATCCTATGTAGTTATTCATCCGTTGATTGCTCAAGATTTAGTCTACGCCTCAATCTTATGCGTATCTCATATCTTACGATATGTCATTTACATTTCCGATATGTATACTCTTCTTATAATTTAATGTATTAATTATCCATAATATTTCAGAATTTCTTGTAAAGAAGAAGAACGGTTTTAAATTCATATATAAATGAGAAATCCAATGACAAAGAGATTCTACTGTTTGATTATTCTATCTTCGTTAATGGAGATTTCATTTTAAGATAAGTATTGCGCGAGAGGAAGTAGCCTCATAAGATATTAAGAATTAGTAAAATATAAAAGAATGGCTTTGCACTAGATATAAAATATTATTCAGAATTTTCTAGCGCAAGAGAAGCAGTAAATTACATTCGAAAGCTAGTCGGATGCGCAAGTGCATCTCTCGACGGTCATCGTCGAAATGTTCATGTTTCGGCGATTGGACCAAAATTTATTCGAGGTGATCGCGATCCCTTCTTCAGGATTTCCCATGCGACATGACAGAAGGAGAGGACGAGAGGCCGCAGACATAAGTGTAGCGTGGAGGTGGTGTCAGGCCCCTCCTTCTAATAAAAGCCGCTCACTAAGCGCCGCTACACACACAGTAACAGAAAACCCCGAAGAGAGCAGGAGCCGCCGAGAGCTCCTTCAGGACCCTGCAAATTTGAGATTTTTTTTTCCCAAAAATTTCAGTTTGCACAATTTTCACGACAAACCGTGTGACGGATAGTATCTGTGCGTGGTGAGTTCAACACATTTCGCGTATCTAACTCGATCGACATTTTTTTCGGATCGCCGTGTATGCATCTTTAGTGTCTCGTGGAAAATTGCTCAATGCGGCGACCACGTGGCGAGATGGTGACAAGTGGGAAATTTTTGAGTTTCGCGTGTTAAGTGTAGACGAAGAAAATTCTGGAAATATTTTTATTGCTTAACGGCGTTAAGTATATTTAGATGTAAAAACAAATAATTATTAATAAAATAAAAATTTGCAATTTTTTTTTTTTTTTTATTATCGATTAAGCGGAATCAATAGAAAATATTTCGGCGTAATAAAGTATCTATATCCAATATTTAATAAGACTGCTATTAAAGATTATGCTTATTCCGAAGAAATCTCTTTCCATCTGGACGTGCAAGCTGGTTAGTAATCAGTCATTTGATGAAAATTTTGAGTCCAATTTTTCACACATATATATTTTACAATATTCAGATCTCATTAAATATTTTCTAAGATTTTAATATGAAATTTAATTCAAAAAATGTATACATATGAGATCAATAATAAAAAATTAAATAGCGCAAAGAGAGAGAGAGAGAGAGAGAGAGAGAGAGAGAGAGAGAGAGATTTGATAAGATCCGAGAAAAAAATTGGCAAAATGAAAATCTGCTAAATGATTCTTATGAAAAGAGTAAGTTCTGAGTAAAATTTAAAAGTTGCATCGATCATTGTTTTGAGTTATCTATAATACAAGCAAATCTACTGTTTTTTTTAAACAAAAGATTTTTTGAAAAAGTTATATCTCATTAAATTTATTTGTTCAATTCTTATTGCGTATTTTATAAAAAGATCAAAAATCATGTTCTTTTTTCGACATCAATTGAATTGCTATAATATTTATCAAAATTGTTTGCATTTTATTACAATGCGCGAATAATTATTCTTTCAAATATAAGAGTATATATTTAAAATTTTTTAGAATATGTTTATTTAAAAAAAAAAATATTGTTCAAATTATTTATCATATAATTGTAAACTTTTTTCTGCGCAATAAAAATAGTACAAATAATAATTAAATTAATCAGCACGTTCAAAAATAAAATATTTCAAAATCGTCCTCGAGCAGAAGTGTTTTGTATTGAATTTACATCGTTTCAATGCCATATATTCATGCTCGATTCATCAACGATTCATTCTCAATGTGCCAAATGCGTGTGCATTTATTTGCACATGGCATACATTGGTGGATTACAGAAGTACACACACACACTGGCAGCATTCCTCAACGAAAGCAAATACTTTGTAATTTGACAAGCACACATCTCTTTCATATTTAGTCTAATAAAACTATAACATTTTATTTTCATGCAATTATAAGCAATTTGAAAATAATTATATATTTCTTATTATACCTTTCTTTTATCTTTTTTAACAAATGTCTATGTATATTTAAAATTAATTTTTTTATCATAAATCTAATTAGAGTTTTAAAGCTTGTTATAAACGAGCGATGATGAAGCCTAATGTACGGAGGAAGGGACGAGAAAAATTTTACGCTCTATAAAAGAAAAACGTGAATCGATGAATAATATAATATTTTGATGAGGATATGACGCAAAGTCACATTTTACTAAAATCGCGATTAATTACGAAGCGCGTGCGTTTCCTCCTGTGTCTAGCAGACGCCAACAGCATTCGCCACTTTCATTCCGTCGAAAGTGATAGTCGTGAACGGATCCATGCCCGAGAAAGGAGAGTCGTTGCTCCTCTTGCTCTCCCGCTCCTCTCCCGTGCACCTTCTCTCTGTCTTTTCACGATTCTCGAATTTCGTGAGAAATTTCCATCTCACATTGCCAGTTTGTGAACTACATGCTCGTCACGTGTTCACGCGTGATAAGGGCGTATCAAATGATAATAAGAGAAAATCACACGAGGACCAAGATTACACGCCCCGTGAAAAGTCTCTTATTCTTCTACATATTAGATGTTTGTTGTCCGTCCTATATGTTTAGATGCAGACAATTTTCTTATATAATCTAGGAAAAGGAGCTTTGCGCGCAAGATAACATGTTCAACACAAGAGATTGTTTCTAAGAAGTTGTTTGTCGAGTCGCAACGCATCCATAAAAAATTACAATCTACTAATAAGTAAGAAACTGCTAGATAACATTGTGTGCGAAAAATTGATCATGAGAGATTTGTGAGATGCCGCGATAATGTGCATTACATTCATTAGAATTTGCAACCGTAAACGCACCGTACATATGCGCCGTTTAATGTGTAATGTATTCTTTTCGCAGAACTTATCTATCCGATCAAGATGAAGTATACCATTCTGACACTGACGGTTGCGCTTTGTCTCGCATTAGTGAGCTCGAATCCGCTTCCGGAAAACGGTCTCGATTCGAAGGTAAGCACGTGAGAAGTGCATCTTCATGCCTTTCTCTTTTAACATCTCCGTCTATTTGATTATCGCAAGATCAATGCGACGGATCAGCTATTGCCTCTCCCGCTGCGTCATTGCTTAATAATCATGGCACGCGGCACGCAACTCACAAAATTCGAGGCCAAATTTCAAGTGTAAATATTAAAAAAAAAGGCCGTCATTAATTGTTAAATAGCTAATTAACACAAATGCTTCGATAAATTCCTGCATGAAATTATTATCAAATTATGCAATGACTATTTTAATGGCTTTAACGTTCTTACTAGGTCGCGAAAATCATAATCTAGTGGCACTGAATAATTTTCCATTAATCTTAGCTTCACTTCATGTTATCTGCGTTCCTTCCCATCACATCACTTAAAAAAGAAGTGATTTTTCTAAAAAATCTCTGCCGAGAATTTCTCAATGACATAATCGACGCGTAAAAATTAACTTTTATTTAAAATTAAATTAATGAAATAATTATTAATGCTCAAACGACATGATAAAACGTGAGACGATTTCTTTTCGATCGCGAAAGTAGCTACGTTCTGATCTATTAAATCTCTGATCGTTTCTATCGAATCAATTGATTCGATGGCTAAAGATAATGTTTTATTTTCGACGAGTTTTTCATTCGATTAATAGCGGCTACGATAAATCTTCAGCGCGAATAAAGGAGTAGAAATCAGACGCAATTAAAATTTTCGTAATTCCGTACCTTGCGATTTATAAAATCGCACACGTGAAATCGAATCTACTTATTAATGTGGCAATCCGGAAATGTGCTGGCAATCATTTCTTTATCTGTATCTTTGTATCTATAAATGTATTCTGTCACGAAAATATTATTAATACACGTTTCAATGTCGAAACACTATCTTACGCAAATTTTAATAGCTCATGAAGCTGTTAAAATAAATCGTGAAACAAATTACAAAACAAATAAAAAATAATATTATCTTAAATAATAATTTGAAGTATAAAAATATTTTCGTATCTTATCTTACGCAAATTTTAATAATTTACAAAAAGCTATTAAAATTGACCTAGCATAAGACAGACATGCTCCAACATTAAAGCGTGTATAATAAAATTTTTTTATACTTTCTGAAATAAATATAAGAAATTTTTTTTAATTTCTTATACTGATGTTCGCGTAATAATTCATTGAAAGCATGTAATTCTTAATTTTTCGAAAATTGGTGATGTTACGATTGTTACGATTAATTACGTTACGTTATTACATGATCACGGAAATTATAATAGTTGCCTATTTTTTCACAGTCGTTACTCAAACTTATGTAGCTATATGTAGCATTTACTTATAATATCGCAATTTACTTATAATTATCATAATTTTTTACATAACATCTGTGTAACCTAACGTAACACACGTGCGCGGCGAAAGCATGGTCACCAGCTGGTGATGATTACATGACACGAAGAGAAATTCGAAAAGAGTGATTTGTATGAGAAACACAAATTTCGCGTATAATATCGGATTTTTAACGGCGTGTCAAGGAATTTAAGGCTTTGATTATGCGGCTGTAAAATAATAACTCCATAAATCTCAAAAGGTTTTTTCTATGTTTCAATGTCGGAACACTATCTCATGCAAATTTTATTGGCTCCTCGTGAGCATAATATTTTCATGATAGAATAAAAACGTTTATATGTTTGCGAAATGATAAAAAAGTTCTCATGGTTGCTAGTACATTTCCGAAAGTCATATTGATAAGTAAAAATAGTAGATTATTATTATATTTTATTATAACACTAGTATAAAGAGTAATATAATCATATCGATAAGTAAACAGACGCTCGCATGCGGTTCCGTAAACCACAGGCACGACGTGTACTCTCGTAAACGGTATAAACCTCAAAATATACGATCTGAAAAAGCCGGGTCGTCCAGCTCTCGCCCTCCGACACTTTCACTGGCCGCCAAGTAACCGGACACTTTCTTCGGTCGATAGGTGCCCGATGGAAAGTTGCGTACGCGTACGCGTATAAGTGCATGCAACAGCGATACTCAAAATACTGTGCGAACTTCCATTTGATTCGTATTTTGCACGCAGTTAGAAAGAATTTCGTGGATAACATTAAGAATACAGAATGTTAAATAGATGCAGAGACAAGTAGACGAATAAGCGGAATAAAGTAGATCTAAAATTCAGAAAATCAGTTCAGATTTATGAGAATAAGATACATTTAATTAAGAAGCAACATCTTACATGTTTATTATTAGAGAGAGACGGGGATTTAAATATTATATATAATATATGTAATATATAATAATATATATAAATTATTAATATAATATATTATATATTATATAAAAAATAAAAATGTGTTATAAAAAAATTTTAAAAATATTATAAAAAGACATATATTAATAATATAAAAACAAGTAAGTATTATATAAAAGATTATGCTTAGTTATATAAAATATAAAAGATTATATTTAGTTTTTTGGCCTACTTCAAATTATTTTTAAATATTCGAAAATAAAAATACAAGCGAAATTTCTCGGCTAAAGAGTTGAGAGGGACGAGTCGACTACCTGAATATGAACAAGCTTTGAGGGAAAGTGAACTATAATACTCGAGTTGAGCAATATTTGAGTTCAATGGTCGTTCCCATTGGTTCTATCAGTTTGAGATTTATGCGAAATTAATGCAAAATGAAAAACGCACTAGAATACAACTCAATCACCCTGTATTATATAATGACAGGTTATCCTTCGATACTAAAGTAGATACAACCGAAATTTCGATCTTACATAATTAATGTGACGAATAATTATCCTGTCAATTTTGCCAAATATATTGAAATTCCTTTGCATGGGAATGTTTAATAAATTGCTATGAAATATATTTCTCGCATGAAATAAATAGTTTTGTCAATCAGTGTTGAGTGATGATCTTTATTAATAATTTTCGTACAATGCAATTAATTTCATTCGCATTGTCAGAATTCCGAGAATACACGGAAGAATCAGTTCTCTCACGCCTCCGGGCAGTAAATCGTAAAGTAATCGACAAGTCCGTTCAATATACAACGGCGCTAAGTTAATGATCCTTGCTTTGCTACCATCTAACGTAGAGATTGTTACACAACATAATTACCTTAACATTTTTAAAGGCATCAAACTCCACGGTCTTTATCATCCATTTTCACCTGAATGGGAAAATTATGCACTACGGTACACTTCCTTGTTTGCCGCTACCTCGCGGCAGATACTCTTCGCGTATTCTTTAACGCCACTTTGACAACAACATTCACATAATGCATGATTAATTTTAATAAAAGGGAACTGAGGGAAGGCAGTTCCTTTGCGGATTTTATTACGATCGTAAGTCAAATGTTGTCCATAATACACTTTACGACATATATACTCCAATACTATATATATATATATTAAAAAATCTCACTTCATACATATTTAAAAGTCCTTACGCAAGAGAGAAATAGACGTGTATACAACATAGATATACAGTTTCTCATTTGGCAAAAAAATATTGATTTATCAAACTAATAACTTGCAATTTTTAATCTTTCTTATAATCAATAATTTACAATATTCAGAAAAATATACTAATCAAATATTTTGACAATACTTGATATTCTACGATCACTAGGAGCTGGAAAATATCGCCGTTGTCCGGTAAAGAATTAGAAATCGTATGGTAGGGCAAATGGGAAACTTTCTTTCAGACCCTCGATCGGCTAGTGATGGCCGAAACTGACAATGAGACGGCCCTGAGGAACAAACGGACGATCGGCATTCTACGACAGCTCTTTCCAGATATCTCCCAGGTGAGCAGTCGTGATACGCGAAACACGAATAATCAGAGAAATCCTGAACAAGGCCAGGACTAAATTGCCGTTCTTGAGCGGTGTTTTATAAGCAAGGCTGTACATAAATTATCATCATAGATTACTTCGCTCGACATACAATATCATGCACATATCATCAAGGAGCAATATGACGCCCTTGAGCGAACTCATCTGATTTTGATCTGCGTTAAAGACTTTTAACATTCTAGTTGGACTAGGACTTGTTTTGTCGAACTTTGCAAACTCGTACTGTAAAGCGGCATTTGTCAAACATCTCAATTTTAACTTCACATTCTTACTGAGAAAGTAACGCATTCGATTTGCAAGTCAGTCGACACTAGCCAATTTGTCCCTTTACACACTCGCGTAGACGGATCGATTTGTTTCGATTCTATTCGTCGTGTTTATTCCGCATTATGGAAGCGGAAGCAATTAGCTATAGTCGCGTTTGCAAAAACAATCATCGCGCTTCCGTCGATTTCTACTGTTAAGAGTACCTATGATGTGTTTCTCGAGTTACTTTTTCTCTTTTCCTTCCTTTCAGAGATTTTACTTGACCTCGTGAATTATATCAAGAGAACTTTCACGATCTTGTAGGGAAAGCTTTATAGTTTGAACAACAAATTGCGTAATACGAGACAATCGTTCGATACAAGAGAATCCTATAAGAAGACCTAAACATCTTGGGAAAATTTCTTTCTTATATATTACGTGCGAAGCTTTTTTTCTGCATAACGCAGGCTATTGAATTGTCCAAGAATAACTTCCTAATTTGACTAATAATGCGCTGTGTGATTTTTTTTTTGTCTCGTTAGCAAGCGATTTTCCTGTGTTGGCTATGTTGGCCGGCCTCTCTTGCATGCGGTTGCATGTCATATGACAATGCGATTGATTTGGTAATGAATCTCGCAGAATAACGGGAGTTAGTTATCCCATATCGCTGCAAAGTCGCAATTCTCGTCGCGAACCGGAAGATTATTCCTTGAGAGGGGAATGTTGAAATTTTCCAGCGGTATAACGTCTCCGAATGATTGAATATGCACATAATAGTCATCAACGTAATACTAAACGATGTGCGTAGATGTGAATCTTCCCGAAATAATTCCGACAATCAATCGTGTTTAATTCTTGTCATTAAATTCAAAACTAGAGCCCGTACAAAGATCTTCTTTGAATATTACCAGATGTTGAATGAAACATCAAACTGGCGTAACTATGATTTCCCATGACTTGCAGTGCCTTCGAAGGAAAGCCCGATAATAAGAGATGCAGTCAGAATAATGATAACATAAATCAGTCATTGATCGATTTTTAAGCACAACACCGGATAACTCGCATAAACATTCATTATTAGACGACGATTATTCAGAGATTCAAAAAAATCCTCGTACAGACCGAACGATATAAGCATCATTCATAAACAAAACAAAATCTACGATCACTACTGTGGATCGATATCACCCTTACTGCTCATAAGGGGATCACAAGGCAAAGTAATGCGTTGAAGTCCGAGTGGGAAGAGGATCGAGAAATCGCCACTCTAAGAGACTTTCCAGCTAAGACCTATTGTTTTCTAGAGAATCGAAGCAAAGGTCAACGCAATTGTCGCGGAAGTGATTCGCGCCCTCGGTCCGGTCATCCTCCGCAATGTCCTCGGCGGTGGTAATCGCCCAGGTGTCCAAAGGAACAACGATGGCACAAGCGTAACGGGCACCTCGCCCTTCGATGATGAAGAAAAGGATGAAGATGATAGCGAGACAAAGTCAACCAACTCGAACAATTCCAGAGTATCGATCTCTCTGCCGACGTTTTCTCCAGACGATGACGAGGCGGCAGAGACGGAAGCGCCCAGCTCCTCTCCATCCCCAACAATAACAGAAAGCGGAGACGAGGTTAACACTACCGAGTCGATCGTCACAACAACAGAATCACCGCTAGACAACGAAGTCACCGCTTCGCAGTGACGTCGTTGGGTCAGCAGCTCGGTAAAACTTTCGAGGTCATGACCTTGAGGAATCCTCAACAGATGCAGAATCACCGCGCATTCAGGACTGCTGCGGCGCGTTGTCCACTTTGCGTGTTAATTACTCATCGGGTGGTCGAGGAAAACGAGAATCAAATCGATCGGATATCCGATCGACAATTCAGATCTCGAACGGGAGGGGTAGGGATCTAATGGTCCGCAAATGGTCGCTAATTTACCGCGCAACCAGGACTGCCGCGGCCACGCACGTTTTCGTACACTGCTAACTCCTTTTCTGCCCTCTCGTGTTCTCGGCAATTAATCGGTTAATAATGTTGTTGTTGCTATTGTCGCTATGTGACGAGATCCGTTATTACGATCTCTTCTGGGTTGGCCAGAATTATACTGGAAAAAAAAATATCATTATACGCCGGTTCCGGGCTTATCTTCCATCTCTCGATATTTCAATTCATCTCTCTGTGATCTATCGTCTGCACAATTCGAGTTTCATGTTATTTGCAGATCATTCGATCATTCGAAACTGTATATTTTTGTCTATCCAATTCTCTTATTTCGTCTTCATTATTTAATTCTGACATCAATTTAAAACGGATTTTATATTTTTCATATAATGTCTTTCTTCTCTTATGACGTCATTTCAATTGCAAATAGGTTTCGATTTTTGAAGCTCATCTCGATTATGATTTTTCCACCAAGCATTTCTATGTTATCACCTTTCGCAGGACATGTCGAATCACGTGTATCTATAAAAATATAAGTTGTTCATTACATTTATTGTATATTATATCCCACAGAATATAATTGTGAATATAAAACTCGAGGAATATTTATAAACATCAAGTAATCAATAATCGGTATTCAGCTTTTTGTCCGATAAATCATTGGCTATTGTATGACTTTGTCCGATATATGTGTATTTAATATGAATAACATGTTTGCATTGATAAAGTTTGTGCAAGTTGTGATTAATATATAATTTTTTTTTGTTGCTTAATGATTATGCATGTTATGTCCTCATAAATATAGCATCTGTGTTACTTCATAATCCGCATGTTATTTGTTCTTATATTCTCACACACAAAATCAAATAATTTGCAATAGTATAACCATGATCTATACAAGATATTTCGAAGTGTGAGCAGTTATTAATTTTCTTTCGCTTTATTATTATGTGTTTATTAGTGCATAAAAAATCTCGAAGAAATGTGAAATTATATATATATCTTATAAATAATTTAATTTATTTTTATAATTAAATTTATAATAAATTAAATTAAAATTTATAATAAATTAAATTTATATAATTAAATTAAATTTATTTTTATAATTTTTATAATTAATTTAATTTATTTTTATAAGTAAAATACTGCTATGTGCAACACACATTACACGCATCTAAATACATTTCATAGACCTTGAAGTTATACAATTGACCTACTTGTCATGCGATCTTGATCTTTTATGCACTTCTTGGCACACGACCAAGCAATCAGCAATGATTCATTGATCAATATTCCGATAAATAGAAAAATAAATTACTCATATCGGGGTAAAGAGTCAACAGAATATCGCTTGATCGTCTGATTCTTGCCACCCAGAGGAAATGTGTTTTTACAGGACGTGAACCCGGAATCGGAGAATCGAGTGAACGAAGCCGAAGCGGAATCGCAGAATAACGAAGTGCGGGTGCAATTCGCGGACGAACCAGCGAAGGAAACAGAAGAGCTCACGCCATTGAGTGAAAATGAGACGGAGGTCAACGAAGAGGAGAACAGGGATAAGAGACAAGGTACCACACAATCGGGCAACTTTCTCTTCGATCTTTTCAGGGTGAGTTGTGCTATGGAGTTTATAGAAGCATCTCATGTTCATTAATAAGGTTGCGTGAAAAATGGAGAACGCCGATTCTTTCGTCTCTTCTACGGCGAGCGAAAATCACGCTCATACGTGAATAAGAGAAAGGATGATGAAGAAAGGATAGGAACAATGGAGACTCATTTAGCGCGCAGTTATGTCGATATAATACATGACACGCACGGCGACAAATCTCGCATACTTGATATTCCGGTGACTGGCGACTGCAAGGGCGTCTAACTGCAGACCGCAGTGAAAGTGAGCAACCAAATTGCCTTTACATAGCCTCATCACATATATTATTGGTTACTATTTCAAGATTTCTGACCTAGGCACCATCGAGTTGTCTTGTCGAGTTGCAGTATTAAGTAATTATTTTAGGATTTTCACCGATCGCGTCCATGATTAAAATCCACGCGAATCCGCGATTTCATACGCGATGATATAAGCATGAAATAGCGTGGAATAATAAATTAGAAATTTAGCGATAAAAAGAGAAACAGAGATCGCGTGACAATTTTATTCGGCATTGCAACAGCCTAATTAAGACTTTTAATTAAGACTTTGTCACGGTAGATTGCGAGAAACATTTTTAAACAATTTTTCAGATTTTAATGCACTCTTTGTTCTTTTTCGCGTAATATTAAAAAATAATTTGATTAATAATTAATCGAAAACAATTAAATATTAAGTATTTAATAATTATTGTATGTGCCTTTACTGATAACGGAACTCATTGTTAACAAAGTGTGATCGCATTTTAAAAAACACTTTGAAATATGCACAGAAATTCACATCCATTATATTAGTAATAATATTATTTATCAGAGTTACAGAGAGAGAAATCAAAAAGATTTAATTTCTTGCCATGTGTGTGCGCAATGTCATTATGTCAATCGTTAATTTACATTATATATATTCTCGAAATAGATAAAAACTATAATAAAATCAATCATTATAATCATCATCAGCGTTTACACGCTGACCGATTTTTTGTTCGCAAAGTCTATCTCGGCGGAACAAGTTTTTTGCCAACGTTGACAGTTGCAGTCATGCGAAAATCAAGTTTCCAAGCGTTTGCCATCGTTATTCACTTTCCTATAAAAAAAGATTACGAACAACGCGACTCGAGGCGATTTCAAAAACCGGTCGATCGCGACCCTTCACCGTCCGCGGATTGAAAAAACGAGAAACTTGTCTATACGTAACCGATACTCTATTTATTTTTGCCGCACGAGTATTCACCTGCGTTAATAAGTAACTCTCGAAATTATGCCAGAAGCGAATTACCCTTTTATTGCATCACGGAAACAAGTGGCGCTCTGTCTTATGCCGCAAGCACACACAGGCAAAGGTAGCTTTAACATCATAATTATATAAAATAAAATTAATATTTATGTTCGCAAAATAGAGAAACTTGACGAATGGTTAGTGAAAAATAACTTTTCATCCAAACTTTCTAAATATATTTGGTAGTAAATTTTCAATGACATCGCGCAATCATCGATCAACAGCGAACAGTCTTTAACTTATCTGACGTACATGTTTGGCGTACATGTCCATAGGGACATACACATGAAGGAAATTTATGCAACACCGCCTGAAATAACATGGACGCTCGCTCGATATCAAACTGATTTTTTCTTATACAATTTCTATCTGCATAGACACGATAATTGTTAAATGAGTAATTTTTCTCCATTTTTCACACGACAAAAATTTTAAACACAAAAACGTCGACGATTGAGGCGATCTCTGGCCTCCTTCTGCCGAGGTGCCCACTACTACGTTGCAATCCCAGACCTCTTAACGAAACACTTTCCAGCCACATTGCAGGAGTTCCAAGACGCATGCCGACCGCGAAGAGATCGCGATCTTTCGCGAAATCGCGCGGGCAGAACGGAAAAGAGAAAGAGAGAGAAAAAAGAAAACGCGCGCGATTCTTGCAGCGGGCAAGGGCAAGAGAGCCAAGTAAACGAAAGTTCTCGTCTCTGTTTTCGTTTAGCAAGCGGCCGACGGGGCGGCAAGAGCGGCGGGCACGGTGTACCGTGTTGTCGCCGGTACACAGAGCCTCGGGCTCGGGTTAAGCGCCTCGCGTAACGTGGGCCCGGCGCCCCAGCAGGCCGCCCCCGCTGCTGCCAACAGCACCCCGACGTCCAACGCACCCTCGACAGCCGCCCCAGGAGCCGGCATTCCACTACTGGTACGCCAAATCCGACACAACGCCTAAGCGTCCGCCGACAGAGATACGGCGACTGCGCTTCTCTCCGATCGGGCCCGATAAAGGGACGAGTGGGACAATCGCAGGGCAACATACATTTTGCGGGAGTGTCTCGATTACGAGACTATCCTTCGATTTGTGTGTTGTTGATGTGAACCGCGTCGACGGTTGGTACTGCACGTGTATAGGACCAATCGATTTTATCGGGTCCGCTCAGCAACTTTCTTTCTTTCTTTCTTCTCTCTGTATATCTATCTCATTTTATCTATAATACGCCCTGTACATGCCTGTTCTGTTTTTTCATATTTCTTTTTATATACGTAAATACTCTTTCATAATAGTCGTCGTAGCATGTTGTTTCTCAATTGCATGGAGAGGAAAATTTATTCCAATGATTATTAACGATTTATGATAGTCACACTTTGCTCTAGAATCAGCCATCATTTTTTTTCACAACAATAATGTTCTATTTTTCTATTGACATATGTACATGCAAATATCACGTGCAATCTGTTGCGCGCTACATGCAAAAGTAGCACACACAACTGCACTCTTCACCGTAGTCTGCAATCGCATCCTTTCTTGATTGTTCTATTATTTACAGACAACTATTTTTTTTTCACATAATTTTTTTCACATAATTTTTCGATGGCAAAATATAACTCGTATTGAATTCACACATTGTATGTCTACGCATGCCACACTCTTTCATGCATGTACATCACGATCATTCTTGACTCTCGCGATTTAAGAGAGACAGAGAGAGAGACTTCTCTCATATTTTCCGCTTACTTTCCACTGGTGACTTAATCCTCCTTGACGACTTATTCTGAACAAATTATACCGTCACTCTTCCTGTCTGGCATCTTTCTTCTTTCCTCTCTCTCATCATTTCTCCTTCCTTCATACAACGATTCTACCTATTTGAGTCTTGCCTATCTCGCTGCGCATGAGTTGCATATCAAGATCTCTAATATTTTATTATATATACATATTGCATATGTATATATATATATATATATATATATATATGTGTGTGTACGTATGTATGTATGCATATGTATACGTCTGAAAATAATACGCGACAGCAATTATTCTAATCTGCCATTTCTTCTATGTGAAAAAGACTGTCTTTCTTATCCGCTACGACTTCTTTCATATTTACGCACTTTTTGTACGTCTAACGTTGCAAGGAGGTCTTGGCATGTAATTTGTATAAATTGCGCATCCCCTTAACCCATAATTATATGTTAGTTTAGAGATTTCTATATGCAAAAATATAGAGTTATAGTACTACTACTCTAGTTGAGACTAAAACGTGCATCTTAAATTGATATTTCTTGTTGACACTTTTGACAACTTTAGTCTCATTATAAAGTAGCTTATACTCGTAAAAGTTTAAAGATTTAGCAATTAAGAAATTTTAAAAATTAATAATTTATTCAAATCTTTAATCACACACACACACACACACACACACACACTTAATTATACGTTCAAGTTTGTTTTTTTTTTCACTTTTGAAAAATTTACCAGATAAATTTTATCCGGTCCATCTCTCTTTCCAAATCCTATCTTGTTCCACCCGGCCAACGGTCCCGACGCAACGCTGACAACCACCGACTTAAAGACTCTTTTTTATGGCGTACTGATCGGCTGATGGACAGGCCGATTTACTCGAGATCTGACGAATCGCCATTGATCGATGCCGATTCTCTCGTTGTTGTAATCTTCGTACTCGTTCATTGCACCGTATATCTAGCGGTCATAGTTGTATCTTGTTTCATCTCGTATATTTTGGATGTATACACCATATATATATATTATAAATGCACGCAGATTAATCGGCATACGGATCGGTTACAAGAAATAATAATAATAATAATAAAATTCGCAAATTTTGTACGCGAAGAGAGCGATTGAATTTTTATCAAATATAAGGGCTTCTCCGCAAGACTGATACCGGTTCGTCTGCCAATCAGCGATTTGTATCTCGTAGTATTGGAATTTTGATAATTAGTCTACATGTGTAAACTCTTGAAAACGCGCTTGTGACTAGAGAAATTCGACAAATATTATTTCTGTTGCGTTGCGAGTCGCTAGTATAAGCTAGTATTATTGAGCCCGTTATGGTGTATGGTTTACTCTGTTGTCTATTGGGTATCGATTTCACCTTTTTATGGTGCACAACAGCAGGGTGTCCATATAAAAATTCCAAGAAAAATCCTTAACTTATTGTTAATTCTTAATTTATTGTTCCGCGAGACCGATGTCCGCGTTCGAGAGTAAATCTTTCATAATTCTCAAGCCGAAAGTGGAGAAAAGAAATACGTATGGACACCCTGTAGACAAGTCTCGAATATTACGAGCCGAAGGAGCGCACGTAAGGATCGTAGCAGCAAGATCGATGGATCGTAGCCGTAAGTAGGATGTGAGAGCACCGTAGTGTCGGGAGCGCTGGAGTTGGACGTGGAGCTGCAACACACACCGCAATTATATCCCCCAAAACAAACAAAACAACAAATAATTGTAAATTAATCCCTATATATTTGTACTCACTTTCGCCAGGCTGTCCAGTAATGCATCCGCGGACGTGAGAGAATCCCAGATACAGGGGATCCCTCTCCGTTTACTATGTTACCTGTCGACTAATGCCAACGATCTCCGGAATATTTCCAGACGGCGATCAGCAGCGGAAGTGACTCCTGGGGCAATAACGAAGAAAAACCTGTAATAGGACCGACGCAGGGTATGACGGCAGCTATATCCGGTCCCCTTACCAGATTACTCCTCATCGCTAATCGGGGATGGGCGAATCTCATCGAAGACATAGTACTTGTGAGTAAAAGATATCTCTTCTAAAACTTTCACTATGATCTACCTATAATCATTTATTTTTTCGTTTTTCAATGCGAATTTGTAATAAAGTCTAAACACTACAACGTAAATTTTATTTCGCTATTTTAGTCACTAAACTTTGCTTAATATTATTGACACTTTTTTGTAAAGAATCTAATGAAAACATTTCTGTAAATTTAAAATGTTGAAAAAAGAAAATAAATAAATAAATTATATTTTCAACGACAATCATATAATTCCAATAATGGAGAACTATATAAAAATTTCACAATTACACTCTTTTTCTTGAAAAAAATGTATTGTGCAAGCAATTCTTACATGTAATAAAAAATAAATGGTGATTTAATTGTGCTTAGTTACAACAGTTCAGAACTGGCGTTAACAATAGTATACGAGTATTTAATGATTGGTTTTAAAAGACATTCAAGTCAATTTTGCTTCATGTACAAGTAGGCAACATAGCGGCAGGTTACTCTTTGTACCGGATGTCGATCTATAGATTTCGAGATTTTAATGACGCAGGTTCACTTGAAAGTAAACCGTGACTATGACGAAATATCGAACAACTACGTTGAAACGCGATTGATTAATAGACGTCGAACTGACATATAATCGCGTTAAACAATTGCAAATAAATAGCGCATATATTGTATTGTCAGAACTTAATAAGGTAATTAATTTGATAACTGTCAGATTCTAATTCCGTGTAATTCTGTACGTAATCACGCAAACGTATGCATGTAATTGCGCTTCTGTATCTGATCCATATGAATTATTCCATATTTATATTTTATTATCCGAGAGAGAAAGAGGGAGAAGAGAAACCGCAAGCGATGTTATTTCGTCATCGTTAAAACGAGGAAAAAATCATTCGAATTGGACGTTTATGATCTATCGTATCTATGAAATGCATAAAATTTCTTTGGATTATAAATTCATTAAGGAGTTTAATTAAAAATAAATTTAAAAGTTTGAGCAGAAACATGAAAAATTGATATCGCACACGTCGCGTAATTGTGGCCGCGATTCCACAATAAACCAATCTGTCGTCGCAAATGACTGCATCTGTCGATACGCGATAATTGCCATTCGCAATTTGTTCCTTTAACGGATTTATAAGTGAAATTTCTATTATAAGTTTCTTATATAAAATTACAAAATTAATTAAAACGCGCGTAACAAAGTTAATAAGAAATACATAAGATTGCATTCATTTTTCAACAAAAACAAAAAATATTTTTATGAAACAGTAATTATCAAGCAATTATTAATATTATAACATAAATAATTATTACATATAACACAATCATTAAAATGATCATTAATATAAAAATATTCTGGCAAATTGCGCTAAAAATCAATTTTAATAAATAAAAATCATTAATATATACAAAAAGATTGTGTATCATCTGCTGATTCCGCACATGATAATAGATAAATTGCGTGATAAAATTTCATAAAAATTTCGTAAAATTAGCTTATGCAGCATTAATTTTGACGTTAAAGAGACCCATATTTATTAGTCCGTCATAATAATCGCAGTGCTTAGAACAGACCTACAATATAGTACGGTATTATGAAATTGCGTGACGTGAGACCGCATAAGATCTGTCGCGCAATTGCTGATTAAAATTTCCTTATTAGAATGGTTATAGAAAAAAATTAAATTTTTTCATATAGTCACAAATTCGAGCAAGCGTGGCGCCACGATGCGTCTCGCATTGCGTCCTTTTAGATGCAAATCCGACAATTATGTAAGCACGCCATCGGGATCGATGGAAAGCAAAAATATAAGCGACTTTCTCTATGAAATAGCACGTCCATTTATCAGTTGCAACTTATGCAAGAAACCGCTTCTGGCACGCGAGATTGTCCGGGGGCGACAACTGGCCGATGGCTACTACTTTGTTGAAAATCCGCGTTACGTTACGTTGCTTTGTGTGCAAAAACGGTTTATATCTAATTTATCAAAAAAATCTCACAAAAAAAAAATTTAATAAGCAAGAGCTTCACAAAAATAGATGAATAGATTTTCTTTACTTTTCCTTATATTTCTTACTGAATGATCAAGTTTTTTGGCATAGAAATTGCAATTTTCAGGATAAATGAATATTTGCATTGGAATTAAATTTGTTCAATTTTAATAATAATTTTAATAATATGGAAAGTTTTATTTATACAGTTTTTAATTAACTTAATATAAATTGCAAATGGATATTAGCCAAGTTACTAAATCAATTCTTCAATGGCGGATATTATAAAGATGAAGCGGATTGAAAAATGAGAACTGACATTTATTATATTCGCGGTAACTTTCATACGTTGCCAAATGGATTACTTTCACTTTGTGACTTAACCGATTTTTGAGCTCGTAGAGCATGAAATAAGTTGGCTACAGTCGACTGGACATTGTATAGGAGATTTCATTTCGCATTGCCGAACGATTTTCAATCTTCATAGTGCGAGATAAATGATCTTTTACTTGATGTAAATTATACGAGTTCCATAATATAATAATTGACCTCCCAATCTTTGATCTACATCATACTGTAAAAAGGATTAGAGCGAAATCGTCTTACGCAATCGGCTCACTTGATCCTCTATAATTCAATAGTTGACAATATAGTGATCATAATAATCTCCATCATTATTAGAATATGAAAGTCGGAACTGAACTAGTTTACATCGTGTGCGTAACAATTATCGTTCTTTGTTCTGTCGTGCAATAAACTATGATTTTTACTCTCGTAACACTCGGAATTGTTATGGAAAATCCAACTTAGATCCAACTTAGATCATCTAGCCGATGTATTCGTATCACTTGCATGCTACTTTCATATAATAATTTAAATATTTTACAACCATTTAATAAATAAAATTAATAATCATAGTTTTTAATAAGAGATTTATAATAATAAATGCAAAAAAATAATTCAACAATAAAACCAAATTTACTAATAATAAAGATAAAATTACTGACATAAAAAAATCAGTCTGATTATTATTCATATTTATATGAGACTTTATCGAAAATAATTATTATAAATACAAAAAAGAAAATATGATATTAATTAATACACTGATACTAATTAATAATCTGGTTTGAAACAAGTTCGAGCTGGCTTGTTGTTTGCTTCTAGCAAAAGTGAAACTTTAACGAAAGAGTGCGCAATTAATTCGCAGAAGATTTTAATAATCTGTGTTAAAAGCTACGTTAAAAAAAGAGAGAGCTGGTTTTTTATTCATATTATTAACAAAACAGATGCTTGTTCTTCATGCTCATCAATTTATGAAACAGATTGGATTAAATAAATTTTTTTTTTAATGACGAATGCTTTGATCGATAGACTCGCCCAAAGATTACTTTATCCTTCTCTTTAAAGATGAATAATAATGAAAGAACATTAGTTTACACATAAGATGCTATATATTTTCAATATTATTCTAAAAAATGAAAAATTGGAATTGTATCAAAATTGATAATATATCAATATTGATAATAAGATATAATGTGTAAAAGAGAGATAGCAATAAGATAAAAGAATCTAATTGTTAATTAACAACCGTGCACGGTGCTTATAGATATATGATCTTGCGAAACTTTAAATAGTGCAACGAATCTTTAGATAGTGCAAACACACCAGTTTTTGCGTTATATTGACAGGCTGAAATCAGATCTTGTTGTATATAACTATACAATTTGTATTGTACTTGCGAGAAATCGCATAATGTAATGTAAATTAGAAGTTTGCGGCGATATGATTAACTGTACGGGTAGGAAACTGTTTGTGTAAAGGCGCGAGCAGAAAGGAAACACGGAATGGAGATCCTGGAACATATTGTATTTTTGTTCACTGCCATTGCAATTTCTTTTTTTTTTTTTTTTATCGCGCTGCGTCTTGAATCGACTGTAATAGTATTATTATGCGCAATTCGCGGCACATTACTTCACTCGCACGAACGTGCGAGGAGTTTTATTGTCGAGAGGAGCCGTCAGTCGCTTCGAAAGTGTTTACGCTTCGTCTACCGCGTGGAACTTCTTGATCCGGCGAATTAAGAGCTCTTCTGCGCATTTGCGATTAATTTTGCGCGATTAAACGTAGACAGAAACAGCGGAAATCAGCCTTATCTTTTATGCGGAACGCGTAACATAGCACACGCGCCAGTAACAATTCTTTCTGATATTTCTATAATATAAAGAAAATATAATTCATATTAAATTATTAAATATTATAATTTTTAGAAACTAGATTCTTTGCGTACGCTAAAAAGTGAAAGATGTTTAATTATTATTTATACAAAAAATAAGGTAGATACAATCCCATAATAAAATCGAGAACAGCCAAATCAAATATATATATAAGAATACCCAGATGAAAATTAATTTCCACTCTAATTTGCAGCGCGTAGCGGCTACGAGCGAAAGGTTTGTCAACTACAAGGCGAAAGTTATCAATTGGCTTATCTAAGCTTATTCGAGAATCGGGATGAGGAAGCACAGGGGCCTCACCGGCCTTGGTATCAATACATGGACATCAACGCCGAGCCGCCTCTGCCAGAAAGGAACACGGGTACGACGTTGGCAACAGGACCTCACGGTGTTGCCCCCTTGTTCCCGAGATCCTGAATTCACTTGCTTCGTCAATGGCCGAGCTCTTTGTGAAAACACAAGACACTTCGTCACCAAACGTATTCCTTTCTAAACGCGACGTCAACTCGATTTCGCGTTCGACTTCGTTCACTCGGCTCTCTATACAATCCCCCCTTTCCATCTACTCTTCTCTTTCTCCCTTTTTCTCTTTCTCTCTTTCTTTTTTTCTTTCTTTTCTTTTTTTCTTTCTTTGTTTCTCGTTTTTCGTCTTCTATCTCTCTTCTTGCATTTTTGTTTACTTCTCTGTAATCGATTATTAAAACGATAGAGAAATTTCCGTAGACGGTCGTCGTTTTAAGACGATCAAAATTTTGTGGGATGGCTCGCGCTGCCATGGTACGATGGAAACACACCGAGAGAGAGAGAGAGAGAGAGAGAGATTTTGAAACTCGTGAAATCGTGATACGAATTTGTGATACGACACACTCGCCGTTGACAATTCAAACGAAATAATTCATACACCGACGACTACAGATAACAAATTTCTCCACCGCGCTTTCCCGCGTCTTTACGAGCCATCCCTCGGCTTGGAAAATATATCAATTCGCGCTTAAAGTAAGAATAAAAGTAAATAAATTTTTTTCTGTAGAAAATATAATGTACAGAGCCTTACGATCTCCTTCGATCGTAACATAAGACGCGTGCTGTTTGCAAGATCGAAGAACACGTTGCTAAATATGCCCTTCGATTATTATTGCGCGAACGATGCGTTTCAATCGCTCGTTGTCGAGCATAAGAATAAATAAGATATCGCAAACTTGTATATAGCTTATAGCGGAATGGAACAGTGCCAGGCATAATATTGTTTCTATCTATTCGTATCTTTAACACTGCTTTCTTTGTTATTTCTCATATATATCTATTTCTCTCCTTCTCTACAATTGCGGTGACGTAAAACTTGTGAAATTTAGGTAATTAAGTTTGCTAAATACCGTTAATAATGAAATCAGAATTTCTCTGATTATATTTTTTCTCATGTATTTCAATTTGATGTAATTTGTAAAAGCCTGTCACTGCAACGAACCGTTGAAACAAATTACTTCCCTTTTTGGATTTTTCCGCTCCGGACAAATCCAATAAGCAATGTAATTTGAGGAAACGTAATGTCAGCTCATGAAACGCGGCGTTTCTCGTCCTTGAACCGAGCGTATTATTTTTCTCTGTAAAACGTCCCTGTTGTGTTGTAGTGCAAATAAATATTATTGTAATAAAAAATGAGAGTTATATGTTTTTGACTTAAATAGATAAATTAACACGATTTTTAATACAATATAATAGCGAATATTTCCATTTCACAAAATATTAAGAATTTATTAAAACATATTTTCTTAAAATACCAAAATAAAATTAGACAAATATGTGATTCAAATACTCACAAAATTGACAAAATCCACAATTATATAACCCATATAGTTCCTGATATATTTTTGCTTAGTTAAAATTAGTATAAATTTGCACTAAAATGTTATACACATAACATTTAGGAATTAGCCTCAAGAGTTGCATGAACGTGCAAAAACAGTACTTTGCAATACGAATTACGTGAATTATGCTTAAAGTTTAATTTAAAACCATATATAATATGGATATTTGATGATGCATTAAAAAAATATTAATTACAAGCATCATAATGGCGTACACAAAAACTTTTTAAAAATTTACCATCATTTTCAAAACTCTATCATTTTTGTATTGCAAAATAAACTTAAATTTGTTTCTGTTCTAAGGTGAAAAATTAAATTTGTTTCTATTCTAGAATAATAAATTTTAGGTAAATGATATATTCAAGAAGCAAATATTTTCTTTAATTTTTTAACAATATAGCAAAATATATTTTTACAAATTTTTAGGCTACAATATTTAAACTACTGGAGTGATGCGTGGCTTCGTATAAAAGCCACCGACTGATAAAATCGGTAGATTCTATATCGGGATCCGTTCGAATATTTTCCACATGCCTTTCCCAGAATGGGCGATTGAATGCAGAAAGGAGAGGGGCCCCTGATTACATTCTTGCCTCGAAAGAGCAGCATAGCTGCCACGACACGGACGCGGACGCACTGAGACGCAACAGGAATTTAGACTACTATTACAATTCTATGACACAGAAATTGAAAAGATCTAAATAATTTACAAATAATTTAAGATTATTTAATTCCCCATCGTTGTTCATTTTAGAGATTCCTTATATATATTATCCATTTTTTTATATATATTACAAAATTTATTATTTTGTAAGATAATGATATTATATATTAGTATAAATACATTTGTAGTTTTATATTTTTATATTTCAATATTATATTTTTTTTACCACTTAGAGAAAGACCTCAATCGTATATTCTCAATTAAAAATGTTTTACATAATCATGCACACAACACAAGTGTGTGTTCTTTACATATTTTAATGTTAATTGTGGACTCCGCTTTTCATACTTTGTTGCCCTCGACCGTCCAGTCGATGCCTTGTTCGTGTTCGAAAATCTCGCAGGAGTCCCAACGGTATAGCTATGATGGTGAAGTCAAAGGCGGCGCTGCTTTCTCCTCCGGGATACCCACGTAAATCGGATCGCCTAAACGAACCATTCCTTTTGGTCCTCGTAGACCAAGATGAATTCCCATAACTGGACTGTCGCCAGTTGCGGGTCGAATTTGTGGATCGGTTATCTGTCTGTAACTGTCGGGAAAAAAATTTCTTGTTAATGACACGATATATATTATCTAAATTTTTCTTTCGACGTCTTTTGTAAAATATATAATTTTATTGTGCATAATTTATTGTTTATAATTTGTTATATATTTTTGCCATAGATTTGTGTCTCGATATATGTAAGAAAATTTTATATATATTATATATTTTATATAGAAATTTATATTTTTAATATACCTTTTTAAAGTCTTCAAAGGTTCGACTGTGGTACTTTTCGTTCCAGTTTCTGGATTTACCGTAGTCAAAATGCATCTTGTACATGGTCTAATGTTTCTCATAATCACGTTTCCGATTTTTACCCAGTCCCATTTATCTTCCTCGTAAGCAGTGGCACCTTTGACCACGAAATTCATGCGAAATTGCAGTGACGTAACAGGTTCATCCAGTCGGCTATTAAGGTCTGTTAGCGAAGCTTCGTTTATAAGACTGTAACTTGATTCATCTGGATAGGCTCCCTATTGACGAAATAAACTCTTATAGTTTTTCTGTGTCGTGCATTGCTTGAAACGAAATAACTTTCGATATTTAATTCATTATGCAAAAATAAAATTATTACAATATATATATATATATATATATATATATATATGTATAATTGTATAATTACTTCTACATTATACAGTAAACTATTTTCTCTATTTATGATATAAATGATATAAAAATATTTTTTCCTTATCAATCAAATTGATAGTTTTATATATAGTAAAATATATTTATCCTCGCATAATGATAACGATTTGGTAACAGATGCATGATGCAAAAAAATTAGGTAATTAGGTTGATTGATAGCAGAAATGTTTAGCACGAAGTATAATAAAAAGCATTTCTTCCGTTAGAAACACTTATAAGAAATGATAACGGAAAGATCGTTTAGATCTCCAGAAAGCAAGAGAAGAAAAAATAATTATTAAAAATAATACACATTTTATTGAAACAAATTACTATTAACTGGTAATAGAATATTTATTAATTGATAATAATAGAAAAATTAATTGATTTTTTGACAAACAAATTATGATTATTAAATCTTGTACATTTTATCATTGCGAAAAAAGGTACTTACGGTATCTATCGTCGAGGCTAAGGGAAAGAAGTTTTCATTTCTTTTTCTCACTTCTCTCGCCGGACGATCTAACGGATAGTAGACCAACCTAAAACCGGCATCCTCCTGAAGAAGGAAGCGTGACAGCCATCGAGCAACTTCTTCACCACAATCGCGTGCCGGTACCGCTTGACCCCAAACAGCGACTCGAAAACCTTTACCGCGAAGCTGAGCGAGGTCTATCGATATCGACATCATGCCCGGAGCGCGAAGCGTCAATACGGAACCGGAATATTCGGGCGATATCTACAACAGACGAAGATTATGATCAGAATAATTAATAATATTTGACGTTATCGTAACGTTAACTTGAGAGAATCGGGATAGTAGAATGTGTAACAATCGGTAAATACATGAAAGGAATAAATGGTGAGCTACTGTATTCGTCGCTCTTTTACTAATCTATTTTTTTTTTTTTTTTGTAAAATTATAGTGATGCATAAAATACGTGAAGCAGAGAAGTAGCTTTAATCGGATAATTTGTATTAACAATTTATTACGCATATCGTGCACGATATTATAAAAAAAATAATTAAAACTATTATAAAATATATTTATATCCTTATTATTGTGTAACAGAATAAATTAAATATTGTAGCTTTTCTTACATTGACCATTTTAGGTAACTGTCTGGCGGTGATAAATCGCCCTTCGAGATCGATGACCAGCAATGTACGATCTCTCAACCAACCCGATCTCAGACCCAATACTGTGCATTCCATTTCCGTCATGCGAATTGGGGCGAATGATTTAATCGGGAATACCATTATATCACTCAATTCTCCGACCTTTCGCCATTTTGACGGTGGCTGAGGCTTCTGTTTTTTAGTCCACCACCACCAGATGAAGAAAACCGCCGTGCCTGCGCCCACAGCGGCAGCCGTGACAAATGCGAGTCGTGTTCTGTCTGAAGAAGTACATGAAAAAAGCATAAATTATTAATGTAGTTTAATTAAATTAAAACAAAGTTAGATAAGAGCCAGCACGATAGGAGCGCGTATTTTATTATAATCAAGATTAGAGTTAATTTTTTTTTTAACTAAGTTAAGTTTAAAGTTAATGGTCCAGAAATTAACTAAGTTTACGTTAAAAGTCATTTAAAAAAAAATTAATTCAATTAAAATTAAATTAAAAAATTATTAATAAATTAAATCATTAAAAAGTTGAAAATTAATTCTTTTCTTTTTTCCAACAGCGAATCGATACATCCGACAAACTTATTATACGACAAGTGAAATATTTGCAATACAATTAACCATTTTCACACGACTTCAATATTGATGAATTATTTTAACTTGTATAAAAAAGTTAATAAGTTAACGTTAATACATTTGAAAATAACTATATAGTTTAAATTACAAATTAACACGTTTAAAATTAACTAAGTTAAGTTAAAAGTTATTAACTTTTCAACATTTCAACTTAACTTTTTAACTATTTAACTAATTACTACTCTGATTATAATTCAATAATCGTATGTATATAAAAGCAAACGTTTCAGGCGAATTTTTAAGAGCAGCTTTTACAAAAAATTTCGAGACATATCAATACTTTACAACTTTACCAGATTACATAAGAGATCGGAGAAAGTAAACTTATAATTTCAACAAATCTCTTTCTCCTCTCTCCTCTCCTTTATTATGCTATATCAATTCAAAATTGGCTGAATTGATAATTTGATCGTGAAATAGATTGTGACCAATCTGTGATGTTGCTTATAAAATCATCGGATTTATCTTGCAAGTCACATTCGATGAACGTGATCGAGCGTTTAAGTCGCATAGCAACTCATTTCTCGTAACAAAAAAAAAAAATTAGGTCTACAAAATGCATAACCGGTTTTATAAGTTCCGGAAACGTTTCATAAAAGTCGTTAAACGAGGTCGTTTAATCATCTACCGCAATGTAATGCATATAATAGCTATAATAGCTGTACTACTGAAGAGTCAGCAGACAATTTCAATTACAAAATATTTCAAGTAGATATTTTCAATATAAACGCGCGCATGTATGCCAGAGAAAATTGATGTATAAGCACTGCGTTTGAGAAAATGTAACGTACTGTTATTTTTGAAATGCGTGGAGACAGATGTATAATGTGCATGCACTCAATGTCTTGCACTCTTTTCTTATCGCTGCATAATGATATGCGTACGTGCGAGACCGGTTAACGCATACACGATGCAATTGAATGCAACGAGGCGCAACGAAACTCGCACAGAATTCTTCCCGACAATTTTTTAATATCCATTTTTTATAATATAGATTTTGAAGTAAAACGCATTTTCAGATATAAACGACGGATAAATTTTTACTCGAAAATCCGTTATCTAACTAAGTATGTTAAATAGCTTGCTAATTATAACATCCTGCATACAAATCACTAGATTTACTGTTTCTGCGACCGCACCATATTTCAGATGATATCGCCGACATCATAAATGCATTGCGGTTTATGCATAAAATAATTTCCATGTAAATTTTATGTATTAATAAATCGGAATGCAAGATACATCTTCGCGTGATACAATCTTCAAAGAGAAAAAATATACATCTTACAATTTTGCTATCATTTCTTCACACACATACACATTATACTAATAACAGATTTCTCACAAGTCATGTTATCTTTTGAAGCAAAGACTATTTGATAAAAAAAATAACAAGATATTTATACAGTTTGATTAAGAAACGCCAAGTAATGGTAGCCGACTTTATTACCGACAACTCGGTTATAAAAGAGATATTTTTATTATTATTGCATGTGATAATAGATCGGATAAGTACGTGATAAACACGTTTTATATAAATCAGACGCGCAGCTATTTTGTCGCAGTTTTCGAGCGAAAAAAAATCTGAACAAAGTTCAACAATAAGAACAAAAAAGGCTTGTTTAACATGGGTTGTTGAAATTTTTGCAAGATGACATTTTCAAGCATTTTGCATCGCGCGTGATGACAGAAATACTTTATCGTAAGATGAATCTTGACACGTAAATTATTTTCTATCAATCTCTGTAAATAGGATAATAAACGCACGTAATTTTTACACATTCGACCCTTCGAAAATATACTTTCTAAAGGGGAGATTCCATCGTGTTGGCTTCTAGGGAACCACGCACTCTTCGCAGAATCAATACTGCAAGAAATAGGCATTATTCGAATACAATGGAAAGCTAGCTGCCCCTTCAAACATGACTTTATGATTTTGTCAAAGAAATTAAATATTATAGATTATTATATTAATTAAATATTAATTAAATAGTATAGATTAAATATTTTATATAAATGTAAAAACAAATAATATAAATTGATAAAATTATTCTTATTATTGATAAATAATATAATTAACAGATATTGTACTTCTTTGTGCTAAGAGAAATGCGCATTTTTGCCAAATCATTTGTTCCATTCAATAATTTAATGGCGAAGAAAAGTTACCGCGGGAGAAATAAAATTGGGAGAAAACGTACGCATTGTTCGTAGGAAATGTACCGTGCGAAATGCATAGATTCCATGCAGTCATTTCACGAGTTATAATGTTATTTTCACTCTTACGCCTTTCTGTTCTGGAATGTTGCCTTTATATAATAGCACATTTGTTTATTTTAATTTACAGTTGATACATGTAAATAAACACATATCTGCTTGTGTTCCGCGTTTTACATTATGTATATTAATTATAATTACTTTATATACGTTGTCTGCACGCTATGTGCTGCAAAAATAAAATAAGACAGATATATTATCAAGAAAAAAATATTTTCCATTTCATGTATGTATACATACATGAATGTTGAGCTAAATTTTATTAATTATATTATTTTCTTATATTCATAGATCAAAATTTAAGAGAGTCTTTGATTCTTCTGAATGTAAAGATTTTTATAAGCGTTCTTAATTACACAATTTTTTTTTACTTTCCGTCCTTTATTTAAATTCATAAAACATTCATTATCAACATATATCAAACAGTAATATCACAAGTCATTGATTTTTTTGTCGCTGTGATACATCATTCTTTTTTTTTCTCTTATCATTATCTTATTTTACCATTTTTCAAACTGTTAACTTTGTGATAATAATATTCATATTCTTAATAATGACGTATTTGATCCATATTTACGTATTAAATTTAAAAAAATTTGAAATATATAAAAATTCTTTTGGCTTTGTACGTTTTTTTTTCATTGCATTTCCACCTGTATTTAACTTAATTTTCCTTTTCTTTTTTCTTAATTTTTGTCATAATATGTTCCCAGCTTCATCTTTTTTTATCAATCCCACATTGACCTGCTCTCAATATCGATTTATTCTTATCTTTTCTCTCAGAAAAAGAATCTTTCAATGAACAAATAAAAATATTTTACATTATTCTTTTCGCGAATAAATCGTGACATACTGGATACTACGATATTATATAATAAGATATATGCACAGTATATTTACCCATTATCACAATGCCAAGGTCGCGACGAAGTCTAAAGTAGCTTTGCGGACAGAGTCGTAATTTCACAAAAATATCCTTCAGCAAATATTCCTCGAAATCTCGAAGAAACGATTGTCCACAAACAAACTTCTCTGCAGCTTTCGCGATACTGGTTTGAGCTTCACCGGCTTCACGTGCACACCACGATCATCTCCTTCCTCACTACGGAGAGATACCGTTATTTATTCTGCTGTGCTATCTTCTTCCAACACTGTAGCAAAGAACAGTCATCGCCACCGAGTATAGAGACATGTGGCAGCAGGCAATCGACATGGTGTGTAAGAGCGTTCGTCCAGAATTGGGACGCGGCTTTCTACGGGCGTGGGTGGCACATGCGCCGATCTGACGCCGGTCTCTCCGAATTTTCCAATTATTCCTGCTTATTTTCTTGTATAAAATAATTAGAATAAGACATTTATTGACAAATGTTAAGAAATTTATTGAAAAAGAGCTATAATTTTAAGGACAAATTATAATTAAGATTATAGATATCAGGCTCTACTTTTAAGAAAATTTAGGAAAGACAAAAATTTTTTAATCCACAATTTTAATTTTTAATTTATTCTTGCATTAATTTGTTCTCTTTTCTAAAATCACAGAATTAATACTACTCATTCTATGCCTCGTCATTTCAGATCTCGCGCGTTACAATGTGCGCAAGATCAAATAAAACAAACGCCCAAGCTCCCTCTATGTGCCATTATGGTGCCACAGACTGATGAACTGTGAACTGTCACTTCACGCGCATTAATCAGCTGATTATTAGAAAAGTGCGACTAGTGATTTCACTGTGTTACAGAAAGTGTGTTTCGATGCTTTTACGAATGTTTTCTAAAAAAAATAATAAATCGATTGATTGATCATTATTCTCGGATAAATGTAAATCTACGGAGAGTTTTGCTGAGAACGTGCGTAAATAAAGAATTCTGCGCAATTGTTCCCTAAAATATATATGCTTTGTTTTGTCGAGGTAAGTCGAACATTGAATCATCGATGATTATCCTTTTGTTAAAAAAAACAAACATTTTAGCTATTTTTCATTGTTCAATGAAAGTTCAAACAATAAATAGAACTTAATTTGTTTTATCGAGAAATTAAGATTAAAAATTTACATATTACATATATCTGGAATTCATTATTTATTCGTTGACGTCACAACTATTCTGTATCATTAATGATGTTTTTAATGAGTATTTTGCATGTTTATAACCAGACCAATCATTTGTCTGCATACAGTATGTTACGACCTGTTGTTTTTGTGATATGATAAGAATCCCATTGGGAGCATAATATTATCACTTACTGCATTGGTCTGCTATGATTAAAGAAAATTTAATGTCAATAGCAAATATATAAAAATATAGGGCATTCTTCTTGTTGCAGCTATCAACATGCCAATTTTATATAGTGTAGTAGCTCGTGGAACAATTATATTGGCAAAACATGCTGCTTGCGTTGGAAATTTTGAGGAGGTTACAGCAAAAATCTTGGCTAAAATACCGCCAGAAAATGACAAATTGACATACTCCCAAGGGCCTTATCTTTTTCATTATATCTGTGAAGATTACATTATTTACATGTGCATTACTGATGATGTATGTATTAAAAATGTTGAGGTAAGCATATATTGACATAAACATAAGGCATAATGAGATTTTATTTCAGGATTTTCAAAGATCTAGAGCATTTTTATACCTCAATGAAATTAAGAGAAGATTCTTGGCTGTTTATGGGCCAGGTGTTCAAACTGCCCTAGCATATGCTATGAATACAGAATTTGGCAGTGTTTTGGCCAATGAAATGGTAATGACATAACTAAGAACTGATTATATCTCAAAAAAGTTGTTTTCACATTTGTCTCATCACATGTGTTATTTTGTTTTCTTTAGAAACATTATAGTGAATCCAAGGATCTTGATAGATTGTCTAAAGTTCATGGTGAGCTAGATGAACTTAAAGACATTATGGTGAAAAATATTGACAATATAGCGATGCGTGGGGAACGGTTAGAGCTGCTTGTAAACAAAACGGAAAATTTATCTGCCAATGTATATAAAACTATATTTAACTAATTAAATTTCATATTTATTTTGTTAATTGTTGAATATTATAAAAAAAAATTATTTTTTTTTATTTCAGTCTGTTACCTTCAGAAAGACAAGTAGAAATTTGGCGCGTTCCTTATTCTGGAAAAATATCAAGATCTACGTTATTGTTGGTTCAATTTTGATTGTAAGTTTAATATTATAATCGATTTTGATTCTCTTAAAATTCTGCTGTAATCTGACATCATCTATTTTCCCTTCTGCAGGTTGTAATATACGTAATTGTCTCTATAACATGCGGAGGTTTGGCTTGGCAAAAATGTGTGGGAAATTAATATATATTCATGACAAAGTATTTCAATCCCGAGTGAATAAATGTGGATCGATGGAAAATGCGTGGAAATTTATGATTAGTACGAGACTGCCGACGATAATTAAATCTACAAAATCATAAACAGGCAAATTTATTGTTATATCTTAATTTTTCATAATACGATAAGAACATTATATTAATACGTATATACATATACATATAAGTGTACAATATTTATCTATAATGCTTATAATCGTTATTTTACAAAGAATATAACAGCTACATTCTGGATAAGGCTTAATATTATAGATTTCGTTTTTTTTACTCCAAGATATGCACATTATGTGTTATTAAAAAAAAATAAACACATTTTAGTCATATGTTAATATTTTTATATATGCTTTATCACATCCTATCCTGTTTTAATGAACGATCGCGAAAAATTTATCTAACTATAAAATCTTGCAAAGAATATTTTTTTGCTGTTTGCCTTCATAAGATTCTAATTTTGCTTTAATGTGTACATTTGTGTCTATATTAATATTTCTTTTCATGTGAGAAGTCTAAGTTTATGGGTCTGTTCTTTATAACTGAACTAACATTAGTTTAGAATTTATTTTTTTCTCTCCACACTGAAGGTAGAAAGATAATTCGGCCAGTTCAGCTATAAAGAATAGATCCTATATATATATATATATATTATAATAAGCCACCTTGAATTCCTAATAGCTATTTGAAGGCGCATGCGCGCAATCTCAAGTCAAGGGCTGTAGCATGTATGGAACATGCCTAGAGATTCAATCCAAACTTAATAATTAAATAAACAATTCGTTTTGAATCAAATCCTGAGCTGTAAAAGTGAACGTTCAACGCGTTTTTATCCGTTACGATATATACATCTGTTACCATATCTTCACAATATGCATTTAATTTAATAAAAAAAGATCAGATTATAAAATGGAGATCTATAATGATTGTATATTACAAATATTTAATAATTTTCACGAGCTCGGAAAATATGCTCGATGAAATCTCCTGCGTGATATTTTCGATAATCGAAATTTCAATTCTCTGTATACAAAAATTGACAGGATATCGACGTGTGGTGTCATTCTCCGACTGCTGGTCCATCGTCTCGCTACGGCGTCGTGCGCCGCGACGCGAGGAACGTCGCTCGGCGCAGCGGCGTGCGACGGGTAGCGGCGTCGCGGCGCGGGCGCTCCCGTCGCGACGCCCGGGCCATCGCAGCAGCAGCCCGGCGACCCTCGCAGGATGTCGATGTCCCGCGTGGCGCGCCCTTCGGGAGGTGCCGAAGTCTTGTCTCCGTGCCTCGTACACGCGCGCCACGATTGATCGCGCTCCATCCCCGAGAGCTCGATTTTCGAAAATCTTCTTCCTCGCAATTATCTCCCTTATATCGTTCCGTTCTCTCCTCTCCCCGGTCGATTTGTTCAACAAGTTTTATAGTCCCTTTACCGGACTTTTGTAAAAGAAAAAGAAATGTAAGGAAGGCGAAAAGAGGAGAACGAAAAGATCAAACGCGCTTTTTTTCGGATCTTTTTTTCAAATAAAAAAAAAAAAAAAAGAGCAAAAAGTTCGCGAGAACACATCGCGCGACTCATATGCACCCCGAGCGACGAGCCGCTCTCGGATACGCGTGTGCGTAAGGTACGCGTTGGTGCGTGTGTTTACAATCTGTGAGTGGTGCGGCGGCGGCGGCGGCGTTAAGCACCGATTACGGGATATGGATTCACAGTGGACCCGGGTGGAGGCGGAAGGCGGCAGATGACGGGTCCGCGGTCGAGCCCGGCGAGAGGAGGCGCCGAATGAAAGTGAAAACGGGAGACTGCACGGGGGTGCGTACTACGATGTGAGAGGGAGGATGCGTCGCCCTCGGGAGAACGACGAAGGGTGCGGGAAGACGAACGCCGGAAGGCGGCGACGGATGCCTTGAGGCTCAGCCTGTAAGTGCGTCTTTTCCTTTTTCCTTAAATTTCTTCAACGCGCAAGAACGTGCGGAAGTCACCGATATTCGGCGTTGGAGGGAAAAAAATCTAATAGGGACTCCGAACGCACACGTTGAGACTTCCGTTGTTCAACTGCCGTGCATCGAAAAATAATTTTATGTACTTAAATTATCGAAATGAATTATTATTCATTGCACACGGCACGGAATATATATATTACACATTTTGTATGCAAAATGACGTAAGACGTAAAATCGATCAGACGCGGTATATGAGACTATTCTTGAAATAAAAGATGAAATTTATGAATAGAAGTATTTTTGTATTTTAGGTCAATCTGAAATTAACTGTCACTTCTAGAGAAAATATCGATATTAATAATTTCGATATTTCAAGTAATTGATATCAGCCTTTCGCGCTCGAATTAATCCTCAGAATTAACAAATAAAATGTAAACAATTTTTTTATCATTTATTTTAATTCTCTCGAATTAACTTTATTCTGACAGGATTTTAATTTGAGACACTTTATATAAGTCTTAGAGAGCACGCAATTTTCCCGGTTTTCTCACAAATATTAAGCCGCGTTTTGATCTAGTTCGATCGCTCTCTCGGTCTATCATTTGCCGACCGTTTATTTTTCATTCTGTTGCGTGCTTTATTGCGTGCATCTAGCAACGTATCTAGAGACGTATAGTTTAGATAAAATGTCGGAACGCAACATCGCGTCAGCGTAAAAAGGCAATGAACTGTTTTCAAGCATGAACGTGAGCAGTGAAAATACACTACCTTTTTCCGCACGCGATGAAGAATCGTTGCTGTGGAATTCTGGGAAAACAACAATTGCATTACTGTACCAGAGAAAGAGAGAAACTGTACTATTGACACTCTGTTAAATATAGTATCTTCGTATCGATTCGCTTAAGCGTAATTCACTTCCGCCTTGTGTGCCACCTGTATACATATAATTCTATAAATTATTCCATATCATGTATTAAAATTATCACAATGTCCTCTCGTTTAATTTTTGGCTACTCATTATATTCAGAAACTGAAGTAACAATTCTTGAAATCATGTTTTGCTATTAATCTTTTTGAGAATCTATATCAGTATTTTTTTCTTTTTTTTTTCTATAAAAGGTAATGCATATATACGTGTAATAATAATTGATATAAAGCTAACAGCTAGATTTTACCGCATAATCCGAGATAATGATTACATAATCCAATGATTTTATAATTATTACAATATCCAAAAATATAATCACTAATAAATGTACCCATTAATCTAATTGCCCGTAATTATGCATGTGATTATGCCCTTGGATATTGTAATAATTAAAATCACACATCTCGCACATTGCTCGATAAAATTTAACTTTCGATATTATATTCTGCGTGGCGCGCAAATTATTTGCGTTACTGCGATCGATCCACAGAACGTATCGTATCTGACCCCGCGTTATTTCCGCCGTGCCTAGTGTTTCTAATGCGCGCGGGGGGCAGGGGATGGGGGAGGGGGTCATTTTGATGGAGAGAAATATTCGATGCCACGTTATACGAGCCATAAAACGTTCGGAGAACGGGAGGGTCCGTCCGTGGAATGGCGTGGAAGGGACGAGGCCGAACGGGAAGAATGTTCATTGACGTTAGAGCCCCCGTGTCTTGGCAAGGAAGCGTTTTACTGGCTTCGCACTGGAATCACCCGTAGGACGACGATATGCCTTCTGAAGGTACGAGACTTTGCCCTTTTCCCCTGCGAGCAGGCAATTCTCCATTTGTTTATATAGTTTGCCTTATATAGTTTCGGCGGATGGTTTAAATTAGCTTTAATTTCTTCGTCGTTCATATATATATATATATTTTTTTTTTTTTTTATACGCTTAATCTGATTGTCTCTGCCGAAATTTAGCTTATAAATAACGTCACGATAAACGCGTGTATAAATTGCTTTCTTCGATTTTCTGATAACGTTAGCACGTAATATTATATGTTATACAAAGTTGTTTAAATTTTGTGGCTCGTAATCGCGCAGACTTTATAGTAAGTTTCGCGAGTAATTATGTATTCCGCGAGCATAAAAGAGCGCCTTAATAGAGTATCTTGTTACTCCGCTAATAATACCCTGTACAGCGAGCATGCCTATAAATCTTAGGGGAACAACATGACTAAGCGGCTAGGTACATAAGTCTGCTTCTCGTAAGATAAACTCTAACTTCGTACTATGCGTTTCACATGCTTTACTCTCGCGTCAGCGCATTTTGATTAACTTGATAATAAGATTACTTTACAGGCTTTTGCTCTTTCCCTCTTATTTGTCTTATAGAGTTTTATATGTATTAATAAAATATTTTATACAAATATTATAATGTGTTTCGAAGACGATATAATTATTGACCCTACGATCAATATGAGCAATTATTGTGAATCATGATTATATTTTTTTTTAAATTCAATTTAAATTATCGTCTCGCTGTAAATAGTGTTAATTAACAGGAAAAAAGCCAGATTTAATTTTCTACTCGGCGTAATTAGTTTCAATCTTATAAAGTGTACCCTGTATCCCCATCGTCTCACGTAATTAAGAGCGCCAAAGTTTGCTTCCGGGCTTGTCCGGACAAAGTTTCTTGTGCAAAACATGTTATAAGTATCGTCGAAAATTGTAAAATGTGTAATATATAATGTCTGATATTTTCACGCGACAATTTTTAAGACAATCTTAAAACTATATTAATATTAATATAGAGAATTTTAAGAAGCAATTCTTAGCAATTATAGATCCTAGATTACATCTTAGACTATATTCGGCGATTAATGATCGAGGTCTATAAGGTGCGAAATAAAAATCATAACTTGCCGACGCGTACTCGCGCGATCGTCTTTCGCAAGAGAATAAGGAGACAGACTTTTATATCCAGGATCTGAAAGTTGTTGTCGTTGAGGATCACGCACTCTCGCCGACTCTTTTCAGCGGAATATTTTTGCATCGCGCAGTCGAGAGCAATCCTCTCTTCTTCTCGCGCGAAAGACAGGTAAAGGAGGCAGTGGCGTTGAGGCGATCTGTCTTTCAAGGACCGATTCTTTCAGGCTGCAAATCCCGTGGATTGTGTGCGTAAGGGCCCACCCTCTTTAGAATTCCCCGTCCGTAGAGGAGCGAGGAGTTTGTTGAAGACAAAGACGAGGGGGTCGGCGCTCGAGAGGGGTGAAAGGAACGAGGAGAAGGAGGTGCGGTTGAGCCTAGGGGGTGAAAAAGCGAGAGGGAGATAAGGAGATAAGGAAGATGGGAGAGAGCTCGCCGGATCTCAGCCTCCGGCTACGCCAAGGCAGCTCCGATTCCAGAGACTCCTTCTACATGGACTTCGCTCAGGTATGCGGTGGAGACGCCGCGCGCGTCTTGTAGATTAAAAATCATCTATCTTGAGTAACCGAAGGTAATTACTCGGAAAGATTTCGGATGAAGACGCGACGAGAATTACGAGGCTAAAGGTTCCGCGACTCGATATCGCATCTCTACCTACGATAAATCATTATGATAAAAGCATACATTACAATATATTTTTTTGTACGGATTATTTCGATTTAATATATAGTATTTTTTGAATCTACATAAGAAACGAGGCGAAGTAATAAAAGTTTTATATTTATATTTTTATTTTTATCGCCTTTTAAATTCTTGACAATTAACGTAGAACGGCAAGAGATAATTTCTGCGACACGAACGTCGGAATTCGATAAATTTCTATTAAATTATTCTTGGGGGATATTCTCAGTATTTGACCCCTTATAAAATCGGATTAAAGCGCATCGATGTGTCAATAACTGAAATACCACACCAATAATGTCACATGCCCCGAATCACATATTCAATATCCTCGGAAGTAGGACGACTGCAAAATTGATTGTTCTGTTAAGATGATTAAAACATTTATTCTGTCTAATTCTAGAGATATGAACTTATTAAGTATTTATTCCTATCACATGCCACGTGACACGCAGTCGATAAATGCAGCGCATCTTTTATTGCTATCAGAGTTTACCAATAAATTTACATACACGAGAAAGACAAATTTAGCAACTTTCAATATAAATAGAACCGTAGAAAAAACTACATTCAACAAAATCTTCTCTTTCGCTTTATCACCTGCTTGTATAAGCGATTGTTATAAATATAATATAAAAGTACACAATATATACAAAATTTTTTATATAAAAAATATAAAAATTATTTTTCGTGGAAAATGGAATTATGTTTTAAAACTAATTTGAAATCAGCACACCAACTACAATAACGGAAAAACATCCCACAGGGTATCGATTCCGATATCGAGGAAGTGACGCGACCAGGCGACAATAATTCTGATCCTATGCTGGAAAATCATCTGGAGGAGAACGGGAACGATCTGCCGCCGATTGAGGATATCACAACGATCCCCGAAGAAGCCTCCGAAGAGTTAAGAGAGGAGGAGGAGGCGGCCGCATTGGAGGCTGCGCTTCGAACGCCAGACGGTGGTGCGATTAGCACGGAAATCAGGAAACCGTCGGCTGCGACGCTCACGCAGGAGTGAGTACAGAAATTGCCTTTCGTATACACCCATAATTCTCCACTCGAGATTTACCTCGTACAGTTCTCCTCGTTATTAATTTTCGCGATCATTAGAGATCTGCGCGCGACACTCTCGCGGGCCATTTGATGGGATTCAGGCTGAAAAGCCGGAGTAGGCAAAAGTAGGAATGAAGCAGAAAAACCATAAATAAGCGATTTCATAAAGAAATAATTTTATTTCGTTTTCGAAACGGGATTTCAATCTCGAATCTTTACGCAGTTGATTGAAGTAAATATAATTAATATAAAAGAAAAATAATTAAAATTTTTTCTTTCTCAAGACGCTTTTTAAAACTCTGAAGAAACGTGCAGTCGTCGTCGATTCGACCGTTTTGTATCGATTGTATGCCGCTTTGTATGCACCACCGCAACATAAATTACAGCCTCCCCTAAAGAGCTCGCATTTCTCCACGTCTCTTCATTGGAGTGACCAACGCCAACGCTCCCGACGGGCAGTATTAATCACCGTCTGCGATTAACGCACATTTCCCTCGGTTCCCAGCATACGACCCTGCACTTTGTGTACACCATCAACAATTAAACCTGATCGTGAAAAATGTCTCAGCGATTTCGCAGCGACACGCCGATTTCTCTTGCGCCATCAATTTCACATATTTTTGACTTTCTTTTGATATGAATGTAAAAATTGTCTTGTCGTATTTGTCAATAATTATTGGCAATGATTGAGATTAAATAAATGTGATTTATATATATATATAATATTTTTTTTTATGTTCGTAAATTTTATATAAGTTATATATATTCATATAAAATATATTCATATAATTCATATAAAATTTATAAACATAAAAAAAAAAATATTTATATATTGAAAATAATATAATATTATATACATATATATATACATCACATATCTTGTATATGTGTAATCTTGTATGTGTTAATATTATTGTATAAGTAAAAGGAAATGCGCGGCTTTCTTCATATATTTCAAGCAATAATATGGCGATCGTTCGCGCCATATCTGTTTTGTCATTATTCATATCGCAATGTCTCAAACGGAGAACGATTTAGCAGACCGAATATTGCCACGTCTCTCTCGAATTCCAGGGTGCGTCTGGTTTGCGAGCGAATCCGGTCCATCCGCGGAACTCGATTACTTCCGCCGGATATCGAACGTGAATTCACGTCCACGCGACGGCCGTCGGCGTCAGAGTTAATATTGACCTGTCACTCGGTTATGGCTTATGCTCGGTCTCCGCTCCATGTCTTCCCCTCTCGCTTCCGGTTCGACCTTTCGCAGGCTTTCTAACCGTCTCCCGCCAAGTCTCCTTCGTGCCACCACCCTCCGAATACTCATCTCCAATCTATCAGGAAAGCAGCTTATTCCGTCGATTTACATGCAGATTCGATCACCCTAAACACATACTCGACATGTCGCATTTTGATACAAGAAAATTTTTAATACAACATGTTATACCCGAAACAAATTTTTAAAAGTATAATGCCTCTTATACTTGATGTATAATGGATGTTTCTTCTAAAGCATTTAGAAGCACTTAGAATATCTTCGCTATTTTTAAAGATATTTATATATATATATATATATATATATATATATATATATATATATATATAACAGTAAAAAATGAAAAATTTTTTCTTGCGCTGTTAATGCGCAGAGATATGTTGTATAAATGTTATTATGAAACTATAAAAATGTTTTGCTTTTGGCGCGATTTATCTACAAATATTTCATACGTGCCTAACATGTTTTATTCCGGAATAAAATATTTTCCGGTACTAGAAGAAGCGTAGCTCGACAAAAAAATTTATATCCCACACTCCTTCGACGAAAAAACCTTTTTCTCTCTTTCTCTTTCTTTTTCTATCTCCATCGTCGAATTTGTCGTCTTGATGGGAAAATGGTAGACATGGGATTGGTCGGGGAAGCGCCGTTAGATATTTTCCAGCAAATGTAGGAGGGAGTTCCGCGCCGATCACGGAAGGCAGATGGAATAAGAATCGAAGTGTGAATATTAAAGTACGATACTTGAATACGGATCTCCGATACGATATTAACTATGCGCTTTTTTAGAATCATTTTAGGATAAAATTTATCTTTTATTTTTCATCTTAAAATATAAGAAGGATATTGCTAATTATTTAATTTTTAGAAATTATCCAATTTTTAATTCCACCGTTTCTAAAATAAAGTACTTGAAAAAATATTTCATTTGTTTCTTTCGTCATATTTTTTCACAGTAAATCATCGTCTACATGATTATGCTTTATCAATCCTCATCCTATATTATCTCTGATAATATTCGAATTTATCATGCGTTGCATATTTTCTCTCGGAATCCTCCCGTTGATTTTTGTTTTTTCTGCAAACGCTTTCCCTTTCGTTTATTTTCCGAATTCACGGCACGTAACCGAGCGATCAGCTGAAGCACTGGCAATGTAAAGGCATGTTACGTTGCTGCAAATTTGATACCGCTAACGAGCTCGCTATCAAACGGTCGCATATCCAGGAAGGGATAGAGAGAGAGAGAGAGAACGATACGCGAAGAGAAGGATCGATATGCGACGGGTATGTCAGGGAGCCGGTCTGCCCCGATTAGGGCCTCAGTTTGTGATGCGGGGTCCGTGAGTGCCGTGTCACGAGCCGGAGGGCCGTGATTGTGTCATCCGTTGGTGAGGGCCATTCATGAGGGCCAACGTTCCGCCGAGACGATCAAGGAAAGCGCGAGTCAAGGTCACGGGTATGCTCATCAAGGAAACATCCCTCAGGTATATCGCTGCGCTGTATTTGATATCGATTGCATTTAAACATATGTATAGAGACGTTTCTTCGATCTTTTACATCTAAGTGTTAATGTACATAATTTAACGCGATTTAATTACAATATATATTGTTTTAAAATAGAGATTATAAATTTCAATTACATATTTTTATTTTATGTTGAAAGAAAGACACGGAGAGCGAGTGTCAAAAATTTACTGCCGCGTGTGAGTAAAATAAATCGAAATAAAAGAAAGAGAAATGATGTGTTGAGAAATGTACAAGTGATAGGAGATGACGATATAGGGAGACGAAATGACAAGCGATATTCATCACTGACAGACATCTTGGAAGTGTAATTCCCATCATAATATGCGGAAAGTGATGGAAAAGAGAAAGGCCAGCGAGCTGGAATTTCTGAAGTACGAAGTTCAAAGGGACTGCGCGTTGGAGTCTCCAAGTTTCTGAATAAGAGATGTACTTTGACAATAGTTGCGTGGCAATTGAATTCAAATGAAATGTCGCCGTTGCCTTTGCGAAACGAGAAAGATTCCTCGGAAAATCGCTTCGCGAGGCGACAAATTATATAGATGACAGCGTGCAAAAAAATTACGAAAGAAATTGTCATAATAATTTCATTTTCATGGAAATATTCGCGAGGTACGTCTATTCGATAAATCTGCAAATATGAAGATGAGAAAATTTAAGCAAATAACATTAAAAAAAAATTTTGTAAGAATAACAAATATGTCACGAGCGAGATACTTCGCTTTTTCCTTCGGTTCGGATCTTGCAATGGAAAAGCATTGAGAATTAAGAATAAAATTGATAACGTTAATACAATAAGACATCGATGAGTTTATATGTGCCAACTTTATCCGTCTTTTTAAATGAATTAAAACTGCAAGGAAACCAGGTCAGAGCGTCGTGCCAAAGTTCGCTGAAAAGAATTTTAATAATATAATAGATCTAGAGAAAAAGAAAGTTGTGGAAAAAAGGGAGAAAATACGGGGAGACGTGCTGAGGATTGTGAGGGACGTCGATGGGTGGAAGAGCAGACGGTCTCTACGGTATCTCAAAGGGTAGGCAATGCGCCGGATCCTCAAGCCACCATCGCCCTTCGCAACGAGGGATGGCACTCGACCACTGAATCAACCTCTCAGTGCCCTCTCTCGTCCTTCCCGCCCATCCTCTCCTTGGCCAACAACACCCTCTCTCGCTCCAACGCTTCACAACGCTACGTGATTATTTCAAAAAGCTCGAAGGCATAAGATGAGCTTCCACCCTTCCGTCGTCGCCTTCATATCGCGATGTTCCTGTAAAACATTTTTACACCGCCTGCATGCGCTTTGTGAAAAGGGGTTCACTTTCTTCACCCTTTTCGAATCCCGATATCGTAGGGGTAGGTCGTCGCACGCCCGATCGTTTATCTCCTTAAATATGCGGAACAACCTTGGATTTAGTGAATTAATGTCAAAGATAATGATTTGATGTCAAAGATATCAAAGTGCGCAATTTTTATAATGACAATTGCGACAATAAAGAATCGAAGCAATTCACACCAGCCTATTCTAAAATTGTCTTCATTAAAATTTATTGTAATTATTTATAATTGTGTTAGAATAGCACTGCCAGGAATTTTTGAAGTAAGGAATGTGATCTAATAAGAACGTAAGAATAAATAGAGATATAAAATTTTCCGTTGGCAATGTACAATTGATTCGAACAATCGTGATAATGTATTTCTTTTTTAATACGAAAATTTAATTTTCTGAAATATAAAATATCTATTATTAAATATTAATAATTTAAATATTTTAAGTTTTTCATGACAATCAAATTAATATAATTAACAATAACTTTAAATTTTGAATAAAATCTTAAATTTAGACAAAATTTAGATAATTTTTTTGTAAATGTATAAAGTAAAAAAATCTAAGTGCAAAGAGTGAGAAAAGGACGTTTTATCACGTGTCAAGTTAAATAGATCGGCTACGACTATTATTAAATAAACGACCCGTGTTAGAAAGTCAAAGCTACATCATCTAATGACGCTCACAAAGCCATCAGCACTAGTCGGTCTCTTCCTGCAACCAGTGTCAATGTAATGTGTCAAACGTTATGGCACTACGTTGACCTTAAATCAGGCAATCGTGTAAGTTCATTAAAAAATCATGTATTATCAAAGTGCGTGGTTAATCATAAAATCATTTTTTTATGTGTCGATATTTTTAATAAATTTGCATTATAAATTAGTAATAACACTAAATTAATCAATAGGCTGCAGATGTGACTGACTAAAAAAGAATAAAATGTTTGCGTATATGTGCGTGCATATATATATATATATATATATATATATGGTTTAATAAATGTAAATATGAAATTAAAATCGTAATAAGTGAATTATCCTGGTCGCACATGGAAAGTCATTACTGTTAAAAAATAATAAGGCAATTTACAGAGCTCTTATCGGACTTTATTAATTAATTAAAATCGTTAATGGCAGTTAATGCGAAGATCATAGTTGCTCATAATTCCCACGTGGCATCACGTAAAATACTAAAGATAAAAAGGAATATATATCAATGACATATATATACACATCACGTCTGAAAGCAAATTGATTTTTATTTAAATGTTGAAGTATAGCTGCTGTGCAAAAAAAAAGAAAATACTTTTGAAATTATTTTTAATAACATAATTTTTGTGGAAAACTGGTACTTTTATTTATCAATTAATAAGCGAAATTCCTTGATTCTTTTTTTCAAACAATATTTTTCCTGTACTTTTTTCGCGTTATCGTAGATGACCATTTGGCGAAAAGTATTTCTATGTCAACGAAAAAAATATATGGAATACGAATGCGAGTTCGCGAGATATGCTATTATAATTTTAAAAGAAATTAGACAAAAAGAAGATAAAATAATTGATGTATTCTACACAGCTGGCCAGGATTGCCGGTCGCGCTACCATCACCAGCCTCGCCATCCGCGGTAATCGTCTCGCCGGAAACGCTGTCTAGACACAGTAGCAGCTCACCTTCTCGCGTTCACCGACCACCCCAGTTCGCGTTGGCCCTGCCATGTTCCTCGCAACCGATTCCGGCGGTCTGCTATCCGACGCCGACCTTTCTCGAGGTCACCGACGAACGGAAGTGGAAGAACCTTGGATGGTGAGTAGTGGATCAATGCGGTTCGCCATCCTATCCAGGTCGATGTACTCTTTCCTGTTTGGTGTTTTTCTAACATTCTATCTCACAATTGCGATTAATTTCCCCAGCAATTAAATATTACATGTAGTTATTAATTGCTTAATTGTTTAGGAGAATTATTTATACGATCTTTATAAGCCATCTTATAAGTAGTGATGCAATTAATTGTGTTATCAATGTTAATTAGATTCAAACACATTCGCGGCAGTTTGCAATATATAATGCTTGGCTACAATATTATTCACTAACATATAATTTCACAAAGCTAAGCGAATAATTGTTAAACTGTTTATACGCAGAATTATTTAAATTTGACAAAAAAATATTATTAATGACACACTTACATAATTCTGTGAATAAATTTGCTGAAAGTAAAATGAAAATCTTTCTCTTGTCGATTTTGCTTTATGTCGGACGTTTCGCGAAGATTTGCAACTTCAATTCATGACAGATTTATGACAGATATATATGAAGGGGGAATGTCAGTCGTCACGGAAATTTCACGTGATCTTCCAGGTTATCCTGACCGACGTCTACACCGCAATTACCGGTACTTTATGAATCAAACACACGCGTACAGGCGACCATGCGATTACTCGTAATTGAGCCAATTCTTACGGGGGTGGCTATATTTGCGGCCAATGGTACCTCCGCTGTAATGTTACACGATGATGGGCATCGAGCTAACGATCCATCATTCGCACGCGCGGTTGTCCTCAATCTCCCATTTTCCATAATTTCTGCGATAAAAATATTTTTATTTAGGTCAGGGCCAAGAAGAAGAATCTATCTCCACGGAATCCTTGTATCAGAAAAAATCACTGCAAGTTTTTCAATATTTCCAATTGAAATTAATTCAACTAATTATGATCATGAAATCGCTTGGATTATAAAAAAAAAAAAACTATATCTATTCATCCAAGATTCAAAATTTGTTAATTTAAATTCGCCAATAAAAACAATGCATTTACAAACGGGAAAAAGATTTATAAACGAGAGCGGATTGATAAAATTTCTCATCGGCTCACGTTTCAAATTGAGATGGAGTTCAATAAAACGGCAAGGTATTTAAGTAACTGAAGAGAAATGTGATTCCTCAAAGCACAGCCGGAGATGGATCTATTTCCTCGAACGAGAATTTAATCCGCGCGCGCGAGGCAAATCCGCGATTCATTCAGCTTCAATTTCCGTTTCTGCTGCAGCGACGCCCTGGCGACCACTTTGAGCGCGTTGTACGGGAAACTTCTGGTTGTGATGGGGATCGCCTTTCCCATGGCGGAAGTAATATCCACGTACATACCGCCGTCGTTCTATGAGGCTTTCTACCTCTATCTGTACTTTGGCAGCATGATTTTCCTGGTCTACATGTACGCTATGTTGTTCAGAGACAACAAGACAAAACCGAGTAAGTTTCGAAAACTTATTTCGTTTGCAATCCTCATTCCTGTGTCTGATAAAGATATTCGAGAAAACTCGCAGAGCATTATAGATAAAATGTAAACGAACAATGAAAAGTATAAAGATGCATAAGATAAAGCCACTGCGCCGACAGCGATCGCCAAATCAGGAGCGATGCCGATTTCGGACGAAACGGTGGCGATCGTTATCGCAGTTTAATCGATCGGAATTAATTGGCCCATTGTAAATTGCAAATTCGCGAAGCAGAGAAGCAGAAAGACGTATGCGATCTGGACTCATCGAGATCGTCGAGCGGCGCCGGCGGTGACAGCGACACGCCTGAGAACGGATGTCCGCACATGCATCCGGGACGTCCGGTCCAGCATTATGGCAGCTTCTACCTGCGAATGGGAGCTGTTGCGTTCGGCATCGGCTCGATGATCTATTCCGGATTGGAATTCGGCCAATATTTCGAGCTGGAACAGAACACCAAGTGTCACAACATCATGCTGGCTCTCACGCCGGCCACGAGGATGGCCTTCATCTTCATTCAGATGTACTTCATATTCCTAAACAATGAGGTAAGTGGACCCTGAATGTGAATGATACGTATATCTCTCGCAAGCCGCCATCTCAATTTTAGTAACAGATCCCCTGGTCATTTTAAAATTGAATTTTCTTCAGCGAGAGCACCGAAAGCAATTATTACTCAGCGTGTATAGTTTTTCAATCGTCAATCTTCAATTTTTAATCACATATTTTTGTGATTAAATCTTAAAATAATAATGTAATAAAGAAATAATAGTACAAATAATAATATAAACATATTTAAAATAGGAATTATAATTATTAATATAAAAAGAGTTTAATGAAAAAATAATCTGTATATACATATATACACGTCATTCACATAGAAGATTTTTGTATTGATTTCTTGAGAATCAATACACGTTGTACGTGTTGTGTCGGAAAACTTTGATGTTATAACTTGATGGAAAATCCACTGATGAAAATATCGAGCTAGCAGTTACTCGTCAGTTACGCGGTTAATGAAACAGAAGGGTGAACAACCCTGAAAACAATAACGTGACTATCCAAGCAGTGCTTCATTGACATGTAATAAATTACATGCTATTGTTGTTAAAATAGTTTCCATTAAATTAAATGGATTTATTTAATTGAACCTACAAATTATGAATAAAAAAATTTTTATCGAAAGAAAAAGATTGTTGTTGAAAAAGTGTTCAATTTCGCGTGATTCTTTTTCATTTTAGCTGTATTATAAATATTATAATATATATTTTATATATATTATTATGAATATTATGTTGAGCAAATTTAACGAAAAAAATCTGTTAGAATAAATATATACGTATTACAATTACGTTTGATTTTGATAATAAAATGTCATTTATATTAAAATAATATAATCATATGTTGTAGCAAATGAAGGTTTATCGCCATCGCGTCGTAGCGCGTTTCGGGCTGATGCACATGATTGGCACGAATCTGTCAGTCTGGCTGAACGTTCTCGTGCAGGAAACAAAACACGAGATCCTCACCTTTTATAATCCGGAGAACAACTCTCTCAGAATTTCTCACAGACTGGGTAAAGGCATTATGGATTTTCTACGATTGCAATGATTCGATTCTGCTGTCTGACTTTCGAACTTTCAGGCTCAAAGGGTGGACTTCATCTCGGCGGTCACACTCACTCTCATCACGGAGAACACGTGCGACTTCCCCGCGGTCTCAAAGGACCCCATCACATGTTTGAATGCAGAAGAACGAATATAATGGGATCGTTGGTGCAAGATGCCAGCCCCTTCCTCTTCCCATGTACGATAGAATATAGCTTGATTTGCGCGGCCATTTTATACGTTATGTGGAAAAACATATCGAAAATCGGATTCACGCAGCCCACGACACCACCTGGTTCGCGTCATCATACACACGCCTACAGGTATAGTGACAATAGGCATGCTTACGGAGCGACAATACACGCCTAGACAGGTGCAATAACAATACGCGTCTACGCAGGAGCATGCAATTGACAACCCAGTTTACGAACTAATTCCATTAACGCACCGTTTATTGGAAAGTCGACTATAAATAATATGTGTTTTATGTGTAAAGCAACGCGTGATAAAATATCACTAGAACATTGTGTGTTCCGTCACACAAAAATTTACGAATTAAACATTTTTAATAAATAAACGTTCAATTATTTGCAGGAGATCACCTCATCATTACAGCGTGGACTGCGCCCGCGCACACAAGGGCCTCTTCGTGGGCATACTGATCCTGGTGCTGACCATAATCTCCTTGATTCTCTTCTTCGTTCTCATCTCGCGACCCGAACTGGTCAGCCTCGCCGTGACCGAGGTGAACGTCTGCGAGCTGACGCTCTACGGGATGTCCACTATGGCGACGCTGATCGGCATGTTCCAGATGCGCAAACTGCGTTACGACGGTGGTAGAAATCTCGAGCTCGACAACATCCTCCTGGTGGCCGCGCAGACCGGCATGTTTATCTATTCCACGTTTACCATCATCGGCGGTCACTTTACTCTGCAGAAGCACACGGTCCTCGTGCTGGTCACCGCTCTCGCCAGCGTCGTCCAGACCACCTGCCAAACCATCTTTATCCTGGACGCGTCCAGACGCTCTGTGGCCACCGCCGAGCAAATACGCCGAAAACCTGGCAGAGAGATCGTGACATTTCTACTGGTGACGAATCTAGCCATGTGGGCGATCAACACTTTGGAGAAATCACGAGCGGAATCACATCCTGTGCAATTGCACTTTTACGGCCTGTGGGCGTGGACGATCATCACCCATGTCTCGATGCCGCTGGCTATTTTTTATAGATTCCACAGCACCGTGTGCCTGTGCGAGGTGTGGAAGCGGGCCTACAAAGTCAAGCCGACCTACATGTGACGTAAGAGGTCCCGCGAGATCATATGGAAGACCGGGAGTGCACCGCAGCGGCCAAAGAGCCAACAGTCGAGGCTTCACGCCATCGCGGAGAACGATTCGGCATATTTCATATGATCGAGAGAAATATCGAATTGCTGCGGCCATCGAAGCTGGCGTGAAAATCGTCTCGAAGAGAAAGTGTTCGACGGGCGACGCAACAAAGAGTAGTCAACATCGAGTTTTTTTAGATGAACAAAACTTTTCTAGACATTCGAGTACAATTGACTCGATGATACGCACACAATTCAACGTGCGAAATTTGTATTCACTCCAGGGTATCTCTTTAGAAAAGTTTTTACTAAACAGATTCGGATACTTCAAATTATATTTGGATACTACATACGTAAATTACTTCAAGAAGAATGCATCTCGGCAAAAAAAGTACTCATAAAAAAAAAAACTGTCACGTAAACTATCACGTAACTCTCACGGTATGTTATCTCGTCACTTATCAAAAAAGTCGATGTCTCTAGCTAGCATTGTACAAAATATATTTCGTCAATACATAAATATTGACGAGGCTATAAAATTAATATAACGCCATTGTTTCAAACCATCATCACTTTTTGAAAAGAATCACTCGTGTTCGAATTCACTCTCGCTAAAATAGACAGGCGAAAAGAAAAATTTTAGAAAACTTTAGAAGCGGACTGTCTCCGGAGATGCGTGTGTGTCGAGATCCCTTCGCCGATATAAGCCGATTTATTGGGATACGATATTATACACGGTCTTCTTGACTACTTTTTAGAGATTTCAATGTTAATCCTCTTACTCGCCATTGATATCTGTAAATAGCCTCTTTACCACGCTGTGCAAAACCTACGGAAAGAAGGGGAGATTTTATCAACCGCACAAACGCGCACTTAATAGAATCGCAGATTTCGGTGCGATAAAGAGATATGACGCGTGCATTGACATTTGTCGCTTTCTCACAGCTTTTGCCCCACGCGATGATCCTACAGAGTAGAAGTGACAGCACGAGCTCACCGTATATAGGATTCATTTGATCAACGCAATTTCTATCGAATAAGAAAAAGAGATCCTTTATCTACTTCGTATGAAAAAAATTATGTAAAACAATCAATTGTACTTCAAATCGATCTAACTGCTTAGACCAATCTCCTGAAATAAGATTCGTTGATAAATAATATGTAGTAGCTTTTAAATTTTTTTCTCGTTTGGAGATAATCAAATATATTTTCTCAATTTAATCGATCGACAGATACGATGTAGAAAGTCTGCAAAAAAAAACATAATAATCATGATTTTTATTATATGTACATTTAAATTAACGCTCATTCTGATGTCTAAAACGCACGAGTCTTAGAGAACACGCGTTAGAAATAGAAAGGACTAGATTTTTCTTAGAAACAATCTGGTCGAAGCGGCTGGCGTAGGCCTTTCTTCGGCCTTTAAGGGAACAATAAATCTTCGATAAATCGTTCGATAAATTTTTCTATCTATTCCAAGTGATGAGTGAGAAGGACGCGAAAAATTTACTCTTTCTCTCTCTTTCATAAGACTGAAACGAACGTTAGGAGAGCGGTCGAGATGAACCGAGCATAAATCCTGATCCACTTCGATCCGAATCGTTTGGCTGTAACACGTTCGTTCGACGCTCGTAATTCATGGCATTCGAATACTCTCACGAATATCCGTCTTCCACGTAGTACAAACTGCAGTTTAAACAGCAATCGTCCATGCAGATAGTTCGGAAAATAAAATAACGGTGGGAGATCGAGAAATTACGAGTACAATAGAATAAGAGATAATATCGTAGTACACAGATATTATTCCCTGATATTTTCGTAACAAACAAAATTATCTTTCTAATTGACGAACAAATGCCGTAATTAATTAGAAATATTCTAGTAATGACGATGTCACCCATATTTATTCCTCGCTTCTTTATTTATCCGATTCGAAATCGATACTCGCATCAATAAATTTGATATTTTATAGCACCTCGTGCGCGGTCCATTTATAATTCGAAACAAAAAAATTTTATATAGATATTAAATATTCTAAAAGAAAACGCGCGTCCACGGAGATTCGAGAACTTTAGCCATTTTATACCCGAAAAGATGTACGCAAATATAATTTTACACATTATTACTATCGTAGAAATCAATTGGTAGAGACGAAAATAGTACTGCTGTTATGATTATAATACTTGGATATTTTATTGTCGGCGTTGGATTTGTATTATCGAGAGAAACTAATTTTACATCCGGGTTCAGAAAGATGATCAGGATTCAAATCGATGGACAAATGTCTGTCGCAGACTACTCGTGTAATTTTCAGGGCTAGAAAACGGAAACGAAAAAAAGAAAAAAAAAAAGAAAAAAAAAATGAAAACGCGTTCGAAGTAGAAGATACAACAGTACAATGGCTGATCATATCATTTAAGCCTTAAATCCGTCGAGAAGAGTGCTGTCCGAACTCTGATAAGAGAGATAAAGGGGATCAAAAAGATCGATTGTGATCAAAAGCGCGATCTCGAAACTAGAAGCGACCTACTCGAGTCTCTTTTGCTTAACTCACGGAGATGTGATGATGAGAGGATCGCAGATGCGAACGAACAAATTGAGACGTGATCACGTACGGGTACGCGTGTGTGTATGTATGCAAGTGTATGTGTGTGGCCTTGTACATGAGACGAAAGAAAAAAAAAACAAAGATACGGAGAAAGGAGGGGAAAGTCTTAAAGAGATCGGAAATATGTACAAGCGTTTATAGATAATACGTGTTTCGTGCTAGAAGCTTTGATATATCGATTATCGCCGTTGCGAATTATAGTTATCCGGTCGGTGCGCAGTCGATTTTTTGTAAGATATAGTTACTCTAAGGCGATTGTAAATAAACGGAGGAGAATATATAATAAAAGAGCGAAATTCTCTCGGTGTTTAGCGCTAGTTGTGTCGACATGTTTCTTCCTATAGCATATATATATACACATATTTATATATACAAGATATAAATATATTTATTATTACGTTGTTCTATTATAATATTTATTGTAATATCTGACATATATATATATAGAATTTACGCGCGACATGTTATGTTTATTGAAAGTCCCAAAGACTCATGCCGAGATCTCATGTTTCTTCTCTCTCTCGTTTGCTTTTTTGCCTGTGACTCCTAAGCAGAGTTAGGATGTCGTAAAACAAGCAATAGAGAAACAAAACAAATATTTAAATAACAAGATAAAATTTTAAAGAATATTAAATGATTATTTAAATTTAATTGTGTTGGAGAGTTTAATTTATTTCAAATTAAAAAATTAAAAAATTATTTCAAATTAAAAAATTTACATTTCACTTCCAGTGTTGCAGGAGTAAATCTCTTGCTGGAGATTCGTCCTATTCTTCCGGATAGATTTCTCTCGTGCACATCGTTGACGCATTTACGGATCTCGGCATGAGACTTCTCCGTAAAAAAAAAAAGATGAAAATCAGGGCGAAATTACGAAAGAACGCAATTCGCATTCGCGAGTGATATAAGAGGAAAATGAGTTAGAGGAAAGGTGTTCTCTCTTTACTATATCACATTTCTAAACTGTACTTTTTCTATGTCCGCATAATCTAGTTCCTACGCAATGTTTGTACTCTTATACCCTTTGTACTATTTGTACCTTACGAATTGCAATACACTCGTCCGCAATAAATAAAATGTTTCTTTTTTTATTGCTGCGATCACATCGCCACATCATCGTAATATTAAGGGGACATACCCGTTTGAACTCTCAAAAAATAAATACATTTTTTTCTAGATTTTTTTCTAATTTTTTATTTTTTACAATATAAAAATTTTCAGCTTAAAAATTTTTTTTTTTTTTTAAATGTCCAAATATTTGCGGATTTATATTTGTATACGGTGTGCACGAAAAATCGAGCTACGTTCGATTTCAAATTTTACGTACGAGTTCCTAATATTTTGCTGAAACTTTTTTGTAATTCAATTCCCCATTTTTTGTTATAAACAGAAAAAAATGAATTTTTTTTTTTTAACAAAAGCTTAATTCAATATGCCATTTTCTTATTTTTAAACATTTTGAAAAAACTGAGATAGCAAATAGCTATTAATATGTTTCACAAAAAAAATTTGTGTTTTTAATTTCAGATATGATCGAACGTTTTGATGATAAAACGAACGTTTTCATTCTACGTTTGGACACCAAATATTCGCAAAATTAAAAAAAAAAATTAAGCTAAAAATTTGTATTTAAATACTTGATAATATTATATTAATATCGTAAAAAAAAAGATTTTATGAAAAATTTTGCAAAAAAATTTAGAAAATGTACTCATTTTTCGAACATTTTTCAAACGAACATGCCCCCTTAATTTTTGTTATTAGAAAATACCTACAAATCAAATTAATAAACCGCATTTCTATTATGCTTGCTGAATAATGGACGAAAGTAACGCCGAGATGAAATTTCAATCATAGTCATCTAAAATCACACTTTCTACATAAGATCAAGTTTGCTTCGTACTGCGATAAGCAGTGAATGCGGCGAATAATTCAGATAACGAGGAATTGTGGCCGAGCGATCAAGTCGACCTAAATACTTGCGACTTTTAGAGTCGACTCCACGACTATATGTTCGCAATCTCTTCGACATCGAGGTAGGCCTTCCTCGGGTCCAAGGTCATCCAGTAACCGACCCTCAAATTGAATCTAATGGAAAACGAGATCCGCATTCGCGACTTTCACTTTGCGGAATAAATCCGTTTTTACGCGAATTAAAAAAGATATTATCAATTTACTTGATAAGCCTGACGAATAAACTATAATTATATAACTATAATTATAGTAATTTTATTACATTTGTTTATTACAATTCCAATATTTATATTTTTAATTTTTTAATATTTATACTTTTAATTTTGCTATTTAATATTTGACTTTATAATTTATAACGATACGTTAAAAATATGCTAAAAATTATTTTGCATATATTAATATTTTTATACATTTGCTTTTTAAATAAATTTCTTAATATTTGACGATATATAATATTTAAATCGAATTTCCGCAAAAATTGATAATAATGAAATGCTAATATTAATTATATTATTAGTAATAAAGCGTAGTTTGAGTAGCATATTGCGTGCTTGTTTATGTATTTTATCGTAATGTCGGCATAATGAAAATTAACAAAATTAATTTTATGTTGTTATATTTGTAAAAATAGCGACACGTGGAAAGGATAATTACGAGTATTTCATATTGAACATGCTGCTGATGTAACAGGAACTCCCCTGAGTGCTCTTGAGACATAATTAATTAAATTATCAAATGGAGTACGTGCCCTTAATTATTCCATCGCCGAGTGTAAACTCAATCGATTAAAAGTACTTTACTTAATTCGCAAGAATATAAATATTACCTAATGCCAATTATCGTCTCGTTAATTTCTAATTAAAATCAACATTGTTGAAATATATCAGTGTGGAGAGCAATGTGTGGAGATTCTGGATGAATCCACACTGAGAGCTGCAAAAAGACAGCGTGAATCGAGAGTTAAGGCGATTGCACGTTAAAAAATTTTAATCGTAATCGTAAAGCCGTAAGTAAATCAATCAATCACAGTTCAAACATTCCTATTATGTTTTAGAATGTTTGATTGTGATTGGTCAATTTTCTTACGGCTTTACGATTACGACTAAAATTTTTTAACGTGCAATGGCCTTTAGATGCGCCGCGTGTACGGAGGCCGTTTTTATCGCGGCACGTGAGAGGATGGTTGTTGCATAAGAGAGCGTGCGAACGGAACGACCCTTGTGCGCCCGATTTAATGCCCAATGTTTGCTCACAGGCTGCCGTTGCGTGGGTGTGTTACTCGTTCTCGGTTTCCGCAGCCATCCTACGATCAGTTCGCCTCCTACACGAAAAATACGAAGAGCGGGAAACGCGCGTTCGATGTTTATAAGGGCATCAGGTAGAAAATAGAAATGGTATTTACTTGTTGTACACGTATGTGTAATTGACGTTTGAGAATAGCAGTTATATAAATAAACGATAAAAGCTGCTAATTAACGACATCGTTATTTTGTGCCGATTAATGAAAGTAATAAATCAAGTTCTTCTCGGTCGCAATGGCTAAGTGATTAAATACATCTATACATTTCTTCGATAAAATATGACTAATAAAAAGAGAAACTCTGTACGCTTTAGTTAAAGACTTTGATTATACTATGTCGTAACAATAAAAATAGACTGTTAGTCGATTCCAGGAGATAGATATTGTGTTAAAAGTTTACCCTACTTTCGCTTGCAAATTAACCTCGTTATAACATCACCGCGATCATCCTCTCGATGGGACTCTGTCGCAGAACAAAAGAGAATAAGGAGCGTGCGAATATTCATGTTTCGAGAAAACCGATCAGCAGGAACAAAGAAATAACAATATTTTCCGTTATATGCGTTGGTGAAGGATCGCGATATCTTGTTCAAATCATCCAGGCGATGAATCCCTCCCCTGAGGGGAGAGTATCCGTAATTACCGGCTAAATCTACCCCTCGTCGGCGTTGCCAGGTTCCGAGCTTTCGAAAGAGGGTGCATTTTAGTCAAACCCCGCACTACAACCCCGCAGTCATCGTTACACGGAGCAGTTTAAGTCGTAATATATAAAATCAATATATCCGACAGACTGGCTTCTCAATCGGCTCCTCAGCGTAATAACGAAAGACTTTGAGAAATTTAAATAAACATTGTATAATTAATAGGATAATATTTAATTACTTAATAGATTTTTGATATTTAATTAATATGATATACGCAATATGATATTTATTACATTATTATTTTATGCTATTTGTGTAAAATATTAGGTATGTAAAAATATTTTATTATTATTGCGATATAATTGACATTATATTAATGAGAAATGGAAAATAAATTTCAACGCGTTTCAAATTTTTTATTTTTTTTTTTTTTTTCTCCGGTACCTAAATCATTTCGCACTTTCCAAAAGCGCACGCTTGAAGCTTCCCGATCGGCGAAAGAGGACAAAGACCGCGCGCGATTCTTCTGTTCGGCGCGCGCGAACAGAAATTAACCCTACCATTTCACCTGCAATAACCCTGATGCCTCCGTTGATCGTACGTGGAGCGCGGCAGTTTCGACGCAACAACGACCATCATCACAACTACCATCGACTAGAAGCGTCAGTGTTATCACCGACGGACGTAAACACAACGACCAGTATACGTACGGGCAGGGGACAGAGGAACCGTCCACGGGGTGGAAAAGCGGGAATCGCGGGAGCTGCGGGTATTGATCGCCTTTTCACATTGCATGGGGGTGGCTTCGCGCGCGCGGCGACCCCCATAACCAACTAAGCGTCGCCATTACACCGCCATGGGCGACCGCGCAGCGTCACCGGCGTGCTAGGAGAGAGACAGGATCACTCGAACCGGCCGGCACGCCGAGACCGAATCGAGTCACGTATACGCACACGCGAGTCCGTCTATCAGGAGCCGCGTAGAAATACGCGCGAGCACGAGAGGAAAGAAGAAGAGGAAGAGAGGGTGGAAAGAGAGACGAAGAAGTCGTGCTCCAAGAAGGACGCGAAGAGAGACCGGCTGCTTCCGGGCAGGGCGCAAGCTCGGGGCTCCTTGTTTACATCCGCCCTGCGCCGACCAGCACGTTGCTTCGAGGCAGCGCGATCCACGCCACACGTTGTTCAGTGAAGATTCACCGCTTCCTATAAATCTGACTGAAGAAACCGGGCCACTAACAAGGGAGCTTTCCTCGTCGAGGTGGCCGTTTTGCCTTAAAACGACCTCGGGAGGTCAGGGACAGGACTTGCCCATGGCACGAACCTGCTTCCTCGATTAATGGGCGCGTGAGTATGTCTGCCATGTGGGCTTTTCACGGGTGTTTTATAGTGTGTCTCTTTGTGTTGTGAGCGTCTCGTACTGATTGTGAGAATTACGTGTTGCGCGCGCGACGATCGACGAATGCTTGTGTCACGTGCATGTTCAGCATGTTGACTTAAGGAATGATTCGCTAATTTGTCAACATTACAAATCGCGCTCGAAGAATGGTGAGGTTTAATTAAAGTGATAATCGATCGTGGCCTCGCAAGTATTTGAAATATGTTAATTTTAGAACGCGATATCGGAATTTCATAACAAGTAAGCCATTATACACAAAGTTATTAAATTGAAGTTGATTTACATTATTATAGCTTTAAATATTAATTAAAATGTGTCAAACAATTTTTATTTTTTTGTTTGCATTAAATCTTGATCTTAAAAAGTCTCAATTTTTAAATACAATTCATTTTTAATATAGTTTAAAAATTTTCACATACTTAAATGTAAATATAAATTTTATTTAAATTTTATTTAAAGAATTAATGACACTATTCAAGCCGTACACATATAATAATATAAAATATAAAATTATATAATGTAAAATATAAAATTAATAATCGATTATAAATTACGAGATTATTTTGCGATATTTATGTGCTCGCATGGATGATCATTGCCAATTATAGTATTTATGGTTTGGCTTTTGGTCTAAATTAGAAATGCAATGCTACTTTTTCGCGCTAGTCTTTCTCGGTCAATGACTTCCTAGCAAAACAATTCCATGCGAGCAGTATCGATTTTTAAGTTCGTTGCGTGTAAACGTATGAAATTAGTTTTTATGGAATGGAGTGTATTTACAATAGCCGAGAAATTTCACGAAAATCATCACAACAATGCAAATCATTATGCAACGCGATACATACATAACAAGAACAAGATAAAAAGCTACAGAAATAAATGTTAAAATTATGCGTGAATATATATGCCATACATGTATGCAAATATATACAACATAAAACATATAAAAATATAACTTAAATTATTTTAAGTTAATATGTTTTCTTAAATAAAAAGATTTTTGCCAAATATAATTATTTGATTTTTTTATCTAAATTATAAATTTCCCATAAATAATGCATTTTTGGAAAAGTGGTTCTTGCACTTCATTGCACCATTTAATCTTGCGTAAACGTGAAAAACGTGCGGCGCGTTTTAAATTATACGTGAAAGGGGAGCGTTTAGCGAGCTGACAAATGTGCGAGGTTTCGGTTCGGCCATGCCGCGAACCTTGAACTTATCGATCAGTCTGTATTTATTACAACGATCCAAAAATCGAGTCAAGGACCGGCGAACAAAAATAAGAGGACTATTCGGATTCTATATACGCACATAGTACATATATATATATATATATATATATATATATATATATATATTACGTTTCGCCACGTTCGCCAGGCCACAGTATTAAATTGTAGTTTCATGACTGAGAAGAAAGAAGGACATGGTCAATCCCTTTCCGAATATATAATTTCTACCTGTATCTTTGAATCACGCAACTGTCGGTAAATTCGTTAAGAAACTAAAATTTTTTAATGCGCGAATGAATGAAACGGAATAAATACGCAAAATATACATATTTTGGATTGAAAAATTGTCAATTGAAACAAAACATTGCCGTTGAAGGAAAATATTTCTTTGTATAGATTAAAAGTAGCGAAGGCTCGGAGAATGAAAGAAATCATGGTAGATAAAAAGTGAGAACATGTCTGTCATCAATCGGACTTCTTTGAAGTTGCAATGAATGGCAGAGTGTTTGTAAGATCGAAGAAAAAGTTCTTATGTATCCTTCCACCCTTTCCACGGTGTCCATGATAATTATTCTTTTGAATTCTTCTTATGTCAGACCGGAAGGACTTAGTGTGTGTTAAACTTCAAAAGGATTCAATGGAGATAGACGAACGTCTCAGCGAAAGGACTACTTTATAAAAGTCATAAAAAGAAAAAAAATAAAGTTATATTGTTAAATAAAATATTAAAATCGGCTAAATTAAACGTCATAATAATGTTCAAACTGAAAACAAAGATAGGCTTCGCATGATGTACTTCAGCATACATTATCAAGTTACTTGCCTCGAGTAACCAAGAATATCTCCAAGAATATCCACCGTCGACCCGCGATTCGAAAAGAGAAAGGTTCCCGCGGGGTACCGTGCGACCATCATAGAGCCAGAATTATTCGCGCGCGAGACACGAAACGCGACGCCAGTGCTTCGATGCAATAGCTTCCTTCGATTATAAACGCGAGAAATAAAACAATGTTAAATTAATCTTTGATAGGAAACCGTGTGATATGATTGTGTGCGTGTGTATGTGTGTGTGTGTGTGATCTAAAAATCGTGTTTTACTTATATCAAAAAAATAATATATATAATTAAAATTAATATATTTATAGAGATTTAGTGGAAAAAGATTTGAGAGACAATCTTTAATAAAAAATAATATTCTTCTAGAAAAATCGATTGTATCAAACATGTTCGCGGTTGATTGAACTGTGTTTCGGTTAATTAAACTTTTCGGTACGTTAAGCACGGTGAACTTAGAAATATTCCCTCGATCCATAATGGAGGTAAGAAATGGAAAAATCAGCAAATCAATTTTTGTGGATTTTTTTATATTAGTTTTTAAATAATAATTTCTGTCATTCTTGTGTAATCTGAAAGTTTTATTATTTTATTTACATTTTATTAATGTGATAATATATATCATTGATAATATAAATCATTGTTATTGTTGAAATCTAAAATGGCATACGTTCTATAAAACATTATTATTTTTCGTTAAATAAATTCAATAAAAAGATTAAAAATTTCTTTCTCTTAATTTTGTTGATCTTTAAAAATAATAAAAATTATAGACGCATTTATATTTGTAAATATATCTGTATACAATCATTACACGCGTTTAATTGAAAAAAAATTGTAAAACATGCACCAAGTTGAGAGAGAGAGAGAGAGAGAGAGAGAGAGAAAGCAAGTCCGGCATAAATATTTCCGAGATAGCAAAGTCAGAGGCGGAAGGACAATAACTGTTGTAATTACCGTAATAACAGCAATTACTATGCAGCGCAGTTACAATCGAGGTAATGTCGATCTTCATAGAATCGTGCTGTATCTGTACATTTCGCAAAACAATACCGTTCTATTTTATTCCAATATTTCAAGCTTTTCTTTGATGTAATATATTCATGCTCCCCTCCCTCCCGCCCCGGCCCCAAAATTATGACATATCGAACAACAATTTTATATTCTAACGTAACTAAATGATTAAAAATCGAGATCCATGTGTGAAATCAATAACTTTATTTAAAACGGTACTTGAGAGAAAAAATATTTGGAAAAAAAAAATATTATCAGTGTATCAACCTGATATATCAGAGTCAGTTAAAAAATTACCGACAGTATCAAAGAGCGAGCGTCATTGACCAACTCGACGCTGAAAAGCATCCCCTCACGGGGGAAGGGGGAGGGGGAGGGGGAGGGGGAGGATGAGGGAGCGACATGGAAGCCGGATCGGTCGATGGATATTACGTGGGCGTCGCGACGCCGGCGTCGGTAGGAAGCTCACAGGTGGTCGCCACGCAGTCTGGCCCTGTTTCGTGTCGGGTACCGTGCCGTGCCACCGGCAGCGTCTCGGTGAGCTGCCGCTTTTTCGAGGTCCACGACCGACCGGGGCCAGAATCGATCCGCGGCTACTTCCGGCTTCCGTTTGTTGTGACGCCCGTGCGCGCGGGAACACCTCAGCAATAACCTCGCCCCCGCGATATACGTGCATTTATGTGTGTGTGTGTGTGTGTGTATACGTGATTCCGACTATCTTTCGCTATCTGTGCACGAGTCACTGCGACTATTCTATCATCGCGAGCTCGCACATGTAAGCCCACGCCGATTGCCGACACGCACTTTGACATTGTCCGAATAATATACGAACACCGGTGGAATCTCGTTGACGAGCCAATCGGAATAATTATGATTGAATGCCTCGTTAGAGCGTTGTTTAACGATAATAGTCATTTTTATATTTATTGTTATCCGTGGATTTATTATCATTAATTATATCTTTCAATAATACTGAATATCTCGTATAGTTTTAGAATTTCTTTTCCGTTTCATTAATTAATAATGTATAATAGTGAACAATTGTCTCTCGTGACTTCAAAAGCTATTTCCTTCAATCAAAATACATATATCTCGATAAATATATTATATATTTCTTTGATATTCTTTGAGATTTAAAACATATTTTAGATTTATCAATATGCATCATTAATTCAAGTTTTCATTGCGTACATGTTTTAATACTGAAAATAACTGGCATATTAAAATTGAAGTACAGGATATATTATCAACAAATAATTAAAAAATGTAAGACCAAATATTCATTTGATTAATTTTATATTTTGTAACAATTTTGCTACATATATTTTATAGTGTTCTTCTAAGTCTCATTCATTAACAATAAGCCGCTCTCGTTCGGGACGCTCCTGTTGCTCCGTTGACATATATTGTAACTTGGGCACTTAAACATTCGTGAAATAAAACTTTTAATTTGCCAAGTGCCAAGTGTATCTACGAATCGTTTAAAGTTACACAACTACCAAATGATTTTATTTACTTCTAGTTAAATAAAGAAAGCTTAAAGTGGATTAGAGTTTAAAGACCGTTCTTGTGCCAAGGCACAAGGATAAAGTAATTAGCCAACAGAAAGAACTTATCACTTTGTTACAAAACACAAAGCCGTTTCAGATTAAACGCTCGATATTTTAATATCAGAAGCTTTCAAATATGGAACTGTCTTTTCTCTCTCTCTCTCTCTCTCTCTCTCTCTCTCTCTCTCTCTCTCTTTCTTTCTTTTTGCTTTGCTCTTTTTAACAAGAGATCTATTTATATAAAATACAAATAATTATTTTATTTATTATTTATAATTTTTTTACAAAAAAAATTGTATGTACAGCTTTATTTCGTCCCAAATCGAATTTTGTAATATATATCTTTAAAGAAAGATTCTAATATATTGTATATTTATAAACTATAAATCTTTCAAAATTTTTTATTCGACCTATTCCATCGATCGACCGATCAATAAGATTTTTGTCTAATTTGATTTAAATCAATTGTACTTCTCATGTGATAATCAAATCATGAAGTTTTCAAAGAAAATAATCTTAATTCACGATAAAATGTACGAGTTCTGAAAATCCTCTCACCAAATAATAAGCATATTCTAAAAGAAGAACTATGTTATTATTAGGAACATCCACCCATACACACAAAAGAAAATTCTTGTATAATATTATTAAATACATGTAAAAGTTACAATGCTCAATTTAATATTATATAAAATAATGAAAATAATAATTATAATTATTTATTTAAAAATTAAATAATGTAACGATTGAATAAATTTAATAAACACATAATCTCGAAATTATCTCAGCATTCAGGCTTACTAGAATGCACATCTAATAGCGGTAAAAAAATTGCCTTCAAGGCATTTTCGAAACCATTATCACTCATGTCGCTTGCTGACAGTGTGTGAGATTTTTAAAATCGATCCTCATTCTCTCGCCCGGAGATCAAGACAAAAATAATCTCGCGCACGTGCATACACCTTTTCACGTGTACGTACAAAGAGAAAAGGAGGGTGCTCCGTATTCTGCGAAAGAAAGAAAAGAATACGAATGAAAGAAGGGTGAATGTAGCAAACGCAAGCGAATCATAATTAAAGCGCGGATCTCTAAATATATGTAACATATGTGTACACATGGTCGACGATGGATGAAAATAGGCAGAGAGGGAGAACACGGAGCTTGCACGAGAGCGAGCTTACAGTGGGCATCGCGACGTCGCGGCGTTACCTGAGCGGCGTTACCGCGGTCGCTTAGGTCAGTTATCGCTGAATCTTTGGTCCTCACATTTTGGTCTCTTACACTTGGATTAAAATAAATTACTATTACTTAGACTATAAGGTATAATATAAAAATCGACTTGTAATTAATTTTCGGTAACGTGATTATTCAAAAACGACGTGAGGTAAAATCTTATCGCTACGAATAGTAATGTCACTTATACAAATTATATATCGCAAAAAGGAAGTATTAAAAAATTATTTTCTCACATATAAATTTTTTATATGTCTGATTGATATATATTTATCTCTTACTGTGCACATATTCAACAAATGTACTTAAGTTTCTTCTTCCCTACGAGCAACACCGTAAAATCACTATTCCATATCTTCATAGGGCTATTTTGTGCCGTTTGCCTTGTTCTTACAAAGATAGATACTGTAACCATGGGAGAGAGGGAGGAAGAGGTAGGTCAGTAACCGTCTTCGAACTTCCATCACCCTTTCAGTGCAGTAAGCAAAGCAAATATAAAGTGATTCGCCTTCTTATTTCACTAAAAATACATTTAATCAAAATATGAATGATATAAAATAAATGTAACAAGATAATAAAATTCGATAATAATTTACATGATATTATTTGACCATAAGAGTATAATTTGATTAAAATTAAATAAGTGCTTTAAAAAAATTATTTAAATAATAAAATAGCACTAAATAACATAAGAACAAATTGCATAAATAAATTGAGATTTAACTTGGTGGATTTTAAAAAATTATCTACAATTATATATCAAAGATGACGTTTCGCCGAATCGCGATATTTTTTCGAGGTGCTCATTCGTTTTCTCGTCAAGTCCCTCGGATAGCATCCACGTGGAAAGATGTATGCACGTGACCAGATGAGTGCGCCAATCGCAGTTCCATGTTTGGCGATCTCCACTATGGAGAGAGAGCCAAGAGTCAGTTAACGGCGATGGGGCTCCCTTTTGAGACAGTCTGATTCGATCCGATCGCGTTTGCACTATCGTTGTCAGACTCTTGCAGGCTCGATCTGTTTTTCATTGAATTCTTACGCGAGTCTTCTCTTCGAGTATTAAACACGAGTATTAAAGTGCGTCATGGGTACCGTAGCCTTAAGTAAGTTCGACGGAATGATTTAATAAGGTAGTACGCGAAATTAAAATTGCTCACAAACGTGAATTAAATTACTATAATCTTAAGAACTTCACGTTTGAAAATATAAAGTTTGAAAAAGAAAAACAAGAATATAATAATCCGATAATAATTAAACATAGGAATATTAATATGATAAATTTTCCCTTGGATTAAAAAATAAATTCAACTTGTTGCTTTTAAGATATTTATTTGTCTGACCCAATAACGATAACAAAAAATATGATTTACCACAAGTTTCATATTTCATTCGATTATATCACTCTATCAGCTAGATACAATTACATTAACGACAGTTCGCCCAAACTTTTATATATGTATTGAAATAATTTAAAATTTGAGTAAGTATAATAATAACATTTAATGGCATAGAATGCCACTTATTTGTATAAAACTTTGTAATAAATTCAGCCTAATTTCGAATATTCTTTAAGAGATTTTCATTTATTTTTAAAAGTCTAGGCTCTTCTATTTTCTACTCTCTTTTATTTTTCTGAACATCAAAAAATACTTTAATATTTGTAAACAATCTGCAAAAGTTGTAAGTGTTTCTTTCGATAGAGAGATGAGAAGCTGTAGATTGTATGCGCTTAATTAAAATCAAATAAGCGTCCAATAAAATCCAACGAGATTTTAAATCTAATTTATAATTTTATAAATATATTGCGGATGGTTATTCATTTGTTTATGTATTTTTATTAAATCATTTTTAGAGATTTTCTTAGAGATCTGTTATCGATGAATAAAATATTTTTCATAGATTTCAATTAAACTTGTACATACAATCATAAAAAAATAAAATTTTATTGTATTTCTTTCTCAAATAGCCACTCACAAAACAATGAACATGGCTGTCGAGCTTTCTTGATAGCAACAAATTTTTTACGAAGAATTTAATTAATTTTTATAAAAATCCGTGTACGAAATTTTTGCGATTATTTAATATATACCGTATTGAAATGTACAAAGTATATTTAATTGTATAAGACAGTTTCTTCGTACTTCTGATTCTAGTCTTCTTCTTCTTCAGATCCTCAGAAAGACAACAAAAAAGATTCTGAAGAGATGCAACGGTGTCCCTATCTCCATGAGATGAAAGAGCGTTTGCTCTCACAACCGACACCAACCGACAGTTTAGACATGGAACGACTCGACGGTGGTACTCCTGTTAAGGAGGCTAATCTGCACAATGATTATCCGGCACATACGAATCCAGGTGTGATACCCGAGCCCCCGGAAATGCCGCCTGACTCTTTAATTGGTACCGTCGTTAAGGTGAGTAATTAAACATAGTGCTACAATATGTTGTGCATAAAAAATAAAATCTTATAATCCAGATGTCTAATGATTTTTTAATAAATTTTCAGAAACGACTTTCTTAATAAAAATATCATAATTTGTCAGAGTACAATTATATGAAAACTATGAGTTCATTGATATTCTTATTGAAAAAAAGTTATAAAAGAATTTCAATAAAAAGAATATAATTTTCAAACATCTACTTTTTTAAAACTAAATGAGAAAATATTATTGATTAAAGCAATGACACATCAAAGATTTTACCAAATAAATATTTCACCGAAAACAATGAAAACTCATACTCTCCTTCATCTTGTTTCACAAATTAGGGCAATAAGATTTCATTAAAAAATTGACTATTGTCATTGATTTTTCTCGGTGAAATTTCATTCTGAATCTCATTTCTTTGCATTGCTATACTTACAAATCATTAATCAATAATGATACATTAAAGGAAGTAGTGTATGTCATAAGAATGGAATTAAAATTAAAAATTTCAATGCATGAAGCAATTGTATATGTGACATAATTTCAAAATACGTAATATGTTGAGGCAGGAATTTTATTGAAAGCGTTTAAATTCATCCTCGTTACGGTGATTTCAGCTCAACTCCGATGGTTATGGTTCGCACACGTCGCCAGCGCATGCGAGGCAGCCCTTAGTTCCGCAGAATGCGAATAACCCACCACTCTGCCTCACTCCCACATATTCTGGTCCAACTACTGGCATGCTGCCAAAGAATGCAAAGTAAGTATACATTCTGACAAATACACGTTCTGAAGATCTTTCACTGTAAAGATATACACAAACATTAATGTAATGTATGTATGCCTCCACCCTGCGAAAGATATAATATTTCGAAATATTCATCTAATCTTTACAGGAAAGTTTTCATATTTCTCTCAACAAAAGGAGATATTCTTAACCGATATAATAGTCGACAATATAATCTTTTTAGAATAATACTTCACGCATATATATATATATATATATATATATATATATATATATATAAAATAAAATTTGTTTCGCATTTTAAATATAAACATCCGGATCACTGGTTTAATCCGAAAATCATCACGCCATATGGATGTCGTGCTTCAAGTACATTGCTTATCGTTAAAGAGTCTCTGGAACCCTTCGAGCGACTTAAAATAGCTTTAGAGATTACTTATTGCAAGACAGTTACACGTTTTACGATACACGGATATCTTACGGACGAGGCCATCGACTCGACTGACTTTTAGCAAGCAAATAGCTTATAATATAGCCGTATATTTATTTCAAGTTGTATATTTAGCTGATGTATCGATCTCTCTGTTACGTAATTAAAGATATCATTAATTGTTTAATAAATATTTAAGAAATCCTAATAAAGTAAGATAAAATTAATATTAACTGCAATGTAAAGGCGCGTAAAAATATTTAAAAAAGTGTAATTTTACATATCTTAATAAGGTAAAAATTAAATAACTTGATGAAGATTTATTGCGATCACCTTATGTAGTGCGCTCTAATAAACTTTGTGTCACATTATAGACAATTTCGTAATTGAGATCATCGAACGTATAGTGAACGGCAAGAACTTGACGCAGCAATTTACAACCAGTATCTACTGAGCTATTCATTAATATGCGCATTTAAAGAGGAAAGTCGTTTTAAAGTACCTTTGGCATATATAGTAACAATATAGATAAATTTTACTAGCCATTAATTTGAAAGGAAAAAAATGAATTAATACAAGGTTAAATGCACAACATATCTATAATCGATTACACTTAAATGTAATTAGTACGCTTGGTATATAAAAAAGTATATAAAAAGTCATAAAATGGATTTAAAATAATAAAAATGAGAAATAATAATACACTAAATGATTATATATAACAAAACATATGCACATAATTTCATGAATAATAAGGAAACTTGACAATAAATATTTTATAATTTACAATTTTTTTTTCAACATATAAATTGAATTACATTAGCAATCGTTTACAAAGAAGTTTAAAGAGTCAGCTGAAAATCTTGGAGAGAGAAATGATCGTTGCATATAAGATTGTATTCTTCCTGGAATAAGAACTCATGTTTCATTTTAGGATAAATTTTAGTTTATTTTCGTTTTTGTAATCTCTCATTCAGAGTTTAGTTCTAGAGACGCGAAATCGTGGCAGCACTGCCAGCGCGTCTCGAAATCAATACTGCTGTGCGTGAGTGTCTCTTCTGTCGCAATCCTTGAAACGCAATATTACAGCACGCAGAAAAATCCTACGAACGAGCTGTTGCGCTCGATTCAAATGTATAAATCAGATTACCACGCGACAGTTCTCGCTTAATTTTTTTCTCCCCGTCTTTAATAGTATAATTAATGTCACGCGATTCTTACACTTCCCGTTCAGTTCTTTTATATTTTCTTGTCATTTTTATTAATCTGCATAGAAAAGAATAATAAATAATAAACTAAAATGGAGATCATATGATAAAATTGAATATATTAAAAGTACATATTAAAAAAAAAAAAAAACTCGAGGAACTTTGTAATTACGAATTTTTATATAATATTAATATTTAAAAACAAAAAGAAAAATCTTGTTTTTATTACATTCACATATTTTTAAAAGATCTGCGATAAATTAAATTGCGATAAATTAAATTAATTAATATAAATTAATCACAAAGCTTCGACGATATTCAGTATCCACTTTTTCAATATGTCTTAAGAATTTATGAAGAAGAGATTACGACATTATGGAGCCCGGGAGAATGGACCATTGCCAAGTCTCATCAAGGAGCTGTCAAATAATGTTAGATTTACACTACTAATATTACGGAAATGCAATGCGATATATGTTTTTAAATAAACTTACTAAACATGTCAATCCGTAGAATGTAACTTAAGAATATTTCGTAATCTCGGATCTCGTTCCCAGATCCTACAACTAACATCTAACAAATAACCTGATTGAAAACCAAATGTAACGCGAGTTGAATTTGACGCGCGCGAAATAGCATAATAGAAACTATCTTAAAATACATTGGAAATAAAGTACGCGTTCGCACATCTGTCCGCGTATATATTCGCGACTTCTTGTTTTTCGGCAAGCAATATTTTTTTCCAATCACCGTGGCTTCTCATCTCCAATATCAACGTAGTGCAATAAATTCCGCCGAATCCTCGGACGCCGCGGATCGAAAACCAATTCCGGCATCACAAATTGACAATCACCGCGTCTTGCGCGTCTCTAGCCGCGCACACTTTCGTTCTTCGTCATTCATCGGTCGTCGCATTCGGCCGGGCATCGGAGTCACGCGATCCGGAGACCACCACTTACTTGTCGCGTACGATCTTTGACTTGGAGAAACGAAACGATGCGAAGAGGGGGTCATACCGACGCGAATTTCGCGCGTGAGGAAGGTCAGTGACCCCGGTGGCAGCGTTATCGAGCGGGTCAGTGGGTCGCAGAACCACGGAGCATTTTGCCCCCCTATCCCTGTAACCCTACCTCCCCCTCACTAGCGTTACCTCACCAGCGGCCACCCACTGCGCCCACCTCTCGACATCTTCCCGTGGGATAGTAGCGGCGATAGCTGAATCGAATACTCGAGTCTCCTCGACTTTGTGAAAATTCGTTTTTATCTAAGCAGAATTCAAGTCAAGATTTCTTACTCGAATGGATACTAGGCCAAGAGCTCTTGCATTATTTCTGCATCGTTTGAATAAAGAATCTCGTTTATTTAATTCATTATATTTTCATCAAATTATCTTCTGCATATCAATATATTGTAATCTTTCAATAACTAATTTCTAGTCATTTTCTTTATGTGCGAACAGAGAGAGAGAGAGAGAGAGAGAGAGAGAGACTCTGTTTTCATTATACGTTGAGATATATTTCTCTGTCCGAGTCAAGATTCGAATCATAAAATTCTAAGAGCAATTTTTAATGTACATATAAATTGAAGTTGAAACTTTTGAATCTGTTTTACGCAAATAATAAGATATCATCGAGAGCATACCTAGGGCGCGTCAATGAAGATAAATTGCGAGAAAGATGGCGAGACATATTTATGAAAAAATTTATGGCACAACAGAAGGGAATTCCTTAACACAGAGAGAACTTCTCTCTAAAAAGTATCGATCGAAATTACGGACAAAGATATCCGATACGCTTCGATACGAGAAAACGAGAAAATATTTGTTCTCTAAATAATCGCCGATACCGTTTGTAAAAAAATTTGTAATAGTGAATAATTGCGTAATATTTCAAATAATTGTATATATATATATATATATATATATATATATATATATATATATACATGTGTGTGTGTATGTGTAAATATATATGTATTACGTAGATTTAGATATCTATAAAAAATATCTATAATTAAGCAATATAAAATATTTATGAACTGCAAACGGCAACGCAGTTTCTAAGGCTCCATTTCTTGAAAAGTATCAAGAAAGAAACGATTTTGCATCTAGGAAAAATTCATGCGAGATTTTCTGAAAAAGAAGTGATATTCTGAGGCACCTAAACGAAAAAAGAATCATAAAGGAGAATTGAAGATGAGGACACTTTAGAATGAGAACACGGGAGAACGTTGCGCCAGCTGTATATGCAGATGAAATTAGCCCACTAGTGTAATCTAACATAAGAAATGGAAGTGTTCTCATTTTTACGCGTGAGAGAATGTATGCAACTAATGACAAAAACATTGTCATGCGATTTATATTACCGATGTTATGAGAAAAAGTATGCAGAAATGAGAAGTGCTCTCGACGAAACCATTTCGTTGCCTCCAACGAAAGACGAGACCATTTCTTCCTCCAAGAAAATGCTGCAAAGAACGGCGTATCTTTAAACATCCGCGAATTCTTTGTCATGATTTTGCCCAAGACGTGTTCATATCTTTAAAGAGGAATTTCAAGAAGTGGTCGAGAGCGCGAAGAAAAAATCCAAGACACGGGATTGCATCGGCCGGGCGGAGAATGCGGAGCATTACGTACCATAAGTTGATACGAGGAGGACAGGGGACAACATCTCGAGGAAAGGAGAGAAAGAGAGAGAGAGAGAGAGAGAGAGAGAGAAAGAGATAGAAAGGGAAGAACACCCCCGCGGCTCTATATAGACCAAAAGCTCTCGCAGTTCGTAGTGCGCTTGTGCGAGAAGCTGCCGCTGCCCGGGAAGAGATCTCCCGGCCAGCCTCAGTCTCCGGGATGCTGGGGGCGGCGATCGTGACTCTACCCCCATTCTCGTGGCGCTCCGATAACACGGCCCGACTGATTGCAGCGCGGTCCCGCTTACTCCTCAGCAACCGCTCGAATTAAGCCCTTCGTTCTCTCTCGCTTCGCATCTTCTCGTCTCGGCCCGCTCTGGCGCGCGCGAGTAGACGAGCTCCGGGCTCTCGTTGTCTCCCTTGAACCGTGGTCCACCCTCCGTCGGCGCCGCCGCATCCGTCCATCAGTTCTCTCTCTCTCTCTTTCTCTCTATCTTTCTCCGTCTCTGTCCCTTATCCGCACCTCCTCTCTCTCTCTCTCTCTCTCTCTCCGGGGATCCCAATCCGCCCTCCGTCTCTTCTCTCCGCATCCACGCTTCACACCCTTTTCCGCCGAAGCCGGGGCGCAGTCACCGCGAGGCCCTTCAACCAACCGCCTCTCGCAGGTGAGTCTCTTCTATCATCTGTCGTCGCGAGTGCGTCGCGATGCTCAAAGTGGTGGTCGTCGGTCAGCGGAGCGTACAGTGCCCGTGATCCTAGGAGATTCTGCCGCGCGCTTGTGTGTGCACGGGATTTTCAATTAGCTCGTTCGACCAAGTACGCGAGATCAGAGACTTTAGGAATATTGCGTATCTTTCCCTCTTCTCTCTCTCTCTCTCTCTCTCTCTCTCTCTCTCTCTCTCTCTCTCTCTCTCTCTCTCTTGTTTTGCCTTTGTCCAACTCTCGCTTCCGTTCAATCGCCTCTTGGTACACTCCGGATATTCTTCCTGATTCCTCTGTAGCTCCACGGTTCTTTGTTCTTTCGCTGCTCGATTCTGCTTCTTGACTGGAACGCTACGCGGAGCTCTCTTTCTCGCTTTTGTGAAAGATAAACAAGTGATTCAATTTAGAAATTCGAGATCATAAATGAATTATTCATTGGCTTGATATAATTATTGAGTATATCATATTTCAATACATATCACATTTTAATATATTACTGATTATATTACGCAATACGCAATTACAAGAGAAAGTGCGCTCCGTTTCTGCGCTCCAGCAGAGAGAAGACTTCAGCGAATAAAAAAAGAAAAAAAAAAATAATGCAATCAAGCGCATGCGTTTCCGGTGAAAACAAATAGTCGAAGAACAATAGAAAATGACAGATTTTTTTAACTCGAAAATTATCTATTAATGTAAAAATTATTCTCTCGTAATAATTAATTGATTTAGATTAATACGATGATTTGAACGAATCCGACTTATACCGAGGCGTGCACCAAAATGGCGACGTAGGTACCAGCACTCTGAAATACGACCACCACGTAGGGGGCACTCGAATACGCGGGGAGGGGAATTAGATCGATTTATTACAAGATCGTTGAGTGTCTTTTTGACAATCGTCAGGAGCTTGTGAGACGAGACGAAATCCATGATGGTGGGTGGTGGTGACTGTAAAGTCGCTACCGTGGAGGTAGAGGCGGCCGCCGCAGGCGACAACACGGCGACACTTCCGGTCACCAGGCCCCTCAATCCGCAAAACTCGCCACCGAACGCACAGGACAACGCCGAGAAGAACAATGCCGCGAACAAAGAAATGGAGCTGAAGAACGTGCGATCGACACCGGCGAAAAAGTAAGGCGCGCGATGTTGAGACGTACGAATGAAAGGATCTGAATTTCAGAATCGCCCCAATTTGCATCTCACGCTCGCGAAACGCGAGCGCTAATGCGCACTTGATAAAATAAGTATTCGCATCAGCGGATCCTTTTTGGGATAATTTTATACAGAAGAAAGAATATATATTTTATACGACAAAGCACTTTTAGCACAGAATATATCGTTTTGTACTGATATATTAAATAAAACGTTTTGCAACAACATCCAATCTTCTTTCTTACGCAAAATTATCCCAACAAGTATATAGCTCGCAAATACTTTTTTATTCACTGTACTTTTCTTCTGAATAATTTTACTGATACGTAATTACGAGTACCGGACATTTTTCCATGCAAGAATGAAATCTAGGTCAAGTATAAACGTTATTTAGGCCGATTGTAGCGTACATGTTAAGGGAGTATAATTATTTAACAACACGTTAATTACGTGTTTGCGAATTTACAGCCATAGGGCCTGGCGTGACTTACGATACGCGCAACGCTGATTCTAATCGGTCAAAGCATAATAAAAGTCAATTAATTCGAGAGTGATTTAAACTGCAATTTTATTTTGTATTTGAAAATAAGAAATTACGAAAATTACAATTATAATTGCAAAATAGAATCAATTAATGATTGATTATATAAAGATTTAATTTTTTACCATATTGTGTAAATATATTAAAACTACTGTCATTTATGAAAAAAATTAATATTTTTTATCGTTTTATTAATTAGATGCTTAAAACACGGTAGCTATAATTTTCGAAAACAAGTTATTTCGTTGTAATATTAATTTCCGGTTACTCATGTTGCGTGTGTAACAGCACAAATGCTGTAACTTTACGAATAAAGAAATATCGATGCGTCTGTCTACACGAAAACATTCGTCTCTGAAGCGTGAAAGGCAACGGATCGTATACAGTCATAACACGAATATGACGTTACGAGACTAAATAAAATTGAAACAAAAGATGCAAATATCGATTGTAAAAGTATGCAAAAGAGCTTATTTGCATAATGATACGATTTATAATCTACATAAAATAATATAGGATTAAACAAAGAAAGTTATATACAATAAGATATTAAGTTTTGAAACGTAAAAACCGCAAAAGTAATCTTTCGCAGCAAATAATGAAAAATTCCTATTATCTATACATGTAGCTTACGAATATTCGTACTAATTTGTATTAAATTAACATGCGTCGATGGTTGGACCGTCTCTGAATAGTTTGAGTTACAGAAGGATAGAAAGCGTTGGTAAGACGTTACCTTCGCTCTACTCTAAAAGAACATCCGGTCTGCGAGAAAATAGTAACAGGGGCTCGAAATGGAAACGAGATAGTCGAGTTCGGCTCGCATGTCTATTTACGACATAGTTCGTTAACCCGTGCACAGCTTGGATGGATACGTGACGCTTATATCACGTCTATGAACGACGTGCATAATATATGTACACGTGCGACGAATGACAATTAATTGATCTTTAGAGAAATATCGCTCGAGGAATAAAACGAAACCGGAAATTTCGATTCTTGTGAAATAATATTTACAAATGCTATTTTAAATCTTTACAAAAAAAAAAAAAAAAGCATCAAGGTGACGTAGATGATGGCTTCGCGGACGGTGATAGAAAAACTATATAGAGTCGCGGATAAATCGGACAGTTCGCGCGCTACTTTTCAATTGACTAAATATCGATTGGACGTGACAAGTGTAGTCATATGTGCATCCCGCGACGAAGCAATAGTTATCTCGGATTACACAGCCGCAGTCGCAATTGCATTAATACGGTCTCGAGCCAATGCCATCGGCAGTCCACGCGTTGCATCCGCCGCACAACACAGTGCCGCCACAAATCTCTCGCGCGAGTGTAATTTCACTTAAATTTAATTAACTCAGAAATTGAGATTTCCAACCGTTGTTGTCGCGGCCGCGCAATTTATATCAAAGTCCAGTGATTAATAAAGGTCTTGCGAAATAATGCCGTGTCGCATAAGACCGGTTTCGCCAAATTTCTAATTAAAAAGTGTTTTAATGCGACTTGCACACATAGTGTATGACAGATTATATTTAAAATATAAATAACTATGATTTTTGTTGGAGTTAAAAAATTCATTAAACGATCATAATAAATTAGAATGTTTGAGATTGATTTTTCGGTGCGAAAATAAGGATGGTATGGTCCATGACAATCGAGGAGAGTCGACGTAAATCGAGTTATCGCCAATTATAAAATTACTACGGACGGTTTCTCTCTCGTTTGTTGTCACAGGCAAAGTAAAGAATGTAAATGACTGAAGATCTAACTATCAAGCAATCAAGATCATCGTAAAAAAGTATGAAGATTACGTGTAAAATATGGAAGGAAAATGAATTACGTATTGGGAGAAATTACGTATTTAAATTGCTGGAACAACTTTTTCAATGCTTGCTAATTGACCCCGTAATTCCGTAGTACACAATGTATACGGTGATGTTGGACGATGACAACGATTTAAACGAGCGCGACTTTTAAGCTCGACTCGAATGTACGCGGACAGCTTACATCCTCGAGTAGAGTTCCGTTTGAAAGGATTTGAGAAATGATAGAGTCTTGAAAGCGGATGAGACGAGGTTAAGCCCATAAGAGGGCGAGGAAACAGGGAGGAGCACCGAAAGTAGGTACTTCGAGATATCGACCAGTCTGGACCGTTCTATGCGTCCGCGCTACTGTTACCATTTTCTCGCACGCTCCTTGTTTGCAACTGGAAAAAAAACTAACTGTACAAAACGTCGTTTTTTTTTTCCCCGTACAGAAAATAAGATTGCGATCCGCTTTTCCTCGATATTCCTCCACTCTTCAGAGCAGCTGCTCGTTAATTTATTCACAATCTCGCGCGCATGCAAAATCTATAGTCACGGAAACATAAAACATAAAAATAAAAAAATCGCGTATATAATAATAATCTTTTTACTTCGCTTCTAATTTCAAACAAACGTAAAATGACGTAAGATAAATTTTCTAAACTTGTAGACAAATAATTTCCTAAAGTTGTGCCGCTCTATGATGACTCGGTATCAAGAATCCGCGTAATAAAGCAAATAGATTGAGATACTGAGCAATATTCAGAGCGAGAAACTCGTCCATTGTCATTGAAACGTTCCGCCTGCCAACCCAATTGTGGCGAACAATAGTCGCGATCTGCCCGATCAATCCAATTAGGAACGGCTTAGTTATACAGCTCCTCAGCTAATTAATATCAATGAATTTGTGCAAATGTAATTAATACGCTTGCTCGCCTAACATAAATTTGCGCGCCGATAAAATGAACGACAACGTATATAAGGCATATCAAAAATAGTCGAATGTCTCTTTTTTCTACAATTTTCTTGATGAATTTTATATAAATGTGTATTTAATTTTTTCTCCGACCAAAAATTAGCAATTTTAATTCAAATTTTAGCTAGAAAAATATGCAATAATAAAAGAAACGATAAATGGCGATCTTTCGCGACATTTTCGATAAATAAAATCGCCTACGAATTAACTAAAATAGCTATATAATTGAGAGAACATCCCCGATGAATCTCCCTTTGATATTATAAAATCAATTAAAACGAGAATGTAAAACAAACTTTAGAAGCAACAGTTTTAAATAAAAAAGCAATCCGCGAACTCTCGTGAAAAGATGGAAAATACCACCGCCTCTATTCAAACAAGCATCTCACCTATTCCATACATCCGGGAAGAGAAAAAAAAAAAAATCTCTGACACGAGTGTACAGGCTCCGGTACGGGGCACAATAAAGTCTGCACCCCAACCCCTGAAATGCCACGGTGACAAAGGGCGGTTAAGCCCTTCTCGACGTAGACGTAACGCATACGTGTTGTCGCGACGCGCGCGGGCGTCGTTGCTTGCCGCGAAGCGAAGCGGAGACGTGCCGTCCCTCCTGCGTGCGCGCGGCCTCGTTTTCCTGTGGAAAAGCCTCATTTCCCGCGCGATTGATTCTTGGTGAGATCGCGCACCGGGTTTGCGATCGGCATTATATATAGACCATCGATTGCGACGCCTAACCTTTAAGCGAGAAAAAGAGCGTAACGAGGATGAGGCGGGCGGTTAAGTGCGTCCGAGATGTTCGAGCGGCAGTCATGCTCGTCGATTAAAAGCGAATGCACCAGGTCAACTGTTATCGAAGATCGACCCCGTTGTCGCGTTCGGAATAATCGTTTCTTCCAAGATCAAGCGGTCGCACAATCGAAATTAACTGCTATATTAATTTATTTGTGAATTATCTTTGATTTATTAAATGTTTTAGTTCTGGTATTATATATATATATATATATATATATATATATATATATATACGTTATATATTTTTGATTAATCAGTAATGCAATGTTATCAAGTGAATGTGTGCGTGTTGGTTTCTATCAAAAATACGAAACATTACAATTTGGTGACACGTGTAATTTTTTTGATATGTACAATCGATTAATTGCTGTTAATCGCTAATAAAACATAATAAAATTAGAACGTAATATTTAATAGCTCGGTTGTTCAATTATATTCGTTAATGATTCTCTTTTAAACTATCTGTTATTAATAATAATAAAAGTTAAATATTTAATAATTGTTATGTAGGTTAAATGGAATATCGAGGACGCGTACAGTTATATTCGGTGAAAACAATGAAAATTCGATGAGTCGGTACGTCATCATAGTTGAAAAGCGAAAACAGAAATAGCACACTCGTGTGAATCGACTTGCGCAATCACGGGCGCAACAGTCGACGCTAGTTATTAATCGAAGTAGGACACGGTATAGATGACATGTAAAACATTTAGTAAAAAAGTTTCTTCAACAAGCATTATTTATTATTAAATTAATAAATAATTAAAAATATATAGCGTAACATTAATAATAATAAAATTTTAAACGGTGATTGTGCAAGATACAAAACTAGAAGTTTTTGCGCGATGAGAAGAACATCCGTTTAAAAAAATTATTTAAAGCATATTATTTCTCGTCGCGTGCAAATTTATTTTGCAACAACCATCATGGAAGTCGAAGTGGTACCATTCATCGACAATAACGTAAGCAGAAAAGATGTACCACGACGAAGTAGCAGAGTGCAAATTATTCAAAAAAAAGGGTGAGATCATTATTTAAAAGGAGATTATTATTTATTATAACAAACACGACAGAATTATTAAACAAGACTATTGCCTACTGATGCAACTGATTTTTAATGTATCACATAAACACTGACTCATGTGTCATATTTCGCATCATTACGAAATGGTAGCTATCATTTTTTTCTAAGTGCAAGAAAAGTTACAGGTAAACTTTTCATTTCAGAACATCGCTTTTCATCATCATGAGCTTCATCTATGCAAAACTGCTCGTAGTCGTGTGCATCACTTATGTGATAAGCGAAGTGGTGACGCATAAACTACCGCTCTATTATTACGAGGGATTCTTCACGTATCTATACGGCATGAGTATCCTGTTCCTGTTGTACGTCTTCTGCTTCCTCCTTCAAGAGAGCGCCTGTTGTGCAAGAGGAAGTGATACACCGCCACCGCCACCGAGGCCACCTAAAACTGGCTGGACCTCTAAGGAAGCTAAGGACAAGAATAAGAAGAAAGACAAGAAAGATAAGGATCAAAAACAGCCGAAGAGCAAAAAGGAAACACAGGTTTTTCTGAAAATTTTAGCTTTTTTTCAAAATATTAACAATAAATCAGCCAGAACAAATTAACAATTTTAATTAATGATCAATATTATATATTTTGTTTATTCAAAATACCGCTGCATCCTTTAACATCCAATTTATTATGCATTGTTTATTAAATAGTTTTTGTAAAGCCTTCTAAAATTTTGAGAAATTTTTTAAATAATTTATCGCGATGTAATTTCCTGAAAAAAAAAAGTTGTAAAATTATTTATAGCGGTTTATTTAATGTAAAGTGTTTACAGAATCATGACGCACCGCAACAGGTTACTAATTTCGTTTCTCGAGCGAGTTTCACGGCTGCGGCAATGGCATGTTACCCATGAAATGTATTTTAGTTAGCGCGTGGCACTTATGCGGATACTCTTGACGCTGACGTAATCATTGCTATCAATCGTATTTCGAGCGCGAAGACATAAATTTCTTTAGATCATATAAAAGAAGTCTAATCAGTTTATAATAATCAATTTAAAAAAGAAGATATTTAAACTTTATTATTTTTACGCGACATATCATATTTCTGTAAGCATTCTGTGCGCATATTTCTTTGTCAATGTAAAATCAATTAAATTCCGAGTTTAAAATCAAAATTTTGCAATTAAACATCTTATTATATCTCGTTTTCATAGGATGCAACTGATGTCGAAGCTGGTGTAGCTACACGAGTCCTACGAAAACGAAAAACTACGCAAAATGACCATAGTCATGGAAGTTTCTTCCTAAGAATTGGCGCAATAGGTAAGTCTGAAATTTTTGCTAATAAAAAAGTTCCTAAAAAACGATGCAAGAAATCTCAAATATCAATAAATTAATTAAACGTAATTTGTCAGCTTTCGGGTTGGGTACTATGGTATACAATGGTTTGGAATTCGGCGCCTTCTTTGAAGTGCCACCCACGTCACCTTGTTATCAGATATTACAAGGCGTCAATCCCGTATTGCAAATGATCTTCACCTTTATGCAAATGTATTTCATCTTCATGAATTCCCGAGTACGTATCCGTAATTTGAAATAAAAAAAAACACATGAATAGATATGAATAAAAAGAAGAAATTAAAAGAGCATACTGTACCGTTACGATATTCTATCTCTGTTTGCAGTTGAACATTCATCGCTTCAAAGTCATCGCTCGTTTCGGTCTCATGCACGTGGTTGCGACGAATCTCTGCGTATGGATACGCACGCTGGTTCTGGAGAGTCTCAAGGAGATCACTCAGTATCATAAAAAACTAGGCCAGGTTCAAGCAGGGATTCTTGGTAAGCAATCTATTTGCAGACTTTGTCGATTAAAGTCGCTTTGACGATTTAAGCACTTCTCGGCGATAACGTGTGCCAATAACATGCCAACATTTGCAGAGAGCATTAAGCAACACTCGATGCGAAACGCTGGAGCAATACTGGGTACCGAACCGCGTGACATGGCGCAATTACGAGAAGCTCCTCTCGTGGCCTCTACGAGGTCGACGACCATCGCGCCTCCTCATATCACGACTGGCACGACCGTGGCCGCTCTGGGCCGCGTGATGACAACAACGGCAAGATCGATCGCGGACGCGTTTACAACACCGACCGACATATCCACGAGCACTTGGAGCACGACAACTTCGTCAACGACGACACCGTCGACTACCACCTCGATACTGCCTAATCTGACCACTAGCGCGGCGACGACCCTGTCGACTATCCTGACTACATTTACACCATCAACTACTAGCACTTCCACTACTACCACCACAACGACTACCGAGAGGATCACCACTATTCCAACTACAACGAGTACCACCAGCACCACCACACCGTCTACTACCACATTATGGTCTCAGATTATGGAGTTCATGAATGTGCCGCAAGGCGATATGGATAATCAAGTTAGAATTACGTTTCATTATGTCTCTGAATATTAATATCGTTGACGCAGTGATTAAAACTCATCCGCCTCTTTTAGGTACCGCAGATCTTCGATGTGAGCAACTTGACAAACAATAGCGAATACTGGAGTCCGAATTTAGGTATCTACGCGGAGGCTTTGACAGAAGATGGAACAGTGTCCAACTCGTGTGGCCGCGTCAATATTATGGGAAGCATCGTTCAGGATGCAGCACCGTACTTGTTCCCATTTATAATCGAATACAGTTTGATCGGAGCGGCGGTGATTTATGTCATGTGGAAACATATCGGTCGACATCCGCGTTGGCCTCATCAAACCGAAGCGGATCTTGAACGTCGCCTGGAGGCCATGCTCTCTCGAAGAGCCGTCGCTCTTGCTCATGCAGGTATTGTTGCATTTTCTTTACAATGTTTTCGTTATGTTAATTTTGAATTTGCTGAATCACACATGCAAAGAATTTTTCTATTTCCGAAATGGCGTAAAAAATATGAATTTATCTTCTATCTATTTAAGAATCGAGTTTTAATATAAAGTATTATTAGGTCATACCAGAGTCGATTGTGTGGGAGCGAGCAAAGGGCTCTTCTTCGGACTGCTTCTTCTGGTTGGTTCCTTGATATGCCTGATTCTCTTCTTCGTATTGATTCATCACCCGGAGCTGGGTTTGCTCGCGATCTATCTCGCCGACGTGTCTCATTGCGTACTAATGGCGTTATCCATCATTGCCATAATCATCGGTTTCATCCGCGTGCAGAGTCTCAAGTTCAAAGCCGAGGAACAGAGCGATCTTAACGATATCCTCTTGCGCGTCTCAGCCTTCGGTCTCTTCATCTACGCCGTCTTCAGTGTGATTGCCGGCTCCCTGGCGGCCTTTACGCACGAACCAAATTTACTGGTGATGGTGACTGGATTGCTCTCGGTCGCCCAAGTAGTCCTCCAGATGCTGTTTATCGCCGATGTATCGCGCAGGCGTGTTCATTTGCCGGAGCACGATCGCAGCAAGCCTGGCAGGCAGGTTGTCACTTTCCTGCTGATCTGCAATGTAACTATGTGGGTGATCTATACCTTTGAGGCTCAGAAAGTCATCGCCAACCCGGTGCAGCTCGATTTCTACGGATTCCTGGCTTGGGCCATCGTGCAAAGGGTCACCCTGCCACTGTGCATCTTCCACAGATTCCACAGCGCCGTGACGCTCGCCGAAATCTGGAAGACCAGCTACAAGGCACGTCTGGAGTAGATGAGCGGGGAATCTCGTTACGGTCAATCGTCCGGAGCGGTCGTCAGTAGGAACAAAAGAGCGAGCGCAAGCTGGTCAGGATGCTCGACGACCTCAATCACATACATCGATTTCGGGTCTCAAAGAAAGGCAAAAGCTTGAAAAGGGAGAGAAGAAGATTGGTTGAGGAAGACGGCGGTAATACTGAAAAATGATGGATCAGCCGAAATAATCAAACATATAGCGTGTTTAACATGTCCGTTGCACGAAGAGACCTTCAGATGATATCCAAGTCGTTAATAATTGTTGAAAATTCCATGAATTCAAGTTGGAGAGATTTATCTCGTTGAAAATATCTTTATCGACAAAGATAGAAAGAGAGAGAGAGAGAGAGAGAGAGAGAGAGAGAGAGAGAGAGACATCTGAAGAGACACTTCAGTGATATGTTCAAAGTCGATCTGACATCCTCAAAGAGGAGTTTTCGTGTAAAGTGGAGCCAGATATGATCGTGTTGAACCGTAAACTGTTCCTTTATCTTCTGTTTTGTGTACAAGTTGTATTTCTTTCTTTTTATGTTATCTTAATATCAGTAGAGACGACGAGGAGAGGACCTGAACGATCGTGTCAATGATCTTGTTGATCAGACAGGCTTTTGCCGATTTCGACGCAAATGAAGCACAACAAAACAACAAAAATATTAGCGTTTCATGAAATACGATTGCATTTCCCTTTCACCGCGTTTCGCACCTTACACAATCTCTATACTGCCACCAAATTTTCTACTTTTATATGTATTATATGTATTGTATGTATTCCAGTATATGTATCTTCGCCGTATCTATCGCGTATCAATACTATAGACAATTCAGTTAATGCTCGCGAGAATTTAGATTGTTCCGATAATTGCACGACAATTTTCTTATTTCATTCAAAGATATATCGGATCGCTGTGATATATGCGTTTGTGAAAACTTGAGTCGGCATTGACGATGAATCTCTTTCTATTCGTACGTTAACGCAAAATGTTTATAACTAAATATTTAATATTTTATAAATCTCGATATTTTTATAAATCTTGATATTTAGCGGACGAAATTAGCTTTTAAGTTTACAATATTTAATTAACTTCTCTTATATTTATCTTACAAGACATTAATTGATTCGGAATTATAAGATCGTATTAAATCGATTAGCTGACTATCGAAAAGAACAAATTCGTTTTTGTACTTTATCGAAATAATTTCACACGATCATAAAATTAGCGAACGGATAACTTGATCTATTCAATATACCACGAATCATCCACGTGGCATCCCTTCATGGTCAAGTCTGAAGAAACTAGAGAGATTTTACATAGAATAAGGTAATTTCCTAGAGCTGTGTTTGCTTAACCAAAAGAAATTATTCGACGTTTTAATCTCGCGACAGATCCCTTTATTCTCTCGAGTCACTTGACAAGAAACGCGAGTGCTTCCTCGCGTTTACGAGCGCGCAATTAACGAGAGATCCATCCCTTCAAAAGGGATACGCATTTGAAAGATCTTTAATCATTGTTTCTCGTTGTGTGCTACAGAGTACAAAATTGTTTCTAAAACTTTTCGAATCCTTTTATCGATATACTTTATCAACAATCGCGCTCTTCGAATGAACGCGCCAACGACAACGCTATATCTTTGTCGTGTCTTTACCGCGAGCACGAAGAGGCACATTCAAAATATAATATTGAACGAAAAGTCAATGAAAAAGGAAAGATCGCGTATTCGAAGCCAAGACGAAGCGATTGTATATAGCAAATATTTCGTTTTCGACTCGAGGGAGAATATACTCGAGGAGTTTTCGAGGAAGAAATTACGCGCTATAATGCAGATTATGTGACTAAGACGTACGTAAGATAATGAAAGGGGAGTCAAGAATGTGACTTCGCAGCAAAAAGGCTTATTCACAGCGGAAAGCGATTCGTATGTGTTTATCCTTTCAACTATATTTTGGCACATACGGCGATACGATGTTCGCGAACGTCAAGGCTTTCCGTTGCGAATGGCTTAATTCTTTGAGGGGCGATGGTGCAGCTTATGTATGTACTTCACGCGAATATGTATAAGTCACAGTGTAATGTATTTAGGTGCCACGACTCTTTTGTGCGTTTCTATGTTGGTGCGATGTGGTTTAATTTGTGAACTACAGTGCCTAAGTTTCGCTCTAATAGTAGCTTCTCTCTTTCGGAGGTCCTGCACAAAATACGCTTTCTCGGCCCCTGAAAGAGTTAAGAAAGAGAATTTGAGGGTAGAAAATGAAGAACGGAGGAATAATTCGATATACGCGAATGGAGGAGCTCGCACACTACTTCACGAAATATAAGAGGTAATCATTATGATCATTATTGATTAGTATTTAAGCCTATCTCGAAGAGATATCGATCCTTCGCATTTACTTCGCTATTGATATCGTATGTAGATTGTTGAAAAGAAAACGTTTGTCGTATAGAGACTATACTTTGTGAATTCATCTACGAACCTTGTGAAAATACTCCCGTGTTCTAAAAAGAAAAACTCACGTTTTTCAAGTTTTATTCTATAAAATTTATTAAAATACAAATTTTATCGAATAAAATTTTTCCACAAAAGGAAAAAAACAATAATACACAAGGTATATTCGAAATCCCCTGACGGAAGTCCTAACTATACACCAGTCGACGTATTTAGCTTTCGAGTCTAAATATTTTAATTATTAGAGATAATATATATATATATATATATATATATATATATATATATATATATAAATAATAAGTAACGCGCGTGCGTGCGTTAAATGAAAGGAATGTTGTTGCACTGGAAGCTTATTAAAAAGCAGCCGTTAACGATCGATTATACATAATTATCATAATCCAAGGATGACATTATTAAAAAATAAATACGATATAAATATATATATATATATATATATATATATATATATATATACATATATATATAATAAAAACTTGTATTAATTTTATGCGCATAACTGTGTAAGAGGAGAGCGCGATATGTAAATAATAATAATAATAGTCATTCTTCGTCAGTAAATAATTATTCAACAAAGTGTCTGTGAAACGATTGACTTTATTGCCCAAATAGTGATGCAGATATTTGCGCTCAGATAGATTTTTAATTTCTCGCGCCATTGTTATTTTATGCTACAAGATATATAAGCTGATTTTTCCTATAATATATATTTATGATTTTAATTATAATATATACTTATATAATATATATTTATATGTATATTAATATAAAGAGAGATTACATGCTCTTACGAAACTTCAACAAATCAAAACAGCAATTTCATGCATTTTATAATCATTGCAGATTTAATCAGTGAAAATAACATAGATGAATCAGCTTATACACGTGAGAATAATAAGTTAATATTGTTGTTTTAAAGAGGAAAAGTAAAAAATATCTCATCACCAAACTGTAAGAGAAGAGAGTTTTTCTTGCAAAAATCTTTTCACCGACACTCTGTGCCACTGCAAATTTGGTCGCAATCATGTGATAGAAAGGATAAAGTCACAAGATGACAACATAGCGAAAGAGATCAATTGCGAGAATTAAATTAATTAACCAGGCACTGCCACACCGGACCAACAAAGCCGAAACGAATAATTGAAGGGATTCGGGGAGGAAAAGAGGAAAGATAACGCAGAAAGAGAACCAATAATCCTTTATCAATTTCCCATGAACAAAAAAGCTATAAAGAAAAGAGATATATGAAGCCGAGGTCCTTCCACGTTTAACGAATGCAAATGCGTAGCCCTCAATGTACGTGTGCGTGATAAGAGAAAAAACGCGAACGAGAGAGAGAGAGAGAGAGAGGTAAACAGAAGGGGAAAAAATGATACAATGCGAACTGTTTTTCTTCGGCAAACAACGTCTTTGTATACTCTATACCCGTGTTATAAGGAGAAAAAAAAAACCACAATTCTTGTATATGTACATCAATATCTCGATAGTAGCCGTAAGCCTAACTAGTGAGTCGCGGATTTGCGATAAGGCCAGAGAATCAAGATTTTAATTGCAAATAATTGCACTGTTTATTTTTTTATTTTTTTTATTTTTACTCGTAATCGACAGAATTATTTCTGCAAATTTAGAGCGCAAATGCCGTTTTTCATTTATTATATAAGTTTTTATTTACGTAAATAGTATTTATATATTTTATGTGTGTGTGTGTGTGTGTGTGTGTGTGTGTGAATATATAATAGATCGATACTATTTACTCAAATAAATAGTTTAATCTCATAAAAATATAGTGCGCCCAGATGTTTAAGTAATTTTCTTTCATAGCAATAACAGCACGTAACTTCATTTTATATAGCTCCAAGTCACGAATCTGCAAGAAATGAACGGAAAAAAAGACAGCAAGAATTTGCATATGTATGCGCGCCGGAAGCAAATCCGCGACACATTATTATTTAACATAATGTAGTGAGTTTTCGATGTCTTCGAATATAATTACAGTTTGTACACGTATACACACAGTTATACGCAACATACATACATACATACATATATACATATGCGCGCGCACAAATGACATCACTCACGGATTTACCAGAGATAGACACTATATCGAAGGAGGAAGCGAGGACAATGGCAGGCATAGAACGGAAGAAGTTAACGTTTCGTCAGCAGCAGGCGATAATGGCAGGCAAGACACAAAAAAAAAAAAAATAAAAGTATAAATTACATGTTGTGGTGTAAGCAGTTCTTCGAATGTCGAATAGCGACGAATACGTCTGTAAATTTTCGTAAATTCGCTCATTCACATCAATTCCTATTTTCATTGTATACCGTTAACAAAACCAGTTTCATTGTAACCCGAGTTGCATCGGCACGTCATTGCCGCATCATTTGTAACGATACATGATTATATTGGTTAATAAAAGTTATCTAGACGTATATGTAATGTGTTTTCTGCTTTATTGAAATTATTCGTTATATTTCCTTCTTTTGCTTCTCTATTCAAATTTATTACTATTTCAATTATAAGAAAAAGATAAAGATGTATGGAAAAAATTTATAAAAATTATTGGAATTATTTATACATGATGTCCGTGTGTCTTATCTGTTTGTGTAGACTTTTCTCACATGTGTGTGTGTTCAAATTTATATATTATTTAATATGTATATATAAATATGTAAATACTATTTACTACTATATAATATTTAATTACAGAAATTTTATATAATGCAATTTTATTATAATAGCAAAGAGAGAGAGAGAGAAAGAAATTTTCTTTTTAAATATTTTTTAATTTATAAGTTTTTATAGTTTACAAGTTTTAGAGTTATTTTCATTTTTGTAATTATGTAAATTGAAGTACATTTCTCCTCTGGCGTGCTTAAAATACAGATCAACTGTCAGTAAACGACATTCACGTAACGGATTCATGTATCTACTGCAGATACAAGTTTCCAAACACATCATTTTCATTTCATGCATTATTTTTCATGCAATTTACATATAAAAATTCAACATTAAAACATACTTAATTCAAAGATATTTATAATGAAAACATATTAATTCAGTCTAAACATTGATAAAAAGTACGAGGGCGTGTAATTCAATTGAATTTCACATTCACCACGCGAGATGGTGGTTGTTTCTACCCGCTCTCTCGGAAACGCAGCGATACAATTCCGCACTGCTTCATATATTGTCCGAGTTATCATTAACTTATTGCATTTAACATTTGTGCATACTAGGACGCTATCTAAGCTTGCACGCGAGAATCGCAATGCCGGTGCTTAGACCTCGTGTACGCCTTGCGAATAATCAGCCCGGTTAAAGTTATTAGGTCGGTTGTGAATTATTAATCGTTGCATTAATTATTTGGAGATCATATCGCGCTTAAGCCACCTGCGCGTATAAAGTATGTTAAGGACATCGTTCAATGGAAATCTAGCACGATTTTTTTGTCGCACGACACTTATAATACATCTGCGATGTAAACATTAATAAAAGCTTTTAATATGCTTTACTTGTGGGAGAATGCGAAAAGATTATTTTCACATAAAAAATTATTTTATTATATGCCGAAATAAAAATTTTTAATATGTAAGTAAAGTCTTTCTTGCTTTTCTAAAACTGTATCTAGATGCAAAAAAAAAAAACCATTAATGTTTGTAGTTATAGAAAAAGATAATTTGAGAAAGAGTGTAAATGTAATTATGTAAAAATCTGCTTACGTAATGTATTGCGAAATCGAATAAACCGGACGCGTGAATGAGGAACCATAATTAACGAAATACTCGAATGACAAGAGTAACGCAAAGGAGTGACGAGAAGACAGAAGGCGAGCAACGTTGAACGAGCGAAATTATAAACGAGGTGGAAAACGGCCGGGCCGAAAAAAAAAAAAGGTACACAAATGCATATGTATGGTGTAGGCGCGACGTCGCCAGAAGTGTTCGCTGGCTGGCTGACTGGCTGGCTGGCATTGTGAACGACCGGTAAACAATTAGTCGCGCCGTATGGCGATGAATCATTATTAAAGACGACGATGACGAGAGCCGACTGTCCTCAGGCACTCTGTCGTCCCGGTCATTCGTGGCGGGCCTGGTTAACATGCGACATTAATTTGCGTAAGGTGTGTTTTGGGGTGCTACTTGAAAAGGCAGCAGCGGATGTGGGTGCGCAATAGAAAGGAGATGACGTACCGAAAGCGGGGAAGAAGAAGGAGAAGAAGAAGAAGAAGAAGAGGAGCCCCGGCCCCGCGCAGGGGCCTCATTTGCCTTTCAATGCGCTGCTTCCCTTCGTCTTCTTCTCATTGTGCAACACGGCCATTGTCGAGGCTCCGTATACCATGTATTACCTGCACCTATCCGTATTCCTGTCGGCGTGGGTGGCGACCGCGCACGGCAGCCGCGTTAAAAGACCGATTCCTAAAACATGTTTCAGATACTCGTGACCTGTCCGTGCCTCGCATTTTCTCACGATAATCGCTGGAAGAATTATTCGTCTCCGGTGTTCGCCGCGACTATCGGGTGGAATCCGTGTTTAGCTAGGTTCGCTAGGTGAGACACGGGATTATCAATGACAAGAAACATCGGGTGAATGATTGTAGGAAATTGTAATAGTAAGAGAGAAATATTCAAGTCTGTGATATATTTGTAATCGTATAAGAGGATACCCCCTAAAAAAAATATTGCAAAGTATTTTCACTTTATCTTCTTAATTTCGTTGAATAAAAATAATATTTTGCTCGCCAGTAATTTTTTTTTTTTTTTTTTTCAAATTACGTATATTTCAATGCTGAGAAAATTTAACACATTTGCATTCTGCAAAATTCTCTTCTAATTCTTAACTACTCGCATTCCTCGTGAAGTATAGAGGCCATGCCTTCAGCTTGTTTAACTACGATCCATCATCGAGATAACGAGGCTACTGGGAATTCATCCCAAGTAATCCCGTGCTTGAAAGGCTGATAACATTCTACAACCGGGAGATTTCTCCTCATCAGTACGCGCGGTTGCGACGTCAAAAATCGCAAGTCTCTGGCGTGCTTCCGGATAGCCGACGGCTTTCCACTCTAGAGGCAACGTAATAGTCCGTATAATGGCGGTTGGATGGCGGGTGCGGGTGCGAGTCGATTCGACTCGACTCGACTCGACTCGAGGAAGCGAATCGACTCGGAGATGCCCCGGGCGGCTTGGCGCAGCCGCGCGAGGTGAGAGACCACAGGCTGTTTGTACCGCTTAAGCTAATGAGGCGTACAGATGGCGATATATTGTTGTGTGTGCGCCGTAAGGTGGACCGTAGGGTGCGACGAAGAGGAACGCGCGGGACGCACACACGCATACGCAATGCATACGACAATCCGGCGCAAGGTGGCTAGGAAAGGCGGACGCGGGTGCCGAGCGAAAGGGGTTGCCCTCGTTTGATCCGATGATCCTTATCTCGGCCAGCCGGTCGGTCTTGGCTACCGCCGCGCGATCACTATCTCGGTGCCCGATACGCACCCTCCTTTTAACCCGGTGTTACCTGTAAAACCTGCGAGAGCTCCAGTGCACACGCTCGTCTTTTTCGGCCCGACTTGGCGCAGATGCGCCAGGTCGCACTGCTTGCATACCGTCGCGTACAAGTCGATCCTTGCGCGATAATATGTTCGCCCCTGACTGATGTCCGGCCGTTCCCCGGTATATGAACGATAAGAGCGAGAGCTAAGATTTACCGCACGTTAGTAATGGCAGGGAAAGCTTTCAAACCGCTTCTCACTATCAATTCAAAATATACATCTCGTGCGTTATCTTTCATTATTCTTACAAAGAGGTAAACAAGTTTTTTTTTTTTTCTAAATAAATTTTTTAATGGAGACATTTTCCATTATTTCTTATGTAAAGATTAGAAAGACAAGGAATAAAAAGGAGAGCCAACTTATTAACTATTCACAATCCGTAACAAATGCGAAACGTGTCATTTCTAATACCTTCTTTTAGACTGCGCAGTGTTTCGTAAACTATTCGCGAAGAAAATTTTTTATCAAAAAAATTTTTACCGCGCGACAACGAAGATGCGTGCACGTATAAGAATACGAGTTGAAGAAGGCGGCTGATATCGCGGTGCGAAACGAGAGCAAGTTGGAACGAACAGTCGCGATTTCACACCGCGACCGTGATCCGTGATTTCACGGCAGCTGCTCGCGAGACAGGAAGTGAGACATCATACGTGCGCGCTGGCACTAACTTTCTTGCATAATGTGAAATCGGGAACGGAACACGCGTCTTGGCCGCTCGTCTTTAAGACCGACAATCGCCGATGAAAGAACAATGAAACGATGAATCGTTCTTGGCCAGCCGGCTCGACTGGCGCACAGAGTGCGCTCCAATTGACTCCTTCAAAAGGACAAAATTATTTCTTACAAAAAAAATAAAATATTTTTACGTAAAGATGGATCATAGAATCATATAGTAAGCAACAAGAAAATGGAGAGAATATATTCTCTTCTTTCTAATAAAAATGCGAAACAAAAATTTTGCTTTTCAATTATTGACCTAATACAAATACATGTATTAAAAAATTTGTTACTTTATTTTTAAATTGTTTTTATTTGAATATTTATTGAGATTGTAAATCACATCACAATAAAAGATAAAAGTTATACGAATTAATTTAAAATTTTTTAAAAATAATTATGTTTGTTGCGTGCATGCATATACGCCACAGATATATAACTCGTCGCAGGTAACTCAAAGGCGATAATAGCGCTTGTTGTTTGCACTTTTCTTCAAAGGGGAAAGGGCTTCCGCTCTCTTCTTTTAGGGGCGGAATAAGTGCATCCTTAATTACCTTCTAGCTCGGATCGATAAAAGGATAATAGGCGCATCTTCCCTCTATTTCCGCTCTCTCGTCTATATACGGGCCCAATTTTTTAATAGTCGTCATTACGGGCTTTCTCGACATAGACGAGCGCCAGGAGATGTAATCCGTGGGCATCAAAGTGGAACGTTTCGCGTTCGGTATAATGCAGACAGGATGCTAATTTGATTATTAGTCCGATTGCGGCAGTTATGAATCGCAAAACTACTAGATTGCGGTAATCACTATTTTCCGACAGCGCGCGCTTTCTTATCGCGGGAAACACCGAACGCCGTAATTACGAGCGTTTATCTATAAGAACAATATGTCGAATTCGAAGTTGCACGGGAAAATGAGATTCATGTTTCGAAGCCATGCGATCGAATTAATCGCTTTTTATTCGCTCTTTTCATCCGGCAATTTATGTATCGAGTGAAAATCTCTCTCGCATTGTCAGTCACAAAAAACATTTTCGCGAGCACGACGAATTTTTACAGACGCGGACAACAAGATCTAAATTTTTAATAATCTATCTAAAATATATAAGGGAAAGTAGGATAAAACTGGATATTTTTGTTTCTTCGTGCATGATAAGTTCTACTATCTTTGACAACTCGTGTTATTAGTTATAAATGTTATTATAGATGTTAGTAGTTATTGATTGATATCTTATTTTGAGATGAATCGTATCCACGTGCACACGATATTTGTTTCTTTGAAAAAAGTTCAAAATTTTCGGGCTAAAAAAGATCGATATCGAGGCACACAATCAAAATATATGTATAATGAAAAAAGAAAAAAACTGTTATCCTGACTTTGTCTTCCTACAAAAGTTGTTGAAAACAAAAACTATCACTCAAAAAATAAAACCATTTTTTGAAAAAAAAAACTTTTTAAACTCCTTAAAGTTGCAAAAATAAATAAAATAGTCGTGCAGCAATGTAGGACAAGAAGCTATCTTTATGTATGATTTTTATCAATAAAGTACATTCTTGTATTTTGATTAAATCTAGAAAATAAATCTAGATTTTGTAATTGCATGATGTTTTATATGTTTTTAAATAGATATCCGGTTTTACCCTATCGATAAGGCAAAACCAGATATTTTGACTTCTTCAAAAAATTTTATCCATGATAGCCAAATATTTTTTTAGCAACCAGCTTCATTTTCTCATAGTTTAAGGTTCACTAAAGATTACTAACGGTCAGCAAAATTTTTTTTTCACTCTCTGATTTTTTGTAAGAAGACAAATCCAAAAAAAAATACTCAGTTTTCCTCCTTATCCTCGAAAATATCCAAATACTCGCGCATATATCAACATAAATCTAACAAGAAACTGCATTGTGATATTTCTAAGACTGGCTTGCTGTCGGCCCGACGTAAATCCCGACGAGGCCTTTTTTTACAGGCGGCACGAAATAATGCAGGTGGATACATAAAGTAGGTGGACTGCACTTATCTGCAACCCCGTGCGACCATGGCAGCGTACTTACGTTAAATTACGGGTAGGCACACGTGCAAGTGCCATTAGTTTTCTCTCGTGCGTACGCCGCCATGACTGGGCAAGGCATTAGGCGTTTCATACGCGTTTATGCAAATATCTCTCTCGGCTTTAAGAGCGCCGCAACCACCGAGATTGTAAGTGTATTATATTCGCGGCGATAGCGCGAAAAATCGCAAATACGACAATCGCAAAAGATTCGATTACATTTGTTAACGGCACGAACGAATGTTTCTCCAACCTAATGGATCGTCTCCGTAGCTTTATACGTAAAAATAACTAGAATATAAAAATAAAAATATAAAGATATTGATTTTTGTAAAATATTCTTATCTAAAGAAAAAATATATAATTGAAAATATAATTTTTTCATAATTATCTTGATTTTTACCTTGATAATTATTTGTTTAGAGAGCAAATTGATTTTAAAGTATTTTAAAATGGCTTAGAATTTTTTTCTCTTCCAAAACATGATTTTATATCATCTGTCATTTTTTACAAAACTTTTATTAAAAGCAATTTTGTCACATTTTCTGCTATTCATATATCAATCACATATTGTCAATATGTTAACTGTATGATATTGTCAAATGGTTTAATTAGACAAACTTATATGCAGATTTTACAATTTTTTTTTTTACAATAACGTTAGAATATTGAAGAGATGGAAAAGTTGAGATATATCCACACTGTGAATGTATCTAACGTGCACTCACGGTTTCTCGCGAGTTCTCCGCGGATTATCGATCTTCTCACGGTTTCTCTTTTTGCGGTCTAAGGAAGAGAATCGTCGGTAGCCACGAGAGAGACAGATAGAACTCGTGAAACCGCGGCCGAAGATAGATGAGGGAGACCGATCGCTCAAGAGACAGGAGCGACGAGGAAAAGACTTCTCCGGAGGCGACGAGGGGGAGGGAAAGGATACAGAATCGAGAGAGGCAAACATTGAGAGAGAGAGAGAGAGAGAGAGAAGAAGAAGAAGAATTGAAAGAAGTTATGAAAATAAGGCGAAACCGGAAGGGGGCGTACGATATGCGCATGCGACGATCGACACGCAAGACAGGCGCTCTAATTTTAGATCTTGTCACTCTGACGCCAGCTGGCGTGCCCCTCCCCGCCTATTACACGCGTTTACGCACACACGCTGTAGCCGGCGAGCGAAGCGCACGCTGCGCTCCGTCCGGAGGCTCTCTCACACGCGCAGCACGACGCATATCCAACATGCACGTCACGATCGTGCACCGGCAGCCTCACGCACGGATGCGAAATGCGCGAGAGATGGATGCTTACCCGGCTATTACGCGCGACTCGATGATACGCACGATGTGCGTAAAAACCGCAGAATGACCTCGCGAACACCTCCTCTCCATATGTCCATCTGCGCGCCACCGACCGTTCCCGAACCGGGCTCATTTAATACGAATTCCCAGCGCGAAAAAAAAGAAAGGGAAAAGAGTAGACGAGTTTCACTAAATTTCTCTTTGTAAAATCGTATCTGGATAAAATGATATTTATCAATACGCATTTATTTTTTTATCAATATAAATTATAATAATAATAGACTCTCTTACTCGGAAGGTGGGCTTGAAAATCATCTATCATATCTAGACATTAATATGAGAAATTTATTAAAGAAATTATAGACGAAAGAAGTGAGAGGACAAGTAGGGGCTCCTGTCCTTCGATTCATGTGAAGCATTAATTCATCATAAGTCATTCCGCTCAAACATTAATTGCAAATCAAATAAGAAACTTGATATCTCCGAGCGCCGATGAAATAATTATGAAGATAACGGTAAGAGGAGAAAATGTGCGATTTTCATTTCTGAGACATTAAAATAATTACTATTATTACACATCACGTTGGATGGTCGTTGCCAACAAGAAGTCTCAGCTTGATCTAAAAGTCTGCGCAATTTACTGGTATATGCATATATTTTTTCTCGCCTGTCGCGAGGAAGTGCACGCGTGTCTATGATTGCCAGTTAAACACGCGGGTTTAATGTCATCCGTCTTACTGTGAGAAGTGCGTATCATGTGTTACAAGTATAATTCATTTTTTATAAACATCACATATTTTCATCATCTTAATATATATCAACAGTAATACAGCCTAATTTGAGATAATGATTAATATGTAAATAAAATATGAAAAAAAAGAAAAGAGAGAGATAATAATCATTATTATAAATGTATAAGCTAATATTTAATCAATGTATAATTACCGATTAAAATTTTCTTGTTAAATTTAATTGAATATTAGTTCGCTTTTTCTCTCTCCAAATCATTATACTCAACTGTCTAATATCTTGTCAAAATAAAAATTTTTTATTTCTTCTATAAAAAGTTAAACGTCTTCTCGTGTTCACTTATAGAAAACGCTATGCATAGCAAAACAGGTAGCCGCTTAAAGAATCTCGCAATTTACACCTAACGCATGCACCTGCCGCATCTATCGTCCAGACTTGGCAGGGCAAACTCAATCTTCCGTATCCGGGAAAGCGCGCCGAGTCCGTGCAAGGCTATTACGTAAATCGTAAACGTGAGGAGGTGGACGACGAAGAAGAAGACGAAGCGAGTCGTCGAAGAATAAGGCTGTAATTTCGCGAGGTGGCACCGCGCGATGCACGAGCTAGATCAGTTCGGTCTCTCGATAAATTGCGGACTGCATTGAACAAAGAAGAAATAACGAAAAGAGAGAGAGAGAGAGAGAGAGAGGGAGGGCATCGTATCCTTTTCTCCCAAGGTATATCTGACACAAGCGTTGTATGTAACGGGGCGCGCTGATGAGAGAACGGAGGGACGGATGATATCTTCGCTCTAAGAGTCTTCCGTGGCAATCGGGAATGGAAAGAAGGCGCACTCATTGGACCTTCACTTCCTCTCATTGTTCTCTATCGTCTCCTTTCCTTCGCGCTACCGCGGCGGCGCTTTCTCAGCTCGCCTTAATTCGCCCGGCCGTATTCAGGGAAGAGGAAGGAGGAAAAGAGAGGTGGGACTCGATGGTAACAGTGTAACATCCGATTAGCTCATTATGCGAAGATCGAGGTTGATAAATTCGACGCGTTGGCCGCTCGAAATACGCGGTTGCGAGCGATTCCGCTCTAGTCGCTTCGCGTTATGCTACCAACACGCTCTCTTCGCTTCCGACAGAAGAGATATTCCCCATGAGAGAATGGTTGTCGATTATTTCTCGTAGTGTAGCGGTACTGTCGCAACTACAAGGTGACGCTGATAATAAGCTTCCGGAGACATCATTCATCCCCAGGAACATACCACAAAAAGGATGGCGTTTTTATTAGTTAATTATACACACACACACACACACACAAGAAAGTTTGTATAAAATTTTCTAAAGTAAAATATTTTAATTGAAAATTAATATGTATTTTTAATTTGAGAGAATGTCAATTCTTATAACATAAGATAATCATATAATCATTATATAATCAGGGTTGGATAATAAGATAATAATTTATTAATTTAACTTTAACTAAGTTAATTTAGTTTAAGTAAATTTAGTTAATTTTGAGACAATTAAACTTAAATTTAACTTACTTAAGAAAAATGAACTTATCCAACCCTGCATATAATATATATATATATATATATATATATATATATATATATATATATATATCATAATATAAAATAATATAAAATATCTATCTATCAAATTCGCAGTTCCTGGATGTAGATACTATTATATAAATTACAAAAAAAAAAAAAAAATTAACGTTACGGGAACATACGTAGCTTTTTCCAAGTGAAAGTGAATTCTTTTTTGTTCGTACGATATTTCACAAAGTATCAAAGTCAGTAATTAATGTTGTATAAAGTTTTTATTGTATCCAACTCGTTAAAAGACAACAGGTGTATAGATATGCAAGTACGGTTGTTAACGATCCAAGGTTTTTCTGGTACGACCAGGTGTACACTCTCAAGTGGCAAAAACCAGGTGAGAATGAAGGCTGCGCGAGAAAGTTTGCAAAGGAAAAACAATCTGGCCAGATTGATTAATTACGACCAATGATTACATCAATTTATTCACATATCAATTTAATAATAATCGATATAACGATCTAGCTCGATATACCGAAAGAATTTATCATCGTTAATAGCTCTTTGCACTTGTGTACGTATGTGCGGCGTAATAAAAGTAACTCCTAGTCCCGCCTTCACAGTGCGAGGATTGAGAAAATAGGATGAAACGGGTTTCGCATATTCCTAGAAATCTCTCGGGCAACAATGAACGGCGCATCGATCCGCATTCTCAAGCCGTCCAGAACCGCCCATCGTTTAGAAAGTTTGTGCGGAAGAAAAAGGCCCCTCTGTACGATAGAAACGTCCGATTAGTTCAACGACGCGTAGATCGCGGCGATAAATTCGCGGTGCGGAGGATACGCCGCAGCTGGTTGTACGCGCGCGAATCGTACGATCGCGATCTCTCGCCGCCACTTTAACGGTAACATCTGGCCGCGGTTTCGGCGCTTAGCGGTCTCAAGGACCGCGCAGATATTTCGCTGATGCGGTGCGTGCGTCGGTAGGCAGGTATTCGGCAGGTGGTGACCTACCTGTCTGCCCGCGGGCCGGAAGCGGAGGTGGAGAGATTCAGTCCGGGGCTATACGTCATCGCCGAGTTATCCTTTATCGCGGGCTCAGCGAGAGAGTGAAATTACGGGCCTTCGGCATTATTTTTATGATTTCGGCGAGGCCGCGTACGATAGAAGCAACTGGCAGATAAGAAAGGTGCATGATCTTCGATCATAAATCACAATTGACCGGATAGGAGCGGTAAATCAACTTCTTCGTATTTTGTAACAAAATTCATCTGGCAAGTACGCGAAATAATAAACTCTCATATTTATAAATCTGCCGCTAGAGCGACATATTGTTTTAATTTTTAATTTTAACCGCGATAAATTATTGAATGCGTGACAAACATACGGTTATTCACATCGATAACGTGAAAGTCATAAGGCCTCTAATCTCCGGAGATTATCGTGTTACTTCCTGAAGATTATCTCCGGACTGGTAGTTTGCGAGGGGAAATGCGATGAGAAACACTCGGCAATTAACCATACTGCAGTCTTTTCGATTGTTTTCTTCACTATTTAGATGTAAAAACATTTAAAATTTTAATAACATCTTAATAACATGCTAAACTTTCTTTAGATAACGCTTTATGTTTTAAAACAACAATTTTATCCTATAAAAAATTTCAGAAATCTCTAATCAAAAATTAAATCTTTTTAAACTAATTCTACTAAATAATATTACAAGGAATAAACTTTCGCGAATATCGCAATATATTTACATTTGTTTTTTTTCAACAAGAACACTTTCCGCAATGAGACTTTTACGCAAAACAAAAAGAAAAAAACATCAAAAATAAAGATGCTGCGCAAAGTAATATTTTCTCTGTTTAAATCCCAGCGAGAATCCCGGGGATGAATAAAACCTCAGTTTAGTTTCATTTCTCAGCCGCAAGCATCTCTGATCAATTTTCCCCATGAATCTTCTATAAATCATCCTATCAGTAGTGAAACGTTATCGAGAAAATGGCTTGACACGCATCCTAGCGGCCGTACAACGTAATATTATACATCTTCTTTAAACCTTAAATCTTAAATTGGCCCGTATTTTCGAAACATTTGTGTAACGTAATAATTTGATATCGAAAACATGTGTAATAAAGTATTTCATTTGCTAAACTTCCAATAATACTGTCTAAAATTCACAAAAATTTCGCGTTAAATATCACCGACATCTCTTGCTTGTATTTAATGATTAGAAGCGAAAATTGCAGAGCTCTTAAAATTTGCATCTTTTCTTTCCCCTGCGTATCGTGCCTCAAGTTATTCAGCAAACACTGAGTTGCAATTCATTGGATTAAATTTTTATTGTCGCTTGCCTTGCGTATGTGACTTTTTTAACCCGTCCTGTCCAGCAGCACTATTTATCACAGTGCACGCAAGCTGCGCGATCAGCATAAATAACTACGATTGACGTAAGTGCGACGCAGCCGTTAAGACGTATTATTCAAAGCTACGTTTTTGCATCTCGACCGCCCGCGCGATATCGATTACAGCACGACAAAGTTATTTTGCAAAATCAATACAAAATATATTTCGCGCCTTCAATAATAACAATCGATATCAATAAGAATTAACATTTTACAAGACGTATGAGAATGTTGCGTGCGGACCAACAGGTCATTACAATGTTAGATGCATATTAAAGATCAAGCAATACGAGTATGAAATAAAAACAGGAATACCTGGTAACTGTCAAAAATATAACTGTCAAAACAAATTTTATTTATATTATTTATATTAGTCGTGTAACATAAAAATATATTTGAAAGAATCCTCTCCAAATACACGACAGAAAATTATAAGTAGACTCCTATCTCGAATCCGGTGGCGAATTACGAATCGTTTAAAGCGAATAACTGTACGATAGATCGAAAAATCACAGCTGCGAAGAAGACACGCACACATCGCACGCAGATATATGTATACGCAACCGCCTTGGCCGAAAAATACATTTATGGACAACACACGCGCGCAGACCCGCCGCGACTTATGGCGGTGGTGTTGCGTAATAACAACGTGGCTGGGCCACCACCACCGACAATTACCGGGCTTGACCAATTCGCAGATCAAACAGGATGCAAATCGATGGAATCGACGGAGCCAGCCGGGCGCGCGTGCAATTACCGGAACAGTGCCTCTCGTATACGGCGGCACGCACCGGATACGCGCGGCCGCGCGGAGGCGCCGCAATGAGAATTCATGAATTAAAGGCTCGCGCCGCGCCATGTGCCCCGAGGGCAAACTCGCCGTCTCCCAAGAATCCCGACGGTGTGGCCCACCTGTTTCGTGTCCACCCGTTCGGCCCATCCGCGTCCCCGCGTTACCGCTCCAGTTCGCACAGATGTTCGTTTGACTTCGACTCTCTGGGTTTCTCTGCCGCCGTTTAGCTTGCGCGCAGCCGTCTCTTTTTGTCTCTCTCATCGGTGCATTCTCCTCTCTTCATTATGGCCCAAGCGCCACCGAGAGTTGAGCGATTGAGAGAAAAGGAAAGCAAAAGAACAGAGAGGATGGAAGCAAAATTGATAGATGGATAAGAAATGAAATGGATGAGTATAAGCCGGTTACTTTTTTGATAGCAGATTCTCTCGTTGGTTTGAATTCGATTTTTCTTTAACAAAAATGTCGAAGGAGATCGTCATTTCTTGCAAGTTTCCAATTTTTTTCTATCAGGTACTTTTGTGACTACTAATTGTAAAGAACAATGGCTAAAATGGTCTATTTAAAAAGTGTAAGTTATACACATGTAATCTTACAAATCATTGAATACGATGGGAGCATTATCCGTGTAAACCCGTAAAATTGGTTAAATTTTGTCTTAAGGAATTGACTTCTTTAAGGAAAAATTTGTCCATTTCTCCACGGGTTTACACGAATAAAACTGCTCCAATAAAAAATTTTAATAAATCACTCTTAATAGTAATTTGGTTAGACAATTTTGTTCCAATTATTTGATTACTTGTAAGTAATTAAATAATTAATAATAATATTATATAATTTGCAAAACGCCTTTTCATTAATTGTTTAAAATTTAAAAATTATTAATGCCTTGAGACTTTTGATTTAAAAAAATCGTTTCCATAGTCGACTAGAGAATCTACTATGAAGGGAATATCAATTTTAAGACATTCTATATAATTATTAAAACATTTTAGCTGCTACAAGTGTAATATTTTTAAGAAAAAACTTATTTAACATAATAATTCGATAAGTAGAAACATATATTCGCGTTATATAAAGCATCGACTTCGTCAAATTTTTTCATAATTTATGATTTAAATTTTTTTAAATTTTCTTAAAGTAAAATTTATATTAAATTAACTAAACAATTATAATCATTATGAAAATCATATAAAACTCCTTTTATCAATCTATTAATTATTTAGAAATTAATAAACATTTTTATTTTTTCAATCTATACACACGTAGAAATTCGTCAGTCTATAGTTGTTGTCAAAATATATATCCTATCTAAAAATGCCGACGTAAGTTAACGCATGCGATTCTAATGTACCGATACGCGAATACGCAAGCGCGCACATCTGTCAAATACCAGGAATGATAGAGAGAGAGAGAGAGAGAGAGAGAGAGAGAGAGAGTAAAAGGTAATATACATTGTCCAGACAAATGTCTCCCTACGAATAGAAGGGTGGGGATAAATGCGTGTATAGCAGACGTTTGATAATTAAATGCAATCAAGCAACAACGACAACGACAGGATGTGACGTGAACTGATCCAGCATGGCTGCGCGGCTTTTTACGCGCCTATCTGTCGTTCTAATGTATAATTTGAAGGTGTTCGACGCGGTTGAACAAGCTAATCGCATGACGGATGCCGATCAGGAAACGCGACGGCGCGGCCTTCGATTTCCAGGATATTATTTCGAATCGCGGAAATCGTTATGTGCCACGATTGAGTCACGAACGATACTCAATGAAATCAGCGGGGAATACGCGATGTACGTGTAATTCCGCACTGATTCTATGTTCGATTATTTAAGAAATTTTTAGCCGAGCATGTTACGTTATGAAATTTCACAGATACAATTAGTATAAAATTGATAATATAAAATCTTTTGATAATACAAAATCGCACTGATTAAAAGTGGCATAAGATTTCAATTATACCTGATTCCATTTAAAAGAGTATTGAATCTCAAATGTTATAACATTTTTTGTAAATTATTTATATAGATTTATATTTATATAGATATGAATATATTTTCAAAATCTCCAAATAATATTTTTTTTTTTTAAGATAGAGAAAGACAGAAAGAAAGAATTAGAAAATGTTTTAAATATACTTTAAATGAATAAAAAAGAATATCATCAGTGAATTAACATTAATGTATATTTATTATAACATCATCTTATAGAATATTTTAAAAGAATATAAATAATATGTGTAAACATTTACTTTTTATGCAAATGGCATTGATTGCTTTAATCACGATATATCAATGATATATTAAATCGCCCCCAATAAACTGTCTTTCAAGAAAACGCTCATTGTCAGAACGAATCAACGTTATAATCGCATGTATGAAATAAGTTTGTATATAAGCAGTCAACTAAATTGAGACATGAAAGAAAGTCGATGATAGGTGAACATGTAAATAAACATGTTATTTGTCACTTTCGGTGTGATGTGCGATACCTAAACAACTGAAAGTTGTCAAAAAATATTAGTATATTTTGTTTTAATTTTTATCTGCATATATACCGAGTGTGAAGAAACCGAGCGATGCTCGCTCGAGCGTGCCTTTCTGGAGGAATTAGAAATTTGATAATGCGAGAATAATGGAAGAAAAATGCGTGAAGGATGCAAGAAAAAAAAAGATCCAAAACGTCAAGAAGATGCGAGGTGGTTTGACGTGTTCGCGCAATAAAATTCACAAAATTCTCAAAAATTCCGATCTTTTTAATTAATTATGCGAATAGAATGATTATGATTATTGGTCATCGATCTATGTTTTCGTGCGGATTAATTATTACACATTATATACATGTCAAGAATCCTTACTTATATATATATATATAATATATTTGGTCATTATATTATTTTTTATAAACCATATTATTGCACAATAAATTATTTTTTCATTTATTTATTTCTTCATTTCATTTCGTTGAATTCTATATAAGCTATAGGGTAAACGAGTAAAAATATATTTTCTAATTTAACAGAGGACTAAGATCGCCCACATTTTTTTTACCATCAATACATCATAAGTGTCTCCTATATGGCTTCCGATCCTTCAAATTAACCAATTTTATTCCGTTAACGACGCGAGCAGTTTGTTTAGGCATACCGATGCGCGTGTCCGCATCGATGAAAAGAAACCATGGCCGAGACATCGATCGCCACCTTTACAAAAAGAATCAACAGCGGGTGGAATTGATCAGCTACCGTGTGTTTCTGCATCTGCTCCTCTTTAGTCAGCCTTTATTATAAGTTAGGAATACAAAAAGTTCCTCCACGCACATTAGTTCCACGTATCCGATCTTCACGGTGCATATATTGATGAGCGATAACGATCCGATCCAACCTCGCTTCAGAAAAAGCCTAACTATCCCTTTTATATTCCATTGAAGTATATAAACACTACTCGTCTTTCTAAAACATGAAGAAATTTTGCGTTAATTGGACGAATGTATTATAATTGCTTTCGGAATAAAGTATTCATATTGAAAAATCAAAAAGAGCTTCTTACAACTGATCGTTTTAATAAAATAAAAATATCAAACACAGAAATAAAATATATTTTACATTAAAGCTAGCATATAAGACCGATAATAAACTGATCGATTTATATTAATAATCAATTAAACAATTTATATTGATATCAATTAAAATTAATCTTGATTTAAACTAATCAATTTATATTTAAAAATTTAGGGAAAAATTTATAGAATATTTTCTGGTAAAAAAAAAAAGGAAAAAGATAAATATACCTTATCACGGTACACTCGTACATGTTAAAAGAACATCGGACCGCGTTGTAATCTTTGTATCTTTACGCATCCACACGCGTGTATCCTAAGTGGCTGAAAGTGGCGGAACATGCGTGACACACACGATGAGGCACCGGTGAGGCATTATTATGCGTGTATATATCTCTATGTATCGAAAAGGGTTGAGCGCGCGGGTGCAGTGGTGCTCTGCCGCGAGTAGAGCTCTGCCCGATAGATTCCTCACGATAAGCCGGTGGGGACTGGCCCACTAAATTCATATGCATGAACCCTTATTATATGGTATTAGCTATGCGCACAGGTGGTTGCCTCGGCTAGATACGATACGGCCGTTCGTTTAATGTGTAACACTGTGTTTCTAAAGTATGCGTAGCCGCTGACGCACTTGATGACTGCGTCACGTGCACGTTATCATAAGTCGATGATACGGATAGTTCGAATTCGTTGCGCGAGTTGACTAACGAGACGCTTGACTGCGGTGGTTTTTTTATTTATCGAGTGAAAAACGCGACAATGTTATAAAATATTTTAAAGAATTATTACATAATATGATTTTATATTATTATATAATATAATTTAATTATTATAAGGATGTTTCCAGGTTAAATGGCCAAATTGGAAATGTGAATTTGACATTTCAATACAAAAAAAATGTTTCTTTGGAAATTTATTTGCAAGCGCTTCGTTCAAAAAATATTCTTCTGAATATTAAGAATGAATAATTTTGAAATAATCTAGTTTTATTTTCTTTATTGCTTTACAATAATTTAATTATTAAATATTTTGTTCAAAATGATGACCTCTAATCCTGAGACAAGCATTGCTTATCGATGAGAGAACGAGTGGCTAATTCGGACATTATGTCTGTAATTTTTTCGCACGCTTGCACTATCTTTTGGTTTAATGATTGAAGATCATTAACAGGTACACTTTTTGCTTCAAAGCTTCCCATACAAAAAAAAATTTAATAATATTAAGTCTGGTGAACAATATTATTCGAAAATTTTTTTTGTTTTGAGGTTCTAAATTTATATTTTAAATTTGGCCATTTAAGCCATTCTGTATAATGTCTGCAGAATATGAAAAAATGTATAGAAGATATCAGAGAGATTTAGATAAAAATGCGAGACTCGAGAAAATATATAAAAAAATATCATTTAGATAAAAATGATACACTAGCATTTATACGATTATCATATTTAAATTCGTTATCTATACTGTTGAAGGAATACTCTTGCTTCTTGCGACATATATAAGAAACGAGGATATAATACCAAGCGTTACCGCTGGTGAATTTCGGTGCACGCGAAAAAAGATCGCGTAGAAGTTGCTTTCCATAAAACGTTTTATAAGCCGACGCATATCGCACGCGGTCAGTAATCGCCCGGCCTCTCGTTATATTATCGCGAACAAAAGGAGAAACGGCCGCGGCGAAGAAGCGGAAGAGCGTGTGCGATTACGTGCGATCAATACGCGCGGCTGCGTCCTGCAGGCCCGCGTTTCTCGGCTTGAGCAATCGACTTGGACTGGCATCGTTGCGTTCCCATCCGGTCGCGTCGACGCGATATTACGATGAGCGTTGCTCCCGGTCGGAGTTTCGAGTCCCGCCTCGTTTATACGTGTCCATTACACGCGCGATGCATTCACGGGTGTATCTCGAAGGGAAAGCAACGCGAACGGAGGGCCTTGTCAGGCCCTCTCCGACTCCTCTTATTTTTTTTGTCAGAATGAAAGCACCGTTGGTATTCCTTTGTCCCTCTCGTTCCGGTGGTCCGTGCGGCCTTTAATTCTCGCGTGCACACCGCGCGCGTCTCAGGTCTCAGGGTCGCTTCTGAGAAGGAAGGAAAACGGACAGACTGACGAAGGAACATCGACGAAGCGCGCCCGTACGCACATGTGACGATTCTCGTTTCGTTCAGAAACTAACATGCACGAAAATTCGAACCGATCGCGGTTTGACAGCGGTCAAGGCGTCCGCGAACGTTGCCGCTAATTGTGCCTTTCAACGATTGACGAAGATGTCTTCATCAGGATTTTGTAATTACTTTATATTTTGTAAGAATTAAATTGAATTAGATTGTACGTCGAGCGTAATTTTCTGAAAGATTGATTCTACTTCTTCCACGCTAGATAAACAAATAGATATTTTATAAAAATTTATAATGACAATAATTTTTATGTAAAATTTCAGAACTATTATTATTGGTTTTTTTTAGCTTTCTCCTTTGAGCGATTTATATATTTTTAGCGAAAATTCTCAAAATTATTATTTTATCATCTATATTATTTATTTTTTATTTTTTTATTTTTATATCTTTACTATGCTATCAATTAAAAATTAGATCAGAATAAGTCTATTTGTGAGAAAGTAAAAAAATTATTACATGTTTTCCAAAATTTAAATTAATAAAAATTTTTTATTCTCAAAAACCATATTTCTCTTAAATTAAATCAATGAAAATTACTAATTAATCGCCGATTAAAGCAGTCACACAAGATTTTATCCAATATTAATAAATATATTATCAATGAATATTATCATTGATTTTATCAGTATGGTTTCAATTAAAAATCAGCAATAATCGTATATATTTTCAAGATACAGTATTAAAAAATTTTTAAATAATTTTAGTGTTATTATTTTTTGAGAAAATTTCCAACACATACACCTGCCATGAAATAAATAATACTTTGCACTTGATTAGATAGTTTTGTTCATAATCCTGATGAATATAAAATTACTTTTTAATTATTGTTCGTGTCGAAACAATCTTAGAGGAGTCGCAAACACGCTCGGAAATACAATGAATCCGGAAGTAGAATGTAGAGATTGACGTTTACGCGATAAGAAAATAGCGTTGCCGCGATATCTCCAGAGCGTTGGAAATCGCAATTTTCATAGGACGGCACTGAGAATGGAGAGACTTGGTTGCCAACCAATTAACTGACTTTCACAAGGGGTCGCATGTGAATGTAGCAAATTCTCGCGCTAGTAGGAGGAGCGACGTCGCTCCGATACGCGTCTGATGTACTTAAAACACCGTCACGACGCCATTTATACGAGGCACGTAATTAGCCGCGCTCTCTTTATCCGCTCAAAATTACTTACAATGTAGGTACCGCGAAGAATTATCGAATGGATGATCAGGTGCCTCCATTTAGCGCAGTAACAATCCTTTCTCTGCATTAAGCAAGCTCGTTTCTGCGAGAAGGATGTGGCTAATAATAGTACGTTATTAAATGAGAAGACCTTCTTCTTAACGACTTAAATATTATAATTCCAAGATGGATTTTACAAGAATGTAGGCATGACAAAGTCACTTGGACTTACCTTGCATTATACGATAATTGCTCACAACTGTGTATGAAATGTCATTGTAACGTGTTTTAATGAAAGCTTATTCTAAAAATGAGTTGTAATTTGTAAACTTGGAAACTACGTAAATACATTAATATGTTTGAGCAGATTTATCGTGTAATAAATAGATGCGTACACAAATTTGCAAAAGATTTAGAAAATTTCTCTATTATTCATGCTCGCAAATTATTTGTCGATTATTCATACACTGTTTGTATATAATACATGATTAAAAAAATAAGCTTTGTTCAAAAATAACAGTATATATTTTTGGTTTTTCTATTATCCCTATATTTCCTTTCAACATTATGAAGGCTAATCGAAAATATAGCTTACTATAAATAATATTAATAGAAAATTGAATTAATAAAATAGGGTATTAAATTTCAAACGTAACAGGCTAAATATCTCGATAACTAAATGAAATATCGGGGTTGAAATATTGATTTTTTTTTAGATTATATTATTTTTAGGCGGACAAATTTTGAAAAAAATTCGACTTTGGATGGGCGCGTAAAAAAAAAGATCCTTATATTTCATTTAATTATCGAGATATTTGGCTGTTACGTTTGAAATTTAGCACCCTGTATATCCCCAACACACACGCATATATACATGTAATAATTTTTAATACCATAAGCACCTTCTGAAATTGACAATTCGTTAATTTCCTTTTTATGACAATTAGCTTGCATATTAAGGAGAGAAAAAAGAGAGAAAGAATTCTCGTCTACATGACACACCTATCGAAACATTTTTTCTCATCGGTGTCGTTTTTCATAACGAGATAACAATTCTCAATTTCTCGTCCTTCATCTCTCAACAAAGACCAAGCCCGTGGAAGCGTCAAGTGCGTCGCGTCGATCATCGGATATTCCTTTATCCGCGCGTAGCGTGAAATCAACGCAATCGCGCTATCGCGCACGCTATCCCCAATGTATAAACGAGGATCAGGGAGAGCCGAAGAGAGCGAGAGAGAGAAAATCTCCGACGCGGTCAGGGAGATAGCGTGTTCGACGGCGATAGATTGTGGCCGACCAATCGGTCCTAGTGTTGCCCCACTGCAACCAGCTTCGACCATTGCCTATCAAGTTTACTCCCATCCGCAGCCGCTGCGCGAACGCCACGCCGAGCTGTTCCGGGCGAGTCGCAGCAACGGAGGGCACCCGACCCGACAAGCTTCCCCCGGCAAAATCAATAGACCAATGGCTACTGGAACGCGTGCGTAATTACCGCTCGTGACGGACATTGCCTCTCGCCGGTACCCCGGTCCCCGACCACCTCGGCCTATAGTGGGGAAAGGTCGCGTACCCTTCTCTCCCCCGCCGTATTTCTCCCGCAACCCCCTGCGTCCCACCGACGGCATCGCTTTTCCGACCATGCAACGCGACCCGCACGGCAGGCATCGAGCGCGGATACGTGCGAGCAGCAATTTAGCCGAATCATTCCTGTCGCACGATTTATCACCGTCAAGCGTGCGATGGTGATAATGGTAGGCTCGTGATAGTGGTCGTAGTGATGGTGACGGTGGTACTGACAATACTTTATATTGGCGCGACCCGAATAAGCGGCAGCGTAAAGAACGCACGATGTGCGAGTGATTATCGCGGTTATTATCCCTAGGTAATCGCAATAATCTCATTTTTTACATGCCAAACGCGACAAGTATCTCGATAGTTTCCCTGTCGTGTGATTTATAATGGAAAATTTTCGTCCCTATTATTGTCTTACAAAATTTTGCGACATTTTTGCGCACCATTTAAACAATACCATTGAGAAAATTATTATGAAATATACTAATATATTAATATAAGTAGTAATAAAATCAACAAATCCCATTTTTATGCATACATAAATATGCAAGATTAAGAAAAAAATTTTCATGTTAAATAGTAGAAGTCGAGATATCTAACTGTCATGAATCTTTGTCAGAGATAAAACTGATTTTTCAGTTCAAGCAATATAGAAACACTTTTGCATGGAGATTAATTTCTCTTTGCTTAATTAAAATAAAAAAAAAAAAATAAAATTTAATTAAGTTAAGAAATTGAAAAATGAGAATATCTTATACAAGATATAAGATATTGCATCTTATATCAGTATATGTATATTAATATAAAAGATGATTTCAAACATGAAATGTTTCTTGACGATTTTATCTTATTATCATTATATGTAAAATGATAAGCATATTTATTTGCATAAAAAAGTCATATGTATAAATTTTTATCCTGTATAATATTATGAAATTAGACACCAATTCTAAGCGTTAAGAATTATAAAGAAATAATGATAATAACTTATCCTGTTTTATTTGAATATTTTTTTTTTTTTGTAAAAATGTATAACTACGTTCTTTCATAGCAAGATAAAATTTACACGAAAAAATTAATTTCTTTGTTTCAGTGGACAAGTTAATTCTCATTTGATTCTCCCATTCTATCCATGTTTTGAGAACAATAAAGTTAATATGCCGCTGCAATAATTAATAGTTGTTTTCACCACACATGTCTGACTCGTTATTTTTTCACGCGACATAAGATCGCGTATTCAGTCGCACGAATGATAATAACAGTCTCGAATGTTTTGCGACTTTGTAACAATGTGCATATGTTACGTTAATTCGCGGTGAGTAATCGCGCGGCTTGTAATTTGGGACACGTGGTATCCGATGATTTTCCTTCTTTTGTTCTTTGTTCGAACGTAACGATTAAACGATTCTGCAAATTTGTAACGTAACGGAAAAATAAAAAAGCATTTACATTTCAGTCTTTGCGAACGGATCGCCGATTCCTTTAAATTCATCGCTATCAAACTGTATAACTATGTAACTGCCATAAGACAACTCTGTCGCCCGTGTGTTTGGATAACTTCATTATTTCTAATCAGACAGTTGGTGAAACAAAAATTGATTTATTCAGCTGTCTAGATAACTAATCTCGTTAATCAGTCCATAATCATTAATACGTAATATTCGCGCCTAACAAACGCTTGTAATATACTCGTTCTCGAAAGATAAACATTTCATATTCATCGAGACATATTGTTTTCATCAAATTAAGATCGCACTAAGTATAACTGACTGTTATTAGAAAAATATCTATTAATTAAACGCCCGAAAATTATTATATGTGTGTATGTGTGTGACAGCTTCTATGTCGTTCCAATAAAACCGAAGCTTTTTTTCAATTCTAATAATATTAAGAAAAAAATTTCCAATTTTTCGGTAAATCAGAAATCTATCAAAAGATATAGCGCATTGTAGTGTCAACTCATTTGAGAATTAATTCGAGAGAAAAAAAAATCGTGAGCAAGCCAGTTGACACATCATGTATGCCCTTTATTTTTGAAATAATAACCAAAATTTCTTTAAATAATTTCTTTAACATTCTTATATTTCTTGAAATAAATTTGTGTGTTTTATTTTTGCATTGTTTCATCGAGCATAAAATTACAATGCGTTTAAGATATTAAAAAAGAAATATTAAAAAGAAAGGAAAGAAAAATATCATCTACACGCTTACTCAAAGATTCATTAAATAATAATAATAATAATAAATAAACTAAAATAAATATCAAATTTATGGAATTTATGGAGTTGCCATTTCAAATGGCTATTATCGACTTATATCATCGCTTATTTATATTAATATTATTATCTGCATTAACTATTTTATGTTTTCTATTATTAATATGACTAGTTATATGATGTATAGATATAGTATATATTGAGCATCTCGTTCCTCTCTTTTTTTTCTCTTCTCTCCAGCATAAAAATTATAAGTACGGTAACTATTTATATGCCCCTATTAATAAATCGATTGGTATAGACGAGTATAATTCTTCTTAAGTAATCGATATATGTATGTATTAATATGTATATATCTTCAACACACAAATACTATATACGGCAATGGTGCGACGGCTATACACTTCGTCTTGTCACTCTATTTTTACCTTGAGCGCGTAAAAGAATAATCTCATTCTCAGAATAATCTCATTCAAATTGATTAAGAAAATTATTTAATAAATAACGCTCTAACAAACATATACATTTTCAGCTGTTCTATTGTATTTGGCTTTAAATGTATTGTTTCAGATCTTGTGAAATTGTCTCGAAATAAAAGCCTCCGAGAATAATTGCCCTTTGATCTGTCTTCATTTTCAAAATTTTAACGTTTCTCGATGTCCGCATTTTCTAATCGTTCTCGATTTCATTGTTTTCTAATCGCGCCTCTCGATTAACAAGTATATTTTTAGAAAAATTCCTATCTAGTACAGAATATTTATAAGACGACGAAGTATCCTTAGCACTATAGATTTTTTGCCCAATAAAGAATCAATTTTCTAATGCAAAAATGTTGAAATATTTATTTATAATTTAATAATTATAAATAAATATATAATTTATTAATATTTATTTATAATTTTCATATAAATATTAATTATTATATAAATTAATTATTATATAAAGCTGATAAACTTTTATAAATTAAGTTTAAAAAATAAATAAAATTGTTAATTATATATAAATAAACTTTAATACAAATTTAATTTAAAAATTAATTATACATATAAAAATGTATCAAAAATGTTTTAAATATTAAGAAATTGTTTTCAAATTCACAATTATGATTAAAGATAAATTTGATAGTTCTGTGATATATGTGTATATATGCACATATATTTTATTATATACATATATGGACTATCTTTTAAATTAAAATTACAAACATGGAATAAGAAAAAGTATATTTTGTGCGTGCCTGAATTAGCCGCTTTTTAAAAAGAAGATCCACTCCTAAGTACGTTCAACTATATTACGTCAGTCAATGATTGGTAGAATGAAATTTCACTAATAACCGACAATTTATAGATAATCTCGAGGGCGATATAAATAGACCTTTCTCGGGCATACTCGAAGAGATAGAACTTCCCTAGATAGTGTACTGTCGGGTGATTACCTCGTACTCCAGTTTCATTCGCGTGGAAAGACTAGGCTGGAGGCTAAGCAAGTGCAATGTGCCGGTACCAACCGCGCGCACCAATCGGTTATACCCGAGCGTGCTGTTCGTGTCCGACATCAACGTACGATACCAAAATTGCATACGGCAACCGTGGCAACGGCCGGCGAGGATCGCGACGACGCTCTTCACGCCGGTTGCAAAGAAGAGCGGAAGGTCGCTCTTTAAAAGCGTGGGAGAACGAACAGATCAGTGGGCGGCTACCGGTTCGCCCAATTGGTGGATCGTCTTGGTAATGGTTGATGGGCGTTGGGTAAGCTCAGATGCGCGGTTTGCTGTGCGCACTTGGCTGGCTTTACCCAGCTCTTTCTCTCTCTCTCTCTCTTTGTAGTTCTATCTCTCTCTCTCTCTTTTTTTATCATGCATCCCCACGATGCTCGTTCCCCACCACGCTTGTATGCGCATCGACTAGGTCTCGCGAGGGTTCCCCCAGTGCCCGCGACTGCCGGTGTTTTCCGTCCACCCTTTACATTCCGGCCTGGTCTAATGAATAGCTTCTGATGTTTTCGACCGCCTTCCTCGTCGATTCGCTTCCCTCGTCTTCGCCGTTACCGCACCACGCGGCGTCTATAAATCTTAATCTCATCTTCACGGTGGGTAGAAGCAAGCAGAGAGCAGAGAGTGTTTCGCGAGAGGAGATGGTGGGGGTAGGGCTAGTCTGGGCGCGCTTCGTGCGCAGCGCGGAAGGCAATCTGCTCGAATACGGCGGAGCGCGAGCAGGTTGCCCCGCGTCACGCATTCGTCCGGATAGAGAAGATTAAAGAGAGCAATCGTCGATACACGTCGATGCACCGGTATTACAGTCGAGCATCTCTGTAATAACGGGGTCCTCTTCTTGAACGATGAACTGCGGTGAGTTCTTCTATTTTTCTCTCCCGCCGGGACACGAAGAAGATAGTTCGACGCATTGATCGCGTGAGAAGAAAAGTAGTGCATGGTGGAAAAACGACGGGAGAAAAAAAGAAAAAAACCAAAGCAAGAAGAAGGAAAAGAGTACTCGTTCCCGCGATCCTCCTGGAAGAGGATTTTTTTTTTTTATATTTTCTTTCATATCAAAAAGAGTCTCCTGAACACGTGAAAAGTTGCACGAGGGGGTAAGAAATCCGGCGATAACTTGTGCATCGGGAGAAAAAGATCTCGTGGTCAACAGACAAGGACGGTGAGGGAGGGGGGAGGGGAGGGGAGGGGAAGCGCGAGGAGGGAATCGGTCGTGATCAGGTACGAAGTGACCAGGCAAGTCACACGTCACATTAAATCTTGATCTCACCTCGGCGAGCCAGAGGCGAGTCTCTCCCGGCGGCGGGAGGGGAACGGTGGGGGTAAGGCTAGTCTGGGTGCGCTTCGAAACCCCGAGCGGAAGGCAATCCGCGCTCGAATCCGACGGAGCGCGAGCAAGTTACCCCGGTGACGTAGTCCTCGTTCGGCCTGTCATTGGGAGTAGGGGAGCCTTCATAGGCGGAAGAAGCGAGAGGGCAATCGACACGCGAAAAAAGAGTACGGAGAGGGAAGAGGTGGTGGTGGTGGTAGAGGAGGGTTGAGAGGTAGAGAAGGAGGACGTGGTCACGAGCGCCTTCGTCGAAGGCGCTTGCGCTCCAACATTCCGCGCCTTCCGCTGCTCGGCACCTCGGCTGCTAGGCTCGAGTATCGCGACGACGTAAAAGCTCGCGTCGCGATGCGTCGTGACTGTCATCGCGCGAGTAAACGAGAAATCATACCGATTCGCTAATCGGATCCCTAGGGCATCCGCAATGACTCGTGTGTCACGTGACAAATAGCGTGAAACGCGTCTATGCTGTCAGAGGATAGTGTGTCTGACGGTGTGCTCTCATGGTGTGACACGTGACAAGTGAATATCGATAAGGATCAAGTGAAGATTTCACAGAGACAAATGAGAACGGTTGTTCGACGAATACACGAGGAATGTATATTAAACTTGTATCAAATTCTTATTGTGACGACGTGCGTGAGAACTAAAATAGAAGAGGAATACAACGAATTCGACCATATCGCACTGAATTGACAGTTGACTGAAAGCGTATTACTAACTTTTACTTTTGTCACGCAAAAATCCAAAAAATGTCCGTGCAACGATATTGCCCGACGCATAATGAGAAGCGTGAATATTCTTATTTGCAGATGATACATCAACTCGCGCTCGAAGACATTCATTGACGTTTAGATTGCTTGTTGAATCCGCGGAGGACAATCGACGCGTAATACAGCGAAAAATTCATTGTTGGACACAAATCGAGGCACGAGAACGAGCCGAGGATAGACTTGGCGCATACGGAAAAGTGGAGGAAGAGCGGGAGAGGGAGGAGCCATTGCGCTGAGCGGGGAGGGGGAGGAGGTGAGATTGTCTGGTGATGATGATCGGTGGCGGCGTCGCGACCCCTCCTGGTACTGCCAAGTCGGCTGCTGCGATCGACAGCGAAATGGTGCAGGTCGACGGCATTGGCAGTGGTAGTGTCAGTGGCAGTGCTAGTGGTAGTGGTAGCCCTGCGACGGGCGCGACCACCACGCGCCTCGCAAATAGCAGTAACAATAATAATAATAATAGCGGCAACAACAACAATAACGGGGAGATTAGCAATAACAACAACAACAATGATGGACACGGGGTCGCGAATTGCGCCGGCACAACCACCTCGGGCGCCAGCGACAAATTTTGCTGTCAAGATGAAGACCCCGTTCCCGTCAGCATCGGTGTCGCTCGACCTTGGGAACCACCGTCTTCACCGACCTTCTCCCAGACGAGATCGCACCTGCTGCAGATCCATCCGCCCCATCATCATCAGCATCCGGCCGCGCATCATCATCAGCAGATGAACGTACCCGTCTCTCTCATCGATGGTAAGAAGATATATTCAGATTCTCGTAAAATTCGAATCGAATCGAACGATTATTAATCGTCGAGAATCTTCACACTATCCTTCACGTGTCTCTTTCTTTTATCGAGTTTTTCTCATACGGTAGCTCAGTTAATCGATTTGCTGTCGATCGAATAAATGATTGTTTAAAAAGGCTACTGTATATATCTTTCATCTGCGTGCAAATATTATCCCATTAATCGTTTGATAACAAAGAAAATCTTGGAGTGCATTGAACTCCAAGTTAAAATAATTTCTTCACGCTGAACGTTCGGAAATGAATCATGATAAGGCAAATATTTTCATCAAATTGCATAATTTCACTTTGATTTGTCGCTATTTGTCGATAAGAAATATATTCGTTATAGACTGAAACGAATTCTAATTCTTGCTAAAAGTAATACGCAATCGCTTCTGTTATAGAAATATTCGGTACGTTTCCATACTGATTATAATATCATTCTTCAGTTTCGGATATCTAAGATAAGAGGAACGCGCGCGTGTGTAAGCAATGAAGAGGCAATTAATTCCGTTGTGCCGCAAATAAATCGATAATTACGCGATACGTCACACGCAGCGTCACTATTTACAATCGTCTTCCATGCACTTTATTATAACAAAATTGCACGACGGCGTTATTCAAATTTAAAACCGTTGTTTAACAGACCTCATCCGAACACCTGAATACACCTTCGGGACTATCGAAGATAGAGACAATAATCGATGAAATCGAAATAACGAGTACCTGGAAACGACGAGAATTCTGTAAAATTAACGAGAATCAAATAACATTTCTGATAACATGGATATTGTCAAATTTTCTTTGAATTATTATCACATTGGTTTTTAATATAAATCTCGGTTTTTTTCACCGAAATAATGTTAAGTAAATTAAATTCTAAAAACATCTTGTTTTTTTAATTATATATATATATATATATATTTTTTTTTGTTATATATATATATATATATATTATTAATTATAGATTATATGATATCATTATAATATAATTATATGATATATCATTTGCTTATATCATTAAAGAATATATTACTTTTTATCTTCAATCATTAAAGACAATCTAATAAAGTAAACAAAATAAATCAAAAATATGGATTAAATCAGGCTTCTTATTTGCATTCAAACGTCGCGGAAGAGTGAAAAATCATCTTTATTATGCAACTAATAATCATTTAATCATTATATGTTCTTGATAGCGTGAAAGTTAAACATGCGATACGCGCAACGACAAATGAATGTATCGATTATATCTGTTTCGATGAGAGATAACCAAATAACTAAATTGAATTATGAATCGCTTCACGATCTTTCGCCGCATGAACCTTTCGATGCAGGATGGCAACCGCAATTAACATCGAACACCTGTATAGTCGAGCACCTGTACAGGGCACCTCTCCCAGCTAACAATAATTGGACCATTTCACGCTTCTTAAAACACATAAAAATCTCGGGGAAAGAGTGAGCTTTATGAAATTTTAATCACTACTAAATGCAAAATAATTAATTCGATTTAGAGATTATAGTAGCATAATAAATCGTGGAAGGAACGCGACATAATTCCTGTTTCCAAGATTAAGAATTGCCATGATACTGATCGTCATGTTGAAAACATGCATATTAATCAAGCCGTCCAATACCAGTTTCTAAATCTTTACGAGACCGGCTCAATACACTATACTACACCGATCATATGAATCGGGAAATAAGAAAATAATCTTTTTTAGATTCTTCGATTTGGATTCGTTCTGTTTACGGCTCATTATCAACGACCGACCGCATCGCCACTTTTTAGCCGCTAATTAAGTTGTCGGCAGACGAGGAACGAAGATGTGTATTTGTTACAATCGGATTCACTTTCGTCTACGTCATTTCGCGTAAATATAATTGCAACGCGCAAATTTTTTTAGATAAAATGCTGCTCGTCTCGCGCAAAGCTTGAACGCGAAATTGTTGATAAGAAAATAAAAGAGGGCGCGAGATCAAGAGCGGCGATTATTCCGTTGCTTCATCTCGTATATGCATCTGCATATCTTGCCGAGATGGAATACGGAGATTTTCAAAATCGCACTTGTTCGAAACCAGTTTCAATGCGTTTACAATATATGTCTCTAGGTTCCAGAAGAGATATCACTTCTCGTTTAACGCTCGATATCCGTCGGTCCCGCGAGTACTCATTTCGATTCTCACGTTTGCGCTCTCGCTCTCTCTCTCTCTCGGAATATTTTGTTTCAGAAACAGAAGCTTTCATGATTATATCTAGACTATTTTGAGGCATTATATAAATAATAAACGTCTCCGTTCGCGAATGAAAAAAGAGGAAGAAATAAAAACAGCGTGTAAAAAAGATGTATATTAATTATGAAAACTATATATATCTTCTCTTGATGACATGTAACGTTCATCTAAATTAAATTCGTCAATATTTCATCCGTCAAGTTTTATATATATATTAAATTTTGAACTTATATTTCAATTAATATTCTTATTGATCGAATAGTAATAATTGCAAATTAAAAGTTTCAAAAAATTCAAATTGTTGGAGATAAAAAGCGTAGCTTTTGCTTAGCTAATTCAGTTTAAGAATTTAATACGAATTCGCTTCGTTATTCTCGATACTTGATGTAAGATCGCGGAATTTTATGATTGCATTGAGAATTTTGAAATAAATATCTCGAGACTAATAGCTGTCTAGCACGCTGCACTTTGTTACAGTTTCGGCGATCAATGATAAAAAATATCGGCAAAGAGATATGTACTAATTACACGTGGAATATTTTTGCTGAGTATCAGATTATAATTTCGCTGTAAAATGTAATCTTTTTTCCCCCTATACATGCTCTTCAACATCAAACTTTACATTTGTCGTACTTTTAAATTTACGATCATAACGATTCGCGTTTATAGCCATTCTTAATTGCAATAATGCGCCATGCGAGTCAGTCGTGATTAAGTGATTAAAAAACAATGGCTCGCCTATTTCATTACACGTTTAACGCTAGATGTGATATAAAGATGTCTCTCAACCTATGTAATAACATTGATAAAATTTAAAGTAAATATGCGAATATAGACTAACGTGCACACGATGAGGTTTATGAATAAATGTGAAATTTTAGACACTATTACGGTGACGCACAACACATAACTATCCTATTCCAATCCTTTGAGATTTTCTAATTACACCCTAGTTTACGGCAATTGCGAAGAAATAGATATCTTCATTTACAATGAATTCCTCCCTCCCGATTTCTTGAGTATCATATTGTCTCCCACAAACGTCACTATCATCGAGTTTTTATTACGTAAAAAATGCTCGATTATAATTATATATATATATATATCAATTATTGGCTATCATGTATAATTTTTACTCTTAACGTTATTTTTATAAATGATAATCTGATAATATGTATGTATGAGATTTTTTTATCAGGTATTACCATCAATGTAAACTATTGATCGGTGCTTCAAGGAATATGTATGAATTTTACTTTTCGCAGAAATAACGCATAAATCGCCTAGATTTTATTTGCAACATTTTACTATTATGTGAATTGTTATTACAATAAATTATCGACAAAGACAGACACATATACAATACATAGAGTTTAAAATTACATTAATGTAGATCTTTAGTTTTGAGTTCTTATTAGCAATTATTAAATATTTATTTTTCTTTTCATTCCATATGCATAAAGTTCATCATCTACTTCGTAACATTCTTTCCAAATAATTTAATTTTTGTTGCATTTTATTTTTATTACGCTGAAAAAGGAGTTGATTTAAGGGCTAACTTGATTCGCGTCAGCAAACACTCGCGATACGGTGTTTTACTTGAAATCATCTCTACGGGTTTGGCTCAGACAAAACCATTCATCGGGAGCGAACGAGTTGGCTTGTTCGCGGAAAGAAAATCGGCCTTCCACTTCTTCTATTATCTTTTATTATCTATTACCAAGTGTCAAGCGATCGGTCTTTACCGGCGGCGATTTCAAATATACGGACGAATTATACCGCGAGGACTGATACCAAAACTCGCTCAGAACCGGTTCCCGCTTCGTGTCGATGAAACGATGGAACGCATTTCTTTCTGTGCATCGGCTACTTTCGTTTTCACAACATCGTCCCATCGCTTTGACACACAAACGAGCGCGGAATGCGCGCTCGATGTGCTATTTAGACGGACGGAACGGGTGCGAGATTCGCAGGATTCCCGTAAATTTTATTATTCGAGCAATCGTCGCGAACAAGATTCCTAAATAACTTCAGTGGCACTTCAGTTTTGCAATAAATCCCTCGGGGATTTTGCAAATATGATTTGGAAAAATATCTTTATTCTTAATTAAATTTTCATGATTCGATAGATGATTTTTAGATCTTCACGAATTTTTAATTATTAATGCAAAAAGTGCTTTAAAGCTGTGCATTTTTACGCTATGTTTTAAAATAATTTTTTCTTAAATGCAATATCAAATAAGATCAAGATTATAACAAAAGGGCGAAAAGCGTAAAGTTGCCACAATAATCTAATATATATACCTACATATATCTAACATATATATATATAAATCTAACGTATACTTAAAAAACAAATAATAGACTATAATAAACATCCAATAATGTTATAATAATCACATGCAAAAAAATATCGCATCGATTATCCTCCTTCAAATTACAATAAATTAATTAAATTCTGATTCTCATTAATAATTAACTGCATTAACGTCGTACATTCTGTCAAAATGGCCGCTCAATCGTATGTATAGCAAATTACGAACAATCTGCATAAGATGTCTTATGCCGAATTAATTGGTAATCCGCTCAACTCATAAAGGAATTAATTAAATAGTCTCACTATGTAAACGAACTCTAACGTATTTGAACACACGATCCATCCGTTAAAACCAATTAAAACAACGCGATACAAATGAGCACGACGAACCTGTTTTCTGCCGTCACTCGGGATTTTAATTTTCGCCCAACGATCCTTCCCACCGATCGCGGGATGAAAAGTAATTTGCGCTTGCCGTTTGTAAAATGAGACCGTTACTTCACGCTCTTAATATTATCGTATTATTTGATCGTAAATTGCGATGAGTCGCGCTAAACGTCATTAAGATTAGTCGGCAGCGCGATTATGAGAAAGCCAAGCCTGCAAATAAGTACATCATAATTTTGATCACACTGCTGCTACGATAATTAACATGTATCTCACATTTCTAATTCATGTTATCCTTAAGCTTGCATCGATTTACACTTAAACGTTTCGCTCTACCATGATTTTATTTGATGCTATATAATTACAGTTTTCTCTCTTTTAACATTACTTTTTATGAGTCAATCTTCTGCTTAACATAGATACGTAATCATAAATTTGGCCTAAACGATCGACTAAATGCTCGAGTATTCAAAATTAAATGGATGATTAAATCTCCAGTTTAATAATTAAATCAATGTTTAATTCTTGATGTTGTCGTGTATCCGATCGTTACACCTTAAATCCTTACGCTAAAGACAAATATGACAACAATTCGATGTAAACATTAGTACGCTATACCAAGGCCGCATACCAATGATTTGTTATTGCCCTCAAAAATATTGACATATATATATATATATTTTAAAAAATATAAATTCCGCGCTGAATATTAAACAAAAAATATGGCAATATATATTTTTTTTTTTCCTTGATTTATTAAAATCACGTAAATTTCTTTCGGGATAAGTAAAAGTTTAAAAGAGAGAAAATAATAATAATAATAATAATAAATTATGAAATTTTCATTTAAATATAAAGTAAAGATAAATTTTTATCTTCAACTTTAGATTAACATTAAATTCATTAATTGTATAATCTTTTATATTTTTATTAATCTTAGAGAAATTTTTTTTTTTTGATAAAGAAATAATTGTCCGCAAAAATATAGCGCCTGTTTTTTCTGCACCAAGTCTCTTTATATCTGTCAATAAATATCTAAGCAAAATTCTGTCATTTCTTTTGCATATATAATAAATATAATATAGACAAAATAAATGGCTCGCGCTTATAGTATTGATATAAAAAATGTAAAAACAGTGCAAGCCAGTTCCAATACGCATGAAGTCGAGCATGTGTCTTTGTACCTTCGATTTCAACTAAAAGTGTGTGAATATAGATTATTAATCAGACTTTGCGAGCGGCAGGTGTTCTAACTGCGCTTTCAATATTCTGATCTGAAAGATAGCATCAATAACGGGATCACAGGATCACTTGCAGTTTAAATTAATGCGCACGAACCCGAAGATATTTGACCGTGACCACTTTCGTCACAGCGATTACGCAGGCGATTGTTAATTTAATGAAGCATTCAACTGACTTCGAAGATCGCGAAGATCTTGGTGAAAAAAATTCCCGATTATCTCGAACCGTAAAATCATCATTCGAATCTCATTAATTTGTTTATGGAAGTGATGTTATGAACAATATAAAAATGTGATAAAATCGTAATTGTTAAAGATAAGCCAACTTGTCTCCAAATAATTACTACTAATTATTCAATATTATAATTTTATTATTATGCATAGCACAATAAAATTTTTCTTTCATTACAGGTGTGAATTTACAAAATTGCACGGCGGGTCCATTTGCGAGCGGAAATAACGGTGGAGCATCGCGGCAACGTTTAATCGAATTATCACATGGGCTAGGAGCATTAAGGCACTATAACGATCTCGCTAATCACGTATTGTCCTTAAATCAGCAGGGCGCAGTCGTCACAAAACTTTTAGGTGAGTCTTCATTTCGTGAAACATATTTTTACGATTTTTCTCGAAGCAAGTTTACGTCAAAAGAATCGCGTTCACGGTATATATACAATATTACATACCGCGTTGTGTGTTTCCTATCGTTGACGATATAAGAATATGCAAATTATTGAGTGACATTCCGAATACGAGAACTTACGTAGGAAAACTACTCCGTTGACATATCGTCATTATATCGTCAGCCCTATGGCTATCGCGGCTATCGAGCGCTGTACGCATTACGTACATACGTAATTTTGATACAAAGTCACAGGGTAGAAATCATCCATTGCTATATCTCGGAAATACCATCGACCCTTACACAGAATGAAAAAAAGAAATAGAAGATGTACAAAGGTAGTTTCCAAAGATGGGAATTATTAAATTGATGCAAAAGGTTGTCATATTTATCGAATTAAATTTTCATGCTTTTTTGTGGTAAAAAATAATAACCGTATTTTTTCTTTCATATTTATAGACACACAAATAAAAAAAAAAAGAAAAACTTTTTTTTTTTAATTTTCGTTTGAAAATATTCAAGAGGATTAAAATCTTATTTAATATACATATATATTTAATATTTTTCGCCGCCGGTTCTGGCGGCAACCACCATCGATCTTAAACGCTAATGTTTCGTTAATATTTCGAGTGTTCTTTCGCGAGGCAAAGAACAAAGAACACAACACTGAATATATTCGTGAAACACGGTTGGATGTAACGAGTGAAGTCGTGAAGGGCCGCTCGAACCTCGTTAGCTCGCGAAAATTAACGCGTAATAATCGCTTCTTTCAAACTTCTTCAGCACCTCGGCAACACAAATAATTCGTCAATGATTGCATTAACTTTTCTGCATTCCAGCAAATTTCTTAATCTGATGAACGTTAGAGTCTTTTGCGACTTCATAAAGCGATTTTTTTTTATAAAATATATTTTTTATATTGTATATATATATATATATATTATATGACAGATTTTGAAAAGTTATTTCAGGGCATGCTTTTCTTTGCAAGTATATTTTGGAATACGGCAAAAATTTACATCTCATTTACAACACGGCACTATCTAATCGCTCAAAAAATGACGTCTTGTACTTTCCGGCATTCCCCCTTTTCTTTGTTCCTTGTATCTTGGATTTTGAAATATTTGCGCTTTCGCCAATACGGACACGCGAGTGCGATCCCGGCATGCGAGAGAGAGCATGGTGAAACTCGCGGAAATTCAAGTCTCGAACGAGATCGGGAATCGTCTGGCGCCCGTACAGGAGCCCGCATCCGCGTTCGAGGAAAGAGCAGAAAGACAAGGAAGCCAAGAAAGATATAGAAAAACAAGCAGCAAAGAGAGAGAAAAAGGAGAATTCACGCGCCGGAAGAAGCGAATAATAAAAAAAAAAAAAAATGGAAGCGAGCCACCGGGCATCTCCGTGAAATGTCGGAGAAGAGTTTCTCTCTTTCTCGTATAAGACCTTGCCTGCTATCTCGCACGATCCTCGTTAACTTTACGAGCCGCTCGTAAAAATACCGTTCGGGGCCTGTTCTCTCGCGGCGCGCCAGTAATGTCTTCATCCCGTTGGATACGGATTCCTTAAGGCATCTCGAAATGAATATAATGTACCGTAATCGTGGTCAGCCAATTACTTAAACGCGGGGAGCAATTAATTTCGTCGACTTTTCAGAGCAAACAAATTACTCCGATTCGCGCATGTCGATTCTTTTGTACGGAAAAAAAAAACCACGAGATGCGAATTGTATTATATCAGTTTTACTTATTCTTTTTATGAGCTAAAAATATAATTCGATTATATTGATTTCCTTCGTATCTTTAGAAACTGCAATTTCACTTCCTATATGAATCGCAGAGAATCCGTTCGAAAATGAATTAACGCGGTTTCAATGCTTAACATCGTTCAAGCATGCTGTGACAAGCTTAACGTCACAACAAGCTATATGTCAACAAACAATATGTCACTATCGCAATCATTTGGATAGCTGGACAATAATTAAAAAGGACAATGCCGGAGGCGTTCCGACTATTTGTACTCGTAGTTTCCATCCTATCGCTCTTCTTCGTGTAATTTTGCTAATCCCTCATTATCAATTCATCAAAAAAAGATCACGTCGCTGTTTGCTGAAAACGTGCGCTCTAAATACGTTTTTTCGCCCCCGTAACAACGCCTGGAACCATGCCGCGACCATGGTCGCGAGTAACCTACCTGGCTAACGAAATTGGCTTCGTGCACAATTTCTTTTATTAAAAGTTTTACGTCGCTCAAAAGTTTTATGTCTTACGCACGCACGTACGTAAAACACGTGCACAGAAGCAAACGGAGCGAGCAGCAAATAAAGACAGAGGAGATCAGGGTAGGAAGAGATGAAGGGGAAGGGTATAGATGAAAAGATACGGAAGGAAAAACAGAGAGAAACTAAAAGATGAAGTGAGGGAGAGAATGAGAGACCGAGATAGCAGGTCGAGGCAAGGAATTTGCTCGCGGCGTGGATACCTATTAGATGGGTACATCGTTTATATACCCGGCACGCATTTCACCCGTGGGAGCGCACGCGATACCCTGCCTGGTTTAGCCGTCATTATTGTTATTAATAATAGTACCTAACGACCGATAATTGCTCAAGTCTGCCTGCGCCTCTGGTTTCCATTACCTCGTGGCCTCTCAGCAGAATTGACGGACGATTCTCCTCGCGTTTCTTCCCCAAGACCGCGGTGGCCACGACAGAAACGCGAATCACGGATGATGCATGCACATAGGCGACGTACGCGCTCTTCCACGATGAATCCACGCGTAATTGGGGTCGGAAGGCGCGAGTCTCTCGATGAGACCCTTTATGCTCGATGGTTGACGTTGATGTCAGCACGCGAACGTGACTTTCGTTTCTTTGCTTCCCGTTTCTGCCATTCGCGAAAAACAAGACAAAAGCGACAACCCGTTCGCGTCCATATACACGAGAATACTTTTGACTATCAAAATTAATAAAAAAATAAAAATTTTATAATATAATGCATGATTGCTATTAAAGCCTATAAATCAATATTTATTATATTATTATAATATAGTAATAATTGAGGAGATTAAAAAAGATATCTTACAAAACTATATATATATTATATGGATGTTGCTGTGCGATATTAAAATAAAATATTACAAATAATATATATAATTAATATGTGATGATATTAATTATATACATTATTACAATATTATAATAATCAATATTAAAAAAAAAATGTTATACAAAAACTATTTATATTTCATTCATTCTTTTTTTTTTTTTTTTTTTTTTGAATCTATAAATTGTGCCAAAGGAAAAGACAAAAATAATTAGCTGTTTTATTTGGAAAAATATACAGGATATGAAATAAAATTATTTTCGTTATAAATGTGTATGTGTACTTAATCTCTTTCGAAACTATTATAATCTAATGCATTGAAACAGTTATTTAGAATATTGATAATTTATTTGTCTTTTATCAACAACTTTTATTTCACGACGTAAAATCAATCGTACATACGTATAGTCTGTTTATACATGTAATATGCTCGTCGGACTATTATGCATCTCAGCATTCGCTCATAGGTAGTAATTAATTTATTACTAATTGACCACTGCGTTACTCATTGTTTTTCCCACGGGTTAGTAAATTATAAGCTCAGTTTCTATAGAACATGACAGCGGTAGATATAATATGTTATGTGCTTGCTTATGACCGTGGGTGTGTTAGCGTTCTGTTTAAATATATTATAATAAATGTTTCATAAAACCTCAAAAACATTATTTGCAAACTATAATTCTTATAAATTATATAGCCCAATCGAACAAAGCGTACAATTGAGCTTTTAAACAGATATTTACAAAGCGCGATAATGATACTCGAAATATTCCGGATTATCGCAAGCCAATGCGATTACACACGTATGTATATAATTTTGTCGTATCACGATGTATATTACGTAAGGTATTCTCGTATTGTCCTAATCGCTGCATCATGAATCCGCCCAGATACGACAATAGGATTGATATCTGTTCGTGTATGACAGCACGCGATGTTAAGCATAATATTGCTCCGTGACGTTTGCAATATTATATATTAGCATTTGAAATTTTTTTTTTGATTGTTACGTCACACAATGTTTTTATGCACATTTTGAAAAGTTTTGAAAATATTTTAACGCATTTTTTATATACATGAAGCAGTATTCGAGGCGATCAGATGTCTAAAAATGCGATAAATTATATCTAATAACACAATCATACACGGTATAATATATTATAATTATCATTTCGTTCACATTCATCATGTCTGCGAAAGATACGTTCGGATTGCGAGACGCGTGCATCGCGTGATTTTCGGAAATTACTGCGAGCTTCGTGATTTTTGGCGTGACCGAGCCTGCCGAATAGAATGCAAAATAAATAAATGCAGCATGCTGCGGCGCGCCATTTTACCAGCGATTTTATCGCAGGCCAGCACTTTTACCAATGCATCGCGTCCTTGAAACTCGTTTTATCCGTATGTTCCAGGTACACTGCGCCCGCCAGGTCTGATCGGTGGCAGTAAACCAAAAGTAGCGACACCGGCTGTCGTCGCTAAGATCGAGCAATACAAAAGGGAGAATCCGACCATCTTCGCTTGGGAAATTCGAGAGAGATTAATCTCGGAGGGTAAGATAACGATGCCGCTTTTTGGGCGGAATTTTTCTTATCGTAAGACGCGACGTCTAAAAATTGTAAATTAAAAATAAATTGGAATAAATCGATCATAAATAATGATCAAAAGATTAATGCAAAAAACGCGATAAAGCAATTATTGTCAAGTTTAAACCCAAAGACAGATTGACTAACATTGACATTGACTACGATTTTTCGCAGAACGCATCTATTGTTAGTCATAACGTCAAGTCTTCGTCAGCGCGATGCATAAACTAGCGTGTTTCTTTTTATACTTAATTATGCTCGTCCTCTGTGAGCCATGCGAATGCAAACCTTCCGTGATTACAGACACACGTATGAGTATAACATATAATTTAGAAGAATTAAGAAACGCGTTTCTGCGACCTTATTGCTTGACATACATACTTCGTTCTTCGTGCTAACACGAATCTCATTACAATTGTCAGTAAACTTTAAGACTTAAGACATACATAAATGCCCTTGCTGTATGCAATGCTTTCGGAAAATTCAACAACGTATTGTCAAAATTTGCATCGCGCACATAAAATTAACAATGATGAGGCGAAAATACGGAAAAAAGAGAGTATCTTAAAGAGTTACATACAAAGGTCTGTCAAAGAACAGGTCTAAAAGTAAGTCGAAATTTACGAATTTTTATTATGAGTAAAATTATGTTTTACTAAAAAATAAAAATACATGTTTAATAGAGTAGTTTTTTAAGAATATCTCCCTAAAATTTCAATACAAAATATCACAAATTGAGGTTCTGGCAATTATTTTCCCGAACAATGTTTGTAAAAATGACGTTCGCATCTCGTACTAGAGATACTTCCCTTCTTATCTAAAACAAAAAGCAAAAATGTTTTCTTAGAAACAACTATATCAATAACACTAGTACTTGTCATAGTTGCCGATTTTGAAAATATTGATTTTTCAAAAAAAGCAATTCGTAGCAAAAAATGCGATTTTTTATATAAGAATCGATCTTTTTTTTTATTTATATGTACAAAAAAAACTAAGCCATAAATCGAAAAAATCATATGACAAGTACTAGGTTTATTCATCTAGTTTAACAAAAAATTTTTGTTTTTTTGTTTCGAATGAAAAGAGACAGAGATATTTTTGGCAAACGCCGTTTTTATAAAATACTAGTCAGGAAAATAGCTACCGCAAAATATCAACTTTTGATATTTTTTATTAAAATTTTGGAAAGATATGCTGAAAAATTATTATAAAAGACATGTATTTTCATTTTTTAATAAAACATAATTTTACCCAGAATAAAAATTCATTAATTTTAATCTAGTTTTCAGCCTGTCAAAAACATATAACCCTTTAAAAATTCTACGCATTTATAATAAAATCTCTCATGGTATTCATGTTAATTAATAATTCCGCGACACTTTTACATCGAGCACGACTCCCTCTTGTTGACCGAGGCATCGATACTCGCCCTGTTCCAGGAGTTTGCAGTAACGCGACCGCACCGTCGGTCAGCAGCATCAATCGGATACTGCGAAATCGCGCGGCGGAACGCGCGGCCGCGGAGTTCGCACGGGCCGCCGGTTATGGACTGTACGCGGCCGCCGGGCCGCATCCGTACTTCAACTCGCACCAGCATCCGACGACGAGCCATCATCTGCCGGCAGGTTGGCCGGCACCGGCGGGCGCGGCCGGCCATCCGTGGATGCTGCCGCCTCTCGCGACCGGCATATCCGGCGCGGCCGCGTCGGCGCTGCTTCTGCCGCCGTCTCTGAGTCCCGGTGCGGCTGCGGCCGCGGCCGCGGCCGCGTCCGCATCCGCCGCGGGCACCTCCGAGCACGCGCTTCACGCCGCCGACGTGATCGCTCGAGGATACCTGCAAGGTAGGAGAGACAAGAGCACGCCGCTTTTTGTCGTCTTTTGAGATCTTGACATGCGGAATTTTTTCTATTTTAGGAGAACGAAAATATTCTACTTGATTTTCAGAAAATATTTTGTATTTTGATTTTTAAGAAATATTTTGCATCATATTTTCAAAGATTTAAACATTTTTTCCAGTAGATTAGATTCCAAATGATAAGATGCAATTAAATACAGATTCGCATATAATCGTTGTAGTAGAAATGAAAACAGCTGTGTATTACATGTTTGTATATAAATTGATTTAAACTCAATATTCTATTGTCAAGATATTCTCGCCTACGGTAATTAATATTTACAATTTGTGTAAATAAAAGGTAGCAATAAAAATTTTCTATACTTTCTATAATTGAATTTTCAATGTCTATATTTTGCATTTTTTTTAAATTATTGTTAAATTATTATTTGTTAAATTATTTTTGTATCAACAATATATGGATATTATAAAAATAAAGTTTTCTACTTTCTTAATTATATACTACTCATACTGTGATATATTACGAGTCTTGCTAAAATTCGTCGATAAGTAAAGGATGTTTTATTTCAAACGAAAATTGTATTTATTGTCAGACATACAGCCTATAAAAAAAAACATGCTTTTATTAATGTGCAGACGGTGACGGGGATGACGGAAGTTTGGACGGTTCGGAGCAGCCGAAATTCCGACGCAATCGCACGACTTTCAGTCCGGAGCAGCTTGAAGAGCTCGAAAAGGAGTTCGAGAGATCGCATTACCCTTGCGTGTCGACGCGCGAGCGTCTCGCCTCGAAAACGTCACTTTCGGAAGCGCGCGTTCAGGTAAGGATCCACTACTCGCAGATATAAAAAAATAAAAGACCGACGCGACAAAACACGCAGGGTCTAATTCGATCGTTTATTGAAGCGGACTCTGCGAAGAACGGTCGCGTCGTTCTCGAATTACCGATTATCACGACTTGATCACGAGCGTTCTAACGACCTAACTCGTGACTCTTAGGTTTGGTTTTCCAACAGACGGGCAAAGTGGCGTCGTCACCAGCGCATGAACCTCTTAAAACGCTCGCCACCACCGCCTCCACCGCCACCGCCGCAGCCGCAGCCGCAGCAGCAACCGCACTCCGCTACGTCCGCTATGGAAATCGGCCAGCGTACATCCGGTTGCTCCATCGCCGGCATGGGCGGCGAAAGTAGCGCATTCCGCGCGGTCGTCACCAATTCCGCGACTAGGGACACAAATCTTGACAGATCCGAGAGGATCGACAGGCTGGAATCGGTACCGAAGCAACCGGAGAAGAAACCCAGCGCCTTTCGCATGATCAGTCAACTAGTGGGCGACGATTCTTCCGAACTCTCGAGACCAACCAGTCCTATGTATGAACGACATGGATCTGGATTTGGTCCGAGACCGGGATCAGCGCACAGGATACGCTACGATCAGAATGAGGACGAGGATGAGGAGATTGATGTACAGGATTCTGATCAGGATGCACCGTCGTCGCCGCCGATCGCTTGGAGGGATCACTGGACTGATCAACAACCGTTGGAATTGACGAAGCACGATCGTTAAATGAGATGTGATACATCAGTTCGGTCTCGATCGACATGACTGTCAAATCTGAAGTGACATTTTTCAACGAGATCGGAACATCTATCGTACGGTTGCGTGTTGCTATTTATTTATATATCTCAACCGGAAAAAATCGCGCAAATATGTAATTCTATCAGTGCTCGAAGTGATCGATAAGTGCAAAGGTGGAAAAAATATTCTTTCGCTCTATGGTGCTCGAATTATACTAAGATTAGCTAACCATGAAATGTGTGTTTGTCGATCCGAAACATCGATAGTGTATACGCGGCAGATCGATAACGTGTTAACATCGGCAATAAACTGCATCACGGCGATTATCGTCGTGTAACGTCAGATGCAACAACATGTACTTATTATATTCTCTCATCTTTCTTTATTATCGGGCTCGGCTCTTCTCTATCAGTTGAAATCTTTAACACTTCTGGAACTACTTATTACAAATACGGACGATTTCTTACAATTAAAATTGCGAGTATATAACTGCTGCGTTCTGTGTAATATCGAAACGCAACAGTTATCAGTGTCACTGTAATTATTGTTGTAGATTACGTAGACAATCCATGCATATCGCGTGGCAAAAGCAAATGCTATTAATTCGCTCAAACCTGTCTGCGGAGCCGCTCGCGTGAATCGAGAATAAAATACTACGAAAATATTACGAGCAAAGAGTGAGATCGTTCGAGCTCATTCGGAACTAGTCCTAGCAAACCATTATGAATTAGAGGTGTGCGTTATCTAAATATTTGAAATAGACGTAAGTGAAAATACAGATAATCCTGTATGAAATATCTGTTAAAATAACGTTTATTTAAATGAAAATGTTTTTTTTTGTAAATATTCACATATATATATATATATATATATATATATATATATATATATATATTTGGCGTCACACAAATCATTTTTCTTTGCGAAAACTCTTCCAAAAATTTCCTTTCCAACTATTCCCTAAAACAATTTTCGGCTACCCATCGAATATATTCGCACAATATAATATATTATATTGAAATAAATTTACATAAATATCTCATCTGTCGAATCAATTTCCTTCCAATCCAAAGTTATAAATAATGGTAAAAAAAATAAAATCAATTCTTTTTTTTATACTTAATTACTTAATAACTAATTTCTTTCCGTTTTAAAAAATTGCTTTGATTATATGGGTAAAGCGTGAAATGAAAAACAGGTAAGCTATAGAAAAATGCGAGATGTTTTTCCTACAATAACTTAATCTGTGTTTGCTTTCCGGCGACTATACATATCTTTATCGATTTACATTGAAATTGCTGAGGATATCAATACGTAAAATAATCGATATTACAAGTAGCTCTAGATACTTTTCGATTTATACTTTACGACAATTATTCTTGGCGGAATGTATTTCCGCATATCTACTCTTCGATATACAAGATATTTCGCTACATATTGCACACCCGAAGAGAGAGAGAATCTAACTAGTAATTTTAATCTGCTCAATATTCCATAGAACACAATAAAAATATATCGGTTAGTATTATTTGCGACTTCCTGAAAATTAAGCATGATCTTATCGTCCACCTCTTTTATTTAAATTAATTATTGCGGAAATATTCATTCGCGTATTCTCTCTCTCGTCTTGAAATTTTCCTATTAAAAATAAATTTATTTCACACCTGTGACAGAAATTAAATATTTCACAATCGTTACCGGAACAATTTCATTCCGTGGCAGACGTCGATGATGACACAGGTATTCCTGGGGCCGTTCGAACGCGCGTGTACGAATTGTGGGAAAGAGAAGAGGGGAAGTAAGAAAGGGGAACGGGAGAAAAAGCGCGCGAGAAGGCTCATCGACGATTAACTCGAATCTACGGTTTCGTCGGGCTCGCAAATAAGGAATCTGCGCGCGAAACTGGTTTCTCCTCAGCGACACTCTCATCTACTCGGCACGGGTGGAATCGCCTGTTGCCGTCGAGAGCACGAAAACATTGGATCCGCGCGACATTTCGGATATCGTGGCCCGCGTCAACGGTCAACGCGAGCGGCGAATTTATTGCCGCGCTCTCGGCTTCACGAGCCGAGGATACGCGCACGGTAGGACGAGAAGGGCAGACACAGAGCCGGAGATCAAGAGGATGCCTGGATAGGAGAGGAGGGATGAAGCTGAACGCGGAGAAGCGAGATCGCGTCGTCGGGCATGTAATACGAGCGGACTTGTTAAAACGACGGATCGACGTACTTTTTCACGCGCGTATCTCCACTTTTTTTGGGGGACCGAATGGGGAACCTGCTTCTGATTTGCGCGTGAGTGAGACGACTGTATGACAGACTCGTCGGCATCGGTATATAAAGGCACGAAGAAATCCCGCGAAAAGTCACGAAGTTGGGATATAGGGCTTGCGGATTTCGAGATGAGAAAGTAATTCGAGCCTTTCCGAAGGTGGAACAGGTGAAGGATGCCCAATAAGAAGACCAGAAATTCTGGGTATAAAGGATAGCGATCGCGGCGGTTCCCTCATTCAAGAAAGATTCTCATGGCTTCTTTTATTATAATATCGATCATAAATGACGATGTATTTTAGTATAGTTATCAACGCGAGAGTAAAAAAAAAATAAGAAAAAAAAAACATTAATTTCCTATTTAAACGGCCTTTTAATTTTTCACATTGCTCACGCTTGCGAATCATCACATACTTTACTCTTCCTCTAAATCGCGGAGTTTTTTCGCTTGGGCCGAGTCAACTTCCGCGCGCGCGCGGTTTCATTCACCTGTCATCGTTATATAGAAGCCAAGAGTCGGCAAAAGAGTGGCAAACAGATATCGGCGGCATTGTAATATCAATAGATTCGCCGGAGGCATTAATGCGCCCGGTGATGGGTGAGGATCGGTCGGCGACTCCTGACGCAAACTTAGAGAAACGAGCGTGCGCGGAGGGACAGAGGTGGGAAATAGAACGCGGAGCTGTGTGAGAGAGAAAGAGACGGGGGGTTCGAGTCCTCAGGTGTTGGAGGAGCCTCTCGTCGGACACGCTCGAACGGTCGGCCACAGGAAAGCAGAACGTAACAATTACTATCTGCGCCCGATCGGTGCGCGGTAAGATTAACGATCTTACTCCCTCGTCGGGCAACGGTCGGGCCCCGTCTTGGCCGCGATTGCTCACCGGCAGAGTGCGAGGGGAGAGGGGATCGACGTTAAAGTCACCTCCTCCTTTGCTCAGTGAGATATTGCCTGGCGCACCTCCTCGCGCGCGCGCTCCGAATCGTCTGTTACCGCGCCGAGCGTTAACCGAGCAGTTCGCTTAAACTGAGATATTTGGATGTTAACGAGAATTAGGACGAGGAGGATTATATGCCGACAGGCAGGCGCGGCCGTTCGTATTCGCCGTAAATTGCGTTAAGTCACTTCCGTCGCGTCCGTTCGTGAGAAAAAATTCGAATCTGATAAAGAGAAAATTAATACAAACGCTTAATCGACAAAGTCGATCACGCGTTGATATCTGAGGTATAAATCCTAAGGCGAGATTAATAATATTGCCTCAAAATTTTTATTCCAGATAATTAACTCTTTCTCTGAATTTATTTTTAAAGGAGGAATTGCAGTAAATTGATTTGTACATTTTTATTACGCGGTGAAACGAGAGAACGATAGTCTGTTGATAAGCAAATTGCTTATGCAGATCGTATAAAACATTTTTACCCGTACTTGAATAATTCTCGCATTCAATTTCTTTCAACTATGTAAAATAATTAGAAAAATAATTGATAAAAAACAATATACATACTCGTTTTATTGATTATGTTGCGATGATCATACATCTATCCAATTTTGCTTTATCTCGACTCCTTATTCAGCTATGTATCTCAATTCTTGTAAAATATGAATATACATATAGGCACACTGCATAAAAACATTCAAATACGCTGTTCAAGTTTAAGAGCCGATTTATCGGGACTGTTAAATCCTATCGGAATGATGTCTGCTCGTTGCCAAGAATCCAGAAGGAAGAAAGAGAAGGTGTTTGACAGAACGACGAAAGGAGCTAAGGGGGAGGGGGGAGGGGGGGAGAGAGAGGGAGACGGTGGCACGGTCCGGCAATAATACGCGAGAAATCGTGAATTAGTGAGAGGTCTTTTTGAGCGTGCGGACGGAGAAAAGGAGTGCCCGATGATTTCTCGCCCAATTAGAGTCGACCGGGCTATAAACTTCTTCGCGGATAAGATAGGATCCCGGTTTTCTGTGTTCTCGTGTCCGGGACGAAAGAGGGGTCTGTAATATCCCGCTTCAGTCCGGAAGCCTTCCAGGTTCGCATATAGATCGGGAGTTTGGCTTGGCAGCAGAAACAGAAAGAAAGAAAGAAAGAGAGAAAGATATGGGATAAAGGACTTAAGCCAGCGGTGCGATAAAGAGAGAAAATAAGGGAGAGACACAGGAAGAGAGGCTAACAGAAAGATAATGTAAAGAAAAGAATGGAGAGTGCAAGAGAACGAGAAAGAAAGAGAGAAAGTGAAGAAAGAGAGGAGCTGCAGCGAGGGCTGGGGGGGAGGGGGAAGGGGAAGAGAATACCTGAGCATTGGGACGGAGCTAATTGGCTCGTCCACTGCCCATTGAAATCGCCGTCCCGTGGTATCACCTTCGATCCACAGGGCACATATATACGCGCCAACGTTTCAGGACGATCAATTAAATGGAAATGGTCGTGAGATATCCCACCAGAAACAGACGTTCTCGCACGTTTCACGCTCCGCCGGGTTAGCTCACGGCGACCGCGTACGGATCAGTCGACGACGACTCCCGGAGCTTTTCGGTGGACGAAGGACCGGGGAAATAGAGCGAATGATTGGGCGATCGCGTGGTCGCGTGCATCGCGCTTACGAGTCAACGAGCTGCGAGCAAGTAGAATTTGGTCGAGAGAAGAATTCACTCGACTGAACGCATCGGATGTGTGACATGCGTAGCTTCTGCTCTTATATATAATAATGATTCTCTGAGATAAGTAAACAGGTACGCGCAAGAAATACATACGTAGAAATTATCATACATATTAAAATATCAACATCATATTAAATTAAAGAATAAATAAATATAGAATAAATTTTTTTAGTTGAGTGCGCAATCGCCGGTGTCGTTCGTGTATATATTGTATAAATACATATCAAAGTTTTAAATTCGAGTATTAATACATATATAGCATACGTAATCATTTTATAGAATAGCATGCTTCACATACAACCTCACTTCCGCAAGGCCGATACACAAACTGCAAAAAAAAAACGCATCGATGCTGATGCGTTGAGCGATAGATGTTAATATACCGAAGCTATTAATGAAGATATTAATAAAGGTACATATACATATATACAGTAATTTGACGAAACGTCATCGAACGAATATATACGTGCATTGTTTCATTATTACTTGGATGCTGTTTAAACGCGCATCAAAAAACAATGTAGCATCTATGCACCTTTTTGCTAATGTGCAAGAAAAATTCTTATTGATTATTTTTTTACCGAAGGAACGTCCAAAATAATCCGCGAGTATTATTGACCGAATATAGCATTTGCTCATGATGTACTCCAGAATCGAAAACGATCAAGTCTACGAAATAAATTTCTACGTCAAATATTCGCGTCAATAGGCAAATGCATTACTCGGATTATTTCAAGAAATCATTTCAATTCGCATATCTAAATTAATGCGAGCGATATTCTATGACGAGCGTGCTTATAAAACGGCGTTCACTTAAATCAATTCGTCGGAAATTCGGAACAGATGCGCAGAGTCTTTTAAATGGAGATCGAAATTGTCTCTAATAATATTAAAAAAATCAAAATTTCTGCGAAACAAGTATTCCGTTCTAAATACAAATTTTATACATTTAACGAAAACTGCCTTAAATTTTCTATTATCCTAACTTATCGATATCGATCTCTATGCAGAGGATAGTAGCATTGCTATATCGCAATGGTGTATCATCGAGTTGAAAATTTGTCCGATCATTCCCGTCTTTGATGCTCATAAAATCTCATTCGGAGAAGTCGGGATCTCGCACGTGGAAGCAGGCTGAAACAATTCCTACTGAAAACTTTGAAAACGTCACAAGTTTTCGCTATCATTGGCCGCATAAATTTCCCTGATATTACCGGCAAGAATGCGCTATTTCGCGCAATCGGCATCGCATCTCCGAAGAAGCGTGCTGCCAGGATACATAATGCACCACGTTCCTTTAGAGCGGCTCCCCTCTTACCACCCTTCCTTCATCCGTTCTCGCTCGCGTGCAACCTGCATATACGTGGCTCACGCTCACGCCGCACGGTACACGCGTGTGTGCGTGCGTACAGGACCGGTGACCGAAGTAATGGCGCAGAAGCCGACTCCTACTACACCCGCGATCTGAAATGAGCGGACTAGGATGGTGTCGACGTGATGTACAGCGACAGGGTCGATAGCGTTACAAGAGCTACTAACCCTTCCCTCTTTACCGAGCCTCCCTCCACTCTCGTCTCGCTTCCCCCCCCCATTCTCTACCCCCGATCTCCTTCATCACCATCATCACTACCACCAACCAACCTCGGCTTCTCTCCCCGACGCATCGGCGTATAAAGCACGGTCTCGTGGTCAGATCGAGTCTCCTTTTTGTCGTCTCTCTTTTTTCCCTCTTCTTCTCGGCACTTACTCTCGTTTTCTCTCGTTGTCTTGTCCTGCTCATCGCGGTCTCGGTCGATTTTTCTGCTCCTTATCCCTCACCGTCGTATCTCGGTACGTTCTTTTCTTTTTTTATTTTTTGTTATTTTGTCATCTCATTTTAATCTATCTCTCTTTCTCTTTTTCGCTCTTACTCTCGTTTCCTTTTTCGTTTCCTTTCTCTGGTACTGGTTTTTTATTTATTTAAGCAATAGTTGAGCACTTTTGCGTTTATGCGAATGGAGATAGGAAGACGGTTGCGCACAATACATAATTGCCGCTAGCTTATTATCGGAAATTGTTATAAACATATTTATACGAAAACGATCGGAGGGGACTCTCGCGTGCAGTGGTTACTCTTTTGTATTTGTCATCAATTAGATATTTACCCGAGGATATTTTATCTCAAGAGTGTTCGGCGCTAGAGTCCGTTCTTTATCCTCATCGCGTGAGATAGAGAACCGATTACCATCGCGCCGACGCTCGGCATATAAATGATTGCGTTATCAGGGGGTACGCTCGAATAGCGTTATCACGTCGTACGTATGAATTGGTGCTTGGATTTACTGGAATGCAACGAGAATTGAACGACTTTAGCTGTGCACTCGGCCTCGGCGGCGATAAAATATCGAATTGGGAGTGATAAGCTCGCTGAGAATTGATTGCGAGGAATTTGTCCGCGAGGACGATCAGGAACCAGGGAGAGAAAGAGAGAGATGGGATATGTGCGGCTCATATGTAAGGCTCCGTAGTGTCATGGTGCGAATGAAGTGGCCGAAAAGGAAAAGAAAAAAAGAAGCAGGAGTCGAGCGGCACGAATGGAGGCACGGTTAAAATGTAACGAGGTCCGAAGTAAAAAGGACGATTTAATTTATCTGCTGAAAAACAAGGCGGTGCCGAAGCGACGCGGCGCGCACAGTGAGATAACGGAAGATCGTGAATACGAAATTGCCGGGGAATAAAGGCCGGGCGCGAATGTGCGACCGCGAATCCTGCACCAATTTGTAATCAATTAAATCTGCCACGCATCGCCACGCAAATCCCCAAGATAACCTAGTACCCCGCTTTAATTTTCTTACGATGTCGAGCGCATCGTTATCACCCCGATCTCTTGTCGTTCGGCATACGAATTGTCGTTTTATCGGTGGAGTGGCTCACAGGCACGTTGATGAGCAATAAATAAACGGACAAAATGACAGAGGAAACGCGCGAACGAAGATAAGACGACGCGCGCGATTACGCGATATAAGTCAAGAAATATAAAACTCTCCCGAACGATCATTGTGGAGAAAGTCGGGAGTTTCTCGAGAAACAAGTATAAGGTACAAATAACTACCTAAGGGAGAAGGCGGCTCGTAATAGTAGCGATGTTACAAAAAGTCTCGAGAACTAACACAAATGGGAAATCACGAGTTTCCGCTATAAATTTTCCCAATAAGTTCTCAGTTTAATAGAGCACCCACTTGCCTAATGACGCTGATAGGCATCGTCAGCTTGGAAGGCGATTCGTGTCGAGCGGGAGAAAGGATACAAGAGAAAGAGAAAGAAAAAGACCGGAGAGAGAGAGAGAGAGAATTCTTTTTACCTGCCGGCCGATTGACAAATCGTACTACTATCGTCCACGCAAGATCACTCGAGCCTCGTCGTATCAAATTACTCCCTACGAGATTTCAAACATAAATGCAGCCTCGTGATCGCGCTTCTATCATGAACCACATTTTCGAAATAAAAATCATTCGTGTGTTTCGAGAAAAGAAACAAAGTTTGTCTTGCGCATCATTCATTTGCATCGCGACAAAACAAATTTTGTACACATCACATTGTATATATTTTTAACTTAAAGCTCAAATTAAAATTTTATCAAAGCGAAATATATTTAAATTAACCGAGGAACATATATGATTCTATTATCTATATATTTTTTCATTTAAAGACATGAGTTCTCAAATAATTTTTGAATTGCTTATAATTCAAAAATTATGTATGCCTCAATATTTAAAAAAAAAAAAATCGATTTATAACCGGCCAAAGAATTTACAGTCTAAAGAAAAAGAATTTTAAGTATTACATCATATGTTACAGAAAACTCGTCGTAAGAAAAATTTTTTTCTTCTTATCTTTATTTTTCATAGAATTGATATTGACAATCCACACGAAAAACTACTTGCTTAAAAAGAAAAAAATCAATCAATAAAAGTATTAATTAAATTTTATTAAAATTAAATTAATTAAATTAATTAAATTTTATACTATCATGTAATATACATGTAATACATCGATAATGTTTGCTCGAAGAAACGCGATAAAATTAACCGCAATACGACGATATCGTTACCGCTCGAGCAGCTTCAAATGTCAACTCGCTTATGCATTATTCCCCGCACGAGGGATGCAAATCGGAACGATCCCTCATACGAGGCGACACACGACGATCATCCGATCTATCATATACACCGCGTGAGCTGACTGATTGCCATCATGGATTACCGCAATCATGCTCGTGACTTGAATTTTCATGTTTCTTTAACGCGTCTGCTCTGCTAAAGCTGGATGGATATAATATCAGGCAATATGTTACTTAAAAAATTTTCCAAAGAAAGTAAACGTATAAAATAATTAAAAATAATGTTTTATCGAAAATATTGGTTCTTTTTTAATTACTTATTTTTTAATCTATGAAATATTAGTAATATTGTTTAACAATATGACTTTTAAATAAGAAATATTCAAGTAACAGTTGGGTAAAATATTTCTACATAACGGTATAGTGAATCGATCTAGATTTTAAAATAGCATGTATCAACTACGTTGTCTGCGTGCGTTAATTGGAGATCTGATTTCAGAGATCGTTTTCAAAGGCTGCTATCGCGCGCATACATTTTAACGATTTAAGATCGCTACCAGGCGGATTGTGAAGGTGCGAGGGATCACCTGAGATAGGAAGAAGATTAAAGCTTTTGAGAGTCAAGGATCGGAAAAAGACCTAATTATACTAGGGCACAAAGTAATTGGCTATTAAGGAGCGAGCTATGTGTGAGTCGATTTATAAGGACGCTGAGTCATCCAAATAGGATCTAATGATTCTTCGCAGGAGAGATGTAATTCTTTACGATACCTGCCGTTCGTTCGCTATATACATAGCCATTAATTCACATTTTGCATTTGTTACCGTAAAAGCAATTCAATATCATAAAAAAGATAATTATGATTTAAACGAATAATGATCCTGCAACGAATGGATATGTAACGAGCAATTAAGATATTATTTAATGTAGAGATAAGATAACTTCAGATACGCATATAAGGGCGCGAGACGTTCAAAGGTTGGAACATGGTGACTATAATAATAACATTTATTGATCGCATATTCATGTTTATAGCGATTTGAACGTAAATAGACTGACGTGACATCCCATTCCGCGCAACTCCTTCGCGAAATATATAAAGTAGACGCGTCAAAAGTATAACGCCTCGTAAGCAAGTGATCCATCTCACGGAGCAGGCTCTTCTCGAAAGATTCGCTACAAAGCATATGCCGAGCCGATTGCTAATGCTCGACTCACTGTCGATTCTTTCCTTTTTGCTGCTCGATATGGTAGCCAACGTCTCGTCGATGTCGAAGATGTTCTCCATTTCACCGCCACCCACTCTCCCTCTCTCTCTCCCTCTATCTCTCGCCCCGTCTCGCTCCCTCATCAGAAGTGTAGAGTCACCGTCCAGCCATTATCCCGCTAGCAAGTAGGTTTATTAGGAACGCAGCGGGGGTGGCCTCCGCGTAAGATCGACACCGCTACCATCCGCTTCCTCCCGCTCGCCTCCCCCATCCGCCAACACCAACGGCAGCAACAACGCAACCGTGAATCGGTCAGGCTCGTTACCTGTCTCGCGCGGTCGTTTTTTTCTATCCACCTTTCCTCGCCCCGCGCTTCCGCGGTAGTGGAGTCCCCCGTCCACCCTCTTTCCCCCGCCGCCCCATTATTACGAACAATTATTAATGGCCGACAGGCTTTCGCTTCGGCTCGTCAGACCGTCGAAAATGGACGAGCCCCAAAGTGAGAAGCTGTCGGGTGCTACCGGTCAGCCCCGAACTCCTCGACCAATTTATTCGCCAGCTCCGTTTGTTCTCCAAGACGCTGGCGGCTTTTGTACTCTCGGCAAGTGGGAAGGAGAATCACCTCACCTCTCTCCCGCTCGATCGGGTATGAGCGTATTTACATGCTATTGCGTGACGGCGCGTGATGGCTCTCGGGAGCATCGACACGATAATTTGGAATGGAGGAAGAAATTATCTGAAGACGTGAACGCAACGCGCGCGATACACATATTGTGTGAGACGCAACGAAGCGATTTTATTCTCGACGCGAATAAAATGAGAGTAAGCGATATCTATTCTCAATTGCGGACTATGGCGGTATAGAAGATGTAAATAAACAAACGTAGTATAAACATAAACCGTTGAACCATATTAATACGTATTATTCGAATTATAATATTATTTACAAGCACATAAATATCGATTGCATTCTTATTTTGTATCTCTTTCTCAAATTAAATGTATCGACACTTGTGCCGATTATGACATTTATTATTCTTTTTTTTTTCACACATATTATGCAAAAAATTAACATAGTCGATCGAAGAAAATATGTATTTTTCTCTCGGCTAATTTGATTCTTCACACGCTCGATATTGTTATCTGGAAATTTCCGATAAAATGTAATTATTATCATGTAACATCACTAATTATCATGTAACTTCACAAGACTTGTTGCAAATATGAAAGTTGTCAAATGCGAAGCAAGAGTGAGCAGGTTATCAATTGAAAATAAGTCTTAAATGAGCAGAGGCTTTAATGATACCCTCAATTTATGTTCAAAAATTTGTTCATACCTAACATAAGACCCGGCAGATTTTATGTATTTATGTTATGACGAAACAAAACATAATATTAAGACAATTCAGTAAAAAGCTGTGCATGATACAATTATATTCTTGAAAGGATAAAAATACAAATGCAAGAAATTATGTAATATAATCTGTTATTGTTGATTCTCTCAAATATTTCTATTAAAGAAGTTATTTATATAATGCAAAACCAAGATGTTTCAGTAACATATCTGTGTGATCTTAAAATATTTGGTGAAATTTTTTATAGTAAAAGCGAGATTTATATAGCCCTGATATTAGTCTAGAATTAGAGTTAGCCTTATACAGCTCTATAAAGAGAGAAAAAGTGTAATCTGTATTATAAAATATTTTCTTTCGAAGTTTATCAATTTATCGTGGCATAAAATCTATTAATATAATTTTTTTGTCTTTATAACTTTTCTTGTTCCTTTTCTAATATCCGGCGTTTTTAAAAGTAAATAAAAGTAAATAAAAGCTTTTCGTGGATTTAAACATATACTTTTTTCTCTAAATTCATTCAATTTTCTATTTAGTCAATAATATGATTAAATTCTTCTTCGAGCTGATCTCAAGATTCGAGCTGAGAAAACGAAAACGATAATGATGACGGGAAAAGAAGAAAGACGAGGATGCAAAGAATTAGTTTATATGGGAAACGAAACGTCACCTTCGCGTACGTCCTCTCAGTATAGGACTTACAGATACTTCTGCTTTTTTATTTCTTTAATATGAATATCTGCCACTGCTCGCTCTTCATGGCATCTTGGATCGAGAGCAAAGCGCAGAGAGAGAGAGAGAGAGAGAGAGAGAGAAAGGGAGCCAGACGAGAGGAGTAAAGCAGGCCTCGAGAAACGACGACGGTGTAGTCCGCTCTAAGGAAGATGAGAGCTGAAGGCATTGTTCGCTCCTTTGGTCTGCACTCGGGGAGATATCCCGCTGCGCAAGTTATTTGCCACGATCCTGCTTCATGATTTTTACTCTAATTTGTACCGACAGGGATGGAGCACGCGAGCTGCATTCCTATCGTCTCTACGTCCAGCGCACCGCGATCTCGTCTCCCGACTCCTGACTCCCGATGCCGATCGCGGTGTCCATCGTCGTCATCGTTCCGAGAGCCGGACCCTCTCCGAGAACTTGGCGGCCACAATGAGGCCTCCCTATGATTTCGGTAGCGGTGTTTTTTGTCAGCGCCAAACAAGAGCCCGCCGTGGTTAGCCTTGATCGATGGCTAAACTTAGCTGAGTAAGCCTCCGTTTAATTAATTCTTTAATTACTTCCCCCTCCCGGGACGAGACTCCCTTTTGATTCTATCCCGGACACTCTCTCTCTCTCTCTCTTTCTCTCTCTCTCTCTCTCTCTCTCTCTCTCTTTCGATTCCAGATATCTCTGATACGGATACCGTCGAACGGTAGCAAGCGTTTACAAGGCGACGATACCATTATGCGTTGAATATAGATTACTTTTCGTATTATTCGATAATAGATTCTTACAAATTTATTTTTTTGTGATATTTACTAGTAAAATTGTGAAGAGCTTACTTGGTTAATTCGCGAGAAATAATGTCGGATTTAATTAGGATCAGTACGTAAGAACACATCTTGAATAAGTAGCGTCCATCTTACAGCTTCAGATAAAATAAAAAATCAATTAATTATATTTTTGCTAGATCTACCTGTATTTTATAAAGGAATAAGAAATATATCTCGAAATAAAATCATGTATGTGTTACTTATCAAAGATTGCAGCAACATATATAATTTCGTTAAAAAAAATCATCTCGATTTGGATTAACCGTGTCAGGGTAACACATCTGTATCGTTATTCCCACGATTTTTTCTTGATGCAACAATAATTATCTCATTACATATTTTTCATATGAAATAATAACAATTCTCAGATAAAATTACGCACCATTAAAAGCGCGTTTATGCGATAATGGATTTTGCGCTTAAATTGATGTTCAGTGAAAGTGAGAACTCGCTCTATAACGCGTACTTAATGCGATAGTTAATACTGGCAGTTAAACGCGAATTAATCGGATGCTTATACAGGATCGCCTGGTTTCCTTATACGCGTAATGAGTAAAAGACACGCGGTTGCAACAACGTTTCGATTAATTGACGTATCTATTTCTGACGAAATAATCCGAGGGAGAAAAGTTGTATATTTTATAACAATTTATTCTAATGTATTCTAACATCAATCGCGAGCAAATTAACTATCACGATAAATTTAAAAGTAATCTGTCATTACGCTAATCTGCCTTATTCATCAATCAGTTTTTACCTGTCTACGATTTTTCTGTTGCACGCAAAAACTGCAATCTAATATCATTCTTATTATGGACACAGCTTTTCTTACGCATCCTTCGCTGTGTTCACGGTAATGGCAACACTATGATAATCGAGAGACACATTCGTTTCTCGCGCGTGTTTTCAGCATAGCACGCACACGAGAGAATCTCACGCGCGTGTAAAACCGTATGTAAAACGATGGGCCGTGCGCTGGCGATGTTTGAAGTTAAGGAAGCGTTAAAAGAGCGGCAGCATCGTAAAATAAGACGGTGACGTGCTAGATACGAACACAACGACGCGTCGTAAAATCAGTCGGTGCAACGGCATAATTCTTCGGGATACTCCGGGCAGTGAAGTTCGCGACTGGTTTTAAGCACGGATGGGATATAACCGGCCGTGTATTATGCGAATGTAATTGTTACGAGCAGCTGGCTCCTTTCTGCTTGCCTCCTCTCCTTTCTCTCTTTCCCACTGTTTCTTCTCGCCATGGATCAATTTTGAAGATTCAGTTGAAAGGCGCGCACGTTTTACATTGTATACGACGAACGGTTCGCTCATTTACGGCCCATCGGAATCCGGGACAAATCGGAGCGATCCGTTCTTGCTTCATTAATAATCGACCGGTTCCTTCGAATATCGCCATGTAATCAATCATGTGAAATCGATTTTTATATCCAGATAAAGTTTCAGATAAATACCTAGCCTCTTATTATTAATACGCATATTTATATCGCTGCAAATATAGATTAACTTTTCCTCGGAATTTGTTTTCCTTCGAATGACGAGATAAACAATGATTGAAAAAAAAAAAAAATCCAAACATATTTATTTACTTTGACACATCGTAAGCTCTCTAAACCATTTGTTATATTTGCGCGCAATATCACGCGAGAAGATCGAGTCAAAGTCTGATAAGAACTGTTGTAAACTTTTCTTTTCGGTACATACTATCTTCGAGCATCTTGTTTCCCAAGGCGCGGCCTTATAATGCGAAACTATCCGCGGTTGCTTATTGCCTGGCATAAAATTTACCGTAACCGAGGAATTATCTGTCGACCGATACTGCATTAATTTTATGAGGCTGCGTATAATGTTTGCGCCTGCACGACTATCGTCCAATTTTACGATGCCGCTCCTCGACATGTCTCTAACGAGATCATCAGTCCTATATTTGCATGCAATTAATCTAATCCCGAATTTGTACGAGAGTATTAAAGAATAAAATCAATTTATTAATCATTGTACAACAATATGAAAAAATGTCAAATACGATAAGATTCTTTTATTATTTACGACATATCTTTATCGCGCGTATCTTTTTTTATTTCTGGAACGAGAATCCATCGCATGTTCAAATTCCAAAGCGAGAAATTTCTGATGTCATAATATAAAGGACGGCAACTAATACTTTTAAAGTTCCGAGAAGGATGAAGAGATTCATCGAAGCGTTAAAGGAACGCACGCGGAGGCAAATCGAGAGAAACGGTAGCGAGAAAAGTGTTACTTTTACGAGACCCACCACTTCGTGTCGAAGTGTAAAACGTTTTTGGAGTAAAAGTTTAAAACTTGCTAATATTAAACAGGCCTCCAGAAAGTGCTGCAAAAGGGCTGCTACTAAAATTCAAAAACTCCGTTTAAATGAAAATACTCGCGATCGCTTAAATGTATACTTCAAAATTTATCTCTCTCTTTGCATGTTATACAAAAATATTTATTAAAGAAAATTTTGTATTTATAAAAAAAATTTACTTAATTTAGTATAGATTCATCTATATTTTTGTTATTACTTTTTTTATTTTTTATTTCGTACAAATTCGAGATTATAAAATATATGTTGAGACTCACCGGCACACGATGCGCAGCAGCGGAATTGTAGTTCACAACGTTCATCTATAAAAATATGTTAATATTTTTATTCATTTTTTATAATAAATATTTAATTTAAAAATTACATAAGAAATTTTAAAGAAAAAAAAAAATAGATTTTTTTAAGTGGTAAACTTTTATGAAATTTGATAAATATGAGAATGTGATTCTATATATAATTAAAATATCAATTAAATTAAATATATTAATTAAATTAAATATAATAAATTAATTTAATTTAATTAAATATAATTTAAATAGCAGATAATAAATTAAACAAATTATAAGGTGCTTACTCTACGATTGTTCCGCCGTTGCCTGGTGTCTTCCCGCGCCTCCTCCTCCTCCTCTTACTCATCTTTTTGACTCCTTGACACAATACAGTGTCATACTCGCAAAAACACGCGGCTAATTATGATCACCAATTAGCAAAATACGTCGATTGCGCGACACTTTGAACGGCACTCCCGATATTGATTAAACGCGATGCTTTGCACGGCACTCTCTATCTTATCGTTAAAGACGCGCAAAACTTTGCACGGCACTCCCGACATTAATTATATGCAGAACTTTGCACAGTATTCTCGATATTAATTATACGCGATACTTTGTACGACACTGCCGATATTAATTATGCGCAGCACTCCCGGAGTTAATTGCCCTCAGCACTTTGTACAGCATCTGTCAACAAATATTAAAATATATAATTAGATATAATAATGTGTGTAATTATATGTACAGAAATCTGAAAAAAATTTGATTTATTTTATGCTAGATGTGTCTGTAAATCGATTAACACACAAAATATTTTACAAAATTTTCTCACATTTTATTCAAACACAAGAAATATCAGAGGATAAAAGAAATACACAGTTATCTGGATTCGTACAAAAAAATAATTAAATATATTATACATTAATACGAATCATCGATTAATTAATAGTCTTCTTTATATGATTAAAAACATTTCGTTTGCAAAGTTTCCCTTTAGGCATCTTTGTGACTGGATGATTATATCAACAAGCTTCGAGAAAAATGTTGAAAAGTAGCAAGTGGAAGGTTTGAGAGTCGATCTGTGAGGGATTCGACCTAAGAGGCAAACACGAATTCGAGAAGAGTCGCATGGCTCGTTCGTGGTCGACAGGTTCGCATGCATGGGTGACGGGATAGTCGGAGAAGGTTTGAGGGAAGAACGAAGACGAGGAAGAGGTGAGAAGGCGACGGCGGGGCCGACGTTGCCTCTCTCCGTCATGCCACCATCCTTCAGCGTTCGCGTTCGCTCCGAGCTTTGCGTGCCACTCAATATTGGCAAGTAATTTCTTGCACGCAATTGCCCGCGCTACTGGAATTGCCTGGTAGGCGACCTCAGTCCGTCAGTCATTTACTTTTTAAATCGATCCTACCTGTGCTCCCGCCTGCCTCGCCTGCCCGTCCGTCCGTAACCTCATACGATCGACCCTCGTGTGCACGCGTGTGCGAGCACACGCGACTCCGCGGCACGCGGAATTTCCCAATGTTAAAGTCGATTCATGATTGGCGTTCCTCCCTTTAGGCGTTCTTTCTCTCTTAACATTGCATATAATTTATCTCACCGGACAATTTACGCTAACAAATAAAAACCTTGCACTCTTACCTTATGTCAAAAAAATTGATTAGATACGCGATATATCAGACGCGCACGTGATAAGCTGCTTATTAAATGGCAATTCTTATTCAAAGTCTTTCTGATCTTAAGTCTTCATATCAATATAACGTATTATTCATTATCTTGTTGTATCTGCTGTATAAATCTAATGATAAAAAAGATGTTGAGAAATAATAAACATATTAATTAATCATATCTATTATCTGTAATTATATTCGAAAATAAAATAAGAAAGATGTTAATTTTGTTATTGACAACTGTCGCGCTGCCACGGATTATAAAGATTCTCAAATCGCGCGAAAACAGTTTAAATATATCGTTTTACATTACGGTATTATAGCTGGATTAATTTTCTTGTCTAGTCAGCAGAGCATATCAGGATGTTGTGAAATGTCATTCCCTGTATCATTAAAGTTGCAAATAAATTGCTCGTCGAAATACGATCCGCGCGAAAAATTATCGAGTATCGCCGAGCACCGTTTCTCAACCCTTTAAACTCGCGATAATGGCCAGCCTGATGTTAACCGAGTTTACGATCGGAGTAGTTTCTATACTCACGTGGCTTAAAGGCAAACTTAGAACGAAGTGGATCGATAAACGCCGTTATTTTACGTATTATGCGAGAAGGTTTTAAGCTCTATCTAAATTTTTCATAATATTTCGTATAATTAATTTAGAGAAAAACTAATTTTAAAATATTTGAAAATGTGACATCTACTATTTGCAAAATCGGTATATTATAATCGTAGCACGGTATAATTTTATGCGGATAAAGAATAAAGAGAAAAAAGAGGGAAAATAGAGGGAAAAATATCATTTATCAATTTAAATTTTTCTTTGTCGTACAAAATAATTGCATATAAACAATGCAATATATAATCATTTAACCGATGTGACATTTTGGAACAGCTGGGTCGGCTCGTGACTCTAATGTTAGAAAGAGAGAAGAATTATTCTTCAAATCTACCAATAAACAATGAAAAAGTAATGGAAAAAAGACGATAAGATTCTTTATAAAATGTACTTATTGTAGTATAAGCAATATTTAATTTTATTATATTTAATTTTGAGTAATATTTATTCTCTTTGATTCTGCGATTCAAAAAGTTTTTAGTTTTTGTTCAAAGAAATTTCGACATGTGCGTCAGTAATCACGTGTGCGCGACTGCGATATGAGAAAATTATGCGAAAAACGTGAACATGTTAAATTGTACGTTTAACGACTGTGCCGCGCGTTTGCATTCGTGTCGGCACGACAAGCCGAACCGCCGGGGAGAGCAAAGAACAAAATGACTATATCTTAATCATCTTTGCTTATTGCCTTTCTAGACCGTGCGTTTGACTTTGCTCGTGGGAACCTATCTCGTAAACGTGGAAAAGAAAACGATGAGATCCTTCACAATAGGCACTCGCGGCACGCATATGCACTTATCATCCTACGTATCAAAATACGAGAAGAAAGTTTCTCTTTCTTCCTTTCCTCCCATTTTAAGAATACAATTATAGCCTCTTTAACAATAGTGATATGATTCATATTTATGCTCTTTAATTCTACGCTTCAAAAAGTTTTTTTTAGTGTCTGTATAAAGAAATTTTGACATGTGTGCCTTTAATCACGTGTGCGCGATTGCGATATGAGAAAATTATACAAAAAAACATGAACACGTTAAATTTTATGCACGAGACATTAGGGGGACAAACCATGTCGGAAAGTGATGCATACGTGTGAGAAATTGTATCTACATGATCTGCACGTAAAGCGATATCGATGCCTGTACCCGCAGGGAGAAACTGTCATTGATTGAGTACAAGGATAGACTTAAAAGACGTTAGGAGATGCGTGCTAACGATAAACGAATCCCGAATCGAAATTTTGCTTCTATTATCAACCTCTATTTTCTCATGCTTATGGAATCTAAAGGATTTTCATACATAAAATGATCTAAGCTTATTTTTTGTGCTTCAAATGGACAGTACACGAATAGTTTTCCTTACAATTACAATTACACATTTACAATTAAACATTTATAATTAAAAAGAGCTTTCGGCAAAACTATAGGTTAAATAGTTCCAAAATATAATGAGTGATTGATTGCTTAAAGTTTAAAATATTAAAGTGGATGTTAGATTGAACATTGAAGTTGAAAGAAAAAGAAAAATTTCAACTCGGGATTCTTTCAACTCGTTTATCGCGCGCTACCTTTTTGTATTAATTTGACAGTCCTTTTTTTAACAGTCGAGAAGATAAAAATTATTTGATTTCTTTTAAACTTTAATAAGGACTATATTAAAACAAAACTCTTTTACGCACACACAATTTCTTTCTCAGAAGGTAATATTTATATTTAACATTATATATAAAATATCGGAGAGAGAAAAAAAGAAAGAAAATTATCAACGGTAAGTTGTAGTTTTGATGAGAGTTATCGCGCAGCATTACGCTGCATCCATTTTGATCTTTCGATCTGTAGCAATGGATGGCGCCACCACAACTGTTTGTTATAAAATTGATAAGAATAAAATCTCTTCGAGTCGTTATTTTCCAAGCTAGCATAAGAACGTCATATCATGTTATGTTACTATATTATTAGACAAATATATTGAAACAATTAAAAATTTTTTGAGAAATTTAATGTATTTAGAATCTTTAGTTATGCAATAAAAAGTTAAAAAGATTAAAATATTTTTAATTGTGTGAGAAATAAATTTATTAATAGTTATAAACACTACAGTATTATTGTATTAATATAACTCTAAATTTTATAAGAATTACTAAAATCCTGCTGTAACAATTATATGATTAGATTGAAAGAAAAGGCAAAAAAAAATTATATATCGCGAGATTTATATGAAAAATATGTGTAACTCCGAGAAAACAAAAGATCAATATTACATCAATATTGCCAATTGCTGCATTAATATATTAACACGCATGTCTCTTAAAAATAGATGATGTATATATATTAATCTCGACAGAGAGGGAGAGGAAGTAACGTGATAAAAATTCTAACGACTGCAAAATGTGGTCATATATACTCTGATAAAATAATCTATGACATTGACAAGTAATCTCAATTAATCGATTTGCGTTTCATATTCTGTGCATGCATTTTATTAAAATGACAGCTTTATTAATAAACATCAATCTGTTTATGATGTTACATCAATGTTGACATCAGAAGTTATCGATAATTCTTTTTTCTAGAAATAAAAGTAATATTTTCCGATAATTAAATTATAATACTGAAATACATAATAAATTCTTAGAAATAATATTTATTTTTTTTGTGAAATATTTTTATTTTTACCTTCTATCAAAATTATATGTTATACATAATAATATATGTTATATTACAAACAAATTTTTGCTAAAACAAACTTAGTTTGTTATAATATTGCAGAAAAAAAATTAATCTATAACAAAGCTGTGTAAAAATCTATTTTGTCAAGCAATAAAGACAATTAATTATTATTAAAAATGCCATCAAACATTATCGAGTATACTCGCGAATAAAATGGATATTGCGTGCGTATAACTTTTGATGTATATAAAAATGTAAAGCATTGGCTGTATATTTTTCATATATTTTTTGTCAATAAGCAGTACCATCCAAACCTGATGAGGTCTGTCACAATTTTCTTACATAGCATCGACGTGCTAAACATTCGCACATATTGATTACGAGAGTTTTCTGAATGATGAAAGAATCGTGGTGAAATCATTAATGTCATCGGGTTATCACTCACTGTTAAGATTTAAACATGGCTTAAACATCGCGCGAGTTGTTAGTGTCCGAGAATGCGCGCATTCTATACGATTGTTGTGTTAATGATCCTCTTTGAGAACCTTGCTAGTAGCTGGTGCTTCTCTATCAAACCCTTAATGGGATTGCAAGATGACACCAATTCAAAATCACAAATTTTAAATTTTCACGAGAATGACAGTACTACGACACCGCAAGTTACTATGGAGAGCAGAATAATATTTATTCCACGAAGAAATAGAGTTTTCTGTCAACCGGGCGAACAAGTCGATCGGCGTGGGAAGTGCAGAATGGTGTGGTGAATTAACAATCTGACAAATAAAAAGCAAATAAGTCACGTGAGTCTTAAATATCACAATGTTACAAATAAATTTTTAATTTGTTTTTATATATACTAAACCGTGCGTTAGTTTAATGAATTTATTATTTTTTAAATTATTTTTCTTCCTTGTTTACTATTTATTCTTAATTATTCTTAACGCTATGCATTAAGAGGGCCTTTAATTCTTTTTTAAACTAAAAATTTTTATTTAAGTAGTTAATAATATTATATTAATATCGTAAAAAAAATTTTATCAAATCATTGAGCTGCATATAATATTCAATAAGTCGTAAATTGACAAAGAAATCATTTCATGTAAAAAAAGCGAGTAAAAACATGAAATAAATTTTTATTTTGTTAATTATTTAGTATAAAAAAAAATAACTTTGAATAATGTCTATACATCGCAAAAAATAATCTATGTTAGTTTTATCAAGTATGATAATCGTGTGCAGATATAGATTCATTGCTATGGGAAAGAAGCTATTGGAAATATCGAGAATATAAAGAATATCAAAATTATATAGATTAAACAATTTTTTACTTATTACATCTCTTTCTAAGTGATTTAATAAATTAATCATCGCGTATCGCGTTTTACGTTTTTTATTCTTTATACGTACATTAATATATATCATTGTTTTTAAAAGCAATTTTCTGGGAAATCCCTCGATAAAACGAGCCGTTAACATCGTATTTTTAGCAAATCGACTTTATGATAGTCAATCGCGCGCGTGATTCGAGAAGCATCTAATAAGTAAAGTTCAAGATTTCATCACGCAGTTCCCGGTATCGCAATCTCGAATCGATGAAAAATTCCGGACAAGCCAGCTGATAAAGCCGCTGGTTGGTGTCTTCGTCGATACTCTGCGTCGTAGATAAAGCAACCTTTTAAGCCGGTTTGAATACAAGGTCGATTTTAATTGGTCCGCTCGTCCGTTTCCGAGTAGTCTGTTTGCATTCGATTCAAGACGATGGTGGCGGCGACAGCGTCGAGTAGAAATCAATCGTCGCCAGTTTCTTAACGTAGTCTCATACACAATCGCAGCTCGGCGGCCTTCTAGCGGAAAATGCGAGGTTCGAGTCAGCTGTTCGAATCGCGGGACGTGTTGAATCTAAATTTCGTATCGCTCACGTTTGAATAACGTACGCTCATCTAATGAAATTTCAAACCGAACGATTCACGTCGTGATTAACAAACCCTGCCAGTGAGTACTGATAATGATTCTGGAGCACATGTTTTCGAAGCACGAACATTAGTACGCCGCGAAGTGTCGCTAATCGCGCTGCGATTGTCGGTGCAATATTTGAAAAAAGCTTCATCAAAACTCATTGTATTCTTCATTAACTCACTAAAATTTTCGTTTATGATTTTTCTGAAAGTTTTGAAACGTAGCAAGATTACGCATAATTGCTTCGCGTAGTGATTTCTCATCGAGTGATTAGTTACGTTTGAATGTTTGAGAAGGTAATTAATAAATTAAGAACAAAATATTTATAGCAACTACGAGTCTGTAATTAATTTCAATAAATTGAAACTGCAATCTCATTGTAGAATTAGTCAGGGAGCAAAATCTAGACGCTTTCAATTATTAATTTCCTGTTGTATATTGCAATCATACGCAACTATGAGGCTTTTATTGGCTGTAGCAATCAGAATAGCATTATTATTTTTCTTCTTATCGATATCGAACGCACGCGCGTCCGATTCGAACGTATCACAAAAGGAATTCATAACTTTCGAGATTACTACCAAAATCGAAGCAGGATCGATCATTAAAGCCCCTATACAATGTCCACCAAACAAGACCAGAATTGGAAATCGCTGTAGAACTGTCTTTTAGGTAAGAGATTTTTCGCTATAAGAGAAGCATTAATATATATTTTGTCATAAGAAAGGAATGCTTATATCAGATAGATATTTATTTATCTATGCCTTTTATTTAATTTTATTGTTAGCCTAATTAATCCTTATGTAATAATTTAACTTGATTGCGAATGTATATATATATATATACAATATATATGTATACATATTATTTTAATTTTTCCTTAAGTCTATCTATACTACATTATTTTTGATCTTATTCTCTTTTTTTTGCCCAAGATATTATGTGCTTATATTATTAATTTTATTAAATTAATTAAATGTTTATTACTATACCATATGTGTTATAAATAAATAATAAATGTTATAAATTTGCATATCAAAATAGTACAAACTTTCTATTCTTCTTTTTGATCTATATTTATTAATAATATTTTTATGGTATATTTGCGTCAAGTATACGTTTGCATTTTCTTGCAGTGTTATGTAAATATATGATTCCGATAAAATACAACATCCCGAAGTTGATTATCTTTGCTAGAAAGTCGCTAGAATCATTGAATATTACAATACCCGTCCGTCAGCGCACACAATTATTATCACGTATTGATTCTTTTATATCCAACAAATTTAAATATGCAACAAATCTTTATTTATAGCGGCCATTCTACTTTCACATCTCACCGTGCATATAATTCTTTTTTCTGATATTACCGCATGCTCTAATAAAAGCTTTAATTGCCTTTTATATTTAAAGTTGGAATCTTGATTTTTGTTACAGAATCTTTATTGAGAGATTAAACACCAATGTTATTCATGAAAGAAGATATTTCCGAAAAGAAAATAGAGATGAGGATCATATATATTTTAAAGGTTAACAACAATGGAAAAATCTACATGGAAGATCTACATTAGAAATATCTAATTAATTAACAACGCACAAAGTGCTACAAATTGAATCATCAATTATAAATTTTCCCACGAAATAATCAAGATATGGAGATGGTGTTAATTAAATTATTTTACTGCTATATATACTTATTGTCAATTATTATAGGAGTAGAATTTTTATATCAAGCATGATTAAAACCAATATGAAAATTATGGAGTATTAAAAAATTATATTTAATATTAAAGAATAAATAAAGAATTAATATTTTATTATCCGTAAAAAAAAAACCAAATTAATTGAATTCACTCCTTTTTCCTCTCAATAAACGATTAAAATCATTAATTAAATATATAACAGAAAGAAGGCATTACTAAAAAAAATATGTTTGTATAATTTTTTATATAAATAATATTGAAATTACATAAGATGCATAATTTATATTTGTATGTCTGTTATATGTATCTATCTACATAGTGACTATCTGTATGTGTCTATCTATCTACAAATGACTATAAGTTAATAATGACGTAAAACGGCTATAAATTAATAGCAATGCATACGCATTACAACACGAAAGCTTTACACTGTTCACACTTTGACATGGTCGATGAAACTCGAAATACTTAACAATGTCATAACTAATAATATTTTCAACGAATTGAATATTGACAATATTAGGGCACTTATATTTCAAGCATGAGTGTTAGTATGACCTCCATATAGTGTCGCTAGTCACCAATGCGAGACTGATGTCATACTTTATTAAAAGCTCTTTATACATATCAAAATGCTTCTATAATTATTCTGAACCTTCTGAAACGTGAAGAAATTACGCTTTACAATATTTTTTTTGTATAATTTCTCATGAAATAACTTCTCACAAAATGATTTATTAATCGATTTATTATTCAAATTTTTGAAAAAGTAATTAGGAAAGAGATGTTCGTGACAATTACAATTATTGAAAATGTAACATGATTGCAAATCAAATTGCCAAGAAGTGAAATCTAGACTTCATTATTGATTATACACGACATATATTGCAGTCATATGCAATCATGAAACTTTTATCACTCGTAACATACGTAATAGCGCTATTTTTCTTCCTGTCAATGGTGAGCACAAGCGCGATCAATTCAAGCACATCACAAGGCAACAAGAATGTTTCATGGATCGATTATAATGGACATCAATACTGATTAATATTACAATGATTAATACATCAACAATGATCTTTTTATGCAAAATTCATTAATATTCATTAAAATTAGAGTGGAAAATTGCACATCGTCAATTAATTCATAGTAAAATCTAAGTAAGAGAGAAATAAAAGCTATTTGAGGGAAAATATCACTCTTTGCGAGTAATACGTATATTGCAAAAGATACATCATTTCTATTATTAGAAGAGATTAAAATTAAGCAAAACTTGATATTATCACGTATCACAAATAAATATTAAAAATAATATCATTTTTATAAATAGTATTACATATTTAATGAAAATAATAAATACTGCAAATTTGTGTATTAAAATTGTATTTATATTATATTCTATTTTTCTAATTTTTCTCTTTTTAATTTGGAAATAATTGAGTTGTTACATTGACGTCAGACATATTCATATTCATATCTAATTGCTTGCGGTATGACGTAAATAATTCTGATGACGTATAACACTTTCAAGTTAATTTTATTTGTGAGAAGCCATTCGAATCATCAAATATTCTTACACTCGTCTGTATTGATGTACATAATTATCACCTTTTATCGATTTCCTCTAATGCTCGTCTAACTTAAATATGCAATAAATTGCTCAACGTTTATTTATAGTGGTTTCCTATTTCCACGTATATTCCATAGTTCTTATTTCCGACATTTCCTAACATCGCATGTGTGTGAAATCCATGTGTATAAAACTATTAATAAATTTAATAATTATATATTGTGTCTAAAATCTATGTGTGTGAAATATTTAAAGCGTGCTTTAAAATCTTTCATAATTGGTAATCACTATTAATCGTGAAAATATGTCCTAATTAAAAAAAAAAAGATTATATATAAAGATTAATAATAATTAATGAAAATTATATATTTATATATTTTTAAAATATTTACTTAAATATATAATAATATATAATATATAAGATCTCTCTATATTGTGACACATAAAATCTCTTGAATTGTCAATTATAATAATAATTAAAAATATTGAAATTTTATCAGCTGATTTATTTTATCCCATATAATAATTTTCACAAATAAAATATATTTTAATTTTAAATAAAAAAACTCATAACTTAATAAAATATTATCAAGTATTAAAAATAATATTTAACATTAAAAAATAATTGTGACTAATATTTCAATGTCCGCAAAATAATTTGGAGATTAAATCTTTCTTGGCCAAAAGATAATCAAAAATATTAATTAAATTAAATTTATATAAATAAAATATAATTTTATATTTAAGTTTACATAATTTTTGAAATAGAAAAAAAACACTAAAGTATATAAAATAAATAATAAACATATAATATATGTATGTGTATACATATGTGCTTTAAATCGTCATATATAGGCCATAGAATGAATAAGACATTTCAAATACATTTATATATATTATATATATTATATATATTTCTTATCGCTTGTATTTCCACTGACTCATGATTTATCTATAATGTATAAATCTCGAATATAAGTGCACAATTATTCTCAATACTTTATCGCGTTGCGGAAGTTTCGAGTAAAAGCTTGTGTGCAAGCAATCATGATATGATTTAAACCGCAAATTAACGGTGACAAAACAGAAAGGAGGCGGAAAACCACACTAATGAGATTTAAGTTGTATATAAATATATGTACTATAGAAATCAGTCGTTATTAGCATTTTGATGCTGTAAGCATATACACATACGTTCCAAAAAAGAAAAATTATTTTAACACTAGTTTATTTAATCCTGTGTGTTCATCGTTAATCCAATTTGCAATTTGAAAGATTGGAGATAGTGCTGGTAATAATGGCACCAACACGTTTGTTTCTACTGTTTCTCATGTCAATAATATTGATATTCGCGTGTGAGGGATGGCCGTTAACAATTCCTAATAGAAATCGAATACAGACGAAATGTCCGCCAGGCTATAGGCCCATTCGTACTGGAGGATGCAGAAAAATTTTGACATTTTAAAAAATTTCGTAACTTATGACGTACTTCTTACACAGAGTAAGTATATATTCCATAATATTTTGTAAATTAGAGAATTTATATGTATATATATATATATATATATATATATATATATATATATATATATTAAAATAAGCAAACTAATAATTAATTATTTTGTTTAATTATAGAACAATGCAACATCACTGTATTGTTTAAAAGAAGATTTAAAATGAATATTCTTCTCTGCATATATATATTTACAGTACTATGTATTTGAAAAAAACCGCTTTAAGAGATATTAAACAATTATCATCTGCTACAAGAAAAATCAGCAATATGCTTTTTTAATTAGTATTAATATTATGTAAATTTTGTGTATAAAGTATTATATTTTAATAAACACACACATAATAATTCTAGAAAAAAAATAACTTTTTGTGGTTAATTTCTTCACATATAAATATATATATAATATATTGTTTCTAACATATTATATTAATGTTTGTAAAAAACATATTTGAATATCTGTTGAGAGTTTTTTCTAATGGCAAATTAATTAATATTTACGTACTTTTTGAAACATTATTTTACATTTTGAAATATTAGTTGTTATATTATATGAGAATTCGAAATTCTGGCTTGTTTGCAAATACCAACATTATATTTTCAATTTTATTAAAGTCCTACTCTTTTACCTTTTGTAGTTTATCTAGCGACTCGACGAAATAGTATAATGATAAAGTAATCAAGTGAGTCTAACTGTCGGTAATATTGTAATTATATAAGCATGCAATGGTAACATAAAGTAGCTGCTAAGGTAAAGCCGATTGTCGGTAACATTATTTCAGTAAAAGCACACAAGTATTTTCGTGCGCAAGCGCGCCAAATTGCGACACACATATATACTTACACATGTACCTTACAAACATTACAAACCTTATTTTGAAAGAATACCGATCCACATATACCTGCTTTTCTATCTTGTTCATATATTAAAGAAAGAAATATTAATACAAAAAATTAAAGGTACATACGTATATCTGATGATGCGCCAACTGCATTTTCCGTGCACTGCGAAAATAGTGCATTATGCAAAGATGACCGGGAACATTTCGTCCAGACACACGGGCACACGAAACCGTTACTTTCAAAATTACGATATTAACGATATTAACAGCGATTATATGCTCGATGCATTGCAATTAACAATGTCCCTCATTATAAAAGACACCCGTAATAAATTATTTTGCGCGAAATCACTTTAAACCTTTACAGTCGCAAAAGAGAACACGGAGCGATGCGAAAACGATCGGTGCGTCGCGACGCGAGTCGTTACTTTGAAAAACAATATGGCGATTCTTGTATAGGCTGTGTTCCAAAATTCACTGCCAGTACTGGAAATCTATATTTCGCGGTGAACGATGTTCGGTACTGGCAGTGAATTTTGGAACACGGCCTATACAAGAAATGGTAGGCGCCTGGCCTATTTTTTTCGATTATTATTAATGTATAATAACGATTTATACGCGATATTTGACACATGATGAATGCACGACAGTACGGAAGACACTCGCGATAATCGTTCGCGTCACAGATTCACTTTTACGCAATAATAACTGCGAGAAATACGGAGCGATTTGAAGCGCGACTTGACTCTACACTTGACGCCACGCGTTTCACGATCGCCCGCGATCGCGATCGACAGCAATTGAAATAGGAGCGAACTTCAAACGGTTCAACGTAAGAATACAGTTGAAAATATTTAAGTAAATATTGCAAACGGTCTAAACAGTGAATTAATCGCAATAATTCAGATAATCTCGAGAATTTTTCAAAGGGAATTAACGAAATATATATTGTAAAAAAACAGCCGGCTTTTGATAATAATAATAGATAGTTATTCAAAAAGAAAATTATTACGATATACATATACGTATATTATAAGCCTGTGAAATATTAATTTAACAATATATAATACAAATATATATAAACAATATATAAATATAAATAATAATATATAAATAAAAATATGATTACCAGCGCTACCTGTACGAAAGTAAATAGATTATTTAGTCAAATTTTATCGTTTGGTAAGTAAATCATCTTTGATTATCATCTTGATTATCTTACGAGCATACACCTGCAAAAACAAACCTAGTAAATACCATTTGTTGCAGCAATATAACATGGAAATAACAAATAATATAACACAAGTTATTTGTATGTTATATAACTGCAATATATCATGAGTATAACAAATGAAAGATTTTACATTTTGTTATTACATCGAACATAACTGCAATGTAACATTGTTATATTTATGATATATAACATTTTTCATATACATTACAGAGTTGTTATATAACATGATTATTTTAAAAATATGAAATATTACAAAATAGTTTAAAAAATGTTTTAATATTTTTTCTTATTGACTTTATACTGTAATATATATATATAATATAAAAAAAATAAAAATTTATTTTTTGCTATACACATTGTTTATTATATATTTTAATGAATATATTTTTCACATATATTATATAATATATTTCTATTTTTCTTAGATGTACAATAAAATACTGATTCATAACCTCGCTCACATTAATTCTCTCTCTCTCTCTCTCTCTCTCTCTCTCTCTCTCTCTCCTCTTTTTCTGATTTTATATTGCAGAGAATTATTATATCATGTAAATTATTTTGCAAATTTCTACCCCACTTGTACTTTATGTAAGTGACTGCATCATTGGACAATTGAGATTTTCCGCACATTACCTTGAGGTGTAATGTTATGAAAACTAACTCTCAGATTAAATCAATTCTATATGCAAATTTAAACGCCTACTTGTATGTTCCTTCACACACACACACACACATACCCACAAATTGCTATCCCAGTTTAAAAAAAAATTATGTTTATTGCATTACATTATTTTACATCATAGTGTAATAGTAAATTATAACTATTATTTATAAGTGTGGATACTTTGAAATTTCTTTTGTAATACCTACTAATCTCTATTAAATATAAGATATTATTAATACAAAAAAGAAACTCACATGTATGTATATGTATGTACACTCTGACAAGATTGATATGAGAAAAGACACGTTCTGCGGTAAATATACAGAGTGCCCAAAAAAAACTTGTATGGAATGTATCGTTACATTATTCTTTTAAGAACTCTAATAATACAATGTAAAGAATTAGATTTAAAGAATACATATAAAAAAGAAATATGTACGATAAACGTACGTGTGACATCAAAATATAGTAAACGAATAATAGACTAGTAGAATCAACTTTTTATTATTTCATCGCCCGTCTTTTCGGATCGTACAAATTCGCAGGATAGGATTTTCCGGGGATTATGCAAGAGATGCTACATCGCGTATTTTCATGCAATTTCGTGGTGATACACGTTTCCGATCGAGAAACGAACGCCGCGTTACGCGAAAAAGTCACGCCGCTTATCTCCGCTGCGATTCGTGCGCTCACAATGCGCGTCGCTCGCTTGCACGCGTGTGCGTGAGTCAAGAAATACGCGCGAGCATGTTTCGTCTCATCAGTCGATCGCGGCGCGAGCACTTGGAACGCACAGGTGTGTCTCAGGACAAGTGGTTATCGCGCAAAGAAGACTCGGAAGACTCAGTGCAAAGATACAAAAAGCCGACTCGTAGATCAGTCACGAAGAGAATCGTATAATTGCGGATAATGATCGAATAATAATAATCGTCGACGTAATCTCTATATCATTATATCACCGATATTGACGCGAATCTTTGTGTGCTGCTTGTATAAAGAGAGTGTATAGAGATAGATAAAAATCTCCACGGAATTAGACGACAGAAAATGCAATTGCATTTCGACGCATCGTTTGACAATCAGCTGTTTTATTTCGGCGCGAGAATATTCATTCTCGCGATCGTTTGCGGCGGATTCGTCGTGGGACAGGTTAGCACTCAGTATCATGGCAATCCCGATCATATAATCTTTCCCGGGCCAATCGGCTCGAGATCGAGGGCCCTTGATAATGAACCCGTGGAGGGTTCCGCGGATGACAGCGATACGCTGGTAAATTGGTACACATTGATTCTTGTTGTGTCGCATTAAATTAATTCGAGTTATTCAAAATATAAATTAAATTAAATTTATCAGATTAGATTTAATTCATCAGATATCATTTTCTATTTACTTTTGAATCAAACGTGACCGAAAAGTAAAAATCGCAGACGAATAATTATTCTTTAATATAAAAAAAAAAAAACATAATAATTTAATTGAAAAAAATGGGAAATCTCTATCTCCCCATTCATATGTTACATAGTTGTGTGTAAAGTTGTAAAAAAAAATTAAAGATTGAAACATAAGGCAATTGAATTAAAATAACATACGGTGCGCGTCGCAACACCTTCGATTCCAAGATTCCGCAGAGACCGAAATGACGTCGAAGGCCGAATTTGCTAATGTCGAGGATATTCTCTAGTGAAATAATATCGCAACGCGCTCAATCGACTCGCTTGTGAGTCGCGGCACGACATTCGCAGCTCGTCGTAAAGCCGATACATCATCTCACCTTGTATGCAATTGTGCAAATACTTGATCGATTAGCTCGTTATCGCTATCGGTAACTCTATCACTATTTTGTACACGATACGCGGATTGCTAAAGTGAAGAACAAAAATAAAAGATAATAAATAATCTAGTTGAGAGAGAGAGAGAGAGAAAAAGAGAGAAAAAATCTAGGCGTGTAAAAATACAGCACTTATGATAATGAGTTCGTGCAACTGAAAAAATAACTGAATAAGCAACTTGCTTAGAAGAAAAATTCTTACAATAGTATAATTATTAGTTTGTATAGTTATCTTGGAGGCCGGCTAAACGTTATTCCCGATAATGATAATTATAACATGATAATTATAATATCATCGCGGCTGAGTCAGTAGTGAAATCAAGAATGCTCAATAAAACATAACGGCGCCTAAGCGTTAAGTGTAAGGCCTTGCTTCTTGGCAAGGTCGCAAACAGCGCTATCCCAAGAGGAAAGGAGAGGACTGTTCGTGGTCGTTATCGTAAAGTCGTTCATTTGAGGTTTCATTTCAAGGTTATCGATACCTGTGAGTTTGGTATCTCATGTGGAATATCGAAGGCCGATAAACACTCAGAGAACGGATTCAAAATTTCTCGCAATTTCTTGCATCAAAAGGATTATCATTCCTAGAAAGTATAATGCCATCGATCGCGCAATATTTCTCGATTATGCAAATCGTAGAACGCAATCTGTTGCTTTCAAATCTTTTAAGACTGTCCGCCACTCTGTCGTGCCACTTGAAAAAATATCTGTTTCAAAATAAAAAAGAAGCTATAGTATTTTCATTATTATATGTTGCATGAAAACACAGATAGTTATTTTCTGCAATTATTTCCTGCAGATAATGTTTTATAAGATTTGTATTAAATTTTGAAGCGCATTCCTTGACAAATTTGCAATTTTTTTTTAATTTAAATTCCAGCCAATCGACAATTATGTATTTTATGATTGGATTAAGCTCTGTCTTTTTTAAATCAGTACACACAATGTTTTAAAACGCGTGAAGTATTTGCTTTAATAATAGATTAATATAAGACATGCGAATATGCTCAACTTTTTTTCGCTATGTAGTATAACAGCGATCCGACCAGTTTGAGAACCTGTTTGAATCATATATCGAAAGCTAAGATTTCGCACCTATTCAAAGCAATGGCTATCAATGACTAATAGCATAGCTATGCAATGTCCCAAACTTACTATACTTTCTTTTATCCGTAGATATTTATCAATGTGGAATATGTCAATTTAATATAAACATCGAAAATCCAGTAATTTTTTTATAGGATAATTGAAACTAAAGAATCATTTGATAGAGTTAATAAAATTTCTTGTAGAATATGCCACATATTATAAAATTCTATATTTTTCATTTTTACACGATGTCCTTCTTTATTATAATTCATTATAAAAAATTTAAGATTATTCTATATTATAATTACTTTTAAAGTAACAAAAACACATATACATATATATTAAAATTTACTTCAATTTAAATGCAAAAATGAAATAGCTAAAGAGAATAAATCGATTTCTTTCAAAAAAAATAGAATTTTTAATATATAGATCATTGACCGGTATTTTTATACTTGGCCAAGATAATTTTCTCTTTAGTCACACAGTATCCGCAATTGAACAGAATGATTCACAATTTGCGGGAATATCCCGATCGAAGGATTTAATTTTATGTTTATCTTTGAATTAATATTTATCGTTTCTCTGTTTCTCTTTGATCTTGAATATTAATCATCGCGCGCAGAATCGATATAAACTTGAGAAATTTTCATTTTAAATTTATCTTTTCTTACGCAATTAAATTTTCCAGGATAACTGATGCAGGAAAAACACATTAATGCTAGTCGCGAATTAATAAAAGATCTAATAATCATCATGTCCTAAAAAATTTAATAAATATATATATAATTGTGTATTTTTGATGTTGCTAGTAAAATACTAAATATTAAATTTTATAGGACAGATAATATAGAAGACTCTCGATTACAAATTAATAAAATAACTTCTAATAAATTTTTATCTTTGATCTGAAAATAAATACTAGAAAATCATAAGTTTTTGTCATTAGTCATATATCGGTAATCATGCTTATGATTCTTTCATCGTTATCGGATTTTGATTAGATTATTGCTGACTAAGATATTATAGAGAATAACACATTTATATACAACACATATACACGCGCGCGAACGTAACTTATCTTATAAAAAAATCTTGTTTTCAGATACCACTCGATTTAGCCATTAAATTAAATTCCATAGAGTCATCGGATGAGTTTTTGCAGCTACTTCGAGGCGTTCCAGAGGATGAAAAGAAATCTACATTAAGCAGTAAGTTCAATTCACTATCAATTCATTTTTCATGTATCAATGATATATAATAATTTTGAAAAAGTGATCGTATTGTAAAAGTATAAAACAAATTGGGATCTATTTATTGCAAATTCTATTTTATTGAATGAAAGAGCATAAATATTAAAATCTATTGTCTCAACTTATTATTGTTACAAAAATTAAAAAATATATTGTCATGCAATCTTTTAAAAGTTCGAAAATATATTGATATCATCAATTATGTGCGTTTCTCAATATCGCATAGTCATGTGCGCAATTTAATGTAATCATTATAAAAAAAATAATCGTTTATCGAGATGCAAATAAAGACACTACGATCATGATAAAATCAATATTTTCCTAACAATAAGCAGAAATATAAATTAAGTTGCGGCGGTATGTCTTAATTGCTATACTGTTTACACAACGCGTAGTTATCAAATGTATACTAAGATCATCCTGTAAATTCACCTAGATGATATGCGCTCTTATACTTTCGATGCAATGCTATTTGAAAAATATATGTTACAAGCTCTTTCGATTAACGCAGGATATAGTCTTTTATTATAATGAATACAAATTCGCCAAAGCGTGTCCGACCGATTAATCCGTTTCATTAATACTATAGTTACAAATACAAACACCATTCAATTGCACAAATTTATGTACAAGGTTCATTCTGCGTCTGCTATTTCTTGTTTAACAGGTTCATATTGTTTAACTTCTGTATAAACGATCATGTGAATCTGATACATGATATTAAAACGTGATTTTTTATTTGGGTAGTCCAAAATCAATTTATTTTTCTCGTAACGCGCGCAAGATTGTGTGTTGAATTTCTCTTGCATCTCAGTTTTGAAAATTTTCAGAAATTCTTCGCGATCTTTTGAAAAATTTAAGGGTTGCAAATAACCTTTAAAATAATTTTGGTCCGGTATTAATTTTCTATTTTGCATCACCTCTTCTAAACTTGGCAATTTATTTTTTTGTATTTTATTTAAATGACTAGCGGAAAGAATATTTTTTTGCATGCATTTTTTGACAATTTTCGAAGATTTATTATCGATTAAAAGTGAATATGCAATCTGTAATTTGCATTTTTTATCCCAATTCTTCCTTTTCCAATCTTTTGTCCAATGATATAAAAATAGAGAATCTGAAATTTAGTTAATATAATATTTTATTTTAATATAGTTTTATTTTATTTTTATATAGTTTAGTGTATTTTAATCATATAAATTTGCTTTAATCAATATCTGTCTAGTATTTAAATAAATATTAGATAATATTTACTAGATAAAATATTGTCTATAAAAATCTATAAAAATAATTTTTATGAATCTACATACAATTTATTTTTTTATAATTTAATTTATAATATTTTATAAATATAAAGCTTTTTTGTAAAAATATTTTAATTTTAAATATACTTTAATTAGTTGTCATATAATTATTATTGTCTTATTATTGTCTTATATTTGATTTTTTAATATAATAAAACATTATCTCAAAACATTTCAATTATTTTTTTTTTTTTAATTGATTTCTAATGCTACCTTTTCGAATATTTATACTATATGTATTCAACCTTTCGAATATCTATATTACCTTCTGGTATATTTATTTGTAAAAATTTTACTGTTCCATTTGCCTCCAGGTACTTAATCGTACTAGCTTCAACAATAACAGGTCCATCTCCTTGACCACACTCTCTGTTGATGGCTCTGATGGTTGGTGCCATTTCCTCTTTCAATTCTGTCCTATTAATGTTCTGTATCTTCTCGATGATAGTCTGACACGTAATCTCGGGCTCGAAAAGATTACAGAAATCGTTCTTGTTAAGATTATCACTTTCATCATCCATGTTAGCGATTGCATTTTCAGTAATTTCATTTTTATTCGCTTTAATATTTGTATTCACGTCAACATTGACATTCGCATCATTACAAGCTGTCATTATTTCCAATTCATACGTATGCTTTCCAATATTACAGTCATTCTTATGTACGGAAATTGCATTGTTTCCATTACTTTCCTGATTAGAATCTATTGCGTTTTCATGGTTCGTTGACATTTCAGTCTCGTGTGAGCAGCGAGTTAATTCTTTATGAGAACAATAACTTGTGTGGGTTTCACACTTATTGCTAGCGTTTTGATCTAAAGATTCTCTCAACCTACGCGAAAAAAAAATTGTCGTCAAATCATCTTTATCTAATATAAAATGTTAAGTTTTTAAATGAATTAAGAACTAAATATATATATATATATATATATATATAGGTTGAATATATTAATTTTTGTAAATATATTAATTTTTAGAAAAAGCTATGAGAATGCGCAATTTATCATTTTAATATTCTCACCGATTCGATTGTTTCTCCAAAGTGGCGATATTCAAAGTTGGCTTAATGTCGTCAAATGTATGAAAGCATTTTATTCGATAGGACGTAATAAAAGCAGCTACATCTTTTTTCCCTGTAATTTTTTTTCCAAACCACTCGAGCACCACATTTTTTGCAAGATGATTCTTTAAACCGGGAATCATTCTATCGGCCAACATGAAATAATGATTTGCGACTGAGATCGCTTGGGCACATTCATCGGTCATCTTTGCGCTCGAAAAAGATAACGTGAACACCTACAGAAAACTTAATATCGCCTAATTTTGCTTATATCGTTCAAGGAACTGCTTATTTTAACACGATGTTACTTATTATACCGTTGTTAGACTAGATACTGTTTTGTTGACATTACCCTATCCAAAGTTTCATAATAACACGAAATGTTTACATACACAAAAAAATCTAACGTTACCTATTTGAAAATTACTATTCATAACATCTCTAAGATTGAAATTTTTTTCAGCTAGATTTGATAGAATACAAACGAAAATTTCAGGTAGATTTGGCGGAGGCGTGGAACGATCGAACGCAGAGAGAGCGACACCGGCCAAATGTATGCCCGAATTGCAACCCGTTTCTCTAAAACTGGACGACGATCCTTCAACGATTATCTTCCCACCCTGCACACGAATCAAAAGATGCGGCGGTTGTTGCGGTAGTTCCTTGCTCTCGTGCCAGCCAACAGCCATGGAGATCCGAAACTTCGAGGTAATCGATCGTCATGGAATTTAAAAATGCGAAAGAGAACGCGCCTATTATTATAAGCAGACAACTCGAGAGAAAGCAATAATTGTTGAACATTTTTTATTTGTTTGTCTCTGTCGTCTTTAGGTGGTCGTGGCGTCACTGGATGAAATGAGTTACGCAGGTCGGCGAATTGTGCCGTTGGAGGAGCACACTAAATGCAAGTGTGACTGCAGAATCAAAGAGGAGGTAATTTGATGACAACCGATAATTGGCGGATAATCGGCGCCTTCCTGCTTAACTGGGCCGCGCGGTTTGCAAGTTTCGCACCTCACACATCGTATTTCATTGTAGTGTTTTTCATGTGACATACGTACGTGAGAGCGATTTACGTCATCTAGTCGACTGAAAAGAATACAAATTCCTCTCGTGTTTCAAGTATCCCAACAATGCATGAAAATACATTAAAAACAGAAGTAATAGGCGATCTGAAAGCGTGAATCATTTTTTACACGTGCATCTTCATCTCGTTTGTCCTTTAAATGCAAGATTCATTATGAGATATAAAAAATTTCAGTTTAAGAAGTGTATATTTTTAACAAATTAATATTATGCTTTGAGGCATTTATGACGCGCGTAATGTACAATGCGATATTTAAACCAAAATAAGCTTCGACAATTTCTCAATTTCGTTGATTACGTATTACAATTGACGCTTCCTTGCAACGTGAGGACGATCGTGAAGTATGTCAATGCGTTGGACAAGCAAAATTTAATCGTATTTAAGCGCGCGCGCAAAGTGTTGACATTCTTTTCGTCGATGATTCATACATCGCTTTTTACCGTAGCATTGCAACGAAAAACAGCATTACGAGCCACACAATTGCAAATGTGTCTGCGACAACGTCGATGAGGCGGAGAAGTGCCGAAAGAATAACGACACAAAGATATGGAACCCGGATCTTTGCATTTGCTCATGCAGAACTATCGAGCCTTGCAGCACCGGATATTACTTCAACTACAACACGTGCAGGTGTGAACGGATAGAATAGAGGGATCTTCTAGAGGAATAAGGCGGTTTCCTCTTTTCACTGCACTCTACTATTGTGTCATGACTTGTAAACCATGCGAACGCACCGATCTATTCGCCGAAGTATTCTCGACTTATTTCGGCCATCCATTTGGTTCTGCACGAAATTTTTGCAAGTCTCATGCCTTATCCATGAATCTATATCATGCATCCTATGTTTGTACTTTCCTTTTGCACGGGGTCCTTTTCGCACGCGAGTTAAATTATTTTCGATTTCTCTTTCTCTCTTTATGCTATTTGAAATTTTTTCTTCAAGCGAAATAAAAACTCGCTTCTATTTATAAGAATGTGTCGTTTCCTCGCATCCTAATTACTAAAATGATGTTATATCTCATGATATATATACGTAACTAGCATGTAACTTAACTAACATGTAATTAAGGTGGAATGTTTTGTACTTTACTAACACAATGACTGCCACTTTAAAGAAACTTTTGAAAAATAATGACGCAAAATGACAATAAATTGAAAAACTGAAATTAAATATATGTAAATGGCAACTTACACTATCCTTTCGGTTCATGCACAGTTTGATCGCAAAATTACGGTATTTATCCTGCAATTATTCGCAACGTAACTGTAAATATGTTCCAGATGTGGACCTATAATGTTGTCTAGACCAGTAAACAGATTTGTATCCACGAAAGGTTCAAATTACAATTTCTCTAACCGTCGGCCCGAAAATGTGCCGCCTGTGATATACCCATTGGACCCATTGGATCCCAGAAGAAAACACAAGGAAGATCCAGAATACAAGTGACAAAGAATTGAGACAGACGTACGGATTACAAGACTGCTAAGACATATCCACAGTCACTTTGTTATTCTTTTTGTTATTCTTACACAGACAAGACTTGTCATTAATTCGATGCCTAGGAACTGGAAGAGCAAATTATTTTATTCGTCCTTTCATTAGATTGTAATTTCATCGTGATGAAAAATATATTACAGAATTTATAAACATTCAGTATTGGTGCGTTCGCAATGCATAAAGTAATATAATAATAGACATTGCCAAGTTTGCGATCTAATAGTATAAGAAATATTACATTTTGTGATTATATTTCCATGGCACGGTAGAGTGATACAGACTTTCCTAGTTCCAAGGTTAAGCTATTATGTATTTACTGTTGGATAAGATCAAGAATATATTGTGATATAATAAGAAAAGAAATGTCCATAAAAATATAATCTTCAATGTTATTTATATCATAAACTTATTGTTCTTATATTTATTATTATAATGATAAAATAAGAAATAATTATTATTTACTATACTTATTGCACATGATATACACATGACAATAAATTTATGATATCATACACAAGACTTTTGCTTACATATATATTTGTTAATAAATAGTTATATCTAAGTCATTATAACATAAAATTCTTAGTATTAAGGCTTCTCACTGCTGTTTTGAATTGTCAAAGCAAAAACTATATATGTACTCTTCTTGTTAAATATAAATTTAGGTTTTAAGAGTGATGACATACCAGAAACTGCAGTGAGGGAGTATATCTTGAACACAAGCAATATGAGATAAATACAACCATTATACCAGTTATTGTTTCTCTTTAGTGGATGTATGTTCTACATCTGCTACAATCTGATTCATTTCTTTCTCACGTTTTTCAATCTTTTGTACATATGTGACAACATTCTTATTAATCCGTAACATCTCGCTGTAAGTCGCACTCATAGATTCAATAGATTTGGCTATGTGACCTAAACAAAAAAATATCACATTTTAACACATAACAAAATATTACTTATTAAAACATGTAGTCTCAAGTTTTTTGATCATAAGAAAAAGTTTTTAATCTATAAAAATTTTCTAAAAAGAGCTAGTTTTTTTTCTATAGCTCATCTTCATCCAGTGCCTTTATTTTATTCTCATTATTCTTTCTTTCTACATCAAACTGTGTCATAAAAACCTCGTAAGGAAATGTTTACAGTTTCAATAAATCCTTACCAATAGAAGACGCAATATCTGCAATTATCATTTCCTTCGTTAACTTGGATCGTTTTCTCTGCTGTTCTATTATATCATTATCAGACATGCTGCTTTCTTGTACGGATACTGCATACTAATCAATCAGCGACATTCTCAGAAAATTTGTATGTAAATATGTATAAAAGGTATATCACTTGATATTCATAGTCTCTTGGTCGCAAAAAGGCGCGAAAACGATCATCACTGCTCAGCCATATTGTACGCAATTGGTCAAGTATATTTGTGTAAAGATCAATTTTGATTTGAGTCAACAACAATGATTTACAATCTTAAAATAATAAAAATTAATATAATCAATTATTTTTACAAGATTATTTACAAAGGAATAGATTTATTCAACTAAAAAGGAGAAAGTTGCGCTTTTTACATAGTGTTGTCTTTGTTACATAAAAGTCGAAATCTCTAACCTCTCTTTCTCCTTTCTTCTATTCAACACATTCAGACAGGTCACATTCCTTCTCACCTTTCCAATACTGTTTGCATTTGTAAATGCTTTTTTTGTGCAATCAGTCAAATAATATGATAGCAACGGATATTTACCACGCTTTTAGAGATGTAGAGGTAAATACACATTAGTTTTCATTATATGTATAATTTAAGAGATACAAATATGTGTTTATAACCTATAAAAATCTTATATTAATTATTAAATTGCGATCTTTTTATGCAATTAAAGAGGCTTTAATAAGATTTCATCGTATAAATTAGAAAATATGTTCTAGAACACAGACATTGAAGTGAGAAAAAGTTATCTAGCGAGTTCCTGTACTCTTAATCCTATCATCTTTTACAATCACTAGATGGCATATACTACTCAAAACAGTATCATTTATTATAGGCGAAAAAACATTTATTCTTACAATTTTTACGTGTGAAATAATAAACATATAAGATTTAATTATATGACATTTTATTTTGCTATATTAAATATAGATTTAGAAATCATTCTCTTTTTTGTAACGTAATTTTTTAAAATATTTAAGTATCTTTATTATAAATATATATTTATTTTTAACTTTCCTTTTTCTCTCATATAGGTACCTTAACATTTTTACGTCTGAGAGCATCTTTAAAATTTCACGGCAGCCGAAGATCAAGTTGATCGGCATAAGTCGACGAACGATTAATTGGCAATTTTGTAATTAGAGACTTTAAAATTAATCAGTGATGTGCTTGCGGTAATTACAGGCTTGAATTTCAGGTAATTTTACCGCGTATAATTGATTCGTGTTTATGATTTTACGATAAACGTACAAGCGAATCTGATCTTTTTTCATTTACGATTACATCTCCAGCGTACTCACTAATACAGGTGGCGAATAATCTCTTTGAAAAATTTAGTTTAATCATTATTATTTGCGTTAAAAATTCAATTTATCTCACAAGACGCGTTTGTTATTTCGTGCCAGAACGAGTCTTTATTTATTAACTAAAAAAAATGGAAATAATATTTTATTTTAAAATTTATATTAAATTGATATTTTAATATTAAACTTGTCAACTATCTCCCTATTTATTTTGACTTGTATTTTCATCAAACATATGCACTTGATATTATTTATCAACAATGATGTATATAACAGTTTCAGATCGAGTATCGCCGTCGAACAAACTCGAGTGATTTCGAGAGAGTTGACGGTCGAGATTCACCGTGATACCCGCGATTAATCATCAGAGGGCTGCCTGATATACACACTTAAAAGTTGCTGGCGAAAGGGGAGAAACGGTAGCCGACTCGGCCGGTCGTCCAACCGACCTTCCGTACCACGGCGCCATTTTTTTGCGCCATCCGTTATAATTGTCGGGGCCTTGTCACTTTTGCGGGCTTTCGCAGTGAGGTACCTGATGTGTACGTTGCCCCGTGCCGGTTTTCTTGCACCGAGGCGGCTTCGTCAAAGCGACCAGCAGAACATAAAGAGAAGTAGACAATGAGCGGAGGACGAAGGACCAGAAACGAGGTGAACAATGCCGACTGTCGTAGCAATTGCGAAGCTTCCTCTCGTTTTGTTTCGAACGAAACGCCGACGCACAATATAATATTATATCTTTTTATTTTGCTCCCAAGTTTTTAAGAAGATTTAAGGTTTTATCGGGATTAATTATAAATAAGTAATAAATAAAATTGTAATTTAATTTTTCAGTAAACATCAGGAAATATCGATTGTGTTTCTCTATTAAATATCTTCATTTAAAAAATATAGATATATAGATTTTTTATATTTAATAGTGCCAAAAATCTCTTATTGTTAGATATATTAGATCTCTATTTAGTTTATTAATATGTCAATGAGTCCTTTTGGTGTAAAAGGATTTTACTTTATTCTGTATAAATATCAATTTTAATATTTAATTGTAGTTTGACTCTCGCGTTGCAGTTTCAACGATGCTCTCGTCGGTTTCTCGGGGAGCAGGTAACGCTTAAAATTCAAAGACGATCGGCCGGTCAGTGCCGGCAAAAACTCGTGCCTCGCCTGCGTATTTTACGCCACTTTCTTGCGTGTGTACGCACGCGTATAGGTATCTCTCTCTTCTTCTCTGTCTCTTTCTTTCTCTTTTCAGTTCCCGCGGCCTCTGCTCAAGGACTGCTGCCGCCCGCGGATGGCCCCACGAGAAAGCGCCGACGAGAGAAGTCCGAGAGACGCGTATCGTAATACGGTAGCCGGTACGGCGGTGGGTTTAAATCATATTAAAGCACGCCCAGGCATCTCACGGGATCATAAGTCCGGATTACGGACGCGGCCCAGTCTACGCGCGAAATTCCACATACAAAGTAATCTGATCGTCTTACCTCGAAGACGCTTTATAGAAGACGATCTTTAGGAGTCTGCCGCAGTGAAAGGATTGACGCACGCGGTCTTAGTTGTCGCGAAAGTGGCTAAAATGCTACATTTAACACGTAAAACATTTATTTGGGGCACTCATAAAATTATTGCTAAATAATTATTTTTCACATATATCGTACAAATAATAATTTTTATGTATCGTACATATAATTTCATCATATGTTTATGTCATCGCAATCAAAATATATTCAAAATAAAAAAAAGAATGTAAAGCTTAATTTAAAAAGATCTCTGGCATCTTTTCTTATGTGAATTTCAAAAGCTCGGTAGATTTTATGCGAATCGAATATATCAAAAAATAATTGAACTAAATAAGATAATTAGTTAAGAACGCTGTATCAATATACTCCATGCGACAGAAACTTGATTTGAAATCTTAATTAGAGCAACAACAAAATATTCTTATAAAATTCTTATTTGAAAAAAGAAATATTGTAATTAGCAAGTATCTTCCTAAAGCGATACCTGCGTTTGTGCCATTCGCTCGATGAGATCGATGTTTGATGAAAAGAAATATAAGATAAAAAAAATTAGTTATTTGTTTTATATCTTTTAGTATTTTGTGAAAAGATTAATAAAATGTTCCGTGTCTGTGGATTATAATATAGCAAGATAAATTGTTCGGTATAAATATAATGGCAGAAGTGAGGCTTATACCCGGTTCTTTTTCTTTTCATGTATCGCGTAAAAAGTTGCCCTCGCCGAAATTACACCGGTATTGGCTCCTGGTTACCAGCGTACGGAAGCATCGAGCCAATCTATCGACGGAGGGGGGCAAGAGATGAAAGACGAAGCGTAAGAGATAAAGTGGTCTCGTGAAACGTTGTTACGAAAGAACGTGGGCAGCGCCGGTAGAAAATGGCGTGGGCCGTGACTGTCCGAGACCAGGTGAAACGTGTTTGTACAAGATAGGAACTGATAAGCCATCACTGAGGCTCAACGAAAGGGTACGGACATGCTGGTCACTGTAACTTAAAGTCGATCAAGAAAAATAAAATGATGCATAAAAAGATTTGCAATTTGCTTGAAAAAAACTAATCTCCTTTGTCTTATGTTAAATTATGTTGATCTTTTCTGTCGACGTTAGAAAATTATTTTCTTTTGTTTTTAATCTAATTTCAATCTTTATTTTAAGATAATTCCTTAATACGAGTAAAGTTTAAAGTCACGAAAATTCAACGGACAGTTAATGATTCCTTTGTATAACCAGATTTTCTCTAATAAATAAAATGTTAAGTTTTTCTGCTTGTCAATTTATTTGATCACGATTTTATCTCATCCATATATGCTCAAGCTTATTCAGAAACTATTCATAGATGATGATTATACAACAGGAGATTCCGATACATATGTCGGGACAGATCGTGACCTCTTAAAATTTGTTTCGAGCGAAATAAATCATGATGAGAGTAATCTCTATTATATCGCGCGTCAAAAGCATGCATTGATATTTTTTTTTCTATATTATATCCAATGTATTTGATATTACTAATAATGTGATTTGTAAAAAATTGAAAAAGATATTTAAGATGATTCCATAGGTAAATAAAATCAAAACTTGTGCTAGTAAATTGTATAGCGAGAAAAAAATCACATGGCACATAATGGACTCGCCAAGATGAGTTGAGAAGGAACAAGAGATGAAGAATGAGAGACACAAATGGATACAGTAGCGCAACAAGAGCAAATCAATGGTTTAGGTCGGGATTCGAAGCGGATTACTGTTGGAATAATAATAACGACTGAGACGCTGTGCGTACTCGCGACACGCACGCGTGTGTGTCGAGGATGATCGCGCGTGATGACTTCTGAGCTACGCGGTCCACTTTTCTTCGGTACAGACGCACGAGAAAGTCAAGAAAGAAGTTCCTTTTACAACAGAAACACGCGAAAATCTTAATAATTAAAATAGAAATAAAAATTTTAAAAATATATAAAAGAACACCACAAAATACTACATATAAAAAGATACTAAAATTATATTTTATAGAAAATAATTTTTATTCTATGGAAATTTTATTTTTCTTTATAAAATTAAATTTAGATGTTATTATATATTGTTATACGGGATTATACGATTTAAAAAGAGAATAGAAAGGAAAGGATCCTCGCTGATTGTGTAAAAATTGGAAAAAGGCGTAAGAGTAGAGGCAGCGAGAGGAGAAATGCCTAAGATGAGAGTACACAGCACAAAGAAACTTGCTGTTTACGAACTACCCGCGTCTTGTATGCACCAGCTGTAAATTATCATGTATCGAACGTAATGTTCGCTTTTACTATTCTCAAGAAAGCGAAATGACTGGTCTTAATTCATATCGTCGCACATAGGAACGAGTATACATAGATACGCTTGAAAATAATACAACAGTTATTTACGCGACTAAACTAAAAATAAATGAGATGCATTTCAAAAACAGGCACTCGTGTTTTACGTCTCTGGATAGATCTTATTCATTTATAATCCAAATTTTGCAAATATAACTTGTAATTAAAGTTTAAATCAAGAATCTTATTGTGTATACAGAACAAAAATTCTTCTTTTGAAAATATCTTTAATTTCAATGTAGAAATCTTGAAATGAGATTTATTGCGTTAAACAAAGGAACTTGTTTAAATAAAGTCATTTTATATAGTTTAATAAAAAAAAATATATTCTTATTATTTAAAAATAATATCCTTGAAAGTTGAAACATGTTGGATAAAAAATAATATATTTTTAAGTCGAAGATTAATAAGACTATAATAGACTATAAGAAGATTATAAATTGTTGTGTATATATAAAACAATGAATGCGTTAAGTTGAATATATAAATTTTGATTTGATACATCTTTTCCCCGTAATTATTATATTGTTTTTTTTTATAATTATAACAACTAAAAATCTCTTTGTGCCTTCTCGGAGCCCTATAGAGAAGACCAGTCGTCTACGTTTTGTTTCTCTTCGTTTTCTACGCGTGCCAGGATGCGGAAAGAACGGAAGAGCGCGCGTGTCAAAGCGTGTGTGTGCGCGCTTTAATCATTGCCGATCACTCCTCCCTTATACGCAATCAGCGAGCGCACCGTCGAGGTTTCTATCGACAAGACTACCGTTTATTACTACTTCGTTACCGCGTCTCTTCCTCTCTCTCTTTTTCCGTCTCTACTATCTCCCTCAACCGGCTTCGGTATTACACGCCGACACCGATGACATTAATGATCCTCGCAGAATTACGAGTGTATGTCCGCGCACACTTGACCGCGCTATTCTATACGGAAAGCTACGAGACGTATTCGTGGGATAAGTGGCCGTTCGCCAAAGAGATCCCTCTTCCTCCCTTTTTGTCCCCCGTCACCGTCGTCTTTCTACAAGTTCCCCGATACAGCTTCATCGAATCTTACTTCACGTGTTGATATATATTCGAACTTTGTGAGAATAAGTGTATGTTTAGGGAGAGTGCGCTCTGTGCTTGAGCGCTCACTTACTCGCTCGCATATCGAATCTCGTTAGATGCAAAACTAGTAATGTGAACGGCACTCCATCGAGGCCTTCCTCGAGTATAGATAGCGAGACAGAGCCTTCTCTCTTGCGATACAAGAAAGTAAAAGTTTCCTCGAGCGTTTCGCGTGTTGAATCACACCTCGTTTCACATGAAACCTTTCCCCTTCTCGTATCTGATAATCATAAACATTTTTTTCGAATATAAGCGCGACAGAGCGACGTGTTTCAGAAGCATAGCTGATTTTAGAAGCAGCACTTTTATCCGTCAACGTTGAATCGATAAATAAAAGTGAGAAAAAGAGCGTCAATAACATTGATGGGTGAGGGGGAGAGGGAATAAGCCTCGAGATGAGAATGATCCAAGAAAGATCGCGAGTTTCGTGGATCTGGATCCGATGGTCGAATTCGATCCTCGTATCTCGCGTCTCGGGACACGCTTCGTTCAAGTGTGCTTCTCCTCTCTCTCTCTCTCTCTCTCTCTCTCTCTCTTTCGAATCTTCTCCTCGTCGATGCGCAATATCTTCTCCTTTCGCTCGTAATTTCTCTTATTCTCTCTCTCTTCCTCTGCCTCCATCTTTCTCTCATACCCGCTCTTCGTCGTTCTCGGCATCTCGTTCACTCGACGGAAAACAAAAGGAGCAACCGGACTTACTTGAAGCGGGGAAGAACGAGGGAGGGAGAGAGAGGAAAAAAGGAACGAATCTCGGGACGAGGAGAAGCGTAGCCGGAGGGATAAAGAGAGAAGCGAGGAATGGGTGGGAAGGAAAAAGGGGGAGAGGGGACGTAGCAAGAGAAAAAGGAGAAGCAGCGCGAGGAGCAACAAAAGTAGCCGTGACGCTGTACAAAGCGAGCAAACCGAACGAGCGGGGCCCGAAGGGGAAAAAGACGAGAAGATCGGCCCTTCGGGGCGATGTAGAAGGGAATGGGGGAGTGCACGATGGAGAGGCGCGAGGATGGATGAAGGGAGAAGGCCACAGGGATGTAAGACGGAGGCTGTTGTGCCTCGTGCAACACTCGCGTTTCGCCTTAACCGTCTAATTTCTTGGAAATGAACGAAGAGAGAGATATCGTTCGCGTACAAAAATATATCATATCGTATAGAGTATAAAACCGGAAGTGATAAGTCTTAAAAGTGAATTGAAACATTAGGCAATTTTTTTCTCCCAAAAATGTTTTCAAGAAATCATTAACTGAAAACATTTATAAAAGATAAAAGATATTCATGTAGAAGACAGACAATATTTATTTTCATCAAGTACAGAGAAAGACGTTTCGCGAATACCATTGTTACTTTCTCTGTTCAACAAGCGTAGTATCGTTGTCGCGATCGTTTCCCGCTTGCGGCTTTCGAGTGCCACAAAGAATTCTTCTCTCGAACGTCACGTTCGTCATTGAGTAGTTTCGATGAATCCACGTGCTGCGACGAATGACTTTTGAAAAAGAGAGAACGCGTTTCGCAACAAAGATGTCCCAATCAGGGATAAAAAGCAGCCGTATAATTGATCTCACGGAACTCGTCGAATCTGGGTTAAAGACCGAGGAATATATTTATCTCAACGAAGCTTGCATAGCAATTGGCATATCGAGTAAAAAGTCTTTTACAGCTGATAATTTCAGCAATAAACATATCTAAATATTTTAATATATATAAATTGTAAAATTCTTGCATTCTTTATCTAACGGAGTTTGGTTGTAAACCAAACCAAAAGAGCAAGATTCTCATATAATAAAAGATGATAGTATACTAGATTTAATTAATAACTCTTTTCATCTCTTTCTAGAAAAAAGCGAGCATGCAATTAATTACTACTTGCATCCTTTATTTACGCTACCGCTTATTAGCGCTACCGTTGCAGCCACCATGATAAACCATCTGGGTGCTTCTCGATCCTTTTTTTCCCTTCATAGAGTTGTCACTTATAATTACCGAATATTTTACACAAATTATTTATAAAAGATTCGAAGTAAATAGTTTAAAGCTTGGATATCGTATTTATTTGGAGAAGAAGAAAAATTTTTTGACATCTATAATATAAACGGAAATATTTTTTATCTCTCTGATATTTTAATAGATTCATTAAAATCATTATAAGATATCATGAGATAGAACACGTTATATATAGAGTAGAATGCACAACACAATAAAAGCAGCGATCTTTGTTCATTGTCGGTCGATACGCTCCTGGATGAGGAGAGAGGCGAAGAAGAGAAAAGAAGAGAGGAAGAAATAAAAAGGCAGAACTGGCAAAAGAGGCAAAACCGCGCACACACGTTATGTTACTCTCTCCCTCTCTCGTTCTCCTCTTATCCTCCGTTCTGCTATCCTCGTCGTATGCTGGTGCTCGGCGTTGCTTCTACTGTACGATGCAGTAATGTATATAGTACGGTAAGGCATAATATGATAGCGTGCACTTCTCTCGTGTGCCAGTGTACGAATGTAATCATAGCAATAGAATGAAGCATCTCGCAGCATCTTTTCCGAACTTTTACATTAGATCTCCGTGCGAGAGAGACGATTCACTTCAATATAAAATTTAAATTTTATATTTTATTATTTTATATTTATATTATAAATTTTATTATTTAAATTTTTTCCATTTTCAACGAACGCACGTTAATGTTTTACTTTTGTTTTTCTTTATCCCACAAGATTTCCATTTACTTAAGAGATTTCTGCTTGCCACGATGTATTTATAGAAACTCGAGAGATCGAGACAACAAATAAAAATAAAATCTTTTCGAAGGAATCTAAGATATTCAAACGTTGAGTTGTTTTGCAAATGAGCCGACAGCTCGATCAATCTCATCACGTTCCGCGTGTTTCGCTACGTCCGGCTTGACATAGGCAGGTACAGCGATGAGCTGAGTATAAGCTGATAACCAAAGGATGTGTCAAGATTCCCCTCTGGCAAGGGTCAAGCATGCTTTGTCAACGATTCGCGCGCATTTACTAATCTATGCCAATCTATGCACTGTCACCTGCAGACTCGAAGCTAATTCTCTATTTGCCATACGTTTGTCTATACGAAAAAAAGAAAATCTCACAGTTGTCGATCACGATTTTTGTCGTATCACGTTTCTCTATAGATGCCTCATTACATACATCTTTCATGTATCTGGGCGATATTATCGTTTCATGATACAATTATCTGCATATAATTTAGAATGATATAATAACGTCAGATATATTTTCTATAACAGAAGATATTTTTGCCGCGTGCATGCATCGCGAAAGAAGATTTATTTCATAATCCAGCGTAGAGCGTGGCCACTTTATTCTTTTAATATGTAGGTAATATGAAATATGGTAATTGGCGTCACCGTAGGGAGATCGAAACGGTTGATTTAAATTGCCTAATTGTAAGTTCCTCCCGCATTCCACGTCTTCTGGGCAGAGTTGATCGGTAGTTGTGTTCTCCGCGGTAGCAACCGCACGTAATAGCATTCGGAAGACATGGGTAAAAAGAAGGGGAGGAAGTAAAAGAGAGGGAGAGGGAGAAGGATGAAAAAGAAGAGAAGAGCAGGAGCGCAGAGAAAAAGAAAAAGAATCGAAAAAAAAGTCACATGAGGGGGGGGGGGAATGCGAGAGGCTTACGACTCAAAGAGGTAGGGGAGGAGGAAGGGGAGGGAAGGAAAAAAAAGCGGGACGTCAGGAGAGATTAAAATCGTCGAATCCTTTTTCTGCTATAGGCACCCTCGTCCTCCTGACTCTCTGATCCGCGAGCTATTTATAATACATCTATTATTAAAATTAAAAAAAAAAAACTTTAGAAAATAATTTATTTTATCCACAAAAAAAGAAGAAAATAATTTTCAACTTTTTCTTTTTGATGAAACACATCGATTAATCGCCCTCTGTCATTTCTCTACATCAAATGTGACACAATATTTTTGCAAATTTTATTCATATAATTCTCGTATATATATCTAAAGTGATTAAACATAAATATTAAAGCACGGTCCTGAGCTGTATAATCCGTAATTCAACCTCTCTGTCTACTGTCTACGTGAAACAAAATCTCTCCGCAGCTTATCTGCAACTTTATAGCGCGAGTGAAAAATGTTTTAAAGCATCGTTGAGTGATATTACTTAATTTGCTTTACATTATAGACGTTTGTGTCTGCCACTTTTAAAATAATGTACAATCATAAAGGAGTTTTATGGAACTGAGGCGAGATTAGCTCTGCAGATTCTGGAAGAATTTTCTCCTATGTGAGCGGCACACGATCGTGCTGCGGCGAATTTCTGCGCGAATCGTTGCACGGGATGATTTGACGTAATCACCTTCTGCCGCGAAAGGATTCGAAGCTACCGCAGTACGCTTATATCCTGCCACCGTCTCTCCTCATCTCTCGCCGCGTTCTTTTACTTTATTTCCCCGTGCTTTCTCTTTCTTTTTCTTCGTGCTCGTCCCCCTGCCGTTCGCTCACATTGCTCCCTTTTTCTCGCGCCGTTCTTCGTCTATAAAAATATGTTTTGCCGGGCGAAAGATTTCGTGTCTTGGAATATATTATAGTTAAGATTATATCGTCCCCTTTTTCAACATGAACAATTCCTCATTTTCAACACAGAAGTAAATTTGAATCTATCTAATATATTTCGGCTCTTAATAAAGCAAATGTTTAAATTAATTATATCATTTTATATACATATATGCGTATGCAGATATATATATAATTTTTGTCAAGTTTATGTCATATAATTCTCGTCAAATTTAAGGGATCTTTAATCATTTTATTTATGATACTTTTAAAATATTTTTTAAATAATTACAATATGTATGTTAAAAAAATATATCGTATGATATGTAAATATACATATATCGTGACGGTAAGGATTTAAAAAAATTTAGGATTAATTAATTCAATATTATTGAGACATAGTTTAATCAAAATATCCTCTCTCTTTTGCTATAACAAAATATTTTGCAACTTACAATTCGCAGATGAATTTTTAATATATTTCCCTTCTATTTTAATTATGCGGATAGTTACCGAATGTGTATTTTAAAAAAATGATAATTTATTCATGATGTTTTCGTAACTACGTACTACTCTCATGGACTCAGCCGTTTGTTTATTCACAATTTTACGGTTTCTCGTGTTAGCCAGTAATATATCGACCGATCACGCATTTTGTATTCATATTCGCATTCTTTAAATAAAACATTCTCATATACGGGCGCAGCTTAAAACGAAAACTTCCAAAGTTAAAGAACCACGCTCGTTTGATTCACTTTACTGTATCCTGGAAAGATCCCGCTTTAATCGTAAAACCTTTCGGAGACACTTTAACGGCGCGATTGTATACATGGAACGAAGGGATCTTTGGTGTCTGGGATTCGTGATTTACACGTCGTAAAGGCCACGGATACTACAAGTAAGACTTGAGCAAGCCTGTGTGCATATACAGTACACAGTTTTCCTTTCCCTCTCTCTCTCTCTTTCTCTTTCTTCTCTCTCTCTTCTCTCGCTGTCGCCTAAGGACACGTGTGTTTACGTATGTACGTACGCTTCGAAGGACGCGTGAGGCTTGATAATAAACTCTGTACAAAAGCTCCAGCCAGTCGAGTAACATACTTAAACAGTGACACCACGTGTCTTTATAGAAAGATGAAAGTTTGCATGGAGATATCGAGAGAATCGAAATAATCCTTGTCGGTCGAGAAAATTTTGGGGAGACATTCAATTTTATTTATTTATGAAAAAATTTACATGCAATCGACTCTCTTAAAGAAGCAGTTTCTTTATATGGGTTTTTCGATAAATTGCAACACACAATCGGCAAAGAAGATATGTAATTCCTTATGAAGGGAGCAAATATTAGGTATATAAAAAATAACTTTTTTTTAATTATTTTAGTAATAATTTACAATATATGTATATAAAAACGGTGTATTTTTTTTTGGCTATATATTAATTAAAGAACTTAGTTGTCTCAAGAAGTGATTATTATTTAAATATATTAATACTTACATAATCACAATAAAATTACGGAGTTGATTTATCTTTCGCTACCAATCAAAATGACCCGTTAAATCGATTATATCGCTTGATAATACTTGACGTAGGAAATAGCCATGTGCAAAGCGCGCGCAAAAGATTCTTGACAAATAACGTAGAATTTGAAGAGACATCGAAAGACAAGGAGAAAAAGAATAGAAATTCTCTCTCTCTCTCTCCTTTCTCTCTCTTGTACACTTTTGTTCGAATCGTATACTAAAGATTTATTGACATATGGATTTGCATTTTAAATATGTGAAGTGGCGCGAAAGATGAGAGCTGCCTGAAAAGAATATTCTCTCTTTCTCTCTCTCTCTCTCATCCGCCCTCATCACCGCCATTATCTCCTGAATATTATCCATTTTTTAAAGAGATGGGTGTAACATGCGTTTTTTGCATCATAGAATCGTAAAAATGTAGCTATTTTAAGAAAAAAATTCTCTCTCTCTTTCTTCTTTCCCTCTCTCTTCTTAATGAATTTTTTGTCTATATAAAAAGGAAAAAATTATATTTATACATGAACAATCTAATCTTATTATAATTTCATTTCCTTCGACATTTAGATAATCCAAGAGTTACAGATATTTTTTCAATAGTATTAAATACACGCGTAAACTATTCTCGGAATGACTGGAACAATTTAATGTCATTAATCCTACCGACAATCCGCAATCAATTGCAGGCTTATTAATGTTCTGTTGGCACCAATGCAAAAAGTTAAAAGAGAAATAATAATCCTTATACGCGGGATGAGGCACATAATGCTCGAAACAGATGTCTCGTGCCCAGACGAGCGCGATTATCTGATATAACTTTCGAATTATTTTCTTGAGAATTTTTAATAGTCGTATTAATTTTATATTTATATATGTGTGTGTGTGCTTCTTCAGAATAGATAGAAAAGAAAGATAAAGTGAATATCAAAGATTGTTATACTTATGACATATTGTACGCATTGATTTCCTCTTTTACTCTTTTCTTTGTTTTCCTTTGTCTTTATCCATCATAAAATTTGCTTTTCTCTTATTTTTAGTGGTTCACATTACCAAATGAACAAACATCGCAAAAACAAAGCAGATGAGTATTTTTGACATAAACTAGAAAATCAATTTGTTTGACACTATATCGATTGATTTCATTGCAATCTAATCGATCATGATCAGATAATAGAAAATTGTTGAAAAGACAAAATTAATTGATAGGACAAATATAATCGTTTTTTGTAGGTTCAATTTTTCCTACAAAAAACGATTACATATATATATATATATATATATATATATATATATATATATATATACTTTCTATTTAACAATGCTTGGAAAATATAATTTTTCTAATTTAAGAATTAAAGATAGCAGCTTTGATTATAAAAATAAATACGATCTCTTAACGACAATTTGTCAAGTTAAACATAAAAGTTAATTGTATTGTGTTACATAAACATGATGATGACAAAAATTTCTTATAATATACCTCTTTGTGCTAATAAATCAAAATAATTCTTTTTACAAGAGAAACACGTAAAGATATTCAAAAATTAAATTATCTAAAGATTAAAATATTAATAGATATAATTATTATAATATACCACATATGGCATTTTCATATAATAATTTATCATCCTCGATTATATGATTTATTTTCATATCGTTATTTTTGGGGAGTCAAAGTACACAGCATTATTTTTTTCAGTTATATACGCTTCAGGGAAGACGCGCGTTTATAAACAACTAGGGGGAAAAAAAAGTTAATGTGTTTTCAGACTAATATATTTTTATTAGAATCTCAAACTACGCTGTGAGCGTTATTTGGACCGCATGAAGTCGAGTGTATTACGTGACCGAATTACGAAATCACCAAACAGTTTGCGTCGCGCGTCCCCGACGTGTAGTCGAATCGCGCGATTGGCGTTTGTCGCGTCTCTCCCGGCTAAATTCCTCGAAGGAGAATCGTGTGTCGACAGACGATCGTTCCGATACATCAAGTGGGCCATACGATCGTTCAGTTCTACGTGCACATATTTCGATATTGATTACGTTTTGCAATGCTGTCGGCCAGCTGACAATGAGGAATTTTTCTATATCGCGCGAATGCGCGAAGTCAGGCGCGTCACGTGACGAAATTTCGAAATCGTCAGTCGCCAGTTCGCGTAGCACGTCCCCGGTATGTAGTCGAATCGCGCGATTGTCGCGCGTCTCGTTTATCCCTCCCGGGCGAGCTCCGCGTACGAACGCCAAAGAAAAAGCGTCGAAAGCGTCGGAGCTGATGCTCGCCCCGATCCGTTAAGTGGTCCGTGCGATCGCGATCTAACTAACGCGTATTTCGATACTTCATCGCATCTCGATTACGTCGCACGGCGCAAGGAATCTGCATCGCCTAGCCACGTGAAGTTAGACGCGTCGTTATGTGACCGAGTGTGACCGTTGTCAGTTTACGTCGCAGGCCGGTGTGTAGTCGAACGCGAGCGCGTTGTGTCCTCGCGTGTTTTTCTCCGAATTTCGCGTGCAAACGATGAGCATCGCGAATCTAGCATCGGGCCATGCCGTATGTATTTACTCGCTTATCGCGATTGGCCGTGTCTTCCGAAATTCGCTGTCGCTCCTCGCTTCTTCGAACGCGCGCCTTTTCCTTATCTCGTAACGGTCGCTCATTCGGTGATCGTGTGTGTTATCTAGCATTGAAGAACATCGAGGAGAGTATCGAAGGATTCTTACAATGGGTTCATCAAAAAAGACAGATCATTTACCTGTGATGTATTTATATGACGGCCACTATTGTTTGCTACGAAGACACTTAAACTTTTCAAACTTTACTTTGTACTGATGCAAGTACAAACGTTATGTGTGATAAATCGGGAGTGTTGAATAGAATATCTTTAAGTAGTGCGTTGATTTATTCGCGTCCTATCAGATTTGTTTACGTACGTTATTCGCGAATGTATCGAGAGTGAAATAAAAATTATGGGCGATTGCCTTTCAATAGATTATCAGTCAAAGTTCGTCGAAATAGGGTATTAAAGGGAATGTCGTATTATATTTCACGAGTGTAATCGTGTCTTTAAAAAGTGTCAAGAGAAGCTTGGAATCGCCATATGACGTATGAGATTAATCGAGAGAAGTGATTTCTGTTCATCCGGAGATAAAGGGGTGAGTGTGATTACTTTTTAATTATTTCTTAATTTTTCCATTGCATAATATCAAATTTGCCCAATGCAGAAAAGATAAAAATTCTTCTTATCGCTTTTTAAATCTCTTGTAATTAATACGTGAATAATGAATAAAATGTTTTCAAGTCTTAAATTATGTGGAAAAGATTGAGAATCTCTAGATAAGCGATATGAAAAATTTTTTTAATTATTTTTAAAATTTGTGTATGTGAAAAATAATAAGAGGCTGTTGTTGTTTAGAATTTTTACGAATTGTACGTAAATAACGGAAATAGTCAATCTATTAAGCAAATTAAAATTTCAGGTGCCTATATTTTTAAATAATAATGATAATCGTGTAATTAATTCTACAAAGGGTAAATTTGTATCTAATTTGTATTTACTTAGGACACAATCCAGGCAGGCATGAATAGTGGCAATCAGTTTCGATTAATTCGAATAGATTGATTAGTGAAATTAGTTATACAATTCTAGACGCGCATTGATCGCATTTACGAAATCCGTCAATAGTTTGTCAAATTATCGCTCGGTTTTTAGGCTCGTATCAAATTTCCGTTGTCAAAATAATACGATACTATTCAAGCTTCCATATACGTTTAAAAAGTGTTTGGAAAATTGATGGAAGACTTTAATCGATAAAAAACTCACATGAAAATCAAATGGGCAAAATTTCAGATTTTCGATTAAGTATAGATTAAATTTAAATTAATTCATCATATGCGTGAAAGAGTTTGTATGCAGATATCACCTGTTATCTTCCAATTTTATTTAGCATATTTTTAAAAATATCAGTAAAATAGTAGTATAAGATTTTTTCTGAAATACACATTTTTTACACGTATATTATTTGCACATTATTCAATGTCAGTGGGATATTAATTTTTACACATATTTTTGACGTACTGAACAACATAGAGAAAAAATGATAAAACAAAAAGGTATTTTCGCAGTTTAAAAGAACATTTTTCTAAACGATTGCAATACAATCATAAAAATAAAAATTGAATGATTATTAGCCAATAAAAACATCACTTTTTTCGAAAAAAAAAATATATATATATCTGTGGTTAATAAATGCGATCGCTATGAAAATAATTTTAGCGAGAGAAGAAAGACGTGCAACGCACGATCTCCGGATCGTGACTAAAAACGGCGATGCGAGACGAGCTTCTTTAGCTGGAGGCGGATCGAGATCGAAGTTCCCGCGATGATCAGCTGTACTTATTTTCACGGTCGCCCACGTGTATCGATCGCGCAAGATAACCTAATCTATCTTGTCTTATATGCACTAGATTAGAGATTGATGCATAAGCGATATACTATTATCGATGAAACATTAATAACTGCTTCTTACTTATTAGAAATTGATAATGAGTATACAGGGTGTCCCGAAATTAAATGTCAAAAATTTAGGAGCATGTAGGGGATTGATAAACTAAGAAAAAAATCCTTTAGACATTTAGTCGATTTTCTTTATTTCGAATAAAATCACAAAAAAAAGAAACAATAAATTTTCATCAAAGAACTTAAAACGACACTAAAATTATTAAATTTATCGAAAAATCATAAAATAAAAATTGTAGAGCATGGAATTGAGAAAATAGAGTGAGTTAAAATCCTGCTAAAATTAGAAGATTTATCTCGCGTTGTCGCATTTTTATTTACAATAATTTTATTTTATTTTAGGGAGATTTTAATTCACTTTCTTTTCTTAATTTCATGTTTTACAATTTTTATCTCTTATGATATTTTTCGATAAATCTAATAACTTTAGTGTTGTTTTGAGTTCTTTCGTGAAAATTTTTTGCTTCTTTTTTTGCAATTTTTTTCGAAAAGAAGCAAAAACCATCAAATCTTTAAAAGATTTTTTTTTTTTATCGATCCTCTACACTCTCCTGAAATTTTGGCATTTAATTTCAAGATATCTTGTATAGTCATTTCATTTTTTTTTTTCCTTTAAAGTTTTCTAGAAAACTCTTTGTTTTCCGATCGCTTCTAAATTGGAAATTATCGATATTTTCGCGCGCAGAAGGATGAACTTTAAATTTATAAAAAACTTTATTAAAGAACTAATAATTAAATTTATATTATACGCCTTATATAATATAAAATGAAAAAATTATAAATTTCATAAAATTTAATTCGATGGTAATTAATAATTAGTGACGTTGTGCAATTGCATATTTACTACAGCCGACTACAGATGTAAAGATAACTTTAGGTCTCGATTTTATGCCGCAGGCACAGAAAGAAATCGAATTCCGCGAAATTATCGTCCCGTAGCCTTTCGCATGGTTATACAAATGCATACGCGTATATATGTATGTGATTAAAGTGTATTGCCGATGCACCATCAGTGCCACTTATATTGATCCCTGTAAAAAATCTAGGAAAAATATCGGTATAATTTCCTTTTGCATTCACGTTATATTATAACCGCATCCGGCACAAACCAGTCCGGCATGACTGTCACGGGTAATCTGGTCATTAGTGTGCAGCGTGTATATTTTGATACCACTATCGTAGATGCAAACTAGGACAAGATTCACTTTCAAGAGAATATCAAATTATTACAAGTCGGTGAAAATAGCATAAAATAGGTCACGATATTCTAAACAGTTTAATAAAATGTAGCGAATACATTTATTTTCTATTTTAGAATTTTTTTTATCTTGTAATGAAAATCCGTATTAATTGATAATAATCTTGACAGCGTATGATGCAAAATTTAATTTAAACAGCGTATGTGAAAATTAGCGGTACGATATTCATGAGACACGCACGTATCAGGGGATCTTGGTATTTCGGGGAAATATCATTTTTTTAATCGCGCAATAATCAACAAAGTTGCACGAAGGGGCGGTGCGACGCTTTATGCAAATTTCGGGGAATACGATCGTATCGCAAGTTTTCGGGAAATACAATGGCGCCGATCACGCGATCTTGACATCTTACCGCTTTGACGCGACTGCTCGTTAATCAGGAAGGGCTTCTCGATAAACTTCGCGATTATCGTGATTGCCGGTATGAGCCGGACCGGACTGGCCGCCCCGAGGCTGATGTACGTGCGTTTAATACGCATCATGGCAGAGTTCGACGCACGTATCACAGGTGTGCCACAATGTGTCACAATAAATTACTGGCTTCGATACTCTTGGAAAAAAATGTTTATGCCAATAAGTATGTAATATAATCGATATTAAGATGGCACTAAAATCTTGAGAAACTTGTATTTACATATGTAGATTTCAAAAAAAAAAATAATAATACTACAATTATATTAAATAAATTATATTTTAATTATATATTATAATGATTATAAACATATTTGTCACATGGAAACTTTCATCAAAGCGTAGATTATTTTAATTTTATTATATATTTGAAATATCGCTTCATTTTTGTGGCATATATTGTAAATTACGTGGATGATAAATAAATAATTCGTTACAAGGACCAGATGTCCTGACCGTTTCGTACAGTCTGCCTTTCGTAATGGATTTTCTAGTTTCGATATTAACCTTTGATTACGAAAGCGCATATTATACGGATGCCCGATTCTGAGCATTCATAATTTACAACGGAAATCGCAACTCTGTGAAGGCGAGGATTATAATTACTCCAATAAACTAAAAAATTTTGAGTGAACGAATCATGTACATTATGTATTGTTTTTATTGCCTTCTTATTTTATATGATATTAATATACGAAGTTTATAAAGATCATACAAAATATTATATTAAATTCTATTAACACATCGATTTTGTTAACAAATATTATTTCTAAATATGTATTAGAGACTTCTTTAGCAGATGCGAAATTTTATTAGGAACTCGCATGCAAAATTTAAAATCAATCCGTCGATCATAGCACGAGTTTTTATGGTTCCGTGCATTAAAATACAAATCTGCAAATATTTACATAACTAAAAAAAAAAATTTAAGATGAAAATTTTTATTTAATTACTTAATATATAATATTATGATATACTATAATATTGTATTAATATATATGTAAAAAAAATAAAAAGTTCTTATCAAGTCGTTGCGCTGTAAAAAAATTTATAAAATGTACTTATTTATCGAGAATTCAAACGGTTATGCCCCTTTAAGATTTCGGAGCACTTGTCAAATTCGGCTTATACATACAATGTATTTCTTGGAATGCATATTATCGAAATATTTGCGATGAAATTCAGTTCTCACGGAGTAGGAATATTTAATAAAAACGCGAACAGAAAACTCTCATAGTAATTGCAACGTATCTTTTCCGCGGCGTACATAGTTATCTTTAAAAGCCATCCTGTGGTTTCTTGCTCGAGTTCCCGCGTCTTGTAAGGGTTCTCTTTTCTCGGGCGAATTGCAGCCGGCGCTGTTCAAAGCCGCGTTTTCACATCTTGGCGGCGGCAATTTCTACAGCACAACGTCACTCTCTTCTCGGCTATTATGAGTTCTTATTCGTGGCTCCGATACTGCTTGCCACTTTCCTTTTTCTTCGTTCTCTCGGACTCATCGTCCAATGAATGAAATGAATACTTGCCTCCGAAATTAAAAGCGAGATACCTATATAATTGATTGATGAGCAAAGCAATTGCTGCTATTCATGCCGTCTAAAACTTTGCGATATTTCTTGTTTTTATTTGTTATTATTATTAATAATTTTATCATCATCGAAAGAATAATTTATTATAATATAATGTATAATGATACATTTGAGCACAATAGAAGGTAATAATTATTTTAAGGAAAATAGTTTTATAATATTAATATTATATAAAAATAATGCAGAATTATATTGAAGATAACGAATTGATAAGCAATATTAAATATATAAGATGTGTTTTTTGAAAGATGTCTGAAATCGCAAAAAGTAAAAAATAAAAATATTGTCTTTTTTTCGATAAAACATTTTTTTATTTCGCGCCTTAACTGCCGTCTCAAGTTCTCTCGCGTTACTCGATCGACTCTAGCAACACTGTGAGCAGGTACTGAGAACCAAGCTCGGCATGATGCAGGTCATTTCCCGGTCAATGACCGCTTGTAGGGTTACACCGGACAAAAACCTTCGTTCCCTTCGTAATCCAGACTGTGCCACAAAGTGGCTATCCCTACCAGACAGCAACATAGAAAGTTTTGTCCTTGCAGCTTCCCACAGAGTACATGATCACCTCGATAGATCCACTTATAACTTAATATTTCACTTTCTCACATTAAAAGATGTTATTATATGCGTATTTTAGGATCATTTATTTCTTTATTCTTCTTGATTTTTGTCTACATTTGAACTCAAAAAAGATCTATATAAATATGTAAAAAGATATTTTTTAACTGCTCAAAATTCTCTTTGAGAACATTTTATTTTTAAATAACACATATAATGATAATGATTTTTCATAATTGAAATTGTTTTTAAATCTCGATTTTTTGATTTGACAATTTAGCGAGATATTTCTAAAGTTATTATGTTCATGAAATGGAATTGCAGCATTAAAATATGATTTCAAAATAGCAACATTGTGCGACGTCAAATTCGTGGACAAAAATTTTTCTGGCACTGTTAGTTAATTCCATTTATGACTTATACAGGGTGATCTTCTCTTAATGGAAACTTTTATAGTCAAGAATTTCCGTGTTGCCTGAGAGTCTCGGTCGAGCCGGTTTTTTAAATCCAATGTCCAATCCTATGACAAGAAGATTGTTCTCCGGTGAAAAAAAAAAAGAAACGAAAAGAAAGTAGTTTCCAATGCAACCCGCCGTGTAAACCTTTCAAACTACGTTCCCTATAATTATATAATTAAAGATGTTTCGATCCCCCAATAGAATTCCACTCGTAACATTGTTGTGATAGAAATGAATCTTGCTCCGGAATCATGATCATCTTATTTTTCCGACGGTTAAAAAGAAATTTTAAGTGAGATAAAAAAAAAATGATTATTCATGCCTCAAAAAATCGGCCCTTGTCGCAATTCATGGCTTTAATCCTGCATCAAGAATAAGAGACTTCACAGATATGATCTGCCGAGTAGCGAAGCGAATTGAGAGAGGAGGAAATCTTAGCGGGACCTTGGCCCGAAATTATGTCGAGGAATGCAATCTCCTAACCTCGCGCAACTCTCAGAAAGAAATTACAATTCAATGTGCGCTCGGCAAGAAAGGTTTCTCAGGATGCGCTAATAAAACCGTGCGAACAAAACCATGTATTTCACCGTCCTTTCCACGATTATTTGGTTTTTTTTTTTTTAATTGCATTATTGCCGACGTTATCATTTTTCGGCTTTACTATTATTTACAATAAATTCTAATAGATTGCTTGTCAATTTTCTTTATTTGCAATAAATTCTAATAATAAAATGCTTGTCAATTTTTGCCGCAACTATATTATAATGATTTAGATTGTTATAACATTGATTTATCGACAAGTTTCAGATAGAATAAATAGATCAAATTAAATTTTTGTCTCCTTCGAAGAATAAATAGAGTTTTGATAAAAAATTCTGATAGTTGAGTAAACGAATGAAACAATTTTATGTTTTGGCAGAATGGCTTGAGTCTGCTTTACACTAAACCGATAAGAAAAAAAGCTTGATAATAAGGCCGTATGTATGTACACGAGCCAGATTAGGGCTTATCGCGATACTTATATGAACATAATGAAGACCAGTAGCTTCAGTCGTCTAATCTTAAAAATATATAATAAATAAATACACAACATTGTTTATTTTGATTAATAATACTTTATCCATAAATAATACGCGACATTATCCACACTTACAAGAATCTAGTATCTAGTTCTAATTATTTACTATGTAGAAAATTATGAGAAAAGAAGAACTTTACTCCGCGATTATCGTAATTCCGAACATCCCGAGAAAGAAGTTTCATCGTAGAGGCCGTAAATCTCTCTTTCTTTCTCTTGTAACGACGAAAGTCATCAAACATCGCGTAAATGGTGAGGATCCCTGCGAACAACGCCGCAAGGCTCTCTTCTCTTTCGACAAACATGGTCGCGATTATGGTCGCCATTATGGTCGCGAGGAACAACATGAGGTCAACGTCCTTTTCGTAAACAGATCGCTTACGCTCAAGGCCGCCAGCGTAGTACGCGATACATACACTTAAGATTTTTGCACATATATATATATTTCTGCGCGTACTTCGTGCAAGTTTGCCCGCAACGGTTTTGCTACTAGCTAGAATATTTTGTATTGTTTGTATGAATTTTCAATTTATAATTATTATATAAGAGTTTCTTGTGATACAACTCTTTTTTTTTTATCTAATATTAATTGAGATTTATAGCTATATGATATTCCATTTAACTAATGAAGATTAGTAGAATTGAATTTAAATTTAGTAATTTCGATTAATTTTCCTAGCTTGCGATATTCTGTCAAATTTTTAACACAATATACGTGGGCAAATCAAATATAAACTTTTTCCAAAAAAATTATTTATTCCATCGAAATATTTCCAACGCATACCCAAATTATTTTTCTATATATTTTCCACTAAAATCTAAACATCTTTGCCATCGGATTGGCAATTTTTTTATTCTTATATCATAACAAGTAATGGGATGTATCTAAAGCTAATTACACACGAAAGAATTCGTGCGTTCCATTATTTTTAGGACACGAAATTTTGAAAAACTGCCGGTGACAAAAATGCTTAGATTTTAGTGGAAATTATGTAGAAAAATAACTTGAATGTGCGCTAAAAATATTTTGAAAAAATAAAATGTCTTGGAAAAAATCCGATTTATATTTGACTTGCCCACGTGTAAGGATAAACGAGCGCTATAAAGACTTCTTGACACGTTGTGATTTTGCACTTGCTTATACAGCAAATATCATTCTGATTGCATAGTTAATAATGATCTTGTAATGATAACAAGAGAATTAATATCGCGACGCTTGCTAATTAATAACGCACGACTGATTATGAAAGAACGTTTTCGCGCATCTTTAAGCACCGAGATTCGCGACTTACACGCGACTTTTCGCGGAGATGCTGCATCAGCGGCTTAGTATCGAAAGCGACAATGCTCTGCGGCAATTGTATAATATAAATGTCACGGTTTTATGCTCATCCTGCGCACCGCACACCGGAGATCCCTGTGATAAACGGGCCACATAAAGCCGCATAAAGCGCAAGTCGTTAATGATAACCATTGCTTGATTGCTTCCTCGTGGTCGTCAGAAAGAGCTATTCGAGTTTAACCCCAAAGAAGATCTTGTGTAAGTGCGACTCATCAATTACAGCGACATGTGAACATTTATAAGTTATTAATATATCTTGAGTTAATCCTACTTCCTCTTTAATTGCGTGAATATTATGTTTATAAAATTTTAACAAGGAAAGATTTTTTTGTAATTTTATCCAAAATCTGTGGAAGCATATATGATTTATAATCTCCAAAATTTAGGATAAACTTTTTGTTTTCCAGAAACAAAATGTAATAAGGAGTTAATGCGAGACATTTTTTTCGCGCGTGCATAACAATCTGAGAAAAAGCGTTGAAATTTTTTTTTTTTTTTTACGATTATTCTTTATATCAAATTCTGTAACTTTTCTTATACATGCTTTTGCAAATTTTATTTCATCATTAATTTCGCGTTTTTTCGTGACTTGTATTTTTTTTTTCACGAAGATGCGACGGTGTCTGTATGACGAAATTTTTTTGACGACTGACCACTATTTTTCAAACGAGCCTCGCAATTGTACTGAGCAGTTATTCGTATATTGCAATTCCTAGAAGGTCCACACCGCATTCAAATTGCATTCGTCCATCTCACCGGCAATAAATTTCTTTACAGAGAACGATTGCATATCGTTAGAGGCAGCCGCACGGGTACTTTATATTCATCGCGACAGACGGAAATACGGTATTATTAAAGTTATATTGCGTCGGCAAAATAATGTCGGGTCGGTAAATAATTTCGGAGCGAAATGTTTTAATGACCGTGTCGGTGCAACCGGTCTTGCGCCAAGATCGCGCATAGCCGGCCGGAACAGAAATCTGCGAATTATTGCTCCTTTTTCCGTAAAAATCGCTGAATCATATTTGCTGTCATGAAAACAGACACAGAATTGACTAACAATACGTGAATATCGTTGCATAGAAATTTACATATTCAAAATCTAAACGCCTGTCTATATTTATCGCTTCTAGTTTATAGCAATTAAGCCTTTTTTATTTATAATTAAATAAATGTGTACGCAAATTATAATTTATATAGAATATAAATGAACGATGAGGCCTCTTTCAAAAATATAATACTAATTTCTTATGTCGTCATACACCTTAAACACGCATGGCATGATGATATCAGTCGCGCGATTTAGTCAGCGACAGAAGATTCCTTTCTCTCTCGCGCAGAGGTATCAATTCGCAGTTTTTTCTCATCTTCGTTATCCGATATCTTTTCTCGTGGAGCATGTTGTTATCCTTCGCTGCTGCCTTCTACGGTCTTCCTTTTATTGGCCGCTTATCTTCGTCCGATGATGAATCACCGCAGCCAACAACGACGTTGTTACGAGTAAGGGAGGGAGGTAGGGGTGGGGGAGGGGGAAGAGAAAGAGAGGAAGAGTTAGGGAGAAGAGCGTGCAAGATAGCCGGGAAGCGCGGAGAGAGGATCGCGGTGATGCTGCGCTTGTGCGTATACATGTACGTACGTACATGTATAAGTCATGAAATGGCCGTCGTGTAACGAGAGATAGAGAAGGAAAAGAGGAAGGTTGGCGAGGAAGATAGAAGGGTGGGCAGAAGGGAGAGGGAGAGGAAAAAAGCAGTGGGGAAGAGACGCTCGATCCATGGTGTTGACCGGGCTTTGAACCCTGCTCCCACTGGAGTACTACGTCGTAGTACGGAGCTCGTTCGGATTAGAGTTGGTCCCGTCTCTCTTCTCTTGGTTTACCGCACTATGAACCCTACGTCCTTCCTTACGCTTTCCCCCCCCCCACTCCTCTCTGTACCGCGTCGTCGGAAACCTTTTTCGCTCCGTCGTGCGCATCACTTTAAGACAATGAAATAATGAATCGAAAATCGGGAATATTTTTATTAAATTATGAAATATTATGTTATATATTTATAAAATATTTTGGATCTAGCATTTGTTTTTCATTAGCAATAATCTAAACGTAATTCTCCGATAATTGTTAACATTGAATTTGTACACTTTCAATCAAGCATTTAACTATACAAATGCTCTCCACGTTGCATAGAAAATTTATAAATATATATATATATATATATATACATAGAATATCTCCCAGGGTTACCGCACTACCTAACGATAAATTCTTGAGATCATTTTAAGATGATTTTTCCTCAGCAAAAATATCGAGATCAATAATTTTCGTAAGCAATTAAAAAAAAAGAGCTTTTTGCAAACTGAACTTTAAAAAGAATTAAAGTTTCATTCTTTAGTTAATTTTACATATAGTTTATTTTAATAGAAATATATATATATATATATATATATATATATATATTTTGTATATATTTCTATAGCATTTATCTTTGAATGAAATTGCAGAAGATCCTGGAGGGTATTATGTGTACATTAATTCTAATATCATTGCGAAGAAAACGCATTCGCATCAGGTGTTTCCTTCTGCAGCTTCCGATGCGATCATGCGCTCAAAAAAATTGCGCGTCCCATGTCTATATTCTCTCGCGAAAGATAGGTCATCCTCGTGGCGGGAGGAAGGTGAGAGACTCCCTCCTCCTCCTCCTCCTCCTCCTCCTTACTAATCCATTTGGTACGTTGAACCTCTCCTTCCCGCGGGCGTTCGACGAAAGCGCAAAAAGCGCTTATCGCGCGGATCGGAACAATCACGCTCTGCTCGTGGACGTAACTCGTTCGCCCGTTGGAACGATTTCTGCCGAGTCACGGGTGCATGTCGCGCGATGCACGCACGGCCATGTATGCGTGTTTCGCAGCGGTTCAGTGTTCGGTCAGCTCCTCGTCTTGCGCATCCACGAAGACGAGAGACGAAGAGAGAAGGAAAGAGAGAGAGAGAGAGAAGGTGCTACCGCAGGCAACTACCGCTCTTCTGTTCTTACCTTAAAGACGCCGATAGTAGGGGATGGGGATGCATCTCCCATGGGCAGGCATGATTGGGGAGATGGGGTGCGAGGAGTGGGGGGGGGGTTGTATATATGGACAGGCGGGCAGGGAAGGTGGAGGACCGTTGCACTGACCGGGCTTTGAACCCGCTATGTAGTAAACAACAGGTACGTTGCACCCGTACCGCAATTTGTAAGAGCCCGGCAGATCTTGCCTCCCTCCTCCTCCCCCGCCTCCTCTCTCTCACTCTCTCTCTCTCTCTCTCTCTCTTTTGGGAAGTCTGAAAATAATGCCGAAAACAACTTCGAATAACGGTCCACGAAACTCCTCTCTTCAGTTTCTCGTTTCCTGATTCGGGCAAATAAATGGGCTCGGATTGGTTGACACGGCTCCAGGACGCGGGAATCGGAATCGATATCGCGGAACATAAGCACCGATGACGCGAATTTCGTATAAAAATTTGCTGGACTTGGACTGGGTCAAAATTCCACGCATTGGGCATGAAAGACTTGTTTACTTAATTAATTCATCAAACTTGACGCCTATCAGCTTGTTGTGTACATATGCACGTTAGGATTTACACATGGACTTTAAGTGTGTATTTGTATATTCGCTTGATGAATATTTCATTATAAATGAGAGACAAAATATTTATTATCTTCTAAAAAAAGCAGTATCTGTTTAGATAAATTATTAGACTCCTTCTAAAATGTACTTTCATGCGGTTTGAAATTCGTATCAATTTCGATAGGCTCGGCTAATGTTTCGCAGTACTCGTCTACCAGGAAGTAGACTATCGGTCTAAAAACGGGGCCAAACGGTATCTACATATAGCGCGATGACTTCCTTTGCAAGGTTGCCAAATTTGGATAATTATATGATTCTCGTGGAATGATATAATATAATTCTAGTTATATATAATAATATAATACATTCCGATATGTTGTGATATCGCTCAGTCCAAATTTTCCGTTCCCAAATATATATATATATATATATATATATATATATATATATATATATATATAACATTTCACACTTGATTGCTCCCTTTTTTAACATTCAAACGAGAGTCCTCTCCGTAAATCTACGAAACTATACAGTTCACGAAAAGACATTAGAGCGATATTATAACACCTGCCAAATTAATAGTCGTAACAGCTCTGTCGGTCGTTTTAACGCGTCGACAGTATCGATGATGAAAAAATTCCCAATTAAAAAATTAAGACTAAGTGCAAATTCTCAGATTTTAATACGTTCATACAATAATTATATATATTTGATCGTATTAAAATTATTTTTAATTATGACACAAGATTCTCTGATTATCCAACACCTCAAGAATCAGGAAGAGAACTGTTAGTTACCGACATACTTAGTTTCCTTACTAACCACTGTGAGCGCAGATGTTCGTAAACAATTACATTTTCGAATGAGAAATTGTTGAGCTAGATTCAAATAAAAATGAAACATATTTTCTGTTAAAAAATTAAGGGTCCAGGAAAAGAACGCAATTTATAATTCATAAAATCCGTTTGATAAAAATAAAATCTAAACATATAAAATAAATCCAAACGAATTATCAATTTATCATCGCGAATTTTTTTCTTAGAAACTCGTGAAATGTCAACTTCTTTGTATTTTCTTAGTGTTCCGGATCTATTTCCAATTATTATCAGCAGTACATCTAAATAGGCATCATCCTGCTTTTCTCACAGAATATTACAGAATTACCACATTTTAAAACCACAGGAAGATCCAAATTACCAGTCAAGGTTCTTGCAACGGCTCTCTAAAAGTCCTTAGCAACAGTCGGAACGACAGTTGTACTAGTTATGCTTGGATATTTATATTGTGGTTCAAAACTGAAGTAAATAATCATTTTAAAATTTTCAGACAATTCCGGGACTTTATTATTGTATTATTTAGATTTATATCCTGTATTAATTTCCTTCGATCATGTGCTATCCGTGTTCCGCACAATAAACCGGAAATCTCTTGCAATACTGCGTTTACCGAGGATGCAGTTCGCTTCGGTGTGATGAGCGCTCCCCTCTTATAACGAATCTAATATTCCTACATTTTTATTGTGAGCACGCGTGAGTCACTGGATGTAATAATGACGAGGCATTACCGTGGCGATAAGTAAAAAGGATCACTCTGTCTAACCGCTCATTTATTTCTCGTGACGGGAAATGCAGCTGAGTGCACGCTGCAATTTCCGCGCACTTTTACGAATGCCTACCGTTGAATTGAAGTTCATGCATCAATTCCCGATTAAGATTCGGTAACGGAATTATATTCTATATTTTCGATAAAGATTAAATATTTTTATTAATCATGTGTTACATTTGTTTTTAATTTACTAAGATACACAAATAATATAAAAGCTATAAAAATAATGAAAATAATATTGTTTAGATTAAAGCTTTTATTTCCGAACTTTTGTATAGCAAACGAATATGATGGAAAATATTTTTCGGCGGCAATCCGTATGACTGTACTCTCATTGAGAGAAAGCAGAGGGATCTGTCTGATTCATTCAAAAATCGGTGGCGACATGTGAGCGTATGGTCTAAAAATATTACCGTGGGCCGAGGTGCGCCTAGCAACAGAGGCTGCATAGAAACATAACTACAGTGAACGCGCGGGTTTCTACGTCGTGCCGCAACGAGGACACGGGACGCGAAAAAAAAAGAAGTCGCGGAGATACAGACATCGCGATCCATGTGGTATCCTCGGCCGCGATTCCTGCAATTAATCGTCTTGTATATTGTCTTTCCATCTCCCATTTATTAAAATCTATTACGAATAATATATATATTGGAATATAGAATTTAATTTCCTTGAAAAAATCTGGAGAAAATGTCTTTTTTTAGATTTATAATTTTCTAATTTATAAATTACTAAATATTTCATTAAAATTTAAATCAATTCAAAATAACATTGGTTTTTTGAAAAAAATCAATCGATTTATCACATAATATTATTGTCGACTCTAATATTATATAATATGACATTGCATAACGTTGCACTAATGCTAAAATTGGCTCACATCATTATAAAATTGTAAAAAAAAAAAAACATCACGCGAGTCGCCGATCGAGATGCAAATTGATCGTCCAATTAGGATCGCGCGCGTTGAAATCGTGGATAACACTTGTATGCAACGTATCGAGATTTTTCGTATTATCAACGACCTCCAGTCAGTTTGCGTTAATTTACTTGCAAATTCGGTGGCGGGAGGTGCAAGTTGTTTTACCTTGCACTGACGCTCGTACGTGCCGTCTTGAACGTCGACAGGCAGCGTTCTCGCAAACAAAACGTTCGAACTCGCTAATTGCATTCGCGGCGCAACTGCAATATATCATCATAATTGATGTAAGCGATAGTTCTTATTGTTCGATCATACTCAAATATTTTGCAGTGGCATGCGCGAAATGTTTTAAGTCTCATCATTTTAACACATTTGAATCATTCCTTCTGTATATATAAATAAGTTTAAAAATATAAAAGATTTAAATTTTGAAACTTACATGCACTTGAATTCGCATCTTTATTTGTAAAATATTCTATTAGTTTTAGATAAGGGGTTTGTAGATAAAAAAGTAAATTTTTAGAATTCATTTTTTATATGCTTCATAACGGAAGAGATATATTTAACGCGCGCATATATCCACTTGTCGTCTATATTACTATCTGCAGAGGAAAGTGATTGCGTTAATACACAATTCATATTTTTTCACGGTTGATGTAAGATATTTTATATATATATATATATATATATATATATATATATATATATATATATATATATATAATTTATTTTTTCTCCGCGCACGCCTTGTCAGGCGAATTCGACCGTTACAACCGCAAAATTGGTCCTTGGCCAGCAACTGAAGGGAAGTGAAACAAAATCACTTACCGGCGAGCACCTGTCTTGAATTGTCGGGAACAAGCTGTTTTAGTGCATCCCTGATCGCGCAGCTGCACTTGCCATGATTTTCCTTAATCACTGAATTCTGCAAGGTTTTTGTATCTCTTGGTGGTAAGTAACCAAGGGACAGAAACATGTGGCCATTAATTTTCTAGATTCCTTGTTGCAAAAGTCAAAATGCTTTTTTTTTTTCTTTGAATCTCTACGAATAGTGTAAAAAAAGAATAATTTAAAAAACTTAAAAATAATTTAAATAAATGAAAGTGTTTATATATTAAGATAATAATTTGTAATAAAAGATGATATACAAGTCGTGCGTAAAAAGATATTTGAACAAAATCATTTTTAAACAGAGCTTGGAAGGAAAAATTACATTTTGAAAATTGTAAAAATAGTATTTAAAAAAATTGTTATTAATTGTAAATGTAACTTAAAAAATTATTTGGGCAGGGATGTGGGAAGAGAAAATAAACATTACTTTATAGATAGATCCTTTTTTTAATAAACAATTGGAGACAATTCACTTATGTTAGTTAGTTAGTTTTTTAGACTCTCTTATAGTTACAATTTTTTTATATAATTATACATTATATATATTTATATATATCTCTATATAATATTGTCGTTACACATATATCATTTTATATCGCGGAGTATCGACTGAATGTGAGACATGATTCACTGGGTATTCTTTCTCTTTTTCTGCTCTCTCTCTTCTCATTTCATTCTTCTCTTCTTTATTTCATCCTTTCATTCTTTGCAAGACGCATACATACAACACACAAACTCACGGATACACTCACTCACAAAGTACCACAAATCATCGATTCTTATCCGTGATTTTTAATTTTTATATTTTATAACGTGACAAATTTTCAAATATTCGTCACAACTCCTTGCTCTACTCGCATATACATACATATCATTTAATTATCATATATAAGAAGTACACGCTAAGTTATGTTTACTGAGATCATACTAATACATCACAGGGTTACATAGACACAAGATTTTTCTCTCTTTATTATTTTTTTTTTTCTGAGTTTCCTTCACACAGCAGGCACTAAGCGTCGCGACTTTCTCAGATCTTATGAGATTCCAAAATTGCTAGGTCTTCTCTGTTTTTAATTCGGCGATGGCATCTTCATATACAAAAGATCTTTCATTTGATTTTTAATTTCAATATATTATCGAAAATAACATTGTTCGCTAGAATTAAAATGTAACTACACTGATTACAAAGACTATTTTTTTTTCCACTTTTCTGCGAAATGAAAAATATCAAATAAGTCACACACATCTCATGTACCATTGCCACATTAACTTACTTTCTTTCTTTTAGTTGTTATGTTTATGCCGAAATCGCAAAGTGCCATATCTGCCACGAACATATAATCAATGATAATTATTATTCAACTTTCGACTGCCATATGAATTTTGTGAAATTCTGAACTTTTTGTTCCATACGAAGGGAAATAAATATTGCGATCAATGCGTATTTTTAAATTTGATTTATGAAGAGAGAGAGGGAGAGAGGAGAGGAAAGAGAGAGAGAAAGAGAGAGATTTATATTTTTCAACTCTTTCTCCCATATATTCGATGTTATGATGCGGACTTCGAAAAAATGTATAGCTTGTAACCACCAGTCGTATTTTTGGGCTATAATCTCAAAAAGGGAATGGCGAGTGGGAAAATATCAGGAGGAGCAAGATACGGTAGTGTATTTTATGAGGACCGTTTTAATGGGATATTGATAAACAAAAAGTTTGTATATAACAAACAGCTACCATTATAAAAATCATTTAAGAATACACACATAACGCTAATATTACGTTTTATAAGTTCGTTGACGACGAACGAAGTAAACGTTTACTTTACAATACGCACTCAAATTTATCAGTTATGAAACCGCTTAATCTCAATGTAAAAAAAAAAGAATTTTTTCTTCATAATTAAGTATTGATAACAAAAATGAAAATCTATAATTTATTAACCTCTCGTTGGATACTTAAAATTTGATTTTCAGATAGCTTCTTTCTTTTTATTAACTTATATTTATTATATATACTCTACCAAATATTTTTTGTTATATATATATTTATTATATATTATCATATAATAAAATGTATATATAAAATTTGATAGTATATATATATATATATATATATATGTATATATGAAAGAAGAAATACATTTTGTCATTATATTACGATATGGCCAACAAAAAGTTAATGCTATTACGATTAATTTATCATTCTTGTTAGAAATATTACAGGAGAATCTTGAAGTACCTTTTTTAAGATTAGAGAAAGTTAAATATCTAAAAATTTTCCTATTGGCTTTATATTTAACCAAATGTGGACAAATGTTTGAAATTATAAATTTTTATGTAAATTATTACATTTGTCTAAACTAATTGAAATGTAAAAAATAATAATAAGACTGAAAAGTTGTTGTCTAAATAAATTTTCAAGAGTATATCGCAGCAGAAAAACAAGCAATTCAATTTAATTGTGCAAAAATATTAAATATTTTTTTGTACCGGTATTTTAATTTATAAAAAAATAAAAGATGTAACTAAAGAATATTTTTCTTTTTAAAGCTGCGATTTTATGACGATTATGTCTCTCGCATTATTTGCCAGAAATAAGCGCGATATAGGATAAAGAAAGGAAAGGGAGAAAGGAGATGATGGATCTTTTTTTTTAGTGGGTAAAGAAGAAAAAAATCGTAGGGTGATTTGGCATCGGCTGTACTTTCTTAAAATCGTACAGGAGATCAATGCTTAAACTTGGGTAACGAACTACAGCTAAATCATGTTATCTTCTTTCTTAAAGCTGGTCGTCGCATTCTGATATGGATTCGCAACTGCCCTTTTGAGCTTCTCCTCATATTTTCACAAAATCATGTCCAAATTGAGAAAACTCGAAATATATATTTATGAGAATTAATTTGGAAATTTTAAGTCGCTTCGATATTGCGCGCGTTTCAAGAATGCTGTATCGAAAATGGCGCAATATCTATTGCGAAGATCTGCTTTCTAATAAGATTCTAAAATTCCCCCAGTTATTTAGCAAAAGGAAATCCGTCGCTGAATACTTGGGGAAATTGAAACATAGCAGTCACGAGTCCCAAAAATCCGTGGCCCAGCTCAGACATCCGATTCTTTCGATCCAATGAATACGCGCGATATACTCTGCTCTATATCTTAGAAGCTAATAAACTAATCCTTATGAATAATCGAAACTTGCGTGTATTTTCGTAGCTCTTCTCTCTTTCTTATAGTGTTTTTTTTTTTTTTTTGTGTGTAACGACATCGTTTAAAGATTTTTCTATGAATGTCTTAGAAAAACAAACGTAGAATATATTACATTAATTAATTTGGAGACAAATCATTACTCTATCTACAATCTAATTTTTATATTCTTTTTAATATTACTTATTTTTATCCTAATACAAAAGAAGATATGACATGTTTCATAAAAAAATAACGACGAGAGTTATACTCTCTCTTCTTCTTCCATCCACAAGCGCGCTCTCTCTTTCGCCTTTCTTCTATTTATCTAATCTTTCTGTCTTCCTCGTCTCGCGCCTTTCCTCGTTGTTACTATTGTTCTCGTGAACCTCGCGATATTACAAAGCAGTGAATTACAGACAAAGATGTACGTGATGAAAAATGATGTTATTTGCTATTTCTTAATTTTTTTATTCATTTTTTTTTCTTTTTAATTCATCTATCTCTCGATCTGTTTCGCCTGCTCATGGTAGATAAAACTATATGAATGGCACAGCCAACGCAAACCTCGCGTCTTCTGTCGGAATTTCTTTTTTCACTATTCCTTTCGACGATGATGTTTTCCGCTTCTGGTATTGTTTCACATCCCACAAACGAAATGTAAGAAGACGGCAAGGTTTGAACAAGAAAGCTGAAAGATTTTAGCTGCGTATCTGACCCGCGTTGCGGGCGATCTTCTCCGGTGGCTCTATCATACTCTTTGTAGTGCCATTCAAGCCGCGCTTACGACTCTTCATAAAGTCTGGAACAGGCAATGGAAAAACATATCTTTATATAGACCGACTACAAATATGATGAAAAAATAATTGAGTAGAAAATATAGAAATTTATTGCCGTTTTAATAACATTCTCTTTCCGGGAATATTTCAATTAGATAGACGTATAAAAAAATTTTTTTTAATATATCCTACTTTAAAATAATTTTGTAATTAGAATAATCTTATCACAATATGCTAATACACAATTTGAATTAAATAAATATTATTTATTAATATATATATATATATATATATATATATATATATATATGTGTGTGTGTGTGTGTTTATATTATATTAACTTTTATTTGTATTACATCTAAGAATGAGATAATGTATCTTAAAAGACATCTGGTGAATAACGCAAGCAATTCACGGTTTATCTTCGACTTTGATTTCTTATATGTAATCGCATGCAATGCCAGACTTGACCTTATGCACAATCCGGCTTGCTAACGACTGTATATGCATGCGAAATCTTTCCTCTGATAACCTTGGGAATATAATATCGACACACCGCGTCGCTAATTATATCAGTCGAAGATAAGAGCGTGAGATCAGGATTTTATATTGTTTTTTATTAGTTTTATTAGTTGTTCTACGTAGTTGTAATTTTCAGACAAATATTTTCATTGCCACGAAACAAATATTAAATTATTTTTTTTTCGTGAAATCTCGTAATAAATGTTCAAGAAATAAAAACGCTTGAAAGATATGAATTAAATTTTAACGGTATATAAAATTCTAAAATTTATATGTTTTGCATATAAAAATTCACGTAAAAAAATGTGCGTTTGTGAATCGTGATTCTTGTGATCAAATTTGAATAAAATAAAAATATGGTTATGTCGAAGCAAATTCGCTCGTGACTCATAAATCGATACGCTGGTACGATGTATCACAAAAGTATAAAAGCCACTCTCTCTCAGACCCCTTTGGAATAGCATTTGGCAAATTTTTCCACGGTGAAATTAGGTGCATCTGTCCAATTTTCTATTCGAACTTTTGTAGGGTCGTCTGCCAAGCCACGTGACAAAAATTACAAAAATCACACGATACCTAGCATTCACTATTTCATTCTTTTTTTACTGCGAAATTATTCGTCTATTGTATTATAGTTCTTTTTTATCTATTATTGCGTGCATTTCATCAGAGACACATGTTTATTTATTATATGTTATCGCACCTTTCTCAAAATTAAAATCCAGAAAAATATATTTTTTAATCAGTAATTTAAAATATATCGCGAAATTTTTAAAATCCGAAAACTGCAGAATAAAAATAAAATTGGACCAATAGATATAAGATTTAATAATTATTTCCCGATGCTTTTTATCCTCTAATTTAAATACCTACGAGACTACATATGCGGGTCCTAAATCCTGATTTTAAATGCCGACCCTCTTGCAACGATCCGTCTGCCGCCCCTAGGGTTCATAGTAGTCAGGGGCATGCGATTGCGTGCACAGCTGATGCCCCCCACGCGTGCAAACGCTCGACGTACACGCGTCACGCGGAATACAAAGGGTCTGAAAAGGGGGGCGGATGGGGACTGTGAGAGAGGAAAAGCATGGGGGTGCACTCGGGGCCAGCAACCCCATATGGATTTCAACAGCTGACCGCGCGGCTCATTAATAAAGTACGTTAGAAATATCGTTCGGCGCCCCCATAACTGTATCCGTAAAGCAAAATACGTTACGAACTTGTTACTACCCCCGCGAAGCAAGGAATTGAGTAGCGTAGATAAACCCAATCGGTTTCTCATCCATTCTACACGTGTGTACAGGATGTTCCGGAAGTGTAACTTCCTCTCAGACAGATAACAGAAGACGAATTGTTGAAAAATGTTTGAGTATCGGGGTATTCTCTCATGTATAAAAAAAAAAATAATTTATTATTAAATATTATTGTATATCAGATTTTGATAAGAATTGAAAAAAAAAAGAAAAAAAATGAGATGAAATAAAAATTCGATGTAAATCGATCGCGCGTCTTTTCGTCGACTTGCAACAAACTGTGCAGTATCGCTTTTCGCGTTGTAGTAAAAATATAAACAAAAACGTTGCATGTTGTGGCACGACGTGAAATGCGTGTTTACACGCATGTGTATACGCGTGCGCGACACATGACGAGTCACATCCAGAAATAGTCGCGTCGCGTGGGTGGTGTGCATGGCCGAATAATAAATAGGAGAAAAAAAAAAGAGAATTAGACTTTGTGAGATTTACAATATTTACAAGACGGCTATATTGCACTGCATTACGAGCGCGCACCGAAAATGCATCAAAATCGAAACTTCAAAAAATATTCGAAACCGCTTGTTAATTTCAATCTTCGTCATAAGAATTGTTATCGCGTTAATGGAACAAAAATTAAAGCAATTATATATATATATATATATATAAGGGCATAATATTAACATTGTAAAATTTTGAATATTGCAGTTTCACGTATTATAATTCACAATTCGGAGTTGCATATATCTGTTCTGGTTCTTTTTCTTTTTTTTTTCTTTTATAAAATTGCCGACAACGCTTATCTCTCAATCACATTATGTGACTCAATTATGTGTTGACTCAATCTCTTCTCATCTTCGCACAATCGATTAATCATTATCAAACAAATTTCCAGACAAAGAATGACGATTAAGCAGGAATTTAGCATTGCAAATCGTTCGCGATACACGTCGCTCGCACGTAAATATATAAAGTAGTGCCAACAGTGATAATTTTGCGCACGAGAATGATAGCACGTGTACAATTGAATCGTATATGCAATTATGATTAGCATATTGTTTTTTTCCGTCTCAGACTTCTTCGCAAATATTATTACAAGCGCATTATGTCAGGGTTCTTTTGGAAAAATAATAAACTGTTTATTTCGAAGAAAAAACATATAAGCCAAAATTTAGCTAATTTATTTAAAGATAAAATTGAGAGGACTGAAATATTCTGAACACTGCACGAATTTATATACATATACATATACGAATTTATATACATATACATATACGAGGAGTTCTTTGTTCATCTCGCATATAGTCGCGGTTAGTCGCGTTATCTCAAAATTCGGCTTGCGCCACTGCTATCGTAAACATGTAATGCAATATTATTTTGATTGTGTCATCGTTTACAGCGCAGACAAGCGATTTTGCTTATCTGTAGAGGAAAAAAGAAAATATATTTATTGCTAACGCGTCTCTCCTTTCAACGTTATCGTAATACGCGATAATGCACTTTCGATAATTCACCTTTGCAGAATTTATTGATAGATTTTTTATTGATGTATATCATTGAAAAAGGAAAAAATACTTGTGCATTTATACAGAACTCAAGAATTGAAAATGATACATACTACAAGAAATAAATATTATAAAATAGTAGAAAAAAAATTAAAGTCAGTTTAGCTGATTACTGTGTCAAATATAAGATGAATATATGATAAATACAAATATATATATATATATATATATATATATATGTAACGTGTTATGAAAAAATTATTGAAAATATTTCTAAATCAATTATTGTATTAATTCTATTTTTTATTCTAGATATATGTATATTGATTGAAATTTATATATTGTAAGCGTTATAGTTGTAGCCAGCAGAAAATAACACTGATAACAATTTGAAATATATGGGCGATACGAAGCGTAATTTGCTGTTATTATCAGGTGCTGACGTAATTATATACGAATTGCGGCAATCTTACACAGACGAATTGGATTGACCTAGGCAATGCGCTTCCTGTATAAATATATAAAATTAGCAAATTAATCGCGATAAATCCTCTCCGAAGGAGTCTGTAATCTTTCCGACACGGAATCATTTCCGCAATTCGCAGAATTCATATAATAAGTACGACGTAAAATCATGACGTTTGTATCGAAAGCAATAAATCGCAGTTTCCGGCATCTATCATTCTCGGGAAAAAAATTCGCAATGATAAGATAACACATGCCTTTATTGTCCCCGTTAAATTAAAAAAATATTTCTATAAAGTACATTCTATGATTCATGGAATCGGAGGAATGAAATCGCTCTCTCGCTTTCTCGTGATTCAACGCAAAACAGATTACGATGAAATACATAATTAATTAAAGTGAACAGATACAGATGACAACGATATTTGGCTCACGCACGAGGTCCAATTCGAAAACAATATAAATTACTTCCCGTCGAATACATCCCACGTGTATATACAATACAGGTGTAAACAAACTTTATCGTGCTTGAACGTACGTCGTGCCTCCGCAGCGGCAGATACGCGCTGATGAGTAGATTAGAATCGTTAAAAACTAAGATATACGCCGTGCAATCGTGCGGAACACGCCGCGCGTTTCGCGACGTGAATCGCGAAACACGTGATTTCATCGGCGGGATAATCAGCAGAGAGCGACCAATCAGGTGAATCGTCGTTGTCGACGATAACGGCAGCCGCGTTAATTTCGTACGCGAACGCGTGCGCGCGATCAAACAATTCCAAAAACAAACATCGCCCGGTTGCATAATCGACAGAAATCCATCGCCCCGCAGACGATACCGCCTCGCGAGGCGTAAATAATTTTTATCAGTACTTTCGCGCGATATCGGGCCTTTTTTTTTTCTTCTTCCAGAACGTTTCACAACATCGAAATTAAAGCGTCGAGTGGAACTATAATGATGAGGAGTTGCTGGTAAATTGTCGGAAGTCGAACAAAAACATGCATGATTGCCGGAAATAATTGGGAAGAATGAATATCGAAACAGGATGTTTACTCAAATTTTGTAAAAAAATTCGCTGATCTACCAAGTATTTTTGTTCAAAACTCCAGGAGGGAGTATTTTTAAAGAGAATATTTTCAAGATTTTTACAATTTCCTAAAATTAGTTTTTTAATTATGCTTTTCGTTAAAATGTAAAGAAAAAACACAAAGCCACTTAAGTGTTACATTTATAAATGTATTGAAAAAAAAATTGAATAGTTTCGTTAAGATAAAAATTCTTAATGTGTATAACATTTTCAATATTTTGTTAAGACACTCAATATATAAACAGAGATATTTCACAATTTGACTTAGCGGATTACCTATTGCTCATAGTAGAATTGCAACAGCAAAGTTATCAAAAAAATAACTTTTTTTTTTTTCAAACTTTCTAGGTTGCAAATTTCATGAGAATTCCCTGATTTCTCGAGGTACAAAAAAATCGCTGAGAACTCGAGGTTTTCCATGTTTTTCCAGAGAGTAGAAATCTTATATCGAAAGCAACGACTCGTCGCACGTTTGACAAGCTTATTTAACACGCGGACTAAATATATACGCGGGAACTTACCGGTGATCGTGGCTTGCTTTCTCGTGATGGAGGGTAGAACGGGGGTGGTCGGCTCTACCGCGCACCTCTTCCTCTTGGCGTTCGCGTCCAACAGCTGATTAGGCATAGTAGCCTCGCCGATCTCGGGCACCCTGGGCTCTTGCGGCGGCGTTCTCTCGGCCGTCGGCGTGGCGCACAACGGCGTCTCCATTTGCTCGACGATCCTCGTAGTCGTCGTCGTCGTCGTCGTAGTCATCGTACTTATCATCGTCGTCAGCAACGTTGTCGTTGGCGACGTCGCGACGGTGGTTGTCGGAGACGCGTCGTCGACGCGCAATTTACGCGGCGTGCCGGGCGCGTGTTTTCTCAGATAAGGCATCCCGCGCAGAGCGTAGGGCTCGGGCACGACGTCGTTCTCCGTCACCTGTTCCCACTCGTAGCGCGAGTTCTCCCGCGGTATTCCCAGCTTAAATTCGAAGCCCCATCGATCGGCGTCGAGGAGCGATTGGGTGTGCAACTCGCGCTCGGCGAGGGCACGGGCCGCCGCGTGGTCCACCGGCCCGAAGAGATCGCGTCGGACGCGGGCGAGCGCGGCCCTGCTCGGTGCCGCTCGTCCACTACTACCACCACCACCGCCGCCGCCGCCGCCGCCGCCGCCGCCGCCGCCGCCGCCGCCACCACCGCCGCCTAGATTCCTGCTTATTTCCGTCATCATCACCGGGTTCAGCACTCGTGCGCTCATATTTCGTCGCGATCCACAACGGCAAACGCTGGCGCGCCGTTTCTCTCTCTCTCTCTCTCACTACGTACGCACGCAAAAACAATCAACACCAAAATCCGGGCGTGGAGAAATTTCAAAAGCAAGAACGCGCGCCCGAGCGCACGCACACACGCACATATACGCACTGTCTTTTACTATTTTTTTCTTTTCTTCCTTTATGTCTCTCGCTTTCTCTTTCTCTCTCCGTGTTTCTCAGCGCGCTATCGATTTGCGACGCGAGCTACGCGATCGTTCCTCTTCTAGCAATGGCCGTGACGCATTGGGGATGACGATGACTCCTTCCAGGAATCGTTGCCGTCGCGGGACGTTGAAATCGCGGGGCTACGCAGCGTGGACGGGATATATGGCAACACCGCGATCCGTGGCGCGACCCACCGAATTTCGAATAATGGCCGCGTTGCTGCTGAGCGTTCACCAGATCTCCCGCTTCGAGCATGGATTCACAGATTTGACGTTGCGGTGGTCGCGCGACGTACGTCCACGCTCGTCGAGAAGGTAGATGACGACGACGACGACGATGATGATATTCGGGGTCGGCTTCTGTGGGAAAGAGATTGTATCGCAGGACGACGCAGTGCGACGGCAAACAGCAGCCGCGCTTGGCAACACGATGGGCACGGTTACTATGTGCAAGACAGAGATAGCGGCGGCGAAAACAAACTCCCCCTCGCGCGCGCGATTCTCGCTGCACCGAGACGAAACTGTCCTTCAAAGTCACTGTGGAGACGCTCCTCGCGTCCCGACGCAAAAAATACGCTCTAGTCACACTATCGACACAATCGCCCTGCGACACGACGATTCCTCCGGCATAGTCTGTGGGAGAACGACGATCCGGCAACGTTGCGTGACCGCACTTGCGCGTGAGTATCCGAGCGACGGCGAGAGAGCGTGTTACGTGTCCCGCGCGAATTTCGTGGTCCACCGTTGGCAATCGTCTTGCTTCGCGGAATCTCCGCTCTTTGTTCCTTCTCTCTCTCTCTCTCTCTCTCTCTATATATATATATATATATATATATCGTACTCACACACGACACAGTATTGATGCGTATATCCGAGACGCGATAACGCAATCGGTCGTCTTGGCGCGAGAAAATTCCATAGAAAACTGTTATTGCACACGGCCCGCAGCAATATGTCGATCCGCGGTGGGGGGATCGCCGAGCTCGCCTTTGACACCGCGTAAATAGTCACGTAAATACGCGCCTCGCGCCGTTTCCCGCCAAACGCGCGACTGTCAAGGCACGCGCGTGGCCCACCCGGGTCCGGAAGGACGTGCGGGGTACGATTGCGCAGTTACGTTTCGATGCCGAACACGGCGATACGTGCGCGAGTTGCGGCCACACGGAGTTGCGCAAAGACGCGTAGTAATCACGAAAAGCGCTCTCTAGCGACTGAAGCGTACTTATTCGAGTGCGAGAGACCGAGCCTCCCGCGAGCTCGGCGTTTTTCGTCGTCGCTCGGCTCGGCTCGGCCGGCCGATCGCTCCCCCGCGCCCTCATCGCCGTCCAGACCAATCACGCGACGAGCGGAGAAACGAAATAACCGCCATTCGCGATGTATAGTCCCCTCAACGTGACTGCGGCTACGCTCGAGCTCGAAGCTTGCCGGAGCCAGGAGCGTGTTGCGGAAAGATATGGTACAGTTATCGGTCCCTACCAAGGTAGACGAAGAGGGGAAGAGCATGGCCGAGAGAATGCCAATTCTCGCAACTTCTCTGGAGACGTGCTCCAATATTCCAGGTTCCAGACTCGAGGGACGAAATTTCAAGAGTCCGCGTCTCTCATTGGCTCACATACCTGAGAAAATGATAATTGCACGGTAGGAACACAAATAGATATTTAGTTATTGCGACAATCTTTCTTTATGAAAATATATCAGCGGAATTTATTTCCGCGTCACGGAAATATCCGATTCATTTCTTGATTATTCCAAAATTTCTTATGAAATTTCTTTAGAATTTTTTATGTATGTGTATTTTCGCTCATATATTTCTCACTCGTTAGTCTTATGATACGATTAACGAGACCAACTTAGGATCGAAAACACGCATTGTCGAATTAATTTAATTGTGGCCTTAATTCGTCGCTTTAATTGTCCTTCACGCGTTCGTGATGCCACGGATGGCAGCCGCGAAAAGAGAACGGCGCGTTCTCCGGTTAACGGCGGAAAGTGGGCAGAGGGGGTGGGGCGCGGTGGAAGATGAAAAATAAATAAGTCCAGTCTCTCCAAAACAACGCGCGCAATCTTATCGCGTGCGTATATTCGGTGGATTTTCATGTTTGCACGACGCGACGCGTTACGCATCGTAAACTTATTTACATACTGCACGGATTATCGCTGACGTTTTTTACATGGCGATGGAGATTCTAATAATTTGAAAGTTGTATTGAATTGGTCCAAAACGTAAAAAGATAGACATTATCTTAAGGATGTTTTGGCTGGTACTAGAGTAGCATAAAATGAAAAAAAAAAGAAATGTCAGAATTAAAAGAAAAGAAAAACATTTTTTTTTTACGTTTTTATACTATTTGAAAAATCAAATAAATAATCCGGATTATAAAAATTATTAAAGTATTACAAAATAATATGATTTTTAAATCTTTGTAAAAGAAAATGATTGTAATTAATATTTTTTCTAATTTATAACCAAATTTTTTAGTCGTCAAAAATCACTATTCAAAACTTTAAATTTAAATTCAAATTTAAATAATTTTCAAACCGTTAAGAAAATTATGTTCAAGTTTTGTACAGATGTTTAGAGGAAATAGGAAAAGAGTCTAAGAAATTTTCATGCATTTGTATCAATCATTTTGACATGTAACACACACACATCCTTGATTTATTTTTTCATTTTTATATCTCGCTACAACAGAAAATATACGCACGAGAAAAAAAAATAAGACGCGCAATTTTTGATATGTCATTATATTTATATGATAATAATACATTCACTATCGAGATTAATCACGATCCATTTTAATGATTTTAATAAATGTTTTCATCATATATATGTAATATGTCAGCGTTGATTTAAGTTTAATATACTTTTAAAATTTTAAATCGATCAAAAGAGTCTGACACTCACGCAGGGGAAAGGGCGATAGGTGCATTAAATGACTTTTCGAAGTAATCTGAATTATAGGAAAAAATCTAGGTGAAGAAATCGGAAAATTTTCATTCATAAAACGTTGCGCAAAGATTCTCAAGATTTTTCGCGCGAGACAACGCAATAACGTATCGTTCAATTTTACGCACGAAGCTACAGTGTACTCCGCAACGATCGCGCGTCGTAGCATCGAGTGCGATGACACACCATCAACGAGACAAATCGAGACCTTTTTTCATTGATAATTGTCAATTTACTCCGTTGTGCTCGTCTCGCGCGCGGCACGCGAGGGGGACCTACGGGAAATAACAGCATCGCGCAACTCACGACGAGCGAAGCGTAGATAAACGTTCTCAGAGACCAATTGGAGAGAGCGTTTGCCACGCGGCATTCTTTCTCTCTGTCTCTCTTTCTCCCTTAATCGCCTTGGTGTGTGTAAGTTCGATTGGCACGCCGCCATAACATGGCGCGGGTATTTCGAATATTCAAACTGCCATCCTTTCCCACGCAAATCTCACAGCTCGATGAATAATTAAATCGCGGATTATCTATTGTACTATTTATACATGTACTTTCAAGAATTCATAGTTTGTAAAGTAACTTTGCATTTTATACATGGGTTAAAAATAGCGCAAATTTTTTTTTTACACGCACAATATTTATTATTATTGTCTTTAATTATGATTCCAAATGAGCGACATTATGTGTGTATGTGTGTGATGCGTAAGAGAAAATTCAGTGTCGGTGCAGCACGTTGCGCTCTGGGAAACGAAAATCCCACGCAGCATCCAGGAAGTGGTGAGGGGTGGTACCGGATGCATTTCAATGAGGGGAGACGAGAGCAAACGAGTTCACGTAAAACAATTCTTTCTGCTTTTGGCAAAGAGAGAGAGAAAAAGAGACCACCGGTCTCTCTTTCATTGTCCACCGCAGGAGTGCATTTCAGCGAGGTGTCTGGTTGCACAGGTTGCGCTTTGTAACCCGTAATAAAGCAAAGGATCTGTTATATACTTTCTTTCTGCCATATTTGTGACAAAATGGTTGACCAATTCATCAATGAATTTATATCAAACAATTAAAAAGGCTTTTATATAGAGAAAAAATTATTTAAATTGAGACGCGATGCAAAAGACAATACAATAATTAATCAGCTGATTGCTTTATTATGTTTCCATTGTTTATATTTGGCTTTTCCTTGATGAAATATTATTTAAAATTCTACCATTGCACTATTTCATGCGTTATATTGGATATTGACAAAGCTTTTATTTATGCAAAAAATATCTTAAAAAATTGCTCGTACCATTATGCAAATAATTACTGACGATTAAAAAAAAATAAACATGTGTCTCGCGTTATGGATGTATTTATAAGACGGTCAGATTATTTCCGAAGGAAATTGATGTTTATTCGCGGGCGAGGCGCGCGACCGGAAGACGCGCGGCTGCATCTGCATCGCGTGTTTGCCAGTAAAAGAGTCACCTGTTTCATCATTTTGCTATCAAAGCCAGGCTTACCCTGAGACCGGAGCGTTATCTCATCGCGTACGCGAGTGGTAACAGGGACGAAGCTGCATAGACGCGATAAATCACTTTTATCAAGCTCAAGGTGGTGTAGTGGATCGAGATCGAGGTTGAGAACGGGTGCATTGTTTTGCAGAAGAGCTACTTTTCTTCGAGACACGTCGGTGTCTGGCGAAATGGAAATCTTGTGCCAAACAAGGATAAATCAATCAGTTTTTGCACAAATGCCAGAAATCGAAATGTTAAAACTTTAAGAATCGAATAATTGATTAAATCTCTTTTAGCTTTAATTTATATTTATGGAAACGTTTCGGAAATATATTTAATATTTAAAAATACACATGATACTACAACACACACACACACACACACACATTCACACTTTCGTAGAGCTTTCAAAGAATGGACGCTTCTTGTTCTGAGTGTCTGACATTATTATCCGTTGGCATTCGCAGAAGGTTCTTTATCGGAAAGATTCTCAATGCTTGGTCAGAACAATGTGTGTGGTATATATCGTACAGCAATATCCTTTGTCGTCGTCGCGATTGTGCCCACTTCCGTGGGAATTCGCGGAACGGAAGTGCAATTTCTGGCTGGTACCGCGTCGTGTCCAGCTTCCATGGTAGCAGCGCGAAAAAAAGCGATCCTTAAAGAAGCGATGCCAGGTGCAACGCGCTCTCTTGCATTTCTCATGATGAATTTAATTCGACGAAATCGTGATACTCGTGGTATTAGTCTCTCTCAGACAGCGAGAGTGTTTTACGGAGAAGATACAGTCGATAAAAGACGACAAGTTGCAGTCATAAGATTTGTAGTGTTCAAGCTGACGTGATAAGCGAGTTGTTCTGATAACGTCAGAAAAGAAAATTATAAATATTACTATTAAAGTTATAAATTAAGATTACTATTAAAGTTATACATTATTAAAATTTATATTATTAAAAAATACAATGCTGAATCATCAATTCAATTTTAAAGATTAAAATGCCTGTCGACAAACATTACAGAATATATTCATCCATTCTGAACAGATGTTTCATGTTGGCGTAATATAATATAATTAGGCCGCGCACAATTTACGTAAACTTCAAGCGCACAATCCTCTGCTTTTTGTTAAGCATGTTATAAAAATAGGAAAGAAGGCGAAAGGAATATATTATAATACACATTTTTTTTAAATAAATATTATAGAAATATATTAGCTATCTTTACATTTGTCTATATACGAACGGTTGTCTATATACTATATATGAACGATGCGGATTATTTACTCCATTATTATAAATATCAATTGAGTATAATCAGTATATTGCACGTTCGTTTCTATAAATATTAAATTGAATAAAATCACATAGGGTACTTTAAATTAATATAGTTGAGTAGAATTAGTCGAATCTTAATTAGACGAATCATGCGTAATTTAATCGTTTTTCAGATATTAATAAAATTCGTTAATTAAAATAAAGAATTTTGCTTTGGTTTCTTCGAGATATGTTGGTATCATGCCTCTTCTGACTAGAATTTATAAATTAAAAATAATTCATTTCAGTTAATAAATTGACAGTTTGAGAATGTAGTTTTATCACATTTGTTTTAGGACACATTACATTCGCCGCTTTCTCGCTCTTTGTATAAAAATCTAAAGCTTACTAATCTTACTCTAAATTTTAGAGAAAAAAATTTGCAAGTAACTTTTAACTAATTGAAGATAAATTACAAATGTTGAAATTAAATATTTATATAATTTTTTTGCACGAGGAGCAATTTCGATCACTGCGATTGTCTTTGCTACTATCTATTATATCGAATATTATTTTATGATTCTTCTAACTTAGCTCTTTTCGTGGGATTTTCATTTATCGGTTCGTCATTTCTTCTCGAATTTTTCTCTGTTTCTTCTATCCGTTTTTCGTGCTCGTTCCTTTTCTGTTCTTCGTCAATTAAATTTGTGGGATCAGAAATTTCCTTTTCGTATTCGTCTGGTTTTACCCACTTGAAACGACCAGATAATGGTATCTCATGCTTAAAATCAAAGTTCCATTTTTTCATGTCCTGTACATCAACAAATATGAAAATTTTTAATCACTTTAATTGACATTTAATCTATTTTGTGTGGAATTAATTTATCGAGATATAATTATTTAATAGATTAGAAATAATTTTAATAAACGAATATTTGGATTAAACTTATTGCAGAAAAATCGTTCGTTTCTTACCTCTTCTGATCTTTGTCGACTCTCTTCTATAATACGATTGTAAAAGTTCTGTTCCTCGCCGTCGCTGTCATTTTCATCTGCAAAAAGTTTTCTACGCGTGCTCCGTAAACCATTTACCGATGTATTGACATGTTCCTCCATCATCAGTCGGGCTCTTGAAAAGTTAAATTTTTAAAAGAATGATAAATGATAAATAATAAATTATAAATTTTCAAATTTTTTTTCGTACATTTATTAAAATCATTGCTCACATATTGAAAAACTTTCTCTTTTTTGATGGTTTTATAAATTTTGATTATATTTATGCAAAAAAACAATTTTTATCTTGTATAACTATAACTAGATTGAACTAGTTTTTTTATGAATTTTGATTTTTTTATCAAATACAGATTAATCTCATAAATTAAAGTTGAAAAATTAATTTATATATTAATTTTTCAACTTTAATTTATGAGATTAATCTGTTTCTTGTTCTTTTGTTTACATTTTTTATCTGTTCATGCAATGCACTAAATATATAAGAATCGTCGTAAATCTAAATTATTGTATTAGAAATATGCAAATATTTTTTTTTAAATTTCTCTCTTGTTTTTTTCTCGTGTCACATATTATTTTTATGTGATGCATTATTTTAATTTTGGAAGAGTATATATGTTTTTATACTGTAATATATTATTTGCTTATAAATAAACTATACAAGGCAATTAATTGTAAATATGTAAATATGTAACATTTTTTGTATACTTCAATTAGTTGAAATTATAAAAAAAAAAAAAATTTATCAACAAACCTACCTGTTCTCTAGCAAAATGGTTAGATTAATTGAATATGAAACTACTAGCTAGAGATGTCTACCGTCGAATTGAGCAAGTAATCTTGTTCATAAATTTTTTCAAGTAAATACCTATATATAAGGATACATATTTACATAAAGTTATATATGTTATGATATTTTTCGTTTCGATCATAACAAGTATATTTAAAATATGAAAAAAGAATTTTATTGTTATTTCAGTTGTGATTGCAATGCATTTCTATTTTGTTTGTTGATAATTCCAAGAAAGTTATTCTACATGCCACACACACACACGCACACAATCAGAAGTTTAATAATATTCTTCTGCGTAAAGCTGTTAAACTACCAGGAAAGTTCTTTGTAGAATAACAGTACTCGATATTAATCATCGCTATGCGGCGTGTTGTGCGTTGTACTATACGTTTTGTAAATAAGATGGCACGCATCAAGAATCGAGCTTTCGCGCGAGGTAGACTTTATCTATACGTGCAAACAGTAAAAGAGAGAGAAGAGAGAGGGAAAGAGGAAAGCAGCATTGTCGGTCAATATGCCGTTGGACGGATGTATTGGAATGCATTATACTTCCGGCACATATCGAAAGCTATTTGTTATTTTCGTGTACGTTCTTGGAAATCTTTTGCTATCTTGTCATTAGATATTTTGCATGATGACGATTTTAAAATTGCCTGTTCAATGTACGAATATTACAATATTTTGCATATAACTGAAGATCTTATTCTTAAATCATTTTTAATTAATGTTTTGAAAATATTTTGAAAAAATTGAAAATTATGCATCACAAACTTATAAAAAACTTTGTAATGAATATTTCTTAATTTTTATGAATATATTAAATTATTAAAAAAAAGTTTTTTTAATGATTCGTAAATTACACAGGCTTGCATATCATTTTTTTTTTGCGGTCTGGAAAAATAAGTAGTTTTCTATAGTTTTTTTATGCGTTGAATTCTAATCCGTAAGATAAAACGGCTTATCACGTCAGGACTTCGAGACAAATGGAATTAAAACGTCCAAAACCGCGTTTTTTACGATTTTTGAAAATTTGTAGTTGATCTCGATGTGCAAGAAACTTTAAACAGAGCTCAAATAAAAACTCGAATATTGTAATTTAATATAAAAATATTGAATCTTTTACCGTAGATACCATCGAACTTAAGGCGCGCTTTGTTTTTAAATATAGTCGCATTGTGTCAAATGGAATTGCAAATTACAATGGAATTGTCCCAGGCAATCCGATTGTAATTTTCACTTGAGCCCTGTGTGAAGTTTCTTGCACATCGAATTCGGCTACTACAAATTTTAAAAAATGATAAAAAAACGCATTTTTTGATGTTTCAACTCTATTTTTCTCAGAAACCTGACGTGATTAGTCATTGATTTGCCTTATGAATTTGGATTCAGCGTGATTAAAAAATAGGAAACTTCATTTTTTCAGACCGCAGAATTATACAGACCTGTATTATATATGTATAATTAAAAATCAGTGCACTATATTGTACAAACATTTATAATACATTAAAGAGAATATATTCAGAGAGAGGAGAGAGTAATATCTTAATTTATTTCTGCATTGCATAAAAGATAATTTTGGTGGTTCTACTTTAATAGGCACGCGTTTTCTCTCTCTCTCTCTCTCTCTCTCTCTCTCTCTCTCTTTCTCTTTCTTAATGAGCATCGCGCAGAGGCATTTCCTGAAACCAATAAGAATCAAACCCAACACAGATACCCAAAAGTACCAGAATCGAAGATAAGATTTTTTTCTCTTTTACGTTCGTCCTTTAATGATCACGAATCGAATCTCGTGCTTTTTACGCGAATTTCTTAACATAAACTGGTTTGATCGGTCGGCTTTCCGCAGGCATTAACAAGCGAATTTCGCGAATTCGCGTAATTATTATGGTGCACTTTGCAGATAATACAGTCAAGTGTATTAATTCCGCCGATTATACGTAGACAATATTAGAATAAAAAAACGAAACATGATGCATCTCGCTGCACACACCGGGCGGGTTAATATACTCGAAATGTGGTACGTGCTTTCCTCTCCCGATATTTCGGCCATGCTTACGCGTACGCGGATCGAGAAGATAAATGGTTGCTGTGGTCCACACATCAAAGTGCGAGATGACCCGTAAAAGAGAGAAGGAGAGAGAGGGAGAGAGAGAAATGAACAAAAACGAGTACGCATTGTTGAAATCATTCGAATGGCGTCATGTCGCGATCATCCGATTCTTGGCATAATATATTGCCGCATCATATTATCTCGAAAATCGCAATCGTCCGAGAACAGTATTTTTTTTTGCAACTGCCACATACTTTTAACGATCGTCCAATTATTGCGGATTTATCGCTGGCATAAATTGCGCGCGTTTATTTGGTCGTCTTAAGTTGACAACAGCGATTTATTTAGAGCACTGCATGTCTGTCCAGTGGATTCTAACTATCATATTGGAAGTACTTTGAATTGATATCTTGCGTAGCTTCAACAATGCATGAAATTATTTATTTTCCTTAGAAACCTAATTTTCCATTTTTTTTTTAAACGCAGAAAAAAATTACTTTGTTATAATTTCTAAAATTATTATAATTTTTTACAACATATATTATCCAAATAGCTGTATGGATTGAAAATCTCTATTATAGAGGATTGTTTCTCCGCACATTCCGTTTATACGCCTATAGTTTATCAAACAGGTAGTACGGGTTTACACGGAGGTGCACGCCTTTCCCTGACCCACTTACTCATTCAACTATTCCCGACAAATATCGGATTGCACGTTTAATTTCTCTCTTTCATCATATTCTCTATTATCACGCGAGACACAAATATTACGTTTTGTCAAATTGTACGCGACAAATGATCTACTTTAAATTGAGGAATTGAGGATTTTATAATTGAAAAAAATGCAATGTAAAAAATTTATATACAATAAACACTGTGTGCGATATAATATAATGTCATAATTTTTGCAAGTTTGTATTTTTCATATTTGAACATGTTTTGCTAATCTTGTTGATTTTGTCGATCTAAGGCCCTGTCAGAATCCTCTAATAACAACAAGATATATATTTATCGAAAGAAAGAGGAAGTACGGATTAATGAAAAAAAGTAATTAAAAAACAAAGGAAATTATGCCACACCCGTTGAAATAAATTCAGGTCCCATCTGTTTAAACGTTCATCTACTCACTTCTTTGTGGTGCTTCTCGTATGGTCTCTCGCGAATATATGCACGCGTACGTATGCATGCGTATGTGTACGAACGATGATAAGGTATCGACTTTATCTGGTATTAATTACACAGACGAGCGCACTCAATCGAGATCACTTTTGTTGCACTTGGTAATTGCACACGCTGATTTATCTCGTCTTAGCACGTGCCTCTCGTCTTTCCGTTTAATGTCGACTTCAACCGGTCGCCGCAGTTCGTGCAGTTACACCCGATCGATAAACACGTTTCCATCGGGGGTGTGGAATTCAATGGGGTAGTTTGGTGCGCGCGCATATTCTCTGACGAGAATTGTCAGTGGCCTTTCGTGCGGGATCATCACTGATATCAACGTCGATTAAACGAACTTAATTGGGAAACTCATGTTTGAATGACAGGTTTTTCAGATAATCAAATTATGCATATTATTAGGGATAATTTTTAGGGAAAATGTATAAAGTCATCTCTAAAAATAATTTCATCATTCTTGTTTTAATAGGATTCTTCTTGTTCGTCTATGAATCAGCCGGTGCTTTAATACATAAATAGTTTCGATAGACTCTAGGCCCTGGGAAATCGCGATTTGTTTTGCACAAGGACGTATAATTTATCGACGTCATCGATTTTACAAAAGAATCCTCGTTAACATTGATCGTTGCTATCACGGAGTAGAAAATGGAATGACGACACGAATGTACTCTTTATATTGACTTTCGCAAAACACGGTATTATAAAATCGGCGAAGGTCGCGTTATTTCTGTAAAAAACGCAGCGTCGATTACATATATTTCTACAAGGTCCGTCCCCAATATGCGTAAATACCGATATTTTTTGAACATTATTTTAAAACGGATCTAAATTAATATGAAGTCACAACTTTTTAACTTATGTTATTATATTCTTTAGATTTATTTTAAAAGGCTTAATTTTTTTAAACATATGTTTAGCATTGGTCTACTTTCTAATGTGAAAATCGGAATCGAAATGTGAAAAAGATTTTTTATATAGAAGGCAGTAATAATTTATAGCTTATTTTTCACATTTTCCAATAAATTACTTGAAACTCACTCAATTATTAATATCCAAAATATCCAAAGGTGTAAGTAATATCATTCTCCCTGCAACAATATTTATCCGTATTTTTGGAAACGCGCGATATGTGAGTGAAGAAGTTGATTAACTTGTGAGGAAGAGCGCGCTATAGCACTCGCGAATGCACTCGGGATGCAACTAATCCCAAGGTAGGACACTAGTCACTTGCTGCATCTCAGTTGCAGCTGACTAGCCTAGATTCGCTTAGACTCCGCATACGAAGAGCCACGAGAAGCACGACAGTGCAAATTATACGCATGCGCGAGACAACCCGTTAACCGCATATTTTATTCGCGCGGTCGTTCATCCCGTGAGGCGAATTTATATCGGCCGATAATGAACGGATGATATCCTTCCGTCAAAATAACCCCCAGCGTTCCGCGAACTTTATTGCTCTCGCGAGACAAAGAGGAGGATTAGCGAGAAACTTGCTTGCGGACCACCTCTGAGAGGCGCGACGGCAATTATCGTGCGCGTATTTCCGGACTAATGTCTCCTTTCGTCTAGAATCATCTAGAATGGAACGTAATTAACGATGCACGTCCGGAATGAGTCGCTCGATGCCATAACGATAACGCATTAATTAATAGCGCCGCGCCGTTATCGTTAGCCTCAAGCTCAAGGCCCAAGGTTACAGTTTTCCGAGAAGCATTTGACGGATCGCATTTTATGATCGACGAGAGTAATGTGATCGCGTTCCGCTATATATCGGCTCGTAAAATTCGATATGTGTTCGATATCTCGATCGAAGGGGGAGAGAGAGAGAGAGAGAGAGAGGGAGAGAAAGAGATTGACTCATTGTATCATATTGAAACGCAGTTCGATATGATAAGATGTGTAACCGCGAGGAAGCTACGTTGCTTGAGTGACAAATGACCTATCCGCAATTTAATCAAAATAAAACAAGAAGTTGCCAATTAAGCTAATATAACATCTGCGTATTTTACTTGTTAATATTTTATCTACATATAACTCTAGTATAAATTAATATTTTTTATTCGAAAGTTTTGAAATTTAAAAATACTTTTAAATTTTTTAATTGATTTAAAAGTATTTTTAAATTTCAAACCTTTCGAATAAAAAATAAAAATTTTGTAAAAAAATACTTTTCCTGAAAGCTCAAGAATTAAACGTTAACAAATTTATAAATATATATCAGTTTGATTGCTATGCTTTGAGAAGTATTTTTTTTTTTTTTTGCGAGATACATAAGTAGAGCAAAATGATGGGAAGTGCGACGGTGAGGAATTCTCACACGCACGCACACATCGACGCTCGTACAATCGTACAATCGTCTCCGAAACGCAACTTCGGAAACGTTCTTCGATACTTTCTCGTTTCCTTGGACTCGGCATTTCCTTACGGCCGCCGACGACCTCTTTAACGGCCCAAGGGGCAACCGCCGTTTCGTACCGTTTCGAAGGCGGTGTTCCGTATCGTGACTGCGGTTGAGAAAACACGAGCAACTAAATCGCACGAAAGTTTTTTTCTCGACTCGAAGCCCGCACCTCTCGAACATCGAACGGCGGAACGTTTTTCGCGCCCGGTACTTGGTCCCCGTCCCCGACTCGCTTCTTGACTCTGGTCTTTAACCTGTCAGCAGGAATTTTTTTCCCTTCCTCAATTAAACTCGCGTCGTTCCAACAAAACGCAAAATTACCAATTATTTTTCTCGATGATTGATCACTGACTTGTAGCCTCTTCTATTTTTTTTCTCTGGCGACACAAATTCACGCCGAAAAGTTATGTAACCTTATAATATCGAATGACGACACAGAAGGACAGCATAATTGGATAATCAATTAAAAATGAATTCTAACGTATTTAATATCACTAATGTTTGTATATTACTTTTTAGTATTTTAGATTATTCTTAATTGGTCAAAGTACTTTAACTCACTACGCACTCATAAGAATGTTATATCTTAATCTTATATGATAAATAAAAAAATAAGTTTAAATTAACCTAACTTCACGCCCGATTTTGACAGCTCGCGGTTTCAATCGTCGAGTGTGCGATATATCGAGATGACATCTGCTGATGTGATGCATTGTTTTTCTTTTTCTTGCGACATTTTCGAGTTTCTGCGTGATAGCCTTGCAAATATTTTTTCGATTATTGCAAATGCAATATATACATACGACAATCGATAAGAGTACGAAATAATATTTATTATCGCTTCAGCATCCTTTTGTTAATCATTGTGAATCTTTTCTTCCTCTTTTCAATCTTATTATGCAAATAATTCCTTTTCCCTCGCATTGCGAATAAGAAGTATGAAACATCGTCGTTTCTTCTATCGTTCATCGCTCATTGGAAAATTTGCATATGAAACTGTTATTGTATTAAAAAATAATTAGATCAACTTTTATTAAGGAAACATACAGGGGTACATAAATGAAAGAAATTAATAATGGATCACATTTCATGATTGATAAGTGATGTTTCTTTTTGCTATTGTAAAATACGATAATAACAGCAAAAATAAGATCAGAATGCAAAAAGTTTGATTAGGGAAACGAATCGTTAACATGGGCAAGATTCGAAAAATCCGACTTGCGCAGTCGCGCGTAACGCGGTTCTTTCGTTCTGCGCCTCGACACCTGTGCAAAAGAAGATTCCCCTTCAAAGTAAATTCCCTCATCCCTGCTTGCCAAAAGAGATCGTCTGAAAGAACAGAGAGGGTTTGACTGGAGTGCCTATGCCCGGTAATTATTCCGCTTGAGTTACCGGGCAAACGGATGGGCTCTTAGCGCCCCAAAGAAATTTCTACCGGACAGTCCCCTCGTAACGAAGAAGCCATTTGCATCTCTTAACGCGAAAAAAGATTTCCGATCCTATTATAGATAGAGTTAATCTGCTATTAAATTATACAGTTAATGCAGTGAAACTTTGCACGATCCAAAACACTGCCTAGCAATTAATATTAGTTTTGACAATTAAATGACATTTTCTTGCATTATTTTTTTCACAATGCATGCATCAATGTGATGTATGTAGGCAATGTTGCAACTAATTTTAATACTTGTATTATTTTATATCTCTCTAATAAAATCCAGTAATTCTTGCTTAAATTATTTTATCGTATTTTCAAAGAAAAGTTTTTTTTTTTTTATTTTCGTTTACGAATAGATTAGCCTTATATTTGACTTATTTAATTTAACATCACGTGTGCCTAACACAAGAGTATTTCTAACAAATGACAGTTCCTCACATTTTTATCATTTCTTCACATTTCGTGTTAATAAACTGCTAGTAAGTTCTGTTGAAAAAAAAATTCAATTTTTTTTCATGGCATTTTTTTACTTTTTTTTATATGATATATAATGAGAGATTTTATTTTGATTCGCGTAAAAAATAATGTACATAATATCAATTAATACAATATTAATTAAAAGGAGATTGTGCGGCAGTCAATAATGTTATCAGAAGCTATTTTACCTTGCGCGCGTTCTTGACTTCGTTTCTTATCGCGGGTCGTAAAAATTGCATACTCGTAGCACTCGAATGCCGACATTTATTAACCTATCGCTAATGCGTTTCAGATTTACTCGATAGCACGCGACCACATTCGTTTCGCATTCTACCGACGCAATAATCATCGATATTAAATTCTTTGCATTTCTGACGAATAAAAAATTAAATTTTCATATTTAATACAACATTTTTTAAGCTTTTTCTTCAATTTTTTTCTGTAAAAAATCATAAGCATATTAATTTTGATGTCGCAGGAGTCGGACGTACCCTTCTTCTTTGACAGCCAACCAACTCCGAGCGATTCTTATGAATGGGATACATATTCATTCATTTTCAGCGATGCACGTGTTACCTTCCACGGATCCGACATATGCTAAAATCTTTCGCGCCAACTGTCACTTCCTGCATAAATTCACGGACCTTGAAATGTATTCTTCGCGAAAAGAAATCATTCCGGTCACGCTCTGCTCGAAAAGACTCGCGCGAGGGACAGGTTGCCATTACAGGTTATAGGAAGCGAGTCTTTGATTCCTTTCTGGAAAATTGTTATGGATAGTAGACGCGTTAAGTTGTATTAACGATCCGTGATTCCTGCATATCTTGAAAAGTGTCGAGAAATATTCTCTGTAGAAACTGTAGAAGGAAAATGAAAAGATAAGGGGAGAACAATAAGGATACGAACAAATAAACAAAATTTTTTCTTATTAGAAAATATGCATAGGTATGCTTATCTAGTGTAAAATGTCTGGTCTGGTCTTAAAGAAACGATTCCTTGAACAGTCATGTGGCCTCTTTACGAAGGGTGCATGCGTTTAACGAATCTCCCCATTAATGTCTGAGACTGCTCAGATTCGAAGTTTGCCTGCGGTGTCACCCCACCGTGCTTTCTACTGTGGTTTAAATCAGTATAAAAAAAGCAGCCCTCCAATCCAGCGGGAATATTTCCTGTCGGATGTTTTCATCCGGCAGACGCGACGTTTCGAGGGGCGGGACGGAGCCAGGCGAGAAAAGTCAAAGCGGTTTCACATGCGGCCAATCTGTCTCTGCTGCAAGCTGCAGCCATTTATAAGTACGCGAAGGGAGATTACGGGATAGATGAAATGTTTGGAATGTTCAGAAAAAATCTGTACTGTATTGGGTGTTAGGATGTTTTGGCTGTACAAGTAGTAGCAAAAATTTTCAAAAATAAAAAGAAAACATATTTCTTACGTTATTATATTTGAAAAATCAAATAAATAAATCGGATTATAAAAAAATTAAAATATCACAAAATAATATAGTTTTTAACATTTTCGCAAAAGAAAAATCGCGTTGTAATTAATATTTTTTCTAATTTATGATACAAACTTTTGATGAGCATTCTCTGAAATCAATTGCAAAAAAACAAAAAAAGACAAATAATTTAGAGAGAGAATATTTTTTTACAATTTTTAAATAATTCTAATATTTATTAGAATTTAATATATGTGAAAATTTTTATTTTGTTGGCAATATTTTTCTCTTGTCAAATTTGTCAATAAGTGTTACAATACGCGATTTTCCAAAAGAATCAATACTAACTCTAAACTTAAATAATGTTAAGAGAATTGTGCTCAAGTTTTGCATAGATCAGAAGAAATAGAATCTAAGAAGTTTTCATGCTTTTGTCAATGTTTTAATATAAGACATCCTTAAAGAAGGTTTCTTTTTTGTATAGTAACACAAAGAAAAGAAAAAAAATTAAATGACTCAAATTATACTTAATTATTAATTAATAATTATGCTAATATTATAGTAACAAGATAATCTTAATGGGTTATATTGTAGTTGAGACAAATAATATCTTCTACGTAATTATTCTTACGATTTAAACGCTAATTTAGCTAGTTTTTCGAATAGATAGAATACTTGCTTTGTTAAAACGTCGTGTTCCGTAAACAAGAATTATTAAAGAGTCTTTCACCTCACTATTTATATCTCATGCAAGAATGCGAGCAATAAATTATCATAGGTTCGCCAAGGTGGTTTCCTTGGTGCTCCCTTGTTCCGATGTTCATGATCGTTATCTTTCGGCCGGTTAATTATCTCGAGAACTCTTTAATAATTAACGTTACGACTTGTAATACAATTGCGATCTACATTATATCGGCGGCGGCTCATCATAATTTCTTTATCACGTGAAACGTGTTTGCGAATATATTCTTCCTCCTGATTCGATGTTATTTCTTTTTTCTCCTATGATATTTATCGATATTTATGCATTTTTTGGATTTACGAAAACATCTAATTTGAAATTCGATTTTTCTATGGCCGTGATTTTGCTTGGAGGAACACGTTTTTTATATCAGCTAGGCGAAATTTATGACGACTCGTTCGGTCGGTGTCCTCTCGCGCATTTTTATTCAGGATCTCGGGCTATCAATTTTTTCCCTGGAAACCACCTACATATCCACCGCCCCCTTAGATCTCTTGCCACTAGACAAAAATAGATTCAATGTAGGTCGCAGACACAATCGCGGAAATCCGTCTAGTATTTGTTTCGCTTTCGCGCAACGCTCGTTCATTTGGGGCAGGTCAGTGTGACGCATGTTCGTCCCACGCTCTAAAGAGATCATCGGCGACAATTCTTTTGTAGTTTTCAGCAAGACCGATAATTGTGTGAAACCACATTTTTTTTCGTTTTTCGACTTTTGTTGCATTTTTCACATATACATTTTTAGCATACGAATTTTTATATCTATCGAACTTATATCTGTCAAAAATAATATAAAAGCAATAACTTTATAAGGACATTGTTTAGAAAAATAATTTTATTTTATTCATAGTTAGATAACAATTCTGATTATACAATTGTAATTTGAATATTTTAGAGGAAAGGAATGTACGGTGACGAAAGCGTCGCGTGCATCCGATATGTTTTACAGATACGCGAGCGCAATACTTAGCACATTTACTTCAGATTGTCAAATATTTGTTTTCGCACCGTCTAAAATTTCAACGATCGGTGTAGATATTGGATGTTATGTCGAGTTTTTATTAGGAATAATAATTTTATTTGCAATGTATAAAATTATCAATTTACTTATATATATATATATATATATATATATATATATATATATATATATATATATATATAAAACGAGACACATCGTTAAATGCAGAAACGAAAAATAATTTCCTACGCTTTGAATAAGAAAAAAGAAAAATCTCACTTTTTGTTTTTTTTTCGCTTTATGTTCCTTTTTTATTCGTGTTTACGTACACATAAGAGACATAGCAAAACGCTAATTATCATTCCTGTTTCCAACCGAGAATATTCACGGAGAGTACTGTATGCCGTATACCAAAGCTTTTAATTACTCATAATTACATGGATACATATTCAAGGAATTCGCATTTATACCAAGCAACGGGATATACTTGATACGATTTAGATCAAGATTAAATGTGAATTATTTCTCTCTTCTTTGTATCTTTGAATTATATTAATACTAATCTTTATAATAGTTTGTTTCGCTAAGTAATTGCCGTAATTTGTAACGAAAGAAATATTTCTTAGTAGATAAGAAGTATTTACTTAATGTAAGTGTAAAATTCTTTTACTAGTTATTCAAATCGCTTTTTTATTACTTCTGTTTCTGCACTTAAATCATTATTTATTATTCTGTAATTAATTAAATTTCTTATGTTATTATATTTGACGGTTGATTAATATATGCGTGATAATATTAGCATGAAAATTGCACAATTAAAAAATCGATTTTTTTTAAAGATTATATTTTATTAGATTATTTTTTAAATATTATACATTTATATATATGAGATTAAATATTTTTACTTTTCCGTCATTATAGTGGTTTTAATCAGTCCGCCATCTATTAAAAATTAAAATATTATCTAACAATATCTGTTGGAATTATAAATCCTTTTTTATCGCAAATATCCCTTATCAGCGCAATTATTGCGAAACACGCAAGTGTGGAATCCCCGGGCATTGTTCTATCGACGATGTGTCCGTTGGATGTATACGGTTCTCGATACCAAGGAGAGAAAGCATAAAAGATTAAAGCCTGTGGGTGCATTCAATTTGGCCAGGAATTTAAAACCCTGGCATACAATTACCTCTTTTCTCGGGAGAAATTCAAAACCCGCACCGCGAATCCGAGGAGCTCAGGAAAGAAGGCCCGTAACGTTACACTGTTAAATCTCGTATGTAACGCTAGTCACGTGTATCCCCCTTTTCCTCTCTTCTTCTCAGCTCCTCCGCTCTCTCCTCTCTATTATGAGTTACCGGATGCGAGAGAGTGACCGCAAGATCTCTCCGTAGGATCTATGCAATATATTTTGCTTCACGCTAGTACGCTACGATGTCTAGTTTCATCACGCGCATAGCGGAAGCTATGCACAATCAGTCCTTGTAATTCGAGATATCGGCCGGATACATGTCACGATGTACGACACATATGTATTATGTTCTATCTAGATATATTACGTAACCAATCAGAAAGGTATGTGCAAATTTATATAGCTGAAAAATGCGATATATATTTTTCTTCTTTCTACAGTTATTAAGGGAGCATACCCGTTCGAACTCTCAAGAAATGAAGATTTTCTTCTAAATTTTTTTTCAACGACTTGATAAAAACTTTTTGTTTTTTTTTACTATATTAATACAATATTGTTAAGTACTAAAAAAAAAAAAAAAATTATTTGTGTATGTAATAATATTGTAAAAAAAATGTTTACCAAATCGTTGCGCTGCAAAAAATCTAGAAAATGTACTCATTTTTTGAGAGTTTGAATGGGTATGCTCCTTTAAATCATTCGAACAGTTTCATCTTCTATTTTATGAACACATACATGTGCGACACATTTATTTGATCCCTTTAAATCGATCGACAAGCACATTTTTGAGCAAAAATTATTCTCGGCAAATTTGACAATTCTCTTTTTCCCCTTTTTTTCAGAAATATTTCTTTGTCAAAATACGTATTATTAAAAAATTTACTGATATTAGGAATTTAAATCTCGCCGATCTTGATTAGCATTATAATATACAACTAATGTTTCGACAAAATTTTTTCGCAGATTAATCTGGAGGATAAATGCGTCAAATTGCACTCATATTTAAATAGAGAATTAATAGCTAGGATCAGACACACAATGGAATATTTCACGTTACGATTTAGGTCGAAAAAGATAAAAGTTTAGCCAGAGTAATTTTAAATATGTGAGGCACTTGTAATTTCTTTTCAGATAATTTTTTAACAGAAAAAATGATCATCTTTCGAATTATACTCCAATTAATAATACAACTTTTCTAAAAAAAAAAAAATAGCAGATTTTGTCACAATACAAAGAATTCTTATCATTATTCTTACAACTATTTTGTATTCAAAATCTTTGCAAATTTGATTTTAGCTCACCTGTGCTTTGTCACCAACATAATGCCGTCATAAATAAGCCGCAAAGCCACGAAACGCGACGCGATTGTAAGACTGCCAGAAATTTTGCTGTGCAAATATTATCGGTTACTCGACGATATCGACTTATTAGAACAACCCCACACGGGATGGAAGAACTGTTCGTCGCAAGTTTATCGCGTCGACTGAGGCTTTTCATGGTTCTCGTCAGCGAGGTACGAAACAACGCTAAGCACTCTGTTCGACGTACGATCGCTCTTCCACGTTTTAAAGGGACTCGTGCACCGAACTGCATTCCGTCGCGGTTAATCCATCTACGTATATCTATTTATAAGCCGAACACTCACCGCCCTGTGGTTTTTGACTCGGGTGCACGCACGCACTCACGGCCACGCATCGCGGAGAAGTTCCGAGCGTCGCGCATCGATTTTATTTATAGAATGAAACGCAGGACGGGCATATTGGCTGCAGGAGGGCATCGCAGAGAGAGAGAGAGAGAGAGAGAGAGACATTGGGGTGTTGTGTGCTAGGCAGCGAGGGGATACCATACGAGCTTTAAAAAGGAAGTCTATTTCCGGAAAAAGGGGGAAACTGTCGAATTTGGCGACAGTAGAGCGACTCGCGACGTTGAAAACGTGCTCGTCAATTTAAAGAGATCAAGTAGACATGCCATGTGCGCGCAGGAGATGATTTGTAGAATAGAAAGCATAAAAAGCTGTCTCTCAAATCACTTAATAACTGTAGAAAAAAGAAGAATGTATAATTTCTTGGCTATATGAATTCGTGGAAAAACTTAAATTATATCTTAGAAACTTCTTCTTTTAAATCAACTTTGAATTTAAATTCAATTGCGTGAACTTCAAGTTTCAATTGTGACTGCCTGCACGGCATTACAAAGAGTGCTCTCGTGATATATATATATATATATATATATATATATATATATATTTTTTTTTTAAGTCGCCAGTAAACCGGATGCGATATATACCGTGCGCTACGAGTCCATATAAGTACGTTAACCCGCTTGGCAACAAATTTCTAACTGTTCCTTTTTTTCTCCAGCGGCAGCACTTCCTTCGTCTTTGTGATAATTTTAAAACGCGTTCCCTTCCTCTCATTTCGTTCGCTCGCCAAGACCGTTATCTCGATGTGCTGTACTTTCAGGGAATAATCGAAAATGTATCCAAAACGAAAACCTACCATCGGTCGTTCATTTTCATCAGGCAATAAACCTCGCTTGAGACACAATCTTGAAATTTAACTCATTTGTCCAAATTGTAGTATTGTTGTTATCGAAATACTTTCGACGAACTCTTTGTACAAAATCTGCTCTTTCCTCAATTTCTATTTTCTTACGTATCATAGAGTCATATATTATTAACATAGAGATTTTTCTATTTAATTTATTCCTTTGTAAATGTTTTATTGAAATTTGTTCTATTGAATTTGCTTGATGAAAAGAATTTCGTCAGTTCAATTTATTACAAGATTTATTCTCAATTGCATATTTAATGGGTTTTATAAAAGTTGTACATACACAACGCTCATATATGAAATTTATTAAATATGTAATTGAGAATAAATTGCGATACTTACGATATGCTGAATCACATGAAACAATTCATCAAAGTTGATAAAAAGATAGACGAATTTTTTATGACATTACTTTAATATATTCATCATCGCCGTATGTGTATATCGTAGCGTGCTCTTAATTGCTACTAATGGAGATTCTTTTAGCGAGCGTTGAAGAAAGTAAATCAAAGCTCTCGACGCACAAAGGGAAGAAGTTTAGTAGGCGCGCGATGATTTCCCGGATAGTCGCGGAGGCGGTGGTACGGAACGGCCGAAACACAAACGTGCACTCGTTTTTTCGCTCTTTATACTCCGACTGGAAGTGATTTCACGCTTCGAAGGACCTCTTTTCGACCTCGAGACAGGATCTAGGCGAGGCATCCTGCCGGCGATCCTCTTTCTTCACAAGCCTTATTTTGCCGTTCGCTATTTAACTTTAATAATTTCTCTCTCGACCTTCGCCACTAATTCACATTTTGATTATCGCATTTATTTTATCCTTTTTTTATCATTTTAAGATATATTAAGTTAGACTTATATTTCTTAATGTTTTTTTTTTTCCTTTGACATACGCCGCCATCCATAAAAGGAAAAATACTTAAATAAAAGTAGATTACAAATAAATGTAAACAAAATATATTGTAGAAATCTAGATAGTGAAGAATAAAAATGCGTTTTATATAGTATTTATTACGGAATGTAGGCATATACATATATTGATAATGAAAGGGAAGAAAAGGCAAAGGTGCATAAAATGAATATGGCCAATGGTGGTTCAAGGAGATCGCGGTTATAACAGCAGATGAATAATAATTTGCATCGACTCGCTTATTGGAAAGCAAATCTGAAAATAGTCTCGCCGTCCTTTCTGTTGGGATCAAATTCGCAACGATTCTCAAGGAGCTGAGAGACAGGACGGAGGACATTGGCTCGCGATTCGTAATCCTGGTCGACTCGATACGGTTAGTTTTTGCGGTGTTTTGGTCTACCGGTCAAGTGAATTGATGGAGAAGTCTCTCCGTGATACATCTTGGGATGTCAATGCATGATGTAAACATTCTTACCAATAATCATAATTCATGAGAATCAGCCTTTGATGCAAGGAAATAGAATATATTGAACTGAAATTTCATCAGGAAATGTATTAAAAGAATATTTTTTTACTTCTTATATTATTGATTTAAATTTGCCTCATTTTTATTATTTATTTCTCTATGTAATTTTACTATAAAAAAATCTAAAAAAAAATTTTCAAAGTATGAACAGCTTTTTTCATATTCGTAAAGCATTTTTGCAAATAAAATCTCTATACATTTATCATTACCTATTTAACATAAGATCGAAAGTTTTAATCACAAGTGCAATATAAGCATATAATGCGGTACTCAAACATTTGCTTAATCAATGTCTAATCGCAAATCGTTAGGTATAAATAAATCGTGAATTATCAATAGTCATGGAATGGATAACAAGAAAGAATAGTTCCTTCTTTAAACAGCCGAGTGGCTTATATTGCCAGCACTCGAATGATATGCAAGTACCACTGATATTTATAATATCTTTATCGTGACTTAATTTAACTGTCAATGGGATTATTGTCGGCTTAATGATGAGCGAAACGTGGTAGAAATCGAAGAAAATTGAAATTGCAAGGCCACGTTGCGTCCCTTGTTCGTCTTAGCAATGCATTTTCGCGACGATTTTCACAAAAAAAAAAAAAAACCAAAGATGATTAACGATAATAATCATTTTAATCAGATAATGTTTATGCAAGTACAAAAATTTGGATGATTTTTTATTAAAACTTTACTAAAACTTTCAATAAAATTACCGACATGAGTGCTTTTTTATAAAAGTAATTGCGAATATATTTTAAGAAAGTTATTTTTGGGTAAAGTGTCTGAAGAATTTCAATAGTGAATATTTTCATTAAAAAGACATTTTAAAATTGCATAAAATTTTTAATTTTTATAATAAAATTCTTTAATTTTTATAATAAATTTCTTTAATAATTTTTATAATTTTATTTTACGCCTAGGATATTTCAATTATCAAGTTCGAAGTCTTAATAGAAATTAAAATGTATAATTTTAAGATTTTTATTTTTGTACAAGACAAATTTAAAAACTATTAATTTTTTTTTTATATTACGAAACCTTTATTTTAAAATGCCGATAAATATAAACGCAATGTTAAAAATTTGCAAATGCCAAAGATATGGGCTTATGACATTCGCGTGGCGAGCTAGACCAAACGGACATTTGAACCAGTTTTCGCGAAAATCAAATTTAGAAGGGGTGAAAAGAGAGGGCCTCTCGATATGAATGTCCTTTAATTACAACGGCTGGCTGGACCCTTTTGGGACGCGCGTGTTTACAGGGTATTAGTTAATATACGGAGGACACGCGAAGGGGGGGCGCGGATGGGGCGCGTGCTACCGTTAAAAAGTGAAATGCTACTGGGCGAGTTCATTTTGGCCATTGTGGACATCATTTGGTGGTCTTCGATCGCGGACGTTCACCCTTCTCATTTAGGGCCGCCTCGATCCACCGGAAAGATCGTAATTTATCGCCGCTGCCGACACGCGCTTTCTTGCCACTCGTTTGTCTGGATGCGAGTGACAGTTAAAGTTTTTCACGGGAAAGAACGAACCGTTGAAGTATTCAGCATTGGTCAAATGCGGTGGGTACAATTTGCGAAAGTTTAAAAAAAAAAAGCAATATACGAGAATCATTACTGGTAATTTATCATATGATTATTGTAATACATGACATTTTCAAGATGGATGAGATTGAGTGAAGTTGTTGCGTTCTTCTCTAGCTAGGTCTTTTTATTATAAATTGAATCAGAAAATGTACAAGAGGTTTTTTTTTCATTAGTAGTTCTCTTACTAATTGTAAGTTGCATGTCTTTTCAAAATCTTTAAAAAAATTTTCTAAAAAAAGAAAAGACCTTCATATATATATATACGTACGAAATGCATTATTGTTCGAGCCTTTGCTCGCTCCATCAGTGTTAGATACGCTAAAATATTTCGATTATTAAAAATCCAAATCTAAAAAATGATTGATAGAACTTTGTACGTATTGAAAGAACAACTTGATAGATCGTCTGACTGCCGATCGCAAGCGATTTGTCAAAATTGATTCGTCCGGAACTTTGTTGCGATCAGGTGTTGTCCCGATGTAAACTGGTTCTACAGCTAATTCAATCAATTAAACCTATATGGGGCGTGTTACACGTGTATCGGTGATAGATATCCATTAAACCTACATTCAATCGCGCACCTGGAGATATTCTGCTATCGGTTGAATGGCAGCTTCGACTTTCAAAGGTATAACATATTTTATGAACAACTTATCACAGTGATTTGGATAATATTCATTATCTACAATTTGAAAACTATATTTGTATATTTACGCAGTCGTAATGGATTAAAATGAAAAAATCATAATTCATAATTTCAATTGTTAATTAAAAGAAACATTACTTGGAACTTCTTGAAAAATATACATATATGTACAAAGTACAATTCGCAGCAATTTCAGTGATTTGCCGTTAATCGCTCGGGGGAGCGATCTAATCGAATATCCGTTGCAATATGTAATGTCCGAAAATCCATTTATGCAGCAATGTTTCGTCGATACTCGATTTAACGCAAGTATGGTTTCGAGAGAGGCATCGCATTAGTTACCATGAAAATGACCAGCTAGGATGACAGCCATTAAAACCATGAACCAGCTGCTTCCCTTTCGAATAGTTCCCCTATGTTCGGAAGACCCCATGGTGCATCACGCATTATAATTAACCATATAGCGATCGCGCCGAGTCACCCCCATGCATCGTATCGTAAGATAAGTAAACTACCCACCTACACGGGGTAGTTGAAAACGTTGCTACGTTTTGTTATTATAGGTTTTAGAATCATATTGCTTTGCTGCATAAATATACGTCTTTATTAAAGAATAATAGCGATTTATTATATATCGAAGATTTATATTTTGCATTATATCTTTATTATATTTATATTTTGTATATATATTTTTATTTTATAGATTTATACCCTCTCTCTCTGTCTCTCTCTTTTTGTATAACAATAATTTTTTTTTCTTTTTTTTAAATTAGAGTTAAATTTCTAATATTTTTTATTTTTTTATGTCATTTAGATATTTTTGTCATATTTATAATTTTGTCGTAATTAAATTTGAAACGGATATTATGTAGATTATGTGCACATGTAGGGATAGTCATTTTTGTATCACCCTGTAGTTCACCCCCATACATGTATCAGGACCACCCTAGCACGTGTCCAGGTGGATGTTACAAATGTTCGTTACAAAATGCGATTCGTGCTGCTCAGCTGTCTAATTTTCGATGATTTTGACTCGTTCTCCACGTGTCGATTCCCTGAGAATGTCGATGGAACATCAGATAATGTCGATTTGCCTGCCGCTGTCTAACGTTTATGTAACGTATTATTAATTTAAGACTTGAGGCAGTGAGGCAAACATAATAACGGCAATAACTGATGCGAAATAACTACTGTTTTATTTGATTAAATTTTTACTCGTTGAATTAGTTCTATAATACTAGCTGAATTAATCAGAAGATATATATATGCAAGATACCGTAATCATGCAAAAAATTGTAAATTCTATATTTCAATACATCGAGTAAATAGAGAACGTGAAAAATAGATCACATAATAGAATTACATAACCATTTTTAATTAGCGAGAGATATATATTATCACAATTATCAGTTTTATTTTTTAAAATTATAGCACATGTGTCTTGGTATAATATAATATAACATTTTTAAAACATTTTCTAATATATGATATTCTTAACTTATATAGCAAGGGTAAGAAAAAAAAATAAGAACAATAGATAGAAATGAAAGCACGATAGTTTATTATTCGCTTAAATGACTAGATGACTAGAGGGGGTGTCCTAATTCTAAAACGAAATGTACATAGGACTTTCTTCCGTCTCTCTCGTGCGACGACGAGATTGCGAAGAGATGCGAGTTGATGTTTATAATCAATTAGTCTTTGGAGGCGCTGCATTGTTGTTTCCTCGAGGAACCAACTGTTTCAAGCTTTCGATGGATCGCCGCCGTCGCGAAAATATTTTTAAAATTTTTGCGCGGAGTTTGTTAAAAACCGTGTCGATAAATCGCGAGCTACCGCGAAAGACACCTTCGATCGGCTCGCTGAAGACAATGATTCATTAATTGTAAAAATTTTAATATGGCGATTCTTGCGACAATGAATCCATCCACAAAAACCTCCAATAAATCACTTGACAAATTATTTACAAGAATTAATTAATATGTCCGTAACAATTAATCCTACGGAGAATTACTCTAATAATTGATCAATGATAATAGTGCTTGAAGGACGCGAAAGAGAATAAATATATAAGATTCAATAGCGTAGATAATGTCTTTTCTACTAAAACGATTATTAAAATGTCATACACACGCGCAGCTTTCTCTCTCTCTCTCTCTCTCTCTCTTTTCCTCTCTTTCATGCTTATATTTAATTATATTTAATATTTCTCGATGATCATTCTGTGCAATATATGTTTTAAATTTTTTCTCTCTGTAATCTTGAAAAAAATTATTGCAATAATATTTTATATAAGAGCATTTTTATAATAATAATATATTAATTCTTTAAACATTTCTCTTCTTAAAAGAAAGAGCTAATTGCTTGCGAGAGATTCGCCGTTTGACGGCACGTTTAAGTTAACATGGTGATTTTTTCGCCACCGCAGCAAAATAAGAGAAAACTGCACGTGTGCAGTAGGGGGTCTAAGGATATACGATCGTTTCTGATTCGACGTCATATTCTACGCGGTCTTCGTTATCGCCGCAGTCGTGGTAGTCGTCTTCGTTGTTTTCGACGAATCGACATTTTGTTGCTTCGTCACGTCCATCGAAGTCGTCAAAGGCTTTTTATTCGCGTCGCACATTTTTCGAGCTCGCCAGTAATCTGTAACGAAAATAAATGATAACAAAATTAAAAGGTATTGAATGTAAACAACGTGTTATTGAAACGTCGCGTCACGAGAAGTCGTAACAATAATAGTATAAAAACTGTATAAAAACAAAACTTCGAGACACAAAAGCATTCGTTCTATTCATTCGATACACTTCACGCGTCGTGAATAGATAGGTCCTTTGCGAAAGGATCACGTAAGAATATTCCGTAACGAATATATTTTTAACATTCCGTGGCGGTATATGAAGTTTAGTGGATCGATCGGGTCATCTCTCATTGCGACGTCGCGTAACCTGTATAGGAGCATCGTGCGAGAGAGAAGCACGAAATTTCCACAACAAAGACTATACACACAGGAATCGTCTTAGGGGCACCCTACTTTCGATCAGGTAACCACCTGAGCATCCTACCCTCACTTCTTTTTATTTCGATTTTTCCCTCTTTTCTTCACTGACTACTGACAGGTGCGATTTTATGTTAACGGTACCAGTTCAGAGAGTGAAAAAAAAAAAAAAAATCTTGTTCTCTATCGCTTCGATAAAAACGCGAGGAATATAAGACGACACACATTTCGTTCTGTGAAATAAATAATAAAATGTGTGAAGAAAAGCGATCGAACTGCTTCTACCACATTTATATATATACAGTGGATAAGGATAATACAAGATATAGTGAAACTATATCTTTTATTTTATTTTATTTTATTTTATTTTTTTTTTTTGTAACTTGTTATGTCTATCTTTTGCTCATTTATTCTCTCAGCATCTTATTCTAAGTTTTTGATGATGTTGAAATTGTAATTACATTTTTTTTTTTTTTTGTACTAAAGGAACCTCTTTTCTGTTTATAAATATAAATAAATAACTTTTGTAGCCATAATTTTTTTGATCAATTTGAAAATAATTTTTTTTTAAGCATCGCGATTTAATCGATCATTCTTATCCGTCGAAGCATTAAAGAATATTAGCGTTCGCGAAATGACATAACGAATCGGTGCGCGACTTGATCCGACAAATCGATGAAAGAAAGGTCGAAAAAAAAATCCACGCAATGGCCATATGTCGAGGACATGATCCTTTCTCTCCGTACTTCTCTCTTTTTGGCAATGGTTCGCCATATGGCGCGCGAAACCAAGCTCTTCCTCGATCAGTGTTCATTCTCTTTCTCTCTCTCTTTTCTCTGTCTCCTTTTCTTTGATCGCGTTCACAATTTCGGTTGTCAACATCTGTTTCCACGCCTCAACGTGCCACGAAGTAGATCCTAGATGCGTCGTAGAAGGCTCGACGCTTACCTGTCCATATGTCTCAAACGAGATTTCGTTTCCCTTTGTTCGCGGATCCGAACGGTCCTTCGTCTGACGCGTTTTTCACCCAAACGAAGGATCTTTTTCGAATCGCTCTCCAAGACGTCTCTGATTTTGCGGGAGAACCAGGCGAACGGAAGAGAGTCTGCCTTAAGTCGCGATCGAAAGGATCCTTTGTCGATTTCTCGTCGCGAGGATCGAGAACGTCAAAGGTTTTCTATTCCACGACGCGGAAAATAATATCGTGATCCATACCTCTCGTTTCTACGATACGATCACCGCGCTTATTTTTCCTCCCGTTAATCGTAAAAGAAAATAGAACGTTTTTTATCGTTTTCTCGTTACTCTTGTGATATGGGCCGAATAGGTATAAAAGACGAAAATCCAAATTTTTCTTTATTTAATTTTTTATTTTGTTTATTCTGTATAGATGTAAAATATTTTGGTTAAGTGTAACCTAAACGTATTTTATCTTGGATTAAGGGGGCATATCCGTTCGAAAACTCTTGGAAGATAAGTTCATTTTCTAGATTTTTTTGCAGCGCAACGATTTGATAAAAACTTTTTATATTTTTACAATATTAATAAAATTATTATATTATAATATTATTAAATATTATTAAGTACTTAAATACAAATTTTCAGCTAAAAAAAAAATGTTTCTTTTTTTTAAGTTATGCGAATATTTGCAGATTTATATTTTCATAATTTAAAGAAAACTTTTTTTAAGCTGAAAATTTTTATTTAAATAATAATATTGTATTAATATTATAAAAAAAATTAAAAATTTTTATTAAGTCGTTGCGCTGCAAAAAAATATACTCATTTTTCGAGATTTCAAACGAGTATACACTTCTTTAAATACAAGAGATAAAACATGCGAGCCAACAATATTAAAAAGTAACTTTTTTACGGCAATAGTAAATTATTAAAATGAAAAAGAAGTGTCGTACCTTATATCTCGTTAAATTAGTAAACGTAACTTTCATTAGACTATGAAAATGTTAAACAAAGGAGTTAGTGCAATTAATGTATCCAATTCTTGTCATATCAAATGCAACTTGTTCCAACAGGTGTGACGCGCGACCTTCGAAAGGCCTCACGCGACACGGTATCGCGTGTTCGCGGAGTCTGATTTAATCGTGGGAAAAGACGTTCCAGTCGTCATGGGCCTGTAGCAAGGGCTAACAGGTGTTGGTGGAAAAAGAGGTGCTGGTTGCACCGTCCCGCTCCGTTGAATTTTTGAGGGTCGTCGCGTTCCAGTCCAAGAAGTCACCGTGCGGGGGATTATCAGTGCAAATAGGCACAGGATCTCTCTCGAAGTTGAGAAAATTAATCTTTTCCCCTCGCGCGCGCTACGATTATCTCGCACACGTGTTTCAATCTATCGACCATTTTTTTAGCCTGCGAACCACTCTGAATGTCTACATATGATTTCAAAACGGATATTAGCCATTATACATTTTTTATGATATATATATATATATATATATATATATATATATATAAATTATTTTTATAAAAGAGTTATAAAAAAAAGTATAAAAATTATTTTATAAAATTATTTCATAAAAGAATAAAAACTTTTTGAAAATTATTATCCCGAATGAGGAATATAAAATGCATACAAAGCGACGTACGTTATCGGTTCATTTCGCATGCAGTGGCTGCAAAGTTTTGCACTTGGTCGAAAAAAATATAATATCCATTGTGCACTAAAATTCATGCGATTACATTGGAGGAGGAAGTAGAAATGTGTCATGCCGGGAGAATCCAAGGAATGCTATCGCGGCTTTCTCTTACTCCTTGGAAATCGGGGCTCTTCGGTAACTCACGACTGAACCCTTACAGGTACTTTACGTCAGTCGCCTTAAACCCGTGACTCATAGTCGTGATTCATTCTCGATCACGACGTTCCTTCCCTAACCGCGTTATTACATCGCGTAGAATGTGACTAGCAACTGAAGTTTCTCACGCGATCACACCCACACGTGTTCCCTTATCTTTCTTGATAACGCAAGTATTTTTTTTTCGTAGATATTGGATAGATGTTGCGCAGGAATTAGTGGATGTTTCGTCGAATACGACGGAGAATTGTGAGAAAAATTAAGCTGCAACTCCAATTTTTTAAATAAAAAAAATACTATAATTGTTTATTATAATTTTTTAATTTAATAAAATTTATTAAAATATAATTAAATATAGCAGTTGGATAAATTTTTTTTTTAAATATATATTTTATTAAATTATCTGAGGAACCATTCATGAAGATTGCAAAAATTATTTATTTATATTTTGTAATAATTTCAAAAAATACTGAATCTCATTTTCTTTTTTTTTAATTCATAGCTAAACCACATTATTGTTGCAACGTAGCAAACAACAGGCTTACATTCACGATTTCGTATTAAACGATGATCTCATAGAGATATAAAGTTTATAGAAATTAATTTATATATATCGCATAAATAAAATTTCTAGAAAAAAAAAACTTTTTAAAAAGGCCAACATGAATTTCTAGTCGGAAAAATCTCTAGTTTAGACTGCCTAGATTATCCCTGCGAGGGTCCCGTTTACGACGCGTGCTCCTAGCGTAAGAAACGAATAGCCTAACAGGATGAAAGGTTCTCCGAAAGAACGCGTAAGACGGTAGCCGGGAGTACTCAGACGAGGGATATATAGAAGCTGGAGGAGGAGAAAAGGCGGAAGATGCGACGAACTTAGAATAAGAAAACAGGTCGAAGCCACGCGACCAGGCCGCGCCTGCGCATTCGACTTCCCTTTCTTCGGCGCGGCTTTCCCGCCAAAAAGTCGCGGCTCTATGACGCCACGCTGAGCGACAGACATTCGCCGCTACTTTGCAATCTCGTTACAGCGTCATCCAATGAGCTAAATGGTAGATGATTAATTGCCGAAGAGGTTAATTTTAATCTTTGCTTTTTTTCATTGCAAGCCACACGTTTGTGTGTATATCAGGTAAAAAATTACTATGTGATACTAGAGTTACGAATACAATTCGGTTGCATAATTTAATTTCCATTTCAAGGAACATTACAGCGGCATGCCATATTGAGTTATGTGTAAGAGATATTTTTAGCTCGGCCACGCGCATTAAAACCAAGACGGTACCAACCAAAAGATTCGTGAAAAAATCCACCTTTGGCGCGTGATACATGCATTCCGATAAATTTTTACGTATCGTCCGTTCACAGGGAAATATTTACCGAACACGATTCTCGTAACTCATACCCTCTTTCGTGCACACATCGCGTCCATGTACGTTTAATTTCTGTTAAGTTTATCAGTAAAATTCGCGTTGATATTTCGCGAGAGAAATGTTGCTCACCGTGAATGCTGGTCTGCCTTGAATACGGATTATTCCGCTTTTTGTTAGTAGTCGACGACTCGCTCTTCTCGTTGTTTCGCCTCTGATAATTATTCTCCTTGTCCTCAGAACAGGGATCCACTCCCCATCTCTTGGCGAACTTGCTTCTCTCCGTGTCTAGCGCTTCCTGGAACATTTCCATGGTGTCCCGCGGGTCCGGCTTGCCAAAGAGACAGCGTGGTACTCGCGAGGCCATGGTAGTCGAGCTGGGTAACACCGTGTAATAGATTTCGCAACAGATCGAAGCTGCCAGCATCTCGGGTTCCTCTTGTGTATTTCACCGGGTGCGTAATTCGAGTTATGCAGATTCCCGGCAACTTGCGTTTTCCAATTCGAGATACTTCGCGCTCCCCTCACTTTTTGAGGAGAAGTAGAGAATACGATATTAAGGAATGTCGATTCTTCTTGTGTCTTCCGTTCCTCGGAAGAACAGAAGAATCTTGGATGACGTAAATGGCGCCGCGTCGGTCAACTTTTCTGTGAAGTTTCCTCCTCCGATTCTTCGATGGTCACTCTTCTCGCGCGACGTCGGCCCAAAACCAACCGACCAACCTTGATCTTCACTGTACGACGGTCAGACTCGTTCTGGTAGGATCGTTCGGGACGATGGAGCCAGTCGACTCAGATCCGTTTGAGCAAAACCACGAGGTCCGGTAGTCCCCACTACCGGGTGTTCAAATTCAAATCTGATTGGTGCGCCGCGCGGGTTGCGCAGTAAAAATGGCGCGAATATGCTCTAGCAACATCCTCGTTGCACGCACGCTGACATCCGCACGCGCGTTCTCTCTCTGGTACGTGCGCTCTCCACGTGTACCCTCACCATCGTGTTCTCAAGCTCGAAACCGTCCAACGGATTATGCTAAGCGATCTCTCGGCCTTGTGGTAGGAAAGAGCGCGCGCGCGCGCCATCAAGCGTACCTTCTGTCTTTTTTTCTAAGTAGTGCGATGTATAGAAAGATCACGATCGTGGTTCGAGCGTGTCACGATGCGATTCAAACTACTCTCTCTTTCTCTTTCTCAAATCTCTCTGTTTTCCTTCATTTAATTTCCTTCCGGATTACGCTGCATCTGATCGAGCGAAGTTTCAAGTGTGCGAAAATAATTTTTATTATTTTATTGCTAATTGTTTTATCTGCAAATTTACATCAATTTGCCTCTTTAAATAATCTCTTACATGCATAGAAAATAATTTAAATTTTTATATACCTATATTTTTAATCGGCTTTTTGATGCACATGCTAAAATGTGTTACTATTTTTTATTTTAAATTTAATTACTTTTTGATTAAATATTAGATACAATTTGAAACTATATATGTAAAGCCAATATATAATAAGTTTATCATGTTTCTATTAAAAATTTATTTTTTGGAGAAAGTTGAGATTATATTTTGGAAAGTTTCATAGAGGAACAGAGAAATGATTTAGATCGCGTAAGCGTGCACACCAATGAGACTGCAGGACAATTCACCCAATTGTTGTTGGCACGATTCTGCCTCGAGCATTTTTGCGGGAAGTCGGGTGTTCTGTAGCAAGAAGAAAAAACGGTCGTCCGAGCAGGTGGAGCAGCCGGAGAATGAGAGGGAGAGACCAGAGTGGAAGCAAGTCCCGGGCAGAAAATCGCTCTTCGAGTCGCCGCTATCGATATTTCTCGAGCACATAGAATTTTCGGATAGACGTGACTTACGAATAGACGAACGTAATATAAACTATAATCAACAAAGCATCTTTTCATAAAATCAAGCATCTTGCTTTTTATTTTATGTTATATTAAATTTATTTTATAAATTTAATATAACATAAAATTAATTATAAATGTATGTTATATTAAATTTATTTATTGAATCGCCTTTTAATTCATCATATTACGATTTAGTATCTTAATTGTGATTTTTTTTTTATTTTATTGCGTTTTTATACATTCTCCGTGAACAGCAGATATTATGTAACAGGTCAATGTAATTCAATGCAATGGGGCCGCCTATTCTATACAGGGTATTCAGATTGTATAACTCAGGGAGATCAAGGTCTCACCTTTGACTCACACGCGTAAATTTTAGTTTCTTTGAAATCTTTTTTCATCAAAAAATCGATGAGATTGCGATTTGACTCAATTTCATGGAAAAACGAAACCGATGTCGTAAATGTCATCAGTCAACCAAATTCGTATGTTCTCGACAAGACCAGTTTCTCTTGCGCTTTCTTAAGCTTCTCCAAGATACTGAAAAGTCTCAAGGAAGATTATTGCTAAAATAATTTTATACTCGCGATAGATTTTCTTTATTTTAAAAATGCGTTGAATAAAACGTATATAAATATATAAAGTTTTAAGCGATGTACGTACTTGCGTCTGTATGCAAGTTCGAGAGTGGGCGAGACAAGGGCGATATGCGGATGAATGCTGGAGTGCGAGGGGCAGGAGGGGACAGCAGAAACATAAATGTGCCACTGCGTGCCACGTATATATATGAAATAAAGCGTGACGCACGCTGCCGCGAGATTCAGAGAGGTGCAATTATAGGCATCTCGCGCGATACCGGGTGAATTGTAACGCAAGTTGGGTCGAGTCACGCTTCGCTATATCACGGCTTGCCGTACGACGGGGGGAAATTCGACCGTTACAGAAATGCATTGCGGCGCAATGCGTGGAGCGTGTGCGTGCACACGCTCATCGCGCGTCCTCTCGCGTACACTCACCACGGACAGGTGAACACCATGATGACCAGCTATAGCCAGCGCCCGTAACGATCATTAAGTTTGTGATTGCTTCTTGAGATTTTTCCACCGTAATATCCACGCTCGTTCGGTTATTATTGCTGATTATTACTGCGTTTTGCCCCGTAATTGCTTTCAAACATGATATCGAGTACAGTTTGCGAGATTACCGTCGACTATCAGTTCATATGTGGAATATATTTTGTTATAAAAAATGCACATGTGATTTATAAACACGTGATTTAGAAAGTTGAGCAATTTGCTTTTTAAATCTTTATATCATGTAGATATAAATGGATAAATCTCGACGTTATTCTCCAACTTAAATCATTTCCCTCGCTCTTGTTTCGAAACCGTCGGATCTCCGAGGAAATGTCGACTTCCTTCTCGTTTAAACACGGGAACATCGATATCCGTGGGGGATTTCGAGCGCCCGCGCTCCCCATCGGTCTCCCATTTCCGGTCCTGGTCAAGCAGACCGGAACACGCGCGGGGACTCCGAGTATACCGTGACGTCAGGGCATCGTTCAAAATTAGGGAGGAACTTATCTGCAGGGGTTCTACGCCAGGATGTAGTTAATGCCGCGACTTTAACTCGTACTAAAGACGATTACTGACCCGATCATTTTTCACGGTTATGAGCAATCTAATAGAGGACATGATCATGAAGTACGCGAACCGATTTTTGAAAATGCCAGACGTTCTATTACCGTTGTATCATTGGTTTCTTAATTTTATTCTTTCTTGATATTTTCATGCGAAAAACTCTCATTCTCTTTTTGATAAAAATCTGAAAAATGAGAAAGAGAAAGAGTTCATAAATTATAATGTTATATTTTTTTAATTAATTTTTTTTATAATAGCATTTATATTTATATATATGTATATTTATAATATTTACATTCAACAACGTTTATAGCACTAGTTTACAAATTTCACACTTTTTTAGTGCCAGAAATGGGAACAACTTTTTTTAACGCGTTTTTTAGAGCGTTGAATCCAAATCCGTAAAGCAAAATCTATGTCCTATCAGATTTTCGAGAAAATGGAGTTGAAATTCCTAAAAAACGCGTTTTTATTATTTTCGAAAATTTATAGCAGACAAACTCGATGTGCAAGAGACTTCTTAAACACTCAAATGAAAGAACATTATACTTCAATATAAAAATATCGAACCTTTTATCGCAGATACAATCGAACCTCAGGCGCGCTTTTTTTAGGTGTAATCGCACTGTGTCAAGTAGAACGATTATCCCATGTAGTCCGATTGCAGATAAAAGATTCGATGATTTTATATTAAAGTATAATGTTTAAGCTTTTATTTGAGCTCTGTCTAAAGTCTCTTACACATCGGGTTTGTCTGCTACAAATTTTCAAGGTTTCAAGGATTTTTTAAAGGTTTCAACCCCATTTTTCTTAAAAATGACCTGAAATTTTTTGATGACAGATTTGTGCATAACGTTTAAAAAATACTCTTGAAACAGTCTCAAATGCTCTGGCACAAAATCTTGTAAACTAGGTGTAATTAACAGCATTTATATATTAAGAAATATAATTTTTTTTATTTTTAGAATTCATTGATGTTTTTCTTTCCCACGCATTCTCGAACTAATATTCACCTATACATGTTTCTATTTGCAGGTATAATTGCTACAGAAGAAAACGTGAAAAGATGATCGACAGCTGATACTGGTAAGGAGGAAGAAAGAGAGCGGAGAAACATCGATCGGAGCGAGCCAAGAAGTCGCGAAGAATAAGGTAAGAAAATTTGAAACTCTACCCTTTGGCCATCGGCGCGAGCACCTGGGCAGCATATGTGCCAAATATAAAAGGACGAACGCATCTCGGGCCGATCATTCTCTCTCCCTCTCTCCCTCTCCCTCTCTCTCTCTCTGTCTCTGTCTCTCCGCAAATTTTGTGTCCGCTCGGAAGGTCTCGAAAATTTTGCTGAATCATCGATGCGTCTCGTGCGGCTTTTTTCCAGCGTCGAAATTAACGGGAGCGCACCGCGTGTCGATCGACGATCAGTCAGCTGTTGGCTGTGATTGTTGCTAACCGCGGATTAATCCTTTAGATAACGTCAGATAACGTACATGAAAGCGATAGATTCATAAAATCTTGCGTTCAAATTCTTATCAGTGTTAGGACTGTAACATCACAAGATGTTTAATTTGCTTGCTTTTTTCTTTTAATATTATATACATATATATATATATATATATATATATATATATATAAAGTTTATGAAATTTAATATTATTTAATATTAAACTTAATAATAATGTTAAGTTTTTTTATTAAACCTAATAATATTAATTCTTTATTCTTTGCTTAAAAAATACAATTTTTATTTTAATAGATTTTCACTAATAAAAATGGAATAGATTTTCAAAATTAAAAGAGAATTAGTGCGCAAAGGAAAGAATGTCCTTAATGTGAAAAGAAGCATTACTCTTAGTATTAACTAAACAAAGATTTTTGTCAATCTTCTATCTCGTATGCTGCACGTGTGCACCTAGACTCGTTTAGGAAGAAAAATCGTGCAGGAAAGAGCAAGACGAGGGGCAGAAGCTGGACAATAGGGTTCGTGTTTGCAACCACCTGTACTCACAGGTAGACGAAAGCGTGTGCGAGGAAACAAGGCCGTCTTTTCCACGCGCACCTTTATATCAGACGACGAAAACAAACAGAAGCTGTCGCGTGGGTTTCTCGTGGCTGCTTTTGCGTAGAAATTTGATATTCGGCCAGTGTTTCATCATCTGCTCTCCACAAAATGCCCGGTGCGCGCGTCACAATCGATTATATCTCTTCATTTCTTTCATAAATGTCTCGACGAGTCTTTGGAATGAGAATTTTCTCGCGTTGTCCGAGGACGTGATAGAGTTTAACTAACGTTCTAGACGTCTGTACATCATCGCGTTTGTCATAAACATTGGAGATAAGTGAAAGGTATATACGCAAACAGCTGCTATTGGATTGCAGATGCTCTGGAAATTTTGAAATTCCAACCACGTCGTAAACAGCCATTAGTTTATGACTGTATCCGCACGAAGCTTCGTCTTTTGCGTGCTCAAGAAATCATCATTTTTGAAGGAGTTACTCTGACGAAAAGAAAATTTTACATCCATAATTAAATTAATACAAATAAATCAAATCAATAGATTAATTAAATAATACATTAATATATTAATAACACATTAATAAATTTTAAATTAGACAGCAGAAGGCAAAATTAGTTCTCTCTTTTTCTTTCGTATATAATTTATATTCTTTTTCAAAAAGAAACATTTATCCTTCGCTTATTGATCTCTTTAATTATATTATAAATTATTCAAAACATTATTCAGATCATATCATTTCGATAATATTTAGTGTTTATATAAGAGTCAACGAGACATTATTTTTGCACCAAAAAAAAATCAATAAAATCAAGTCGCTTTATCTCGTGTTTTTAGAAATGCAATTAATTTAGTTAAACTTACACTTTATAATACTTTTATTTTTATCCGTTTTGTCTAACACAGTTAACTGATACATCGGCTGATTACCGTATATATATCAGGTTAAAATGATCGCGGGTAATTGAACGAGTTTATTAACGGCGCAAAAATCGTGCGTGCACCGGAGCGAAGGAAACATTTAACGCAGGATGTTGCTTTATACTTTGTATCCCGTATGCATGTAGCGCTCTTTATTCCTCTGACGCGATGCCGCACGATGCAGAAAAGAACGTGGAAAAATTGTCGGTTAGAAATTAGCCTTTCTGAGCGAGCGAGAATGCGTAGTGACATGAGCGACGATGCTCAAGGTTGGCGCCGCAATTTCAGTCAATTTGGACAGACCTCCTACGGTATAAACCGCATTTACGTTACGATCCCTGTAATTTGCACGCTTTTTATGGATATCGAATTAATAATTGGCGTTTTTTGGAGAAAAAAAGGCCAATTATTAATTCGATACGTGATGCGAACATTCTTTGGTAGCTCTTCGTACTCGAAATATGAACAAAGATTGGTTGCATCCCGTTTTTCTAATTATAGGAGGAACTATTCTAATAGGACGAACTATTGTTAAAAATAATCAAATTTTAGTGTTTTAAATATGCATATATTATTCAACGGGAGGAGCAAAAATTTAATTATGACAATACATTTTTATGAAATTAAAATAAAAAATCATGATAAATCTTAAAAAAATAATGACTTATATTTTGGAAAAGAGATATTGGTGATAAAATAATCTAATACGAGTCTTTTTTTATATAGTTCTTAGATTTTAATGAATGTGAATGATAATTGTGCGGTTTTTACGAGTCCCGTTTAACTCAAACAGATATGTTAGGGGTGAACTTCGGGAAGTTAGATTCGTGTGGTAGAGGAAAGAAAAAAAACGTACCGACAAGATTTGAACAATGCGGGAGGAAGGCGTGACGGCGAGCTTTACGAATCTCCGCCGATCCAGCTGCTCGTACCTACATTTACCGTCGACCTTTCGAAGCCTCCACCTCCGCGCGATAGTTCGTTCAGATAGTCTGAATGCCGGCAAATCTACCGACGAGCTGCCCCCGTTGGAGAGGGTGGAACAGCTGTTTCGTTCAATAAGAGGAGATCCTGAATCGTGAATATTTAAAGATTTAAGTATTCTGCGTTCTACACGCTTTCAATGAGCTTTTTAGCGGTAGTTGCTGGAGATAATGAAAAATACGGTGGGGGATTAGATTATCTTATAAATTCTTTTTTTTAATATTCAAACCAATTAGAGATTAAAAAGGTAATAAAAAAATAAAAAACTTTGGGTAAAAATTCGTAATTGTTTTTTTTTTTTTTTACTATCTCAAAGTGGATTTTTTACCTCATTAATTACTCAGAATGTTCATTTTTAAAAATTTATAGCAAAAATTTAATTTTGATGCTTATTTATTAACTTTCGATGCACGGCTTTGAAAACTGAGCATCAAATTTACTAAAATTAGGATTCCATGTTTTGTGTTATTTTCACATCTGGTCCACAAAATAATAAAAATAACTATAGTTTAATTCGTTTTAAAATATTTGAACTTAATTGATTAAACAAATACGAAATAGTAATCAACACAGCTATTTTCCATTGAAATTTATTACTGATGAGAAGATCTTCTATAGTTGAGAATTGGGATGAGATTGGATTAAAATCATTTCAAACAATAGTATTGAAAAACAAATGTTATTGCAAAATTTGTTGGAGTCGAAAATTAAACATCTATGTTTAAAATATCAGTAGAAACCTTGCTTATATAATGGAAGTTTTGTAAAAGTTGTGTAAAAAGATATGTAAAAATTATGTAAAATTTTTTGGTAATTTTCATAAAGTTTTGGCAAGTAAATTTGAAAAGAAGTTAAAATTTATAAATGCTAGAAGAAATCCCACCAGGCAGCGTAAACAGGATAGCCAGATAGCTGAAAGTAGATGAAACAGATTGTAAAACAGATGCGGGATGTTTCATAGCTTGATGGATCGCAGATCTCGGGCCACACCATAATTCATTAAAATTAAAATTCGTGCCTTACAAAGAACTCATTATGAGAATTACTTAAAGAAGACTTTCATAACTTTACAAACGGAAACAGGCACTGGAATTTAATAATAAAACATTAATTTGCGATTCTCTGATTTCTTATATTTTTTTAAGTGTTTCTTCAATTATTTTTTTGCGCGTTAAAAAAAAGGACAACGAGAATTCGAAAAGCCATAAGATTCATAAGGTTAACGTTCCCAATACACGCCAGATGTCGGGAATAATTAAAATGCTGTCACGAAAGATCCCTGTTCCTCTCATCATTTTGGCGTAACCATGCTCTCGTATTTCTACGGTCGAAACAGGAACAGGAAGAACACGTCCCCTTGAGTGAGAAAAAAAACTATGGGTTGTTTCAAGGAGGAACCATCTTGTCGTGTGGGCACAAAGTAATTCGATCTTCTCGGACAGTTTTACGGCTTCTATCGACATTAATTGATAGTTTGAAAGATGTGCAAATTAAAAAGATACATAGTTAGGATAAAGTATTAATAGATGAAAAAAGAATTCGAATTATTGTCGCAATATTTTTTATGAGTATTTACTATATAAAAGGAGATGGACTAGATTAAATCGGCGTTTAATTTTACTAATATTTCTAAGAAATTATCAAATTTTTTTATGCGTGTTCGAAGTTAAATAAAATATTTTAAATATCATTTAAGAGACTATGTAATACGCAATTTCTTGACTGGATTAGAGAAAAACAAACCTCGGACGAATTTTTTTTTTTCGCCTCGTTGAACCGCGCGTGCGCTTGCAACAGCGCGCAATTACAACGTGTGTGCATTTTAAAGATAGGAGCGGTAAAAAAAAACCTCGGAATAATCATTGTTATAGATAAGTCTCACAGGCTCCTGGGAACGCGATTCCCGCCAATTTGTCGACGGGTGCTCGAGGCGGTGTAACGGCCGTTGGTCCGAGATGCCTCGAAAGTGGCAGGTGCAACTCTGGCCAAACTTCATTAAACACAATCCCATCTGCGCCCTCATACTTCCAAGACGTCTCGTGGCCGCTGTAACTTTTCGAGGACGATAGAGAGAGATGAGAAGAAAGGAGCCTTAGCAACTCGCTTAGCAAGAGCTTGGCATACATATATATGTTCTCTTTTTTCCTCTCTTTTTTTTTTTTCATCTTTGCTTGTGAGACAAGGCAGATTGACTGGTCCAATAGAGCTGTTTAAAACTATACGCTCTGCGTGACAATGACTGAGAACTGTGACAGGTGCCTGTCTTTGCGAAACGGAAAAAATATATTCTAAGAAAAAAAGAAACGCATTTGTGAATCCGACGACATATTTATAAATAATTTTAAATATCGCGCAATAGAATAAAAAGTTTTTAACGTTTTCCGCGTTTATTAAAAGTAGCATTTGTGGACATTGAAAAATATTAGAAAATTTTCTATTTTATTGCAGAATTAAACTTAGAATTAAATCTATGAGTGTATTCAGAAATGTATTCTCACTTCTCCCTTATCACGTTAAAAGGGAAGGAATTTATTTATCATTGAGCAGAAATTCCTTCAGAAAAATTTGGGAAGTATGATGAGTATGCGTTTTTTGAATTAGCAAGCAAATGTCGTTGGTATTTCAAAGGAATAAGGAAGGAATCGTTTATCGTCGGTTAAACAAACAAATTGTTCCTCGGAACGAAGAGCAAGCCACGTGGCTGGTCCTTCTGGCACGCGCGCCTAGTTTTTTAGACCCTTGAGATTTATTGGTTTTAGGATGCTCTTTAATCAGCAAGGAAAAAGATCGGCTGGAACTTGAAGTAAACAACGTTCATTTAGTGCCTGCATAATTCTCGGTTAACATTAATTCGGTTTATGGTTAATAACGCACGTCACAATTATCAGCCAATTAAGCGTGATAAAATTAAAGGCGTAACGTAGTAACGAAATATTAAATATATATTTTATTGTATTTTTTAATAATTGAATTGTATATTTATATAATTTTGCAAACAGTAAAGATATTTTTCCATAATCCAAGATTTCAGGCACGCCCGAAAAAATACTATTATAAATATCTTTAAAATTACATTGCAATATTTTTTGTCACAATATTTAGCGTAGCTATTCATCGATGACAAACATATCTTACGTAATGTGCGATTGGTAGAATGCAATAAAGATAACATTTGTGCTATTTCGCGAAAGATTTTTTCAAGACCCTCTGTCTATTCTTTTGTAAATTTTTGCGTTTTAAATGGATATTTTCCACAGTCTATTGTCCGCGCGATGTCGTAAAAAAGACACAGCTTGAATGAGATACATAATAGACTTTACAGGGTCTTTAAACTTTAAAGGGACACGGCACTCGAACAGCTGATGCTTCTTAAAGTACTCAGGTATTCTGTCTAATAAATTTGGGACATTTTAAAAAACGTAAATCAAGTAAATGTCGGAAAATGCTGGTTGAAAAAGTATGCAAATTTAATAAAAAATATTCTATATTTCTGTACATGTTAATTGTTTTTATGACGTTATTATTATTGACAACAATATAAACATTGTTTTCTCTTATGTTTGATATTATCAGGCTGATATACAAACGGCTCATTTCTCAGGTAGTTCTCACGGTAAAAAAAAAAACGATTGTATCCCCCGCACGCTTTACACGATAATAAACATTCCTGTAGATTAATTAACGCGGATAATCGTGAATTTTATTGTAGCATCTGTTGTAAGTGATATCCAGGTGCTAAACGAAGGGTGTGCCTATGTGCCTATTGATACTTTTTTGCCGGAATCGGTATGAAATACGATCGTCTTCCGGTCTCGTATGAGTGATAAATAATTTTTATTGTTACAAGAATATATCAAATGTTCGCTATACAAATTGATAAAATATTTGAATACAGTATAATATTTGAACAATATCGTGCAATATTTGCTTCGAATTGATTGAACTAAAATCAATATACACGAAAGATATGCTTTACAGAATGCATTCCGGTTGATCAACATTCACACGATTGCGCAGATGGCGCCGTTAATGTTACAATTTTACCAAATAACGAGGTAATCGGGATGGGCGTAACCGTGACGGATACAGGGGCGATCAAAACCTCGAGCTATTTGTTAAACCTACGTAATTAAAGAGCATTTTTTCCCAACGCCATATGCAACGCTTATTGGCTCATCATGCGAGAATCGGCAATCGTTAATTCAATCCGCAGATAACAGGCGATGGAAATACTCCAAATATAAGATAGAGCACAATATTTTTTTTTTTTTGTAATAATATTTGTTCTCTTTAAGCTTTAAGTGATCGATGAGACGCATAACTTGTTGTTTTTACAATTTTAGCGTCAACACAATTAACATTCTCTACGATATTTTTAAAATATGTGAGCGCCATTTCTTTAAAAATATTTTTTTGCAAGACAAGAAATAGTTAGCAGTATTTTTAGAATCTTTTACGGAATTTGTCTTTCTCAAGCGACATTTGCGAATAATTAGTATAAGGATAAGAACGATACCAATAAATACTGCACCAACGATCGCACCGATATTAACATTTGTTTCAGCGATGCAATCTGTTCCTGAAACAACATTTTACCGCTACATTCAAAATGTCTAATTAAAAACATAATAGTTAATGAAAGCATTGTACAGTCTTTTGAATGTTACACTTGCGACATATTAATGATATTATTCATATACGCAACACACCTGTTTTCGAGCAATTCTGGATGCATTTATTGAACGCAGTTAAACGGATATTAGAGATGACAACTTCTATTTGATCCCCAATGTTTATTGTGGTGTTTACTTTGCATATAAATATTTCGACTATTATATTATTTATCGAAGCAGAAAATAATTGCAAATGTCTGTCTGCTGTGTCTCTTGGCATTCTTTTCTCTGTCAAATATTGAAAAAAATTTTTATGATTTATCCAAATATATATATATATATATATATATATATATATATATATATATATAAAATAACGAAAGATTAGAATACATAACATATAATTAAATATTAAATAATTATATTATGTCATAATCAATGATCTATATCAATTTTTGCAGATTTTTAAAGTGCAGTTGACATACTTTGTGCTCGCGGGAAATCATTGTCATCCAAATGCACATTAATAGAGATGAAATCGTGAAAGAATTTTGTTTCATTATAAGCGTAATTAAAAATAATTCTATTTTCTTTATCGTTGCCGTCTACTTGACTCTCGATAGATTCCTCCCAATTCAACGTTATCTTGGCTATCTTTTCATCGCAGATACTTGTTGTCTGTGCATTCGTCGGAACTGTCAACGTGGCATTGCTTATCTAAAAATATAATGCTGCATTTGATTATTCGGTAAAATAATGATTAAACATATGTCACTAAGGTTATTCTATCTAAAACATCAATTAAACAAGAAATTAAACAAGAATGTAATTTTTTTATTTTTTCTACGACGAACGTTTCTGTGACTCGTTTCTTCATAAATATAACAGTATGTCTTTTCGATAAATATCCCTAATCCCTCCAACCATGCCCTTTGTGTCCCACGCGTTTCTAAATAAAACAAGTCGTAACGTGCGTTTTTCAACATATAATTGTTGTAAAAAAATATTTAAATAAATAATTTCTAAATTTTCTTTACATTAATTTTTAGTCGAAGGATATAAAGATATTATAATAATTTTTGAAGAATTTTTCAAAGCTATTAACATACTAAATAAAAACGAAAGGGCAGGGATTAGGAATATTTATCGAAAAGACATATTGTTAGAGGGATTAAGTTGCGAAAAAAACGTTGCAGGAATTAGGGATATTAATACTTTACTTGAAAACGTTTCATTGCGTATCGCAAATTGATTCGAATCATCATGTTAGTAAAAATGCACGCTACTTTGGTTTCAATATCTCTAACAATATAATCCAATTCGAGAGCGATATATATCATATAATGCATTGTCATATTTTCTGTGCATTTTGGAGTAGACATGGGGGTTGAAATCGTCGATGATTCTTTCGCCAAAGTTGTTTCGGTTATCGTATCATTTATCGTTGTTGTTATAATCGTCGTTCTATTTGTTTCCATTGTGGTTGCACTCGTCGCTTCTGATGTAACAATTGACGGAATGATCGATGTTATGTCAGTCGGTATTTCGGATTCGGACGTCGTCCCATTTGTTACGAGCGTCGTTGAAATTGTTGGAAATACCGTAGTAATCGTAATTGGCATAGTTTTTGATGTATCCGTTATTTCTTTAGTATTTGTTATGGTTGAATCTGAAGATATCATGTCAGTTGACGATAGTTGCGTGCTCGTCATGCATTTCTGTGTTGTAAGTGGTGTTGACAGGATTGTAGGCGGCATTGGCGGCCTTGTGGAATGTGTCGGCATTTGCCTTGTTGGCATTGTAGTAGTTTTATCTGCAGTAATCGTTTCAGACGATGAAATCGATTTTGTAGACGATACTCCATCTGTAAAATTTCCGAAGGATGTAGTAGACGATAAAGTAGTTCCTATTGTAGAGATGTTACTGCTCGAGTAGATCGTTGTACCTGTCGAAATTGTTATATCATTTATTTCATTTCGTTCTCTACAGCTCGTGCACGTATGTATAATAATTTTATAGTTATTGTTAAATTAAAGTTTGATATTTTTATTTATCTGGATTGTGCACGCAAGATTAGACAATTAATATTTTGTCGATATTTGCTTATCGTATCTAACTGACGGGGAAAATAATTTTATGAAAAAAATGGAAGTAAAAAATACAGAAAAATTTCCTGTTAATGTTAATATTTGATGAATATTTTATATTAAAAATAATTTTTCTCGCGGATTAACAAAAAAAAATTATTCTATAATTAAACAAAAAGAAATTACTTATTTATCGATTTACTCGTTATAGATTTTTTTTGTATCTTCTCATCTGAAAGTGAAACTAATCAGGGAGTTATCAATTATTATAAAATTGTCTCATCATTTAGAAATGAATATTGTTAAAAGGATATAAGAACAAAGTTACCTAACTGTAGATTAATAAAGCTTCAATCGCTACTATAAAGATCACTATGCCAATCAATATCACATATGTTTTCTTCATATCTTATTTTCAATTTTCTTCAAGAATCACCGTACATACGTTTTGTTGCTTTTTTGTTTGCTCGCTACGATTAATTGCAACTACACACGCGATTTAACAAATTAATGACAAGTACAATATAATAGTAATTAGAAGAAAAAAAAGAGACTATCGAAAACATGCAAGCAGTGGCAGAAATTGTCTATTTATTACGATCGTCGTTGATCACGAAAAGCAATAATGATTAGTTCGTCTCGTAGAAGAGAAAAATGATGCAGTCAAGCGCACGGTAGTGGTTAATATAGACAACGAATATGACCCTTCTTCCCTCAGTCAATCGGCTTTTATATGCATTATCATTTCCTTTTCTGCCAAATGCGAGATAAGATATCTCTAAATCTCGTTTTTCTCCCTAATCGGTTCGCCATATTCTAAATGTCGTCATTTAGCCAAAGATAATAATTTATGAGCTTTTTATATTTAACGTTTTTCATATTTAACATTCTCATATTTTTATAATCTCAACCTTTCAAAACAAATTTAAATGCCGAAATACATTCTTTAATTAATTTCGCATTTAATCGCATGTATTTAAAATGAACGGCATTTTCAGTTACATTGCATATTGTTGCACAATGTATAATTATATATTAAATAACATAGCAAATACAATGGAATAATTAACGGATCACGCACGAATGCCCTTTCCTCTGCACGGCCGGACATTATTGTCCGGTTTTTCATTTCTGCCATACATTATACCTTCTTTGTTAGCGACTCGTGCCGGTGCGTGCTTCAATCGGGACCAGTGAAATAAAGCGGAGCTCCTTCTACCCCCATGTTGAGCCACCCCTTTCCCGATTTCGGTGACTCGCGAGCGATTGCGGTTTCAATTATTAGCTCGACATGCGGCACGCGTAGGTGGACAAAGCATTGGAATGGATGGAGTATTGTCGTGACGAAAATCGCATTTGACTTGGTTGCGCAACGCACCCCGTGGTCATTAATCGCGCATTAAGCCCACGCCGATCGTTAGTCTCGTTCTCTATCGCCATGCTATTCTTTCAGCTGCCTAATTTGCGGTTTCGCCCAACTTTCTCGTCCATCAATTTATTGTACCGCTTGAGCAATACTAGATTTACTTTTGAAAGTTATCGCTGCAGATTTTTTAACAAATGACTTTAGCATATTGAAATGTTGCTTTCACTTATTGTGATTCACTTGTCAAGTAAAAAATTATAATTTCTTTTTATATATGTAAATTTTCCTTTAAATTTTTTAAATCATGAAATATCTCTTTATATTTTTTTTAACCTAACATTTTTCTTAGAAACGATAGATATAATATTTTATATATTTTTGCATAAAACTTTATTTTATTTCAGAGAAAAACTTAAATAACAACATTTCAAAAATTGAAAAAGAAAGCCTCGACAGAGAAGAGCTGTATTATTCGAGTTTTGTTTGATTTAGATAAATTTACGTTATTTTTGCAGTCTCCAAATAAACTTTTCCAAAGTAAACATCCGTTTGAATTGTGTCTACATTGTGCGCTGTAGCAGAATCCAGATCCAGTATGTCTTTTTTATTTTTATTTTTAATATGGATTTCTTTATCAGTATTTTTATCGGGAAATTCGTGCCGCGATAAACTGTTGTAAAACTTTGAACAGTCGCAGATAATATAGAAATGCGTGGAAACCATAAAATATATAGAAAGCTACAATTATTGACGATTGAATACTTTCTTTTAGCGATCCTACTATGCTTTTTTGAACTAGCGACGATTAATTTCGATTTGACGAAAAAATTTTTAGTTACCTTCGTAGAAATTATCATTTTGCGAAAATGATTATTTATCTTTAGGATTTTTTGATAATTAAACAATCTAAATTGCAATAAATCGGATTTTTCGGATTGTTTAGAGCTTTTTTGGTATATGCGAATAGAGAAATAAAGAGAGAAAGAGAGAGAATATAGATAAAATAAAGTAACATTAGATATGATACATTGTGGAAAGAGAATAAAGAAAAACCGGTTATTTCCGTTTCGAATTTTTTTTCGGTATATTTCTTGTCATGCTAGAAAATATATCTTTGGCTTCTTTCCTCTCGCAAATTCAATTATATATCATAATAAATTATATCGTCTATCGAAAAACAGGCGATGGAGCCAAACATTAAAAAAGTTTCAAAAAACGAAATACATCGTCGTTTCGGTGCATCTGCTCGTTTACGAAACCCTTCGAATTTTATCGAACGATCTTCGCTCAGCGAAATCATCGAGCAATGCTTTCTTTTTTTTTTCTATGGCTAGATCGTCGTTATCGTGATTAAGTTTTAAGGATCTATTCAAGCTATCTAATTTATCGAAAATATACACCAAATTGATGATTGAACTTTCCATTGCAAACGCGTTAGAGGAAAACATCTGCTGTACTGCGAAACCCTTCGACGTTTATCGGTTAATCGTCACAAGGAAATTGTTAAAAATAATATTGAGAGATGATCTAGCGACCCCGCGGAGTGACACAACGCCGAGATTTCGATAGATCAAAGCCAGAGATCGATTTTGTTCAATCGACCATCTGCTACGTCAAAGGGTTGTTTGTGGCAAACCCTTCTTGGACCTTTACGTGCGAGTGGTTACCCACAATGCACGGCGAAAGGTGCACTAACAATACGAATAAACGGGTACATTGATTGTTTCATTTGTCAATATCGAATATTCACGAATACCGTTCAGTTAAAATAATTATTGACACTTTGCAGTCCAAAATTATTTCAAAAACTGCCGATGGGTTACTTGTAATAATTAATTTCCGTCATGCGTCATATTAATCACACGGTTGGAGAAGAAAAGAGTATATAAATGAAAGTTTCAATACAATAAGAGTATATTTTATTTTTTAAGAGTTTGTGGGAGAAACAAACTATAAATTTAATGTTTTTAACTTTAAAATTAATTTTCGTTGCTGAATATTTGCACGGATCTCTTTAATTATAGATTTTGCGATAATTTTTATGAGTAATAATAATAAAATTAAGTAATAGATTGTTGTATATTATGGCAAATTTATTTTTATATAGAAAGGCAGTAGGTTCGTTGTCGTGCACATCTGCCCGAGCAGAATCGAATCGTGATTTTTCTATGAGAACCGGAAGTGACCGAATTAACAGTTGCATGTTAGCTCGATAATATATGTGAGTACGCGTAACACGTAAAAATTCCCACAAAAATTTATATTGGGCAAGCGTTTCCAACTCGCGCGCGCACACAGTTTCCCATAGAACACCCCCAACTATAAATAATGTATGTCGATTTGCTTTGCTTCATAGCAATTTCACGCGGTGCCGTGACACACCGAGACGAGACAACTGGACAAAAGAGGGATTTACATAAATTCCTTTCATACGATTCAGTGTGATCCGAGATTGACGCTTCTGATGAATAAATTTTCTAAAATCTTTTTTATAGGAAGCTGAAGAAATCGTGACAAGGAAATTGATACCTAGATTCGTAAAAGAGATTTACGAGTAAATATCTCGCATGGTCATCTCTGCGCGATTTTATCACATATATTTTGCCATGTGTAAATCCGCAAACAAATCTATCTATTCTTAGTAAAAGAAATTAAATTCATGAGTAGAGAGAATCGGAGAAAAGATTATATACTGCACAGGGAATAACTCGCATATCGAATATATGTAAAATTATAACATTTCATGCCGCGTGTTATCTGCAATGTTATCTGGCGTGAAATATAGTGAAAAATGTATCATATAACATCATTATGTCATATTTTCATTTCGTCATTTTTTTATCTGATATATTTTTCATTTTGCATATTAATTATTGACATATTACAAAAGAAAACATTTACAGTGATTATTTAAAAAAAAGTTTCTAAAATTTTTCTTTTTAATATTGATATCTTATTTTAGGTATATCAATCAAATTCATTTACATACATATTATAAAAAATTTTAAAATTATAAAATTATAGATAATTATAGAATTAAAGATAATTTGAAGATGATAATACTTTAAATTACCTTTAATTCTATAATTATCTTTAATTTTGAAATTTTTTATTTTAATACTACTTGATTTTAATACTACACTTTCCTTCACTGTTTAATGACTTACTTGCCTCAGGCAAAAGAGAGTACGTATATTATGCGCATTGCCGAGTTTTGTTCAACTCGATATATAATTATGCGAGAATTAACTCGAATATTAACTCAATTTATCCTTTCGTCGCGCGCGCGTCGGTTCGTCGCGAATTAACATACAGCTCATGAGCCGATATGCGGTGTGTAAATTGTGCGAAAACTTTCGCGAGGGACACCTGCAAAGACGCAACGCGAAACGGAGAGTATATACGGATATATGCGTAAAATTTATGTTGCGTGAAGCAACCGTCGTCCTCGCAAAAGAGCACTTTTTCCTCCTCGTGAGAAACGGTTGCGATGGCGATCGTCCGTAACGCGTCAAAGCGCAAAAAGTTTTACGAGATAATTGTGATATTCGTAAATAAGGGGTAGGTATGCGAGCGAACGCTTTGATGCAGCAAAGGACTTGAGAAGGAGAATGGATAGAACTTTGTTATCAAGTCTGATTATGGAATTATATGCACATTGCGAAAAGTGTAATCGTAATTAGAAAAAAAATATGTTGGACATTTTTATCTGAAAAAATATTATAAGCAATTTCCCCTTAATTATACGCGCTATAAATTATGATATAATTTGATATGATTTTTTTCAACTTATTAGTATTGTTATTATTTTTTGCAGTATATATTGATATTATTTATTTCGGATAATTTGCTATTTATGCTTTATATACGAATTGGCGAATTGCGCTTTGTAATTTGTACTGCCGATTTCCATAATAACATAATGATATTCAACGTTTTTTATTCAACGTACCTTCTATCGAAAATGCATTCACGATTTCGTAATCGCGATCCGAGTGAACGGTCATCGACGCCTATGTGTTTCATAAACGTTAAAATTTCCGTTGGAGCATTGTAGGAAACGGTCGACAGAATCCTTTGAAAGTATTTCCTTTCGGAGGTATCCACTTCCGGATTAAGAACCCATCGTCACGAAATCGATCTGGGAGGGGCGCACGCGCTTCCTGCGTTAGTGGTATGGTTTCCCATAAACGTACAGTCATTGATATTGATTAGATACATTTGAGTAATTGGCACGATATAAGAAAAAAACTTTAACTAAATTTAAAAGAAAAAATTTAATATTTTAATTTTAATAAGCATAAAAAACATATTTTTTGTATTGATCATTGTTTATATTATTATTATTATCTTCTAGTTACTGCGAGAAAGAAGGAGAGAGAGAAAGATTTTTTTATTGTCTTTAATTTATATTTTAATGTGCAAAAGGAAAGAAGGAGATGTATATATTTCGCCTGTTTTTTTTTCCATGATAGCGTTTTATCTTGTAACTTCCTCTCGGAGATTTGTGAATCGATCCGGCTTATCACATGTATAGGAATGACAACGACATCATGACTCACGATAACACGTCAATTTTCATCGACGCAATTACACGAGGAGTATAATATATTTTATCGGATATTAATACGCTATTCGGTTATACAAATGTTATCCGAATGTCGTTTCGTTTGCAACGCGTGAAAAATTGCATACATATATCGACGTCGATAAATCGAGTCTGCATTAGATTTTCCGTTTCAGCTGTGCCAGAAAATTTGTTGATCCTTATTATTCTTAATTGCATATGAACAATATATGAGAAAAAAGGAGTTTTACGATTTTATTTAATTTGATTTAATTTAATTTTATTTTAAAATAAATAATAATAAATTTATTTTTTTATAAATTTATTTATTTTAAAAATTTATTTATTTATAAATTTATTTATTTTAAAATAAAATATAATAAAAGAAAAATCTAATTCAACACGAAAATGAAGTAAATATAATCTCGAAAAAATTATATTTACTTCATTTTCGTGTTGAATTAGATTTTTCTTTTACTGATACGTTTATGAAAGTTGTTTCTATTTAATAGAATTATATTTTCCATAACATCCGCAATGTATATCGATTTACGAAAAGAACAGAATGTGATCGTCGTTTAAGGGTCTTCTTTATGTAACCATGACCCGTCACTTCCATGCTGGGGGCACGTAAACCATATGGTTCATGGTGATCGATCATGCACGCGATCATTTTGGCATTCAAGCTATCGAATTTGCGAAATTTAAACTTTGCACGCGCGAGTAATTTTTTGCTACACTTGAACAGCTTCGTGAGAAACTAACTTTACGTTTTGGCTTTGTTATTTTTGACGTACTTTTAGATTTATTTTACTAATAACTTTTAAATATATCATTAAAATGAGTATATGTTTCACAAAAGCACTGCGTGTGTATATGTGGTGATATATATTACAAATATTTCACACTAAAAAAAAGAAATAATACGATCGCATTAATTTAATATTAAGTAAATTTTTTTATTATTTAAAATATAATAACAAATAAATACAATAAATAAAATAAATAAATAAATAAATAAATAAATTAAAATAAAATACAAAATATAAAGCATGGTAAAATATAATAATATTGTAAAATATAAAATAGATTATATTTTTCATTTAATTTATCATTTTCTGAAAGCTATTATCACACATTTCGAGCAAGATAATCTTTATAAAATAAATTTAATTAAAGAAAGACAAATTAATTGCATAATCTTGGCTGATTTTATTGTTTATTAATACATTGATACATTTGTTAATCAAGTATAGACAATGAGAGTGGAAAAGGACTATGGGGTGCGTAGCGTTTGTCAATTAGTGTTCAATTATAATTAATTTGCAAAAATTAACTCACGGCATACGTTACATAAAAACGGTTCTTATTTTGACTGGAAACCTAAAGTCGAGTTTTGCGAAAAATTGCGTTTGCGTAGTAAAATTGCGGTTGCATAATTTGTGAATTCGTTCGAGGTGTTCGAGCACATTGTTCATTGTGTGACAAGCTGCACCTGCAGTTTTACGATTGCTAAAAGCGGAAGAACTCCCCCAAGTACATGCTTCACCTGTGCTTTTCTGTCCTCGGACGTGTGCAGGATACGATAAAAGGACAATGGATGGGTATGTTAAAAACGGCATTTATCTGCATAAAGATCGATGCTCAAAGACTCGATGCGTTTAAAATGCTTCACGCAGTTTACGATCCGTCACCAGTGATTATAATCCACTTAATTTATATTAAAAATAAAAATATGAATGACATACACTCATTATATAGAGTGAGTATTTTTAATGTTAACAGGCAAATATTGTACATAGACAAAAAAAAAAACTAAAATGCATTTTGTAGCTTGAAGTTTCAGCTTTAACACACTATCGGTAGTTTTTAATTTTTAATTTTTTTTATCTTTCTTGTTCTGTGTTTTAAAAAAAGAATACATTATTTTGTTCTTTAAAATTACGTATTTTTGATACTCTAAATAAAATTTTTGGTACTCTAAATAAAAATTATTGAGAGACCAAAGATATTTATTTTAATTCGCCCAATCTGAAAATGTAATAAAAAATATGGATTTCTATTCTCATCTGAATTTAAATAGACATCTCAAACCAAGATCACCATTATATGTTCCCCTTTAAATTATACTACAATTTTTATTAAAAAAATTTTTTGTAAAATTGCATATTTTCGAAATATTTGCCTGTTAGTATTAAAAAGACTCACTCTCTATATATAAATTAAATATTTCATAAAAAATTAATATTATGTTATTACCTTGTACATTATTTTTTATGGCAAATTTAATTGTGGAAGCAGTTTTCTCATTTTTGCCAGCAGTTTTTCGCAAATTTATCTGGAATGATTCATGTATAATTTTATATTATTGTATTTTATTTTTTAACAATTTTTTAGATATAATTCGGAAATGATTTACTAAAAAAGTAACATTCAGAAATTATTTTATCAATAAAGTATTCCACCAACAGGAGATATACGTGGATCGTTGCCTTCACTGCATTACCTTCTTTTGATTACACTGATGCTTTGCTTATGCGCTCTTTGATAAAGGTACCTCTCTACCTTATCCATGTATCTTGCATTTGATATAAGATGTCACTACACATCATTTTCTTGATACATATATATATATATATATATATATATATATATAATTTATTAATTTGTATTTATATATATTGTAAAATAATAGATATGCGCATGATATATTTTTCCATTTTTTAATTAAGAAAAAATAAAGACGTATAAATTTAATAAAGTATTGTGAATATCAAGATTTTTATTTTAATTTATTAAGAATGATTTCATATATGAAAAACAATTTTAATAATTCAACTTCCGCTCGTTGTATGTGTGTGTAATAAATTTCTTTTGTAAGATAGTGAAAAGTCAGTTTAATCGCAGTATCTGATACTGCAATGACAATACCTGATATAGTATTTCCTACACGGCATTATCTTTCGAAAGTTTCCTTTATCGAGTGAAAGTCACCGTTAATTCGACGAAAAACTGTCCTTTATTCCAACTCTCAACATGTTACATGAACACACATAATTCAATTTATTATTAGAAATATACAATATATATGCATATAAGATTAATAACACATATTATACAATTTTTTTTATTATAATTTATAAATATTATAACGTTAGTTAATTAATCGTTTTAATTACAATTTCAAATTATTATGTGTGGAATTATGTGCGTTTTAATTTAAATTTTTAATTATTAATAAATAAATTTGCGCGTTAGGAGGAAAATAAATTTTCGAGTAGAGATCGCAGTGTTTTTACCAAGGTTTTACGTTCTCCATTGTAGAATATCGCAAGACTACTTGTGTAAATTACATATAGACGCGAAGAGTGTATAGATATCAAGGTGGAAGACTCTCGCCGGTACTCACTACCACTGATAAATTTATCATTCGTGTCTATTTACAACTGAATCAATAATCAATGTCTTAGATGCACCTCGCGTGTAGACGCAATCGTGCACCCGCATCGCGAAAACATGATTCCAAGGCACTTTACGTTACCCCGTTTATTTCAACTTTCATATGGGATCGCGTTTTGTGACAACTATTCTGAAAAAAATATTACTCTTTTTATAAAATATAAAACTAAGAATATCTTGTTTTATCAATCTTTTGACAAATTGAAAGAGTATTTACCTCTGAATCGTGTTCAACAAGCATTGGATTATTTGGGGAAAGTAAATAGAATTTTAAGTCAATAACAGAATGATTTTCGGTACATTTGTATTATTCTCTTCCTTTTCAAAGAGAAGGTGAAGCTATTTGTAACACAATTGAAGGGATTACAAATTATTGAATATCCGAAACAAATATTTCAATTTAGGAGTTAAGATATGGACGTATAAAATCGCGCTATTTTTTTTTTTTCTTTTTTTCTTTATAAACTAAACATAACATTGGCAATATTACACTTCAACAAAAAACGTTATTCATCGTTATTGACAAATTATTAGAGTCTGCGAAAAAGTAAAAAGTAGCTAAATACTATTTAAATTCTACTGCGATTGTATAAGTCTTGTATTTCGATATATACGCATTATTAACTTAATGATTATTTATCTCGTCGTTGATTGAAAAGCGATAGATAAATGGAACACGAGTCATATACACGTCCGACATTAAGATGGCGACCTGCATGATCGAGTGGGATTACATGTGTCATATATGTATGAATACATATAGACATATGTATATATATATATAATTAACTATATATATATATATATTATATATATATATATTTTTTTTATTTTTTTTCTGTATATATGCGCAGTATACATACATATAAATATTCGTTGAGTGGCTTCATCTCGATTAAATTGAAAGCCTAGCGAAAGCGGAAAAAATAATATCTCGAAATATAAGAATTAATCCACTTTTGTTTATTATTTGTCGCATATAATATCGCGATTTAATCATCATAATTTTATCATTTGATGTACCGTATAAATTATACATACAACATTACATTATCTTACTCACACAAAATTTCACAAATACGTGTGTTTTTCCGTATTTCGTGATGTAATTTATTGTACCGACTTATTGTAGAAATATCACGCTTGATTAAATTGCATTGGAAATATCTCGTATTTACATTCGATGTGATTATCGGCAATACAAAACTGGAACGTTTTCATTTTTACATGCAAATCATTGTTTTTGAACAGCAGCCGCATACATATTTTGCACAATACAATGAAAAATTATCTGATTGTAATAATAATTAATATTCTGCAAATAATATACACTGCGCAAAATGCATCGCCAGAGTTTCACGTTAAAAACAAACATTTTATAAATTAAATTTGAACATGTAACATGAATCATTTTTCGCATTATATTTCCGTTATTCCAAACATTCCTGCATTGGAATGTACGCAGAAAAAATTCTTAAATATAACATTTTAGATCTCATATCATTTCGGATCAAGGACATTATTTTCATAAACTATTTTCATAAACATCTAACTAAAAGCTTTGAATTATGGATTATGGTAATAAAGTCTGTCAGTTTACTGCGTGCATCTGACACATAACTTCCGGCTGTAAAAAAATAAAATATATTGTAGCTTTATGAATAAAAATCTATGAAAAGAATACATATAAATAAATAACATTAGCTTTCTTTCGAAAATTAGCATTTATTTTTTTTTAATTAATATTAATTTTTAAAAAATTTCATTTATATTTTAACTTATTTATGCGTAAAAATGTGAATCTTTCTTTTTAAATATTTTACTTGAGAGTTCTTGAAATACACAAAAATGAATTGGTTTTTATGATTCTTGTACGTTCTGCGAAAAAAATGTATGCATATACGTGTGAGTGAAATTATTAATAGAATTCTGTCCTAATTTTTGTCACAAATTATAAACCATGTATAACGTGGGTATTAAATGAAACTTTTAATTTTTTTGCGAATGCGTTATTAAGACTATTGAAAAAAATTATTTCGACGTATTGTCATCATGTCATAAAATCATTTATCGAAAAAACATTACTTTTCTTCTCTACATGAGCATTTGAAAAATTGATTAAAGGCAGATGCGTCTGTTATTAGAACGTTTCCGTGCAGTGCAAAACATTACGCTTGCTCGAAATGATAAACGATGTGTACGAGCAATGTCGTTAATCATTCATGATTACAGTACGGAGAGACATTTCGTGGTGTGCGTATAAGCTATTTTGCATAGAATTATACATGGATGTCCTTAATTTTCATAAAAAAATAAGAAAATTCCGACTCTTGTTTGCCTACTGTTAATTTAAAAAGATAAATTCGCGCGTTTGAGAATATATTTTTTGCTTATTTACAAACGACATGTGTTTGATCGTTCTTCTTTCTCGTAAGGCCTGGTTAGAAATTCGTCTTTTTATTTCTATTTCAAAAGAAAAATTTAGAGTGCAAAGTGAATACAAAATTCACAAAAACCTAATTATTAGCCTAATTATTCGTTTATTCACGAAAAGATACATTTTGCAAATAATATGTAGTTTAAAGAAATTGACGAGTTATTACCCTACGGAGTAGTGTATCCGCAAAAACTTTTTGGCTACAAAAATGTCATCAACATCACGACTATTGTTTTTTCTAAGGAGCAGTGTATCTCGAAAGACATATTGATTTTTTATTTTCTTATATTAAGAAGTTAGGAAAGAATCATACGAATATTGGTCGGTCCTTTTATTATGAAGTTTCAGTATGAATCATATCTCAAAAGATAAATTTAATTATATGCTACTAGAAAGAAGCATTGTAAATAATGATTCTTTTATTATGGAGTGCATCTTGACAAAATCCATACAATTTTGAGTTGGGAGCCAGAAATTAAAAGAATGCCGAGAATAATGGAAGTATCATGTCTCGAAAAACATGTCCAGTTATATGAAATGTGGATTTCAGAAAACAGAGGAGTATCGGGAAAAGTGAGCTTTTACTATGGAACAGAATATATCTCGAAGGATATGTTGAGCTTATCCAGAAATTAAGAGAATGTCACGAATGATGGTCCTTTTATAATGGCAGCAACACATCTCGAAAAACACGTTCAGAGCTGGTGAAATTCAGGAGACGGGAGAGCGTTGTCAGAGATTTTCTTTACTAGGGAGCGGTATACTTCGAGAACTATATCCAGTTACAAGTTTGTGAGATCCAGGAGTCAGTAGCCTCTATTGTCACATCTTTCCTACATCGAACTCGCCCTAAGAACGCGATATTCGCTATGTAGCTTCGCGCACATCTCACTATCATCACTTGTTTCTTCGTCATTCGTTTTCATAGAGAAATTATTGCCATGGACCGAATGACTTTGAGAATCACAGGAAACACTCTGATTAATTCGCGTCGTTAATTAGCATTCAATATTCAGCCGACAATATTATTTTATGAGTATTTTCAGGATGTGAATTCGCAAATTTATATGATACTAAATAATTAATTAAATAAAATAGAAAGGATACAGATAATTGTATGAAATTATTACGAACTTTTTGACGAAATATTTATTTAACGTATATTATTTGCCAGGATAGATTATTCGAGAAAAATACAAAATATATATATATATAAAAATATATTTTCATACTCGTATAAACATTTGTCATCATCGTCACTGAAACAGTTTGCCGTCAGATTTAAATTCCAGACTACAATATTTAGATTTAAGCTCGAATGCATCGCTATGAGCGAGATTGACAATGAATAAGCTTATAATGGATATATTATAGTTGAAACAAATTTTTAGTTAGGTTTATTTAGTAAAGCTGACAATCTCTCATTTTTTATGTGCAAGGTGATTGGTAAGGATTCGAAAGTCGCATAATATGTTCCCAAGGAAGCAGATAAACGGGCTTCCGTCTTGCGAAGCACGGAAACCGCGACAATCTTAAAAAATGTAATGATATCGTGAGAGGATGTTATAGAAGAACGAGAATGAGTTGAACTAAATTCGGCCAGTGTATAAGTAATAAAATTATTATTTATTAATTATATATTAATTATATATTAATATATTATTATATATATATATATATATATATATATATTATATTATATTATATTATTATATTATATATATTATTATATATTATATATATTATTATATATTAATTATATACTTCGTGTGTGAGAGAGTAGTAAACCGATTAAATCTATACACATCTAACGAAACCTTGAACACTGATTTGGAAAAGAAACGTCGAATATATTATTGGACAAGTTTGCTTGAGATTTTTGTTTCCAGAGAATTTATTGAAATATTTGATTAAATTTTCATACTAAATCTCTTAATTTTATCATTTATTCAATCGATAATTCGCTTTTTCATTTACGGATGCAGAAGAGTCTTTGAGTAAAATTGAAAAAAAGTATAAATTAAAATTTAATAATCAATTTACGATTTATAATCTTTTAATTATATCGTGATATCACTTGTACGTATATATATACTTTTCCCCAGATATATCTAATGTATCGCACATGCGTTGCTCACTATGACGCACTAACGGGTAACAGAAATATAGTCCGGTCAAGGAAGGAGATGATGGAGGCGTGGTGACGTGGAGGAAAACGGTTTCGAGAGGAGAGACACGTGTGTTATCGAGTAAGAAACGAGGGAGAGAAAAAGAGAGCACGATAATGCGGACTTGTATAGGAGGTCGAGGCCGAGCGCAAAATTTAGATGTGAATGTGACGACGAAAAAGATTCAAGCACAAATACGAGGAAAAGCATGTTTGCCTAATTCTTCTTTATCCTAATTCTATTACTGTAATTTTTTAGAAGTGATATTGATAAATGTTTGATATTGATAAATCTCAATTTTATTGATAAAAATGCCTGTGAAATCTAATAACAGTGAAAACAGAACATTATTGTTGTAATTGTGAAATTTCTTATGTCACAAAATTTTTTGCAGAAAAAATAAAGAACAAGTATGAGATCACGATATCTCACTAAATGTCAAGGATGTTTTGGGTGTATATTCATAGTAATAAAAAATTGTCAAAATTTAAGAAAAAAAACATTTCTTGCGTTTATACTGTTTGAAAAATGAAATAAATAAATCCATAAGAGTATAAAAAAGTTAAAGTATCACAAAATAATGTGGCGTTTGACATTTTCGTAGAAGGAAATAGTGGTAATTAATATTTTTTCTAATTTATGATAAAAACTTTTGATCTTGAATATTTCTTGAAATCAATTGCAAAAAAAACAAAAAAAAAATGAGTAATTCGCGGAAAGGGAGAGAGAGAGAGAGAGAGAGAGAGAGAGATAATATTTTTATTTTAACACAAGGGGTCGTATGATAAATTGATGATTTGTTTTTCGCCTAACGAATTACGATGTCTTTTTCTTATGCAGCATTGATTTTTAAAGAATTTCTTTCTTGTTGCGTCATTAATGCTTTTATTGTTTTATTAGATTATACGATTTACCGATCATGGAAAACTTTATTCTTTTTTTCTAGTCCGCTTCTTTTTTTCTTTTTCCGATTTTTCATCGTCCTCACTCGAAGTTCTTTTCTTAATGAACAGTCCAGGGCCATTTGAAAGGTAAACCTTCGAGCAAAACGACTTTCAGAGCCTGCAGTAATGTACTTTCACATTTGCGAGACCAAGGCATTGAATCGTTGGAAACTCGTTTCGTGTTACAAGAGAGCGAGAGAGAAAGAGAGAAAGAGAATGTAAGAATAAGCGACAGGAGAAAAACGAGAGAGAGAAAGAGAGAGAGAGAGAGAGAGTAAGGTAAGAAAGTAGGAATACACGGAGGAGAGGCACCAAGTCGTGTTTTTCACGATAGTGTGCATCAGCGATTTGTAAATTTGCTAGTGAGAATTTTCCGTCGAAAGCAAATCGCTCTCGATTATCCGCGTCAAAGAGTGGGAATAACTTTCGGAATTTTCACGACTATAAACGAAAAATCGTTACAGTTTAAGGGACATGTCGAATTTACCGGCGAAATCGCACGATTCTGTGCGCGTTTGTTCGCCAATACCGGTACAAGTCGCTACGTTCCTGGCTGCACTTTGGGAACTGTGGCCGCTGCAATGCAACTCTGCCAGCACTCTGATATTTAGAGAGCGATCTGTATTCACGTCCCCGTACATAGGACACCCAGTACGGTGACCCAGTGACACGTGGAAAATCTTAGCGTCGTATCGCGTAATTACTGCTGGCCGAATAGAATTGTCTAATTGCGATCGAAAGTTTCTAGACGAATGCGCAACGATGAGTTGTGAGCTAATTTTGACGATGATCGAGCGAGATGACAGCGGTTGCATCGGTATATAATAATGCTCTTTTTTTCAACTCAAAAGAATCACTCGTATCGTGACTAATATCGATGCGCGACAATCATATAAAATAGCTGATATTGATAAGTCTCAACTTTATTGATAAAAATGCCTATGACATTTAATAACAATAGAAATAATTGAACATTGTTGTTGTAATTGTGAAACTTCTTATGTCACAAAATCTTTTGCGGAGAAAATAAAGAACAAATATGAGATCACGATATCTCACGTTAAATGTCATTGAAGATGTTTTAACTGTACAATAGCAGCAAAAACCTGTTGAAATTTAAAAAAATTAAATAAACATTTCTTGCATTTATATTGTTTGAAAAATCATATAAATAAATCCGGATTATAAAAAAAGTTTAAGTATCATAAAATAATATAGTTTTTGATATCTTTGTAAAAGAAAATAATTTTATTAGTTAATATTTTTTCTAATTTATGACAAAAACTTTTAATCTCGAATATTTCCTGAAATCAATTACAATAAAGTCAAAATTTTTTTTGTAAAAATATTTATTAGGATTTTCTTAATATACATATATGAAAATTTTTATTTTGTTGGCAATGTTTTTTCCTTGTCAAATTTGTCGAGAAAAGAGCTATAATGCATGATTTTCCATAAGAATTAATAGTAACTTTAAATTTAATTAATTTTCAAACCGTTAAGAGAATTATGTTTTTGCACAGATATTCAGAAAATAATAGGACAGTCTACGAAAATAATAAAATAGTCTACGAAATTTTCATGCTTTTGTCAATGTTTCGACATATGATACATCCATCTTTAAGTGCGCACACGCGTTGATTGATGAAAAATATTTCAAATTGACGTAAAAGATTTTTATATATTAAAAATTTGAAAAAAGCGGGAAGGAAGGAAGGATAAAAATCAGTAATGAAAGTTAGAAGTGAAGAATGTCACTGCATGAGAAGTTTCTTAATAGCCAACAGTAAACATGATATCAAAAAAAAAAAAAACAAAAGAAAAGAAAAACGTTAAAATGAAATTCTGGCTTATCGCATTCAAATTGAATTTGGTGAAACTTTATTATTTCCAACGTCTGTTAAAAGCAGTTATGATAACAGTTATGATAGCAAACCATTTAGAAATAAATTGTTATAAGTCATATTAATTAATGTTATTATTTATTATTTTATTTAAATCAAATTATTTTAAATCAAAATATTTCATTTAAATTAAATTGTTTATTAATGTTTAGAGTTAGTTGTAAGAAAGTCCTGATTCACGCAAGTATAAAGTAACTTTCTCAGAATGATTGCTGGCTCCTTGAGATCCATGGAAAAGAGTCAGTCTTCACACTTTTCTATATTTATTCCTTATTAAAAAATCGGAAAAAAATAGAAGTTTTGGAAAATCTAACTCATATTTTATTCTTGTCTGTTTTATTTGATGCATTGAAATCGTGCAATAAAATAAAGAGATATTAAAATATCATCTCTGTAGCTTGATACATAGACACTTTTCAATTCATCGAATTTTTCCACATCGAATTTGACTGAAAATCGCTATCGTGGCCAAGTAATTTTTTAAAAAAACGGCTTTCGCTTATCATCTAAAATTATATTCGTGGGTGGAGCTGAAAGTACACGGCATGGTTTTGCATGTACCGAATTAGAAGTATTTCGCGCCGGCTGTCTTTATATTGGCATTGACGCGAATCGCGTTCTCTCGAAGATCCGGTTTCACTTGGCTCACGCAGAGACGGGAAGATATTCCGCGACGAGCGCGCGAGTTGTGTGTGCGTGTGTGTGATTCAAGATTTCTTATTATATTATCATTTCTCGCTAACGCGGCGACAAATATGCGCGTAATTGACAATGAGATGCAAAATTATGTCAATGCCGAAAAGAAATTTCATATATATTTTCTCAAACATACATCACGATTGTAACTATAGAGAAATTAAATAATAATTTTTTTTTAAAGTAATTCTTGTCATAGAATGTTCTAAAATCATACGATGTTTCTTTAATGAAAAATTATTTATATTATTTAGAGTCGATTTTTTCTTAGGAATGATATCGAGAAAGATTATTATTTCTTATTGCAATTTTCCAATATTATATAACTTTGTAATTAAATTTCGTATCAAAATTTCTCTCTCTCACTCTTGCTAAATTCCACATAAAATGAACAAAAAAATTCAATTTTTTGTTCATCTGGTTCTTCGAAGTTTAGTTCGTACAAACTTTCCTTTTTCTCTCAATCAAATATAATTCGAAAATTATAAATCTCTTAATATTTTCGTTAAAAAAGAATTAAAGAATCTTGTTTAAAGAGAATTTTTCATTAGAAAGAATATATCCGATGATTTTGAAATTTCTATTATAGATAAATAACAAATTATACATATATAAAAAAATATCTGTCTAAAAGTATGTATTATACAAGCTGTATTAATATTCAATATATTTTAAAATTCTATACATAACATTTACATATTTATTAATTTATTGGCACATCACATATGTACATACATACATTCTTTATTTTGTTTTTTATGCAAATGGATATATTTTCGAATTTTTTGATTTCTATTAATTAATCATTTATCACATAAAAAAGTTTTTTTGGAAAGAAATTCAAGAGAGAGCGTCATTTTTCGCATTATTATAAATCGCGTCATCAGAGCAGGGTTAAAAAAATAGACGTGTCTGTTATATTTAGCTTAAACATATTTTTGCGGCCCGGCAGAATTGAAGAGAGACCCGCAGTTATTTTCCGGTACATTTTATTATTTAAATTGTGCTTTTATCATGGCACGTTTGTGAAAGTGTTTATAGGGCGCTTGAAATTTTACTCATTTTTGCTCCGATTTCACAAAACGCGATTATAAATCGCCGATTTAACTTCAGTGTAAGATCCATTGTTTTCGTATTTTTTCGTAGGGAAGCAGTTTGGTGCAACGCGAAAGGAGAATGAGAAACCACCGACGGTGGAAACTGTTACGATCGTGCTCCATATAATGATGTGGAAGCTAACGTTACGAAGAATCGGCCACGTTGATGAGTAAACTATACGTGCGCGAATATCGAGGTAAAGTTCATGGTTTTTATAAATCAAATATTTCTTGTTTATTTAACGCCATTTATAAGACAGAAGTTTAACTTTCGAATTAGTATTTTAGCCGAGAAATAACTTATTATGATCGTGAAATATTTTCTTGTTCAAGAAAATATAAAGCAAAGAATTTTCAATTTTTAAAACGCGTAAAAATGAAAAGTCGCGGTAAGTGATAAAATGCGAATCATTAAAGCGATAATAGATAATGTACGAATGCGCAACGTAATTCTCCGCGAGTTTCTCTTTTATTATCTTTATGTGCTTTATATCTATCACGACTAAGAGAACACAATGTATAAAGATGAGATAAATTAAAATTATCTCCATAAGATATATGAAAAATTTGTGTATGCTACATGACTTGTACTCGTAAGTTCAACAACCTCAACTCTTTCTCTAAAACAAAATTGATAGATCTATTTAAATACATATTGGTTGCCTAGAATTAAATTTACATAATTCATGAATATAATACAATAAAAAAAATTTTGTTTACTCACGAGATAAATTTCTGTAAATATTGCTAGAGAATCAGATCAGTCTGTCATTGTCAAGAGATTTAACGAAGAAAAGATTTATCGAACGATGAGGAAAAAATCCCTAAATCGTTTTACGCGCTTTTCGATCGAGACATCACGGAATAAATGCGTTCGTAAAAAAATCATTTTTTAATTTCACAGATGACGCCGGTGCAATTTTATCGCGGCCAGGGTGCTACAGTCGCCAGCTGTTTTTGACGTTCGACCGGCACTGGGCTCGGCGAGCCGAGTGGCGGCGAAGATTACCGAAGCTTTCCGTCACGCGGCAGTTGAGTCTGAACTGAAGGCGGTCGCGCATGGCAGTGTGTGGTGGAGCGCGGTTCACAACGGATCGACAATGATAGTAACCGCATCGCGGCAATAGCACACCAACAACAAGAGGGAGGAGGTAGAGGAGAGCGAAAAGGACAGAGGCAGATAGAAGCGAAGATACACGATCGTAAAAGTCTGCCGAGATAGCTCGCGCCGCCTCGAAAATAGAACAACGTATCGCCGCAACGTATCGTGAATACAGCAACGTACGAAACGAACATTGACAACGACACACGCGAACGGTACCGCTTGCGTGAAACATGTACATGGAAATAATTCGGGATCGTGTAGAGTGGAAAGTTTAAGGAAAGTAGTGGTGCGTGCAGGTCGGTGGCGATAGTAGTCTGCAGTAGCAGCGTTCACGACGACGGCGACGACGACGACGACGATATAGATACGTGATAGTGGTGGTGGTGTTGATGGTGGATAGTAAACGGTAAGAGTAGTAGTGACAGTGCGGAGGCGCTTCGATGACCGTACTTCGGTGTTGGTTCGCGCAGTGGTAGAGGCAGAGAAGAGGAGAAGCGCTGTGTGTTGGCCCAGTGGTGGTGTGCGCGCGTGTTGGTTCGACACGCACTTGGTCGGCGGGGCCGCGTCTCGTCGCCGTCGTCGCCGTCTCGCTCCGTCCTGTTGTCGCGCGTCGTCATCGGGCGGCGCGGTCGTCGTCTCGCTCAGCGGCGACTCCCGTTCCCGCACCCTCCGTCACCGTCGTCGCTGTCGCTCCTCTCTCAGTCGCTCTCGCCGGAGGCCACCGCACCGAAGGCGTCCGTGCGACGAGCCAGGCAAAGCCGCTACGCAAGATGGCTGTGTGTCGCTGACGAGGGGCCGACAAACCGGACAGGGGTGGACAGACAGCCCGTGGATATAAGCGGAACATGCGGCTACGCGATCGTCGGGCCCGTCCCTGAAGAGAGAGACACTGGCCAAGAAGCGAGAGGTGAGTTTCTCCTGCTCTCTCTGTGCCTGCGTCGCATCTCGCTATCCTTCTCTCTCGCAACATGGGATTTTTTTTTTACGCATTTTCGATGGTTTCCGGTCGCTCGCGTATTTCGTTCTTCCCGTCTGCTATCGAATCTCGCGACGAAAATCGTTATGGGAGGGGGTGACACTTTCGGAGCTTTCCCGACAATGGTGTTTCGTGACAGGATGACAGAGGAGACGTCCGGTTCAATGTGCGTGTTTCCTCGTACGTTCACGCTAGGCGACGAGCTGATGAGCGAGCGAGCGAGCGAACCATACGTGGACTCTACCATTACCGCGAGCAGAAATGCACTTACGCGTCGGCTCGCGTATACATCGGGGCTATGAAAAGTGTGAAAACAAGTCGACAGATATCCCTCCAGAATATCTTCTTCAATGACGTAGTTTGTGTGCTCCAATCTTCAAAACTTTACGATAACAACCTATCCGTAATATCTATCTCTATTTCTCTCCTCGCGCGTTTCATGTAGATATCCGTGTCACTTAGCTCTCTCTCTCTCTCTCTCTCTCTCTCGAGCTAAAAACTTGCTCATCATTGGGTATATTCCACGACGACGTGGAATTTTACACGCTCGTATATCTCGCGCAAAGTTTTCGCGTATCGATAACGACCTGGCCGGTGCATCTCCTCTCCTTTATCTCCCTTTGCTCTTGCCCTCGTACATTCTCTCTCTCTCTCTCTCTCTCTCTCTTTCTCCCGTCTGTGTGGCTGGCTGTCTATCGGTGCCTACACTTTGTCGGTCCGCACTTTCCCCCGTGCCAGGCTCCGTTCTGTCGATTGAATGGCTCTTCTCTATACTCGTGTACAATACAATTCGCGGAATAAGAGCCTTGCTGGAAACATCTGTCGCGCGGTCGACCTAACCTAACCTCCAAAATTCCCACGAAAGCCGTCGTCGTCGTCGCCGCGGCAATAGACGTGCGCGCGCGACCGACGTGTCCGGGTGGTTGGCATTCTCCGACGCATTTGATGTGCGTCTTATTTTCGAGTCTCGTCCGCGAGCAAGTCGGTCCGTCCGAAACGTCTTTGACGTCGCGCGTCACGCATTATCCGGAAAAGGGGAAGCGGATATCGTTGCAGCTTTTCGCGTCATATTTCGTAATGTGTATTATTTCGCAATTCCACGAATTTGTGGAAACTCTGGACCCGAGAACCCTTCCGGAGTAAACGCGAATCCCTCATCGCGCGAAAGGGATTCTGACGTTTATTTATAGGCGAGCAAAAAAGCGTGATAAATGCAGCAAACATATGGCATCGTCGCGAGACGTACGCTCTTTGCGAAATGACCAGCTGACAGATAGGATCTTCCTGCGAGTGGATCGATTCGACATAACCTACAAATTGCGAATGTCGCTCGCCGAATGACGAAGGCAATCCTATACATCGCAAATGCCGAAATGGACGTAACAGCCTTAGGAAATTTCTGTTATTGGTAACACGAATTATTTTCGCTTTTATCGCTCTACTTATGCTAGTTCTCTTTTTGCTGTATTACTTGACAGATAAACGGCATTTTTTTTTTTAACGGTGTAATCTTCCTCACGTGGAAATGTACTGGCGAATATTTTGAGTACGGAATGTTACCTTTTTTTTCAAATGACAGTATTAAATTTTTAATTACTACATTATCTTTCATTCTCTTTCATTAGCTTTCATTCGACGGATTTTTTTTTTATCACGTATAAATTATATATATATATATATATATATATATATATATATATATATATATATAAAGGTTCTTTTACATTACAATTTTTTACATAAATATTAACGCTTCACCGCAATATCGATGGTAAGCATGAATAATCTAGTCATAAAGCGCTAGAGAATGCCGTTAAAGCTTATTTAGACTCTTACACAAATATGATTAGAGCCAGGTTTGCCTTGGCTCTGCTTTAAAACGCGAACCGTTATCTGACATTCTGACATTTCTGACATATTCACTTTCATTTTATTCAATTATATGAGACTGCGAGATTTTAATCGCATGTAACTGATCGTCCGCATTACGTGCCAACAGGACATTAAGTCTTGCGCAAAATTACAATTACAATTATTCCGAGTGAATTGAATCCTTTGAAATCCGTTCGGGCGTCACGTCCTTCAGAAAATCTTTCGATGCATCGGCAAAAATAATGCCCTTTATCGCTTTATATCTTAAATCTCGAAACAGCTGTCGCCTGCAAGACGACGCAAGAGTCACGTCGAGCCGCGTCGCGGAAGCCTTTCGGAATCGCGATTTCGCGTCACGCTATTGCCCGCGATTGTCGGCGCGACGTAGTCGTTGTCTTCGTCGAGTCTGTCCGTCGACGGTTGTTAAATCGAGTTCACGCACACGTATGCATGTATATACACGCATAACACGAGTGTCGGATTAGAACGTACGTAGTGGAACTTTAAAGTTTTTTTAGTTATCTTTCGCAAAGATATGCTTTTATCGAAATATACATGATTACATATATACATAATATTTATTCCGTATTTTTAGTCTTTTTCTGCGCTTAATTTTGTCGCTGGTATTCGTACAATTGAATAACTCCAAGATTAAATTCCTACTGCAATCTGCAATACCAATGAAGAGAGAGAGAGAGAGAGAGACTGCTTTTCGATATATTTGACAGATTTTATATATATATATATATATATATATATATATATATATATATATATATACAGGGTGTTTCTAAATAAGGGCGAATGATTTTAGGAGATGATTCTTTGTCGACAATTAAGAGGGATCTTTTATATAAACATATGTTCCTATATTTCTCCCTGAGGAATTATATCCTTCTAAATAGGGAGGTGAAAATTAATTTTTTTTTCAAATTTTAGATAAATTAGAAAAATGAAATTTGATGGATGTTTTCTATTGGTAGAAAGGATACTTATTAATATTTTTTAAATTTTCCTATATCGTTATAAGGGGATAAAATTAACAAGCCTATTAAATTTTTTATTAAAACTTTTTAATGGGCCGAAATATGATCATCTAAAAATATGTTGTAGAAAGCTTGATTCTATTAGAAACTTTTTTATTTTTTTCGTAAAATTAATAGTTTTCAAGAAAAATAATAAAATACATTATTATGCGTACCACCAGTTAGGTTTAAAATTAATCTGAGAAGTTGAATTTTAGAATAAAAGAGCAAGTAAAACAAAATTATAGCAAATGTTGGAAAAAAAGGAACAAAAACAATAATTTAAGAAAGTAATTTTATCTCCTTTGGAGAAGTGTAACTTCTCAAGGAGAGACATAGGAGTATATACTTATATATTCCAGATTATTAATTTTCGAAATCGAAAGAATCGTCTAAAATTTTTCGCACTTATTCAAAAACATCCTGTATAAGTATATATATATATATATATATTAAGAAGAGCGTGTTGATTTTTGGGCACACCCTATATATGTGCGCGCGACTGGGTAGTTTCCATCGGGCACGAGCATCAGTGTGGGCTTCGGCCATGCGGGTATCTCCCTTATACCTGGGCATTAACATGGTGAGCCCGTCGGCCCTTCGTTTTCGAGCGATAGGCATTGTACTGGACGCAAACTGTGGGGTTTCAGTTGAGGGTTTCGGCGGTGAGCGCTGGAACGCGTCGGGGAGTGCCCTAGCCGTAATTAGTAATTTTGCGAAGAGGCAGGCAGGCCCCTGAATTCGGTAAGAGCTTATCGATTCGCTCGCTTTCGCAGCTACATTTCAGCGTACAATTTTGGCAGCTCGACGCTTCGCGGCAATTGTTGTCTCTCCTATGTCACGCGGAAAAAATGCGTTTGTTTATATCTGAGAGAGAGAGAGAGAGAGAGAGAGAGAGAAAGACGGTTTCTTTGTTGCAAAATGCCGGTTATAAATAGTAGGCGACGAAGAGAAAACATCGCGGAGTCTTTTTATTTAATACGAATCATTGCTTTTATTGCCTTGTTCGAGCTATACAAAATTTAATAAATATGTTTGCTGTAAATCGTGTAAAAAACGATAAATGTGCGCAAACAAATGTACTTATCTCTCGACTCAACGATCTGTAATGACTCGTTATATTCCTCTATTCGTTCATTGGCACGTTTTGCAACGCGAGCTCCGGGACAAATTTCAGATATAAGAAGATAATATAACGATTTCACCATCTCGTACGCGAGATACGACAAGCTTAAGCGTGGAATTGGAGAGTGTGCCACATTTTAGAAATATTAGCGATGCTTGGAATAGCTGTTATCGTGTTTCTGAGCGAACGTATTTTGCCAACGGTTCATTTGAATGGTACATTAAACTCCGTCGCTTGAAAAATGCAAATGACAGCACAGTTCCTTATTTTTTGAAAATTTTATACGCGGATTTCTCTCGCGTAAGCTGTTTATTCAATACGATGTGAATTTTAATATTCTTGTTAGCATCATTCGAGCGATTGGTAGCCGTTCATTTATTTTGCATGCGCTTGTTAATTTCCATAGTCAATAACGTCACGATAACGTTGATGGTCATGATTCATATATAATGAGAAAACTCTCCAGTTCTAAAATCCTTAATCCTAAAGAAAGACAAAAAACTGTGAATTTGTATACTGAGAAAAAAAGTTGTTAACTTGATTAAATTAATTACCGTTCAATTAATTACTATTCTTTAAATTAAAATATTTAAGTATTTAAGTCAAATATGACATATTAAATCTTTAACAATTTTTTTTTGTCAGTGTAATTCCAAATTATTTTTGCATGATGGAAAACATATTTTTATTTTTGCAATGCAGGACTATAGTTATTCGACCGTCTCTATCCGAGGCCATTACTTGAAATTGCGAGTAATAGACTAATAGTCAATATCAATATAATACTAAACTATTTGAATGTCTATCGATTTATTTAATACGAAAATGAATAAGAAAAAGTTCCTAAAAAAATTGACAGTATTACATTTTATGGCTATTATATTTGAAATACTGTGTATTATACATTTTTTTTATTACTTTGCAAGACGTTTAGATTAGATTCCAATATCTCTGAGCAGTTCTCTAATTATTTCAAAATAAACCGAATACTCTGGTAATATTCAGATGATAATCGGGCATCAGGTTATTAGTGTCGACATGATATCATATATTTGAATATTAAGAGCACTATATGAATCAAGGAACAAATTGAAATTTGAAGTTAAAAATGTTTTAGCTTTTAGTTTTTCTAATTTTGAAGTTAATGAAGATTATTCCCGAAATGATATATTTATTCGATAAAAAATGGAGAAATAATGAAACGATAAAACAATATACGGTCTGTAGTTATTCGATTAGACATGTTTAGGTTGACTTGGTTTTTCGCCTTGGATATGTTTTTTATTACTTTTTTCTCCTTTTTTGAACGAATCTTGCTATAAGTATACACGTCGCGTTGTACACGTGCAGGCATTTCAGGACATACGTTGCTTGTGTGTCCGTTAGGGCATTTTTGTGCGGCTGTTCTCCTTCGTGGAGGTACGCGGTATACATGTATGAGTGCGTCGAATACATATATACGCATGCATTCGTGCTCGAGTACGTTGCACCGGCTGCTAGGCGCTGACACGTCACATCGCCGAAGCAATTCATTATCCTACGAATTTTAACTAAAATAAGATATCTGTTAAAATTGGCGAATTTTCAAGCATCGCATTAATTGTACCAATTCGAATCTTGTTTTAATATTATGGAAAGTATGCGTATTTTTATGAAAGAAATATTAATGCGAGATTTTCATTTTAATCCTAGTTTAATTATGTTCAATTTAATCGTGTCACATTTTAATACGTGCTAAAAATCTTCATCCGAGCGTTCATTAATTATTTATTCATGAAAATTAATGCCGAATAATTATTGTATCGATTTTTTATATTCAGAGATTTTGTTTTATGCTAAAGGACACTCTGTAGGTATGCTACCTTTTTTACGCGAAAGCGCGAATTCCGATATTTCATTGCGTGCCTTAAATTTCGATTTACGAAAAAGCGTATAATTCTTCAGACGGGGATGAGATAGCGCGAAATTGTATTCTGGGATGTGTAGTGGTAAATTGGATCCTCGTATCCTTGACGGGGTCGTGTACAAGCTTGCCGGAAGAAAAGATATCATTTTCGGGTCCGTAATGATACGCACGCCCCATGTTTCCCTCATAATATTCTACATTATTTCATGCCTGGTCCTGCAGGCCATTATTAACGCACGGAGGATTTTTCTTAGCTTCCCATTCGCAATTTGTCTGGTCCGTGGCGTTTCTTCGCTCAAAATCATCGCGATAAATCGTGAAACGAATACCTTCTCCCGTTATAAAGAGAGACACGACTCGTCCTTCCAACGTCCGAAGGAGTTTGATCGATATAAATATCGTCCAACGGTTCTAGAACCGGAGTTTCATCAAAGAATCGCGCAATGTTTGCTTTTTATCGATTACATATACGGGAGAGAATGAAAAACGGAAGCGATTCCACGCGCTATAGGATGTCCCTCGATTTTTTTGTAAAAAAAAAAAAAAAAGAAAAAAGAAATATAAATAACATTTTCGAGAGTCGTGCCCGTTATCTCTTGATTGTCATCGCTCGAACAAGAAATGAATGTTTTTGACAAGAGTGACGTAATAAGTATATAAACATGTGTTAATCCGTGGAACAATTACTTAATCGCTCATTGATTTGTCGGTGCTTGTTCTGTTTCCACGAAAAGAAATTGCTGCACGTTTGTTTGCACGCATTTTGCGTATATAATATAATAATAACAAGCGGATTTATTTCACGCAATCGCACGTTTATTTAAGCAAGGGTGCGGGGTTTACGTAAAAATTGTAATTATATAGATCCGCGAGAAATACATATCGATGAATGCGATGATGGCGAATCTTAACTGATACATAAGCGGGGCATGAAAATCGCGTTGCGATGTCTCTTTGTTCGCAAAACAAATGTGGTTTTGATTTTAAACGTAACGCCGCTTTTCCAAAATAGACTCATTGAACGAATATTTGAATGTTTTTGGTTTTTTCGTTTTACGACACTTCAATCGATTCTTGAAATGTTTTTAAAGATTGAAAAAAGGAGAAGAGAGAAAATTACACAGGTCAACAAAAAAAAACAATTGTTGTCAAGTAACTCTATCAGTGTAGGTGTTTCTTATAGACTTTCAGCCATAAAACCAATGCCGCAAACCAAGTTGCTCCATCACGACAGCTTTTAAAGTTATTTTGAATTTTAAAATGAAAAAATCACTTATTTCTCATCATAAAATAACTTTAAAACCTGTTGTGAAGCAATTTGATTTGCGACATTGTTTTTTGTGACCGAAAATCTATAAGAAATCATTCTTAAAATTATTTGATAAATTTTTTTTTTTTTAGGCTAATGATAAAAAAATTTTGACAAGTAATTTTAATCAAAGTAAGTGTTTCTTATAGATTTTTGATCACAAAAATGCCGCTGTAAATTATTCTATCACTTTAGGTTTTAAAGTTATTTTGAATTTTAATATGGGAAATCAGCGATTTTTTATTTTAAAATTCAAAATAACTTTAAAACTTGATGCGATGGACCAATTTGGTTTACAGCATTGTTTTCTGTGATCGAAAATCTATAAGAAACACTTACTCTGATTAGAGTTACTTGACAAAAATTTTTTTTTGGTCGGCCTGCGCCACTAATTATTCAGTGTATTTATGAAGAAAGATCGAGTGCAAAGTCTTCTAACGATATAATTGAAGATTCCATCTCTAAAGTTTCGTGTGCATTTTTCAGAGAAAAAGCAATTATACATATTTGCCAAGTTTTCCAACCAACGCGTAATTTCCATTTCTTAGAGACGAATTTAAGACGGCTCGCGGCAATACAGTCTTGGACCGTGGCAATGATACGCCTTTACTAGAACACCCGGTGAAACCGCGGAGAAGAATTACGTTACGCGGTTACATTTGCATTAGGCGCGATTATTTACGGTGCACCATTCGCAAAGGATTAATTCGCTCAGTCGATTGTTGGCGATGTCGTTTTATGCGGCGCGACACAAATGAAGCTTAACGTGCGAACGTCCAATTTGTCGGCGAATTTTTGCGCACGTAGAGGATTGCCCGTTATAAATACGGGACGTCGGACGTTTATGGTCGCGATACTAGGATTCTAATTTACGACGATCGGCGCGTAAGACTCCCTTAGTGCGGGGAATTAACATAATAATCTCGCATCAAAAGCGGCGCGACGTCTCATTTACGTCACGTGTCATCGATAATTAGTTCGCCCGCCCGGAGTTCCGATGATATTTGCGCGACTATCGATACTTTTTTGTCGCACGACTCTCACACACGTATCGACACGTACCGCTTGGTACCGCTTTAAAAGTAAGTCTCGCCGCAGATGCGTCGTGCAGTATATTGATTACGTGCTATCAGTGTATATGGGGTAGATGCATCAGTGAATGACCGGTCACCGATGCATGACCGCTCAATCTAGCTTACTCTCTTGTATGGTCACGGGCGAGATAATACACAATTCCATCTTGTCGTATGATACGTACGAAAAGCGAATAAGTCTTCTTATCGTTTTTTGTCATCAATGTCGTCGAAAAAATCCCGCGGATTTTTCTCAGACGAAATATAAAAGTTTGTATACACGTGTAACATGTACACATATATTATACGCATGCCTCGAATATCGTATGAGGTGTATTCTTCCGCTGATTTTGTAACTTTTTATATTAAGCGTCTGCTACGCAATTGCCTGTGGCAGCAATGAATAGAATAATGAAATTATTAAGATCGAATCTAATAATTTTTCTGTTATGAATCGAAACGATGGTTTTTCTTAATGACAAAAATATTTTTCTAAAGATAAGTTTAAATATTTTTTAAATTTTTTCAACACTTTTCTCTCTTTATGATATTTATTGAAGTGTATTAGAAATTCGAAGCTTTTATAGGGTAGCTTCAATGCATTTAGCATTATTAAATACGCGTTCTTGTAACGATTTTCGAAATTAAAAATATAATTAAAATATATCGTAAATCTTGCCAGCATGTCCAGTGAGGAAATTATGCATTATTTCCGTTTCGTTTGTGTTTATTTAGCCGTTTATAAAATGCATTCAGTGGCTGCATATAGAGTACTTAGAAAAATGTGCAAAATATAATAAACTCGAAAACAAAAATGAACTCTCTGCAATTTCTTAGCAAGAATTCAAAACGTGCGATACGTACATAATAACTTTAGTTTTATTTATTATTGAAAATTAAAAATATTTTTCGAACTCGTCTGAATTATCAGATAATTTAAAATAAATTCTCTAATAATAGAATAGAATTTTTTAAATTAAATTAATCTTAGAGTTGTGTGATCAATGTATGCTTATTGCCGCTTCATTATTGTACTTTTACATTACTCTATACATACGATCGTAAGTCTGTCACGACAATTGATGCGATTGGCCACTTGGAATTTGCTGTTACTTGGCTATCTCGCAATTTGCCACGAAAGTTTTGGCGAGTAAGCTCGGATTTCCCCGTTCATCAATCGATCGGCTTGACTCATCGCGCGAAATATAAGCGCGCGATGCACATACCTATGTATGTACTTACTCGCACGAACATATACAGTACATATACGGATTACTTGTGCGGGGGCCGGCCGCTACAGAGTGACGCAAAGTTTTGTTAATTTTATTCCAGGCTGAGTCATCGCGCGACGTGACCTAACAAATTACTCCGAAACAGTTATCCCGCCGCTACTTATTTTCGCTGAAACGGATTACTGCGATTTCACTCGATTCACAATCATCAGAGTTTCTTACTTTGTTATATATATTTGCTACAATTTTCGGAAAATATGTGGATAAGATATATTTTTATTACATTAGGATATTATTTTTGTATTTTATATATTCTACATTTATTAATTATTTATTACATTTGAAGAAAGAGAATTATGCAAAATTGTTGACACGATTAAACAGATTTCCAACGAAAATCAAGGTATCCTTCGAAAAACATGGAAAACCTGGAGTTTTCATGGAATTTTTTTGTACTTGGAGAAATCAGGGAGCTCTCATAGAATTTTATTAGGACTCAGAATTCAATTTGTAAAAAAAATTCTCTTTTTGATAATTTTACTCTTACAATTTTACTGTAAGCAGTAGATAATCCGTCAATAAGCCACGTTGTAAATTATGTATTTAAAATATATTATACATACATACATATATATATATATATATATATATATTTTTTTTTTATAAACAGAATATTTTAGCAAAATATTGAATATGCAGTTTATATTCTTTATTTTAATTTTTAATGATAAAAAATGAAAATGTTATACAAGTTAAAAATTTTTATCATAAAGAAATTATTTAGTTTTTTTTTTTTTTGATAAATCTAATTCTTGAAACTTAAATAGCTTCGTGTGTCTCTTTCGTATGAATGAAAAGCATTAGAAAAGGCATGCAATAAAAGAACTTATTTTAGAAAATAAAAATTCTTTAAAATATTCTCTTTACCTGGAATTTTGAACAAAAATACCTAGGAGATCAGAGAATTTTTTACAAAATTTGAGTGTGTCTCTTTCGTATGAATGAAAAGCATTAGAAAAGGCATGCAATAAAAGAACTTATTTTAGAAAATAAAAATTCTTTAAAATATTCTCTTTACCTGGAATTTTGAACAAAAATACCTAGGAGATCAGAGAATTTTTTTACAAAATTTGAGTGTTTCTCTTTCGTATGAATGAAAAGCATTAGAAAACGCGTGCAATAAAAGAACTTATTTTAGAAAATAAAAATTCTTTAAAATATTCTCTTTACTTGGAATTTTGAACAAAAATAGAGGATCAGAGAATTTTTTTACAAAATTTGAGTAGACATTCTGGAAATTGCATGAAAATATTACTTTTACTACTACTTATTAAGAGATCGTATTTGTTATGTTCAACGAAATTTTTAATATCAACTTTTTTAATTATGATTAGAGAATATGAGGAGTATAAAGTATATGTTTTCTCGCAACCGATGACGAGCTCATCGCCATTCTTGGGTCAAAGTGCGGTATTTTTTTTTTTTTTACGGCCTGTCAAGTGACCGACACGGTCGTGCTACTTGTTTTTGCACCAGTTTGTTAAGATCCGACGGGTGTCGAGTCGGTTAACTTAAACGTAACTGTACCTCGTGATACCGTGGATCGTTCGTAATGCCGACCAGTACTATTTCTGATAGTCAGCACTATAATTAGAGCACGTCGCGCACGTTAGATAAATGACAGCGAGAACGATAGAGAAGGATAAAGAGATTGAGATGCGTGCTGATATGATGGATAGATAGCAGGAAGAAGGGAAGACTCGAGGAGGCTTGAAATCGCGATGTTTCCGAGACACTCGGGATAACATCGGGATAAAACATCGATCGGATGTTTTCGTTCACCCCGGTATTATTCGATCGGCAACTCTAGCTATGAGTCACAAATCCATTGTGTAATATTGCGTACTTAGTTGCGATTTGAGAGAATTACGTGAACTTACACAGCATGTTGATAGCAAAGGAGAAAATACCTATAAATATCGGCGATATCAGACAGAATTAAAGAACTTTGAGATTGGAGAATTTGTATGTGTGATACATCTTTCTTTAATGTTTCATATATTGAAACGATTAATATTGAAAATTAAACGCTAAAAATAGTTGTGAAAGTCTTGATATATTATATATTATGTATTTATTTTTATATTATCTATTTTTTATTTTTTGTGAGACATTTTGCATGGTAATCCTCATTTTTGTATTTCTAGCTATAATAATTTTTAATATAAGACACGCGTCTCATGTTGAAATTTAGGACGTGAGATAGATTGAAGAACTACGGATCCCTGAAATAGTCCCAAAATCGATGGATTGTTTCGAAACATTTAATATAACCGAATGATAAGAACGGCGCAGCAACGAACGACAAGAGTTCTCAGCCACGGCAGCTGAGACTGGAGAAAAGAAAAGACCGTTCTCCCAAGACGGTTCAATCGGTAATCCTAAGAAAATTGTTTGTTTTCAAGTCAAATTTATTGAAAAATTTAGTGAAAAAAGAAAAACGAAAAGCGGCCACTTGCATTTACATGATAACATCTGGTGACAGCTTTTTTGAAAATCACTGACTTAAACTGACGTGGACAAGAAGATGGCGCTAAAATATTCATGATCATTGGCCTTACTTTTTGTGTTCTCTGCGATATTTTTTGTCGCTATGGCAATTTTGTACATTGTTGGCGAGGTACGTTACAAATATCCTTAATTAATAGCATCATTATTCGAATATTTAAAGCATTGATCACATTTTAACTTTTAATGACGACTTGTCAATTATCTCTTTTCAATGATTAGATTTTTATTTTCAAAATTTTAAAATATATCAAAGTATGATAATAAATATAATAATGCTGATAACAATATTAAATATAATAATACTTAAAAAATGTAAAGGTAATGAAAAAAAAGATTAGATCTCTATTTGCAAAATTTTATAATAAAAGAGTAATAATAGTAATAAAATAAATATAAAAGTGAATAAAATATTAAATCACACACACGTATAAAAGCTCAATCGTTGTTAATGAAATCGTACCTTTTTGATTATAGGGAATGTATGACATGTTCATCCAAACACAGCAGACGAGTAGCGTCAACGGCAGCAGCAGCAGCAGCAGCAGCAGCAGCAGCAGTAACAACACCGTTCACCACCACAGCAAGAAACGCAAGTTGGACTACAACGTGAGCCAGCCGGTAATCCAGCACGCATTGGTCCAATCGACCAGCGACTACCAATTGGACAATACCGGTCTGCAACAACGATACTCCGTGAACGGTGCTAATACCGCATTTAGCTCGCTGCACAACAATAATGCGCTGCAGAAGAGTAGTCCGAACCAGCAGACCTTGGTACGAGCCTCGACGATCAAGCTCTTAGACACGTACCAACGCTGTGGCCAGAAGGTGAGAATCTCTACGTTCCTTCTATGTTGCCGCATTTTTAATCGTTCAAATAGTCTGCTCTTCATGTTCAACACCGTGTTCAGCGCTGAATTCAGTCCTATAATATTCTACTTTATCCAATAATATAGAGATTATATTCAACGTCTAATTATGAAGCTAAATGGAATAATATATTATGCAATCAAAGACTCGCACTTTCGAGCTTAATTATTATACTTATTCTAGAAATGTTTTTTTTTATATTACATGATCCCTGTTTCGTATATTCGTCCTTAAAATATTTATTTAACGACAATATTTAACGTTAAATGCGCGACTTTTGTTTGTTTTTCTTCTTTCAGTATCGCGCGTAATCAGCAGAATGAACAAACAATCGTGGCAATGTTTCAGTGTCATTTGTTTGCAAGTTTCGAGTTTTACCATAGCTTGTTGTTGTTTCGGCATCGCTCGTATTCTCTTGAGCCAGCTGTTATAAGCACACACGTGTAATTACGAGAGCGCGAACAATCACGTCTCTCTCAGCAAATAGTTACAATTTTTTTTTTCTTAACGTTATGCAGACAGGCAGGAAGAACTTTCTTTCACGGTCTTGTCATACGTGTTGTTGTCCTTAGTGCTCCGGCGAATAAAACTTAACGACTAACCGCTTATTGCCATAACGGCGCAGGCTCGAGAGTTAGATTGTTTGACTCCGAGACTACATTTGGCAACGAGTCGTGATACTTCTCACTTCGCAACTGATGGCCTTCTCTTACTACGGACGAAAGGGAAAGAGACATCTAATTTGTAGCAAGAATATAATATACAGTTTGCTCACTTGTCTCATATATTGCAAGCTTTTCGCAATGGATCTTTCGACTATATTTATTGATAATAATTGCACATATCATGACGATCGCTTGCTGTATATAAAATTAACTTTCATTTAATTAGGAGTCAAACATTATTCCATCGTTCCGTTTTCTCGCAGCTTGGTGTGAATTTGTTTCCAATGTGCGTGGCATGAGTTGGTTTAAATTACGCTTAACAACGGTGTCGCCTAACTTTCTATCTCTCTCTGTGCTAACATCTTATCTTATAATTGTCCCCTCGGTTCGCCTCGCGCCTTGACGTCTTATCTGCCATCGAAATTTCCAAATTGCATTTTCGCGTTGACTGTTACTCGACGTTGATTCGATAACATCGGACGGCTTGCAGTTGCACGCTATAATGGCTGATTCATTGCGTTCGTCTCCTGACATTCTCGTTCCACCGTTCGCGATATACAAACGTCTCGTAATATGCTGTCGCTACATCGCGCGATTTTTGCCGTCTCAATCATTGCAATCGAGCAATCACATCTTCGAGTTTGTGAATCGACGCACATTCAACTAATTTGGCGTTCGTTCCTTTTAAACAGCCAAGGCACGACCGAATCTTTCGGTACATTTGATTCGCGACACTTTGTAGCGATTGATAATAAACGTTTATCGTGAATTTTCGAAACCTTCGAATTTGATATCATTGCTGTGCATATCTAAAGTTTAACAAGCTTCTAATTATACAGAAGATATCTCAATTACCTCGACGCTCATTAATTTTTCTATTCTAGGAGCAACGACGTATGTGCACTTAACGTCATAGGAAAAATGACGTCTATTATCGGGAACTTATAGATACTACTACAAACAAATGCGCGATATATTCATGGCTTACATGTATCTATACGTGTATCCTCTCGCGTATAACTTGCGCGATCGATTCGAGAATCGCCAACTGATAAAATGCTGTTTGGCAAAAAAGAGCGTTTGTCGTTGGAGATTAGCATGCAGAATTCAAAGATACAGTGTCGGGGTTTGAGATAGAGAATTTGTATACATCTGACGGAGTGAGAATTTTTTAACATCCCGAAGAGCGATTGCATCATTGATGATCCAAAGAGAATTTTCACGCGAATAATCCGATTTCTCAAAGTTGTAAAGATTCCCTCTTTTCTTTCTCTTGCTCGGTCATTCTTTCCCTCTATTTTTCATCCGAATGATTCGGTCGGCTTATTAACGATACATCGACGAGAGTACGCGTGCATTCAAACTGCGCACCGGCGTATAAGGATAATTACAGAGCGTGATGATCATGTTTCGGTTGTCTATCGTTGCACCGGGGGTGTCACGAGCGCCGGCCGGCGGCGTAGATAACGTTTCCGTATGGCGTAGTTAACTATCGATTGCTTTCAAGGCTCCCATTACATATTTCATGCCGACCATCGTGTACGGACACGCGCGTGATTCTGTTGGCGAAAGTCGCAATTTCGGTGACTATGCACGACGATGGGGATTAATTAGCTGAGGCGATTCGCGGGAGGCGAGGGTGCGCTTCCTCGGCTTCCGCGATCGATGTACGATTCTCTCGTCGATGATCGACGAGCGAGCGTTGATTCGCAGCTGGCGCTGTTTTATAGCGCGCAAGGATATAACGTTTGCACTATAAGTATCCTCATCCGTTAATTAATCTCCAATGATGCGCGAATCATGCAATCGGCGATCGAAGCTCTCCTTTGCATCAATAGCAAGTGTGGAAAATTTCTGGGATTTCCGTTGCATAGGTAGTACCTACTACGTATGTGCGCGTCGAGCTGTGCGTTGTATTGTAACTATGCCGAGAGATCTTGATTCATCGCTATTATTGTTCGTCGTTCTCTCCCGCCCAACTCGAAGTTCTCCGTATTTGACGACGATCTCTTAACGTCCAAAAATTTTTGTATAAGGTGTATTCCTCCTACAGAGAAAAACTTGGTCGAGGGAGGGTAATGGTGACGGCCTGGCAGTCCACTCCGCCAACGCGACGAATGCGGTGAGTAGTCTATTGTCGCAACACCATACCCAACTGCAACAACAGCAGCTGCAACAACAACAGCAGCAGCAGCAGCAGCAACAGCACAACAAGCAGACGAGCATGACGGCGCATAGCAAGCAAGTGGCCAATGCGGCCAATGGGAACGGTGGCAGCAATCCCCAGGGTGACGGGGATTATCATTTGGTGCAGCATGAAGTCCTTTACTCCATGACCAATCAGTACGAAGTTCTCGAGTTTCTTGGCAGGGGTACTTTTGGACAGGTAAGAACAAACGTTTGTAATATTGTCTAAATATGTGGAGTTATAAAGTTGTATGTAGCAGTTATTATATTACCTAGCAGTTATACGAAGATAAATTGGTTTTTTGCAGGTTGTAAAATGTTGGAAAAAAGGAACGAACGAAATAGTAGCTATCAAAATTCTAAAGAACCATCCATCGTACGCGCGCCAAGGTCAGATTGAGGTGGGTAATTAAAAAAAAAAAGATACATTATATAGAGGCAAACAAAAGCAGTTGCGCCCCGTTTCATACGGAAATAATTTATCGCACTTACAGGTCTCCATCCTGTCTCGACTTAGTCAGGAAAATGCGGATGAGTTCAATTTCGTGCGCGCCTATGAGTGCTTCCAACATAAGTCACACACCTGCTTGGTATTTGAAATGTTGGAGCAGAACCTCTACGATTTCTTGAAGCAGAATAAATTCTCACCTCTACCCCTCAAATACATCAGGCCCATTCTCCAACAAGTATTGACCGCGCTGTTAAAATTAAAGGTACGCCTTACAATCGTACTTACATTTACTATTGCTCGATTGATGATGAGGATTAGTAAATGCTTAATAACCCTTTATCTTTACAGCAATTAGGATTGATACATGCTGATTTGAAACCGGAGAACATTATGTTAGTGGATCCAATGCGTCAACCGTATCGAGTGAAGGTCATCGATTTTGGATCAGCTTCGCATGTGTCTAAAGCCGTCTGTAACACCTACCTGCAGTCGCGATACTACCGCGCGCCCGAGATCATACTGGGACTTCCATATTGTGAAGCGATAGATATGTGGTCGCTGGGGTGTGTAGTTGCAGAATTGTTTTTGGGATGGCCTTTATACCCGGGCAGTTCCGAGTATGATCAAATTCGATATATAAGTCAAACGCAGGGCCTACCGACGGAGCATATGTTAAACAACGCCAGCAAAACAACAAAATTCTTTTATCGGGACATGGACAGTGTGTATCTTGACGCGTGGAATAATAATTTTTTTTTTAATAGCGAACATAAGTTTTTCACAAAATTCATATATTTTTAGGCACATATCCATTTTGGAGATTAAAAACACCCGAAGAACACGAAGCGGAGACTGGTATCAAATCCAAGGAAGCGAGAAAATATATTTTTAATTGCCTTGATGATATCGGTCAGGTTAATGTACCGACTGATTTAGATGGCGGTCAACTCTTGCCAGAAAAAGCGGACAGAAGAGAGTTCATTGACCTCTTAAAGAGAATGCTTACAATGGACCAGGTAGTAATATCTAATTGATGCTTTTGATTAAAGAGTGAAATTCTTTCATATATAAAAACGTAATGCAGTACTCTTCTTACACCTCTTATGTGTTTGGGTTAAAGGAGCGCCGTATAACACCCGGCGAGGCACTGAACCACGCGTTTGTCACTCTGTCACACTTAGTCGATTACGCGCATTGTAACAACGTCAAAGCTTCCGTCCAGATGATGGAGGTTTGTAGGCGCGCGGGAGACTTTACTGGGAGTCCTTCACATCAGGGTCCGCCGGCGCCTCAAGCACCTCCACCAACATCTTTAGTAGCCAATTTTGTACCTACCACGAATGGCAGTGCGGTGACTCTTACCTTCAACAATCAATTGACTAATCAAGTGCAACGATTAGTCAGAGAGCATCGCACCGCGCAAACAGGATACGACAATCTAGTATGTTTATATATTCTATTTTGTTTTTAATTATATAACATTTTATTTAAAAAAATGGATACCTATAATTTATACCTGTCTCCATTTTAGTATCAAATATATAGTAACAGCAGTAGACGGGCAACACAGTACAGCGGGTCGTCTAGCGGATCCAATAGCGGGCGAAATGGTGTGCACGACTTTCCGCACCAACTGGTGCCTAGTATATTATGTCCACCGCCCGGATATCAGACGATGCCCAGTCCTGCAAAGCACGTAGTTGTTGCTCAGGTAAAAAAATAGTGACACTATTATATATGAATAGTGTTTGTTATTAGAATGATTAACCATTGATAATGAATTCGCTTTTTATAGCCACCGCAACCGCAACAGGCCCCTTTGCAGATTCAACCGTCGATTATATCGCAGCAAGCCGTGGCCGCGGCAGCTGCAGCTGCTCAACAACAATACGCTGCGGTTCCCGTGTCTATGGTCGAAACTGGTCGACAAATGCTGCTTACTGTAAGTAAAATAATTATCTTTATTTCCGAATGGTCGTATAATAGTCTGATATGCTGATATACGTTCATGATCATGTCATGATCATAGAATGCTGTACAGACATCTTGGCCTGGTGGAAGTCGTCAAATGGCTGCGATTGTACCATCGTGGCAGCAATTGCCGCCGCAGCATGCAGCCATTCAACAACCACTGCTGAGCGATGCCGGTGATTGGGGAAGGCCTCTTATCGTCGATAGTTCTGCTATTCTACAGGTAGCACTTGTCAATAAACTGTGATATTTAGTAAAAAGTTATATGAGGTTCATTCTGCGTCTGGCTTGCATCAGCTTTTCTTTCTTTTTTTATCCGTGATATGTTATTTATTATTTTCATCTATTACGCAATTCTTGCATTTCACGTACAATGTAAAGCCAGAAAATTCAGATTTTGATGTTCAGTTTTTAACTGATCTCCCTTGTTTTGGGGAAGGATCAGCGGCCGGTATTTCCAGTCACGGAAGTTTACAATGCTAGTGCACTCGTCGAGCATCCTTCGCAGAGCTGGGGCAAGCGTACTGTCACTAAACATCATCATCATGTTACGGTACCACAGCAGACTCAGCATAGACACGAACATAAAAAAGAAACGCAACAATTGAGTCCGGTGAAGAAGAGAGTTAAAGAAAGCACACCACCTAGTAGCATGCGACGACATTCGCCAACGACATCGAGCAGCCATTGGCAGGAGCAGCCAGTGCAATCCCATCATCATAGTAGCAAGCACAGTAGTAGTCACAATGTGGAGCATCAACCTATTGCATCCGTGCGACAGCAGACTATTACAATTGATGACACGCCTTCACCAGCCGTTTCCGTTATCACAATTAGTGATAGTGAAGATGAGGCGCCTGGAAAATGGTGAGTGTACCACAAATAGTAGTATAGACTGCATCCAGTATATTAAAAAGTAGTATATCAGAAATTTGATAAAACATGATGCACCTGTTTCTAATAATTTTGTAGAATTCAGATTTAGATATTGTAGATGTTGATAATCATATTTGAAAAAAATAAAACAATCAGTTTTTTTTTTTCTGTATCTGTATCTGTAGCATAGAAATTTGCATTTACTGCAATTATATCCAATCTGCCAATCTACCAATCAAACTGATGAATTGTGGCAAATCAAAATAAAATTAAGGAAATTATAGAATATATTGAAATTAAACAGAAAAAAATGGATTGAAAATGCATTTTCTGCTTCTTTAACATCGTGAACTGATTATTGTTTTTTGTAAAAAAATATATAGTTAAGCACGCTTATTTGTTAGCGCATTATCAGTTGGTAGTAGAATCACGCATGATATCGTTGACAGCTGCGGAGACCGTCAGTGCAGCGCCTGTCAAAGTTTGGCAACTCGCTTGTCGGGCGACGGACGTCCTGTCCGTGAAGAAGTCATACGAAGGTATATTAATGTAATGTGCCGTTAAGGAGTGTTGTATGATTAACGATAATTAATTAAGTTTTATTGAGAATACGCAGTTAACAAATTGAATGTCACGAGGGATGAAATTGATCCTATTTTCATTGAATTTATTTTGTTATTAAGTTTTTATTCAAAATCGATTTTCTCTTTGGATATGTGCTTTACTTTGGAGATCTTGAAGAATTAATTCAGTCTTCATAAATTTTAGAAATTTTTTGTAAAATTAAATGTGTTTATTACATTTATTTATTGTGTATATTATAAATTTTCTAAAATTGTCATTACACACATATATATATACACGTACATTTTATTTTGGAAACAATAATACTTTCGATGTACTTGGTATTACGGGTGTACTTAGGAATCTGGTTTCGGAGCTTGGCGTGAAACAATTATCGACTAAGCCTACAAAGCCAATGTCTCTTAATAACAAATATTGTCGAAAGTTAGCATGTAATATTTCACACGGATGCAATGTTAACTTGCCAGTGATTAAAGCACCCAATGATGACATCTCGAAAATTTTGAATAAAGAAATCTCTTTTGCTTAAACTTACAGCACTCAATCAACGCCGCGCGTTGTACAAATGCAGCAGTCAACACATATAAGCAGTCAACACACGAACGGGCACGTTTCGCATAGCAATAGTTCGTCACATCGAGCGCAACGCAAGAATGTCATCAGCTGTGTCACTGTTGGCGACAGCGACGGCGAAGCTAGTCCAAGCCGTACACATGCTCATTTGTATCAACATCTACCGCAGCACTCACAGCATCAGCAGACCACGCAGTTGATCAAACACGAGCCGCAGCAGCAACATCACGTTAGCAGGTGAGTATTTATTACAATGAAGATGCAGTGAGAAAAATTTTTAAAACTTCTTAAAATTTTTTTAGTCTACTTTTATATATATTTTTAATGTTAATAATAATAAAAAAACAAATTTCTATAAAAATAAGAAATACGAAAATGGCAAAGAGACTGAGTCAGAGTTTTGCGGTTTATATTTTGAAAATTATGCAATACATTAAAAGAAGCTTCTTTAGCCACGGTTTTGAATAGACAATATTATTACTATGATGTTTGTAATATATTATTTATGACATGTATTATTAATAAATATTGGATTAACTTTTCTTGTTATTATTTGCAGCAGTAGCTCAGGATACTCTTCTCAGTCACAAAAAAAGCGGCTATTGGCGAAGGTACAATCCGAATGCAACATGGTGAATGTTGCGACGAAACCGGAACCTGGTGTCGAGTATCTTGCTCCACATCCGTGTCACGCGCCAGCTTGTAAAGAGCCACCGACTTATCAGGTTAATTAACATTTCTATTCAATCAATTTTATTTTTAATTTGTTTCTATTCTTTTATGTGCAATTTTATCGAAATTGTGGAACTATTTCGTTCATTTATTTCACGAAATGTCCGACGAAGGAAGGGAGGGAGGGAAGGAGAGGAGGCCTGGCTCACGTGTATGCTATCAGGATCTTTTTTTGTTTTTTTTAGTAATTTTCTTTGGTTAATATTTTTTCTAGGATGACGTCTATGACATGCATGACCACTTCTTGCAGTATGTGACTACGAGTAGTGCGCATCCTCATCTCCAAGAGCAGCATATCGTGTATACGACTGGCACGGATAAACGAGTATCCTGGCCCGGAAAACGTGCCGAGTACAAGCATGAATACGTTCAACCACCGGCTGCACACTCTCGAGACCATCAAAAGTGGGTAGTGGCCAATCCTGTGCATCAATATAGGTGAGAATTTTTCTTCAGCATGGTTGTTATTCCGTATTTTTAATCAAAACACGTGATTATGAGATGAAATCTCTTGAATGGTTTATGCGATACTATTAGACAGTTCTCGTTTGAGCAATTGATGTGTAGCATGTATACAAGCTTGTTTTTCAAAACAAAATATTAGAAAATCGACAATAATAAGCATTCAATATGCGATTTCGTGAATTGTCCGCGACTCTATAGAATGAAATCTTTCATAAATTAGTTTTTTCTCTTTCGAAAAAATTGGAAGAGGAATTTGCGAATTTGTTGAAAATGCATCTTCTTAAATCTTTAAATCATTTACATATTGCAGTAAGGAAAGGAAGCGTATGAACCATAAAAGGAGAGATGAATTTTGTTTTGTTATTTATAGGCAGAGTCAAGTAGTAGGTACGACAGCCCATCCGGGTCATACCCACAGTCATCACGGACATCCGGCTCATCTGAGCCCAGGCGGCAGTGGTGGCGGCAGAAGTCCCGCAGGTGGACCAGTGATAGGAAGTGCCCAACATTTGGGACAACCTCTCTATCAAGAATACGCTCATGTTCGCTCGAGAGCTCATGCGGTGCCGCCTCCAGTGTATGTTACCGCCGCGCCCTCGCAGGCTGCTACTGCTATCCAGCAGCAACAAGTGCCCACCTATCAAGGATTCACACCCGGGTGAGTAACTAGGAAACTAGTTAGATGCATGTCTTTTTTATTATCTATACTATCTTTATTCTAGTTAGTCAATAGTTAATTATTAGCTCTAATAACTATTTAAATATTTATAATTAATAATTTATAATTAATAAAATTAACTATATAATTATTAATTGAACAATTAATAAATTAATAGTTGAACTATTTTCCATTTCCTGATTTATTCTCAAAAGTATATGTTCATGAATCGGCCAATCTATGTATTATAAGAAAAATTTACCATTTCTTTTTTAGAACTTTGTGAAGACTTTCTAATGTGCGTTATCCCGTTTTTTACAGCTCGTCTCCATTAACGTTGTATGATTCTAGTCGAGCGTTGCCACCGCCAGCTCATCACAGCTCGGCCAGACCATTACTGGCAAGTCACGCAGCACATCCGTTGCCTGCGCATATGCAGCCTACAGCTGTTTATGGATTGGCCCCGCTATCGCCAGCCAAACATCAATATCAACCTTCCAGTTTATGGTTCACCGAATAAATTAGTTGGTATTGAGTTGTGGATAAGAATCGTACGAGCGAACGTAATAAGTAATCGCATGAATTTTCTGGGAACTTACGAGCCGCTTGTGCCAATCAGTGAATGCGTAATCGATTAAATGTAATGGAGAAAAAGGTATGTCGTGCACATTTTTTACATTTTTGTGCACTTGGCCAGTAAATGGAACGGGGTGGGAGCGTCCGAACTGTTAACAATTTGTGAATACGAATCGATATTATGCATACACTTATACAGGAATTTATGGATCGAGCAAGTTTGCCGAATGAAAAACAGCAGAGAGCAGTAGAGATATGTTTAAAGATAAAATTTTTGACAATCCGTCCTATATATATATATATATATATATATATGTGTGTATATATATGTATATATATATGTATATATGTATATATATATGTATATATGTATATATGTATGTATGTATGTATGTATGTATGTATGTATGTATATATATATATATATATATATATATATATATATATATACACATATATACATACATATATATAAGCAGCGCCACTCCCTTCCGACTCCCACTCTCTCATAGAAAGCGAAACGCTAAGAGATCAATGTAATTAGATCTCTTTATATATGTTTATTATGCCTCTTATGTGTTTGAAACAATCCAATCGCGTCTCATTGTGACAATTTCATAAGGCAGAAAAGGATTATCATCTTTGGACACGCGATTTTATGTAAACGAAAATCTCATTACAATTTTTCTTTTCTTTTTTTTTTGTTCAATTCAAAAAGACATATATTTCGGTGTACGCGGCATGTTATATAAATTTCGTAAGTTTCCAGAGATGCCGAAGTTTTATTATGAAAGGTAAGGTTTATAAGGACATTGTGTGTACAGACCAAAATTTTCTATCGAGATGCCCGGATCTATTTAACTCCCACATATGCATAGTTTCTCTCTCTATTGTAAATATATATATACATATATAGAACTGGCATGTAACTTAAATAGATTGGGAGCATCAATATCGGTGATAGAAATATACACGTGGAATGGCATTGCCGAATCACGCGCGTAAAACTGTCAAACAAATACCGTTCATATGCGATTTATATTTGCGATTTAATTTAAAGTACGAATGAGTATGCATTTCTTTACGATATGTCAAAAAAAAAATATCGCGCGCGCGAGTATCTTATTTTTAATCCTCCTTAACAGAATCCATTTTAATGAACTTTATATTTTTTTCGATCGTTGCAATAACGATCGCAATTTTGTTCTTGTTCGTGGGATTTTTGAGTATATTAAGAATTTCGCTATGAGATATAATGTGCTGTAATCTTTTATGATATTTTATTCATAACGGGTACTCAAGATTAACGAGATAATCACATTATTCTTCATAGTTTGGAGCGTGTTACTCACAAGTATACGTTAACATATACATATATTTCAGGAATTTCAGGTAGATATAGATTCGAATATATAGAGAATTATTCGGGTTGTCGTAAGTATAGTCGTGTAAGGAGTACTCGTCAAAAAAATAATACACAAGAAATTTAGAATCAAGCCACGAATCTATTAAGATTATTACACGACATCCGAATTGACGAAAGCTTTGACGTGCCTTTTTTGGAACAGTCCTATTATTTATTTTATTTCTATGTTATTATTTTCAATCATTCATTTTCATCGTCAACTTCATTTTCATCGCTATAGTTTCATTATCATTCCCATTATCATTGTTTCATCATTGTTCTCATGCATAATATTTTGTTCTCAATTGTATAAATAGTATGTTATAGGCAATCTGCCTTAAGTTCATGGTCTAAAAAGCGAAATAGAGTGACCAGAGTTTTGAAGGATTCATGAATTGTATATAGGTTTAATGACCTCTCATTAATATTTCTTTTTTCAATAATCCTTTGCATTTTGGTGGAGGCTGTAATAAAAAAAAAAAATGTACGCATCACGTACATTGCACAAGTCAGTAAGAAGCAGGAAAAGGAATTATATTTGGGAAAGGCGGTTCTGTTTTTGAAGTAAAGTCGAGAGATTTTTTCGAATATTGAAAAGGAAAGAGAAAGGCAGTAACACATCCTATATAAAAGAGAAATGCTAAACAGCAATAAAGTATAATAATGGATCTTATATTAAAGAATTTCTCGCAGATATTACAAATCGTATATTACATACATTTCCGCGTACATAGATTTTTTTTAATAATAATAATGAGAGAGAGAGAGAGAGAGAGAGAGAAGTTCACTTTTAAAAATAAGTTTTCATGAAACTAATTTTCACAATTCCGTTCTTCTCATCGAATCACGTTCTTCCTCGTTGCATTTTCTACGTCTGTATCTAAACTAAAGTCAGTATCTTACATTAATGGGAGAGAGAGATTTTCATTTTACTTTTAGAAATAGGTGTCATTATTTTCAGGCGGTATTGGATAGACGCGATACGCATATGGTTTTTCAGATATCGGCGTCATTTTACGCAAATACTAATACATGTATTTCATGATTTTATGGAATAACGCTTATGCATTATTTTGCTCTAATTCTATTAATAAATGTATAGAAAGTTGTAACGCGGTAATATTGACGTATATGGGATTAATTGCGGTATGTTGTTTAGAGTTTAGAGTGATTCGTCCAGAGTTTAATTACAGATTTTACACGTAGATTGAGAAAGGGAGAAGGGGGGGAGAGACAGAGCGAGAAAGAGAGAGAGAGAATGAAAAAGAATAAGAAAGGGAGAAAGAGAAAAGAGAGGAGAAAATTACAGAATATATATATATATATATATATATATATATATATATATATATATACATATATGAAGATATATATATAAGTGTAGTGTAGGGTGCAATGGAGTTTTAAATACATGTTACCGGTATCATAAGAAGAGGAGAATCCTTTACGTGATACAATAAGTAAGCGACAAACGATATATACAGCTGCAATTTAACTATATTTAACTTATAGAGCAGGGCCATTACGGCTATCGGGTCCATGATAGCCTCGCAAATCTCTCGAGTGCCTTTATATCGAGAGGCATCAGATGAATCGATGTAAATCTGTCACGATGTCGGACTTGTTTCGGTAAAAAAGCGACGTCTATAGACTTGTTCGTTTCTCTTCTTGTTCTTCTTTATTTCTACAATTACACAGTTTATCCCTCCTTGTCTTAAGGCAAGCGATTTGCCCGATATCCTCTTTCGTATACGCATCGATATGTTTACACATTGTATGAAAAAAAAAAGAAATATTTAACCAACTCGATGTGCCTGTTTAACGAATAATCGTATTTACACTGGATAATTAATTGTAACGGGAAAAGAGAAAGGGATATAAATAGATTGGGAAGTCGTTTTTTCTTTTTCTTCGACATAACATAGACTAAACGCGTTGTCGGTGAAGCGCGTTACAATCATCGTAAATCATATTACGTGTTGATATTCATCCCTAGGTTTCGGCGTAACTGATTCACGCCCAATTGTACATGTACATACATAAATACATGCTTCCACATATGACAGTATAGAGATACTCGCGTCGCATTAAAACTACCATATACCCTTCTCCAAATGAGAGTCGTGAGAAAAAAAAGAGTCATATCTTTAGGTTTCATCTCCTACATGTAATGTTGGATCTATGTATATGTGCGTGCGATTGTGCGCACATATACACATATATGTGCGTGAGTTATAATAGTCATAGTACGCGTAGTAATAAGTTTTTTTTTTTTCACATCTTTTTCGTATACGCTTCATATATGTATCATTAGAACAGATTTTAGTCACGTTTCTTTCACTCCATTCACGAGCAAGTCTTGACTGACGATAGGATTTCGATGGAATTATCGAGGAACGATGTGGAGTTCGAATTATTGTAGATCTCGCTAAAGTGTTATTTTCTTCAGGTGATTACGATACGTAATATGAAATATAAACGTGGTAGAGCGAAAATCTTTAGGCGGGTAACATATCGACTATTTTAAGGGGTACAAAATGCACGCGCGCGGACCATTATAATAGGTCGACTTGATTTCGTTGTTCATATCTATATATTTTTTTTTTGGTCGATCGTCGGTCAATGCGTGCTTACGTTTCGTCGTCATTTCAGAGCATACATCACACGTTGCTAACTAAACACACAGACACATAACTACACGTAACAAGCTATCTAAATAAAAAGAAGTAGAGACGCTATAAAATGCTGTGTGAAAAATTAAGTAAAAGATACCGTAATTGTATCAATGGTTCTAGTTGTGATATTTTATTATAATGCTGATATATATAGATATATATATATATATATGTATATATTTGTGCGCAATTAACTTTGAGCGGGTTTCCTCGCGTGCCCGACGTATATATCGCGAGATATAAAGCATGTAGGAGTTGTATTTTAATCTCAACGTATTAATTATATACGAAAAGAGGAGGCGGGAAGATTATATACATTGTTGCAGTAAATAATTCATGATGATCGATATGACGTTACGATTATTTGACATTTTTTTTTTATTTCAAGGTATAAACTAAATCTTATGAACTTTCAACTTCTTTTCTTTTGTCGTAACATTAATTCTCAGAATATCATTCGAAATATACAAAAATTTAATGTTTTGTAGTTTTTTGGAAAATTTTGAGTTATTTCGTGTTACAAGTGTGAAACTGGTAAATTTCTTTATGATATAAATTTGATTTACTAGCTCCAATTTTGTTAAAACGAAAAGAAAAATAAGTATTAAACTTTTGCACATACAACTGTAACGGTTACTCTTTTCGTTCGAGTAGAGTATGATGATAATAACACATTAGATATAAGTATTTAGTTCTTTTAATCGTTTTGGATTCTGTACATATATTTCTTATTACATCTGGGGGTTGGGGGGTGTGATATATTAGTCTTAGGTGTAGTGCCTAAAGTGATGAGATTGTGTGTCTGATAATAAGATTTATTTAGCATGGCATCTCCAAATTAATCCTGCACCGGTGCAGGAAGAATTTATTAGATTGCGAATGATTGACGGAACAGATTTCATTTATATTCAAACTGTTCAATTAAGAGAATTGATGGTTTTAATATTAATAAACCTGTGGGCAGCACACACATACACAAAAGAGAAGGATGATAAATGCGACCAATATTTCTTGTATATTGGCTTGCCGATTATTTATAAAATCACTGCAAAATTGAAAGACGCTTAGATGTGCTTAGCGTGGGAAGATATTTGTGTAAAAGTGGTCAAATGTAAACAAAAAAAGAAAAAAAGAAAATAGAATAAGGGGGAAGGCTTACAATTTCATTGTTAGGACTGTAATATTCATCGCGTTGTACGGAACAGTTCGTATAAAGTTATGTTATCACTGTAAACAAAATAACACTGATTCTCTCACGAGAGAGAAAGGTAGAGATGTAGCTATATATATAAAGTATATAGGAAAGAATAACATATTTTTGGAGTTAATAAAGGGGATTGATATTGTACTGTGCTCCGTAAATTATTGAATATTTCTCTTTCTTAGGTTCTCTATTTGCTACCTTCTATTTGCTCGTCATAATCGGACCACATTTGCAAGTATAGACAATTATTAGCTAAACAATATCCGGCTATATAACTCGATCATTTTATTGAATGCCGCGTATCTCATCTTATGAGACACTCGAATCCATTTAAATGTATTTGATTACTCAAAACATTTCTATTAATATTCTAAAATTTTATATTTTTAAAAATATTTTTAAAATATTTGCGTAAACTCAGTACTACATTTATATCTGAAATTTAGAAGAGCGTAACAATTTCGATGTGAGAATAAGAAAAGTCTTTGGAAAAAACGGCAATCTTATATACATTTAAAATTTAAGGGAGCTTTTTATCATTAACATTTTTTATCTAAAGCGGAATATAACTATTGAAGTTAACTAGACCAGAGTTCTAAAAGTTGTCGTTACTAGGATAAATGAAGTCCGATTAGAGAAAGCAAAGATAGATAATTTATCGCGCGGGTAATTATATAATAAGATATAGAAACGACGAGATTCACACTATCTGACTGTTTTTCGATGTTCTTAATGTTCACTATTATACTATGGGAATGTAACGGCAAATAATAATTAACGGTGAGACTTGTACTATATATATACGTTTATCGAGAGATTTATGCATAATGATGTATTATAAAAATTAGTCATAGGTGAAGAGAGAGAGAGAGAGGGGGGGGGAGGAGAGAAAGAGATAGTATCCTCGTACATAGACACATCACTATTTGGATTCTCTGGCCAATTCATCTATGCGTGGCTGATAGAGGCAATTTACAATTAGGCGTGTTCTTTCTTTTTATTATGGAAAATATTTCTCTCCACGAGTCGGTAGTAAATTTGGTGTTTTACAAATCGAAATCTTTTAGACTTTTTCTTCCTAACATAACGTAGAATACGATCCAGTCGCAGATTCTTAGTCGTCGGATCGCTCGTTTGCATTGGACCAGACAGAAATCAATTGTTATTGTACTCGTATTTGTAAAATCAAAAAAGAGAGACGTTTATAATTAAGGGACTTCTTTTTACAGACGCAGGCCGTTCTTTGCTCTTTCGAGTCTCTTTTTGGTACGCAGACACGTTGAAGGGATCGAAGTGTCATCGTCTCTTCTAAGTATCCAGCAAAATTCGCGTATATTTAATTATACCTTGTAATAAAATGGGCAGTATTTAATTTTTTGCTATTCACGACATATTTAGACACGATTTATTTAGTCACTTAAAACTCGAGATAATCAACATATTTAACACAATTTATAACAGAGGTGTCAAAAATGTCCGTCTGGTTTTGACCTCTATATTTTACGATTATAAATCGAACTTGCATTATATTTTATCACGATAAAATACATTGCTATGCTATTTGTACCGCGTGTGTTAAATGAACGTCTCTTTTGTTTTAATTGTACTATGATGATAGTAGTGACGCAAGCTGCATAATTATTAATGCATCGTTTTAATAGCATCATGATTACAAGTATCGTCTATTCTGAACACATCGTATGAATATTCCGCAAAGTTCTTCAATTAAAATATCGATCAATTATATTCTCTCGACACATATTCCATAATCTCTCCACAGCTTATCAATCAAAATTTCTTTATCCAGACAGCTAATAAGCGAATTTTGTTAACAAGGAAAATCCTCAATAACTGATATGATCATTTTTAATACTAAACACAAACTAAATTATAAAATAATTCTCTGCATAGAGACTGTTCATTCGTCATTCATTCTGTTTAACTTCTTTCAGGAAAGAATTTTCATATCGTTGCCTTATTAATGACTTATTGTCGATATATACGATAATCATTAAAAGCGACATTCATACGTATTGCCGAGTAAATAAATTGTTAAAGTCATCGATGTTAGCATACTATCTGCCAAATCTTTTTCTTGTATGAACAAACACATCACACACAATTACATATATCATGAAGGATCTACGCGCGGAGCGTTTTTGGAAATCGCAAATTTATCATTTAATCAAATCGCCATGATAAACCGAAAAATATTATCGGTATTTTTAGCTTGCGCGCGCGCGTAGATCTTTCTTTCGACCACACATATACACGCATACGCCAAGAATATAGTAACCCCGACTTATTGTCCGAAGTGACGAGTAAAGTGAAGTTTCTAAAGTACGATTATTAAGTGTATAGAGTGTTTTTAAGCTTTCGCAAGAAGTTTCTTAAAGTATTGTAATCGTTTGGCTGAGCCAAAAACTGTCTCCGCTTGCATATGTGGTGACCCTTTTGCGAATTCTTTCGTCATTATATAGAGACTCATGGTGAATATCTAAGTACGGATAGCTGACGAACAATTAATCGCTTCGAATCGCTTTGGTACAGATATGTATCGCGTAATGCAATAAGATATTAATGTCGTTTATCATTTGATTCGTTGCAACATGATGTTGCTACGAATCTGTTCTGTAATTTGTTGCCATTTATATTTGAGCATCAGTTTATTAGAGCTGAAAGCTGATATTGCACCATCTTTTTCGCATTATATTAGATATATGATAAATTTTAATCACGCAAGCTCTTTCTCTTTCTAAAAATCTATTCTATTCTTAATTTGTTACCGCAATCAATATTTCATACATTTTAATCTTCGATTAATGTATATAAAACATTGATTGCAGGATGTAAAATTTATTTACACACACTTTCATATACATTTCTTCAATATTTTTTTTAGCAGACTATTTTTGTAATTTATTGAAAAATATAACTATCTGATTGAAAAGATATATAAAAATAATTGATGTGTGTGCGTGAATATATGCAAATACAACGCAAATTAAAGCAACATAGAGCAGTGTCTTTAGCAAGAATATAGTTACTATTACAAAGTAAAAAGAAATTCTAATTAAGAGATTTAGAGTAGACTTAGATAGAGCGTGCCTTGCGTTACCGTGACACTGACATCACTGAATGTCACTTCTTCTTCGGGATCGTATCCGTACTAATCCGTACTTAGGTAGTCGCGATAAGTATGCATTTGATCTATATATAAATATATAAATACATACATATATATATATATATATATATATATATATATATATATATATATATATATATATATATATATGTAATGTAATGTAACATATACATCTCTACATATATAGATGCATAGATAATAGATAACATATGCTAGGTATATACACATACACATACCTGCATATATATATATATATATATATATATATATATATATATATATATATATTATAAATATTACATCCATATGTTATAAATAATATTCATATTATGTAACAAAAAGCTTATATACGTGCGACGGATTATTCCGGAGGTCGACCAGAGTACAAAGCGTAGATTTAGTTTGGCCTCGGAAATAGTCTGCGCACGTAGCCGAATCGATGTCATCGACGAATGTTAGAGTATCGAAACATATATTTAACAAAAAAAAGAGTACGCAGAGTAGCGCACGTAGAGAAAAAGCCGCCGACCGTCACGTTGTTAATATCGTCGCATCGACTGAGAATTGAGATATTGCCGTCTATTTTACTGACAATAAATGCTAATCACGGCGGATCGGGACGAACAAAACTTCTCGAGGGAGCTATTATGTATCTATTGATTTGAAATCGTTTCTCACTAGAATGAGATTACGAAAATTATAATTGACAACCGAAGTGTGATTGGCTCGGATTCACTTGAATCTCAAGCGTCATAATTATTTAAAGAAACAGACGAAATCGCGATTAGATTCGCGAAGAAATTGTAAACGCACGTAAATAATTACATAATAGCTACTCTGATAAAGATTCGAATTTGGGTACGCTTGTTTTTTTTTTGCAGATACTAATTGAATGAGAGATTGATTTGTATAATTAATTCAACATTAATATCTGGTAAATTAAATTATCAAAAGATAAATTCTGTATAAAAAGAAAATTTCGACTCTCGATCGACGCGGCGATCGACATTTGGTAAATTACACCGAACGTATTGTGTCTAAGCTACCAAAAATTCTAATCTTATCGTGATGCAACTCGTGACTAGGACGAAGGAACGATAATGAAACAGTGTGCATATTGCAAAAGATAAATAAAACAAAAAAAAACAAAAAAAAAACAAGATAGATCGTCCTGTGAGTCTAAGGAATTTTTTTAGTCACGAGTTCGTCACTTTTCCGATAGTAGAGATTTATAATAATCGGTGATGACTTACTTAACGACTATAGAGAGCGTTTCTGAATTTTTTAAGTCGTGCATCGACATTAAGGTGCATATATCCTGTGGGCGCAAGAAGTCTATTTGATATTTATATTTTAATACACACACGAGCCGATTATATTTAATGTATTGTAATTATCAAATATATTGATTAACCGTCCCGGTCGTTTGCTCGCTCGTCTCGAACTCCACCGGAAGTTCCGGCTGGCCGGCCGGGATCATCGAGATCGGGAATGGAGAACGGGATGCGAGCGATCGGTCGGCACGCGAGCCACGATTTTCTGTATATTATTGTAGTATAATCAAACACTAAAGACTAATGCTTAAGGTAATCGATGAGGTTCCGTTGTAAATCAGAATAGTGAATGTATTCGCGAATTATTATGCAACGTAAACGATACGTCAGAAAGGGAGAAAAAAAGGGAAAAAAACAAACAAAATAAATGCAAAAAAAAGAAAGATTAGGCGAAAAATAAATAAAAACACATTTGATTAATTAACAGAGATCGAGTATACGCAGCGGTACATACGTCACTGTGTCTTAGCTCGTAAATAAATGCGGATGTTCGCGCATTGTCGTGAGCAATCTGTGAACTGAGTTGAGTAGTGTTTTAAGCGCACTTTTTTTTCTTCTTAAACACACTCTCCTGGATTGCGTATTCAAGAACTCCCGTTTCCAACAATAATATTTCAGCTCGAACCAACGAAATCTCCTGCAAACTATTATTAATATTTCCTGTGTTCTTCGTTTCACGTAAAATTTTTTATTTTGCCGAGTTCAGCCCCATTTCTTTTTTCTAATTAATAATGTTTAATTGCACGTCGGATTAAAATAACATTTTGTATTTCGAAAATCATATTTCTGTGTTTTTTATTTTCTACGTAAGATTTTTCAATCTTTTGCGGTAAAAGTGTTTTTTTCATTTTCTTACAAGTGTGCTTTTCCTATATTAATGTTGATTTTTATTTTTAATCAAGAAAACATCGGAATGGGATAAATCGAAGTTTGAGTTTGGCGTAATTGTAAAATTTTTTTATTTGCTCCAATATAAACGTCAATTATCTCGATACTTGCGTCAAAAGAGAACTGAAGAAAAAAAAATAGCAATTACTAAATATGCCTAAGTCAGCTTGTCGCGCCTGAAAAGTCGACTGTTCATATTTTGCTGGATGTTATCAGGTAGCAGCATAGCAACACAGCGATTTCGGAATAGAAAGGCAAAATAGAAAAAGTCTTTAACTCTTACGTACCTGTTCTATACGTCTAAGTCCACAATCAAAGTAATTGTTTCACCGAAAGAAAGTGATCAAAATGAGATCAAAAGCCTCGCGTTTGTAATATGTAGACGAGAATTTGTTAAGCACGAAACTCTCGAATCGTCCCTTTTTATATGACGCTGCATCGAATCCACAATAGATGAACGTGATTAGAGATTACAGAGTAAATACTTTGTCTCGGCGCGCGTTCCGCCAGATTCTGTACTTTGCTATGCTGTCACATGACTTGAAAAAAAAAAAATCAATGTAACTAGATCAACCAATGTGATTCTGTGGCTATCCTATTTGCATACATACTGAAAAATTTAGCGTTTCAAAATCATGCTAATTTATGCCCATTACAAAAATGGCGTGAATTTCCTATGAATCGAACATAAACTTCCTTTCCTTTATTTTCAAGCTTTAGAATGATATTGATTGTGAATTTTTGATAGAGTCATAGGGCATTTGAGGATCCACGCATTAGATAACCGCATACGGGAACCGTAGAATGTTAAAAATTAACGTCTGTAAAATAGAGATTGTTCGTCATAAGTTCCATAGTTTTTCATCACTAGGATATAAGGGTTTCTATTCTAATATATTAATTAATGTGTTGGCAAAGAAATATTGACTTCTCGACAGTAGTGCGGGATCTTGCTGAAAGATGTGAAATGTATGTAATGTATATCTATTTTTCTTCTTATTGGCCAAGTTCTGTATTAGATTATACTGACAAGAATTGTCGTCGCCTATGTATAGAATAACTCCCAAATCTCGTAAACTAAAAATGTTTATTCAAAGAATTTGAATATCGCGAATAATTTTCAGCAGTCATTACTCTTCTAAAACAATCTGTCTTTGATTAATTTTGTGCATACGATTGGACTGTCTGATGCAGAACAACATATCAAGCCTCCAAAATTTTTGATGAAATAATAAATACGCAAATATACGCTTGCTTTCACGAAACATATTTTTCATACTTTACATTTTTCTCTTTCGATTTCACACTTTTAGCCACAGATTTTATTAAATCGTGTACGCATAAAATTAGCATAAAAACAAATCGAGCATTATAACTAATAGTAGCAGAGAGCCAATAGCGCAGGAAAAGTTGTACAACACTTTTAAATTTTCGTAAAATTTTTAAATATCTCTCTTAAAAAAAAATCTAGACATGCATGTTAAATTTACGTATCGTAAAAATGTGAGTTTCTCAAAATTCCTTCCAATAACATTTAATTACGCTGTTTGAACTTTATTATAGAAATTCTCTCTTTTCGAAACAGCGCATATGGAAGTAAGCCAGAAATCCGCGAGTAAACTTACAATAATTTTAACATATAAAGAAAAAAATTATTTTTGCTATATTTCGATTAATTGTACTTTGTATGAGAAGTCGAATGCAAGATTGTTATTTGTGTCATCCTATACAGTGCGTTGTCTACTTTTCCTTACTATGAAACTACGAGTTCAATATACATACAGTTGTTACATAAATCAAATTACGCGATTAACTAAGCATGCGACTGAATAATCAAAAAAAAAAAAAAAGAAGTACGGTAGGGTGCACATACGCAAATGTATAGTTTGCTCGTAGAGGACGTGTGTGCTTTATATAATACCGTTGCGTTGACATATATGTATATTAGGACATGCACATATATGGCAAACCGATATTGTATGAAATAAACGAGTCAATTTACACGAGCATTGTTATATATACGTATGTTATAATGTATTAATTGATAAAACCAGGGTATATATTAAAAACTATGTATATGTGTAATACGTTAACGCTAGACGTTTACATCCCATCGCACAGTAAACAAAACAATTATGGTGTATTATAATAATGTGTTTGACGGAGCGTGAAATATTGTAAATAAACGTATTTCACCGATTTTGGCCGTCGGGCACAGTACGAAATAAATGTATTTATTTAGAGATCATAAAGGGGGAAAAAGGTAGCGTTGCGTGTGTATGGTTGAAAATATTATAATAGAACAAAAGAAAAAAAAAAGAGGAGCAGTATAACTCGATACTAGACTGTCGTAGATTTATTAACTTATTATTATCGTTCCTGCCTATTCGCGCAATCTTTGACTGCAATATATCGTAAACACGTCGGACCAACGTCGTTGTGAGCACTAGCTGTAAATTTTGACACCGTTACAGCCTCTCGTCGTCGAGCACCGTCACTTTGCAAAAAAAAAAAAAAATAAAAATAAATAAATAAAAGGAAATAAGGGAATGCTTCGTATGCTTGGATACACGATGTGTTCCGCCTTTTCCTTGCCAAATCACAAAATTAGATTTCTCGTTCATATATCATATTGATATAAGATAAATGTCTCTTAATGCGCGCTAGCTATATAATACACATAGCTATCCTATATAATATATCATATATATATTTAGAGAGAAATGATTAATTTAGAATTAATCGACCTCCATACAATTAACAGCCATCTTTTAATGCGATAATCGAACGTAATTTGCCCATGTATTTCAAAATGCGATTTGCTTTATAAAAATAAAAAGAAATATACATTATACAGTCGAGTTTACGTCAACCGAAGATAGTATAATGCAGAGACAGGTGCTCGGCTCCAGGTATAATATATATTCTGGGCTTTTATCTGTAGAATTCTTGTATTTTATACATACATAAATACATATGACGCTCACATCGACAAGGCTTGTAAGTGAATCTCACCGAGACGATCTCTCAATATAGTAATGTATTCCGAAGAAGAATACGATTTTTTGTCAAAGAATTAATTTTCGAAATTTGAATTTTATTTTCGCGAGTATCATTCGTGACGCACTGTTAAAGAGTAAATTTCTTGGCTATAGCTTTTGGTAATTCTTTTATTGATGTCACCGGAGAACGCAAAAATCGTCTCGCGAGGCTCAAACCGAAGCAGCATTAAAGCTGCCGGTTCAAGCAACGCATGTATTTATCGGCATATTAACGACACCACCATTCATTGTCTGCGACTACGTGATTTCCGTCGAAACGGCGAGCGAATTACTATTGTCATGGTATATATGTATTAAACACACTGACGATAATAACATTAACGATAACAATTACAAAATAAATGTTGCCTTTTGTCACATTGGTAAATGGTAAATGAGCAAGATACTAATGAATTATGTGCGATTAATAATGTAATAATCTATTGTATTATAAGTATACTAATACCGCGCGGTCACGCATTATGTACAACGTCGTGGAGATTATTTCGTATGATTGTAAATGATATATGTGTTGCGTTGATGTAACGCGCCCCTATATTGTAGTAGGGCTGTGAAATAAATCAACCAGACACTTTGCCAGTCTTATATGTTATTACCCTAAAAAAAAGCATCTAAAGACTATTTAACCGGAACGGGATTATATAAATAGATTGTCTCATCTTTCCAAAAATACGCGCCTAAGGATTGGTATATTCTTTATTCTTAAGTTACTTATCACTATTAATCACAATATAAATTTAATTACAATATAATTTAACATAAACGAGGTGCTGATTAGCGTCATGTGCGATGTTTATTCATTGATTGGTATATATATATAAAAAATCGACGTTATATATATAATATTCTTTTAAATGAAATAATATCCGATATACATACACAAATATAGACAAATTCCTTCCTGATAGTCTCAAAGATCATTCTATAGTCAGATCTGCATCTAGAGACGTTTTAAGATGATGTAGATCCTACATAACTATTATTTTGTGCTACTTTATGCACATTGGTTTGTGTAGAGGAAGCTACTAGATCAGCTACGACTGATACGCTGCTCTTAGATGCATGAAAATAATATAACATAAATCCTGCTGCTAGTAGTAAGTGCATACCCAGAATTACCGCAATATATATAATTCTATGTTTACCTGTAAAATCAAGTATAATCAATTATTTTAACTATTTGTTTCATCTATTATATTACATTACACATTTTTTATTCATTACATTAATCTATTTAACTTAATAAATTGATCTTATGTATTTTAATAACAACAATATATTCTTTACCTGCAATCACTGGTAACAATGATCGTAGCAAAACTCCTCCAGATAAAAATGTTGCTAGTATGACTAGACTCCATTGCAACCAACCAATTTGAATTGTCCATAGAAAAGCCATTGGAATGTAAATGCTTAAGGAATATCCATATAGACATAAAAGTTCTAAAAGTCCTGGGGCAGCATAAGACTGAAAAACAAAAATATTATGCAATAATATAAAATAAAAATAATACAATACATTAAATATTAAAATAAAGAGGAATGGTATATTAGAAACCTCAATTAGCTCTTCTTCAGTATTTCTGGAACTATAAGTCCATTTTAATGCAGCCCATAAGGCTAACGGTAGAAGCCATGCATATAAAAATATACAAGTGGCTGCATATGAAACGACATGAAAATCATATTTCCAATGATACTTGGCAGAATTGGCAGTCTGCAAATAGTTTGCCATATTCCCACTGATTGCAATAGAAAATACCAGAGTCACACATATCCAGAAAGGCCCATACAAGTCTGGATTTGGTCTTATGTGTGTTATAAGATAATTATCGCTACCATGTGGTACCATGGATCGCTTGAGTCTTTCTAATACATCGTTTGTATTGACATTAAAAAATTTTTGATAATATTCGATGGTCCAAAAATTGCGTTGACCAGCAGCTAAAAAAAATAATTCACTTCATTTAATTTAAGTCGTTGTAAGTTAAATAGAGATTTTTCAAGAAACACAATTATGTACCGTTAGTTTTATCGGGAATCCCTTGAAGATCTGCTATGATGCCGATACCAGTCGAATCATTTGACAGGTTATTGAAAGGCTGATGAGTTGAAGTCCCAGTGTTTAGCTGTCCCTCAGGATTGCTGGCATGGCTTATCGTCGGGAAATCGTGAAAAGATATAAACTGCGAGTTTGCATTTTTCGTTTGATCACCATCCATGATTTAATGTAATGTTCCTTTTATCCTCTGTTAACACTTCGTTATGACAAGTGCCAGTATATACATTGCATATACAGAACATATGGATATATGTATATATATATCTATATCATGAACAGCGTCACAAACACCTTCCACTTGAAGATAGCTTCAAAAACTTTCGAGTTGAAAGCATCCTATCTAGATATTCGTGCATCATGACTTTTGGTTCTATTGATTTAAGAATATTAAGACTAGAAACATTAGCGAATATAAAACTAATTGTCATGATACGTAAATATCTAGACAGCAACAAATATCTACAGCTTCATCGTTTTTTATTTTATTTTATGAGCTAATTTTCAAGAATAAATGCGTACTATGCAGAAGTGTTCTTTTTATTTTTTCTACTTCAATATAATCTCTGAATTATAATTTAAATTACACAGAAAATTTTTTTTTTATTATAATATGTAGGTACATTTGAATCATAATCGGTATATCTAACAATAGGGCGGCATTACGACTTTGGGACAACTACCTGCATTTCATTTAACGCCCACAACGCCTCACGGTATCACTTCATCCTTATTGTTCACCGCTTATACTCGCGAGCATTGCGGGCGCTAAATGGAACAAACCCTATATAAAAAATGTTGACACTATGTTAGAGTCACAACTGAAGGCGCATTCCATTGATCACACGCTTGCGAGGCATCATCTGTCTCTGTTTAACTTTCGGCGAACAACAAGGAAGAAATGATACCGTGAACGTTGCGCTCGTTAAGTGGAACGCGCATCTTGGGTATGGTTAAACTGTAGCTAGTTCGCTAGTTATTAGTCCACAATACGCCTTTAAGGTTAACAACGTTATGTGTTGTTTTTTCTTATATTCATGCGGCGAATATGAATTATTGACAGTTGAAAGTTCTATCGTTAAATCTAAGACAATTCAATTCTTGCTCGATTTTTAGTTTATTGTTAAGCCTCAGTTCAATACCAGTATTGCAGCTGTCTTAAATGATGTATTTACTGTGAATAAATTTGACAGAAGGGAAAGATAAATGCGATTTTGTAGTGTACGTTCTCATAAATATATTTTATTTCTCTATCACATTGCAATTGTACATTGTTTAAAAATAATATTATTTTATTGTTTTATATGTAATCAAAAATTTATTAGTTCTTTTTTAAGAATAATATTGTTTAAACAATTTTTTTATAGATTAAGTGATGCATATCTATAGAACATCTATAGTACATTTTTTATAAAGAAGGAGTAGAAGAAAGAAAGATGTATCGATCCCATAACCATCTGAATTTTATTCGAAATATTACACGCCAATATCATGCTGATAAGTTATGCATATTCCAGATTGGATTAAATAAAAGACATGCCAGTATTTTAATAATACCCAAGCATGACGTACAATATAAAATACATAAGTTTTTGTATTCTCAGAAAATCTTTACTGACAAAAAGATAGGCACGAACGAGGATGGCAGATGGATTGATATAGCAAAATTTTCATCTGATGATGCAAAGGCTAAAAAGAATAAGTCTGAAAAAAAATTAGCTGAAGATGTTCAGCAAAAGATAATAGAATTAAATGAGGAGAAGCTGGGTAAATTAAAAGAGAGAGTATTAAACGTAGAACCAATTGATTCTAGCAATGATAAGGAAAAGGGAAGAGAAGCAACAAAATTTGCTGAAAAACAATCTGTAGAATCCAAAGAATTGTCAAAGGATGATGTTACATCAAAAAAAGGTATAATATTGAATATTGATTTATATATTATTGAAACTAATTTCTAATGTTTGTAGCGAAAAAGAAAATCAGAGTAGATAAATCGACATCTTCTTTGGAACGTAATTTTATTACTCCTGTGAGAGCAATGTCAGATTTTTTATTAAAACCTTCTGATTTGGAATCTTTACCAAAAACAAAGAGACGTTCTCCTTATGAGCTTGAACCACCTATTACGGTCTACTGGAGGAAAGATGTTGAGGCTAAGTAAGAGACTTTTATTCATTTATTTAATAAACTCTTATATATATTGTATATATTATAATTGTAATATAATTATAATATAATTAAATATTAAAATTTTATTTATTTATAGAGCTTTGGAAGTTTGGGGATCTCGAGAAGCTTTGCTAAAAGAACTTTTAAAAAAAGAAGTAGAACGAAAAATTTATCAACAAAGTAAATATATATATATTTAAATATAATTTTATTTATTTGTGTTTAATTGTTTAAAGTTATTACTTTTATAAAACAGAACTATTTTCTTGTCTCCTCAAGATAAAGAATATTTGTTTAGAGATTGTTTATCTATCTTACAGGACCATTCACATGTCCTGATAGTATAATAAAAACATTTTCTTGATAGAATAATAATTGGTACAAAGATTGAAACCTAAGCTTTTCATCACAGATGTTTTTACGGTCAAACGAAGATTGAGAGATTACAGACGGGAAATTGGCAACAAGCCAGAGATAATTCAGAAGGAGGGTCTTTTTGGAAGATCTGGCAAAGTAGTATTGACTGCAATAGGCATGTATGTATTGAATTGATGCTCATAACATGATTCAACTAAATTAACACTTATCATACAATTGTAAAATTTCCTTGATTAATCTATTCTTTTTTTTCCAGAAATGCTAGTAATTTTTTGTGCAAATTAATTGCTTGGTTATATACTGGTTCTCATAGTATGTTTTCCGAGTGTATACATTCTGCAGCAGATACTTGTAATCAATTAATTCTAGCTTATGGTATTCATAAATCGGTGCAGGTAAATCGAATTATTTCAAGTATCTCTAGAATCTCTTCTGAGTAGTTTTTCTAATCTAATCATCCAATAATTTTGCAGAATCCTGATCCTGATCACCCATATGGTTATACAAACATGAAGTATGTTTCCTCATTGATATCAGGTGTGGGAATCTTTTGCGTTGGAACGGGTCTTTCCTTCTATCACGGAATTCACGGTCTTCTCTTTCCCGCGCCATTGGAGTCTCTTTTTTGGGCTTACTTTGTCTTAGGTGGATCCTTATTATCAGAAGGAGCGACCTTAATGATAGCATTGCATTCTATCAAGAAGGGTGCAGAAGAAAGAAAAGAAAGCTTTAAGCAATTCGTTTTGGAAGGACAGGATCCATCTGTGAATGTTGTGCTCATGGAAGATTTTGCAGCTGTAAGAATTATTCTTTTTGCTTTTTCCCAGCTCTTTATAACTTAAATTTTGTGTTTAAATTAATATTAACGTAAAGTCTTGCTAATTTTAAAGATAAATTTTTATTTAGTAAGAGATAACGATTATTTTGAAAAAAAAAAACATATTTAGCAAGTCCATTAAATCATAAAATTATGTATTCTCGGAGAAATTTATAATCTTGATGTAAACTCAGGTACTTGGAGTTATTATCGCAGCAGGATGTATGGGTTTAACTTCATATCTAGAAAATCCAGTATTCGACGCCTTTGGTTCGCTTCTGGTAGGCGGTTTGCTCGGTGGAGTAGCGTCCTTTATAATTTATTCCAATGTTGCTGCGCTTATAGGAAGGAGTATATCACAGGAGCATCTAGATAAAATTAATGCCGAATTAGAAGCAGATATAATGGTAACTTTGCCCTTAAAATATTATCTACACAATATCCAATATATTTGTTAGATATACACCTATTAATCTTTAGGTATTTTTATGCTAAATAGGTCCGTGCGATTCACGATGTGAAAGGCATCGATATGGGTAATCATTTGGTGCGATACAAAGCCGAATTAGATTTCGATGGACGAGAACTCACAAGGTCTTATCTAGATAAACATGATCTTAATACAATGCTAGAGGTATAGACATAATATTTTCATCTTTATTGAATATGATGTAATACTATATCAATGAGTATCGAATTCTTTATTTCAGGAAGTAAAAGCTATGCAAAATATTGAGGAATTAGAGGCATTCTTATTGAAACATGGTGAAAATATTGTAGACATGCTTGGTGGAGAAATTGATAGAATAGAATTAAAGTTAAAGGTATATATTCAATTCGTTAGTCATTATCTAATAATAACCTAAAATTGTATAATGATATAATTCTTTTTCGTATTTTCAGAAAAATCATCCAGAAATACGACATTGTGATTTAGAAATTCTATAAAAATTTCCGTTGGCATAGAAAAAATTAAATTAAATTTAAATTGTAAACTCTCTTTCTTCTCTCCACCTGTATATAGATGTAACTTATCATTTATATTTTTCAATCTTAGATCTAATTATTTTAATATGGTAATTATTTAAACAAATAGTACTACTCTAAAATAGAAGCTATTTCATTTAGTATCAGAGAAAAATCACTTTTTGTAAATGTTTTATGTACAGCTATGCTGCAAAAATTACATACAATTCAATATAATAAATATACAGAAATTCCTTATAAATATGAAATTTTTGAAATATTTTGATATATATGTGTGTTCTAGGCTTGAAAAATTAAAGTAAAAAGTTCTTCTGCTATTCATGTATCTTTTCATAGAGAAATAAAAGATCTTTTTTATATATATATATGTAAAAAGAGAAAAGATGTTAAAAACATTTATATGATAATGAAATTTTATAGAATTTTTTTTGATTAATTTCAATATTCAATTAATGAATAAATAGTGCGAAATAAAATTTCGATAATTTTTCATTGGTAACTTCGTTGCATTGATTTCTCGAGCTGGTATCCACAGAGCTTTGTAAGCACAACAAGACGTTACTATGGACGCCTCGTGACAAAATCCTGGACAGCCTAGTGATTAGCTACAAAGTGGAATCGTTTTAAACATGTTTTTCCGCTAAATGCAGCCATTGGCCATTGAAATGTAAAGTGTACCTGTTGATGGTTGAATTTATCTTGATCTGTTGCTTGTTAGGATCAGTCCAAGATATCTAAAAATAAAGAACAAGAAGAAAATGCGAAGTGAACCGATGCGATTGTCACTTATGTGTTATTCATATGTAAGATTTAAAGAGAAATATATATATAAGTGACAAATATGACGGAGGATCAAGAGCAGGCTGAGTGGTTTACATACAATCATACATAATCATACATAATAAATATTGCGCAAATATTTTACGAAGAAAATTTGAAGGACTTATGTGTGAAATTGATTACGAAATGATCGCGAATCGATAGGAAGACAGCTGAATGAGTGATGCATTGGGATCTAAAATGATACCCGGAAATCGTGCTTCGCGTGGACGAAGATCTACGACGATCGATGAACCGATGAAGCGGAATGACAGCGGAGATGATACTTCCGTTCATGCTGTGAAGAATGACAGCTACGTGAAACGCGGCAGTACACCATCGCAGAAACGATGGACCAGCTCAGAAGAGTCCGGCCGATCCTACAACCGGAATATCAAAAAAGTTGGTATTACTTATGAAGCCAAAATTTTAAAATCTTATAATGACTTTATAATTAATTTTAATTTTAAGCACAATATAATCATAAATTACAAATTATATCCATTGTAATAATTCCATTAAAAATTAATAAATTATTAATTCCGGATATATATTGGCAATATGTTTTTTACTCTCGAAATATCACGACATAATGTATCGATTCAATTTGGTGACTCTTTAGTTGGCATTTTATTTGAACTATGCCAAATTGAAAGATATCAGATATATTTGCATAAATAAAAAAATGCATTGCCATTGAATTCTCCATTCAACATCTCAGAGTTTTTTCGGGAAACAAGACAACACCGAAGATACAGAAACTGTCTCCGAGTCGCCGGATGTTAAGAGTAATGTTAAGTCTCGTAGAATCGAGGATGTTTATGGAAAAACGCGTTACTCTGATATTCGCGAAAGCGAAGAAAGGACTACATCGAGATCTTTTGAGGGGCGAAGGAGGAAACGCAGTAAACGGATTGAAAAACGAAAATTTAGAGAGCAGCCTCGCACGACAGATCGTGATCATGATGGAACCAATACCGGATCTTCTACAAAACATTACAGTGGGGAAGATAATTTCATTGATAAATCTCGAAAAAGAAAAAAGATTGTTTCCCGAGGTAAATGTATTATTTTATATTTTGCGAACAAAAATTATAGATTAATTCAAAAAATTGATCCCAGTCTGTCAAGAATTTACGAATTTTAAAAAGAAATCTGCTACAATGAAAGAGAGAAATAAATATGTTAATGTTTTAAAAAGTATCTTACATTCGCCTGTTAATGTGCTATAAAGATCTTGATATTTGCCATACAACAGTGAAATTTAAAATTAATAATTTTCTACGCTAGCGGACGATCATGAAGTACCTATCACGGAAATTTTGAAGAAAGCTCAAGAAAATGTACGCACAAAGTATGAGGAACCTGTGCCGCTTCCGGAATTGACTACGGACACAATTTATATTCAAGGCAGGAGTGGCTTTAGCGCTGTGAAAATTGGCGGATCGAGACGTGCTTTGAGAAATGATACGCCACGTGCAACAGAGGGTAGAGAAAACCGTGATTCCGCGGAAACTCGAATGCACACGCTCATAAAAGTGGCAATCATGGCCCAGAAACTTTGGAGGTGCACGGGACTCGTTTATCAGGGTCTTTTGGGCGGAATGGCACTTTTGCATTTTATTATGGTGAAGTACTCTCTTTTTAACTAGCGCAAACATTTTCTAATCTAGCGCAAATCGCGCGATTGTATATATTTACGTTCACTTTAAATATTATCGGTTTTGTCGATTTTCAGATTTATATCTTTTTCAACACTTCGATGGAATTCATATCGAAATATTCAATTTTTTCCGAAATCTACACAAATATATTTTCCTTTTTAATCGCTCTCTGTGTCATTTCAATCTTCGATAAGTATGCTCGATGCTAAAAACGAATTTGCTACATTTTAACCTTCGTGTCTAGGTATCGCTAATTTTAGAGGAAATATTTACGATTTCAGATTCGATTTGGCGCGACTTGATATGGATCACTTACGTGAAATCAATATGGATCATGCGAAAACTGCGATTGCTATTCCGCTTTATTTACTAACATTTAGCTTTCACCAAGCGTCGTTAAAGATCGACGATCAGTTAGCTCTAATGCATTATCGCAATATTAATGAAACCATGTGGTCAAATGTAAGCATATTGCGATCATTTAATTAATCAAAATTGCCCATAAAAAATTCTCAATTTGTGTATTTATATGTATAATAATTTTGCAGAATACAACGCAAGAAACTTTACTTGAAGAATTACAGGGCTGGCAGAAGATAACTATGTCGAAAGATCTTCTCGCAGTTTTCGCTTGGTTATTCGTTGCTCTTGGAACGCGAGATAATATGCTATTGACGCATCTCGAATCGATGGAGCAATATGCGAGCGATGCAGAATCTCTTAGATGATGTTCGAAAAACGATTTCCGCTACCAAACAAGATAAACGTGATTTCAAAACAAAGTTCTTTCGCGCGATTATATACAAACTGATTGTCGTAAAATATTGAAATCTTTTAAAAAATAATTATTTATTTATTATTCGAATATGTAGTACTTACCGAGTCGATCCGGATGCAGAAGATACATCGGTACAAAATCTCAGAGAAGAGAGTAAGTACGATTTAAACATTTATTCGTAACAGAATAGCGTTTGATATGTACAATATGTATAAAGTTCTTCTAGATGCTAATTGATAATACATGTATACATAATAGCAAAGAGGACAATAACATATATATATATATATATATATATTTTTTTTAAGATTAAAATAACATATGACGTAATGGTACAGTAGTAAAATATGTTTGGACTTTCTCGAGCACCTCGGCGGAATCCGCAATTGCGAGGATGTATAATCCGCAATTCGATGATTGGCTGCCAAATAATTTGTATATCAAAATTTGTAACGGGACACGATAGGGAGAGTCGTGCGCGAGGTGATAGTCGTTATAGATTTTCAGAAATTTCCTGTAAAATAGCCTGCGATTGCGGATTCGAGCGGCGCATTTCCGTTGTGTATACGAGAAAGAAAGCATTTATTATAAATAATGTGCAAAGGCTTGTACTTATTTGCGAAGCAACAGATAAATATATACATGCCGTTTGTGTGAAATTTATTACATGACTCTAAAGTCTCTCTTCCCTTTCTTTGTTTTTCCTTTTTTCTCTTTAATTTACATCGCCACGACTCTCTTTTTTTATTTTTTTATATGCGTATTCTAAAATATCTCTGAGCTTAATAATATCATCAAGGCACTGTTTACAGTTCTATCCGATGTATTAGTCGATTTTAGACTTGTCTTCGCTGTCGGAAATACGAATCGCGATCCATCATCGAGTTTACGACGGATGATCACCCGATTATTTATTCATCGACGCGCGAGAGACAAAAAGAAGACTGTAACTGAACTCGATGACGCGCGATTCGATCGCAGGAAAATTGACATTACTCGACTGAATCAGATCTTATTGTTGCGCGGAAAAAGTCAGACAGTCATGATTGTTTTCTTTATACAAAAGAATTTCCTTGTCATGGCTTCTATTGCGTTCTAATCGGTTTTTAATAGATCGCAATTAAATATTGTGCAAATTTGCAATATGTGGCAGTATACGAAGTCGACGCTTTCACGAACGTTCACCCAACTTGAAAAATATCATATTATGCTCGAAGATTTCTTTTTTAAAGATTGTACATTTAACGTCACGACTGACGGTTGCGTTATAAAAAAGGATCCAAGTTCGAGTGTCTTCATCCGGGAGAAAATACCACGGAAAATATACTCAAATATCATTGATAGCAAGAATTACAATTGGGCTAGTGAGTTGCACAGTCTCGATTGGCTCAGTATCGATTGCGAACAATAGTCGAGATAATTTTACTGGTCCAGCGTGCACATGCCGTCTGTCTGCACGTGCTCGTTTATCAAAATTGTTTACGTCTTTGTAATTTCTTGCGTAAAAACACTGCTTCAGAAATCACTAAAGCCAACTTTAAATTTATCGATATTGCTCTTCGGGCTGATAGAAATTCAGAAATCGTACAATAAAGTAGATACCATTACAAAATACATGGAAAACAAGAATATAATCGATTGACTTTACAAGTCGTCTGCGTGATACACATATCAGATTCTTTGTTTCCTTGTATTTCTCAATGGCATTATCTTTCAAGAGACTAATTTAGATCGTCGATGCGCGAATTTTAAACTATACTTCGGTGCACAATCGTATTCAACGATGAGAAAAGTATCTTTAGCTCTTAGATTGTGATCCAAGACGTTGGATCAATCTCTTTATATGTGTTTTTTATCTTTGAACTTTTATTTCCTTTTTCATTGTTTATTTCGCAAAATCGCGAGAAGCTAGATGACGAAAACGGCATCATCACTTCTTGTTATTCGAGTTCCACTTGTTGATACCTTACTGAAGGCATAGGGGGGGAGGGAGTCGTAAATGAGGGTCCGTGGTCGAAGACGGTTCCCTTTCATCCGAACGTTCCCGCGGCTGTAATCGCGTCCTCCCGCCCCTACTCCGACGATCAAACGGACTCCGAGTTGTTCTGCATGTATCTGCACCACGACTGGCCGTTATTATTGCCCTCGGGGCAATGAAGCAATTCTCAGTCATCGAAGTCGTGTCTGAGCTTTATGTAGAGGCAGGAGCCAAGAACGATGCCGAAGAGCTCGAGGACCGACAAGCCGAGCCCGACGGCGCCCAGGATTATCAGGTGGTCCTTCGTCGTCTCCAAGAACTTGTAAATGCAGCCCTAGATCAAAAAGTTGGATTTATCGGCGATTCGCAGATATAAAGCTGCTTTGTTTAGGCGAAAACTCAATATCCGCAACGCGATATTTATCCCGAAACTATGCCGACTCGTAAGTTAAAAGTACAAACTCGCGAATCGTATAAATGCGACTTTTAGCTTTTTGTCATTTTACAAAAATGCCATATATCTGAAGTTACAATTCCACTTTTAAGCAAATGTATATCGAACGCGCGACCATCGGGCTAAAATCGCGTCTGATAACACTTTACAAGTGCCAAAGCATTTGAGCACTGCTTCTAAAATAATTTTAAATGCTAAGCATGAATCTATCATCAAATAAATTTTTATCAGGTCAGATTTTCAAAAAAAAAAAAAAAACAGGAATTGAATCTCCAAAAACTTTTTTACCATCTTTGAAAATTTGTAGCAGACAAATCCGATGTACAAGAGACTTCAGATAGAGCTCAAATAAAAGCATGAATATTGTATTTTAATATAAAAATGTCGAATTTTTTCCTGCAAACGGACTGTACAGAATAATCCTTTAACAATTTGACACAATACGACTACAAAGCGAGATTCGATTGTACTTGCGGTAAAAGATTCGATATTTTTATATTAAAGTACAATGTTTAAGCTTTCATTTCAGCCCATCTGAAGTCTTTTGCATATCGCGTTCGTCTGCTATAAATTTTAAATGATAAAAAACGCATTTTTGGGATTTCAACTCCCATTTTTCTCGAAAACCTGACCTGATAGGCCATTTTTTTCTTACGGATTTGGATTCAGTGTCCCAAAATATGTTTGAAAATTATATAATATGTTAAAAAAATTATTTCCATTTCTAGCACTAAAAAAAGGGTAAAATTTGCAAACTAGTATAATCAGTCAAGAAAGTTCGTGAAAAAAACTCGTGAAGTCGCGGCAGATATACCGTGTATTGAATATTGGAGGGATGATCCCTTTTCCCACAAAGAAACGTCGGCGTCTTGCAGCAGCTGTCAGGTACGACGCTACCGTTCCTAATGACCTCCTCGTCCTTATGCCACTCGCTCACGATCCAGTCCTCAAATCTCAAGGCACCGCAGCATTTGAACTGCAAATTTCAATAATAATGTTTTCCGCAATAATACACATATCGAGAAGAAAATTAGACAAAATAGTTTCCATGTCTCTCTAACTTGCTTTATGAAAATGTAATTTTTCTTTCAGTCACTTTACTATCATAAATTTTTATAAGACGTTTAAAAATAAATTCCAAATTTAAATTTTTTAATCTATCAAATTTTATTCAAAAAATATTTCAATTTTTTATTAATTATTAAAAATTATTTCCATTTCTTAAAGGAGTATGTCTAAAGTAAACAAAAGTTTAAATGCAGGTTGATGAATCTTGGCAGGATGATTCATTTTGGTTGTAGAATCGTGTTGAAAAAAGAATTTTTATTGGCACTCATTATTATTATTTTCGTTCTCGTCATTCCAATCAAATGCATTATTAGCGGAGAAGATGTCAACTTCATATTTAATCAACTCTTCCAATTGTTCTTCTAGCTCTTCTTAAATTTTTTTATCGGATAGTGACACGCTGCTTTTTTATCGGATAATGACACGCTGCTTTTTTATCGGATAGTGACACGCTGCTTCTTTGAAAAAGGTAGAAAATGAGACAGCTGGAAGTGTGATGTGATCAAAATGCCAAGCATAAGTAAAGTACTAAACTAAACAGACGATAGCATCCGATGGGCATAGCATCCAATAATTCGCGTTTTCCTGTTTTGCATATGCAGAAGTACTCCTCAATCATCTCCAATCCTTCTTTCTTTATGTTCAACAGAACAAACAGATGATATTTGACAGCAGCGTGGCGTCTCATCTGAGCCTTAAACAACTTCAACAATTCTTTTGGTGTTAAAATGCCTGCTCTTTCGTAAGAATCAAGATGCAAGTTCTCTATTTGTCGTATTTCATAAACATTGGTTATCATAAATCTCCGAGGATCCGCTGCTACCCAATTTGGAACCGTCAGACAAATGCCAATAAAAATCCTTTTTTCAATACGATTCTAAAGCTAAAATGAATTATCCTGTCAAGTTTCACCAACCTGCATTGTGTTTAACACTTTTGCCTATTTCAGGCATACTCATCCTATCTAGAAAAATGTATAAATATATTTTATTCTGAATATGAAATATAAATAATATTATCTTTCGACATGATAATAAAGAATTTTTTTTATCGAGAATATACACAGAGTAAGTATCGAGCTCTTAAACTGCATTAACTTATTAGTGACAAGCTCATCTTTCTCATTCCCCAGTTCTCCGTTCCCCATCCTCCATGACCTGTGCCATAATAAAGTATACAAGGATAAGGCAGAAAGGGAGTGAGACGATGATAGCGACGATAACAACGATAATAGCCGCGCACGATAATAACGATAGCGGGACACGTTATACAGCGGGGGAATCATCGAGAGGAGGAGGGGGCCAAAGAAGAATGGAGAGAGAGAGAGAGAGAGAGAGGCAGATTAATGGAGGTGAGAAACGTGTTCCGGCGGCAGCATGTTAAATGGTAACTTTAATGCGGGCACGTAATCCCGCGGGATTCATCGCGCACCGGAACTATTAGTTGCGATAAACATTTCTACAGGTCCTTTGCACATGCAGGTGGTATAGTCAATTTCTGCATTCGAATTCTTTCTGAGCACGCGTATAAACTCGGCATCTCATCGTTTGAGACGCAAATATTACAAATATATAGCTCCACAATTTTTGATTCAACGTTGCTGCAGTTTTAGAACCAAAGATCCTATTACGCAGAAGAAAAATTTCTTGTTTTGAAAATATTTTTAGTTTCAACTTGGAAATCTTGAAATGAGATTATATTGTATTAAATAAAGAAACCTCTCCGTTCGTTAATATAGATAACTTTTGCAAGTAATCACCATGCTCATAATAGAGCCATTTAATTTGTATATTTGTTACGGTCTATCTCTTTTAGTTAAAAAAATAAAAGAAGGTGGCCACTTTAGGTAAGACATCCCGTATAAGCGTTATCAATTTTATTATTTATCCTCTAAAACGGATGCCCCGAGTATTCCTTTACACAAGTACAGCATCAGAAGGAAGAAAGCCTATTTATACGTGTAAACGTGCTATTTACATATTTACATCATATTTTTTTAATTAAAGAATAGTAAAATAATATGATTTACATCAAAATGGAATGCGTTTGCGACTTTATTTTCAATAATGAACAAGTTGAAATGAAAAAAGACAAGATGAAAAGATGAAAATGAAGGAACTAATATACAATAAATCTCTTTCGTAAGAACCAAATAAAAGATGCATCAAAAGACTTTCGCGAGAGTGTATTCACGTGTAGCACATGCGGCGTACGCGGGATATTTATTTCTGTTTGTGGCCTTTTAAAAAGCCTTTTAAAAATTCCCGACAAGAGCGCTGTCGCGGTAAAACTCGATTTCTCGAACGAAATGAAATGCTTGTATAGAGATATATCTCTCGTGTATAAATAAAATGCGGATTCCGAATTTCTTCCGCTTGCCCGACGGTTTCACGCCAATTTCGATGGACGAGGGTTTAAGGGTGCTGTGTGTGAACACTCGGAGCCGGCGCGAAGAAATGGAAACGAAAATCCTCGGGCGACCAATGGGATCCATGGCAGAAGGGTGAAATTGCCGGCGGGGAGAGGGGCTCGATTTATCAGGTCAATGGCGTGGCGGGAGAGCGACTTAACTCCCGGGTCCATTATCGGCGTCGCGGATCGCATCACGTGTGCTTACAAGTCCGATCCGAAATCAAGATATTGCGCTCGACATAAAACGGATTTAGGCAGCAGATACGATTAATTCCGACGGAAACGTTCCCTCGAAATGGTCTATACATATATATATATATATATATATATATATATATATATATATGTGCCTTTATACATACATATAAGCCATTCGCATATATGCGCGCGGTTGGCTTAAGTCTCGTAGCTACGAGCTGTCAACTTAATCTCGCTAATATAACGGGCAACTTGATCCGTACGATTATAACGACTTCAATCTGAGCATAAATCTACGTTCGGAAGATCTTTACGAGATGCGTAAATACATTCGAGAAATGAAGCCGCGTAAAGTCAAGACGTTTTGCGAAAGTATGGGACGAAAATGTGAATTCATTGTGATGCTAATCGATTTATGGGGAAAGGGCGGAAACTGTGTTCCGCAACGCGATAACGATAATTTATTATTGCAAGGTTGTCGTAAGAGAAAAAGAGAGAGAGAGAGAGGGAGAGAGAGAGAGAGAGAGAGAGAGAGAGAGAGAGAGAGAATGCTATTGTCGACGAGAAGATAAATAAGAGTGCTGCTGCGTGATCCCTTTTGATTAGCCGCCATCAAGCAATGGACGACTAGAACATTCGTTAATTAACGAATAATTTCGAGGTGACTTGCAGGTGTGGTACGCTTTCAATCAAGAAAACGTGCAAAGATCTATGAAGTGTTGTGAGAATTATTGCAAAAAAACAAAAAAAGAAATGACGGAAATACTAATTTAAATTATAAATTAATCATAAATTAATCTCTTTTCGTATCATATCACAGAAAAAAAGAGGTGTCAAATCAAAACTTATATACTCAACTTAACGCGTTTATTAATTCGTATATACGCGACAAACAATAATCTTCATACAAGTATTTGATAATTTTAAATTTCAACAATATTATAATCTTTCAAAATTATAATTATCACTTAAAGAATGTAATATAATTATCTTGATAATTATTATTATAATATTCTTATATGTTATTTTCTATTCAATATTTTTTTCTTTTCATTCAAAAGAATTATTCTTAAATAATAAGAATATATTTTTCTTTTCTGATTGAATTATATAAAATAGCTTCATTCAAGTTTTTTTTCTTTAACATAATCTCATTTCAAGATTTCCATGTTGAAATTAACGATATCTTCAAAACAAGAAAAAAATTTTTTTCTGCGAAGAGAAATATAATTATTCGAGAATTCCAACTCTGAGAATTTCTATAATTAAAAGGGTACTTGCTGATTCTAGAACACCCTCTATTTGCCGACGATGATCGTATTACGCATTGACGAGCCATACGAAACGTTTTCAGCAAACATTCAACGCCGGCATCATATTGCGTATTTCTATGGTAGCGCATTGCGACACGAAACGCCAACGAAAGCGTTATTCTGAGCTCGAATATAACGGGACAGGAATATAAAAATGATTATGAGGAAACTGATATCGGGAGAGTGCCGTTTGCGCGCTATCGGGAACTCGGGCGCGTGTTTTATTTCGCCCGCAATTGTTCGACATCGGTTGCTGTTCGCAAACGGCCCGTATATATATATATATATATATATAACTGTTTGAGAAATGGAAAAGAAATTCCTCTGGATGGCTCTCTCGTACTTACTTCTTTCTGCATCTGGTCGATGGCCGCGGTTTCCCGTGATCGCACGGAATAGTTCTCGAGAAACGTGCGATTCAAATTCATCTTCAATTCGGGGCCCACTTGTTCCTCGTAGAGACGCGCTAGAGCACCGACCCCGGCCTCCAGAACGAGCACCGCCATCACCACGAACACGTACTGTGTTGACAGAAAAAAAAGGTAGAGGCAAAATTAGAATAAGTCAAAACAACATCGGACATAATTTTTCCCGCGCTCACCTTTTTCTCTATTGATGTTTTTTTTTTTATTATTAACGAATGGAAGGACGATGGAAGAGCAAAACAAGCTTTAATTGAATGGAAATTTTGATAAAAGATGTGATGATTGAATGAATTTTATCGGCAAAAATGGGGAACAGCTTTTAATAAAAACTGCCTTATCTCTTTCATTCTCTCTCTTTCTTTTCGTAGTAAATACGCACCTTCTTGTTTTTTCTTTTTATACCCAAAAATAATTCTTCAAGATGACGTAATATGGAAGAACGATTTTTAACGTTCGCCTTCCTTACGAATACGATAAAACCAGAGATGAAATCTGTCAGATGTATCATTATATTTTCACATAGAGGCTTCGCATGTCATATGATATTTATTTTTCGCTTCCTTTCAATGCTATTTTACCCGTAGACTTTTATGCCATTGAAATTATCGACTCGCTCGTAAATACAAATATCTCTTATACGTAGTTTTTTGTACCGTAAAAGTCGCGGTCTCGCGTAAAAAAAAATGTACTCTCTGTATTCCCTTTATAAAATAAATAAACGTATTATAAAGATAGTGCTGATTTCGAAAGGAACAAAATTTTCATATAATACCGCGCCCTCTCACATTAATTTAATACGGATTTGCGGAACAAATCCGCCGCCCCGTTCGCTCCCCTTCTCTCTTTTTTTTTTTTAAAGCGACGTATTAAAATTGCGTAATGCTCACCGAAGCTTTTCAGTCTTTTCATGAATATAAACCCGTGCCGAGGGACGACGCGCGCACGCCTCGACAATCCCTCTTTCCTATGAATATTCAAACCGCGGTGACTAACTATCGCTCGTTCGTATACTTTCGCAAGATCTTGCGACTCGTAGAAGAATATGTACGAGTAACGAGAAAAAAGGCATATATTTGTCTCCTTTAATATATCGACGATTATTAATTCTGTATTTCTTGTCGCGATTTGTACATCGCGTTTAATTTCTCAGAGTTATGGATTGGGAATAGAGGGTGCGTTAAATCGAGGAAATATCGGCTGATACATATAACGGCGAGGAGGAGAGAAGGAGATGAGAGAAGCTACATCGGCTGCTAATTTGTGATCAATTCCCGATGTCGCCAGGGATTAAGCTGTATCGCGCGATGTAGGTAAACGATGCTTTCGCCTTAGGCACTTAGTACCCTGACCTAATGCATCTAGTGGCGAAAATAGTAGATGAAGAACAGGAAGATTGATGAGTTTGCTAAAATTTCTGATTTATATATTTAAAACAGTTGTGTCTGTATGGATATTTACGAATCTTTTAACGTCATTTACACGCTTTTCAGCTCTACATTGTATATATGCACAGAGAAAAAGCTTTCTTTAGATTTAATGTATCTGTTTGACTTATATTTGTTTCGTTACAAAAACATAATTTTATATTTTAAAAATTTTATATTTTAAATTTATTTATTTTGTCGAGTAAAAATTTAACAGTTTCGTGGCATTCAATCATATTGTTTGACGGAAAAATAACTATTATTTGATATAGTAATAGTAATTATTTGTGTATAACACTATGTGACGCGTTAATTTACTATATGTATTCAAGTTTCTGACAAGCGTATATATATATATATATATATATATATATATATATATATAAAGCCTACAAAATACACTAATAACATTTAACAACATTTAATTTTATTTATTCGGACAGAAATTGTTCACTCACCTTTAAAGCTGATTAACAATACGTTCTTTAGGTCTCGTAATTAGATCCAAGCTTTCGAGTCAAACGTAAATCGAGTATACTAGCGAAATTAGAGCAGCCGAGAATAAGACGGCGCGCGATGATCGATTGAGCGGAGCTTGCCGCACAAACGCTGCAGCCGAGACGCGAAGTTAAAACGCAAAGTTTCTTGACGGAATGACGCAATGACGCATAATAATTGATAATATATTAAAACGCTCGACGAGCAAACAAGCGACGCTTATGGAACATGGTACGAGCATTCGTCTACTATCTTTGTCCGTTAGTCGTCAGTATTCGTTTCAGTCGGAAGGCGGAAGGAGAGAGAAAGAGAGGGGAAGGGGAAAAAGCAGGCAGACATGAACACAGATTGCAACACTTCCGCTTCCTCCCTTCGCCCTTTGCACTCGAATCGAGTGCGTCGAAATACATAGAGAGAGAGAGAGAGAGAGAGCGAGCGAGAGAGAGATGTGACATCTCTACATCGGTACCTACATGTACTACCTAAGTGTGCACGTACATATTAGTACCTCTAAGTCAATAAATCGCTCTGGGTATATATATTATGGCGGAAACGCGACACACGGAGAGGATAGGAATGGCAATCGACAGTTTGAGATTGGTGAGGAGGCTGACAGTGAGCGGGAGAGACGACGATAGATCAAACATACCAATTGCTTTTCCAATATATATGGCTATATACACACACACACACACACACACACATGCACACGCACGCACATGATTTCATGGCAGGAAGAAGGGAAACTAGTGTCACGTTCTCGAATAATTGTTAGAGACAGATACTTTTGTTGCGGGATCAACGTGCTCCGGAAAATGTGCAATCTAGACTATCGAGTGAAGCTTGTAAAAAACAGATCGAGGCTTTGTGCAAGCTCGGATACAGTAGAAACAAAGAAATAAAGTGTAGGCTAAAGTGAATATTTTTATTAAATTACATTAAATACATTTTATTAAATATTATTTTATTTTATTCCGCATTATATGAGAAATTTTATAAGAAATAATCTTTATAATCTGAAATATAAAGCGTAAAGAGAGAGAGAAAGAGAGAGGGGGAGAAAAAGGAAGTAAAATATTAAGTTGTAAAGAAAAATAAATATAAATATTATTTTTTATATTATCTTGGAAATATAAGTCTTTTAATCACTGAAGATATATTGTATTAATTTTTCCGTAATAAAATTAAAAGTATAATATTATAAAAGTATAGTCGATTTTGGAGATTTGTAATGAATTTGGTTAATGTTTTTAGTCTCCCGAATAGCGTATATATTATACTATCGTGTAATGCATAGTGCAGCACGATAAACTTCGTCTTCGGATTACCGTCACGAGACATTGAGAGTGGAGTTTAAGCCGGTCATGGTTCCTGGACTTAACACGGATCTGTGATGGAAACACGAGGAATCACGGGATTGCGAATCGCATGGAGAAGACAGATCGTGAATACACGGACGATTGCTAAATTTGTCCAGAGATGTCAATTAAAACTAATGCTCTGATGAAGTTTGTAACAGAAAATAATTGCACGTTACTATTCGCGGCGCGATGATAATACGTTTATTAACAAAATGTATTTATTTATTAAAATATTTATAAAGATTTCAAAGCGTTTTTTATATTTTATTAAATTATATATATATATATTTGTTTTGATTTGTTATTATTACTATCAAGAAAAATATTACCATTCTTTTACATATTCAAAAAAATTAGAATAAAATTGTAATAATTGATGAAAAAAAATGTTTTAAAATGTTTTAGATAAAATATTTTAGATTAATCTACACATTTTAAATAAAACACTCTATAATTACATTTTGCATGAATGTGTTTTCATTGTGAATTCTAGAGCAATGTATCCTGTCTATAGAAATGCTCTATAGCCGATACACAATCTGTGTCAATCGAAAAAACAGGCTACGAATGCGCTACTAAACTTTCTCCGCGTACCTGTAAAGTCTCTCTTTTTTCTCCATAGGCTCGCCAACTTGCGTTCATTACGTGGATTTATCTGCCTACCATTGGCAAAAATCTTAATTGAACGCCATATAAGGTCTTGGCTAATGAGACGATTCGCTCGTGCCATCCGTGTATAGGTGGTGAAAGGGAGCAGGGACCAACGCGAAAGCCGAGGCAAAAGGTTGTCGAGCAAGAAGGGAGGAGGTGGCCTTCTTGCGCCGAGGATCGACGATAGTTTATCGCTGCTACGGTGAATTAAGCTCGTTACTCCTCCGCCGTTATTAACCGAAACGGACATTTAGAGATATATTTAAAAAAATAAACGATGATAATACATCTCATATCAACAATAATGCATAAGGAAAGATCTATTAAAAAAATAATATATGGCTAATAAAAAAAATGGTAATAATATAGTAATAAATTGGACTTTAATTTGGATTAAGTGAGATCATTGATAGAGATATTAGATAAAGATATTGAGTAAAACCGCGTATATGATGAATAAGGGGAAAGTAAAGATACAGGCTGTTGACTGGATAAACAGTGAAAACTTTTCGCGTTGGTTGCCGATAGTTTCGCCAACAAGCTAGGTTGTTATTTTATGATTATGAAGGAAGGAGAGAAGCGCATACTGATAGTGACTGCTATTACGACTCTTACTCTCTTTCAGGAAAATTAACAGCTTGTTTATTTCGACGTTATCAGAATTTAAAATTTTTCAGAATTTTATTTTAATCAATGAGTTTACGCGATAAAATATATAATGGAGTTGACGTTGTCGGAATTCATTGTATTTCATTCGTAATTTAGTGCATTTAGTTATGCTTGTATTCATTAACTCATTTGATATAATAGCAGGCATTAACTTCTATTATAACAATGAACAATGGGGGAATTTTAATGTTGCATAAATCGATTAACAGTAGATATGTTTCTTTCTTCCTTCTCCTGTAGTTTTCATTTCAATTGCGGATTCTGTCACCATTTTCATGCACTGTCGGCACTGTTGGCATTAACGTAAATATCGCTTGCGTTACGATTCAAAGTTTCTCTCAATGCACGAAGAACGTAGTACGTAAACGAGCGGATTGTTTTATTTTACATACAGCTCTCTAGTTGTTACTGCTCTCGTAATTGAACAACGAGCGATTCTCTGTTACGTCGCGATAATTATACAACTCAACAATTCGAGAGTCGGAAATGTAATTAGGAAAAGGGACTTACTGACTTGGCTTCGCGAGAGTATCCAAATAAGCGGAATAAAAGGCGTGGCGCGCGAAACAATAGAGCGATGCTGAATGAAGGAGGCGGAAGTTGGAAGAATTAAAAAAAATATCGCGAGAGAAACTTTTCTCTCGAAGATCAGCGATAACTTTATTAAGGACCAAGTGAAATCGTTATTCCGCCATTGTGTGGCATGCGCGCGACTCCGCGAGTTTTTCCGCAGGGCGGAAATTATCGTTCCACGTCGTATAGTTACAATCAGGCAGGATATTGTCCGTTTTCGCGACGCTGCGGTGATTTGCGAATGCGCGCCGGCAAAATACAAGGAAAACACGGCAAACGGACAATTTTCCACCTCGTCGTGATTGTCGGCCGCGATTTTTCGCATGGATTCCCAAGCCTTGCAAGTAGTGTCACGATAATTGCAAAATGATTCCCTTCTTTATGTTTTCATTTCTCGACACCATGTAACCCGAACTTTTCGACAATTTTCCCACGTTCATTATATTTCATCATTTCAGATTTTAAATGCTCATAATATATAAATATTACAGAATGAATATAAAGTAACAATAATATAAAAAAATTTTAAGTATTCAATAAGTCTCAATACACTGTAGAATATCGAAAAGTTTGAAGCGAGTGGAAAGACATAAAATAATAGAGCGAATTTCTCAAGTAGAGACTAAAGGAGACTAAGAATTCTTCTCGAAAGGCAAGGAAACTGATTGCTTTATTCTTTTCGTGAGTCAGGTCGTTTAAAAAGAGCAAGAACGTAAAAATGAAACAATAAGGGCTAATACCATGCAAGATATTTTCAGTCTGCGCACATTATTTCAGGAACGGTACGCGCGGAAATATAATAATCTATTTTTATATCGCTTATTATAATACATACAGCCTTTCAATGTTCTATTATTAGAAGTTAAGTTATGCGTTAAGATCTCTATGTGAAATAATCCCATGGATCTTTTATAAAGTTTATGCTAAGAAAAAGTCGAATATTTAAAAGTTAAAAGAATTATTATTAATAAAGAAAGAGACAACAATGTTCCACGATATTCTGCAGCTATTCAACAATTAATTTCTTGAAATTATGTAGAATAGAAATGTATTAAAACCACGATATACTACTCTAATTTATTATTTATATATTAAAGATATTTTGGCTATATAATAACAAAAAACCGTCAAAATTAAAAAAAAAAATACATATTTCTCTCTATTCGTTTATATTGTTTGTAAACATTAAATAAATAAATCCGGATTATAAAAATAATTCAAATATTACAAAATAATATGGTTTTTAACGTCCTCGTAAAAAAAATAGTTGTAATTAATATTTTTTCTAATTTATGACAAAAACTTTTAATCGAGAATACCCCTTAAAATCACCTACAAAAAAAAAAAACGAGTAGTTTGCACGAAGAGAAAGAGAGACAGATAATATCTTTCTACAATTTTTAGTAAATTAATTATTGAAAGTAAGTAGATCTAAATTAAGTTTTGCACAAATATTTATTAGTTTTTTAATATATGTGAAAATTTTTATTTTGTGCAATGATTTTTTTTCCTTGTTAAATTTATGAATAAGTAACTGCAATACGTAATTTTCTATAAAAATCAATAATAATTTTAAACTTAAATAATTTCCAAACCGTTAAGAGAATTGTGCTTACGTTTTGCACAGGTATTCAGAAGAAATAGTAGAAGAGTCTGCGAAATTTTCATATATATATTTCATATTTTGTCAATATTTTGATATATGACACATACATCTAGGCATAAATTAACAATGTTGTAAATTAACAGCGACAGTGTTAAGCGTTGAAAATTCGCTTAAAATTCGCGCTTTTATGCAAACATTTTGATTCTTGCTGATCGTACATGACACGCTCGTGATTAACCAAGGATAACATATAATTATACGATATAAAATTATATTCGCGAATAACATCCATGTCAAGTAGCAATTAAAAAATATCGTAGGCACGCTTATTAAATATGTTACATCGTGACGGGACAAGCTAAAATATATCGAGCAATGCTAAAGACTGGCGTGGCATAAAAAAAAAAAAAACCGTCGAAACTTTATTAAGCTATTACGAAAGCCGCTCCTAACACGCCATCGAGATAATTAACGGTAAGAAAACAAGTTCGCGAGCGGCATCTCCCCTTTCGTTTTTCCGATTGCAATGTTTTACGCCAGAGAGACAAAAAAAAGTGCCGATTATCATCGTGTCTCGTTTTGTTCGAGAGCGCGATGAAAAAACCGCAATTATAAAGACATTAAACTCCACGACGAGCTCTCGCGTAGGGCCTGGCCGTTCCTCATTGAATCTTTATTGCCGCCGATCGCTGTATCTGCAAAAAAAAAAAAGGGATACGACGTCGAGCATCCCCTTGTTCTCCATCGTCTTACGAGCAATTCGTCCTGGATAACCCGAGGGCGTTCGTCTCTGTGTGCCATGTATAACGGGCAAGATGGGCTTCAACCGGATAGACGGAACGAGAAATTTTATAGGAATACGTTTAAACTGGTCCTAAAGTGCATCCCCTGGCTCGTCGCGCAAATTTAACGGTTCGAAAGTGCATCCTGCAGTCCAATTTGCAATAAAAGTTATTTATATTTATGCTTGACGTATATTACTTATAATACGTGAGCGAAATATCTCGACAAATGTTTTTATGAATGCTAATCAGTGTAACAACATGAAATCATTCTGACACAGTTTCTTCTTTATTCGTTAAAAATTCTTTTGTCTTTAAATAATATATAGGTATATAAAATAATATATAAGTATATATTAAGGATCTATAGAAAATTTACGTGCCACTGCCACTTTTCTAATTAATGTTTGATTTGAAAAATTTGTACTACTAAAGTATTGATTTTAATGATCATTAGCCTTTTATTGTAATAAAAATTAGCTTCTATTTTTTCCATTCTTTAAGCCTTGTATATACAATACCAGCTTAATTACATCTATAGGAAACAAAAAGTACCTTTGCGTACGTCAGCGAGTAATCTGAAGATTCGCAATCGAGCAGGTCGTTATTCTTCGACGTGGACACGTTTAACAAGGTACTCGCCATCGTGCTTCGAGAATCTCCATTTACGTCCCATCATAACTCTAACGAGCTTTGCCACGTGTTTTTCAAGAAAAAGAATCTATTCCGAGTTCTTCGGATTTCATCGTTGATCACAAAATATTGTCAATTATTTAAAATAATGACGAAGAGAATAAAAACAAAGCACTTTATGCAATTATTTTATGTCCACTTTAACAAACACCCACTTTAACAAATTATTAATTAAAAAAGAATCTATTGTAAATACGAAATCAAAATACGATAAAATATTTATATAAGAAAGATGTCTATACGTGCAAAATTTTCATTATTTTATTTTTTTTCTTTTTTAATGAAATTAGTAATAAACAAAAAAAAAAAAATTTAAACCAATGGTGTTTCTGAAAACGTCTATCTGCATTGTTTCTCACTCGTTACGCCTCCGCACTAGTCAGCATGCAATCTCCGTGCAATTTTACGTATACTATCGTCGATCCAGTCCGGACAATAAACATGCGAAATAGCATTTTGAGGTCTGCGAGAGTCGATCTGTCGAGCCGACGTGTTTGTTTTTCTCTCTCTCTCTCTCTCTCTCTCTGGCGGATTTATTGTACTTATTGCGCTTCCCGCATAAATTGGCCACAAGCACCGCGATTGCAGCGCGTTGGATACTTAGAAAGTAATGCGGTCTCGCCCGAAGCAGTCGCATCGAAGCGCACGGGAGATGTTAAACTGGTTCAAAACCAGTCCGAGGCGTCAAGCTCTGTTAGGGGAGATTCCACCACCGCGATACGTCATTCTCGCGACTGCAAAATCGAAAAAAAATGTAGACCTAGACGTAACGCCCCCCCCCCTCTATCACAAAAAAAAAATTCGTCGGTTCCCCGCCAAGAGATCGACCGCCTCTTATTTTGATTGCCACCTCAACCGCGTTTTATTACCCTCGAGCGCAATTCGAGCGAGTAGAAAAAAAAATCTATATCATTTGACAGACCACCACAATTAGTGCGGTATCTCTCTTCTTTTTTCAAGGCGAATCTTGAGAGATCTTTCTCGCGCATTCAATATTCGTTGAATCGTCGACGATAATTTATGAATATTTATTATCTTATTTCTGCGATGTCGCGACTAATGTAACGTTGATTCACTATTTATACAAGTCACATAAATAAAAGGACGTTCGCAAGTTATGAGTATTGGATGGAGCACGGGCAGATCGCGCGCGAGATGCGCTTGGGGAGTCTTATGCAATTAAGATCGAGCGGATGGATAGAGTCGTGATTCGAGAGTGTAACGGCGTGCAAGTAGTAGTATTACTCGGTGATTAGTGACGGTTATTACCGGATGATTTAACGTTTCTTTTGCGCTACGTACAGCGAAAGCTCGATCGCGAGCCTCTCTCGTGGCGCAGGCGATTTATCACATTGGCAGCCTCCGATAATGTGCGAAAATAATAAAAGGATTACGATCGTTATAATGTCGTAAAAGAGAACGAACGATTAAAAAGCATAGCCGGTTCGCTTCAGGGAGAAAATCGTGCAATTAAGGCTGAACTAATGATTCGGAAGCAGGCATGGGTTAAGTGGAATTATCTGGTGATTAGCGATGGTTATTATAAGTGATTTAACTCTTAAAATTATTTGAATGAATGAATCGACTGTTTTGAAAGCGCATTGAAAGTGCGTATCGATCAGATGGAAGAGGAAAGCGAGTGAAAAATTCTTTGCTTGAATATCTCATTTGAGAATCGTATTATTTCCTCTTGTTATATAATTCTTTCGTTAATAAAGCTGTTATTAAATACCAGTTGGCAGTAAAATCTCGATATAAATATAACTAAAAAAAGACTGTATTTTATAAAGTTATATACGATTCATATAGATGATATCGTTTGCTACATTGATAAAAAAAAGTTTGAAAAGCAATTTGTTGAGTATAGAGAAAATAAGAAAATATAATTTGTTTCGCGCCTCGACAAGCATTTACGCAATTAAGATCGTGTGCATCATGATTTGAGCGTATATATCGCGAGTTAAATGGTCATACCGGTTGTAAAAGGACTTTAACTGGCCGATTAAATTGAATAAAAGATAATTCAATTGCTCCCATACATACTTCGTGGAACTTTTTGTCGGCAATGATGTGATACACTTGGTTTACAGCGATTTAATGCGCAAAAAATAGTCGAAAAGGAAGTGAAAGTATTTATTTCCATTACAATCATTCAGTGCTTCATTTGCAAAACTTTATAAATATATAAGAAAAGCTTATTTACATGCTGAATATTTTATAAAATATTATATCTTTAGCTTTCTTAAAATAAAGAGATATATGAAAATATATGTATATACATAGCCTTCTTCTAAAGTATACAATAAATCTATTAATATAAATATATGTATAATTTATTTGAATGTTAATTTAAATATACTAATTACTAATTTAAATATTAATTAAAATGTATATAGCAAACGATTTCTTACAAAGTATTTTACACAGAACTTGACTTGCGTAGAAGTGGCAATATAATTCCCAAGTGAACCACGTGGCGGTGAATAGTGCGGTTAGTAACGATCGGCAAAGCTCGTTACCGGTGTTTAACTATCATTTAGGCAGGATTAAAGATAATCCAGTCGGTGTCGTTGGAGATATAGCCAAAGTGCGAGTTACCAATTACGGTCGCCGCGCAAACTCCCGATTAAGGTCGATTTATTACCCAGCGAAGAATGCCCCTTCTAAAAGGGGCAACAGAGATAGAGAAAGACCGCTGAATATATCTCCGAGTAGGCTTCATCGCGTGTGAGTAACCGGCAATAAAGAATTTTTCCCCATCGCAAAAATTACACTTTATGAAAAATAATTCATAAAAAAACAAACATAAATAACGCAGAGATCAAAAGCCTACGTAGACGTAATATCCCTTGGAGGAAGGGGGAAGGGCGCCAAGGAAAACCTTAAATCATTTAATAAGCCCCTAAAGAAAATTTACTGCGCTGTACCCTTAAGAGGAAGTTTATCGCCGCCCCGTGGGGGCGCGACCATAAAATAATATTGCGGGACGATGCATGAATGCACAATTTGTCAAACCCGTCGCGCATGGCGATGCGGACCGCATGCGAAGGAAAAGGGGGCCGCCTCGTGGTTTCTCTCGATTATTCCTCGGAGACGGTGACGGCTGTGCGCGTATATCGTATTAAATAAATCATCCGTGTAAACATAGCGGTATTATCGTTGGCCATTCCTCTATTACGGCGCTCATCGTAATAGAGAAATTCCCGGTGGACGCGATATCTCCGCCTTGTGACCGTAGGTCCGTATTAACGTTCGCCGTTAAGCCACGACGATCCCGTGGGTGTTCGCGTGCACGCGTGCGGCCGCATTTCCGATGAGAGTAACGTCCCTTTGGTGCGGGCGGCCGCGACTTAAGCCGACTTAAAAAAATACGCTCCAGCACCTACGGTTGGTTCTGCGAGTCGATTCCGTTGGAGAAATACTTTGTCGGCCGACAGCGATAATGCCGGAGGTAGTAGACTACAGGTAAGGTCAAAGGCGAGCTCCAACTCCCTTTACCTGAAGGAAGGTTCAAAGACAGAGGATCGGGCATTGTTAGTAGCGACTTGTGTAGAGAAAGCCGGCGCCCCCAAGTCCCGCCGCCAGCACGGTGTGAATTATCCCGGTATCGACATTACGGTTCATTGTGATCGGCCGCGAGGTTATCGATTTTTCATTTATAAAGCAGAAGAGAAGAGAGAGGGCTTCCTGTACGACATCGTCGAAGGCCAGAGGTGCGTATTTTTAGCGGCCACGCGTGCTCGGAGAGCGTGAAATTCGCGGAAACGCGAAAATATGGATACGCCTACGATAAATCAGAAATAAAGTTGCACTACCGTAAGAAAAAATGCATAATATTCAAGCAATCCGTAACGTTATTATTGCCTAATTAAAATATAAAATAAAATGTAGAAAAAAAAAGAACCGATATTTTTACTAAATATATATGAAATAGAAAATTGAGTTGCATTAAAGGAGAAATATCAATCGGAATACAATGCGATCTTTAATTATCTCTATTACGATTTAAGTATATTATCAAGGAGAACAGATCATTTTTTTTTCCGAGCATACAGTTTATTTTGAACAACAGTTTTTAATTTACTTGTATAATCCCTATCCTTTATCAGTATGCTTTTCCCGCTGGTCACGTAACTAACTTGCTTCCAACAAAGACTGCACCGCCCCGAGCAATAATGTTGAAGCTGCTCCGCTAAGTCAAAGGAATGTTCGAGCCCGTAGGTGAAGAGCAGCCTGACTCCAAGCACGCTCAAGCTATACTATGACGAAGTTCTTCTTGAAAGTTTCCAAGAACGATATTAACAACGAACGGCATAAATAAAATCTTTTGAAGTCTCAGAGAATACGATATTTAACATCGACAAGTGATCGTTAAATGGGATGAAGGGATATCGATAAATCGATAGACAAAGCGGCACAAAACGAAGAGAGACTTCAGAGAAACGTATAAAATTTAAACGACATCAAAAGTAGCTCATCTATTGACAATAGATAATTAAATGTTCTCTCTCTACCATAAATAAAATTGCTAGATTTCAAAGGGAGGGGTCCATTAATTATAATTAAAATTAATTGATATTGATGTGTATATGTGTCTGATAGTCCATTAATTAATATAAACTTTGCTTTATACATCAAGATACTATAGAAATTATTTTCATCATGTGCACTATGTGTACTTGCAGCTTTACTGACCAACTTGTATTAAGTGAGATGCACTTTGTGTCTCACCTTGATATCCACCTATATTCTACTTTGTCTCTAATCTACTCTGTATCTATATTAGCCTCTATCTAATCCGTTCTCTATTCCATGTAGTTTACATAGTCTATATAAAGTGTGACCAAAATCATGATTCAATGGAAAAAAAAATAAATTTATATATATATATATATATATATATATATATATATATATGTATGTATATAAATTTATTTATTATTAAAGAAAAGAAATTCTTCATCTAAAAGAACAAGATGTACACAATATATATATATCAGGAATTCAACGATTGCAGTGTTGCAACGTCATCTATGCAAATGGCATCACTTCGAGTATCTCTTATGACGTAGAGAAGAATCATTGTTTTACTTCTTTATTTAATGTCGAATGATCTTATATTATCTTATATTAAGTCATTGAAATCGTTTGAACATTTTCGCTATTACGTCAAAAATAAAAAAAGTATATTATTTAGAAAAATAAAGATGACTTTGAAATCTTCGAAGCACCCACAGAACAATTATTACTAGCATATTATGGCTCTCTTGATACCGTACAATTTTCGTAATTACAATATTTTTGTATCTCTTGCGACGATATTCCAAATCGACGAAAATAATTGCTCCACCCTGTATACTGTGTACTCTTTATTTTTTTACATGAAGAATCTCTTTTTTTCCCCGGTTATACGATGATCTTGGTTCTCTCTCGTGTATATTGTCCTAAAAAAATCCTTCAAATCTAAAACGCTTTGTATACTAAAATTTCGCTCATCTTGTCTCTGTTCATAATCGCAGACCATAAACGAGATATATGATCGAGAATGAATTTCAAAATGATTTCTGTTAAGCGAAGTATTCGACGTGATACCGATTGCAAAGAGGGACACGCGATGTATCGCAAACAATCGTCGCGAACAATCGCGCGTATAAAAGCGCATCTAGTATCTCAAATAGAGGTACTTTCAGCGATAGCTCTCTTTGTCCGAGATATTCGACTGCAATCGCTTCTTTGCTTTTTCAAGTTGAGCAGACGCTCCTGCAGCTATTCCCGATCTCGCTCGTAAAGCTAGCGAATTAATTAATCAGATGACTCTGTCTTGCTGATAAATGATTCTCTTTCAGATCGATAAGATCGGCGAGAGAGAGAGAGAGAGAGAGAGAGAGTCTCGCACAACTACGTTTAATATTTCTTTTTATAAGAATGAACGTCAATTGACAAACTCGTTATTTTCCGTCGTTTTAGCGAGGAATATTCATTTATGCAGCACAAGATGAAAGCGAAGTAAATTATGTAATTTATTTGTCATTTATCATCTAATGAATTAAGATCTCTGCGAAAACGGACGGGGTACGCTGCTGGAGGCTGAAATTATTACTGTAATCGATCCGACTATATTACTTCGTGCCAAACTCAGTCGCGCACTTTACATTGGTTTCTAGAAGTCAATTAATGCAATTCGGACGTGGCAATGATTGATGAATAATCATAATTAACCCCGCGTTATATAATATAATATAAGAAAAAGAATAACAAGGTGAAATTAACTTGCAATTAATTAGATGAGCGTAATTAATTGATAACGCTTGATAAGATGAGCGGACATTTATTCTCCGAATGTCCATCGCAACATTTCGATCTGATTGATATATTTGCGATTTATATCGAGCGTGAAACGCGGATACTATGATATATGATACTAGGACTCACCACCAGCAGGACACATCGATTTTCAGAAGTTACACCGCCGCATCCGAGCCAGCTACCGATGACAGCTAGTACACCTGCGACGATCAAGGCGTAGGCCAAAGTGGGATACGTCGACGTGGACATAAGGGACACGTAGCTGTGCTTCGCCACCACTGTCCAGATACCGATGCCGCCCACCACTAGTCCGGACAGCTGCAACACGAGCAAGAAATTCTCGACTTTAATCTCACAGAAGCATGAAACGTCATGAAATAACCGTCATAGTAATGATGCGTCACGTAATCTTGCGATTGCACATATTTCACTCGTGTATGCTAACATAATTGTGAAAAAAAAAAAAAATGAGAATATTATGTCGATAATCAATAGCTTTAATAGTACAAATGAAAGGTCTTTCTCTCGTATGAAAATTTTTATCGTCTCCGATAAGAAAAAAGTGGAATTAACTTTCGCCGTGATCAAACCTTGCCTTTTATAATCTCGACGGAAATAAATTCCTATTCCTTGGAATCTGGCGAAATGAGATGAAATCTCAGACTTTCGAGGGAAAAAATCAGCTGGTTTATTTATATGTTCGTCCGTATCTAGGCTGTCATTTCCAAAAATCTCTCGAATAATCGCATTGATCAGCGGACGAATATACATAATAATAAGAAAGCGGAGGATCGTCGTTCGTATTTGCAGAACTTCCGATAGTAACGGTTCAGTGGACAGTGCGTTTTATTCAATTTCATATCGAACCCGCATCCGGTTCCACTGTGAGCACAAGGTCGGTTCGATGACTAGTCATGAATATCGTCACCGCCTACGGCAACTGATACGAGAGAGAGAGAGACAGAAAATGAATAACGGATATCGGTCCGATAGCTATACGCGTATGCATTACGTATACAGAGCGTTTATTAATTGATGCTTCGCGAGCAGAAAATAGATCTTTGTTCCAAAATAATATTTTAATCTAAGATATATTCCTTAATAATAATTTCTTTATTTAGATCAGAACCTTAGAATATAAACCGGTTTAAAAATCATTGCAAAATTGTTATAACGCTCAACCTCGCGTTCAATCTAAGAAAAAGACAAGAAAATATTAAAGCTACTTAAAACTCTTTTATAAGATAGTTCTTTCTTCAAGATAATTGTCTTTAATTTTTTCTCACGAGAGCTCTTTAAAATATAAGGCTTACCACTAATTACTCTCGACGAAATACAAAAAAAAAAAAAAGAAATATTCGCATAACATTTTATTCATTTTATTTTACTCATTTCACCCGTTTCAGTCGTCAAACATCAATTCTCGACGACGCGTTCCGTCGCGATTTATCGATATTTTTTTGCCTCTCGATGCTCGTTCTCTTGCGGCGCGATATCTTTTTTTAACCCCCCTTCCCCTCTCGCGTTTCTTGTGACACGCCGACGCACAACGCAGAAGATCTCCCGTGGGAGACCGATCGAAGGTGCTCCGGAATATACGAGCCACGCCGACGTAAATATCGGCCGACATGCGCGATATTTACGATAGTATCAGGGGAATGCGTTACACGTAGGGCACTGTCCCGGGAACAATGACCAAGTTACGGGCAGCTAGCATTCTCCAAATGGCGTGAATGTGCAGTTTTATGATAATGCATTACATGCCTTGAATAATCGGAAGAGGAAAAAAAGAATTTTATTTTGAGCAAAACTGAGCAACTCAGACAGATATTAATTGCATTCATTTAGCGATTTATATTAAAATCCATTGATTCTTTGATTATCATTTACGATTTATTTGCAACAATTTTAAAATAGAATGATTTAACAAAAAGAGCTTGCAACTTGGAGTAACTTGAGTGAAATAATCTAATGTAGAGATTAAGTTGATAGAAGTATTACGAATTATTAATGAGAATTGCTATCTGTATAATAATTTGTATATTATTGGATTTAAGGTACAAGCTAGCTGTCACTTATTATTGCATAATATGCATTACTCCAATTTAAATAATTATAGTCCATGACAGAATTTAAGACAAAAATCTATAATTAATAAATCTATATTTTATATATATGTCACATTATATATATATATATATGTTTATTTATTTATTGAAAAAATTAAAATACATATATTGCAGATATTTGAGTATACATATATTAAAGAAATTGAATATATACATATGTATGTATGTATGTGCATTTAGCATAATCCGAAAAACATTTTCAAATTTTTCAAACATTTTTTACATATATTACAAAACATATAAAATTATAAATAAAACTCTATCGCGAAAATTTTACTGCCTCAAATTATAAATCTAAAATGAATCTTCGATTACTACTATTATTCATCAATTTTTGTAGATTCCATTGTATTTATTACATTCCAATAAATATCAAGAATCTATGAAGAATTTCCTCTCCATCTTTAAAGTTTTGAATAAGTTTCTCAATATAGAACAAAATGCGCTTGTATCGTGCTTGTATCTCTATCTGCGTCTTTCCACTGCTTTCCTCTTTTATTTGATATATTATTCTTATGAAATTCATATGCGAAAGATATTATGTTGAAAATAAAGTGATGTTATATTTACAAATCATCGGCATATGTGGCATTTACGATATTGAGGAATGCGGCTTACGTGATCGGGCACTCATTATTCTCTGTTATAGTAGCTCAATTTATGAGCTCGAAATTTGCGGTATGCGTATTAAACGTACGGATAATGCGCGATGTTATGGCGATGTTATGGCACATTATAATAATAATTCGTTTTTGAATAAGCTGTTTTGTATCGAGGAATAAAAAAGTTATGCAATTTTCCGTAATTTCTATGAATAATACGATTTATAATTTTGATCCGCGGTATATATCTATTATCGAATGTGATTATAGATGGTTTATAAATTGGGAAATAATTGAGTTTACTCGCGTAATTAAACAACATTCGCGCGATCGCGCGATCTATCACGATTATTGACGAATTTATAATCGTATTTTTCACACGTAGCTCTCAAAAGAGAAGTGACTTCTGCTTCCAAGAATCTAGTGATGTAAAATTGACGCTAATCGTTATAGGATCTTGCTCGAAAGCTATCGTAAAATACGTAATATCGTAAAGCAAGTTATAATATGTGCGTCGCGCAATATGTCATAAAATTGGCGAAGGAAAACGTTTTACGCGACGAACTTTATATCAATTCGCGACGCACTTGCACAAAATGGTGCACGACAATAGCGTCGATATCGCAGGGCTTTCTGAAGCACCGCGTCATACCGATACAGGACACGTTCCTACGCATAGATAACAAATGTTTCGCTGCATCAGTGCGGAGTATAATACATCCATTAAAGATCCGGAGTCAACGTCAATATATCCGGGCAATATTCCAATCCCCGAGGTCGTATTCTAGTCTCGGCGTGCAACGCGTGAAAAGAACTCGATTCGATTCCCCGCGGATGGGGGCCGCAATTTATTATTTTATCATTGTCCTGATGGTGCACACGTATACATACGTAAACGTTCCGGTGTGTGCGCGCGCTTGCGGGTCGACGATATATCGTAAATCGTATGTATCGCTCGCGCGACCGATATTCTTCGCTTCTACGTGCCCGTATTTCAGATCACCGGCCTTCAGATATCCTGCCTTCGTCCATCCCGATCGGAAAATAAAGCAGGAAAAGGGCAAGTCAACCCACACCTCGAAACTGCGAGTCCGAGTCACGGCGAATCTCCTCGATCTCTCGCGGCACGGAATGCAGTACGATTTCGCTTACGTCGGGATGGAACATTTTACATAATTGATCCGCGCGAGTCGCAGCATGAATTAAGCATGAATTAGGTATAGCGTAGCCGAGATACGTAAATGCAAAAGAAAAAAAAAAAAAGGAAAAAAGTACAATAGAAACTCGATCGGCGAGAACTCCGGTTGTGGCAGCAAAATCCGATAAAAAAAAACGACACAATATTGTATCTATAAAATAGAAAGATTCTTGCACTGTAGAATTTACATTTTTCGTATAATAAAAATCATGAATGAGGAAGAGATTGATCGCATTACTTTTCGGATGCCTCCTTCCCGTTACATCATTGCAAAATACGGACGTTCTAAGCCGATCTCTTTCAACACATTGCTCACGGTACACTTCAGCGGTCGCTTATGTACTTATGCATATAGTACAAACTCGCGTGAACTGCATCGGATGTAACGAGACAGCTGGCGAACCGAACGTGCCGGCCAATGCAAGCGCGCGATCAGTCCCGGGTTAAACTCCGGGTTGCAACTTGGGCAATGTTATGCTAATCCGTTCACGTACTCGCTAAATTCTGCTGGACAACGCGATGCGGGATGGAGCAGCGTGCGGCAAACGGCAAACGGAAATGAAGAAATTAAAAGTCGGACATGACACACGCGATTGAAAAAAACATCCCGTAAATTATCGCGAGCTCATGTGAATTGTGACGCGGTGGAAATGATATAATAAAATATTTGTCGAGAGAAACAGTTTAATCTCTTCATTAAATTCTGGTTGGCGTATACACATTTCTCGTTTTTGCGTGAGATATTTAATTAAGATACGCGCGAATTCGTGCAAATATTTCAGAGAAAAACAAACGGGAACGCTATATAAAAATATTAAATAAATACATTTTCTCTTTACATTTTATATAAAAATATATATATATATATATATATATATATATATATATATATAATATATATATATATATATATATATATATATATAGAGAGAGAGAGAGAGAGAGAGAGAGAAAGATATCTCAAAATTTGCGAAAGTTAAAGCGTAGATATTACTCAAGAAATTCAAAATTTTATAAAAAAATGAATCTTTTCACTGAACCTCATTAAATTTAATACCAATCATCCTTTAATGATAATCTATTTACGTAACAAATTCCAAATTTTATAAAAAATGATTCCTTTCACCAAATACAATACTAATCATTTAATGATACTCTATTCATTTAAAAAAAAAATTTAGCCCAATATCTCAAAAATTGAGGAAGTTAAAGATTGTACAATGTATATTCCGTATATACATACATACATACATACATACATACATACATACATATATATATACATATATACATATATACAGATATTTTAAAAAAAATTTTTGACGTTTTGAAACATTTTAAACACATTGGCATAAAAAACTGAAAAAAAGATTTTGTCACAAAAACAAAGCTACCTCCGAAGCGATGAGAAAGCAAAAATTAATTAAATAAATTTTCTAATGAAAAATTTTTATTCGTTTGTTGTTTACGACGATAATATGCGTATTTAGGACAGAATAAATGAGAGATTATATATTAAAACATTTTTTTTTTTTTTCGTTATATATACAGCTTTAATTCCGTCCATGGATCGTGCGCGGCCAGATATTTACGGTCTCTACTAGATCGTAACTTTCAACGAGTTGTCTATCGAAAACACTCACAGCCTGACAGCCACGGAAATCTCGTTCAGACTGGTTTTCTTGCTGGTATTCTCAAAGGGACGTCGGTGACTTCACTCCCGCCGACGCCCCCGCCTCTCTAGCGTTTTACTTAATTTTTTTTATCTCCTTCCCCGAACGGATCCTGAGACCGCTTATCTCTCCTCCTCCTACTCCGGCTTCACCGATCTACGGGACAAATAAAGTTCTTAAGAAGTAACGGCGTTTAGTCTCTTTTTATTGCATTCCTCCGCGTAATCCTTGGCGGACCAATCCGTGGAAAGCCGATAGGGCATGATACACCGAAAGAAATTCCATTCGATACACCCAAGCGATGAACGAGAGAGATACGGTATACGTACATAGTATAAAAGGATGAAAGCACCGAGAATGAAAGGAGCGGCGGCGCGGCGGCATCTCTGCAATTCGACTTTTTCCACTTTATTCCTGTACGCTCTTCCGAATCTCTCGCAGATCTATCGTCGGAATTGGAAGCATCTGTTTCCCGCCGAGCGTACCGAGGGGCTTTTCCTCCCATTCGAGAGCAGGACAAATGCTTCCTCCGCTAAAACGGAGAATGGGACGAAAGGAAGGATGAAGTGAAATTAAAGACAACGCGATACTTGGAATTTATATAACAATTCCCTTCTTTTCATTCTTTCTCTTTCTTCATTTCTCTCTCTCTCTCTCTCTCTCTCTCTCTCCGCATATGCGCGTGTTGTTCTCACAATAACAGGGCGAGGGGGGAGGGGGAGGGGAAGTAGAGGGGGGGGGGAGAGGAAACAATTGTAGCCGTCGCGGAATATCTAGTTACGTTAGGAAAGCGCAATTCGAGACACACAGCAGTTCAGCTTTGCTGGACAAACAAGAGACGCGATACAACGCGGCGAAGAAAAGGAAAGGATTACGTAAGGAAGAAGGAAGAACTGCAGCGTCCCCGAGGCGGCACTAGCCGGACCGAAATTCCGTGCGTCTTCAAACGATGTCCTGCATTTCCCGGCGGAGTTAAGTACTTCGTCCGAGCTCGCCCGCAGACATTCTATTACAAATACCCGGCGTTCTCTAAATAATTAAATCATCCCCCGTCTCGCGCGCGAACACTCGATTATTTCGGCCGTTGAAACACACCGAGCGGCGCATCGCCGACGTCAAAGACCGAGCGCCCACGCGACCGACGTAAACACCGATGTAATTCGATTCGGTTTATTAATTAATACCCGCACTATCCTCCTTTCCAGAGTTTACAGCGTTATCTTGTTAATAACATGTTATTTATAATGAGTATCGCAAAATTAGTTAAAAGTAGATCAGCCGACCGACTTACGGCGTCATCCATACGGAGTCTATCGTCTAAAAAGATACTTACATTGGCACAATTAGAGTCATTAGAGAGACAGTGCACGAAGAAAAATATGTAAAATTATAACGATGCAATTCTGTTTACATATACTTAAGAAATTTTTCACTTGCATACAAATATTTTGTTCTTTCATTTATATAAAAAAATCAATCGTAACTTTTTTTTTTATTTAATTCTATAAATTTGCTAGAAAATTGGATCTATTATAATATTTCATTTGTGATGATATCACGAGCCATTTTTGTGTAACATGCGAGCTTGCCAAATGCATTTGGAAGCCGCGTACAATTTTTTTTTTTCATCGATAATTATAATATTAAATGTTATTAAATATTATTAAATATTATTAAATTATATATTAAATTTTTTTAATGTTTAAATTATTACAGTTAATTATCTTTTAAATATTTTATTTAAAGTAAAAAAGAGAGACAAAAAAGAGGCAATAAAGAAATAGAGAAATAAAAAAAAAGAGAAAGAAAGAAAGAAAGAAAGAAAGAAAGAAAAAAAAGAGAAAGAAGAACACTATTTAAAATTAAATAAAGGCGAAAAATAAGCGAGCGAGCGAGTGAGAGAAAGAAAGAGAGAGAAAGAGAGGGAGACGGAATATAATATTAAATAATAATATTGTTCAATTATATGTATTAACTATATTGTTAAATATTATCAATAAATACCATTAAATATTATCTTTAACGTGATTTAATTTTATTAATGTTATTTTATAGAGAAGGAGAATATATAATATTAAATAATAATATTATTCAATATTATTAATATTAATTAATAATTAATAAGAATTATAAGATAATTAATAAATAATTGTTGATGATAATGATGATGATCATATTTAGATTATATAATTATTTATTAAATTATTTACTATAATAAAAAGCGCGTAGCGCGCCTTCGTATTCTAGTACCTATGAAATTTTTCATTTGTATAAAAATATTTTGTTTCTTAATTGAAAAAATCAATCGTATTCTCCTTCCTTTTTTTTTTAAATTTAATCCTATAAATTTGCGGCCAGAAAATTCTATTATAATATTTCATCTATGACGATATACCACGAGGCATTTTTGTGCGACATGCGAGCTTGCCAAATGCATTCGGATGCCGCGAAATCAATCTTTTTTTTCCATCGGACTGCCTCCACCTCGCCGCCAGTATTTTTATTACATTAGACGTCAGGATTTCAATATCTCGACGATGTACGACCGGACGATGTGCGACGAGGAAATAAATTTTTGCGCGGTACCGCTGCGACTATACCGCGGTACGTGAGAGTCATCCCATTATCGGGCCAGCATCCGAAATCTGTGCCGGATAACGCATATTCGCCTGCGTAAAGCCCATCACGCGTTTACCATCAGCGATGTACGCGTTTCCATTTTAATTGCGCCGACAACATTTCACGATGCGCGCTCGCGGTTTTTACCTCTATCCTATCGGGAAACCGTGCTATCACTTTAACTACACAATGTCTAGAATCTAAAATTCGCGAGCTCTCGAAATATTGTCATCTAGTCTCTATCGTGAATTTAAACTTGCATACATTAGCAAAATATTTATATTTTTTAATAACTATATAATGTGTCATTTACAATTATTATACCAGACAAGTAATTAAAAAAAAATTAACATTTTTCTTGCAATTGAATAATTATTCGACTTCTCTCTCAACGGAAATTCCACGATATATAAGTCCCTGCGACTGAAAATGTGGAACCACAAGGCTTTTTGATTAATGGCAGCTAATAATAGAACACACATGTGTGCTACGCATGTGTGTTAAAGTCTGCACGAGTAAATAAAAATTTGCGTTCCTGTTTTCTTCATTTAAATGAACGGAACATTTGTATTCTAGCTAATATGTATCGTTCTGCCTTTCGTGTTTCGTCTTATATACCGAGAGCTATCCAAAGAGCTATCCACGAACTCAGTTATCCATTTAAATCGCGTTGCTTGGCGTGCAGCAGCTATGACTGACATAATCAGTTTCAGAGAATATACACTTACGTAATTCTCTCCGCCCGCTCGGCTTGGAAATGCGTACCTGCTCGAAGTATGTCGGGGTTACGTCTAATTTTAGGTTGCAAGCTCAACCACGTGTCTGGATCTATGCGAATTTCGAAGGTTGCCCGGTCTATACGCTTATATTTAAGAAACAAATGAAAATTGTTTGAGAAATGTCTGCGCGCACTCTTGTAGCAGAAAATATTAAATACATATGTTACTCGTATAATTTTAATTCCAACCAATCTTCATTTATATAATTCCTTTTTAGCGGCAGAATACATAAATAATCGAAAAGAAATCACAAGTTTATTATAATACATATATGCCATCAGATGAGGTAAAAATTATTCGAGGAATGTTCTCGCTCTAGCCAAGAGACATTCTCTGGAACGTTGCCTACATAATTTAATATTCACCAGCCTCCTTTTGCAATCCTTTTCGACCACAAAACGCATAAATAATCGGAGCACGCGTTTCTTATGTATTTACTGTCATATGTTTCTTAAACGCGAATTCTCTCTTCTCGCTACTATATGGATATATCTCGACACTTTCCAAGATAGTTCTCGTAAACTTTCATTCGCCTTTCTTTCTTTATTGCACGTCTCTCTCTCTCTCTCTCTCTCTCTCTCACGTGCGTAAACGTTGCCATGAATTCATAAGTACGCATTACGAGCCGGAATGATTACGTATGACACGGAAATTCCCTGGCAACCTTATTCAAAGATACTACAGCTCCGGATGCTGGCGTTGCCGCCGCCAGATATCATCTCACTACCGTGCACTTTCTTCCAGCGCCTTTTCCATCCTCTTTACGACCACCTTAGTAATGGTGTGTGTCTTTGCTTCACGCGAGTATGTGCGTGAGCGCATCCGGGGATGCGTCCTCGCTTGATTTATGACAAACGAGTCAAGAACGCCGCCACCGCGCGTAATGATAAACATTTTCGACGTTGCGTGCGCGTTGCGGACTCGCGATATTCTCAAAGCACGAAGGCGAGAGTGCGCTTTGCAATTTAATAGAATCGTTTACGAAGCGAGCTGTACGGTAATCGAAGCCCCAAGGCTCCGTACGCGTACGTATGTATGTCGAATGGATTCGCGACGACGTCGCGTCCTCTGTATATTAAACGTACTCGCTGTTAAAATATAATATAAAGTATGTGTGTGCCTTTGATAGAACTTAATTAAGAGAATTCTTTCGTAAAGAATCTTATTTCTATGAGCACACATCCTTTTTTTCCAACTTTTTATTAGTATATGACGGTTAAAATTATCGCGCTCTTATTCAAAAGCGTGACTCTCAAGTAAAGGCGAGATGAGAATTAGACAGTCAACGTTCAACGTTAAATATACGGAGAGAAAACGGATTATTTCTTTATTAGATGCTTTCTAAAGCAGATTGTGTCCGCAAGTTGTCAAGGAGTACAGACATAATCAAAAGTTTTCAACTCTCAGCACATTATTCCGGAGCGCGAAAACGAGAAAGAAAAATGGACTATTGCGAAATTACACAAGAGCTCGTACAAATATCATACATATAACTATACATATAACTGATGTATCCTCATAAAATATATTCGCGCCTCGTGTTTCCTTTCGTGCGTTAGAACCACTTTGCGTTCAACGTATTTAAATCAAATTAATGATGATAATTAATTTAAAAATTATAATGGATTATTAATGATAGATAAACGAATAAATTTATAAGTTGATTTTTTTTTTAAATATGTACAATTTGTTCGTCATTTTCATGTCATATAATTTGTAAGAAAAATAAAAAAGTAAATATATTGGAGAGTATATTTAGAATTGAGAAAAAATTAAAATTAAAATTTTAGTTTATTTTAAAATAATTCATTTACATTGAAAATATTAATATTAATTTATATATTAATAAAATTTTAATCGGTGGTGAATTTCATGGAAGCAGCTGAAAAGGGACTAACTGAAGCTCGAGCGGAAACAATAGTTTCCGCGTGTACTTCATCCATGCTACTTTACCTCATGACCGGCGTTTATCGCACAAAGAAATATTGATCTATCGCGTATATGAACCGGTGGTAATCGTCTTCGATGAAAACTCGGCTCGTAATAGCGATATAAATTTCGCTTCGGCAACAACGACGGCATTTAATCAGCTGCGACGCGTCGCCGCAGAGTCTATACCAGACGAGAAAGCCTGCCTCGGTTCGTACGTTACGATACGTCGAGAGAAGGTGGATATCCATTAGCATAAGACTCGAGAAGATCTCCGATCGAAGATAGCCGGGCTCCCCTCCCTTATTTATATAGTCAGAGTCAATCAACCGTTCCCATGCCTCCTGAGTCTGATAAAAGCCAGATCCTGCCTTCCTACCGCGATACCGAACGAGCCGTTTATGATATCGACTATCATTAAATGCAGCAGCTTGATAACAAAATACGTGGATGATGAGAGCCAGGGTTATCTCATTTTTCATCAATTGCGAATTATTCGATAAATTTTTTAGCACTTATGTATATTACTAGCGCCAGATGTATACACGTGTCACATTCGCGATTCGTTTCACAAATCGTGAATAGCGTTGGTGAAAGATTTGTTGAAGACCAATGAGATTTCTTTATTCTATTCATGAATCGAGAATAGTTTGGCGCTAGCTTAGGAGGCAGGGAGATAGAAAGGGAGAATGAAAGAGAGTTTGCGCGGGAAAAGCAGGGGAGAACAATGCGAGAGAATCAGGTGAACAAGTTTGAATCGATAAACTGAATATTTATAAACGCGCTAACGAGAAGGAGAGCGAATGTGGGTTAAAGGGAATGAAATGAAATATGCGCGTAGCGGAAGAGAGGAGTCGGAATGGAGTCGAGTCGAGCAAACTGTGTAGATATTGTTAATAATTATTATTATGTTCGTAATGAAAGCAGCTTTTTTTTTTACATCGATACGTCAATTAATTAAGTAATAATCTGTCATCGATACAAGAGGAATAAAACCGTTGCATCGTACGCGATGATAATTTGCGCCGGATTATCTAAAAGTGTCGGGATTGCTGGGGAAAGCATTCACCAACTTATTATCCCACCTACCCTCACAGTACCCCTTCCGATATCCGATCCAGAGATGTCATTTCATGGCGCATTGGACTATTATTCCGCAATGGCGAGCGTGAAACTGATCTTAAGCCGCCGGTGCCTGGAATATTCCAAGATCCAATCTCGCGGAGGCACGTAAATCCTCACGAGGAAACCCGGAGGTGAACCCGTTGTATCCCCGGGCGAAATTAGAATAATTACGCGTATAATCTAGCCCGCTTTACCCCGTCGTCCAATTCTCGATATTAAGATAAAGTAAGTGATGTATTTTTCCATTCTCTCGAGCATATGCATTCTCTGCACCGCGATAGACAACTGAGAAATCTAATCGATCTATCACGGATCTTGTTTCCTTCCTGAATGTCAAACTTTTTTATAGAGATTTAATTGTATCGCCTTCGTGAGATAAAAGATTATTTGCCGCTTGCGCGAAGATCAACCTATATACTAATCTAGTTTTGCCAAATAGAAACGTTATTAAATTATTTATAAAGAAAATTATTATTGTTTATCTTTGGCTCATAGAGGGAGCTTTGTTTTTGTGAAATTTTTTTATGCCAATGTGTTTAGAATTTTCAAAAAATCATATTTTAAAAAAATGTTCATATGTGTATGTATATATGTATATGTATGTACGGAATGTACAATTTCTAACTTCCGCAATTTTTTAAATATGTTTTTTTTTTTTTTAATAGAGTATCATTAAAGGATGGTCAGTATTGAATTTGGGGAGGATCGATAAAAGCTTTCATTTTTTTTTATAAAATTTTGAATTTTTTGAGAAATGTCTGTACACGTAATTTTTGCAAATTTTAAAATATCTTCCTTTATAAAGAAACCAAAATTGAAAAACTCGCTTGCTTTCAGGAGCTTTATGAGCAAAATAAAATGATGAAGAAGCAATGTGCAAGTTTCTAATTTGCACAATTTTTATTTTGTTTTTATATCTAAAAAGACGGTTTCCATTACATGTGAATTTTACGAATTCATAATAGATAATTATGTTATGTTTGATATTTCGTGTTTACGTAATATTCAGCGAAGCAATATTCTTATAATGAAATATTCTCTCTGTACAGTTAATAGCATGTGTAAAACATGATAATCGTTAAATAACGCTATACAATTAATTCAATAATAATTCCATGATAATTCATCAAACGGATCATGTATTTACAGAGCTATGTAATACGAGAAAATATCATTTAGAAAATGTAAATCTACTAATTATTCTTGTGGGGGAGCGCGAGTATCTTGAATATATGGAAAAAATACGTTATCGGTATGCATTGTACAGTTTCTTTGTTGCGTGCTTTCCCGTCCCGGCGAGTTTGCATGTCGCGACCGTCTCTACTATACACGTCGCGTTTAATCAAAAGAGTCCGATGTCCCCGTCCAGATCGATGGATTGGAAACAACTAGGAGCCCGAGAGCGAAGAAACGGGGTACACGTTACAGGACACGAGGGGGTAGGTAATTAAGCGAGATGCGCTACGCGAGAAATAATTCAGCTCACGATTCCCTGTTTCGCGCGAAGGGAATTTCGGGGTCCCGCGCATGTTCGCGCGATCGACCCACAATCGCTGTCCCACGATCGGCGAATGCATGCCGATTGCATTCTAACAGCGCGACGCGTGCGACGAAATGTAAGCGCTCCTGGGAACGCATGTCGCCGGGAATGCATCTCGCAGTCTTGTCAGTCGCGTTCGAGAACAGTCGAATCGCGAGCATAATTGACAATCAACGTGGGTAACTCGCACATGATCCTCTCATTGCGACGACGAGAAGACAATAGATAGGTTTCGCTCAGCAGATGTGAAGCAGATTGCATCGATTTCGCTCGCTTGAGATTAATAACTGTCGATCAAGAAAGAGAAAGCTATTTTAATAGTATGATATATGTCTAAAGAATGTTATTTATTATCTTTATTAACGAACTTTTATGCAATGTGAATAATTATTCGCGTGCGTGAGTTGCAACTTTTTAGTCGAATTATAAATTTATTATATCATGTTATAAATTTTTAATTTATAAACTATAATTATAAATTATAAATTATTATAATTTATAAATTATAAATTTATAAAAACTTACATGATATATTACATGAGATGAGAATAATTAAATGGTGTATTTTATAAAGCGAGAGATTGATTAATAATTCCAATCGAATATACGCACGCGCGCGTATCTTGAATATATTTTATTATATTACATTTGATTTTACATAAAAAACTCTCTCGCGTTTCTCTAAAAGCTGTCACTCAAATTAGAACGCGACATTTTAAGGTCGAGTGAGAGAAATTGCGACAAGAGAGCCGAGCGAACACTTCATTTCAGTACCGTACTTATTAGTCAGTAATTAGCAACTATGCTGGCGATATGGTTAATTATTACAATTAAGCTGTTCTGGGATCCCAATTCCCCGCGAGAATTCGCCCACGTAGATATACCATTGAGACAGTTGCATTATTATTCATGCCTGGATTTGAACATCAAATCGCATTTCATGAATAAAATATATTCATTTTGTCTCAAGGAACGCTGATAAATAATTATCGGAGTACGCATTCTCCCGATGATAAACGAGAAATGAGATATTGATATTAGCAACTTATTGTTGCATAATGTATCGTAAAATCATTTTATTAAAAATTTATATATCATATGCTAAAACATTGACGAAAGCATGAAAATTTTGTAGACCGTTCTACTATTTCTTTTGAATATTCGTGCAAAACTTAAGCACAATTTTTTTAACAATTTAAAAATTATTTAACTTTAAAGTTAATTTTAAAGTATTGATTCTTATAGAAAATCGAGCATTATAGCAGTTATTCACAAATTTGGCAAGAAAAAAAACATTGCCAGTAAAATAAGAATTTTCACATATACTAAGAAAACTCTATAATAAATATTTGTGCAAAGCTTGATTTAGCTCCACTTACTCGTTTAAAAGTTATTTATTAAATATTGTAAAAAAAAATATTCTCTTTCTCTCTCTCTTTCTGCAAATTACTTGTTTTTTTTTTTTTGTTTCTTGCAGTTGATTTCAAGGGTTGACATTCACGAAAATATTCATGAGAAGTTTTTGTTATAAATTAGAAAAAATATTAATTACAACTATTTTCTTTTATGAAAACGTTAAAAACCATGTTATTTTGTAATATTTTAATTCCTTTTATAATCCGGATTTATTTATCTGATTTTTCAAATATAGACGTAAGAAATGTTTTTTTTTTTAATTTTGGCAGTTTCTTGCTATTATTATATAGCCAAAACATCCTTAAACAATCGTATAAGCTAAAATTTTACCAAACGTGAATTTGCGCGAATGTCATTTTTTCTACACCTTGTTAAGTTTTTTATATCTTATAAAAAATTTCAAGCTCCAAATTGTATCTTATTTAAGACTAAAAGACTTTTCGACTTTTCTTGATTAATTACATCATTTCCTAACGATTCATTAACCAGTATAGGAAATATGCAGAGAAAGAAAGAGAGAGAGAGAGAGAGAGAGAAAAAGAGTGCAACTAGTCACTTTTCGTACGTAACGTAATTACCACTCGCTAATGGAATGAAGTCGCAAAAAACCTAGAGAGAGAGAGAGAGAGAGTAATTATTTCATTACCTCTTTATTACATATAATATCCCGAGGAAAAAAATTTTGCGAAAAGTCGGCTTGCGTCACCATTCGCGAAAATTCTAATTTAAATGTTATTACAGATATATTGAAATTCTTCAACGTATACAATTGGAATTAATTTAATTAAAGCGTGTAATTGAAATTCTTCGTATCGATCGTAATATCAATATCGTTAATGTCATCATCGATCGTTGCAATACATAATAAAATTATTACGTTGAAGGCATAGTGATCATTTTATATTATATGATGATTTTAGTTTATATATATCAATTAAATTATACAATGTTAAATTATACACCTATCATACGGCAAGTTTTTGAATAGCATCGTTTCCCGGAGAAATATTAAATACGTCCTCTCTTCAAATTTATCTGCAAAATGTACGCGGTTACATTTCCACGCCATTAAATTGGGATAAGACCGTTCCTCGCGCTGTATCTCGGTTGTATCTGTATAAGGATTTCTGCAATTACGCACTTACCATCGTCTCGCTGCTACATGGCGGTAACATTGAATTTATAATACTATGGCCTGTGGTAGTGATTGCACTTCTCTGAATGCGATCAATAGGCGTAAGCGCACGTGTTAAGCAGCCTACTATTGTTGCATCGGCATTGTTCAGGTACAGGTTATTGTTACATTATACCTGCATTATTGAGCCTTATTACAAGCAGACGTTTAAGGCGCGCGGTATTCAGCGCGACTTATGTCACTGCACAAACGTGAATGAATGCGAGGAATGCGCATCGTTAAGTATAAGATTTGCGTCTTGATATAAGAATCAATATTGAAATAGGAAATGAAAGATAAATATGTCGTAAAATATTTCGCAAACTTGCTTTTACGATCATAAAAAATCTAATATATTTCATCTTGATTTACATATGATATATTTTTATATTAAATTCATTGAGAAAAATAAAAAAACAAAATTGTTAAGTTCATGTTAAGAATGAATGTATCCAAGTATTGACAAAAGCATGAAAATTTCGTAGAAGGTTTTACTATTTTTTCTGAATATCTGTGCAAAATTTGAGCACAATCCTCTTAAAAATTAACATTATTAAATATTATTTAAGTTTAAAGATACTATTGATTCTTATAAAAAATTGAGTACTGTAGCATTTATTGACTTGACAAGGAAAAAAATATTGTCAAGAAAATAAAAATTTTTGCATATATTAAAAGAATTCTAATAAATATTTGTGCAAAACTTGATTTAGATCCGTTTACTCATTTAAAAGTTATTTATACTAAATAAAAAAAATGTTTTTTAAAATTTTGACAGTTTTTTTGCTATTATTGTATAGCTAAAATATTCTTAATAGCATAACGCTAAAAGTTATATCGTTTCTAAGCGTATCTTTTTTTTTTCTTCTATCGCTTTTTTAAGCACAACACGAAACTTTTGCTCTCACCACTTCTAATTAGAAGATAATGATCTTCATTAAAAGTTTCGTCTTCTCGACAATCAAGATATCGCGTCAGAAAGTAAACTGACTTTGATGAACAAAATTCGATAAAAAAAAAAAAATAGAAACGACGATGCACGCTCGTCGAATCGATCCAATCTCGTTGTTCGATCAAGAATCTTCCTTATTTAATCGCAAAATCATCGACAACGTGGCATCACGCTTTTTAACGAGGCGCCAATATTTAAGACCAAAATTATAAGGTCGGTAGGTGTGGACTGCCGATCGATTTTCCCTCACATTTCGCCTTTTTTTTTCTTTCTCCTCTTCTCGTCCACACTTTAAAACACTTCGCCTCTGCTGCGTCTTTCGTCGCTCGCGCTTATATTCGGGACAACGTACAAGGTGTCTGCACTTTACGACAAGGACTTTATTAGCATTTTACGGCATGTATCACACTACGACGCGAGCATCGATGTTGGCGCCATACCTTTTTGCAATATTGAGAATGCGAGAGAGAAAGAAAAAGAGAAGAAAGAAGGAGATCGCTCGATATATGGAGCGGCACAATCGCTTTTTACGAAAAATAAGTTTCTCCCTCATAAGAGCGGATGATCTCTCGTATCGTGCACAATCCTACAATAATAATCCGGATATGCGCAATTTTTCGACTACAAAGCTGCAAAGTGCTATATATCTTTGCGTCGAAATAATTAATGATAATTTGTTATACGGAATGTATGCCTCGCAGAATAGAATACCTATATTACATGTCAATATCCGCACGAAATTATTATTTAATTAGCCGCGTATGAGCTTCTCTTTCGATTAATATACGGGGCCCATTCTTCCGGCAATATCCGCTCTTCCGCGCTCCAATTATTCGCGACGTGCACTTTGTTATATCGTACGCACAAGATTCGAGAGATTATTTCCCGCGTTATACTTCGATCCCCTCTCCTTTTTCTCTGCGATAAAATTTTTTTATCGCGCACAACGCAATCAAAGAAGCGTCCGTTCGAAAAGTTCCGCGCGGCTCATTTGCGCGGTAATACGTTCCGCCTATTAATTTAATTCATATTAAAAGCACCGGCACGTTAGGGCTCGCGATAACAATTAAAAGCCGATAACGATGGCTATAACGGCTGTTGTGCGGTGCTTGCGAAGGCTCGCCTGGCATCCGGCGAAACGACGATCGAAAATAGCTCGTCTTTACGTTAAATGTGCTCCGAGACAACGAACAATGCCGCTTTAATCTCCCATAAATTGCGAAAACGGAAGCGAGGCAAGTATAATTACCGGACGATGGCGTATTTTTTCGCCTTGTTTCACTTCGGCGTTCGCTAGCAGAGCGCGATGCTCTGCCGTTATCGAATTTCCTTTGAGAGCTACATTCCTTAAATCTTGAGCATTCCGACGCGCGTCTTCCAATCTAATTCCATCCTAATTAATATATCAAATATCAAAGGCGACGTATATATACTTTTACATTGTGACATTTGTTTAAATTTTATGAAAATCACAAGTGCCATCAACATCCTGCAATATTTAATAAATTTTGATATAGATTTTTTTAAAGAGCTTTAATAAGTGATTAAGAATAAAAAAAAAAAAAATTTCGATGTATTACTCTCGCATGCGATCTCCCGACAAAAAGTCTGCAGATATATGAATCAAAGCCGTAAAAAAACGAAGAGAACTTCAAAAGTTTCGTTGAAATAGAGAAGGAGAATCGAGAGAAGCAGACTCTCTCGAAACAGGACAGGCGAATTTCACGGTCTTTCGTTTATGTTAACGCGCGTCTGTAAACAGGAAATAAACTATCTCGTTCCTTCGCGCACTAGTGTCGAGATAAATAGTCGGTACTTACAAACAGTACCACGTTATAAATGTGAAGAACGTATTTCAAGAAATTCACGGAGCAGCAACCGTCGTCCCTGGTCCTAAGTCTAGTGGATGTACCGGGTAATCTCTCAGCGCTCTTGGCCATTTTCGGTCAATTGTTGACTGCGTGTGTCACCGTTCTCGTTGTCACCTCGTCGCCGTTGCTGTAAAAAAATAGCAATAAGAAGAAAGTTAGAAAAAAAATTCATAATAACACATTATTTAAAACAGGATTGATTACACAAAAAATTACAAGACAGTCATATAACTCAATAACTATAATATATAAAATATGCCTGTAATGAAAAAGGTGTAGGATGTTTATTATTGATGACAAGAGAATGCGAAATTTATTTTTGCAGCAACATGAAAAAGAAGAAAAAATAAATTTCACTACTAAGGAAGCACGTTTAAGCAAGTAATCAACAAGTTTTCAATTGTCTACCGCCCAAGAAAGTAATCAATGAGTTTCAGTTTCAACGTCAGAGTCTTCGTTACTTGTTTATACTCGCTACTTGGACACGGGATGAACTTGAAGCTTTACTTCGTTCCGGCTCGGCATAGAGTATCGGAGCAACTTTACACAATTGCCGCCAAATCAAGAACAGAAGAAGGTCAGGCGCGAGAAAAAATACTTCTTACATAAAATATATATTAATATTCCGATAAAATATATATCTCCTCTTTTTTGATTATTTAAGAAATTTGTGTATCGACTTCCACACTTTCGCGAATCTGTTATCAGAGTAAATATGCATAAAAGATCACGCCTCACCGATTTAATTGTCACGTAGATATTTTATATATATAATAAATTTAATAAGAGAAGAGTATTCTGAGTAATTCGCCACGAGAATCAAGTGGCGGACAACATTGGCTTAGGAGATATAATAAATTAAAGCTTCAAAGTTTTAATGCTTTTTCTCAGATATTATAAAGTAATGTTAAAAAAAGTTTGTGTACGTTGTAGAGTGAACATGATAAAAATGTTTGTTTACATTTACGAGATAGATATATAGTCATAGATATTTTGTCAATAATTGCTTTTCTATTTCTTGCAGTTCATTAACAGCTTTCAACATGCGATTACATCAATTTCTGAGTCTTGTCTTGAAAAATATTATTTATCAAATGCGTGAGCGGGCATCCCCACCTCGAAAAAATTCTAATCTCACCCAACTTTATTTTTAAAATTGAAAATAGGTTTGAGTTAAGTTAGAATTTTTTCTCCCTCGCCACGCGTAAATAGCATTGTAAATAGCTTTTTTAATCAAAAAATAACAGATTATTATGGCATACACAAACCTTAATGTCAAACTTCAATTGTTATATCTTCTAAACCAGTGCCATCCGCTATTTGATTCTTGCGGGGAATTATTCGGAACACTTAAAAATCGATAAAGTAACCTTTTATGCATATTTACCGAAAAAAAGAAAATCAAAAAATTTCCGTTTCGTCGATTTTGTTTGCGCCGTAGTTGCGCAGAGAAAACGCTTTCTCGGAGATGCGATTCTCACCTTCGAGAGATGGTAAAATGGTATGCTTTGCGAAGGAGCAAGTTAACTTTAATGTCATGAGAATTTCAGCGGGAGAAACAAAGTTTGACGTTTCGCTTGTCGCATCGCGAAGGCAAAGGTACCGGGAAATTGATGTAATTTGATAATCGCGCAACCAATGGCCCTGTCAGATGCATATGTGCATCGCTATCGCGAGCAAAGGATGATCGGCGAGGTTGATGGAGCACCGGGAGAGTAACTTCGTGCTACGGTTCGAAGTGAAAGCAGCGCGCCTTGGCACGAGTCCAAGCAAGGGCGCCCATAGATTTTGATTCAGGGGAAGAGGGGCCATAGGTCTCATAGGGGACCCCTACTGTCTATCTATTTTTCGCTATATATGAGCCGCTTGCGTGAGCGATGATGCAATTTCAGCGAAATTTTCGAGACTCGAAATTGCAAAGTTTTCGCAAAATAAACGACTCGTAAGCATCATGGATTTTTTTAGACTCGTTAACGATAAGAAGAAATTACAGTGCCTTTTTCTCTGATGTCGACATGGCTCGAATTAGATGACAAATCTCGGTATATTTTTAAATTGAAAAAAATCATGGCCTCTTTATTCACTATAGCCTTACTGTGTGCTTGCGGGCTGGCACATAATGTCGTTTTACGTTGCCAAGAAAAACGCGAAGGTCTCCCTCCGCTCTAATGCATCTCTCTATCTCTCGTTTTTCCTCTTTCCGTTCTTTCTACGATTCTCTTCGTCTTTGTAGACGCATTCTGTGTAAGAATGCATAGGAACGCCAAGTATTTCCTTGAACGAAGAAGCTGACACGACAGATTGCACGAAACAGCCCGTCGTTTCTTTTATGTATAACGATTCTCTTCGCGATGAAAAAGGCAGTGAGATAAAATCGAATAAGTCGAAATGACGTAGCAAAATATTTGGACAATATACATAGTCTGCTGTCTGCCTGAATTTAACTTGGCAATTTGTAATATATACTTTATCGTGATAGTTGCTCTATCTATCATATACATCCACTCTTATCTCACGTTGTTGCATTTTATAACATCTTACAAGTACTCTCTCTCTCTCTCTCTCTCAAGATCCAACCTTAAGATATTGTAAAAGAACGTTGAATAATTCATACCTTGATTACAACATCGTCCTATTTTGTAAATTTCGACCCGACACAAAATTGCAATTTGGCGAAGGAAATTACATTTGTTGTGGTCGACGTCCGTTCGTACGCGACTTGTATACTGAACGAGAATGCGTGATAACCACTCGATCTTCTCGACCGACATACACTTTGCGAACAAAGCATTCTCTAACAGTGGATAAAGAAAATTCTCTAAACAGTAGATAAAGAAAAAGTAAAAATTTTACAATATAGAATACACGCACGCGTGATTTTTTATTCTTAAAAAAAAAAAAAAATTCTAATAAAAAATATATAGATATACTTTCTCCTAACAATACTCAAATCTAAATTTCAGATTAAATTATATCGGTAACAAAAATATGTCAAAGAATAAAAAAATGCATTTCTACTGTTTTTAAATTAAGTAAAAAAATTGATATTGTCCGTCTTCTAAGAAAGATGAAAAAACATTATCGCCCACAATCGCACCATTTGACATTTGTTTAACGAGGAGTCGAGCAAAATATGATCGAATGACTTTTTTTCTGCGTTACAAGTCGTTCCTCTTATTGTTAGTGCGGATGAGCGCGACGAGAGTGCGAAGGATAAATGACGCATAATGAGGAGCAGAAGGGAGGAGTGTACGCGGAGGATCACGTCGAGGATTGGAAGATGCTGGATGGAGAGCGGAAGACAGGGGTGATTATAGCGACGAGCGAAGAAATGCAAGGAGGGAAGATGAAAGAGAGAGAAACCGCGAAATTAAATGGGTGTGACCCGTTTCGCGTGTGGGCGAGATCGTTCGGAGCGCGCGAAATATATACAGAAAACTTCCCCGATGTATGCGTGAATAAATTTTTTTCTCCCCGTCGTGTGCAAGGTTAAAGATTTTTATGCAAGGCGGACTCGGTTCGATGCACCATACGGTTATTGACCTTTCTGAAATTTATCGGCTATCCTCTCGCTACCCAGGCTAATATCCTTGATTAAAATGGCAGTCGATAATATCGGTGGTAATATATAACGGATAATTTATATACTGTCTTCTTTTTTGCAGATTAAATGTATCCCTTTATAGAATATCGAATAATGCAAAAACGCGTACATGGTTTAACTTCAACGCATAAATTAATTTTTAAAAAACGATGACACGCCGATGTGTGTAAATATGCATACGTTGCCGATTTATTGAGAAATATACATATAGATTAAAATCACACATACACACAAGCAATATGAATTCTGATTGATGCTGCTAATTTAATCGCTTAAATTAATGTACAACACTGAATTCCACACGCAAACGAGGCCGTAACGTTTATCTCGAATTTCTGTTTACTACAGCGCTCTATTCCGATTTCGCCGATATCTGCTCATTATCATCTCTTTGCGCGTTGCCGACATCATTATACCTCTTTTCCTCAAACGACATACCGATCATTGATCGCGCGTTGCAAAAAACGATTAAATCGACGGCAGCCGATGCAGCCCGCGCAATCATTTTGACAGATTCGTTATCCACTTTCGGTTGAGAGAAGCGCGTTAACTCGTGTCCGATGAAAAATTCGTTGGTCGTTACTCCGGTAAAAGAGATCCGGGGAGTTGGCCGGATCTTGGAAGCTCCGCGGAAATATCGTTCATTATCCCAATGCTCTTCGTGAAAAACGGGACAACGGCGTAAACAACTTTGCGGCTTTCCACAACGGAAAGCACGTACACTCACTCGCCGCTTCCCGGTGCGGGGGAAAAAATGTCGCGACAATGGAAAAATACACTGTCTTTGTCACGTTTGACATTACGTTGATAAACGCTCGTTAATTAACCTAATTTTCTAAAAATGTAAAGAAATTATTGTATATTCATTTATTTTTTTCGCGTTCACGATATTGAATAGAGAGAGATTCGTAGAGAATATAATGTATGTATACGATACCTACATATGGACAGAGGAGAAAATAAAACAAAAGAATAAAATTTGTATTTTGACAAAATGGAAATTTGATGGAAATTGCACGAGAGAGAGAGAGAGAGAGAGAAAATCAACGTATCTGCAATATCTAAATTTAAAATCTCATGAATGTATTTGAATGTAATAATGCCGAGGTAATGGAAATATTTTCAATTCTCTGATTCTACATGCCTGCATCTGCCGAAAACGCGATTCGATAAATCGTGCATATTCTCATTAATGCGAATATTTTACAAAAACTGAAGTACTACTAATATTTTCCAATTGAAAGTGTAAAATGATGACGTGTATTTCATGTATATTTCATGAAGATACATTGGTATATTAAGTAATGAATGTAATAGTATTTGACGAGCATTAGCAACTCATACATACTGCAATGTAAGTCAATATTGATTCTGCTAGAAATTAATGAGTAAATATCATTTTGTTATATTAAATACCAACAATGATGCATCGCATAGCATTAATTGTTTATAATCGATTATACATAACTCTCAACGCATACATATATCTAAACTGTATATAAAAACATCAATAAAGCATTTTTCAATACTCTTCATTTGCATTTTTCTTTCCACAAAGAAAAAGAAACTCGGAACATTCATCCCAGTTTTTCTTCGAATATTTTACAACTTCATAGTTGTAATCGTGCAGAAAAAGAAGAGCTTTGATGAAAAGATGAAATTTCAGCAGTTGTAGACGAACGCGTTACACGTCTCGGGAAAACCAAGAGAGATTTCGGGCGTGCAGTAAAATCTCCGAGGCGAATGGTCGGTCCTTGTTGATGATCCAAGGAATGAATGGTCGACGGTGAGCATGGATTGTGAATAAAAAGCTGCACAGCTGCGCGATATTCACCGTACTCGCGGGGAGTTAAGTCACGACCGCGGTGGCATAGTTAAATTTTTTATGGACGCGCGCACACGCCGCGCGGTTTACGGTTCGAGAATTTACGGCTGGACCGGGAGTGTAATTCGAAAAAGAGTACGAATCGCGCGAAGAATTGTCTGCGACTGCGAAATCGATCTCGAAAATTCGTCTGTGAATCTGGTGACTTCGATAAATTGCAACGATCCAATTAGAGAGATATCTTTTTAATTTTTTCTTTTTTTTTTTTCTTTTATAAATAATTATTTTATATAGTTTTTTTCCTTTCTCACGAACCGAAAACATCGTCGTCTAATTAAAATCATCATGAATATACTTTCTCGTGTGTATTACGTAATTTAAAAAATTCCACTTTTACAAAAACTATGAAAAATGTAAAATTGAAATTTTAAAATTTGGCTCATCATAAATTTTTCTCCGCCATAAATAAATTTAGTTTCCTCCATGGAAGATTTATTAAATATTAATAAGTCATGTCAATTGAATTGATTCGAGCGAGCGAACATATCCGTGCGCGCGAGAGGGCGAAGCGAGATCCGGATATTGTATATCCGGCCATCCGGATGTCGTTCACGACACGCGTTAGCGACGCGCAAAAAGCCACATAATGCGCCTACTTTTCGTGCGCACAATCGGCAAAAACAGGCAACGATAATAATCTTGGAGAGAAGCCGTCGTCAGCATCGGGGAACACGCGCCGCTTGCGCAATGACGTTTCTTACGACGTCCCACGTGTTAGGAAGTTGCGCGTAAACGCCTACTTGAAAATACGACCCACGTCGTACCGGATGACGCATCGATATGCGCCTTCGATGCTTTTATAGACCCCGGTGGGCCAGAAGAAGCCACTAGAGCCGGAAAAGAGAGGACGGGAGGGAGAATCTCTCGATGGAGCTCTTCATCTTCCAGATACGGGCGGCTATATCGATCGACGATTCATCCGACCGTCGCGTTTCGATTCGAGTTACGCGTCGCTCTGTTTTTGACTTCCCCTCTTTACAATATGACATTATTAAAACATCATCGCCCTTATCGTTCTCTTTCTTCGAGCTTCCGAGACGATTCGTATTTGTACAGATCTTTACGAGATTCGTAGAAGGATTCGTATTAGAAGGAATTTATGTCAAGTAACAAGATGAATGGTTCTATCTCTTGCAACATCGAAACGCCTGATGTTAATGTCTCACATACCTATTATTCCTCCTACTTTCCTTTCTTTTAATCTCTAACTTTGCATATTTATAATAAAGCATTTGATCTTTGAAACATGTCAATTATTATCCCATGTTTCTCATATTTTTAAAATAAAAAATTTATTATAAATAAAACAATCTTACCATTATATAAAAAAAATTATCTTATGTTAAATTTTTCAATTCTTGAAAAAATAATAATATCGTCCTAATAAAGTTAATAGATAAAAAATAAAATAAAGTGCTGTCTCTTAAAAATTAAAATTTTTCAAATATTATATTAGTCTTTAAGGCGCGTTATAAAAACATCTCGAAGATGCGAATGTGTAAACTCGCAAACTACGAATATGTTATCGAAAATCACAGCTCATAATATATCAGCGACGATATCAACGTTGTCGTTTGAGCCCTTCCCATCAATTTGCCATGGTACCATGTTCCCAGCATAGACATATCCTCATTTATCCCAATGTCCTATACGTCGACGGCCAATTTGCTAATCGAGCCAATCATCCAATCGCATTAACCTTGCAGGCCATTCAGAGACTCCGGTCTCGTTTTTATTGGATAGTTCCTGCGATGCACGCAGAGATTTTTAAAATTTACATTTTCTTCACGAATAATCGCATAATTGCTAGATATAATTATTTTCGCTCAATTTATTTACAACAGAAAAATATTGAGGAAGAGAATCATCTGTTACTAATCGTCTCTTACTATCCGTCTGTGCACTAATTATCACTTAAGGGAATTATATTATAGAGATATCTCGTGCAATTCTCTCGTCATTCATCTTGGAATTATGGTACACGTATGCTTGAAATCCGCCTTCCCTGCCGATTATTTAGATAATAATGTCAATTTGCGCAATCTAGTACGAACGCAATTCAACGTATACGCTTGACATAAAGCCGTAGTAATGCGGCTGTATCTACTAGTCATTCTCGAATTGCAAGAGAGACAACAAAGACTGACGCAATGAAGGCACAAATAAACATACATATATTTATGTATATGTATTTAACGTAAAATTTATTAAAACTATAAAATTCATTGCGTGTTTTTACACAGGAAATATTCATCAAATATATATTTAAATTTAGAGGCAATATATGAGATATATATGAGCCAATATGTACATTTTGCCAAGAGAATTCATTTCGGGCAATTGGTTGTGGAAATCAATTATAAAAATGGTTGAAAGTGTGACGAATAATTTTTCGATGATATTTCATCGAAGTGTGCTCATATCGACGGCAATTTTTGCGGCGAGTACTTTATCGAAAGTGCTATGAAAATGCATCAGCCGGAGATTTCGATTTTTAACGTGAATTTTCGCGCGCACGCACGTGCAGCGCGCTATAATCGCGTGAATGCTAACGGCTCCATCGCACGCTCCATTTGAAACGAAATCGTAATCTCGATGTTCCCTTTTACTCGCGCGCATGGCGCTCTTATTCCGCGGAAATCGCTCGACGTATGTTCCCGGGGCAGCGTCATAAAATTTAAGCGGGAAAAGTGGAATAGAGCACGACCAAAGTAGACTATTGGATTTTATGCCGGCGGTCTCTCAATCAACGCAAGAAAAATACTTCATCGTAAAGGGCAAATAATAAAAAACTATAAAGTTATAATATATTTCGCGGATTTTTAGTTGATTCGCCAACATTTGATATTTACTGACGCTACAAATCATCGCCGAGAATACTTGCAATTTGCACTTCCCGTCATGATTATTTATAACTTTATTACCGTACTAAATACACACACACATCTCTTGCCGATTATGTTATATAATCAAAAAATTTCGTTTAGATATAAATCTGATGCTTTGCGATAAAAATATTTGAACAAACGTTCGCAAAATATTTCATGAAATATAATTATGTATACATTAATTGTAGAAATAAAATTTAAATATAATAAAGTAATACTGAATATAAAAAGGAAGAATATAAATATAGATATAACAAGCGGTTTCTAAAAAATCATAAATATATTGCAAGAGAGAAAGAGCACAGTTACTTCTCACGAACAAAGACGCGATGGCACGAAGCGATAGGAATAATCGACGATATATGAGGAAAGAAAGATCGTGGGCCGGTTACATGGGTGCAGGGTAAGTGCATCCGTGACGTATCTCTCGTACACTATACATACTCCCACGGCCAGTGCGCGACTTCCGCAACGATTTATTATTCAGATAGTTGAGATTTGAAAAGTCCCTTAGCTATATCCTCGAAATAAATGCATGATTGCTTCTGCTTTTCTGCTTCGCCGAAAATATTATTGGCAAAGCGACGATCCACGCTGTCATTTGAGATTTTCGCAAATTAATATCATAATCAAATCAGAACACGGCACTCTTCTGTCAGATGAAGATCGCGTTCTCTTTATTGCGATCCAGGATGTTTAAATCGTTCGAACGTGCCCCTTCCACGTGCGCTGTCCCGTTTCTCCCCTACCACGATAATCGGAAATCATCATCGTAACTCGTAGGCTTATTGGCGGCGTAATAGCTTTGAGCGTCTGCGAATTGACGTTGGGTGAGTGCCGTATGTTGCACCAGCAGCCTTGGACATGCGAAATTCTGCAGCGAGACAACGAACGACCGCTGTTACCCGCCCACGCCATCCGCCATCCCGTATGCACCGGGATTGCATCGCGGAAAATTGGATAATGCCGCGATCGCGCCCTCGTCGCGTGGATATATACATAAACGGCAATCGTTGTGAGCATCGCGTTGCGGACCGCTGCCGACCCATTTTTCGCGATAGTCACGGTTTTCGCAAATTTTCCGCCGTTTTGCAACGGCCACCAAAATGACGCGTTTTGTTTTCGCCGTGCCCGGTTTACGAGCGAAACGCCGGGCGAGATTCTCGAAATTCCCGGCTTTATCGCACGATTAACAGCGGTCGGGAAATGAAGCGAGTGAAATTTTCATGAACAATGATCTCTCAATGGCATCGACCGGCAGTTATCGATATGCGAACGAGATTTCGCGCGGAGTCCACGAGCTGTTTCAGGGATATTTGTTTTTCTCTCGTAAAAAAAAAAAGAGACAAATGTCAAACAATTCTTCTTTTCTTATTTGACATCGAATTGATGCAGTATTTGCGATCGAATCGACACTTGCGACTATTTAAGCAAGAGTAACGAGAGAGTAATAAAGAAAAGATTTATAAAAGGGAGATGAAAGAAAAAAAAAAAAAAATGTATGTAACGCAGCATATTCCTATCGTGTTACGAATCATTATTTGTCAGATTATTACCCCGAGTGTTGTTTGTGATACGAAAATAACACGGGAGTGTTTAAGCGATCGTAAAAGGGCCCACTGTAGCCCTCAGTATCCGTGTCTCTACATCACTATTTTAGTCCGAATAGAAAATTATTTTGTGCGTGGCTATTGCCCGCGTGTCAATAAAAATTTCGTCACAGGATATAAACCTATCTATATCGAGACAAGCTGTGCATTATTTATTATCGAGCGAGCCTATGAATCTTGTCGTTGCTTGCGTAATTGCCGCGCGATTAATTTCGCAAACGACGAAACGGCAGGTCGCCTAAGCACATATTTACGGCCGGTGACAAATGAAATATCGAAATACTGTTTTGACCCGTCATTCCCGCTCGTTATAGGCGCGTTTTAATTACTTTGTTGGTGCAATGTACGTCTTAATTAATCAAATGGTTAACGATGTTTTTTTTCATAAGTATTCACGCGGGGTAAAATTAATGAGAAAAGTTCTCCTTCGTGGAGCTCGTGAAAAATGCAACCCGCCATCGTTGAAACAATATTTTACATTTACGATTACAATTTTTCCGCTTTAATGATCGTAAAGTGGTACGTACGTACGTACGTATGCGAAACAGCCACAAATTCACGCGCGATATATTTCTTTCATTTTCAGGAAAAAATATAAGCAAGTATATATAGCTGAAGGAAAAGAGTGCTCATATTGAGAAAAAAAAGTTATTAATTTATTTAAATTCGTTCGACTAATTATTTCTGTGTATTTCTTTAATTGAAATATTTAAATATTTAAGTCAAATATAATGTCCTGTTAGATTTAACATGTCGTATTTAAATATTTAACTTAAATATTTAAATATTTCAATTAAAAAAGTACAAAGAAATAGTAATTAATTAGACAAATTTAATCAAATTAACAACTTTTTTTTTCAATGCTAAACTAATATACATATGATAATTGAGTAATGTAATTTTAAAACTACACACAAACTTTTTTTCAAAATAAGTTTCATAACGTAATTTTGTTCCTTGAATTTAGTTACACATTTGTCTTAAAAATCACACAGGTCTCTGTACTTTTAGTACTAAAAGTAATAATTTTAAAATATTATATGTTTTAAAAACCTCACATCTCCATCTTTTTTATTCTTGAAAGATGCCAATAAATGTTAAAAAAAATAGATAATATTAAAAAATTAGATACATCTTTAATGATGAAAAAGTTAAACTCTTTCACAAAGAAATTTTTCAATGATCTTCAACAAATACAGATGACTCACTCAAACTATATAGCTTATAGAAGCCACCTATGTGAATGTTTAAAATTTTGTTTTCTGTGCATAAATTTCATTTTATATAATAAATAAATTAAACATAAACAATCTGTATTGTTTACAAATAACACACATCCCATATTTTTAAATTCATGTTCATGATCTTTTTTAATAAAATCTGTTCTTGTTTTGCGCATAATTATAATTTTACATTCTAAAATATGTTTAAAAATGTCAGAACAAATATATACCATAAATTTTCTGCAAAATATGAGATTAACACTTTTCTTTAAAAATTGTTTTTTCTTTCCACTGAAGAGTTTAGTTGAGTGTGATATGTATTGTAAATCACGTATTGTAAATCACGATTCAATTATATCGTGCATCTAGCACTCGCACATAAATGCCCGATTCTCATTAATTAATAATAATAAATAAATATTTATATATATTAAATTTTCCATTCCTCTCTCGAAAGTTCAACATTTCTCTCTTAAACATAGCAGGTAACAATAAAATTCATACCAAGTGATATTGGAATTTCCGCATCGAGAGGCAAGAGCGAGCATTCCAATCCCTCTATCTATCTCTTCCAGAAAAATATCTAATTTTCCGGAGAGTTAGAAATTTTGATACAGGTCGCTCGTAAAAATTCCACGACTCGCGCCGCGCATTCTCGCCTCACCGCTGCGGATGAACCTTCTTAACCATCTGCCATGTTCCTCGAAAGTAATGTTCCGTCGCAATAAAATGAGTTAGAGCAGCCAAGGAAAGTGTAACGCTAGCCTCGTTGTCGTTTGGGAAAAAAATCGTACGTAAACAGAGGACATTTCGCCTTGTTCTTCTGAATTACGGCGCCCGTAATTACGACCACCTCGTGCGGTGAGAAGAGATTAATGAGGCCGGTAAAATGAGAACCGCGAACGCTACTATCGATATTGTATGTGTTTTATTCAAGATTTCACAACGCTGAAGTTCAAGTTGTCTTCGTGTTTCTAGAAATGTCCGAAAATGTTCCGTGCACTTATACAGGACTGCTGTGTTTCCAGCGCGCAACAATTCCGGTTTTTTTCACCGACCTTTTAATTAAGCGACCCATGCCATTTCTGAAGCTGTGGCAAACTTTTTGCGCTCGGACGATCGCTTTGACAGCGTTGCAAAAAAAAAAAAAAATCGGCAGCGTATAACCATATTGCTTCAACTGTTTGCGGCTTCTACAGTACGGACGATTACTTCAATATCGAGCTCGATAGCGTTCTTATTGTTCCGCGCTATTAATCTTTAATAAAATCAGAAATAAAATCAATGAGGAATTCAAAAAATGAAAAGTATATTATAAAATATAAAAAATATTATAACTATTGAATAGGGACAGAAAACTAAACGAGTAAATTAACAAGATTATTTCTCTACATATAGAGATTTAAAGGATAATTTCTCGCTATAAAATAATTTATAGAAATTATTTATATTTATTTGTAAACAAAAGAACTTATTAAGATAATTTTCTACTATTATATTTTAATATTAAGTAAAGAAGCTGCATATATATATATTTTTTTTTTAATCAAAAAACAGTTTTTTATATTTTGTTTCATTAAATTTAACATCCAACTTTTCATTAAAACTTTTCGCGAATGCTAAGCGTGTCGCGTCCAACCGATGCAAAAAGCTCGATGATAAACTAGGCACGTACCAAGGGAGAAACAAGCGGACACGCAACAGGATTTGATCAAACTCTCACCTATTTTGTCATCGCATCTCGAGGCGTGTCGGAAAATTAACGAATCGTGTCGCGCGTCGACGTGTTGATGTCGCTGTCATCAACGGAATGAAAAAAAAGAAAAAGAAGAAGGGACGATTACTCGCGATTTTGCAGTCCTCGCCACGCGCGCGGACAGTTTCACGAATTAATACATTTACGGATCCGAGAACCACCGCGTAAATTAACGCGTGCGAGTCCGTGCCACACGGCGGCGATAAATTGGCGAACGTTAACACGCCCGTCCCCGTCAACGAAACAGCTGCTACGCAAATTTTTTTTCTCGTCGCGCAATCAGCGCGCGAATCGTACGCGTGCGGCTGGAATCGGTCTCTTTTTCCCCTCATCTCTCTTTTTCCATTGCTTGTCGCTGTCAGCGGGAAAACGCGGAGAATGTGAACCCCGAATGTGAGACCGCGCGAAATGTGTGTCTGGCGAAACGAGACAGATGCGGATTACAATTGGGAAAATTTTCATTTCGTCCGTTAATGTCTTTCTAATGCGCGAAAATCCGTAAAAATTTGTTACTACATAAATCATTCTTATCTTATCTAAATATTATTAAAATAAAACACATATATGTCGTTTGAAGCGAAGATTGTGCCACAAACGAGCAATAACGACAGTGATTTCTTTAACAAAAGTCGCAAGTGGGGATCGTCGACCGAATAATGATCGCCGACGTAATACCGACGACACAACGAGAACGATCTCTGGGCGACAATCAACTCCAGGATAAAGATACTCGTGAGAAAAGCTAAAGCGGCGGAAGTTGAAGGAACCGATTATAGGAACAAGCGATCATCAAGCGACGTGCACAATAGCGTCGTTGAATGATTTTCTCTGTTTACATGCCCGATCGCCAGAAATCTAAACTCCGTTGTGAACAAAGCACGCAATCTTCCAATCGACCTTAGAAGCGTTTCGTTGCCGCGAATTTGCATAAAGATCGAGATTACGCTGCTCGTGTAAAGTCGCTCGTGAATTCAAGATGATCGATTTATTATCGCATGACGCCCATATTGTTGAAGAAAATTGCGTAGAAGAAATTTACATAACTCTTAAAATAATAAAAATAAGCGCCTCGTGACTCCGAACATCGATATAAGATTAGTTTAGTCACATATTTTCAAAATTTATGCAAAATAATGGAAAAAAAAGGATAATGATTTTATGTACAATAAAGAAATCTCCGTAATTGCTTTCAAAATTAAACGTGTCGAAATCACGGGACAAATTATCCAAAAAAAGAACAGTTTGTGGAATTAGTCTGTCATACCGTGATGTCAATAGACACCGGACACGTTGCTCAAATATTGGAGCAGCTCAATGAATATATCTTGTCGATGAGATAAGCTATCCACACTGATCATACTGAGCTCTGTAGCTCATCGGCAATGCACTGCGACATGAATGTAAATATTATGCAGATTAATACTCGCTGCATTCTACTGTGTGAAAAAATTCATATGACAGAATAGCTGCAAAATATTTTGAACTTGCAGTCGAGATGGTATGATCTCGATGATATGCGTTCTCGAAATATTTAAAATTGTTTTGCATATTGCAATTTTAAATTTTTCTACGCTTATATCGTATGTTTAAAAAACAGGTGTTTTAAAAATATGTTTACTCAAATTTTGTAAAAAAGTTCCCTGATTTTCCAAGTATTTTTGTTCAAAATTCCAAGTAAAGAAAATATTTCAAAAAATTTTTGGTACAATTTCGTAAAATAAGTTTTTTTATTGCAGGCATTTTTTAATGCTTTTTATTCATAGAAAGGAAAAACACAAAAACCACAAGTTTCAAAGGCTGGATTTGCAAATGTACTGAAAAAAACTGAATAATTTCGTTAAGATAAAAATTTTTAACCTGCATAACATTTTCATTAAAATAAAAAATATGAACTGCATATTCAATATTTTGTTAAGACATTCAATATATAAATAGAGATAGATATATATTTATAATATATTTTAAATATATAATTGCCAATTCCAACGTGGCTTATTGGCGGATTGTGTACTGCAGGATTGCAAAAGTAAAATAATTAAAGAAATAATTTTTTTTTCTAAATTCCTGAATCCCAATAAAATTCCATGAGAATTCCTAAATTTTTCCATGGTACAAAAAAATTATCTAAAAATTCCAGGTTTTCTATGTTTTTCGTGGAAATAGACACCTTGAAAAGTGTTATAGTTTTTTATAAATATAATCAATAAATTAAATATATATATATATTTAAAAAAATCCAATTTTGTTCTTCAAGAAAATAATAATAATCGCAAAAATAATTATATAATATCTATTTTTCCATGCAATTCTATAGTTTCATTAAAGTCATTATGCAGCATGAGTGTGGATAAATGAATTTGGTATTCAAATATGAATATTTTAATGCACAATAGAGAGCACGATTCGCCATGTAACTGTGATACAACTGTTAATCATTTCAGGTGCAATGATGTGGTTACGTAGCGGCTTTCGCGAAATAGAATTTTAGATTCCGTCCACACAAATGTTCCCAGAGACAAAATCGTTCAGTATGCAGTTTTGTGCAAAACTCCAGGCAGAAAGTTTTAAAGCGTTTTAAAATCGTCATATTATAAAGTCGCTCTTAACGTTATGTACAGTTAAGCGGCTCAAGTATACCGTATCGCACCTCTGTATCATATCGTTTACATAATTTCATCGTCATATAGCTTCCCGGAACTTTCCGTCGTGATATTATCGTGATATGCCCGATATAGCATACGCGTAAGGCGATAACTAGATAAACACATAACTTCCGAAATATAGCTAGAAAAAACTTGAGAGAGAGAGAGAGAGAAACATGGAGATGACGTAATATTTTAATATAATAACATGAAAATCAAAATAATATGCAGTAATAATATTTGCAATATCTAACCAATGGAGATCAATAATATTTGTATTTTAGATAATCCAAATATTTTATCACTCGACTGCTACAAATTAACAAGAGAATATTTAGTTCAAAACCAATGATTATTTTAATTTTAGTATTTGAACGTCTATGTATTGGAGTTATTTTTACGATGATAATAAAACATATTTCTATAAGTCTTCTATAATCTGATATTCGGTGAAAAAAAAAAAAAAAAAGACACGAGCGGGGAGAAAATAAAATCGCAAGGTTCATTTAACATAAGACAGCCTTTAGTGTTGAGCGAATCCATTTAGTTTCGTACTTTGAATACCTCGAACGCCAAAGTTGAATTGGTTCGGTGTGTTACGAGCGGAGAAATAGACGTATTGGGAAACTGGAATTAAACGCGTCGATTGCGATCCACGCTATTTAACATGATCACCCGTCTATCGGCGTGGCGTATGCACTAAAATTTCAGTAATCAGGAAGTAAATCAAAGTTGCATTTCACAGAGAGTATTGATAAAAGGTATGAAAAAGTATGTGCTCAGCAGTTAGCTTTCAGAATTGACTTTCGCATGTTTTTCCTTCCTCATAGAGAAAGCTTCGTTTACCTTGACAATTTTTTTTTTCCAATTTTCTACGCCAATGTGTTTAAAATGTTCGAAAACATGAAAAAATTGAATTTTTTTAAAAACGTCTGTATGTATGTACGAAATTACATTGCGCATACAATTTCTAATTTCCGCAATTTTTGATATATCGGATAAAATTTTTTAAAATAAAGTATCGTTAAAGAATTGATATTGAATTTGGAGGATCGGTAAAATAGTTAATTTTTAATAAAATTTTGGATTTTTAAAGAAATATTTGAACGCGTTATAACTTTCGTAAATTTTGAAAAATCTTCCTCTATGAGAAAGTCAAAATTGAAAAAGCTACTTGCTTTAAGGAACTTAAACTTTGTAGGCGAAATAAAGTGATGAAAAAGCAATATACAAGTTTCTATCTTTTTCCTCTTGCATTACATTTACAATTTGTAAAAAATTTTATATAATGTACATAAAATTTTTTTTCTATTCATCAAAATGCTATTATTAAAGCCTTATTGTCGAAACCTTACACGATTCTCTTACTACAAGCAAAATTATTGTTATTACAAACAACTGCTATTATAAACAAATATTATAAACGAGAAATAATATTTTTTTCTATATTGATAATTTATTAAAAGTAAGTTGCCAAATTCACATGATATATCAACTCATATATCGCGCCATATAAAAATTAGAAAATTATAATTCAAAGATAGTGTGGGCGAGCGATCGTATAAGACTTCGGTGGTAAAGCTTCTAATAACATTTTGATTTTGTTGCACGCGATGTGGTTAAAAACATGCTGTTGAAGGCACGACTCGCTTTTAGGTCATAGGATAGAATAAGACTCTCGCGTGCTGCCCCAGACGTCCGGGATTAATAAAATATCGACTGAATGGAAAAAGAAAGCTACGCGCGATTAAAGCCGCTACTAACAGAGCTTCGTTTACCTCCGTTGCCGATAGAGCGGACGGAGCTTTTCGTTTGATGCGACCAGCCGAAAGAAAGCTTGATGAGCGTGCAAATGGATGAAAAGTCCGCGGATGAAAAAAGCAAAAAGAGGCGGCCGAATCGTCGTATGGAAACGAGGGAAAAATAATACTTCACGACAGGAGGTAGAGCATTTGGAATATCGAAATTAAATCGTGCCAAATTCAGATATATCTCAATATAAGTCTCTAAATATTCATAAATAATTTCGTAATATTCACAAAAATATTAATACCTTTTAGCTGATACTGATCTTAATTTAATCATTAAATTCTGAATCGGAACATATTCGAACATATTCGCGGAATCAGCACGGAAAAAATCTCTCGTATTTCGTGAGATTCTACGAGGCAACAAAACAATCTTGCGATATCAATTTTCAAAGAATTCCCCTCTTGATCCTTCCCTTAGCAAATCACAAGCAGTGTATTCATCGAAAAATCTCATCCGATCATGGGCGCGATTACGTTCTCACTATCGCTGCCAAATTCCGAGCACGTGTTTCCATCGTTGCCTAGCAGTAGGATTGAAAATGGAAAGAAAGGAGTAAAGTGAAGTAAGAGTGATGGAAAGATATGGCACAGTAGCGAGCAGAAACCATCCAATCTGACTAAAATGAGGTCCTCTGTCCGCGGAACGTGGCGTGAAACCTCATGGCTCTCTCTTGAAAGATCGTTTTTTATCTTGATTTTTGAGGCAAAAAGGGATGGAGGGGGACGGTTAATGCGGTTTTTTGGTTTGCTTCTTTCTCTCGAGAAGGATCACTGGCGAACGAGCGAGCTCATTTCATCACTGCCAGAGTGCGATTCCTCTCGGAAATGGAAACTTCGTCGGGATATTTTGAATCTCGGCAGTAGAAAATAGAATGGATCATGAGGGTTAGACGTTAATTAAATATTCAATCTATAACATGACGAATAGATCGCAAAGATCTTGTGTAATAAGCTGAATGTACGCTATTAAATCTCGTGCAAATGTTATTAATCTCGGCGCGCGCAGAAATAGGGCGCGGACTGTGCGATGGCCAGATATTAATTGAATACTCCAATCGATGATACGATAGATCCCGAAGATATCTGTGATAAATTGCCCGTTGAAATAAACGTGGACGTTTTCGAATCTCGATAAAATATTGTGGGAATTTCAATAGAAAAATATACCGAATTATATAAGTATCTGTTATGTGTGGGGTATATTTGATTAAAGTTATATTTCTTTCTGGTATATAATACGAGAAAGAGGGATAATATTTGAAAATATCAAATATCATCTTAATCTCTCTCTCTCTCTCTTTCTCTGGAAAGGGGGAGGACGAGCTGTTTCGATCTTTCGATCGATATACGACATTTAGCCCTTTAGGAATGGTTATCGCATCGCAGATTCCAGACGTCGGAAATGGCCACAATTTATCGCTCTAACATCCCACTGCGCGCCCCAGCACGATCACGAAAATGATTGCAATTAATTACGTGTTTCCCGTAGCGTTACTCGAATATGATGTACGATGTGTCACGCGCTCTTCCCGAAATCGCGCAAATTAACGTTAAATTAGAAAAAAAAAAGAAATGTAACAGATGTATTTGATTTTGTCGAGATGTTGAAGAATTAAAGCGATACTCTACACAGTATTGGCGTCGAGCTTGTCCTTGTAATGTTTCACGAGCTAATTTCTCCGCGGAAGTATCTCTTTTTGTGAGGAATGAAGCAGCTTGTACTCGTCTTCTTTGAACGGGAATTTCCACGCCATCGCCCGTCCTCTTTCACAGTCTTTGTATTCGCGCAAAGGCGGAAACTGGATAGAATGAATTATCACGAAACTTGGCGGATTGTAAGAGCATGAAAGCCGCCATTAAACGAAGGGAATCCACGTAATGGCGTTACAACGGTATCGGATAATAATAATGTCTCTCTGAAGGCAGAAAACGACGCAGGAAGGAGAGAGCGGGTGTCGATTTCCGGCCATCCTCTCTTCTCTTTTCTTCCTCATCTCTCTCTATTTTACCCTCTTACCATTCTCTTATTTAGGGGAGAGATATTCGCTTTGAGCGCCGAAGCTACGCGAAAGCAAGGACAGACTTAACGAGGGGAACTTTAATTGCGTATTAATGCCCACATAATTAGGAATCCTTAGGATCCGAAAGTCCTTATTGAATTTTCTACAGCGAAAGTTTCCGCTTCCAGTACCGGCGATGAGCGGATCAGCGGGAGGCGGGGAGATTGGCACGGAGGTGCTGAGAGAACTTCATCGCGAGTTTTTTTTTCGTTCTTATTTGCGCGATCTGCTTATCTCTTCTTAATTCCGCCGATGAAACTTTTAAGCGAGTACCGAAAGCCGTTTATCTTCGGTCGCGGCACTTTAATTGATTTTTAAAAAATCGTTTACCGTTCCATGTAAATTGATATCTCAACAGTTTCAGAGATACAGAAATCAGATTTGAACGACTCTAATAATGAAGCGGTACATTCGTTCCAAGATAAAATTTGTAGCATCTCGCGATATCGATCATTTCTTTTTCAAGAAATTAATTGCACTTTTTTGTACCTGCATTTTTTGTATGTGTGTGTATGTGTGTGCGCGCGCTCTGATAGCTCCTTTGCTCCTGAATTGAGAGATGGAATTGTGCAAATATAAAAGTCTAGAGAATCCGTCAGTCTGGCGCACACAAGAGCGTGCCTTTCTAACAATCTCTATCCTTGCTTTTGCGAAAAAGCCTTTAAAGCGTCAAAAAAATCACAAAGGTAGGAAGACATCAAGCAGATCAAGAAGAAAAAAATGTTTAGCACTATCTAACAAATGCGACTTTCGCGACTTGTAAAAGAAAGCTCTTTAGCGCTCGATTCTCTCTTCATTACGCAGTCACGAGCACAATTTTACAAAAATGAGTGCGTATTTAAATTTTTTAAAATTTATATTCCATGTCGGTCCAAGGTATTTTTTCCTTCTTCTTTTAGATTTTAGATTTTTACAAAATTTATACATATATATATAAAATATATTTATCTAATTTTATTAACATCTATCTTTTGATTATTAATGAAATGTGTCATCTTACATTACGTTATATCATATTTTTGTGAAAGAGACTCAAAACATTAGCAAAGGAAAAATGAATATGGCGAGAACGGACGTAACTTCTTTCCACAAACAGATGCCTTTTTCAGCGAGCTTGGGAGATGCGGTAATTTCGCCATGTCATATTTGACATTCACGTGCGAGGACCACCCCTCTATGTAATTTTTAATGCTTTTATTCTGAACCAGCGTGCGCACAATGCTGATCATAATGAGCATAGACGCGGAGGCGCGTATTCAAGGGACGTGTCAACGCAGTCAACGGTGAAAACAGAAGAGTGATCCGGCAGTGATTCTCGACGTACAAACAGGGCTAACCACCCCTCCAAAAAGCCATTACTCACCGGCCGTGTCCTGCTGTCAGGTACAATTTGTTCTACTCGCGAAAGCGAGAAGAACGACGCGCGCCTCATGCTGGCTGTGACAGATGAGCTCGAGCCACGTATGGGTAAAAAAGAAGGAAATTGCCCCATGATGACGACGATGACGCGCAATATCGGACAAGATTTCCCCAAATGTGTAAACACAAATCGAACAATAGATATTATTAGCGCAATCCGTGCGTGCATTTAACGAGATGAAAAAAAAACTGATTAAACTGATATCTTGTTAAATGTATTAAACACAAATATTGCTGCAATTGCAAAAAGATTTAAATATATTTATAAATAGGATAAAAGTACTATTTATAAAAATATTATTCGTAATGCGTATCGAACATCCTTTTTTTTTTTTTTAAGGTAATAAGTTTTCCAACAAATTTCGCGATAAAAAGAGAAAAATATTTAATTGATTTTTTCCAATTGAATATAGTTGATTGCACGATATGAAAACACTTCTCGTTCACTACGAGAAAATAAAAATATTGTGCAAAATAAATATGTAAATCTTTGCGCAATTTTCTCTTGTAAACGTCAAAATATCGAGAAAACATCGCATATAATTCTGGCTTTATCCGCGTAACATATCATATAGTTAACATAAAAAAATAAATCGGATTGTGCAAGAGTTAAAATATCATAATTTATATAATATATACGATATATATATTTAATCAATTTTTTTTTAATTGTTTAGGAATTGTAATTTTATATTATTATATAATAATTATCTTATTATATATATATTAAATTCAAGTAAATAACAAAAAGCTAAAATTAAAATAAATCAACGCTAGATGTATAGTTTCAGTTTCTTATATCGCTAAATCATCTTATGAAGAAGACGAGACGAGGTGACAGTTAGCCATACTAGAAAAGGCATTAAAATACTGCGACGACAATTAAAGCGTTCAACATAAAGAGCGTAGCTGCTGGCTTCGTTCCGCATTCGCTTTAAATCGTCGAATCCATCAAGCTCACTGAAAGAGCGTGGCGTCGCATGCAAAGTCACGACGGCTTTCCGCGGTTACTCTTATTCTTCTGCTGTAGGTGAGAGAAAGAAAAAGAAAATCAAGAGAGACGGATCTCGGAGGCTTGACCCACTCTCGTGGAAACGAGGAGATAAAGAGAGACGCGGGCGACTCATCCCCGACGGAGTGGAATAAACGCTAAGAAAATAATCCTGCCGGTTCGAAACGAGATGCCGACCTCCTCTCTTCATCCCCTGCCAAGACTGTCGCGAAGCTCTTGAACCACCGTATTCATGAGAAGTGTACCGTGGAAGAGTACCGTCGTCGCGCAGGTGAATATACCGTCTCATTCAACGCGCGTAGAAGGCCATCTTTTCCGACTTCCCCCTTTCCGGCCATTTTCTCTTTTATTTCTTTCGTTGGCTCGTCGAGCGCGTCTTCGAGCGCATTCGTGCTTACGCGCATGAAGCGCGAGACGGAAAGTAATCTAATTTTCAGCGGATTCGTCGAGGAAGCTGCCTTTCCCTCGTGTGATTAATGCGCGAAAGCTCAAGAGAACTAGAATGTCGATAAAATACCGGCTCGCGTCTTCGGAAAAATACAAATGTGAAGAGCAGAATGCAAAGAATGCGCTTGATTTTCAATCTTCTTTCCCTTATCACCAAAAAACATCACGACTGCAAAGATAATAGCGACATTTTTAAAATTTTTCGATTACCTTCACGATTAATTAATTCGATTGTGTGACGCTAATGAATATACCAATATTAATTCTAGTTTTACTAATAATGATGAATTAGTGAAGTTTAAGCACGCGGAGGAAGAGCGCTAATGTGTGTCGTACTTTACTTAGGGGATACTTTGATTTGTCTTGTTACTCGCGCGGTATATAACAGAACGCTCCCATTAATGAGATGCGCCAACACTCGCCGACTGCAAAAATATTTACCGAGCAAACAACACTGGCCGCAACGACGTCCCGATAGGATAGCTCCCTCGAGAGATCGAAGCTCTACTTTGTGCGATACAATCAACTTCGTCGCGCGGTGGCCCGACATCGAACGGTGTGTCAACATCGCTTTGACTCAGTTCTGCATTCGCCACCTCTCTCATCTTAGTTGTCACTAACGGTGAAATTCAAATCACTTAGCGAGCTGTATATACCTAGCGTTAATAAAACCTGATTCGCTTTATCGTCTGATTTATTTTATAACGCATTTAAAATATATTGACGAGAGTGTGAGAGCGAAAAATTGATAGAAGTGATTGAAAATCTAATGCTTAAAAAAAAAAGTTTGCAAAATATAAATTAGCAAAAAAAAAGTATTTAGAAAATTTTATAAACTAATTTGATGTATAGGAAATTTGTAAGTTAAAAGATTTGCTATATCTTTTGTATATAAAAAATTAAGAATTAAAAATCGATTAATTAAAAATTAATTAAAAATCGATTTTATAAACAGTGATATAATGATGTTAACGTATTTAAATACAGCAGATATGAAAGCTCTGTGAAATAAGCAAAATTTTGCTTCCAATTTAGACTCACTTACATTTAACGTATCTATGACAAATATCCAAATGTCATCTGCACGTACTGGGTTAATTAACTCGAGCTAAAATTCTGAATTAATACAAGCAATTATTTTATTTACGGAATCATCGCTATACTCGCTGTATCCGTTGAACGTAAATATTTGGAAGTGACATGCAACGTGCAACACTGTAGAGCTTTTAATTTTATTTCGAAATAGCCATTCGAGGCATTCGATACGCAATCGCGTTTGAACAAATAAAAAAATTAAAAAAACAGCGATAAAGCGATGGCGAAACGGTTTTGATAACGCTATGAAAGTTTTACATTCGTCGGATAAACGAGGAAAAGAAAGAGAAAAAAATTAACGTTTTTCTGCAATAATCCGTATTCTGTCCTTGAGTTTTCCTTGCTTAATTAAATCGCATAAAATTACATTAGCCGCGGGAATTCCGGTTGATTTAACCAGACGTGATTAAGATATCTCGCGAGACCCCTATGGGGGAATAAAAGAAACTCTCACGGTGAATGTCGATATTCTTCGAGAGACACTCTAGAGATTTGAATTCGTAAGATAACGATAGAGCAAGCTCACCCCTCGGAGCTTTCGTTGAGCACTCCATACCAGCCAGTCGGGGACTACAATGGTACCCACGCGCCAAGATTTAATCGCGTCCGGAGGGAGAAGACGGGAAAAAAGGTAGGGTAGAAAGTCTGTAAGCAGCGATTTGTCCCGCCGAAAGGAAGAAGCGATGAAAGGGCATTTAAAGTTTGCGGACAAGCGAGGCGACTTCACGGTACGCTAAACAAAGGGGGTTGGTTTGCGGCGCGATAATGGAAGGAGAGAAGCCGCTGAACTTATTCGCTTCCTTCCTTCCTTCCTTCCTTCTTACGATGTCGTTCCCTTTTGTGGAGACGAATAAAAAGGGATAATATCAGAAAGGAAAGGAGAAGCGGGCAAGAGAAAGAAGGAGAAGTTGGGGGAGTGCAGGAAGAAATCGAGAAACTTATCGTTCGAGGATCCAATGTACTTAAGCCACCGTTTCGCTCACTTTCCGAGCCTTCGAAGACTCTTTTACGTGGCTGACATCCAATAAGAAAACTCGACAACCTCCGTGAGAGCGCGTCTAACGTCGCTCGAATCGGCGAAATGGAAACGGAAACCGCCCCACTCGTTACCGATTGCGGAAACAGACGTGCAGCCAAAGCCTCATTGGAAGAGCAGCAGGTTGATACTTAATTACTCCGGAAATTCCTTTAAACAGTTCCGGAAACCTTCGACGCGTACGAGACGAAATGCCGCGGTTTACTCACCGTTCGCTGCACTCGCTATTCCGACCAGCCAAACAATTTATTCGCGAGCAATTGCGAAGCCCAAGAAACTACGCCTGGTATCTCGAGAAACTGTTTGCTTCAGCGTAAAATATCGATGAATCAATTTCGATTTCCAGGTGCAATGTAGAAGCAAAATTCGCAGAAGCTTGCGGAACGAAAATATTAATCTCATGTAAATATTTTATGAAAATTTCGCGAGATAAACACTGTTTATCATTTAAGAGGGCCGTTCAAACCTTTCGAAAAATAACTATATTTTCTAGAATTTTTTTTTTGCAGTTTAACAAATAATAATTTTTTTTACATCATTAATACAATATTGTTAAATACAACAATTTTAAGTTTACAAAAATTTGTTTTTTAAGTTATGCGAATATTTGCAAAACTTCTCCAATTTTAAATGGCTGCACGGTGTGTAACGACAACGTTCATTTATCATACCCAAAATCAAAAATACAAGTTTTCATTTTAAACTTATTAATAGCTATCTGTTATCGAAAGGTTTTTTCAAAATTTTAAAAAAGGAAAAAATGGCGGTATGTTTCGTTTTTTTTTAAAAAAATGCATCTTTTTTTTGTTTAATACAAAAGAATAGGGAATCGGATTAAAAAAAAGCTTCGTTAGCAGATGCCGAATCTTATTAGAAACTCGCATGCAAAATTGAATGCACGGTGTGCACGAAAATATAAATCTGCAAATATTCGCATAACTTTTAAAAAACAATTCTTCTTAATCTGACAGTTTTTATTAAAAAATTTAACAACATTGTACTAATATAGTGAAAAAATAAAAAGTTTTTATCAAGTTGTTGCAAAAAATCTCAAAAACGTACTCATTTTTCGAGAATTCAAATAAATATGCCCTTTTAATAATCAAACGTATACATGAAAAATCTTTTTAAGGATATTAATCTTCGCGAGTGCGCAATCGTCGCATTCGCCACATTCGCCAATGCGCATTGTCAAGTTTAGGGATACAATCCTTTTCATCGAGGTGTGTTGGCGAACGTAGTTGTAATTCCACCGAGGAGAGACTTTATATAGACGGCGCGCGACCAACCATCACCGCGACACGCTCACAAAGTTTGCCGCTTCTGCAAGTGGCGAGGATCGGAGCGACGTGTGCGGAGCGAGAGACCGCGAGAGCTCGTGCTTCAGATTTGCACGAAACATCGTCGCTTTGACACGGTTCGATGCGGTTTCACAGTACGGCGCCTTGTGCACGCGCAACTTGCGCATTGTGCGGATGCACAAGGCGCGCTGCTCCAGGGAATGTTGTATGCGACCGCGGCTGTTGTATTGAATATCCGCGCCAGCTTATTACCGGTTGTAGCACGATAATGCTGCTGCAACCGTCCCGCGTTATTCGCTAGAGTACGGCAATCTCTCCAGGAAGCAAGTAATTTCCCAACTCTTAAACTGCGCGAAAGCATCCAATCGATTCCAATCCGCATCGAGCTAGACGATTTACATCGTCGTCGAAAAGCCTCACGCCCGACAAAATTATACGACATTATTATATACGGTGGTACGAGAAACGACCTTCCATATTTTTTTTTTTTTCTTTTTCAACCTCGTAGCAGCGGGTCTTCTATCCTCCGCTGTCTCGTTCATACGACGCGAGCATATTTTTTTGCTTCATATAATGGGAAACGCGAAAAAAGTTCACTGCTCTGACAGGTGAGAAAAAAGGGGGAGAGAGAGAGATTCTTGCATGCTGTATCCCATTTTAAAAAACAGATATTCTCTCTTGGGCCATATTCCGCGACCACAAGTTTAGAAAAGAGTACTAACGCTTCGGCTAATGTTACATCTGGACATGTAAGCGCTTTATTTTGTAGCACTGAATAAAAATTTAATTACTTTTATTTAACTATCTCGCCATTCTCGCTACTGTGTGTGTATGTATTTTAAGTAGTGCAATTTAAAAGATAATTAATTAAATCGCAAGATCCTGTTAATTTATTCTCTGAAATGTTTCCGTTTATCTTCAATCGTTGACGGTTAATGATTTTGCGCATTTTGCTGATTTTATTATATCGTATGATGAATCAAAATTATTATAAATAAAATTATAATTTGCGACGTAGGATCACGGTAATTGTGACTGTGTTAATCGCTCGGGAATAATTCCTCTTTAACGAATTATGGTAGGAGAAAATCGCTCGGAGCAATTCTCGTGTATCTTGCTCTAGCGCGGATAAAGTCTTTTTCAACTTATTTATTACTAAGTCCCGGCTTGATTATGCAATCTGCTTTGTGCAATCGGGGAACACTTTTGCCACGCACGGAAATGCATTACCCTTTCCACGGTTTCTACGGCCACGATATAAAGCAGCCGACGAGATTTAGAGCAAGGAATTCAGCGGTGAATTCCGCTCGTGTCGTGAAAAATGCAAACGCGCGAAAATGGAGGAAAAAAAGAGGGAAGAAGGAGGGTGAAATGGTATCCCTCGAGGGTAAGAGAAAAACTGGAGAAATAGTTTGAACTTCGAATTACCTGGCGGATATACGCAGGCTTTGCTAGATTACGAGTATTCGTAAGCCGCCGCTATACTTTTACACAAAGGGAGAAATTTCGAGGAAGAGAAGAGTATAACTCCGTCGAATGGAATTCTCATTATTTACAACTCGCCGGTTCATCTTCCCTCGCCGAAAGTATATCAAAGTCGTATTTCTTTCCGGAGTCAATGCAGTGGACGTAGCGTTCATAAACTTCATAACTTGCTTTAATAAAGCGTACACAATAACCGAGGAAGCTGTAGCGCGAATTGAATAAATCGAGAAACAAGAGTAGAGGATACATTTTTTAACACGTCATTGTAACGAAAGTTTTAATTCTATCCTTTAATATTCTTTCTTTAGTTCGCACGACTTTGTTATTTCTGAAAAATTAAAAAAAAAAAAAATTGCAAAAACAGCAAATATTCGTTCAATTCATCGATTAGTTCTTCGTTATTTTATATAGTTTATTCGTTTGTATTAAATTAGCTCTCCGCAATCGAAAATTTTCCTCGGATGTTTAATTATTGAATAGATAGAATTAGATATATCGTAGCTTGCGATCCAGCTTTGTTTAAAGCTTCGTTTAGCGCGAACTAGATCCGAACGACGACGGTGTCTTCAAGTGTACTCGGAAAATGACTGCGACGGACAGCAAAGAACGCTACAAAGTGACAAAGACAACGGCAAAAACTACAAAACTGAAGTAACAGAAGCTAGAGTAGAAAATGAGAGAAGCGAAAAAGTCCCTTCGGAAGAACATCTGACTTGGACGGCTTTCTCTCGCTCGCTATGATTAATTTCTCTCTTAACCAAGACCAATAATTTCTCCTTTATTTTATAAAACAAAATCGTGGTAGATTTTATTTAATATATTAATTTTACTTATGGTATTTTAAAATAATAGATATATTGATATTAAATAAAATTGATTAAGATATTGATTGTTTATTGTAGCAAATTGGCTCCTTCAATAATAAGATATAACATTGTGAGCTGCGAGAATCATGAAAATATCAAGAGACAATAAATCGTGATCGTAAAAAAAAAGAAAAAAAAAATATCTGATATATCTGAAAATTATGTGATTATTTTAAAAAATTTCTTTTCTATAAAAAAAAAAATAAAAAAATTGAATGTAATATAAAAACTGATAAATAATCCACAAAATTATGCGATTAATCTTCATCAAACGCAAAAACGATCGCATTTATTGCGACTCCGATCTCTAAGTAATCTAATTCAACTTGTGTCCACGGAAATTGGTTCTACGATTTCGCGACAAGGACTGAGATTGGTTCATAAAAACTACCTCGTTGAATGGAAAGAACGAAGACTGAGAATTTTCTCAAGATGATGATTTGCCTGAAGAAAAGCCGAGCGAGAAGACGGCGTGGCGCTTGAGATGCGGTTAGGGGAGGAATTTCAAGATCTCTCTTGACATATGTCTGCTCTCTCTCTCTCTCTCTCTCTCTCTCTCTCTCTCTCTTTTTCTCTCGTATGATTGTCTGAACACTTGGAACAAGCTCGAGAGAGAGAGAGAGAGAGAGAGAGAGAGAGAGAGAAAAGATGATATAGTTTCATGCACGTGCGAGCGAGGGAGAAAAGGGGGAAAAGAGAGAGAGAGAGAGAGAGACCGTGCGAGCCGTGACATATGTGCGCGCGTGTATGTCGCGCGCAGATGGAATTGAGCGTCGCGGCGCCTGCCTTGGTGAAACGAGCGCTTGGCGACGGCGGTGGCGTCCCTCGTTATCTATATGCAATATGCATGGAAGAAAATACGCGCGCGTACCAGTCTATAATTTAGCGGCGGCGGACGGGCGGGCGGGCAGACGGTATATCTGCGAGATTCGCACGAGCGTGCGAATGCACGATGTTGACAGAGACGGAGAGACACCACATGTCGGCGGGTTTAGCGTGATTGTCCTTCTCCTGGTTAATATCCTATATGCCGTCTGTCGCGGTCACAGAGACGCGCATTGAAGCTCTGGAATAATAATGGAAATGGAAGGCAGGCAATTCGAGTGACATTAATATCCCTCGATGAATTATTGCCGAATTTTGATTGACGTTTAATTAATAAGTTTTGATTAAAAACTACTAATTGTCATAAAAGTGTCACATTACGAAATTATTCGTTTATGGCTACTTTAAGTTATGCAAGAATATTATTCGCGCGTCTTTACTTGCGTGTATTAGAATTTATTAAAAAGAGACAAAAATATATTGCAAGTAAATCGTGTTTCCGATAAAATCAGGTTTACCATAGACAAAGAACGAATCAATTGCGAAGTTTTACGTCCAATTTGACCGTTGACGTCCGCAAATTGAAAACGAATTCCAGAACTGCTATGCGCTCTTTGTTTCGCTATGACGCTGCGGGGAAATAGAGAAAAAAATATCGCTTTTGTTTCAACGATATCGGAAATGGAATAAAAAAAAAAAAAGAGAGATCACAGATTCATCCGCGCGCAAGGCATACGAAAAATGTGACAGAAAAGCTCGCGACAGCATGCCTTTGCCGGCTATGAAGCTGCCGCTGAGATATACACGGAAAATCTATCCCATACAAATACGTTATCGTACGCGATTCCTGTACCATTTGTGAAAAAAATGTACAATTTACGTGAGAATTTTATTTGCCGTTTCAACAAGCGAAATATTTAGCGTAACGGCATTCTTTGCAAAAAGAATCGACTGTCGCGCCTGACGTCGAAACCTATCGCTCGTAACTAAAGACCATTTTTAATCCGAAAATTTCGCGGATAAATTGGCGCGTGACATCGTGAAAAATGTCAGGATCGCGTGACGATAATATTCGCGACGCGCCTTCTTTCCACATCGTCTGATTCGTGCATGTTCGTTACACGCCGCGATGCAGCGAGAAGAGAGATAAAAGTTATGCAGATCCGGAAATTAAAATTCAATCGATAAATCACTTTGGCCGTCGATTTCCACCGTGGAAGCTTGCCAAGGCGAGTCCCAAATGGCCCTTCGCGAGATATAACGCAACTGTTATTTCGGCCAATTAGCATCGTCCACATAGCATCCACAGCGCGCAGAAAATAGCGGAAATAACAAACGATATTATGTGTATTGATTTTTATATAACATTATACAAATGAGTGCGTTATAGAAATATATCGAACATCTCGATTTATTGTTAGAATTTTGGCACGCTTGCCAAAAGAAATATTAAAGCTACCATATTTTTGCCAAAATTATCATTTCCTCGGAATAAGAGCTATAGAAAATATGACTTTGTTTGTCCAAAATTTGAAGATTCTCTTTATATATCCGACTCGTAGAGAATCTTCATAAATTTCAAGATTATAGCGTGCTATCTCTACAGTCTCTCCTTCAACAAGAACTTTCAAGTCATCGAGAATATCATCTAACAAAGTGGATCAATCCGTTAATTATTTTATTTAATGACGACACGAAAACCGGGATTTAATGAGTTTATTTTTCACAGTTTTCGTACGCGGCTAAAGGAGAATGCGCGATGGGAGGAATAGAATGAGAAACGTAAATCGCAACAAGTATCTTACCTGCGACGAGGAAAAGGGAGATCGAGAAGGGAGGCGGCCCCCTAGAGGGCCTTTCACCTAATGATTTGAGAAATCATTGAGAAACTACATCCGCTAGCGAACGCGCGTGGCCATTTATGGCCGCGCAAACAGATCGTGCGATAATGTCGATAGAGAGTTGAATGTACATATTTCCTTTTGTCTTTGTGCGCCGTACACATCTTCATGATTCTTTTCCTCTGGATTTTCCTCTTATATGATTTATACGATGTCATATCGAGAAAGAAGATCGAATGGAATGGAGGAATATATATATATATATATATATATATATATATATATATATATATATATATATACATGCTATATATAATCTCCAGAGAATTATATGTGCAACAAACATACAAGATGCGGAAAAAATACCTTAAAATATCTCTTTTTAAGAACAATTATTTTCTCTATCCACCAATTGATTCATCTCATTCTGTACGTAAAAGTATTACAGTAAAATTATCGGAAAATAAATATTTTCGATGTTTTAAGATGTTTTATATTTAATATCAAAATATGTCAAAATAAGATACAAAATAATTCGAAAAATACTTCATGAAAAAATATAATACTTTATTTTAATGTTTTGAAGAGTTTTCGAGATAAGCTACAAGAATATCAAATAAAAAATGAGGCTTTTTATTTAAGTTTTCAAAGTTAACTTTGAGATCTCTTTTATAACTGCGTTCAGGGTCAAATGGGTATTACCGTTTAATGAATTTGTTGAAACCGTACAACTTTCGTACGTAACATTCTCTTCTCAAATGCCTTGTCTTCGAGATATTTTAATTTTATAAATTTTATTAAAATACCGGTATTTTTTCCGCGCCTTCTATATTACGCATGTATGATTATTACTGCACTATAATAATGAAATTTCGTACTTCTTTCATTGTTCGAAATAAAATGATTAATGAGATATAAGAGAGAAATTATCGACGCATTTTTTCGTCACCGACAAAGGTTTGGCTTTAGGCGAAATTTTATGAAAGAGCGAGTAGTCTATGGCTATACAATAATTGTACTAAGCAATTCGATGCGCGATAAAGAAGAATTGTGCTCCGATAAAAATTCAATGCGATACTAAAAACACTCACCCTGCGTCATTGGCGAGTAACGTACGGTCGATTCTCACACATGTCTATTTCAGAGTCCTCGAAGTTATCTTATCTTCACTCGGCTATCCGATCTGAAACAAATTTTAATTATGTTTAGCTGATGAGCATCGAAAGACCTGTGATAATGGCGCGCACTTTTAGTTAACATTTACCAACGGCTATGTGAAATTTTATCCTCAAAGTCAATAACATCAACACGCGTCGGTTAAATCCGATATTTGACATTCGAACGTGCTCCTTGTATCAAACGCTTTTAAAGCCAGTGCGAGTGAATTAGTTGGGTTGAAAATTTTTATTCACGTCAACAGTTGATTTCACAAGGATTGAAATGAACAAAGCGTAGCCTACGCGATCTTGTTAACGAAATAAATATCGAATGGCAATTAACAGTGATTATAATTAATCTTTTTATTTAAATAGACGAGCTGTTCGAGAATTGCGAAACTTTTGAAATTAAGCGAAGAGTTTAAGTAGAATGCTCGCAAATGGAGTGATTTACTACTTTTACTTAAACATTGTACTTGCACCGGGAATTAGCGAGATAATGTGAAGATTACGATGGTAGAAGTAGTTGCTTTCCGACTCCTACTTAATACAAGCAGTAAACCACTCTTTACCTATATCGTTCTGCGCCGCGAAACGGTAGTGAGTTATAAACGATGTCCGGAACAACGTTAACTCGTTGCTGGATGCGCCATGTAAACGCGATCAGATTTACGGCATTTAGAGCGATAAGCCACGACCCAGTAATGCGAGCCGGCTGCACGGACATAACATTAAACTGGCTTTCAGAAAGGAAGAAATGAAATCCAGACGTATTAAACGCGAGACATGGCGTTTTGCTTCCTGCAAAACGCGCGATGCCATCCGTTCTTGCTTTTCAAAAAAAAAAGAAAATTTAATAAATTTTTAATAAAAGGTAATAAAAGATACGTCAAAACATAACATTATTACATTGATTAGAATAAAATTAAAAAATTTATTTATTTATCATTACACTGTTCAATGTCAAATTTGCCTTAAGAAGACTAGGCAGCCAAAAAAAAAGCATCGACATTTTTTTTTTATTTTTCGAAACTGTTATGTTTCCTGAATAAAATTTTATTTATGTCAAAATTGTGAATTTGGCAATCGAAAAAATCGAGAGACGCACGAACTCATTTTCGCAGGTCATGGTAATCTGATAATAACAGCAGCTTACAAAATTTTGTGCCAGAGCATTTGAACATTGTTTCTAGAGTAATTTTTACTTTTTTTCAGAAAAACCTTTCCTGTCTGGGACTTGTGGCATTTTTATTCGAGTTTTTATCATAAAGTCTTGAGCTTTATTTTGATCTGTTCCTGCTTTCTAAAGTACGTCTCTTTCGAAAGATGTAACTCATCCAAAAGTATCAAAAATACCTATTTTAATAACTTTGATTAAGGTTTTATCATAAACCTGACGTGATACGCCATTTTTACGGCCAAATTCGTAATGAGCGTTGAAAAATCTACCAGGAATGACTCGATAAAACTCTAGACAAATTTGGTGTCGAACACTGTTATCTGTCCTTTCTTACACGGTGTTGAGAAATCGATAAGCAGTGAGAGCGCGAAATTTCTTCCGCAAAAAGTTAAACGTAAACATTCATCTCGACGGATATATACATCGTAAGCTTTATGAAACGGCTTCCGTAAAAAAAAAAAAAAAAACGGGTTTTTCCAAGCAACACAGTTTAATATCTATATTTTCGCGAAACTATATGTCGCACTGTTGTACGCGTTGCATAATTTCGCGTCCTCTAACGGATTGTTTTCTTTCTCTCGACGTATGTCGCATCGTGTTCGGTGGGTGTCGCGCCGTTGTTGCACTTTGCATTTTTCAACGAGCCATACAGAGTCTCATATGCCGCCGCTGCCTTCGCGCGCAGCAGCTGCAACTGCAAATCCCCGGTACCGGAGGATCATCCCAAATGCAGAGGGAATAGAGAGACGACGGTGCATCGGGGACAGCCCTCTTGGGCCGGTCGACTTCCGGCGCATCGTCTGCAATTCCGTTTTGCAATATTAAACTCGCCCGAGGATGAGTATGCTCTGAGAGGCGCACGAAACAACGATAACGTTCGAATCCATTGGGAGAAAAAAAAAAATAGATACAGTAAGCGAGGTAAACTATCGTGTAAACTTTGTTGAAAGCGAACAAATCACCTCTTCGTTCGTAGAGACATCTACATGTGAAAGCGTACACACATACACACGCACATTTTCTCGAGGACAAAGGTATCTTTTTCGAAATATATGACATAATTGACATAATATATAAAAGATATTTGTAAAATATAAAAAAATATCAGGAAAATAAAGCTGTGTTTTGTCAATTGATATTGTCTAATAAAATAAATTTTGTTATTAATTATACATAAAATTAAGAATTAACATAGCAGAAAAAAATAATAGACATTTCGTGTCTCCAACTGTACACACAACTTTCTGAGAGAGATTAACGTATTTTTACGACTAATAATTTATTCTTCCTGCAACAAATTAACACGAAAAAATGCATTAGTTGGGTTCAGTCTCAATTTGCGCGATACATTCGTGTGAAATGTTCTTTGTAGAATATTAAAAATTCTAACGATGAGACACACATGTTGTCTCACACCAAAAATGAATAACCGGTTGAAGTTTATCGGTTATGTTACCTCGAAAAATAAAAAATATTGTTCACTCACTGTATTAATATTGTTAAAGCGCAGATTATTTCAAGCATTTTTTTAAGCTTTTTTCTATATTTTACAAAAGCGCTGAAAAAAAACAAAGAATCTGGAACGATACGCGTTATGATATCGGCTTAACGTCACGCATTTTATCTTCTGTCAAACTTTTATTTTTTATCATTTTATTCGCGAAACGTTTTTTGACCTACCATTTTCATTTTGCCGCATCAGACGCAGCAACAAAAAAAAGAGCTTCCACAAAAGTTTGAATTGAATGTCAAAGAACGGCGAGGTAGAGTGGAAAGAGAAAGTCGGACACGTAAGGAAACTGTGACAAGGAAAAGGAAGCTTCGCAAGGAAACTTTTTCTCCCGCCGGACATCCGAAAGCTTCCTTTCAGCCTCGTTTCTCGCCAATTGTCAACAATATCCGATGTATCAAAGGATCTTGGATCGGAAAACCACAGAATTCATTGAATGTATCACATTCGAAAAATAGAGGTAAATATTTCCTAATATGTTTAACGTATCTGTGTAATATAAATGAACGCTCATTAAACGCTCATTTAACACAATTTATCGTTACACAATATATTTGTATTATACATATACCGTACCTTTAATAAATAATTTTTTAAGAGATGTATTTGAGAAAGTGTTCAGAGCTTTTATTACAATTGTCAGTTTCAAGCGATACTTCATGATCCACTTTTACTGTCCAATCGAAAAAAATCTGTGGTCGATGGGAACTCGTTCGGTTTATTGCGGACTAAAATAGAGAACGAAAATCCCCCTGGTTGCCGCGAATAGTAATCCATGCATAGACCGCACGTATAGAACTGTATCGCACGAGTGTCTCGATTATCCGAGCAATGCACAAGCCATTTGTACGATATTCAAATATTATGTGTCTATCGTGACACAGCTCGTTCGTGTTTTATCGGCCTGTGATTCCGAATTACGCACCATCTTCCGTCGTGTCTCATAAACAAGTTTGCCTATGTGAATATGCATCATACAATTCCTCTTATATACATTTAAAACTTTAACAAATAACTCGTTGAATAATAATTCAACGTCGAAAATAAATATTAATCACTTTAAAACTGTAAGAATTTACAAAATAAATAAGACGCAACGCGTTGTTTAATTTTACTCTCACTAATTACTTTCATGTTATGTGCACGCAAAAAAAAAAGTAAATTTGATTAATACAGACGCGGATGCCCCTTTCTGAATGTCCATTTTCAACATCGGATTTACTCGTGACACATATATTTTTTCCATTAATAAACTGGCAACAACAATTGAAATCTATATAAATTTAAAAATTTATTTTTATTAATAAAAGTTTTCAGCAATAATAAGTAAATAATTAAATTATTAAAAAAAGAAAATGCTAATTCATGTAAACACAATTGAATGCATTTTCATACACATGTAGTGATGTGCATCTCAAATGTGAGAAAATAAAAAAATCCCTTTATATAAAAGTTTCTAATTTTTGTTTAAATAAAAAATAATATTTGCAAAATACAATTAAATTTATACATACATTGTATTTACGAAGCAATTTACTATAAATGAAAAAAGCGTCTGATATAATAAAAATAGAATTGAATTTATATTTCGTAAAATAATGGAAAAATGAAAATCTGTAAAACCGGTTTCGGCATATACGCATTTTTTGTAACAAATATTTCGATTCCCGCGTGCGTGTGTGCGCGCGCAAAGAAATTGAAAATATCTTCTTTAAAAGATATTATACAACAAATATTCTTTTCTCCTCGATCCTCGATCTCCTTTCTAAATACCTATTTGATGTTGAAATTGCTCTTTATTGAAATATGTTTTAATATAATAATATATTCTTGTGAATATGCGCATAATAGTAGTTGTTAAAGAGAAAAAGATAAAAAGAATTTAGAGAGATATGTAAGAGTATTCTAGAAGATTCGCCATTTTATTTCTACTAATTCTTTGACAAGTATAAAATCAGTCTGTTCTTAGAAAAAAATTTATTTAACATCTCATAAACTGCTGAAAAAAAAAATCAAATTTTATAACAATAAATATTCTTAAGGAATCAAAAGTTTCAAAACAGAGAAGAATTATATCTTCTCTAAAATTTGTTCGGTTAAAGATTTCTACATTAAAAAAAAAAAAATTATATATATTTTATATTTGTTATAAATATCATATATATTACAATTGCATATCGAAATTATTTTTTTAACTAAATAATTTCATTGTGATTTATTGATTACAATTTATAATTGCTGAAACATGCTATAAAAACTTCCATGCGTGAAAATAGGCAGAATAAGGATCAATAATCCGCGTTTATTTTCAACCACTTCATTCAATTACCTCGATAATCCTGTCTGCATGATATTCAAATATTAGATATTCGCGAGCGGCCTCAGATATTCACTTCCCATCGATTCCTCGCGGTCCGGAATCTAGCGGATCTTTCGCAAAGTGGTGTGCTGCAGACCGCAGCCGGATCCGTTTTATCGTCGTCCGTAGCGAGTAATAAAGTTTTCATCGTTTCGACCGCTGGCTGCGCGGAAATGCAGTTTCCCTGTTAAAGGCTCAAGGTACACACAATTTCGAATGGAGAGAACGAGCGGAAATGCAGCTAGAACGTGAATTCCGAGAGCGGATTGACGACTCATTTTAATCAATCAGCTAATCTACTTGCTATGCAAGAAAGTTTTTGCAACAAAGATGTAGGAACGATAAGAAATAGTATTTTCCGGGAAGAAACGTGTAATCAGGCACATACAAATGAACTCTAACTCACGTCATTCGCTTTTCTTTACTTCATTTTTTCTAATTTCAAATATTATGTAAATATAATATACTATATAATACTATTTAAATAAGACACCCTATATACATTTAAGTTAATTTATATATATATATATTTTTTTTTTTTTCAAAATGCATTTTCGATTTTATTACGTTCAAATAATATATATATATTTTTTTAGTAATATATATATATATATATATATATATATATATATATTTTATATTAATAAGATAAATTTGAATTTACAAAAACTCTGTATATTAAATTGATCTGGTATATATAAATTATAAAAGCTTGAGAATAATAGGCAATAAGAGCAATAATTATATATTAATTTTAAATTTATATAATAATTAAATACACACACACACACACACACACACACACACACACACGCACGCACGCACGCACGCACGCACGCACGCACGCACGCACGCACGCACGCACGCACACGCACGCACGCACTATACATATATATATTTAACGAAAATTTTCCCAATAACGTGATTTGTCAGAAAACATCGTTTCTTGTAAATGGCAAAGAGTTTTTAAGGCCTTAGCTAAAACGCAACTCGCCGAAGAACGGTTCCTATTGTATTTCTTTAGCGAAATCCCCGAAGCAATTTTGAAATCGAGCACAAACGAGTCGCCGATCGTTTCAGAAAGAGAAACTTTTGTGGAGCGATTCCAATTTTTCCGTGACGCCCGGCGACACGGCGTTACGTATCGTCGCCGCGCTGTATGTTGCATTTCTATGGTTTTTAACCAGTGGATTTCCCTCATTTTGCTTCAGCAAAAGCGAACGCCACTGTCGACCAGCGGACATTTCCGATAAACTTTTGAATTAATTCTCTTGCTGCTCAAAAGAGAAAAACGGAAAAAAACCGATTATATAAAATCCGATTATATTTTATTATTCATCCGATTTTTCGAATGTATAATATAAAGTTCAATACACGATTCATTGTCAAAGGCATTACATGACTACAAGATCATGAAGAATAAAAAGACAAAATAGAGATACACATACATCATTAAAGGAAATATATCAAATAAAATAAATCTAAGCAATATTAATTTAGAAAAAAATAATAATTTATTGTACTAAATTATTTTAATCAAAAGAAAGAGAGAGAGAGAGAGAGAGAGAGAGAGAGAGAGAAAATTTGTTGCAGATATTTTAAATTCAATGACTGGGATTATCGTACTCGTTTTAGACAAAGTTAGTCTATCGGAAAGACATCGTATTGGTCTCTCTTGTTACGAGAATTGATGCTTTCGTGTTTCTAAGCCCGCTGATTGCCTTTCCGTTCGATAGGAAATTCGAAGACGGTTTCACTTAACGAAGTAAACGCGGAAATCCATCGGGAACGATTTTCCTCGAACTCGATTGCTCGCGACTCTTTATCAGTTGACATTTTCCCATTCAACTCTTTTTCAAAGCCGCAGTTATTGTCATCGCTTAAGACACGTTTCCCTCTAATAGCGCCTATTAGACTCTTGATCTTACCGTGTCTTCTAACGTACGAATTCTAATGTACGAGCAAACTTTCGATATTAAATTTTTCTAATGATTATTGTCCGCCTGCCATCTCATTTCGTGGCTTTCCTCGAGAGATACGACGATTTAATTAATAACTAAACTCGTGATCGGGTCGCTTCGAAACGGCGCTTATCGCAAACGTATTCACCGCTAGTCTGCGAAGTCATAACCAAGGTCAATTCAGAAAAGGAGGCTATATCGACGTTGTCTAACAATGCGGCGGACACTTCGCCGTAATTTGGCCGACCAATAGCAGGGAGATAACTGCGTTATGTGGGATTTCGACCTCGCTCGAGGGAGAAGGAAGGGGAGGGAAGGAAGAGGAAGGGATGGGAGGGCGGGGAGGGGAGGGGAGAGGAGCGAAGGGAAATTTTAGTGGGATAGAGCGAGCATACCCCGGGGTGCAATCCACTTACATAGCTAATATCCGCCACCATCAGCTGTGCACCACTGGGTAGCGGGCATTCTATTAACGTCGAGGACACCTCGGCGACATCAGTCCCAAGGATATTCACACCTAAAATGCAACTTTAAGTATTTCCTTAAAGGGAGAAATACGATACAACATCGTGATGGGAACAATCTCGTTTTTTTCTTTTCTTTTTTTGTAAAAAAATATTTTTTTTTTTATATTCTTATATACAGATGATTCTTGGTCAAAAATTAAGGATGATCTTTCATATGAATATATATTCTTATATATATTTATATATAATATATATATTCCTATCCCTTCCTCAAGAGTTATACTCCTTCAAAATAAAAATTAGTAAAAATTAGATTTTTTTTTAAGTTATAATTTTGTATTGTTTTTTTTTTTCAACATTTACTATAATTTTATTTTTTCGCTTGTTAATTTTATTCTAAAATTCGACTTCTCGTAACTCGAAACCTATATCATTTAGCACGATGCTGTGCATAATAATATTTTTTTTTTTTTTGAAAACTATTGATTTTACGAAAAAAATAAAGGAAATAAAAAAGTTCCTAAAGAAATCAAGCTTTCTAACGCATTTTTAGATGATTACATTCCAGTCCGTTAAAAAATTCTAATAAAAAATTAAATACAAATTGTTAGTTTCATCCTCTTATAACAATAGAAAGATTAAAAAAATAAGTATCCTTTTTCCACCAGTGGAAAATATCCATCAAATTTCATTTTTCTAACTTGTCCAAAATTTGAAAAAAAAATTAAAATTAAAATTTATAATATATAATCACTTTCCCCTTTGGAAAAGTATAACTCCTCAGAGAGGAATATAGAAATATATGTTTATATAAAAAAATCGCCTTAATTTTCGCCAGAAAATCATTTTCTACAATTTCTCGTACTTATTTAGAAACATCCTGTATATACTGTTTTGATCTATTTCATTTTATGAATCAAAATTTATACGATATTGATTCGCTAATCATTTAAAGCGTACGAAGAGATTCACGCATTGATAAATATCATGCTAGTATCTCTCTCTCTCTTTTTTTTCATGGTCACGGATTGGCATTTCATGCATTGATATCATCTCATTGAACTCCAATTAAATCAGAATAACAGTTGCAATGAATTTAATAACGAATTATTCACATCTTATGAAAACTGCATTAATTTCATACCCGCATTACATTCGATTTATCACGCCATTCATGATGACGTCTGTCACAACAATTCAATATAATATGACCAATCTGAATCGAATTCATGTATCTACGAGATTCGCTTGTCGCAGAACCCGTATAATCTTCACGACTGCTTAATCGATCGAATTAACAATCGGAATTCGCGATAACGCGTTCACGAATTCACGGTTTCCGCTGCGCTAAGTGCGAGCATGATTGAAGCAATCGGGGCCATTCTGTCGATGCGAGCCTCGTACAATCCTTTCATTGAATAAGGGCAAAGGCCACGAATCGTTTGAGAAGTGGAACGGACGGATTAGATCCCGCGTTACGTATACGACACCGACGACCGTGATTAGCAAATGGAAGCGGGGTCCGAGAGAATCGTTTCCCGTGGCCCATTGTGACCTACGGGGCTCGTCCGGTTCCGTGTATAGGTAATGTCTATTGTATTAAGGAGCTGTCATTAACACGCACACGCCATTAGCGCGCGGTACGGCGCTGTTTATCGGCGTCTGGTAAAATCTCCGTTCACTTCGGTGTCGCTTAATTGATTCGTCGGCGGATTCTTAATTACGACGGGCACCGTGCCTGCTTGCGCGTCAATCACGACGCAATTCCGACGGCACCGTGATTTTTATTCTCAATCGTCGCGGATACGTTTAATTAATTTTGCGTGATGGCATCGCCCCTGTTCGCAGCGAGTAATGCAAAAACAGCAGCAAACCGGTTTATATTCCAGTTGGCTGGCGATACCGCATGCCACAACTCAAATAGTTTAGAGGTTTGACGCGATAATAATAATTCCTTAAAACTGTTTTCTTACATCAATCACTCACAAAGTGATTTTAATTTTGAATAAGTAAAATTATAATTCTTTCGCGCAACACACACACACACACAGACAATATATTCGATTTTTTTATGCGTTTCAGGTAATGATCTTGCGCGAAATGTGGGATTGTTTAAAAGAAAGATAGACGAAGGGCTGTAGGCTCGACGCCAAGGGATTACCGTGTACCAAGATATTGAAGCCTATGTCACGATTCACATCGTGACTCACGATGTATCATTAGTCGTTGTTTCTTCTCGTGACTTCTACGTGAGGAACGGCTACCCATTGGCCTCTGATATTTCTCCTCGTGGTCGGCCCATCTAAATTCCTGAACAAGAGAGCAGCAGAGCCATTGGGGATGTGACGAGCGCAACTCGATAAATCTATTTGTTTGCTTAAGCGAAAATACGCGTACGTGTCTAATGTCATTTGTGTAGTTCTAGATATCTAACATGTGAACATTCCGACATTCCGTTTGTAACGGTTTTCCATTCGTTTTCTTTATTACAAATCTTTAAATAATATAATACATAAAATTATAAATCAAATTTTATTCCGCGAGTATGTCACGGATTGTAGACTGTTTATAGCAATTTTAGGATAAAGAAGAAAAATTATATAATAAATATTTAAAAAATTATATAAAATAATTATATAGGACGATTCAAATTTTAATTTATTCATTTAAATATCGCTAAAAAATTAAATAAAGTTTACATATAATTATATTCCTGTTATTTATACAATGCTATTAATCATGACGTGCACATTCGAGCTTTTGTGACGAAATTGTGCACAGATTCTGTTACAAGACCGAACGGTGCGATCTTAATCGTAAGACTAGAGTAAATGAGGCTAATTAGAATTTAACGTATGCGGTCGCACTAATGAAGCCCAACAACCGGTGGCAAGTTTGCATCGAAACCAGTAGTTGATATAGCCGACGCAACTTTGTGCTCAAAAGACCGAGATATAGCTTCCTGCCATGTGTCTTAATGCGCTTTACCGACTATAAACGGCTTTGGGCAAGAGACTCTGATGCCTCTCGTTCACCAAAGCAACGCTTGCGTAACACCTCGATTAATATTAACATTTATATTCGCGTCTTGTAAAATTAAATGTCCATGTCTCGTGACATGATATATATAATATAACAGTATAGTAACGTTGACAGTTGACATTTAAAAAATTTAATGTTCTTATGTGCAATTAAATAGAAAAATTTTTTAAATTACATCCTTAAAAAGTTAAATAATTCTCACAAGTTAAAAAAAATTATAAAGTTTTTTAAAAATAATTTGATCCTAACATAATGTGTAGATATCATTTTTAGGGGATTTAAGATTTATTAAAGTTAGTACTTTCTACATGTGATAAAAGAATATGAAAAATATATCGACAAATAAAGCCGTTTATTGAAAGTGTCAATTGTAAGAGAAAAATCAGTAGCACATATATACTTTTGATCACGCCTTTTAAGATACTTATATAGTGTTAGAGCGGATATTCACATCGTATAAAAAATCGTTGCAACGTGAACTGTTGCAACATCACTGCGTGTATACTTTCTAAAATTCAATTCTGAGAATTACAAGGAGAGTTAAAGCAAAATTATTCAAAATATAAAAAGCAAAATATTATATAACTATATAAATATTGTATAACTACGTACAATTTTATATTATTTGTTAAATTCTTACATAATTTTAATTTTTTAAAAAATCAACAACTCATATGAAATTCATATAATCTCTGATTATTTTAGAATTAAATTAGTTCATGTGAAAACAGATAATTCTCCATTTCAGTATCACATATCAGAATTTCGAATTATTACAACTCAAGTTTAATGATATAAAATAATAATATATAAAAATGTTTTTATTTTCAGAGATATTAGAATTGGATTTAGTCTATCATTTATGTAACAAAAGAAAGATAAACATAAAATGGTAATTAAATATTTAAGCGAAGAGACAATTGAGTTTAAAAAAAAGATAGACGCGCTGTTTAGCATAACCGTATGTGTCGTAAGGTCGTTCCCACGATTGAAACGCCGAACGGAAGATGTTTAGTACTCCTCCGAGGATTAGAATCGTTCCTATGTGAAAGAACAGAGTGCTAACATAGCCCCGGCTCCTAACAAATGTATTGTGTGCGCAGCATTGTATATGTGTGTGTGAGGAAATAACGCTTTGAGTGAAAAATTCGAATTTCAAGATACGAACATCCCGAAGGCGGAGACCTGAATAACGTCCTCCTCGAACGAATTCGAACGGTCGGAAAGGAACTCCCCGCGGATTTAGGAGGCGTAACAGGTGATTCTTCCTCATCGCAGGACACATCTTCGTGGCACTTTGAAATATGATTTAGCCGCGATCTTACATCGCCCGCTCGTGTCGCAATTAACGTCGACGTATAAAAAACCATAGTCATCCATTATCCGTTTTAGTGAAAAGCAATGATTTACGTTCATTGTACATAAAATATAGAAATATTTTTTTTAATTTTTAAACGTTTTTAATTAATCACGCTAATTTAAAGTATAATTTACAAACCGGTTTAGAAATGTTTTAAATAGAAAAGGCATCCTTCATATAAAGGGAATTCGACAAGTTTGTTCTTTACACTCAAATTAATATCTAGCTAATTAAATTATTTCTATTTACGTTGGTACGAGTTGTTTTATAAAGTTCATTATGTGTATGAATTACTCTTCTCTGTAATTCTCGTGCCACTCAAATGTTACCTTTAATACGAACGAAGTAGCACAACATGTAATTTTAGATATTACCATGCAATGCACCGTCTCGCGTTCGTCACATTACGCTTAAAGGATTATGCTTAACCCTGACGTAGAGAATATTTCCTCTCCCTTTCTTTCTCGCCCGTTTTCACTACCTGAAGATTATGGGACCTACCGATACGCCGACATCACCCGAGCAAGTAATTCTTCCGTCCTTCCAGAGAAATCTTTCAGGCAGGTTTTATTTTCCAAATAGATACAAATACATACCTGGATGCCGTGCGATTTCTAGGGAAAAAGGATCATTGGCTCGTGAAAGAACACCTTTTGCCACGATGTGGCATGTTTCGAATGAACAAGAATGTATTCATAGGAATTAAAAAACGGTAGTTGTATAATCGACGTTAGAAATTGAAAGATATATTTTTGACATGTAATTTGAAGAGATTCTTATATGAGTAAAATACATTATTCAAGAATAGTTAATCATTTTTTCTGATTAGAAAATACAAAGGAAACATAATTCAGATGGTTCGAAAGAATAAATGTGATGAAGGCAATTTTACAAGATCGTTATAAAGTTGATGTAAATGTCTTTTGTAGTACACGTGAAGCGAGATTATTTTGTTGAACTACATGCAGTATAATGCGCAGCAGGATGCAATTACAACTTTGTAGAAAATTGAAAATAAATTGCGTTCTCGTCTATTTCGTTTCATCATCGGAAGATGATGTGCATAAAAAAATTCTTAAAAAAAAAAAAAAAATTGAAAAGGAAAATCCATCTTTCTTTAATATCTATAATCTTTAATAATTCAATAATGCTACGTTAAAAAATTAATTACCTGCATGTATTAAACGAGATCATAATGAAATAAATAAAATTGAATCCACACCTCTCTCTCTCCGCACGTTAATTTGATAATCTTATTTGCAATATTACTCAACGTTAAGCTAATCTCTCTCGTCTTGCAAATGCAATATTTTTTTCACAACAGTCTTACCATATTTAACATCTAATACGATATATGAAAAAAAAAATAATTTTCTCTCTGAAAAACTCTTAAAATTGTTGAATTGAAAACGAAGCGTTGATTGTACCGAATATCTGCTCGCGCGCTTTTGTTCAGTTTTCTCGTTCCGTCGTCATTAACAACATCCAATTAACGAATATTTTTTTCGATTTCTCAAAAAAGGTTTTCATTCTGAATGGAAAATCGCGTATCACGCTCAAACGACGAGCTGGTCTCTCTCTCTCTCTCTCTCTTTCTTCTTAATGACTCTCGATTCGACGCGTTGTCAATTAAACGAATGCAAGAATCAATGACCGGAAGTGATCGAGAATCACGAGATAAAACTCTAACGGTTACAGAGATGCGTGTCAATCTCTCGTCAATGTCCCGCAGAAGTGATTCTAATATTCATCGCACGCTACTACGTGTAAATTTTCCAAAGATAATATGCTTACCATAATATTATTCGGTTGCATATTAAAAGTGTCGTTACTTTTGTACGCAAGAGAAAACTGCGCGATAAAAGTTTCAACACGAAATCATAACGATAACAAGTTACTCACATTATCTTTATTCAAAAGCAAAAGTATCGTCGTTCTCCCATATATAAAAAAATGAAGAAAAAAAAAAATTATTTTGATAACGGCACAAAGTAGTTTGATCTCAGAGCAGGAGTCACGTGACGCATCGTCACATAATTCATGTTCGCATTTCACGTCACGGTATATAAATGAAATTGTCAATTATTTATTTCGCAAACTGGAAACTTTACGGCGGTAACTTTCGGTCAATCGCTCATTATGCGACAGCAGCTGACACATCTCTGCGAGAACATTTGCCGGACGCAACTCTGAATTAATGCAACGTGGACAGGCCGAGATATGCGAAACAGCTAGATGCGGAGAAGCGAGAGCGAGCGGGATCCGGTTCACGTACGCGCCACTACACGCGTATCATACGCGGTTGGATTTACGTCAACGTATCTATTACCCACATGCAGAGCATCGGCGGTTCTCTCCTGTCGGCGCGAGAGCGATTGCATGAACGCGAAACGAGCCGGACGTAAAATCTCGACGCACGGTTGATCCTCCGTTGTGAACGAGTCTTTATTTATCGGAATCGGAACGCAGGTATCGGCCACGCGCCCACGCACGTACGTACGTGCGTGCGTGCGTGAGTGCGTGCCTGCCTGCCTACGTGCCTGAGCGTCTGGCTGACGGTCGAAAGGTGAATGTTTTTTCGAATACATGTACGTCGTGTTAGACGATTTTCACGGCTCGCGGCTTGGAAAATACACGAATTATTGCTAACAGAAGAACATATTAGCTCATGCGATTTATCAGTGATGACATCAGCGATTCGCGATTGACTTGGCGTTAATGTTTCATGTCGCACATCAATTCGATGCACCTGGGCGTATGGGTTTTTCTCCAGATTAAAATTAAATAGATAAAAACATTTCTATAATAAATGTTGTATATATATATATATATATATATATATATATATATATATAATACAGATATTTTATAATTATTATTTACATATTAATTTATAATATATTATAATATTTAATATATAATTATATATTTATTATATATATTACATTATATATTTAATATGTAATTTATATAAAATTTAGCACAATTTTATCATTAACTTATTTTTCTAAAATTTTATTTTTAAAAGACAGTCGCAATTTTAGAATGTGTTATTTTCAGAATGCGCGATATAAATGCAATTAAATTTTTAATTTCATGTAATTTCATGTGACATGTAATACCTTGTACGTGACTTGAATGAACTGAATTAAAAAGTAGCTTAAATCAGACTTCGACGGCACTTCCGGTCTTCAATTAATTTCGTTCAACCGTTTCTCTCTTCATATTGATTTTGCTTCATTTTATTTAATTTAACCGGAAGACTGATAGTAAAACTTTGCTTAACTCAATTTTCATTGTCGCCGATGCGCGAAATGTATTTAAAGTAATCTTCATTCTTTCTCTCTGCATTTTATTCTGTCATTTTTTAACGCGAGGCAATTATTATTTGCATAAAAATGAGAAATTTGTACCAAGAATTCTGAATATTTGATCATAGAAATTAATTTCATTTAATGACATTACTCAAAGTGTACGAAATTATAATGAGAAATCGCGCAACAAAATTAAAATATTGAACTGTTTTCAAGGCAAACGCTTTTTTTCGTTATTAAAAAAACTTCAGAATTATCTTAACTTCAACTAAGTATAAACATATATATATCTTGTGAATTTACATTCTTAACTTTTGAACTTTTAAAATAAATTAGTTAAAAATAAAATCAAAACTTTTTTATATACATATACATATATATATATTTTTTCTCGTTCTGCTGAATAAATTTTATTATTGAAAAATAACATCGCGCGATGACAAAAAGAAGCAATCGATACGTATATTAATGTGAATGATGACGCACATGGGTCTTATAGATTCATTTAGCTTATGCCTACGGCTCTCCCCGATGCACAAACTTTCGATTGGCAAACTTCGTTTGCGGTGCTTGAATTATTGAACGGAATTATTTATGAATTGTCGGAACTCGAGAGATCGAAAGTATTAAATTCACACGCGGCCTCGTATATGCGATTCATCGACTCATATAAATTCATCGGCCGCTTTTATGACGCGATGCGCAAGAACGGTAATACGAGTATATTTATTAAAGACGATGTTTTCATCCCGCGCTCACATAACAATTAATAGGTTTACCCTTTGCCGAATAAGCGACCCTGTCTTTACGAGATGTAAACTTATGGTCCCATTAATTGCGATCGTATCTCTCTCTCTCTCTCTCTCTCCTTCGTTGTACATACTACCTTCGGTGGAAGTGCTGCGTGTGCATCCATAAATGTAATTGATACTCCATTAGGATTAACGATAATTTAAGTGCTTTAATTGGATTCCCGTTGTAAATTCACGGCGTAATTATCGTTTTGCAATTCGCGTTGCATTTAATACAAGTGCTGATGCAATACGGCGTTTCTCGAGACTTCGCGGTAGCGGAAAGATATTTATTGTACATTAAATTCAGTTTATTGTTTTCGATTTGTAAAAAATGTATGAACGTATGTATTTTATCGTGATAAATGGGAGAGTAGAATTTCATATGCGAAAGTAAACAAATATGCCCGATTTCCGCGTTTCATATACAAGATAAATTGATTTGTCTTTCCAAATGAAAAGTTTCTTTTTCATATATCGTGAACTTATTAATTTTGAACGTTAATTGTTTCAAAACTCGACAATGAGTTAATGCATATGTATGCGCGTTTCGCATTTCGTCTCATGTGCATTGAATGATTGACGGATGCCTGTCGCTGATTTGAAGGATAGGAAATTGAAATGCCGTTTCCGCCGAAACTAAACTCAATAGCTTACGACTATTCCGAATTAATTAGTAGCTTAATAAAGCACAATTGTTTAATTAGTTTGTTTAATTAGCAGCTTAGACAGTATTTAAAAAGGAGAGCTAAAAAGGAGATTTTCACTGCCAGTCCTTAAAAAAATAATGAAAGCCTAGTGGATAGATTTGTATGACAATATGTGAATCATACAAGTTGTATTAGTATCACATATTTCCGCAATGCGTATATATCGGAAAATATTGAAAAGTTTCCTTCACAAAGGATGCGCCGAGACACATCGTAAAATTACGTGCTCGTAATGCACGACGATATACTTTGCTGAACTTTGTTCGTAAAATTTCGCAATGCTACTAGCATTTAAAAGGTCTTGTCGTAACTTTATTTCAGAGATCTTATAACTTTTATAATTCTATTTCTAACGGATCTATATACGGATCTTTCATGATATATGTTTCAATAAAATTTGTCTCCAATCGTTTCGAGGGAAACAAACGTTTGCGTCTCGCATCCCGATCTAATGTTAAATCATTTTTGAATTAAGAAAAAGAGAAAGAGAGAAAAATATATTTGGATTTCAAGATCCAAATATTTATTCGAGAATCTCGAGAAGTCTTTCAAATATATCGCGTTTACCTTTTCGCGATCTGATCTTTGCACGCACACCCCATATATGCTGAATCTCGAGTCCGCGCTGCTGCTGCTCGAAAAGGAGCCTTTTAATTGGCGGCGTAGTTAGAGAAAGCAAGCAATGTATCGCAAATTTGCATGGAAAGACGGGAGCGACAAAAAGACAGAGAGAAAAAAAAAAAACACGAGAAAAGGGCAGAGATTGCCTTTTAAGGCAGCGATTCGTGAAACGGCGAGATTTAAAGGGTAACCTGAAGTAGCGGCGAAATGAACGGCATACAAAAGACTATTAGCGTAATTAACAGACTACCTGCGAGCGTCGGCCAATTTGCGATCTCACGCAGATATCGAAATCGTAAAGCCGGACAAAACTAACGACGTGTAAATCGCGAAGATAATGTCTTAATTAATGCTCCGACGCGAAAATTCGTATTGTCGAGAACTCAAGGAAGACGATCGCGAAACGGACAATGTTAATGAATCGCAAATATCGCACGAAACGTAATGAGGCGGCGTAAAGTATGTTAGAAAATATTACGTTAGCTAATCTTACACGGCCGATATTATAGCGAGATAAATAGACCCTGTAATGACATATATAAATTTTTAAAGAGAAAAAAAGAGAAAAAAAAAATGAGAAATGTTATACACAAAAGTGCGATAAACCGCGGGATTTGTTAGGTATTTGCATGACGTTAAATATTAAAATGAAACAATGACTCGATAATCGCCCAGTGAATTTATATCGCGTGCAACATTTTGCGATGCAAACAAAGACGTAAAATTACAAACGCAATGCAATAAATCTTATGCAGTTCTATCCCGTGCAGCACAATGAAAATCGATCACATACAATGAGAGGTGGATCATATTTATTTTATTTCGCAGGAAACCACAAATTTTCTGCGCGCATACTCGATATTGTTAAATAAATAAATGCGCTTTAAGCGAGGCATAAATTCGCTCAAAGCGAATATTGCGCGTGTTATATGCACTTTCGTGAAATTACACGCGTGCGTGACTATGAACAGTCCTTTGAAACGATCGACCGGTCAAAATCTGTTCTAGCACGTGCCAAACCGTCATCGTATCGGACACGCGTCGTCCTAAATAAATTCATCGTCAAATAAAAGATTACAATTTAATGCGCAGCATCGCTATACATCGATATATACAGAGTGTCCCACCAAAAGTGCCCACTCTCTTTTATCTTTTAAACTAAAAGAGATAGATCGTAATAAATATCAAATTAAATAGTTCACTCAACTCTATTGTGAGCATAATATAGTTCCAAAAGCTCTGTATTAATTAACGAAGATATGCATAATTTTTTTATATAATGTGGATATTTTGATATGATAAAAATTGTAGCGCTGTTTGAAATGAATATAACAATGTATGATGTAATGTAAATATTTTACATATTATACGAGTTTTATCGACTTGAAATATCGCAACGGCGTTTACTTTTCCACTTTCTGCCCTGCGTTATAGCCAACTTCTTCTGACTCGTGCATTAGAGATTAACATATGTCATATTGTCATTTAATCATAATATTCATAATATTCGAAGTTGGCCATATCGCAGAGCCGAAAATGAAAGGATAGACATCGCACCTATTTCAAGTTCATAAAATTCGTATAATATATATTCGTATAATACGTAAAATATTTACATTATATCATATATTGTTATATTCATTTCAGACAGCGTTACAACTTTTTTTATATAAAAATATTCGCATTATTATAAAAAAAAATTATACACACCTCTCCATTCGTTAATACAGATAACTTTTGGAAGCAACTACTATGCTCACAATAGAGTCCAATTTGAATCATTTAATATGATATATATTTATCACGGTCTATCTCTTTTAGTTTAAAAGATAAAAGGGGGCGGCCACTTTTGATGAGATACCTTGTATGTGCGCGCGCACACACACACACACACACAAATATATATATATGTATATATATGTATATATTCTCGATGAAATATATAGAATCTCTTGCGGTTTCAGTTGCGAGCTTTATGAGCGCGAATTCACCTTCATTTTGCGCGCGCGACCGATCATTTCGCTCGACCCACGCGGCCAATACGCATTGCATAGAAAGGCAACGCAATATTGCAAACGCCTTTATATTGCGCGAGATAATGCTTCATTAAATTCATGTTATCGCACGCATGGCACGTAATAACCGATGCAGCGTGCTTCGATCGTAAGCGCCACGCAATTTTGACATTACGTTGCGGCGTATGGACTTCATACCCGTGCGCAATTATGATATCATATGATCAGTCGAATTTTAATTCTGTAATAAGTAAAATGTCATTTTTCATTCATCTTCTTTTCGCAATGATTTGATAAGTTGATCGTCCGATTTTTTTTCTCCTTTTCAGAGAAATATCGTTCTTAAAATGTCTTTAAAAATCTTTTCATTTTTTTTTTATTTTTTATAAAAACCAAGATTACGGGAATAATAGTGAGTGTTATTTTTAGAAAATTATAATGCAATAATATCAAAGCACAAGCGATGGCAATCGTTTGCGAATGACTGAGTCATTTCTCGGCATTTAATAATGAGCGATCAGTGACTATATAATTACTTGACATTCTTCATAGGCAAACCTCATATCGTATCGTTAATGAATCACAATGCATCCGTTCTATAGGCACTTTGCTTAACAAAGGGCTTTCATCTCTACGAGATATATTTTCTTTACTTCTCTCACTAGAATATTCATTAATATTCTTGAGACATTTCGAAATCGATTTCTTTTATTCATATCAACATCCAACGTTCCACACAATTTCATTCGCAAATAAAATTTTTATTAAAATAAAAATAAAAAATTATTCCATTTTCTTAGCTGTTTATTCATTGACTTTATTTGTTCTAAGAATACAATTGATATTAAAAAAGATAAATGTAAAAATAGACCACGATATTTTCGAGAAATGAAATATATTTTCATCTCAATTCTCGCGAGTGTACAATCTTTGAAGTTATTGTGATTTTCACGACGACGCGAAATAAGATTGCGATTTGTAGAAACTTCATTACATTGATACTAGGAAACGCCATGATCGGTCATTACGTACGAAGCGTTATACGAGTCACGTAGTTTGACAACAAATTAGAAGATTACGTGCGATCGGTAAGAATACTACGCGTCCAGGAAGCGAATTCGGGGCCAAGAGAGAGCAATTCCGCAATTCTAATGTACACGAAGGATCGAAATTGGAATGCAGTCAATCTCGGAGACAATGCGGACATTTCTAATTTTAATGCTTTCATTAAGAAACCTCGACGCGTGAACATAATCGGAGATGTGGGTCAGTTTGCTATCGCGTTTCACCTCAGGCCTCCGCTATATCAACACATCCTTCCTCCTCTCGCGTGAATTATGATGTAATAGATATTACGCAGCGATTTCCAAGGAAAGCTTATCGTAAACATATTGCATTCATCAAACTTTGATCACGTTTAAGACACAGTTGGTAATATTTAGCACGAAGATTCTTCATTTCTCATTATGCAAATTTCGAACTTGGGCATTCCTGTACAATGTATTGTAAGATCGTTTTCTTCTAGACGTCCCACCTTTATTCACACGTGTGTCAATGTGCAACGTCAGAATGAAAGATGCAAAAATGTTGCCGCGAGATGTATATTGATTATTCTCTCGTTCGCACAGCACAATCTGCTATGCGATTATTTCGGAAAAAAAAAACAAAAAAACAACGCTACGAATAAATGCAACATAGGCAAATTAGCCGGCTCGCTCCCCCTTTCCATCTGTACCGTATTCGCAACAGGTAAAAAACAAATTGCGCTCCGAGTTACGATTTGACTGTCGGGATATAACGAGATTGTTCTGCAATGTTGCTCAAAAACGAAACGGCTGGGGACAATTGAATTAATTTCTTGTATGTTGCGAGAGAGATTGTATTCAGTGAAATATGAATGCAGAATAATAGCCGCAAGTCGATTCATACGAGATAAGTTTCAAAGCCAATCTGCCTCAGTGGCGCGGAATTCTAACGTAGATCTATAATATAAATTCCGAATAAAAACTTCTCTTAATTTAACAAAGGTAAATATGGTAAAAAAGTTACACTCCACCGATTTAATCGCCACTTAGATATGTTGCAGAGAGGAGTATTCCGAGTAATTTCCCACAAAAATCAAGTAGCGGATAGTTTAGAAGACATAACACATTAAAATTTGATATTAAAATTTGCATACTGTAATAATCTGTTATTTTTTTTTGATTGAAAAAAAAACTGTTTACGCGTGGGTGGGGAAAAAATTCTAATCTAATCCAAATCTATTTTCAATTTTAAAAGTAAAGTTAGGTTGGCTTAAGCTAAAAATTTTTCAGAGTAAAGATGCAGAGAAAGAGTCCTTCGCCTCTCCTCCGCTACGCATTCAATAAATAAATAATATTTTTCCAGACAAGACTCACAAATTTATGTAGTCGCATGTTGAAAGCTGTTGACGAACTGCGAGAAATGAGAGGTGAAACTGATTATTAACAAAATATTTATGACCATGTGCCTATCGTGTAAATGTAAACAAACACTTTATCCATGTGTCTGCTTTACAACATACACAAACTTCACTTTTCCTAATATTATTTTATAATACCCGAGAAAAAGCATTAAAACTATGAAATTTTAATTTGTTATATTTCTTAAACCAATGCCCTACTTGATTTTTGCAGGGAATTACTCAGAACATTCCTCCCCTACATATCTAGATTAAATTGATCAAGTGTGATTTTTTATTCATAATAAATATTAATCTTAATAAATCTTAATAAATATTACATGATATATAAATAATACGTTACATAATATTTATGCCCGCATTTTTTTTTCTTGTAACAACACGTATATTTGAAAATATAATATATTCTAATATATATATATTAATATATAATATTCTAATATATATTCTAATATATAAAATATATAATATTCTAATATATATTCTAATATATAAAATATATAATATTCTAATATATATTAATAGAGTTTCTTAAACTCTTGGTAATATATATTATAATAATATATATTAACCAAGAGAAACTCAATTTGCCTCGTCACGATTAGATCAGCGTTAATAACACAACGTTAGTCACGACTTCAACAGACAAAAAAATGACAAGTCAGGTAGGCGAACGAACGATACAAGATGCAGAAGGAAGGGAGATCACGCGATACATGGAGAATTGGAACATCAATGCCAAATATATTCCGAGCTTATAGCCTCTCTCGATGTACGAGATAAGTACAAAGCTAACATAAGCGAGAAGAAGATAAGCGCGCAAGAGGTGGGCAAACAACAAGCCTGTAAATTTCGCGACGCCGTTTCGGCGTGTATAGCGGCAGATGTAAGGGAGAGAGAGAAGTCGTAAAAATATCGTTCCAAGATTGAACGGTGACTAGGTCGCGGCGCAAACAACGCGCGTGCGTCAGACGCGTACTCGTCGCTCCCAGTGATGAGTGCGAAACGAATTTGCACCTGTGATAATGCTCCAACTTTCGTAACTGTTCGATGACGTAACGGCGACTACGTGTATTATTCTCGCGCGTGTATTCGCCGAATATATGAAAATATATTCGGGACCGAGCTTAATCGCGACACGGCCGAAGGGACTATTAAATTATTGTAACGTCGGAATCGAGATGTAGTCTCTCTCTTGTCGCGGGCGACAAACATTCGCAACGACGAATTAAGGAGAGAGAAACAGCTCGTTAAACGTGCTCTCGAGCACGTGTCGTTTCCCAGCTTGAATCACAAATGCAAGCTGCGACACGTATTGCTCTTACAGCTGCGTAATCGAGAATATAATTCTCTCTCCGTTGTATATAAATTCCGCATATATTCCTACGCATCGTATTGAATTTGCATTACAATTTCTATAACATTTATTTCACGAATTTGAAATCTAAAGATAAACATCTTTCCATATCAATCGATGTCTCCAAAGTTATATGAGCGGTGAGAAAATTGTGAAATATAGCGTTCAAGATATCGAGGAAAATATATCGAAAGAATGAACACTTTTATATCTGATATTTCGTAGCGCGAAAATTTAAATCAGCTTTAAAAAAAAGAAAGAAAAAACAACTCTTTCGCTATCTTTCCTGGAACGGAAATTGGTTAAGATTCAATGACGGAAATAAGAGAGAGAGCACATCGTGATCTTGCTTACGCGGTGAAATATTAATTTTCTTCCATTGCGTCAGATTTAAATTTTAAACAAAGAACCTGAATCGAGGAAGCGTTTCGTTCAAACGGATCTCTAATTTAAGTTTTCGCAATGCAAGTTTGCGTCCAAGCATAATCCAGCGACGTATAATCTTGCCCTTGTTCCGTCCTAACGTAGCTTGTGCAATTCGTCGCTTCGGCGGACACGAGTTGCCTGACAAGCGCGATGCCGATGACGTGGTATAGCTAATGCGGGCCAGATAACGACGATAACAAGACACTTGACACCGAAAACGAGCACACTCCATTCGTGTACCGCACCTGCGAGGCGACTGTTAAGCAACGACGACGAGAGAGGACGAAGCGCCTAACATCGACAATATGTCGTTCTCACGCCCGCAATCTATCACTATTAGCAATCCGTCTTAGCACATCCGGTTCTTCTCATCTAACAATAACATATACTTAACTCTTTCGATATTAAATATCGCGAATGTTTTTTTTTTTTTTCCAGATGCCACGTACATATGATTGCTTCTTCAGAGACGTAAAAATTTTAAAAGAGAACACATTTGGAAAATTTGTATTTTCTTGTTAAAAAATATTAAAATTTAAATTTTTTGTGTTAAAACATACATTAATAAAACATTTATGTGGTAATTTAAAATATCACTATTGTGTTAATTAAATTCAAATATTAAATTATTAAAATAACTGAAAAAAAGTGTAAAAGCAATATAATGTGCACATATTTTTAATTTTACACAATAAATATGTTCTGTATTATTAGTGACGGGATTTAACTGTTAAAATTTATAGGAAAAAATGTTTATTTTATTCTACAATAAGAGTGAGAGTGGCTACAGACAATAACATTTTTCCAAATAAATTTTATCATTAAAAGTACGTTAATTTACACAAAATTTATTCCAAATTACTTTGAGATTTATACTTTTTGTGTTCAAATATTAACATAGTATTAGTGTCATCATTTAATATATTTATATTATGTTAAACACAAAAATTTGAGTGAACTGTTTGAGACATGTGATATTTATTAAATTTAATATAAACTTTTCAACTGTGAAATGATTCCTCCCATAAAACCAATTTTTCGGAAAATTGAAAAATCTATTTTATTAGAAAATGGAAAATTTTTTTCTTAGCAGAAATTAAAACATTAATTTAACTGTTGCATACAACAATATTCACGAAACGTGGAGAAAATTTTATGATACAAATTATATGAAAAATACATTCTCTTTATTATTGTAAAGCTGGAATATAATGTCATTAAGATATTTATTATTATAAAAATTGTAATATTTTCTCGCGTAAATTAATTTCTGTTCTATTTTATATTCTATTTTATATTTATTCATACATATAAAAATATATCGAGCTATAAAGAGATTCTTTTCGAACATTGAATCCGATACAATGTCTCATTAGACTGTTAATGTGTAAATTACTACTTTCCGTCGACGCGATCTGCAATGTTGTGTTGGTAGATCCCTTACGTCGCGTCGGCGTGGATTTATCGCGCCAAGAACCGCGTCGGCGAACAAGGTAAATCAAATTAGAAATTATTCGCGATACGACGTTATTCAAAGCGGCAGCCTAGATTCGCGGCGGAGATTATTTTAAGGGGCGGCCTCGAGGCGGCTGCAACGACCGCTCGCGCTGACGATGAATATGAACCGTGTGCGAAAGGACACTATTATGCTGAATCGTTACGCTAAAATCTTTCGGCGACGAGTCGCGGTGCTCGGCATAACGAGAGAAAATTATTCCGCCGCGCTCTCTCTCTCTCCCTCCCTCCCTCCCTCCCGTATGATTCACTTAACGCCGCACCACGAAACCGCAAAATGCCTTCAAACCGGAATCTCAAACAACATTGCGCTATATACACGTTTCTGCGCTTCTCCTCGATTGTCGTACGTGATGCAAGATTTCATTTCCGACGAGTTACTTATGCTACCTTCTCACCCGCGATAATGGATAATATTGTTATAAAATGTTTGTTAATGAACATTTTTTAGTACATAAAAAGTCAGCATTGGCAAAGAGTATTTCAACAATCATTCTGAAATTATTAATTTTCAGAGATATCGACTCTGATGTGGAGAGCTATATATATAGATTCTGTTTATATTTTACTAAATTTTTGTATATAAATATAGCAAATGTTCATATGCAAAAATTTAAAGTAAATTAATAAACTTTTGTATACAAATAAATAATTTTTGTATTTAAATATAGCAGATACACAAAAATTTATAGTAAACTATAAAAAAAATTTATTTATAATTATTATAAAACATTTATAATATATATATATATATATATATATATATATATATTTATTTATTTATTTATTTGTAAAAATTGATAAATAAAAATTTATAGTAGTAGCACATTTTTTGATATTAATCTACTTATCCATCGCTTATTTTTCACACGCATAAGCGCTCTCAAACTAAAACTACTTGTTTACAATTCTGTGAAACGATCGTGTTCAGCTTTAATCCCGGAACAGCGCAGCGATCTCCTGTCGAGCGTCGATGAATCTTGGAGCAGGATGCCTAAGCTCTTTCATAAGACCCTGAATTTGAACCCCGTCACATCGCTCCGACGAGCAACGCGACGACCGGAAGGCTCGCCTTATTTCCCCGGCAACTTTGGCCGACGGAGAGATAAATCCCGTCAACGTTCGCGGCAACTTCCGAACTCGCGGAACCGAATAACGGATATTACGGGGACTGGGGACCCTCCCAGCTTTGGCGGCAGCGACAACTCCGAGACTCGAATAAACCTCGAATTGTGCCCAACACGCAATATCCCGGGAAAGAGAGAGAGAGAGAGAGGAGAGAGACACGCAAACGTGTGGGTTCGGCGTGTTGCACAAACGTGTTGCTTTAACACGAAAGTCTGTTCGATGTGTACCCCCAATACTCGTACGGAGTACATATTTTGGTACTCCGATGAGGTAGAACACCCGCGGGATATTTTAGTTTACAAGCTCAACATATTACTTAAGGGCATATAACTCAATTCTGTTACAAATGCATAATTTACATAACAAGTTTATTAATCTGACAATCGCTGCTGTACTTGCTGAATTTCTCAAATATATCCAGGTACGAAGAAAAAAAAAAAAAAATACTCAACTGCTTTTTTGTAATTTATTTTCTAGAATTTTTTCTTTCGTACAAGCAATTATTTCTTTCTCCTGTGATTCCCAAAATTATAAAAAAAAAAAAATCAACAATTATAAATACTTGTAAATAATCTTATTGGCTACAATGATTATTGCAATTATTATCACGAAATCGAAAACTAAAACTGCAGATTTTTAAGTGCATTGAAGAAGTACAAGGAATATTTAAAACACGAAAATCTTCTAGATTTATGATGCAGTAATCTTCTATGCAGTTTATTTTACGATCCAGATATAGTAGAATTAATTTTACTAATGACCAAGTATTAGCATCGCTATCTCTGAATCTCGCAAGATTTACAGAGAGAGGAAGTTGTAATGTCGTACGCGACGGATTTCTTATCAATCAACTATATCTCTCTCTCTCTCTCTCGTCTATCCACGTATCTCCTTCGCAGACTCCATACGACTCGAACCGGTACAACCGGAACGAACCGGCAGGAAAAGAATTTTCTCTATTTCTCCCCTTTCAATCGTCCGTAATCTCTTTCTCCTTGCATTGTCAAAACAAGTACGCGTGTAGATCTCAATTAAATTTCAAAGTATTTAAATCGGAGAACATTGGTCCACGTTCTCGTCGCATTGCAGTTTGATATCATTTTATTTTACTTTTTTTTTTCAATTAAATATACGATGCTACGTGAGAATAAAAAGATCACGTGCGTCGAATACCGTCGTTTCTTCTTTCTTGGATTATCTGCAAAATTTGTTTCCTAAGCACGTTTGACTAGAGATTTTAATACCAAAAGCCTGACATGTTTGCCAGTCCTTTCATTTCATTTTCAGCTAATTGTAAACGAAACAACAGAAATTTTTTATTTAATATAATTCGTTTAAGTTATAAAATAAATGAATAAAATTACAAATATCAAAAATACATCTCGTTTCACATATATACAACATGAAAAGCGATTGAAATATTTCAACCATATTCCAATTACGAAAATGAAACATTGATTGATTGAATCGTTCAAACAGAACCATTGTAAAAGAATTCGACTGTATAACACATTCTAGTCTTTCTATTACAAAAAAAAAAAGATCGTCTAACTCTCATTCATCGATTAACACTAGAGTTAAAACAGTCACTCTATTGTGAATATTGATACGAATACGATACGCGCTTTTATTTACCACGAAAATCTATCCTTGTCAGCATATTTACAATCCAAAAAAGTAAAGACTGCGCGTTCCGATTTTTCGGAGCGTATGTTTGCCTTCTGTGAATATGAAAAATTTGCTCGCTTAAATGAGCAATCTATATTTACAACGCGCGGATAAAATGCTGACCGGGTTCTAAGAATAGTTCTCTTTCCATCATCGTTCATTGTAATATTTACATAAAATGTCTATTCGGGATATGGAGAATGTAAAAAGAAACGTCGCGTATGATAAATATTGGAAAATTTATATTTTTATTAAAAATACCGACGACAAACAGTTTCCGTAAACAGTTTCAGCAATTTTTCTATTATTTTTATTGACACGTTTTTATTTATTCTAGAATATGTTACGCCATGTTTTGCAATAAACTTGTAGGAATATTTAATAAAATTTAAGTGTACACACATTACTGCCATTAGAATTCGTTGATGAATTCTTTTTTCTTTCTTCTTTTTTTTTAATTTTTCCCTCATGTGAATTAAAAGATGGATCAAAATGAGTCTGACTGAGACAACGGGATATTTCATCAAATATTTTTACGTAGCGCTTTACAAAATCGCATCGGCGGTAACTTCACTGGAGCGCGTATCGAATGAACTTGCAGTCACGTGATCGCATTATGCATGTACAATTTGAAAATGTAACGTTCGCGCCACGTACATTGCTCTCACCTGGGATCTGAGATACGGATTCCACTGACGTGAATCTTTTTGCTACGCCGCATTTGTCACGCGTACGTACATATATATGTATATACATGTGTGTGTGTGTGTGTGTGTGTATGATGACATGTACTTACCGAGCAGTCCTTGGAACGATCTTGCGACAACTAAGAGGATGTAAACAGCAGACCACCGATGATCTCTCTTTCTCTCGTCTGACGACGCGCGTCTCACCGGTGTGGAATTTTTGTAATGGCGTACTTTTGCACCAACCGATTAAACCGAGTACCACACTCGCGTTATCAATCGGCGTGTACGTCTCACTTCGTACACAACACTCGCGCGATAATCCGCGGCACGGCGATCGAGAACGACGCGCACACAGACCGAGGGAGCACCAACGTGACTTTCCACGGCGAAGGTCGGAGCGCAACTGACTCGATGCGCGTCGCTCTCCCGCGCAGCCACCGACGATTCGTTGTGAAGTGCGCGCCGCACACGATCTCGACCGGCCCGGAATTGCGCGCGATAACCTGTCAATCTCTCACGCCTCACACACCATTATTTTTCACGCGCCGACAAGTTAATGTCGCCCACCTCTCTCTCTCTCTCTCTCTCTGTTATTTGCAATTTTATAATTTCGCGCAATTATCGTCTCATGAAGCCTCGCTCTGTGTGGCTCGCATTAAAAACCACTTTAAGCTTTTCTGCGCGATACACGCACTAATCCTGAGAACGGTCCGAGACTATGGAATACATACACTTGTCGTCACAAATATCTTGATACTTGACGATAGTTCCACTTCCGGATCGAATCATTTAGATCATATGCAGAAACTATAGACATAGAAAATATAGACTACGCGTATCGAACAAATGTTGCTCTAAAATTAGAAGAATTCAACTTCTCAAAAGTCTGATTTTCCTCTCAAATATAAGAGCCGTGGCACATAAAAAAATTTAAGCAGTAAGACTTAAGTAGTAAGCGAATTGACCAATCACGATCCAACAGTAAAGTAGCCATATTAAAATTTAAACAATACTTAAAAATCCGTATAGATGCCATGAAATTCTTGAATGAATTATAATTCATGGCAACAATTTCTCTTTAGTTAAAAAGAGATAAACATACTTCCGAGCATTGCTGTCTTTTTCTAATTTTGACGCACAAATTGTTAATAGACAAAAGATGCGCAATCTATATTTTCTACATCTATGGTTTTGATAGACGCGATGCATTTGTTGCGGAAGTTATCTTCAAGTATGAAAGCACACTCGTCATGCATGACGTCAAATGTATGTACGTAGGTATATAATTTTAAATTCACGTAACATCTTTCGCGTATCGATATTATTTAAACGTCAATTTTTCGCGACTTGTGTGCATGACGCGATTTAATATCTCCAAATGCGATTAGATTTGCGATTTTATAATTTGGGGGAGGGGGGAGGGGAATGATTCAGTGTAAGTTTCTTTTTTCAAATTTTTTGAAATTTACATAGGTTATATATTTCGAGTGGTGGAAATTTTGTGTGGAATGTATATTGTGTGTTGCTTTCTCGTATAATTTCTTATATAATCGCGTTCAAACACAACGTGATTATACATATATAACATTACTATACAAAAAACAGAAAATATTGCAATAACATTTGTGTAATGTATAACAGTTTTTTTTTTTTTTTTTTACAACTATTTACTATTTACTTTTAGGTGTTTTATCAATGCCTAGGCATATATATTTTAAGAAAAAAAAAACTCATTGTTTTATTTAGCAAATTATTTCTCACTTTAAAATGCATAGCAATGTTGCTAAAATTGTTAATGTCAAATATTTTTATTAATTTGCATGTTTATTTGAAGGAAGAAAAGTTTTACATTTTTCAAACACGATACAATTAATATACATACAGCAGAGAATTTTGAATAGCATATTTTAAATGCGATAAATATTGATACTGTATCAATTTACATTTCCAAGAAATAATGATAATGATTGATAATAATCTTTAGATAAAAACTTTGTCGCAATAATCCACGGTTTCATACAGATCGTGAAACTTTCGTGCATTTATTGCATTCGACGTATATTTTTTAAATCACACGACAATTTTATTGCTGAGAAATAAGTGTTGAACGCATCGCTCCACCTTTCTTCCTTTAAGGATCTCTGTCCTTTCCAGGAATGTGCGCTTATCTTATCTCCGCAGAAATCGCCGTGTTCAAGAAGTAACATTATACGTCGTCGCATTAAATGTCGTACGATTAGCAGTTGTTTTGCGCATTAAATATATATATATATATATATATATATATATATATATATATATTTATGTAATCATAATCGTAAACTTGTTGAAGAAATGGAATTAATGTCGTGATTTATGCTTTGGCAATAAATATCATTTGTAAGTAAGCAATACCGGAAGTGCGGAAAGAAACAATCGAGAGTGTCGAAAAATGTATCGGGAGTGACTAGAAAAATGTCGGGTGTGTCATAAAAAATACCGCAAGTATCGTAAAACAGTATCGCGTCTATTATATACGTATTAGATACAGTATATCGTATCGGTACTGAAATTGTGTGAGACAATTGACATTCACCCTGCGTAATCCGCGTTATATATTCACCGATGGACCTTGCTGTACCTGTCGATCTTCTGGCTTCATACGATTATTTCTGATCCTGCCCTTATACGATAATCACACCCGAGGTATGTAATTTACTGCTTTATGGCTTAGACGCAATTATCATTTGGATTTCGAGAGAAATCGTTATAATTGTATGAAACGCCTCTTTGTTTTTCGCTTTCAACGCTAATGCGTATATTGAGCCTTGAATATTTCAATTGCGACTAAATTCATTCGTAATGATCCGCTATCTATTTTATACGGTTCAGTAATGATGCGCACGTGTAAAATTATGATTACCAAACACCTTCGCGTTGCTGTTACATTTTCAATTTTGATTTATGTAAATTATGCTATTGTTTCATGCCAAAATTGTTACGGATATCATTTACGCCAATTATCGATGTATGATAGCGGAATTAACCGAAGTGCATCCATTGAGCAAGAATTATCATTTGCAATCAAGATCAAATAATTGGCAATAGATATGTATTTCTAATTTCAAATTCAAATATTGATTAACATTTTATTATACGAAGAATCTAATAATAATTTAATGCACTTTGTATGTACACAATTTCTTTAAAATGCATTTCTCACACACATACTTATGTAATGCTAGTATTTATTGTTGATATATATATTTTTTATTACTATAATATATTGAATTAATTATAATGTTATTATATAATTATTATATAATTATACATGTATTATATATAATATATTATTATTATAAAATGAATTATATTTATAATTAATTAATTAATTATAAATATATTTTATCACTCTTCTTATGTATACGTGAACGGGAAATATCATATAAATAACAAAGAGATTCCGCAGGTGACAGGACGCATATTAAGACCTTAGCCCTTAGTCTCCGTTATAAAGGGCTGTTGAGCCTTTTCGTGTATATGCCATGAAACAAAGCACGACAAAGAGCAAAACGCATAGCCCGGCGATAAAACAAATGGTTGTCAAGCGCTTAAAAGGATCTGTTGCGTCTACACAATTGACAATAAACGTTGAATTACGATCCAAGAAATAATAAGATCTGTTCACAAATGGTACAAATAGACATTTACAGACAATTATTATTATTAAAACGCGCAGAAGAGAAATTTATATCAATGTTGAAAAAATTATATGCTAAATTAGCGTCATACGTTTTAAATCATTCGATTATTTCTCAATCATTTATGAATTAAATGCGATAGAAAGGATCGTAATCGTAAATAGAGAACGAAATAAATTCTAGGATAAGAGGGATAGAGTGTACACGCCTGTTAAACGAGAGAAGCGTTACCAGTAATCGAAGAAAAGCTTTTATTACGAAATCCAATTTCTCGTGTACAGAAGATGTGTCGATTCGATATCGATCTGTGATGTAAAGAGAACTGCGACGTGCCGCAGTGAATTATTTACAGAAAATTCCGAGGCGCAGTTGGTTACTCGTACCGTTGTTGCGATTAATACCTAGCGATTGTTTGATAGAAAAGTTATCGGATACTCGCGAGCGAACGTGACGAAACGTGTACTTGATGTAATCTCGATTAATAAATATTCGCATTCGTTATAATAAGGACTGTACTCTTTCCGGCATTTTAATGACACGCGGATCATTTCTCATAACGGATGTGAGACAAATAAAATATGAGCTCCGCGTCAAGAGTTCTCGACCATATCGCGCGACAAGACACGCGACTTCCCCCTTCCCTCTCTTTCTCTTTCTCACCCTCTCTCTTTTTCGCATATTCTGGTTTCCTTTGCATCTCGTGCGGCACGTGCGAGTTTTCGTGATGCATGGGCGATGAATATGCAAGGATAGTAATGAAGCAATAGCGGCGATAGAGATGAAGGACGCTGACAGTAACGATGATAATGATGATGACGATAAGAAAAGTGCGAGCCGCAGTAACTTATAGATCGCGGTTTCATATCCGTTTCTTATTGTTGACCCTGCAGATGTTTCGCAAGGTTTGACGTCAACGAGAGAAAAATATGCGGCAAGTGTATTATCCCTCGCTCTCTCTCTTTCTCTCTCTCTCTCTCTCTTTCTCTTTCTCTCGCTTTTCGACCTTTTTTCCGCCCAAGTTACGATGCAGGTGCTGTGCGAAAAAAGAAAAGGAATTAACACGAGAAATAATCGTAATAGAATGCGAAATAATGAACTAGAGTTAATGATAAGTCGGTGATGGCCGAGGAGAATAGCTCTCGTCGATTTTCCTCCGATAGACACTATATCGCAGATGATGATCTGACTGGTATGCAATTAGTTTGCAATAATTAGTTCGCCCATAACATGCCTGTGACGCTAGATTAGATATTTTTTAGTTCGTCGAGTGCGATTGTTTTCTTTTTTTAGTCCGTTGCTTTTCTTACTTGCTGGCATTAACATACCGTTCATGATGTATTTCGCGCTCTTTAGCGCGGGATTGCCTCTGATGCGGATTGTAACTCGCAATATCAAAACTAGATTAGCTAAAAATTAAGTTAAAAAATTCAAAATTAATAGAAGCCAATTTTGCCAGGCAATACAAAAAGTTGGCAGTCAAAAAATTCTATTGTTCCTATATTTTTTCAAAACCATGTCACAAAGTGTTTGATTTCAAAAAAATGAAAACGTCTCGATAAAAAAAACGATTGCAAATTTTTTTGAAAAACTTTGAAACATCAGATTCATGAAAAAAGAAGTTTTTCTATGTAACCTGAAACACAAAAACAATCAAATTACGCACATAAAATATTTTACATACTTTCGGCAGGCGCCGGTGCGGTTTCCGCTGGAGTTGCGGGGGTCGCATCTGCGGGCGCAGCGGCTCCTTCGGAGGGTGCAACTGGTGCACCTTCTGCTGAAGCTGCAGCAGGAGCATTTTCTGCTGGAGCTACGGCAGGGGCAGTTCCTTCGGCTGAAGGAACTCCTTCCGTTGGCGGAGCCGCAGGAGTTCCTTCCGGTATTGCTGGTGTTGCACCTACGCAATTGTTTTTTTTTCTTTTTTTGTTTTTATTTTATATTACGAAAGACGCTAAAAATTCTGTTATAGTATATAACAGATCAATCATGATCCCTTTTTATGGCACATTTTTTTTTTTACGTTGAGAAAATCGAATCCAACGTAATTGAAATTGACAATGATTGATCAACGTCAATATTTTAACTGTCACATTGATAAAAACTATTTCAATATCATTGACTAAGAAAATATTGGCTTGACTTATTATTAATCAATACAAAATAACGATATCATAAATTAATATTAAAAAGTCTTCACATAATATAAATTACTCAATTTAAAATTTTATTTATTTTTACTGTAAAAAAACATATATCAGTATACGGTGTTTGCAGCTAAAGATTTAAAATAAATAAATATATATATATATATATATATATATATATATATATATAATTTGAATTTATTTTGTATTGTTTTGAAAATTTGATGTTATTTTGTGAAAATAATAAGACTGATATTTTTTATTAATATAAAAGAAAAGAAAAGATAAAATTAACCTTCCACTGGTGTTCCCTCTACGGGTGCACCCTCGACAGGAGCAGTAACTGGTGCAGAACCTTCGGCTGGAGGAGCTCCTTCAACCGGTGCGCCTTCCGCTGACGGTGCTGTTCCTTCCGCAAAAGCAACAGGTGCAGTTCCTTCAGGAAGCACAGCTCCTTCCGCTGGTAGCGTAACACCTTCTGCAGATGGAGCGGCACCTTCTGCTGGGGTACCTTCTGCCGGCGCACCTTCTACAAATATGTCAAATAATTAATATTTGCTTGAAAAATATAAAATTAGAAAATCATAAAAAGGACAGACATCGTGCATTTTATCAAATTTTGTTAAAAAATTGATTAAAGAAAAATTAATCAAAATTAATTAGTTATTGAAAAAATTAAAAAAAACTGATCTAGAATATCTTCTATAGTTTGTTATGTAGTTTAAGATTTTGTGTATTAAAATTTCAATTTTTTGCCAAAAAAATAAGAAAATTGCGCGAAAAATCACTCGTGTGTATGAAAAATTATTTTAAGCTATATTTACCAGCAGGTGCTGGCGCAGCTCCTTCCACCGGTGGGACACCTTCTGCGGAAGGAACTGCAGGGACATCTTCCGCTGGAGGTGCCGGTGAGGGTGCTGGTGACGGCGTGGGGGTGGGTTCCACTGGCGGGGCTGGAGCTGGTTCTGGCGTCGGTGTCGGTTCCGGTGGCGGTGGTTGTTCCGCCACAGGAACTTCAACTTGTTCACCTTCCTATATATAACACACGCATTAACACGAAACGCATTTATTATCCAAAAATTTATGATAAATTAAAATATGTATACAAGAAAGAGGTTAAAAAAACATATTTTAAAAGATCGAGGGGAATTATATAGGTCTTTTTTCAATCAATGAAATTTTTTATAGATAAAGACAATAACATAAAAATGAATAAAATGACATTTCAAATATATTTTATTAAAATCTAATGCGTAATTGGCAACAGAAATGCATTTGTTTCGTCATGGGATTTGTCACGAAAAGTGCTTCCATGTAGGTAAAACATAATTGCGCGAACCGTCGTCGACACATGTATTAAATTGTATGATTAACGGTCAGCGCGCATGTTTCGCAAATATACTCGCATTAAACCGCCGTTTATAGATACGTCATTTGTCCCGTTCTCGATAATAATGCTTTATGCAACGTCCATGAGCTTACGACGTAACGGCACCCCTCGCTTTCTCCCGGCTTCGTTGACGGCATTTTGCGCCATAAATCATCGCAGCCATTATGATCGCGTATATTGTCAAGATAATTAAACAATGTGCGCGACATCCGATTATAAATACGGTCGAATGCGTGGAACGCGTGTCGAACCGGGGCCGCAGCGGACGATAGCTTTACGCCAGCATATGGAAAACGATCGATAAATCGCGAAATAAACATGGAAATTGAAAATTGATCGCATGTAGCACGCGATTGAATGAAAAAGGCTCAATATTTGTTTGGCGTTGATATAATGCGGCTTTGTTGCTTGTACCGTTTAATTGGATACATCAACGTCCATTATCGAGACGCAAATTGGCGCGATAATAAACACGCATGAAAGAAATTGCGATATGACAGCAAGCGTTGAATAAATATAAAAAAAAAATTTTTTTAATTCTAATTTATATCTCAAATATTTTTGATTGTCAAATAGAAATAAGAAGGCAAAGATATAATAGTTGTGGAAATTTTTTATAAAAAGTAAATAAATGTTAAAAATTTAATTTAATAAAATATTGAAATGCTAAATTGGAAACTAGTTGTCGATCAAAATTATTGCTGATACAGATTTCGTTTTAAATACTACAGAAGGACTTTTTGAAAGTGGAGAGAAATAAACGGATTCGTAAATCAATTAAGTAGATTAAAACTGTCAAAGCATATAAGAGTGTGTGTATTATAGCGAACGTGATGAAGCTGTGTCGAAAGCGTCACTCAATAGCGAATGGTTATTAAGCGAAATCCGGTTAGTGATATACTTACCGTATATTTCTAGATATTAGCTTCTCTCTACAAATTAAAGAGCTTTCAGTGTTATTTTTATCGATTAATGTTGTAAGAACGATTAAAAACTTCAGTATGAATTTTTTGATAACATGATATGCTATTAACGTATTCAGATATTTTTTTATAAATAAAAATTATTAAGACTTAAAATATATGACAAGAAAACTGAATATTTTTAATTAAATTATATTATACTATTGCTTTAAATTGCATCAGACATATTTAATCAACTAAAAATTTTAAAAATTAATTATTATTTTTTTTTTAAATAAAGCTGAAGTAAAAAATTTGTCTTTTTTTATAATTATATAATTAAAAAAAAAAGTTAATCAATTTTTCTATTACATTATCTATTTGAAAAATGCGTAAACACTGTAATGATATGATAACAATTATATTATCGTATATAAAAAAAACATTTGCATATAATTTTGTTATACGTTAAATCATCAAAGGTTAAGACAAGATTCTTTTACAAATGACATATGAAAGGAAATATGAAAAAAACATGGGAAAATGATCACACACAGAGGTTTTAAGTATCGTTAAATATTTTGCTTTACAATAAACCTTAAGTAACACATTTCCCCCCCGTTATTCTCTTTACAATTAGATCCTTCTTTTTTCATTCGGTTTATAGAAAGACAAATTTCATTATTTTTATATATATCTTGCACGCAACAAGAGGTCTACAGCAATTTACAAGGTCTATTTAAAAAAATAGATACATCACATCCATAAAAAAGACTTGATAGGGAATAAAGCCACGGTTCGGATATTGAATGTCAAAAGATTTTGATACAATCTAGGATGTCAATCATAACGGACAGACAGACGGGCAAGATTTTTGCGTGCAACTCATGACAGTAGGACATATTAAATTAATGAATCGATAGTTAAAAAATATAAGAGGAAGTTTATTGGAGTTCCTGCATCGAGCGGTTATTGACGATGACGGACAGATGATCCTGCGTGTCTCTCGCGGGAACATTTTCATTTGTCTCATGCTTCCACCGGTGTCGATGCCGCTTCTTCCTCCTTTACCTTCTTTTCGTCGCCCTTCTTCGACCAGTCCGGTTTCTTCTGCAAAATCGAGGAAATATTGCGATCAAATACATGGAAATCTCGTTACACATTTTCAAGATTAGATTCTAGCACACTGATTAGCAGTGTCGGGGTGAACGCAAAGCAGGGACAACAGTGCTGGGGGTTCAAAAAGTTTCGAAAAATGGGCTATTTAATCGGGAGGGCTGTATTTGTCAAAAATTTACGAGAATGATTTAAATAAAAATTGCTTCGTGATTGTTGTCGTGGATTGCGTCGCCATACATTGTCCAATCGCGAATTTTTGTGCCATCTGGCAAGGATCGCCAATCCCGTGTATCCTTTACTACCGTAAAAATTCCCTCGACGTTTTCGTAAACGTCGTCGGACACTGCACTCTATCTGAAGTATCTACAAAGCCGTGCGGATTGTTAATAAAAATAAAAAGAGACAAGCTGTACTAGCCTTCGAAATAAAATGAATAAAAAAACATCGAAATGGTAAAACTAAGACAATGGCAGCATCGTTGCAAATTTTCGGAGCAATGCGCCTAAAATCGCGAAAAAATCACGAATACAAAATATTGAAGAAATAAAATATTAAAGAATAATTTGCATTGAATGCTGCGTAACTACGAACGCTAAGAACAAAGAAAGCTTTTTCTGAATCCTATTCCTCCATATACACGCACATATAATCTATTCATTCTCCTATCTATTCCCATCAATCACATACGTCATTCTTTTCCACGCATGCATATCGAGCTACAAGTTGGCTGTTAAAATTTTACCTTATCTTTTGACGCGTTCTGCGAACATAATGCAAGAGCAACATTATTAGTTAACGGATAAGACATGGACATTGATTAAGGATTTAATATACACATTATATTTAAATATTGTTTAATAAGTAAGGCATCGTTCGTGATTTACATCGTAAATCATGATCGACATCGTAATCGACACACGCACATTGATCGTTGCGAAAATATTTTTAAATTATTTATTTATCGTAAATTCGGAAAATATAATGAAAGAGAGTTTTTTAATATGTCAAAATGCGTGCACGATTGTAAACAAACAAAGACGGAACAACAATTTCTACACATTTACAGCCTGGAAGCATGGCAGCCGAATGACGGCGATAAGGCAAGCTGCAAAAGAGCTTCAATTGCGTAATCAAACGAAACTTTAGTTTTAGAGAGTGCGTGTTTCAATTTCTTTCTTTTTCAGGCGAGCTGGTATTTCTCATTCTATTTACTTTTTCTTTAACGTTTTTTGCATAGCACGCGATTTGCCGGATGAACGATTTTGCGTGAGAAAGTGCGCGGCAATTAACACGTGCGAACAGAAGATAAACGAGGCGAGTGTGCGGAAAAACGGAAGGCAACAGTATAATTAGATGGTAAAGAGTAGAAAAACGCGAGTGTGTGTGGCCAGGCATGTATGTGTGAGTAAAGCGCTTCTGCCATTATGTACGAAATAAAAGTGAAGAACTGTCAGCTTCAAATATACTTCACAAGCCATTCTCACCTTTTTTTGTATGACCCTTTTAACTTTATATTTTATCTATTTTGTGCTGGGGTTACGCTATTGCGAAGATTTTTACGTAATTAGAGCGGAAGATTACAAAAACACGAAGATTAAAAAAAAAACGATACGAATATCAGAAACAAATTAGACAATAATCGCCGCGATATGTCGGAGAAAAAGAGCGAGATAAAGGAAATTAACGATGTTTCAGAGAAAGGCGAATTAGTGAAGTTTTACGAGAGGAGAAAAAGAGAGAGAAAGAAATGGTACGATTCCCGATAACCCCTGACCTTTTTCCTTATCGAATATTTAAAATATGCGCTCGCGTAACATCGTCGTAAAAGAATTTCTCTTATCACGCGACACGAAAATACGAGCCCGCCGAGAGGAGCGAAAATCGTATCTGATTTTACATAATATATATATATGTGTGTGTATTGCAAAAAATACTATGATCGCGTTAACATTCTCAAACGTAGTTCCATCGCGTTTCCATTACGTAGAACGAAAAGAATCGGGAATTGGGTCAGTTTGAGTTATCGAGTTTCACATCCAATAGATGCAAAGACAAAAGGAAGGGAAAATAAAAATCAAGATCTGTCGAAGTGAGAAATTCCACAGATGGAAAGAAAATAAACCGTAAAAACAAGGGAAAAAAAAATAGAAAACGAGAGAGAGACAAGAGTAACAATTTATCGATAAAATATATCATGACGAAGGAATCGGCCGTACGAGGAAAACATCTGACTTATTCACATGCGCTCTCTTGCTTATTGCCATAACTCATCATTTTTATTTATAATAATTGTACGTGAATATATGTATATTGACGCAGAATCTCTCAACTTCTCTCTACATCGCTCGTTTTGACCGTATATTCCTCCGGAAGAGGAATATAATCAAATATCGACTATAACTCCTAGGATTGTTCGCGCAATTTTCAGTCCTCACTCGTTAATTTGTTCCGCGGCGCTAACGAACTAGTTTGCCAACAATTCAAACGAACGTGACTACGAAAACGCGCTGGCGAACACGCGAGACGTCGATAGAAACGGTATCAAAAGTGTTTTACGTGCATTTTTTTTTTACTTCTCTCCTGTTCGCTTTTTCGCGGTTGTTTTCGCGCGAGCGCGTGTCAAGTCGATTGTAAAAACGCGATCGTGTTAGTGTCTCCTCGTATGTGTGCATGGATGTGCGTGTATGTGTGAAGAAGTTTGATTTTTTTCCTTTGTTTTGTTCGATTTTTTTTTCTTTTGTTTTGTCATAACAATCTGCGCTTTATTGAGATTTCGCACTCAAACTGGTTTACTTTCTTATATTAAATCTACTTCTTGGTCTGCCACTCTGCTTTCTCGGACTTCTTGGGCTGTGAAGAACAACACAAATTGCCTAGTCAACTACCACTACTACTACTATACATATACGAGAAAGGATTTACAGATGGTCCTTTTGAGGAGATCGCGCGACGAGAAAAAAATACTCGTCTATGTGTCAGTTTTGTTTTTTATTTATTTATTTTTTTTTTTTTGTTTAAACTATTGCGGTCATCAGTTATCATGATCATATAATTTGCGCTTAATGAATTCGCATAAATTTGACGGCTTCGAAATGACATCTCTCTCATATATTTAATTGAAAGTATCGCGGTTCGATGAATCGATGTTTAATTACCGTGTGGTTATATTTCCCGAGATTTTCGGGAAATTTAGCTTTTAAATTAATCGATATAAAATAATGCTCCAGAGAAATATATCATGATAAATGTTACGGCAATAATATCGAAATGCAAACAAGAGTATGTATAATGCGGATCTCCTAAATTGGACAATGAACAAAAAATTATTAATACGAAGAAAACCTGCCAATTGGGTTTTATACACAAAAAGAAAACCAGGGTCACAAAAACTGTTTTATTTTTTTTTGTTGGTTTAAAACACCTGTTATACGCCTGCACGCCTACCCGTCCTATGGCTGTAAAAAGTAGCGTTCCTTGCAAAATTCAAAAATGTTGATGTGAATTTATCAATTAAAATTAAATCCGCAGAAATACAAGACGTACACGATAAATATACAAATAAACGAATTCAAGATGAAAATCGAAGCGTACATTTCGAAATATACATATAAATGCAAAAAGAAAATTTCAGCTTGTACTTCCGTGTGCATAATTTTTTCTTTTTTGATAAATTTAAAGAACGCTTTGAATAGACCTTTGACGGGCAGGAAAAAAATAATTTAGCAAAAAAATATTCACGTCTCCTAGACGCGAAAATTCTATTGAAAACGGTTGTCCTTACCTCCTTGTCTTCTTCTTCCAAGGTGAATTCCTTCTTCTTGACTTGCTTCAGTTGATTACGGAAATTAAATTCAGCGGCTTTCTTCTGGAGCTTGGCGAACTTGTTCTCGTACTTGGACACCTTCTTCAGGGTCGGTTTCATGCTATAGTGAAATGTAGTGAAATTAATAAAAAATTATAAAAGAAAATATATTCGCGAGTCTCGATAATTCCGACAATAACATATATTGATAAAAAAATAACTTTTATTTTTTATACGATATAAATTAATATATAATAATTATAATAAATTAATAATTTATTTTTATACGATATAAAAATTAATTATAATAAATTAATAATTTATAAAAAAGAGGGGATACTTACAATTTACCTCGGAGATCGTTGACCTGGCTGTTCAAGTCCGCGATCTGCACGTATTGAATATTGTTATTAACATCTCTATTATATTCGACATTGTGATATAATTTACTCATGCGTATTTAGCAATCTATCCTTTTAACGTTTTTAATAAAGTAAAGGAAGAGAGTTAACTATTTCGAATATCTACGCGAGGTGATATCTATTTGCAATGCGACAGTATTCACAAATGTATTCAACAAAAGAAAAATATTCGAGATATCTAAACTTTTGGATTTAAAAAGGAAAGTTTTTCTTCGAAACAGAAAGAAAGTTGTACAATAAAACGATTCGTGTAAACGGTAAAAAAAGCATTGTAGAGAAAAACGCGGATTAGTGGATTCATGTGAACGACATGATAATCCAGCCACAAACGGTTAATCCAAAAAAAAAACCAATAAACGAGCAAATCAAATCGTATTGGCATGCGTCCTGCGTGGCAAAAGCAGGCAAGAGAGAAAGAGACAAGGGAATTTACACACGTTGAGCCGCAAGCGCGCAGATATTCAGCTAGCGAGCCACTCGACGAATCGAGATTGACAGTAAATTGGCTTGCGGATTAACTACAATAGCGAATGATGGCAATGGTTTGGTAATAGAGGAGCGGTTCCGCAATGAGAAATGGACGGATGATAGCGGAAAAATGAGAGAAGAGAACCGGGAATCGTGTAGAGTAAATAATAACAAAAAATCTATTGAGAAAGAGGAGGAGTGTTTTCTATCATGATACGATATGTATTGCAAGAACAATTTAATCGGAAAGTAAAAAGCAGAATTATATTAGTCGAATTGTATTACCGACAAGAATTTACATGTAAACAAAATAATTGTACGATGAAATAACTTTTTATCACGTTTCAGTTATTATCGCGATTGAAATATTGCAGTTAATTATTTTACTCAGCTTCGCGATAAAAAGAAAAAAAAAAAGGAAGAATGCACGATATATATATATAAAATTGCGGTTTTATAGCGATAGTAAAAAGTTTCGTACAGACTATTATAGCAATAAAGGTTCGATTTTTATATCTGGCGGAAAACATAATATATTGACCTGTTACAATATCCTGTGGAAACAGTTCCACAAGATTGGGTGAATATCTGTAGAATTCGTCGCAGAAACTCATGCAAGACATAGAGAAATCGTCGGATTTATTGCATTACATATGCAGAATCCCGGAACAGATTAAATCTAAATGCAATTTCCAGTTGATTCGTATCACCGTAGTCGCCATCGTATAAAATCTTCGTTTCTGAAAACAGCGCTTTTACTGATTATTCTACTTTTCTGGAACAGCTTTCTCAGGAGCAAAGTTTTATTCTAAAACTACTTGTCGGATTCTCTCCCTTTCTTCTTAAAAATCGTTTGACTATTTTTTTTTTTTGTATATCCTTCTTTTTCTTATTCTTCACTTCGTGCAAGAGTTATACAAGAAAAGAAACGAACGCGGGAACGACAAAAGAGAGAAAGAGAGAGAGAGAGAAAGAGAAGTGAGAGATTGGATACGATGGGGTGTGAATTTCATTTTGGCCAATCAGGGGACCGGCTGGTCACGATCAGCCGTTTCGTCCGCCGTGATGATGAGAAAAAAATTACAAAATCCACTACAATCCGTTTTCTAGACTGCCAGAGCTCTGTTCCTCTCACTCGAAGCGTGAAACTAACTCTTGAAATCGATACTTGGTCGAGTTCATTGGCTATTTTATGTTTGATAATGATATGCTTTTGGTATAATACGCTTCAATTATCTCATAATAACAATAACATTCATTTTCAAAGTAGCAATGTGAACACATGGAGATCATTTAAAATGTAGAATAGTTATTGCTATCGAATCTCACGGTGCATTGCGTAAATATATTTAAATGCAGAATAACTCAAAATTTGGCAAAACAGATTTATAGCAAATTCTAAAATAATGAGAGAAACATAATTTTCTTTCGACAATCTTGTCGCGAAAGGAGAACAGAGTTCTGCCAAGACGAATCCGCTATTTACAGCCTAATTGAACACCATGGCAAGAGGACACTGACAGTCGGCGGTGCGTGCGAGTCGGTGCAAAATCAATTTCGCTTCGCTTTAAAGACATCGTAGACGCCTGTACGTGTTTCACTCCAACGTCTCTCTCGCGAGTCGAAAATTTCGTAATACACATTTACTATCCACCTCACAAAGATCAATCGAACGGGCGAGGGCTGGATTCGATTAATCGAACAAAAAGGGGGGAGGGAAAAAAAAAAAAGACAAGAGGAAAGTTTTGCGGCCTGAAGATTTTCACAGCATGGCACTTCGGTCTCGTGATCTTTTAATCCGTTTTCGAGCCAGTCCACCTTTGTGAGAGTTATAAATGGAGAAGAAAAGAAAAACGTGATAGGAAGAGATAAACAACCAACTTTGGGGGGGTCTATGGAGGTATAATCGTTTTCCGAAGAAAATGATTTGCCGAGTATCTATGTATGTATCCACTGTCAGCTAATGCTTTTCTCGATGCGATCTTGCAGTATCGCAAAACGATTATGTTTTTACGAAGGAGTTTAAATAATCTATGATGTACTTTGGATACGCGCGATATATATATATATATATATATTTTTTTTTTTCAAAACTACGTTAATGATAAATGTCGCGTTTTATATATCACGGTGAAAATTCTCACGGTTGTTTAAACGTTAAGAATAATCAAATAAAAACATGTGCGATTTATATGAAATTGTTTTTCTTTCTTCGCGACGAATATGAAGTGCCATACTTCTTATCGCGCTGCTAGAAAAGTACGTGATATGCTAATTATGATAAACATAAATTAAATTCCATTCACTCGATTGATTTATGGTCCCAAATAAAGTTTACTGATTTTAATTGTATTTATATATTGGGAAGAAATTAATAGAAAAGTTAGAGTCATTATATAAGCGCTTATTTTGTATATATATATATGTATACTGTTAATTTATATATATTTAATCTGAAAATCGACTCAAGCTATTCACAATGATAATTTAATTGGTATTCCAATTAAAGTTATGAATATATTTCTTCTCTTTAAAGTCGAGACAATTTAAATTAATTCGCATTTAAATTAATTCTGTAAAAGATTCTGAAATAAACATGATTTACAGAAATGTTGAAGATAAAAAAGTTAAAAAAAAAAAGAATAATTTGTATTAATTTACTGTATTAATTTACCATATCAATTAACGTAAATATTATCTAATTATGCATTCAGTTTCTGAATATTATAAAACAAGAGAGATAGAGAGAGCTTGTTTGGCGATTAATTTACGTGGCATGATACATGATTCCGGCAATGGATATTTCAGCAGAATACGAATCTATCGTCAATCACGTAAAGCTCCGAAATATCAGGTAGTGATCGATCAAGTTCTCAATTACACAAAATTAATCAATACGATAATGAAGGTATTCACCCGGTTTATCAATCCTGTTACCGTATCCAAGCGCTAATTAACCAGCGTCCATTCTGTACATATATATCGCATATCTTAAACAGTTTATTAGTTAGAAAAGCCATGCATGCGCAGTGAAGCAAGTTTGTTTGGATTTGGTAGAAATAACACATATTCGTGCTATGAGACGTACAGAGTGTTAAAGAGATAACCGGGGCGGTGTAAGTAAAAGAGAGAGAGAGAGAGAGAGAGAGAGACACAGAGAGAAAAACTGTACGTATAAAAAAAAGGAGAGAGAGAGAGAGACATGAAGCATAAGAGATAAGATGAAGACACCGTAAAAATTGCAACAATTTGCGTTTTTTTTTTTTTTATTCTATTATTGTTTTTTCTTTTTTCTTTCATTTTTCTTTTTGATTTTGCACCGCACATCTACGCACGCACGCACACGCGCACACACGCGCGCGTAGTCTCAGGCACACAGTGTCAGTTTAGTCTCGCGTGAGACTAATTGAGACTAAAGGAGGATTTTTTCTCGATGATCCCTGTGGGTACTATGTTTTCTTCGAGATTGCGTAGTGTTTTTTGGCAACAAATCTATCACTGCGAAATCGTGCGCCCTTCTCGTTTCACGATCATTTTTCTCGGTGCGCGAAACGCAACGTTTACGATCTCAAACTGCAATCGTCAATTGCGTAAATTTATATGCGGACGATTATGCTGGAAAACTCGAGAAAGTATGCGAATGAGAGTACATAACAAAATCGGCGTCTTCTCTATAAGCTTGCCCAGCCCTGACTCGAGAATAAAGCTTTTTTTTTTATTTTCGTTGGCAAGTTAGTAAAAAGCTCAGAGAGATATAGTTGCGTTATGGTTAGATAATAGAAAGACAGTATAGACTTGACAAGACACGTTATAAGAAAAAGAGAGAGAGAAAGAGAGAGCGAGTGGATACAGTGTGCATTTAGCCAGACAGTGATAACAGACGATAGAAAAATTAAAAACTGTATATAAATAGATTCACGGCACGTTCCGCGATGAAAAAAAGATAGATAGAGAAAGAGAAAGAGAGAGAGAGAGAGAGAGCGGAAGAAAAATAGAATAGAATAAAAATATGTGATCGGTGAAAAAAATGTTCACCGTGTTGCGGCACTTCATATCCACGAGAAAAAAGAGAAATTCTTTTCGTTGTTATTCGCTCCATTCGTTCCATTGCGCGTGTTGCAAAAGGATCGCAATAAAAAAAAAAAAAAAAGAACGAATAGATCGTCGTTTAGATTATCGAGGCAGGACTGATCAAGATTACAAAGATCCACAGGGATGGCAAAACGTTGTCATCGTCAAAGATTCTCTCACGTGCGTTTCCATTCGTGGAAACTTTTTCCAATGGTTTGCGCGCCCCGGAGCAAATTTGCATTCGCGCGGCGAGTTTTTCTCCAAGAAAAACATCGTGAAAGAGAGAACAACAAATCGGAAGAGAAACGTATATATACAGAAAGAGGGATGAGCGGAGAAACAACGCGAAGAGAGAGACGGGGACGGGGGAGAAAGGCTTGATGCCCTTATATTGTCCAACACGCGTAGGTCGGCGGGGATGGAAATGATCAAAAAAAGACGTGCGATCTGACAGTTGCTCTTTTTCTCCTCGCATTGTTCACCGTTGTCGCTGTGCTTTTCACTTTTCCTGTACCTCGTAGTCCCTTTTCCGAACTTCACGCTCCAAATCCCACTTCTGACCCTCACAAAGGTAGACGCGGTCGTAATACATTTGGCAAATCTTCTTCAACTCCTCTACAAAGAATACGGAGAGTCTCTCAGAAATCTTTAGTTCCTCGATATGTTTGCTTTTCTGGCAGCTTAGGCAGTGGGGCACAAGCGGAGTGAGAGACAGACAGCTCTCGCGTGTCATCGATCACACGCCACACGTGTAACGGCCTTTGTATGAATCGTCGCGAAAAATAAAAATTGTTGAAATAATCACATTTAACTGAGAAGGTAAATCTTGATTGAATTCAACGGCACGTGCAAAAACTTGATTTTTGAAATGCATAAAGTATATATAACCAATAGCTACTTGTACAAATTTACTGGAAAATCGTCGGACATCTATATATAATTGCAATCTACGATACGCGAAACAATTACGTAATCATTTCCTGAATAAGTAAATATTACACGGTATCGGGATAATTCTTTTTGTTTTGTATGTACGGCATCTAACGGAAGTCAGCTTTACATATTTTAACGGCGAATATAAACCGCGTGGCTCGAATACTAATAGTACACGGACGCGATGCTAGAATCTCAATGAGACAGCCCACGATTCCGCAATAAGCAAAACTTCCGAAATCTCCGATCCGAGTAAATTGGCGGTCCCTCTCTCGCTCCACGTGTGCGATAATAAAAGTTGCGCGGCGCTCGAATGCCTAATCGCGCGTCGAGAAAATCAGAGTTTTCCCCAGCTCGGCCGTCGACGGTCGTCGCTCCGAAATTTCTCCTTTTCATCGAAAATCGCCCTGTCGTCGACGGGGATTGTAATATCGCGAGGATACATGGCGTCGCCGCCTTCGAAACTTCGATCTTCGACGATTCGCACGTCCCGGACTATCCCAAATATGTTGGAAGCGCCGCACGAATGAGAGAAGTGCACAAAATCATCACGATCAATCGCGGACAAGCGATACCGCTCGAGTTCTCCTACAAAGTATTCGTGTATCTAATTGCAATAGGGACGACGGAGGGCGCAAATAAAAATAGAAACAAGAGGCTCATTGACGTTACGATCCGTTGCGGCGATGCGGATAAGTTAATGTTGGTTACGTTCCGGCAAACTGTCCTCAAAGTCTCATAGAGAGTTTGGAACATTAGTGTCTCGCGGCATTTCCCTATCTGAGAGACGTGCAAACGTGCTCGAACCGAAGGTTCAAAGACCCGTCAACTAGAAAATCCTTCGAGAACCGTTCGACCAAGGGTGTCGCTCGGTCAAGCACGTGGCGGAATTAAAAAATCACGTGAATAAAGAGGGGAGGAGAATGGGGAAGAGGGAGTAAAAGTTTGACAAAAAGAATATATGCAAGTGACTCGATAGGCTCTCTCTTTTTTAGGCAAACCGATCGTAATTACCTCCATCTGTTTCAACCTAATTTGCCTCTCGAGGTCATACTTATCGCCCTCGAGTGAGTATATTCTGTTCCAATATGCCGAACAGATCGTCTGCAACTCGGCTAAAAGAACAAAAAGTTAATGGAAAAAGGGCAAATTGGAGTCTGCTGAGCATGTTTCGTCGTCCTTACTCTCCGTCGATTGTTTTAAAAATCAATTCGCGATCGAATATCGAAATTATATAGTTTAAAAAATAAGAAAATATATATATATATATATATATATATATATATTTTTCTTATTTTTAATATTATATATATTTTGTATATAATAGATACTTAAAATACTATTATCCAATTCATTGATATTAATATGATAATAATAATAATTTTTATATAACATTTAATTTATATAATTTGTTATTATTTTTTAGCATATCAATATCAATAAATTGCTTCGTAATATCTCTTGCAGATAAACTTGGATGTTTAACGACGTGATGAAAAAAATGATGTATGTAATGGACGATCTGCGATTTTCTGTAATAACTTTTACATTTTCGCTACAAAGGATTATTTGTGAGGAAATGAAATTATTATGGAGGAAATAGAAAAGAAATGAGTCTTTCGCGTTGGAAGCGAGAAGCACGAAGCTGACAATCGCGTGATCGTTAACCCGACAAGGGAGGCAAGTGGGAAATGGAGGAAATTCGACGGGAAGAAATTGTGGGGTGAGAGATAGGGGGTGTTGAAAGGTCTGATTTGGTGATGTCAAGTAAATGAACAAAATTATGTCTACTCGCACATACGTCTGCAATAAAATAACATTACTGAGACAATTCTACGTTGAGCGATTCTACGAGTCGCGTGGGATGCTATACGTTAAAGCTGCTAGGAAAATACTCAGCCTTTCGATATCTACGCCTAATTATTATTAACGTAACAGCTTATGCAAATCGGAACAGTCGCTAGATACAGCGAGATACTGTACTTCGCGCAGTGTGACAAAGAAAAAAAAAAATGAACGAAAGACAGGAAAGAGTATTTGTATGGCGTTAATCGCAGCGTCGCGCTCATCTCTTTGTTTGTCACGAAAAAAAACTTTTTCGACCTCCAGATCCTTCTTGGCGACTTCGTATTCAAGGTCGTACTTCTCCCCTTCGAGAATGTTGATCCTCTTATGATACTGGTTGAGAATGGACTTCAGGGTAGCTGTTAAAATTCAAGTCACTTCTTGAAAAAGTCTTCTCGTAGCTAGATGCCATTTAAAAGGCTTAAATGTCCATTGTGTATCGCGAATTAATCCATTTACCTCTCACATCATAGACGTCATATATATTCCTATGTGTTACAACAGCTTCTGTCGTAAAAGTATATTGTAAAATATATTGTAACTTCGCGAACGCGACAAATACGAAAGCTATTTCGCGCAGATGACTTGAACGAGCGATAGATAAAGTATGAGGACGGGAAGGAGTCGGGGATGAAGTTGGTGTGAAAGCTAAATCAAAATGTTATAAAGTACTGTTGTCCTGCAGTGACGTGAAGACTGTCTCAAGTTTCCAGTGATGAAAGCGCGCTTTTAAACCACCTTTCGAGATGTCATTGCGAAATTTGAAACAATCTTAAATCTAGATGAGATGATGTAGATATTCGCGCATAGATAAAAACTAATGCCGTATAGTAAGAAATGTTTATACAATACTTCACAAAAACGAAACAAGCATCAAACGACACGTATTTTAAATGATAAAAATCAATAAAGATACTATATAGTGCATGTTGTGAAGCAGTGTATAATAATTGATTGTAATCCAATGCCTAACATGTTCCAAAAGTGATGTTATTCTGTTATTTTGACGTGTTTCGTGCGAGAATAAAGTGAGTAGGAACAAGCCGTATTAACACAATATAATCAAGATGCGGATAAATCTATAGTTCTTAGATCACCGTTAAGTTCGCAGATTTGTGACAGGATTAAACGGAGAGAGCAGAGAAATGGAAAAAAACAGTGAGAGAAATCGCGCGCACATTAATGCGAAAAAGAACATGGTGCGATATAAGAACAAGACGGTAATATAACAGGGTGTCTACTTTCTGGAAGAACATGGAAAATCTAAACATTTTTTTATACCTCAAAAAAAAATCAGGGAATTTTCATGAAACTTTTCTGGGACTCGGGAAATTTAAAAAAAAAATTTTCTCTTTGATAATTTTACTCTCGCTTCTATTGTAAGCGATAGAATTCCACCAATAAGCCAAGTTGTAAATTATGTGCGCAAAATATATTATAAACATATATCTCTACATCTTTGTTTATATATTGAATATCTTGACAAAATATGCAGTTCATATTCTTTATTTTAATTTTTTGTGATAAGAAAGGAAAATGTTATGTAAATGAAAATTTTTTCTTATGTAAGTTAAAATTTTATCTTAACAAACTGTTCAGTTTTTCTTTTTTCAGTACATTTATAAATCTAGCATTTGAAATTTAAGTGGTTTTTTTTTTGTATGAATGAAAAACGTTAGAGAACGCGTGAAATAAAAAAAAAAAAATTATTTTAATGAAATTGCGCCAAAATTTTTTAAAAATATTTTCTTTACCTGGAATTTTGAAACAAAAATATCTGGAAGATCAGCAAATTTTTAGGGAATTTTTTTTACAAAATTTGAGTAGACACCTTGTAATAAATCGACGATAGTGTTGTGTGCGTTACGTAGATATAAAACAAAAAAGAGAAAAGAAAAGTGTGAGAATGGGAAACGGTGCGACGAAATAATGCGAAGCTCGTGTTCTTTGCCCAGTTACAAAACGGGAGCTACGACGAACGATTCAAGTTTTTAGCAAAGAACTATTAATCATTCACGAAGTTGCCCGATAACGATTATTCATCGGTTGATAAAAATAGCATAGTGACGCAACGCGACGAGCCGAAATCGTAAACTCTCTCGTCGAAAATTAAACATGAAAGTTGTCGATATTTCATTCTTTTAATAAAACTAGAATTTTTTGATCGTATTATTTCTTGGCCAAATTTAATTGTTTGTCGCGCTATTTCTTTCGTTATTTTATTTATATTATTTAGAGATCGCTATTTTTATCGAGCATTTGTTGTCGATTGCTAAATACAACCAATATGTAAAATGTGCCAAGTACGTCTCTCCGCCAAAGCTCTAATTACGTTCGTCGTCGCCCTACGCAAATATGCAACTGAACCAAGATCGCCTGTGTTACACAAGTGCAACATTGAGCATCGTTAACTGTATCGCGAGAGTCGCGTTATCATTCCGCACGTTATCGTTCTCGCGTAAACGTTCTGTTGCTCTCTCAAAAGTACCTCAAAGTCCTTCTTCTTAACAATATATTCGATGTCAAATTTTTTATCCTCCAATGCCGTGATCCTATTGTGGTACTCGCGCAGCACGCGCTTTATGGTCTCTGTGTGTGGTTCATCAGAACAAAGAAATATGTAAAAATGCAAAAATAAAGACGCGCATATCGGGGATGTTCGCGTTATTCGTACGTTCAGATCATCCGAGATGTATTTCGAGTATCGTGCTTTATCGTGTTTCCCTTTCTTAAGAGATTCAAGATTGTTTTAAGACAGAAAATATCTTAAATTGCAATGCAAGAGAGAGTTATTCTTGAAAATCGCGAATCATTTATCGTGCCTTCTCAACAAGTTTTTTTTTTTTTTTATCCTTAAAAAGAAAATTGAAGATAAACGACGATCTGTAAAGAAATTGATAAAGTTCGCGATAATGACATTAACAAAATTCCGGCCTATAAAAAATTGTAGATAAATTCTGTGTATTATCAATTATTGCACCTTAATAAAAATAAATTTCTTATTCTCTAAATAAATGCAATTTCATCTCATTAAATATTATTATACAATTCAATTTGAAATTTTGAAAACTCAAATTACTAAAAGTTACTCAAAATCGATTTGCGTAAATTTATTCAAGTTGATATTTTATTTTTGAACGCCTTGCGTCTGTGAAATAATTTTTGATTATTAACCGAAATTAATAATAGAGATGCGGTAAATTTGTAGCCTTGCTCGGTGAATTACGTGAATGAGAGAAATTACTTTGTCCGAAAATAAGAAGCATAAACGCGATTCGGCGATCTCTCGTAAGATTTCGTGACGAAGCAAAGTACCTTCGTTGGCATCGTCGACGTTCTTCGGTTTTCCGCAGCGTTCCTCGATTATGCGCCGCCTCTCGGCCGCTTTTCTCTCCTGTTCCTTCTTCAATTCCTCGGCGGCTTTCTTACGCAACAGCAACTATAGATATATGGAACATTTGTAAGATTCAGTTCGAATAGTAAGGGAAAACATTTCGTAAGCGGACGAGAAAAGTTTTGCTAGGAATATTTACGCAGAATATTTCACCGAATCAGTTCCTAATGGTATGAAATTGACATAATTTAAATGAAAATGTGAATTTAAAGCTCGGGATATAGCCTGCTATAAACCATATAAATAATTTAAATTGTGTACGCGATGTGAGACGGATTATTATAATGCTTGTCTCATTTAATAAATATAAAGTTGTTCAATTATACGATCGTTTAATCGTATATTAAAACGGTTATTAAAACAAATGAATATCAGCGCAACGCTAAACGAGTAATTAATTCTTGTATCCGTAAATATGTATGCGATCGTATAATAATAAAAAGATAAAATAAACATGAATTAATTTGTGCTATTAGATATTTGGCTCACAAAAGTAACATACTCTATTCATAATTTACTCGCGAAATGATTGAAGCATGCGGCTAACATGATTTCTCTTTGGTCAGCGAACGAGATAACGTCGGATGAAATTCGGTGGTTCGCAAATATTGACACAGCGGAAGGAAGGGAGAAAGAGAGATTGGTGGATTTGCGGGAAAATAACATTTCTGCACCGGCAAATGCGAAAAGATTCTCCAAGAGGTAATCTGCATACACACGGAAAACTTTATGTACCGCGAATGCGAATGCTCGCGACACAAGGGAAGAGTGAAGGAGAGAGATCGAGGAAGAGAGACGCTTGAATGTTCTGGAGGATGTTGCACGACGATGGAAACAGAATGGCGAATGTAAGACTGTGCCCATAAAGTAAAGGTAAAAAGGCGCGAGGATAAAGTTTGGAAAGTCTCGGACTGCGCGCCGGTGCGGCCAGAGGTTGGAAAACAGAACATTGGGAAGACGAAGGGGGCGAATAGGGGAAAGGAGAGAACGAGAGAGAGAGAGAGAGAGAGAGCAAATGGAGAAACGGATATGTGCAATTCCCGTTACAAGAAATATTTCGCGAGAGAATCGGCACGAAAGACCCAAAGAGGATTATCCCCGATATTGCGCGGCAGCTCGAATAACGTGGGAGATGATTATGGTTTGCGAAGCAATGAGATAAAATCGGAAATGAGAAGCTCGACTTGGTTATCGATAATGAGCAATCGATATTGATGTAATTTAAAACGTACTTTTGAAAAAATCTCTAACACGACGTGTTAAATTAACACGGAGAGTGGCGGTTCGTTTGAAGAAATGAAATGTGATGAAAGAGATTCGCGTTGACATATCGTGAACGCGAGTTTTAAAGAGATAAGATATTCCGCGAGTTTTCGAACTCACTTCGTCGTGCGAAGTGACGAAATTCGTAAAGGAAGTAGCAAAAAAACAGTTGGTGGACTTACCCTAAGCTTCTTCTTCCTGTCGGGGGTCATGAAACCCTTTTTCGCCTTCTTGGCTTTGGAAGCCTCTTCGAGGCGGGCGCGGACCTCCGCCCTCTTCCTCTCGGTCTCCGCCTGTTTCCTCTTCTTTTCCTGCATTTTTCGTGCAAAACTGCCTTAAAATATTTCATCTAAGAAAATCCCGAAGCATCTCGCGGAGGTGCAATACGAATTTGAAAAATATTACGCGACTCTAACTCATTTAATATTTTTCGCACTCTCATTTCTCTCGGTTTTCAAGCTAAACTTTCACGGATTATAAATTGAGATGGTTGCAATTATAAAATTTATGATAATTACTATAATATTAAATTTTCTAAATAATGATAATAATTTTTCGAAATAATTTTAATAAAAATATTTAATTATTAGAATTTTGTCTAGATGCTATTGATTATATGTCTAATTATTGCTGATCTTAAAATTTCATTATACAATGTAAAAATGAAACATTATATTAATTACATATCTTTTTCTTATTTTGAAAAATATTTCTGTGATCAAATTACAAATACGCGCATTATTTCAGATTATTTTTGCAAAACTAATATCGCTAATTTAGAACATTTGCAATATATTTCATCTTGTAATAAGACGAGCATAAGCTCTTTTCCCCGACGAAAGGATTCCTTTCATCCGTCTGGTAAGTAGCCGTCCTTTAAGAGGCGACTTTATGTTTCTCATAGCTAGTTTCCTCTCTTACGTACATCCTCGATGCGCTTCCTCTGTAAAAGAAAGAGAGAGAATATTTCTTGTTAGTACGCTCTGTGTCGTGGGTCGCATGCATGCGATACCTGAAACACTTTTTACACGATCCTTTCGACTGTATAAAAGGATATTTCTTAACGGCAATGAGAGAGAGAGAGAGAGAGAGAAAGAGGGAGAATGAGATTGACATCTCTAGTGTTCCAGATTTCGCCATCAAGGAATATCTTACAAAGCATTAGCGTAGCAAACATTTTCGCGTGTTTCATAAAAATGCAGAGCTAATGGAGGCTGTCTTAAATAATATAACTTTGTCACTGTTAAGAGCTACAACAGCGTATCTAATGAACATCTTGTATAATATCATTTTGCGCAAACAACCGCGCCTTCCACTTATAATGTTACGCATGCTTTCGATCGTCATTGGCTCTGCATTCTGTAATAAATTGCCCATATTTTCGCTATCGACAATATCTCGAAAATAAAAATAATATTTGCAACCCGCATTTATTTAACATAGAAGCAACGACACGGCGAATTTTTACATATGTGAGTTTGGGCATCCTATTTTTAATAAATTAAGTTTTCAGTATAGGTAATGATAGTATTTTATTTGTAGTTGTTTGTGATAAGAATATAATTTTATTTGTAGTCAAAGCCGACAAAGAATATAAAATATCGAAAAAATAATAACTGCTTCATTCGACTTTAAAATTAAAAAAATTAATCTTTAATACGTATATTCATGTATTCAGAATTGTTTATGATTGTTTGTAATGACCTTCATTTGTAGTCGCGCTATTTTTCTTCAGTAAATATATCATAATCTTTGAACGATTGAACTACAAATGAAAGGAGAAATATTACTATAAATAGCTACAGAAAGATTCTGCGAATCAAAATATCAGCAATATATCAGCAATCTTATAAAATCGAATAACAATCATTTTTTTAATATTGCATTTTTATTGTTTTTATTATAAACAAAATTATTGTTACTACTTACTTAAATAACTATAAATAATATTATCATTTTTTTTCTATTAAAAATTTAATTTATTTAAAAATAGGATGAATTCATATAGTGATTTTAGTAGCCGTGACTTTAAACCTTGACATCCAGAGAAATGTTATTGAGTAACACGCGATGTAAATAAGCTTAAGACATAAGCTACGAATAAGCTTAAGAAGTGCTGTCGCAATTGATATCGTTTGCTATTACACGAACGCTATTAATAATTGACAATTACAATTTGCAAGATATGAATAAAGTATAAATTTTTTTTTTATTTATCTCGATATTAAATTCTGATCCAAAATTCACATTCGATGTATGGTATTCAGACGGATGTATAGTACTCACGTAGTGCATGCTGCGAGCATTTTGTGATATTAAATAATGGATATATAACACTTATAAATTTATAAAGAGGAAAATATAGCATTAGAGGAACATGCGCACAACGCAATATTGTTTCATATCAAAAAACAGAAATCATGCGACTCTGGTATCTACTTTACCCTAGGTGTGTTTTATGTTTGTTTATAGTGCTCGTTCTCTGGAGTTCTATGTTTGGCTATAATGGTTCTTCGATCATAGCTTTAATTGAAAAAAGCGAGGATACTTTTGCGAGGGAACGATTTGCTCATGATGGCGCAGCAAATAATGAAAATTACTTAATATGTAACGTTGTATATAATATAAAATCGTAAAATGTTTTGAGTTATTTAGATATCTTCTAAAATAATTAAAATTATAAAATATTTTTGAATATCATTAATCTTTAGTTGTAGAAAAAGGTTTGAAATTAAGAATTTGTAGCATTCCGAGTTTAAACAATGATAAAATTGAAATTAATTAAACATTTTTGAAGTGATGTTATATAATGAAAACTTTGTAATTATCAATAGGAAGTTTAGTATAAGTAAGACATTTTTTTGTGCCTGACGTTGCCAAGCCAGCGTTCGTGACTTCGAATAAAACGAACCAACTGCAAAAGTGTGTTCATGTAAGAGTTTTAATCAGTAAATGGAAGTTCTTTAACCGATCTTCGGTAAACGTCCTTTTCATTGAGTGCACTCGTGCTGAGTTTTGCTTCGCGAAATACACTGACAAATATCAAGTATTTTTGCGTCTGAAAGAAAAAATTTCTCCTTCTTCGTGCCATCATGAACGAATCGAACCGCGATGGAAAAGATGGATCATTTTATAAATATAACTGAGAAAAAATACGAGAAAAAAACGAAAGACGGTCTAGAAAGACGAGTAAAATATCAGGTGAAATATAAATTATTATGGTAAAGACGAGATTGTGACAAATCTAGAAGGTTACAAGTATTCTTAGTGAATTTTACAATTGAAAATTTGGAACGATTTTGTTTCTCTATAAAAGGATAGCGTGAGTGACAAATAGCTCGAGTAGCAAGAAAGAGGAGACATAAAATTAAGCGAATAGATCCGGGGCGACCGGGAAGAATCGCGTTAAATAATGCCGAAATAAGAGCGAGAGAGCGTAACGATAAATCAGACAAAAAGTCGGACTATGGAGCATATAACGGAAGACAACGGGTACGTCGTTCGTAATGCGACCGGTATTATTTTCCGTTCTTACAGAGCGGAAATTTTACGGTGACATATACGAAATGTATGTTCCTTACCGCGCGTAGAGCTAAAAGCCTTCATTAATTTTTACATTTGCTGTTTGCGTCGCGCAAATTGGCTTCATTATGCGAAAGAAAACTATCTCGCCGTGCATAAACGAAGAATTCTCTGCCACGAGATGGGCATTATATAGAAACGATGATACAGTCATTGAAATAAAGATTATAAAAAATAATTTGTTTATTTAAAAATTTAACAGAAATAAAAAATAGATGAAAGAACAATGGAGAATCAAAAGATATTGCTGGAAAACAGAATCGTGGAAAATTTCTTGCTAAAGGGAAAACGAGGGAAGGATAATCGCGATGAGAAGCGAACTTCTATGATCGCCTCGTCATTCTACGTAGCATATAAATCTTTTTCAGGGCGCACAAACTGCGTGGTTTATCCTTGACCACCATCTATATCTATCTTCTACTAAGCTGCTTCAAAATGCCACTGTAGTAGAAAAAAAAGAAAAACGAGGCTCAGTCTACTCGGAGACCTCGACAATCAGAGCTTTGTACATAAAAGCTTGATATCATAAAAATATAATATAGTAGGAGAACGGTTTATTTATGAAGAAACGTGTATTTGAGACTGATTTCTTTTTTGCATATATATTGAAATATCTCCCATTATGTTACGATAAACATATATAAAATAGTTTAGAAGAATTTTAATTTATAGAGAAATAATAAAATTAATTTGCTTAATAATATATATGATATTTGCTTTATTATAAACTTTCATTAAAGATAAAATTTCATTGAAGCACTGAAATCTGTCAAATACACTTTTCGACACTGTAAATCGAAGGAATTGTGGTAGAACATTCAGTGAAACCGTTCAGTGGAACTGTTCTATTTTTATCGACAAGGTCTATACTGTCTTCACTAGAGTTTATGTTAATGCTCTTTCACAGAGAATCGTAGAAAGCACAAACAATGCATACCTTTCGATAGTTACGCTAATTTTACTGCACGGATTCGACACAAAAGGCACGTGATGTTTCAGCATTTCCGGTCCAAGTGTGAAGATCAGCAACGTCGAAAATCCAGCGAAACGATGCAATATGAAAAGGAATACGTAATATTAAGGAATATCCGATATGCGTTCTCTCATGAAACCATGCGATGTGGTTCCCTCGACCTCGTTGCTCTTTTCAAAGAGATAAAATTCGCAGACTAAAATACACACCTAACCTCATCGTCCGCCATGATGGTGATTGGTTGTTACACGCGTCTACCTAAAAAAAAAAATACGGAATGATACAAATATTTTTCATTAGCGTTCGTGCGATAAAAATCTCTCGACACACGCGCTATTAATAGCACGTACCATCAGAATCTCTTCTCTTCTTTGATTATTAAAATAAATACAAACTTGCATAAACCGTAAGCGTAATAAACGCTCGCAGCTACGGCTTTTTACATTACACGAAACATATGTAAAGGTTTTTTTCTTTTTTTTTTTGTATACGCATATTCGTTTATATCATATGCGTAAACGCTTTGGCGCTTCCGTAATACGTGCGACGATTACAAATGGAGCGGACGAAAATAATGATGAAATGACGTGAACGAAAGCCGTTGAACATTCGCGTCGACCGGAAATATTAATAGCGAAAATCCACGGAGAAGAAGAAATTTATCGTCGTGACGCGCCTCTGTCTCTTTTGATAAATACGATCGATCTCAGAAGTGTGACTCTCGGAGTCGATAAATCATGCCGCTACGTGGGTAGATTTCGTCGTCGAACGCGTCCAAGAAGATAGAGGCGCGATAGAGTACGACGGTGTAGAATATCCGACGTGTGCGCGAAAATAGACGCCGGTCGTCCCCACTTTCCGCACCGTCGTGCGTCGTCGGGATACGGTCGACGCGATCCAAATTTGGATGCAACGACCCGGTAGATATCCCGTCATCAGCTTTCAACTGAATTCGATGTCGAAACGGCGAGACAGAAGGAGCTTTCCAGCAAGAAATACATATAAATACAATATCATATGATCAGCTATCAAATAAAAAAATTTAGGATCTTTAAAAATTTTCTATTTAATAGCCAATTGCATGACATTGTGTCTATCTGTGTTTTCTTTCTTGGAAAGCTCCCAGAGTCCGCGCACATCGCCATGAAAGAATCTCGAATGTGTACGACGGAATGACATTTCGTTGAAAAGAGATGCGATAACTGAGAGAAGGTGTATCAACGAAGGGGGAGTCTCTCTCGTTGAGAACTTCTTATTAGCCGGATTTCCGTCGCGAAATCGCCGTGCCAATATTCCACGGTGGTGGAATATCGACTTGCCGCCGAGATACAAGACGGGAACGACTTAGTTTCAAAACAGATAACTTATATAGGTAAACTTCTATGCGCGCAATACACACCGGAAATTGTGCAATTCGATTACGGAGATAACATTGCACATTAAGAGCCGCTTGCACCGCGGCCAACGACGCTCGCTCGTTGTCAGAGCTCCAAACATCCAAGAAGATGGATTGTGCTTGTCTACAGTGGCATTCCACATTCCGAAAATACTTAGGAACGTTACCGTTGTATACGCAGTCACAAGCGAAATGTCGCGCAACGCTGTAACCCGACAATCATGAAACAAGATCTCGTTAGGATATTGTGCGAAATGGTACTTAAAAATATCTTTTTTATTTTTTATTTTTATTTTTTTCATATAATAATTATTCAACTTATATTGATTAATTAAAAAAAATTAAAATTAAAATTATATTGATTAATTAAAAAATTAAAATGTTATATAATTCTGTTTATATTGCCTTGAAGTTAAGATTAGTAAATAAAGAGAGAGAGAGAGAGAGAGAGAAAGAGAAAGAGAAATATTTTTTATAAATTACGTAATATAATAAAATACCTTAAAAATATTTATTTAAATTAATGCTTATTTTTTATATATGTTCTACCTTTAATCTCTGTACATTTCAGTGTTGTATAACTCTGTGGAATCCGAATAAGCATTGCATAAATAGGACAATTTTCTTGCGTCATCAATGAAATTAATATAAATTTATCAAAACCGGGATATTATGAAATTTTATATATAATGAAATTTTATGGACATGAAATAATTAAATTTTTATTTTTTCATTAATCTTTATTACGACATACTGCAATGACTCCTTTTATATTTGTAACATACGATCCGCGCCTTCGCTAAGTATAGATCTCCTCTCGCGCTCGAACCATTCCAAGACACGTACTACCACATCGAGACGTGCGTATCGTCTCCGATGTCAAAGTGGCAAGCCGCTCCGTAAAAATAGACAACTTGCTAAATTTCATTAAAGTATGCAAAAAAGGCAACCTGCCGCGCCTGAGGGAAGCTATGTTATTTACATAAACTTTATTATGCTAAAGCGAGAATATAATGTAAATCTATTCCTTTCGTCGGAAAATTTAAATTGAGAAAGACGATCCCGCAAAATAATAATAATGATGCAAGTTTTAACACCATTCATTGATGATAGAGGCACTACTCTATAATTTTTTGTGATTGAGATTAAGGGGGAACAGTAAAGAAAAGAAAAGATTTTCTATATCGATATATATATATATATATATACACATATTATGTTGAAATATCCCAAATAATCGATCAATAATCGATTGGGACCGATAAATGGGAGAAGCTCTCGTTCATCACTTTCAACTTCGCGTCACTTTCAAGACGAGCGATTGCTCGTCGGTGATCGCTGATCCGTCACTGTCTCGAGAGCCTTGGGCGGATCAACCGTCACAATCTTGAAAAGTATCTTTCGTACAGTCACTCATCTCACTAACACTCGATAGAATGCAGAAACTTCTCCACAAACAGCGAAACCATTCGATAGCAAGGACTTATTTTCTGGAGGAGAGGAGCTTGCGAGTCTTCTATCTCTTTATCTCTTATTCTCTGAAGGTTCTCCAGGCCTCTTTCTGGAGAACGTAGAACGGTCGACACCTTTTGGGGACACTTTCGCGATGAGTCGACAACGACGAGGATAACGTCCGAGAAGACCGAGAAGATCGCACAAGAAGATGGGCTTACCTTGTGGAGAAAGCTTTGCTGGCTACGACTGGCCAACCGGACCTTAGGCAGTTGACTGTGCAATATCGTGGATAGCCTAGTCGACTTCGTGAACCTCCACTGTAGGCCGTTCACGTGGTCATAGTGCGACCAATAGCGGCACGTCATTGGCCATAAGCATTTTTAGGCGAGAGCTCTGCTCGCTCTGCTTGCTGCCAAAAATAATCGGAAACTGAAAACGGAGCCGAGCCCGCTTGATACGCTAAGCAGCTCCCTCGACTCGTTGCTGGATCGCCTTTGATTTACTGTATGTATCACTGTGGCTGTTACGAAGTGAGAACGGAGCGGTCTTGAACTCGTTTTCATCCTCAAACACCTTGAATAATTACGATTATTTAAGAAATTACGATGTGTAATCCGCGCGATATGATATCTGCTGGTATTGACAAAATTTTCTCTCTCAACTAAAGAAATAATTTTTACTAAACTTATCTGCACCCGCGAGGAGAGAACGTATAGAGATTGTATAAGCTTCAGGGATAATATAACTAGTATTGATATAAAAATAAGACATGATAAGGCATGATATAAAATATTTGTACCACACACACACACACATGCAATATATGAGTTATTTTATTCTTTGCTATAGACCTTATATTTCATCAAAGATTTATAATTAAAATAAAAAATTACATTATATATATATGTATATACATTCTTACAAATATATATTCGAAGTTCAAATGTATAAGATATCGTGCAGAAAGACCGACAATGAGACCATGAAAAATGAGTAACTTATGTCTCAAATTTTGTAAAAATGATTAATGTTTCGTTCGAAGCTTGGTAGGGTAAAACTAATTAACTATTATCAATACGTTCTGAAAACAGTTGTTTGGCATTTAACGCGATAATGGTGACGAAAACGTCGGAACGCTATGACGTAACACAATCGGCGTAATGTCATCATTGAATTTCAATGAAACTCTTGGCTCGAAGGTACAAGTTGCGTGTGCTATAAGGGACTCGTGAATATTTCCCATCTACAAAAGTTGCCAAATATAACTCATTTTTGTAACGCTAATTATATAGGATGTTTTGATATATTAATATAGGTGCAGTCCCCGAATAATTTTATGGATACATGATATCAACGTACAATTTATTTCTTATTATTTTTCATATTTAATAATTATTATTACAATTATTAATAATATCATATTATACAGACTGTGTGCATATTATATTACACATGATACGATGTCTATCATATTATATTACCATGAGAAAAACGCTATTATTATTAAATTTATTATAGTTATATGCTCGCATAGATTAATGCATTAGAATTAATGAAAAAAATGTTATAAAAACAGAGTTATACTGTATGTTTGTACATATTAAATTCAGAAATATTAAAATAATTTTATTATTTTTATTTCTATTAAAAACGTGTTATTGAAGTCATTTAGAATTGAAATTGTTTAATAAATACATGTAAATGCTTTCTAACAGAAACTACAACCATTGAAAGTTGATGTGAATATTTTAAACATTTTCCGTCAGTCTGATATTGTTTACATTTATTGTTTACATTTGGTTGCATTACAAACAAAATTATGGATGTGGCAACGCAAATAAAAAATTCTCCTAGCGTGGTGAAGCGAGCTGTTAGATTACTTTTACGCAGAGCAAGACTTTGTATTGAATCTGCAGAAGGAGATAATTTTGAACAGAATTTGTAATACATTTGTAAATAAACAAGTTCAATTAAATTCTTTCTTTTTTTATTTTTTAAATATTCGCATCAACAAATTCAATAGTTGTAGTTCTGTTAGGAAGCATTTATTTATTAAAAAATTTCAACTCTAAATAACTTTAAAGCGCCCTTAATATATTGACCTCGAGTCATGGGACACCCTATATTAAGGTGAGAGATTTATAAGGAGGATCAATGGACAGAGCAACGCATGTCGTTTTATTTCAAAAGTAGAGAACAGAGGGTCAAGTAGAAAAAATTCGCCGCGTGGTGCGTATCGATGTTATGTCATACATTAAATACAGATAACGTATCTACGGTAAACTCCATTATCGGTAACATACTTCTTGCTTATCTTTCTTTGCAAAATATTATTTGTACGCTTACACACACAAATAATAAATGCCTGCAATGATTGTATCCAAAAGATTAATAGAATCTTGTTAAAGCGGGAAGAAAAATTTGCAAGTAGAACAAGTGCATACGGACAGACTACACGTGGTACATTTCGAGACTTGGTCGGAAAGTTTAGTGGGGGCGGATAATATAGATCCCTGTGAAATTGTAGTAGATAAAACACGGGACGTAGATACTGTGCAGTCGAGAAGATGGCGAGAACAGAAGGAATTTAAAGTTTTTCGCACATTTATCGTATAAAATCCTCATTGACCATATGTAGCGTATATATGAGACTATATCGTAATAATGCAGACTGTCTGATAAGATTGCGTGTTGCACTGCGTATACACTGCAGATTTATCAACATGCACAAATCAACATTGCGGTTATTGCAACTATAATCTTTTCGTATATAAGGAGTGTCCGGAATCAATGGCATCAATCATTTTGTGCAGATAGAGCGGGTTGAATTGAGTAAAAAAGTCCTTTACTATTATGCTATTTTCGTAATAATTATTGAGAAATTAATTAAAAAAGATTGACCAATTTGCGTAAGTATTCTCGCGCGGCGAGAAGAAACGGCTCGGAGACAATCAAAAAAGTTTTCAGTGACTAAGCGCACGACGAAATTTTAGGAGGAACGCACTACAAATGACAACGGTTGCGTAAATAACGATAGATTCTCGCATTTTAGCAACCACCATCAATGGCTTGTCCCTTTTTTGGCCGTTTTTTTTATTTAATTTTTGAATAATTATTATAAAAATTGCAAAAATGGTAAAGGATTTTCTCACTCAGTTTAATTCGCTCTATAACACGACGTGCGCTTGAACACCCTGTATATAAAACCTGTAAAAAAAGTGCAGTGAAATGAATTAATTCTATAATGTCTGTACCAATCTCTTACGAGATGTTTATTTTATTGTAAAAAATGCATATTAAGATCGGTGTTTCCTTTGAAAGAGGTGATTTCCAAAATAACATGCAACCAGGGTATAAATAAATTTTTCGCATCATCTCGCGCAGCCTGTTAACTTGTTGAAAGTTTGCAAAGCCCGCAATCTGATCGCTTAATATCAAGATCATAATTATATATACATGATACACTGTCGATACGCTGTTCAATCAGTCTTACGTAATCATCCTCCTTGACGCTCACCTCTGATATTAGAGCCTAAATCTTGCGCACAATCGGTGCGTGCATGCGAGCAAAAAGCTGGATCTATGTGCATACGAAGAGAGGAGGTGAGAAAGAGAGAGATAGAGAGAGAGAGAGAGAGAGAGACAGCGTAGATTCTCTTGATGCGTGCATCACCGCCGGTGCCGTAACCTCTAACCTATTCCTCTCTTTGCAGATAGGGCTCCTGGAGGGTGGGACGGCGAGGTTGAACGTGGTGCCCGAGAGAAACACGGGGAACGAATAGGTGAGGGCGGGTAAAGGGGAGAGCTACCTTTGAACTGAAGGTGATTGACCCGGCGTCCCTGTTGCCACGACGACGATCCTGTGACGTCACGGGACAAGCTGGGGTTTATGGGTGACCCATATTCCAAAAATAACCGTCACCGATTTGCCACCCATCCCATCCCGGCCAGCGTTCTCACTCTTCGCCTTCTCTACCATTTCTCTCTCTCTCTCTCTCTCTCTCTCTCTCTCTCTCTCTTTCGCACACACATAAACATATACATGAATACGCACACGCTGAATCGCCGACGCCACTGTCCCTTCGCGTATCTCGATGCGATTTTCTCCTCTCCTCGCGGCGCTTTGCCTCCCGCCTTTGTTTCTCCTACGATCGTCCTCGCGGCTGAAACAGAAGGCTGTTACCGCGCGTCAAACCATTCTCGGAGCTCGATAGGATCGGACTCCACGATGAAGAGGGGACGAAGAAACTGAAGTACACGCAGGGCACTCCAATTCCCCATGTTATCGATTGACAAGTGATGAGAAACGCGCGTAAATGCGCCGAGCCGATTGCATTGCTGTCCTCACAATCTTGCGGACCCTCGCGGGCTTATTTCTCGGCGCAGATTTGTCTGAATGGAGCCAAATAAAAATGGCTTCATGATCGGCGTGTAAAAATAATGTTTACTTTAAGTAAAATCAAGTTTTTTAAATTTTCAGACATGCAATTTCTGCTTGATTTAATCCTTAATTCTTCTTTTATCTCAGAAATAAAATTAATCGCGTATATAATATTATGTTTGGAATAATCAAGAGTGTCCTAGAGAAAAAAAAAAAACAAATAAGAATACTTTGACTATGTTCCACTGACTGAATCCACATTATAGTACATACTGAGATATATTTAATAGTTTGTTTACGGCGCAATTTTAATCCGTTTGGAACAGAGATTGCGCCACGATTGCCTATTAAATTTTGACGAATTTTCCGCGATGCAAGTTTGACAATCGTTGCATATTTCCGCGAATTAAATGAGATTGCAAAAATCTACCGCTATAAAATATAAATTAAATAGTTCACACCTGTATATAATTTGACTCAGAGAATTCTGCTAAATAAATAAAGCGGTCATATATTTCTCCCCCCCCCCTCTCCCCCTTTTGCTTGAGGCTTTTCTTACATTGGAATTTCTATGGAGTATCGTGGAGCACGTATGAATGCTGACGTCTTTCGCGGTAGTCATGGTAACTGGTCAATTTTATCGCCCGATTTTACACGTCAGGCAAAATAATAGATATAATACCTTATCATCCAGAGTTAGAGATGTCACGCGGCTTCGTACAGGATACATTAGAACTGACGAATCTAACAGATTATTTCGTATATACGAATTTTTCGATCAATTTTTTTCCAAACATTATTTGCGTAGCAAATTCTTCGAAAGAGAGATTTTTCACACTTTTTAGATATAATATTAATACTAAAAAATCTGAAATCTGATCATTATGATATTTAATTTTGTATATTCGAGTTTATTGTCAAATATCTTGTAAAATGTAAAATTTATTTCACAGATAATATAATTTTTTACGACATTTGTGCAAGTATCGTAATTGTGTAGAATGTGTGTTAATATCGAAGGGTTAACGTTGACGTTCTTGTTTTTATTTTTACAAAAAAACGAATCTCAGTTAAATGCACGACAAGCGGACGGACATACAAGGACGTCCGGCTTCGATGGCGGTAACCGTTTTAATCTTGCTCCTTTTTTTTTTCAATGAATCGAGCGACCGAGCAAGGGGGCAAGTATCCACGAGAAGTCGATGGGGTGCTTCGACCCCGCGACCTAGTTTGCGCCCCCGTGACGTCACAGCGACGTCATTGCCCGGGGAAAACTAGGTCGGACAGACCCAGGCGGATCGCCGGAAGAGAGGTCGAAGGGTTTATTGAGAAATTCCCTCGACTGGATTTGGTCCTATCGAGGACAAATTTTAAATCGCCAGGAAGAACTTTGCCCTTTTCATATATACATATATATATATATATGTAAATTAATAACAATCGCATGCCTCTGAAATAATTATAAAACCAAAGCATCTTTATTTTGTTTATTGCTATTTCAAATAAATGAAGAGAAAAGATTTATTTAATCTTCATATTAACATAATTATTCTCTATTTTTTTATTGTTAATTAATGAAAAAATAAAATATTTATATCAATTGTTTGAAGGTTTTGGCGACTTGATTCCTGACAAAAAATTCAGTGAGGAGGGATATATCTTGTAGAAATACATTTGAGTTTATTAATTGTAAATTAAGAAAACTTTATGCTGTGAATATGTTTATAAAGCTAATTCATTGATATTTTATATACATTCATATATATCATTTATATACATAGAACAAGAAATTCTCATTAATTTCATCTTTTTTTACACGTAACTAATGTGATACAAAATTTAAATTGCATGAAATCATCTCATACCTTAAGCTATTTATTAAAAGTACGGCGTAGGATGTAAAAGCTTGTAACAAGCATGTAACGAGCTAAAATTATCATATAAACTTTACGTCTTCCGAGAAAATCCGTTGATTTCGAATCAAATTCTATTGCATAAATCGTTATCAAAAATGTTGAAATTACTCGGAGAATGCGTTGTCGTTATTTGCACAACGATAGGAAAGACAGATGTATGACAGGGAAATTTATTCATTCTTGATGTTTCATTCAGTTGGCGTATTTTCTCAGTTAAAGAAACGTAGAGAAAAAAGATTCGGCCACAATTCGGCGATTGCGAAGATATTCGATAATAGGCTGGCAAAGATGATTTTTGGAAAAAGTTGTGAGACGTGCCGAAAGCTTCGAAAGCCGAACGGTTGGCAAATCTCATGAATGGCCGCGTAATGTGAATGAAGCTCCAGTGACCCAGTTTTGCTTGGCGCCCCTGCATCCCCCAGCCTTTCCGTCCCTCGACCGGGGAGGGAAGGAGAAGGACAGCGAGATAGATAGAGAGACAGAGTGCATCCACCCCCCCCCTCCCCCTACCCCTCCCCGCTCCGCCAACTGCATCGCGTGGGCGTTACGTCAGGGACAGGTTATCGACTGCACCAGCGGCCGCACCGAGAATATTAATTCGCGGCATTGATTGGAAATTCGTGCGATAACACGCCAATCGCTACGGCGGATGTAACGAACAAGCGGCGAGAGGCCCTGATGATATTACGATTATATTATATATTTTTCCAAGGAGGGTCATTTTCCGTTGCTTTCGGTGTTAATAAGCAACTAATTGCATTGAATGCCATTGCGTTGCTGAGCGAACATCTAAGACTGACTGTCAATCATCGTTTTTTTCGAACAATTTTATTCGAAATTGCATGCAAAGCTCCGAAATGAGTTATTACAAAAATAGAATTTGTACGAAAAATTTAGTTGTAAAACTTAATATATGGTTATAATACATATTAGTGCTAAAGAAAACATTTTATGATACTTATTGCGAGTAATCTTCGCGGATTAGCATTGTACAAATCTCCGTGTGGTGCAAATTTTCTACTTTAGTGTGTTATGTCAATTTACATGTAGATATCATTGATTAAAATTACACGTTTTGACAAAATACTATTTTAAATTGCACATTAAATATTATAATTTTTTTTTTTTTAATGTTGGCTGATGAAGATTAGTGATTATAACATAGATTATTATTGTACTTTGCACATATAATTGCAATTACTAATGCGAGGACATCTCTAGAGATCTCAGTCTTTCACAAGAAGGAAAGTATATCACACAGTGAAGCAGAAAGATCGTGCTTTTTTAAATTCGTGCTAAGTAAAATAAACTAAAATGCAATTTCAAGGAGAGCGACGCAAACCAATGTACGACCGAGGGGGGGGGGGCCGATCTACTTTTTCGAAAATTCGGTCCTACCGACTACCGCCATTGCATTGGTCGGCGATGTGCAAGAGGGGGATGGGGGAGAGGGATAACCCGGGATCGCGGGTAGGGTAGAATGACGTCAGGGAATGACGCGGGCCGTCGAACTCTCGTTGGCAAGCGAGCATAGGGGTGCATCGACCTGAAACCCTCGGTTGCCTAGCCAGAACCCTCTCCGTCTCTCACGCGCGTTTCTCCTTTCTCTCTCTTTCTCTGTCTCTCTCGTTCGCGCGACCCAGCATCAGTCTACTGCATCTCGGCTTTGTCGAACCGATGAAGAAAGGTAAGAATTATGAAAGATTGACGGAACGCACTAGTGAAAAAAAAATGGCGTTACGTGTATCGAGAACGCTAAGAATGGAATGAGCATCGTTGCTTCTCAGATCAAACAACAGTTCAAGGAAAACAATGAAAAAAATGACAATTATCTGAGTTAAAAAATGATATTAATAATATAACTTTTTTTTTATCAGGTATTTTTATGGTTATATAAATTCTATGTAGAAAATTCGTGGATATTTACGTAAATATATTCTATTTATTGCGCCGTAAAAACATTAATGATAAATGAAGAGTTGTCAATCTCTGTGTAAAATATAATAATATAATTATCAAGTACACACGCGAGACGGTATGATCGATGCGACCTCGGCGACTATCTTATGCAAGATTGAATTGAAGGGCTAAACACTGCGGGCCACGTGTCACGCTATAATCGACATGAGAGGAGAAGTGTTTTCGTTACAACGAGCGAGGTTTCTCAAGGATAACTAGCGCGTCCCCCTTTCGTCTCTTGTCTCTCCTCTTGAGAATAATCAGCGAGATATAAAGATGTACCGTCTCTTCCTCGGGTGGAGATATGAAAATCGAGCCACGCGAAAACTCAACGCGCACAAAAGTGCGAGAAAGAGGGAGCAGGAGAGGCGGGGATTAGATGAAACTGGGTGAATGAGGTTGCTGGAGAAGAGGGCATCAGCGGTAGTGGTGACTGCGTTGTTGCTGCTTCTCTAACTGAGTATTTTTGGAGTCGTTGAATTAGGCATCCGGAACAGACGTCATTGCTGGGGGTGCCTGGGCACGATTCCGGAGTACGTAGCCTCTGATGGACAGATGGAAGAGGATGGCGTCGCTCAGGACCGAGTGTCGACCTGTGATCGCATCAATTATCGATTGAGAAGTACATTATTTACGAATTTGTTCCTAATGTTTCTCAATGATTGCGCAAGGTCGCGATTGTACGAGAAAACACTTGAATAAAGACAGGATCAACATTTTCGAGAGAGTTGCAGTGAAGTTGCTTTTGGGACTTACGCTTTTTCTTCTTTTGCATTAAATTCTTTTTTTGTAACTTTTTATTGATAATAAATTTAATTGCTTTCAGTTTTTTATATTTTGCACTTGATTTTTCTTTACTTAAAAACTTGCAATACTTCTAGCTAGCAAGTACATATCAACTTGCAGTTTTATTGCAATATTTATATTTAATTTTATTTTATCATATGTTTAATTGTAAATATTTTATTTTTTAATCCTAGAGGGACTTTGTTTATCAGTGAAGCAGCAAAGGGAAGATAAATTTGCAGGAGAATCTCCCTCTCTCTCTCTTTCTCTCTCTCTCTCTCTCTCTCTCTCTCTCTCTCTCTCTCTCTCTGTCTTCTGCATATCCTGTAAGTAGTCTTTCCCGAGGCCAGCAGAGCGACAGGCAAGAGAATAGAGGAAGGGATTGAGGGAAAGGAACAGGGTAAAAAGGGAGAGGGTGATCTTCAGGGAGCCACGTGGTGCGGCATGCGCGGGACAATCAATGCAGTGACGTCATCGTCACCGTCAGCCCGACCAATCGCGAATCCGCTCCATTCAAACCCACCAGCCTCGGCGTCTCCAAGTGGAAACTCGGCGAGTTTCATCGGACTTTGGCCTGACTGCAGTTCAGCCTCGATCACTGAGAGGCGCGAATTCGAGCGGTCGGTCGCGCTCCGCTCGACGATCCGTTCACGCCGCTTTCGACGAATGATTCTTCAGAGAATCATCGAGTCTGTCCGCGACGACGCTTTCTCATATCACTAGTGGCATCACGACAGCGCGACCCGTGAACACAAATCCTCAGGTGGCGCGATACAGCTCGCAAATTGCTGGTACGAAGATCTATATAACGACGTCGTCCAGAGAAAGAAACCGATTTGAGAAGGCGCCAGAGAATGAAATATCCTGTGCAAGGGATTTGAGCCAAATAAAGATGGTGCACGGAGAGAGAGAGAGAGAGAGAGAGAGAGAGAGAGAGAGAGAGAGAGAGAGAGAGAAGAGAAACGATAGCTGGGAAGATGCTGATAGTGTCTTCTGATTTATCGTTGAATCGCGGCGAGCTGGAGAAAGGTAAGTTCCAATTTTGCGTCTAGAAGCCCCCCCAAAAAATATATTTAATTATTTCAATTTTCTTAAAAATAGATTTTGATAAAGAATAGTAAAGTAGATTTTTTAATGTAATGTTAAATGTGATAAAGTAAAGATGCAAATCAACGTATTTAATATAGTTATAAAATTAAGTTTTTTAAAATGGAAAGATTATCTTTTATACTTTTATTATTTTTCGTATACTAGTGTATGATATATTTTTTTGCTTCTTCGACAAGTAAATTGTTGTAGATGGTACTTGTTTCTAGACTGACAGATTTTAGGCTCATATTCACAGTTCGTTCTTATTTTAAGATCGTCTTAAGATGTTAATATAGAATCTGTGATTGATAATAAACTGATAATAATAGGCTCTTAAGATTGTACTAAGACGGTTTTAAATATAAGAACTTGACTATGAATACCAGTTTTAGATCCGATTTTATTGAATCATCGAGTAATTTAGTGCCAATTTTAGTGAATATATGTACATAGAATACATTGTTTCTTCAATATACAAGGTGGTAGCAAGCAATTTGTTAATTAAAAAATTAAATTCCATATTATAACAACAATGCCTAAATACATAAAAGCATTAAACTTTTTACATAAAGCTTTTGAGAGTAATTAAATTTTTATTAAAGAAATTGCATTGTACGTATGTTTGAAATTGAAAAAATGTGGGATGCATCAGTGATATCATTACGAGAAAGCAGCACGTGGTTCAAGGGAGACCCAAACACACGCCTACGCAGAATTCTCAACAGACGAGACGCCCACGTTTCGGAAAACCCACTATATAACCGCTGCTGCTTTCTTGCGAGAGTGAGAGTGCAGCGACCTCGCTCTTGTCCGCTTGAGGAACCAAAACAAAAAAAATTCAATTTTTTTTTTTCTTCAAAAATGCAAAATTTTATGTGCGTGCTGATAATTATTAAAATTAAAATTTACGCAAAAGTCTCTCTTTCATCTTAATCTTTGATTCAATCACAGTGTTAACTTAAAAAAAAAAAAATACAAGCAAAATAATTGCCAAAATTGGAAGAAATTTGTTAAAAAAGAAATATGTATTTCAATTTTGAAAGATGTTTTTGCTTGTCTTGTTCTTGTAGAAGCCTGACATTACAATATAAATTAATTTTACCATAATATTTATCTAGCCCAGCGATAAATTACAAATATATTTTGCCAATATTGCCCACGCATTTTTCAATGTTATTGTTTCATTACCTTGCGCAAAAAACTCATTGCGATATGACGCATCTCACCATCATTGCCCTACTTTCAGTCCGTGTACTCGATCGAACGGGTTAGATCTAGTCACTTTCGTGACATACGTGCTAAATTTTGTACGTTTTAGAGAGAAGTCTTGAAATTAGCAACTCAAAAACTATAATTCAATTTAATACGCGTCTTCTTTTAATATGTATTTTACTTTTTTACTAAAAAGGATTATTTGCCGATATGAGATATCAAAAATATTATGCTCGCAGTTATTTTCATGCATTATATATTTTCAAATGATTAATTTGCAAATAATTGCAGACAATTAATTTGCAGAGAACATTCTTTTGGTTGAAATAATATAAAAGATAAAATCGGAAATTTATTCTGTATTATTTCGGGTACATGATTACAAAAGAACACAATACAAAAGAAGAAGTTTAATTATTTAATTTTAATTAATTAAAAGAACATAATTGTTTTTTAAAAATATGCAAACCTTATAGCATCACAAATAAATCGCAACAATGACAAAAGTGAGAGATAACTATATATTTGGAGTATAATTTGATAAAACGCGAAGCGATAAGGATAGCGATTATTGCGAAGTGTCCGAAGGAGTGAGCAAATTTTCACAGCGGTCGTTTAGTCCAGTTAATTGGGTCAAAATATGGCGTACCCTTCATTCTTGTCATCCTGTACCTTCTGCCGGCCACCATTGCCGCTCTGTCGCCTCACTCCATCCCTCTTCTTCATGCGCCACGACAATCCTGTTACCGAACCCTTGCCCCCTCTTTCTCCTTAGAATGCACGTCATATCGGGGGAGGTGGTGACGTCGGTGGAATGCAGACATGCGATTGGCTGGAAGCTCGCTGACGTCACGGGGGTGAGTCTCTACATGCGCTTGGACGCAATCCCCCCTTGGACCCCCTGCTATCTCGATCGCGCAGATCCCTCTTCCCCGTTATCGTCTCGCTCCGCACACGCAGAGGGGGGAGCAATAGGCATCGAGAAATGGTGCACGCCAGTTCAAAGCCACAGTTTTCCAAGGCTGTCCGATCCGAGAGGTCGCTGTGTACTTCTCTCGTCTTCTCTTCGTCGTCCGCCAATTCTCTACCGAGACTCTCCCCTTCTTTTCTTCCTACTGCGATAAAGATCATTCATCGTTCTTTCTTTTGTACATGCACTATCCCTCACCTTTATTTCATCTCGTTTCATGGGATTCTAATATTTTCGAGTTAGATTCTTTCTTCCATCGCTCTTCTTTCTCATGAACTTAACTTCTTTTAATATATTTATTGTTCAGCGGGAAAGTGATTAATAATTTTTTCTTTATCTTGAGAAATACAAGAAATAAATTTATGAAAGTTTAGTTTAATAATAATAATTATTCGATCGTGTATGAAGAAAACTAAATTTATATACGTACGCATTATTCGAGATAATCGTACACGATATATGTATATAGATATTTTATTATGGGGAAACAGATCAATTTTCGAAACTTTAATCAGCAAGGTCTCAATTTTTTACATCCATTTTTTTCTTTTTTTTTTTAAAAAAAACATTTGTGTTTGATCTTCAAATTTTTATTTTAATCTGATTACGTTATCTTATTATAATTTACTTGATATAGTTGTGGCTTGTGTCCGGGAATATGATTAATGAATAAATATGATTAATGAATAAAAGCAAAGTTCGATTTTCTAAAAGCTTTGTTGCTTTTGATATCATAGGTTGAGCTGAGTTACTTTAGCCCTCTCTCTTTCTCTCTCATTCTCTCTCTCTCTCTCTGACCGAGTTTCCGTGACCTTCGGAGCAGAAGCGGGCAGATCGATAAATCGTTGACATTGTCAAATGCGGTAATTTCTTCTGTATCTCGATATAGCAGCGCACAAACCATTATTGATCAACGAATATTCTCATTCTACTAGTTTAAATCCGACTGCGCCGTAAAAAACTGTGTATTAATAGTCTTTTGTGTCGAAACTTTTTATAACATTCTCAAAAATGTGTGCGTTTGACTCACATACACACTTTCCTGCAAAATTATTTTTTATTTTCAAATATTTTTCCGACAGAAATAGAATATTTTTTTTTATCCGGAAGTGAATAAAAATTACGTAATAAAATGGGAGGCAGGGAATATTAAATAGTTCGTATATATTTTGAGAAAATTAAATTATTAATTCTCGATAATCCATTAAAGTTTTTATTTGGGGAAAAATATTACAAGAAAAAATAACTCTTTTTATCTGAGTAAATATCTATCCAAGAGATGATTGAGCTTTACATCAAGGTAAATCTGTCACGGAAGAGATTTAGATAAAAATAATACGCCAATTATTAGCTACGAGAGATTATTTTTTTGCGACGCGATATCGAGTCGAAATCTCATTGAGACCTCGCTTCTTGTAACAACATCCGGACGAGATCATTCATGATCGGCGCGTTAATCATGTACCGAGATCCCATCCGCACATCGGTAGATATATCCTTGGCCGGGCGACATCGAGTTTCATAAATAAAGCCCCATTGAAGAGAAGTTCACCGGGGATGGGGTAGCATGACCTGCTGACCCACATTTCCCATGACTTGCGTCATTCACAATCTCTCCCCACCAGCCATCGAGCCTCGTCGACTACACGCATCTAAAATAGTGGTGGATATAAAGGAAAGTGGCAAGGGAATGAACGGATGGTCGCAAGACTGCAAGACAGACAATCGCGAATCGAACAACGACGTCTTCGGTTGAGCAGCCTCCGATCGACGGCGAAGCGACTTTCGGTCTTCTTTCAAGGACGCGCGAAGCAACGATATCAAATGTGGCCGCGAATCGGGGTCGATTCTTCTTTAAATAATTATCATCCAATACGAACAGTGTCAATTTCTGCGAGTCAAGTCATACAAGAATTATCGCTACGATGATGATAAGAATTGCTGGTGAATTATAGTTTTTTGTTTGTTCTGTTCACGATTGTGCAAATTTGGAAAAGTTGGAATGATACCCATGAAAGTCAATATCGAACTTTGAAGTGGCAAACCTGTCACGCGATCATCAAGGTAAGTCGAGAGAGAGAGAGAGAGAGAGAGAGAGAGGCGAAAGTGTGTGAGATTTCGTGTTAAAATCTTTCCATGACTTGATGCGTCTGTTGCCTGGCAACTACTTTGTCCTGGGTCAATGGGATACGCATACATGGGAGAATGTAGGTCAACCTGCGAGACCTTCGAGAAGGATGGTGGATATCTTCTTATATAAGCTCTTGCAGCGCCGTGGATGCGTGCGATCGTCAGTTTCTATGCGTTACATTTCCGCCGAGAGGAGAGGGTCGTAAAAATATCGGTATGTTAGATTAGATTTACGCGTGGCCGGGGCATCATCGCTGGCGTCGTAAAGCAAATTCGCGTAAGGAAATATCTCTACCGTTCGAGATTACCATAGATTCCATATAGATATTATCTCAAATTATATTTTGCACTATTAGATCATGAAAAGTTTCTATCTCTTCTCTTCAGTTAAATTATATATAATCTCTTTTTATATATGAATAAAAAAGAGATTATATATACACTTTGTATAATCGAATTTTTAATGAGATTGAACTATTAATTAAGTTATTTATCTTAGATTTTTGTATATATTGAAACACAAATTTTAACAAAAAAAAATATTGCGTTAATTTTATTTTAAAAAATTCCAATAAAGAGCAATGCCTCGCGACTATAATGAGGAAAACTTTAGGCAAAAATCGCGTATTATAAAAAATCTTCAGCTCGCCCTTGGCTCGTCTTCATAGTTCTCTTTTACTGACCCGAATATCTATATATGAGGTGGCGCGCTATTTATAGAACCACCCCCGATGAACGACCCCAACGAGCGCAACGTAACGAAGGTCTGTATCAAACGCGGACAAGGTAGACGCGGGGAATATGAATGCATTCCTTTGTAATTTTATTGTTAATAAGCGAGTAGTAGTTCAATATTAAGCATTTTGTCTAAAAATTTTAATTTTAGAAAAAAGTAATATATATCCCGCCCTAACAAGTTAAAAACAATGTTTTTATTTAACATAATATATTATGCATCGTGCAATGCGTATATGTGTGTGTGTGTGTGTGTGTGTGTTTATTACGTTATATTTTATATTCCTCAGATATTTTTCTTCCTTATACGTTACTTATTTTGTAGCTTGCACAATAAATATCGGGATTTTCATTTGAAAGTTAGAAACAGCCAACATTGACCTTTAGGATATTTACGGATACATTCTATTTATATCTATAAGGTCGATAGTTTAATATCGCGAGCAACCCATCCCGAGAACGTACCCGAGTATATTCTTAATCCTAATAGGAGACCTTATTTCTCGCGTCCTTTCGGATTACGAGGATCCCTTGCCCATTTTTCCTTTATAATCGTTAAACATGTACCATCCTGAGACCTTTCAGTACGTTGAAACTGCAATCGTTAAAATTCTTCTCCTTAACTATGTTACGACTCACGCTTGACGATACGTAACGCCGCTAGTTATTCTTACACTATCTCTTACCCCGTTTGCCCTGGTTTCGTATCTCGCCTCTCCCTCTGTCAACGGTGACCTCGCTCCCTCTCTCTGGCGCAACGGGTTCATCGCCCCGATGCAAGCGTGTTTCCCTCTGACGTCATAGACCACCCGCGCGTCATCGAGCGCCGCCGCCTGACATTGTCGTGTTTCACACATATGAATATATCGATGTAAAAAAATATTCTTTAAATAATGACGTCAAATACTTCGCGCCTCGACGCGTTACTTCAAAGAAGAAGCATCGTTGACGTGTTCGGGAATTTATTAACACGTCTTTAACCGTTATAGATATGAAATGCTACCTTATCGTTGACAGCAGATAAACGCTATCAACGCTATGAATTTCGGAGGAAACATTCGGGATACATATTCGCGGAAAATAACGCCGAGATAAAACTGCACTACCGATGTGCGGCCGATAGGGTACTGTGTATTGATAATCTAGACGTAAGGGTGGTAAATGTACGGCACAGCTGTTCTTTTACCGTATGTTATAAACGTCGAGAGAAGCTTGGTCGACACGTTTTCCTTCGCGGTAAAACATTGTGTTATTTGATGAGTAAAACATGAAACATGTGGATCGAAGCGACAATTGTCGGATCGAATACGCGACTTTTCTACTGAAAGATCGAAGCAGACTCGTCGCGATGGAATCAGTGGGAGAATCTTTTTTCGTGAGTGTAAAAAATTTTTATTAGCTTTATTATATAATTAATATAAAATATATATCTTTATATTATAAAATAATGTTGACGTTGTATGGTAGATTTAATTTTCTCTTTACTATTATTTCTTTGCTTCTTGCGTGCCTCATTTATACGATTTTTATATGCTCGGGGATGTGATAAAAAATTGCGGTTATTTAAGCATATATAAATAATGTGCAATAAATGGAACATTATTGGAAAATATTAGTAGACATTGAACTATTTTTATATAAATAATAGAATATATATATTCATACATAGAATTCAAAAGGATAATAATAATAGGTGTATTAATTTGTTATGGATAAGTAAAAACAAATTATTCACATTACAAATATATATCTAAATAAAAAATATATATGTATATTATGTTTACCGTACTTTGTGACATACTTGAAAGTTATAAAGTGATGTAACTTTGTCCCAATTTTATGTATCGACATAATATATTTCTCTGCGAAATGACTTAGTGAAACATTAACATACGAGGTAGATCGATATTTTTTCATCGTTTGCCTGCACGAATATTAATCAATCTGCTTGGATTATTATGCGCGTCTATACAAGATACGTCATTTTAATCTGATTACTTTATATAATACATATTTATTAATCGTTAATTGATAAGAAATTTTTTACATACGAGTAACTATTCTTTATAATATAGTTTATTAAATGTCATATTTATTTATAATCATGTTTTATTATAATCATTTTAAATAATGTCATTGTATATAATCATTGTATTTTGATGTTGTAAGCCAATATCAAAATTCGTGCAGAACTTTTGCGATAACCATGTTGAACACACATGGCATAAATAAATTTAAATCACGTAGTTTGTTGTTAATGAAATACATTTATTTTGATGTAGATAATTTAGTGTAAGTTCTTTATTCATACGTTATTATTTTCATACGACGAACGGCAATGTTTCCCATAAACGGAAGGCTCCGAAAACCTCGGCAAAAATTGGACAAAATTAATTTTCACAAACCCTAAATCCTGGATTTCTATAAAACAAGAAGAATATTTTGGAAAATAATTTTTGTCTTTTTTATCAAATGGAGCATTATTCTAGGCCGATCTAGAAAGAGGCTCTAGAGAATCCTACGCTGTTGTTGGACTTTAAGACGAAAAAATCGCGAAATTTGAGAGATCTGCGATGAGAAGAAAAATCTCCCGAATGTGAGATCCTGGATTGAAAACATTTTGAACAAGAGAAAAGCCTCTAGTGCTGCATCCCCGTACCAGATGGCAGAGCAAACTCTGAGAAACTGGCAAATTGATCTGCCACACGCTCGTATACAGGCAGTCGTTTCGCGAGCATCTGCTATGTCAATTATCTGAAAAAAGATCGTCACGCGGTTTATTCTATTCTAGCCGATTTTATTCCCGATTAGGGCGCGCGATCGCCGACCTGTGATCGTCGTCGCGACGACGTCGAGTGTGGCCGCCGCCGTCGGACGGTGTCGCGTGCCGTCGCTCGGGATCGACGCACGATGCGGCATCGATATCCGAACGAAATCAACGATTTCCTCGCCGTTAGGTACGTATCAGACTCTTGTTCAACTCGCGATTTATTTCCCGTATGTTTGTTCGATTGTTTCGTCGTGATTGGTAATCGCGGATCGTGTAGAATCTCAGAGATTCTCGATGCGACGACGGTCTGATCGTACGCGATCTTCGACTACTTGATCGAATATAAATCGTTTTTCTCATCGATCGAAGTAAGGACCGAGAAATATGAAGCTTAAAAATGAAGTAATTATATACGATTGATATTTTATTTATAAGATTTTTCTGAAAATTGTTTAATTGTACATAATTACTGGATATTTATGAAAATAATTGCGGCTTCGATATTAATCTTAATAAAAATATTAAAACACAAAAAATTTGATACGTTTAGTATCGAAAAAATTTCTATTTATGTACATTAATGTTTCTAATAGTTGTTATTTGTAAATTATATGTTAGTTTAATTAGTATATAACATATCACGCTATTACAAAGCAATTAATTTTTGCTTTAGAAACATGCAATTAGTAAATATTTAAATATCTAATTTAAGTTTTGACTATTTTGATTATAAATTATTTCTTTTATGACTCTTAACGTGTGAAAATTACATCTCTAAACTTCTACATTAATAATATGATAATAATATTAATTTATAAAAATATTTATATATAATTTTATTATATTTACATTTATATACCATTATTTTTACATACGTATGACTAAAAAATGATATGCTAATACTTACATATTATAGAATTTTATTAAATAGAAATAATCGCGAATTAAAATTAGGAAGATCTGTAAATAATTTTGATAATATAATTTCATAGATAAATTTCATTAATATAATTTTAATAACATAGTTATGATAATTTTAAGTCTTGAATACAATATTCGATTAAAATTACAATAACTATTTAACGGCGGTAAAAGAACGATGCAATTATTTGATAAAAATTCTTACTATAATACTTATATATTTACAAATTTATTTTTAATTGTTGCTAAAGATATGCAATTTAAATTTATTTCAAAATTTGCCAAACTTCGGGATCGATTAATTTTTCCATAACATTTTTATAATTAATAACTATATTTAATGCTTATTTAAAACAAAAATTAAAAAATTAGATTTGAAAAAACTTTATGAAACAACTGATGTAACATATTTTGCACAATTTATACTATTTTCGGAAAGACGAGACGTTTTGTCACAATACATCATCACACATGTAGGCCTAAAATTTACAAAGCAGTTTGCATCGCAGTTCTAATAAATCTACAATATTATTTTATAGTATAGCTCATAATGTAAAGTAAACGTGGTAATTTTTTAAAGATGCGCATTATTTTAAAAAAATTTTCTAATTTTTTAAATGTTTTACTTTTGTATTTTTCTTTTAAAAATGATTATTAATTCAGATAAGAATATTTTGAAATACATAAATAGGATCAATTTTTAATATTTAATTATCGTTTTTCTCGTTAAACAGTTTATTTTCTCGTAAAATATTAGAATTATTCAATATAGATATATAAATTTAAAATTTATATATTATTATTGTATTATTTTTGAAATGTAAAGCAAAAATATTGTTTTGTAAAAGAATGCAATTATATATGATCATTTTTGCATTATTATTATTTGAAATATTATTTAACTTATACCGTACATAAAAATATTGCATAAAAAAAAGAGAGCTATGTTATTTTTTCTTTATCTTACATATAAATTTATATTTTACAAAGTTTGATAATACACTAAAACAAGTAATTTTCATATAACATAAATGTGCGTATCAGTACGCAAAATATGATTAAATTTTACAAATCAACAAACTTTGAATGAATCAACTATATGTAGCTAAAAATTTTTAAATTTATAATTTACAAATAAATAGGTTTTATATATTTCGAAATTCGTCGACTTCATTATAGTGATATTTATGGGAAATATAAAAAAAATTTATCAAATTTTATAACTAATAATCTAATTAAAAAAGGCAAATTTTAAAATAATAATAAAATTCTTGTATTTTACAATCAGAAAAACAATATTTTTACTTTTAAATGTTCCAAAGTCACTTTCGTTTTTTTAATAACGAATAGAATTTTTATTTAATTTGAAGTTTCGCATTTTTGTCTTAATAAAAAAAATGGAGAATTATTTATTATAATTTTTTTATCTTTTTTTAAATTAAGTCTTAAATTAAAATTCTATCATATTTTACTAAAGGATATGATTTTGTTATTCATTTGATTGCCTAAAACCTTGTTTGCTAAAATACCTTTTTTTCTTGTTTTTATAATTTAAAAATTACACAATTAAACAAAAGAGAAACATAAGAACAAGATTAGTCATTTTCCGTAGAATTTTTATGCCGAATACATTTCAAATTGTGTTTTATCACGGCACAATTTTGAGCAATTTGTATTTAAAGTTGTAAGAAATGATTATTTTGTTTGATGTATTTTTTATGTATTTAATTTATTATGTTTATTAAAATATTTTATGTATTTTATATATTTTATGTATTTATGTATTTTATGTATTTTAATATATTTTGTCTTATGAAAAATGTTTTATTTTTAATATATTTTGTGATATTATAACTACAGTAAGTGACATGATTAAAGAAATTTTATTGCAATTAAAATTAAGCATGTTGTATTAGGAAAGAGAGACTTCCTTGTTTTTAAAAAACAATTTATTGTGTCAATTTATTATGGTCATAATAAAATATTCATGCTTGAATATATGGTCTGATATTAATTAAATCATTGTCGATCATATAGTTTTCAATTTATTTAAACTTAATGGTTTTTTAAATTGTTGAATATGAATCCAATGTAAAACTTGACAGATTTAAAATGGCAAAATTAAACTGGATGTTAAAATTAAAAAGGGTAATTTTTGCACAGAAAAAGAAATAAATATATATATATATATATATATATATATATATATATATATGCAAAAATTTTTGTATACAATTTAAATTTGTCAATTTTGACAAATTAGATTTATGTATATGTGACAATCTAAAAACCGTAAATTTAAATAAACATAATTGAAAAGTATTTATTAACTTTTTAAAGCTCTCATTCACAATCGATTTTATATTTAATTATGAATATTTTATTAATTATAATCAACACAACAAATTTCTTTTGAGAACTAAAAAAGTTCCAACAACATACGAAATTTTTTTGGCAAAACTTTGTTAATATGTTTTATCATAGCTACAATATGACAAAATATATTAAAATATACATTTCTTACAAATTTAAACGCAAATTTTTCAAAATTGTGACATAATAGTGAAATTTGGAACTCTTCAACATCAAAAGAATTATAAGAAGTAACTAATCTTGTTCTCGTGTTACTTTTTTACATAAAGGATGATTGGTATTAGAATTTGGTCAGAATCGGTGAAAGAATTCATTTTTTATAAAATTTTGAATTTTTTGAGAAATGTGTATATACGCTTTAACTTTCGCAAATTTTAAAATATTGTATTCAATTTTTTTGACATAAATAAAGGCTTAAAGGATGGTTGGTATTGAATTTAGTGAGGACTAGTAAAAGGAATTATTTTTTATAAGATTGGGAATTTTTTAAGAAATATCTGTACTCTAGCACTCTGTGTTCTAATTTTCGCAAATTTTGAAATATCTCTCGCTGTGAGAAAGTTAAAATTAAAAAACTTGCTTGTTTTAAGAAGCTTAAGCTTTGTGAACAAAATAAAATAATGAGAAAGCAATGTGCAAATTTCAAATTTGCACAATTTTTATTGTATTTATTGTATCATACACTATTCAAAAGAAAATAGGGAACACTTTTCATACCCTAAAAATTTTCAAACCTGAAACTCGACGAAAAATCATCGTAAACACAAAATTAAAAAAAAAGAAAATTAAAGCTTGAAGTTTCAACTTTAACACGCTATCGGAGATTTAAAAAAATTTTTTTATCTATCTTATTCTGCGTTTTAAAAAAGAATACATTGTTTTGTTCCTTAAAATTACGTACCTTTGACTTTGCAGCACGATAAAAAAATTTCTTTTAAAAATATCAATTCAAGTTTCATAAACTACATTTTATCTACAAAATACTTTTTTAAAATTTGCTTAAGATTTTTTTGTTGACCGTATTATATGAGATGGAAGCTAAACTTGTATTTTTTAACAATGAGAAAATAATAAAATTTTTTTAAATTATCGATAACATTAAAGTTGAAATTTCAAGCTTCAAAATGCTTTTTTTAATTTTTTGTCTATAATGGTTTTTCGCCGAATATCGACATTATTTCTAAAAAACATAGTTTAGTTTCAAAATTCTGTAACTCGGTGAAAAAAAAATGTAGGAAAATTTTTAAAAAAGCGTTTTATAGGCAAAATGTACTTTATAGAACTTGAGTGAAATTTTTCGAGAAGAATTTTTTTATCGAGTTTCAGAGTGTCAAAAATATGTAATTTTAAGAAATAAAACAATGTGTTCCTTTTTAAAGCGCAGAACAAGGAAGACAAAAAATATTTTTATTTTTTTAAATATCACCGATAGCGTGCTAAAGTTGAAACTCTAAGCTTTAAAATACTTTTTTAATTTTGTGCCTACGATAATTTCTCGTTAAGTTTCAGTGATTGCAAAATAGCCCAATTTTTAGAGTGTGAATATGTTATATGTTAGTGTTATATGTTTCCTATCTTTTTTTGAATAGTGTATTATCGATGGCCTAATATTTTTGCTAAGAGAAAAATCAACTCTAAATTTGCCAAAAAAATTTATTATTAAAAGCATGCAATAATTTTGGAAAATATATAAATTCTTACACAATTTTTGCCATTTTTTTGCTACTTTTTTTAAAAAAAGTGACAGCAAGTTATTTAATGTTAAATCTCAGATGTAATAGACAAGAAACTATCGTTTGGAGAACAAAGTAACAAATATGAAGAAAAATGGCGGTTCTATCATTAAACGATCAATGTCTTGAGGTGCATCGCGATTTTCAACAATTGCATGTTCACCATCAAGGTCGAGCGTGGAAAACGAACACTATTAGTGCAAAAAAGTATATATATTAGCTTCGTAAAAGAAGACGATTCCTACGCCAATGAGATTGACAAGGCTTCTCGCATGGGTTTGACAGAATTAATCCCGTTTACCTCGGGAAGATTTAAGGCTTCATATGCAACTCTTCGTATCTACGCATGTGATCATCTGTATATGCCTATACACACAATCACCGAAATAAATGCGTCCCTTTCAGAACGGATCTCGTGACAATCTAACAATCTTTTCCACTCATTCGCTTTTAATATACAGGTTTTGAACGTTGACTTAGCGCGTTATGATTGTGTAATAAGCCTAAAAATATAAAATCAGAAAAAATCAATATTTAAATAGTTAATAGTAGACTTCTTCGCATTTTGATGATAGAAAGTGCTATTTTCAATACTAAACATTTGTATTTATTGTATTATAACATACTGGGTCATATAAATAATGTGACAAATTTTTTTATCTATTAGTCGAAACAGATCTGTATTTTGTTCCATCGTCAATCTTTCTGATTATAATTGCGTTAATATATATTTGCGTTAATAAAGAGGGATATAAAATCAAATGGTGAACGTGCTTAATCCAACTATGAACGAATAATATCAAGTGTGACGAAAGTAAGTTCATCATTGACTATATGCGAAATGTCATAAATTCGTTACGCAAGACTGCATATATGGTATAAGAGCTTTACTTTCATCCTACGTCTTCTATAAGTTACATTAGATAACATGTTAGGTATAGATAATGTAAATGTCCCGAGCTCGATATATTGTTAACTTTCATGTGATAATTTATAATAGGTCATTTAAAGCATCATAAGTGATGATTTTTATAGTTGATAAATATAATACGCACACATACACACATACGTGTGTGCTTGCAAATAATTTTGTAACGTACGTTTTAAATATTTACGCAATTTTTTGCACAATTTTTCAATTTCTTTTACTAATAAGTGTTACATAATTTAAAATAATTTCTACAATAAGTTTGTAGAAAGATACCAAGAAATATATCTCAATATATTAAAAAAATATATTTATTCTTTCAATATGTATGTTACGAAAACAATGTAATTAAAAATAATTTATTTTTTATCATATTTTTGAATAAAAAAGACTTACAGAATATCGAACTTCTGACATACTTGATTAACAGATATGAATGAATTGTTTAACCTTAAAGTTTTGTTAATTTTAGTTTTTTAACTGCAATATGCAGAAAGACTTTAGTTTCTTAACTGCAATATGTAGAAAGGCTTTCTTTTAAAGAAATTTCCGATTACACACTTCTTTAAAAGTCTGTGTTTTCGAGAAATAAAACAGAAATGCATCGTAACCGACATACCGCGCTGATATTTATTCTTCTAATATTAATTAAATAAAATAATGATATGACAAGCGAATGGAGAAAGAAACCTCATATATACAATTATATATTTTTCAAAATTTTATATATTTTTACTACAAATATCTCAATTATTGATAAAAATATATATATATATATATATACAAAGTGTTTCAGAAACTTTAATTTGGGGGTGAGTTCTCCACACAGAAACAAAGAAAAAATGTCATAAATATATGTCCGGAAATGCCTCGTTTATGAGTTATAATCGAAAGGTTACATTAAATTCAGTACCATAGGTTGACCTAGATCCATTATATTTTTATCTGTGCGGACATTTAAAAGCCCTAGTTTATGCAACTGAAATTGCAAATGAAGAGACGCTTCATTCATCCATCGCATCGTAGATGGCTGCAAAACCATTTGCAATCGTCTGGGGAACCATTTGCAATCGTCTGTGAAACCATTTGCAATGGGACCTTTGAAAGGGCGCGATAGTCCATGATCCGACGTGTCCACGCGCGCATTGAAGCAGGTGGAGGACATTTTGAGTATTTGTTATGAATTGTGAATAGATAAATAATTGAACTGAAAATGTATTACATTGATCATGTGTCATTGTAGATTTATTCTGTCAGTTTTGACAGTCGTTGAAATCTTTTTGATTATAACTCATAAACCAGACATTTCCAAACATATGTTGATATGACATTTTTTTCTTGTTTTTGTGTGGAGAACTAAAGCCCAAAGTTTGTTGAAGTATTTCTGAAACATTCTGTATAATATTTGCGATTAATAATTTTCTCTTGTGATTATATCATAAAACGATTATATGTACTTATCTTATAAATTAAGAAACATCACAATATGCGACATCACAAAAAGGAACCGACAACAAAGCGACAGGTGACAAAGCCACGGAGGAAAATATCTCATAAGCAAACCGTCTTATGTTTCTGTCTTATTTCATTGTTAATTTGCGAGATGAAATATGACATAAACTTAAGGTGGGCGCTTATATGATCGACGAACTTAACTGCGATGGATATTTATAAACGTCGTAATCAATTGTAATAAAAAAAAACGAAAGAATCTCAAAGACACTAGAGATATTTATTGTGAGCTTTAAACAATAGATAGAGTGGAGCTATATCATCAGCATATGCATCCCTTATACTCATATGTTATACCCATTTTAAGTTGTCATAATGTAGATGAAATAGTCAAAAGATGATTTTACATTATTCAACATATATTTTTACATTCTTTCACATATAAGTTTAATGAACAAAGTAAGTTATACAAAGTATTGCATAAAATTGTAATCTCTAATTAGCACATTCTCAAAAAATCTGTCTTGTAATCTTAATTTTAATGCTAAATTTCTAACAAAAATGTTCTAGCAAAATTTAAAGAATATGATATTATTTAACAAAAATTTTCAAATCGTGATATTATGTAGAATTTATAACAATCTATTATTATACGTGTATTATTTAAATGTCAATAAATTATTCAGAAGAGAAAGATGAAACGTCAAAAACCGATTTTACATTGTTCAATATATGTATAATTTTACATTCTTTGACAAGTTTAATAAACAAAGTAAATCATACAAAATATTGCAAAAAATCGTGTCTTCTAGTTAACACATCCTCAAAAAATCTATCTCGCAATTTGCAATCTTAATTTTCATGCCAAATTTCTAGCGAAAAAATTCTAGCAAATTTAAAAAAAATGATATCATTTAACGAAAAATGTTCATAATAATGTATTATACGTGTATTTAAATTCAGTAAATTATCACGAAGAGAAAATTGAGGTACATCGAAGATGAGGCAGTCAAAAACCTATTTTACATGCTTTAACGTATAATTTTACATTTTTCGACATATAAGTTTAATATACAAAATGTTGCATAAAATGTCGAGTTAATATATTTTCAAAAAATCTATCTTGCAACTTGTAATGTTAATATTAATGTTGAATTTTCAGTAAAAAAGTTCTAGCAAAATTAAAATAAAATGATATTATTTAATGAAAAATGTTCAAATTGCGACATTATGTACTGATATTTAAATATCAGTAAATTATCGAGGAGAAGAAATTTAAGATTTAAACAGTTTAAAGTTGATTTTATATTCTTTAGCGTATAATTTTTCTCTGTCATATAATTTTAATAAAAAAAAATTTATACAAAATATTGCATAAATTGCGATCTCCAATTGACATTTCCTACAAAATTCTTTCTCTGAAATCTTAACTTCGATGTCTAATGAAAAAGTTTTAGCAGAATTCTAAGAAAATAATATCATTTATCGAAAAAATGTTAAAATGGCGACATTATGTAGGATATTTAATAAGTTAAACGGAAATATTTTTCTTGAAAAAAGAACTAGATAGACATTTTTATTAGTTGCATATTTTCCGCGAAAAAAATGAAGCTGAATGTGAGAATAGTGTACTTCTATTTGACTATATATATATATATATATATATATATATATATATATATATATATATATATATATTGATACTTTTTATTTGACTATTTTTTAAGACTATATTATTAAAGATTTCTTTACGAAATTTTGTAGAAATATAAAACAAGATATACAAATTATAATCTGAGGGAATGTTAGAAAAATATATATGTATGGTAAATAATAAATACTAGACAATTACATATTTTGAATGAAAAGTCGAATATATCCGATTCGAAATTTTACTCTTATTTCATTAATTTTATGAATTCTAGAAGATTTTTCTAAGTTTAATTTATATAGGAACTGAGCTGCTTTATATCTTAAATAGGCAATAAATAATTTTTTATTTATAATTAAAAAGGCAAAATTACAGATTACATAATTTCGAAAGAGAGTGATTTCAGACTGCGCAAATATCAAAGTAGATGTTATATTGAAAATTGGAAAAGAGAAAAAACTTTTTGATTCGATATTTTTCGCGAAAAAAAATGAAGCTGAATATGAAAATAATGCACTTCTATTTGGCTATAAATACTTTTTATTTGACTATGTTTTAACACACCCGTATTATTACAGCTTTACTTATGAAATTTTGTGGAAATGTAAAGCAAGATATACAAATTATTATTTGAGAGAATGTTAGAAAAAAATTAAATATATACATAAACAATAAGTATTAGCAAATAGATAATTATATATTTTACACGAAAAGCCGAATATACCCGATTTTAAAATTTTACTCTTATTTCTTTACTTTTATGGATTCTAACGGATTTTGATAAGTTTAATTCATATAGGAATTAAGTTCTCACTTTGCACCTTAAATAGGCAATAAATAGTTTTTTTACTTATAATTAAAGAAGGCAAAATTGTCTATTAAATTTCAAAAGAAAATGATTTTTGATTGCTTAAAATATCAAAGTAGATCTTAGACTGAAAATTGGAATCAAATCAGAAAGAAAAACTTTTTGATTCGGTAATTACAACTGTTTCATAATGCAATTTTCTATTTTCAAATCAAAGTTATGAGTGTATGTATATACTTTTGAGGCAATATATTCCACATTAGAATTTTTATTCTAATTACCGAATTATACTTAGGATTTTCTCATATACATTCGAAATAGATATTTTATTATAGACAATTTGTTGTAATATACAGCGAATTATCGCCAAAACGAGAAATAATAGCTGTGTAGGACAAAATCACACGATTCAAAGTAAAGTGAGCAGCGCGTAAGGTGTAAGCTAAGAAGTTCCCGGCATAGAATAACGGGACGGCTGTCCGAGAGTCAGTGGTCGAGGCCCGACTCAGGCCAGACAGACGTGAAGCCGGGGGTGCTAAGCCGTGAATCCTAAAAAGTGTCCGGAGCTTACTCGGCTAGTGTTACCCGCGCGACGTCCCTTCCTCACCTCGACGTTGCACCCTTTGCGTGCGGAGGATGCACGGCCCCGGTACAAGGGCGTAAAGTTGATTTCCTAGTCCCATGTCTTTCACGATGCACATGTCACTCTCATTGCGTCTCATTTATTTATGCGTCCACAAAATTTTTCCCGCGAACGCGTCCTTCAAAAAATCAAGCATTTAAATTTAAGAGAAACTATGACAAATCTGCGTCACATAGCAGAAGAAAGTCAAAGATTATCACAAATTATATCTGGCCTATATTTTGTAGGAGATGAAGATATGGCAGACAATTTTTTCGTATTACTTTAATTAAATTAAACTAATTAAGAATTTTATGATGGGTTAAATAAAATAAAATAAAATGTCAACGTTTGACGTGATTTTTGTGAATAATTCATCTTCTAATGATCTTTCAAAGAAAAATTGATGAAGAATAAATATTCCATTCTATTCTACACAATTTTTGTTTTGTTCCATTTTGTCACAAAACACGAAAAATGTTAATTCCTCCTATCAATGTTCAGACATAAAAATTATGCAGGACACTGTTGCATGCCGAATATAGCCATAGCGGTCGAGTCCCTTGCTGTCCCTACCTTGCATCGATGTTCCTTGCCTACGTCTCTGGCTACAGTTCAATGTTTCCATGCAGATTCACAAAAATTTTCATCCTCTATTAAGCGTCACCGATTTGCACTGACTATGAGGTTCATGCAATGCTTGGTCTAAGAATATTATATAGCCTTATCTTATTGTACGTTATGCGAAAACCAGCAAGAATCTCTTGTAATCTTGTTCAATATTTACCTGATTTTATATGTTTTTTTATAATTATACAATTATTATTTTATAATTATGTAACTATATTATATAATATATTGATAACAATCTGCATTTAAGTGTTCTAATTGAATCATTAATTTAATAAAGATGCGTGATTATTTTATTTTCTCCACTAAATGTCAGCAGAATTGTCATTGTAGCACAGCTATAGTACAGGAAATTTAAAACGCATGAATAGTATGCTTAAAAGCAGATAAAAAAATTTGTACATCACTCATTATAAGTGCGATGCTTTTAATATCTTCCTTAATATTGAATGCATGTTTAAAATATACAAAAATATAGAAAATATAGAAAAGTATCGAAAATTTGCTAAAATTGATAATGTATAAATTTCTAACGAGTATCGATTTAATAAAGTAACATTAGGAAAATAGTAAATAGCTTCTCACTCAATAATAATAATTAAATAACTATTTATTGTTTGCACATGCACTATTTATAGAAAATGCATGTATTAGAAGTATATACAGATACGTACTCTAATTTTTAATTGTACGAGCATGAATAATGTGTAAACGCACAGTGAAACTTCACTGGACGAAAATTGCTTTATGCCTAAAGAAACACCGTGCACAAAATCGCTCACGTTATCGACGTTATTGCCCACGACGAGGACACTGTCACAACAATCGCGTTAAAAGATGCACGAATTAGGTCGACCTAATATTAGTCCCTTAATGCCGGATCCCACTATTTACCGAACGGAGTACTTACTTCACGTCGGTATGTATGTGGGGTACGTTTTAGGGATTCACCTCTTCACAATATCATTAAATACTACCACATTTAACCGGTACTATCAATCACCAGCGAATAGGAGAAACTGCAGCGGCCAGGTCAGAGCCTAATTCTTATAGAAGTTGAAGTGGACAAGTTTTTTAAGCGCTCTATAAAACTGATGTTCCATGGATCTATCAGGATTTAAATCGTCTTTGTGGGAAAGGCTCTGTTCTGAAGATAAACTTGTTGGTGCTCTTCGAGCTACATAATGATCATGTCTTTACTCGGCAAACAGCAAACAAAAAATATGTCAAAAAAAATAATATAAAAATCTGAATAGAAAAGATGAGATATTGTGATTGTACATGTGCAAACTAGTATAGTAGTCGCAAATATATCAGCGTTTTTCGTTGTCTTAGTTTGAGGATATGTAGTCCCTGCACATTTGATGACAAGACGGAAACGGCGATTCTCACTTTAAATTCTTCAGAAGCTGAAATGATAGACGCGACTTGTCAAGATTGAGGGTAGAGACGAGAGTTTGACGTGCACGGACAGCACACGAGCTACCATTCGATCGGTCAACTTCGGTCAACGCAAATACGATTTCGCACGTAATTCTCATGTCCTTATTTCTCAAGAAACACGTGTCTTGCAGCCTTAAAGCAGAACGTCTATTGGTTCCGTCTGTCCAAAGCCATCCTACCATTGGTCGATGGATTAGATGACCACGTGGTGTCGTGCTATATAACCAAGGGTGAACTAGCAAGGTATCGGCAGTTGTGCTCGACTGGTGGCGGATGAAATGTGAAACGTTTTCCGATCGACGATTCGCGTAAACTTCGCATTCGTGGAATAGCATCATCACCAACTACTACCTGAAGAAATTCTTTTGATAGTGCGATTAGCAAAGTTCCACGATTTCTGTTTTTTGGCGATTCTGCAACTTGAAGAATACCTTGACAGAGTGTCTCGCCGTCGCGAGGAATTATTATTTTAAAAAGTATCCTCTTGACATCTTTTGACAAGAACGATGTAACACGGAGTGGATCAAGCAATGATGAATAGACACTCGTGACATCAGCTGGTGTCTATGAATCTATGTGATTCTACGAATCTTACCTCTGATCTTACCAATTCTAAATTTATTCTAAATCCTATATAAAGATTCAATTTTTTTATCTTTAATTGCAGCGATTGAAAGTATTGAAATACTTAATATTAGTTCAAAATTACTTTACCTAGGAACTCCGACGTTTGCAGGACACGTGAGTAATTTTCTTTTGCATGGTGCACATGTAATTTTCTAAATTCGCTTACTAACGATTCACACAATTCTCATCTTGGTTCTTTAACAAGGCCGACGATTGCGATTCGATATTGAAGTTAGAAATTATTTTTAGCTATAGCATTGATAATTTTCACCGACATAATTTTCTGCCTGCCCTACGAGCAGTTCGATTTTTCTGAGGGGATATTAAATCGACAGAGAATGGTTTTTAGCGTAACACTCCGCAAACGGCAGTAGGTCTATCATAAGCGTGCACAGTTAGGAAGATCGAATGTGATGAATTTTGTATTTGAATTGAACTGTCCTACCGGCCTATAGAATCGCCAGATGTCCACTCCCCACAGCTTACTTTACTGCAGAAACGCGTTTTCCATTCTCGATTCTGTGTTACTTATTTTCAAATCTGGTCCAAAGTACTTTTTCTCAAAATTATTTTCAAAATTTTAAAATTAAGGGAAGATCGGTCGATCGGAAAATGAACTTGTATAATATTTCATATATTTTATATATAAAATATATTTTATGTATTTTATATATATATTTTAATATAATAAAGTAAAAATAATATATTTAATATAATATATTATATTAAATATATTATTTTTACTATATTATATTAAATATATTTTATATATTTTATATCTGATAAAATTTTATAATATTTTATATATTAATTATATAAATATTTTATATATTAAAACAATTTTATATATTAATATTTCAATAACTTGTAGAAAAAGAAGAATAATTTTAAAAAATATTTACAAGTTCTATTTTTTTAATTAACGAAATTGTGTCTGAGCGAATGCGGAGGAAAAAAACAAGCATAGAAAAAAAAGTAATTGAACTTTTACATGTTTTATTTATTCATCCGTGACACCTGTACAACCTTGAATATTACTATTCAATCTTTCGAACGATTATACACGATGACGGAAACGATGACAAACATGCATTAAACTAGCATTAAATTAAGACCGAAAGGTCTTAAACATGTTAAATGTCAAATGAAAAATATCTAGTTATGGGAACATCACATTAGGAACGTCTCATTAAAGTTAAAATTTAATCAAATGTTAAACGAGTTATAATGTAAAATAAAGGCCAATATATGATTTATTTAGTTTGGACCTATATTTATGGAATTTTGTTAAAAAGAAAATATCTTTTCATATGTATCTCCGTTTTCTTATTTAGACATGTACATATAATATACAACAATTTTTTTGTGACTTCTTATATTTTAATCAGTAACATAAATTATTTATACTTAGAAATAAAATATAGAAATTCAAATAAAAAATAAATTTCGAGATGTTGAAATCATTTACTTCTTGAAGGAAACAACATGGGCACTTTTTTTTTACTATCTTATGGAAACTGCAGAAAAAAATATGTGCAAGTAAATCATTCAGCAAACTAAACTATAAGTAAGAAAAAAATCAATATGTTTTCTAAATCTTGTCTATACTTTATCATGTATTTAACAAATATAGGCCATAGTTTTAAGTAAAAAGCATAATTTTTTCTCAATCTTATCGTTAATAGAATAATGTAACATTGATAACCGCTAAAATTAAACTTGCTTTGCGTTTTTGCGTTCCTTTAAGGAACATCAGGCCTAATGCACGAAACAATTTATATGAGTCTAGATATGCGGATTGACTTCCAATTGAATACAATAATGACTAGAATAATTGTAAGATGCAATGCGGGGTAAAGTTGGACCCCAGTGCAGCTGCTGGCCACTGCACAAGATTAGAGATAACACTCTTGTGCGTGTGACAGCGACTATTATGGGGCTTCCATAGCACATCACTTTTCGATGCTGGAAACCATCGCGGGAAGGAAAAAGAGACGAAAGTGTTGTTCTTACAGTAAAAATATTAAGTGTTAAGATATCATTATTTGCGTTATCGTGAAAGATACATTATTTGTTCTTTTGCGGAATTGTTGGATAAGTGATTGTAATATATAAAAATAAAATACAGCGTATAAAAAGTATATTAAGTAAATAGTTGTATCATAAAAATAAAATTTTATGTGTTATTGAATGCAATGTCTGTTGTAAACTGGTTTCTTCTACTGAAATTTTAAATTAATGTAAGCAAAAGATCTGAATATATAATCTTTAGCTGATAAAAGATTTTTAAAAACGTCAAATTTCTTACTTATTTAAAACTAAAAAATAGGATTTTTGTTATTTTAATATAGTATATTTCTGCTCATTAATTAATTATATTTGCAAATAAAATTTCTTGATTTGCGTTGAAGATTTGTGTAAGCGACAATTACATTTATTTTTTTGATAAAAATATTTATAATATTAATATTTATTATCAATGTGAGTATATTATATAAAAAGTGCGTGAAAGGAATTAATAATTAATTGGAACATATATTTCAACATTGATTATTTCTGTTACAGATCTATGCGGCTCTTTTATCACATTCCGCCGATAACTTATCTGTATAACTTTATCAACATGGCGATTTTGCATGCCTCATCGACGAGATATTGTAAAAGATTCGCAACTGAATATTCGTTTAGTAAAAGAATTCTGTAGTCCATAGGTTGAGCTACTGATATGACCGATTGTTGGTGACATGACTGTAAGTAAGTAACTGTCTAAACTCGCAAGCAAATAATAATTCGCTATTATTCCCTTTACATATTCGCAAAGTCAGACAGTTCTAATATAAATCAACAAAAAAGAATTTTTCAAAATTTTTATTTTATTTAGATTTTTCACATTAGTAACATATATTACACATATTTGATGAACAAAGAGAAATTGTGGCAACTATAAGAATAAATACAACATTTATAAATAAATAATTAAATAATTAATATATCTAAAAAATTTGTTCGTTGTTTTTTATTCTATACACCAAAATATACATGACATTGTGTGCACGTTGTGTGAAGTCCAATGATTCATTCAAAGAGATTCATTGGAAATTTATATTATTCAACTTTAAATTTTTTAAATAATTTAACGTGTCTGTTAAAAACATTATTATATCTTTAATCTTAAATTAGAATGTTAAACATAATAGTCTATAGTTACACATAATCTATGACAAGACAAAAGCAATTGTCTTGTATTGTTTTGTATTGTTTCCTATGTTCCATATTGATAATGTAAAAAGGCACTTTTAACAATTCGTCTAATTTCTTTGCATTAATGTTTTTTGCAGAAGACGATTTTACAAAATATTGCGCAGTATTTCATCCATCGCGGATCTTTTGTCTTCAAATAACAAGAAACATAATATCACTCGCAACCTCGTAATTGCAGGTTCGAAATTTGGATCGAGCTCAAGGGAGGACTTGTAAAAACTTGCAGCAGTCTCAAAATCACCCTGTAAGAATAAGTATATCAATCGATTTTTTAGTTTATTGTACAAATATAATTTATATTTGGTGAAATATTTAATTTACCAAAGCAGCATAAAGATTAGCGAGAACATAATGATTTATTATAAAATCCGGACCAATTGAAAGTGCTATCTGAGTGACTTCGAGGGCCTCGTAGAAATAATTCTGCGAATTGAGGAAAGAGGCCAGATTTACGAGAAGTATATCTTGCATATCTTTTGGAGTGTTTTCTAGGCTTTGCCATATACAATCCAATGCTTTGCGACTATCACCTGCCGTGCGCCAATAAAATGATGCAGCTATCGCCAAAGTCCAAGAAGCACAATGCTAATTCGAGACAATACGATATTATACATGAATATAAAAACGAAAATATGATTATAATATTTGATTGATTACCTTTTGCAATGCAAATGCAATTTTGGTTCCGAGTCCTTGCAAAGTGTCACTCTGCGTTCCAGTTATCATCATTAGCCATTCGGCCATATCGAGTTCAGTTTTGTCTTGTAGTGACTGCGAAAATTGCACCATTTCGGTTACACGATTCATTTCAGAATTACCTTTGTCGCATATCGGTTGTAAAATCGGAATATCATCGTCCAATGATTTAATCTCATTTTCGACGCTGAAATCAGAATGTCAATTTTTAAAAATAATTTTTGTGCGATAGAGTCTCGTATAATGGGGGATAGATTCTGTGTTGTAAGATACTAATGAGTTATATAAATTTCCAACATACAATATTAAAAAAAAAAAAAAAAATTTTAATTATAACAATGAAATGTTTATTCTATTATTTAAAAAAAAACATGAAAAGATTTAACAGAATTTTTTTATTATGTAATCCAAAATATAATCGAAGTATTAAATTGAAATAAAATTTAAACATAGAAATTAAAAATTTGAAATTTATTTATCGTATTATACAAAATACTATCGCAATTTTTGTACCACAAATTTTATACGAATCCATACTATAGAAATACATTCTATATTATATAGGAGCTTACTATATCTATGTGTGAATTTTCTCATACTTTTCCGACTACGTACGTCATATTTCGTCGTATAAATTCATGAAATACAAATAGAGAAGCAGCCCAATCCTCATATTTAAGCTCATCACATTCATCCTTATTTGGGTAATACGATTCTTTTTGATTGTCAGACATTTTACCAAATGTCCAATCGGTATATGAGTGTAATCGCATGTTCTTTGATATAAAAATTATTTTATATAAATTATTTCACATTGTTCGTATAGATTTAATAAATTCGCGTGAAGAATTTGTAAATTAAGTGCGTAAAATAATATGGAACATTATATTTATATTATGTATAATATATATATATATATATATATATATATATATATATATATATATATATAATATTATAATATTATCTGTTTTAATTATTTCTCTACTATTTGCATCATTTGCTTACATCGTCTGAAATTCGGCTCATATCTATATGTGGTTCATGTAGTTTAGTTGCGCTATTGGGAAGCAATAATGAAGATATAAGATCTTGACGCATATTTTCTTTTTTATTATAATACGATACATCTACTAATTCAATTTTGTGATTATTCCAGCAATATGTCCCTACAATAATATTTTTTTAACTATTGATCAAAATATAGTAAAAAAGAGAAAATTTATACATTATTTCTAAAGAAACAAAAAGTATTTGTTTCATTAAGAAATTTCAATATTAAAACTTACAATATATCAAATATAATAATTTAAATCAATCATTATATGACATCTATAGCAGATAAAATAATAAAGAAGACATATATAAATAAGAATATAATCTTTATTACATACTATTATACAAGGAAAAAAAACAGCAAAAATAAGACAAGGTTACAACATAAAAATGCATAATTAAAAGCAAAATTATATTTTATTTACTTCAAGCAAAAACAAACATAAATTTAAATTTGTGTGAAATAAAAAATACATAGTATAAAAGCACAATGTCTATTTTTAAAATACACGTGCGAAAATACACACCTATTTCTTCAGTCTTTGTTGAAGCATATTTAATATGTTTACAGTTCTTGGCTTGTTGTTTGCGCAAAAGTGTATCACTTGCTTGCAAATTGTATTTAGTAAGTAATACAGAAGGCAGGTTCATAAAATGTTTTGGTGAATTAATTCCTTTCTCACAGCCTATGGTTATGATAATATTTGTCATTATTCATCACAATAACCTGCATTTTTAAAACATAGTACTATTGATAGTGAACAAAATTAACCAATTGAAAAAATATGTAATGCAAATATAAATGTAGATATAAGTAAAAGAAATAAAAATTTTAATTAAGAATTTTTCATTAAAAATATGATTAAGAAACTATTTACACACATAAATCTATATATTTTCTTATTCTCGCTCTATATATATATATATATATATATATATATATATATATATATATATATATATATATAAGATGATTTATACATATATATATACTTTACAAAACCTGTACAAGACAAGATTCAAGATAACTCAACAAAAACTCAAAATAAAATTAATGAATTGTCATATAGAAGATTGTATTAAGTGTTATAAAATGTGTGTCAAATCTAATAATAGTATATAGTTATATAGTAATTTTTTTTTATAATAGCAATAAAACAATCGTAATTATATATACTTAAACATACTTGCTTGATTACCTGTAACAGCATTAAATTTTTCACGACAGGTCAATGTCTTCAATAACATTAAGGCCCTACCATCATATAAGTTTGAATCCACTCTTAACGACTGTTTCAAGTAATGTATAGCTCCTGTATAATTTCCTTTTATATTCAATAATATACCAAGTAAAAAATTAGTCATTGGCTGAAACATATATATCAATTATTGTTAATAATTTTTCTTTATTTGGTCAATATATAAAAACAAGTTTTTTTTAAATATAAACATATTGTTCATATAGTAAAAATGCTCTCTTTATGGTACAAAATTTAATTACATTTTTTATACATACCTCTACAGTGTTAATTTCCAAAGCTTCATTTGTAATTCTTACAGCATCATCAATTAAGCCCACTTTGTGATAGATTGAAGCTATACTAACAAAAGGTACATCCTTGAATTCTTTAGGAACATCATCTAATGCTAACTGAAGACAATCCAAGGCTAAACGAGGTTTCCCAACTATTCTCCAATATAGAGATGCAAGTATTGACAATACCCATGATGCTGCTACTTTCTGATTTGAGATTGATACACAGTTAAATTTTATAATCAAAAATATAATAATTTTATGCTATGTATAATAATAAAAAGATAAATAACATTACCGCCTTTGTTGCTGTTAAAATTCTTTGACCAATTTCCGCAAAGTCCGCAGTTGGAACTAAATTTTGTAAAAATGGTTTCAGAGAAGCGTCCGACGAATGTTGCTGCACAGTCGCATCTAGCAGCGTATGTGTAATATATTTTTTATTAAATGATTTAGGTGCTTGACATATTGGTGGATGCCATGGTAATGGATGCTTCTTCCATGATTCAATATCAATCAATTCGTTTACAAACAAATGTATTCTAGTATTATAGAAGAAAATATATACTATTAATGCACTGCAATGTGGCACAATATATATAAGTACACTTTGAAGTCCACTTACGCATATCCTTTGTTTTCAGGCGACAAATAAATAGGTAGGTATTGTTTTCCATCTCCAAACGTTAGCATGGAACCATCGCAATCAGAAATCTTTGGCCAATAATCAGCTTCAAAAGCCTCATTTCCTTTCTTGATTTCTACATTGTGATACTTTGGATATTTTGTTGGTGATACAAACATATGATCATATTCCACACTTATTTCTGTTGTCATGTCTGTAGTAATATTAAATAAATTTTAACATTAGCATGAAATATATTTCATAATCTATATTTCTTCCAAAAATACCTTTTGTGATATGATTACTGCGTTCTTTTACTTGATTTTGCAGATTTTTTAACAAATGTAGACTACCATGAACATTTTGCAGCATGTTCTCAGCTAGTTTTATCCTATCTCCCAAATCCATGTAAGACAATACAATGTTATTATCAATATTATGAATTGACTTTTCGACTGGATTTATCGCGAGGACATGTAGATTCTGCTCTCGCGCTAAAGCGAGTTTAATTTCCCTGGTGGTGGATTTAATATTTTGCTCCCATAACATATGCTCGTAAAGCTTGAACCATTCTTCCTTCCAATCATGATATGCGTGTATTTCTGACAGTACATTCTGCAAGCGGCTGTAGTAATTGTATAATAAATATCACATACACAGTACACATACACATTTATTTTAAATTAAAAACGACAACATTAACTTACTGATCAAATAATAATAAAGACGTTTCCAATAAATTATGGCATAATATAGCGTATTTCATCTGTTCAGCCTCTCTCGTTTCAGGCGCTAATTTCAAACAGTTATCATAGCACGCTGTAGATCGTTCGAAATCACCGAGAGACGTATAAATATGGCCCAACGCTAGATGATGGTAGCTCTCTATCGGATTATGATCTATCGCTGCGTGTAAAATAATCGCGGCTTCGCCAGAATATTTCGCAGCGTGCAAAATGCCGGCAGTAGTCAGAAGAGGAATATCGCGATATTGCCTTAATCACGTACAATGCTTTCGTTACGAGATCAGTTTGAAATAATACAGCAGTCTTCCGGCGACTCTTTTCTCTAGTATCCCCTAAGGGTGAGTTTCTTATTATATTACCTTGGAGCGCAAACAATAGCTCTACGACTGCACTCTAAAGCATTGTGAGCATTTCCTTTAATCCGCCAATAAATTGATGCTAGATTCAAATATACCCAGGAAGTCTTATTGCGAGATAAGCTATAGGCGAGTTGATGACCAAATTCATTGAGATCAGTACTCGGTGGTAGATACTTCATTAATTCAAGTTCTTCGTATTGGGTAAGATTCTTTCGATTCTGCATTGCCTGATAAAAAAATTAAAAAATAATATACAGACATATTATTGTATAATGCAATCTTTGTGTAAAGAATAATATGTCACGTACTTTAAGATGTTCGAATGTATAGATATTAAAATCTAATGGAAATGTGTTTTGACAGTCTGGAATTGTTTGTTTATCATTAGCCACTACATTATATAACATATAATCATTTTGGCTGTAACAAAAAGTTTTATTTTAAGTATCAAATTGTAAATAATTCTTTAAATTTATTTAAATATTTTATATATAGATATATAATATACTAATAATTACTTACTCTATCCCATCTCTAAGTGTGTAATCGATTATTATACTAGCATGTATATTGACATTAGCCAATGATTTGTCCCATAAAAAACAATCCGAATTAGAATTTTCTGTATCAGCCATGCCTAAACTAACAAATTGATTATCTATGGACACTTCCTTCCTTGAAATTTTCTTATATATAGCATTGGCTGTTTCTCTGCGTTTTTCCTGTTCCAAAAACGCCAGAAGGTCGTAGGGCCGACGCATATCAAAAACACTATCATGCTGTCATGAAAAATGTATGCTAAATCATTAGAAGATAATGCAATGTGCTTGGTTCATTTAGAAAGATTGAAACGTTTCTTGTATCTATAAAATTATACAGGAAAAAAGAAATACCTGCGGCTGAATTTTTCCATTTTCAGTGACATACCAATGCCTGGTAGCCGAAATTTCGAGTATTACCGCAAATATAGTAATAATTTTGCAAGATACACTGTTCCGTATCATTTTTCGCGATATAACCTCATATGACTGAATCCTTTTCAGATTTTCCGATTTTGTGTTTTCGACGAGAAAAACGTTACAACGAAGATCATAACTGCGAAAACGAGTGCGTTTTTGCATATATTGAGATTCGTAGTAAACATATCAAAGTTATTATATTACGTCATGTATTTGTCTTTGAAGAATGACTCGCAACTCGCAACATAATATAACGCGGCATCAGTGACCGTCAACAACAAAAGAGTCAGCTGAGAGGCTGAGACCTGAGACGCCAGCTGACTAATCGACAATCGGCTATCATTATCGTTGAGTTTGTACATATATATTTTTTAAATAACATCTTGTATTCTATATGAAATGTATATATAAAGTATATTATTGCAAATTAGAAGGAATTATAAGAAAAAATTTGTTCTCTATGATTGATGATAATTAAAATATTTCTGAAAAATATAGAATAAGTCTACTGCGAATTATTACACAAAAGCGTGTTTGAGTATACGCGGTAGAATAAATTTTAAATTTAAAAAAAAAAAAAGGAGAAACCTTGTAAAATGTTATCTTAAGTATGAATGATTTTAATTTTTATATTTCCAATTTTTTTTTAACTTGCAAAATGCATTCTCCTCAGACATATCATTCATCTATCCATACAAATTTGTAGTTATATCTTATCTGTTATATCTTTCCCACATCGCATACAATTAATATATTTATAAAATATATGTATAAAATATTTATAATAATTATTTGAATATTTCATAAATATTTATCAAAATAGTTTATGAATATTTTTATGATCTTAGATTTAACAGATCATAAAGATTTATATAATAGCAATATTTTGTAAATATTTTTATAAATATTTTTATAATATTTTTATTATATTTTATAATAAAATTTGTCTAAGATCACAAAAATATTTATAAAATATTTTGATAAATATTTATAAAATATTCAAATAATTATTATTTAAATAAATATATTATTATATTATTATATTAATACATTATAGAGTTATAAGTTATATATTTAAAATATTATAATTCTCGTAAATAAATTCTGTGATAAATTTCATTTTTGTAGTTCCCGTTATCACTTTAAATATGCACATATCACCTAAAACGTAATTTTCCTACGCGCTAAAAAAGATATTGTCATTTTTTGTGCCTATAATATACCGGTGCCCCTTATTCAGAGGCGTCTGTTTTTGCTCGAGTGTTCCAACTTACAATTAACAATAAGCCAAGGCCAGAGTGAGAGAGAGAGACAGAAGATTTTTCCTTGCCGATATATCACCGGGAAGTCGCGCCTGCGTATAGATTGCATTCCGACTATTTCGTCGTAGAATATTTTGAAAGCCCGTAGAGACTCGCGGCACTGTGCACAAGTAACTCGTTACCCCTCGTAACGTACAAACGATCGCTTATCGATTCGCGATTTATTAACAGTCCTCCGCGAAAAATTTTCTCATATCTAGTCAAACGCGAACGATTACGCCGTACTAATAATTTGTAATAATTTGTAATCATGAGTTTGGTGCGACAAAACTTCCACGAGGAATGCGAGGACGGGATAAACAAACAGATCAATTTGGAGTTATATGCCAGTTATGTCTATCTGTCAATGGTGAGTCGGTGTATTGATCAGATTCGGATTTTAACCCGTTTCATCCTTGGCATCCCGTGATCGAAGCACCCTACAAAGCTCCCTCTCATTGGTTATGTCTGATGCACCCTGATAGACACCCACATACACACGTGTATCAGCACTACCCCTTTAATCTGTCATGCCATGCAATCTGTCATAATAAAATTTCCATCGTCAAAAATCGAATAAAAACGCATTTATATGAACAAATGTCGAAATTTAGAGAGATACAATGCATTTGGTGGATTAAAAAACCTAAGACATTATTTTATCCTCGTGTGCGAAGTCTTTCGCTTATCGATTCATCCTACATGCTTTTCGTTACAGGCGTACTACTTTGACAGGAGTGACGTCGCATTACGGGGCCTGTACAAGTATTTTAAAAAAGCTTCGGACGAGGAACGCGAGCATGCTATGAAATTCCTGACTTATCAAAATAAACGAGGCGGCGACATCGTGCTGATGGACATTCAGGCGCCGACCAGGAGAGATTGGAACAGCGCGAAAGACGCTATGACAGAGGCACTACAGCTGGAGAAAAAAGTGAACCAGGTGTGTGTATGCGGCGTCATTGCGCGTAATCGATACCGTCGAGAATTAAAAGAAAAAAAAAACAGTATATAAACTTTTTTGACATACTTGAAAATGTTAAATTTTAATTTTAATTTTAATTTTAATTTTATGAATTTTTGATCAATATTTAATAAATAATTTTATACAAGTATTTCTGATAAACAATCTGATAAAATTTATGATAATAATTAATATTTATTCTAAGCATTATACTTTGCAGATAAAAAAAATAATGATCTTATTGTTAATAATTTACATTGTTAATCATATATATATTATATATATTACTAATAATATTGTTAGAGAGTCATCAGTAAGACGATATTATCATGATAAATGGGTCGATAGTTAATAAGAAAGATCAAGTGTACGTCTTGCTAATCAATTTTCAGGATTTCTCGTGCCATTTGTTAATTTAATTATCACGATTCGTTTGCTGAATACACGCATATCTCTTGAAATACCATGATTTTAAGCTACGTTGTTAGAATCGGGGGTGTAACTCAGTGGTAGAGTGTCCGCTTCGCATGCGGAAAGTCCTGGGTTCAAATCCCAGCTCCTCCAAACCAATTTTTTTTTTCGTTTTAATATTATATAAATATAAATTTGTTTTCAATTTGTTTTCACATAATTTAATTTACAAAAATATATAACATATTTATTCACGATTGATATTTTTTTATTTTTACAGAAACTACTTGAATTACACGGGATTGCTTCGATGCATAACGATGCAAATTTCATGGATTTTCTGGAGACTGAATTTTTACAAGAGCAAGTGGATGCGATAAAAGAGATATCTGATCACGTGACGAATTTAGAGAGAGTCGGAGAAGGTCTCGGCATTTTTATTTTTGACAAGGAGTTGACGGATCAAGATTAATCAAATAACATCGTATTTCAAAAATCTGCCAAATTTAAGTAGGATTTTAGATAAATATTGCAAAACACTGTGTTAATCATATTATATCGTATGAAAAAAGTTGCTATAATGTGATAAGTATTAAATAAAAGCAATAATATGCATATATATATATATATATATATATATATATATATATATATATATATATGCATATTGTTATTGATATTGTAATTTTGGAGAAACAACTATTGCGATTTTATCATAAAACTACTTGTATCAATTTATCGTGCAATTAATAATTTAGAGCGGCTCTTTAAAAAAAAAAAAAATATATATATATATATATATATATCGTATTTGTAGACTTTCTATACAAATTATTATATAACTGCACATTGCGTTTTAAATAGAATAAAAATAATAGAAAATGCTATTGCAAATCAAATATGTATATGTATTTGTTCACTTTATCTTCAAAATAAAATATTCGTTATACACTAATACATTATTTATACAAATCATTAGAAAAAAACTTTTAGGAAACTTTAGAAAAATATACCCAATAAGCAGATAATATTTTTAAAAATGTTTTAAAAAATTTGTGAAAAATATTTTTAAAAACATTAAAATATGTGTATAGCAAAAAATAAGTTTTTATTCTTTTATATATATATATATATATATATATATATATATATATATGTATATATATATATATTACAGTATAAAGTCAATAAAAAAAACATTTTTGAATTATTTTGTAATATGCATATTTCACATTTTTAAAATAATCATGTTATACAATAACACAATTCTATAATATATATGAAAAATGTTATATATCATAAAAGTAACAATGTTACATTGCAGTTATGTTCGATGTAATAACAAAATGTAATATTGCATTGTTATACTCATGATATATTGCAATTATAAAACATACAAATAATTTGTGTTATATTATTTGTTATTTCCATGTTATATTGCTGCAACAAATGATGTTTACTGAGTAATTGTATATATTATAGAAATTAATGAATGATAAATATTAAAAATATAAACATTTTTTTAATTATTAAAAGAAAACTTAATGTTTTATTTTAATGTTTTTCAATATTTTTTAAAAACTTTCAAAAAGATCTTTAAAAAATTTTCAAAAACATTATCTGCTCATTGAATATGCATTTGAGAGAGAAGACTTCCCAAAGCTCTGTTTCTTTTTCTAATTTTAGTGCTTGATCGATGCGCATTCCGCTTAACGCTCGCAACGCTCGCGATCATCTATCTTTGTTTAACTTTCAGTGAAGAACAAGGATGAAATGATATCGTGAGCGTTGCGGTCGTTAAATGGAACGTATCCGTAGTCTTATATCTGCTATGTGTTAAAATGAAACAGAACAGCTGTTATAACCTTAAATTTTAACCAGCGCTGTAAATATCGTGTTATGCACCTGTCCTGTATGGTACATTTGACATGATAGCAACAGCATACATCACGATTTTAGAAATCAGCGTCGTACAATGAAACGTGGCGCTTTGCCAGTCACTTTATAATTATCCTAAATATATTTTTATCTATTACGATCTGTGCAAAAATGTATTTATCCTACGTTATCGCCAGTGTACTATTCTGCATATCTTTTGTGGATCTCGTTCGCGGGGTTAGTATTCTGATGTTCGTAAATTTCGATGAATGTATAAATGCTAATGAAAATTTCAAAATTTTAGAGCGAGCTCGAGTATGACGGCTGGTTGCAATTGCGGTTATGGCACGCGTTCAATGACGATCCAGTGCCCACGTTCACGGAACGAGGAAACATCACTGTGTCCAGCGTGCGTACTGGCGCGTCCGTTGTCGGACAGAACGGTCTATTGTCGGCCCAGATAAACGCACTGAAGAATCTTGCCGAACACGACGGCAAGTACAGATTGAAGGCCGTGGCACGCACCTCGTCCGGTAGCGAGATCACATTCCTCACCTCAGTGCCAGCGGTAATCACTCGATAAATTTTTAGACACTGTTCACGTATTATTGATATAGATCTATCGATGAAAATAAAGTAATGAGCGTGCTTATAGTTGACAACATTTAAAGCATATTTTGAGTAAAGATTATTTTAAAATGTGGAGATTTTTATCTTATTTAGTAGAATATTATACTTTATATTTGGATATGCTGATCATACAATGAATATTGTCAATTTACAGTGCTATCTGCTTGGTTCCGATCTAGAAGACATTATAACAGTATGGTTGGACAGTGCTGCAGAGCCGATAGCTGTGAGCATTTCATCCTTAGGTCCTTGTATATTAGACAACCCTTTCACAAATATGTGGACCACTAATGTCATGGTCAGATATCCAGATGGCGGTCCTATTCCAGATACTGCTATGTATATTCAAAAGCTCGAACGAGAACGAGAAGCAAGAGAGAGAGGAGAAACCAAAGATAACCGTTCATTCCTTGCAAAATATGTAAGCATATTTCTATCAAAAAAAATTTGTGTATTACAGATTTTGCACAATGAGCTATCTCATTTATTTTTTTTTTTTTGCAGTGGATGTATATTGTCCCTGCATTAATCTTTCTACTGCTGTCATCTGCAACAAATCCAGAAGCTGCTGCAGGAGGAAGTGCACAAAGACAATGAAAATAATTTGTACCTGTGTGTGCATTACTATCCAGAGGATGGTCTTATGAAATTTGTCCAAATTTATATAGTACATAATTTCATATAATGTAATAAAAATTGATACATTAATAATAATCCTCTAAGTATTACTACATATGTATAATATTACATTTTTCTGCTAAAATAAATATAATTATTAAATTATGTGGTTATATTGCTTATATTATTATTCTAAATACAATAAAATAATGTAATGTATTGCATAATAATTGTGACATCTGTAGATATAGCTAGGTAGAAAATCAATATTTGATCACCATGCCAATGGTGAAGGCACAACATTAATGAGGCATACTGTGATAATCTAATATGCAGAAGAGATGGCAGAGTTTTCTTTGAATATCCAGAAACATATTAAATCAGGTCTTGTTGCAAGTGGAAAATTCGATGGATCGCACGCGTGTCTTGCGGTTGCTACACCTGGTGGAAACATTTTGGTGCACAGTCCTCATAGGCAACCGCAGATCGATTATTCCGATCACAAACAATCCAACAAAAGATTATCGTGGAGCGGGGAACTTGCGGAGCTTCAAATTGGTACCGAGGTACTATGTTAAAGTTGAAATAAATTGTTTTGAAAAAAATTCTGTGTATTTTTATTTCATATTTTTCATTTATAATGATCTATATTTATTATAGGTCAAATCATTATGCACTGGTCGCCTTGGAGAGGATGAAAGGGATATTCTTTTAATCGGTACTATTTCTCATGTGCTTGCATATCATATTGAAGACAATGCTGATGTCTTCTACAAAGAGGTATTGATCATAAGCTTAAAATTAAATTAGCAGAATTCATAACTCATAATTATTTTAGATGTCGGATGGCGCGAATTGTATAATTGTTGCGAAAGTTGGATGGCTACCCAATCAGGTTGCAATAATAGGTGGCAACTGCTCAGTCACAGTTTTAGATGCACAGGGTACGGAAATATTTTGGACAGTGATGGGAGGCATTGTCACTTCATTGGCAGCGTTTGATTTCGATGGAGATGGCGAAAATGAGGTATTTATTAGTTATATTTTGTAGTTAATTTGCAATTTTGCTTTTAAACATTAATTATTTTGTGTTCTGCAGTTATTGATTGGTACAACAGACTTTGAAATTAGAGTGCAAAAGCAGGATACCATGCTTTGGGAAACTAAAGAAACAGCAGTGATTGTTGCTCTCACTGATCTTTCAAACAGACAATTTGCTTATGCTGTTGATAATGGAACAATTGGTGTCTATGAAACAGGACAGAGACTGTGGCGAGTTAAGGTGAAGAAATTCTTATTTTACATTATTTTATTTTCTTATTTTTTAATAAAGCCCATTGTAAACAATCTATAAGTTGCAAAAAAATTTGAGAAAAAATTTTATTTATGATTTTATATATCATATGATACACAGAAAATATATTTTGCACAAAATAAAATATACACATACATATATATATAATATTAATATAATATTAAATAGAATACATGAACAAAATTGTAAACAGTTTTCTGCCTTGGAATTCATCGCAAATTATAGATCTAAAATAGATTATTTAATTGCATGTTGTAATGTTATAATGTTATAAACAAATAAAAAAAAAATTATTTTAGTCAAAGCACAAAGTGGTATCCGTAGGAACTTTTGATATAAATGGTGATGGTACACTAGAGTTGATCACTGGTTGGAGTAGCGGAAAAGTGGATGCAAGAACATACAATACTGGCGAAGTCATATTTAAGATTCAGCTATCATCTGGAATAGCAGGTGTAGTAGATGCTGATTATCGTAGAACGGGCAAGCCTGATTTAGTGGTCATTTCTACTAACGGCGAAGGTATGAAATATAGAGTATATTATTTTTGCTATGATCAAATTATTTTATTCTTGCTTATGCTATATATTTTATGTAGTACGTGGATATAGTGCTGGGTCCATAATTCAAACTCCAGAACCTGGAGAGATAATACGTGAATTACTAGCTAAAAAGCAAGCGCTCCAAATGGAATTACGACAAAGGGCTGCGACTGGTTCCAATATGTATTATGGATCAAGATTGGCAATCAGTCTGCTAACACAAAGGGGTGCAGCTCGCGTTGCGCTTGCCGCTGGACCCGGACTTTTGGTAACATATTATTTAGATACCTCTCTATAAAATTACATTTCACTTTCCTTACTACAATCTGTTTTGATTTCTACGATTTAAATCGATTTTTTGTTAATATAATTCTTATATAGTTAAAAAAATTGTGAGATTTCATGAATATAAAATAATATTTAGGTACATTGCGCTATAGTCTTTGCTGAGGGTGTTTTTAAGGGTGAAACGCTAGTAACGCATCCTAGCCGACCACAAGGAGAATTAGAAATTGCTCTTTATCCTGCCAAGAATGATCCTGTAGACATTCACGTTAAAGTGTATGTTGGTCCTCCTGGTGCCGACTTATTGCAGGTATTCAATAATTATGTAATATATTTTACAAATTAGATTTCTAATTCTTTTTTAATATTTAACAGGTTTTCGAGATAACACGACAGCTGCCAAAATTCTGTATGTACGAGCTTATCCCGAAACCTCAACATATTCCGGAAGAATTATCGAGTAATGGTGTTGTAACAGACGTAGGTCATGTTTGAAATTTAGATTAAAAAATAATATTTAAAAATTGTTCTTAAAATAAATATGTGATCTCTATAGGTCGCAGAGAGGCCGCAGCGCATCGCCATTTGGTTAAACCAAAGTCTCATCCTAGGAGAAGAATTGGAGATCACGGAAAGTGGTCCGAATGCCGGATGCATTGAAGTGTGGCTTCGTGGGATGCGGGATAACAAAATACACTGCTTCAAGTCGAATGCCAATGGAAAAGTGACGATCCAGACGGATGATTCAACATTTGCCGGCGATATTATTCAATCTCTCGCCATGTATTTAGGCGTTAGAGAGCTGACCTCGGAAGCCACGTTTCCAGCGGAAGAGAGCAGAATGCTGGACGCATTGGAACGTGTCAAAGGTACGCAGGGAAGAAGGGAATAAAATATAAGATGATTTTTTTTATTAGTAAATTTTTTTTCCGGTGAAAAACCTAAGTGATTAACGTCTATTTTTTTGAGAAAAAGTAATATCGTAAAGACTAGTCTGTTGCTGTTTATTATAGGTTTGAAGGAAGTCGATGCGCGGCTCCAGGCGGAAGCTGCGGGTGGTGCCAATCTTCTGAAGAGTATTGTGATTCGTTTAGAAGACGCTAGGATCCTTGAAAATATTGACGATATGCGAAAGAGACTAATGCAATTGAAAAACGTCAATGGCGATTTAATCCGAGAACACGAGATTCGATTGAACAGTCATCGAGAGCTCACAGCCAGCCTGAAAGAATTGAATATCGGTGTGCAGCGTGTAGCGAGACTCAGAGGTAAAGTTTTTATTATACAATCATCTTCGTTATTATTCTTATCTTGTCGTTATCGTATTTATTTCTGCAGTTGGGAAAGCTGCTTCCAACGCGGTGTCTCGTTGCAGAGCAGCGATACAAGAAGAAAATCCAAAAGCTCTTGCGCTTGCGATAAAGCACGGGTAAGCTAAACACAGAAAAGCCATAGGCTTAATCGTTATGCAATAAAATCATCGATTTTGTAACTGCATAATGTGTGATGATTTTCTTTATATAATATGTTTCAAAAGCTATGGCATTTATTCTGTGTATAAATCTACATTTCTGACAAAGATGGAAACTTTGTCTCCACATTATATACAAAAAGTTCTTTTTTACAAATATAGATTTATTAAAACAGTTAAAATACAATTTTATTTTTATACAATGTCTTCTGTTTAATGAAAAAAATATTGAATTTTAAAATATAAGTCTAACGATTATAATAGATTATAATAGATTTCCGCGAGCAGAAATGCTAAATCTTCTTCTCGATGGAGGGGGTGACTCTTTCTCTCGGCGAAGAGTGTTTATGGTCCCATCTGTGGAAGCCCTTAGTCTAAAAGTTGCCGGCTGCTGTCCTGGCAGTTCGCTCAACAATTTTAGTATATTCATAAATACGGCCGTGACCTGTCAAATAGAAATAATCGCGAATTGTTATGACCGCGCCATTATATAAAGATCCCGACATATTATCTTAAATATTTTTTTTTTCAGGCCGTTGACGGCGTCAGTATTATCATTCATGTCATATCTCTTTTTTTTTTCTTCTCTATCGTGATACTTGTAAAATCAATTGCTTTATATCTTGCATTTCACGCACACATACATATCATTTATAAAATATTATTTTCCGGTAAAATCAAAGAATACGTGTTTCCATTGCCGAATTCGTTATACATATTATTTTGCACACTTCTAACATTTTTATATGTATATTAGTTGTATGTTAATTGTAGTAACATCAAATTTTTTTATAATTAACGTGACATTTATAGTAAATTTATTAATGAAAATTACAACTTTCTAAAATAATATTGAAATCTTTTTTATTGAAAAATCAAAGAAAATTTGTGAGTATTTTAATATTTAACACTTAATGATTTTTTTCACTAAGTCACTAAGTTTTTAATTAAATTTTGAAAAAACGAAATTATATTAAAAATTTAATTTGTTTTAATTTTACTTGTAATTTTGACTTTATGATTGAATGTTAAAATACGTTGATCCGCTTTCGGTTGTGGTGATAGTTACTACAATGCGTAGATAAAACGCACGAAAATGTTGTTGCTTAATACGCGTGCCTTGAGAACGAGTGATATAGATTTTGTTTATGGCTCGCGATCATGGCGTTTACGCGTGATCGTGGGGTAAACAATCAAAGTTTAGAATAATAACCTTTGCTGCGATTAACTGATACACTAACTATATACTTATCAGACATTCCGTTCATTTATAGCCCATCGATCGCTTCGAAATAATAATTTTTAAAGATTAGTAGTATTTTTAAATAATCGATATGATACCATAATGAACCTGATATCATTACTCCAATTAAAAATCTGGTCTTTTTTTCTTTCTCTCCCTTTCTCTCCTTCTTTTCTCTCTTAGTTTATTTTTTACTTTACATCGTCGAATTGATCGAGGACATCGCGAATCGTTACCTGGTCAATTGATTCCCTTACGGAAATCTCGTGGAAAGCGTGAGCCTCGATTTCTTTTGCCCTTTTCTGGCCTTCTAGGGCAGATACCACGCGCTCACCTGGCGAACAAGAGAGATCGGCCTTGTTTCCCACAAGCAGCACAACCGGTGGCACCTTTCTGCCTTTCCTCGCGTGCGATACCAAAAACCTGGAAGTACATGACAAGTACTTCATATATCTTCAGAATAAATCTTGTAGTAAACTAAGCGATTACTTCATAATACCCGACATTTATTTTTTTTTTTTTATATTTACTTGAACAAAACATGTGTGTGAATGGATTGCATACCTCAAACGAGAAGTTTCATCGAAGCTGACGCGATCCGTCACCGAATAAACAAGAACTATCGCGTCGGCCCATCGCAATTTCGGCTCAGCGGAGGTGGATGAAGACCCCGGAGGATCTGCTATCTCCCACGAGGATCCAAGATGATTATCGACCCGATAGATTCTATCTGTGGTGCAGTCGTACTCGCCTATGAAGCGTTTCGTGGCGAATCGCACTGCTAAAGCTGACAAGCAAATAATGGATGAGATATGTATATCAGAAATGTATGTATATACATATATTAGCTTTACGTAATGTGAATATTTTATTTAAAAAACTATGCTATCTGTAATATAAATTTCGTGAACTTTAATAAAATAATTGTTCTTTACATTACAGGTCTTTATTTACTTAATCGAAGGAGTTAATTAGTGCATATTTATTCGCTTTATGTTTTGCCGAAATAATTTTTATCATTACTCACCCGACTTGCCAACACCCGGTTGACCCAGTAAGATCACTTTGACTGTCTTGTTGGCAAGGCCGAGGCCCCAGCTGATCGGAGGACTAATCCTCTTCTTGGTAGACGCCAACGGCGGACTATTGCTATCCATGTCTTACTCGCCACTGCTTCCTTTGTAGGGTGTCTCGTCGATTATGAACCCTCTTGCGTATCCGATGATATTTAATGGATGCATTATTCATAGAGATCTGTCGTCGCGCGCTTCTCAAAGGGTGAGCACGTAATAAACAATATAACGACGACGTCACTAACTGCGTCATTAACTATTATTAGAATGATATATCGCGGGTGATTTTATTACAAACTTGTAAAAAAAAAAAAAATATAATACTTAATGTCATAAAATACGTTTTGCTTTCAATTTCAGAAACATTCGGATATCGCAAAGCTAATTAATTGTGGATAAATTGTTGATGCATCGTATTTGCCGCGTGTCATCACGACGACAAGCGATTATTATTAATTTTATGTGACTTTGACGTTTCTTTTATCACTTTATTACGCGTCTCGGCGTTTCACGCCGCGTTTCTTTCGCAGATATATGGCGCGTCGCGGATCGGTCGCTGACTCATCGTCGCGTTGCAACAAGTTGCATTGCGGTTCGATGCACTTCTCACTTAGCTTGACTTAGATCTGCGAATGTATTGCGAATAATTATTCCAACTGTTTAGCACAATGTATTAACGATATTAACTCTTTGCTCTGCCTTCCTTTCGAAAGAACAATCGAAAACACGTGTCAGTGATATTAAACACTATCTCGATCAGGATCGCCGATGGTGTTGCATGCAACTTATCTCGACGCGCTGGTCTTGCTCAGGCTAGGGTACAGAACATGCGCGCCTTTTCTCTTCAGCCTTAAGTGAAAAACGTGCTAAGAGAGCTATATTTAGTTTGTGCACCTAGTTCATTAATGCTTCGTTAAAGAAACGAAAAAGAAAAACTATCCGATGAAAGAGAGAGAGAGAGAGAGAGAGGCAGACAGACAGATAGAGCGCTACGTAAAGATTCTGATATATTATTTAGTTACTTAAATTATTGCTAATAATCTGACAAGAGATCTCTGTAGGAAATTTATAGTCTTTATTACATATATTTTTATTGAATTACAGCATGTTTTAGAATAATTGTAATTTAATTTTTACTTTTTAAAATTACGATTCAATCTTTTAATTTTTTTAATCTGTTTCTAATTGATTTTTTTTTTATAGTCTCGACAATACATGAGTACATGCATGTTTTTCTCTAAGTTACTTGACCGGATGATAACGTATAAAGTTAATTGGAATATGCGCATTATTTCTTTTAAAGGCGGTTTAACCCTTGCAATTTCAAGCCGCGTTAAGTTTCATCGATTATTATATATAAGCGAGAATAGGGTCAGAGGTTATACTTTAAGAGCGTTATATAAAATAAAAAGTCAATTTTTCACATTAATCTATGTAATCTATTAATGTTTATAAATATACGCGCACTCTCGTAATCACTTTTTATTTTTACAATGTGTGATAAAATATTTTATTTGCGTATATGTAGAAAAGACTTGCGAGTAGCATCGACAAATTTAAAATAAGAAAATTGAAAATTTAATGACAAATTTATTTCGCCAGAAATGAAAATAGGTCTCTCTGTACGTCAAATACAATTTCTTCTGATATTAGATCATCGACCGAACTCCTACGGAAATAAAACCTTATTGCAATTGGTCGACAAATGAAGAATAAGGTATTTAAGGTACTAAAATTGATCGATTGCAATGACATATCCAGATGACGAAGCGGGTCTATTTTCTTCGTTCAAATTTTCTGGACATTTTCTTATGTCCAGCCTTCTTCGGAGAATATAATTATAGTTCTTTGAATTATTAATGCAGAACTGAATAATTAATTAAACGTGTAGGAGAAACAACATCTTAAAATAAGTCCAGGAACGATATTTATAGTTAACATTTATAGTAACATAATTATTTAAAGATTTTCCGTAATAAGCGTACTTCTTATTTTACACCAACTCGTAAGTGGATGTCATTGGATCATTAAATTGTTACTTAATTTTTTTATTGTTTTTTTTTGCATTATATTTTCTTCGTAAAAGTGTTATAATAAATTCTCGCCAGTGATTTTGTCTTTTGGCTTAATCGCGCGGGCATTCCATATAAACGTCTACCTCCGTTTTCTCGGAATTCCTTCGACAATTGCTGGTAATCTACACATGTTTCCTGATATCTGGTTCGATTGATAATCTAAATATAGACGACACGATCGTGCGCGGCGACGCCATCGCGGATACGAGAAAAGCGTGCCGCCGCTCGTTGACCTCCTGCGAGTTTTACGGGGTTATCAGCTAAACGTAAGTATTCTTTCTCTTTCCTTTTTATCAGTTATTTATAAAAACAATTCTAAATCCACTCATCTAAAAACAGAAGCCTAATAGATTGCGTCTCACTCACTGAAAAAATACAGAAAAATAGGGACATGTTCTAAAAAGGTGATCGCAACGTGTTACACACGGATAAGATAATACTAGATTTTTAGTGCAAGAGAAAGAGAAAAAAACAGAGATTTGAACGGTCATTAATTTAATTTTTTTTTTTTATTTGCATCGAACATTTTTTGTAACGGACGTCGTTATCATGCACGAGATTGGAAATGATACCAACCCCTGAATTCGTACTGTACGTCAAAGGTGTTACGCTACGAGAAATCGCATGTTTAGCGAAACGATTTGACAGTTGAATGGACTGATCCTACGATTGGATGAAAAAGCAAGTGATCTTCAAACTCATCATGATTAACATAATTATGAAGGTCTCGAATACTTTCGAAGGGAACAGCTAATAAAGAAACCAATGAATGTTTACTGAATTTGGCAGACAGTTGATATTTATTCAATGTTTTCAAGATAATAGGAGACAAATTACACAGTAGTTGATATAAATGCAAAGTCTATTTCCGTCAAATGGATTCGACAGTTTTTCGGCGCTGCATGAAAGACGTGACGGGACATTTTCGTCACGGGTAAAATGTTTGTTTTATTGTTTCCTTTGCCAACATGCCATAAACCGATGTAAAATTGGTTTATAGCCTTGCGGAGCTATAATGGTGAATCTCGACTCATGAAAAACGTCGTATTTTTTGTTCACTACGACATGGCGAGTCATATTTTGGTTTTAACGGCGAATCTCGAGGTTGACGTTATCCTATGCACGATTAAAAGTTTAACTTTGCTTTTCGTGCAGAGAAAATATAAAAGAGGATAACTGAAGGAAAATTTTATTGCAGTTTTAATTCTTTGAAGTCTTCATGAATTGACGTGTAATTAAATAAACATATTGAATATAATTGAAATAATATTTACGTAAATATAAATATGATATTTATAGCTTAATATTATTTAAGAATTCTTTGCGCAAGACGGTTATCAATACACGTGCAAACGCTTTTGGATTACACATCAGACTGATATAATTAATTACTATAATTATTAAATTAATCTTAGGCATCCGCGATTTTATATTTTTATCTGAATATTAGTTTTGACTTCCTGTTTATTGATTGCGATTGTGACTGAATGTTTCGCTATATTTTCGAATCAGCACTTTTACAATCAAGACCACGAAAAAATATCAGATACAGTGCAAAGTTCATTGGTAAATTTCCCAATGTGAATCGCTGACCGAGCCGCAAGTGTCTAAAAATGCGAAATACATCATTTCTCGGAATATGTTCGTTTCTGACCTGACACGATTTTTGCCGTTATAAAAAGATTATTGGCAGCTGCATTACGAAAAAATCTATGCGAGCGCAGACAGGCCTCGGTCTCTATTAATAAACGCGCGATCTGTGCGATACGCAGAAAAAGAATCTAACAATCTACTAAGAATGTAAACACAGCAATAACGATTGTGCTCTCAATCGCATATAATCATGTTATTAACTTCTTTCATTTCTCTTCTCTTCTCAGCCCTCAACTCCACAGCGGATGTTAAAGCGCAAGTAGCAGTAAAATTACTGACAACTATACACCTTGCAATGCACAATGAGATGAGTGGGACATAACATTCAAATTACAAAAAAAGAAAAACAAGATGTTTAATAACAGATAAAAAAAGAATTATTTATTTTATATCAGTTTTTTTGCATTACACATAGAGCATTTAATTCATTTCTGCTAATCACTAGACTTGCTTTTAATAATTTTTAGATTACTTAGGCGGTTTCCCACGTCGTTCTTTTCATCTATTGTATTTATCGTCATATTTCGCGACAAGAGTCTCGTCTGTGTTAATATGCATACTTGAGTTATTACTGGCGCTGGCGATAAGAAAAAAGAGGGAAAAAAAAATTCTGTTGCTTCCTCTCGATTATATAAGAGCCAGGTCGAGCGACGACTGAACTTGGACCTTACAGCGTAAATAAACGAAACAACAGTCTGTTCCCACACGAGGCAACACCATTCTTAATTAATCAATGGCAGAAAGAAATTTTCCGAGAAATGTTATCAGTGTTGTCTTACGGTGTTTTCGTTCGACTAGACAAATTTGGCAAGCGTGTACTAGTTCGTATCACTAAAATAAATAATATGTATACGCTTGTTAGATATGATAAATGTTGTGATCCCTCCCACTGGGAAAAGCGGATAATTTCACAATTTCGGAGGTGAAATTCTATGCCTCGACAGAAGACTATTATCTTCATCTATGTAAGAAGAGAAAGATTCGTAAATTTGCGATATATTATATTATTCCACCACTTACTAAAATCAGAATTATGTAATAAGAATAAATTATTATGTTAAGTAAGATTTTTTTTAAACTGATTTCTCTTGAGTTATCATGTCTGCATTAAGAGGCGTCTTTTTTTTTAGCAGAACTTTTGAATTATCTTGACGTAAAGATTATCACCAGCTGTTTTTTCCAAAATATCTCTACGATTAATTTTATAAAACATATATAATCTCGGTTATCACAAGCTACTCGTGTAATTAAACTCGTATAGTATCGACAAGGAATTATGTCACTTAGAACGATGCTCTCGATTTACGCAATGCGCCTCCGCAGCATCACAACACGCGAAAAATGACGCCATAAAATCAGCGTGAGAACTCGTGACTTTTGTCCCTTGCGGGACAAGACAGTACCGAGAATCACATCTAGTGAACAGTAAAATCCATTAACGGTCGTTACAACGATAAGCGGGCTGTTTCTCGGTTGTTTCGCACGCGCAAAACTTGATGTGTGGCAAAAAGATTGCCACACTTTTTCTGTATTCACCCTTAACCCGAGCGCGCAAAAAGTCGCGTTATCTCTTCGATTAAGTTTAGAAACAACTACAACACTTTGTGTGAAATATATTGATTCTCTAAGCTAGATATTTTCTCGTTGCTCTTTCAGCGATTGAATTAAAAATTCAGTAAAATAATTAATATAATTTTTTAATAATGATATAAAAATTTGCATATGTTGTTAAACTGTCATGCGTTAAACACGATTTGTTTTAAAATATGTTTCTGTCAAATACCGCGGAATTGTCAAGACAATTTTTATTTTACTTTTTTTATTTTATTTTTATCATACGATCTGCGAAATTCCTTTTTTTGTATTGGTTTTACAATAGATAATAATATATTTATTATCTTTATCAGAAAAACAGAAGCACGATTTTAATTCCGTATCGATCAAGTTGGCGGAAGGAGATGCTCTGTCCTCGTAGATAAAGATCAGCGGTGCAACGAGTAATTGGAAGATAGACGTAACCGATTGAATCATCTGTACGATAAGTGTCATTGCTTCAAATATAACCGCTCGTTTCTTACCGTTCGTTGATTCACTCGTAGAAGCATCTCGACTGCACTCGAATATAGTACGTTGGCTTTGCTGATCTAATCGGTCAACTATTTCATATACCTATACAAATTGAGATGCTGTTTTACAACATATACATATAATTTATAAGAAGAGAGATGTGTGAAAAAATAACATTGTCTATTTTCTCTCTCTCTCTCTCTCTCTCTCTCTCTCTCTCTTTCTTTAGTATCTTTCTAAATAAATAAATATTATTTATATAAAAAACAATTTTTATAATTCTTTTTGTATTCAATTTTCAGATTGACAATTTCTCTCCTCAAAAAGCTTCAATCGAATAACTTATATGAAACAGAAAACTAAGTAAACAAAAGTAAAAAAAAAGTGGCAGGCTTTACGCCAGACTAATAAGTTTGCTATTCTACTGGACATTTGCCCTCTAGAGCAATTGCTCGTTGCTCTTATAGTAAATAACTCGATACGCTCCCCTGCGAACGGATTGTCGCCATCGAGCAAAAGCTATGTCAAAGTGCAGCCAACATTCGTGCACGTGATAGTCGCGCAAATCGAATCTAGATTCGATACAGCTGCACGACCGAGTTTCGCGCAAAAAAAATCGGCAGGAAAACAGCTGATAGAAGATGATCGACGTACAGCCGATACCAACCAGCGGCGCGCGCTCGAACTTAACCCCGTTTGTTAGCAATATATCCTCGGCTCTTACGAACCGATTAATAATATCGCGAGGTCTGAGTCTAAGTAAACAACGACGATTTTTCGCCGACATCGTCTATCTCAGTCCTCGCGCTCTCCGCCGCGCTATTCTCTCACGTGCCTATCTGTCACTTTTCCGTCGTCTTCGGAAACGATTTATCGTTAAATCGCGTTGAGATTTAACGGCCGTCTTTACGTATCCAGACGCCTTTATACGTGTTCGTCTTTTGATCCACAATTAGCTACAGAAGTAACGCGCGACGGAGCATTACGGTGGAGAACGGTTTAGAGTTGCCGTTCAGCAGCTTGTACTTTCATGCATGCACAAAAAAAAAACGTGATTTTTTCGAACGGGAATCCTTCAAGGAAACATGACCGCATCATCAGTTAGACGAAAACTGATTCCTTCCAGATGGTTGCTCTTATTTTTAAGCGGTCGGTGACTTTTAAGAATCTCGAGATAGATATGAATAAGCCAGCTTATAATCGAATTATCTACAATTTTCTATACATTGCGTTATAGTTGCAAATATTTAATAATTATATTAAAGTTTTCATTTAGAATAAAAAGATTTTGCTGATGGGCTTATCGTGGTGTTTCTCGTTCGCTTAGAAAACATCATCGGAATGGATGAGATGCCGCATTGTATCCGATAAAGAGAAGCTATCGAGAAGCTTTGGTACATACATAAATTGTTACTGCATTATTGCTATAGCGATAGCTCGTTGTTAATAATAGACGACCGATGCCCGTTCCATAATACGCTTGTTTTCCATTGCGATTACTTATCGAATTGTTTCTCTTTCGACTGCGATGCCGGTTGGATGATTCAGAATTTTCATCCCTCTTTCGATCTAATGATCGCCGCGAGACGCGTCAATTAGCGTTTAAAATTGCGTGCAATTTCCCTCTAATTAATTAATATCTTGCTTTTAATCTCTTAATTAATTATTATTGACGTTTATATGTCTGAATATATATTTAGCCTTCTAGAGTCATAAATCATTCCGCATATTTTTGCAATCACAGCACAGATTGATGATATTTATATTATGAATTATGCAAAGCTTTAACACAAATAATATGCTGTTAAATTAATCAAATAGATGCAGTTATATTATATCCATTTAATTTCTTATCTGTAGCTGACAATTTTTAATAAAATATTATAGTAATTTTTATTAGATTATTAGTAGAGGAATATATCTGATAGAGACTTATACTATAAATATATGCTATAGGAATTCTTTATCACGCGCAGATAAAGCAATTGTTTTCTTCGCCAGTTATATCGCTACTCTCTCCGATTTCTGTGTGTATGATTCACTCACTCATCATTAATTTGCTTCTAAAAATATTATACGTATCTATAAAATATTATATGTATACACATTACGAATGTGAAATACAATTCGACCTCGGCAAAAATATACCGTCACTGCCGTGAGGTGATTTAAATACGAAGAAAAAATTCGGCGTGACAAATATCTGATGATTTTGTGCAATCAGCTGACGGCAATGATAACGAACATTTTGGTTTGATTAATCTTTCCGAGGAGATGTGGGTGCAATAAATGTTTTTTGCACACAACTCGATAAGAAATGCGATAGAGAATGATCACGAATTTTACGAGTGACCAGTGATAATTTAATGTTGTAGAATTCCTGTAAGCACGAGTTATATTTGGATCATCTTATTGTTTGGGTTATGCATAAGAGAAGCGCATGGTTATTTATTGGTATATTATAAACTTTACGTGAAACTCATCGCACCGCTTATCGTGTTCACTGCTTGTTTTTAATAATATTCTTATCAAATGATATTAATGTTTGCTGAACCGGAAAATAATATTATATGCACGTTGTATGTATGTCTGTGAATCATACACAAATGTTTATGGAATCATAAAATCGTATTTTCAATAAATGTAAACCTTGGCAGATGTAAACTTTTGTGATATTCTAATTTGTTGTAGTATTTATTAGCTAGCCAGATAGCACACAATATTTATAAAATATTTATAATAATTATTTGAATATTTTATAAATATTTATCAAAATATTTTATAAATATTTTTGTCGTCATACATTAGATTTAACAGATCATAAAGATTTATTATAAATATCATAAAAATATTTATAAAAATATTGAAAAATATTTATAAAATTTATATAAATTAATATAATAATATAAATATTTAGTTTTTATTTATTATAAATATTATATAAAATATTTATTTTATATTTTAATAATATATCAAATAAAGTTGTTATGATTTCTTTTTTTAACGCATATAAAATATAAAATATATAATGTATAAAATATTTATAAAATATTTCAAAAAATAAATAATAAAAACTTATTTATTTATATTTATCATAAATATTGTATGCTGTCCGAGTATTTGCCGCATTTTGAAATTTTAATTCTTATATTGGAGAAACTATAATTTCCGATTAAAGAATATAATTGTCCGAGAAAGAAATTTGTCAATTTACATTATGTATGAAATTATTAATCGTCATCGTTATGCATGAATATTGTAGAAATAATTCCGCATGCTACTTTTCAAATTATCACATCCGCGAATCGGTTCGTCCGCAGACTCGTGGCCTACGCGTGGCCGGGATAGCCTGACAGCTAACGATCCACGTGTGCGACCACTTGAAGCTAGTTTTCCACAAGTTTTCTAAAGTGGGCGCACCTCCTCTCCTTTGCACAGGCGGTTCACTTAGGCTCAATAGGCCGGTAAGTGGCCGCTATTACAACACCGGCGCGCACTTAAGAATCACACGTGTGTGTACTCGCACGAGTGCATCGCCACGTAGTTGCAGCAGCACGTGGCGCGCGTGTGTCCTTGGCGGTCCCGCTTCATCGACATCCTTCGCCGTCACGCAAGAACGTGCGATCCGGAAAGAAATTCGAGCTGCGATCGCGACCCAACATATCGGCACCTTGCGTGTAACGTAAGAGACAAGGATTTTGTTGTTTTATAAATACGTGACACAAATGTAAAATGATCCAGCTGCGGTTTCACAGACAGCTAGACACTTGCATGATTACTATATATAAATAGACTGATGGAGGGCCATGTTCTTTCGCTACCTAAAAGTCATGCTTCAGCGATAATGAGAACGGAGAATTCGATCATTAAGCATCTAGACGCGTTGACTCGATGTCAAAGTTAATCCATCAAAGTTCACCGATGGTCGCCTGAGTCACCGCGTCTCCTCTGGACACTTGAGAAAAAAATCGATATGACGTCGTTTGAAATATTCGTAGTTAAAAGATGCAATATCCTGTGCAATATCTAAAGTTCATATATATATATATTGATATTTTTATGCAAAATTTCGCGAAAATAACGAAATTTGCGACAGCTGAATCTATAAATAGGAAGAAAGATATCCCCGGCGGGGGGCGGTGGAATATTCATATTTTCTCGTCGAATAATATCGACATTGCTAAGATCGTTGGAAAGAAACGAGGGTAGGAGGTCGTGAGGAGCGACCTCTCTATCTGCAGAAGAATGCGACGGATATATCAAGCTGACAATGAGACAAAATAGGCGCGCGGCGATCAATTAAAGCCGCCGATGATAGATCATACTTACAATTAGTCTTCGCCGATCGGAGCCAGAGATAACTCTTGGCGTGATCCTTCCGTGTTTTTTGCGCGTAAATCGGAGATCATCCGGTGGCTCCCCCGTCGATTCCTCGATAAATCAGTCAGAGATAATAACATTTGTCTTCATTGATATCGAGCAGTAATAACAGCTATTCCATTTTTGTTTAAAACACGGTCTTATGTCGCGCACGTGATCGATAGCGGCTAAATAATAACAATTCTTGCGATTACTCGCGAAATACGATCTTTATTTTCATTCATATATGCATGAAACGCAATCACATATCATTTTTCTACAAGAAACAAATACTATTCATTAATAAGATAAATTTTGCAAGAGAGAAACATTTTTATATTTTTTTCTCAGTTTTGATATTGCAACGCAAATATATGGTTTTTATTATATAATTATATATTCTATTTATAAAATTATATAAATTATATATTCTCATTATAATATATAATTATTTATTCTAAATAAAAGAGACAACGAGAGTAACATTTTTCTGTCGATGAAAATGACTCGTAATATAATATGCAATTTTTATTACTCAGATTCTTTCAATTTATCGCTGCATCGAATAACAAAATGCTTTACGCGAAGCATTAACGAGATATAATAGCGTATAATAATACGGTATAGTATAACCGTTTAGAATTCGATCTTGGCACGATGAGAGACGATCGCGACTTTACCACGGGGGGCTGTCCGAATAAGAGACAGTATTTTACATTCTTGATAAAAAAAAGATGCTTTGTTCGCCCCTTATTGGGATACGAAAAGATGACGGATGAAGTCCGGTGCGCAACGAATGAATAATATATATATATATATATATTGCAGAAATGAAGAACAGGTCTTGTTTCTGTTTGCGAGCCAGACAGTTGGGTCCGCCGCGCGCCGGCATAAAAGAATATATTATACTTTCGGGGGATATCTTTTGTTTTTTTTGGGGAGGGGTCGAGTCTGCTCGAAGTGTGCGGCGATTCCCAAAAATGAGAGAGCGAATCGCCGTCGTCTTTCACATCTCGTCTGTCCACTACTCGGCATCTAATTTCTCTCGGCTTTCGGCGAGGGATGCGGGTTCCCCCCGTGGTGGCACGAAAAAACAAATTGGTGCCATCGGACGCGCGCGTCTGGACCTAACTACCCCGTCCCCCTCCCCCTCCTCCTCCTCCCTGTGTCGCCGGTCTTACGACCGGTAAGAATCTGTCTACCACCGAGCGTCTATTCCACCACCTACTTTTCCTCCCCCTCTTCCATCTCCTACCTCTTCCACTACTACTCCCTCCTTATCGTACCTCTCTCCCTCTGGTCCCTGAAATCTGGAACAAGAACCGCGTGGCGAGGCAGCCCGGTATCAGTGGCACCGACGAACTCGGTACCAACGGAAGTCTCTTCAAGACTTCGGGTCTCCCAGCATCATCGACGCCACAAGATTTTTTGCCAGTGCGACAGTATCGCAGAAAACGAGAAGTCATTTCATTTCAAGAAGATTAGACTCGAAACAAGAACTTCCAAACGTTAGACTGTACATTGAGACTGAAGGCAAGCTTGAGAAGATTTTCCGGTTTGCGACCGGATAGAATTGATAAATAATAAACTTGTACACGAGACGATTCGGCGAATGCGCCTGCGGTGGATCTCGAAGAGCATCAGGACTCCTGGAACCTTTAGAGAACTCGCATTTTTCTTTCGCGACTTCGATCGTGATTCTTCGAGTCAAGAGTAACGTTAAGATGACAGGCTGCGATTTTGCGACATGCAAAGCGAGACCGGTGCTTTTGTTCGCGTTGATTCTCCTCAGCGTTCTGCATATCGTCAACACTCAAGTCACTTTGAGAAAGTCGCATATCCGGATGCAAAAACTGTGCTCCAGAAGCCTGAGCGACGCCTTGTACCTCGTGTGCCGGGAACGCGGCTACAACGAGCCGTTTTCGTACAGCGGTGAGGACGAACCGAGAGTCGATCCCGGGCCGGGCCTCGTCGAGGAGTGCTGTTATCACTCTTGCAGTTACGAACAGCTCGAGCGATACTGCAAACCCCTACCTGAGGAGAAGCGAGTCGACTCGAGACACGACGTTATGTGAGTGGATGTTAGTGTGTATTTTACGTTCTTTTCTTATTTATTTTTTATTTATCTTTTATTTATCTTATTTATCTTTTCTGTAATTCAATTAATTCTATTTCTCTTTTTTTCTTAGAAAATCAGTTTTCTTCTTTGTTAATTGTATAAACTTTTATCTCTGCTTTTTTTTTATTATTGCTTGATTATTAAAAATATTTTATTTTTAATTTTTTCCTGCATCTTACATATTTTATTATATCATCGTAATTCTTTATATTTTATGTGTATTTATCTTTTTTCTTCTATTTTACTAATTATAAGTTAAGACTTTTATAAGGAGATTTAATTCGAACACGTGCTTATTTATATTTGATATTTTGTTTAATTTTTATCTTTCATTCTTTAAATACATTTTATAAATTTTAGAAGAATTTTATTGTATATTTTTTGATTCGCGAATATACATTTCTAAAAAGGCATTTAAACGTTTCAAACGCGTGAATAGAAAAACATATTGATGTTGATAGATGACGTTTCAGTAATGAGTAATCGATAAATTTTATTACTCGTCGATTAATTCTTCGCATAATTGCAAAATGCATATCGTTTACACTACACATTTTGTCGTCGTCGATAAGTAGAGTTTATTTTCATTTATAACAGAAAAACTAAATACACACGATCACGGATAATAACTGATTATACGCAACAAGATTACGTAATAATTTATATCGATGAATTATAATTTGTCTCGCGCGCTGTGTCAGCTGACTAGTAGGTGATCTGCATTGTGTGTCAGTACTTACAATTAAAGCGATGGATAGAAGATCGGTATACTTTTTCCGAGAAAGTTACCGATATCAAGGGAAGAGAAAGAGAGATAGAGCGAGGCCGCGTGTTATCATGGCCTCGGTGATAATCTCTGCACCTCCTAAAGTTCATGGCTTTATATAAACTGGCTTTTCAGATGGAAGATTAGTCCGAAGTACTAGGACAACTGGTATATCATGCGCACATAATATTTTTTCTTCTTCTCTCTCATCAGCTCCTCTCTCTCTCTTTCTCTCTCCTTTCGTTACTTTGTAATAATTGACTCATCAGTTTATCGAATTATTCGACTTGTTTTTTTCCCCAAAATTTTAATCAAATCTTATATAAATGTTGTTTACAAATATTGTTTGTCTATATGAACCTGTCTTCTTCTCGTATCAAGCGACATGTTTATTGTCATATTTTTAATGCTGATGTATTTATCGCATTGTCCTGCCCTCGGCTTGTTCATTAAACTCGATTTTAGGGTCGATGATCTAATATGGATTTCGAAAATTGAGAGATCATCGTACGCGAGAATTTAACAAATATGATCGGAAGGTTGATTGTGTTAAGTAAACAGCCTAATAGTGTTAAATCGTTACGGAATAATATTGTGCTAAATTTTAAGATATCTGTGCCCATGTTATTTATTTATTTATTATTCTTTTATTTACCTTCCTTTCTTTTATTTTTTTCAGAGAAGAATCGTACATAGTGAATCTACCTTACACGATGAAAGAGATATCATCGGAGCAGAATCCGCGATCGGAGATGGATTATATCAGCGGTGCGATAAAACGTAAGGTCGATGATTTGAAAAGGGAACGGCACAGGGGAAAAGGTCGCAATATTGATGGTGAATGCAAGGGAAAATCTGACGCGAAAAAGCGACATCGCGGCAGGCACTGCAGATGCCGTCGTCGGCGTCTGGAGTGTCGCCGAGCTAGCAAGGTGCTTTCACAAAACGTCATGACGTCATTGCTTGCCTATTAACACTTGATATTTTTGTTTATTGATATTGTCGTTACGTAATCTAATTTAATGGCATTTTTATTATATTTTGCAATTTGCGAATCTGCTTCCAAATCCGTAATGCATGCACTACAGAAGTATTTATACAATAATCTAGCATACATTTGCTAAATTTGTAAAACTAGAATTTTTAAATATTTATTTAATAGCTGTATATTTTTATTGTTATATTATTATACTAGTATTTTTTCTTTTAAATTTTAGTAAAACAAAGCTCTTGATTTCGCTTCAGACTGAATTATCTATTCTAAATTCTTGTTGTTTATGCAAAAATCTGAAGCGCAGTCTCAGAAATTGTAAACACACTTGATACGATATATCCTTGTTTACGGCGTAATGCATTGCTGTCTCTGCTTTTCTCCATGTCTTATGTTTCAATCATAAAAATAACTTACGCTTTGCATCTAAAATTAATTATATAGATACATGATAACTTGTGTGTATATTTTCTTTTTTTTTTCTTAATGTTGCATGATGGGCATTTGTCATCGACGCCGAGACTGCAGCGTAGCTTTAGATAACTATTGATCTCTTTTGCATGGCCTGTCTCCTGTATCGATTAAATAATTTTTGATATTAAAGAAAAAAACGATCGCGATTAACGCGTGTGTGCATTTCTATCGTTCCAGGTTTCACGCGGCGACGCTAAACTTTTAGATAATGTTGTGACATCGTCGCCGACAGATAAGCCTACGTCATTTTCTTCTATATCGTAATTCAACGTTGCAGTGTTAAGAACATTGCCGGTCTTTCACACGGAGAATTCTAGGAGATGCGATTTCTATGAGAAGCGGTTCTCTTAGAGCAAACTCACTTTTTTCTTCATTCTTCGACCTGTCATTCTGCTGTATTCATCGCATCGCTGAAATAATTGACGAAGTTTGCTCACGGATGATCGTTCGTAGAAAAAAAAAACCAAAGAATTCGAGAAAGATATCTTGGGATTGAATTCTACGAAGAAGAAGAGGAAATCGAGATTCCTAAAAGAAATAAAATGTTTTTTTCCTTTCTAAACAAAAGAAATTTGCGTGGAAAAAAAAAATCTTTACAGCAGGTGTGGAATGCCTCATCACGCATTTAATGGATGGAAACAGCGATGAAACGTGTCAACGGCACAAAGTGTCCTCTGACAATCGCAATTTTGAAGAAATTCACGATGGAGGCAAGGGGCTCGATATTGATGGGAAAGGATTTTTCCAATGACGCTTTCTTTTAATGTCATAAACAATGTCATTAAAGAAATAGTGAATTTTGATGACGACTCGAGATGAAGTCACGGACTATATTGAACATAATTGTGATGAACTTGAGTTAGAATGCAATTCGGGACAATCGGGTCGTGATCTCGCAGAGAAAAAAAAAAGACTTTAATCAAGTGATTTCAACGTAAGCGTTTTTAACCGTTCGGGAACACCTCCGGATATTCACCAGTGATCTTAGTTTTATTGACAACTGATGATCTCATTAGTATTAAAATTTTTGTTGTAGATTTAAGATTTAATTTTTAGACTTCAACTTGAAACGCACATCCCCGACGAACGTGTACTTTATTAACGAGTCCATCAGCGAATGGATGAGATTCAAATGCGGAATTGTAGTTTTTAATAAAGACGTAGATTCAGAATTCAGAACTAGTTGTAGTAGTGTAGATAGGAATTTTATCACACTGTATACATAGCGTAGCGTGAATCTGAACCAGCCATCCGAAGATTTTGGTTGATATCTGCATTAATAATAGCGACCAATAAACATTTATACGAGCTAACCGATTTATTATCTATTTTGTGAAATACCTGATTTTGAAATAAAAAAAAAAAACTAATTTAGTAATTGTAACAAATATAAAATAATATATTGAGTTTTATACAATTTTATTTATATATTGTTTTAAGGAAACGCTGATTTCGAAAGTTCATCAATTCTTAATCCTAAGACATTTGACTTGCTAAACAAGGTATGTGCGTTGTTTCTTTAAGGCACTTGTCGACATTTTGGCAGCATTTTGATGCTGTTTCCAAGAAAACTTTCCGAGTCTCTTCTTTTGAAGCTCTTGGTGATCTTTCGTACATATCTTTATACAGTTCGTCCAATTCTTCGTCATTGAGATCGAGATCGTCGTTAAAGGCCTGCCAAACATTATTGACTTTTTATTGCTTTTATAAATTCAATTCATTGTTAGTTTTATTTAATCTGTTACCTTCTCTCAACTTGATTAATTGTTTACTGATGCATTTTTTAATACTATTAATTATGTTAGTTACGTTATGACATTGTTAAAATTATCCAATGGTAAAATGTTTCGATCCAGTCGTTTATTTTATTTTATTGTGAGTTGGATGTAAAAGATGTCGAAGCACTGTACCCCACAGAGCACCCAATATTTATGATAAATATTTATAAATATTTTTTATTATTTATTTTTTTGAAATATCATGAATATTTTATACATATTTTGTATGCATTGAGAGAAGAAATCATAAAAACTTTATTCAAGATATAATAAAAATATAAAGTAAATATTTTATATAATATTTCTGGTAAGTAAAAAATAAATATTTATAGTAATATTTTGTAAATATTTCTCAATATTTTTATAATATTTTTATTTTTATAATATTTATAATAAATCTTTATGATCTGTTAAATCTAAGATCACAAAAATATATTTACAAAATATTTTGATAAATATTTATAAAATATTCAAATAATTATAATTATCCTCAAAGGCATATATTACAGGCAATTGAATATGTTAATCGCATGAGTAGTAAAGGCTAATGTGTTATAGAACAATTTTTATTGTTTATTGTTATTATTTCATTGCATGTTATCGATTTCATTATTGTCATTATACTGTGTCTTTCAAGAGATTATATAGCAGGGATGAGTCATGTCGTGAAGCGTTTTAGAAGACTGCAATATTTCCTCAGCAATATATGATGGATCACGATATTGATGAATCGACTGAATTCCGTTTCCCAAAGAGCAAAATGGATTCTAGAAGTGATTGGCTTACCGGAACGCGGAAGGGTGTAACACTCCTCTTGCCGAGCGGATAAGGCACCAAGGAATAATATCCTGACCGATCGAAAATAGGTCTTGGACCGGGATCGTAATATCCTGTCCCGGATACGATGTGCGCCCTGGCTTTGGCAGCGTCATTTATAGCCGCCAGTACAATTGGCAGGGTGATATCGCCGGCGACTAGTCCGGATGACAGCTGCCTTTTCTGCGGAACGCCATGAGATGCTGAGTCATTCACTCTGGGGTAGTCTGAAAGAAAACGCAATTGTGAATCATACGTCGATCTCAAATAGATTAATGTTTTGAGATTCGTCAAAAGAAAAATCTCTCCAACGAGATTTCCGTCGCCGTGAGATTACAATACATATTATTCTCTGACACCATAATCTCTCCTCTCAACGATATTTATTTATTTATCAAACAATTTAAATGTTGAAAAAATATTTATGATAAATATTGTGTGCTGTCTGGGTTTCTGTTGTCTATTTTATCATAAAGAAAGATATTTTAAACTTACTTAAGGGATATTTTTGAAACATTGAACAAATGAGAAAACAATCTATGCTTCATGTTTATTTTATTAAATATTATTTTTGTATACTTTATTAACAAATATGTAAAATTCATATTTATAATATCTTTTGATATGATCGCTCACCGGCTTGTTCTTGTCTCTTCCATTCGTATTTCTCGTCGTACTTCCGGAGATCGAATTTCTCCAAGCCCCGCTTGGCTCTAACACCGAGCCTGCATTTTTTCATATGTACATCCATCACGATCGTCTTGCATTGCGTGCTTGCCCACGAGATCCCACACGTAATTATGAGAATTAGCGCGATCCAATGTGCTTCACTACGATGCAGATGCATCTCTAAATTGCAATTTGATCCGATTGTCTTGGATCATCCAGTACTGTTCGCGTTATACAAAATTCGAATGTTAGAACTCGTCGCGCTTTTAAAGATGTCCTTATCCGTGAATATACGTGTCGGAGATATGTTTGTGTAATCATGTTTTTTTTATTTATACTACTATGCACGTACGTCATCACAGGTATAAGCGCAGCAATTACTATCGAATGGCCGATAATGACAAGAGTGCTTTCGCGAGGTATCTATGATGGAGATTAAGCGAAACAAAGGTTTTAGGATACATATATAAATGTATTATTTTTTTGTATTTCTTAATATTTTTTGTCATTGTACTATATCTTACTTTTATTATATGTATATTGTACTGTATTATTGTACGTCTAAAAAAAATATAAATATATTATATAATATGTGTGAAAAATATTCATTAAAATATATAATAAACAATGTGTATAGCAAAAAATAAGTTTTTATTCTTTTTATATTATATATATATATATATATATATATATATATATATAATATATATTACATATATTACAGTATAAAGTCAATAAGAAAAAATATTAAAATATTTTTTAAACTATTTTGTAATATGTATATTTCATATTTTTAAAATAATCATGTTATATAACAATTTTATAATGTATATGAAAAATGTTATATATCATAAAAGTAACAATGTTACATTGCAGATTTAACAAAATATTTCATTGTTATACTCATGATATATTGCAATTATATAACATACAAATGACTTGTGTTATATTATTTGTTATTTCCATGTTATATTGCTGCAACAAATGGTGTTTACTGAGTAAATGTTTATTAGCAATGTATATGTATATTACATATTTTTTTGAAAGATAGATTTTGCGAAAAAATATCTAAGAATTAAGTCAAATTTATAAAAGACATATAATAGATTATTTATTTTATTAATTACAATGAACTTAAAATGTGCTTCTTCGTATTATAGTATTATTATATAGTGCAGTACAATTTCGTGCGGATAATAAACGGCCTTACCTCATTATTCACGTGGGTGTCAATTGATACGAGGATGGAATGCTCTGCACGACGTTGAAATTGCAAATTCTTACGCGCGTTACGGAAAATTATCTGCGAAATTTGCGTTTAATGACACACGTGCTTGGCGCACAATCATCTTCAAATATTTTAAACAATCGATGATCATAGGCGGCAAGAATGTTTGTTTTTATATAATTTTGTTATCTTTGTATCTATATAATTCACTAAGCTAAAGTAATTATCGATTGCGGAGTTTTAAATTAGTAATTAAATAAGTTATATGAATTAGTAAGATTATTTTATAATTGATATTTTTTTAAAATATTTTCTGTAGATTAAATGACGTACCTAAATTTGTTATAATTATGACAGATTAAATAATGTTATCTAAAATAAAATAACATATGATTCATGACATGATTAATATTTAATGTGGAAAACACTTGCGTGAGTAAAGTTTATATAATATAATAGTGATTCGTGCGAGAAAAAATTAACAAGATAATCATGCACGGTCTTTAAACAGATTTTTATCTGATTCTAAATATTATTGATAATATTATACATTTTTCATTTCAACATAGTTCATTTTTTAATTTAATATATTTTTCAGTATTAACGTTTTCAAGTTTCTTTATTTTATATAAGATATATAATATAGTATAGAAAATATTAATAATATATATATATATATATATATATATATATATATATATATATATATATATTTATATAATCGATTTGAGTCTTATAAAAATATTGGAAAATATTTACGACATATTTTACTATAAATATTTATTGTTTACTTGTCATAAATATTATTTAAAATATTTGGTCTATATTTTAATAATATATCTTTATAAATTTAAAAATATATAATAATAAAGTAATATAAAATATAAAATTTTATGATTTCTTCTCTTTAATATATAAAATATGTATAAAATTATTTATATATAATATTTTAAAAAATAAACAGTAAAAAATATTTATAAATATTGTGTGCTGTCTGGAATATGCAGGTTGAAGGTTGAAATCAAAGATTAAAAATTAAAATTTGAGCAATCAGGACAAAAATATTTTTAGTTTCTTTACTCTGCATATCCCCAGTAAACATCATTTGTTACAGCAATATAACATGGAAATAACAAATAATGTAACACACATATTGCAGTTATATAACATATATATGTTATATAACTGCAATATATCATGAGTATAACAATGAAATATTACATTTTGTTATTACATCGAACATAACTGTAATGTTAGTACTTGAATTATAGATATTTCGATTAATCAAATTTCAATCTTTATTCTTGAATCTTGATTTTTTAATCTTTAAATGGGCTTTAAATTTCTCTCTGTTATCGATATAAATCTACATATCCCGAATGTGGCAATGTAGAGAACGTCTTTAGTAAGCAAATACTTCTTTATCAGCGCAGAAAACATTTATCATCTACACAACTACAAACGAGCGACATCGTCATATGACTCGGCGAGGTACTTCTTGCGATCCTAATTATCGCAGTTTGACACGTAAGACACACGCAGCGTGTACCGTTTTCCTTTATGCTCGTCTTTAGATGATATTTAAATGAGTAATCTTTGACAGATCGAATATTGTCACGTGTTTTTCTTAATCCTAATTGTAGATACGTGCTCAATTCACGAAGAACCAAGAAAATGAGTGCAATAACCGAGCAACCGTGCTATACTTTGATAAACATCCCAACTGACACGGAGCCGCTGAATGAGCTCCAGTTGAAGCAGGATCTTGAAAAAGGAAGTGTTCAAACGAAAATCGATGCACTTAAGAAAACCATTCACATGATCTTGAGCGGTGAGAGATTACCGGGACTGCTGATGACAATCATCAGATTTGTCCTACCTCTGCAGAATCACACAATCAAGAAACTGCTGTTGATATTTTGGGAGATTGTGCCAAAAACTTCTGCCGATGGCAAGCTTCTACAGGAGATGATCCTGGTATGCGATGCGTATAGGAAAGATTTGCAGCATCCTAATGAATTTGTCAGGGGATCTACTCTCAGGTATAAAAGTGATTGTATGCATATAGGCAGAAAATATGTTATAAGAATAAAATTATATATAATCCATTATTATTTGTAGATTTTTGTGCAAACTAAAGGAACCAGAACTTCTTGAGCCACTGATGCCAGCGATAATTGCTTGTCTGGAACATAGACATTCTTATGTCAGACGCAACGCAGTGCTCGCTATTTTCACCATTTACAGAAACTTTGAATTTCTTATACCAGATGCTCCAGAATTGATAGCAAAGTATCTAGAAGGGGAACAAGATATGTCATGCAGAAGAAATGCATTCCTGATGTTGTTGCATGCTGATCAGAGTAGAGCTCTTGCTTATTTAGCCGCATGTCTTGATCAAGTGCCTAGTTTTGGCGATATATTACAGTTGGTTATTGTTGAATTGATATATAAGGTATAAATAAATGTATTTTATTATTGTTTAAAGCATGAGTGCATATAGTTTGTCTAATATATAGATATTAATATTATAATAAATTATTATAAAATATTATAATAAATTATTTTGCTTTAGGTTTGTCTTGCAAATCCATCAGAAAGGGCACGCTTTATCAGATGTATTTATAGTTTGCTAAATTCACCTAGTGCTGCAGTACGTTACGAAGCAGCTGGAACATTGGTAACTCTTTCCAGTGCGCCAACCGCAATAAAAGCCGCAGCCTCCTGCTATATCGAACTGGTTGTTAAAGAAAGTGATAACAATGTCAAGCTCATTGTACTTGATCGACTAATTGCAATGAAAGATAGTCCTGTTTATGAGAGAGTACTTCAAGATCTTGTGATGGATGTACTTCGTGTCTTAGGTATTGTGTTTATACTTACAATGACAAATTGTACTAATTTTGCTAATGGAAATAATTGTGCTATTAGATCTTCTATATGCTATTATTATTTACTGTAAATAGGATCACCAGCTTTAGAAGTCAGAACTAAGACCTTGGCTCTGGCTATGGATTTAGTCACAACTCGTACGATCGAGGAAATGGTTCAACTTTTAAAGAAGGAAGTTCTCAGAACAGCTGGCGGAGAACATGAGGATGCTGGCAGATACCGTCAACTTTTGGTACGAACCCTCCATGCTTGCTCCATGAAATTTGCGGATGTTGCCGCCACTGTCATTCCTGTATTGACAGATTTTCTATCGGAGAGTAACGAAGCAGCCGCCACAGATGTTCTTGTATTTGTCCGTGAAGCCATTCAGAGATTCGAGAATCTTAGACCATTAATCGTTGAGAAACTTCTAGAGGTGTGGATATGATTTAATACATCATTAAAAATATCTTTATAATTGGCATGATAAACGGAAATTAATTTTGATTTTAATTAGGTATTCCCTCACATACGGTCCGTAAAAGTGCACAGAGCCGCGCTTTGGATTCTTGGCGAATACGCCACATCGAAAGAGGATATAGAAGCCGTGATGGGCCGCATACGTTCAGCATTAGGCGAATTGCCGTTGCTTGAGGCAGAAAATAAACGTCAAGCTGGTGAAAAGTCTGAAGATGGTAACTCACAAGCTGCACCAACGCAACTTGTCACATCTGATGGAACATATGCGTCTCAAAGTGCTTTTAGTGCTGCATCTGCACGTGAGTAGCTCTTTTAGATATAAAAAATATTTTATATATTATTACACAAATTTTAATTAATTTATTAGGAAAAAAGGAGGAGAAGCGACCAGCGTTAGTGCAATATATGATGGAGGGCGACTTTTTCATCGGCGCATCTTTGGCTACTACATTGGCAAAATTAGCGCTACGTTATAAAACGCTTGAAACTAATGTTCAAAAGAGCAACAGATTACAGGCAGAGGCAATGCTCATAATGTCCAGTATGCTGCAGCTAGGTCGTTCAGGTCTTCCCATGAAAGCGATGACGCACGATGATGCGGAGAGGATCTCCTTGTGCCTTAGATCGCTCGCTTGTCCAACACCACTTGTACAAAAAGTTTTTACCGAAGGATGCCGCGATGCTCTTGGCAGAATGTTGACTGCGAAAGCGGAAGAGGACTCGCAAAATCAAAAGGCCAAGGAGAAACCGGGCAGCATCGTCCAAGTCGATGACGCGATTCAATTCTTACAATTGAGTCGGGGATCCGATTTGGCCGGTGGTGCTGGCGATGTATTCGAACAGAGTCTTAGTGCAGCTGTCATAGGACGACCCGGTGCCAGCGGAGACGCACCAGCGCCGAGCGTCTTGAGTAAAGTTACTCAGCTCACCGGTTTCTCGGATCCAGTCTATGCAGAAGCCTTGGTCCATGTCAACCAATACGATATTGTGCTTGACGTACTGATAGTTAATCAAACGGAAGACACTCTGCAGAATTGCACCTTGGAATTAGCCACTATGGGCGATCTGAAGTTAGTTGAGAGACCGCAACCCATCGTACTCGCACCGAGGGATTTCGCCAGTATCAAGGCGAACGTGAAGGTCGCATCTACAGAAAACGGAATTATTTTTGGAAATATCGGTAAGCGATCTAGATATTTGGAAAATTGCCGATTTTGACGCATGCAATTTATGACTATTATTTTTTTTTGTAGTTTATGATGTATCAGGAGCGGGTTCCGACAGAAGCGTTGTTGTTCTCAACGATATACACATCGACATTATGGATTATATAGTACCCGCGACGTGTACTGACGCAGAATTCCGTCAAATGTGGGCCGAGTTTGAATGGGAAAATAAAGTATCGGTCAACACGACTCTATCTGATTTGAGAGAGTATCTTGCTCATTTGTTGAAATCTACAAATATGCGTTGTCTTACGCCAGAAAAGGTACGTACGATTTTTCTATTTTCTATTTATTATTAAATAGCAACTTTCTATGTATTATTAAATCGCAATTTTTTTCTATATAGGCTCTCTCGGGACAATGTGGATTTATGGCGGCGAATATGTATGCTAAATCGATATTCGGCGAGGACGCCTTGGCAAATTTGTCCATTGAAAAACCATTGAATAAACCCGATGCACCAGTGGTTGGTCATATTCGTATCAGAGCCAAGAGCCAAGGCATGGCTCTGTCACTGGGTGATAAGATCAATTCGGCGCAGAAAGGACCGCAGACTAAGGTCGTGCAAGCTGCTTGAAATGTGTCATTTCGATTAAATTCTTTGGATATCTTTTTTGGTGTATTATTTCGCAAAAAATGGATTCATTAGATTCACTCGTATCGTAATTATATTAAAATGCGCATCGTACAATGTATATGTGCGTATTAATTTCATATCATGTTTAACTATATTACATTTCCTGCCGACACACTATTGTCATAGCATGCTATATAAATGGATATAATTGCTATAATAGGATATATTCATATATATATATATATATAGTCTTAAGGAAATAAATATACACAATACTTTATCTATATAAACTTCGTTTCTTTAATTTTTTTTTTTGACATACATAGTTATATGGAACAATGCATCTCTGTAACTTTTTAAATAAAATAATTCTTAGCGGAAAAAATGTCTCAATTCTCTATAATTCAAATTATTTTCGGGATCTTTAACGTTTAATATGTATGTATAAAAAAATAATAAGTTAACTAGATTAAATAATAAATGTAAATATCTTTTTGAAAATGTAAAGATTATCTAAAAACTGATTTTTATATTAATTTAAAACTTCAATAAAAAGAATCAAAATAACATTTTTAAATTTTCGTCTGTATATAAATAATTTTCTTGTCACAAATTATGTTAAACATGTATAATGTAATTGTCATCAATTTTACAGCAATTGATTAATTTAATCTTTTATCTTAGATTTAAAGCCATCCTCCTCTCAAAGGTTTATTATACGACGTAATGGCTACAAGCTTCTCTTTATCATTATCTTTGTTGATGTCAGAGGTAACTGTCAATGACGGAATAATTGAAAGTTTAGGGCTATATGAAGCTTTTGGCCGTGCTCTGATTGAACTGTTTCCGTCTTTGACATTGACAAAGGATGATGATGTATTCATGACAGTAATCGCTGCCGGTTTGCTTTGATTTTCTGTGAAAGAGCTAGAAGTAGTTTTCACAGTAGCAGTAGTGGTGGATTTTGCAGTAGTAGAAGTAGCGGCGGTAACAATAGTCGTAGTTGCAGTGATTGAAGTGCCGATAGTAGTTACAGATGTAGTAGAGACAAGTGAAGTAGTACTTGTAGTAAGCATAGATTGAGTAGAAATTGAGGGTTCTAAAGAGAAAGAGAGAGAAATAATAGCACAATATATATATACACTCGTATATATTAGCAATAGTTAAGTATAATAACACATAAAGTAATGCCATAATTAAATATTAATAATATTTTATAATGCAATATACGTCTGATAATTTTAACATTGTATATTATATGATTGTTTTGTTTCATAATTAATAATAATAATCATATAAGTAATATTCATAATGCAATTTATACATATAATATAAATTCTGTAAAAAATTACCAGTTGATGATTGAGTATTCGATGGGACAGGTGCTTTTCTCTTGATCACTCGTGGTGGTGATGTGCGAAGTGGTAACAACGGCGTAACATTCATAATTGTCTCGTTGACGAAATCAATCGAGGACGTAGATTTAGGCTGTATAAAAAATATCTTTGTAATCAATATTTCAATTTTTGATAAATTATTATATAATATTTTATTATATTAGATCAATTTCAAAATGTTTCAAAATTATTTAATAGTGATTCTCTCTCTTTCTCTCTCTCTCTCTCTTTTTATACGCTTAGAAAAAAATTAAATTGTTACGCTTATTATAGAACGTTTTGAATATCGTAAATTATTAATTTAGCACCTGAAGAATGGACTTGAATGGTTGAGAACCGATTCCGTTTCTAATTGTTTCCGGAGTTTTGCTTTCCCAAGTTTTAGCATCATCGTTATCAGTCTCGTTTACGATCTCGTGTAGAACATGCCGGATCGTCTCTGCTGTAGTTTCTGGCAATTTGACCGGGACAATTGGTGGTACTGGACTCTTTTGTGCCAGACGTTTCGCCTCCTCCATCGCTCTTTTCAGGCTCTGTTGACTCTGCAACGATGTTTTGCTGGTGCTCTTGCCGATTTGCGAGCTTTTAACTGCACTTCTTACGACCTATGTAAAATCATGCATGACAGAAATTAGCTTCGATAGTTAATAATTCTATTTTTTTTATATTATGAAATAGAGAGATCTCATGCACCTGAGTCCAACGATGTTCGGCTGAAGTTAATACCGCCAATCTGGCAACTCTCTTCCATCTTTCGACATTAGTTTCGTTTTCGTGTCGTTGAAGAGCCATTTCTTCCTGAAGATCGCTGTCAACTGGATTCACAGGACCTGACACTTGGAAGTCTTTCATGAGCCTTCGTTCCCAGATCTTCATCTTCTTTCCCAGTACAGCTAGACAAGAAGAAAAAAAACATGAGTTTTAATATAGTTTTACATTATTATTTTACATTATAGTTTTACAATATAGGAATGCTTACTCTTTTCTTTTTTATCGACACCGCCAATGTCCATGCCGTTTCTGTGCAAAATGTCCAGAAGTTCGCATCTCCAGGACGACAGGTCAGTCTTAAGTTCGTGAACATCGTCTTCAGTGACAGGTTCCATCTCATGCTCGCTGTGCGCGTTTACAATGTATCGCCATATCAATGCTTTCATAACAGCTCCATATCTATATAATAATCATATATATATATATATTAACAGGAATACACATATATAATTAAACATACTTCTATCATCATACAACATTGTCTGTAGATTAATAATCAATTAATTATTAGTTTCCATCATTAACTATTAATTATTAGTTTTCAACATTAATTATTATTATTAATCACACTAGTATTAATTATTAATTACTTATCTACTATTAGTTAATAGAAAAAAAAATAAATTTTATTTTTGTATTATATTATTTTGCTCATTTTTGCAAATGATTCAAAACATCTCACTTGTGTTCGCGTGCGCGTCGACGTTTACTGCAACGTCTACCAATGGATTTCTTTTGCAAGCCGAAGAATCGGAAGAAAAGCTTTGGGGGCGGAAAGATGTTGAAGGGCGGCGGGAGAGTTCCGCTATCCTCGAAGTAGCTCATCCATAATTTCGTCCGCGCAAATTTCCACTCCGTATCAGAATGTTCCTATCGCGTCAATGTCTCCGTTAAGGAAATTTTTTTAGATCACAAATATTATTCGAGTCGAAGGCTTACCTCGATAACAGCATAGCTGTTGCTCATCATAGCTATGAGTAGATTTAGCAGGACGATCACATTGATCACGGAATACGATCCGAACATCAACAAGCCCCAGAATCGAGTATACGACTTGATTCCTGAAAAAAAAATAAGGCTGGTTTCTAGAAAATGATAGGTGTTAATCGATGAGGTAAAAACTTAAATTTTATAACAAGAATAAAAAGATTATTTTTGCATATTTGAGTTACACGAAGAGACATACCAGTGAGTTCGAAAGTTTCGATGCCAATCATACCGAAACTGGCCCAAAAGAGACTCTGACAAGACTCGAATAAATTGCTGAATCTGAAAATATTTAATGAGAAATCTATTTATAAAATAATATATTGAAGAATTATGTTAAAATTATGTTAAAATTGTCATTCAATTATCATTATATTCAAAAGAAAAAAATATATTTAAAAAAACTGCACAATCTTTTCAAAAGAGATTTATGTTCAAAAAATGTATACATGTTTCCAGAAAGTCACGTATTTATTATATGTCTTGCAAAAGCTGTTGCCTTCATAAATAATTCAGCATTCAATATACAAATTTGAAAAGGAATACGCGGTCTGTCATTTTTTCATGATTATAAGGTGGCACAAACACATACGCATATGTGCGTATGAGAAATGTAATTTAAAAAGAAGGAAACGAATGCGTCTCTCATTCGTGTCTGACAATTCGATTATTCCATTCACCTCCTCCATCTTAAGCAAGCGTCACTGCCGGCGTCCCACGAGGGATCCAACATTCCTCTATAACACTTGTTTTTCTCCAATTCCGTAAAATACCATAGTAACTGATTTAAGCCGCACGCGAAGGCAAATAATACTAAAGTGTAGATAAAAAAAAACTTTACAATGTCGATCACCATTCTGCCCAACGATATCTAAACAAAAATCAAAATTTTTTTTGATATTATGGTAAAAAGAAATAAATATAGTTCTCTGTACATATAGATATGCATTTATATAGTATCAGAATTGAAAATATATTTATATGCAAAAGATTCTTCAAAAAAGGAGATTAATACAAATATCAAAGGAAAGAGATTTTTGACAAATGTGATACCTGAAGCGGCCCCAGATGCGGATTGATGCTGAAAAGATGGACAAGTTTCAAGGCACTGAAAACATTCGCCGCGGCAAAGAGACCCTCCGCAATCAGTTGCGGATCGAAATCGCCCCAGTTCTCTCGCGGTATCAGCGCGGCGGACGGATCCATTTGTATCTCGGTTCGTTGTTGAAGATAAGCCGCCAATCTGAGAACACCGGTCGCCAGATACAGCATGTTTCTGGTGAAATCGATAAAATTCCACATGTCCCGTAAATAAGACTTTAGACCGTCTATGTACATCTTGAAATTTGAGAAGAGAGAATATATACATAAGAGTACGTACACATAAAGAGAAAAATTAAAGCTCGTTTGTCGCGTATGCTCACCTCTTTTATCTCTTCCCATACGAATCCAAAGACGTAAAGCACGACGATACCTTCCAGAGGAGTTGGAGCCGCTCCTCTTTGCCGAACTAAATAAGCTTCGAGATTCTTCTTCATTTCCTGTGTACCCAGGAGTCTAACTATTTCCACTTCCGCACGCTGTGACACCAGCATGAGTATAACTATGAACGCATTAGTAATGTATCAATTACTAATTAAGTAACGGAGTAATTGCTTTTATTATTTCTATAGGTACACATATCAAGGCAAATTTCTAAAATTATTTTCTTCTCTCTTTATTTCGAATTTGTATTCTAAAGCTAAAATTAAGCTTACACAAAAAGAATAAATAGGACGACGCGTGAACTAAAAATTTCATGAAAGGTCTTCGCATAAGTCGTCCAGTATTTGACTCGGGCATCAGATAGTACATCATACAATAAAATGGAAATAAAACTGCCGTCTTCACAAGAATACCGACTCTCTGCATGGTCGACATTCTTCGAAATCCGGGAACACCTTCGTACCTTTGAATCGAATTTAAATAAACTCAGTTAAAAAAATGTTAAAAAAATGTTTTAAGGCTTTGTGTAATTGTAATTAACAAATCTTAATCCTTTAATGCTATAATATTTTCACCAAATTGCTGCCAAGAGTTGTTGAACGTGAGAATGCGAAACAAATCTCTTTTGCTTATATTGTATAGCCTGTTCCAGTCGAACTAATTGTTTGCTGAGATCGGCATTCTCTTCCTTAGGATCATAATTTAGGATGGTATCCAGCTCCATGGTGGTACGAACATGTTGCAACAAATCGACTGCGAATCTATTCGGAATGAGATTACGATTATATCATTATATATATATATAAATAAACGTATACTTCTGCACAATATTTTTTGAAATGAGAAACTTGCTTTTCCACTTGTCGCCGTAATTTCATGTATTCGGCTCTACTTTCCGGCTCCGATACGGTTAATTCTCTCAGTTCCCAGCTCAATTGAAAAGCTGTCATTAGAGGATCCGTAGAGCTTAGAGCTATTAAACTTGGACTCGCTAGAGCTTTGTATTCGGATATTCTGGTGGATGACAGTCTTAATGGATCGACTAAAATAGATCGTGATTTCAATTATGTGTTTTCTATCAATAAATTGTACATTTTTGGAAGTTCTTCGTAGCGAAATAAAATAGATCAACGTCTCTCTCTCTCTCTCCCTCACCGGTGGCTGCCTGAAGGCAATCATCACAGCCGCATCTCACATCATGCGGCATCGGCAAAGTGGCTCCTCTGTCCAGTAGAAGCTTCAAGATCTCATAATTATTACGTTGCGCCGCGAGTATCAAAGGCGTCATGTCCATCGGATATCTAGCCGATGCCGGATCAACCTTCTGCCAACTGTGAATAATCTCCTTCTCGACTGCAATCAGGAACGCGAATAGTAAAGTGAAGATCAATGCAATAGAAGCGCTAAAAATCTTATTTATCTATTAACGATTTAATTCTGGATGCGTATATTTATATGTTATTGTTTATATCGAAAATTGATTAATCGTTATTTATAATAATCATGGTGAATTATTTTCCACATAATGTTTATTTTATGTTATATCAAATCATTATTTCAAATAAAAATCAAAACAATAAAACATAAGATAAATATTATAAATTATTGTTTTACTGTGCAATTTTTACGAGCATTAATTATTTCTCAAACGATACTTGAAATCAAAGACACACTTTAATACTTTTTAAATGTTTTGTCGATTAAAATGTAATGTGTCATTATAGAATTAAGATTACGTAATAAGACATAAAATTGTCAATCCCTCAGAGAATTAAAATAATAAATTTAATAATAAATATAATAATAAATAATTAATAATAAATAATAAATATTTAAATAATAAATTTAAATAAATTAAAGTAATAAAAAACAATAGCATAGCAGTAATATCATTTTTAAAGAATGTAACTAATATGTTAAGCGCATATTAGTGCGTCAGTTTTTAGTGTCTTGCAATTAATTAGTCGCATCTTTACACGACATTTTGATTTTGGTCTGATATATGATTTAAATTTGATCAATTGTTTAATAAAGACAGGGTGGATTTTTATATGTCGCAAATTAATTACGCATGATATTTTGATTTTGCTTTGACAAGCAGTTTGGCTCAAATCGATTAAAATTGATACATTCGAGTATTGAATTAAAATTGAATTTTTTTGAAGACTGGTTAATTACAGTTTTGCGATTATCTAGATACATTATGCGTGTTAATCTTTCGAGAGTGTCGATTTTGACTCACCAGTCTCCTCGGTCATTTGATTCGCCGTAAGAAGTTCTTCATGTTCCAACAGCAGCTCGACCGCTTCTACAAATTCTTGATCGATGGCATGGAGCAAAGCGTCCTTGGTCTCCACTCCCATCACAACGAGCAACTCGACCATCTCTAAATTTTCCGCTTCTAATGCCAGCGTCAAAGCACCGCGACCCAGACTGTCCACACAATTCATGTCCAGCAGGTCTCCCTGAAATGATTGAACGCGTATGTCGCGAAAGGTCTCATTGCTTCATTTTACGGAATTGTTCTTACAATTTTCATCTGCAAACTGTTTTTAGTCCTTGATTCATATATAATTAATCATCGATCAAATTTTAATTTTAGTAAGCTTTTTTTTTCTGTTTGAGAAAAATTATCTTTCCCATTAGAATGTAAAAACTTCTGCTTTTTAAAAAAATTGGCTTTGCAAATTTACAGTGATATTTTTTGTATAGAAATAGTTTTGCTTTTGCACTGATTTCGCTTAAGTCGGAATTCATGTTTACTTTGCCCTTATTTGCAAGTTGCAGAAGCCTTTTCACATTGGGTAGGTCACCTCTCTCCACGGCCAATAGGTACTTCTTCTCCTCGAGATTGAGCGGACGTGGGAGATGAAGCACATAATCATCCGTGCTCTGGGTCGAGGCCTCCGTGTCCTTCTCGATCTTCGTGTCGCTCATCTCGCCAAGTTTATTCTGCTGCTTTACAACAACAATTATCTCCAAGTAGATCACGAACATCCATCGATATAATCTTTCTTTTTTTTTTCAACGATACATCGACTCGATGAGACACTGACATACGGAGAAGAGACTTTGAAAAAGACAAAGACGGAGATCTCTTTGAAGGGAAAGATGAATTCCTTGCGTAAAGGCAAACGATCGTTACGCTCTCGGTTAAAATATTGTTCCGTTCTCGTGTGAGCGCATGATACTTATTATATAGGGGATGATGAAAATCAAATTACGCGCATTAACCCAGACCCTGTTTATCTTTCCCGCAAATGAGTGACATAGATGGACGCCATCGCCGTTACTTGTGACTAGGCATCTGTGAATAATTTGCTTACCGATATCTTGTTAGACCGTTGGTTTGCACTTGGAATAACAGCGCGACTAAGTCATTGAAAGTCGAGGAAAAGCCGACGCGAACTGAACAGACCACCAGCCGCGGCGATCGCGGCGATTAATTGTAAGCCGGATGTAATTCCCTAACGTATCTATGTATTACATAATATTTTGGCAGAATGAAATGACAATCCCATTGTGTAATCAGTATAATCCCTCCTCTTCCTCCTCAACATATTCCAAAAATATTAAATATATTTTTTCTTATTGTATAGCTTTTTTAGCCGATCCAAAGATTTTTTTTTTTTAATATCCTAATGTCAAGAGAGGTTGATATTTTACATTTTTTTTTAATATTGACATATATTTTTGAATTTTTAAACCACATTAAAATTTTATAAGAATTTTCTACTTAAAATTTTAAAAAATATTATTTTATCATCTATTTTATTTTCTGTTATATTTTCAATCTTCAATTATTTGAAAAATCTCGGCGTTTTTATAGAAACACGAAAATGTCAAAGGATGTGCAATGAGAACATTCGATAATTTTATTCTGCATTTTAGTCAAATGGGTTTGAAATTTCTCTAAGCTGTTTCTGTCAGCTGTTCAACGTGGTATTAAAGTAGAAATTAAAAGCTGTTAAAATCTGGTTATTATAAACTGTTAAAATGTGGTTTGCATCGACGTTGTCGAAATCATATAAACGGCGAGAAACAGCAGAGAATACCGCGAATGTTACACAAATATTTGATCCGTTATTGGCTGGTATTCAACGTGGTCATGTTGAGAAAACATTCGAGTTGCAAAGCAAACCACGATGTTGAGAAATAGTTGTCCAACAGCAATTCATTAATGGTATAACGTTTAATTACACGATACGACACGGATTAATAAGCCTAATTACATGATAGAGAGATTCATTACGTGAAATCCGTATTAAGACTCCTTTCGTGTAGCTCATCGGCTTTTCCATGACATGATGATAGTGACAACGATGACGCAGTTCCATCGTAGCAATGCGGTGGATGAAATGTCGAGGGTTGCATTATGACGAGATGAACAATTCAGGAAGAAAGAGTAGGAAGAAAGGAAAAGACACAAGGATTGTTTGCATGGTGGCTGCGTCTTCTCGGTCACGGTTGCGCTTGATGTTTGCTCAGCAGCTTAATATGAAGTATCCATCGATCTTGAGCCACCTACATCCTTTAGCTAATTCTTTTCGCTTCTCCGTTTATCCGTTTATCCCTTTGTCGCACGTTTTCTATTGTTTCGTTTATATCGCATGCATACAACTCGTTTTAGAAATCACCTACTACATCTGAAGCATAGAAGGAAGAAAAAGAAAAAAATAAGACAGATAAAATGACAGAGTTATTTTATTGCTTAGATAAACATATAATTTTTATAATCATTTAAGGATTGTAAAAAATTTTTATGGCAAAAATAAAAAAAAATCCTTACAGATTAAAATATAAAAATGTATTGATAATATCCTTATGTTATAAATTATGAGATCAAAATATATATTATTAAATTACATACATATATAAAATTTAAATCTGGTCTCATACAATATAAACCAAAATTGCGCCAAAAGAAATAAGCTGAAAATACGAATAAAAATCTAATTATAATTTACAATTAAAAAAAACATAAATTAAAAAATGTTAATGATAAAAAGATATATATCTCGCTTGCAATTTTACTTTTTGTTCACAAATAACGTCAACATATAGCGACGCGAAGAACGAATGCGACAGGTGAAAGTAGTGTCGACAAAATAAGAAGACGCGTCTTTCCTCGCTCTTCTGCGCCGTCATCCTACGGAAGAGGGAAGTCCTTTCAACGTGTGGCAGGAAAAACACGATCAGTTGGTTGACGACGACGAGAAAAAAGGGTCGACGAGAGGAAATATCCGCTCAATAAATTGAAGCCACAGTTGTGAGCGTATTTCAGTGTCTTGTCTTGTCTTCCGGACGCACTTCCAGTTCTACGCTCATAAAAGTTACTAAAATGACGTCTCGTTTTGGCGTTTTGAGGATATTGTGGTTGCTGTTGACTCTCACGGCCCTTCTTGATGGTTCGCCAGCGATTAAAAAGAAACGTAAAGCACCGACCAATTTCCGGTACTCCGAGGATCTAGACGCGGAAGCTACGAATCACGAAGGTATAAAATCTTCATTTATAAAGATTTTTCATTGCAAATAATAAAAAATCAATTAATATAAACGAGATTATTTAATATGTAGAAATTATAAAATATACATAATTATAAAATATACATCAAATATATATTAATTTAAGAATTGCATATATTCTTATAATTAATTGCCTTATATTAACTTTGTAAATTTTTGACAGTTTTGATTTAGTGGATTTTTATAGCTATGACAGTTTAGGATTAAAATTGACACATATGTATGTTAAAGAGAGTTTTATTATATGTGTATAAATTAAATATTTATTTATAAACAAGCAAATTGACAACATTAATAAATGAGTATTTGCAAAAGTATCTTGCATTCTATTTCATACGATAGAAATGTCGGTCGAAATAACCGTTTTTAACATTGACAACGGAAATTCAATCGAAAATAGAGCTTTTGCTGGATTATGCGGATTTACCATCGATTGCGCTAATTTATATGTACCGGAGTATTAAAAGCGTTTGAATTATTTTAAATATTTATGGTATTGTTTGCAACAATACGTGCGTTATGCGTTTGCTATTTAATCTCTAATTTTTGTTTCTTATTATAGCACGTATTCGAATTTATTTTGATTTATTTTTCTGCTCCAAAGTTCAAATAATTCTGTTATTTATCGCTTACAATCAATTTTCACGCAGTTTACGGAACTTGTAGATTGCGTTTGTAGAATGACAGCGTGAGTGGATTTACAAATACATTAAGAAAGATATAAGAAATACATTAGAAAGATAAAATATTGAAAGATTCTTTCGCGCAATATGATAATGCGAGAAATGCAATTAATAATAAGCTTCTCACGTGTATTTTTATTTTTTCTCAAACGAGCAAAGCAGCTAATTTCATCTCCGATATTTCGCCTCGATGTCTCTCATCCCTAAAGAGAAGAGTAATATCTTCAATATAAATAGCTGTCTTTTTAAGTCATCAGGGAGAAGTCGCGCAGTAGACAGCACGTTACTTAAAGTAAATGATCTTCTTTCCGATGTAAATCGAGAGGCTCGTTAAATCAGTGGCCTTTACCTTTCACGCTGGTGCTGGCAGCTTTATTTACATTTTATTCGCACACAGGCGGCGACAAACATCACGTGGAGGGTGTCGGCTCGAAACACGAAGAGGATCACCACGACACGCATAGTCACAAAGACGACAAGGTATAACGCTCTTCGTTCTCTCGACGGTTATTGACGTCCAAGCCGTTGTCATCGATGTCGTCGACGATTTCCTCCCTTTTTTATCGTCCGTAATATAGGTGCTTCCCTTTCTCTTTCCCGCGTTATTTCTCGGGAATATTTATTACACGGTCGTTTTTGTACGAACATCGTTCCCGAGGAACGCGACGAAGCCTCTCGGTATATATTCCGCGCGCAACTATTAAAGTATCTTACCTCTTTGTGTCGGCATCAAATGTCCCCCGATAGCGCTTTATGTTTCTGCGAATCTCTCTCATTATCATTATTCCTGAAAATGAGTTCATTTCTTTGTGTCGAAATTGACGTTCTAATAATGTCGCGTTCTTGTGAAATTTTCATGAAACGGAGACTTCAGTTCTGTGTATCCCGTAAGATAAATGTTTCCCGTTTTTCTCACCCGTTATTATCGGATCGATCCTTAACGGCAATCCATAATGCACAATTTTTCGTTTATGTAGAACAAGATTATATAACTTTTCAATAAGACATATTTTGATCGGGGGTGGTGGAAAAAAGGGTTACAAGACTTTCCACGAGTTTGAGAGCAGCGATAAGGGCCACCACGATAAGGAGAAGCACAAGCACGAGTATGATGAGGAGAATGGTGAAGAGAAGAAGAAGCACGAAGAGGCTGGTCATTTCGGTGAGGAGCATCACGGAGAGGAAAGCGAGAAAGACGCGAAATTCGGTGAAGAGGGAAAACACCAGAAGGGATACAGTACGAAGGGAGAACACAGCGTCTTCAAGAAGGTATGGATACGCAATTGCATGCCATTTCTCGTCATTTGATAAAATTAATTTCTTTCTAATGATATGATAGACATTGGCGCGTTGTATTTTAAAAGACGCGCATTTTCTCAAAAAACGCGGTAAATATTTTTGTAGACATCAAATCTTTTCAAGATTACAAGATCAAGCACATATAAAGCTTCTGTTATTGTTATTATGATCCTCTGGGCTTCTAAACATGTGTCTTATATATCTGATATAATATAATTTCAACTCTTTAATACACATGTTAATAAATCGTTTTTGAAATTGCGTCATTAAGATATGATCAGCACCATTTTTCTATCGATATTACAATAACATTGTAATTAAATTAAAATTTTTTTAAATGTTTTATTATAAATATAAATTTTATTTAAAAATGTACTGTTTTATAAAAAGAAAAATAATATCTAATTGTATTTATATCTCAATGATAACATTTATAAGAGAGTTAAATTTTCTTTGATATATTTTTCTTTTAATTTTTTGAATTAATATATAAATTGTCATTTTTCAAGGATGAATATGAGAAGAAACATGATTTTTATGACGAATATCACGAAGACGGAGGAAGTGAAAAGCATGGTGGTTGGCACGAAGAACATGAGGCACAAACGGGTGGCCATAAAAAACAAGGCAATCTGCATGCAGGACATCACGAAGTAATTATTAAATAATTAAAATAATTTTTTTCATCAAAATAAAACGCCTACATTTGTTAAATTGATTTGTTCTAAAATCACGATTTTATTCTTAATTTCAGGGACATCATGGCGCGGAGAAGAAGCACGAGGGAGGCCATCATCATCACGAGAAGAAAGGTCATAAATCGGCTGAGGGACAAGAGAATCATCATGAACATCACGAAAGACATGGTAACAAAGGCGGTCATGCATCAGGGCACAAATTTTCTAAATCAAATCATCATTGACGAGAGACGTCACGAAACTTATCCTTACATAATCATCGAACATATTTTATTTATATCTATTTTAATAAAAATTTCGTGATCAATTCGAGGCTGCACGTTAGGAATAATATTGAGTGGCGTATGTCAGATGCATCAAAGTTATCAAAAATTATTATAATAACAATTTTATTCTTGTCAAGGATGTAATACACAAATTTGCCTGCAGGGATTCTATAGTTATATAATAAATAAGTTTTTTTATTTTTTTAACATATCTATTTTATAATATTTTAAATATATACTTAATATATTAAATTATACTTAATATATTAAATATATATTATTAAAATATCTTTAAACATAACGCTTATAAAACGTAAGTGAAAATGTTTTCGGTAAATGTAATTGTCTATCTAGACTGCGAAAATGCACAGTCGAACGAGTTTCGCGAATGTAACGCTGTCATTTATTTTATTGCGGCGATCGTTGAGAAAAGTGAAAATATTAGAAAAGACCGTAAAATCGGTCGCGCTTCGATGCGCGTTAGTACACAAACAAAACATGTACATGTACACAAACAAAACATGTACATTCTGACGCAGCTGTATGGTATCGAGGCGACCTTGCGAGTCTTGCTGTTCTTTAAGGATACAAAACTATAATTTATATTTTATGATAGAGAAAAATATATAATGTAAAAAATATATAAAATATAAAAAATATATATCTTTACATACAATTGTAATATTACTTTAATTAAAATCTGAAAAATTATGTTCTTGCATATTTGTAATAGCGTCATTCAGTTTATCATAAGCATTAAATAGCATCTAAACAGATTACTAGATGTATTCTGGAAGAAAATCTTTTAATCCTAATTTAATGGACAAACACACGCACACAAGGCTTTCTGTGAGATTATTTTTTGCGTGGAAACTTCAATCTCGATTAAAATAAATGAATATTTAAATGGGAGTAATTAACGGAAAAATTACTAACACTAAATTAAATAGATATCTATATATAAGTGAAATAATTAATAAGAATTATTAACTAACTTTATCGCAATTATGTGACATGTTCAGCGATTTATGGAATGCAAAATGATGATAGTTTTGTATACAAGTCTCTGTAATAAGATGAAATAATTATATAATTATTATAAAAACATATATTTCTGCATTACAAGATTTACATTCTCTAAAGATATATTACAAAATTATTTTTATTGCGTGAATTATTGTCACTATAAACTTACACCTTAAATATGCGTTATTGATTTATATAATGTGTGGCGTTTTCGTAATTAATATACGAGCAGTATCAATATATAATTCTGTTGAAAGATTCTTATATTACCGAAGGAATTGATCACAAAGCATGATTGTGCTTAATGACTCTCTTTTCTGGTGAATTTAACCCACGATCAAATTTAATCTAGCAATCGATTTTGTGTGTGCAGTTGATCTGCTGGTTACACGCAATGGTTTGACGCTTACCCTTAACGCTTACGCAATTTACCTGAAGTTCTTGCAATTATTCCTTAATTATAAGTTGATCAAAATTCTATGATTACATGATAAATAACTAAATATTATTAATAAGATTAATATATGTCAAAATTAAATATATCATATTTATTTTAAAAAAGTTTTTTATGCAAATACAATAACATATCTGTATAATGTTACTAAAAAGTTTATTTATTAAATTGCTAGAAAAGAATTCTAATTCTATCCAAACATATGATTTGATGCCTACAGCTAAAAGGTTAAAATAAAAATAAAATTTTGTATACAAGGTGGATTTCGTGTTACAGCGAAGAAGGAAAAGAAAGAAAAAAAAACGGCTATAGAAAGAAGAAAGGAATAAAAAAGAATAAACTTGTTAGGTTTGTGTGTTATTTCTATTATTACATCACGAGGGAAAATTTCAGATTCGCAACATCGGAAGGAAAGCGTTTCATTCGGTGGCACGCTTTTCCGAGATTCTTGCGCCAATTTTGCGATGTCGCATGTTAATAAGAACGTACGTGAAGAAATGTCGCGAATAATAAAGTCAGTACGCATTTGTTCGTCGTAACGAATACCGCCGAGACAATGAGTTTTGCGAAAATTGTATTGCAAAATTGTTAAAGATGACGTTTGCCTACGCAGGATTCGTCGTGGGTGGGAAAAAAAAGTTGGAATCGTTTTATGCTCGTGACGTAGATCCATGAATTCCGCTCTCCGCTCCTCGGCAAGCCAAGCGAGAAAATAACCGTGCGATTCCGTGGTCACGCACCGATGTATCATCGATTCATATAATTCTATACAAAGTACTTCAAATCTAATGGATTATTTTTTATTAATTGATTTTTTTTATTAATTAGAATTTAATTTTTTTTTAGCGAAAATATCATTTATAACAAATTTTCTATTTTTAACATTAAAAATCCTTGTAATTAATTTTTATTCTGTTAAAATAAAATTTACTTAAAATTAAATGAGAGAAATAAGATTGTCTTATCCATTTGCAGTTTAATTTTTTAAAAATTCTTCTCTTCTTTATACTCGCTTAATAATTATTTGTAATTATTATTCGCTTAATAATTATTTAAGAATTATTTGTCGTTTAACATTTTTGTTGAGAAAAATTGATTCTACATTAATAAAAAAGAGAAAATTTATAGATAGATAATAATTTATTAAATTCGGAAAATCCTGTAATAGATTAATAATTGACGATATCAGTTCATAAATAAAAAATTTGATTTCATCAAAGCTATAATTTTTTTGATAATTATTTCAATATTTCGAAATGTCATTGCCTTTTTAAATCAAATTTACTGAGATTTCAAAAGGTTATATCTAGGCAATGGTTTACATAACGATTCTCTTCATTACGTCTTTTAATTAAGACACAGTCTGGGTTTGTTTTTGACGCGGTATACAAGTAACGTAAATTGCCCTATTTAGGCTTGAATGCACTTAAACTTCGATGTAATAATCGCGCGAGAAATCTAGGCACAAAACTTCTTTTCACTTTGGCTGACATAATCAATCTCAATTTCGCTTAATCGAACGAAATTCTAATAGTTATATTTAAGATCGCTGCTGTTTTAAAATTCTTTTAGGAAAATGATTCTAAAATTGACTTAAAAATAATATTAGAGGATAAATGGAGAGAATGGATAAATTTTTAATTATAGAAAAAAAAAATATATATATATATATAAAACTGAAAATTACATTACAGAAATTTTTTAAACATATATTAGAGCATTGCAAAAATAGAAAGATAGAGAGAAAGAGAAAAAGAGAAAGAGAAATATAAAGACAAATCAATTTCGCCGTCAGTTATGTCGGTTCAAAATAATGACTTGTGGTTCATTCTTTCATTCATATACAATCACCACTCTAGCAAAATTGTAATTTGCCCCATTCAATTCTTTTTGAAGTAATAATGTGACAGCTAAAACCGCAGGAGGTCGTGTGTGACTTTATCATGATGCGCATCGTGTTCCGGGTGCAAAGATGCATTATTAATCTGGAGCCGGATTACGAAGAATCAGCATTACGACTATGCGAAAATGTAAAATTTACACGATAACGTTGCGATAAATGGATTTGTCAGTGGCAACTGTTTGATTTCCGTTGATCAATATTGCAAATAATTTACGACAGAGCTGCGTTCCACGCAAGCGCCGGACGTTACGCTTTTTTCGTATGACAAATCGACTAACGTAAGAGCAAAATTGCATATATAAGTGCCAATGTGTAGCAACCACTCGCACAGATATATAAAAATCGCACGAAAGAAATCGTATAAAAATAAAATATCTCATCGAAAGAATCGCATGGATATAGCATGGATAATATATTTTGCGTACCTGCGGATACATTTTCCGCGTGTTACGATACTTGATCGCGTAAAAAGCGCGACTCGTTGCGCAAGGCACGTTAATAATGACACTAAATAATGAGAGATCGGGATGTGCTTTCGGATCGGCTTCGGCCGAGCGACGATGATCTTGTGCAACCGACAGAGAAAGGAGGAAGCCGAATCCAAAGAACGGATCAATCGCAGGATCGATTGTCGACAGTTCCTTCGACACTCCAAAATATCTAATCACTGTGAAACTGTCATATCATTCGCGAACGGTTCTTCTAATAGAGAAAACGACTCGATATAATTGCCCAGTCGCGTCAAGATCGCAGTTCAGTCTTCGTCGAGGACTCGACGAGTCATGGAAACCTGCCGAAAATCGGTAGCCACGGTGCTACTATTATTGATTTACTTGGTAATATTTCGATAATAATTTTAAAAATTTTTAGAGAAGCCCTTAATGATAAAAACAATGATATAAGAACAAAAATATAAATATAATTAATGCAGGTTTAATTAATTATTGTAGTAGCATATATTGTGTCATTGTGTAATAATATATGTACATTTTGCCACAAGAGTAATCAAAAATAAATAATCCGCAATAAATGTGCAAACGAGAGGGCTGCCAGCAGCAAAGGGTGGGCGCGTGTTTATGTCAACTTTTAATTAATGCGCTGAAGCGACGGGAAATCTAGTGGTGTGTGGTAGTGGCCGATATCGTGAAATATTATACGGGATCTTGTCCAAATTGATATCAATCTAATTAGTATGCGTGACAAATTTAGCAACAATCAATTTTATTACATTTATGAGAGAATAATTATTGTTCTTACCGCGCCATTAAATATATGAAATAATGAAAGAAGCCATATCATATTATCAATTTTTCAAATGAATAAAATTTGATTGATGCTTTGCAATGTTCCCTCGTAAAATGATGCTTGCACAATGCAAACTTGATTACATATTTATGATATCAAAATCGACAATATCGGTATATTTACAGCTAACTTTACGAATCGATGACGCAGTCGCCGGACGCAACGACACGAGGGTCGAAAATAATCCTAAAATTATTCTGGAAGAATTGACTATCAGCGGAAGCGGCAATAACACTCGCTTAACAGTGGACGCGGTGGCGCAAGATGCTGCGACAATTGGTGATCGCATACTCTCGCTTCTATCTAAGCGCGAGATACAGTCAAGCGGACATTCAAAGCAGACATCATCGAATTTAGATCAGGATGCAGCACAATCGCACATTGTGACCGACGTGAACGACGAGGACGATCTGGAAAGGCTGAAGCACGTAATCGCGAAATACGAGCCGCAAAGGATCATATCGAGAAAAACCAAGAGAAAAATCGTCAACGGTGCTCACGGTAAATAAAACAAGTTTACTTTTTTTGCCCGTCAGAAATAAGGACTTTTTATATATATCGAAGATTAGTTTTCTATGTATAATATTTGTTCTTCAGATGTACTACACGACAAGGCCGCAGGGTCAACAACGGATCTTGAGAGGGCTTATGACGAAGTGCTGCGAAATATATCGCAAAGGGCGCCCGAATTAATATCTAGCAACGTTGACGCGACATTGAATCCTTATTTGTCCCAGGCAAGGAAGAATCTGAGAGAAATTTACATTTCAGAAGCAAAGATTCTCCCTCCAAAGGACGACAAAGAGCAAAAATCACGTCCCGATACTGATCCTTCGTCACCCACCCTAAAAGAGAAGAAGACTAAGAAATTACTTAAAAAGTATTTGCAATTAAATCGCACCGTTACAATTCCTCGGAGTTCATCGGAAGAATCAAGACTTAACAAAAAAATTGCTGACAGTAACGAATCAAGCACGCCTGAAAGATATTCTGAAATTCCCAATGAAGGCCAACCGAAGCCAAAAAATGAATCACTGTCCATAAAATCATCATCAAACATTTATTCCGAATCGACGAAAAAACCTGAAAATCGTCGCGAATGGAACACTCAAGATTCTTCGGTTCAAACCGTATCTCCATCTATCCCACAATCAAACAATAATAATTCATACAATGCTTTCAACGTAAATAACTTGAATAATTTGAACTTTCCGAGTGATGCAAATACCATTCAGTCGAGATATAACAGGATGCCGAGACCATTCTCCGTATTGCGATCGCCCGATTCACCTGTCACCGAGATACCGTATGGAAAGCCAAGTTCCTCACCAACGAGTTTCAATCGCCAACAGGTTGCTCGTTCCTCCGCAAACGTTCTTCCGCTGATTCTTCCAACAGAGACTCTTTTCACGCCTTCGACACGTCGTTACGTCGCGATAAATCTCCTCAAACCTGAAGGAGATTCCACAACGCACGTCAACGCCGAGGCGAGTCCGTCAGCAAATTCCGCGAGCGAGAGAACCGCCTTTGCAGATCACGATGTACCTTATACAGGTGTAATCGGCACGAAAAGTCCTCTGATTACTGTCAACAATCAGCGAAGAATATCCACCTCGGATTATTATGCTATTACGGAGAATCCTGCGGAACAAATAGCTACAAAAACGGATTCCGCGAGGCTGATTCATATTCCAAGTCAAACATCCACTTCGTACACTCTTCAGCAAGAGAAGAATCCTCAACTCATTCGCAGGGATGGATTTCTACCTAGAATCACCTCTTATAATGATCCCAAGGATGAAAAAGGATCTAATTTAAATTCAAATGCCGGACTCGCGTTGTATAATAAATTCGGGGACATATATTCAGTTAATGAACCTAATGTATTTAATGTACCGAGAACAGTCACGCAAAATTATCAAAACTTTGGACAACCAGTGCAATCTTTGCACGCGGTAACCTCGCAACACGTTTCTACTCCTCTTTACGCAACTTCGAAACCTATTTCTACTCCGTTGCTAAAAGTCCGACCGATTGCTTCCGTTAAACCTGCTCTCGCGCCATATTACAATAGCGGACTCGTTTCGCAAAGAACAGAAGAAAAGGAGCTTAATAAGAATAAAAAAAACGCAGAAAATATCGAAATAAATGAGTCTCGTGCCGCAGACGTAGATGAGAGTAACACGGAAGCTTCTGATAATAACAATTTTGAAAATCATAAAGCTCAGATTAATGACAGAACTCATAAGAAATACAAGACATCGAATGAACGCGAAAGGGAGGATCGCGAAGAAGAAGACAGGGAAGATCGTTATCAACAACCAAAACGCAATTATGGCTATCAGGATAAATATTATGAAGATGATAAAGATAATAAAGACGATAAAAATAATGATAAACCCGAAAAATATAATATTCGACATAAAGATAACAAAAATGAAGAAGAAGATGTCGATGAAACGCAAGAGGACGAATATGTCAATACTGAAAAAAATGAAGACCAGCCTAATCATGGTCATCGTTATCAATATAATAAACGTAAATATGACAGAGATGACTCTGAAGAAGAAGAGCGTGACAAACAACATTACGATCGTAAGAAATATGATAAAGAAAATAATCGTCGCAATGAACATGATCATGAGACTGACGTTAAGGATAAATTCCCAAGTGTCAATAAATACTTTGACGATAAATTTCCGCGATATAGCGAATACGAATCTCGCGAACCTGACGAGAAATATCGCGAACGCTACGATCGAAAGAAACTTCATAATAAGAAAGATCGCGACGATGAAGATTCCGAAGATGAGAGCGTTGACGAAGACAAATTGATTCCTCGACGCTCTAAGGATGAACGTGCTCACAGACAACGTAAAGAATACGAGAAGAAACAAAGCAAGGATGATAAAACGACGAAAAAGCGCAAGTATCATCAAGCTATCCCCCAAAGAGATTCACATCACGAAGAGCAGAAACATGAGGAATACGGCGAAACTAATCCTAAGCACGTTCACGAGGAACATCGTCATCTTCGACAGCATGTCAAAGATGATGATCGACTTGATAGTGAAAATGACAAAGACAGAACACGTGATCACGAGCATGGTGAAACTCAGGAACACGCGCATAAACATGAGGAACATCATGAGAAGAAGAAAGATGGAGAAGATCACGAATTCGAGGAAGGCGGAGGCGCAGAACATAAAGAAGAACATCACGGACACGACGGAGAAAAGGGGCACAAAGTAAATTATTTTGACATTGCATTTTTTTATTACATCATTGAATTTATACTTAATATTATCAATTTTACTAATAATAAATTTCCTTTAACGTTTACAGGGTTATAAAGTCTGGCACGAGCATGAGAAGACCGAAAAGGGGCATCACGACAAAGAACATGGTAGCAAGGAGTATGAGGAGAAAGATGGCGAGGAGAAGAAACACGAGGAGGAGGGCGGATTTCATAAAGAACATCATCGCGGTGAAGCCGGTAAGAAGTCAGCAGAGTTTGGCGAGAAGGGTGAACACAAGAAAGGGCACAGTACGCATGGCGAGCATTCGGTGCACAAAAAGGTAACATAAACAAGACAATGAAAATTCAATTTTTAATAAAATAAAATTCTTATATGTCAAAGTATATTTTTTATCATTACTAATTTACATACAGGACGAATACGAGAAGAAGACGGAATTCTTCGATGAATTCCACGAGGACGGCGGCGTTGAAAAGCACGGCGAGCATCATCACGAGCACGAGTCGAAGAAGGGAGGTCACGAGAAGAAGGGCCATCACGATGCCGCTGATCACGAGGAGAAATTCGGCAAAAAGGAGAAGCACGAGAAAGGCGGTCATCATCATGAGCATAAGGGCCATAAAATTGACGAAGGTGATGATCATCATTACGATCACGATGAGAAGTACGGCAAAAAGGAGGGACATGAGCATGGGAAAAAGTGGAGCTTCAAGAAGGGCGACAACGGTGGTCACGCAGGTGACGGACATAATCGTTGAGAAGGACCTTAATAATAATAATGAACAGTTGGTTAGGTTTTGCAATTAACGTGATTGTTAGCGTGCTCGTGATCTCTGATATTGTGGAACGGATCAGTGTCCTGTGTGCCCGAATTATCGTTGACATCGATCACGTTTAATTGAAACGTTACGTATTATACTTTAGAGAAGGAGACACGTCGCCTGTATGATATCTTGTCGTTACCTATATTGATCATCTAATAATTGAGATATGGTATATATTGTACATGGCGGTCTTACATCGTTATCTATGTAGTTTCAGTTAAACAGGAGCGAGAGGGATGATTGAAGAAATATCGCAGCGAACGCTAACTGAGGCGAAAGTAACTTGACCTTTGCGAGTTGTGTTTTCTGGAAACTCGTATAAGATAAAATTAGTTAAGATAAAATTTTGTTTTTCCAATTTACTTTCGTGTCGTTCGAATGTCTCTCGCGCATGATTGATATTAAACCTAAGATAAAAATTTGAACATTGTAATTAAGGAATTATTCTATAACATGATAAATGATTATTATTAATGATAACATTAAATGATAATTATAGATTAATGATGATATTATGTATATCATTTAATATATTTTTTGCTGTCATCAAATTTCTCGATATTATTTATAATATTCTTATATCAATATAAAACATGTGCAATCTATTAAAAATTATAATTTTTAATACTGTTATAAAAAACTTCTTACAATTAAATTTCTAATTTTTTGGAACATTATTTCGCAGATATTTTGCTCATTGAGTTGATGCTTCGACAATGAGATACTTAATGGATTCGCGTTTATTATCGATTATTTTCAATTAGGACGTAATATAATCAATTAAGAAAATAATACTTTACTACTGTACACAATTGAAGATGACGATGATCAACTTCGCTGAAAATGCAATTTTCTCACTTTCCTTAATTTTTTCCTTTCTTTTCCTTCATAAACGTAAGAGTGGCCTGTTTTTATCTCGTGTTAAAGGAATTAATATCCACGTGGGGATACAGAAGAGCGTAGAACAGTGCCATTTACTTTACAGTGTCATTCTCGTTTCGATGAGAGGAGACATTGAAAAATTCCTCTCTCCAACCTGTAAAAATTCTCCAAAAGAGACCTTTAACGAGAACGATCGTAGAATTAATCGCACGAGAGATGCATTCCCGTTCTCAATCTCCTTATCCGTCGTCCTGTCGCTCTGATAACACGCTCTTTCGTCTCTTCTCTGTCGCCGAGCGCAAGTATCGATCGGTCGCGTGGCATTCAATGCGGAATCGCGGGAGAAATTTCAGCAAGAGAGAGAGAGAGAGAGAGAGAGAGAGAGAAGGAAAGAGAGAGAGAATCACGCGGATGCAAACGACAGACGATTTACGACTCGTACTTTATTAAAGATGCTATCAGTCTCTCTAAATCGCGATGGAGGAATATGTAGAGTTAAAGAGCGAGAGTTAATTTAGCCGAGCACGGCTAATGATCGAAATATCAGCCTATAATATCTTGCGTCATTGACAGCTGCTCAATGTTTAAATCCACGTGGGAAGCGACCCCGGCGGTTTCAAATCGTGTCCATTATCAGATCGCGGAGCGAACGTTTTTACGAGGTAGATGACGAGGCCGAACTATGCGAAATGCGCGGCTACCTTTTTTTTTTTTTTCTTTTTTTTATCGTACCGGCACTTTCCGTATAGAACGTGGAATGTATCGAATTATCGATTGTATCCGCGTGATAAAGGACGATGCATCCCTTATAATGTCGCAGTTTAAATTCTTGAAGGGTAAAAATACTACGGCAAATACGTGAAAAAAGCACGTTTCTGAAATCGCGTCGCATTCTTGGGCGAATCCCAATTCTTGGCATTGCTCGTCGCAAGAATTATTCTCGTCTATATGTCCTCGTTTTTAATGTAATAATATTAGATGAGAATAATGTCACGGATTCTTGAAGAAAAGGAGACATGGAAATTCGAAATAGATCCTCGCTTATTTGCACTTACAACTTGCATGTTTAATGTAAAATCTATCTTTTAACTTATACATCTTTATTCTCTTCTAAATCAATAATTTCATGAACGAATTTTTATTCAAAACACTTGTTCTGACGTAACAGTTAAATTCACGTTTTGTTACTTTTCAATAGAAATGTGTAAATGTGTACACGTAATACTTTTCTTGACGCATTTATGTATAAATATCTTTCAATTTTATTATACTTATGTAATGTCACATGAAACTATTCTCTAACTCACTATTCATAATGTTAATAAATCTCACAACGCGATATTACGTCGTAATATTGAAAATGTTACAATTACTCATATTTGCAAGCTATTCGTATAATAATGAGAATTATAAAAGTAGTTTGAATCGAACAAAATCCTCGATGCAGCAGTTATACGTATTCGCGGATGATTGCACGGAATAATTAATTAGAAATGAATAATGTTAAACTATATAGCAATTTTTGTCCATGCATCTTAATTTTAGTTTAAATAATCAAAGACATAAATATTATGTAAATATTTTAATATTATAAAATAAAATCGAGCATCTCTCACACCATATGTTTACGGAAAATATTTTTATCTAACGAAAGATTCTATCAAATTCTTTGCTCATATATCTATTGTTTTTTGGCTCTCGTCAATTTTATCGCCCGAAAAATTTTCACGCCATTATCAGACAAGAAATTCATCACGGAAATCTTTTTTCTCGCTGACGTAGACATGTAAAGTATCCCGCCGTTGGCGTGGATTCGTCTCGTTTCCCTCGAGGCGAATGTTTCCGCGGACAGAACTTTTATGACGTCAGAGCGGCAGAGAATCCGGCGTACCAGCACCTGCTCGTTTACGAGCGGTTTAGCGGAAAATCCAGAGTGGAAATCTTGCGGTGCAGCCGCATGCGGTTGATGCGTAATGCATCCACCGCGAAACCCATAAACGCGCTTAACTGGTGTGTGGATTTGGTCCCTGATGGGGTCGCGCGGCTTATGGAGAAACTTTTGTCCGGTAAGATACGAAATCCATTTTATGCATATTCTAGGTTCGCTCGCGGAAAACGCGACATGATATCGTAATTATAGGGACGAGATTCTTCGGGAAAAGTGTAAAGAGAAGCAAGTGAGTTTCTCCGAGAGATGAGACTGGAAGAGCGCAGGGAGCGTAATTTAATGAGAAGGCAATCTACTTCTCGTTTAAAAGAGAGATTTAAAGTATACCGGGCGCGCTGTTTGCTTGTGCTATAGAGGATCTTGTAATAATTATTTTTCAACATTTGCGAGTAACCGTATGCCCTTTTACAAAAACTCTTTCTTACAGTAGCTTTTTTTTTTTTACTCGGTGTATATTTTGCACGCGATATATCATATGTTCGAATAAAAATTCTACATTATTCATGTCGTCCTTTTTAGGATACATTTCCTATAGAACTTTGTTCAATAATCGCGCAAAGTTAAAATCAAAGCGACGCGTTTGCATGCGAGTGTGCGAAATGACCGGATGTTCACAGCGTGCACCGGAAGCTTGTTTTTCAGATACAGAGGATTGAAGAAGTGAAACGACTCACGGTCTCTTTGCTCTTCCCCTTTACCTTCGCCAAACCCGCTGTTGCAATTGGGCAATGCATGGATCATGCGTGGTCTCATCGGCATGTCTCGCGCGCACACACGTGTACGCGAAAGACGTCGCGACGTCTCGAGGGAAGAAAAGAAGAGGAGAGAGAAAGAGTAGGAAGGAAGGGCGGCACACGAACCGAAGGGTGAGAAAGACGCGTGGGAATCTCCGATCTCAAGGGCAACACACGCACAGGCGCCGACGCACACATACGTATAAAGGCCGGCGTCGCGACGCTCTCGCTGTCATTCCCGCGCGCGCAGACATCCAAGTCGCGGTACCCGGTGTCGGACGTCGTCGTCGTTGTCGGTGACTCACGGAGGACACCCCACTCGTAGCGTACTCTCGCAATCACGACTCGTGATAACAAACGGGAGAATCGCTCGTGCTCGAACGAGAGTTTCATCCCCGCGAGAAACGCGACAGGAAGCTCCCCGTCTTTCAGCGGCTTCTCAAGAGATATTCGCGTACCCTCGGTCTCGCCAACAGGATCTGCAGCGAAATTGCGCCGATAGTTTCGCAGCAACAGGTGAGAAATTTATCTCGAGATGCTCCCCTTTTTTTGCGTCCTTCCTTTAAATGTGTCCTTATTTTTTTCTCTCTTACTGAAAGCTGTAATTGTATCATCGTAATTGTATATTTTTCTACGCACGATAAAGTTTAGATTCTTCTTGCCCTTGTAATTTAACAGTGATCGATCTTAAATTTTTATTTATCGAATGTCCGCGTCTTTTGCTGCGGTACTCGCGATGATCGCCGTCGAACTAAAGATGGGAAAACTTGTTTCGAACGGTAATGCATTATAGATTCGATTGAGTGTTTACATTGATAGTGGATGGAATGAACGCAAAGTGAGTTTGTTGAGTGCGATAAAGTTATCACAAATATGTATATACGATATCGTAGCAATTAGCGATATTATAGCAAGAACTTTCACTTATATGATAGCCGAAACAACAAAGAATATATCTGCGGAGATTAACATATACTTTAATTTTATTCTTTTCTTTTTTTTGCTTTCCTATTTTTTTAAATTTTCTACCGTGTAACAACAGATTTTTATCATTCTTTTTATGATTCTTTTGATTTTATCGTTCTTTTTATCATGTCTTTCAATCTTTTACAAGCCGATTATATTTTTAAACTAGTTCACAAATTTTTTATCTGCAAGAGAGTGAATATTATTTAAATAAAAAATATGTTTGAATTTTATCAATAAATAGATTTGTTTATTTAATTTATTTCTTTTTTTTTTTTTTGGTAACGAAAATATATTGCTGAGATTATATTTATTTTAAGTAATAAAATTATTAATTGTTTTAATTTGTGATAGTTTTTTAAGTATTCTTAAATTTTTATGAGAGAAAGAGAAAGAGAGAAAGAGAGAGAGAGGGAGAGAGAAGAAAACGATTTTTTCCTTTGTTCCACTTATTGCTTATAAGCACTTCTATAAAGGTAGTAGCAACAGGTGAGTGAATTTTAAGGACAAGTTTGCGAAGTTCTTCGCTACATCTTCTCTTCAGTTCATTAATTACGCTCATCTTTTACATCGCGTGTGAAATAACACCGCATTGTTTTTTTTTATTTTTTTTTTATTCAATTTTTCACATAACAAATACAATAAAATAAATATTTGTAGAATTTTTGAAATATTATATTAATTAAGTTTATTTAAATTTAGCAAAAAATTGGAAAATTAAAAAACTAGAAAATTAAAAAAAAAAGTACGAAAGAAATGTAAAACATGGATTCATTTTAAGATCAACTTTCTAATTTAACGTAGTTGTACTTAAGTACAAATGAAATGATTGTAATTAAAAATTTTACAAACTAACAATATGGAGCAGAACAGTTGCCCTTTTATCATGTATATATTTTATTTTTCACCCAACTCCGGCTTTTAATATTTTCTTGCAATTTATTACTTCTAGGAAATGCAATATATAGTTGGCATATATTTGAAAATATCCATTATACGATATTGCATACTTGCTAGATTATAAGATAAAATTATGACGCAAAACAGAATTTACTTTTGGCATAGATTCAAATATAAAAGCTGTTAACATTTAATCTAAAGATTTCTTACTATTTAATTTATAAAAATCTATTTACTCTGTTAACTCTATTAAATCAATTTAATATATTTAAAATAAATATATTTAATTTATAAAAAAAAGAAATCGTTAAATTTATAACGATTACATATTTTACTAATCTCATGGGTTTCGATAAATTTTCAATTTACATGCGAGCAATCGCGTAGGTAAATTATCGTTTGTAGTATAAAAGATAACATTTAAAAGCGCACATAAAGAAATGATTTCTAAATTTATATTTATTGTAGAATCATCGTTCTTTTTATATTTTTATAAAATTGTTGACAAAAATAACATGTTATACGCTTTTTCAAGAAATCTTTTGATATTCCCTTTTATATCCTCTTAAATATTACAAATTGCAAATATCTAGAAGAGAGTTTATTTGTTTTTCTGTGAAAAAAAAAAATTTCTGCAAAATCGCAATAATTTTTTCCGACCGCGCGAAACGACGAAAAATTGATTAAGATTCACGTCATCTTCGAGAAATGGAAACAAAAATTTCGCTGATCTATCTTGGTCGCTTTTCAAGATTTCCCAGACTCGATTTCCAAGATTCGTCAGACAATTATATCTCCATTAATGAAAGTCAATGCCATTTAATATTCAAGCTCTCACGAAAAAAATTGATCTCTGTTTCTTCAACCGATAAATCTGCTTGATATTTTTCTTGATATTTCTCGTTTTTGCAATGATGATTTTTTTTCGGCATTTCAATGCGTGTGTCTCAACTGTGAAAATGAACTCTTTGATTAGGTAGGTTGACCCTCGATGATAATAAAGAGTTCACATGGCAGAATCGAGAATTAAATTAGGTTGCTATTGCCATTAGCGTGCGACAGTATAAACGATCATCGTATTCCTGAGAAAAGAATTGGCTAAATAATACGCGTGCCTGTCACGTAATATGACGAGGACATTTAAAAGATGAAGAAGAATGAAACTTTTTTGATTACATTATCGAATATTAAATTTGGATTCAATTCACATCAGAATGTGAAGTTACTTCATAAAATTGAAACATATGTTAAAGTGAAGAATTTGCGTCAAAGTTATTTTTTTCTTTTCTTATAAAAAGACATGTTATTAATTATATCATCTTAAATTTCATTTGTTTTTAAAGACAATTAGATTACTGAAAACATTGAACAAATCAGCGCATTACTTTATTAAAGTATATCATGTTATTCTCTCTTCTTACGCATGCTGTTGAGAGGAACACAATGAAACAGTAAAACAATAGCGCTGAACCAATGAGACCTCGTCGGTTCTCATTATGTAGATAATTGTTTCGTTATCGTGATGAGTATATTAACCCTTAATAAGACTCTGAAGACACAAGCTGTTATCCACAAAGTATCGCAGCTCTATGAATAGCAAAGTATTTTTTTACCCCGATAAAATAATGAATTTTAAAAAGAAAGAAGATAAAACAAGACACTGTATAATTATTATTTTCAGATTAAGTACAGCAAATGAAACGCTAATTATGACATGCAAATTGTAATTTTAACGAGAAAGAAAAAAGATCTTCTTTTCTTAGACAGGATAAGAATAGAGATCGCGCGGATCAGTTACGAAATGGATACTGGAAGAGTGTGTTTATAGGCGAAGGGAATAATCTCGGTGGACAGTGCGTGCGTTTAATGAGAGCGCTTGAAGCGGGGGAGAAAGAAAGAAGGCGAGTAAAATATCCGGGAAAGGGAGAGACAAAGAATGGGGAAACGCGCCGTTAGACGCAGGTTATTGGATGGCCGTTATTGTCGGACTTGTTTGCCGCTCATAAGTCGCTACTTACCTCGGCTATTTCGCGTGGCTTATTAGCTCGCCTCGGGCTTACGTATTATTTTGTGCGGACGAAATCAGAAACCGCGCGCTAACCAGACTCGTCGCACGAGACGAAGATAAAGTGCGTCTCTTTTCGTGAACGTTGTACGCTTTAAGCACATGACACTTTACGATCTCTCTGTCTCTGATAAAGGCAACGCTCCTTCTAGAGCAAATTAAATCAATTAGTGCAATTTAAATGTTAAAAATTAAATTCGCTCTGTCTTTCGAAAAATGATTTGACACGGAGAATAAATATATTATAATAAATATATTATATATTTTGTTTATCACATTTATTATTTCTTTTTTATTTTTTTTTTTTTATGTCTTCACGTCACACTTTCGCAAAATTTGAAATTTAAATTGTTACACTAGTATTCGCGTGACTCTTGTATATTCTTGGAAATCTTGGAATATATTTGTTGCTCATATACGCATGTGTTTTTTCTGCACAATATCGCTCGCAGGCTTCTTTGTAGACAATAAAGTTGCAAAGTAGAAACGAGGAGGAGGGAGGAGGAGGGAGGAGGAGGAGGAGGGAGGGGCAGGGGAAGGGGCGGCGGCGGGGAGAGGGGAGGGGAAGAAAACCCTTAGGACAGTCCCGGTTATATATAGAGAGCACAATATTCGCGCGAAAGAACAAAGTAACGTAAGTTATCTCGCCTCGCACCTATTTTCCTTATCGCGAGATTTACTCTACGCCGTAAGATCTTGTTCCGTCTGTTGCTCACGCGTCGCAAACGGCATCATCATAATTTCGTTTGCGCTGTCATTAGTGCTGCGTCGTTAATTATAGTGGCAACTCATGAGCCTTCGACGGTTTCCCTTGATGGGGCATTAAATGCCACGTTGTTTGTCATAGTGCAGCCCGTTTACTTTCGCGTTTCTTTACACTACGTTAATTAACGGTTTGCAGAGAAGAAGATTCGCAAGCTTTTATCAGAACGAATAGTCACGTGTATTCGATCGGATTTCTCTCGTTCGTGCTTTTCCTTTGATTTAAATAATAATATATATAAAATAGACAAACTCTATTACTTGATGTGTATCGCGTTACTTGGGAGTAAGCGTATTGCCAGGTGTAAGCTCAAAATGATAATAATGAAAATTGTATTTTTCTCTGTTTTATCACTCTATATTTTATGATTACTCGAACAAGATTACTGGAACAAGAAACTAATTATTTTTGTGAAAAAATATGTATAATGTATTCATGGCTTCGCTCATATTCGTAGTCGATATCATCTCATTGCGATAGAATTATTCCGCACGAGGCAAATCACATGGACCTAGCCGTTGGCGATCAAACGGTCGGAATCAGCGGTCGCAGTCCAGTGGGACAACTGACACACGTGTGATGCAAACGATAAAATAGAGATTGTCAGATATTTACAAAGTGATATTATGAAATGTCATTATTGTAAAAGTTTCGCGATAAATCACGCTCGCAAGAAGCGCGATAAAAATGTACGTCATCGCGATTAATCAGCCCACTCTTGCGGTTGTTCGTATCTGGTTGATTGTATCTGGTATAATTATTTTCTGGTCAGCATGAAAGCCAAAACCTTAAGGCGAGCGAGGCGAAAGAGATGGGGAGAAAGAGAGAGAGAGATTTAATTTAGTCCCAATATATCTCTCTGCGCTATCATGGGGAAAAGAAGGGGACATCTAAGTGACGTTGGTTAATCTCATTTCCGGGCCTAAAGAGAGAAGCTGTTCTCTCTTTCTCTGTTCTCGTGGTTGTACTCGACAAGATCGATGATAATATTATCGTCTCGTAACATAGTTATCACTCCAGAGGAGATGCTCTTCTTCCTTGTATGTAGAGTTGCAGACACTTGTCGCCTTCAGCGTCAGCGCCTCTTGTTGCTATTGTTATGTATGACGTACAAAATGTAGACATGTGCATAAAGTAAATATAGGTAGGCGTCCTATCGGGGGAAGTGTTCGAATTATAGCGTTTATCAAAACGGAAGGTGGGACCGCGAGGCTGCGTGTTACGCGGAAACGTAGAAAGGTGCTTCAGTATCAATTCTCTTCGAGCACATTGATATTTACTCGATCTCGAGACAGCGACTGAATGCACTTTAAACTATTACGTGCGTCATGAAAGAGATTAATTTCATCGATTGTTTGCAATATTGTCTATCAATATTTGCTGAAGAATAAAGTCTAATATATGTGACACATTATTATTATAACTAGCTTTTGCAACTATAAGCTTTTAATTAAAACTTTAATAAACATAATAAAGTGCGCGTGAAATTAATAAAGTTGTACTACATATTAGTAATGTTTTAATTAACTTTACAAAAGAGCCTCGACTTACAATTCTCTACAATTTTGAAGCTATTATAAAGAGAGCGAGCCAATATCTTTGCTTAAAAAATTTCAGATATACACACAAACACATATGAATACCCAGAGAGCATCTAAAATGGCATTAATATTTCTAGAATACTTTGTATAAGTCGATTACAAATAAAGTAAAGTTTAACGTAATTTATACTCTCATAATCTTTGACTTTTAAAAGTGAAAAAAAAATTTTATTTTGTAAAGAATGCAAACTATACTGCATATGCGTCACTATGTCAGATTTAAAGGCACTGATAGAAAAAGTTGATAGAAAATTTTCGCTTTTGTTCGTGCAATTCTCGCTTTTAAAATAATCTCGTTTATTACGAAGCGAAACATTAAATGTTGAGCACTCGACAAAAGGCGCGATATTATAAAAGATGATAAACTGATAATTGCAATAATCGAAATAGCGAATTATCGGAGAATGTCTTTCTACTCTTATATAATCTTTAAAATAGAATATTATATATATATATATATATATATATATATACATGTATATATATCTTTTTAGACTTCTATTCTAGTATTTATCCGTACACAGTGCTTTACATCTGTGTTGACATGCGCATGATGAGAAACTCCGACAATTTAACCAACTTCTAAAATAGACATCCTGTAATTTAAATGGAAGGTGATTTAAATAGAAACTGATTTCTCTATTATAGGGAATGATCTGGCGTACAAAAAGCTTCGCATCCGGCTTTACATATTTAATTATTACATTAAATTTAATTATTTAATTTTTAAATTTAATTTAATTAATAGTATCTTTCAGATAGCTTTATTGATTGTAATACGTAATGGAAGGACTTAAACTGAAAGGAATTAAAGGACTTTAATTGTAATACGTAAATCACTGCAAAATTTGCATTTTAATAAAAAATATTTTAATTGTTATGAAATTGTGACAATGGTGACGAGAAAAACAGAAATCAAAGTGAGTTATAAATTAGGAAAAGAAAGAAAGCAATAATCTTTAATTATGATGCTAATTTGAAAGCAACAAATGAGATTATCGTTAAGCTCAGAAGGCAAGATTTAATAAAAGATAACTTTTTTAAAACACGTGCAAACATTGTTAGAATTTCTTTAAGCGTCTTTCTGCATACTCATGAAGAAAACATGAGAAATTATGTCGCAAGATTTGCAAATCTGCGAAAGTAATTCGATGATGCTGCACGTGCTTAATGAGAACGCGCGTCTGCATCTCCTTATAAATATTTAAACTACAATTAAACTGCGAATGACAAAAACATTAAAATAAAAGATAAGATATTATTTGAGAAGAATGAATTATTTTCAAATTAAAATAAAAGATAAGATAGCGATATTATATTTGAGAAGAGTGAATTATTTTTGAACATTTGATTTCGCTTTTTGCTATGCTTGTGTGTTAATCTGTAAAAAGAGAAGTGGAAGAAAAAACGCAGGAAAATTGCGTGATGATTTGCATGAGTTTCTTTGCACATAGCCAATTGAAATAAACGTGAGATCCTTTTTGCATTCTTTCGACTTCCCGCGAAGAGATAAAACATCGCGAACGGTTACACACCAATAACGCTCGCGAAAATGTTTTGCTTCCTGTTTCAATGTAGCTTTTGATGTGGTACAGTTATTTTGAATACAATTTCTAGCAGTTCACAGTTTTTAGCACGATTACAAGAGGGTCGTTCAATATAAAAATATAAAACGAACATGTCACAGACATGAAGATTTATAATTGAATCAGACATTTTAAAAAAAAAAACACTTGCACTCAATTGTTTTCGAAATGAATAAATTGATTTGTCAATGTTTGTGTCCATACACAAAATTAAAGTTTTCAAATTGTCTTTAGATTCTATTTATTATTTTCTGAGTTTTCTCGATATACTTTTACCAAAGAAATATAATGGAGAAAACGATTAGAATAAATGTATCTCAAAAATATCAATTACAAGTAGTCAGAATAATAAAGTACGAAATAAAAAAGGATATATTAACTTATAGAAAAAGAGACTGAATCATCGAAAACGATTTTGCCGCACCATTATTCGATAAGTTATTATTATTTTTTCTCCTTTTACCGGAATTTTCCCGCATATATTGCTATGAAAGATGTATAAAAGTCTTCAGTGCCTATCGTTAACAAAAGAAATTCGATCAGAAGCCGTTAATATATATTATAATATCGTAAAATAAAATTTCTTACAGAACGTAATGTAATTCCGATTCCTATTGAAAGCCAAGCGCCAAGATATTACCGGAACGACTTTACGAAGCATATTCTATAAATATCTTTCAAGATTATCAGGATTAGTGTTTTATGAGTACGAGGAGAGAGAAAATTTAGTTGAACACTTCGAAAGAAAAATTTAAGTCGAGATATCATTCCGGAGCAGCAGCCTATACTTATTCATCTAAAAAATGCGTGAATCAAAATGCTTATGATATAATTTCTTGAGTGGATCGTTGATGATTGATGCCAACGCATACGAAATGTTAATTAGACCGTGAAAGATCCGGTACGAGAGATTATCGTCGATCGGAACAAATGATGCCTGTCATGTGGATTGGCCAAGTATTCTGCTTTATTTGACGTGAATTTGAAGCCGGCCCATTATGCGTGTGTCGTCTCATCAGAATTTTTAAAGGGACGTCGTCACGATATGAGTCTGACCTATAATAACTTGGTTGAAAAAAATTTGACGTGCCAAAAGGAGTGAACGCAAAAAATTGAATTGAATCTTTTTTCTTCATTACAAAAATTCATATAATTTCAATAAATGTCCAAATTTAATACAAACATTTGTAACAAAATATAACTAATATTTCTACATGCTAAAATGTATATATGCTGTATATTAAGCGCGTATTTTTGTTTGGTATTTTTTTTCTCCACTTATGCATTCGCTTATTCAAAATGTCATGTATTTGCGAAACGCCCAGATAGTCCACATAGTTATTTCTACAGGAAATAAAGCTGTGTTTGACATTAAGTTGTTTTCATCGGAACACGAACGCGTCTGGTTTTACCAATGTCCAATTTAATTATATATTATAAGTCTCTGTTTCAATATTATTACGATATTATACAAATGTGAGTCCTATACGTTCCTTCTACATTCAATATTTAGTAATAAACTATTTAATAGTAAGCATATACAACATGTTGCAATATATGGATTATAGATCAACTTTATATTGTAAATATTAAAAATTTTATAATCAAAATAATTTCAAAATTAATAATATTCAACTTTTCTTTGGTACGTATTTTCGTAAATTTAATGCTCGCATGTATCAAACAATAAAGTGTGTATCTATGTAAGAACTTAACTGTTATATAACATTATTTGCGTGATATAAAGTAGTTCTTTTAAAGAATAATCCCGTAAATTTTATGAGAATTTCATGTATATCAACATCCTCCGCATCGATGTTTAAAGGTTAACCCGAATAAAATTTGAAAGCAACCTCTTTGTCACATACTTTTTCTTTGTAACATTTTCTTTCGCCTCACCATTTTTTGTGATATTGCAAAAGGTTTTGCTTGCTCACTTTAGCATGACGACAAGCAGAGAAAGCGCATAAAATTGGAATATTTTTAACTTTTATAAAAACAGGTAAAAAAAGTCAGAACAAATTTAAATTCTTTTTTATGCGTTCGTGTGTATCTTTTTTTTTTATTTACTATAGAAACCTAATATTTTTTTTTCCACACATCTTTTATTTGCATATTTCTTGTGCATTTGCAATCAAGTACATTTTTAATCATTTTTCATTTGTGAACATAAAAAATTTTGTCGACGAAATCAATAAAAGAAGTTTCTTTTCTTTCGAAGAGGAATCCAATAATTCTTGAGACACTTGACATCTAAGTGACGTAAACTTTCCTCATCGTCAGAGAAAAAAGGGCTAAAATAAGCGATTTGTGCGACGTTTTATTCTTTTTGTCCTGAAAAACAATGTAATAATTATTAAATCCGCAATTGTCAAAAGCATAATAACGTTTTATAACAATAATAAAAATGATTTTTTAGTTTTCTCTTGCACGAAAAAACTACAAAATCTAACAGAATGAGAATTGAAATATAAAAGCTGCTGCTATAAATTTTTATACAGTATCCATGCGTAAAAATTTCGGACTAGTTCATATATGTATATCTAAATAAAAGTCACATGCCATTTCCGAGATTTTTGCAAAAGTATTAGATGTTAAAATAGAAGAAAAGGTGCTCACGAGATGGATAGCTATTTCCCCAAAAATGATTAATCAATCACAAAGTGCTGTTGGTATTTTATCGAAGAATAAATTGACCCTGGGAGCATTTAAGCGGCCGAAATAATTTCTCAATTCATATAAATTGTGAAAAGTTCGAAATTTGACAGGATTTATTAAACTGATTAGAAATAACGTTATTCATTAATTTATGAAAACTATTTTATGAGAAGATAATAAATGTGTGAAATGTATTGAAAGTAAAGTTGATGAGGGAGATTAGAAAAAGTAGAGCCACGATTAAACATCAAAAGAAAGGGAAAAGAATGAGAACGACACCTGTTGCAACCATCAAACGATTTCCCAGCTTTAAGTGAGTCATCAGAAAGCTTCTTGACTCTTTCACTTTCTCGAAAACATTTCCAACCTTCTTATCCTTGCGTATGCAATATAGGATGACAAACTGGTATTTGCAATTACATTCAATATTATTATCAGAAATAATATAAATATAATTATGATACTATGATGTTGTGTATAACGAAAATAAATACTTTTTAAATGTCAATATATATAATCACTATGAACTTTTCATTGGATCTCGTTCACTTACAAGTTAACATTGCAGACGAATCGGATCAGATTCAAGAAACGCTTATTATATTTCTCGATTACTATTTTCTTTTAATGATATAAATAATGGTAAATTTAGTACACATTGATAATCCGTCGAAATTAAATTTTACACATTGTGTGTGAATTTTGCAAATTTCACTTGTTTAATAAAAATCAGTTAATTGCTCTTATATAAATTTAACTCATAAATATGTTATATGAACAATAAAAAGAAGTTACGAAGATTTCTATGTTAAAAAATGCACGTGAGAAGATATATTTAAATATTTGCATTCGAAACGTGTGCTTTTTTGATAACAGATTTTTTTATTAGTTGGTGTAATTTTTATTTATATTTATCGATCTCGTATTCTTCCTCTTGACCCGTTTGAGTCTCTTCAAAAGCAGTGATCAAGTAGGACGAAGAGGGATCGGCAATCCGTCGGATTTCACCATCAAATATTGAACGAACTGTCCCTACGGGATTTCAGGTTTAGTGGTCCATATAGTATCGCGACATCCAATCATGCCAGACCGCTCGCTCTTTCGCTCATTCCATTGCAACTATTAAATATTTGATCACGCATATATTGAAATCGCAGAGTCATAATGCGCAACAATGACTTTACTTTTAAATTGATGGAAATGTTTGTTTCAAATGGTTTAACTATGTATGCGGGTATGTTTATGTTACAAACAGATTTTTAATAAAATAAAATTCACATATATGTTTTTTTTTAAATATTTTAGTTAAATCTTTGAATCAACGATTATTTTAGCTTGAATTACGTGATGTTATGTGGGTGGAAAAAAAGAGATATATCCACGATTTAATTGACGCGTACTCTTCTTTCAATAGAATCTGCTGATTATATTACCTTATAAATTGCGAAAAAAATTTCGTTATTCGCGGAAAAGGGAAGTAAAGATAAAAAAATCATCCTATGATTTTATCCAGATTTATCGGGATTCCGATCCGGTGACGAATGAAAATACCTCGGCAAGGGAGTAAGGTGTTGAGAGAATGCGACTGAGAGAATCCTTGTCGTAAAATTGGCACGACATCTCTACGAATAAAAGCTATTCTCCCACCGCAATGGCATTTATTTCTTTGCCAGTCGTATAAATAACTCCTTATTTTGTTTTTACATACTAGAATTCCATTTGCGTGCATCTGTGCTCGGAAATGCCCGTAAATTCTTTAGCGGAATATTGCTTTAACGCATTTTCATATTTTGCTAAATCCATTTTGTAACAAATATAATATCCCGCAAAACGTAACAGCGATTATCATTGGAAATAAAATACTCATCGTTATTTGAATTATACCCTCGTTATGTACATAAAATATAGATATTGCGCTTTCTCGCGTATATAATTTTAAAGACTACAATTTGACACATCAGGAAACAACCGCACGGATAAATAGTTATTATGCAATCTAAATGTATAATTTGATGGAGATTGAACTAATTTTCTCTTGCAATTTCAACAAGAGTGCGGATTTCGTGCGCGTCAATGAATTTGAAAACTCAATCTCGGACCGCCGCGGAAGTTTGTATGACATTGTTAACAGTGAGGAAATTCTGTTCCGTGATATCCGAATACTCAGGTGGTTATAAATTACAATTTCGCGTGACCTTTATATTTTCAGATAGATTCGAAGCAGCATCATGAAGTCTAAGACGAGTCTGATCGCTTTGAAAATCATTATGTTCTACCTGTTGAGCGTCGTTGGACGATCAACAGCGGCAGTAGAGGAGGCACCGTCCTCGTCATTGCATATTCCACGATTGAATCCGTTATCGAGCAGCTCGGAGGGCTACGATAAGCCCTCTGAGAAAAGGGCGTACGCTTACATCTCCGAGTACAAGAGGCTACCTCTGTACAACTTCGGCATTGGAAAGCGATGGATCGACAATAGCGAGGATAAAGTGAGTTCCGGATGAAAATATAACGTTCAATTTTTCAGGGAATAATTTCGTCATAAGATTGGAAAATGGTTAGAAAAATGATCAGATCAGATATTCAAGAGATATATTAAAAATTCGCATAATAAATCACTAGGCAAAATAAATCTTTATTACTTTATTAATTAAATCGCCATTTAACACTTTTCGACATGGAATAATGCATAAAAAATAAAATATAGCTCGAGCAGAAATGAAATTTATTTGTCACAATCTTACTCGTATTTTTTTTTTTGCATCGGAACTTTTTTTGCAGCGGACGCGACCGTTCTCGTTCGGTATCGGAAAACGTCTCAGGGACTACAGGTTCGGCATAGGGAAGCGTAATAATGGATATCGTCCCCTGAGTATGGACTATTTCTCGGTCGACAACATGGAAGGCTATCATTCTCGCGAGGATAACCTGGACGACTTTATAGATGACAAGCGCGGCGGCCAGCCCTTCAGCTTCGGCATCGGGAAACGAGACTGGAAGCTGGCAACGGGCGAAATAGCCGTATCCGGAAGGAGACCAAACGACGTCATCGGCCCAAAATATCTGCTCAGTTTGGGCAAAGAATTAAGCGAGGACGAAAATCTAATCCAATAAAGCGTTCTCGTCGAGAAGCACGGATTGTTCTCTTCCGCGTTCGTTTTAATCCCTGGACGATCGCAGAACGAAATATATGCGCGCGATTCATTTCTTTCCGAAAATATTGGAGAAAGACAAATATTGGCGGAAGGTGATTAAATAAATAATATAAATCATTGATTTTGTTACATGTTACCATCGGGCTTTAATAATAAGTTTGTTATAACCATATTAATATTCTATATTGTACAAATTATCAATATTTTATTATATATTGTACAAAGAGTTAAGTAATACATTTACTGATAAATAATAAATCTTTTCATTTTTCCGATAAATAATAAATTTAAATTTATCCAAAAGTTAAATTTATTCGCAAATAGTAATGCAGCTATTTTAATAAATATTTCTCTAAATACTCTAAAGAACAAAACCGATCGTCCGTGGAAGTTAAAAGCGATAATGAGATCTCGAAATCTCTTTTTTCCAAAATTTGGTGTAAAATTCGTGCATCACCAACAGTTTACCATCCACTTGTAAATGTTAAAAAAATAGGCAGTACTTTAACGGAGATATCATAGAAAAATTTTTTTGAATTTTTTTTTTTTTTTAGATTGTCTTATTTTATTAATCTTTTTTTCTGTCAACTTCTATATTAATAATCTCTAATTAATAATATTCTCTAATTAATAATCAAAATATTTATCATGTGTAAAATGAAAATTGAAAAGGGAACAAAGGAGAACCTTTTTTTTAATGTATGGTCTAAAAGTTTATATAGTACATGTATGTCTTTTTTAAATATGTCTAAAAGTTTATGTAGTATTTGTATGTCTTTTAAAAATAAAATTATATTACGTATATTATATATATATATATATATATATATATATATATATACATTTTTTATTTCTGAATTTTTAATATTTTGCAGTTATAAAATACAGTGATAATATCGACATAAGATTATCATAAGATTAAGTTGTTTGTGTTTTCTATTGCAATAAGTTATGTCATTGTTTAGCACATAATTACAATTTACTGTATGATAAATATGAATAATATCTCTTATATAATATTGAAAAGCCATATTTATCTAATATAAACATGTCAGTACTGTATTTATTTCTATATTGTTGCACAATTATATTTTTAATTGTTATTGGAAGAAAATTTACGCTATCGCATAATATATTGTATCTATATCTCCAATGTCATAATAAATCTTGTAATGTTCTTTTCGTCATATGTGTGTAACATATATATATGTATGTGTATGTACCTTTAGCTCCATTTCCGATTATTTAATTATTAAATGAGAATTTAGCGATAATAAATGTTGACCTAATATTTTCATGTGCACAACATTGCGATATTTATATATATTCTGTTAAATATACCATTATAATAAACAAAAATAAATGCAAATATATATTGATGTTTAATGTAATATAATAAGAAATTTAGCTTTCCATCTGCTTTGATTTGAAATAAATAATTGTTAATAAAAGTCGGAGAGTTTAAATGTAGATAGATTAATCTTCAATTTATATTGATACAATTTAAACGGGTTTGATTACAGCTCTTTAAACGATCATATTTATACATGAATAATTTTTTAATCTCGATGAGAAAAAGAGAGATGACATAAATTAATTTATTATGCTGCAAATCTAGATATATAATCGATCCGTTGGTTTCTAATGAGGAAGTTAATACAGTAAATAGCTATATAATAAATACTTCGATTCCAACGAACCATGAGATTCGTGATGACTTCATTGCGATAAATAACACAAATCCATGCTCTATTATCATGAATCAGGCACGCCCCCGTTTGGCTTTGATTATCCGACATAGTTTTCAGTCGTCAGAGTTCCTAAGCTGCGCTCAGTTTCTTTTTCTCTCGCATTATTTTGGGAATTTGTAAAATTATCGTAAATGATTGATAAAATATGAGTATAAAATCTCTTTACCGTTCCATACATTTTCGCGCTATTGAGAATTAATCGAGAAGTGAATATATTTGTTATACATATTGACGTATCTATTTAATCGACGAAAAGTTATCACGAAATTATAATAATATGTTTTCCATGCCATATCGCAAAATTGTGCTGTATATTATCCTGATAGCGAAATGTTCCGCCGCTTTTGAGAAGCATTGGCTTCCGGATTTGGAATGGCAAACCGCAAACAATTGGGTGGACGGTCGCATTCCAGAAATCGACAGCCGTGTAATTTTCCCTCAACAGACCCGACATGCTGTGGGTATCGCCAGCGCCGACAATTTAAGGCTATCCGGAATCGATTTGCCCAGTCAAGGATTTTTGGTCCTGCCTAGAAACGGTAAATTACAGGTGAGGATAATTTATAAATTTATTGAAGAAAAAAAATATAGATAAATGATTATATTAGAATTGAAAAAAGTGAATGAGAATGACAAAAAAAAAAAAAATAAAAATAAAAATAAAAAGATATAGGGAACAAAATGATGATGCGTTCGATTACCCTTTTTGCCTATTTAATGCTTCGCAGATGAAAGGTATTATTCATTTACGGAATATCGTATAGTATTCGCTTCTGACACGTTTACGATAATTGCGATATTAATGTTTCAATGTTGACGCATCATTTGCTCGCTGTTTAATTGTTTATTAGATTATTTATCAGTTATAAAGATCGTAACGTATAGTGATAAAGATATAAAATATTAAAATTTGCGCAATTCGAAACCAATTATAAATCTTATTTAACATTTATATAATTATATTTTTTATATTTCTATAAAATAATATACGTACGCTCTTTCTCTCTCTCTCTCTCTCTCTCTCTCTCTCTCTCTCTCTCTCTCTCTCTCTTGGATGTGTTGCACAAGTTGAGCAATTCAAGAGCGGACGCAAAGGTCAGTAAATGGTCGAAGGAAGGTAATTTCTTCTGGGCGGATCCGGCAAATTGGAACGGTAGTTCGATAGCGGCTCCGCATCTCGAACGCGTTCCTTGTCGCCAGGACAACATCGTCCTGCCGAGTGTGAATCGTACTCTGAGCATCCTTTTACCTGTAAGAGAGGTACAAGTGAGTTCGATTCGACTATCGAACGAGAAGCAAGCATTCCTGGAAGAGGAATGGATAGAATTTCAAGATCGTAGAGAGTTCTCCAGAGGTAGATTTACTGTCAAGTGAGTCTCGTCGCTTTTCCTAATTTCCAATTACCATTCAATTTGTAAGTGTATTTTACGCCAAATTATTTTTTTCCAGATACACCGAGCTGAATCTGTTGTATCTGGCTGTGCGAGATTGCCCGCGATGTTTCTGTCAGAGAAACTCTCTGGACGATTATCTCGAAGAGATCTGCGCCATTCAGAGACCAAGATGCGGATTCACGGATTGCGAATATCCTCTTACAGTTAGAGATACTTGTAGTTGGAATATACAATAGAAACGCGTGTGATTAATTAATTTATCACACATCTTCTCAAGTGTGACGTTTTAGGTGGAAGGTCACTGTTGTCCTTATTGTGGCGGACGCGTTTTCACATCGGAGCAGATTTCCTTAGTGATGGTACAAACCGCAGCAGACGAAGCTTTAGAGGGATACATGGGGAAGATTGCGTGGCATACCAGACGAAGTTGGAATGGAGGCGTTGAGGTCCTTGTAAAGGGGAAAGGAGATTATTCCGGAATCGTGATACAGGAAGCAGTGGAAAACCTGAGGGAGATGTTGCAAGGTTAGTATACTTTTGCTATTTAATTTTTTAGAGAGAGAGAGAGAGAGAAAGAGAGAGAAGCTCGAAGTGCGACTGATTTGCTTATATCTGAAATGAAAATAACGCGATTAAAGTTTTCGTTATTTGATAATTGAGAAATATGTGTCGCGGAAGTATGTGTGTGTGAGTGTATATGTGTGTGTGTGTGTAATTTATTTCAATTTTACAATCAAAACAGAAAGATACATGTAAAGCAAACAAAAAAAAATATTCCTTTATTTATTCTGCTCTTATTGTTTTTAATACCAATATTAAAGTGTCATTGAATAACATCTATCGGCGGTGACAATTTTTAATTTAGTTTTATAATTGAAGTGCGTGAACAATTGAAATTGAGCAATATCCCGCTTTTTTATTTATATTAATTAAAATATGTTTTATTTTTGGTAAAAATTCGATTAGATTTTTCTTGCTACAATTTCGATAAACCAAAATATTTATTTTAATTCAATCTCAAGCGCAATTAAAAAACATTTTTAAAATAGTTGTAGATAAATGTTTCACTTCTCAATTCTTTTATTTAACGTTATTTAATTGTATATTAATTGCTATACTAGAATTCATTAAATCTACTTTTGCTTTAATGATAAATAAAGTGTGATTAAGTTATAAGAAAAGATAATTATTCATATTTTAATCCATCAGAAAGGATAATGAATAGTAATAAAAGATTTTTTTCCGGAATCACTCAGTTTTTAATTATTTTTATTCTTTTTATTAGCGACGGGAATACATGTGACAAATGCGGAGACAGCTGGAGCAGCTATGACAGATTCTCGATTAGCTGTTACACTCGGACCTCTTCTTGGGACGCCCCTTGTTTTGATCGCCCTTCTTCTGTTGGCCTTTCTGTACTTTGGTTATTCCCTGGAACAGTAAGTGTATCTTCGTTTAATTTTGTCGCGACTTGTTCGTCAATGAGTCATCGCAGAGATATTCAGCAGAATTAAAAGCTGTCGCTCTCGCATTCCGTTTTATAAATTCAATATGTTTCACGCGTTACATATGAATACCACCTGCTACGACGCGACTGGCCTCGAACACTCGAGAAATCGTGTCAGCATTTGGCGTATCGCATTGTATTCGAGATTTGCATACTCGGTCGAATGAAACACTATAGCGAGCTCAGCATTCAGTCCGTTCAATACGCGAGCAAAGCGTGTTAATCGTAAACTTTAGCAAAATTAAAGCCTTGAGAGAAATGGAACCTTTATTATTTTTTCTTTTTAAGTAAAGTACTTTCCTGCGATAGGAAGGCAGGATCGAAGAACGTGCCGAGCTCTAGCTCATTTATATACCGGTTACATCAATATTGTCATTAAAATCAGCGAAATTGAAAAAGAAAACTTTTTCCAGACTCTTTTCATGATCACCTGCTGCGTTCGTGCGTAGCCTACTTTCATGCAAATATTACTCGTCATCACTCGAGGGTAATAATAATCGCACCAAAGGGAACGTGATAAGAAAATGAAGAAAATGAAGAAAAATAAAGTTTCTCGTAGATATAGAGTAATTGGTAGAGCGGTGGACAACTCCCGATGAGTTTCGATTCTCAGCCGCCTCTCTCGGATCAGATGGATCTCCTATTAACAGTTTCGCACGTTTGTAAAGAGAGTGGAAAAAGTAATTACGTGGATTACCAATACGATACACACATACGCTGATACACGATACGCCGCGTGTGTGTTTGCGTCCTCGCTCTATATCTACCTTCATTTCCGGCTATAACGAGGAGCGTTCAGATAGAGCGATATTGACTTCCTTCGAGAGTTGAATGCGCCAAAGAATACAGGAAAGGAAGTTTTTTCGCAACGTATCGTTACTCCGTTATCTTTTATGTAGATTAAAAAAAAACGTAAATCAATCGAAGATAATGCGATAAATTTATTACCGCATTCTTATAATTAATCTCAAAGGATGCGAAGGTAACTATTTAGATAGAATGGCTCTCAAATTGGATGAAACGTTCGCTCGCGTGACGTAGATAACAGGAGCAGTACAACGTAAGAACGAGTCGTAGGAGTATAAAACGTACAAGCAGTATTAGAGACCTTTAAACGAGAAGACGACGGCCAAGACAACGAGATTGCCTGCAAAACTCCATCAGGTCGGTCGTAAATTCGCAGCTGACAAAATTCCGCCCCCGAGAGTCACGGCTATTAAATTCGCGGTGAAATGGAAAATGTCGAACTCGCCGGGATTCTCATTTTCTAGACATTCGTTCGATACGACGAGAGGACGAGAGTAAAACAGAGAATGAGAGAGAAGGAGTGAGAGGGATGCAGCGAGATGCGAGATTAACGAAGGGAGAGAGAGTTGGAACGGTTGCAAATCGTAGGCGCGGGAGTATTTTAATTCGTGAAGTAGCGATAGGAGTAAAAGGGCGGTTTAGCAACTCACCCCCGCGTTTCTCCATTTACGGGTTTTCCGACGCTAATTCCTTCATCCGCGCATTCCTGCAACTCGCCTCGTATCATAAAGAGCTGTTCTCCGCGCTCTCTCTCTCTCTCTCTCTCTCTCGCTCTCTCTCTCTTTCGCTCGTTTAGCATTTAATTAGTTTAACTTCCACGGCAGTGGGCCGACCAGTTGGTTTATTATTGCTCTTGGTAGGCTTCAAGCCGAATGGAATTGGCTACCGTATAATTTTCCCAGTTTTAAACAACCCATTCGAAGCCAAAGTCTTTGAGATTAAGCTCTTACTCCTCTTATTGCTTATGATAAACTTAGATATATCTATCTTCGATGAATAAAACAACGTGATAATAATCAATTCTAATAAATTTCAAGTAAATACAAGCATTTTTTTATTACAAAAATATTCTATTATAAAATACTTAATTAAAACGTTAACATTTAAAAAAATTTTCAATTATTTACTTTATTTTTATAAAAATAATTTTTCTTAAATCCATGCTTATGATTTATCAGAATAGATTTATGTTATTTATGTTATTTATCTCGGATGTGTATGAGAGAAGGATTCGTGAGGCGCATTGTATGTCTATTGATCTCCCTGACGGAATGTAATTTTTGCAGCGTTCTCTCGGGATGTATGGAAGCCGTCTCATCCGTCCGTGATGGAATTCGGGCGGACAAGCAGAAGCACGGCTTCGCCCGTTTCGAGAACATTCCCGAAGGCAACGTCCGGATTGCCGACCTTTCTGAGACGAGTGGACGAGAGGCTGATGATGACGATGTCGTCAAGGGGATAACACAAGTCGAAGGTGGTAGGTTCGAAAATCCTCTGTACAGATCTAAGAGGGATAAGACGGAGGGATGTAAGATTCTCGATGCGTCCCTCAGCCTCGCCACTCTTAAAAGTCAGATAGACGATCAGCTGGAAAATAAGGAGATGGATACCGAGGAATAAGAATATCGCTGTTATTCAATTACGTTATGTTATACTAATTAAGTTTTGTGTTTCTAATTGTGGAAATAATTAAGATTATTGAATAATAATTACAAATTTTTAAAACTTTAGTTTGGTTTAAAAAAGATCTATCATACACATTCTCTCTTTTATATTTTATCCTTTTTTTTTTTTTTTAAATAAAATCAAGATATATCTTGGAGATTTTTGAAACAAAGAATTGAAAAAATTATTTAGATAGAGAATGAATAATACATTGAAATCAACTATAAATGTGTGTGTTTATCCCAAACCTATAGAATTTTGTAAAAGACAGCAGATTTCTTGCATTTAATAAGATATAAGATAAAGAGATGAAAACAAGAATATTGATTTTCGGGGGGAAAGACAAGGCGAATAGTTTCGATTGCACAGTATGTAAATTATATAAAGCATACAAGGGGGGATGTTAGCTCACAAATATTTATTTCTTATTGTCGGACAACATCCATTCGAAGCTGCAGCACCGCGTGTTGCATCAATCACGTGGCTGCCGCGCTTTATCGCGTAGACAAATTATACGCACATGTAAATTCGACATGGTCGAATAATGTAATATATATATGTATATATATATATATATATATATATATATGTATATATATATTTATATATATTTATATATCTTCGTTAATATATAAGGACTCTCTGGATAAATATAAACGTCTAGTTACATGGTATATATATAGACGTACGGCATTTGAATCGCGTATAAGATATAAATGATAAATCGTGATAATGATGAGTCGTGATAATGATAAATGTATTATAAACAGACAACGGTACAATTTCCTTCATCATTTCGAACGTTTATGTAATTTGTCGTAAAATATATCATCTATATATACAATGTATATTATATTAATGTATATATAATCATTTCTAAAGTTCCATTCGTAGAATATATTAACTCTCTCTATTTTCGATAAAAATTGTTATTCTGCTGCTTTGTACAGATATATGATCTCTTCTTTATCATACGCGCGTGTAACGAATTAAAACCGAATATGTATTTATATGCAGACGAAAAGATGCAAGTCTCTGATCCCTCTCATCAGTGCTTATAAAGTCCGCAAGATATATGAAAAGTGCCTTTCCATTCACATGTACGTTAATCGATTACTATCACTTGTTACATTTATTGACTTTTTCATTGACTTTCCTTCGGCGATATATATTTGGAAGTTTTCTCTATGCATTTTTCTAGAAGCAATCTTCGTAAAGAGCCGGCATCGATTTAAAGTTGTATTGAATTCTTTTGCATAAAAATTATAATTTATTACATGCATAGTATAATTTGCAAAAGACAAAAATTAGCAATAAAGATTTTGCATTTTAATAATTTTGATGAGTTTGGATCAATTTTAATTTGCCAAAGATGTTCAAGTGAAAATATGAGAATGGAGTAATTTACTTTTAATTATTAAAAGTATAAATAAAAGTATATATAAATCTCTAGAATATAAATAGATGATTTTGTGTAGCCATTCCTATGTACGTACGCATTTTGCGCTGAATTATTGGAGAATCATGTGTTATCGAAACGTTAAGTGATATAATATTAGTACAACGATAATCGCTATTCATTCCGTAAACACTCATGCGAGGTATGTGTGATCCTTTAATACGAATCTCTCTCTCTCTCTCTCTCTCTCTTTCTCTTTCTCTTTCTCATCATCATCATCTCTTGGTCACGCAATACAATATTAAAATCTAATAATTATTTGGCAATTAAGTGAAAAAAAGGGGAAAAATAGAGTTTTTTTTGTTTTGTGCGCATTGGTCCCTTTCCACAACTTTCATGCGGTAAGTAAACGCGAGATTTATCTTTATAGGAAGCACAATCTCGCGCGATCTTATGCTATAATTGTGAAAGAAAATTACGAAGAAAACAAGAGTATCGATGATGATATAAAGCGGACGGGTTCTCCACGCACGATGACGTTCGATTAACTTCGGCCTTAAATTACAAATATATAATATAATATAACTTTGAGAACGGTCACGAAATAAGGATCCTACAATTCTCTCTCGACCGTCTCCGTGTATATGAACGACAGTAAAAAGCCAGCCGCCGCATAATCTACTTGTATTGACTTGCAAATGTAACGTGGATTTTAGACGGTTTATCGTGTGGACGAGCAAAACACATATCCTACATCCGTGAACTTCTATCTTATAAATATTCCTTACACGCTTCAAATTGGCGCGAAATAAATTGTCGTTGCGCACGATCGATCATCTTAGAAGCCGATCAATCTAACGTCTGTTGGCGTTAATGATAGTATCCTATAAGAAAATAGTAATATCGTCGACTTGATATGGAATTGGTTTCACCAAGTCGCGATCTACATGATATATAATTATTGTACAACTAGATATCTTTTCAAAATAATGTAAATGCAATCATTTTGTCGTTAGTGTCGAATTTACTTTCATGTCACAGTATTAATATATAATCCTAGTTTCCTCTTTTTAACTATTAAAATGTATCATATATTATATTTTGTATATCATGTATATGCACACGGAAAACCTTTTAACTCTGTGTCAAAGGAGACTAAATATATATTCTCTCTCTATTTTAAATACCAGGAATATTTCTTCGAGTCTCAAACGGTTTAAAATATCGTCATTATTTTCAAAGTACAATAAAGCGAATAATCAGAAGGCCATTTACATTTGGGAATTTTTTCTTTCGAAATTTCTTGTTGCATCGAGTTAGGCAATGCTCAATAACTGACTTTTGTAACACATTGTATGGCTGAAATATTAAATCCTCATATTTCTTATACGCCTTATTAAAGTTAAAAAAAAAAACTTGTATTTAATATACAATAGTGAGAAATAAATTAGTCTAAATGATCTCTGATTTGCAATACAAATTGTGGAAAAAAGATGAAAATAATGTCCGTAAAGGCACTCCTGGCGAAAATATAATCTAGCAAAAGATATAGTAATGTATATATATAATCATTATATAAGAATATACATATATATATTGGTGTTAAAAGCCTTAATTGTTGCCAGGAAACACTGAAGCCATTTGCAGACTTTTACTCACTGTAAATCTTCAGTCGCGGCTGCGCTGCAAAAAACTTCGTCGTGTGTATGAGGAAGACATTCTAGGAATGTAAAGAAATTGCACTAATCCCTAAAAATATACTCTGTTTAAATCTGTGACTTAGCAATAGCAAATCGCTCTTATCAATGACGTCTCTCGAATCCTCTTTATTGAATAAAGAAAGGACAATTGTAAGAATAATAGTCTCTGTATATGGAAGAGCAAATAGGCAAAAAACGGATAATAAATCCGTATTGAAAATCTAAAATCTGTTTCGAGGCTTTATAATTTTCAATTCCTCGGAATAATATCAAGAAGCACATTCGTGAACAACGTTATCGTTGCAATATTCGTAGGAGCTAAGTAAAATCAATTTCTTGAAATACCCGATATCATCAGAAATAAAATTCGATGATATCAAATGTAGACTTGAGCCGTTAAAAGACAAATAAATCTAAGATTGTTGTAGCTGCAGCAGGGCCTGAAGACGTTGCAACTCTTTGAGTAATTCACGATTCGTGTCCTCCAAGGAATTCAGCCTATCTCTGTAGGAGGAATTCTCATTTGTCAACATCGTGACTCGCCTCTCCAAGCCGTCCATATATTCTTTCTTTTTTCTACGCGATTCCTGTGCCGATATCTGCAAAACAATGTATCACACAAATTAATCTTATTTACGCCACAATCGTAATTTCGCACAGTTTGGAGTCAATATTTAATTCTAAATATACAGAGTATATAAAACGTTACATACCTTATTCTTAATTTTTCTTCGCACTTTCTTCAAAGATTTCTCCTCTTGTTTCGTCAGAGGAAGTTTTGTAGGCACTGGATAACCCTCGGCAATCAAAGTTCTCTTTTCTTCTTCCGTCAATGTCAACACGCCCGTCGATCCTTTCTATAATGCCAATCGCATGTAAGTGTTCGCATCACATATATGTATATTGGATCAATAAATTTGACAGTAAAAATGGATCGTTATTTTGCGAGTAGAGCGAGCGAGAGGAGAAATAAAACGTGTAAAATTCATCCATAAGAGTACCGAGTTTGTTTATGGAGATCCGGTAACTTTGTTGATAAGACGCGATACATGGTCACATACGCTAATATTATACGTATTATGTAAACAGACAGTTCTTGCTTTTCAGGTCACGGAATAATTTTTAGAAATATTGCATACATTGTTTTTCGCATACATAATACATAGAATATCTAAAATAATAAATAACAAATAACAATAATAATAAATAACAATAACTCGTCTTCTTTACACAAAGTTACCTAATAAAATTACTTGACAGGTGACATGTGTAAATAAGAATGTAAATAATGAATATTGCTTTTTTTATTATAAATCATTGTTTTTTTTTTTCGAGTATAAATAATTTGCTTCCAAAAAATATTTTTATATTATCAGTAACAAAAATAAAGATATATAGAATGAAATTTTTTTTCGAGATTCCCGTTTTTCTTTCTTAATAATTTGTAGCTTATTTATAATCGTGTTAAATTCATAGCAGCTTAATGGATTTAGCAATTCGCTCAAAGTCACTGGTATCAAACTCCATTAAATATTGTCTTACCGGTTGACAGGAAATCAGAGGCGTATGAATGGGCTGTCTGGTGGTGTGAGTGCCATTGGTGACGTAAAGCCTCGGCGCCAGTAAGCCCCTGAGATTCTGCGTAGATGTCTGGGAATCTCGGCGCTCCGGCGAGCAGGAAGCGGAAGCGGTACCCTCGCTATCGGAGCTTGCGCTGCTGGGTGGCGTCGGTGGCAACCCCTGTCTCGACGCACGTAAAGTCGTCTCCTTCCCTTCGCAGATTACGCCGTACTCTTCGATCTCCATCTAAATATAATTGAGAATAACTATGACAAATTCGTCATACTAACAATCGTTTAAATAACAACGCACAGTCTAATTAAATTGAAAAAAAAAACTTTGGTTTTTTTTTAATTTATTCGTAGATTATATTAATAAATTATCTTTTCAAATTTTTTTCTTTTTTACATTTTGTTTGGATAAATTAGAACGCTGTGTAAATGTTGAAAGTAATACGAATGGATAGAATAAATTTAACGCTAGAGTATATTTTATCTTTCGAATCACATATATGCGTAACGTATGCATAAAATATGGATTTAATATGGAGATATACCTGATAATACTCTTCGTCATCCTCCTCGCTGTCACTCATATGCGATAGCTGAGTTTTGGCAAAGTGGAAACTCTGCGGTGACACTATTGTTATCGTACTCTTATCGTCGACCATGTCGCAGTTCGATTGACAAGGCGCGCAGGGACTGGCCGGCGCGCTAATAGGTTCGCCCTTGATTTCCGGACACTCGTTATCTTCAGGTACTAGGTTGTTTCTTTTGAGGATTACGGTCGAGGTAGATGACGACGACGGCGACGACGACGATTCGACGCGGCTCGAGGTGCTGCTTATCGAAATAGCCGGAAAACATTCGTCTTCCATATCTGAAATAACATTTTCTTTTCGATATTCTTTCTCATAGTTTTCAGAAAGCATTTTTAAAAAAAAGTGTAATGCGAGAAATTTGAGGAAAAACAAGATATTTTTATACTGCATTTCCGATATTATAATGTCGTTTAGAGCGGAAAGAAAGATCGGGTTAAGCGGTATCATCTTACCATCGATTCTGCGAATATCGAGAGACTTCTGATCCAGATTGGCAAAATCGATGGAGGAACTAGTAGTGGAGCCAACCGCGCCGGAACCCGAATTGGGCGTGTGAGGATTAACTCCTGGCGTGGCTGGGCTCGGAGGAGGACTGTGAGCCAAAAGACTGTAACTATGTTCGGATTTTATCGGTCGTGGTCCACCGAGAGCTGCATCTGTCATTAACCGATCTCTCAGGACTACGCTATCCCTAAGGCTATTACCCCATTCCTCTTCTTTGGTACTCATTAAGACATCCTGGCTGAGTATCTGCAATATGAACAAGAATTTAATAGAATCTCTTAGAGAGAAAAAAAAAAGAGAGAATAGATAAATAATAAGTTTATATTAATAAAAAAATATAGTTTTTATTAAAACATTTTTAAAAAAATAAATCGTTAAATAATCTCGCTTTGGAAGCATACTTTATTCATTTAATAGATGAAAATACATTTTGTTGTCATGGATTCGTATGTAAAATTGGATAGAAAAAACTCTAAACCTATGAATAATCTGCATCATAACCAATTTATTTATGTGTGCCATACTTTATATATTAATATTTTCTATTATTCCGTCGAGACTCGCTCTCTAAGAAATCTGTTGTCACACGTGAGGGGGACATCGACGCGATTCGCGCGAGAAGAAGGACGAATCGAACGTGACAGATCCTACGCAGATGAAAATTTCTCTACGTACAAGATACGAGGTACAATGAATAGAAGAGGCGGATTACAGCGTCCGCGGTTGTCAATGGCCACCACATCGCTCGTCGTCTTGTCTAGCAGCGAGGTGTCAAAGACCCCGCGCGCGCTCTTCTAAAATTGTATACGCGAGTAGTTGCGCGTGCGACCGTGCGACCGTATATGTGAAAGCGAAGGGGAAGGGCGGTTCGAGTTGAGCGGTCAAGTTGAAGGTCGATCATTATTATTATTATACGAGATAGTCCAAAGGTAGAGCCGCCGGTAGCAACGGTTGGCTCCGCGTCCTTCTGCCGCTCTATGGGGTCCCTCCTCTTCCCTCGCGACTCAGCAATGCGGAACCGCGTTTATACCCCCAAGGTCGAGACGGGGGGAGGGGGGAGGCGGGAGGGGGGCCTTTTCGTCTTCTGCTAACGACACGCTGTTGCTACCAGCTACGACGACGACGCTTTCCGCTTCGCTGCCGTTTCTCCGTTCCCTTTGCAAGTCTTTCTTTAATCACATGGACTTACCCGTTATGCACGGTTTGTCTTGTTACAAGTAAAATTCCGGCTACGCGAACGATATGACTCAAAAGTTGTTTATTTGTTTGTTTGATATCGCGTATAGCTTGATGATGATGAATTACTGATTTAAAGGAATAGGCGATATATGTTCGGAGTAAATTGTTCTGAGACTCTATTCCTATTAATGCTGTTTCTTCGCTTCGATAGCAATCGATTGAAGAGCATTGCTCACTGTTTCACTTCTAACTCCCTTTAATTCATCCTTCCGTTAGCCTCTGTGTCGGAGTTCTGCTATTCATCCTCTTCATTATGGTCTCCCTAATTTGGATGAAAATGTAGTAATTTTCTGCAAGTGGGTAATTAGTTAAAATGAAACTTATTTGCAACCAACAACCCGGAACTCTCTTAAAACTCACGAGTCATCTTTGCTTTCCTCCGCTATTCTCTTGTTTCTATTGTTCAAATCTTTTCGCGAAAGTGTTTATCTTTATCAATCAGCATCATAATATCTTATGTAATAATTCATTGCGCGCTAATAATAGTTGAAGGAAGTCGAGAGATTTATAGATAAAATGTAGTCTTTCGAAGAGATCGTTCGGGAAGAGAGCAAGGAAGTTTGAATAAGATATCGTTCTCCTCTATACAATCAAATCAAATTAATTAAAAAAAAATATTTAATCGGTTTTTTTTCTTTAAATAAAAATATCTCACATCCACAACGGCTCTCCCCATAAAGATCCGCAATGCGGAACTCGATTCGCAAGGTCACGACATCGCTCTTCCTTTTCCTGTTCCCTCCATCCGTCTCGCGTCTCTTTTTTTCGTCCTTTTGCCCTTCTGCTCTCCGTTATATTCTGCGCATTCGCGCGGCCAGCGCTTATCTACCATCCTTTCACGTCTCACTTCCGGCGGAAGCGCGTCAGTAACGGACTGTCCTTCTCGTTGTCTTTTTGGAGATAGGACAGAGGATGCCCGACCCCTTTTTTGCTTCGTCCACGTTTCCCATCCACGATTTTAATGATCTTATCATTATTTGCTGTTTATACATTGTATTTGTATTTTTCGTGACGTTTCCGCAAACATAAGAGATACGCGTGTTTATTCATGTGAATCACTATAATAAATTTTTTTTTTCGCGCATTAATATATTAACGAGCAAGAGATTTTTCTCGTGTTTCTCCTCTGCGCGATAAGAAGCTACACAATGCTTACAACATTCCTATATTATAATGCGCCATTCTAAAGATAGATTTATATTGATAATTTTTTATTTGCCGCGTAAATTATTGTTGCTACAAGTCTTTCAATCTTCTCTGAGATCCCTCGATTTATCGGGGAGAATTAATTAATTCTCGATATAAATACAATAATGCATTGATCTCCCATTAATTTGATCTTCTCACGGACAAATGATGAAAAAGAAACATCTATTAAAGATTTCGCTTCGCAATCCTTTTACAGTAAGAAAGTAGCAATGTCTGGGGAATCTGTGAGTGATGAGTTTCGGCGCGCGAGTATTATAGACATAGACAATACAGATGGAGGAACGTCAGTATTAATAAATTAAACCAAGTGATCAATTGCCAAATCACGGCAATGTTCTATCTCTCTCTTTCTCTCCGCCAACCCATTGCTAGTACATCGCTCTAGTATTTCCGCTGAGAATCACAGCATGGAGAAGGCCGGCGCTTTTGCGTGTCCCAGCGGGATAGGAATTCCGATTGAATTCGCCTCAGAAAAAGAGAGAGAGAGAAAGAGATAGAAAGAGAGCGAGAGAAAGAGAGAGAGAGAGAGAAATTGCAACGTAGTGATTGGTATTAACTAACTGCGGTGCAACACGGGAAGTGCATCAAACGCGGGGTCCGAGCTCAGCAATTTTCAACGATGAGTTATTTCGCTATTGCGGCATTTTATTTTGTCGTCATCGAGGCTGTCCTCGAGGAAGTAACGATATCTTCGCTTCGACGCGATCCCCTTCTCAAGTACGATTATTTATTATATTATTATGCGCCTTTCTTCATTATATCACACTCTACTATGTTGTTACGAGCATTATTAATACTGCAAGTAATTAAAGAGATAATGAGAGAGAAGATAATCATTTTATAGAACAAGTATCGAGCTAATGAAAGAGCCAAAGCGCATAATCGTTTTAGCTTCATCTTCTTATGCTTTTTGCATTTAGAATTACATGTAAATTAAGTACATATTCATTCTTTTCAGAAAAAGCAGGCACTATCTTTTTTTATGGAAAGTTACATTAATTACAGCGCGATATTTTTTTAAATTATGAATATTTGTAATATCTCTCTCTCTCTCTCTCTCTCTCTCTCTCTCTCTCTCTCAAACATACAGAAGTATTCGCGATAAGGGAGGTTTGACTGCAAAGTTATGTCGAGTATTAAAAGAACTGACCTCCCCATTTGCCGATTCAACACTAAACTTCGATACACGGGTTGGAAAGCAATTGTGTACCGGTGCATTGAAGGCGCATGCAGACAGAGACGCATTCGTGGGTAATGCACCGGAGAGAATTGCAGCGGCATGTTCGCGCGATGTATCAAAAAGTTGCTATACATACGAATGAGAACTGCCGTCTACATATATGATGTATTTACCGTCATTATATTTATGAAATTTGTGTCTCCTTCATGTCGATTAAATGCACGTGACTTAAAATCGCCATTCGATCGAGTGTATGTATTTGCGTGTGCGCATGTTTTAATCATTTTTTCAAATTGAGAATGCGAGCTTGTGTGCGAATTTTTTTTAAACATCTACTGACATATATATATATATATATATATGTTGTCATATATTGTATATAAAAACGCAGGCGTAAAATATTCGAAGCGATAATTTCGCGATTAAGTTAGTTAAACTATACAAAAAAAAAAAAATATCCAACGAAGTCGCATGTTCGACATATGTACACTTCTCGCGTTATCGTGTCTCACGAATAGAGGTATAAATTTCGAATAAAACGCGATAACAGTCCGGATACGGTAAAATTGAAGCACCGATGAAAGCGCGGACGTATAAAAAGAGGGTGACCTGAATTTTTGTTTAATAATTCTTGCGTGACGATGCAGCGCGACACCGCTATATCATACCTGTAAAGCCACCTGACCCTGCGATCGTACCGCCGGAAAGTCTCCCGCAGCAGAAAATCATTTCTCCTTGCTATCCAGTACGAAGGCGCACGGTGGAAGGTCAACGTACGCACAGCCGAATATCTAATTACGCTAATGCGATCGTAACCGAAACCCGATCGTATGGAATATCAATGAGAGAGACGAGCAAAAATATTTTCCCCGATATTCGCTGCACACAAATTTTAGGGAAATTACTCCGTTATATTTGACTGTTTCGTCGAAATTCCTGACGGCGATCGTTTTCAATTATTTCCGATTGATAATATTCACTCGTGTGCTAAAATCGATACAATTTTTTCAGTTCAAATATTTTTCTTTAAATAATAATAGAAGAAATGAATTTTATTAGCATAAATTTTTATTTATTTAGCGTAATTTTTTATATCATTATTTTTGTAGAAAATATTTGTACAATTTCTTTTATTAAAAAAGTAATATATATTTTTATAAATTTTTATTTTTAATAATTTGTTTTATAAATGCATATAACAATTTTTCACAACTGGTGCGTATACTTATCTTTTTTTACTTTATTTTAAAATAATATTCATTCGTATGCTAAAATCGGCCGCACGCGAATAAAGAAAATCATTCGTCGTCGATTAAATCAGTTCCATTAACGTACGAATTAATTACTAGCACGAATTGATGTTAATTGTCTTGCCTCAATGCAAAAGAAATTGTCTTTGGTGCTGCTAAATTATTTTCAGACTATCGCATAAATATTTATTGTTCAATTATTCTCATTATATTGTCAAAAAAATAGATATTTGCTAATTATCTTTCTCATTAGTATGTATGTAATGTATCATAACTGTTCGTAAAATTTTATTTAATTTAAAAGAATCTTTTATTTAATAATTTTTTATATAATGTATTCGATTTAAAATTAAATTTAATTAATATTGTTAATAAAATATTCTCCATAATACTACTACTGACTAGTTTATTTTCAAATCACGTACAATTTTTGTTTTCAAAATTAATTTAAAATAAAATAATTTTTTTTTTTGTATATCTTTCGAAGAAACATTTGGATTATGTGTAGAAATCTCTATTTTTAAAGAAGCTGCGGAATTTCTCCATTGTAGAATAGGTCAATCTTTCAGGATTCTAGCAAGGGAAGATACGTCTATGGCGTTTACCGGCCTCGTCGAAGTCACGAAAAAAGGTGAATGTCCTCGAGTTCCATCCGAACTATCCCGTCACTTCGTTTACTCCCCACCATGGTCGGCGACGATGCCGGCGATGACGACAGGTCTCTCTTTCTCTCTCTCTTTCTCCCTGTTTTTCTTTCTCTCTCCCTGTCTGGGGCTGGTATTGCCATACAACTCGTTTCAAAACCAGATCCCTTCTTAACAAGTACTACCGTAGCCATGAACCTTCTCAGGAAAGTCGAGAAACTCTAGAAAATCTCGTCGGAATGACGTTCGAAATGCTCAGATACTTGCGCTTGATCGTGAAACAGCGGCAAGATCGAATAATATTAATATGATATTTATTTTGAAAAATTATTAATATAAAATTATAAAATTCATTTTTTTACGTCAGTTAAACTCGTCAATGATATAGAACGCGTTCAATGATTCTTCTTTCTTAAATCGTCGCGGAATTAAATCATAAAATAAGATCATTAAATCATCATTAAATCATTAAATCATAAAATTAAATCATAAAATCATATAAAACATAAATAATTTAGCTATATAAATATTCGAATTCAGGACAAACGCAGCTACAAATTATTGCGGTTAATTTTAACATTTCAATAAATATTAAAAGTAAGAGTCGTGTAAAGAGAGAGAGAGAGAGAGAGAGAGAGAGAAAGGAGCATTCCTTACTTTATACACGTCATTAAAATTTACCTAATTTTGCTCCATTTTCATGAATAATTTCTTTTTACCTTTCTTAATCATTTGAAAGATATATATATAAGGATGGATCTTATGCCTGATGAATGGACCGAGTGCCTTAGCTTCGTAAACAAGAAATCGGCGCTTAGTAAACTGTATTTATGTCTGCGTTCTCAGGAATTTGTACGTGTTCTCACGTACGTCTCGAAATTATTTACACATTCCGTCTCCATTCGACTTTCAGGCAGACAGACAATAATTTATCCGTCGCAAACGTTCTGTCCGTGGATCAACAGGTAGTTCTCGGCGAATCGCACACCGAATGAAAAACCTATATATATATATATATATATATGTATAATATATTTAGCTGTTTGCTTTCAATGTAACCATAAGCAAAGTTTGCAAACTTTAATCACTAACGATATGAAATTGTGTTATAATATATAGTATAATATTTTCGAAAGACAAAAAACAAGATATGGAGACCATTCTCTATTTTAGTTAATTATACGTTGCGCCATAAATAGACGAGATCTTATTACACAATTGCGTTAAATATATTTACAATTTGATATGAAATATCGCTTGACGAATTTATTGTTTTCTGCCTCTGTACCCAAGAATGGAGCAATCAACGACGATAATTCGAATCGAATGCAGAAAGGACCATTTCCTTCTGTACTGACCTCGAGATATATCACTTTACAGATTAGTATTCGAATCCAAGAGACCAATAAAGGCAACGAATGGCTATTGGACGATACATTCTCGATAGAGTCAAAAGTTCCAATCGACAAAGCCAATTTTATTATTATTATTATTATTATTCTTGCTGATTATAATGTAAGAAAGCACGCAGAAAATAAATAAATTAATAATTAAAATAATTTTAAATACTATTATTAATTGCATAAATTTACTGATTGCTTTAAATTTTTTGAATTTAAATTTGAGATTTGTGCTAATTTCAAAGTGATTTCAAAATATCTTTATGACTGTCTTTGAGTTTGAAAGCAATCATTGAATCAACATCATCTCATTTAATTTTGAATATGTTTCTAATCCCGAGCACACAAAACATGCGATAAATATTGTGAAATATTTGAAATATGTCGTATAAAATGTAAATTTGTAAATTTGAAATTGTTTGTACATTTATAAAATCTGAGTCAAAGCGTTCTGAGTCAAAGTGCTTTCATATATAACTATCTAATTAACTTATTAATGATTAACTATGCAATATTCAGATCAACAGATCATTACACAGTGTTATATGTCAAAGGTGTAAATTAATTGACTTCTTAATCGCTCGCAATAGCAGTAGCACTTGAAGTTTCGATCGATTTTTTCTCATTCGCTCCCCTCTTTATGCGAATTCTTTTTGTGTAAAGTAAAATCGACGCAAGAGGCGAACTTTGGTCGGACTTTAAATCATCTGAGTCATATGTTCTGAATCTCATAGCATTAACTTATATAACGTTTGTTGTGCTATTATTCGTTAAACGCAATGTCAACAAATAAATTCTTAACTAAAACGTAAATTTTTATTCTCAAATAAAAAAAAAGAAGAAAAGAAAAATATCTCTATAAAATAGTTTCGTAGTTTCACTAAGAATCCTCTCTTGCTCCAAGCAAGTTTATCGACGATCGCGAGCCTACGACATTGAAATTAATAGGATAGGCAAAGTGCGAGCAAAATTTAATTAATTGGGATAATCAAAAGTTGTAATATTTTATCAACTTGTTACCATGGTCAGTGAAGAGATAAAGCTGAGGTAATAGGTATATCGCATAAGAGACTGCGCGGTTATCAATTTAGGTCAGACAAAAGCAAGTAGTCGATTTATAGACGGTTTCGAAAAGAAAAAGGACGACGTGACGGCGAAAGAGAACTGCACGGGCAAAGAAGACGGAGAAACAATTGTGCGCGATGGCAGACGCGCGCAATTGATAAGAGTTTATCACGCGGCGAGCGTAACTATTCAGCACAACTGACTTAGAGGGGTCACCGTTTCACTTTATCGTCGTCGTATACCTGTGAACGCATAATCGCACGCGTTTGTTTAATGCTCCTGATAAATGCGCGTTCACGAAGTTGGAGGAACCTGGATAAATCCGGAGAACCGGTAACTTACGTCATCGGTAACGAGAGAAACTCGATGAAGCGAGATGAGTGCGTTAGATTTAAGTCCACTAAAATCCGCTATCGAAGGCTAATGGGGAATTTATACGAAGCCAGGGAGCGAGCCAAATCACACATAAGGTGGAAAAGAGTTACTTGTTATTCTTGACATAAGCGTCTAAGAAGCCGCATAAAAAAGTTCAGAGATAGAGATTCTAATCTTTCTAAATATCTGTTAGTCGTCTTTAGAGTTTTTACGCCTTTTCACATGGAGCTCTAAGAAGATTTCGAAGCTTATTAACAGACACTTATTAGTACCTATCCATCGTAATTCTTATAAAAAGGATTCTCAAGGATATGTTGATAAGGTGAGTCGCCAGTACGAGTCGAATTCAGCGCACAGAATTGTGCGCTGCGAACTTGCTTAAAGTAGACGGAAAGCAGAGAGGAGTGTCACCGCCTTAAATAATGTACGATATCGGCGAGACCTACATAGATGAAATCGAGAACCGTCACGCGGTAGAATGCAACCTCAAGAGCTGTTCGTAGCACCCTTGCGACACAAGAATGCCAACGATCCGGAAAAGGCTGTTAAAGGGTGTTAGTCACTTACTAAATTAACTTCATTTAATAGACCGAAATAATGACCTCAAAGTGTAAAAAAAAAAAAAAATCCAAAAAACTTTCTCTCTATTTTTCTTTACATTATCGATAGCATAACTCATGTCTTTATATTCTTATATCTATAAGAATCTGCACTCTTGTTTTTATCTGCTTTCTTCGATAGCAGTTCCATATTGGCCGATAACGATAGAGAAACTAAATGGACTTTTAAAGTTTCTCGATATGATTAAATTGTGAAGACAATTTGTTCTGTGAATCATTGGCGGCGTGAAAATGGACGAGAGAGATTATGATAGATTATGTTCTATTGAATCGATATCGTTGCTCGATATATCTCTATTAACAAAAATAAAACATTATCTAAATAATAATTACACTATTAAAAAAAGAAAATATTTTGATATAATATAAAAAAAGACAGAGTCTGAAATATGCAACATTATACTCGAAAAAGTTAGCTTCTTCAAAAAGTCTTCGAAATTTGCACGTAGAGATGCGAGTTGTAATCAGCGTAATTTATTCACCATCCTTGAATGGATATTATTCGATCTTGTAGCACAAATGTTATCTGCGATCTGTCGTTGAAATCTCACCATGATGCCGACCAATCGTTGATAATGAGGATAAGCGAGCATCTGTCGTTCGAGACGAAACAGCTTGCTCTGGCACGAATGTGTGATTGCAATCGCTCTGAATTATTCAAGGTCGGCAAGAATTTCTTCCTCGTTATATCAAGATTGCAAATCGCGATGCAATTGTTACGTTACACTTGATCAAGAAATATTATTATTTTTTTTTCCAAAAATACTCTTTTATCTGTTATCGCGGATAGATCGCGTCAACGATAGTAACAATAACGGTTTTATGCCGGTAAAGATTGACAGTTCTTTGCAACTGACGTTGCAGACAGTGGTGACAGCTTGGTGACAGTTATAATATAGCGGTCGAATGTAAAGTGCGAGATAATTTATCCGAACGACGTAAAATTGTTGTGAAACTTTCTCGTGGATCATCTTAGTCTGTTGATAACGTTATGCAAAATATCTTGTGCAAAATAACATTACAGTATACTATTCTCGAAGGACATATTTAATTGAGTGTGACGAGTCTACCAGATTGCATTTATTATCCACCAATCGCACTCGCATGACGCAATCGTTTTTTTCACAAAAAAGTTAAATGTTGTTACAATATCTTATATGAGATATTAAATCATCTTTCATTTTTCTTTCACATATTCTCACGTTATCTGAACATGTGAGTGATCAACAAAAAGAATGACCTTGTATATCTTGGCGATAGATGAATCAGAAAGTAGATATCCTATTGTGGCTTACAATTCCAGAAATGATTCAAGCAAACAATTTCTTCTCCATATACTTACTATAATTTAATAGAAATTTTCTTTCTTCTCGTCCAAATCTTAATACAATCCATTAAATATATATTTTTATGTTTAACTCGTGCATTATATTACCTGTCATCCAAAATACGTTAATGTCCCTGAAAATATTTAATCTCATTAGATTCAATTATTTCACGGAGAATGCGGTTCTTTTTTAACAAAACTACACCATATAATTCACGATGCGTAGCATCATGTGCGTTACAGAGAGAGAATAGTTCCGTGCGCAAGCGTGCGCGGAAGAAAAGTTTACGGTTACGCATGTACAAAGGTGGAATCCCGCAGCTAACGGTGTTTTGCGAACAGACGATACGCCAGAAACGGTAAGAACGTAACAATATCCTGAGCGGATCGCTCAGTTTTTACTTTTTACCGGTAATCGCAGTCTGAATCGATCGATACATTCGAGGAATTCAGACGAACGATTCGATCGCAATTATGCACATTTATTAAATTGAATTTCTTTTTTTTAACAAAAGAAATAAATTTTATTTTACGTTAAACTCGACTATAAAATCGGCAAAAATATTATGGCCACAAATTTACGAGAATACTCATTAATTATAAGTGTAACGATGCGCAAAGGATACGCAAATCTAAGATAGTAAATCCGATGACATGTTGTTTTAGAATCAACATAATTAAAAAAAAAAAATTTCTGACTTGTCGCCACAGCGTGACATAGCACGAAGGATATCCAAAACATCACTCGGGACTTTCACGTCTCGGCGAAGTCGAGAAACATCTCTACTGGAGAATTTATTTCAGATGTCGAAAGATCACGCTATAGTGAACTCGTCGCGAATTCTTTCGAATGTCTTCCTTCCACGGCTTGGTTTAAATCGCGGCGTAACGAAGAAGCGAAGCGTGCAAATAAACGGGAAGTCGGGGAAAAACAATAATTATTTTTGTGCCACGGCGATAAGGAAATGTGCCGCTAGAAAATGAGCGATCGCCGAGTAATTGACGTTTTTTTTTTCTTTTTCTCAAGAATGTTCATTTTGACGACGATGTCACGACGAATCAAGGGAACAGTCGAGAAGTTCCGCTTGCCTAGGTGGAAAGCTCGTCTGGACGGAATTCTATTTTAGTGTGTTTGTTTGAGATAGAAAGTTGCCTCTGGTAGAGATCGTCGGATCAACCTTTGATGAGAAGCTGGTTGCTAGTTCAATAATAGGTGGTTTCTATTTAAGTGACAAGTCGATGCCACTCGATTTCTTCGATGATTGTTTTGAGCAAACTTTAATTAAATTAATCATTAATTTGTAGAATAATTAATAACAAAATTCCTAATGCATTTATATTAATGAGTATTTTATCATTTGTTTTGGATCAAAGTGATCATCGGAATCGACTTAAATGGAAAGCATCCGCGTGTTGCCATTTCCGAGAAGAAAGATACTTGCTGTGTATCATGTGTACGGAGTTATCGGGTCATAAAGTCCGCGTGATTCATCTGTATCGCGTTATTTCCTACTTTCCACAGTTTAGAGATAAATTCCTTGAGAACAGATTCTTTCTCTCTCTTTAGTTAAAAAGAAAAGAATTACGATGGTTGGGAATTTGGTAAAAGAAATTGACAACGTGTAAAATATATTTATAATTTAATTTGATAAAATCAATAAAAAAAATAAGTCTGGCTCGTTTTTTCATTTACGTATTCATTTAAATATTTTTTTTTTCATTTCCTTCTCGGGCATTATAATATTTGAATGTGCGCTCTCATTCCCTAGTTATTCGCTTTTATATAACATTTGCCATATACAGAAGAAAGAGTGTCACAATATTGCTCTATCACTATTGTCTTCGGTCTTCCATTCTTTGTGACTATGTTTCCGGTCGGGATCTCGACATATTCACACTTCCGGTTTTGAATTAGAAGGCAGCCAACCACAACTTTTCTCAGAGAGGTATTGCTACAATGATTATTATGGATGTTCTACTGTAATACATTACTACCTTTATCTCTTTAGCCTAATTAGATTAGATATGTAATCACTGCCGCTACATAATATGCCTTTGTCCAATAAATGAATGATTATAAAATTTTTCAAAAAGCTACGGTTGCCTAATATTTCGTGTTACTATGTTAAAATAATCATTTATTTTTTTATCAAAATTCTATTAATTTCTTCGAACAAACCGATTATTTCCTATTTAATACATCGGAGTTAACTCAGAATGAGAAAAACATTGACATCACGAGAAAATAATAGCATGAGATCGATAAAACGATCGTGGAATCGAGATACAATTATGTCGGAGTGCTTTCTTTTCTGCCCGTTTTGTTTTCGCTAACAATTTGTCGTCGATAATTTTCGTATATCAAAGATAATCGATATTTACATTAACTTTGTTTTGATACGTTCATCGTGTTTTCTTTTCCAGACAGATTGAAACAAAAGTTTTCTCATCAGAAGGTCTTTTGTTATTCGATCTTCACATTAATGGCATGCTGAGAAAATAATCGTCAGGTAAGACGCTAATGTCATATAATTCACGAATAAAAAGCAAGAATGCAAAGTTTCACTTTTATCTAGAACATTAACTCTTTCGAAGGAAAATTTTTCTATCAGAGCATGACAATTGTCTGCTGAGCTTTCCCAAATGTAGGCTTTCGCAATGTTTGTTAATTCATTTATAATATTCTTTATAAGATTTTATTTAAATCTTTATTGTTATATTACAAATGAGATTTAATAATATTTGTAAATATCAAGTTTTTTTTCAATTAATATAATAATTTTTTTTAAATTAATTTAATAAAGTTACAAGAAATTGGAAAAATATTCAAAAATATATCAAGTTCAAATTTGTAACGCGAGGACTACTATCAACACATTTGCGTCAGTGGCACCTGCGCAAGCATGATAAACAAGTGAGGAAAATTGCTTTATATCGCCCACGATAAAAACGCGACATGTACGAGCCTAGATACAATTAACGGGCGCCGCAGCAAGGTTGTCATGCTTACCCTACATTTCCGACAAAAATATGAAAACTCCATTTGCGAAATTCCCTTAAGCGTCAAATTTTATCAATTTAAGCAATTAACAGATTAGCATTAAATGTGAATTACATAACCAAGTGAATATAAATGTACAAGCGGATTAAAAAATGTGAACTTAATGTTTAAAACGGAGTGAATTTAAGTCTTTCGTACAAGTAAAAAGTTAAAAATTGAAGAACACACACAGAGCCGAGAGAATGCAACGCGGCATACATCGTCAAGATAATAAAGCTTATCGGGACAAGTGGTTTTTAACATAACAAGACAGATAGCGAATTAATTGCAGCTGTGTTTCTTCGGTAATAAGCAAGAAAAAAAGTGATGCGCAGAAGTGTCGACCTGCCCATTCATTCCGCTATGAGGAAAAAAAAGCAATTCTATGGCACGATTCGATTCTTGTCTCTTGGCTGCGTCAAGTTTTCGTAACCACATCGATCGTTCTATGTATCGCAAGTACTGTCGCCGTATGTTTCCTCCCCGGACTGTCACTTTATCGCTCGCTTGATAACGTGATAGTGTTCGATCAAAAAATCGACAAATCATTTTTAACGAGACGAAAGTCGACTAGGCGAAAAAACGATATTTTTGCTGCCGGCAATTACGTAATTGGAACATTCATTACAAACGGCTTTTCGATGACATTTTAAATGTTCTTGAAAATGCGAGCTTTTGATAATGTCTGTTAATTTCTACTATTTAGATTAGGAGCGGAGATTTTCTTTAACGAACGCATGTTGGCTTAAACGATTTTATTAACTGAACATATTTAGCATCGCGCGCGATGGCTATCCCGCAGCTAAAGGGGACTCTGACCCTCCAAATATGAGAAAGCATTAACATGCACGCGCCAATTCGCCTTTCAATTTCTATTACGATGTTCTCAAGCCAGACTCTCGTATCGATACAATAACTTTTTAATATGCAAAAATTATGAAAAATAGCTTGAAAATTCGAGCGAAAGATAAAAATGACTTTTGTGTATATATATATATAATATAAGTTTTTTTTAATGTTCATGTCGAATAATGCCGTTTTGCAGATAAGTAACAAAAAAAAGAGAAGAAAACAGATTAGAGATTTTTGGATTAACAAAAAAAATAAATGTGTGCATATGCTTAATGTTTATTGAATCCGCTTCAAGCAATTCTTAAGTTACGCAAACTGCATTTTATAGATAATAAAAGAATGCGTTGAAGAGATAAAAAACAAACAAATACGCTCGTTATAATTGTCCAGTACGAAAATATATAATTACTGGCCCAGTTTGTGCGTCGTAGGAAAGCGAAGGATGAATATGCGATAAGCGGGAGCGCGGTTTAGGATCGATAAATTGTCATTAGTAAACAAAGATGCGATTATCCGCCTAACGAGAGTATATATACGAAACTGTAGAATTATTCTGGATATTACAGCTTCACAAACTACAATATATATTTTCCAAGAAATTCAGCAAATATCTCCGTTGGGTATTTATCGGTATCTATTTTTGTATGCGTAATTTATTATATTTGATATACGTTGCCATATTTGCTGAGTTAAACGATTTTATCACAAAAATACATTAGTAATGACATCAATGACAAAATATTTTTAGAAATATGACGGTTCTGGGAATTTTCCAGGAAATAATTCCCCGGCGAAAATGCGTCGTTAAATCCAAATTCAGGAAGAACAGCATACCAGCGTCAAAATATGCGGGCAAAGCATCGACCGCTTCTTGGTGCTCATAAAGAACGACGCGATATTTGTACAGGTGTGTAAAGTGGCACACTAATGCTTTACTGCCCAAATACAATACCTTTTCCCGGCACTTGTCGCGATATTACACATCGTGACAAGTGCCGTAAAATTTTGCCGAGCAGCGGTAATCCTACCGTCGTGTTTACGTCAATCGAACTGCGATGATACACAGATGACGTTCGAATGTGCATTCTGGAAAATAACAATCGTCTAATGTTGTTGAGCAAGTTTTCTTCAAGAATTAATCGACGAATTAATTTCGGAGACGATTGTATTTATCGCAAACGACGTTGATTCCCAATAGAATGATATACGTATCTCTCGCTTCGGCCTTCTAGGAAATAATAAAAATATCAGCGTTTTCTTCGAGAACTTGAGAAATTACTATCTGCGAACGTGCGAAGCGACGGGCGGGCGATAAGAGGAACAATAACTAATAATAAGTGTACACGTCCGATGTGTAAAACATATCGCGCGCATTCATGTTTATTGCCGGCTTCAGGCGTAGATTATCTCGTGAGAGTTATATGATTAACGTTCCTAGAAACCTGGTGTAATTCTGTTAATGAGAAAGTGATTGATTTGTCGTCAGTTTCATATATACATTTCCGCAGAAAATTCTGACTCGAAAGAGTCAAGGGAAATCGCGCTGTGTCCTATTTTGCGCGTCGATCGAGAATAAGAAATTACACGTCGCGGTAAATGAAATATGCGCATATGTATAACCATTGTTATCGTTGCGAACGCAACGAGCGATGAAAAATGGCACCCGTAGCATTCGCGGGATGTTAAATGGATGTGAGAGTCGCGATGAATAGACAGCAGGGGTCTACTCGACGGAAGAATTATCGATGTTACGAAACGTAGTGACGTTTGTCCTATCATGTAGATATGTCTCTTCGCTCATTTCCTTGAGCTTAATTAACACGAACGCGATGATGATGGCAATATGTGTGATGCATGTGCGGACTATTTGACATTCATACCTGTCATGCGCTTTCTCCAAAGCGGAGAGATATTAACTCAATTTAAAAAAAAAAAGATGACATTTAAATGAAGAATATGCGATTAAAAAGTGCGTTTTAGATTGGAGTTAATTTTTATAAAATTTTATACATACAACACGCACACTTTTTCGGTTAAACTCAATCATATTTTACTAAATATTAGAACAAAGTTCTCAGTTACTTGTTCGAGTGCTAAAAACTCGCAAATAAATTCAGAAAATAAATGACATATCAATGTCAAGAATCGTAATTGTTATCTACGAGAAACGCATATAAGAAATAGAAATGTATTTCCCAATGACATTTAGCTAATAAATTTGATAAAAATATAGTATGTATTCAAGTGTTCATCACGTTTCGCATAAAAGAAGCTTATAAATTTTCAAGAATAGCATTGTAAAATGAATAAAATCTCCCTTATATACTCCAGTTTTATCTCAATCCATAGCACAAAACATTACAAATAATGATATTTGTTAATAATATTATGACAGCGTATTGTAGGTCGTGTATAGACTATCTCTGCCTTTATCTTACACAAGTATTCGAATAACGCGGAGGATTACAGATCTCCAAAGAACGTAGGCGTCCCTGCGTTTCTAATAGTTTCAGCTTCCTTTCGTTCGCGATCTCGCGGTCGAGTACTTTCTCGAGAATATACTCGCTGTATAGAAAGCAAGAAATTCGCGATTGCGGGTATGAAATTTCAGAGATGTGTTAGCGAACGCTAATAAAATAGAATTTCTCGAGAAACTGCACATGTTCTTCGTAGCACGCAATTTCCGACATTTCTTGGTAAATTTTTCAGTTAATCTCATTGCGGTTTCTTATCGGAAGCATCAATTGTACGCGCACACTCACCGGGTCGGAGAGATAGGACTCCCATAATTCCTTGAGGTCGCCCGGTCCCACGTCGAAAAATGCCATGATATTTTGTTTCCTTTAGCTTTCCGAGTAATATAAGCGTCGCCGGTCAAACGAACATGATATCCGTCCATGAAGGACGAAGGAAATTAAAGGGCCGACATGCTGTCGCCACGGAAATTCAGCATCCTTATAATCTCGCAAACTGCTAGATATCTGAAAGCAAAAGATTGTCCACAATCTCGTGAATTGATATTTCATGGCGGATATCATTAATTATCTCTTTTATGCATTAAAGCGACGTAATGTGAGATCTGCAATTACGCAGCGTTCGTATTTAATTGCATTAAACGAGATCCGCGAGAGAGTCTCTCTTGGGTCTCTTAAGATTAAAATAGGATCTTGCTATTTGCAGAAAATGAGAGAAAACAAATTATGCTTCGCATTCGTAACCCAATTAAAATTAGATTAGAGAAGTAGAGATAAAGGAGAAATATAGTGTTAATTTTCAAATATATAAATAAAATAGAGAAAGGAAGTTAGAGAGAAAAAGAGAGAAAAAAAAAATATATATATATATATATATATATATATATATATATATATATATACACAGTTTTGCTCGATAAGACAAGAAAAGATTTATGTAAGTGTCACTGAAAAATCCAACCGGATGTCAGATGCTGAGCTTCAGTAAAAAGAATATTGATAAAGAAGCGCGGGACTTATAGATTATTAACATATGCACGTATGCGCATCCGTGACCTCAGTACCGCGTCTGGTATCACGCGCGCGGCTTATTATCTGCCGCGGCCGGTTTCACGTTTAATGCCTTTTGTCCTATATTACGAGATGATGCATAGCTGCATTGCAGATTGCGGCGCGTTCTAACGAGTTCAATGGACCTATCTTTATGTAAGCTAAGTATATTATATATATATTTGCGAAAACGCGAAAAAAAAGATGCTCTCGATTATTACGTAGTAATGTAAACGAGTGTATAAAATTGTGTAAAAAAAAAAAAGTAGCGGAAAAAGCTTTTAAATTTTGTGTTAAATTATATATAATTTCTAATTGTATTTCATAACCCTCTTTAAATTATATAATTATTATAATAAAAATAACATTATATTATAATTCTTTTCTTTTTTTTTATATGTATATTGTACTTGTTTGTCTATCTCTCCTTCTGTCTCTCTTTTTTTTAAAATTATATGTACATGAAATTATGAGACCTTCTTAATTTTACATACATATATAATTTTTACAACCTTATCAATAAACAATTATATTTACTTAATATTTATTATTAATTTATTTTCTTATAACATTTATAATTAATATTTATAATTAATTTATTTTCTGAATTTCTTCCGTATACTTACATTAGAGAGGCAATATTAAGAAAATCTTTAGATAAGAAGTAACAAATAAAATCTTTAGATAATCTTTAGATAAGAAGTAACAAACAAAAAAATTCTCTTAAAGTATGCGTGAAGAGTTCAATTGAATTACTTTTCATATATGTAACAAGCATAAACGTTCCAAAATCACGATCAAGAAGACTTATTAAAGTGTGTCGAGAATTTTAATCGGCTTCATTTGTCGGAAAAGGAAATTACATAGTGTGCCATATGCGGTGTAAATATCCTTCTCTAATCTGAAACCTGGTCTCTCTTTTAACCGCAGTTAAATCTTTGTACGCGCAAGATAATGTTTCCTCATAAAAAGATTCATGCATAAGAAATTAAGTTTTTTTTTACACGAGCGAAGTTTACATTGAAAACTGATGTTAGGATATACGGTATAGGATCGCTGATGTTAAAAGGATTAACCGCGTCCATACATTTGATCGTCGATTATGTCGTGAAACGTAATCGCAAGAATAATCACAAAAGAATATTAAGTTTCGATATCTTTAACGAATGACACAGTCGCCGTTTATAAATAGCATACATCGTTTTTTAACACACATGCACATATGTTATTTGACAGATGAAACAGTTATACATTAATATATGCTAATCCTATTAAACTCTGTCAAAATACAGTTATTCTACTCTCTCTTCAAGCGCGTGCATAATTCAAAAGTGATGTGCAAATCCGCTTTATGACGTATTAAACATTAACACCAGTAACAACAACAATCCGTTACTTAATATTTATGTCACTTTATGTGTATGGCGCATCCTATCATGATATCGTTATCGAAATTGCTCTTGAAAAAATTATTCATTTCCGCACGTATCAGCCCCATTACTTTTATTAATAAGTCGTCGCCGGAAGATACGCTGATAAACAATCCTCCACATCGCGCTCTCTCGCGCGAATTCTATCAGCTTCTTATTTTTAATCTAAAATATTTGCATCTCATCTCGCACGATAATATATTCTCTTTTATTTCCTCGAATAACTTCGCGCGCAAATGTCACTTCTATATAATCATCTCGCTCGATTCGATCGACCTTTCAACGCGCAAACGATTCCACGTAATCGCAGTCGATATCGATCGAAGCTGGTATTTCAAGAGAGAGAGAAAGAGAGAACGATGTATACACGGCGAACGTCTTTATAAATCGTATAACAGCAAATCTTCAGCAAATCGCAAACATTATAAAACCAATATGCCAAACTTTTAAATCTTAACATCATTCATTAGAGAGGTTTATCGCGACGAGACACGATAAAAACTTCGTTTTATTTTCGATATGCGTCATTGAGAAATCACAAGAATCGCGATATGACAGAACACTTCAGGAATTTAAAAATTAAAAATATAAAAAGAATAAATTTATCGATATTGTCGTCTGTCCGACAATTGCTTGATTTTTTTTTTAATTGAAAATAAATCAATTTGTAATATCTTATTTCGAGCTATATCTCGAGAGCTTCATCAATCGAGGCAAAGTTTCACGCATTCCATGCGTGGGCTATTATCACTCGGGTCTCGATCTGAAAATCTCTCGGGAGCTCATCGTGCATCAGTTATCTCGAGTAAGCTACACACGCTCGGCGACGCGCGAGATGACCCTTACGAAAGATGAGAAGATCCGGTCGGAGCGCAATCGGAGCGCACCAGATGGAACGGAGCGCCGGCTCGGCGTGCACGTGCACCGGGTTGTAGCGGGTCGCCGTCATCGATGCGCGTGTGCGACGGTACCAGAGACCAGAAAAAATTACTAATGCAAGTGAAAAACAAAGAGGAGGGGGTGGGGGAGAGAGGAGACAAAAAAGATTATACGCGTGCAATCATATTATTACTCACCGATCGAGTGGAGGGGAAGAAAGGAAAACCTCTCTCGTTGACCTCCGGCGCGCAGTGAAATCACAGGGGACTAACTATCGTATTAAGGCACAATACACTATATTTGAGCCAGCAGCTCGAGTATACGGCACGATGCAACGGCGACGGCGATGTAGGCGCCAATGAACGCGGCAAGAAAGCGGGACAGCGCGGGGATCGATAGCCCCACACCTACGAGTTTGCGGAGCCGCCAATCGTGCGACTGCGAAATCTCGCCGTACGCACGCACGCACGAATATACACGCAGCTATCGATTTTTCGAACCCCGATGGCGCGATCTGATCCGTCGGTCGGTGAGAGCGGCTGAACGCGACCGGTGACACCGAGAGGGTTGCTCGTCGGATGTAATGCGCGCGTAACAACGTTCTCCGCGTGAATGCGGGCCACCAGCGACCAGCGGCAAGCGGGGCCGCACGTGCTGGCGCCGCCGAGGCACTTTAATCGCCGTCGCTCGGCCAATCGCGATGAACCACCTGTTACTAGCGTAGTGAGTTATCAGCTGACAGTGAATGGCCGGGGACGTTGCGCGCGCAGTTTTATCAGCTGTGACGTGCATAGCCGGATGAATTTTTAAAAGCGCGCGCAACCACCGCGAAATCGCCCCAGCGATATGTCGGCAACCAGGAGACTCCGCAGGAAACGTCTGTGACGGGAAATGGGAAACGAGGTCGACAAATTGTTCGGGTGAGACGCGAGAGAACGATAAGATAATGCGTGGGAAATGGGCGCGAGAAAAGGAAAAGAAAGAGAGGGGAAGAGAAAGAGAGAGAGAGAGAGAGAGTGAGAGAGAAGGGGGGAAGAGAAAGAGAGAGAGAGAGAGAGAGAGAAAGATTAACTTACATAACTTTTGTGATTGGTGAACAATGCTTTCGTTGATTGCATTTTGCTTTCAAAAATGGAGAATCTTTCTTTGAAGCGTTCGGTATGAAAGAAGCAATTTATTTGCCGCTCCGATTCGTAAAGCAAAAGACGGGAATATACGGCAGCACGATAATAATAGCATGGGATTAATGGATCTAACGGTATGCGGGTGAAGAAAGCAATGCGGGCAATCGATGCACCCACCCACATACACACACACACGCAACTGAGCGCATTGGAATATGCATGCATTTGATTCTGAGGTAAATTGACTACGACTACGATACTTGATTACGACCAATGAAAACATAATTCCTTATAATCTGTTCGTTTAGTTGCACTTTCTAAATATTGTTTCTTTTTTTCTAATATGCAAAACAGAATATACCAGCTTGGAAACGTATTTTCTTCTGTATCGAATTTTTTTTATCAAATATCAATTTTTTTTATCAAATAATATAATGCTATTTTTTGTGTGGAAATGTTTACATTTTAATAACAAGTATTTTCAATTTAAATTGTCTAGAAAATAAGTTTGTTATATATCTTATATATATTGTAACTCAGTTTTCACGAAAAATTCCTCATTTTCAGCTATTTATAATTCAAAAATTAATTTAAGGAAAAAGGCCAAGTTTGCTATACTAAATAAAAGAAATATACAATATGCAAACTTTAAATTTTGCGCAGCTTTGTTAATATTTTCGATATAGATTTTCATTTGCGCATTTGGCACTAAATGTGCCAAAACACGCTACATAGTTGCAAGTCTGTCTGACGTTACATGTTCAATATTTATTGTAAACAATAGATCAAAACTGCACAATCATTATTCTATGTAAAGCGATGAATGAAAATAATAGATACACTTCTAAATCAAGTGGTTCTCCCACAGGTGTGGAAATTTCTATATCCGTTGTATTATGTAATTATATTTGCAATTTGCAATGCAGTTTATGTCAGATAAAATCCAAGTCACCGACGCCGGATATTCAATCAGCGGAAAGAGGTCTTACTTCTTTGTCCACCATCGTTCTCGTTAGGATGAGACTCTGACGATACTTCGAGATGCGTTTCTGCGTCGCAACAGTAGCGACAGAAATCATCTGCGCGACCCTCTGCGCAGAATGTATAAAATTACAGCGTACATTGTTGCGACAATTTAACTCGGTCTGTTTGCTACATCGACTCATCTACATCGATATAGCCTCTCTATCGATTTTACAATTATCTCGCAACATACATACAATATATATACATGCACAATACATGTCCCTGCGATGATCATTTATGCTCTAATAATATCCGAACAATCTACGGAATATATCGCGTGTTGTATGGCTCTAATGCCGGATTGGCATTTAAGCTCCTATCACGATTGTCTATAGACACCGCGTATGGAAGGAACATTGAGTCATAGGTATGACGCTGTCGCTATTTTTATACGCTGCGCTATTTGCGGCGCATATAACCATCGTGTAAGTCTATTTGATTTTTCAAAATAAAGTTTTTATTCGACTTTGCTTTTACATCGTATCAATATCGTCCAAATTCATACAGTAGTAGAAAACCACACTATCATCAATTATACATACTTCTATATATTATACCTAGATTGCTAACAACACTGTGACAGCTGAAGTCAAGGAAACCATTTATAATTAAGCAGAATATATATAGATAAGTTGGATTAATATACAATTATAATATACACTATTCGCAAATTATGAATATAATTACATAACACAACACTGGTATAGATATTTCCACTTATCGAAGAAATACTTGATTTAAAAATATATCTATTATTTCCATTTCGTCGCTCTAGATCGAATAATGATTGTGCAGTTTTCATCTATTCTGTTTACAATAAATATTGAACATGTTACATCAGATAGACCTGCAATCATATAGCGTATTTTGGCAGATCCAGTGCCAAATGCGCAAATGGAGATCTGTATGGGAAGTATTAACAAAGCTGCGCAAAATTTATAGTTTAGTATTGTATATTTTTTCTATTTAATATAACAAACTTGATCTTTTACCTTATCAATGACACGTATCGAATTTTGCGATATTTGATACGATATTCTGCCTAATTGTAAATGGGTGTCTTTGTTTCACATTTCATATGAAACATAGTCGTGTTAGCAAAATAGGTATAATATATATAGAAGTCTGTGATTATACACGCTTTTCAGCAATAAAATCCTGTCTCCTCTTTCTCTCTCTCTCTCTGTCTATATATATATATATATATATATATATATATATATATATATATATATGTATTTATGCATGCTTTACTTTTTTCTTTTTCTCATATCAGGTACAATACAAGGCTGAACAAAATATATGACTATGCAATTTTGTTCCGATTAAAATCTACTTTTCGATAACGATATCAATTATCATTTAAAATTGTATGCCTATTTTTTTTTACTCGTGTGTAGTACCGTTTTTGAATTATACACCGAGTAATTTATAAGCTATATATTACATACATGCATATATATGTATGTGTGTATTTCGTAAAATACATTTTAATTTCGGTTTTTCCCTTTTTCTTTCATTATAGCAAAATAAACTCTTGCTTATAATATACAGTATCTCCGTGTACCGACATATAGCTAAACGTTAAATTTTTAACGCATATTATGCAGCAAATAGTATGAATAATCTATCACTTGTTCATAATTACTTTAGTCGGAGCAAATTAATTGTACAAGATATATAAATATTTATAGGGAGACGTTATGTCAATAAAAAAAAAACGCCTCTCGATAAAACAGCATCAAAATAATAACGAGTAATAATAAGCCTCAAGGGCGTCGTTATAATTCCATTAAGACAAATAAGTCAACATTAAAGTTTGCATAATTTCTTTAGACATTGCGTGATGAGATGGTGTATGCCATAAAAAAAGAAAAGTGTATATATGTTATTAATTGAATTATGCGCACGCGGCAATTCTGTACATACGTCTAGATATTAAGTAACGCGTGTATTCTTAAAACACCCCTTTTAAAGCAGATCGTAATAACGCGTTGCGCATCGACGTCACCAATTTTTCTAGCTCCTCGACCTTCATCTTCAGTATCTTGTTATCCCTTTCCAACTTGATCGCCTTAATGCTCATTTCCGATTCCTTGGCCTTTTTATTCATCCGTGATCTTCGTGATGCCTCATTATTTTTTTCCCGACACTCCCTATATTGCGACAGTGTGATATCGTCCTCAGAATCGCTCTCTTCATAGTACCTCTTTCTTTCTTTCTTTTCTCTCGTCTTTGTTCTAACGATTATCTCTCTTTCCTTGCTAGCAGCTTTGGTACTAATGGTCCTCGCCCTCTCCGATCTACGAGACGCTATGGGAGCTTCCACCGATGACGAGGTCGACGATGAAGTCACCGTCGATGTTGCACGTGTTGACATCCTCCGACACCTTGATGTCGTTGGTTCATTGATTTCTTCCTCCTTCACCTTTGCGGAAGAAGGCGAGAATAACGGTGGCAACACCATCGAGTGCGACCTGAGTTTCAGCATGGCCGAAGAATCGGTGGAAACACTGCCTTCCAGTGAACGCATTTCATCCTGCGGTGAAAATTATTTTGTCAGCGTGGAAAATTAATCATAAGAAAGTACTTTATATTAATTATTATATATAATAAGTAGCAAGCTCGTCAACTTACGTCACAGAGATACGATAGCAGGTCGAACGTGTCCGATCCGGTCGTCTCGATCGTACATAGTTCATCCCATGTTTCACGCTGATTTGTGGTGGAGTCGAACGGTGAAGTCGGGCAAGCCAGATCGTTGTTTGCGCGATACTCGGCTTGAAGCAACGCGTCGGCATCTGCGTTATGTTTTTTACTCGACGCGGTACTTGTAGAAGCTATAGATTCGGGTGACATTAACCACGAGTTGGTTGCCTTCTTCTCCTCATTATTATACTTTAATCCATAATCGTTAACCAGTTCAGATGGAGATAGCAACAGATGATTATTGTCACTTGAATCTTCGATCGTCTTAACGGTATTCATTTTCAAACTCAACTTCTCATCATCAGTCGTACTCTTCAAATCCTTTAATGTCCCCTCTTCTTCTACAGTCAAAACGCCGTTACCCTCGTATTTCGTACCTAAAATACAGTCGTTCCATAACTATGTTGCGTTCTCTATCGTAACTAACAAAATAAAAAAATTTTTTAGTAGTAAACAATATTTTGTGTTCTGAGGTTAATATATAAATGAGGGTAATATCTTATTGTCCAGTGAGTTGACGCAAAATGTTATATTTTTTGCGTGGAATTTAGGATGTAATAACAAAAAATTGCTTTATTAAAGTATATATAATTCTTATTTAATGTCAAATCGGGTGTAAAAAAAGATAAAAAATCTTAAAATTTAATGTATTGACAATTTTTTCAACATTTAGGATTTGTCATCATTAAATCATCTATGTATCTATAAAAAATAGAGACTTTAAATCAATATCTTAAATTTATATAATATTTTATTTTTAATATCTTGTAATTCTGATTGATGATAATAGAGAGTTTTTGGGAGTTTCACAAATCTGTTTGTAAATAATATTTTTAAAATTAAAATACATAAGTAGACATAAGTATAACATTAATGTGGCATTCAAAAATTCTGTCACAGTGATGTCTGTTTGTTTTCTTATGTTTGCCCATCTGTTTTTTAAAGAATAAAATAAAAATTGTGCGTATAATGCATTTTGTATATATATAAATGTATATATGTATATATATGTATATATATATATACCTGATAGTTTAAATGTAGTCGATTCACCTATATGAAAATCGCATTGAGCCTGGAACGTATCCATGCACCAGCTGCTCAGATCCTGAAAGTCCTCCTCCCAAGCGGGAAATGCCGCGGTGGCCTCTTTTCTCGTAGAAGAATTTGTCTTTGTGTGCGGGAATATCCAGGGCTCTTTCAAAAATTCGGACTCCATTGTCGGGCTTAGGAGAGGTATTGTCTCGACCTTCGTCGAGGTGGCATCGCCCAGTGGCCGCGATCTCACGCCACGAGTAACAGATAACGGCTGCGGCTGACGGTTGCATGATTTTGATACCTGAAAGTTTGGCATCTCGCCGTGAATGTCCGATCGTTCGAGAATCCCAGATCCTTTCTCAGGCTTCTCTTCGAACAGTACTTACGTTATGAACACCTCCTTCCTCAAATGAAATGTTGCTGGTTGTTGGACGTTCGTAGATGGGAGGGATTTTGGAAGCCTGAAATAAATATAGATCTGACTCAGTGCGATGATCAAATTGTCAATTTAATCATATATGACGTTGCATCAAAACTAATAAAATGTTGATATTTGCGACGTAGTATTTTATTACATAACTACATTAATGTCTTTTAAAGCAAATATTTTAATAGATCTATGTTAACGCAGGTGTGCTTTTTATACATCATATCGATTACAATTCTGAGAAACATGGAAAGTTACGTCTATTAAAGTTACTTTTATTAGACATAAAATCTGATAAATAATATCAGTTAACATCCACATTTCTGCCATCACAGTGATGAAAAATAAGCAAAATAATAATTTATTATGATAATATCGTACTAGTACATGTTCCAAGAAATTGATCCTATCTTATGCATTAAAAGATCATATCTGCGTCACATATGTAAAGTGTTTTCAGAAATCTTGCAGTGTTTTGATCAGATAAAAATTTATTTTGATAAAATTTATCAAATTTAATTAGAGATCAATTGTCGTTCGGCAGAAATTGGTATCGAATCGTGAATCATGACAAATATCTCGCGCGATTCTGCTTAGTCATCTGCGAGCTGCTCCAAAATCTTACGTCACGACTTCCTATATATGCAACTTATCTTATCTGTATACATCTTCTTTCGCGATTATACATGTTAGTTCAGCCATTAGGAAAGCGAATATAACTTGTTGTTTCCGACACACACGTTATCGTTTGAAAAGTTCGCGAAGAATTTTTTTTTTTTCATTTATCATTTTGAGACAATTTAAATTAAGATGTAATCGCGTCTCATCTCATTATACAGCACATTTATTATGAAGGAAAAAATATTTCTTTGCAATATAAATAATTCTTGTCAAACTTCAATTGACGCGCGTTTGTTTTCCCGTGATGTATCGGTTAAAGCGCACTGCGGGAAAAGCGATAGTCGTCAGCTAGGCCGGCTGATTACATAACGTCGTGGCGTCCGAACGCATGTGACTCCGATTTTCGCGGAATCAGTGCGAGTTACATCATTTCGCGGCGCGACTTTGCAAATCGCGATCCTGTCTCTAATCTTTTGCAAAACATTGCCAGGAATATTCCAAGAGAGATTGTGTATCCATGCGAGACACGAAGATATATAGTCACGCCGATGACGACGACGACGTCAACACGCGCCTCAATCGATCCTTTGCGACTACGCAGCATTTTTCAACAGTCGGCGCGCTTCTCGTCGACGGTCTGAGAAGGTGTTATTTTTCACGGCACGTTTTTTTTTTTCTCGACCGGGTGATTATATAACTCGCGCGAATCGCTCGTCTGTATATCGAGAAATTCAACAAACAATTGCTTACCCTCCCTGAGACGATAGGTGACGGTGTTCCTTCCACTTGGTGGCTGAGTAAAATCTAGTAGAAAAAAAGATCAGGAACGATTGATTCGTCGCACTAATAATAACGTTTTCTCCTTGCTCGTCTCACGCGGGCGATGCGATGTATGTTGAATCAGATGGACGTGCGTGGATGCTGCGTACAACTCTGTCGTGTAGTCGCTTTGATTATCGCTGTTGAAATGCGACTCGAGAGGCGGTAGTACCGGGTTAAACCACGTCACGAAACGGCGTTGGGAGAGTATGCCATCGTGGTGGACGTCATCTGTAGCGAATCGGAGCATTGCTGAGCTCACGGTGTACGAATCGGAGCGATTTGCGGCGCCGTCGTGGCGCACCGTCCGCTACACGTCATGTGCGGAATTCGAGACGATAATCTCTTTGGGAGTCGATAATTTATTGTTCCTTCGCGTGGTTTCTCGCCAACGGCCGCCTGTTACTCCGAGCGTTTTTCGATACCGCATATTATCCATCATTTATTGTTATTAAGAAGAGGAATTTTTACTATTTTACTACTTTATTTAGAATTTTATTAAGCTTCTCGAAATCTAAATCACGTATCCAAGCGACGAAAAAAATTTATTTTATTGCATCATTATTGTTTATAACAAAAATTCTAACGTTTCTCGATAATGTATCGATAGCGTGAGTCATAAATAGAATAATCACGTATTATTATGACAACGGGCGAGTGGGACTAAAGAGGATTCTAATTTGGAGTCTGTTACTACTTCGAGAAATTTCGGACAGAGAAAGTACGGCAACCGGATATAACAGTAATTGTTTCGTAACAAATACGAAAACAGATCGATTGCGAATGAATTTTATTGGCAAAAATAATTTTTTACTAAATTTGATTTACTCTCCAATTTCCCCTCCCTTCCATTAAAAAGAAGAAAAGAAAGGAAATTATATATTATAAAAAATATAAGATATCTATAGAAAAAATATTATTAAAAAAGAAAAGAGAGAAGACAGGAAAATATTGCGTCGATAAGATTAAATATCGCTCGCAAAGTGCATATATATATATAGTAATGCAGCTGTAAAATTGCTACTTTAATAATGCATCCAATATTATCGTGCCTCGGTTGCAACCAAGTTGCGACGAGTAGTGAACAGAGGCTAGATGGAGTTGTCAGTACAACTGAACTTGATATGTACTTTTATAAGATTTTGAAACATGATTGAAAATATACAATTTCGCGATTATTTCAGAAAATAGAAAATTGTTACGGACTTGACGATTATTTTTATTTAATGCCAATTACGAATTTTAAATATAAATTTTGTATAAAAAAATGTGCATTTATAAAAAACAAATTTATAAAAATAAATTAAATATTAATTTATAAAGGAAGCTATTTATTGATTGTAGATTGAGATTCTGGTAGGTACGCGACTATGAAAGTCGGCTTCTTCCATGAATTCGGTATACAAGGAAAGCGAATAAATTGAAGGGTCTTTGCAATGACGCACACCGCATTCCAACGATCTTTTTTTTTTTGCTCATGCATATAATTATCATAAACACGTATCTCGCAAACTAACACAGTCTCCCATCTCCGAAACGGGATTCCTTACACTCAAATAACTCTGCAATGGTGACGCCAAAGTGACTTTTGCTAGATTTCATTTTTAATCCATAATATTCAATCTCTCGAATATATTAAGAAAAGTTCTAAAATATTTTAATTCTGTTTTCTTTCGAAAAGAGAATTAAAACGAAATTAAAATTTAGGTTCTCAAATTAAAATTATCAAGAAAAATTTGAAAATTTAATTATATATTAATAAATGTGATATCTACACGTACAATTTAAAAGCAATTGACCGTCCCGTGACCCAACGCGAGATAATAGCTATCAAAAATTGTACATTTTACATATATCGCATACATGAAGTATACGAAAATTTCGTATTTTAATTATTATATTTAGTATTTTAATTAATTATATTTTGTATTTTAATTATTAGAATGAACAACAAGAAAGTGATAAAAAATGAATATATATAATAGAAGGACACTTTAAAAATATTAGTAAATAAATCAAAATTATTGATCGTTTAATTTTAGAAATACAATAACAAAAAGACTTCACAATATCATTTCATCCTTGTTGTTTACCAAAACAAAGACAGATGATGCTCGCGAGCGTTGCGGGCATAGATTTGGCAATAGCGTACAGAATGTTTTCAAAAGTTTTCAGTAAATGTAATGCTTTAACGTTGAGTATAAAATTTTGGATTGTACTGTCACGACACACTTATTAATTTGAAGTTGTTAACAAATATATATATGTATATATATATATATATATATATATATATATATATATATATATATGTACGTAACACATGAGCGTATCCTATGGCAATTGTTTCTCTGTTTAATCAAACATGTTTTAAATTGTATTGAGTGTAAAATAAATTTTTGCTTCATTAAATTTTTCATAATAAATGAAGAGAATTTATAGAAACAAGTAAGATGTGGATTTTGTTTCGAAATATTATAAAATATTACACTTTACCCTACAATCTGTTTGCAGATGTGCGATAAATGTGATTCTGTGAATTCTTATCTCTGATTAAAAATGGTTATCGGTGAAGTGCGAAAGTAAAAAGTACTCTTAAACGCATTTATAATGAATCGAGAACAAAATTATGAGGATCGCATCAAAGTATATCAACACTCTTTCTCTCTCATCGCATTAATTTAAAAATTATTTCTTTTTCTGGCAAAAATTAACCAAGCTTTGTATATTTTAGTTTATAATTGCTTTAATGACAGAAGATTATGCAAATGCTCATAATTTTGGAAATCAACGTAAGGATTGATTAATTTTACTTTAGCATATGTTGCATGTACATATAAATATAATCGGATTAGAATCAGGGTTGGAAAATTACTTTATAAAAGTATCTCGTTACTTTTTTTATATACAATACAAACTTTATGTACCAATGTTCTTTTTTAAAATACAAGATCAAATAAAACACTAAAAATTTATATTAAACAAAAATATTTAAATTATTTTACATAAAATGATATTATTTTATGATATTAAAGTAACAAAAACAAAAGTATAATTTTGATAGTGATATCGCTATTGATAATATTGCATTCCAACTCTTATCATTTGTATGAAAATATGTCAAATAAATTAGAAAAAAATAATTATAAAAGTAACTGTTAAACTCATTACTCGTTACCGTAAAATATAACAAAGTTATTTTTCTTGTTACAAACAAAATTTGTAATACCGTTATCGTTATCAAAAAAAAAAAAAATAACTAACAGTAACGGCGTTACGCATTACTTCCCAACCTTGATTAAAATTAAGTTCGTAAACAGGCAGATAAACCATATTAAAATTTAATTATATTTAATTATATTAATAGTTTTGAAGAGCAATCAGAACGATGCAGACATTATCAGGGCGCTCAATATTCTAAAACAGAAAAATCAACATAGTACGTTTCTTATTTTATATTCCGTCCCACGTTTTTCTAGCCCACGGCTATTCTATTTTCTTTTAATATAATAGAAATAGAAAAGTGTGAAAGATTGAGTTCCATTGACAGCCCAATTGAATCTGACAATGAATGCGGAGGAAGTGACGCAACTGATGACGAGGACGTTGATTTTGTGGACGATAACGTGGACAGTCGCATCGATCCAAGAGCGACAAGTAAAATTGCGTCGCACGGCATGCCTCAATTAAATATTAACAAACCCACGATCAATCTCGATTTTAAACAGAGAATGCACAGAGTGATACCGATAAAAATAGATAAAAAGGCTGCATAAATGAAATGTTAAGAATGCAAGTTAAAAATTAATCTTATATATAGGGTGATTCAAAACAATCTAATATCCTTGAAATGTATTCTTGAGCGAGTTCTGAGATAATTTTTTTCTTTTACAAAATTTTATTCAAAGCTTAGTTTTTTAGTTTTATAATTGAAAATAGTTAGCTACTTACGAATTTGATACAACGGGCAAATAAGGATGGCGCAATACGTAGACTCATTTCACAATTTTACAATAAATATCACTAAAAACATTATTGTTTTTGCAGTACCTACTTTATTATTATTTGCAAATATTAGTTTTTATATAAATTATGGCATAAAATCTCATGATAAATGATATTTATTGTAAAATTGTGAAGTAAGTCTTGTGTGACGCGTTGCGTCGTTTCTGCCTGCCCGTTATATACCGGACTCGTAAGTAGCTAATTATTTTTAATTGTAACTCAAAAATTAAGCTTAATAAAAGAATAAAATTTTCAAAGAAAATTTTACAAGAAAAAATCTCAGATTTTGCATCAGGTTATTTTGAATTGCCTTGTATAAAGTAATTTATAATATATATTTATATATATATAGCACGCGAGTAAAATGGGGACACAGGGACATTTTATTAATAAAAAAACAACTATTTATTAAAGTTTTTACAACATAAATGAAAAAAACAGCATGGTAAGCATCGTTCGGTGCACACTCGCCGCGCAGACACAAAGTTCATCGTTTGTCACGCTCGGCGGCTCTCTACATTCCCGTCTTTACAAAGAGATTATCGTCACGTGAGAGAGTACATTGTAAAAGTTGCCAAAGTTTTTTTTTCAATTATCGCAAATCAAATCGGTCTTCTCACGTCGCAGGTATTTTCGCGAGACTTTTTCTTTTCTCTCCTTTCTTCCGATTCCTTCGCAGTCGCTGAAATTAAACTTGAAATCTCGCCAAACTTTTGCCTCCCTCCGGTTGCGCTCTTGGCGCGCGTCTCCGCGCATTTATTATATTACAACGATGATGCCTTTCGAGTAACAAAATATAAATCTACGTACTTATATAGTTATATTAACATATACAAGCACACACAGTTTCTCTCACGTACGCACTGTTAATCTTACGGGTTAATAAAAAAAAAGGGGGGAAGGGAACTGGAATGTGTGATGGTGAGTGATGTCGGGATGGTCCTTAACATACATGTCTATACGCAGTATTAAATTACAAAAATTACAACCTCGCGCGTAAGTCTCTTTAATCATTGAACACGCATCGAATTTCACTTCACGAAAAGACGAATGAGCTCCGTTTATTTTATCCTTTTTTTTTTCCTTTTTTACGTTGCGCGCCTTAGATTTCCGGCTCGAGTAAACGCGTGCCGAAGCGACGATCTGCCGATCGTCGTTCCAGGACTCTTGCGTCGATCGCCGGACGCGCGTCTCTTGGAGATCGACGCGAGATTCCGCGGCTCCGATCGAGCCTCTCTCCGTCTCTCTCCTCTCACGTCCAGTCGCCCGATCTAGACGACCGCGGATCTCGGCGCCGTCATATAGAAGGTATGCAATAAATAACACGATCCGTCGATCGGGTTGGAGCAACGACGACGGCGACGTCGCACGAAGGATGAGATACCGTCGTCGCTTCGTCTGATTACACCGATATCTCTCGCATTTTCGTATTCTACGTTGGCATGAAAGTCATTGTTCTACCCGGTCACTGGCCTTCGCTGTCGCTGTCGCTCTTATCTGCAAAATGGATATTTCGTAATGTTATTTCCTGCGCCGCTGACGCTCCTTTCTGTGATAACGCGCTCTGACGGCTTCACAATTTTTCGTTACGTTAATCAAGTAATAACGGAAATTTGTTACGTGTTCTATGATGATAAAAAGACGAGGTGTATACGTCAAATTGGAATCGATTAATAAATAAGCAGCCAGCGAGGCCGCGTTGCATCCGATTCTGTCGGCAGTAATTTTCGGACGGTCGCGCGCCAAACGTACGATGTGCCGTTGATTAATATAATTACGAAGTGTTACGAATAGTTACGGGATTGTACCTTTTTTACCCGTATACGCATGACGCTTCAGTCTGTCGTAAAGATCGTCTTTTGTGCCATAAATGCTGGCGTTTGATCGGGCAAGGCTATTCATCTTGCCTCCGTTGTGCAGGCTCTCTGAAAAAAAAAAATTAATGAGCATTCGTGACATATATTGCGATATAAAATACATAATGTCAAGTTATATATTTTATCGCGAGAATAATCACTATGATATTTAATCCGCGCGATATTATGTTAGTCTAAATCGCAATCTTTAGTTCGCGTGCACAGAATATTTTAAACACAGCTTTACCTTTCATGTAAGTCTCGTTATAAAAGTTGGGCATTTCCCATCCATCTTCTTCATCGTCATAATAATGAGCATATGTGCTGTGATGTGACGGTGCTATCGACTCGGCGTACGGTGTTGGCGCACCGTAATAGAAGTTTACCTGAGAGCCATTCTGGTCAGTCGCTGGGGTGAGCATTTTCTTCGGTTCCTTCTTTCTAGAGGCTCTGTTGAATAGAAATACCGCTGATAATTATCTTTGATAATATACTTATAAAATATTATTTATTATTGAAAAATACATTAAAAATTAATCCAGACTCTTCTGGATTAACTTTTAATCAATTTTCTACGCTAACCTGACGCATATCATCCAGACGAGCAGCACCACAATGATTATCAAGATAACGCCTCCCGCTATGCCACCGGTGATATAGAAGAACTCGGATTTATCCGTGCAATGTTTGCCAGTGAAGCTGCCGCTGCATCGGCACGAGGGTTGTCCGCGCGAATCCTTCAAACAGACACCTTCGTTATCGCAGTAGCCAAGGCAAACGTCTGTGCAGACGGTTCCGGTGCCATTATATCCAGGCTTGCACTCGCATTTGAAGTCGCTCGTCTCCGGTATAAGTAGACAATATGCGTTTGCATCGCAGTGCATCTCCGTGCCGCTCGTCTCGCATGGATTCGTGCAGTCTGCCTTCTTCGTCTGTCAGGAGACATAAATATTAGTATTATTACTTCAATTTTTCATTGATAAATTGTTTCATTTATTTACTACATATGTGTATATATGAAATTTTTCTAAAAAATATATATTAATATTGTTAATATCAGAGAGAAAGAAAGAGAGACACTCACAGCAGCGGATCCTTTGGTGCTGGTGTTCGGTGGACAAGGAATACAGAAGGTCTGCTGTGGTTCCGACTGATACGTTCCCTTTTTGCATTCCACGCAATCGTTGAGACTTCCGTTGAGGTAAGTCCCGGGCTCGCAGACCGGAAGCGAGCATTCTTCTATCGCGGCGGATCCCATACTCGGGGTCGTTCTACCGAGAGGACAAGCTTGGCAGGATGCTTGCACTCCCTGAGTGCGATACGTGCCGCGGGGACAAGGCTCGCATTTTCCTTCGACGGCCAACTGCTGTCCGGATCCGCACTCGTCCCGGCATTCCTCGCGGGATACCGCATCGGTGGTCCTCGTGGTTTTTCCGAGACCGCATAGCAGACATGAGAAGCTACCCTCGTTCGGCTGATAGAATCCGTGACCGCAGTTGCGACAGAGACCGGCCACGTCGTCGTAGTACTTGCCGGCTGGACATCGCTCCTTGCAGTCAGCCGCGCTACGAGCGCCAGGACCCATCGTCACACTCGGACGACCGGCGATCACCGGGCAGGAATTGCATTTTAACTGTCCGGACTCACTCTGGTAAGTGCCCACTGGACAGGACACGCACTGCATCGTCTCTTCGTTATAATAAGTGCCTACCGCGCACGGTACTGTAAATAATGAACGTACGCTTTCAACTTTTCGCACTGCGATATTTTAAAAAAATTAGTAATGTAACTGTAAAATATCTTTTCTCAATATTTACGGCTACCCAAGTATAGCGACATGCTATAAAATGTTATAAAAAAATATTAAGAATAAAATATTAGATATTTTATATGATAAAATTTTATATTATGTTGAAAAAATAGATTCTTATTGTAATCATAATCAACGATATATATTGGCTTACCGCAATCTGGCGCCATGACAACTTGTCCTATCGGGCAGGCATAGTCGGATTCCAGGATGAGAGATGCAGGATCCGGCACAGTGTTGGGCAAAATATCGTGAACATCGAATTGGTCCTCTTCTAGGATCAATTTTTCGAGCAACATCTGCACGGTCGAGCGCTCGTTCGAGTTGGTGTTTAGGATCGGATCGCTGTGAAATAAACAAGAGTTATCGTTCTGTAAATCAAAACAATGTATGCAATAGCAACAGGCATGGAGGGATTTGCGCAAATATGTACAGCCATTATCTCCAGGCGAGTGTATAATTAAGGCAGCCTTGTCTTTGGATCAGGATCCTCATCAGTAGTCTCGCGTGCCGCAGGTTAAATCGCATTCACCCTTATTGTAATGACAATTAATACATAAACTTTGCATTCATTGGCTGTTACGTCAATAATGTAAATTGTTGATATATGTCGTAATTATTGTTATTGTATTAACCGAAGCTGCTGGACGCGTGAGCGACAGAGATCAAAATGCGTTAATTTTCACTTATCGATTTTCAATTTTCTAAATAGCAATTTTTTCATAATTTGTTTAAATTATTATTTTTGTAATTCATTAGCGCATTGAATGATTTTTTTCAATAAAGAAATAATAAATGATCTCACAGCTTGGTTACACGAATTTTGTTATACTGTTATCACTTTTAAAATATCTAGACATTTTGTTTTAGCTTATTACATGATGATAATATTCCCATAATGATGATACCTGTATATATAGTGATCAGTTAGTAATAACGTGCACACAAGTTTTTACTTTCGTTTATAACTTGATCCGACACTTGTCCCCGTAGGATTAGTCGTTAGTATGATTTATCATTTTTCGATATTGATTATAGAAATTCCGAGAGTTATGCACGATTAACATGGAAAACATTAAAATACACACGGGAGATTGTTATAAACTGCACGCTATATGTTTAAAATGATAACGTATTAGAGAGATGATGTCGAATGTGATAGGTAAGACATGTAAATGAGAATCGAAGCACGTAGCATGAATCGAGCTGTCCTTACTTTATTGCTGGGAACGAGATCTCCACCTCGTAAGTGTCACTGCCTTGACGACCCTGTCTCGTTCTATGATGCAACACAAGTAACAGAAAAATGCTCAGTATACTGAGATTCACTGTAAGCGAAACGCGCGACCAAGACAACATATTTGAGCGATGCATTTGACAATAAAAATAACCGACAAGTGCGAGACACAAAAAGAGCAAGCCATGTGATTTACGATATTACAGCAAGCTGTAATTATTTTGCGTACGATAAAAATGTGTTTAGAACACTTGACGCGCTGAAAAAATTATCAATTAAACTGACGAATGTCCGAATCGAGCGAAAATATTTGAAAACGCTTGTTAATCAGAAAATTGCAGTATGTTACTTACGGTTCTACGGGCATAATCGCGGAAATGACGTAAGTTCCGCCGTCCTCCTCGCTCGTTTCTCTCGTCGTGCGTATGCGATGATCGCATTGCACATCGATATTAAGATCCTTGCATTCGCGAGTTCCTAGATAAGAAGAAGCGTAGAAAATTAATTAAAAAATATAATTGAAAAAATATGCATTTATATGAAGTGATCTATTTGAAAATTGTGTATTACCTTCATAAGAATAAGAACAGAAGTTCCAGTCTCTATTCAATGAATTCACGGCGTTTCGAACTTTCTGCTTGAGTACACCCTGACCGGCCTCGTTGCAGAGCACCGATGTCGGGAAGTTCATCTTAATTTTGAAGACTCTTTGCGCTGACGTAGAGCCTGAAAAATTATGTTTATTAATTTTTAAGAAATATAAAATCGCTATATATATACATATATACATATGTGTATATTACTCAACATGAACAAAATAATTACTTGTACAAGCTGGATACACCAAAGGTAGACTAGGATTATTGGTGGGCCTCCAGAAGCCTTCCGCACCGCACGTGTAGAATTTGGGAACTTCCTGCGAAAATCGAAGTCCGGTGTTGCAAGAAATTTCACAAACCTTAAATTGGCCTCCCGAGCCCCAGTCTTTGCACTGTTGCGTGCCACCGATGGGATCATCCAGTGTCGGACAGAAGTCCGCTACAACAAGAAGAATATGTTAAAATTTTAAATAATTCACGTACGACTTTCAAAAAATATAATTCTTTAAATAAATATTTTATCATTTTCTCCTGAATAAATATTTAAAAAATGTTACTTACACAATATGTAAACTTTGAAACTGCAACTAGCCGAGTTTCCAGCTTGATCGTAAGCCACGTAACTGATATCGTAAGTGCCCCACATCAGAGTCTGTCCGGATCGATGCCCGTTTTTCTCCTGTATCTTCGTGATACCGACATTGTCACTGAAACGCGGCTCGTCCCAAGTGACGATGGACGATCCGTTCCTTGCGATCACCCAAAGATCACCCGGACAATGCTCCACCTTGGGCGGAATCTTGTCGGCCTCGAGTTGCTGGCATCTGTTGCCACCGTAACCGGGCGGACATACTCGCTGTCCGCAATGCGATGGCACAATTCTCTCGACTCCACCTATGGTGTCGTCGTATCCCGCCCATGTCAGCACCAGACCCTGATACAGAACCGGTTCCGTGCGACAATCGCGTACCTGCTTCTGAATCTCATTCGTCACGTGCAATGCGCGGCCCCAGACTTGCACCTTGGTCAGATGACCTTGGAAGCCCGATTCCGTGTAGCCCTTTATGTTCTCGCTTTGCGGCTTACCTAACACGGCCCAGGCACTACAAGAGAAGACGTTAAATATATTTTGCACAATTTATTGCAAAGATGCTCGATGCAAAGATGAACAAAAAAGAGCTTTTAATTTCTAGATAAAAAGATACTTACTACGCTGAAAGTGATCTGCCGCTACCATAGCCTTCGGTCTTGCTAGCGATGAGGCCCTCCGTAATTAGAGTGAGCTCTCCACCATTTTCCCCATTCCATACAACTGCGACGTGATGCCATTGTCCGTCATTTATAGTCGCGTATTCTCTGAATGGTAGATAAACATCTTGCAAGTCGTGGAAGAGGGATATCTGAATTCCATTACTGTGTGCTTGGATCATAAGTCTGCGGTTTGTTGGAACATGTGGCGAACTAAACGAAAGATATTACAAATGTAAATATTTTAATATAATTTTCTTAGAAAAAAAAAATAATAAGATATTATGTAAAACAGATTGTTAAAAACAGAAGTGCAAATAAACTTACCTGACGCTATAAAGAGTGAAGAAAATTCCAGCTTCATCTCTCTGCGTAAATTGCACCCACATAGCGACAGTCAAGCTCTTCGTGGAACCAGTGAAAAATGGAATAATCTGTGAAGCACTGCTTCGTCCCGGATCGCTAAAGTACAAGTCATAATCCACTTGGATGGCTGCAAGAATTTGAATTAAAATAATAACAAAAATAAAAATAATTATTGTATTAATAATAATAATCTCTAAGTTAAAATAAAAAATTATGAGATACATACATTTTCTGCAATCGTCGCCAGTTAAATTAAATGGACATTGGCAGAAGAATTTGCCGGTAAGATCGATACAAGTCGCCGATGGCGGACAAGAATTCTCTTTACAGTCAATTATATCCTCCTCGCAAGTTTGGCCTAATTAAAAGAAATTAGAAAATTATTTTTTAATTGTTTAGTAATTAATAATATCCATAATTAAAAAAAACAATGTTGATATATTAAGAATTACCTGTATATCCTGGAGGACATATGCAGGTGAATCCAGGGCCCTCGTCGATACAAGTAGCACCGTTTTTGCAAGCGCCGGCCTGACAGGCATCGTATTCGTATTGACAACCGATTCCCGTATAATCGTCGGGGCAGGTACAATTCAAGCCTGAACCGAAATCTTGACAACGACCATGATGCATGCACGGATTTCCGATGCAACGTTCCGGTGCTGTTTCACATTGCTTGCCATCGGTACCGGATGGGCAGCTGTCGATTAAAAATTTAAGATAAATAATTTATATAATATATAATATATATAATATAACTTTATTCAAAAATATTATCGATTAAAAAAACATTTTCAAAAATTTAAATATACTTACACGCAGAAATAATCCATAAACAAGTCCACGCATGCGGCATCGTTCTGACATGGTCGATTCTGACACATGCCGACGTCTATCTGACAGTAAATTCCGGTCCATCCCTCTGGGCACACGCACTTGAAGCCGCCAACTTCATCTATGCACATCGCATTGTTCAGGCATGGATCAGACTTGCAGTCATCAATATCGATCTCGCACAACGCGCCGGTGTAACCTTCGCGGCAATTACAAACAAAGGTGTTATCGAGATCCTCACAGCGATCGGTACCAACCGGATTGCAAGGATCGCTGAGGCACTCATCAATTTCCGCCTCGCATTGCAACCCGACGTAGCCGGGTCTACATTTGCAAACAAATCCCTCCAGTTGATCTAAGCACGTAGCACCATTCTGGCAAGGATCGGATGCGCAATCATCGACCGTATGCTGGCACTGCTTGCCGGTATAACCAGGCTCGCAGGTGCAGGAATAATCACCAACTTGATCAATGCACTGACCGTTATTCCTGCACGGTTTCGAAGCGCACTCGTTGATGTTAGTTTCGCAAGCCGCGCCGGTCCACCCGCTATGGCAGATGCATTCGTGACTGAAGAGCTTATCCACGCAGATTCCATTTAAACAAGGATTGCCCGAGCATAAGTCAATCTTCTCGTGGCAGCGTTTGCCGGTAAATCCAGGCGGACAATCGCAGGCGAAATCGGCGATCAAATCAGTGCAGTTGGCGCCGAGCAGGCAGGGTCGCTCGGCGCAATCATCGGTATTAATCTCGCAGCTCTGACCTTCCCATCCTGGCAAGCAGTCGCACTTGTAGCGGCCCTGTTGAAGAGCCACACACGTTGCGCCGTTGTTGCAAGGATTTCCGCTAGCTGTGCACGGATTTATCTGCGGAAATATAAAACGTAAAATTAAATTAAATATATCTTACAAAAAAAAATACGATTTTTAGCATCAAATATTTTTCGCAAAAAAAGCACAAAGAGACGCTTACAGTGATGTCGCAATCGACTCCGGTGTATCCAGATCGACAGAGGCAAGTGTAATTGTTAAATCCAGGCTCGTCCTTGCACATAGCTCTCTCCGGACACGTGTCATTGGTACAGTCTGATTTCTCCTCCTGACAATTGATACCGGAATAGCCGTTAGCGCATTGGCATCTGTAGCCTTGTGGCAGATCGATGCAAGTAGCACCATTGTAACATGGCTGAGACGCGCACTCGTCTATGTCGATTTCGCAGTATCTACCGGAGAAGCCAGCCGGACAATAACAATGCACGTCGTGTCCCATTGGCACGCAGATACCGTTGTGCTGGCATGTATCGTTGGTGCACTCGACAAGCTTACATTCGTCGCGATGCACCGAACCGGATCCGTTCGTGTACTTGTTCGTGGTACACTCGTCGCAGGTGGTAAGACCATGATTCATCTGGTAGAAGTTTTTAGGACACTGAGCGCACGGGGCTAATCCCGTGTCTGAATACATGCCCGGAGAACACTTGGGGCGACAATGATCGCGACTAGACGCGGCCGGTTGATACGTGAATGTACCAGCCGGACAGGGCAGGCATTTCGTGTAGCCGCTTATCGGCGGTTCGCCGGTATAAAAATGTATGTCACACTCCAGGCAAGGCACCAGACCGGTATTCGAGTGCGTGCCGTAACCGCAAACTGGTATACAATCATCTATACTCTTTGAGCCTTCCTCTTTCGTATAAGTGCTGAATGGACAGCGCAAGCAAGAACCCTGACGATCGCTGTTCTGATAGAAGCCCTTTGGACAGGCTGTGCACTGTTTCTGCTTTTCACCAGCAAAAGTTCCGGCCGGACAGTGCACTAAAAATGTATAATAAAAAAAATTTACGACAAAATTTTTTTAAAAATATTTAAAGCAGGAGATCAAGAATCAAATAGTTTACTTACGACATCGAGGAACATCATTGGTATCCATGTTTAATACTTCACCGACGCTGCACGTGAAACCTTTGCTACTGGATGATCTGAGAACTCGAAGAGGCGGACATTGATTACCAATCGAAGATACGTTTAATAGAGACTCGATAACTGCATTCGCATACGGGACCGATAAATCGAAGATCAGAGATAATGTGGCTCCGCAATGTTCGTATAATTGCGTTTGACGTACTTCCGGTACAACGACCAAGACAAAGTCCATCTAAAATTTGTCGAAATATATTACTCATCATTCTTCATCATATTGCTGTCGCATTATTACAGTTATCTCTATATTAATGATGATTAAGATCTCATACAATTTATTTCTCACCTTGAGAAGATTTTCGTCGATTAAGGAAGGCATCGATTTGATGAAAGATACATTCATGTTCACACTGAGACCGGAGCAACGTTTAGTCAAAACATCATTGATATCCATATAATGTTGAGCCATGTGATCCTGATACAGGGGCAAGCAAGATTGTGAAACAGCGCCATTCGCGCGATAAGTTAGTGAGGCGATTACATGATAATCAGCTTGTTGCGTGTCTACAAATATAAAAATTTAATTAATTATATTGTTTGAAAATGCAGTTTAAAAAAACTTAAAGCAAAGATAAAGACTGACTTTCGGAAACGCAATCGGGAACCACCGACGAAGGCGTCCACCGTTTGTTTTCGCATCCGAATGTCTTTAATGGTGCGCCGTCCGTGAATCTGTATCCAGTCTTGCAAGTTGCTATACATTGCGTTCTCTTATCTTTGGCGACACATTTTAGACCGCCGTTAGCTGGCGGTTTCAATTCCCAATCGGCACAGGGCGTAGCCTGGACCAAAACTTGGAAATGGCAAGATGCTCGGTTGCCGCTCGAGTCTGTTGCATGTACTGTGACGTTTTCAAAGTTACCGACTCGAATCATAGCGCGTTCTGGCACAAAAGTGATCTTCACAGGACCGGATACGTCCGTGGCTTTGATATCATCTCGTGTTTCGTTAAAATTGATGGAATAACTTTCTTGTCGTTCTAACAGTTCGATGACATAGCTCTGGGGACACTTTAGTTGTGGTGGAGTTATATCTGCAATATATAAAAATTAATATTTTAAATAAAAATTAATATAAATTAATATATTTTATACTATTAATATTTTTTTTAAATAAATACTAATATTAATATTTTAAATTAATGTTAATATTTTATTTAATATGAATATTAATACTTTAAATTAATATTAATATTAATATTTATATTAATATATTTTAATTAATACATTAATATTGTAAGAACTAAGCATTACTAACCGGGCACGGTAATGTTAATTTCGCAAATCGCAACGTTGCCGTCATAATCAAAGGCCACGTATTTCACGACCGTATCCTTGAAGATCCGAATAGGCGTTTTGAAACTCTGCGGCTTTACTTCCAGCCGAGCGATGCTTCCACTGTTGTCGATTGCCGTTGGAATTGTGAAATTCACCGGAAGCAATTCGCCATCTTCTCCCTTCTGCACTACTATGGGTTGCTGCGGGCAGTTTTGGAATACTGGCGGCTCGTTGTCCACACACGGCGAGAATCCGTAATCGTAACCCAACAACGGCTCGACCACCGGTTCCTCACATCCCATTAGTTCAAACTTTAGACAGGCGTTATCCATGTAGCTGACAATACCAAGAATAACGAAGCGAGCTTGCACGTATTTTGGCAGAGTGATCATCGCCAGTTCGCCGTAATTTCCTGGATCGCGCATTGTCAGATTGAAGTTTGGGAAATAGACGACGTAGTTTTCGCTCTCCGACTGCTTATAGAAGAGTCGAATTTCCGTAGGTCTACCGACGATGTCATTGGTGATGACGCCCTTCACTAAAATCGCCTTTACTCGGTGGATTCGGCCGAGATCGACGCTGACGTACGTGAAGGCATCCTTGTTGCCGCACCAGCCGGTCACGGAATTTAATCGAACGTTTCTGGCTTCGTAATTAGCTCGCTCGGAAGTAGCGTTTATAGCCGAATCCGGGATTCGTCCGGAAGTGAGACCGAGTGGTTTGACAACCTTGCATTCAGGCTCGCGGATGCAGACAATCGGTCGTGGATTGATGAGAATGTAGCCAGGTCTACCGCAGCCGAACTGCACTTCCGAGCCTTGCTCGTAGCTTCGTGCTATCTGATAGCCGTCACTCGGTCTGCCAGGATCTTCGCAGACCGGACCCTCGCATCGCAGATTTCCAAAGTCCCAGACGCCGTTCGCCTGGCAACGCACGACGTTGTCGTTACGGTTGGTCTGACCAGCCAACTTGAAGGTGTCCTGACAGCCAAAGAAGAAGGACGACTGGTATTTGGAATCGAGATACTGGCCGTACTCGGCGCCAGGCGTGGGAAGAGGTTTGCCGCAGTCCACGCGGGGACAAGCCGGCTGCAAACCGGACAACCAGTAATTAGGTAAACCGGGCTTAGGATCGTAAATGCACTGCCGAAAAGCGGAAGTTGCGGTGTTGCGCAAGTAACGGCCGTTACTACCGCACTTGAGAGTAACATTCTGCTTGAAAGGTACCAGTACGCTGGTTTCGTCGTTTCGGATCACGGAAAGACCTTCATTTTTGTCGTCCGGTAATGACACACATTTCGCATCTGAAAAAAACCAATATAATATTTTATATAATATTTTACGTTTTGTTGGATAACAGATACAGTGCAAATGTATATACAATTTTGAAACATTTTATAAGTTTGATTACTTACATTGGCATTCGGGAATAGTTCCGTTCCAGACACCGGAAGACGTACAAATTAAAGCCGAAGTTCCTGATAATACGTAACCAAAATTGCACTGAAATCTGACAAGATCGCCAAAATGATGCTGCTCCTGCAAAACAAATGAATTTTTAAATGATTTCAGAATTCTATCAAAGATAAGAGACATTTCTTAACAATTATTTTCATAATAAATAATATTTATTTAAACAATCGATTTTTGAGTCATTTAATATTTTACCTTGGTCGAGAGTAATTTTCCATTTTCCGGCGACGTTAATGGAGGACACATCACTGGCACGCATGTCTTGTTTCTCTGATAGAGATCGCCATCCCTCTCACCGGTCTCGGATTTCGCCAGGTTGAATCCAGCTGTGCCGTTGCCCTTGTATAATTCGAAACCAGTGTTACACATGCAGGAGTAACTACCAGGATTGTTGATGCATTTCTGATGACAACCGCCATTCCTGACTGCGCACTCATTAATATCGGCGCATTCCAGTCTTGTGCAGCCCATTATCTCTAACTTCATGCACGGCGCGCCGATGTAATCCTGTATCTTGAATTTAATGTAGCGCGTCTCGATCGGCATCGGCAGGTTCAAAACAGAGAGCGTCGCCTCTAAAATTCTAAACTCTACCGGCGTACCGTCCGGGTTGGTATAGTCCTTGAAGATGTCCGTCAGATCGTTCGTGTACTGAATCCGTACAGCTGACGTGTACGCGATGTTCCCGTCCAACCTAGCTACGACCTGCGTACGGAAGCCGCGAATAATAGTCGGTGCCTTCATGTCGATTACAACCCAATTCGTGCCCGGCTCGATGTTGTTGCCGCACCAGCCGTCGCCGTTGTTTAAACGAATTCCCTTTGAAGAGATACGTATAAGTATATCGCATAGAAAGAGAGAGAAAAAAAAAATTGATTTAACAATTTAGCATCTTACGGTTTTCGTGTATCCATTTTCCGAGCTGGAAACCGTGATCGATTCGTCGGGAATGCCGCCGTTGATTAGCCCAAGATCGCCGATAGGTCGACACTCCATCGTCGGTGCGAATCCCGACTTACACTTGCAGGTAAATGCACCTGGATTGTTTATGCACTCCGTGGACGCCAGGTCGCATTGACTCGATGCGCACTCGTTTATGTCTATAAACATACTCGTCTCAATGTAATGAATAATTTTTTTTTTTTTGTTAACGCTATAAAACGCTCTCTACCTTCGCAAGTCGGTACATTATCGAATCGTTGATAGGGTCCACATTGTATGATATTTGATCCAGTTAGTTTGTAGCCTCTGTTACATTGCACCCTGGCTTCATCGCCGAAGAAGTAATCTTTGCCGGTATCGACGACAAATCCGTTTTTAATTGTCGGCAGTAGCGGACATTTTGCACCTATAAAAAAATAAATGTCAAATCATTTTTGTCAACCTAATTATGCATCAAATGTTAAATTAATTAACGATGTTTTACATCAATTACTACTCACGAGAACACGTTGGCACTTCGTCGGACCAAGTTCCATTGCTCATGCAAAGGATGACAGGATGGCCACTTCGTACGTAACCGAGTTCGCATTCGAATCTAACAATCGTGCCGTAACTTCGACCACCTCCGTTCAAGATAGTTATGTTAGAATGAGGAGCCTCCGGCAGCGGAGCGCATTGAGATGCTGAAAGAGATAGACATATTTTTTTATTACATTTTATTTTGCGTTTCATAATTTTATAATTATTTCATACCAGTTACATATAATTTAACGTACCTAAACAAGACGGCTTCTTTTCCCATCTTCCGTCCGCCAGGCATGAAATCTTTTCCGTCGGCCTTCCTGAAGGAAACGCAAATCCTGCGTAACACTGATAGGTCGCCAATCCGCGATAAGTAACGTTCGAGGAGCCAATCGAGAATCCATTGTCGATTTGAGGTACGGGACCGCAGTATACTTCTTGACATTTGGGAATATATGTAACGGACCAATTTCCTCCGGGCAGACACTCCGTAGAGATCCTCGACTTTCCTGTGGCAAATTCTTGTCCTAGTGGGCAGGAGAACGTAACTATCGTGCCGAAAGCTGTGTCCCGACTCGATGCTAGTGCTCCCTCGCCGGGTTGTAATGGCGGACAGTCTATAAATTTTTTTTTTTTATATTGAGCATACAGCTATTGCACATTTTACGCATTAATAAAAAAACATAACTCATAGTATATATTTTTTCTTGTACATATATCATAGTAATTGATATTATAATATAATTATATATTAAAAAGATTTTAATATAAAATAATAAATTAAGAAAAATAAATTTTAATATAATTTACCGGCAGAAAATTCAGCTTGCCAGCCGGTGCTGCTGTGCAAAGCGTCGGAGGCAAATCTGACGAGCATTTCTCCGCTTTCCGCAGTGAGCGTGATCTTGGGTCGAATGTTAGAGGTGAAACCGCTTCCGGGATGTAAGCGCAGACCGTTTGTATTGGAACCGTCATATATCTGTCAATTCCGCAAGAGAAAAGGAAAGTTAACAATTCTGCGCGATATAAAGTTTTTTCATTTACATAACGTGATTATAATTTTACCTGCACGTAGTCAGTTTTGTGAACGTTGAAACTAATAAATTTCAGAGACAATGGTCCTCTATCCGGATTTCTGATTCTGTACAAACATTCCTGATTATTAGGATAATCGTTGAGACCATAAGAAGGCGACTGAATTGTGCCATTTCTCGCGATGATCGTAGCCTTGCAGCCTTGCGTGAAGCGAATGCTGAAACCACGCCTGGAATCGCCGAGACTCGTTTTAAAGTACAAATACAAATTGTTTCCGGTGGACATGATCACTGCCGGATTGTCCTCTAATTTTCCCGTGAGACGAGCGATCGGTCGGCTCATGGGTGAGTCTCCATCTCTGACAAGGATATAATCTCGATTCATTTCGAGTTCCAAGTCCTCGATCTAGAAACGAGAAAGTGAAATGTATTATGCGTTTTACCAATGTTTTTGTATTCTTTTTTCGTTTAAAAAAAAAATTAAATTTTTTATTGAACAATAATATAAAATTGTGACTAAATAAAATAAAGCATAAGAGATGCATAAGAGATTTCAATTTACCTCCACGGACATTATGCGTCCCGGCTGAGCTTGTAAAATGTACAGGCACTCGAGTCCTCCAGGATAATTTTGCGGGTATCCCGGAGAAGTGAGCACCTGTCCTTGCGGCGTCGCTCTAAGAATTCCGCCGCAGGTCTGGGGCTCGGTTTTCCAGGAAGCGCGAAAACCCTTCCTCTCTACCGAAGAGTCGGTGCTGAACTTGATAATCATAAAGTTCGAGGCAGAGACGAAGTGTTTGTTGCTCAGTTCTTGCTTGCCGGAAAGAGTCGCGAGATTCACGGACTTCTCCTCGGTTCTACCGCCTACGAGGATCTGCACTATGTCGAAGCTTTTCTCGGTCTCGAATTCTTGGAACTGGAACACACCAATTATAGCTCGTTTTTATTTATTAAATATATTTTATTTAATTCTGATTTTGAGGAAAAGCAAAATTATTCTTAAATAAGATTTTTCTACATTAAATGTTATCATCTTATCGAGAAAGATTTGTTGACCCAAATAGACTCACCTGCAGAAGAATATTGTGTCCTTGAGGGCCTTCGAGCGTCCATTTGCAATTGCTGAGGGGTGCATATTTATGCGGGTAATTCGGACTCTCCACGACGTCGCCGCTGCTCGCCATATAATATTGGCAATTAGCCGGACAGTCCAGTTCGTCGGAATAATCGCCACAGTCGTCCTGCTTGTCGCACTTGAACGCTGCGTTGATGCACTTGCCGTTCGAACAGTGGAACGAACCTGTGGATGTATCATCGTTAGAGAGGTAAGAAACATTTCATTTTGCGCATGAAGAGTCAAGTGATCATGTCGATTCATGTGACGGTAGGACTTACCGGAAGGACAGGCGTTGGCACGACACATGAAAGGAAGAAGTGACTCGCACGTGGTCAATTCCCACGTTTGTCGGTCATCCGTCAAGGCGACATCCACGCACTCGCCCGAGTGTGGATTCGGTTGTCTCGGCGCCCAGAAACCTACATTTTTTTTTTTTTATGTAAAAACTATTATTTTTAATCTGATTGTTAAAAATATTTAATGATCAGATTAAAAATATTTTTAATACCTAACTTAAAAATATTTCAAAACACTTTATCCTCTCTCTTTCTCTCTCTTGTCAATTAATCAAATTACAATTAATCAATTAATCAAATTACATATGTATAGGTATACACATTGAATGATTAGTAACAATATTAAGAATGCAAATATGTCTCAAATAATATTTCCGACAAGGTACTGCATCGAATTACTTTACATTTGTTATGTTAGTTAGATAATTATATAGATTGCTAACTACTAGCTTTCAACGTTTAATTAATAGTGAGGTTTAGTGGTGCGGACGGTGTGTAAATGATCTAAAAGGGGAAATTGTAGTCTGTACAGCAAACGGACACAAAGCAACGATGTCTGAGCATTGTTGTGGGAAAAGTGTGTCTTCGTGCCGCGTACGCGAGTTCCGTGTTTCCGTGACCCTGATAGAAACACTAGCTGCGCGTGTGTGCGAGAACGAAGTTTTGAGTGAAATGTTTGCATTAGCCACTTAATTTCGTAATATGTTCGTAATATGCTTGAAAACTTTTACTAAAAAAATAAATTTTTCTCTATATATATTATTATTTCTTATATCATATTTTTTTAACCTATATTTATTATATAAAGAAATAATTTCTAATTCATTTTTTTTTGTATAATAATTATTTCAGTTGTTAAGAAATAACGTTAAAAATAAAAGATAAAAAGAAATATATTATAAGATACATCATAGTTGATGAATATTATTTTACCATAAATTTTTTAATCGATTTCAAATTGAAATTTCTCCTCAATAAAATTTGATATTAATAGAATAAGTTCCAGTAATTAATATTTCAAGTAATTCAAAATAAAGAGGTTTGTAGAGCTGAGAAAGCTTCAGAGGAAAAAGAAATAAAATTGACAAAATTGTATTTTCTTAATAAAATTGATTTTAAAAATGTCTGCTTAATATGTGCTTAAGAATGTTAACAATTTATCTCAATCCAGGATTTTTATTCTCTTTACTTTGAGAGTTGGACTTGCAAATCGCATCGCATTGCGTAGAATATCGGTCAAGGTCTCTTAAGAGCAGTCGATCGTTAATGGTAAAGAGACGGTTGCGCACTCGGGAAAGAAAGAGAAAGAGAAATAAAAAAGAAAGGCAAAAGAGTAACTGAAGGATGCGTTCGGTTACGGGATTCAATCGCGCAGAATCCGCTCGTCTGCACATCGAATGAAACGGAACTGCATACGAACCGGCATATTGAGAGACGAGCATTCCCGCGGCGGATTCGAGTGTGTTGGTCCGTAAATCGTCGAGTGAAGCAAGACCTAGCCAGTAATGATCCAAATGCCGGCCGATCATGCTCGCCGACATGTTGTTCTCGCTGTACGACTCGACCACCATCAGCTCGCTTCCGTATCTGCAATGGACCGTCAGAGTTATCGATAGCCTATCTCGCGTAATATCGTGCGAGATAAACGGAATTTTCTGGACCTTTTTATTTTTTATTTATTTTTTAAAATGATTGAGACAATCTATATTACTTTATTATTTATTTTTTATCATCAAGTGATATCGATCGTATTTTATTAAAATCAAACTTTAGGTAGCAGAATTAATGAAAGAATCGATAGTACGTGGCTTACCTCCTGCATAATTCCGCCGCTTTTTCCCAGGAATGCCTGATGTTGAAGAACTTATAACAGTGTATGCCTCGCAGTTCCCATCCTGCGTAAAAAAAAACGTGGCATTAAACTGTCTGTTTAGGTAGAGATTGAGCGCAAAGTTGTAATAACGCATCGCAATAAGAACGCAATCTCTGCATTGTAATATTTGCTAATAGTGTCATTCCAACGCTATTATTATTTAAATTAGATTAGGTTATTTACATTACTACTTAATCAATTAAATGTTTTAAACACACGATAAAGGCTTCGTAATATAAGTTCTTGCACACTTTAATTTATCACAATTATCATTACTCGTGAGATGTCTGTTGGAAGTTAAAAACTTCCGGCAAGCACATTTGTGTGAGAGCAGTTTTATTTCAAAGCTTTGCGAGCGTTTCTTCAGCAACTGGATACTTTGCCCATCTTATATCATCGGGTACAAAAGACAGAAAAGGCGGTTAATCGGTGACCCACGTTGACAGTGACACGGACACAACGGCCTCGATCGTTTTTTAGTGCACACGGTGTGCCTTAAGAAGTTGACAACCGGAGTCGAAAGGGACCTTGTAAAATAAATTTTGCCTTGATGGCGATAACTTAGACAAGTTGTATCATTGATTCACCTACATATATTTTCGCTTATTCAGTATTCTAGCTTAGTTTCTGCCAAATTTTCTTGTTAATCATTTTATCAGTATTTTTATCCGATAATCTATAAGAATTTGCATCGGAATACATTTTTCTACTAATTAGTGAGAAGGGGAATATATCGCGTATAAGTTTATATTCAGCTATTGCTTCGAGCAAGCGTTTTTATTTCACAGCGTGCCATTTATCGTTTGAGATTGCTCTCGAGTTTCCGCGTAATCAATTCGTGTCAGTGATTCGATCAAAGTAAACCAACTCGCTACAGCCAGAATCTTGTCTTATAACAGGTAATATCGCAATTTGCGACATCTTTGATCGACTATGGGGCATGTAAATTAGATGGTAAAAAATAGATAAAGTTTCAGTTAAGAAGAAAGCAGCATTAGCAAAAGTAGTATTTTTCGTAGTTATCTTACTATTAGAGAACTAAAAATAAACGCATTTATTTTTCAGTAATTTTTGCAAAGCAATGATGAAGCAAAGTTAATTAATATTTTTTATATATAATTATATATATATATATATATATATATATATATATATTCTTTTTCTAGAGCTTTTAAGAATAAATAATTTGATAAACTTTGGCAATTACTTTTATTTATATTATCGATAATTTCTACTAGTTATCAAATAATATTGGCATTGTTCGATCGTAGCAGATTATTATCATTCATCATTTCTGGTAAATTTAAAACTACTTCCTGAAATCAATTAAATATATGAACATGTTAATTAAACGATAACCAAAATGCTATCCTGTAAACTGAATATTTTCCAATTATTATAAGGCTATAATTTTTAGACAGTTATTTTAAGTTTTTACTTTTATAAAAAATAAGTTTTTCTTATAAAAAAAACAAGTTTTATTCTTATAGAAAAATATTTTATTTTTGATATAAATTATGACAAAATAAAAAATTTTTCGCGCAATGCAATTGAAAACATTCGACGCTTCATAGAAACGCGTGAGTTGCGTTGAAGAGAAACGAAAGACACGACATTACTCAGTCATGTAGCTGATGCAGTTGGCGCTGGGAGAGACTCGATGTGACGACCTTCCTTTCTTTCAAAAGGTCAAACGGCCATGCTCGCGCTACGCACACAGTTTTCTCGGCGTCTATTAGCATTTCTCGTTCGGAGAATGTGTGTGAAATATTATTTTTTCTCTCCGCGGATAGACACGTGATATTGCAACCAACGATCGCGAAATAACATCGACAACACAACAATTCGTAATTAATATCGAAAAATGGAAAAAATAAAGAGAGAGAAAGAGAGAGAAAACATAATATCGCTATTATAAAATTAAAAAATTGTGGAATGTGAAAAAAATTGCGGAAACCGATTTTGAAAACAAAATCTGAAATTGTAGAACGTAAGAACGAAGCTATAAAGCAGAGACTGCAACAATTGAAATATATAAAATATATAATTTATCTTGTTAGCCAAATAGAGGAAGAATGATATAATCCTTTAGATCATTGACTGGCACGCAAGTATACGCGAAAAGAGACCGTCTCTGCCTTTTTTTTTCGTTCCTCTGCTCTTCCGGCAAAAACGCCAGCAAGCGGGTACGAAGCACGATGGATGATCGCGTAAAGGAGCAGATGAGCGAGTGTGTTGCCGGATGTTCTACTTTTTGGAATCCCGTTCGATGGTTTGTGCTCGGTCGAGTTTCCTCCTCCAAGTAGAAGGTAGATAACCGTGGCGCGCGAATACAAGCCGTCGTATATTTTTAGGATCCGCTATGTGTACCATGACGATGATGAGGACGAGGACGAGACAAGGGGAGCCATGATTGGATGGAAAGATGGAGAGACGGAGAAGAAAAGACGGAGGAGATGCCGCGGAGGATTCACTGTTTAGGAATGCCGTCTCGTCCTGTCTCTCTACACAGCCTCTGAAACTCTACCTGATCCCCCGCCATCACGACCCTCTATTATTATATCCCGGATCGAGATTTTCGACCTGCATTAGATGGAGCCTCCTGAAACCTGTCAGGCATAAAACGACCTCAAAGCTGGCTAAATGCTGCGATTCGAGAATACATTCTTTGTAATAATTTCGCTAAATCTTAAAATTCTGATGCCTTGAAATGTATCCGATATTTTTGAAAGTCCACATAATGCGCGGAACGTGGAAATGTTTTATGTATGAAGTTAGTGACAACATGTGTATCGCAACAGATATTGGCATTTCGCATATTAATAGAGGAATATTTATGCGAATGAAAAGTTACGTCTAAAATAGTTTGCATTTCGATCATCAAATCAACGTAACATATTATATTATCGGTTGTGCAATACATTGATTTACAAGATTTATTTTTCAAACTTCTACTCTACCTACTAGCACGTCTACCAAGAAATTTTCTACCAAAAAGATTTCTTTTTTTAATTTTGTTTTTTTAATTTTGATCATTATCTTGTAGTGTAACATCTTAAAAACATCTCAGAAAATTTTAGTTCAAGTTTAGTACAAAATTCGAGCAAAATTGATGAAGGTATTGCACAGGTATAAATACGTTTCTCGAAATAGCATTTGGAACAGGTATAAAACTTGCCACGCAGCAGCTGCCGCACGAATTTATGATCTCTTTTGAGATTTTTAGAGAGGTAGGGGCAGTAGGATAAAAGGTACATTCGGACAGAATAGCAGTTAGTTTTAAGCTGTGAAGCAGAACGGTCATTTTCGTTTAAAATTTTAAACGTGTTTTTCTTCAAAAAATCACAAAGTCGGTGACCAACCTAACACAAAAAATAATGAAATCAATCGGGGCCTTTTTTTATCTAGATTTTTTTTACATGCAAAAAATTAGCATTCTTTTAGCCAAAATCGATTTTTTAACTTTGTCACGCTGCTATTTTGTTAAAAAATAATTTTTCAACAATCCGGTCCGAGGTCTTAGATAATCTAATTTAATATATTATCTAAATCTTTTCGAATTTTTGATTTTACATAATTTTGCTCCGAGCTACGGTCACTGTAGGACGCCTTACAAACAAGGACGTTCCGAGTATTTCGTTAATTTTTTTAATATTATAATTTTCATTAAAAAAATTTAATTATCTTCAATACGTACTTTTAATAATATTCTAATGTTTTTTAATAAAAGTGCATCTGTTTTTATAAAAAAAAATTCCCCAAAAACCGTATGTATTTTTTAATTCTCTTAGATGTCCCCTTAAGCAAGTTATTTTATTTCGTAATCTTCATATTTATTAGAGTCAGGTATCGTACAATATGATATGTATTTATTTTAAATAATTTCTTTCATTTACTCGACAAGCGTTTCTATTATATCTCGATATGCAGCTGCTAGGAAAATGTGATCAAACAAGAAGCGTAGATTAGTCGAAGGAAGAATGAGAAAAAATAGAAAACGCACACTTACGGAAGCAAATAGCACTTGCAATTTTTCAAATACACGCGACGACTTATGGCTAACGACACCGATCGGTCCCATATGGTACGTGCAACCTACTTAATTGCATCGGCGAGTAACGAGGAAAAGTGGAGCAGTGGCGTCACGAATGGCCGAACTCTTATCCTCATTGTCTCTCACGAGATTTATTTATCAGACACGCGCGTGCCTCATTTTCGAGACTCTTGTGTAGCGGGCGCGGCGTATAATTGCCGGCTCTCGAATTTGCGATTCAAAGCGTCTCCGTGCGATTTAAATGTACGTAGCGACGCGGCCTAGTAAAAAAAAGAATCCCCTCGGTCGGTTTCCCTCATTTGCAACTGTATTCGTTGACTGCGCGAAAGCAATTTTCCATACACGACACGGGAGAACTTGATCTGCCGCAAACTGAAAAATTATTCGAGCGAAGTGAGACTTTAAGTGAGAAATCTTTCTCACAAATTATGACTTGATAATAATTATTCTGAGAAAATGAGCCGAAAGTTACTATTTTAATAGAATCATGTTTTGTTCCCTCGGAGAGAGGCTCGCGTAGCTGGTGCTACTTTCTTCGACAGTCGCATGATTGATCTTTCCCGTAATTATCCGAACGGGACGAACTGCATGTCATTAACCGTAATAGGTTCTTACAATGCAATAATCTCGAAAATCATTCTACGGTTTTTATTACATTACGCTTTGCGTTGTTCTCTCGTAATCCGTAAGAGCTCTAATATTTATCGGTGATCGATCGTGAAAGTAAGAGTCGCTTAATCTTCGAACTGGCTTCGACGATGGCGGTTTCTATTAAGATTAACTTGAATGAATCGTTCAAAAAAATAATTGCGGAGCAACTTTCACGTAATCTTGCACATGATATCGCAGTGGATTCGCGGGATTCTTCTCGTGAGGGATCACATTATATTCAAATCTTGGGGAACTATTTGTTTGACGCTTACGTAGAGCACGTTTACGATTCTTAGAGATCTTCCATGGCGGCTTAAATCATCATAAAGTATTATCATCTCTAAACCTGTCTGAACAGATACGTGAACATCGCAATCTTTCGAAGGAAGGAAGGTTATCGTGTGCGAGACTCATGCGCCATCAGTAAATATTATTACTTACCGTTTGGACAGGTGAAGATATTCGCAGCAGGAACCTGCAATAGAAACGGAGCATGTTTAATTAATGCTAATGGTTAGCACACATGGCCGTAGACTATTAGCTAATAATCGATATGTGCATCTTAAAATCATAATATCAAAAGTGTGTTAAATTATTTCATAATTTATTAAATTACAAGAAACTTCACTAAATTATCGGCTAATAGAAAAAATTGTCATTATAATTTTATTTAACAAATAGCCAAAAATATCAAGAATTTTTTAAATAAACTGTATAATAATATCAATAAACTATATAATAATATCAGATTAAAATATCGCAAAATAGGTGAAAAAGTTTCTCTAAATTACATCAGCTAATCTTATTAGACGAATTTCTGTTGCGCTTAAAGGGCAACAAGAATATCAAAAGTGTGTGAACGCTTGACGATTTCACGCTTCATCAACAGATCAACCCAAGTTTCGCTAAAGGCTTATCGCAATCATACATCTTAAATTTTTCACGATTGCTTTATATTTGAAAGTTGTATGTATCTTTCGGGTTTACAACGCTTATGTGTAATGGCGCGCGCTAAATTCAGACGATGTTAGACGTCGCATTGTTATCCGGCGGGAGAAAGTGGAGACGCAATCCGTGCAACGATCTCTTCGTCTCTTCTGTGAAGAACGCGGAAAGTACCCGCTAACTTCGAGAGAGTGACTCGGACGCGAGTTTCTCGTCCCTGTATTTCGACGTCGCTTCGCACGCGTGTATGTCAGTGATATAACGGTGACTACATTCCTGAGAGAGGTGCGAATACGCACTGCGCATATGTGCGCCCTCGTGCATTCTCGCGTAGCTTGGTTCGAAAACTGAATCACCTGTAATAAATTCCCTCCTCCCACCTTCGATATGTCACGTGCGGTTCCACTTTAATTATTTCACTTGTAATACTATATCATTTAAAATGTATTTATTAGATTATTGTGTGCGTAATTCAATAATGATTCGTACACAGAAAAGTTGACGGAGTTGCCATTAAATTTCAATCTGATGGAAGATCTACTGAAAGTACGTGAAATACATAACGTGAGCAAAGATAGAATTAAAATCTACTTTATCAGAAAAAAGAAATATTAAGAATCTTTGGGCGTTTCCTTCATGTTTTCTCTCTAAGATCCTTAATTTTTAACACGAATAATTGCTAAACAGATCTCTAGATTTTTGCAAACAAATATCTCACTTCTCGGGGAAACATTCAAGGCGTCAAAGCATCGTGCAGAATTGCCTGCCTCAGAGACTTGCACATTCTCGTTACATTCTCTCCCCTCTCGCTGCGTTCTGTAGTTAAAATGTTGTAACTTACAACTGTATAAGTGTATGTATGTGTGTGTGTGTGTGTGATTGAGCAGCACTCTCAACGGCTCGCGCGGGCGCGCTTGCGTATGAAATTCACTTTCACCTCACATATGCCACATCTCGTGGAAACGAGCTGCGGCATACTCTGGTAACTTCTACGGAGAGCTCGCCGCCGACATACCAATTACTTCATAACCCGCGGTTTCAAACCCCTCTCCCCTCGAAGAATCATTCTCGATCTAGGGTTCGTATTGCGCGAGTTCCTCGCCCTAGCGTGTTTTCCTCCTGACCGCTCTCTCTCTCTCTCTCGCCTGTCTCGTGTATACGGCAGAGCCGCAACTCTTTCTTCGTTCTCCGAGAAAATTACCTTCGTCTGGATGCTCAATTTCTTCTTCGGATCGGTGCGATATTAGGTAAAAACTGTCTGAGATATCTTTATCAAATCTCTCTGATGAGACAAGAATAACCGTTCTTGGGTCACGTGAGAGACGGCGATAAATAGATGAGCGGTTAATTTATAATTCAATGAAAACGCGCGGCTTGCATGTAATATGCGAGAGGATCATGAACGCCGATTATAGCCATGAATAATCGCAATTGACTCTTAACAGTTAACGTAATGCGGCGTGCTTTCAAAACTTGGGTGCGATGAGGTATATATAGCTGAATGCTCACCTGAGACTCCGTTAGCTGAAGATGGCACAAGAGGACGGCGACCCAAACGGCCGCCAATTCTCTTATCAGCATATTTCTGCAACAGACAAGAAGATCTTTACGTGAGGCGTTAATTTCACGTCGGATGATTATAATTAAACGATCGTAGATATCGTCGCGTAGACGATGCAACGGACGCGATACGCGTAAATTTTCTCACGGATTTCTCTCGAGTTTTTCGAGAAGGCTCGTTAATTGACTAAAGCTTTTATCTTCGAGATATTTAACGATGCAATGTAATGCAAAATCGCGACAAGATTTAGCTATTACCCCGACGCGTAATCGCAATTAATCCTTAATTTTTTTCTCGCGTTCATCGTATTAATAGCGAAAGGACCGCAGTCTTTCTTCATCTGGTATTTCTGAGCACCGAGTCCGAATACGCGCCAATTCTCATAAAATTCCTTACGGTTTCTGCGGCTGATTTGTGGCAGCCGCAGCCGCGTAACCGAGTGTTGCGATAACCGTCACTGGTCGCGAGATTATTATTGATGACGTTACGTTGCACACACACACCTGCAACCATTAACCGTAAAATACTGAATCTATTTCTCGCACCGCATCAACTTCTTGAGAAAGAGGGAAAGAAAAGTGTCATCTAAATATTACGTTCTACTCTCTCTTTCTCTCTCTTTTTATCTCTCTCTCTCTCTTTCTTTTTTTTGCCTTGTTTCAAAAATATATCTAAAAGATATGTTATACATGATATATTATATAGTAAAAAAAAATATATATATATATATATATATATATATATATTATATAATATACATATTTATGTAATATATATATAAATATAAAATATATCATAAGATATATTTTAAAAAATGATTTTATTACATGTATCTTCTAAAGATACATTTTCCTAGGATAAAATCTCCGAATAAAATTCAAACCTGCTTAAAGAATATGAGGCGTTAATATAGTTACAACAGCTAATGCATACAAAACGTCTTGTATGCCTGATTGCAGTCGCGTTCTCCAAGTCGCAAGAAATTGCGGGTAGACATGTGACGCAACGGCCGCAGATTCGCGGATGAGCGAACTCGTGGGAAGCGCTGGAAAGCGATCTTACATGCGCTGCGCCTATGCACCGACGCGACGATGCACTTCGCAAACGGAAAGACAGAGAGAAATAGAGACAGAGAGAAAGAGAGAGAGAAAGAGAGGAAGATCAGCGTAGCAACGGATCGCGAAAGTTTATTATATTTTGCGACTCACGCCGTTATACAGTCGCTTTTATGCAACCGACGTGCCATTGTCGAGGCATACAATCTGACGCAAACTGGAGCAAGCAGTCGTGCGACGATTTTCGCGTTCGATTAGCGACCGAGTAATTAGGCCTCCTCGGATTTGGCGTTTCCGATTACGTCGTGGGAGCTCGCGCGAGAACTCTTCCTTAATCGCATGTCGCGCTTTGGGATTTTATTGCAGTAATGAATAAGGTAATCGGAGACCAGAATGCGTAGGATCAGAAAACGTCGATCGTAAAAGTTACAGCTGTCAGGAAGAAATTTTCAGGAAAAGAATATTAATCGATTCGTCATGTGTCAAATGTCAAATGCATCGCGCGGGATTAATAGATCTTTATCCTTCATTCGCGATTCGTTTTCTTGTCGCGATTCGTATCACACTTCTGCGACTGTCACAGAACAAAATTTATCGTCAATTATAATAAAAGTATGAATCAATGATTAGATCATAAATTGGCTATCGATCAATGATACCAAGCACAACATGTCATTAAATCTCGATAGAGAAATTACGAAACGCGCTTCGTGGGAATGTTGTCACCACGATTTAACGGCCAGTTACAGAAACTAATCACGTATATCTATTCGGGAGAAATGTACGGGATTGAAATAAAAAAAGCATAATTATTAAACGCGGTGAGCTGAGAAACTACTTCGCGTAAAATAACTGCAATCTTGCTCAAATGTTATTGCATATGCGGAGTCGATCGTTCGAGTTGAATGCAAGGATCCGTTATGTTCGCGATCCACAGGAAGTATCCGTTGGGACAAATCGCGACAAGATTACAATTACTCGCGATTACGCGATTACAACGCGTCCTCGACAGGAAATCTTTCTGCGGTGAGCTAAACGCTCCGGCGTGCCGCCACCATCCCGCTTGACAGTCGATCTTCGTCGAGTATAACGGTTTCATCAGAAAATCCGGACGCGTGCGTCACGACTGTGTACATGTACATAAACGTACGTATGTGTCCACGAATGCGAAGAGTCTCCTTGAGAAAAAAAATGTCATCGACATTAATCGCGATGCGAGATCATCTACCGTTTAATATAAAATCGAGTTGCTATTGATATCCTTGGAGTTGCTCTCGAAAACAGTTTTGATTGTTAAAAATCATCCAAGTTAAACCTGTTCACCTTTTGTGGCTCATATTTGTCACACCGGAGGGCAAACATTTTCAGAGTTCAGATGAGAAAGTTTTTTGCGTATATAAAATATTTTGCAAAATCTTACACGAGGCATTAAAATACAAGGCGTTTTTCTGCAAGGACAACTTGTTAATACGGAAGCTGAAATCGCGCATTCTTCACGTTCATTCAGAGAAATTTAAATGTCAACTATGCGAATTACTCAGTAAATGAAAGGAATCAATAAATGTCCATCTATTTTTATATTTACGCGATCATATAGGAAATATGCGCGTTAACGGATGATTTATAAAATATTGTCAATCATAATTACAATATACTTGTCACGGAATCTATCATTGATATTATTACAAATGCAAATATTATTTAATTTATAATTAGCATTATAATTATACTTTGTAAGATAAAAGAAAAAATAATCATGCTTAGTTCAAAGATTAATAAAATAATTCGCGGAAGCTGGATCCCAAGCTATCTGTAGATTAGCTAAAAATTATCCAGGCATCCTGTTAAGAACGGCGCGAAATGGTGCGTGTAAAAAGCGAGCAATGTCTCTTAGAGGCACATTTGAACGCGACTTTTCGCCGAGCGTGAAAGAACGCCAAAGGATAATTCGACGTTGAGAACGGCCGTGGATTTCGCCATTCGATCGGATATCAGACCGTAATTAAACAAATACCTAAATTTCCCTGCAAGAGAGAAATCGTGCTCTTGATAAAAAAAGATTAAAGTTCATTTTTATTTTGCGATATAAACTTAAAATGAAATTAATTTAGAAAAGACTCCGAATAATTATTAATGAAATAATGAAAATAGAAAATAGCAATGGAGCCAGCGCCGCAAGTCAGGCGCAAATAAATTAATGCACAATTAATCGGTCAAAATCATGCGAAAACGGAACACATTTAAATTTATTAGTTTAAAATTAATTAAAAACGGCAGCAATCCCTTTTTTGAACCTCGATTAACGCGATTCTAAAAAAATTTAAAATAAATAAAATGTATCAGTCAGGTATATAAAGCATATACGTCGCGATCAAATATCTAAATGCATTCTTCCGCAGGACATATCCCTCCACGATTGGCAGATCACGGAGATGTGAGGTGGTAAAATCCAAATCCATCCGTACCAATCTGTTTTTTTTATGGACTTAAAAAAACGAACACTTTCACACATTAAAGTTCTTTTTTAGGATTTTCCGAAAGAGAGTAACGATTTTTTGAAAATTGACTTTGTCGAACTTTGAACCTAAATAACTCCCGAACGAGTCAACGTATCAATCTCCGGCTTGCATCAAAAATTTTCTATTTCTATGCCCTTTCAAACGATATACTACAATATAAGAGATTTTATTTAGAATTTTTGAGTTAGGTAGCATCTCTTTGGGGAGATAACTCCCCAATCTCCTTAAAAGAATATTTCCTTCGAAATAATCAAATGATTTTGACCAATTAATTATTCATCAATTTATTTACGTCCAACTTATGGCGTTGACTTCTATTGCCATTTTTTATTTTCATTATCATCTAATATATATTCAGCTTCAATATTCTGGAAGACGCAGGAAAGTACCGCACAAGTTATTTTACGGTCGTAATAAATAAATTCTGATAATCGCGCGCAGGAGAAAAATTGCTGTCGAGTACGTGGTTTCGTGAAGATTACGTAAAATTGCAATTTTCCACGCGCTCGAGCGACATAGTATCGCGCGGTATCGGTTGTGGACAAATTTATGTATCCTCTCGCGCAGTGTGCCGAATAACGGTCCCTCCGTCTTACCAGGAAACATTCGCATCGCCATAATTACGATAGCGCCGCAAACATACTTTCTAACTGGATCCCGGTTCTGCTTATCTTGATCCTTTATTACATAGTGATCAATTATATTTATAAACCGTAATATAAAGGAGATTCCTTTTTTGGGTTTACAGTTTAATACCGAATTTTTTAATAATTATTATTACATTAAGAATATGATAATAAAAGTTTGATCAATTTTACAATTAAAAATTTTACAATTAAAAGAAAGATTATTTTCTAAATAAAATTTTTTGGAATGAAAAGATGAATAGTTTTTGATAGGATGAATATAAGTTTATGATATGCAACTGTAAATTTTTTTAGAAAAATATATTTTCTGCTCTTTTTAAAGATATTATAAATAGTTTGTAGATTTTTAACAACGATTGAGCTTTACAGATCTATTTTAGAATAAAAGTATTTATTTACCATTTCATTTTAGAATAAAAATATAAATGCAGATCACTTCTTCGTTAGACTTTGTCGTTTTGGAAAGGTGACTATAAACGGACGTACGCCGACAGATTACTTAAATATCACGAGTAAAGTACCGCTGCGTATTGACCGGCGATGTCCGGTTTCCTCAATGGTCATCGCCGATGACACATCCGCTCGATGACAAAATTGGTAATCGATACCTCGCGATACCGGATCTGCCACAGACGAATTCAATCCATGCGATATTCGAGAAGCCCTTTGTGTAATCGTCATCACATAAGAAATTGCGCAATCCGTGACATTTTAATTATTTATTCCGCAATTAGCGGATACTTTTTTCAGCTAATAAAAGATAACGTCATATTTGATAATCCTAATTATTTATAATTTTTTCGAATTTCTTAGAAAAATTATTGCGTTAATTAGTTGCATCAAATGTTTAGCTCATATAAGTAGAACATGCATCGTCACGAAAAAATTAAGAACCACAAAGTCTAAAGCAGTTTTGAAATTGATCGTCGAGTAAGATAGCAAGGATTGAATTGAAGAATTGTGGAAAGACGTCTCTGTCGTTACGCTTTACGTAAAGCCTAATAATACATCTGACTATAGCTCCTTCGTGAGAATTTTTACACGCCGTCGTGCTTCTTATTGAATGGAACAACGTGGCCTGATTACCTTAGTGTTACCGTATATATAATCGCGTTATATCTACGTGTCTTGGACGAATTGGCAAACGTAAGCTCGATACTCGATATAACAAGGTTGATCTAATTTCCGGTTGTCGTCGACAGCTTCGGAGAATGAGCGTTTTCTCGTTTCTTATTCTATTTTTTCTTGTTTTTGTTTTCTTGTAAACGGTAATTAATTCGTAATTTTTTATTTGATAATATTGTCGTTAAATACAAATACGCTCCTGTTATAATCTTTCTCATAATTTTTTGTTTAATTATTTATTCGAATAATTTAATAGTTATTCTTGAAAAACTATCGATTCTCTTAAATTTATTAAAACAGAAAGCACTCGGACAAAGAAAAAGATTTTTAAAAAATATATTTTTGAGCGTGGGTGTACCTTTTTAGGATCCTTTGTAAGAATTGTACGTGTAAAGGAAGTTTGGGCACATTCTTTATTCGAGGTTCAGGTAAGGCTATGGTTATATTCATCCTTTTCCACCTCACTGCCATTGTCATGATCATGAGCGTACGACATTTCATCGCATAAGTGAGCTGAATTTTTTTTCTTTATTCATTCAAATTTATCTTCATGAAAAATTATATTTGCATATTTACATATAGAATATTGTTTATCTAAAATAGCGATTACAAGCACACCGATCACCGTGATACTTCACGATCGTTAAAAGCGTTTTCGCGGCAATCTGGTTAACCATAACAATAGTTGAAAGCAATATTCAATAATGCGGCCGGTCATCCAATGTAAAACGACTAGTCAGCCGACGTTTCTTTCGCGCTGTCCGACCAACGATTGTGTAAGTGCATTCCAGAGTCCTGGACTCTTTCGAGCTACTTGCGGTTAAGAGTCTGCCACCCAATGATAATGTGGCACGCAGCGCGCTTTCTGTTGCTGCATTATGCAAAATTCTGCGTGCGTTATTTACGTAGCCAATTATTAAGACTATGCGCAAATTGAGTAAGATTTATTTCCGAGATCTATTTTGAATTAAAGAGGCTCGATGGTTAACTGAGATCCGTTGCAAGCGAATGATTTTCAGCCGACAAATTCCAGCCCAATCTCGTTTAATTTTTGCCTTACATGTTCACGGACTATTCATCCGCTTTTCGCTTCGCATACGATGTCCAATTAGCAACGTCGGCTACCGTTAAGTTATTCAGATGCTGTCTTATTAAGCTCGCGAGTGACCCCTAACTATTCTCTGTATCCTTTATATAAAAATAGTTAATTAAAAATTTTATTAATTTTAATTTTTGTGAAAAAAATATCTTCGTATATTCCGTAAAACGAATAATGCACACCTTTAACACGGTATCACTTAAATTCGGATTCACGTGATGCGTGTCCCATTTTTTTGCGGCGAAGGACACGGATATCATTAAGCAACCGTCATCTTCGTGAGCGTGACTTTTGTCGTGTTGTCCTCATTAAAAGCCGACACGAGTATACCGTTTGTTTCCTGAATGCGGGATGCACGTGACGGCGAAACACGATGAAAATTCAGGGTCGAGGTTTGAGAGACACGGCGTTTTCTCGCCGAATGACCTAACATTCGTTATCTTGCGCGACTTCTCACGGTTCGCTGACCGATAATAAAGCCGTTCGTTGTCGATAAACGACAGGTCACGCAATGAGTGAATGTCGAGGAAGTATTACGTGACATTCGATTTCAGAATGAAACAGATGTCGATCAATTCACCGTCTAACTGCTTCGTTGATTTGCCAGTAGTAATCAGATTTAAGACGATGATCAAATAAATATACGTATTATATTTTTTTGTTTTAGTTGCAATATATTGCTGTTAAAACAGCGATAACATTATCGTCTTAAGAAAATTAAAATCAATCTTGATTTTCAAACATCTACTCAATTTTTTTCACGACTAAAATCCATTTACTTAGAGAGATAAATGCAAAATGTGTCAAAAGAGAAACGATAAACAAAACTTGAGAATTTTGTGCACAATGACCCGATGACCCGCATGACGTGAGGATGACGTGCAATCTTGCAATCTCTCACGAGGTTCGTCGACTGATAAAAGCGCGACCGCCGCCGCGCTGTCACAGCGATAGCGACCACGTGGAGCGCGTGTTGCATCTCCGCAAAAGAAATGCAACAATCTTTGATGAAAATGCGAGCCGAGCAAAGCATAGCCATATTGCAGTCTCCGTCAGCCGCCGCTCAGGGCGTGGCCGCTGCAGTTGCATCGCGGCCGCAGTAATCAGCACGCAGCTGCATTACGAGTCCGTTTCCGACAGCATGCAAGGAATGCCCCACGAAATGTTTGCGCAATTAGGGATCGCAGGATCGAGGGAGCGGCAGATCGTGAACTTGGAAAAATGCAAAGCACGTGTAAGAGAAACACAGCGATAACGGTCACGAAATTCTCTCAATAAACTTGATTGCTTAGATGCATCTTCGGGGCTGATAGAAATAGTATTGTTAGATCTCTGTAGTGTCTCGTAATATCGATAAAATGATAATGTCAATTGACAATTCTGATGAGAATGCCTGTCGATCGAAGCGAATTTTTGAGACTTTTATCGAAGTCTCTTATGTGACTGGAATTTCTCATGGCAACGAAATGCTCTTCTTTTCTTCGCCGACGGCGGTTAACGGTATTTTAGCAAGTAGCGTCATAGCTTCAGTAAATTTATCATTAAGCCGCGAAGTCAAGCGAGACGTAGCAAGAATTTGACTGCAACAATCACTCTTACATCGAATTAAAATATTAATAAAATGAATGTAAAAATTTATAAAAATATATTCTAACAAACGCATCTTGTCGTTTTCAAAATTCTGTTTCATTGTGTGTGTGTGTTTCTAAAAATTTTACGCTCTATTTAGATATTAATAAAAAAATATAAACATGTTTACTTGTAAGATATTATTAATGGGATCGGTGAAATTAAAATTGTGTGTGCAAAATGAATTTTAGCTTACGCGCACATTTTAAAATAATACAAGGATTGAAGAAAATATTGAATAACATTCTTAATACTCAAGACATGGAATCAAAATACCTGGTACATCACGTTTGAAAAGTTATCTATCCGCTAAAGCTAAAGTATCCATATACTTGTGTACATGCCTATCTACCTACCTACCTAGCTAGCTACCTACCTACCTACCCACCTTTCCAAGTTAAGAGCTACAAGGCTGGCTTATGTTCTCTCTACCGCTATAATGCGGAGATATTAATCCTTGATAAAAGAATTTTAGGTCATTGGAATATAACAAATTTTTTTAACTTTTGTTTTATAATTAAAATTCAGCAAACAAACTTTCTAAAGTTTCTAAAAAATGACAAATTTATGTTTTATAATGGAAGAAATTGCTATATATCATTTGTATATATATGTAATAAAATGCATCATTAATCGCAAGATTATTCCGCATTATTTCATAAAGGAGCAAATTAAATCCTAAAAGCAATTGCAATTTTGCAGCAATGGAAATATTTATAAAGCTATAATATGTAGTCATGTAGTTTTCTAGCATTTTATATTTCCGTTTCACGTTATATTTTAACAAATCAAATAAAAAATTATTCTTTTTCTGTACATAGAAAATTTATTCATTTTAATTCGACCAGTTGCAAAAAAATTTTAAAAAGAGGAGAGTGAAGAAATTCGACCATTGCTTTTCGCTTTTTGTCGACTTAACAAAGCAGGGAGCATTCAGGATAAAATTTGCAATTGCGATGCCACAAAATTATTGTATCGTGCATGGGAATAAAAATTTTCTTAAATCACTCGCAAGTACACACGCAACTCGCAATTTCGTTTGTTTCAACATTAGTATTTTACGAACATAAAGCGAAAAACGCGAAAATCCATCTTCCAAGAAACTTTCTCTTCTACATACGCGCACATATTTCTAAGGTTTTCTTTCATCTACGATGTAAATTTATGCTACATGCAGAGTCAAGCCAGTAGCGACGACCACACCAAGTGGAGAGGAAAATCCACGAATTGCGATGCAAGAACTAACTCGGATCCAAACAAAGTATCGGAAAAGGTAATGGGATGTGAAGCAAAAGTTCCCAGTACATCTCCGTAAAAAATGGATTTTATAATCTTCTTATATTTCGCTATTCACTATTATTATTTCGTAAACAACGTAGATAAAGGATTTCGAATTTAGATTCCTAGAAATTGCAACTGGATATGAATAGACATTTACAATTTTCGAAATAGATCTTGCTGTAAAACTTAATGTTACATTGTTGCGAGAGATTAATTACGCCCGCACGCCTAGAGAAATTAATTACACAACTGTGTGTAACAATAAGTCTCACACTTCATTCACATATAATAAGATTCATATAAGGAAAATTTTCTAGAGTAGAATCTTCTGTTCTTATTTGAGAATAAATCTCTCGGGAATTAGCACAGTTTCCTGTTACTATTTTGATTCACATGTTTTTTATATTGCAAGATACTGCAAGACAAGGATTTTTCATAGAGAGAATCTATGTCATTAATAATAGAAATAAAAAAAGGTAAGGTTTTATTATGTACATAGTTTCTTGGTGGAATGATTGATAACCGTTCTTGTTTTGATTGTAATCATTTGATTAAACCTTTCAATTGTAAAATATTTTTATTGAGATTCAATCTTAGAGAATAAGCTTCATTTCTTCTCATCGGACGCTTTTAATTGAACGCGAATCATCTTGTTCTGGCGTTTTTTAAGATCGCAGATGTTTGATCGCGCCTCGCAAATTTCAACACATAAAAGATTTCTATACATGTAATCGCACGTCCGTGCCTTGCACAATGCATTCATCACAAATATAGTATATAATACCGCCATGTCTATACAGTGAAACACGTTTGCATTTTACGTTTCCAATTGTCAGAAAATATTTTTTCTATCTTTCAAACTAGAATATAAATAATGCATCTGTGAGCATTAATAGATTCCGTTTTAATTTTAAGGAGTTTATTTTAATTTTACGGAATTTTTGTCTTGCCGTTAAAGTTTTTTTATTAAATTAAATCAATCGCATACTGTGAAATTCAGTTCACATTTGATCCCCTATTTATTCAAGAATTTTTTCTGAATATAAATAATCCTGCAGCGCTTGCCTCTTTGCGAAGAAAAACACGCTCACGCAAAATCAACCTCACGCATCGAATACAGTTCCGACAATCGTCACGGCACACCGGTGTATTTCTCACGAGAATGAGAGACTTACGTTTGTTTCTCCTACGTTCTACGACGAAATTCTAGTCCCGGGGTACATGTACACCACTGAAGGTCCGTCTACGAAAATCCGCCGATGAGTATTCACTACACCAGAACGGAACGAAACTCACACGCGTGGGCGAGTGGCCGCTGATAGCGATACGCGTTTACGAGGCCGGAAGATATTGTAAAGGAAATCAATTTCGCCGTTTCGCATCAAATAAAATGACAAATAAAGAATAACGCGAGAGAAAGATTGGAGCGATGCAGAGAACGGAACAAAAATCCGACAACTGTCTTCTCAGGGTCACGTAGCTCCTTCCCTCCGGCCCGCCGCTACGAGACTGAAGACAACTGGGGCTCTCTCTCTCTTCGCTCAGGTGAACGGCGCGCGTTACCTGAGAAAGAGTGCCTTCTTCCCTTTCCCGTGACAATCAAGGGAGAGAAAAGGAGGCAGCCGTGAACGTAGGCAGGAAAGGTGGAGGAGACACTCCGATCTCGTCGCGATGCTGAAGAAGGCCCAGTATGGCATCGCTCTTTTGTATTGTTTATTGCATGGCAGGACTTGGGGGGGTAGCTGTACGGTACATTTAAATACCTGTCACGTGGCAGCCGGATTGCTGCAAAATGACGTCAGAACGCAAAGTGAGGTGAAGAAAAAGAGAGAGAGAGAGAAAGAAAAAATGCAAATTTAGCGTGCTAGGAGATTTATCCCAAAGAACTTTACTAACAAAGATCGAAAAGTCTTGACGCCCAAATCTTACTTTTTATATATGGCAATTTATAATTTTAAAATATTTTTGACCCTAAAAAGGTTAAACTTATTTTTAAACATGCGACATACTTAAATTGACTTTTGTCCTGCTTAAAGATAGCGTCTCAAGTCAATTTATACGAATGCCCATTGAAGGACAATATCTTATTCTGGTGGATGTGTTATCTCCGTTTGTTGATGTTAATTTCATTCTTGCAGAAGGGTAGGGAACCAAAGAGGTTGCCTTTCTATTTGAGCAAACAGCCGTGAACGTAGCACGAAGGCGGAATAGCCGGTGGAATTCGAGTTGATCGCGTCGAGCTAAATCAGCCCAAGAGGTTCGCATTACCGAGAGTAGGTAGGTATGTATATCTCGGAAGGTTGTTACAAACAATTAAAAAAATATCGTAAAAAACCACGAGTTACAATATCTTTTTTATGATGCAGAAATTGTTTGCGGGTAGAAATCTTTTATCTCACCAGAGTAATAAGTTCTATTGTCGTGGAAAAAACTTGTAGTTCCTTTATTCTTACAAAAACTTTTCTTTTCAGTAAAGTATTATTAAACTTATAAAAAAATTAACAATATTTTTTATATACAATAGTAAAAATATCTCAGTTACATAGCAGATTTATTATGAAATTATGATAAAGTAAATATATTTACGATTTTAAGAAAGAAAATTACGTATAAATAATTTTGCTAGTTCCCTATAGTAATAGTTATTAGCTGATTCTTTATTCTCTTTTGTGTTGACACAAATGTTAAAATAGCCACAGCCTGGCACGCCAACGGATTAAGTAGGCGCGCGGTTGCAGCAAGTAGGCGTTTTTCGCGAAAAGAGACATCGATGCTTACGCAGGAAAGGTCGTCGAGCCACATCAGCTCAGAGTCACGCCATGCCGGGTACGACGACCGGGGCGATGCGGATTTCTTTTTCTTGCGTATACCTTGAATGAAAGTTGTAATTGAGCGAAACGCTGGATGCGACGACGCGGTATGTTTTATCGAGACCGTATTCTATTGCACGGTTTACGTACGTCGATATATCTGATATATCTAAAATTTCGCCCCGCTAATTCAAAGAGAGATCTGCTCTTTTTTATATCGATAATTAGAAACTAAGAGATGCGATTCGCATCATTTATCGTACACTCGTAAACAGAAGAAATCCGACCACAATGACTAACGTGAAGATATTTACATTAAACTTTTATAGAGATCAAATTTTTATATGTATTTCAAGGAAGTATGTACTTTATTTATTTTATTCGACTATTTATTTCTTTAGATCATTTATTGAAAAAAAATGTAAATATAAATTATCATTATCGGACAATTTTTATATCAAATCTTTCTAGATAAATTCTTAATAAAAAAAAAAAAAAAAATTGCGCAGGCATAATTGTTAAGCCGACGTCTATATTATTCTCGATGCACAATCGTCTAATTGCCTTCGTCGAGGTTCAGGTGTCACCTTTTTTTCTACTCGTTCTAATTACAACGGACGTAACACTTTTTACCAAGCGTGACTGCGACGCCGGGAGTTATGCAAGAAGCGCATCGCCCGTCGTCGTGCGCGACGCGAGATCCGTTGCAATTTATTATTTTCAACTCTTAATTAACATGCAGTCCAAAGCGCATTAAAGACAATCGGACGGAAAGTCGGACGGTCAACGGTCGACAATTTTACGATAAGGAAGCGCATGGTGATAAGTGCGCTCCGTTAGCGTTTTATCGGGTCTGCTGCACTTGGAGGCGTTCAACCCGGCAACTCTCTGGGCGCACGCGAGCGAATCTTATTCGCGCGGCTGTTTATAAATAAAACGGAATCATCATCCTTAAGTTGCTCACGAAGCCAGAAAACACAATCTGAGGGAGCCGCGTCGATTTGCACTGGTTTGCTTTCAAGTAATGCTCCGTCATTGTTCGTTCTACGTTTTCGTTTTTATTCGCGTAGAAAAAAGACACGGAACATCTGTAATGTAAGTTGCGACGAATCAAGGTAAATTTATAGATATTAAAAAGATTTGGTGAGTTTTGACACTGAATTGTATTGCATATACGATGGATCATTTAATTGGAGGAAATAATTATTGCGAATTATTTTACTTTCAGCAGAAGTATGTGGATGCGAATGCAACTCGCGAACAAAGTAGAAATAAATGTGCAACTTGTTAAAATACATTCTTGGCAACTTATAATGTAATTTCCATCGCGCCGCGATTGTCGTCGTTTGTTCAGTTATCAATGCGCGCGACTTTCAATATGAGGCACTGTCAATTATACACTTTCTCGACTTTCTTTCAAGAGCGATACTCGCATGATCGGATAGTTGCGCACTCGCTCGCGCGAGAACACAAAGTTACGAGCTTCATTAGCAAGATACGATTCGTCAAAGTTCAGTGCCAGTTCAATGTCGATAGCATAATAATTCCGATCATATATATTTTGTAATGTTATCCCGGAAGCTTACGATGTGATGTGCATTTAAATTGCGATGTATATTATCAAGTAGCATTTGGCCGTATCGGTACATCGAGAGAGAAATACCGTCAAGCGCTCATGACAAAAGACATTGACCCGGGCAAAGAACCGTTCGATTATATTCGCGCCTGCATAGATAAAATATATTAACTTTATCTTTTTCATCAGTTTCCCTGCACGAAGCACGTCTCTCTTTAGAGGTATAAACAAGATAAAAACTGTACAAATTAGAAACTTGTACATTGCTTCTTCATCATTTTATTTTACTCAAAGCTTGAGCTTCTTAAAACAAGCAGGCTTTGCAATTTTAGGCTTCCTCATTGAGAAAGATATCTCAAAATTTATGAAAGTTTATGCACAGCGTGTACAAACATTTCTCAAAAAATTCAAAATTTTATAAAAAATGAACTCTTTCATTGATTCCCACCAAATTCAATACCTACTATCCTTTGATAATATTCTATTTAAATATTCTTTATTTAAAAAAATTTAGTAAAAACTTTTTAAAACAAAGATATTAAAACTAATAAAATAATATTTTGATTTGATATAAAATAGACACTCTACTAGTCTGACCAAACTTTGTCAATTTGAACTAATCTATAAGTTAATACAAATACGCCATCATTGAATCAAATTGAATTGGTTTATGTTCCCGAGATAAACATAATTATATCCTATAATTTTATAATTGAACAACAAATTGATTAGTTAATCTTCAAAATATTAACCAACAAAAACGTAATTATGATAGGCAATTAGAACCAGCGCAGTATTTAGGGCGCTGGTTCCTAATTGCTAAATTAAATTTATTGAAAATATAAATTATATATAAAAATAATATTCGCGAATGTTTCGGTCTTTTTTGAGACCTTTCTCAGCTCAAAATATAATTAATAAATTTAATAATATTACATAATATTAAAGTTTTTTATAGTATTAAAAAATTTAACAGTCGCAATTAAATAAATAAATAAATAATAAATAAATAAATAATTAATTAATAAATAAATAAAAATAAAAAGTAAAATTGTCATTGATAAGAATAAACCCCATAGCAAGTCAACAATTCTTAAAATTCTGAGTCTTATAATTGGAGTTTGCACTTAAACCATCTGCGTTTGTCGATTTAATCGTGCAATAATTTTGCGAAATATCGTAGATAGGACGATTAGGAAGTTTGGCAGGGCGTCGACCGTAGCGGCGAGAAACCGTTCGACGTGCGTTTAAACTCTGTTGACGCACAGGTGTAGTTGTATAAACTCGCCTCGGTATGAGCGCGGGTCCCCTTCCTCGAGGCTCGCCTCGCCCGTGTCCTACAAAACTCGCGGCGAATTAACGTCGGAGCATTTACGACGACCTCTTTATCCGTTGGTACACGCTCGCATGTATACGCGCCGGCACGCCGGTTTCACCGAGGAACACATCGAACGGCGAATGAGATGCATAGCTGCATTCCACATGCGGCCGATTGAAGCGATCATTACAGATATTATCGAGTGTATCACTCTCTTTCTGCGAGTTTCCAGTTGTACAGCGAGAAATCTAAAAGCAATTTTTTCTCAAAATTGTGAGTCGTGTCTTCTAGAAAAGAGATAATTTGAGATTTTTCCTAATAAATTTAGCTTCTTTTTTATATGAAAAATTTGATTGAAATTCTTTTTATAAAGAGAAAATAATTATTACAGAAAAATGAAAAGAGAGAGAAAAGGAATTTCAGTAATCTCACGTTTCACTAAATATGATGTAAAATTGTTTGAAGAAAGTGCGGAAAAATTCAGCAAAGCGCAGGAAAATGAAAATGCGTCAAATCAATACTTACAATAAACGGGCGTGCTTGTAATACATGAATTATGTACATTTTCCTTGCCTTGAACTTGAACGTTACACGAGCAATTGCGGAATAGTAATCATGTAGCTTCCTCGTGTTATTCTTACGAAACGTTGCATCTTTTGAAAATATTTGCTAATATTATTCAGCGACAGTGTACTATACATATAACGCATTATTGCATCCAATCATTTAGCTGGCAATATTCGTGATATATCGTAAAATGCGATATAAGCAACGTTGTTTCTGCAAGAAACTTTCGGAGTTCAAGTTTCCAATAAAATAAATTTAAGCTTCGAAAGTTCGAGCGATGCAATCGACTATAAAATCGAATATAAAAGCAAATATAAAATCACGCGATAAATTTTCGATCGGTATTTACTATAATATCGAAGAAATGCGTCACGAATTCCTGCATGTCGTTCGCAGTGGACGCATTTTGAATTTTCAATCGGCGGGCAGAAGAGTTTACGGTACAGTAGCGCGCTGGGGCACGTCCACCCCGGGAGGAGTAGGTGACAATGACGAAAAGAGACGCCATAAGTATGCGGAGGACAGTCGACGAGGACGAGGTAGGGCCGATGGAGGCCGCGGTCCGCGACCGGCAGGAAATCGCCGAGGGTATAACGGTACCAAAAGCGCGGTTACACCGCATGCGGACGTTTCGCGTCGCCGACGTCGTCATCGTCGTCGTCGTCGTCGTCGCCGATAAATATAGACGACGAATCCTGGCTCTTTGTCGTAACGCTTGTAGCTAAGTGTTATTCGTCGCGGCCGAAGAGAGCAGGTGGGGCAGGTCGTGTTTCTTCTCTACGGACAGAAAATCGAGCCGGAAGCGGATATTTCAAACAGAAGCGCTAGAATTTTTCTGAAATAAAAATTTTGGCATATATTTCTTAAGTGTGTTTATATATTGAATATAGAGAATCGTGAAATAACGATGACCTTGTTAAACCCATATTTGCGTCTATACGCTCGGCTAATTATCGCCTCACAAGATTTCTACAAAGTCAATATTAACTCACCTGACGAAAATTGTGCGTGCAGTGATTCGCGCTGTATTTTAACCAGCCAAAGATTCTAAATTGAACTATTTGAAACATGTAGGAGACGAGAATCCTGAATCATCCATTCATCCAGTTTATATATGTATATAATCACAAAAAAAATTTTTAATTGTAAATAATTTTTAATCTGAAAATTATTTCTGATTTTTTATTATTGATAATATTTTTTTATATTTATTCTGTGATTTATTTGGTTATATATTAATTGCTAATATTTGATTTTATCATAATCGTGTAATTAGGTCGCATAACACTTACAAGTGTAAAAATGTCGTTTGCCATTTAAAAGAGGTGCGATCAATCTTATTAAAAACAAATCTAACAAATCTCCGTTAATCATTATCAACACTAACGGTCGCTAATGCACTGATAAGGCTTGTACGGCTGATTGCCATTTTTCAGATGTCATCCTTAACACAGTCACAGTCACTTTATCAACTACTTATGGGGAAATCACGCAGTTACGACATTTTGACATATTGAAATATTTCCTTTTGCACATTTCGAGTTGTATACTTTAATCGTAGAAACGACGATTGACAAGAGAGAAAAAAATTGATGAAATTAATTGTAAATCAATCATTTTTTATATTTGGTATAATTATACTTAATACACGCAGCTTTATAAGTATAGTTTATTTTTAGTCCAACTTTTGTCATATATGCTGCTGCGATGAATCAACATTGAAAATGGCATTTTAGGTAACAATGAGTAATTATTTTCCTTACATCACACACGTGCGATCATCATCGCTTACGAATTTCTCAAGGATGCGATGAGAACTTCCTCGATACCGGGATGATTCATATTCCGGTAAGATGCGGATACAATGGCTCGGAATGCAAGCGAGATAGAACGGGCTCATCAAGAATACGGGCGAGCCGCGACGTAATGTAGGTAATCCATAATGAGGACTTTATACACATTCCTCAACGTCGCCCGCTTTCTCTGTCCGTCTCTCTTACGCTTGCACGAGAAGAGATTTCTCTATTCGCTCGTGCGTCTCGCTTCGATCCTTTCGCCATCCTCCGTCCCGTTCTGCCTGCATTAAGTCCAGTCCAGATCCCGTCGCGGCAGAGTAATTCGCACCGAAACGATCATTAGTTCAGGTATTCTCAACCTTATTCGCAACGCGGTACCTTACACGTCTTCATTGCGGAATATAACTTAATATTTATTAGCAAGTTGTAATAATTATTAGTATAAACTTTTAGTTTCTTTTACTCTACTTACTTCTTTTATTGTGTATTGTTAAGATAAAATTATACAAAGTGTTAGATAAATCCTGATAAAATCATTTTTTCGCTGATTATCGTATAATTTATGGATATACTGTACAACATTAAAACTTTTTTTTTTTATGGGAGGAAATATTTTCTTTCTTTCTAACTTCCTTTAGTAATACTTTGTAAATGCGAAAAGGTATTCATGTGAGGAAAATTTGTCATAAAAAAAGTGACCGCAATCTAACCTGAATCCAATTTCGCATTTTACATTGCATTATAGCGCTCATATATATTCACGTTTCACGTAAATATGCAAACGCGCACGCACATATACTCATAGTGCAAGGAAATAAAGAATCCTAAGCGACAGAGGCAACCAACAGAATCAACGGTACTCCTCGGAATGAAATTAAACATAGTGTGCCCCGTGTTGATTACATAATCAATGCGTCTTGCACGGATTATCGAGAAAAAATGTTGCTCATTGTCAGCCATTTGCAGTCTATTAAATAGAAGAACACAAGAAATTATTCACAGAGATAACGAGAAGAGATGAAATAGATAATAGATCGTATTTGGTAGAGAAAAGTCATAAACAAAATCAGGGAGTGATTCTCTGTTGAAAAACGTGAATTTCGTTGAAAAAAGTTTATAGAAGACACAATAGTTTAAAGAAGTCTATTCTTCTCTTCTCGTCTTCCTACGCATTTATGTATTATAATGGCTAAGCAAATTTGTCGTAATTGCACGATAATTATATTCATCGGCATTCCGAGCTACCAGTTAGTATGGAGCAATCGATAAGGCACAGCATCCGGCGTGTAAAAGTACGTGCCTGGCGTGCTCGATTGCGTGACTTAATAAGCGATGTAAATGACTTAAAGGTATTTAACCGCGTTAAGCGATGCTCACGACTGCGCTAGAAACTCAGTTTACTTGGTAGCAGCAAAAACTTCATTTCCGCGCAATATTCTCTAAAATTTGATGGCAATTGACTTTTAGAAGATTATCTGAAAATATAAATAAATTGTATAATATAACTAAATTTGTGATACGATATAATTAAATTTGTATTCTTAATTTATATAAATATTCAATAAAATATACGTAGCACATATTATCTGTAGAAATATAATTATACTTATACATTATATATAAAGTATTTGTTATACTTATTATATTATTATATTTATTTTTTCATAATTACATATGTTATGTAAATATTTGCTAATATTAGTACATTATAAAAAAATATATTTTGCTTATCAAATTGATTCTCGTACATATTAAAGAAATTAATCAGAGCGTGAATGCAGATAGCAGAAAGTACGTGGAAAGTGTATCGAAAGTACACATATCGGTACAATCAAATCATCTGTCACGCATATGATTTCAAAGATATCGAAACATTATATTGTTTAATTCTGACCTTCTATGGAACAGCATAAAATAGCAATTTATATTTATGGAACAGGAAGTAATCGCGATAATGGATTATAAAAAGCGTGTGTATGAAAATAAATGTGCAGATTAATGCAATGCCGCCTGCAATAGACGGTGGATGAACGTATTAAAAGATAAAAGAGCCGTATTTTATACCTCCCTCGTTTTTGCTCAAAAGAACGAGGAAAAGAGTTTCCGCGTGACTGTTTCAAGGAATTCACTGATGCCGAGCAATTAAGCAGTGGCTTTTAAGATAAAATTTTGTAAAAGAGAAGAATGCTGCATAAAAATAATACGAAAAACAAAAAATACAATAGTGTATTGATAGAAAACATCGAATTTTTATATTTTACAATCTTTTGCGCGATTCTTTATTCTTTAAATATCTTATGTATTTTATATACTTAGATTGCGCGAATCAATAATTCTCTCACACATACATATGTATATTTGTATGTATAATACTATAATTTAATTATATTTATAAGTCATTTATTATAAATTAGCATTATTTAACAGTATAGCGATCTCTGCAATCACCACACAAGCGCCTACACATGGGCCGCCTGCAAAGCGCTGGGGACCGCGAATTGTCGATCTATTCACCAAACCCGAGTTCCTGAATAAAGTCTGTGCACTGATCTTTGTTTATTATTGGATGGCGTATAATAAAAAAAAAATCACATAAAATATGTTACAATTTGAAGGCAGCCATTTTTTATAAAGTAAAATATGCACTTTTGGTAAATTTAAATGGCAATAATAATAAATATTGATTTGAATTTTTATAGTTAAAACCTAGAAATTACAGTACTATATTATAGAAATATTATTATTATCACCGATGAGATATTATTATTATAAAGAACAGATCTTAAATTTTTATGACCATCAAATGGTAGGTAATTGAAGAATGTTGATATTATCAATCGTTTAACTGCATTAAAGATAATCATTTAATTCATATGGTTATTTTAGTTTATCCACTTATTGTTTTATTATTAAAAACACCAACGACATAATTAAAGACCGATGGTCTTATAAAATTTAGCATATTACTCGCTACATACTACTGTGGGTAATTAAATCTTTGCATTGTCGATAAATAAAATAATTTTACAATAAAATGTTTATTTTGTTATTCTTAAAGTAGTTACATAAAAGAATTATATATACATTATATATACATTATATATACATTATATATACATTATATATACGTTTTTTATAAAACAATAACTGAATAAACTAAAATAACGCACATCTAATTTTTTTTTTCCAATTATACTAAATCCCACAAGATTACTCGTCTTTAATAATATCTCGTCTGTGTTACTGCTAAAAATAATTTGTATTGCATGTACAATAAAATTCACTTTAATTAAAACATAACTTGTATATTACAATATATACAATTTTGTCTTTTATAAATAGAAGACGTAAATAACAAGTGAAAAATGTGCACTAAAACATAAAACAAAATAAAAAAATTATTGAAAAATAATAATAGAAGAAATATAAAAATTTTAAATATGCTGTTGCAAAGTGCAAAAACACTGCAGCATACAATAGAAATAAAAATAATGGTAATAATATCCCTTTCTTTAAGAAAATATTATTAAGTAAAAATATATGTTAAAATTATATATGTTGTGAGACTATCATGTATCTTTTGATCATTCAAAAGAAATCTGTAATAAAATTTTATAATATATATTTAATGTTAAATTAATTATTGTTGAATAATTTAGATTTCTTATATAAATATAGCAAATTTATATTTATATTTATTTATTTTTTTAATGGATTTCTGTTTTTCGATATATATATATATATATATATATATATATATATATATATATATATATATGTATGTGTAAATGTGCATATATAGTTCATGCATCATTAAAGAGCATGCGCAAAAAAGATTAGCTTATGTACTATTTCGCATATAAGAAATGGAAACATCTTATATATAAGAAGTTAGCAGTCTAGTAATATATGTATAGAAGTCTGTGGTCTATTAGCATATATTACTTTATGAAAGATGGCTGCTTAGTTTTCAACTCGTAACAAGCATATGCTACCCAATGATATATAAAAATCTGATATACATATAATGAGTCTGTGCGAGTTAATCGATAACATCGTTCTTTAATGCCTTATCGATTTTAACTTTGATTTTCAAATTTAATTTTTATATATTATTATTTATGAATCACAAAAAGAAATCAAAACATAATTAATGCATACTTGTTAATAAAATTAAAACAAAAAATTTGCGCACCAATAATCGCGCCTTGACTCTTATTCGCTAATTTTCCCACTTAATATCGTCTTCACTAATTAAAATTTAAAATTAAACAAATTATATTAAATTATTATTATATCATGCAAGCAACAACGCAAATTAAAAATAATTAAAACAAATTGTTAATTAATTTATATCGTTATAAAATGTTACAATACAATGATATTTGTATATCGTTATTATTATTTTAATTCATAAATTTTTTTATCTTTTTCACTTTTGCTTCTTGAGTGGAATATCAGAGCTTAAACTAAGCCCGATTAACTTTAATTATTCTCAAATGTATTCCATCTTTTGGTGCTAATAAAAATGCTTTAGGATCAATCACGTAAGGTATTTGCGTTTTATCACAAGTTTCGACTTTATAATTTCGTAGTATCTTTATAAGACCAATCTTTGTCTGATAAACAGCGAAGCGGGCACCTAAAAATAAAAAAAATTATTACAAGGAAAGTTTCTTGTATAAAACAATTTTTCGTGTAAAAGTAAAATGGAATTAAAGAAAATTTGAAGGAAGTGAATATAAATCTACATATTTCACTTTACCTATGCAATTTCTTGGTCCATCACCAAAAGGTAAATAATGCATCGCGTGTCTGGCTTTTACTGCTTCGTCAGTAAATCTTTCTGGATTGAAAACATCTGGCTTCGGATAAATATCCGGATCTCGATGAATCGCGAGAACTGGAATCCATACCTTTTGATCTTTTGGTATATTTAATGTAATACCATCAAAAGTATAACTTGATGTAGATTGTCTCATAAGAATTGTGGCGGGCGGATATTTTCGTAAAGTCTCTGTATATTAAAAACAATATAAGGAAAACTTGAAGAGTTATTTGTAAAATATAAGTTTAATATAAGTAAAAATGCACGTATATCTATTAAAAATTAACATTAAAATTTGATAATAAAATTTTAATGATGCTAAAAAGTCAACTTTTTTTTATTAATTTTTTTTTTTGGATAACGTACCTTTGAAAACTTTGTCCAAATAATTCATCTTTTTTATATTCTCATATGTTAAATTGTTACCATGCTTAGTGTACACTTCATCAATTTCTTCACGTAACTTGTCTTGTATTTCCTGATTTAATGCCAACTCGTAAAGAGCGTTACTCATGGTCGTCGATGAAGTTTCAAAGCCAGCAAGAAAAAATACGAATGCTTGAGAGGCTATCAAGTTGTCAGTTATCTCTGAAATGTGATATTTTCTTTTTAAGAGTAATTCTATTTCTTGTTAAATATTAAAAATTATAAACAATCTATTTATTTAACAATTAATATACAGTACATTATTATTTCGTGTATGCAGAAACTCGTAAACTTTTTCATTTATAAAATTCTTGCATTACACAAAATATTCATAAGAACAAACACAGTCGTTACTCACTGACATCGCCTAATTTATCTGGATTATTTTTCAATTCGCGCAGCATGTCAATAAAATCGTTCCTAATGATATGATTCTTTTCTCTATAATTCATGGTTTCTACGACGACACGTGTGAAAAATTTGGTGACCTCCGTTTGTGGCAAGAAGTAACTGAACATTTCATAGAGCCATGGCAGAGATTGTCTCACTCTCATTCGCAGAATATTTCTCCAAGTTGGTGTAAAGACCATTCTTCCCATTCTGCGAAATTCACTGTCTTCGTCCGACAAAGCGTTCATCTCAATGCCGAAGGCGCAAGTACCGATTACATCGGTCGTATACTTAGCCGTCAATTCACGACATTCTATAGGCTCGTTTTTGTTCACTAATGTTCCTATGTATTGTTCAAAATGCTCAGCGCAATCCGATATTAATGAGAACATTTCCTTTAGTTTACCAGATGTAAAAACGGGCGACAACTTTACTCTTAAAGGTCGCCATCTTTTAGGCTCCAAAGCGAAAAGATGTATCGAAAGTGGATCAGCCTGTAATATAAATAATAAGAATAATTATAATCGAATACATGTTTAAATTTAAGAACACATTTTGTTAGATTACAACAACTTGATTGAGAAGAAACTCGAGACTATTTCAAAGTAATATCACAATTTTTAATAATCATGGTTATTGAAAAAATATAATAGCGTACCAAAGTATACAAACACATTTAATTATAAAATTTGAATATTATAATAATTTGAATTATTTGTACATACTTTTTCAGTAAGAGGAATTCCTCTGTCGGCAAACTTAGTAAAATCTTTGATAAGAATATCCTTAATGAATTCTGGATCTCTTACAATAAGAACGGGTGTTTTCCTAGCGAATATTCCAATCATGGGTTCATTTTTGAACTCGTTGTATATTTCCATTAAATAATTACCCGCTGCCTTTTTATTAAGCATAATATCTTTAAAATTTCCAAAAACCGGTATCGGTTGTGGACCTTGAATACCACGTGATTTCCAAAAATCGAAAGTCGATGTAAAATAATAATAAATAGCGAGAAGTATGGCAGCAACACCACACAGTATTTCAAAAGATTCCATTATTCTGCAGCTGATTAATTATCTCGAGCGACGTTTGCTAAAAAAGGAAAAATAATATTTCATCAAAAAAAGCTTGTTTTAAAAATAAAATTAACATTAAATATAAAATTAAAAATTTTATAAAAAATGTTTAATAAGCTAAATTGATATTTAACAAAATATAAATTTATAAAAAAATTAATTTTTTAATCAGATTTTATTAAAATGATCGAATGAATCACTTATATAAATATGTATGTGTACATACAATACGTAGATCTTATATCTATAGATATCTCTTTTATCTATCTAATTTATGGATATGTATGATTAAGCATAAAAAATCAAAGTACAGATAGCAAAAACTTTCTTTCAAAAAAGATGTTAAGCAAATGTTTCCAAATTGTTGAGAAAAAAATGATACAGTTTCGTTAAATGTCGCGCGCTAAAATTATGTATGTGACCGTCATGTATAAATTCTCTTTTATTTAAAACTCACCAATTAATACCAACGCAATAAGCAATAAAATAAATAAAGAATAAGATTTTATTTTATAAGTGTAATAAGTACGTAACTTTATCTCATTCCATAAATACTTATCTTTGTGTCTTGTCTACTCCAATTAGAAAAAAATTTTACGCATTTGGCTCAATTTGGCTTATCACTTTGAAATCAAACGAACGAGATTAAACAAGAAATCATTTTTTCACTTTAATATATTATATTACAGAAATGAACGAAAATGTTGTCGAGATGTGTATCTAGCAGCTTGATGTGATAAATAATATTATTTACTAACCAACTAATACCACACCATAAGTCACAATGTATCAAACTGATGTCTTTAATTCTTGTATTTCACTATCAAATCTCTCTGCGTCTTTCATTTATAAACGAGAAAAATGTGACTTATCTTCATTAGATAATTTATCACTGTCAGTGCTTATAATCTTTTCGTTTGTGTACACTGTACATTAGGGGAATGGTCTTTTGACTTTTTTTGATAACTTATCTATTGATAAATCACATTTTTCTCATTCATAAGTGAACAAAGTCGCAGAGAGATTTGATCGTGAAATACAAGAATTAAAGACATTCTCTCTCTCGAAAAATGGAGTATACGTACATTACGAAGACCTCTTTCACAACAAAGAATGCAAAGAAAAAATTATCTTTCAAGATATTATTATTTGATAGTTGAAATATATATTTCACTTAACGCGACAAGCAATATCTAAATAAACGACGAATATAACGTACTTGAATGCGATGGTAATGTAATTGGTAATTTGCAGCAGCTGACACATCCGTAGCTATTCCAGCCGACCAACTTGCAACGATGTGAGTGGAAGGAATACTGGCTGCTGTGGTTCAAGTCAGATTAAATTATAAATGCCACCGCAACGAACAAAAATATGAGTCATGATGAATTGCGGAAACTATATCATTAAGATTCATTTCAAATGCAAAATATTAAATACATGACTTTGCAAATTGTAATACCTAAAAGTATTAATTGATTAGATAAACTTTCTTAATCATACTTTACACACTATATGTACTATATGCTGATAAGCATGTTCGCTGCAACGCAATTAGTGAAGTGTTGCAGCAACTTAAGAGACAATTATCAATCGTTTTTTGGTTGTACAAATATTATTTATCTGATTGTGAAAAATGAATATAAAATACATTGTATTAAATATTTTGAACTAACGATTAACTTTTTAAATTGTTTTAATTAGATTATGAATAACGTTTTATACAGGGTATCTGGTAATTTTTGATGCCCTCGAAATGTAAAGATAAATTGGGTCAAACTGAAAAGAAAGGGTCTGTATTATTTTTTTATGTAACGCTTAATAAAGAAGGTATTATTTAATGAAGCCTATCATCATCGACTTTTAGTAGAGTGCACATCAGTGAAATGCGCGCCTGGTAGTGTGCGAGATGCGAGAGTGCTCCGCTGCTACGGCGGCGCAACAATACCGGGCGCGTGGCTCACTGACGTGTGTCTGTATATGAATATGTATATATGTATATATGTATATATATGTGTATATATATATATATATATATATATATATATATATGTGTGTATATGTGTGTGCAACGGCGGAATGCTCATGCACACTACCAGGCGTGGCTCACCGATATGCGCCTAACTAAACATCGGCAATGATTGGCCAGATTTTATTTGATGTAAAAGAAAATAATTTTTATAAAAAAATATCTTGTAAATAATTATATACTTAAAAAAAAAACAATTATTTTCTTTATGTCAATGTATTTCGCGTCTCTTCTTCGAGATCATAGATGTAGTACTTTCCACTTTCCCAGTGTCATACAAATGTGTTTGTGTTATTGTCTATATAAATTTAAATTTTAAATACATTATTTTTTCTTCATTGAAAGATAAATACACAGGAGAGAGGAATAGAAAAAGTTGCAAATATTTTTTCGTGTATTAATAATGCTAATTATTGAAATTACATTGTCCTTATATTCTAGACTAATATATAAATATTTCATTTAAAATATGCAATTAGAAGATAAATGCATGTTCGATATTGTAAATATTATAATGCTTAGTAATCAAAGTGATTTAAAAATAAAGTATATAAAATATTTTTCCAAAACCGCTTAACCATAAATTAACAAATAAAAGAAATCCCAATATGGCGTTAAAAACAAGTTAATAAAAGTTAAAAGTAATAATAAAAATATAATATCATAATAGACAAAAATTATATAAGTAAGTCATATAAGCAATTCAAATATAAAAGGTGCTCCTTATATGCTACAATACAATTTGCAATATCTGTAATAAATTTTTAATCTAATCAAAGAAATGTATCTCGCAATATATTATTTAAATATACATTTTCGCAGACAATATGTTTCATTACACTTCAATGGAGAACGAATAAAATCTAAAAATCTTATCGACTTCTCGGACTACAAATATTACATAAGCACTTTGTGATTCTATTTCAGACAATGGAATAGATAGTAGCTAGAATAGATAATAGCTAGATATACAAGAATAATGTTTATATACATTATTTAACAATGCTAAAAATATTTTCGGAAAATTGTAAACTGTATATGTTGCTTATTCTTTATTTTTACACGTTCTCATTGACTCGGCAGAAAAAAAATATTAAAAGCAATCTTTTTATCATATATGTTACAATGAATTTAAGATAATTAATCCGAATTATTTATAAATTAATATTGTTACAAAGTACTTTAAGCAAAGATATCAATAAAATAATAATAATTTTATTGAAGTATAGTGAAAGTCATTATTATTCTAATTTCTAAATATTTTCTTCATTTTTTTAACGCACATTTCTTGAAAAAAAAAAAAGAAAAAACCGAGCGTAAACTAAGATCGATCAATTTTAATCATTTTCAAATATATTCCACCTAATGGTGTTAATATGAATGTCCTAGAATCGTTTACATATGGTATTGATGTTTTTTCGCAAGTTTCGACTTTATAGTTTCGCAATATCTTTATAAGCCCAATTTTTGTCTGATGAACAGCGAAGCGGGCACCTAAAAATAAAAAATAATTATTACAAGAAAAATATAAGTTTTCGATTAAAAGCAAGCATTCAAAATTCAAAAAAAGAAATTTTTTGTCTAAAAACAAAACAAACAGAACTTATATATATGAAGACATTTATTTAAATTTATTTTACTTTACCAATACAATTTCTTGGTCCGTCACCGAAAGGTAGATAAAACATCGAATGTCTGGTTTGTACAACTTCATCATTAAATCTTTCTGCATCAAACACATCTGGCTCCGGATAAATATCAGGATCTCGTTGAATCGAATAAATGGGAATCCATATTTCCTGATCTTTTGGTATATTAACTTTGGTACCATCAAAAGTATAATTCGACGATGTTTTTCTTGTAAGCTGTGATACCGGCGGATATTTTCGTAAAGTCTCTGTATATAATCAAAACAATGAAAAAAAGGTTTGAAATATAGAAATTATAAACATTTATTTCTTATTTGTGTTAAAAGTCATCAACAGATAACATTATATAATATATCTTTCTTTTCTCTAAATTTTTTCTTCTACAAACATACCTTTAAAAACTTTATCCAAATAATTAATTTTTTTAATGTTCTCATATGTAAAATTGCCATTACATCTTATATGTTCTTCATTAATTTCCTCACGTAGCTTGTTTTGTATTTCCTGATTTAATGCCAACTCGTAAAGAGCGTTACTCATGGTCGTCGATGAAGTTTCAAATCCGGCAACGAAAAATATAAATGCTTGAGCAGCTATGAAGCTCTCGGTCAAATCTAAAATGTAATAATTTCTTGTTACAAATGATACAATTAATCTTATTTTTGTTCGAGAATTAAAAATTATAATTTATTTAACATCCATTTAACATTTAATATTTGATGAACTGATATTTTATATACTCAATCTTATGTTTTTCATTTAAAAAATAATCGCATGATAAAAAATATTCATACAAACCAATAGTTGTTACTTACCGATATTGTTCACTTTATCTGGATGTTTTTTTAATTCGCGCAATGTATCAATGAAATCGTGCCTAACAATATTATTCTCATCTCTATATGCCATGGTCTCTGTGACAATGCGTATAAAAAATTTGTTAACTTTTGTGTGTGGTATGATGTAACTGAGAATATCGCAAAGCCACGGCAGAAATTGTTTGAGTCTCGCCCGCAGAATATTTTCCCAAGTTGGCATAAAGACCATTCTTCCCATTATGCGAAATTCGCTGTCTTCGTCCGACAAAGCGTTCATCTCGATGCCGAAGGCGCAAGTACCTATTACATCGGTCGTATACTTAGCCGTCAATTCGCGACATTCTACAGGCTCGTTTTTGGTCGCTAATGTTTCGATGTATTGTTCAAGTCGATCGGAGCACTGTGATATTAAAGAAAACATCTCCTTTAATTTACCGGATGTAAAAACAGGTGATAATCTTGTCCTTAAAGGTCGCCATCTTTTAGGCTCCAAAGCGAAAAGATGTTGCGATAGTGGATCTAACTGTAATAAACACAAAATTTTAATCAAATTTTTCACCTCAATAATATGACTTACTAGATTATACAAGAACTTATTTAAAACTATTTGAAACAAATCTTGAAATTTTCAATAATTTTTATTATACGAAAATGATTGAATGTATGAAAACTGAAGAGAGAAAGAGAGAGAGAGAGAGAGAGAGAGAGAGAGAGAGAGAGAGACAGAGTTATAATATAATTTAAAATATACATATATATTTATACATTCAAACCTTTTCATGACGTGGAAATCCTCTATCAGCAAATGTGGTAAAATCTTTGATAAGAATATCCTTAATTAAATCTGGATCTTTTACAATAAGAACGGGTCTCCTGGTAATGAATATTCCAATCATGGATTCATCTTTGTAGTTGTTGTACAATTCCATCAAAAAATCAGGCAGAGATTTTCTCATAAATAAAACATCTGCAAAATTGCCGAATCCTGGTATCGGTTTTGGGCCACAAATGCCACGTGATTTCCAAAAATTAAAGTTCAAGGTAAAATAATAATATACAATGAGAAGTATAGCGGCAATGCCGCACAATATTTCGAAGAATTCCATAATTGTACAGCTGTCGACCAATTATTTCAAGCAATGTTCACTGAAACAGAAAAAAATATTCCGTCAAAAATAACGAAACAATTCTATAAATTAGATATATTTTTAACTAATTAATTATTTATAAAAACTTGATTTAATTGAATTTTATCAAGTTTTCTATCAAAAGTTTAATAGATAGATTATGGCATATGTTTTGAAATAATTGCTTTAAAAATAAAGAAGATAAAATAATTGCCAAATATGCTTTGCAAGAATTTACATATTTTGTATGTCGCAAAATTTGTTTTCAGATGAACAATATCTAGATAAATAATAAACGATAATATAACGTACTCGAATGGAACAGCAATGATATAGTTTCAGTTGCAGTAGTTGCACGTTATCGAATCTGTAACCAAAGATAAAACTGACTGCCGTGATCCATGTACCATTCAATTATAAAGATATCTATACACATCACTACAAGGAGAACGACATGACAGAATGAATTGCAAGATTCCCCACTTATATATCTTGAGAATGTATCTATTGCGTAAACATTTACACTATATTAATAATGCATACTGATAAAAATCAAAAGATTATTGCAATATTTCTTAGACACATACATAAATATTAATGTATATTAGTAACGTATTATAATGAAATACAAACTAATAAATAATTAATTTTGTTTATTAGTTGTGATAATTTATTAGCTATTTGACTGCGTAATAACTTTTAAACTTATCAATCTACTGCATATACTTTATTGATTATTTAATTTACATTTTAAAGCTTCAAACTTATTCAAATTTCAAACTTATGTAATACCATATTTAATGTTTATATCGGCAATAAAATTTGTAATATTACTAAAGCAAAGAATATTTTTTTTATTAAAAATTATACGTAAATTAAATTATACGTCTTACGTACAAATTCTACCATTAATTAAATATTATTTCTATATGTATCGATAATATCTTGTAAACTTTTCTAAAAAATACGTAATAGAGATTGAATCTTTGTATTAAATTATCTGTAATAATATATAACGTCTAATATATAATAAATCTTTAACATAATAAAAAACTATATCTCGTAGTAAACTATTTAAACATCTCCGCAAACAATGTTTTATTGCATTTTAGTGAGATAAGATAATGAGAATAAAATTTTAAAAAAGTGAATTATTTCACCTACAAATATTATATATACATATATTATGTATCTTATGGTTTTATCATTTCAGAAAATAGGAGTAGGTAATATATCAATTATTGAAAAAAATAATATTCATATATTATATTTAAAACAATGTTAAATATGTGTCAAAAATATATAAGCAATTCATACTTCTTATTTTCGCTGTTTCTATATATTCTAAAACTAAGTGGGGGAAAAAATATATTGCAATCTATCACACATGTAATAATGTAAATTTAAGATAATTAAACCGAATTAAAAGATAACTTAGTACATTAGGTTTTAAATATAAAATAATATTAACAAATAAACAATGAGACGGGCAAATGAGAACCAATGCGCTGGGTGAAGAGCGCCAAAAATATGTGATTTCTCGTATATGTAAATTATATTTATTAGACGTTTCGGTCCAAATATTGAATTATTTTCAGTAAATATAATAAATGTAATAAATATAAATAACAGTGTTCAATATAATAAATATAAATAAAATCAGAATGTAAAGAGATTTATATAAAACAAATGGATACATACGTGTTTTGAAAAAATAAAAATAATGTCTGGAGCGTGTCAAGCAAGCTGCACTTGTCAACAGTAACTAATATTTATAATGTGAATTTTCAAGATATAAGGGTTAACAATCGAAATATAAACACACATACATAATATTGCAAAGACAAACTTTTTTTCAAGTTGTCCATTATTGATAAATATCTTTTGTCTAAATCATTTGTATCATTTTGTAGATGTATTGATGTATTGATAATATATATATATATATATATATATATATATATATATATATATATATATATATATTACATATATTACAGTATAAAGTCAATAAGAAAAAATGTTAAAACATTTTTTAAACTAATATATATATATATATGTATATATAGATATAGATATAGATATAGATATAGCAGTTTCTATTGGATAAGAATAAATTGCACATCGCGAGACGCGATTCGATCTATGGAAAGTGAAAATGGATCGTAGCTGGTTATCTTGTAAAAATGCGTGATCTATGGTCGCATCGCGCAACAGTAATGTTTATGAAAGATCGCTACGCGAACAAATCAACATAAAAAGGATATCGCCGCGCGATATGGATATGTGAATATACTTGTGACAAAGCATGTACCTACGTACATATAAGCGATTTTTTCGCAATCTGTCAACTCGTTAATGTGATAAGATTAACCTCTCCACGAGAAAACGCCAATAATGGCAAACAGCTGTATGAAAGGAAGAATAGATGCCTGGTAAGTTTCCAGAGTTGTCAAAAAATATCCAAGTGTAGTATTCTTTTACGTTGATTTGTTAAATTATTTTTTTTTATTTACTCACACCACACGCACGCACGCACGCACGCGCGCACGCACGCACGCACGCACGCGCGCACGCACGCACGCACGCACGCACGCACGCACGCACGCACGCACGCACGCACGCACGCACGCACGCACGCACGCACGCACGCACGCATCGCATCGCACGCACGCACGCACGCACGCACGCACGCACGCACGCACGCACGCACGCACGCACGCACGCACGCACGCACAAGCACATTCTCTTTTTGTTTTCTCTTTTGATCTCTTTTTATTTAAATAAATATATTGATTTTCCAATCATGAGTATATTCTATTTTATTATTTTGTAGCTTGATACGTAATAGATAATAAATAGAAGATTAAAGAATGTTTCTTTTTTTTACAACAGGTTACTGTAACAAAAAATGTGAGACTTAATTTATAACTAATTAGAAGCACCAGCAAATGCAAAATGGAGAAAGTTATACCAATGAGTTGGTTAAACCAAATATTATTAGTTTTTAGTATAGCAGCTGCAATATTGTCTTTAGTTATACAGGGATTGATAGAACTTACACCTCTGCCAATATATATTTGTATATCCTGGGCTGTATTTATTACGATTTTATCTATATGGCTGAGTTGTTGCTTATTACGTCTCACACTGAAAGCCAGTAGTCCAATAGCTTTAGATTTTATGAATAAATGGATTTACAAGAGGCTAATGAGTCATCTAAATTTTTTAATAGATAAGGATAAAATAACAGAAATTATTCATAAAAGTGATAATCAAAAGAACTTAAATTCTTTACAAGAAGCTAGTGTTACACGCAATAATAATGCAATTACACAAGATTCCTGTAAAAATGACATTCCTCTAACAAAAAGAAAAGAAATTAATTTAACAGACATAATACGAGAAATTGATGCAAAATGTATAGAAATTTGGTACAAAAATATAAGTAATGACAAATCATTCCCTAATGAAGCACAGGATTTGTTGAGCAAGTTCTTAACAAAACTAGTTTTGAAAGCCAGTCTAATAGATAAAATAAAACTCGGCAATAAATTGGCAAATATATTAGTGTTACATTTAAAGGAATATCGTAGGTATGGATCTATTAGAAATTATTTTTATAAGAATTTGTCCAAATAAGTTGCTTATCAACATGTTCTGCAGGGCACTACGTCGAGTCGAGAAGGGTGCATTCAGCATGGAGGAAGCATACAAATATTTACATCCTGGTTCTCGCAGTGTGTCAATATTAGAACATACGTTACATCATTTAGTTACTGTTCTAGCGCAAGAATTTCTGCAATGGGAATTAACCAGTTCATTACCATGCAAACTTCTGTTATCTATTTTAGCAAAGAAGCTTTTAATAACAATAGACGCAATAAGCTGCCCAGATTGGTTGATTGGAAATTTGTTAAAATTACTGGAAACTCCGACAAATAAAGCTGTCGCTACTCTAACTAAGCAAAATGTATATTAGGATATTGCCAATATTGCGTTACAAAAATTAAAAAATACACATAATTTAATCTTTCCTTCAGGGTACCATAACTGATGCTTTGAGCGAAGGCATTGCATCCGCAACAGCAGCTGTGATCCCACAGCAATTGCCAAAATCTGCACCTAAATCTAGTCCATCTGTAATTACTACAAGCAAAGACGAAAATGAGGTTTTAATGGCAGTTCCAGAAAGATCGACTCTATGTTTAGAGGGTCTCTCCACTACAGAGCACAGAGGCCTCTGGGGTGATAGCATAACAGATGTAGATTTGGAATTAGAAGAGGATAAAATTTCACCAGTATACGAAGAACCAACAGATTTCGCCACTACCATCGCTAGGCTTAGAAATTTATTACAACAGAAATCAACAGCAACCACACCACTGTTAGTAAAAGTAGCAGTTTGGTTTCAAATATATTATTATATAAATCTAAATTTTAGGCATGCCGAAGAGAAATCTTATGTAATATATGAAGGAAGCCAATTTACGAATTTATCAATTCCATGGACCGAATTTCATACTGCAACGGATGGTTCACAACAATTATTCTACTGCATACAATTCGATGATATTGAGCAACGTGGTGTAGATCTATTTGAAACTACCACTGCTACTGTCAGGAGACAATATTCCGATTTTGTTCAGTTGCATCTCAGTCTAGAAGAAGTAAGATTTATAAAAGATATTAAAATATTAAATATGAATTCATAGGAAAATAATAAATTCAGGTAGTTTTTAAATTTAATAATTGCATAATGTTTATAAATTTCAGATTCCATCATTGACTAATGTTATGTCCGAACTAGTGTTGCCCGAAGGTGGGCGCATCGAATTAGAGATGTATTTAAAAACGTTGTGTACGCGTTTGGCAAATGAATGTCCGCCGCAATTGCGTCACTTTCTGCGGCCAAGCAGCAGCGCAGGCAAAAAAGCGGACGCGATAGCACCTCGTTTAGATCGATTTCTGGCTAAAACCGTAACTGGTGTCTTTAATACATTGAAGACAGTTGTACCAGGCTTCGAAATGGATCAAGAAGAAGAAGCTCCTCCTCTGCCTACTTTAATGCCATTATCTGATATACCTTGGAGATTTGTTGAGGATATAAAATCGGTATGGAATCTAAAATTTGCACAGCATGAGTATGCTAATTATTTAAATTTTTAACGATATAATATATTAAGAACACATATTTGTAATATATAATAGCAATAATTATTAATAATATATAATGCATGTAAAATATAATCGATATATAATAATATAATATAAAAATAAAAATAGTTTTTGAAATATCTGTTCATTGTGTAGAAAAGTCTAGCTTGTGAATTACAACAATTGATCGCAGAAAAAACAGAATATTGTATAGTAGACACAGCTTATGAGGCAGTTGATTCAATGGAAACCAGTGGTAATTCAGAATTACTGGATTGTTGGTGGGAAACTATTAACACTTCGTACGATGGTAGCTACAATAGTAATAGTGCTTTTTTGCATTTATAAAATTATACTTTGTAAAAAAGGAATTATGTTTTTTAGATGAAGTTGATGAATTGGATTCTAATTTATCATTGACATGTACGACCATAGATCTGATTTGTGAGCTTCTGATAGGGATTGCCAGTAATAATGCATTACAACAAGAAGCAGTTGTTAGATGGACTAAATTGCTATTAGGTAACATTTCAGAGCCAATCTTACAGGTGAGAGTTAAGTCTGAAAAAAAGCATTATATTTTTTATGAGTTTTTCATAACTTTAAGTTTACTTGCAGAAAATGATTCTATGGTTGTTTGACTCTTTGAGTAATTCTTCATTACTTTATGATGCATCATACAAAGTCACAAGTGAAACCAATGCACAACTAAAAGATAAATTAGTGCGCACATTAGAGAAAAAGATCTCATACAGTGTAAAATTGATATTTGGTGAGGACAATGTACATAAAGCTTTGAACTATTTATTATGTTCATATGAAATCAAAAAGATTAACATGGATTTAAACATGCAAATGTTAGATGCATTAATATCAGAACTATTGATTTCTTGTAAAACAAATCATGACACCACAAATTAATTTCAATTTTTATTTAGTCCTTTAGACGAAAAATCGTTTAGCAATTTGCACATTGTTTTACTTTCTTAATACGTGGGAGTTATTAAGATATATCAAAATATTTATGTAAAAATATTGATGTGTGCCATATACATGTAGAATACATGTGTTAACTGTTTACATTTCGCAAAAACCGACAGACTTTTTAAAATAAAGACTGTACCTGATTATACATTTACAATAAGATATGCCAAGTATTTGTTCTATTAGAGAATAATGGTTCTTAACAATTAAATAAGAAACAAATCACTTATGAAAAGGAACTATATGCTTTTCTGGACTTATACTAAGCATTTATATTTAATAATCAAGTTTTGTACACACACACACACACAAAGAAATGCATTTTACAGAAAATGTTTCTGCAAAACATATAGTGCATATTATACAAAGTATACAAATTACAGCTTTATTATTACATTCCAAAGATTGCAAAATTGCAAGAAGTAACGTAAGATTTAAACGTATACACAGACTTAATATTTAATTACATGTTTATTATATAAGATAATAAAATTAATGAATATTAATGAATATTATCTAATTAACTTTCCTTGGTTTCATTTGCTTTCTGTTTCTCTAGTTGTGCTCTGAAAACAATTGCAAATAAGTTACATATAATAATCCTTTAATTAGAACAAGAAAAATGTTTTTCACTTTTTAAATTTTGGCAAAGTAATACCTTAGCTGTTGATTGAAATCGTCTTCAACGTCGTCATCGTCCCAATTATCCTCCCAAACACTGATGTCCTCGCTATCTTCATCTTTCGCGGTCCAATCTAATTAATGAATCAGCGGTTTTGAGGTTAGGTGTCACACACAAGACTTCAACAAATTTAATGATGCGTACCTTCCGCGGGAAATTCCTCGAACTCGTCGTCTTCTTCGAGTAAACCAAGATCGACTTTTGCTTTATCGTTCTTGTTATCTGTCATGCTTGCAAATTTCTTCACAAATGGCTATTACTTTGAAACACTATGTGTTGAATTAATTTACGTCTGTACGCTGTACGCTCGCGCTTTGTATTTTGTAGGTAGAATCAGGTGGTGGATTGGGTATGAAATTCTAACCTTTAAAATGGATGTAGATGGCGTTATTAAACTATTAAAAGAATATAGCTTTTTATATCTTTCTGATAAATTATTCTTTATTTATTAAGGTTGAAGTTAATTTCATTCAAACAATACCTATATTAAGAAATTCCATCAAAGACGAAAAAATTAAAGGCAGAAAAAGAACAATTTCTCAAGATAATTAATAAAAATATAATATAAATTTTTTATTCACAATATTATACAGCTCTATATAGATAAATAAATCAATTTTTGATTGTAACAATCAGGTCTTTGGCATAATTTATTTTCACGCAGTTACTCACTTTGATAATTTCAGACATTCGTAAACCTTATTACATCTGATATGCATAGAGAGATCCATCATGAATGATGTAATATGAGTTTCTTTATCTTTCTGTTTCCCATTTTCAAATATAATCACAAGAGTCATTCTGGGATCAGTGTTGTGGAAAGCATAAGTGCACAAATCCTATAAACACCATTGGAAGTTTTTGATTTATTCTAAAAATAATTTTGCAATTGACATACCTTTGTGCATTTATGATATATAACTTTGTCCATAGCAAGAAGTTCTGCTTGACGTTCCTTTATCTTTGTTTGAATATTGTCCAAGTGTACTAATGATTTCTGCATGAATGTCTGAAAAAATATCTTTATTTTATTATTTGTTAATATAATTATTATACAAAACAATAGAGATTATTATATTTCATACTATTTGTTCAACTAATAATATACATATTTTTTTCACAAGAAAACTAAGTGGTTAATATAAATTTATTACTTACATTAGGACAACAAACAACAACAGGAAAATTCGCAGACACATCTGCTCCTCTTCCTGGATGTCTATATCCCGAACCTGAATTTTCAGTTCCTCTGGAATCGAAAATTATCAATACTGCTAGTATATCATGCTTTCGTTGAAAACTCTGTATCCTAAAAAAGACATTTATTAGATAGATATTAATTTATTAGATGGTATATATGTACCATAGAAGCAATGAGAAATAATATCTGTATCTTACTTATGATAATAGTCCACATTCTGCTTGCTCATGATACTTCTCATTTCTCCTGGACTAGCTTGTTGACTTAAAGTAGTGTGAAAATACAAAGAGCACTTAGCTAATATGGCACTCCGTAGTTTCATCAGCCATTGATACAATGCTGGTTGTTGATTGGCCTTAAGAAATGTTGCACCAAAGCCCAATTTCCAGGACTAAAAAAGTCTCAAATTAGAATACAGATTAAAAAAGCTGCTTTGTTGTTTTCTTATTTGGATATATTGTTAACCTCCTTGCTTTGCAGAGTTCTTTCCCAAGCTGACATTCGCGCTTGTGCCCCATAAAGAGCCATCAGAGTTGGTAAAAACCTCCAATTTTGAACTTCTACTTGTGCTTTCATTAATTGTACTAATATTTCACATTCCAATCTGAATGATGAAAATTATTACTTTTTTCACATAAACCAAAGTTCATATTTTTTAAAAATTAAGGATGACACTTACGTTAAACTTGTCTTAATAGCAGTTAATGCTAAGTGAGAACAGGATAATAAATGGCATTCTACTATTTCTTCTATATACTGTAGTAATTCTTGATGCTTCATAACTTTGCTGTTTGCACTTACATTGTACATTTTCTCATAACTGTAATGTAATAATTACAAATATGAGATTAAAGATAGCTAATTAACATACTAATATACTGACAAATCTATCAGCTGGATTCTTGCCATGATGAATTGGCAGAGTTGATTGGAAACATTTGCGACTGTCGCACCAATAGAGTTTGTTCCTCTTGTCATTTCCTCTAATCTCTTCAAATCAGACTTTAAAGATTCATATACAGTTTTTAAAGAATTCTGTAAACAATATTAACATATAAAGTTTGATAATCATAAACAATTCTCAATTCAATATTGCTAGATACATACATCCTTCCTAAGGAAGCCCTTATTTTTAGTGTGAAGGAAACCTAAATCCGCATACGAACGTTCTGCTATAGCTATCTGTGGTAAATGCAGCAGAAGCATTCCCCATGGGCCCATTTGCATCTGCTTACATGATTCCCTTTCTTTTTCCTGAATTAAATTTATATTCATTAGTGTATATAACAATTCAAATTTTTTTATCACAAATTTTATTTACTTTTATTTTCTTTACTCACAACTGTTTCCTTAGCCTTCTCGGAACATAATTGAGCGACCTGTGTGAAAAAGACATTAAGAAATTCGTCCTCGTGATCCATTCTCTATCTTCGTTTACAGGAAATGCAGATAAACAGAGATAGTGATCCTATACCAAAGAGGTTATGTTGTGACATTTTATGTGCACATATATAAGATATTACTTTTTAATTCTCGCTTGCTAAAGATAGGTTGATTTGTTTTTATTATGTAAATTTATATTTTCACATGCATACATATGCAGCTTTATGTAATTTATTATTTTTATTGTAATTGATCGACGCCGATTATGCACATGTATCTACAGAGCTACGGATTTGTGTTAACTGTTACTATACAGTATCACAATCTTTCGTACTAAGTACATATGTACTTTAGATGCGCAAAAGAAAAATATAGAAATGAAGTACAGAAACTTGTAATTATTGTAATAAACAATTACTTTTTATAATTATCTTTTTATAAGTATCTGAAGTATGTGTGTGTGTGTATATATAAAGTATAATAAAAATGTATTTATGCATTATGTATGAAAATCTATATATTTATGCATATATGTACAAAATTCTTCAGGCTGTCAAAAAGATCTATAGTTTCATAATCGCTCTTTTCAAAGCCTTTTCCTTATTTCTTCTGACTTCGTTTTTGTGTTCACTATTCTTAGTAGCATCCCTGAAAAATTTGATTCCTTCTCGTTCCTCAAGAACACGTTGGATATACATCATGCCATGCAAATTAAATCCAATAGTATCCTAAGAAAGAAATATTATTGTAATTACTTTATCTAATAAATAATTAAATGAACTCTTATAAGCAATAAATGCAATCAATAAATTTACTCTTAAAGTGGATATTTTTTCTACAGCAAGCTTCTTCACAATCTCTAATGTAGGCAAAAGATTTTGATTGGCTACTATTGGACCGTGATATGCTTGAATTAAGCACAAAGCCAATTTGGCTAATAACTCAACATGATAATTCTTTTTCAACAAATTGGGGAGTCTCTGCAAAATATCAGAGGCAGCAGAATACGGCAACAACAGTAATGTTTCTTCCAATTCACTGAAATATACAACATTTTCAATTATATTTTCTTACGCAACATTAATTCATTTATTGCATTTTACCTTGCCCTAACACGCTTAAAGGTTTCCAGTAAGAAGTCTTCTGTGTTTGTACAATTGTAAGCTTGCATTAACAAAGGAAGAGGAGGTGCTTTACCATCAGAAACAGCTGTATTCAATTCTGTCTCGTATTGTTTGGACACTTCCAAACACTCCAATATCAATTCAGCCTAATATAAATAAAATGTATAACATAAAACAAATATTTATCTTACAAAAATTATGCGTTTTAAAATGATGCAACTTACAGCCTTTTCACTGTTAACAGTCTTTCTAGAAGGTAATGCCTGTTGCTTTTGCCCTAATACTGTAGTGGTTTCCCCAGTGACTAGCTCGTTTTCCTGTTGTTCTCTTTCTTCTTCTGCTTCATCTTCTAATACTAGGGGTTCATTAGTCTTCTCATATAATCTAACTACCTTATCAGAACCACATGAAGCAACAAAAATCCCGTTTGGTGAAACGCAACAATTCCAACTTTCTCCAGCATGGCCCTACAAAAAGATTAAAGTGTATTATAATTGAGCCATCGATACGCAATTGTGCGTATGCAGAAATATATTACTTGTAATGTGATGATCTTTCGAAATATGTCAGCATCCCATTGTTTAATTTTTCCATCTTTTCCAGAGGTAAAGAAGTAATGTGTTCCAGGTATGAACGAGAGACCCGTAATAGAATCGTCATGCGCAAATATAGATTTGTGGCAATCGCCAAAATCCAAACCCCAAATTTTAACGTTGCGATCGGCAGAACCGGTTGCTATGAGTGTGGAGTCGCTGGATATATCCATGCACAATGCTGGTAATTTGTGTCCATAAAGTGATACAAAAAACTACAATAAAAATGAAATATTACATGAGAAAGATAAAATTGAAAATAAAGTTACTTATGAATCTTAGGATATCTAATTGTAAGATAACGAGATGACTATACCTTAAATGTATCTAAAAAGAAGATTTTAATGGTACAGTCCAATAGAGAAACGGCAACAAATCTATTATTTGGACTTATTCTTACGCATAATACACTTTCTTCAAGTTTAAGAGTTCTTGTATGCAAGATAGAAAGAACCTTTGCCTTTATCTGATTGTCGGGATCTTGAATGAGTTCAAAGTTCCAAAATTTCACCGTTTGATCACCACCACCGCTAGCAACTCCTTTCTATTTGCACAATATCACAAATATACGAAAATATATATATAAATATATTAATTAGCAATAAAATAAATAATTGCTATTAAAATTTTTTATTAAAAAATATTACCAAATCAGGAAATAATGTTACGCTCCAAAGCTCCTTGGAATGTGCCACCACTTCTTCCAAAATATCGCCAGATGCAATATCAATAATAAGCATTTTACCATCCTTTAAACCAACAATCAGATGTCTATCACCTGGCACAAATGTTACTGTCAAAGCGTAACCGCACTGTACTGTGCGTAAACACGCCAATGTTGGCCTAAAAATATCATGTGAATTAAGAAAAAAAACTTAACATTTATTCTTTATTAAAAATATATTTCATAATATATACTACCTATTCCATAATTTAACAGAATCTCCGCTAACAGTAGCAAATGCCAAATTGTCAGAGCTGAAACAAATAGCTCGGACATCTGTACGATGGCCATGTGCCGTTATTGAACGTAAACGGTTCACTTCTCTTGGATTTTTCTCTTCCATGTGCAAAGAATGTAATTCGATTGAATTGTTACTTACTCCAACGCATACCTGTATAAAAGAAGTAAAATATAACAGAAATTTTTCAGTTAATTTTATATTTAATATTTAAACTATTATACTAACTCTAAGTTCGTTTCCTTTGCCCATAATTAAATCAATTCCTTTTGCTTTACCAGATATTTGAATAACAGGTAAACGTTTTATCTCATCCCTAAGAGATGATGCATTTGATAGCTCCTTCTCTGTATCATTCCCTTTCCTATTGATGATGACAGAATATGCATATGTAATTGAATCTTCTTAAAAATAAATTTTCAATTTTAACACAAATTTTAACTCACTGCTGAGCTTTACGTCTTTCCTTCTTCAATCTATTCGCAAATCTGCTCTTTACTGTATCGTCGGGTAATAGATGAAACAATTCTATGGAATTCCCCACTCCATAACATCCTACAACTTGGCAGGTAGCGTCAACTTCTAACGAGGTAACTCGTCCACCACCTGCTCTTAATATACCTCCAATTTTCTTACATTTTATAGGATATTTCTATAAAAATATAATATGTTATTTTGTTCTGATCATGCATAGACAAATAATGCTACAAACTCAATGCATAGACATAATGTGTGTGTGTGTGTGTGTATATATATATATATGGACATACCATATCTATATCCATGCTTTCCTCATTTTCTTCATCAAGATCCAAAGCACTTACAGCATTATCGAGTTCAATGCTCTTGTTATCAAGGAAAGTTATTTTCCAGACATGCAATTCTTTATCATTGCATCCTGTAATTAGATATTGATCATCCTTCATTAAGACAAGACTCCAAACCTGTTTAGTACAAACATCAAATTAATTCAATTAAATAGAAATAATATAATTAACAAACAAAAATATAACTAAATAGCTTACTTCTGATCTATGTCCAATAAGAGTTTTGAAATTATGTTCTGTATCTAAATCCCAAAACTTTACAAATGTATCTTTGCTACTACTGATAATAATATTATGTTGTTTCATGAATACCAATTTAGTTATGACACCTTTATGCCCAGTTAATCGACATATTCCTGTTTCGGCTACAACATCCCAGATAATGATATCTGTATCCTGTTATATTAAAAAAAAATGTCATAAGTACTTGAATTGCATGATACATCTATGTCTGCAAAACATATTCTTACCTTGGAACCAGTGGCTAATCTAGTTCCAAAAGCATCATATGCTAACGCTGTTATTTCAGATTTGTGTCCTACAAATACATTGACATTTTCTCCAGAAATTAAATCAAAGATCTTTACTGTACCATCTGCATAACCAACAGCAATATGCCTTTTATTGGGCGATGCAGCTAGACGCGTTACACATATCTTTTCTCCAGATAACACTTGCGCCTAAAATCATTATATAATGTATATTAAAACATAAAGATATTATAATTATCTGTATATTAAATTCATTTTTCTTTTTTTACTTTTTCTCCAAGCCGTAGATCCCAAATGTATACATGTTCACATGCAGCAGCAGCAACAAATCTGCCTTCTTGATCTTCCAAGGTTACAAAGACAATATTACAACGTGGGCTTGCAATTATATTTGTATTACCTGCTGGAATGTATCTCAGATATTGTTTGGTCAAACCCATTTTTTATTTGTCTAAATTAAATAGAAAAAATTATATATATCTCTTATTTTTTAAGTTTTGCTAATTTGAGGTTACATACGCACGTGCACTATCGTATACATAAACATATATGTACCCATAATACTATCCTATAACCTGTAGAACCTACATTTCCTACAAATGCATAAAATAAGCAAATGAGAAATCAAACCTAAAAGTTGCCTAAACTGTCTGACAAATAGCGCATGCGCAATACATTATTTTAATTACATTATACCTAAATTTGAATTAGCAATTAGTTTTATCTTTTACTACATTAGGTTTTTCTGATTATATCCTCTTTTATATATATATATATATATATATATATATATATATATATATATCTATTTTTAAAACAATTTCTTTTATACAAATGTTCATGTTAATCCTGTCAATAGCAAACACATAATACTTTTCATTGCAAAAATTATTACAATAAGATATATATTATAATTTTTATAATATTTTTGATATCAGTTTTCATATGCTCCAAATAGTACAAATTTGTATATGTATATGATACAAAACTTTTTTTGGCAAACATTTTCACACTAACAATAAGATATATCCAGTTTTAAATAAATTAGGCTATTTTGAGTCACACACACACACAACACACACACGCACGCACGCACGACGCGCGCGCGCACACACACACACACACACACACACACACACACACACATATGTGTGTGTGTAAAGTAAAGATGATTAGATTTAGAATAAAGTAATGGTCTAATAATTATATATATATATATATATATATATATATATATATATATATATATATATATATATATATATACATATAATAATTGTAATATATTAAAATATAAAATAATGTATAATTTATAAAAATAATAATTACAATAGTTGTAGTATATAAAAATGTACATATTGTGTGTGAGATGGATATTTCATCATAGATCAATATCATAATTTTATAATATATATAAAATTTATAATATATATAATAATTTTTTTAATAAGTGTGTTCATAAAAAATAGGTGATATATGTAATATCTATATGTTATAACACAATTTATTATTCATTACAAAGGAACTGTAGAAAGAGGTATATATAGTAATATCTAACTGTACAAATAGCACAAGAGATAGTCAAACTTTCACCAGAATCATTCACTTATGTTAAAAAAAAAAAATGCCATATGTATATCAAATATATTTCAGTCTGAGCATTTGTTTGTTGAACATTGAATGAAAGGCAAGAATTACTTCTCTTGTTCTTCGCAATATATAATTCCTATTCTTTTATTATATTAACATGTCAATGAAGTTTATTTACACATTTAACATCAAAGAGTAACACTATTACTTCTTGATGCATTTCTCACCTCTTTTACAACCAGAATAGGTTAAGATATTCAAATAATTATCGCATTATGCAAACGCTAAGAGAATGTTCAGTTTCTATTCTCTGATTTATCTATTTCTTTAATCTAACGTCATATTCTTTTTAATATAATATAAATAAGTTATATTTTTTTTTTCATATTGAAAACAGCATAACTATACTTGCACTCGGCATTTATAAATATTATAAAATAGCTATTTTCTCTAAAACGCGAATTTAATTTGCTATTGTTAACATAAATCTTGTACATGTCAGAAATATTACATTGGCATAACGGTAATTCTGTTATTGCAATTTTAACAATTCGCTCCAAATCTGTAAATTGTATAGCAAGCATATAAGTAAAGCACATTCAGATTGGTCGCTGTTATCAGTAACGTTTATGTACAAAAATCCTGAAAGTACATCCATAGCAGAAAACATAAGTTCTATCTATTATGCTGTGCTTGTGGTTCTACATTCTGTTCTCCACTGTGAATTGGTTGTGTCAATGTATTTTGAAACCACATCATCCAGTTGCTCAGGTAATGGCCATCCAATTGATTTTCAGGATTGTCCCTTATCTGCACATCGTTCAATTCTTGAAAATTGCGAACGGTTCGGAGTTCCGTAAAATTATTGTTCACCGAATGGCCCCCATGCATCCTTACCTCCCTCTTTCTAAAGGCATCCTTTACTAACCTTTGCCTACGCTCCTCTTCCGTCTCAATAGCGGATCTTGTGAATCTCATTTCCCTAGCCCTCAGAGCGTCCCTTTGCAATCTCTCCTTCCTCTCCTCTTCTGTCTCTTTAGCATATTGATTCAATCGGGCCTCTCGTCTCTTTGCCGATTCTTTGTTAAGTCTTTCCCTTCTTTGTTCTGGTGTTTCGCTCGCATATAATGATAATCTCTTGATTCTTCTTCTCTCGGCCTCGCGATCTAATCTCTTTCTCCTATCTTCTGGTGTTTCGTTATACATTCTATATTCCCTTTTTCGCGCTGCTTCAGCATCGAGTCTTTTCCTTCGTTGCTCCGGTGTCTCGTAATACATTCTCATCTCGCGTCTTTTTGCCGCTTCTCTTGCCAATCTTTGCAAACGCTGTTCCTCACTTTCTTGTTCATACAGCTTCTTCCGTTTTTCTCTCATACATTCGGCTTTTTTCCTCAATCTTTCTTTATAATCTTGATGCACAGTGGGTTTTATTCTGACATGTTTTTTTGATCTTCTGGATATTTTAGTTTTTTCTAAGGTATCTTTGCCGTCTGTTAATTGATTTTTACGTTTTGCTACTGTGATTACGTCAGTCAATGAGTCAATATTAACGGGGACTTGTATATTCTGTTTAGTGTCTTTCAAAACTCTTAATCGTATGCTTGCATCGTCATTACCATCGCATAACCATTCTGCTGTATATAAGGTCCCATGATCTTCATCATCTTCTTTTTTTATATTGATATTAAGACCATCCAAGAATTCGTTCGGTATCGTCACTGTAGATACATTATAATTAGTCGATTGTTCATCATTCCGAATAAAAACTTCTGTTGCATTTGATTGTTTCTGGAACTCAATATTTATGGAATCGGAATCCAAGGTATCTAAGTAAATTGAATCTGTTAATACATTAGTAATGACATTGCTCTCACTATTTTGTACATTTCCTAAAGGAGAATCTGAAGTACTTGATTCATTCACTTCAATCTGGTCTTTATCAATCGCTTTCTCATTGATTACATGATGATTATTGGTTTCTTTGATTTCAATAGCACAAAAATGCTGTGCTGCCGTAACTATCTCGACTTCATTAAGATCCGTATCAGAGTCATTGTTCTTCCGTTTACTACTGTATACTGTGATCAAGTCTGTTGGCTGGTTTCTTACTTGTACATTATCTTCAGATATTTCCATGTCTCTCTAAAGATCAGACGATGTACTAAAAGCTGGAATTATATAGCAATAATATTTACAATCATGCTACAAACAATTATTCTTGCAATTATAATATAATGACTTCCATACACACACACATTTATGACATTTACATATATATCTTTCAAACAATATATAAAAGAATATCAAGTATTTATAAAAAAAAGAAAAAAAGAAAAAAAAAGGTGAATTTTAATAATTGTCTTATTTTTAAATTATCAATACAGAATTATGATAATTAGATACTAGAGCCTATCAGTCGAAATATGTTCTATATACCTGTGTATCGTCTGCTTGACAGCTGATTCAAGATGGCAATATAGATGATACTTTGGAATCGTGCATTTTCGCAATATTCTTAAGCAACACGTTCGATGCATTCATCATTTTTGTTCTTATGTCACATGATAATATAAATTATGAGTAAATGTAATACTCGTCGAATTAATTATGCAATTTTATCCAAAATTCAACTGCATGTCGAGCACTGCTTTTCCATGTTCCATGCACGTTTTTCATCATTGCTGAGACGATGAGACTAGAAAGCGAACTCAACAACAGAAAACAGAACTTCGAGCTACAGCTTAAAATCAAAAATGACGTACAGAGTGCGGTGTCGTCGATGGTTCGATTTGTTCCATTGGCTGCACTGTAAAAGAAAATATGTGAAATTATATTGTAGAGATGTAGTTCTATTCTAATACTTTTTTATAAGGGTTGACGTTTTTGATAAGCTTTCAACGGATTTTAGTTGTGCGCTGTCAACTTTAATGTTCTGCAACTCGCTTCCCAGTAAACAGCATTTGTTGCAGCAATATAACATGGAAATAACAAATAATATAACACAAATTATTTGTATGTTATATAACTGCAATATATCATGAGTATAACAATGAAATATTACAATGAAATATATATGAAATATATATATATATATATATTCTTATGTTAGGGTTTTGGTCCTTATCAAGTAAACTAAAATAATATTATAAATAATGATAGTCACGTTACAGAAATGAAATAAACGGAATTATGTACCTGCGTTATAGTTAAAAAGTAGAAAGAGAAAAATCGAAATGTCAAACTGACATTGTGTCAACCACTATGTTTGGGATACTGAAAACGACTAAACCTGATATTCTGTATACTGAAAAACATGTAAGAAAGAGAGAAATAGCTGAAATGTTTTTTATTAAAAAATTTGACAACACTATTAACTTTCAAAAAGACACAGAAAATTTAAACAACATATACGATAGATAAAGGTCGTTTAGTCGTTCTCAGTATCCCAAACATAGTAGTTGACACAATGTCAGTTTGACATTTCGATTTTTCTCTTTCTACTTTTTAACTATAACGCAGGTACATAATTCCGTTTATTTCATTTCTGTAACGTGACTATCATTATTTATAATATTATTTTAGTTCACTTGATAAGGACCAAAACCATAACATAAGAATATATATATTTCATTGTAATATTTCATTGTTATACTCATGATATATTGCAGTTACATAACATATAAATAACTTGTGTTATATTATTTGTTATTTCCATGTTATATTGCTGCAACAAATGCTGTTTACTGGGAAACTATCTTCCCCGAAAGATTTATGTCAAGAGCTGATTTAACAGAAGCTTGCGTCAGTCAGCATCCTTTGTGCCCAATTACGCGGGTGCTTAATAAATACGCGGAGGACATCTAAAAATGGTCATCGATTCTCCGATTCATCTTCGATATCGATAAATTACACAAAATGCACGCACACGTATGTGTCTGTGTGTATTCGCACTTTTTGCCCGTTCGATCTGCGTTCCTTCCAGGAACATGACTCTCGATCATACACCATTAATTGCCGGCGTGATGCATAATGATTAGCTTTTTTCCGATCGCCGTCGTCGAAACACGCATATATCCAGATTACCGCGAGGCGCGCGCGCGCACGTCAACTCCAAATGGAAACGTCTTAATTATCGGAGCACGTAGTACCGGGAACAGGGCAATCCAGGCACGTCCAGGAGGAGATGGGGAAAAGGGAGGAGGAAGGAGCAAAAACTGTCAATCGGCCCGCAAACGAATGACTTGAGACAATAAGGAAAGATATACAGTGAACGGGGACATTCGCGTACGCTATGTAAGTATATCGAACCGTTTGGGACGTAATTCGTCCCGTCACCAAAAGAGCGAAGACGTTTATCTCGTCGCGACACAAAGAAACGTCCCGCGGAGATGAGATACATCGATAAATCGTGGAAAGATTATATATATATATATATATATATATATATATATATATATATATATTATGTATAAATGTTAATAAATTAAATAAGCTATTCTAGATGTAAAAATCAGATACTTTCGCACGTATTTTCTTAAAAGTTACAGTATTTAAATAATCAGTTTATTCCCTGTCTAGTTCCTGTTTGATTCGCACATCGTATTCAAGAAAACAAATAAGACTTAATTACATCCATTTTGACATGATTTTCAAGGTGACGGCTAAAATGTCATCAGATAGCGCGCGTTAATTTATACAATTCTCTTCAATTTGAATAATTCAAATATATGATTGAACGATAATTATGGAAAATTTGAATGATAATTATCAAAGGCAGAGTTCGATCAGCGAATGCAGAAATGTCGCGATCCGGTTTTCTTTTTTTTCTCGCGATCATTTGACAAAAATCATTAGGGGACTAAATCCAATAAAGGAGTCTGCGCGGGACTCGGTCGTAAGAAAACATTCCCGGCCGAGGCGATCTCGGCAACATCGTAATCGGCATCAATGATACCCCTCCTTAATCTTCATGGTCTTCATTCAGCTCACGCCGCCCCGTTTTCCATCGAAATATTCTTCTTGCTCTTGTCACGCTATTAAATTAAGAGGATTAAGACCCTAAATAATTCTCGTGCGCGAGGCGATGAGTTTTGGTGTATGCCACGCGTCCGAACCGGTCTTTCCTAAGCCTAACATCCTAACAGCCAAATAGCAAGAAGATCACGCGGCATATTGAATTAATCGATGTATTAAATAAAATTAAAGTCATTATTGCAGCATCTTTAGCTACGCGTAATTTTATATCGAGAGCTCTAATAATTTGTGATATAATTATCCGTGTATATATGTCCTCGAAAAAATTAACACTTTTATGACTAATATAGACAATTTTTATATATTTACAAAATATATCAGACAATATGGAAACTTATTATGTTATAAACGACACTAAGAAATAAAACTAAAAATAAATTAAACTGAAGAAAGAGAGAGAGAGAGAGAGAGAGAGAGAGAGAGATCAAATTACATATTTAGATTTCATGCAATTGTTGTCAAAATTAATTTAGAAAAATTATTAATAATTATATTATTATAATATAAAGAGTATATAATATATATTAACATAATATATTAATATATTATATTATATTAATTATTTATATTATATTATATTAATTTATTTAATTATTATATTATATGTTTTAGATTATATTAAAAATTGTTAACGTCTCACATTGATGGTATTACATTTAGCAATGTCCGCGATATATGAAATTTGTCTTACAAAACGTTATTAGTTCTTTAATAATATTATATCATTTAGGATTGAAACGTAAATTATTAATGGTGGAAACAAAAGGCTATGTACACTAACAATCAATTTAGATCTTTCGGTAGCAATCGCCAATTATCGATATATTGTGCGTATTACAATGATACGTTTTATTATCGCAAAAGTGCCACAGTTCGTCTCGTACAAACCATGCAATTTTCTCAGGATTTATACATATTATATACGCGCTCAGGTTGCGCATATATTTTTCTGGACAATGAACAACATGATTGTATAGTCAAAGAAGGGGTTGACCTATTATGTTGACCGACATTAATGCCACGTTGAATGGCTGGCAAAACGTTTTCTAGTAAATCATTACAGATGAGATTATCATTGAGAAGTAATTTAAAATATATATTTATATATAATTTTTTTTTTATGATTAAGACCACCAGAATGAAAATTATGTATCGACAGTAACGCTTGCTGTAATAACCGTATGGTCACGATAATACTTAATGGATTAAGTGCATGAAAACATCAAATGCGCGCTACTAAATGCTACCTACTAAAGATAATTTAGTAAAATGTAGATACAAAATGCAGCAAACAAACACATTGCCAGATCTTTATGTCGCATTAACATAATGATGTTCAAATTATCATTTACCTAGTTTACGCTTGATTTTCCTAATTTATATATAACACATGATACAATGATTTAAAAAAAGAGAATTTATGTATTTGTAATTTTGTAGCATTATAACAAACAGAATTTTTTCAATTTTATCTAAAAATATAAAATTGTGAAAAAATCTGATGTTATAAAGTCTGCTACGAATGAAATAAAATTTTATCTTTAACTATAATTTTTAGATTTTTCTTTTTATTTTAACAACAGATAAGTTTTAAGATGTGATTTCCTGTTCCACCCGTGATTTCCTCGTCCTTCTGTAATTACGTTCCTTCCGTCGCATCAATTGCATTTTAATCATCTTCTCGGGCGAGGTCGTCGACGTGCGTAAATCGCGAACCGCGCTTGCACGACGGAAGCTGGAACGAATGGCGGTGGCAGACAACAGACACATACACGCACATATGTACAAACATCCCGGGAAGAGACACGAAGACCCGGCAAAACACACAGAACGCTCGTTCCGCGCGGAGAAAAAGCTACGAGCGAGCATAATGGATATCTTTATTATCGGAGCCGCGAGTCGCCGAGACTTGGTGAGACTCTGGTGAAGTTGCCCACGACGGCGAAGACGACGACGTCCCAGTCTCGCCGGAGCTGGCCCAATTGGTCCCATCCCCGACCTCCCTCGCGACATAAATATTGATGAAAACGATGCGTTTATACGCGAACGACAAGTCCATCCGCGGTTAAAAAGCCGGAAGATTTATCGGGACGCGGCCTCCCGACGACAGCCATTTCCGAGCGGATCGTACATCAAGTCAAGTCCGGATCGGTTTCCGCGGATAAGTTTCGGTTCGATATTATGAGCGAATCTCTCATTCTTTATTATCTTTAATATCTTTCATTTTCTTGTTTCTTTTCTCTCTTTACTATTTCCAAAAAATCTAATCATCGCGAAACATACATGTATGCTTTATAATTTCTGTCGTAAAGTTTAAAATATGCATTGCCCAGACAGCACACAATATTTAAAATATGTACAAAATATTTATAATTATTTGAATATTTTATAAATATTTTATAAATATTTTTTTTTTAATTAAACAAATAAAGATTTATCAATTATTTTTAAATATCATAAAAATATTGAGATATAATTACAAAATATTACTATAAATATTTATTTTTTACATATCATAACTATATAAAATATTTAGTCTATATATTTTAGTATAATATCAAATAAAATTTTTATGATTTTTTTCTCTTGTGTATAAAATATGTATAAATGTATATAAAATATGTATAAAATATTTATATAATATTTTAAAAAATAAATAGTAAGAAATATTTATGAATATTTATTATAAATATTTTGTATTGTCTGGATGAACCTTTCGATTACATCGGCTTTAAAACTTTATGAGATTTGGAGAGATGTCTTTTATCATCTATTGTTCATCACAACTTGGTTCGATAATAGAAACGCAAGCCAATTATATTAGTACATTGTATATATATATATATATATATATATATATATATATATATATATACAATTTAAAGCAAATATAGTGCATATTTATGACTATTCTTCCGTGATCTTAATTTTTCATCCTGCAATCACAAACGCTTAATCACGACATCGCGACGAGACTCGAGAATGACGTTACTATTGTAGCTCCTGCAGTAACTTTGTATAATTATAGGAACGAATCAATACCTACAAAAGGCTCTGTTAGAAATTGTTCGGGGCTTTATACACACACACATACACATCCTACTATCTTAAGCGGCAAATCACGACAACGGGTCTCGAGATTTGGGGTTCGTTCATCACCTAAGAGCCGCGTAAACGTCTTCCCCTCGGCCCGTCTTTCTTTCCTCCCTCCTCTTCTCCCGCTCCGCACATTCGCAGACGCTGCTGACAATGGATACTCTCATCTGAATTTATAATAAATGCTAGAGTAATTCAATTTTTTGAGATTGCGCACAAATTAGAGGCTGCGTTCAAAGCTCGCCAATGAAAAAAGGCCAGGGAGAAAGGATGGCGCGACGACAAGGTGAATAGAGAGAAATACTGGCGTCGATCGTGCAATCGTTGAAAGGGATCTCGCGATTGCCAATGTGCATCTCGCTCGTTTTCATTTTTCTGACAGCTTTCTGCGGCCTCCGTCCTCCCCTTCCCTTCCCACTCCTCATCGCTGCCGTTGTCTATCTTATTTCAACGAGCACGTTTCTTCCTTTCATCCCGGGCATCTCTCACTGCTCTTCGCCCCGGCACTAGAATTGCCTCCGGCATTAAAAGGGGATAATAATATGGCAGTATCACTCGACACCCTGAACGAAGGGCGACTAAGAGAAATCTCTTTCTTTTTTCGTGATCTCCTTCGGCCTCTCTCTTTTCCTTTCCCTTTTTCTTCTTCACCTTCTTCTATTTCGTCTTTCTTTCGATCGCGGGATCCATCGTCATCGAGCTCTCACGTCTCGTCGTTCCTTTTTCGGTCTCGTCACGCGTCCCGCGTGCGGTTTCGTCCTCCTTGTATTTGGCGGGCCGTCGTCACGGTTTCTGAGATAATTCACGATACACACGGCACACGGATCTGCCATAATTCCCGACACATTTCATTCGCCGTCTCTTCTCATCCCGTCTCTCGCCTCGCCCCTCTCGAGCCTCTTCTCTTTCGGCGCTCGCGATATTACATTTTGTTTGTTTAAGGACCAGTGAACGCAGTAGGCAGCCAAGCGTGCGGTCGAGGTGACGAACGCTCTTCCAAAGATAGAGAATTAATTCCGCCTGGCTGCTCGGCGATCGTCGAGCGCGAACGATATGATTAGAGGTCTTCGCGTGCTACGAATGGGCGTTATATTACGAATAGAGTGCGTACATGAGAGCACGTGTCTATGCTGCGATCTAACTACAATTTATGGGTTTTGATATCCACACTAGATACACATATAGAATCCACATAAGCGCCATGGCGATCGCGAATGTTATTTAAAGTGGGGAAAGCTCGTCCGGAAAGTTGTGTCTCTCGTTAGGTTGTATGTATATGATAAGATTGATATTACTAATATTGTGCGCGAAGATAAGAAGCGTTGTATCAAATTAAACCTCGCGCTCGATTTTAGATGATTTTCAAATATTTCCATAATAATGCTCATTGTGAATTAATACCCTGAATGGAAAGACACGATTAAATACATATGTATACGCGCGCGAAAATCCTCTTTGAGTTTATAAAATCTACTGTAGCAGTTTTCTTATTATTCCGTTTTTTTGTCTCCATCTCTCTTACTCTTTGCTCGAGTGTAGCAAAGAAATTCAGGACCACCGCACACGCGAATTAGTTTACCGAGCAATTCGTTTCGCCGCGAATGTTGGAGAATAATCGCGAATAAAACGCGCGCGCGATGCGTGTGTTCCTCGCGACGCGACGCTAAATCTGATTTCACGCTGCTCCGCAGCCGGTTGCAGGATTAAATTATTCAAGTCATATGCGTCTCTTCGTCCATTCCGCGGTGGCTCGCGCTTTGACAATAACAGTCATCGTTATTAATCGTATCAAGACCGGCGAGGATCTAATAAAATCATAGAAATCATAAAATCTGCTTTCGACAAAAATTATTTAATTAAAGTTACATTAAATAAGAAGAGAAAATTACATAATTTTCCTCTTCATATACTCAATTTTTTACATTTAATTTGCTTTGATCAAAAGTTAATATGACTTATTATTATTCACTTTCATTAACACATTGTATTTAACTTTTTCCGAAAAATAATATCTCACGATTGTCATTATCACATTTATATAAAAATAATTGGCTCAAACTGATTTAAATCGACGGAATGGTCGGACTTTAACTCGAGCATTTCTACTCCGATCCTGAATTAAGCGACCACTTCTATGTCGGTGGATTTACACGCGGACAAGCATCGCCGAACAAATATTGCCGAGTTACGTTGTATAACGATCGTAAATACTCTTAATCGCGCGTGGCTTATCCGCGTGAAACCGAGGAAGCCATCCCCAGCGGGGCATCGCGGTTAAACCCGCCAACAAACCACACGTGGATGTGAACGAGTATTAATGAGTTATTATAACTGGATATGCTGTAGGTTTTTTCGCGCCGCAATGTGACAATATAATTAGTAGAGCCAGCAATTTCTCGCGTTAGTTATTGATATAAATATAATTCAAAGATAAGTCTCTCTCTTGAATGGCGAATTCGAAGATGTCTTTTTTGCTTTTGACGTATAAGAGATTTATATAATACGATTATAACAAATTAAAATCAAAATTTTTTTTAAGAAAAGACTATAATATCTTTAAAATACATTATCAAAACTTAAACTTGGAATTTTTAAGTTTTTGTAAACATTTCATAATTCTACAATTATTCTGTGACTAAATAATTGTTACCATTATGTTTATTCTAAAGCTATTAAAGTGATTGCTATATTATATGCGTACTAATTACGGAAGCTATTACACGAAAGAATTGTTGTGTTGACTCATTGTCAGTTCTATTATGTAACGTCTCGCGTAAAACTAATCTTGTATGAAACGCATATTATCAAATCTCTCGAATGACGTTTCGATGAAATTACATTTTTTGACGAAGATTACGGGAGGGATAATTTATAGGGTTTTGTTCGGAAACGAAAGACGTAACGGCATCTTTGACAATAACGGTCGCGCGGATATCAGTTGTGCGATTACCTTTGCATCGCGCACGCACACACAGCCTATCCATAATCTGTGAGAATCATTTGAGCCGTTGCCCTAATCACCCTTCGAACTATCCTTAATTGCCCATATATTTTATGTATATCCTTTAACAGGCAGAAAGCATGACAGCTCGACTTATCTAAATAATTATTGGCAAATAACGGGACGCTCGCTTTTCGCAACGTCATTCGACATGCATGATCTCTTGAGTGAGTAGTTTGGCGATGCTTCTGAATAGAGCCTCTCGAGTTACCTTCATCATACTCTCCATATTCTCTCTGTTAGAGATTATTGTATGTAATTTATTTTAAAAATCATATCTCCTGAATCAATTTTTTACTGTTTTTATTATTTTATTACACTCATTCTTTCATATCTTTTTTATATACTTATTATATTTTATTCTTATTCTCTTCTTTTTCATCTTTAAAAATTAAGCATTTGTTCGACTTGGAAGTTTCATTGCTCGAGGGGATAAAATAAAGTGCGTTTAGAAGAATGAGCCGTTAATAAATGCAGGCAAGCCTTTACAAGATCCTCATTAATATATATCGATATTTTATTCGATAAGTTCTTCGTAAACGCGTGTATTATTGTAGAATTATTATCAAAAAATTGTTGAACAACTTCTCCGAGCTTTCATTGTACAAACAATCAAGTACCTTTGTGCGTCTTTTCTTTTAGGAATAAAACTGCGAAAATATGACAAGCTAATGCAGAAAGTGCAGCAAATAAACGAAAAGTATGAGAGAGAGAAAAAGAAAGAGAGAGAGAGAGAGAGAGGGGAAAAAGGGATATGAGGAAAATATATCTTGTTTCGGACAAGATACAGCGCATCTGCGTCGAAATAAATTATGGAGTTATCGCAATAGTTAATCCGTCAGTTGAGTACGCCGACCTTACACTGTCTTTCGTCGCAAATCACCGAGCAGGACATACCCTTAATCGATTTTACATACGGAGGAAAATTAACAAATGGAATGTTGCTGATGCGTGAACGGGAAAGCCGTGTGGTCTTTTGTGTATACAAAATACATCTTGTACTTATTTTCAAATAATAGTTGTACGTTGCGCGTGATAATGTCGGCCGAAGAGATAATTACGAAAGTAATCAGTGAAAAGTCACTGGGACAAGAATAGTCTTTACATCTTTAACGAGATTTCCATTGCTAATCCTTCGATAGGAATCGAATAGAATACGCATTTTTTAAATATCATAAGTATAAAGACTATACTAAAATATCTTTTATTCGAGGAATATCAAGTAAAGTCGAGGTCATTATCATAATATAAGAATATGGAAAAATTCGCATTTTTAACAATATTTTTATGTCGAATATTTATGTAGAATTTAGATAATAATATGAATTCATATAAGCTCTTCGTGTTTATTTCTAATTTTGATAGATTGTCGCAAATTAAAAAAAAAATAGATAATAATAAATGAGTTTATATAAGCTCTTCATTTATTTTCTGATTTCGAAACATTGTCGCAAATTTATCGAACGGCTCCTCTGTCTTTTTTCGCAATAAAGCCTTAATGATCGTCGTTAATAATTACATCGTCGGCCGGTTCTTTCTTTCTTTTCCCCTCGTCATCCTCCCTGCGCGACTACATATAACTCATCCAGCGTGTAGCAGGGCGGGGATGCAATGCTAGAAACATGAATCATTGTCTGACGTAGGTACTGTTATCACTTTATTTCTACCGTGCGTTAATTAATGCCCGGCAATCCCGCGAAATCATTGTCGGGGCAACGGCCTTGCAGCCTTGCTCGCTTCATCGCTGTTTCGTCGGTTTTTAACGCCGTCAGAATTCGATTTATTCGTATTAGAATAAGAAAAAAGAGAAGCGTATTCGCGTCTCTTAATCTAATGTCTCATATACATTTATCTTCGAAAAGTCAGGTCTGGCGATGAAAGTTAACATTGAAGACTATTCAGCGATGGATATGTAATCTATGATGAAGATTAAATTTAATCACAATGTATTTCGGCGTGAAGCAACTATTTAAATAGCAAGCTCATAGGCTTGTTCATTAATAAATCATTATATGTGTTATAAAGTAAAAATAATACGATAAAATATTATTCGCGCGGCCACGTATAATAAATTATACACAAATAATAATCGGCTTCTCCAAAAATTGTACGTATATACATTGAATTAAAAATATTGTAGAAAAAACGCGTGAAAAATTTGTCTTTTCCTTCTTAGAGATGTTGTTTTCGTGATGGAAGCTACTCTTCTCGCCAGTGAAAAGAATTCCGCACGCAATAGCACTGAGGGGTTGCAGTACATCAGACTGTTGACGCTCGTAATACTCGCAGAAAATACGTCCGGGTTCGCCGAGTCATATATCACGAGTGGCTAGCTCTTGTAAGCAAGCAGAAGAAGCACGATGAAGGTAGGTAAACGTGGCCTTTTATAACGTTACGTATTTTCTTTGCCTCCTAAACAAGTGTTATCGCTACAATGTTATATTTATATACAGCAAGTTCTTATTGTATACAGTTAATTCTTAAATTGTTTTCACTATTTATTCATCATAGGTAATATTCAATTAAATTTTAATAATTAAATAGAAACATAATAAAATAATTATACAGTTAAAAAATTGTCTTATTAATATTACGTTATATTTGTATGTTGTTATTTTATCAGCTGTCAATTAAAAAAATTCATGTTTTGCTGTGCAGTATAAAATCATCAAGCCCAAATTCGCGAGACGCCCGTGATACGAGACGAATTTTGGGCTCGGGGCGCACATGTGCGGGACAATGATCATTACCGTCGTGTAACGACGGGACCGATAATCGATCGAAGGGGGCCGCGATCAATCGGCGAACAGCACCGTGTGTGCGCAGGCGGCGCTCGCACCCTCCGCGCGATGCACCCACCACACCGGTCGTTAAGCTAAATTAAGTGGTTTACACTTTGTTTGATCGGGGCCCTACGGAGGCCCGAATTAAGTTGTTATCGCGAATTAGCTGATTATACCGAGCGGCGGTGCGAGGTGTCGGTTTGATTTGTTGTGTTCGCGAAACGCCGCGCCGGTTTGTTTATGCGCCACGCCTCGCGTGCCCCCTTCCGCGTGCGGCTTCCAGGTCGCTTATGGCTTGACCCCGAAAATAAGCCACGCTGATGGTAGGATCGTTCTGACCCGGTCCCACCACTCCACCCTTGTGTGTGACCCTTCGCCCGCAGCTTTCGCCACTTTCGCGCCGAGCCCTTAATTGGGACGGATTTTAATAGCGAGCGATCATAACGAATTACCCGAGAGACCCGGGTATCATATCCGTAGCAAACCGATGGACGTGCAAAATTGACGTTGCGCGCCCGATGTTTTGGCGTGGATAAATCAGAATTTTTCCTTCATCCCACATCACAAGAAGACCCAGCAAAGATTTTGAAAAATTTCCATTTATCTTTTTACTTTCTCACATCCACAGCAATATAATGGATATTAAATTTTATTGCAATATTTAATATAAGTGCATTAAAAATATATATTTATACTTTTAAGTCTCACTCTGTCTTCTCATGATGCACTACAATGTTTCGTACATTATATATTATGAAAAAAAAAACATCTTTGATTATTCTTATATACGATTAAATATATGTATAAGATTTCCTAACTTGCAAAAAAAAAAAAAAAGATATAGAAACCGCATTAAAACCAACCACTCGAAAAACCAAAGAATTTTTGGTATCATTTGTCGATAAGACAAATAATTTTCTTGACAGAATTCCGTATAAAGTCAGATATATGTATATTATGTATATAATCGCGACGTGTATTCTCTATGTATAGAACGATTATCGAGGGTATTGATACAACGGAATCTCTCTCTCTCTCTCTCTCTCTCTCTCTCGAGTTAAATCATTGCAGATCCGAGATAAGCGACAAGAGGGGAGGACGAGGTACGAGTCGGAGAAGGATGGGAAGGAGCCGTCGCGCGAAACGAAGACGCGAGGAGAGGCGAGAAAGGATAAGGACGTTCGCGCGAGGAATGGAAAGAGAGATCCCACGCTATTTTCCACGAAAATTATAGCCATCTATGCGCGTAATCCCCTTTATAGCGTTGCATCAAATTATAACTGCAGCGGCGCGCGCGTTTCCTCTCCTCATCCCCTCCCCTCCCCTCCCCCTCCTTTCCCGTTCGAGACTCGTCTCGAGGCCCCTCGGTCGACTCCCCGATCACCCCGACAACCATCTCTCACGACGCTCGTTTTTCTCTTTTTTCGCCTGCGTTCTCGTCCCCGAAGCCTCGTAAAACGGCGCAGCATTCCGCCAATCATCGCGCCGGCGAGACGCGTGACCCCCGCGACCCCCGGATCGCGACCTAACCGACCCGACTTCAGCGATCCACGTGGACACGGTGATAAATCGATATAAGTCATTGATACACACGATTTGATACCATCAAGCAATATATTTTTCTTTTTCTAAAACTATATGTAGAAAATAAATTCATCCTTATATAAATTAATAATAAGATAAAAATCTGTATCTTGCGAAACGTCACGGATTAACTCTGAAATGAAATTTCCCGTTCATCTCAGGAAAAAAAAACGAAATGATTCTCTAACGCAAGATTTGCAAAATCGAGATATATTGAAAATCATCGAATTTAACAAGATCCTTTCTACTTCTGTATAGAAGATGATATCATAGTAAAAAGAACAGAATCGGTTACATTGCAATGAGTTGACCAATCTTAACGAACATGACTCCACGCAACTGTGTCAAGTGACTTACATTGAGTGTAAAATTAATTTGCGAACAGCCGTGTAATAAAGCACATGGAATTAATCACGCTGCGTCGAACGATGTCTTACTGTACAACTAACATCGCCAAACTTGGTAGCACGGAATCAAATTGATCTTTTTACGAATCATTCATCATTTTAATCTCTTTACTGTTAGTAGCGGCATTTTACAAGTGCTTATAAAGTGTGACCATAATTTTAAAATCACATAAAAATATGTTAAAACTGATAAGAAGATTTAATCAGGCAAAGTTACAAATTAAGCACTTATCGATCAATCTCGGAAAACCTATAATTAATCGCATTTTTATTTTATTTTAATTTTTTGAAAAAAAATTTTCTTTCTTTTCTCAATATCTGGGATAATAATAAAAAAAAATCATATGAAATTTATTTTGAAATCATTAAAAAGCCTCGCACATTTATTCCTTGTGATTTACACACTGATCGTGAAGGTCGCTTCGGTACTTCAAGGTTGGTGTTATCTCGCGAGATGCCTGCGCGATATCAGTCCACGTAGATCGATCGATCGATTGGATGAACGGATGAGTGGCGATATTTGAGCGATGGATTAACGGGATAACAGGAAGCGTGAATAATCGCGGAAACTAATTACGGATAATTGGACGGGATGTAGATAGATATTAAATGTCTGCGCGTGCTCGTAAGCAGATTTTTTTCCGGCGAGCTCAAGACGAAAGAGAAAGAGAGAGAAAGAGAGAAGAGGGGGAGAGAAGGATTACATAGCGTCGTAAAGCGCTGTTGGAAAAATCGTCTTTATGCGTATATCGACACATATGTACGTGATTGATACCGTAAAATGTGCGTGTCTTTGTGCGCCAATGTCGTAAAGCATTTAAGAGATTCTGCGATTTTCGCGTAGCGCGTTGCTTCTCCCGGCAATTATTTCGACGAATCGCGTACGAAGAATGTTACGTTCGTACTTGAATGATATCGTAAAATCTTCTCTCCGTGATAATAATAACTAATATGTTGTCTAATTACTAAGATCTGATTAGGCTTCTCTTATGGATATTATAGTCTTTTTTTTTATTTCCGATTTTGAGAAATCAATTTAATTATTTCAAGCTTTAGAAATTCCATTGTAATTATCTACATTATTTACATTCTAATGTATTACGCAGTTCCTCTCTATATTTAAATTTATTAACATATAATTGTAAAAATGATAACCAGAGATTCCGAGACTTAAATGCTTCTAATCTAAAGCAGTTCTCGGTGGATTAATTAGCATGAATAGAGCAGCTTGTTGAAGGAAAATAGTGTAGGATTATCTGAGCTGATAATCAGTTCAATCAATCGTAAAAAATAAATCTTTAAAAACAGACGTCCGCTGTGATAATCGTTAACTTTAAGCAGTGTTATTATTCGTGACAGTAAAGGTATCGTAGTAGTATACGTTTACAATCTTACCAAGAATTTCTTAAGATAAATTGTTGTTGCGCTGCGAGAAAGCGTTCCTTGATACTCCCAAAGGCCATTTTGTCTTGTTTTTCTTTTAATTAATTCAAACGCGTTCTTGATTAAAATTGGACGGATCTCGAAGAAATAATTATTGCATCTCTTCATTAATATAATTTGTAAATAAATCTCGTAAAAGATGTTTTAAAAAATAATAGAATATATAAATTCGGAACATGAACTGAGATTCGAGAATTTACGTTGATCATTACATGATTGTAACTGAAAATTTTAAAAAGAGTCTCAAAGAGATTTTAAGTATTTTTAAGAAATATATCTTTCAATCTTCTTAGTACTTTATATCTGATGAAATGAACAAAATTTTTTATTAATCTCTAACTAGATATTTGTTCAATCTAGAGTGACTGTTTTTTTTTTTCAAATAAATATGCTTTTTTTTTTCTCACAGTTTACGCAAACAAATAAAATTAGATTTCAAAGTGTATTCGGATTTAATTCGAAAGAATCTCTCGCACCTTTTTCTTTCTTTCTCTCTTTTACCATCTCATTTCTATCTCTCGCTGATTCGTATCGCGAAAGGAACTGCCCTCGTAAGGCGTTCTTCGTCATCGGAATCTCAGGGTGCAGAAGAAACCGCGACGGCGGACTGCGAGAATGTGCCAACCTGTAATTGTTCCCCGATGTAATTGCCCGTTCTCGCACCGAGCTGGTCATGAGACATGAACATTCTCTAGAGAATCTGAAAATTCGTGCCTCAACGCAATTGCGCCTAATCGCAGAGCCAAGTTCCCACCACGCAATTAATGGCCGTTCTCCTCTCTCGCGTGAATGTATATTCGCGTTTGTTTAAAAATATGAAACAAAGGTAGCAAATAATTTGAAACTTTAATCATCGGGGAATTCTGTTATCAGAAAAATCGAACGTCAATTTTCTTAGACTGCGAAAAGATTTTTCGAGAATCTCGATTTTTTTTAATGACTGCAACAAAAGCGCATTATCGAATAGGCATTCCAAGAAAAAACACAAAGTAGAAATTCTTCCACGAGAAGAGAAGAATTCGCGAGGAAAGAAGTGGCGAGATCGATACGCTTATGGAGAGTCGAAGTCGGGGAATAAAGACAGGGAACATAATTATCCGACGAGTCAAGAAATCTAAAGATCGCGAGAAAGAGGGAGATAAAGGAAAACGATGGAATCGCGGGAGAGGAAGAAACGAAGAGGGAAGAGGGTCTATTCTTCGGTGCGACTGGAATCCGAAATGTTCGGAGGGCACGTTATCTTCTTGCGCCGTCCCTCGACAGTGCCACTCGCGGATTCCACGATACGGCATGGATCTGTTGAATATATATAAATCTGTATAAGTCTGTATGGATATATACCTGTACAAGTTTAAATAAACAAGCGCATGTGCGCAAGATGATGCATTTTCGTATCTTCCTCGAGAGCGATATGAAAAAGTATTTGTAAGAAAAGATGAACAAGAAACAATCGCGTTCGTTTTTTCACGCGCGAGAGATATATGTATATATTTTGTAATCTTATAAATTATTATTCTTGGTATTTTTCTTATGTATAATTTATGCCATCTTGCAATATTCCATTTTACGCTAATCGAAATTATTACTATGCTAGAATAAGCTAATTAAATTTAGAAAGGTCTGTTATTAATAGTGGCCACAGCTCTCTAATCTCTGGTCCTATGTATGCCCGAAGTATTGCTGCGAAGTAGGATATAAGATATAAATTTTAACACTTTTTACCATTCTTGGGATAAAAAATTAACAATTAACAATTAACTGTTGAAGTTCTCTCTCGCGCTGTATATTCAATTTTTATCAAATTTTCATCAACACGACTTTTAAGAAAAATTAACAATTAGAGTTGCAGAGTTTGCATCTAATATCGAAATAAAAGGAAAATATAAATAATTGTGTAAAGACTCACACATTTGTCAAAACTTAAATATAAATAATAAATATATTTAAAATATAAATATATTTAAAAAAATATAACGGTTTCTTGAAAAAAATATAGCAGTATTTTAATCTTAAAAAATAGCTATAATTTTTAAATATATATTTAAGTTTTATAAATAAATCTTTACATAATTATTGATGTTTTCTTTTCTTTTCGAAGTTCTAATTGTTATATTTCTCTTAAGAATCGTGTAATTTGATGAAAATTTGCCAAAAATCAAATATACAGCTTCAACAATTAATTGTTTCTTATTCGAAGAATGATAAAAACTGTCAAGATTTATATCCTGTTAATTATAGTCAAAACTCCTTATTCGCGGGTTTACTATTCGGTATTTGCGGAGTAAAAATATGTAACCATTTTTTTTATTCGCGATCAGAAAATTCCGTATTCGAAATTTCAATTCTATTCTATATAACTCCATTAAATACAAAAATTGACACTAAGTTTAAAAACCTAGATGAAGGAATAAGACTTTCTCAAACGATCTTTGTACATGTTTGATTGTTAATTTGAAATAAAATTATCTGTTTTATTATATAACATTTTTTTTAATTTTCTTGGCATTTCCTATATTTTCATTTTATCATCCTACATTCGTAATTTTGGTGGAACTTATCCCCTACAAATAAGGAATTTTGACTGTACTCCAGGCATACTATGGAATCAGAGATTAGAGAGAGCTCCGGCTACTTTGATTTGTTTCTGACTATGATGATGGAGCGAGAAATTAAAAAGTACTGGCGCTAATTAATAGTTTGATTTTTTTTATATTTAGCTACGTTGCATATACATATTTCGTAATGCAATATTTATTTATGTTATTTTAAATTTCTAATTCTGGGACATAATTTAAGAGAAATCAAAGAAAATAGAGTATATATGTTTGTAATATATTTATATATATTATATCCTTACAAAATTTAAGAAGTTTTTATTGTCTTTATAGAAAGTAATTGAATTACTAGACTAATCGATTAGTTGGCTTTTGCACTAAGTGAATGAATTTGTAAAGATCAATTCGCGAGTTCTAACAATAAGATGCGTATCGTATAATCAGAAAACTACAATCTAGAATTCGAGTTTGCGTACAATCGGGAGTCGCAGAAAAGGTGAAAGGGAAAGAGAGAAAGAGAGAGAGAGAGAGATAGAGAAGAAAGAGAGCGCCGCATCCCGTAGCAGTAACGAGCGGAGACGGCCCGAGAACATCGGCGGTGCCACTTCAAAGCGAGAATCCCGCGCAATCAGGCTCCCTGCCCTTCCGAGGCACGCTTGAAAAACCGAGCACGAGGGTACCATCGTGCTCCGCGTGCCCCGCGTCTCTTGCACAGCTTCGCGCTCTCGGTCCAAAGCGACTAGAGTCACTGGGGAGATCATCGCCGCGCAAGAGAAAGAGCAACTTTGGCGACGCCGATCGACACTTTCGCTTTCTCTCTTCCTCTGTTACTAACAATAAGAGATAAGAGAGTTACTCAAGCTTTCGTTGTACATTCATTATATATCTAAAAAGTCACTATGATTTGCGTCGCGAAAAATTGCCAAATAATGAAATTTTAATTGGAAAAAATTTACTTTTTATGATTTAAACAATCTATATCAAGCTAGGGAATAATTATTAATATAGAAAACAAAAATAAATATTATAAAAAAAAATATTATATATATTACTCACATAAGAGATACACATCTATAATAATTATATATAAATTAATATTAGAGTTCCATGAGAACAACTATCCTTTTACAAAATTAATCACGGGACATACAACTCCGAGATGCGCTGAAGTATCATTAGAAAAGACATGAAAATATATTAATTAGCCGGATCGTATACGGCTCGCACGCGCCATACATTAATAAATTACTTTCCATTCTCTTCTCTTTTTCATTTGCACTACTCTGCGATAACTGTAAATGCGGAACGACGTCATTAGTGACCGATGCACGCACGATGCGTAGGTCCGCGCTTTTTTAATTGCTATTTTCGGTCACGTGTGTCTAGGAAAATATCCAAGCCCCAAGACAGTTACAAGTAATTACATCCGTATAAAATATTACCACCGTATTAATGTGAGATGTGAGTGCTTGGATATAATTTAATGCATTTCTACTGTCGACGTAATAAATACTCGTTTTAATATCCTTTTCTTTCTCGGCGAATAAAATTCTCTCTTTAATCATTCTAAACTTTGCGATCCACAAAGTTTTGGTCGGATTAACGTAATCCTTGAAGAATATTATCGATAGTGAGAAATCGTGCTGCTTGTGCTAATTTATGAGTCGTTATTTATAAGAAGGAAAATCAAAACTTTTTTATAAAATTAATATAATTTCATTGCTCGATAATTGATCATAATAAGATCATTAAACCGGCATTACGACGCGTATTTTGTCAGAAATTATTTAATAGTCTAAATATGATGGACTATCATTTTTGCAAAATGTTTCAATTTTTGAAATCATGAGTATGATTGCAAAAATTAAGTTGAATTTAATAAATTAATACGTTATTTCGTCGAAATTTATTTGAATGGAGTAAAATTGAAACAAAAAAAAAAAAAAATGTTAGAAAAATATTAATATAATTTATTGTCATTTTTTTAAACGTTGTGCAAAAAAAATTATGTTCGTGTTTTTGTTTAACTTTGCGTTAATTTTCCATTTACTTGACATCCTTCGACGATGATTGAGAGAACGTGCAGAAGATGAAAACTAGAAGCTAGCGTCTATGGGAATTAGAGAGAAAGCGAGAAAACGAGGCAATAAATACCTCGAAGAGAACGATCCATGGATGCGCGATAACGTCAGAAGGAAGGAGATAATCTTGATCATCTATCTCGCCGCAAATTACTCACGATATGAATAGTTGCTTACAATAATTGGCTTGTTTTTTTCGACGAGATTGGCTTGTTTTTTTCCACCGAATTAAATTCTATTAAATTTTTAATTGCTATTACATTTTTAATTGATTTATCCGTACTTCGCTGTCGTCAGTATTTGGACTTTCTTTCGCAAATTAATCGCTCGTAAAATGTTCATTTCAGCTGATTAACGATAATGCTACCGTTTTACGATCTCCGCAAACAAATTATGTATTCGAAAAATTATAGCATAGAATATCGATTCTTGATCCAATTTATAATTCGTTGTATAAATCCGGACATGTGTAAATCAAGTTAGTTGTGAGAAAACCGTTTTTAATTTTTTTTCAAATTTGGTAAATTTATATTTGTCTTGTATATGTATATATACATATAAACGCAGACTCTTGTTGATAAGCTCTTTATTAATACATTATTGTTATTGATTCATGTAATATTCTAATAAATCTGTAACAATTCGCAAAATGCGGATAGAAATGATATTATATTTAGCGTTATCGATATGTAATAATTTTAAATGTATTAATACATTTGCGTATTGTGAATTTTATTAATGTTGTTAATTATGTATTAATACATTTAACATTAAATACCGATCGTTGATTTTAATTATTTGTCAATTATGTCTTTGGATTAATTTGAAATAACTTTGAAACTCTTGTTGTATCACAGAACAATTTACAATAAATTTTCATAACGACAATTAAAACGTAACATATCATTAAAGTCAGAAAAATAAAAAAAATACAATTTGCGACTGACAAGGCTTAAAAAAATAAATATATATAATATTATATATATATAATTAATATAATTACTAAAAAAATTGCTTCAACTCTTCATTGCTGATTATATCTAAGTATTTATTAAAATTAGTTAAACGTAGCATAATAATACGCGAATATTTCAAAAAGATATTATCTAATCGCAAATGTACTATTAGTAGACAATAAACAAATGCGCATCGCATATATGTCGAATTGTGATTGATATGATCTATTTGTTTTCCTACTTTTTGTTTTTCTGCCAACTAAATTGTCTCTTACGCGTCAAATTGCGCAAAAAGCGCGATAACAATCGAAATTGTGTTCTTATCGACAATTGTTATTTTTTTTTCGCATTTGGTCACGTAAACGCATCACAGATTATATGGGATTTATATAAGAGCAAAAAAGGCTTCTGCGGACCAGTGTGCACAGTGCATCAAGCTAAGCATGGTGATTAAGCTATTTCTCATTACTTTACTTTGCGCGACGCTGGTGGTGAGAAATTCACAATCTCAAATTTACAATATCTCAGAATAAAATAACGTACAAATTATACGTTGTTGTATTAACATCATAAAAACGTTAAATTAAATATAAAAAGTAGACTTTTTAAAAATATAATATAATAATATTAAAATAAAGCATATACATATATATAAGAATTAGTTTTCATAGCTTATATATATTATCGAAAGATAGATGTAAATAATGCATTTTTACTTTTTCCCAAGTAATATTTTTTAAAACATTTGAAATATTTGATCCACGCAATTTCATTAAACGTTAAATAATACTGATTATTCAGAATTATCAGTTTTTTAGTAATAGAGAATAATTATATTATTTTTTATATTTTAATATCAATTAGATTCTAAGAAAATTATATCCGTGAAATAAAAAAATTAAATTGCTCTTTCAGTTTGCCAATTCGCCGGTCCAGTTCCAAGATATAGTAAGTAAGACGCATCACTAAAATGATTTGAATATATACAAGGTTATGCTTTATTTCAATGAAATTCCCTTTATTCGACAAAATTTGAAACAAAAAAAATAATTTCTTTCATATTTCTATCGGATATAATATTTATTTGAAGACATGGAAGAAATGATGAATGGATTTATTAATAATATGGCTGATCATTTTAAGGATCATGGTAATAATTTAGTTCGACGATCGACACAAGGAGGAGAAGCAGGAGGAAATGCAGGAGGACATGCAGGATTTGGTTTTGGTTTTGGAGGAAATGCAGGAGGAGGAGCAGGAGGAGGAGCAGGAAGGAGATAGGAATGGGATAGGAATGAGATAGAATCAGATCACAAGAATTATGGTAAAATCAATAGTTTATCTTTTTTAGGTAAATATTTTTTAAACTGCGGAGCGCGATCGATTTTATGAGTCGCTCGACAGTTTATTTATTATATGTACATATTTATTATTTAAAAAGTTTATGCATTTATTTCAATAATTATTCTATATATAATAATTAATTAATAATAATAAAACAATTAATAAAATTATACAGTTGATATACATATATCTATCTTCACTAATAGTAATATCAATTGTTTGAAATATTTAGCAGTTTATATCGTGTAAAATTAATGATATAATAATTTATTATTAATTAACGGTATATCTAATATTTAACATATTAGTCTCACGATTAAATGTGATAAAAGAAGTTTAAAGTATTAAATCTACTTTACTTATATACTTTAGACGATTATATATAACTCATAACAAAATTCTATTTATAAAAAATTATATACAAAATCAACAAAAAAATATTGATATTGAAAATAACATTATAGATTAATTTGTATTTATTTTATAGGTCTAATGAGGAAATATTGAAGCCTATATTTGCAAGATAGATAAAAGTGATTTAGATTTCACTCAACACTCAACATGTCTTATTAGAATATTGAAATATTTTGCACGCTTGAAAACCTTGATGATTTTAGAATAATAAAACTTCGCACTGCATGATATTTATTATAATATTTATTTTATTTGATCCTACCCATACTTATTTTTAAGGAGGAATATCCGTTTAAAACTTTGAAAAATGTGTACATTTTTTAAATTTTTTGCAGTACAACGACTGATAAAAATTTTTAATTTTTTTTTGCAATATTAACAATTTTTGCAATATTTACCTTCAAATAAAAATTTTCAGCTTAAAAAAAATTATTTTTTAAAACATGCGAATATTTATTGAGCTCCTTCAATTTTGCAGTGTGCATGAGAACGTTTGTTCACATCTGACATCAAAAATACAAGTTTCTTTTTATTAAAAATATTAATAGCTATTTGCTATCCAAGCGTTTTTTCCAAATTTTAAAAAATAAAAAAATGACAGCGTATTGAAAATAGTTAGGTTTTTTTGAAGACCATTTTTTTGTTTATAACAAAAAATAGGAATTTGGATTAAAAAAGATTTCGTTAGCAAAGGTGTTTTATTAAGAACTCGCATGCAAAATTTGAAATGAATCCGTCAATACATAGCACGAGTTTTCATGCACACTGTGAAAATGAAAATATAAATCTGGAAATATTCGCATAAGATAAATAAATTTTTTTTACACTAAAAATTTTTATTTAAATACTTAATAATATTGCATTAATGTTGTAAAAAAAATAAAAAGTTTTTATCAAGTCGTTGCGCTGCAAAAAATTTAGAAAATATTTTTTGAGAGTTCAAATGGATGTATCTCCTTAACAAAACCGAAACAATTTGTAAAAACTTTTTAGTTTTGATATATATATAACGTATTTTTGTTATTAAATTTTTTTTCTTCTAAAATCTACTAAAAATAAATTTTAAATGATAATTGTTATTATTTAATATTTTTAATTATTAATAATTATATTTAAAAATATTATTTAATATTATTTAATATTTTTTAAATATTATATTTATTTTATAATATTATATTAAATATTATAAAATAAATATATTAAATATTATAAATTTTAAATTGTAAATATAAGACAAAGAGTATACATATATTTAATGTGTTTCTAATGTATTTTGATTTTAATGAATGTTCGGATTATATCGTATACCTATTTACTGTCAAGTAGACTGTCACATATCGCGAGAGAACAGTATGGTTGTGTACATATTTGCGCGTAAATATATTTGAAATGAACTATTATTGTCTCGAAGAGTTACAGATGACTAAAAACTATGATTCGCACAATCGTTCGTTTAATTATATTTCTAGATTTTCAACGTTCAACAAAAAAATCTCTATTTGTTGTGTTAATAACTTTATACATAATTATAACTTTACATGCGATGCACGCAATATAATCGCATATTAATCGCAATAAACAAATAAAACATATAGATAAATATATTTACCGAACGATGTTTCATCGTTGTTATCCGCCTCGCTGGCCTATTCTATCACCTTTATTCGCGTCGTCGAATCCGTTCCATCGCCTTTAATCAGGTCGTTGAATTCGCTCAGCGCCTTTAGTCGAATCTACTTTGTCCATCGTCCTTTTTCGCGCACTTAGGTTATATCTCAAGACGAGGCGCGCGAGCGGATATAGATTAGACAATTATGAAGCATTGAATCCGTTCCATCACCTTTAATTACGTCGGTGAGTCCGCTCCATCGCCTTTAGTCACGTTGTCGAAATCGTTTCGTCCGTCGTTCTTTTTCGTGCACTCTCTATAGATTATACGTCCACAGGAGAATGCGCGCGCGTTGAAATAGGTTAGTAATCACGGTTCACTCGCGACTCATATAACCTTTTCCTAAGTATGCTCATACATAGACTGATTGTGAGACGTAATGGAGTCGAGCGATACTTTTGTGTGGGTATACATGTGCGGACACTGCCGAATTTTTTTTTTCTTTTAGATCTTTTTGTATATATTTCGATATTTTGATGCTCACTCTCTTCCTCTCTCCTCCTTCTCTCTCTCTCTCTCTCTCTCTCTCTCTCTCTCTCTCTCTCTCTCTCCCTCCTCTCCCTCCCTCCTCCTCCCTCCCTCCTCTCCTCCCTCCCTCTCTCTCTCTCTCTTTCACTCTTACAATATTTATTTCATTAAATCGTCAAAAATGTGCGCGTTATTGTTCGCTGCCTCAAATTTTTTGCTTATTTTTAGAGAAATAATTTTGCCGTAATAAGTCGCGTCGAAAGTATTGCTTGTACAGCTTGTTTTTCACTAGTTTCTCGTACGTTCAGAATGCATTGAGCGATAAAAATATCAGGTTTCGGGAGACATATCTATATTTCGGCGGAAATACGTCGATGCGAGATTCGTTTCTTCATGTGTTCGAGTTTTTAAAATTGATGCACGTATACGTACACATAACGTTAAATATTTTTGATATAATACTTCACTTTTATATGGCGTCTAAATAAAGTTGCCTTTGCACTTTATAAATTCATATTTCAAGTTTGGCCATTTAACCCGAGAACACCCTGTATATTTAAACTATTTAGTTATGCATCTTACGTCCATCAAGTTATCTGCCGGCGATCTTTGGGCGAATTGAAAGGGCAATTAAATTTTTTTATTTTACATAATATGATTATGTGACAGGATATAATTTTTGTAGAATTTAATATTAAGATATAATATATTAAAATATGATATTATTATTCTCTAATATTAAAAAAAAAAACTAAATAACATTAAATAATCAGTATTTTATAACGTATTATATAACATATAGTGAAATTGCGTGTATCAAACGTTTCAAATATTTCAAAAAATATTATTTGGAAAAAAGTAAAAACACATTTATTTTTCCATAATATATAAGCTACAAAAATTTGTTTTTATGTACGTGCTTTCTTCTTATTACATTATATTTAAAAAATTCTGCTTTTTATATTTAACTTACCGTATTTATGTTACTATAATATATATGATCTGCACATTACTTTATGCTGAGAATGTAAATGAATTATCAAATCGCAAATTTCTTACCATCAGCTTTACGCAAAGTAAAGTAACAAGGAATGGTTTAATTATCCTGCTTAACTTGATGCACCATGCACATTGATCCGCAATAGACTTATTTGCTTTTATATAAATCTCATAATCTATATTTGTCTAGATACGAATAAAATAACAAGCCTATCATTGACAGGAAATTTCGATTTCGATTGTTATCGCACTTTTTGCGTAATTTATGATAGGATTATTAATATAAAACTGTTGAAATAAACAACAAAGTAATTATTGCCTCTGCGACGATTTGCACACTATTTTTAGCGATCACTAGATCTTATCGATCGCAATTTGGCATTATATGCGATGCACATTCGTTGTTTATTGTCTACCGGAAATATAATTACGATTATATAATATCCTTTTGAAATGTTCGCGTGTTATTATATAAATATAAAACTTCTTTTATTTTTTTAATTTTATTATTTATTATTTATTTTTGGATTAATTTGGATTAACTTTGAATCTCTCGTTGTGTCACAAACAGTTTACAATAAATTTTCATAACAACAATTAAAATGTAAAATATCATCGAAGTAGCAAAATAAATAAAAATTGCGACTGAAAAAACGTAAAAAAATATATTCAAATTAAAAAAAATGCTTTGATCTAGATATCTGGTAATTGATCTTGATGCTTCATGATCTAGGTATTTATTGAAATTAATTAAACGTAGCAATAATAATACGCAAACATTTCAAAAAAATATTTTGATCGTAAATGTATTTCCGATAGACAATAATAAACGATGAATGCGCATCGCATATAGTGTCGAATTGCGACTGAAGATCTAGCGATCGCAAAAAATAGTATGCAGATCGCAGAGACAAGACATTATAATTGCACTGTTATTTATTTTAAAACTTTATGCATTAAATCTTGTCACAAATTGCGCAAAAAGTGCGATAACAATCGAAATCGCATTACTTCCTGTCGACGATGGACTTTTTTTCCGCATCTGAACACGTAAACGCATGACAGATTATGGGATTTATATAAGAGCAAAGAAAGCTTCTACGACCCAATGTGCATCAAGTTAAGCAGAATGCTTAAGCTATTTCTCATTACTTTATTTTGTGCAACGCTGGTGGTAAGTAATTTGCGATGATAATTCATTCATAATCTCAGAGTAACATGCAAAATAACATGCAAATCATACGTATTGTATTAACATAAATTAACGGCAAATTAATTATAAAAAGTAAAATTTTTTAAAATATACTATAATAATAAGAAAAAAGCACGTATGTAAGAATAAATTTTTATAGCTTATATATTAGAATGGATGTAAATAATGTATTTTTATTTTTTTGCAAATAATATTTTTTGAAACATTCAAAATGTTTGATTCACGCAATTTTACTATACATTACATAATACTGATTATTCAAATTATTAGTGTTTTAGTATTAGAAAATAATTATAATATAATATTATTTATATTATAATATCAATTAGATTCTACAAAAATTATATCCGTAAAATAAAAAAATTTAATTGCCCTTTCAGTTAGCCAATTCACCGGTCCAGAAGTTCCAAGATGTAAGTAAGATGCATAATTAAATGGTTTGAATATATATGTTATGCTTTATTTTAATGAAATTCTCTTCTATTCGACAAAATTTGAAACAAAAAAAATAATTTCTTTTATATTTCTATCGGATATATTATAATATTTATTTGAAGACAGGAGAAATGATGAACGGATTTGTCAATAATATGGCTGATCATTTTAAGGATCATGGTAGTAGTTTAGTGCGAGGATTGGCACAGCAAGAAGAAGGAGGAGTAGGAGCAGGAGCAGGAGCAGGAGTAGATTTTAATTTTGGAGGAGGTTTTGGAGCAGGTTTGGGAGGAAAATGGGGAAGAAAATGATAGAATCAGATCACAAAAATTATGGTAAAATGAATAATATATGCTTTATAGGTAAATGTTTTTTAAACTGCGGAGCGCGATCGATTTTATGAGTCGTTCGACAGTTTATTTATTATGTGTACATATTTATTATTTAAAAAGTTTATGCATTTATTTCAATAATTATTCTATATATAAAAATTAATTAATAATAATAAAACAATTAATAAAATTATATAGTTGATATATATCTAGCTACTCACTAATAGTAATATCAATTATTTGAAATATTTATAGTCTAGTCAACAGCATTTAAAATTGCATTAATTATTGCAGCAATTTTATTTTTTTATTTGTTGGAGAGAATCATTAGTAGTCTAAATCCAGATTTTTGGGATTTTACCCTTGTTGCTTCAGCTATCTTGAATATAAGGGTGACTTAATTTTTATTAAATAATTCGCTTATTTTCAACTTTAGACTAAAAATGATAAGAACCAAACTTGTAGGAAATTTAATTCTCTACAACTTTGGACATTAGTATTTTTTATCTTACGATCGATATCTTTCGACTTACACCTGAAAAAGAAGGATGCAATTTAATTATTATCTCGTTTATTTTAAACTTTAATTAAACAATAAAGTTGTAGGAAATAAAATTTTCTATTACTGTGGTAAAAGTTGACTATAGAAAATATATATATATATATATATATATATATAATAAAAAATATAACTTGAGTTTTATGTTGCAAAAAGCCACGCAGTTGTCAAATGATTCGAGAGAAAAATTTTTTTACTTCTCTCTTTTCCCTTACCATAGGCGTAGGGCCGAAAATATTAATCCTAGAAGAAAAAAGGTAAGAACCAAAATAGTAATAGGACCATAATAGGAAATTTTATTCTCTACAGCTTTGTTTATTATCGTTTATACGCTAAAGTTAAAAATAAACGAGATAATACAATACTCAAATTTCACTCCCCTTTTTCAGATTTAAGTCAAAAAATATCAATTGTAAACAAAAAATGCTAATGACCAAAGTTATAGAGAATTAAATTTCCTACAAGTTTGGTTCTTACCATTTTTAGTCTAAAGTTGAAAATAAGCAAGTTATTTAATAAAAATTAAATCACTCTTAAATTCAAGATAGCGGCTGAAGTAACGAGGATGGAGTTCCGAAAATTTGGATTTAGACTATTAATGATCCCCTCCAACGAACAAAAAAATAAAATTGCTGGAATAAATTAATGCAATTCCAGCTCTTATTTTGGTCTAACCCGACTGGACTATTAGAAATTTATATCGTGTAAAATTAATAGTATTATAATTTATTATTAATTAATGATATATCTAATATTTAAAATATTAGTCTCAAATTAAATTTGATAAAAGAAATTTAAAGAATTAAATCTACTTTATTTTAGACTACTTTACTTATATACTTTAGACGATTATATATAATTCATAACAAAAAATCCCATTTATAAAAAATTATATACAAAATTAACAAAAAAATATTGATATTGAAAATAGCGTTATAGATTAATTTGTATTTATTTTATAGGTCCAATGTGGAGATAGTGAAGCCTATATTTGTAAGATAGATAAAAGTGATTTAGATCACTTTCACTCAACACTCAACATGACATTAGAATATTGAAATATGTTGCACGCTTAAAAACCTCGATAATTTTAGAATAATAAAACTTTGCACTGCATGATATTTATTATAATATTTATTTTATTCGATCCTATCCATACTTATTTTTAAGGAGGAATATCCGTTTAACCTTGAAAAATGTATATTTTCTAAATTTTTTGTGCGCAACGATTGATAAAAAATTTTAATTTTTTTTACAATATTATTAACTATTTAAATAAAAATTTTCAACTTAAAAACAATTCTTTTTTAAAAGATGCAAATATTTGTTGAGCTCCTTCAATTTTGCAGTGTGCATGAAAACGTTCTCTCATATTTGAAATAAAAAATAGTTTCTTTTTATTAAAATTATTAATAGCTATTTGCTATTCAAGCGTTTTTTCCAAATTTAAAAATAGGGAAATGGCAACGTACTAAAAAAAGTTTTGTTTTTTTTTAAGACCATTTTGTTTATAACAAAAAATGGGGATTCGGATTAAAAAAGATTTCGTTAGCAGATGCGGTTTATTAGAAACTCATATGCAAAATTTGAAATCAATCCATCGAACGTAACACGAGTTTTCATGCACACTGTGAAAATATAAATCTGCAAATATTCGTGTAACATACAAAATTTTTTTTAAGCTAAAATTTTTTATTTAGGTACTTAATAATATTGCATTAATATTGTAAAAAAATAAAAAGTTTTTATCAAGATGTTGCGCTGCAAAAAAATCTAGAAAATATATTTTTTAAGAATTCAAATAAGTATATATTAACAAAACCGAAACAATTTATAAAAACTTTTTAATTTTAATATACACATATAATGTATTTTTCGTTATTAAATTTTTCTTCTTTCTTCTATCTAATAAAAATAAATTTTAAATGTTACATATTATTATTTAATATTTTTAATTATTAATAATTATATTTAATATTATTTAATATTACTTAATAATATTTTAAATATTAATTTTAAATATTATATAATATTATATTAAAAATTATAAAATAAATATATAAAATATAAATTTTAAATTGTAAATATTAGACAAAGAGTATACGTATATTTGATGTATTTCTAACGTATTTTAATGAATGTTTGGATTATACCTATTTACTGTCAAGTAGGCTGTCACACATCGGAAGAAAACAGTATGTTTGTGTACACATTAGCGTAAATATATTTGAAATAAGCTGTCGATTACCAAGAGCAATTATTTTGTTACCAAGCGCTTAACAATGCCATCGAGTGGTTATGGTAACAAAATATGTAATTGATTTACATTTTTTACTATATACACCGCCTCGGATTTATATATTTATTTATGCATTCTTTTTATTGTCGTGATATCATTAATAAGAACTCGAAGTGGGCCGAAACGTATGTGTATGATTAATCTTATATTATTATATATGTTTTAACATTTAATTAAATATTATTCGAGCATTACGCTGTAATTACTGCGTCTGCTTTTACTGACCTTTCCTTCTCTTCTTATTGATATCATTCAAACCTCTTTTATTTTTTAACTTGTTTTTGGAATAATTTGGAATAACTTGGAATCTCACATTGTGTCACAAAACAATAAATTTTCATAACAACAATTAAAAGGTAAGATTATCAAGGTGGAAAAAATAAGAAATAAAAATTGCAATTTATGAGGCTTTAAAAAAAATAAAGAAAATAAAAAAAATTGCTTTGCACTTTTCAAGATCATATCTAGATATTTTATTAAAATTAATTAAACGTAGCTTAATAATATGTATACATCTAAAAAAAATACTATCTAATCGTAAATGTATTTCTGGTAGACAATAAATAACGAATGCGCATCGCATATAGTGTCGAATGGATTGATAAGATCTGGCGATCGCAAAAAATAGTGTGCAGATCGTCGCAGAAGCAATTATAATTACAGAGGCACATTATAATTACACTGTTATTTCAAGAGTTCTATGCATCGAATCTTGTCGCAAATTGCGCAAAAAGCGCGATAACAATCGAAATCCCGTTACTTCCTATCGATGATGGGCTTGTTTTTTTACTTCATCTGAAATGCGTCACAGATTATGGGATTTATATAAGAACAAAGAAGGCTTCTGCGGATCAGTGTGTATGGTGCATCAAACTAAGCAGGATGTTTAAGCTATTCCTCATTACTTTGCTTTGTGCAACGCTGGTGGTAAGAAATTTGCGATGATAATTCATTTACAATCTCAGAATAAAGTAATATGCAAATTATACGTATGTATTGTATTAACATAAATTAATGACAAATTAATTATAAAAAGCAGAATTTTTTTTAAATATACTATAATAATAAGAAAAAAGCATATAAGAATAAATTTTTATAGCTTATATGTATATTATCGAAAGAATAGATTTAAATAATGTATTTTTACTTTTTTCTAAATAATATTTTTTGAAATATTCAAAATGTTTGATTCACACAATTTTACTATACGTTAAATAATATTGATAAATAATTCAGATTATTAATTTTTTAGTATTAGAGGGTAGTACAATATTATTTATATTTTAATATTAATTAGATTCTACAAAAATCATATCTGTGAAATAAAAAAATTTGATTGCTTTTTCAGTTCGCCAATTCGCCGGTTCAGGAGTTCCAAGATGTAAGTAAAACACATGACTAAAATGATTTGAATATATACAATGTTATGCTTTATTTTAATGAAATTCTCTTCTATTTGACAAAATTTGAAACAAAAAAAAATAATTTCTTTCATATTTCTATCGGATATATTATAATATTTATTTGAAGACATGGGAGAAATGATGAATGGATTTATTAATAATATGGCTGATCATTTTAAGGATCATGATAGTAATTTAGTTCGACGATCGGCACAAGGAGGAGAAGCAGGAGGACAAGCAGGATTTGGTTTTGATTTTGGAGTAAATGCAGGAGCAGGAGGAAGCGCAGGAGGAGAAGCAGGAGGACAAGCAGGATTTGGTTTTGGTTTTGGAGGAAATGCAGGAGCAGGAGGAGGAGCAGAAGGAGAAGCAAGAAGGAGATAGGAATGGGATAGGAATGAGATATCAGATCACAAGAATTATGGTAAAATCAATAGTTTATCTTTTTTAGGTAAATGTTTTTTAAACTGCGGAGCGCGATCGATTTTATGAGTCGCTCGACAGTTTATTTATTATATGTACATATTTATTATTTAAAAAGTTTATGCATTTATTTCAATAATTATTCTATATATAATAATTAATTAATAATAATAAAACAATTAATAAAATTATACAGTTGATATACATATATCTATCTTCACTAATAGTAATATCAATTGTTTGAAATATTTAGCAGTTTATATCGTGTAAAATTAATGATATAATAATTTATTATTAATTAACGGTATATCTAATATTTAACATATTAGTCTCACGATTAAATTTGATAAAAGAAGTTTAAAGTATTAAATCTACTTTACTCTACTTTAAATTTACTTATATACTTTAGACGATTATATATAACTCATAACAAAATTCTATTTATAAAAAATTATATACAAAATTAACAAAAAAATATTGATATAGAAAATAACATTATAGATTAATTTGTATTTATTTTATAGGTCTAGTGAGGAAATATTGAAGCCTATATTTGCAAGATAGATAACAGTGATTTAGATTTCACTCAACACTCAACATGTCTTATTAGAATATTGGAAAATTTTGCACGCTTGAAAACCTTGATGATTTTAGAATAATAAAACTTCGCACTGCATGATATTTATTATAATATTTATTTTATTTGATCCTACCCATACTTATTTTTAAGGAGGAATATCCGTTTAAAAACTTTGAAAAATGTGTACATTTTTTAAATTTTTTGCAGTACAACGACTGATAAAAATTTTTTATTTTTTTTTTTTTGCAATATTAACCATTTTTGCAATATTAACCTTCAAATAAAAATTTTCAGCTTAAAAAAATTATTTTTTAAAACATGCGAATATTTATTGAGCTCCTTCAATTTTGCAGTGTGCATGAGAATGTTCATATCTGACATCAAAAATACAAGTTTCTTTTTAAAATATAAAATATTAATAGCTATTTGCTATCCAAGCGTTTTTTCCAAATTTTAAAAAATAAAAAAATGACAGCGTATTGAAAATAGTTAGGTTTTTTGAAGACCATTTTTTTGTTTATAACAAAAATTAGAAATTTGGATTAAAAAAGATTTCGTTAGCAAATGTGTTTTATTAAGAACTCGCATGCAAAATTTGAAATGAATCCGTCAATACATAGCACGAGTTTTCATGCACACTGTGAAAATGAAAATATAAATCTGGAAATATTCGCATAAGATAAATAAATTTTTTTTACACTAAAAATTTTTATTTAAATACTTAATAATATTGCATTAATGTTGTAAAAAAAATAAAAAGTTTTTATCAAGTCGTTGCGCTGCAAAAAATTTAGAAAATATTTTTTGAGAGTTCAAATGGACGTATCTCCTTAACAAAACCGAAACAATTTGTAAAAACTTTTTAGTTTTGATATATATATAACGTATTTTTTGTTATTAAATTTTTTTTTCTTCTAAAATCTACTAAAAATAAATTTTAAATGTTAATTGTTATTATTTAATATTTTTAATTATTAATAATTATATTTAAAAATATTATTTAATATTATTTAATAATTTTTTAAATATTATATTTATTTTATAATATTATATTAAATATTATAAAATAAATATATTAAATATTATAAATTTTAAATTGTAAATATTAGACAAAGAGTATACATATATTTAATGTGTTTCTAATGTATTTTGATTTTAATGAATGTTCGGATTATATCGTACACCTATTTATTTGTCAAGTAGACTGTCACATATCGCGAGAGAACAGTATGGTTGTGTACATATTTGCGCGTAAATATATTTGAAATGAACTATTATTGTCTCGAAGAGTTACAGATGACTAAAAACTATGATTCGCACAATCGTTCGTTTTATTATATTTCTAGATTTTCAACGTTCAACAAAAAAATCTCTATTTGTTGTGCTAATAACTTTATACATAATTATAACTTTACATGCGATGCACGCAATATAATCGCATATTAATCGCAATAAACAAATAAAACATATGGATAAATATATTTACCGAACGATGTTTCATCGTTGTTATCCGCCTCGCTGGCCTATTCTATCACCTTTATTCGCGTCGTCGAATCCGTTCCATCGCCTTTAATCAGGTCGTTGAATTCGCTCAGCGCCTTTAGTCGAATCTACTTTGTCCATCGTCCTTTTTCGCGCACTTAGGTTATATCTCAAGACGAGGCGCGCGAGCGGATATAGATTAGAACAATTATGAAGCATTGAATCCGTTCCATCACCATTAATTACGTCGGTGAGTCCGCTCCATCGCCTTTAGTCACGTTGTCGAAATCGTTTCGTCCGTCGTTCTTTTTCGCGCACTCTCTATAGATTATACGTCGACAGGAGAATGCGCGCGCGTTGAAATAGGTTAGTAATCACGGTTCACTCGCGACACATATAACCTTTCCCTAAGTATGCTCATACCCTCATACATAGACTGATTGTGAGACGTAATGGAGTCGAGCGATACTTTTGTGTGGGTATACATGTGCGGACACTGCCGAATTTCTTTTTTTCTTTTAGATCTTTTTGTATATATTTCGATATTTTGATGCTCACTCTCTTCCTCTCTCCTCCTTCTCCTTCTCTCTCTCTCTCTCTCTCTCTCTCTCCTTCTCTCTCTCTCTCTCTCTCTCTCTCTCTCTCTCTTTCTCTTTCTGTCTCTCACTTTCACTCTCAATATTTATTTCATTAAATCGAAAACATGGTCGTTAAATTGTTGTTCACTGGCTCGAATTTTTCGGTTAGAGAAATAATTTTCGTATCATAAATAGTATCGAAAAGGTTCGCGTGCACAACTTATTTTTTTACTAGTTTCTCATACGTTCGAAATGTATTGATGAGAATATCAGATTTCAGTATTGCGACACGTATCTACGTTTCGGCGAAAATACGTCAATGCGAAATTCGCTTCTTCGCGTTGTTCGAATTTTTCAAATTGTACACATGTATACATAACATTAAATATTCTTCATATAACGTATATACTCCACTTTTATGCGGCGCCAGAACGAAGTTGTCATCGCATCGTCCGAGCTTTTATGTAACGTCGTTCGGATGATTGTCGTCAGTGTCGAATTAATTCAGACGTATAAATTATCGGTCGTCAATTAATCTAATTGAATAATCAGGTGTTATATTTCATAGATTTTTTCACGTTTCTCTCGATGTATCGTACGTGTAATTGAGAGTGACAAAAAGGCCGAGCCAGGGTACGCGACACTGAACTTAACTTAGAGAAACGCACGGTGTCCTATAAGCGAGAATGTAGCGTCGGCATGAAATTGTCGCGAATACATCTTCGTGCCGTCCGCCGGAATGTTTTACATCGCTGCGAAGTTGTCTCCGCGTCTTCTGGATCTTTTACGCAGCATCGAGCGATTTCCGGGAATGTCGAGTCAAGTCACGAGCGTATCGGGAGTGTTGAAAATTGCTTTTAAATAATATCGTGTACATAATCGAACATCGGAGTGAGTCGGTGCAAAATTCGCATCGTTCGAGTCTTTAAAGTTGATGCAGGTATACGTAACATTAAATATGTATTTTTAATATAGTATATACCCAATTTTACATGGCATTAGAACCAAATTGCCTTCGTGTAGTTTGACTTTTTATGTAGCGTGATTCGATGGGAGTGTCGAATTAATTGAGATACGTAACGATAAATTAATCGATCGTTAATTAAGCTAAATAATCAGATGGGTGTCGTATTTCGTTGATTTATTTTTTTTCGTTCCTCGCATTGTACGTGTGACACTGGTAAAAACGCCGAGTATTGAATTAATTAACGGATATGCAACACTAAATTAATTTAGCGAACAGTGTTCTGTGACGTAAGCGGGAGTATAGCGTCGATACGAAGTTGTCGCGTTTTTTACAAAGATGTTTTTGCGTCTCGGAATATTTTATATGGCGTCGCTACGAAGTTGTCTTCGCGTCTTCCGGATTTTTCACGCGACATCGAGCGACTTCCGGAAGTGTGTCAAATCACGGACGTATCACGAGAATGTTGAAAGTTGCGTTTAAATAATATTGCGTATGTAATCGAACATTGAGAGTGAAATAATGTCTTAATTAGCTTAAATATCTGTTAATGACATTTCTCCGGGAGTGTTGATGAGTGAGTGCTTGGAGCGACGAGGAGGTCGACAGGATGAAGGACGGCTCACATCGACTGGTAAGAATATTCATTTATTTAATGCAATAATTAAAGCAATATTATAATATTAGATAACATATTCTTTTTATATATTTTTTATATCCGTTTGGCCAAATTTTGTTATGCCAATATTTTTAACGTGAAATATATTAATAAAATAGAGTAATAATATGTATACTTATAATAATAAAATAATAATAATGAAAAATATATAACAATAATGAAATGTATAATAATAAAAAAATATAATGCATAAAATATGATACATAAAATAAAATAGTATAATGATCAAAGTTTTATATATAATAATTTTTTTTATTTATATCAAGATCGTAAATTTGCAGCTTTAATATATAAATATTAATAAGTTGTGTTAAAAATTATTAATCTGAAAAATAATAATTACGTTAAATGTAAATATAATTTTATATTTTTCTTTATAGAGAGGCATCAATTTGCAACTTCAACGTTCGTCTGATCTATCAATTTTTCTTGCAGATGTCGGTGAGTTTTACTTTTCTTTATCGAGATAATCATTTATACGGAGTGTCTCAGATCAACCGCGCATTTGTCTCTCACAAACATATAATAATATATATGTATATATGTACACATTGCTTTACATACAGATATTTTTATTAAAAGATTTGCTCCGCGATTAATCGGATAATAATATAATGTATAAATAACATAATTGAGAAAGCTTAGTCTATGAAATACTCCGTATATCTGAAAGTTTCGCGTATTTATTACAGCATGATAATTAAATAAAAGGAACAATATCTCGGCGTATACGATACGCCCACAATTGAGGAGAACCATTGTCAGTTTTATTCAACGATAAATACGTGATTGATATCGCGCGAATTCATGGCACTTGCGATGCGCGTTCGAACAAATCGAATGGCACTCGGCGCGTGATTATCCTTAATCGCCGATCCATCGAGCGTTCCTTTCGAGTATTGCTCGAAAGAAAGAGGAAGGGAGAAAGAGAAAGAGAGATAGAGGAGAGATAGACAGACAGAATGAAAAGAGGCGAGATTCGATTTGCGGATAATCGATGAAGCGGCATGAGTGACGCATCTGCCGATGGATTCGCGATCGGACATTGCGAGAAGCGTCGCGTTGTCATCGATAAATAACGACGACACACGACAATGATGACGACGACGACGACGACGACGACGACGACGACTACTACGATGATGAGGGGTAGACGAATGGCATCGGCTATGAATATTGCCTTGGGGCCGCATACGAGAGTATGCCCATCAGCCCATCTCCTTCTCTCTTTCCCCCGCGTTCCTCCTTTCGCTCATAAGGCCCTTCGTCGCAATTCTTCTCTTTTTATCTCGTTATGAGCGAATAAATCGGCGAGGTCGACGCCGAGGTCGGGTTCTATGGTCGCCGATAGGAGGTCAGTTAACGTTGCTGATTCACTATTATCGTGCGGCATACGCTCGGACGTCGACTCCTGGGTGGTAATTAGTTCCAATCTCGGTAACGGCGTCGTATATCTCGCGGCATTTTTTACAGGCGAATTCATAAGCGAGACGCGTTGGCGACCCATCTCGCTCACTACTTTTATGTCATTCAAATTTTATGCTCTGTTCATTCCCGCCGATTACGCGATGTTTCTACCTCTATGATTTAAAAGGAGGTTAGATAAAAAATATTCAAACAAGCGTTTCTTGTAGTCAACTTTTTTGTAGCGTTTTTTTTTTTTTGAAAACACGTGCGTAAACCGATGAGAATACAGTTCATTCTGCAATACAAATATGTATAAATTTAACATTTATATTCAATCAAGTGTTCAATGGATAAATCAACGAGATTATAAAATATATAACTCATATAAACTTAATGAATTTTGTGATTTATTAAATTTATTATTTTTACAATTTGATTTATTCCGTTTTAAAAGCTTTCATTGACATAACAATTTCACAAAAACTTCAGATGTCAAAACATTGAACAAAAAATTATATTCTGGTAAATTGTGGGTTGCGGGAACACGTTAGAATTTTTACCGGATCTTCACAGAAGGAAAGGGAGGAAGAAAAAGAGTGCGTGGGAGGAGTCGCGCGAGAACAGGAAGGAAGCTTATATTTCGATGAAGATGTTAGAAAAAGGGGTAACAAAAAAAAAAGATAAAAGGTCGACCCATATGTTATTTAAGTAACAGGTGTCTGATTGTTATTTGTCGATCATTGAATATTAAGATCTTAAATGTCAGCCTTTAATCGTCCCTTTTTCCGATCGCTTCCGATCATTTATATGTAGACGATTCTACCGTTATTAAGTGTTAGAGGAAGTACGTTCTATCAAATCTGTCTTCCGCTTTTTTGCCTGTATTTTTTATGAGGGAGATCTATGAGGTCGGTTTCACTAATATCGTTTGTAAACCATGATCAAATCTATTTTTTTTCTATTTATGTTATACTCGACGCACTAAAATTTCGAGAAAGAAAATAATTAAATAACTATAATTATAGTCAATTAAAGTTAATATTATTATTGAATTTGATAGAAAAATATGCTTTTAATTTTCCATTGCTGGTCTTTAATTTCTTTTTTTTTCGCATATTATCTTCTATCCATGATTCACACTTTAAACATTGCAGAGATCATTACATCATTCTTATTATCCAATAAAAGAAATGACCTCGATATAAAAAATCTTTCAGCAAATATATTTTAATATTTTTGAGACACGCACACACACAGCACACATATTTCGTACGCAGTTTTAATCGTTTAACAATCACAGCCTAGGTGACTGCGAGATTGTTTAATTTTCACATCGCAGCGGTGATGCGATTCGTGCACGATCACGATGCGCGATTGGCGGCATTGCCCGTGATTGGGATGACTTTGCGGGAAAGTGTCTTTCATAGAGCGCATCTCGTTTCCGTCCCTCCATTCTTCCTTTTCCCGCGGAAGAAAGCCATCGCGCGCGATTGCCATTCGGTAACTTCTCCGGGCATTGTGAGCCGTGTCGGTGGAATACCGTCGGCGAGTTCGATCGTATAATGAACTTCCTACTTCCACGAATGACAATGGAAACGGGCAGTCTTAGATGCTCCTTAATCGCCTCTCATCCTCTTCTCAAAACGAAATTAGTGTGACTGTCGGCCGTTCTCGATGACCCGAATGTGCTACCGTGCATTGTGCATCTTTCCCGGATTCTCTCTGAGTGAATTTCCCGTAGGGGGAGAAATTAAGAAACCGTAAAGGACCACCTAGATGGATGAATCGAAGAGGTCGAAAGATAATGAGCAGAACGGACAGTAGGCGAAATCATTGTGTGAATTTTATTATTTATGAATGGTTGATTGATTAGAGACTGACATTTTTGCGATTCGGGGATATATATATATATTATTCAGAGCTAATTTTAATTCCTTTATCGCTATTATATAAATATAATTATGATGTAAAAAAAAAATTCTGGCATATTATTATTCAAACCAATGCGATCAGCGCCTGAATATAAAAATTAATAGCGCTGCTAGAATAAAAGGTTGAATTATAATAATATTCTTGTGAGTAATTTACTGTGATCAGAGTCAATAAATAATTTAAGGGTGTCGGAATTGACGGCGTCGTTTTGCAGCGCATCGAATCGAACGATTCTTCCTTTAAAATTCTAAAACAGCATTGGCTCTCGAGGGAAATGATGATGTAATTGAATTGCCATTGATGATTTTTTTCACCATCCGGTATTATTAATCGCACTATTCGACGCCCAATTTTATGATCGCGTTTCCATATGATAGGCGTCAACGAACTATTGTTTTTAATTTAGTATTCTGTTTCTGGACGGAATCCTAAACTCCTTTCTAACGTCGATGTTTTTACGGCGATCGTTTTTCTGCAGGCTGCTTGTTTTATCACCGCATAATTCCAAACAAGAAAGCATTTCTCGGAACACGAAGGGCGAAAATAGGCGATAAACGATTCTTAATATCCGTTGCCTTTTCTTTTATTTCGATTTAGTTTTCACCGTATGCGGATAGTAATTTACGTTATGCGAGATCACATTTGACCAAAAAAGAAAAATATTTTTTGAAACCGATTTTGTTTTATGATATATTTTATTATCTAATTTTATTTTAAATAAATGTTTGGAACAATTCTCCGATTTTTCCTCAAAATGTGGAAATAATTTAATATTAAGAGAGCCAAAGATTAGTTACGAGAGGCATATTTTATATTTTCAGGCTACGATTAATTTCGAAATTTCCACGTACTTTGTCACGCCAACATTTCGCGGAGTTCCGGGGGTCATTGATGTACCGTTGCCGAGTTTATTGACAGATTTCTTAGTCGATGTACAAGCATCGTGTCGTTGTCAATATGTCTTCATAAATCACGGCACGGTAATCGGGGACAAAGACTTCGCGTAGACAGTTAATCGAACGGGCGAGGAGTTCACTGTAGGATCAATGAGAAATTTTTTAATAAGTTATAAATTTTAAAAGTTCTCTCTCTCTCTCTGTTTGCTGTTTTTTTACTGACAATCAACGTACGCTTCGTCGACGATTATACACGTTACTACGTTGAAATCATTTGTAAATCCGTCGTTTGAAAAGTAGTTTTAAATTAGACAGAAATAAGAACGTGAATTTTAAATTATTCCGATGAGAATGATTTAATGGATGTAAAATCGTATTGAAGATCTAGAAACACATATTAATAAGAAATTATTAAATTATCACGACGCATACTAGCCTCGTGTCATTTTATTTTATTTTTTTTTATATTATTACACATATCATATCACCGTTATATTAAAGATAAGTACGTGGAACGGTACAATTTCTACGCGATTAATCCTTTTATAGCGTGGTGCAACATCATATTTCTATCAGCGTTGCGGAAATTGGATCAAGCATCACGCAGCGGGCCGTTGCACACGTGCGTCTCTCCGATTATGTTCGGGATCGTAGCACGGGTCAAATCTATATAGGGAAAGAACTTTCTTTTTAATGAAAGCGAGATCGGACGCGCGGGATGATACCTGTAGACGAGAGGGCGAGAAATAGCGGCTCGTTCCATTCTTCCGCTATTTCCAAATCTTACGGACGCATTGTGACTTAATTCGCCTTCCTCACCACGGCCGCGATGGGTGGTCGGTACGGATCTCTCCTGAATTTCTCACGAAGGCACACACCCCGTTGAGAGAAGTCACGGTGCGAGAGAGCCACAAAGGAAAACGCCGCGCTCCGCAGCGTAATTTATTTGAAACTGACGCCGAACTGGTTACGTGAGACTTATATTTACTTACTCGTGGCACACAAGACAAGTCATTTTTTATCCAAGTTACGACATATTTATTTTAGGAATCCAACTCGATGAAGACATTCAGTTAATTTTTGCTAAAAAGAATTGTTTTCCAATTCATCAAAAAGATAATAAAATTCAATTTTTGCTGCATCTCTAAAAAAGATTTATTTTTAAAACAGTATTATTGTGAGATTTTGAGGTCGGTTGCGCTTAATCTAGATTTGTGCTTGTCTCTCAAATTTTTCAAATCACAATTAAAACATGATACGTTTCGTATTATCGTAATTATAAGGCTATTAATTGCATGGTATGGGTACGTATAAAAGTGAAAATGAGAAGGCGTGGCAGACGTTGTAAATCACTCGAAATATTCGATAGAATATCTTGAGCTCTTTCATCGGATCTGGTCATTTTGCTTACTGTTTTATAAATTTATTCTAATGCAAATCGCGCGCAACGTGCGTGTATATGTGTGTGTGTGGCCAGTAATTCGGCGATAAAAATCGCTATTTTTTCAAGAATCGATCGCACGCAATGCATATCCGCACTATGCTTCAATAAAAAAATATAATTATGCAAATTTATTTATATATCAAAGTTTTTTATCTACATTATTTTCTAATCTTATTTTTCTGATATTATTTTTCTACTTAAATGTGCATTTAGTAGAAATTTATTTTACAGCAATACAAAAGGATGTTTAAAGAGTATAGAGGGAGAAACATGATAAATAAATAAACAATAAATAATATTTATTTAATAAAATTTAATTAAATAAATTATATTTATATTGTGCATTATAGTTATCATAGATGATGAATTTAGTATGCATATTAATTATTCAAAGACTTTTAGAAGATCTTAATTTACGTGTTCATGAATCGACGTGTCTAAAATAAATTTTATTTTTACGCACGCAACTTGATTTTACGGTCAACAACTTGTTCCTTTATCATTTACATAATCACTCAAAAAACATAGCCATATTAGGAATATGCGCGTTGTGATTTGTCATGAAAATATAGTTATAACGGAGATCCAAGTAATTAGATGAAATTTATGATGGCGATTAATCAATTTTCAAAAAACGATACGATTACTGAATTCCTTATTTCATGCGATCAAACAACTCTCAGTAGTTTCTCATTCGGCAGTTTTTAAATAATCGATGTTTAAAATGTAGATAATCAATGGATTAATTAGCAATATATTTTACATAAGGAAAATATTTATAATGTCTTACGAATTTGTCTTGTACGCAGATTCTTTATTAATATAGTAGTTTTATTGATTCAAGTGATGTTTTAATAGATCTCCAAAAATCTGCAATACAAATTTATAAAAATATAGAAACAATGTTAAGTATTAATAATATTTAACGTTATTATATTATTAAATACCGATTGCTAGTTTTAATTATTCATTTGTTAATTACATTTTTGGATTAATTTGAAATAACGTTGAATCTCTCATTGTGTCACACAATTGTTTACAGCAAATCTTTATAACAATAATTAAAACGATATTAAGATATCATCAAAGTCGGAAAAATAAGAAATAAAAATTGCAACGATTGACATTTAACAAAAAAAATATTAAAATTAAAAAAAAATTGCTTTGAACTTTTCATGATCATATCTAAATATTTATTGAATTTAATTAAACATAGAATAATACGTGAACAAAATGATATCATCTTGTAAATGTATTTTAGACGATGAATATAAACGATGAATGCGCGTCGCATAGAATGTCGATTTGCGAGCGAGAGGATCTAGCAAAAAATAGTCTAATAAAAGATAATGTGCATATTGTCATAAAGACATTATAATTACACGAGACATTATAATTACACTGCTGCTTATTCTAAGAACTTTATGCGTTAAATCCTGTCATAAATTGTCACAAAAAGTGCGATAATAATCGAAATCGCTTTACTTCCTGTCAACTATTAGCTTATTGTTATTTTTTCCGCACCTGGACACGTAAACATGTCACAGATTATGGGATTTATATAAGAGCAAAGAAGGCTTCTGCGAACCAGTGTGCATGGTGCATCAAGCATGATGATTAAGCTATTCCTCGTTACTTTATTTTGCGCGACGCTAGTGGTAAGTCCAATAATTTATTTATAATTCATTCATAATTTATTTACAATCTCAGAATAAAGTAACGTTCAAATCATGCATATTGTGTGTGTGTGTGTTAACATAAATATATAATTAAATATAAAAGTATAAATTTTTAAATATACTGTTATAATATGAAAAAAGCACGTATATAAAAACAAATTTTTAAAATTATATACGAAGATCATTTCATAAATGGTACACAATGTGGTGATGCCGTGGACAGAATGATATAATCCCAAAGAAATTTTTTGACAATTGTAGAGAGAGATCATCGTACAGAAGATCAATTATCATACATCGGGTTGAAATTTTTTGTTTTCTATAAATTGTTCGTCAAAATAGGGAGTACTGTCTGATCACAAACTTCACGCAAAGTATTCTAAATGTCTATTGGATTCTTGGCCATGTAAAGTTTCAATCTTGATATATGATTATTGATCTTCATGCAGTTCATTACAGTTCTGAGGCGTTTGCAGAGATCATTTCTAATACTCGTCAATTCACAATGACACATATTATGGAAATTTTTTAAACCATCGTTTTCTCAAGTCTTTTATTACAACTGTACAAAAATTTCATTAAGATTGCACCATTTAGTCCGCAGCATTATGACTCATGAAATGATCCTCGTATTATTGAAAGAATATAATGTATTTCTTAAAATATTTTTGCTTCTTCCTAAATAATATTTTTTGAAACATTTGAAATGTTTGATTTATGCAGTTTTATTATATGTTAAATAATATCGATTATTTAGATTTTTATAATAAATAATTATAATATAATTTTATTTATATTTTAATATCAATTAGATTCTACGAAGATTATATCTGTGAAATAAAAAATTTAATTGCCCTTTCAGTTCACCAATTCGTCAGCCCACGAATTACTGAAGAAAGATGTAAGTAAGATGGATAACTAAGGGGTTTAAATATGTACAATATTATGCTTTATTTCAATGCAATTTTTTTCTATTTGATAAAATCTGAAACATAAAAAAAACAAATGTAAATAATTTTTTTCATATATTTATCGAATATATTGAAAGATATTTATTTAAAGGTACCGATGAGCGGATTTCGTAATATGGCTGATCACTTTATGGATCATAGTACTAGTAGTTTGGTTCGACGATCAGCATACGGACCACCAAGACCACCAGGGCCTCCTGGAGGAAATAGAGGAGGAATGGAAGGAGGAATGGAAGGAGGAATGGAAGGAGGAATAGGAGGAAACGCGGGAGGAGGGCGAGAACAATAGAATCAGATCACAAGAATTATCGTAGAATGAGTAGTTCATACTCTTTAGGTAAATATTTTTTAAACTGCGGAGCACGATCTATAAGTCGATTCTATGATCCGCTCAATAGTTTATTATGTGTATATATTTATTATTTTAGAAGTTTATGCGTTTATGTCAATAATTATCCAAAACTTAATGAACAATAATAAAATAATTAATGAAATTATATAGCATTCGCATATAACTTTTTATTACATTTTATTTCATTAATAGTAATATTAATTGTTCAATCAAATATTTGGCAGTTTATATCGTATAAAATTAATATCTGATATTTAATATATTAGTCTTAGTCTATTAGTCAAAAGATTAAATTTGATATAAAAAGTTTAAAAAAGTTTAAAAAATCGAATCTGTCAACTTTAAACGATTATACATATATAACTCACGAAAGAAAGAATTCTATTTATAAAATATTATATGTAGGTTTAATATTTTAAAAGTATTGATATTGAATATATGTATATATAGTGTTACAAATTAATTTATATTTGTTTTACAGGTCCAATATGAGGATATTGAAGTGATTTAAATTTCACTCAACACTTTGACATGTCTTATTAGAATACTTTGCACGCTTTAAAATCCCTCCCCTCCACCGCCCTACCGCCCCGATGATTTCAGAATAATAAAACTTTGCACTGCATGATATTTATTATAATATTTATTTTATTCTAATCCCACCCATATTCGTGTTCTCAATAAAGCCAAATTCGTAAAAGCTTTTTAATTTTAAAAATGAAATGACGATTAATCAATCTTAAAAAATGACTAATCATTGAATTTCTTATTTCATGCGGCAACAAGCCTTTAATAGTTTTTCATTTGGTAGTTTTTAAATAATCGATATTTGAAATATAGATGATCAATCCGCAATTGTATTTTATACAAGGAAAATATTTATAATATCTTATGATACGAATTTGTCTTGTACACAGACTGATTTATTATTAGATTCTTGTTGATAAGATCTTTATTAATACATTATTTTCATTCACATGATGTTCTAACAGTTTTTTTAAAAATTTACATATTTATGCGGATAGGAATAATGTTATATATTAATATATTTAACGTTATTAAATGTCGATCGTTAGTTTTGATTACTCATTTTATTTTGAATTAGTTTGAAATAACCTTGAATCTGTCGTTATGTCACAAAACTGGTTATAACAAATTTTAGTAATAATAATTAAAATGATATTAAGATATCATCAGAATCGGAAAAATAAGAAATAAAAATTGCAATTCACGAGTGACATTTTTAGAAAAATATTTAAATTTAAAAAATTGCTATGAACTCTTCATGATCATATCTAGATATTAATTAAAATTAGTTAAACATAGCATAATAATACTTGCATAAAAGGATATTATCTTGTAAATATATTTTCAATAGACAATAAATGATGAATGCGTAATATCGCATAAAATGTCGAATTGCAAGCGAGAGAATCTAGCAATCATAAAAAATAATGGAGATCATCGTAAAGACATTATAATTACATTCTTGTTTATTTTAAGAACACTCTATGTCAAATCCTTCCGTAAATTATATAAAAAGCACGATACAATCGAAATCGCGTTACTTCCTTCGACGATGAGCTTGTTGTTTTTTCCGCATCAGAACAGGTAAATATGTCACAGATTATGGTATTTATATAAGAGCAAAGAAGGCTTCTGCAGACCAGTGTGCATGGTGCATCAAGCTAAGCATGATGATTAAGCTATTCCTTATTACTTTATTTTGCGCGACGCTAATGGTAAGAAATTTGCGATGATATTTCATTTACAATCTCAAAACTAAATAACGTGCAAATCATACGTGTTGTAAGGGGAGAAACTAATGTAACAACTAAAAGAAAATCTATTTTTAACAATTTATTTTCTGGTAAATAAGTGTTTTTTCTTTTTCAAATCACGTTATTAACAAGTACATAAATCACAAGGTACATAGATTGAAATTTTTGTTAAATAATATTAATATTTATAGATATATTATATAGATTTATAGATATATTTATAGATATATTATAAATAATATTGATATACAATAACCTATATTGTAAGTAATTTAAAAAAAAAAAAAAAACGGGTTCATAACGGGGCAACGAAAGCTCGGAAACAAAAACCAAACATTTTCTTAAAATATAAGACAATATCTTTAGTTGTAGGTATGGATTTGAAAAATTCCATACGTGCAATTGAAGCTATTGTCTTATATTTTTAGAAAATGTTTGGTTTTCTTGTTTTAGAGATTCCATTGGCTCGCTACGCCTGTCTTGTTTAAAACGACTCACACTATTGGCTATTATAGCTATAAATATTAATATTTCACAAAAAGTAGTTTAAATTACTTAATGTACTTATTTGCGTGCGTGATGCTAATAAGGTGATTTGAAAAAAATCAATTATTTACCAGAAAAAAATTCTTAAAAATAGTTTTTTTACACTGATTTCTTCCCTTAAGATAAGTACATTAAATTAAATAGAAAAAGTAAATTTTTTAAAAATATACTATTATAATAAAAAAAGAACGCATATAAGGACAAATTATTATAGTCTATATATTACAGAAAGAATAATTGTAGATGTAAATAATGTCTCTTAAAATATTTTTACGTTTTTCTAAATAATATTTTTTGGGATATTTGGAACATTTGATTCATGCAATTTCATTATACGTTAAATAATACCGATTAAAATTATCAGTTTTTTAGAAATAATTATAATATCTTAATTATATTTCAATTAGATTTTATCCGTCCGAAGATTATAGCCGTCAAATAAAAAAATGTAATTGCCCTTTCAGTTCGCCGATTCGGTCCAGGAGTTCCAAGATGTAAGTAAGATGTAAAGGGTTTAAATATGTACAATGTTATGCTTGATTTCAATGAAATTTTCTTCTATTCGATAAAATCTGAAATATAAAAAAAAAAGAAATGAAAATAATTTCTTTCATATTTTTGTTTGAGATATTATAAGATATTTATTTAAAGACACGGCAGAAACTTTTGAATACGGCTGATCGCTTTATGGGTCATGATACTACTTTGGTGCGACGATTGGCACGACGAAGTGCGGAAGAAAATTTTGAAACAAAATTTGAAATAGCTTTTGGAGCACAATTTGAAGGAAAAATGGGATCAGGAGGAGGAGAACCGGTAAAAGAGGAAAAAAAATGATCACAAGGATTATCGTAGAATGAATTTATGCTCTTTAGGTAAATGTTTGTTGAACTGCGAAGCACGATCTGTGATAAGACGATTCTATGAATCATCAGTTATTATAAGTATATATTTATTATTTAAGAAGTTCATGTGTTTACTTCAATAATTATTTAAAAATTAACATAAAATAATGAAATTATATAATTGATATAGTAGCTTTTCATTATATTTTTATTTCACCAATAATAATATCAATTGTTTGAAATATTTGGCAGTTTATATCGTGTAAAATTGGTGATATTAATATCTGATATTTAATATATTAATCTTACAAGATTTAATTTGATAAAATAAATTTTAAAAATTGAGTCTTGCCACTTTAAACGATTGTATATAAGTTTACTTATAAAATATTATTATAGGTTTAACATTTAAAAAATATTGATATTGAATATATGTATATTATATATATAATGTTACAGATTAATTTGTATTTATTTCAGGATCCAATGTAAAGATATTGAAGACCATGGTTCTAAGATAGATAAAAATAATTTAGATTTCAACACTTTGACATGTCTTATTAGAGTATTTTGCATGATTTAGAATAGCCCCTCTCCCTTTTGCCCCGATTTTAGAATAATAAAATTGTGCAGTGTATGATATTTATTATAATATTTATTTTATTCGATTCCATCCATATTCGTGTTCTCAATGAAATCGAATTCATGAAAGTTTTTTAATTTAGAAAATAAAATTGATGATGGCGATTCATCAATCAATCTTAAAAAACGATTCACGATCACTAAATTTCTTATTTCATGCGACTAAACAACTCTTTTAATAGTTTCTCATTCGATAGTTTTTAAATAATCGATGTTTGAAATGTAGATAATCAATGAATTAATCCGCAATATATTTTACACAAGGAAAATATTTTATGATACGAGTTATATGATAAATAAAGAAATGATTAGAGAAAAAGTTGCTTTTGATATATTTTTATCTATTTTTTTTTATTAATTAACAATTTTTTACAATAACAATTTGTCGCGCAGTACATCTTATTCGTATATTCCATCTCGCTAGACAAAATAATCTCCGTTCACTCATCTCACTTTTTCTCTACGCTGTCAAGTTTAGTAAAGTCATTGCAATATATTGGCGAATATTGATATTTTAAAGCGCTGGAGATTCTGAACGATCCTCCAAACGTCGATGTCGAATAACATTCGATCATTATGACACATCCCTCTCCCGCGCGTTCAAAGTGTTTAGATCGCGATTCCGTATCGAATGATCATTATGTTACCACGATGAAGGGTGGTGGCTGGCGTGAGAGTCGGCAACACGAAACGCCTTTCCCGATCGCGCCTTTATCGGATCAGTCGGTTCTCTTGTGTATCTCACCACGTGGGTGGTGTATAACTATAACATATTACACGGGACTTTAGGACAGTTTAGATGGCCCTACATCGAGAACCCGCCGTTAGACAATGGCGAATTCTCTTCGCCCGGAAAAAGCATCCTTTCAAATCGCGCGAACACCTACCAGGATCTTTAATGATAAACTTGATGCTCTCTCTCTCTCTCTCTCTCTCTCTCTCTCTCTCTTCTCTTGTTGGACTTTTGCGTAAAACATCTTCATCTTCCGGCGCCGAGCTCTGCTCCCTTTTCTTCTCTTGATCTCCCCCTTCTTTCTCTCCTCTATTTCTTCTCGCTGTAGTCGCCACGTCAATTTCGATTGTAGATCGTGCCGTGACTAGCATCTCTTCAGCGAGATGCGACGCAGCAGATGCGTCGACGATTTAACTTCCTGATCTTCTCGAGAAAAAGGTCTGAGAAAAAGGCCGCGATTCGCGTCTTGGAGCAGAACTTATAGAATTCACATGGGAAAATAATAATTTTTTAAATGAATTATAGAGCTGTTATTAAACGCGATTGTTTTCTCAAGTTTCTAGACTCGAATAAGTAAGACGAGTGCAATTTTGCGACGCAATTTTACGCGTGTCGCTTTGCACGCACGTAATGCAACGAAGTCACTGACACTTGTTTCGAGAGGAGGAATCGCTCGTGTCATTTCGACGTAATCTTCGCCGCGGCTGAAACACGGCAAGTTCAAAGTCGGATGCTGCTGAAAATTAACGAGCGGGATCGAGCAATTGCTGCTCGGACGTTCCTCGATTCCTTTCTCCGGTCGAGTCGATTGCCGAGAATCCTTCCATTCTCATACTGTGGATAATCAGCCGATGGAGGGACAACGCGGAATCGAGGAATCGGAAGGAGTCACCGCCTGAGTGCTATAGCGTGTAATCAGTGTCCTTTCTTCTTGGCGCGTTTTCACGTTATGGTACCCTGTATTTTAAAAGAAACGACACATTATATTTGCCACGCGGACGGTCCAGGCAAAATCTCGTCGGCATGCTCGATTTTTGCGGAAGTCAGTGTCACCGAAGTCAATGTTACATATATGTTTAATGTATATACACGTATATGTGTATATTTTCAGGGTCGGAACTATAGTCCAAACAACTGTAATATATATATATATATATATATATATATATATATATATATATATATATATATATATAAACGGAATTATATTAATTTTTTTATTAAATACGTCGATTACAAAATATTTCGTTACTTTTAATTACTTTTTTATTTAATTACTTTAAAAATTTTTAACATGCAATTTTGTAATGTTAAAAATGATTTCGCAATCATTGCAAAATTATATTTTATTGAACAATTTATAGTTATAATTTTGTGTTATAAATAAAATTATTGATAAATTAATTTCAGGTATAAAAAAAATGTCGATATTGTTCTAGTCATGAGAGTAAATTTTAGAAAAAACCTTTAGTAATTAGGTATGAAGATAAATTTACGGCCCTGAGCGACTACCAGTTTCATCTCGACAATTTGTGATATTCAAAGACGAGACAGGAGGTAGGGGAGAGAGAAAGGGGAGAAAGGAAGGAAGAGAGCGAGAGTTACGAGTACGGTCGTACGCGTATTTTAACTACGGACGACTGTTGCGTGCCACACCAAATGCATGCGTGGCGCATGCGGGGGGGTTCTTCAAGTACCCCGATAATTATGTTATTGTAACAAGAGGAAGATGTGAGACTTCACGGCGGCGTTTCTGGAAATTGATCCCCAAAATACATTTTGTACCTGTTTTGGGATACGTTTGCGTGCGAAATATCGTGCGATTAATTGTTTAAATGTCTCGTTTTCTTGTGATAAAAAATGAGAATATTTAAATAATTTAAAATTGATGTAAATTCTAGCTTTGACGATAATTTTAAATCGATATGCATCAAATTATATCTGAGTATTTTTAGAAGAAGGATTTCAAAATTATATATAGATTTATTTTACCCGTGAATATATTTTTATCTTTTTTACATATACAAGATTAATTTTTTTGCTTTTTAAGAATTGATTGGAGAGTTAATTATATTTTATAATTTATTTATTGAATATTTTGCGTTGATTTCGGCTAAAATGTCGATAATATAGTAAAAATTAATATCTTCAAAAGTTGTAATTTCTTTCCCGTATTAGAATATGTAAATGGATCTGTGTTCTGTCACGTTCACAGTCCACTTTCCACAACGGCAACACATTGTGTCGATACAATGTTCACGTTCATCCCTGAATAAAGATCCGGTGAAACAAAAAAAGCCGCGTGCATTTCCGTTTACGCAACATCCTTCCGGTACTTGTTTACCGCTCTCGTTGTCCAGGCTGGAAGTGGACCGCAGTCACTCAACTGTCGAATGAATTGACGACCAAAACCTCTTGCTTCCGAAAACCGGAGGTTTGCTTACAATAGCGAGAAAGAAAACGTGGCAATTAATTCTTTCGCCGCAAAACAGTTTGACCGGAAAAAATACTATAAGTCGTGATTACTCATAAACAGGAGAAAACATTTACGTGCTTCCACTTTTAATGTAGCATTGTTAATATTTGTATGGTTAACTTTCTTTCTAATACTACTCTTTAAAAAAAAAAAAAAATAACACTTGTTCAAATAAATATTTTACACATTTTATATATTATTATTCCGAACATTATTTAATATTTTAATTAAAAGTTAAGATAATTAATAAATATAATGATTAAAGATGTACAGCAGTAGAAATGAATTGAAAATAATCGCATCAATAGTCGATCAACTTTCATTGCGAGGTAAGAACGCATTGCGATACCACAAGGAAACCATTCTGCAATACTGATCGGATATCCGGTAGTTTCGTGTGTGCCGAACACAATGCGGTATTTGTAAGGAGGGCTCTTCAAAAAGTTTCTTTCGTAATACGCACGTCTGTACGTCCATTGTTTTTTTTCTCGGTGAAGACTTGCGTATGAAAATTGCACTTGTCTTTTTCGCGAAAGGAGAACAATGAGAAGGGAGAATAGCAAGTGATACAGTTTTTCTTTATCCGTTACGTTAACGTTTACGAGAATAAAAAGTTAGAGTTTTATCAATATAATAATAAGTAATTAAATTTAATTACGCAATTATTATAATTTATAATTTTATAACTTAAAATGATAATTTTGCATTGTAACATTATTTTATTTCTTTCTATTTTTTTATACACATATTAAAGTTTAATTTATCTTAAAGGGTTAAACCGGATATTTCTAAGAGGTCTGCGTGAGAAATTCGCGGCGGTCTTGGCTGATACTTGATATAACGAGAAGGATGCGAAAAAGGGACTCTCAGTTTCGCGCATGCATCACCGAAGTCGAGATTAATTCGCGCCGCTTAGTCGCGAGTCTAAGCCGTCGCAGTCCGAAAGGAGCGTTTAAACCATTTAGAGACGCGCGCTTCATTGGGAAATCCGACAATTACTAATTCGCCGGTCGCTCGACCGCGAGAAATCGCGATAAATCTCGTATTATCCTCGGTCTATCGCCCGGCGTGAATGCGCCCAGAGAGTGCGCGCGCGCGTAGATACTCGGATGAATTCACGCACGTGTATCACGTGCGCGCGCGCGCGCGCGCAGGATCCACGCGGAAATGCTTAACTTATGAACTCTCTGGGGAACTGTCTGAATAGAAACGTCTCTCCGGATCGAGCTACGCGCGGATCCACAGATTGGATCCTCGGCCGTTTCCTGGATCATTGCCAAGGTGAAATCATCGGTACGTCACAGTAGTGGCCGTACGGCGGCCGATGATTAATGATCATTCGACGACGAGCGGATCGGTGCTCGCGTTAAGAGACTCACAAACTTCTTCTCGCAGTCTGACTGAAATCTTTCTCTCGTCGTCGGGCAGCTACCGATCGTTACGATACCATAGATCTCGTTCTGTTCGAAATATTTGTCTCTATTTAGCGCATGCTCCAGCTACAATATAAATACTACAATGTAGATACTTTTTGAATCATTAGGATCACCGTCGGAGCAAAATTAATATTTTCTTATTGCTTCACAAGTATTACGCTATTGATATTAGGCGTTAATAAATAAATTAGCTATTATTATTCTGCGTGCTATTCTGTTATGATTCCCGAATAGAGTTCACGATTATCGAATGCAAAAATCTTTTCAATATATATATATCTGTTATTATGAATGAAGGGGGAATGTAAAAAATTCGCATACAATTACAATAATTACATCGATCGACTCGATTTAGCCGAGTGTCCACGTGTATGTAGAATAATTAATGGAGTCGAAAGAGGGGCATCGCGGCAAAGTTGCTATAAATTAACGTGTAATTGCGTCTAGACTAAGCGGAATATAAAAACTATTTTCGTCATGATTACAAAGGCGATTTCTATATCGTAACTTGCCTTTAAAAACGAGAAGGCGAGAGATTGAACAGTGTGTATGTCTATTGATAAAAAATAATGCGATAAATCGCCGCCATTTCTTCTAGATGACTCGGCAATAAAATAAAAACCTTAAGCATCAATAGCGTCAAAATGAGAATAAGATAAATAGGATATTTATATACTGGTCCATTTTGCCGGAATTGATTGGAATCTGAAAAGAGGATTAACGGCGTATCGTGCAAAGACGATCCTCTTCTTGACGACTATCGCGTCCTCATCACCACCTCATCACTAGATCTAGATCCTTAGTTCGGTCGCTCTCGACTCTCGGGGGACTCTTCAGGAGCCGTCGTTCGCGCGGCAGAGGTCAGTCGTTAACGCGTCACGAAAAGATGGACGAGCCGCTGCCGGTGTCCGCGGGCGCACAATGGCATATTAATGGCTGTCGGTAGCGGTGATAAATTCCTAGGTTGAACCCGCTCTCTACTTCTCTTTCTCCCTTCCTCTCTTTAGGAGCAAAGCGCGTTCCTCTTTCCTTTCCTTCCGTCTCTCCCTGTTTTTCTACCCCGGGGACAGGGACGGGAGTTTGGTATTGCGACAATGAGCACGAATAACTCAGCCGCGTGATAAAAAGACGAGAGAAAGAGATGAAAGAGAGTTATGCGCGCACAGGTGAAATGAGAGAAAGAGAGAGAGACAGAAAGAGAAATGCTCGCTACGGTTAATTGCCTTTCCTAGATGTCCGGTTAGAGATCAACGCTAGTTAACCCGCCTTGCCCCCCTCGAGCTACCCTGTCGCGAGGTGCATTATCTTCCTCGGAATAGCAGATAGCGTTGATGCGTCCGCTATGGCTCGTCATCTCGCCCGTCATGCACGCGCGCGAGATGGAACGGATAATATGGTCGCGGCGAGTCCGTGGGAGTTTGGATTACGTGAAACAAAGCAATGAGAAATGAAGACATTGTCGTAATACGTCATAATAATTTCGTAAACACACTTTTGCTATCGTACAAGATGGTAAAAGTATAACGCGACGTATTCTTTAACGCGCGTAATCCACGCGCTCTAGAAAAGTAATAGATGCGATTATGATTGTTATACGTCATTAAAACAGCATTAACAGCGATGTCGGTATAATTGTGGAGAGAGCGTAACTCTCGAGAGTAATTCGTAGATTAACGAGCGGTGAAAAATTCGCGAGCGCTAGAATCTCAAATGCATACGTTGATCGGTATACGCTGATACGTCGACGCGTTATGACTTTCGGACGTGCAACTTTGGCGTAATTAACTGATTCGACGATAACACCTGGGCCTGTCAGAGGTTGAGTGAATTATATGGGACAGGGAAGAATAGGAAATTGCATAAGGGACTATTTTGCGCGACCAAGAAAACAGGAAGTCATCGAGAAAGCGACGATATCAGACTTTATATTCGCTAATTGAAAACGCGGAAAGAGATACGATAGTGTTGAAAATTTTCCTACATTTGCGCGGGCAATTACTAACCCACTCTCCGTTAATAGAAAATATTTGTATCGCGTTGTGTATAAATCACACGGAAAAAAAGGTGCAAAATTTATGAACTCATTATAATTGTCACCTGAAGAATATAATATAATTATTTTGATAATTATTATTATAATCTTTGATTTAAAAATATATTATTTTCTATCCAACATTTTTTCCTTTTCATTCAAGAAAATTATTTTTAAATAACAAGAATATATTTTTCTTGGGTGAACTATATAAAATGGCTTTATTCAAGCAAGTTTTTTTTTTGTTTAACATAATATCTCAAGATTTCAAGATTTTCACGTTGAAACTAAATATATTTTTAAAACAAGAATTTTTTTTTCTGTGTACATTTTGAGAAGTGCCTTCGCATATTTCTTCTTTCTCGATGACCGTGACGAAACGACTTTTCGCGATCTTTGACTGGCTCGAAGAAGCTGTCATTAAGTTGTTTACGCTGGCGCATCTTTCGTCAATTAAATGGACGTTTCAGTGCAACGACACGACACGAAATCGATTGTTTTAACCGAATCTCCTCTTGTTTTTTCTTTATGGAATGTCCCCCGGAGCGCATAGACGCGCCCAAGAAGCTCCGGTCAGAAGAACGCGCTTCCGGCGGGCCCTCTTAACCCATATCTGTCCGCGAGTCCCCTGATGTCCCCCTCCGTCTCGCTCATGATGCGAGTCGCCGTTCCCGGGATGTTTTCGTGATAGCTTACGGCCGTTTATTAGGAAAGATTTAGCCGGCGTGCGCCTTCCTCGAGGCAATATCATCCTCGGAATGACGATTCTCAGGTTTTTGACCGCTCTAGGAATCCGATCGAGTTTAAACCCGTCGTCCTCCTCCACTACTCCCTTCGATCGTTTACGACGCCACGTTACAATTAACGTGTCTCGAAACGCGAAAGTGTTATCTGTCTCTTGGTAATGTCGGTTACTAAGCGTTCTTTATTAAGACACTGTATTATTATAAGAACTTGTGTGATTTCTCTCGATAAAAATACACAATAATGAATTCAAGTTAAGTGATTGATTTCTTCTTGCTATTTCATAGAAATCGGTGATCCAAAAATTAAATGTAAAATTATTTCTGAAATTAGTGCAATATTGATTTTGATATGTACCGATGAAGTACTTACATTTCACGTATGGAAGAGGTAACGGTTTGCAACCGAAACGGTAAATTTCAACACGGCTAAGATGATTCAATGTGACCGAGTTCTTAATTTTAATTCTGAATTATCTGCCATTACCACGTGATAAATGATTGGATGTCGAAAGGTTCTTTACTTTAGTTTCACAGCACATTCTTCGGCTCGTAGAACGGAAATGTGTCTATGATAATCGATTATTTATTCTCACGAGGATGCTTCTAGTTATGTTTGTACTTATTACCAACGCTAGTTAAAGAGCGCGTTTAACTATACCTGTTTAATTTTAATGACGAAATATACGTTGATGCCGGATGATTCGTTGTACATGGAAAGAAAAGAAAAGAACGGAGTCGCGCACGTGTAGAAATTCCATTCTCGCTATCCTTGAGTAATACGTTTTCTAATGGCTGTATTCATACGCGTGATGTACTACTCGTTAATCAAACGCGAACTAATGCATTTAGAATCATTGCTGCGAGCGAGAACTATGCGCGGAAACGTCGCGCGCCATTAACCGCGAATCGCTCGCGGAATGAAAGAAGGAGCGCAGTTTGTAGATTAAATAAATAAATCAGCGAGAAAACGCGATGTGGCGCGTGGTTAAATCCGGACAAAATCTGACGCGAGGCGTCACAGTAACGTATCACGTCGCACAATATAACGGTTTTTAAACGGATAGAGTTATCAAACGCCGTTAAGATTGAATAAATCCCGAACACTGAAGATAATTCACACTACGTTCGTCGAAGCTTTATGCAGTACACAAATATTTTACAAAAATTAACAAGTATATACGTATAGGGAAATGTATTAATCTTATTTTGTGGGCGAGAATTTTTATATATATATATATATATATATATATATATATATATATATTCTTTTTTCGTACAAAAAAATATCTCGCTAAGAAAACTTGAATAAATATAATATTTTTAAGTTTCTGTGTTAATTTTTAATGGTAAAATATCGTAATAGTCGATTCATAAAAATATTAGTCCGCGGATTCCGTCGATTTGTTTGGATTTAGCATGACACATATCAATAGGTGGCGAACACACGTGTGACGTCACTCGCCGCCACCTTACACGAGACATCTGGCAAGATGTATTGACGCGTTCTTTTTGGACCGCTTATCTCTATCTTTCTCTCTTTCTCTCTTCCCCGAAAACGTCTCGCCGGACTCGAAAAGACAATTCACCGCGAGAATCCTCCCCTTCCCCCCTTCTCCCCTTTGCCTCTTCTTCCTGCATTTTATTTTACGGCGCTCGGTGCAAATTGCCGAAGGATTGGAAGAGCGGCACGGGCAGCTCTGCGTGCTGCGCGCCTTCGGGCGATGAATTATTATTGTCTCGTGCCTCACGCAGCCGCGCGGCCTCACGTTATGCAGGGCTTCTCGAGGGCCCGGCCTCGAAAAGCCCAAATAGTGAAAAATAATATCGCTCTGGATGGCGAGGGAGAAAATAAGAGGGATGAGTGGTGGCGGTGGCGGCAGCGGCGCCGATGACGGTTTTGCCGGTGTTTGTTGGTGGGGTACAGCCGTGCTCGTGCAAAAAGTTGCGGGCCCCGACGTCTTAATGCTCGATGTGCCCCTCGATACATTGCAGCGATCGATCGAACCAGAAACACCGCGCTGTTTCTGGCACCGATTATCTCGGCGCTGGGATCGTAATCGAGGTTTTAATCTCCCGCGACGATTGTCGGCGCGCTGGTTATACTTAGCATCTTCTCGCTTTCGCGGTTTCTTTTTTTTCTCATGCAATATTTGCTGCAACGCGTGTTCGAGAAGTCTCGCGGTTTCTCCAACTCTTTCGAACAGGATAATGAGTCTCATATATCGTTTGTATTTTAAAATAATTTATAACTGAGTAACAAGTGAAAAAATAAATTTGCTTTTTAACATTCAACATTTTTCGTATATTTAAAAAAAAGATAAATTCATATAAAAAATCAATTCATATGAAAATCACTATCTCCTTGATGATAATAAATTTAATTCGTCGATAGTAACGCTGCGATAAATCCGAGCTGAGAAAAGCAAGAAGATGTAAACTATATAAATGTATGTTTCCAGCATAGCTTCTTTCTCTCTCCCTCTCGATCAAGTTTTGCGATATCGATTCGCCAGTGATTGTTTCACGCTGGCCACAATTACGCGAACGCGGTGTCGCCCGGGGTTTCGATTTCATGAAGACGTATTCGCGCGCGCGCGATCTCGACACCCACGTGCGTGCGTGCGCGCGCGCGCGCGTGTGCCCTCGCTCGCAACAATACGTCAACGCGCACCCACATTCATTGTACGCGAGGCAGGGTGATTTCTCATTGTAGGTGGAGGAGGCACGGTACGAGAGTTATTGACTCGTTTGATCCTGGGTTACGCCCCGACCTACCTTAACTCTAACTTACTATCTTGCTGCGAGAGCGCTCTCGCGTCCCACGATCTCGCGGATCCAATAACGATCCCCGAGAATCTGTCGAGACTTGTCCGCGAGGGGAAATTATTTTTAAATTCGAACCAACATTGACAACAGTGTGAAAGTAAAAGGAGAAATTACACAAATGACTATTCTGATTTATATCACACTATAATTTCGCAAAAATAGAACAGCCATAATGATGACACAGTTGTTATTTCTTTTTTAATAATATATGAAATTTTTGCAGAAATACGGAGATTTTTAATTTTGAACTACTAATATATACAATGTAATAATAATTGAGAAGATAAATAATAATATATGTATAATAGAATATTGGATAATATAATCGAGCAAATATCTGGCAAGGAAATTTCTTATTGAGAAAGAATGCACGATATCTAAAATTCTCTCCACGCTATGATTCCAAATTATCAGTTTGCGATTGTTAGCATCGTCGTCAATTCAATCGTCAATGCAAATGATAAGGGTCGTGCGTGGCTGCCGGCTGCCATTTAACAATGAACTCGGTAACTTGGTCTGCTCGCCTACCGCGGACGCCGATTCGCGCCGATCGACGATATAAATCGCTGGCTTCGTTAGTGAAATCAGCGCCACGGGACCGCCGGCGCTTTAAATGCACGCCGTGAATGAAAGAATGATGGCGCTAAGCGAAGAGAAAAAGACGGGGAACTAGGGGCTCGGAGCCCGAAAGAGAAATGGACCGGGCTTGGCTGAAGGCGTTTCGCGCGATGTATGATACTTTATACTTCGATCTCGTTTCGATAATCCGATATCTGTGTCGCGAAGAAGAAAGAAAAAATTGGAGAAAGTTTTACAAACTCTATAAGTTACAAACTTGTTGCTAATAGTTGAAAACTTGTACTCGTTACCAATCTTGGGTACATCGTTTACCGCGAGAGATTCATGCGATGAAAAAGCCTTTTCTCGAATTCTCTTAAATCATTCGTGTATCTCAACAAACGAGCTATACTGTGTCACTGGTAACAGCGACGTGCTCACATATCGTGGAAGCATTTACGCGCGTTCTATATTAAACTTTGCGAACGATATATGTAAGCGTGCACACTTTATCGGTACTGCACTCGCGACATTCGTAATCGAGTACGAAATAAAGATCGAAGCGAGACAGAAAGGGATTTTTGATGCGTGAAAGAGCGCAGCGCATTTGTGTATAATAAAAAGAGTATCTATACACGCGCCTTAATTGGCGCCTCTTTAATATTGCAAAACGGCGTGATAATTCATCGGATGGACCGTGCAATTAGGCATGATAAGTCACGGCGGTTCCAGTAGGCGCGAGCGAAGAAATTCCGCCTAGTGCAGAGAGATCGATAATAATTTGCATTCCCGGAGGCGGTCAAGGTGCGAGAGAAGAGAATATCGGCGCGGGAGTAGCCCGGTTAGTAATCGGAAGAATAGATGAAAGGGCATGAAAAAAAAGGCAGGGATGGGGGCAGAGATTCGCGCCGAATGCATCCCTTCGCAATCGAATCAGTTTCGGTATATCTGCCACTGCTCTTCTTTCTCGATCGTCCAATCGGCGTATCCGCGCCCAGTTTTCGCGCATTCATCACGCGGCTTAACTAGGCGTGTCTCGCGTATCGGCTCCGGGCGCCAATTCTAAGGATCTGATACACCGGCAGTCCTAGATAATTCCGTCGGGACTCCTAGCGGATGATAAGGCAGGTGTGGCCGCACCCTTAACGTTGCGATCTCCGATATCGCCGCGATCGAATTCATCGATATCTTGAATGTAGCGTGCGAGACGTGGTGGATTTTTTTTTACCTAATAATCATGTCATATCACGTCAGATTCGGGCAGATTTTTTTTTACGCGACTTGTAATATATCGAGCTAATATCAACGCTCATATTAGTCTCGATATATCCGACTTTAAATTGAACCCATATTCTAATTAAATTAATTCCAAACACATTCTTTTTGACACTTTTTTTTCTCCTTATATATTTTTATTATTGTCTAACAAATATAAATGATATTAAAGAATATTTATTAATTAATTCATGGAACCTGCAGGAATGAAAAAAATTTAACGCACAATTAAAATATTTATAAAATAAGTGTCGGAGATTCGATATTTATGGATTACAAATCCGACTAGCTATACTCAAAGATACAAGACGTACTTTCCATCCGTAGACCAGTCTCAGCGAGGATTAGGCGCGTGAATAGGCGCGACTCGACTATTTAATTATCGGCGCGCGATCGAGAGAACGATCGTATATCCATGATACGGATGGACGGTAAGTCCGCGCACGGCGCAATCTGTTATTACGCGCCCGTGCGTGCGCGATCTTTCTCTCCTTGCAAGGACTATTTATAGACACGAGATATATAGAGCAGAAGAAACGCGGCGGAGAGTCACGATGCCGCATCACCAAGTCAAAGTCGCGTTGTTACCGAACTGTTGACGCTGATTATTGACCAATGATATCGATTTCGAAAAGATGACATCTTTTATTATAATATCATCTGTTTCGATTGCCCGCGACGGTAACGCACTCGATCTCGTCTCGGCAAGTATCGTCAGCGAGAATGAAATATACGAGCAAATTTAAACTTTTTTTTTTTTTATGTGGGGAGGATAACATGTTCCGATGTTCAATGTGTCGCGTTTGATTACAGATCAAGTATTTATAACGCGTAATTAAATTTAATACTTTCTCCTGATTTACGATCTCTTTCTACGTCATCAGAAATTAGGACGCAAGTCACTTGGAGTGTAAGTGCGAAATTTCACGAGGCAAAAAGTTGTAAAACAGACAAAGAGATTATAATTAATTTAACGATATCTCTGTACCGATGACAGCTTTAATCGGTGAGAAAAAAAGAGGTGAAACGAATCATCGCACGTGGCTCGAACACACGCGGATATTTTCGAACCATGTCGGTGAATAAACTTATTTTTTTTTTTTTACGCAGAGCCCGTAAAGCCCGTCGTTAAAGCTGTTCAATTTATACGAGCCGTAAAACTTTTATACCTAACCACGATATCGGTACTTTGAAAACGCGGATGAAGCATCCGTTATTAACTACAATGAGTTATCGTTCGATGATCATGCTTCCAACAATCACCGGATTAAGCGGAGTTTGATTGAACACCAATAAGTTCGCGCGCATTTACTAAGCGTCAGCAAGACTAGCCTGCTCTCTCGTTACCCACATTATTTCTAAAATAATTTCGCAGACAATAATCTTTTAAATTGATATAATTCAAGATGTCATTCTGGTGATGTTTGAAAAAGTTTTTAAGCAAACATTTAATTGTGTAAAATGTTTTTTACTTTATATGCCATCTATAATATTTTATAAGCAAAGTTATGTTTGTAGCAAGTGCGAAAAATTCTTGGGAAATGACGAAAGTTGAAATTGATACCACGGTGCGAAATTATTGTAAGCCGCTAAGGTAATCGCAAATGAAGAGATAAACTGGCGCGAGTAAAAAAAATAATATACACCTTTCGTTTAAGCATCACACTTTAGGATGCTCGTTTATACCGTGATTCTGACTGAGATACCGTGGCGACCGCTTCGGTTTTGCTCGTCTACCGGCCATTAACGCGGACCTCGGTCTCGAACGCGCAAAAAGGCCTGTTTGCGATCACCGAGAGAAACTTACCGTTGTTCTTTTCTGGGGAGAACATTTCTCCTGCATTTATCCGTGCCGAATTTTTACACGGGGAAGAAACCGAGGACGAATCTTGTCCTTCTCTTTCGTTGTCACTCGTCCCTTTTTGAATCTCCAAGTGACGAACAAATTCAAGTGAGATTTATAAGAAATATCGTGGAAGGAGGTCGAGTTTTTTATTTCATACGGATTTCAAACAATTCTTTTGAGTACAATGGAAATTTTAAATTTTTTTATTACTATTATATGAACAGATACTCGTTATATAAATCTGTGAAGGCTATTAAATAGAACAGGTTATTAAGTTGCGAGTCCGATTGTAATAATTGAGGCTTTGCAATGTTTTCCAATGATAAAATTAATAGTTGTGATTTTTTACTCATGTAATAATGCTTACAATTATGAGATATATTTTAGTTTCAGAAATATCTCACACTGCCTCAATTTATTTTGGCAATTTTGATTTAATTGTAAGCTGAATTATGGAAAACGAAGAAATGAGAATTTTCAGATAGACGATCACATTTTTAAATATTTTTTTTTTTTATAACGGAGACGCTCTTTTCGATGTTTTCGATTTTTGATAACGCGATCGCCCGATGTACTCGATGAAACAAGCGGACTATAATAATTATGTAGACGCATTTTAAGGAGAAAGGAAAGAAGCTGCTAGGCCGATGAGAGACGGACCGATCGTAAAATAGCTTCCGCGTTGCGGAGCCGCGAAGAATTTCTGCGAGCGAACTTGAATTAATGACGCGGTCGTGTATTATTGTCCCTCTTGGTTCCTCCTTCGCCCCCGTGCCATGCCGGGCATTACGGCAACGGTTACGCGGTGACAGTGCGAAAACGCACGCACGCGGTCAATGAATCGGAGACGGACGGTCGGACGTGGATGACGCGCGCGAAAGAAGACGCGCGCAGAACGTTTCTCCATTAAATTATAGCGCGGCCCATACGCACGGCAACCGTCGAACCGTTAAATCGATGAATCTCGCGATGGAATTCGCGTCGCGATAGAGGCGCGCCAAGTACTCGCGAGTCGACGACGCCAGTCGGCCCTGTCGTGCTTTTTCCATCCCGGCTTTTCCCTCCGTGTCCACCGTGGCGAATCATTCTGAGGGACAGAGAGAATGGGATCCTTCGAGGATTCTGCTTCACGCCTCGGGCGAGTCGAGTACAAGAACTAGGAATCCGGAACTTGATTTGCGCATCGTAATCTTTTTCTTCTTCTTCTTCTTCTTCTTCTTCTTCTTCTTCTCGTGAACCAATTGTTTGAAGTATCTCTCTGCGCGTTCCGCGTAAAATATAAAAATCTCAGAATCGAAAGAAAAATGTAAAGCAGGACAATCATTCTTTCTGAAGAAATCTGTCTAGCGTAAAAATAATAATATTTGTGTCTTTATTTGTGTATTTATTTAATTTATATTCTCGAAAGCTATCGGTTTTGGGCCAGAAAAAGTTTTGATGTGAGAGAAACTTTTTCACCATCTCATCTTTCTGTCAAATGATAGAATAATAGAAATAGAGAAGCTGTAGATCTAAATGTACCTTTACGATTAATAATCGGAAGCATTAATAAAGGTACGTTTAAGTAGTAATTTGACTAACATGAGAGAAGATTGGTACGTAGGCGATTGGTTATAGACGATTCTTGGGATATTTTGCTCGATGACGGTCAGATGAACGCTTGGCAACGCTTTACGACTCCTGCTGGGATGTCCGAATTTCCCATCCGTCAAGTCCTGAAGCGCTCGGCATTTCCGAGCGCAACGCCTTTACGAGCGCGATGCGCGCCAAGTGGAACGAAAAATTAAGCGCGCTCCTTTTTCCTTCGCGCGTCGCAACATTATTACGCTGTTATGTGCGGATTTTGTCGTTCTTTGCGCGGCTTTCACGACGAATCGCATTCGCGCTTAAGTCGAATTAAGTCGTCTTTCATTACGTCGGTGCAAATTGCTCAGCGCCCAATTGAACGACGCGTAAAATTTACTTTGAGACTTTATACTTTTTCCGAGAAAGAAAAAAGTATTTCTCGCAGAGATTTAAAAGGAATTCAGAACACATAAAAAATGTGTGACTGTAAAATAATTTTATTAATAAGCTTTATGTGGATTTTAGAGAGAGGCATAAAGGTTTCTAACATTTTTTATATGCAAATTAGTATAAAAATGCCTTAGTACAAGTTTTATTTAATAATAGCGATATATATGCGATTGAGCATTAATAAATGTCAAATGTTATAACATTGTTTACAGGTAAAATAAAGTTAATCTTATTGCATTTCATATCAAATTTTGATTTGATTTTCTTTGATTTTTTGTTTTAAATTATTTTTTCTATGACTTTTTTGCAAAAATTTATTATTACTATTCATAATACTTGAAGAAATTATTGTTTCAGAAATAATCTTGTTGAGCAATTCTTTATAAATATTAAACATATTTAATCTGCTTTTGATTTTGTTGAAGAGACGTTAGATGAGACGTCGATTTATTCTCGCACACAGACACATACGATTGATGACATTTATGCATTGCAGAGTAATAGAGCTAATACGTTCATTTAATAGCGTAAACTGTCATTATTGTAATTACTATTATTATTGCAATTATAAGGATTGCCCGGTGGCGGAACGACAATTTACTTGAAGTATTCGAGCCGACGCCCGAGATGAGTTTAGTCCGAATGCGCGAAGATTATAGCATTCGCGTGTAATTTATTTCGCAATGCAGTAGCGATAATTTCAATTATTTATTTATCTTGCATTTTTACTTATATGTGAAGCGTGACTCTCGTTTAAAAATGAGATACGAGAATCATGAAAGTTACAAGTTATAAAGTATGTTTCTCAAGGAAATGATTTAATAATATTAAAAAGTAATGTAAACAGAATTTTCCATCTTTGTATTCTTTCAAATTTTTTAGCCAAATTCTATTAACTACACTGAGAAAAAATTGTTAACTAAATGCGTTCAACTCAATTATTATTTCATTGATTGAAATATTTAAATTAAATATGACATTAAATCTATCGTAACGTATATTTGATTTAAATACATAAATATTTCAATTTGAAATAATTAATTGAACGCATTTAGTCAAATTAATAATTTTTTTTCTTGTTATGATTTATAATACATTTATATAAATTTGATACGCTGCAAGAGCTGATAAAGTATAAATGTCGCATCTTCAATTTCGAGATGATATAGCGCAGGTAAAGGGCATTGCATGTGTTGTCGCAATTTCGATGCTTTTGTCGTTTCGGCGCCCGAGTCGTCTCGCGCCAATTACATACGACGGCCTACAGAAATCGGTGCATGCACGCTGCGTATTTTGGGAGCCGGCATACTACCGTATGTGCTGAGGAAGCTGCAAGTATCGATAATTTGCCGGTATACTTGTAAATTTATGACGTCGTGACGGAAGTAACGTGCCGTCAATCTACGAGTGTGTTCGCATTGCATTCTATCTCAAAATGATTCCTTCTCGCCGGTATACAAAACATTAACCGATCACTCTTTAATTATACATTTGATAACTTATCAAGAGTTGCTACTACTAATCACGCGAAATTTTCAAATATTAGAAGCTAATTAGAAAATGACATTAAATATAAGATTGGGAAAAATATATTTTGCATTGCTGTAAGAATTTGCGGTTCCTGAATGTCTGCGCTAAATGAGCAATTTGTCTACTTTATTATGAATACTAATATAATTGTCTCTAATTGTCTTGATGATAATAATTTGATTGTGCCTCGAAGCCGCAAAGGAGTCTTCTCAAGAAGGTTTACCGGCGGCTTTATACGCGTCACAGTCACACAGTTAAACGGAGATGAGTTTTCTCTCCTTCTCTCTCTCTCTCTCTCTCTCTCTCTTTCTTTCTCTTTCTCTCTTTTTCTCAGCGGCCCTGACCGTTCTCACTGGCGGCGTATCGAGGTCTGGGAGTTATGCGCTCTCGTACCTACTGCAGGCACGTAAGGCATACGTACACCCTTTCCTCTTTCTCCCCTGCTACACAGTCGGAAAAAGATAGGGAGAGTGAGTGCGTTGCCTGGTATCAATTTGTCTGGCGTGGTAGCAGGTTCGGCCGGCCGGCCGGTCCCGAAGGTCGCTTTGTGCGCGAGCCGCTATCCGGCATTCTATCAAACCAAACAACATCCACCGTCCGATCGATTTATTCTCTCAGCGCGGCCGCGTAAGATACCAATTATATCCTCGCGGCAACATCGAGTGAAAGAGAGAGAGAGTGAGAGGAGTTGCGAATGAAAATCGAAAGTTGAATAGTGCTGTTTGGTGGCCGCGACTAATGGCGCCTCTCGAGACACGATTACATTAATAGTCTTTTTAAATATCGAAGATAAAAGCGGATTCTATTTTTTTTTTTTTTTACGTTGGAGCACAGAAGTCGCACGATTCGTCGTTGACTAAATTTTCGAGAACGGGCTTTCGCCTCAATCACGGATATTTGCGAAATGCCTAGGCTAGCCCGCGGTCGCGGTAAACGTTAGCCGCAACATTTACGGGCAGTTATATCCTAGACTTCCTAGAAAAAGGTGATGGCCTGGAGGAATAGTTTAGAGATGCCTGCCTCCTGCGCGGTGCCTAAAATCGAGACGGAATATGCATCTCGCCTGTGTGCATCCTGGCCAGGCTAGTCGCGTCTCGTCCGTCGATCGGCTCCATCAGTCTCGCGACTAGATAGAAATTACAGCAGGGCCGAGCCGATTTTGAGATAATTTCCGAGACTCGATATTATACTTACGAGTGTTGCCCACGATGATGATCCAGTCGAAAACGCAGCGCGCGGCATCTGCATAATTATCCGCCGTGCCGTTCAACGACGAGATTTTTCGTCTCTCGTGACAAGATATGGCGAAGCAGCGTGCGCAATATATCGTCATTTAAGTTGTTTAGCTTTCAACATTTTACGATGACGAATCTTAACTGCACCTACATCTTTTCAAGGCTAAATTAGAAACTTTTTTACATTTCAATATATATATATATAATTACAAAATTGTGTGCGCACGATTGTTTCAAATAAATAAGAAGTAGATAAATAGATGAGAACACATCAGGGCCGATGAATGAACGACGCCAGTATTTTCCAAAGAAATCTTTTCTTTATTAACATTGCACATTCTTAAATACATTTGGTCTTGATCGAGGAACATTATTGGTGGGAATTTATTTCGTTAATCCTACAGGGATATCGCTTAAAGAGCTAATTCTTATCTTGTCTAACTCGCGTATCTAGGTAGAAAAAAAAAAAAACAAACAATCTATTTACAAAGGTACTTGGCGGCAGTGCTAATACAGCGCAAAATACAGTCTTCGAAAAAGTTCCCCTTTCGTGCGCGAGATTGCCGTGAAGAGGAAAATTATCTTTCTTCTCGTGCCTAGGGGAGGCACAAAAGAGATCATTGTACAACAGGTAGATCGCGATCGCAGAGTTTATCCTTTTTACACAGGTATCGCTCGATTATCGTTTCAAGTATGATTAATCATTCGCGGCGCAAAAACTTGGCGTTAAACGCAAAAGAAATCTCACGCTAAACACTTCATTATTAAATAATTCGCATAAATATATAAACTATTCCTCAACTATTTATAAGAACAAAACATAATTATAATTAACGATAATTTACACTTTTCCTTGAAAAATGATCAAATGCTGTTTGAAAATCGCCGAATAAAATTTCGAAAAATTCGTAAAAGCGATACTACTGCCCGCTATCATTTGTGATAACAAATTGTTGTAATAAGCGCCGACTTGTTCTGTCGCAACTTCAATTTCCCGCTTCCAGGCTCGGCCGCGGGACTTTGTCCTTGGGACTTTGGCCTTTGGAGCCCCGCATTAAGCCGCGACGGAAGACAAATCGTGCTGATAGAGGGAGACGAGAGGCGCGCGCGTCTGATGCACGTCCGGCGTAGATGAAGACGTTGCGCGGGTCGACTGATTAGCGTTCGCGTATATTGCTGTATCGCGCACAGGCTCAGGTTAGGTGCCGTGGGGGAACCCACGGGGAGGAGGGGGGCCCACACATGTGGGTCTGATTTGCCATTATCGCGTATCCAACCTCTTGCACTTTGATATTACTTAAGATATTTCCTTCTTTCGCGTCGACATCTTTCTTCTCTCTATCTTCTTTGCCTGTCTTTATCAATTCGTATCTCGTTCTTCGTTTCACCCAGTGGAGCCTTACTATGTGTGAATGAGCCGATGAATAATTAGCCCACCATCCCCCTTTAGTTTTTTTTCTTCGGCATCGCTCGATCGACGCGCGAATCAAATAAATCTCTATCGTCTTAATTGAGGAAGCCGGCTTTGAAAATAGATTCGCACGGTGGACAAAGGCCCCGTTGTTTATAACGAAATTAATTGGCGTTCATTCGTTGTTTCGCCGTTAATTACGCGTGATTTATCCGCGTGATGGTAGCGGCGCCAATTGAATGATAATGTCCCGAGAGATACCGTACCTCCTCCCCTCAAGGAGTAGTTCCCCTTTTGAGACGCGCGAAGACGCGAAATCGTGGGCAATTTAATCCCGCGATTTGATTACCGAGCAGGTGGATGAGCGCGACTTATCGTCTCCTTTTATAATACTGCTATTACAACGCGGAGTCCTATAATGGGACGCGGAATGTGGCAACTATAAAGTATTATATTACAGCGACGGTGCGTAGAGATTTTTTTCTTTTATTTAGATGCACTGATACATGCACGTCACCTTTTGCAACATATAAAAATCAGCAATGTATACAAATTTTTTCTGCGGAGAGAGAAAACGTTATCTTATTTTTATATTTACGCGTATTTTTTGTAAGATTATTTATTTTTGAACAATCATATTATATGTATATGTGTATACATTGATAAAATATTAAGAAAGAATATCTTTGCTTACTTGCGACTTTTATTTGCGCGAGCGCGAACTTTGTAAGAATAGAAAATAATGTTAAAATGATCATGTATATATACGTCGCTTATCATCGCGAATAATCATGGCGCTTTATTTCGAGGTGCGCGTAACTAATCTGCGATTCTAAACGGCGTTGCCATAATGACCACACAGTTATAGAAGAGAGAATGAGTTTCCCCGTCTCTCTCTCTCTCTCTCTCTCTCTCTCTCTCTCTCTCTCTCTCGCCCCTTCTCGTCTCTTTCTCCGTATTCCGATCGATATAAATTACCGCTGCTCCGCGCAAAGATCAGATCCTCATCTTCAACAGATGGAGAGGATTAGCGATATTAGCGAGAGAAATCGGCTTCGCAGTGGCGCTATCATCAGCTCCCGACTTACTTCTCTCTGTGTTTTCATTCTTCCTCGCGGAGAATCCCCTCGCGGAACGAAGAGGAAGAGCTTTCTCACATCGAGGATGGAAGAAAGACTGTTTCTCCGCTTTTCTCTCTTTATCCTTCTCGTTCTGCTTTTCTCTCTCTCTCTCTCTCTCTCTTTCTCTCTCGTCTTTCCTTAACGCCTCTCTCCGTCGCTCTCTCGCGCCTTCTCACGTCTGGCCGGTATCATCTATCATTCTGTCAGCTAGGAGATTTCAATTTGCTCTCTTTTTGCGCCATTACCGGGCCCCGCGGTCCGCGCAAAATTGTATTTAATTGTGATTGACTGCTAAGTGGAGGTGGCCGGCCGCCGCCATTTGTCCCGTGATTTTTGCATATCTTTAATTGCGCGAGAGGTGCGTCGCGAGTTGAATCGCGACCGAATGAGATTATTCCAGTCACGCGTCTCTCGCCTCGATCTCGAGACGAAAAAAGCATCGCGACGGTCGATCCAAGCGATTCGCGAATATATCTCATCCTTTCAGATTATGAATTCTTCGCTCGCGATAATCTTGCTAGTAATCAGTCGCGTATCTCCATAGATATATTGAGATAATTAGTTGTTATCGTAATTATTGCAGTTGATTTGTCATCGTTATTATGCACTTTGATGACGATAATGACTTGTCAATAATTGTAATTATTATTAAATTGATGTACATGTATATAAACAATATCTCTTTGAATAAATATTGACGATTTGACTTTCGATTTATTTTATTTTTAATTTCTCTAATCAGCCCGTACGAGCGCTTTCTTGCGCTGAGCGTGAGATTTCTCGCGCGTTTAATAATGTGATTATAAGTAGAACCACAATCGCTTTCGAGATAATTTGTAATTATCTACAATTATCCTAATAATTTTCATTGAGCAGTAGAGCTACATAAATGAATAGTCAGGTAACACGAGGCGGACATAATGCTAAGCGTTTCTTTCGAAACACGTGAAAAATTGTATGGAGTTCACTCGAAAAGAAGAAAATTTATTAATTAAATTACTATTTATTTTTTTCTCACAGCTTTTTCTTTTATAATTATTATTTTTCTAAAATTATTTTTCTATTTGCGTCTTATGGATTTCTCGAAAAAAATTAATTTTTTAAGTATTTTTCTTTTCATTTCAGAAACATTATACGTCCTTTTAGGGTGAACTCCTCAATCGATACCTATCGTCGACTCTCGTGGCATCAACGAACGATCACGCGCGTGCGGAGATCGCTGCCCCCGCAATGCACGCATATAATACGTACGTATATCTATGTACAGAATCACCTATACAGCCTCGCAATAAGTTAGACGCGCCTTGAATCAGATATTTACACGGTGCCTCGCACGGACGACAATGTGTACGATGGTGTGTCTATTTACAATTAAACTCGAGGCGAGTACGCCCCCGCCGTTTTCGCTTAGTGTGACGATAGCGGCGAAAGGGTGTGGGGGAGGGTTGGAAACAAAGCTGCTCTCGGTACTACAGACTCGGTACTCGATGCATCGCATTTTATGCGCCCCGACCTGCCCATTTGCCCGTAATGGTATTCTCTGCCGGGGATGCGACATTTCTCGTTAGCATAATTATTAAAAACTTTGAGTTAAATATCACTTCAACGCAAATGATATTTATCAATAATTCGAAATATCGATTGATATAAAGTATCCTAACTATCCCGAGACATTGATTGCGCGATCTGCGAGGCTGGTTGCTCTCTTCCAGGAGAAGACCTAAGACCGGTCATGCTTTTTTCCATTCTTCGCTTCGATCCTATCACGACCGATTGGAAAAAAAAAACGCTCCGGAATCCTGCAACGATGCACCGCGATGCCGGGATAAGTATCAACGATGAATTACCGCGCAACACTAAACTTACGCGCTCGATTAAGCCCGACGTCTGCAATTAAAAACAGCTTTTTACACGTCGATTCTTCTAATCGGTTAGTTTTGATATCGTTAGCATATTTTGTTAGCACATACCGATAATTTCTAAAAATCATTCATTTGCATATTATTTTTGATATCTCAAAAAATAGAGAAACCTCATTATTCATTAAAAATCGGAAGAAGAATTTAATTTACTTTTTATTTATGCAAAGATATATACGTTTAATCATTAAAGAGAGACGTATCTGAAGGATAAAAAAGTTATTTTTGAAAAACAAATTTATATAATAATAAAATGAATTATCTTTTCATCAGAAAACGTCATGATGGCTTGTAATGCTTTAAATATTCCATATTGAATCTTAAAATAATACATTATACATTAACAAAATGATAGTAAAAAAGAATGCAAATTTTTTCTACATGTCTCGAGCTTGTCAATGAGAGAATCTTGAACAAATTTGACCGTGATAACAAGGCCGGTATTATGCTTTTCCGTTTACGTATTTCTCCATTTACGGTCGATGCCGCCGTAGTTGAGTGACTCATTTACAAGTTAATGAAGTCTCGATTTCCAGTCTGCTCGTTAATTCTCATACTTTCCGCGAGCGAGCCGTCTCTTTCTCGGTATCCCGACAATTCGTCATTACCTGCGGTTTAACGTTGAAGTCCGTCGAAGGAAGAACAAGTCTTGTCGTTCTTGTTGAAGACTCAAACAGCGATCTTTCAATTAGCATCTCTCCGAATGATGGAAACTCAAACGGGAAACACTCCTGCAGAATCCCACGAAGATGACATTGATCCTTCTCTCGATTAATTAACTTTGGATTAACTCGAGATTTTTATCATCGAGATTCGCGCCGATCTTCTCAAGAAGGTGGAATTGTCATCACATCATATTCGTGATGTTTTTAAGCTCTATATACGTGATGTTTTGGAGCTTTATATCATCACAATGACATCGAGCAAAACGCTCGATCTTCTTTCCAAGAAGAGAATTTTTTGTCGCTAAATTCGCTTGTTTATTCGCGCTGTAGCAATTCGTAGAGCGCGGCGATATAGGTCTGTGCCATTTGCAGCGTCTCGAACTTGCTGAGCTTTCTATCATTGCCCAGACTGGGCACGACGTCCCGTAGTCTGTCGAAAGCGTCGTTTAGACTGTTCATTCTTCTTCTCTCTCTGGCGTTTGCCGCCAATCGCCTCTTCCTCAGTACCTCGATGCCGGGCGTGCTGTTCTTCATCTTCTGCACCGCCGCCTCCTTGGATTTTTGCCCTTGGTATTCCGTTGGCGAAACATGAAGACTGTCATTTCTCTGATAGTACCTCGACTGATCGCATTTGCCCGGCTGACCGTTCGCTAAGTGAGCTTCGTTCCTCGGCACGTTATAAGCGGCGCCTAGGTAAAGAACGTCCGTCGTTCTCTGAGCGTAAGGGTGACTCTCGTTCCGCGGATGATAGATACCGCTTTTTACATAGCTTTTTGTGGGGAAAAAAGCTTCCTGATTCTGACCAGAATCGGTTCTGGAATTTGTAAACATTCCGACTGGATGATGATCCATTTTTGGAATGTATCCTGCCGGCTCTTGCTTGTTTACAGTACTGTCGTTAAAAGTCATTCTGGACGTTGCGTCGTCATAAGACGTGCACTGTTCGTTCATTCTGTAAGTCACCTTGGCGTGATGATCTTTGATGATATTCCTGGCGCCGTTAACGTTCAATGTTGACTGATGCTCGTTCCGATAATCACCCTCCTGATGGTAGCCTTCGTAGAAGTCGCCGAAATTGAAGCCAGCAGTCACGTGGAGGCTGCCATTTGGAACGATTTCTTGATACTCTTGCTGGTGGTGACTGTCTACGGAGCTGACGCTGCCGCAGCTGCTACCCCTGGATCGCGGCGGCTGCGGATAGATCTCCTGGTGATGCCAATTGCCACGTGGATTCGATTCCGGGCTACTCGCCGATCCGTAGCCCTCGGAGTCCAGGAGATCGTATTGCTGGAAGGCCGCGTAAGTTGTCATTCTCGTGTGTGCGCGTACCGGATGATCGATCCTCGGTTTTACCGGCGACCTTATATCATAATCTTCGGAGAGACTGATCTCCAAAAATCGCCTCAACCGATGCCTTTTTCGCAGGATTCTTGCTACGTTTCGATCGATGCCAATGCGAATTGTTGTCGTCAGAGATGATTTAAAAAAATGTAGATTTAAGATATCGTAGGATATCTTGGGAACGTATGGGATTACGTTCGTCAGCTTTCACGTCCGGCTTCCGTATGAGACTTTCCGCCGTATATGCTTCGTGTACGGAAGCGTTGCGTAAACTGACTTTACCTGACGATCTCGTGGTCTGGACCATGCCGTCCGGTTTTCTTAAGGCCCCGCTGGTAGGGGAAACGGCGAGACTGACGGACGTGGAGTCCCGGGGCCCACGTGGAAGGGGATCCCCGAGGAGGTGGAAGGAGTCCACTGGGAAGTGGGTATCTCTTTGTAGAAGCCGCGCGACCAGACACGCCCCTCGTCTTCCTTCGTCTTCTCTTCGCTGGGGGCTCCTCTCCGGGGCCCTTTTCGCGTCCGGAGTCAAAAGGCGATCGCGAGGCGGCGGGAAGAGAAAAAAGGAAAGCGCCCCGATCGAGCGGCACGCACGGTCACGGGAGCGACCGGGCGTCGCGTTCTCGACATTGGAGATATGTGGTCGTCGCGCCTGCCGTCGAGCTACGGTTTCACATCCCCGCGGATGATTTTCCTCCCCCTCTCATTCTCGCGCTAATTGCATTTTGTTTAGTCTCTTGCTTACGCGCCACTTCCTCGCAAAAATCAGTGACATTCTAATTTCTTTCAAGATTCCACGTTCGCGTTTTATTTAATAATTATTTTTGCTCCTATTGACTCATTATCTTTATTAAAATGATTACATTTGTAATTATTGTTGTTTCTTATATATATATATATATATATATATATATATGAAACTAGCGAAAGAAATTGGAAGAAAGAAATGTAAAATTTTTCTTGCATAATGCTGAAATGATTCTCGTGACATTTTTAACTATCAATATATCATATATGCACAATGAGAACACAGGTGTTATATTAATGGATATGTGGTACGCATATGGAATACAATACGTTTCGCAAGATAGAAGCGAAAATCATTTTCTTGCGAAACTTTCCAGGTTGTTGATGTCAAACGCGAAACAGGGAAAGCATTTGGTACGTCTGGTAAAAATCTATTAAAACTCACACATGGAAATTATAAATGATACTGGCAAAACTTTCTTAATATAGGTCTTTATTGAATTACGAGGATGCGTATAAAAATAAACGTGGCTAACTGACACTAATTGATAGCGCAATCATTTCGTTAAAACTCGAGTGTTATGATGTGACGAGAGGGGAAATCGACAAGCGTATGTTGACTAGAATTATTAATAGTGTCAAAATATGTGCACGTTAAAAATTCACTGCAGAGTGTAAAATATCTGAATTTTAAAATACATCGTGACGTAACGCGCTGCATCATTGCTGGAGGCGTATATTGGCAAAATATTTTCTCGTAGCTTGAATTGGCCGCTGTTTACCTGAAGTCGTCAGCTTCTATTTTTTTTTTTGCCAGACCCCGTGCCGTATTTTACAAGATTGGACCGAAAAGTGTGAACAGCTTTACGAGGCTTCCAAATTGTACACGTGCTCTTCGGGATCTTTTCTTAAACAAAAATCATCTAGAACAGCTTTGAGATTCGGAAAAAAGTAAAGATGATATCGATTTAAATTTTAACGACACAGATAATAGACACAGTAGACGATGATTTAATTGATATTTAATGTAGATCGATTTATACAAGTAATATCTTGAGTGTTATTATCTTTGTAAAAATATATTTCTAATATTATCTTCCGAAATATCTATTTTTTTAAGATAAATGTCAAGAAAAATTTAATTAAATTTTACAAAGTTTTTAACAATATTTACAATGAGATTTTCGCATTATATCATGCGATTGCGAGATGTTTCGTAAGACGCGCGTTTATGTGCAATAAATAGTATAAAATAAATACATGACGAATGACACTTTGAGATGGCATTGGCTTTCAGAATTATCGATAATTAGGCTATATTATGATGTAGTTTAGCGTGTTTTTGACGCTGATTAAATGCATTGTGTCAATATCGGGTATACGAGGGGTCGTGTCGCAGAAACATCTTTATTGACGAATTTTATTTGGAGCGTCTATTTTTGTGATACCGGTAAAACTAGTCACAGTAAAACTAGTGGGATTATGCTTGATCTTGACATATCATTTGGAGCCACGCGATTGATCTTTCGAATCGTCGCAAAGCAATATGCAACATTCACGCGCAAACATGGATACCTAAATTATTGAATGTTTCAAATTTAAGCTTTATAATACAAACGACATTTTTAAATTTTGTTATGCTCTTTATTGCGACGCGAGAATATATGTGACTTAACTCGTCTATTTCTAAAGGAAAAACGGATTCTGTTCTACGAGAGAAGTTCAGGGCGCAAAGGTTTCCACAGGCATATTTTCATTTGCCTTTTCTCGTTTTTGGGGAATTTGGAGTCATTCTCACGCAAAAGGCGGCGAGCAGCTTCAAAAAGTTCATTATCCTCCACTAATACGCACCGAATGAGCCGGTTGCGCTTGCCCGTCCCAAAGAAGGAAAGGAACGGTCGCGTCCCGATGAATTCGAAGGGTTTACGCCCACTGGCGGATTTTAATTTACCGGAAACTCTTTGCGGCTTATACAACACAGGCTGTTAATTGTGAGGAAATTTTGAGTTTCTTTTAAATGCATTTTAATTTTTTTACATTAAAAATTTTACAATTAGTTAATCTGTGAATTGCGCACATTGATTATTTTTTTTTTTTTTTTTTTCCTATGGGGCGACACAAACTTGGAAGAAAATCTCAACTAAATTGTCAAACGGATAATTTAAAATAACTATTCATAATCTGTGTCTATCAATGTCAAAATTAATGATGGAATTGGAGATTTCAATTGATTTGCGAATAAGAATAAGTAGCATGAATTAATACAAGATTAGAAATATTATAAATCACGAAAATCACGACACATTTCCATTATCGTGATAATGCGTTAAAATAATAATAACATTGACTGGTAAAAAGGCGCAGCTACATATTTACGCTCACTATTCACGCGGCGATGACTCCTAGCCACAAGATGAGGTCCTCGCAATCAAATTGCCATTATGTAATTATATAACAAAGACTAATGAGTTCTCGCGCGCGATGATTTCGTATCCAACAAACCCGCGCGTGATTGCACCGAGCGCAGGATCATCAATCGATCGATCCATCGACACCATCGCGTTGTCCATCAAATGCGATATTACATCTCGCGCGAAGAAGGCGACAAATGCATGCGTCACCCGATATTGTATCGGTGTGTGCGAGGGGCTCGTGTGATCTAGGCAACTATTTATAGATCTCTGTACCGCGCAGATTTGATCGAGCCAGGGTCGGATTGAATCGGTAAAAGATGCGAGAAAAATCCGATCTTTTTTATTTATTTATTTTTTTCTTTTTTTTTAGATGAGAGTTGATAAGTGTCCATGCTTCTTTTTTTATGGCGCGACATTAATAAAATTTATAATTTTTTTTTCTCCATTTTTCGGATCTATACATAATGGCTATTTTTTTGTTAAGATCCCTTCTTTTTATCCGATCCTGGATCGATTCGCCGTACAGTAGAGGCTAATGCGGTGGCGGTGACGGCTGCGGCTAATAACAAATTTATTGCGGCCGATAAAGTGCATAAATTGATTATTACCAGCAACGCATCTCGCTGCCGCCGCCGCCGCCGCCGCCGCCGCTGGAGTTCCAGTTCAGACAATCACCGATGATTTACAACATAATGGCTCATGTTTGACTGACGCGGACTTACTCTCGCGCGACTATTCGCGGCACGTTTGCGGCCTCGGCTAACATGCGTACTCGGTTACCTGCCTCTGGCCGCAAGATACAACAGCGATTCCGAAGACGCGCGCGATTTTCCCTGAGCTCTCAACTCGATGAGGGATGCGTGGCGTCGTCGTTTGCTCCAAAGTTCACCCGACGATAAATAATTTAAATATCTACATGTGGAGAAGGAAAAGTTGCAAGTCGTACGTAAAATTGTTACAATATTTACTATACAATATGTTTATTATACTATATCCTGTTCTCTTCCTCCTTCCTTCACATATATTCTTTTCTTATAACTCATTAAAAATTTTTTTGTTATAAATTGTAAATCAATTTTTTCTCTCATACATACCTCGTTTTGTCTCTATCAGAATATTTCACATTCTAATCTATAAAGTTTGTTTCTTTTGGTTTTATCGGATGTATTAATTGTTTTCCAATCGGGAAATTCACATCTTCCTTATGTCTTTTTTTTTTTTTTTTTTAACAACGTTTATTGTCTAGTCGATTGATTATATAGTGGTCGTGGGTGATTCGATTTTCTAAACGATCCTAAGATTCGTCTCCTTCGGGTTCATCCAAACATGACCCTCGTACGAGCTGGAGATTTATGAGGAGCTAAGACCCTTAATTAGAATCACACCCAAGGCGCCCTAATTACAGGTTAGACTATGGCGCTTATTCGTCAAAGCTGTAATAACTACAGCGCAAAATGCGATTCGCGCCAATTTCTGACTGTTTATCGACAGGTCGTTAATTGTAGGAAAAACGGACGGCAACCGGTGTGGGCGGCGATCGTTTTTGAATTTACATTTGATTAACTGCCCAGGGTTTTTCCGAAGATTACCTGCCGCGTATCTTTTCTCTTCCTTCTTCTTTTATCGTTTCTCTTCGGTACAGAAAAAAATTATTTACCGAGAATTTATTTTTCTATCGAAAAGATTTAATAAATAAGATTATAAAATTTATTTATGATATTGTTATCGCATCGTTATTTCATCGGTTTCCGCATTCCGAATAAATTATATGTGCCATTCATCTATTTACAAGAAAATCATTCAACTTGTAATCCGATCGGGAAAATTCACGTCTCTTAAATGTTTAAAGGTGATTTTTTTCGCGAATGTAACACGTGAATACATACGTTTTAGGCTGATAAACATCCTGCAAAATAATGGCGATTTACACCGGCGTATCGACGCCACTTCCTGTCACCTGTCTGTCCGTAATATACGATCGATTAAGCTCGCGGAATTTTCTTTCGTTCGCGCCGCGTTGTTGTCGTCGTCTATCTGCGTGCGTGCGCACGATATCTGCCTAACTCGTTAAACGTTAAATGTAAAAATCTTCAGTAAAAATTCTGTTGACGAGCATCTTCCGACATTATAGGCGATTCTACCGAGAATTGCGATTAAAATAAGAGGCGATTCTGCGATTTTTAGACTTTATTGACCATTTAACGGATTATTATAGCCGTCAACACATCGCTTGTGCAGCGATAATGTCCGATCGGGAATGTCTCAAGTATAATTAAATATAAAGTCCCACATTATATATTAATTATATTTTTTTGTTTAATCCTCTTAATGTCGATATAATTCCCAAAAAGTATTGTAGTATTTTCACCTACAATTACAACACCTCTACATTTTTGAATTCTTGGTTACAAATGGTTTGATGACTAATATCACATGTATCATACTAGCAAAGTGCCTTGATCACAGTTTATGTAAGTGCAAGGTCGAAGAGCATTGACTTTTATCGAGCATTCGCGTTGTCGTATTAAATCGCAAGATTGATGAATTTCTGAAGAAAAAATTTTTTATTTCGGAAATAATTTAATTCCAAGACATCAAAGATTAATTCTTGCTAGTAATAATTGCGAAAAAGTAATAAAGGGACGAATTAATGTCTTAATGATCTAATGATTTGAATAGATCGATGTTAATTTAGATAATATTACGCAGAAAGATTAATGCTAGCGTGAATACTGAATATAATATACTTTTTTGCCATCTCTTAATGCGTGATATACATGCTTTATTCTCGGACCACCAACGGTGGTTTCGCGGCATCATTGCAGATGCCTTAGTACTTAACACGAACCGCTCACCGAACCGTTGACTCAACGTTCACACGTGCCGGTGTAATAGTGATAATTACTTAATTACCGGCAGTGCTATTCTAATGATTCAGCAATGTTAAATAGAACCGCTCGTGCGATGATTTTCTTGCGCGTGAAGGCTTTTGAATAATAAATAATTATCGGTGCATTAATACAAATTAGCGTTCGTATTCTCGTGCACGATATGTAGGGCCGGTGAATTATTCAGATTCTATGGAAGCGAAATGACGACGAACGATTGTTAGCTTGGTCGAGCCGCTCGTGTCGCAAAGCGAATCGATTTCGAACGGAACCGCTGGAATCGCGGCAAATTATTAGAAATCTCGGCGCTTTAATGAGACGTCAATATTAATGGACGGACCATCATTCACTAGTTAAGTAACTTACGTAAGCAATCTCCGCTTAATGTCGATGTACAAGTTACGCCGAAAGTTGAAGTATAGATTATGGGAAGTCAGGTGTAACGCGCGTGTCGAAAGATTAATTAACGCTGTCGTGACTTCACTCCATTATGACTGACATTAAATCCGAATATAATGTTATATCAATATAATGAATATAAAAACGGAAGAAAAAAAGATAACAATAATTTTGTGTAAAAATTTAATTTAATTTGTATAAAGGAAATAATTGCAGGGAATTTTAACAATGATAATAATAAAAATAAATTATTGATATATAATATATTATATATTATGTATTTAATATATTTTACAATATATAATATAACTTTATATATAATTCTATACAGTATTGATTGTGTAATTATGCGCGGTATTAAAATTGTGTACAATTATACGTAATTTGCATCTTATTTCATTATCGCGTTTATCGGCTTTTAGGGTTTAGGGAGAATCATCTTGGCGATAAAACGACGCACAATAGTGTGTGCGTTGAACGGCAATTGCCGACCTCTCTCCTCCTCGACTACCGGTAGTAACTGAGATGAGGTCGAAGTCAAGCTCGCGGGGTATACTGACAGTCACCGCACACCGGCATGTGATATACCGAGCAATCGTGAGGTCTCTTGGCGTATACATACAACACGTAGATATGCCTAGCTTCGTACAAAGAGCAGGGCCGCGATCGTGATCGCGGAACTCTAATCGTAAACTACTCGCTCTTCTCTTATTTCCATCATCAACGCGCATACTTGCGTGTCTCGTCTGTACCGCCATTATATTAATCGAGTATATATTTGCCGCTATGTCGATTTTGCGATCGTGTAGAATCCGCCTGTGATAATCGCGCGTTAAAGTTGACGAGAAGGAGAGACAGGCCTCCGACAGGCTTCGTCTTTCATCCCGACACCGCTGTAATAATCAGTGTCAAAACACCGCGCGCGACGCGACCGTGTAATTTCCTTCACGACGCGCCGCGACAACCACGCGCGGTCATTAGCTTACAGATTAGACTGTTCGCATCGGTAGCGCGCATTGCAGTTGCAGTTGCAGCCCTGCGCGAGAATCCGAGATATACTCTGCCTCTCCTTGCCTGCGTCCGTGACTTACACCTGCGTCGGGGCTGTTGCTCGCGGTACGCCGCGCGCGGGATAGATAGTTTGCGAGCATGACGAAGCTCCGGAGTGCCGGCGAGAATCGTTAGTCGACTATTCTCTATTCCGTAAGAATATATATAAAGGAACTAGAAGAGGAACGTAGAAACGAAGATGAGAGAGGGAGGGCGGGTGAATATCGCGCGGTGGCGGATATCGCGCTTTTATCGTAGCTTTAGAAATTCGACCGAGACCACCAACGATCGCGCGACCCACGCGCGGCCTCACCGCGTCAAGTTGCTTCGACGATGTATCGATGATTGGGGAATCGAACACACGCCATATCCCTAATTTCGATAAGAAATTGCATTTCTTTTTCCGTGAAAAGTGAGCAGATATATATTAGCGATACTTTACTATCAGATATTTTTTTTGAAATAATTTAAGTGAGAATAATATATAAGATTCGTATTTTTATATGTAGAACGGCAGTAATGGCATTTAACATCACCGTCGTGTAACCGTCGTTTCAACTTGAGAGCTAATAACTTGGAAACACCGCAGGTGTGACATAGCTCGTCGACTCCTCTCCCATTCTTTTCCATACGAATCACCACTACTGACGTATAAGTGAGGGCGCGCGCGTACGTAGGTCGAGGCCACCGCTAATTTAAATCCCTATTCCCTCTTTCGTGTTTATTCCCCCTGGTTCCCCTTTCTTCGTAAACATGGGCTGCGGCGGCTCCTGTGCCCCGCGGCTACGCCAACCGGCCGGATAAAAAGCTACCAACGGCAACGGTAGCCGGTGCATGCATGCAAATCGCCGCGTCGCTTTTTCACTTTGTTTATTTACATTTACGTATTCATGTGCACCGGGGGTCCTATGTAAATACACGCGCATCGCGTATTTATGACGATCGAAGCAGGCATAGGCGAGCGACCCCGCCGCATAAGTGCCTCCTGCCCGATGATCCGTTTTCAAGAAGTCACGTGGAAGACGATGTCGAGAATGATCGGACGTGAAAGCCGAGTAGGCGAGATCGTAGAGCTACATCAATCGGGTTGACATCGTTGATTGTTGACCTTAACGATCGAAGAAATCAGTTTCCGCAAATAATCCTCTCTTTTCCTATAAATGAGAAAAAATTGTATTTATCTTATTTTTTTTATAATACATGTATAAGGAATAGATTATATGTATTATGTATTATATCAGAATATTAATGAATCATACATTTTTATTATAAAATAATTGTATAGACTTTATATTGCATACATTCAACAAATTTTTATATTTTTTGAAATAAATTTATAATTGTACTTGATGTTATTATTCTATTTTTCTCTCTTATTATCTTCTCTAATGTTATTTTAATGGAAGCTTATGGCTTATCAGGGATAAAAAACATAATAATGTAATATATTATATATAAAAAACTTAAGAGAGTATAAGATAGAATAAATAGAGAAAAGCATCATATGATTTTGAATTTAATTAAAAAGATTCAGAAATGAATATTATTAAGGTGTCCTTTTTTTTTATAAGATAGACGTGGACAAATATTCTAGTACAGTTTATAGATTTAGCTTATTCCTTTGATAAAGGAATGCTTCTCATTAATCCGTCGTAACAAACGTAAATCAAACGGGAATCAAAGCGAGACGGGATCTACAATCGCCATTATAACGTCGCGCGCGCGCTTCGACATTTTCGCGAGACGCATTAAAAAATTGCTCCGCGAGTCGGCGCAATTTATTAAATTGGACTTTCTACACGAGTGCATTGCGCGCGAAACGCGGATTAATTGCAAGTCAGCGTCGATTAGGCGCATCGCGTTTCGCGGTGCCGCGCAATCCACACAGACAGTGGGTATCATCTCGCGCGTGAGAGAAAGAGGATTAGGGCACGCAAAGAAAAAGGTGAGGTGGAGAGGAGGGGGAGGAGGAGGGAGGTTGGTGGCACGGCACCGGCGTTAATCGGAGAATCATAGGACCCCAACAACGTTATCCCGGTCCGTGGATAACGGCTGGCCAGATGTTGCCGACAACATCACCACCGAGGAAGTAGCCGCGCGCGTTCTGACACCTGCCTCGTCATCCTGCCGCTCGCGAGAAGAAGAGGCGAATAGAATCCGCGAGGTAAGAAGACGCGCCTTTCTCCAATTTGTGCCTCATTTGTAGCCGTTTCGATCGGGCGATATATATATTATGATTGATAATTCGCAGTCGTCGATCGATCCATTTTATTTATTGCTCAATGAACTTATAATTCTGCGCGCGAGAACGCGGATCATCAATCAATCGTATGAAATTATTGTTAAATCTATTAACGGATATAAAATATATACGCATACACGTACATATATTCATCCTATCGCTGCATATATGTAAAGGATTATTTAATCACTTTTATTAATTATACGCAAGTATACCGCGTGTCTTTGCATGCAGAAATATGCGCAGGGAGAGGGATAAAGTCATTAAAATTAGCTCGTGCGTGGCATAACTGATCGCAAGGTGGGTGCACGTATGCGTGAAGATAAACATTCTGATTAATTAGGGCTTAGACTGATTGCTGATACGACACCGCAAGATAAGTAAAAACGCGCGACAATATATTGCATAAAATTATCCAAGAAATGATCGATATATTTTTTTTTTAATCTTAAATGCGTTATCTTCCTCATATTTTGCGCTATCTTCCTCTATATGATTATTTTGCCAGATTAAATCAGCAATTAAATTTAACTGTGAAACTTCTATCGCAAGCGAAGAAAATTGTCGTTGTCGTCGCGATCGATATCCTCAAAAATCCGTCTTCAAAAAATGGAGGTCGTCGGCGCTGCTCATCAATTTTCATACGCACGCATAAAATCTCCATAAAATTTCACTCGAAGCTTCTCAAATTACGATTTGCCCATTTGATCGCGATCAAATCGATCCGAGGATTATTTTTCAATAATCGTCGCACGACTAGGATCGGCGCGCCATGGAAAAAACGAAAACAATAACAGTCTCTCCTTCTCCCTCCTTCCAGCCGCGCTCGTGTTACGGAAAATTGAATGATGACGAACCGGCGAAGGGTATTCTCGCTCTCGTAGTGGGCTGAACCAATTTACGGCTCATTAAACATGGCCGAGTAGCATATTGAAATTGATCCACCTCTGGTTGACGCGATCGCTCCCTCGACACTGACTACTGACCATCGAGAGAGTCGTCTCTCTCTCTCTCTCTCTCTCTCTCTCTCTCTCCCTCTTTCTTTTATCCACTTTAACGGCCTCTCTCTGTCTCTGTCTCTCTGAGTGCGCGGGGTGCGTGTCTAATTTCTGCGTAACTAATTTCTGCCGGTTGGGCCACGCGCCACGGATACGAGGCTACGAGAGCCGATTTAGCACGGCTCAATTTGGCACGCTGCTCGTCGTTAAAGCGCGAAGAGTAAACCGCGGAAATAGTAATAGTTTTGCCTCCTCTCCGAGACAATAGCCAATTCCGCATGTTGTCATCGTGTGCTATAATGTAGCGTCATAGAGAGCTATAATCCATGCTGGCGGCGATTCAATCAACGACTGATTGTGTGAAAGAGAGAGAAACAATTTTACAAGCAATTTGGGAAAATTAGAAGAAATTGTTTATCGATCGCATATCTGTGGAATGAAAATAAATATCTTGTACATGATGGAGTGATGTTTTTCTTTCTTTAATTAGCTCATATAGAGATATCAAGTGAAGAATAACGGTTAGAGTTTAAAGATATAACGGTGATTACGCATTACATATATACATGTATACGATTGTGCGCGGCGTTATAGTTGCCGCCTGTTTCAAGATTAACGACTCATCTAAAGTTAACGGAGTTTCGCGAGCATAATCTCCCAAGTCGATGTCCTTAAATGTACAATATTACTGGACTACCGGTTGTAAGAAGCATAATGTTTCTCGATCTGGAGGCATAAAGTAGATAATGTATTATAATTTCTGCCTGATCACTTGAATCTCGCCGTTAGATCACGGATGAATTGCCTATTCGTTATTCAATTTAGTGTATACATTACTTGCACTTCGTAAAACATCATATACGAGAGCGTCTATCATTCAATTATTAAAACGTAATTATAGTTGATTTATTTCATACATGCATATTGAATTTATTTTGCAAATAAATAATAAAAAAATTGTTAGCAAACAGAGAATATATTTTTGAGGACACTGCGATATTAAGGCGTTACTATATTATGCACGCTGGTTTCTTTTTACTTGAGATGGTCTTCACGCTTGGCGAGTCGCCGCGCACCTTTTTGGCGGGAGATTTTATAGATAACTATCCGCTAAGAGAGTACACGCGGCTACTCTCTCTCTCTCTCTCTCTCTCCAGGCTGCAACGGTCGAAATGCATGAGGTTCGTTGGTATCTTACATGGGCAGACTGTAAACAGGGCGCTTCCATCGGGTTACCCTCTTCTTTTTCGTGCTTCCACGGCTCGTTACCCACGACTACACCGCGATCGTGATGAATCAAAGGGCGGCGGCTAAATTGCTTTCTTATTTGTAAATGTTATTTATAAATGTTAACGAGATCCGCCATTATTTATAAAATATCTCATATGCAATGTATTTAATTTTCTTCTCGTCCGTTCCGTGTTGAACATCTTACTTTTTATTTAGCATAAGAGAGTGAATTGTCTTTTAATCTGGTTTTAGATATGATCCAATCAAAATATTTATTGTATATGCATGATAAAGAAGATGAGAGAAGAGAATAGACATTTATTTTATCGTTTTTATACGCACTACTTTATGTGTCAATTTTTTAAAACAACTTTTTATCCTTCGATCATTTGTCGTTATATCGACATATATCGAATGCGTTAGAATTGAATGCGTTTATATAATAATGGAAGCAGATGGATCTGTAATTATCGCTCTGCATGATTTTGCTGCAGTATCAGCTGCATCATAAAGTTCGGTGCGCCATAAATTGGACAATTTACGAAGCGTTATATTGAGATAATAGCCTTTGTCGCGGAATACATACTAACATTTATATTAATGTTTCAAACAACAAGAGATGATGTAATTAGCTGAGTTACTAGGAAATATTTCTTTGCGGCATAACTAGATGCGCGTAATTAACTGCTTTCCGACTGCGATTGTGCTGATTTAATTAAATTCAATCAGAGTTTGTGGAGGCAGGCGCGACTTTCTCTGTTTCTAATGAAAAGAGTTCAAATGTGGAGATTGAAATTTCTCAGTTTCTCCACTGTTTGCGCGATAGTGTAAATGAGAAAAATCCAAAAATTGAAGTACTGATGTGCGACTGGTATATCTGAAGATAATCTGATGCCATTATCGTGACCGCAAATAAATCTCTCGCCTGCTTCCTGATTGGACACTGCGTGCGTACAATGGTTGCTATATGTATAAAACGTCGTTATTATTTCGATAGATATACGCGTATAAACATATATATATATATATATATATATATATATATATATATATATATGCTAAAGTGGCAGCACCGTTACCTCGGAATCGGCTCTCGTACGGTCGAGTACCTGCGTCGGCCAGGTATCTCGTATTGGTACCTGGTGCGCGCGAATGCTCGAGTACCGTGCCAGCATTAGGTGTCACCATTAGGGATTTCTATTTAGTTATCGCCGCGGTCTTTTATGATTGTTATCTTTTATGGACAGATATAATCGGCACGCGCAACATTTTCTCGTCATAATTGTGTTTAACGCGACGTCTTTAACGCATTTACGATCACATCGATCGATATTTACCACCCTAGGGAAAATATTAATTCGAGACCTTGTCTATCATCTCAGTTTAATTAATCGCTTATTTTATCTAATTTATTCATCATCTTTAAGTCAGTCTTGATTGCGTAAAACAATCTCTATTGAATACCGATAGACATTGTTACACGATAGATATTTTTTCTTTTCATTTTACGCATTTTATACCGCAAATTGAAACTGAATATCCATTTAAATTTACCTCGTGGAATTAAGGGAATTTCGCGTAATAAATGGTGTCGATTTTCTTTATCGACAAGGAATCTCTCTCTCTCTCTCTCTCTCTCTCGTTCTCTCTTTGCAAAGGGGAAAGATCGGCGTTGGCTCGTTATTCGAACGATTAGCATCAAATCGATGTTTGCATACGTGACATTAGCGTGGGTGTAAGAATGTAAATTGTGAGCCAACAATACCTCGGTCGCGAAACGGACGTCGCAAATGCATAGAAAGAGGAAAAGAGAGAGAGAGAGAGAGAGAGAGAGAGAGAGAGAGAGATGGCAGATGATACTTACGATAATCGTACGGTCATCATCTTCCCGTTATATACGATAAATTCTAAACGTAGAACAACGGCTACGTAATTTCGTCCAGTCACGTTGCCATGGCGTACATATACGGTTAACCGAGAAAATTTACTCAAAAAACGCTCTAACGAACGGATAGCCGTAACCTCTCGCTCTCAACGAAAAAGATTGCAAAGTTCTCGGTAAAACCGATTGACGTTTTGATTCGATTCGGTTGACTGTTCAGTTAACTGCGGAGTATTTAAATAATGATGTACAACTTTTACGACGATAGCTGAGAGAAGATTATAGGAGAAATCTTGAGAGAAAACTGTCGGTCCAAATTATACTTATATATCATTTTAAGACAGTCTTCAAATAAATTAAAGAGCATATACGATAGGTTGTTGATGCAAAATGTTGTAAATGCAACAAATTTAAAAGTAATTAAAAAAAATTAGAAAGGAAGTAAAGGAAGTTTTGAAGTCGTCGCGTAATTATTCCCCAAAAAACTTATAATTTTTATTATATATATATATATATATATATATATATATATATATATATATATATATATATATATATATATATATATATATACAGAAACCAATTATTTCTCGGGGTCCGGAGAGATCATCAGTCTAATATTGATATAAAATACAATATAATTTCCCTAAAAGACCCGAAGCGATAACTAGCATTTCGAATCTCTAACGTTATGGAGAAAATCAATTTTGATCGCGAAAGAAGATGAAACGAACCGGGAATTGCTGAAAAATGATTCCGTCAAATCTTGAAGCAAAGTTCTCGGGCCGCGAAATGCATTCGATATGCTGGAGCGAGGCAAGGGCGAGGAAGATGCGTCGCGAAGTAGGGAAGGGTGAATGCCGATGAGGAAAGAGGATAAATGGAGGAGGAAGAGAGAATCGCGTTCGTGTCGTGGTGGTGGTCGGGCCGCGTGCCGTCGCGCTCCGTCGCGTCCGCAACGGCGATTTCTCGCACATGACTCACCGAAATACGACATTATGCGCGCGGTATTAAAGCCACACGAACACGAGACGACGTGCCTGACGTTCGACAGTCGCTCGAACGGCACGACTCACGAGCCACACGACCGGCACGTGAGGTGTAATTGTAGGTGAGAGAAACAGAAAGAAAGAAAAAGAGAATCCACGCCCCGGTGCGAGACCAGCAGGGCTCACCCTTTTTCACCGACGGCATGTTGTGTCGCGCCCCCCGTATTTCCGATGCACTGTACCATAACGCGGGTTATGATCTCGTATCATCGGTCAATCGTGGAAGGTTTATATGCAAAAATCTTTCTGAATATAACAAGAAAAGAAATTAGATTAACTATAGAAGCTGATTTATTTTTATTTGTTTGTTTGAGAGAAAGATGATGAAATTTAGTTTTTTGAATCAAGGTCACAAATTCGTCAATAATTAATAGCTCAGAAACTGTTATTGAGCGGAAAGTAATGATCATGTATTGCGAACACGCAGTCATCGATAATTATCGATTTCGATCTGTGAAAGCCGGCGGACAACGGGACAATAAGAGACAGATAAATGGTCATTCTACAGTAACACTCAGCAGCTCAACACAGCACTTTACTTAGTCTAGGCCGTTTGTCGGAGCCTTGAAGTCCAGGATAGCGGTATTTTATGATCGGCGCGACCGACGACTGCAAATTACTCGTCAAATCGTTCGACCATTATTGGAGGGCAACGAGAGACAGGGACAAGAGGTTACCTGTCGTCGCGATCAACCCTCGTAGCAAAAGTAGCAACCGACGGAAGAAAAAAGGGAACGGATCTTCATAAATTTTCATCGGCCAGTCCGTTAATGGATCTATTCTGTCGAACGTCGACAAATCGTCGTAGGCGCGAGCCTACAACAGACGAGTCGCGCGAAGAGTTTACGGTATTTTACCAAATAGCTTGGGATAACATCAATTCGTACAACTCGGGAGATAAAGCTTTTTAAACTTGTACCGATCAACAAAGGATCTTTTATTTTTTAAAAATTTATCTATTTCACTATCTACGGTATGGAAAATAAAAGTTACTTTAAAAAATCAAGATATATCGAGAAGATTTTAACACACAATATTTTAAGAGAAATTTTTTTTCAAACATATTTTTTTTTTGAATGAAGTTGATTAAAACCGAGAATTAGGCTCGTCACATGTATCGCAGAAATTTGGAACATTTTAGGAACTCGATTCTAAGACTTAAAGGCTTAAATATATATCCGAATGTTGATCGAATATTCGAAAAATATTAGGATGAGTGCTTAGGTCGAAAGAGAAAGCGGTGCGATCGTAAATTAGGCGTACCGATGACACGTCGTCGTCGTCGTTTGGGGCGATCGTTTCTGCGTAGACGAGGGGGATCGCCACATGGCACGAGCCGACTGGCCGGGGAGCGATAAATGACGGGGGCTCCCGTGCCCGTCATGATATGAGGATAGCATGGCGCGCAATCGAAAAGTCAGTGTCATCTGTTGCATCGGTTACATCCTGACCGGCGAAGCGTGACAGCAGCAGTGTCGGCGGTGGTCGGCCACCGTAAACGAGGGTGCGCGCACGCGGGGCTAACTACCCCCTAATTGCCAAGCCCGTTAACAACGAGTACCCCCTCTAACAATCATTTAATGACGGGTTAGTTCGATTTTGGATAGATAGCGATCGGTCATTTTCTATCGAACTTATTGAAAAGCCCCTGTGATCGAGACGCGATTGTGCGCAGAAGAAATCTAAAAAATGCAAAGAGACGAAAATGTAATCGTTGAGCGAACAGCATCGGAAGAAACGCGGAAAGAGAGACTTTGCGGTTGAATTGACGCGACGCATTTGTCTTGGATTATTTCTCGTTTATGCACGCTCTGCCGTTTATTTCTCTGGGCCGGAGAGGTTCAAGATCCTTATATGGGAACGTATATCTTTGTTAAAATATATTTTTTTGCGCGCGTCTTGTTGCGCACATTAATTCTGATGCACGGCAATAGACGCGAGAATCTTCCTTGACGTAGGAACTATTATCCATTATTAGGAAGTTGCGCTATAAAGACGTGCATAGGAGATTACGTTGAAATACTATTCGATTGGATGGACAGTACGCATTTGTCATCGGTTTTGCATTATTTTTTTTTCTTCATCTTTTCCTTTTTGCCTATTTTATCTATAGTAGTTTTTTTAAAGGTTCTTACAACGATTCATATTGCCAGGTAATGCAACATTTACAGTTACACAGATAGATACGTACAACACCGAACAAGTTGCTTTGAAGAATCATGCTTAACTTAACAGTCGATGACCTTAGATATGCAATTACAAGAGGATCAGTTGACAACGAAAGCCTATACGTAATTTCACATTAAATGATTCAGTCAGGGACAGTTAAATCAGTCTGACCGATAATCGATTTTTTTTGATACTGTCATTGACTACATTTAATAAATTAACGATGTAAAGTGTCGCAAATTCTTTTTCTCAACGTAATCTCTGTTTAATCATTGTACCAGCACGCATTGTTATATATAAATTCCAATTTTAAAATTTAATATTTTTGGGAAATTTATTAAAAAAATATTTCGAGTATTAAATTCTACTCGATAAGAATTGGTCAGATATGCTCCGAGCGACGTTGCTCTGCAACGACTATCCGACTACGATGAACTCTCGGCGATGTCCGAGATGTCCCTTCATCAATCTGTCCCAGCAGAAATGATTAGGGACATGCCGGCGATCGATCCTTTGGGATTCGTCGTGAATACTCGACGCGCCAAGGGTATTCATCATAATAGTCATATGTGCGCCATGTTTCGGACAGGGCGCGTGCCGATAATATGGCGTCCGCGAACGCAATAATTTAGGCAGTCGCGGTCGTGTAGAGTGTGACGCGCGGCGGATTCAGAGACACGACGCGGCGCGGCGATGTAATGTCAGGGCATACGGATGCCAAGGTAATAATTTATACCGATCGTGACGCAATTACAAGGATATCGTGCACGGCATATGGCAATGTCCGCGTCGCGAACGATTAGAACCGCGAGAGAATCTTCGAAGCTTTTTTTTTTTAGCGATTTTACTCGCCAAGTGTCAAGACGAAATATGAACCTGACGCATGGCGCTTCGACGTGTCCACGATCGATGAACATTCTTCTAAATCGGAAACTAATATTTTTTTTTCGATACAGCATCCGTTTTTATTTTATACTCGACAACTTTGCAATAATTTAACTTTGCGATGAATATTTTTTATGTATGTATTTTTTAAATTGTCGAGAAATGTCGCTTGTAAGTAACAGCGGCAATGTGAGGCGCGCATCCTAAATACATAATCAATAGATATCGATTTGTTATCATGTCACATTTCTCAAGCTATCGTATGATGCGACTTAATATAATACAGGAAAGGAGAAGTGAATATATATATATATATATATATTTTTTTTTATTACACGAAATATATCTCTATATAAATTTAAATTTTATTAATTTCCATATAGATTCATCTCTGCGTAAGGAATGGTTTTCGGCTTAATTAGAGCGACGATATATAGGCCTCCTCGTGCGTGGACCTATTGATTATTTTATTCTATACAACTGACGCCCAGCCGACAATAAAAAGTAAAAAAATAATTCGAAGCCTCTACCTAATTTAATGTATAGAACTCGGTCGGACGCTGAATAGCCCATGAACTGAGTTTAATAATATGTGGTTTCTTCTTAACCCCTTCCCTTTTACTTCTCACTTGCGTACCGCGTGCCATTATATATTATTCCTATAATTTCTGCGGATCTGCGTGACGCGACTCATCTTCGGCGTGACTCCTCTTTCTTTTTGCTACGTCTCGCATACATATGCGTCATTTTTCTATCGTCTCGAGCGACTTCTTTCTATCATATATGCTCTATATATGGACAATTAGAGGACAATTACATTTATTCTCGTATAGAAGGTTGCATCGGTTAAGAAATGTCAACTCTTAACACAATTCCTATTTTTGTTGACAGATTAAGCGTGAATTATAACAAATCATTTTTTTTATCGCATGTCTCTTTCATTTATAATAAAAATTTGGCAAATTTGTCGTATGAAATGAATTAAAATGAGAAATTTATTTTCTTGATAAAATCTCGCAAGTATTTTGAGAGAATACAAGTTTTTATTTCACATTAATCGACAAATGTATGTATATTATCGATAGATATGTTTTATTGAGATCCATAAAAGACATTTTTTGCCTGTCAAAAGTATTTTTCATTAAGATGATGAGATATAAATTAATTTTTTGAAATTTTTATTATTTAATATTTTAAACAAAGTATCTAGGAATATATAAAGAATGTTTGATAATCGAACCAACGTTCGGTGGAGCGGCGATCAAAAACCGGCTATCTCGTGCAGTTTCTGTGGCTGAGCAACGAGTTTCTTTGAACGCATCTCCTCCGGGGACATCTTTACCGAGAACTCAGATTATTATATCATAGCGATCGGCAGTATAGTAACACTTATGATTTATCGGTCTGCTTTTGCTTGAGGATATCCTTTCTTTTCTTCGGTTCTTCGTTGAGGATTAGCTGCGCGCGATATTATTCATTAAACGTGTTAATGTGCATTCAAAGTATTTTTTCACCTTATTTAACGTTATCGACGCCATGAATGAGCAAGGAAAAGCGCACGATCACTTTTCCACAAGTTTCTCCGAGGACTAATTTAATAATTAGCGAGCAAAACTAATCAGTCGGCGTATCAAAGCGCTCGTTTATTTTTCCGCACGCTTCTTCTTAATGAAAAGCATGAAGTTAAATGACTAAGCAAATCGATACGGAGATTATAGGTTGTTCATTAAAACATTCATTGCCTCATATAATACATACATATATATACTCTATCTTTGTATTTTTTTTTAATAAAATGTTTTTATTAAAAACCTTAGTGCTTATCAACGCGATAAACATTATTTTTAACGATCGTTTAAATTATGCAGTTATACAGCATTCACATAATTGTTCGTAAATCAGCTAAAAGGTGTAATAAAAAATATAAAATAATATTTAAACTCAATATTTAGCAATGAATTGATCAAATTAAAACCATTGACCATTATATATAACGATATTACAAACAATTAGTAATCCCTTTGTTATAGAGAGGCTATTGCGGTTTTTTTCAAAGGAATAAATTTTCTCAAAATAGTTTCTCACGTAGTCACAGAAAAATCCACGAGACGAATTTCGGCGCGATCCTCCGAACGAGTTAGACTGATTCTGGTGATTGGTTCCGCGCGTCCTCTCGTTTTAGTCAACAATCATTCTCCGATCGTCGAAAGGATTAACGAGTTTACGAGTTCACGATGGATAGAGTAGACGATGGAAAAATCCGTCCGACACGGAGTCAGATGGCTATAAAATTGATCTCGTCCGGGGTGCCGACTTTGACACCATAAGGGTAGCGAAAGGTGTCCCGAAACTTTCGATTCCCAGCTTGTCTTCTCGCTGTACCTGCAGCCTGGAACGAATCGCGTCGTCTCCCACGGGACGTTGCGGGTTAGACGTTGCGATCTAAATTTGATTCCGAGACAATAATTCATCGCGATCTTTCGACATACTTGTAATGTACAGCGTTATTTGAATTTTCGCACAATTCTTACTCAATATCGATGAGTATGGACGATGAGCAGGAACGCGAGGAAAATGAAAAGGATAATCGAATCTCCCGAGTCAATTTGTTTTCCCGGTCGGAAGGGCGCGATCGGCGCAAATTGTGCCTGAAATCGATTTTCAGCGATCCTTTCGGTGCTTGACCATTTCTGGTCACGCCCTACAGCCGAGTGACCATTCGGTCAAAATCTGTCTCACCGCTGTCTTTTCCTTCTTTTTGGGAATGTATTCTTGTATACGCCTTTCTTTCTAACGGGATATTAGCCATGCTTTTCTCTTGGTTTGGATGGGTTCAGTTAAATTAAAGCTATAGGTACGCGAATCTATCATTACATCGCAATATATATTTTATATTAAATTGGTATCGAAGCTGTCTAATTATTTTGTTATTATTAAAATAATATTTTTAGATATTAAATTTAAATCGATATTGAGATAATAAATAATTAATAAATAAAATTTTTTAATTCTATTTCTTTGAACTTGACAACAAAATATCGTGAAATTTTACAAAAAGGAATTAAATCGTCGTGGAATACGTTTTAATTATATGTATTCCATAATGTATTCCAAGAATCAAAAATCCCATACGTTTAAAGTATCTTGGCGTTTAAGTATAAATATATCTCAGGAGATCGGGAATTCTCTCTCTCTCTCTCTCTCTCTCTCTCTCTCTCTCTCTCTTTCTCAGAAACCGCGCCGAACGCTGGTCCGTCCATTCGGGTAATTAATGATCGCTAATTACTGGACATCTGGTGCTGGAAGAGATCCTTATTTACGACAGGAAGGTGGACGTCCATCTAGAGAAAGAAACGAAAAAGGAAATCATAGGAAATCGCTAACGAGGTCTATTGTGGGGCACGTGCCGCTGTCCGCCTACATACCTTGAAATAAGACGGATTTTTTTTTCTTTTCGATTTCGCCAATCTAACGGAAGGAAGGGGCTCAATCGTGAGACTTTGTATTCCTATTCGTCTGTTTTCCGTTTTTCCGCAGATTGACTTGGACAGCCCGTTCCATCTTCATCTTTCATACTGAAACAGAAATATAACATCGAATTTAGAACGTTGAAACTTTAAAAATTTCCCAATCATCTGTAAGTTTTCTAAATTTATTGTATTAACGAAATAATTGTCCGCTATGAAAATATTTTTTTTTAACATTCTATTATTGTTTTCTCTTTGTGCTACATTTCCAAAAGATCCGAGGAAAAGATTTCCGTTTTTTTTTTATCTACAAAGAACTAGATATCCGGTTGACGTGCGTTGCACGCCTACTTTTTATTCTCAAGATCTTTTTTTACATCGCATCCACGACAGCCAGGAGGCGTCGGGATTCGAAAAAGTTCGTATATGAAGACGTCGAGGCACGACGATCACGGCATCGGCGCGATAACCAATCCACCGAGAGTAATTCGACGTGCGTTAATTGACCATTTGATCGAATCAATCAAAGAGTGTTCGTATAAGCGGGCGCCTTTTAAGGACGCCGCGTCATATTCTCACGCGTGCACATCGCCCTGACGTCTCACTGTGTCGTTTCACGTCCGCACGTTCCCCTCTCATTCTCTCGACGACTCTTATCGCCTTCTTAGGACCATCGTCAAGATCGTCGTAAGGAATGTTGTCCGCGCACTCTCGGACATTGTTCGACAAGCGTTCGGGCACGAGTGACATTCCCTTCTACTGAAATTCTATTGAATTCGATGTATAGCGCGTGGATGGTCATTTAAGAAATGGAGCATCGATATTTTTTTTTTTTTATAATTAGGTATATTAATTTAGCGCCTTGACAAATATCATATTAAGAAGCAACAATACTGATAATGATAATTACGAAAATTAAATAGAAATAAAATTTAAAAAATAATTATATTTTTCCGAGTCACTGCGTTTGATACATAGATAGAAATGATTTATTATTTATAAATAAAAAAAGATCATTACAAATTAGTTTTTTGATTTTTTTTTTTATGTAATTGCATTTATTAGAAGAATATTTTGCGAATTTCACTCCGCTACAGTTTTATACATCGTACATCATCGATTCAACGAAAAATAAATCTTTTTTGACGGAATATAACAGCTGTTATATAAATAAATTGTATACATATATATGTAATTCAATTCACATTATACATGCTGCGAGAACAATGTAGTAACCCAGTAGTATCAGCAACAGCTGTCGGTTGTCATATGTGCAACGTTATATTAATTTGCGTTTGTCTGTTCAGTTGTTTCGGAAATGAAGAAAGCACACACACACACACACACACACACACACACACACATACAATCAATGAATAAATAGCAAATAATTAAGGCGAAATTATATACGAGGCAGTGTCTACGCAATGGTAAGGAATTCTCACGGTATCGAAAAAACGCAGTTGCAATAAATACAAAAATACATGTCATATCCGCAACTTATACATACGAAAGAGAAAGTAACCGCTGTCGAAGACGACGTGTGATGACAAAACTGAAAATAATGAAGGCGCCATCCGAGGCAAGTGCGCGGGAATCGCTCGTATCCGGAAGAGAGTCCGTGAATAGAGAGGGGACTTTCAAAGGGAAAGGTGAGCAACAAGTGCGTGTGCCGGTCACGCGCCCGCGTGCAGTACCGGAAAATCGACGTTTATGCACGAGATGACCGGAAGAGTATATGGTATGACAGCGTGCGTCGTGCTATATAGCGATTCATTCTGCTTAATTATATTCAAATCAACAAAACTGTCTGCTTTAATTGAATTTTTCTTTTAATTTTAAAGAGATTATAGATTGACTTAGATTGATATTATGATATATCAAAATCATATTAAGTTTGGCAAATATATTTTATCTCTATTATTATTTTTTTTTTCTCTTTTGATACTTTATTGTACAATCGATGTTTTACGCTATTTATTTACGCCGTAATTAGTGACGGAACAAAATTTTCTTCTGACGAAACAATATTCTATTATGATTCCATGATAAAATTTATATCATTGCAAAAAGATTATGTTGCAGATGAAGAGAGAGAGAGAGAGAGAAAATATTTTTTTGTATAAATATTTTTAACTTCTTCGTAGGTGCATAAGAGGTGATTGCTTATAAATTTTCTATTTGATTATGCCATGCAAAAAATGTCAATGTTTATTAATCATATTTTTATCTGATTTTTCTCGCATAATTTTTTATTTACAAGAGTGTACAAAATTATATTCTTATATTTAGTACAATTAAACTCGTATATTTATCTGTATTCTACAATTAATCAATCGTCTTACAAAAGTATATAATAACATATCTCCTTATTTAATACATTTATAACGCTTCTTATTTATTTATAAAAATCTTTGGTCGATTATACAATAACTCTTTAAATACAATTTCTTCGCCATTCTTTACACAATGTTTTTGTCTTTTTTTCGTCTCTTTGGCGTTTATCATTTAGAAATTATTAACTTTGATAATCGTAATAATCTCTTGACTAGATACAATAGTAATTATAAATTTACAGTGGATAATTTACAAGTTTTATGGCTCATCAAAGAGAGAATAGCAGTATTCTTAAATATAAAATTTTTCTTAATTAAAGATATATTTTTACAAATACTAACGGTACAAGAGAGAGAGAGAGAGAGAGAGAGAGAGAAATTACAATTTAATTTCTCACGATATCTTTGAAAAATTTTTTAAAAAATTACATTCCTTTCAATTTTAATGAAATTATAGAATTAATAAAATATATTAGCTACATAGCTTACAATTATAAATCTAATACATCTTTAAAATTGTCACGTTTATTCTTTGGATCTTTAGCTGTTTCTTTTTCTTAAATTAAAATAGATACTATAAAATACAGATGCACATATACATATATTTATATGTAAAAAAAAACTAATTAATGTTTCTTTTGATGTCTTAATTTAATGTGTGAAAATGTATTAGAAATATTTTAACTTATAAGAGATTATAAAAAATATATTTGCAAAAATTCGCAGCCTATATTATGTATATATTTAAAACACAATTAAATAACTCGCCATTTATCGAATGATATTGAAATAGTCATTAATAAAATCGGTCTATCAAATTTATGATGATTGCAACTATGCAATTCAGTCTTATAATAATAGATGCCGTAAATGGCTTGTCACATTTTTGTATATTTATTGAAATATAATCTGTGCGTTTCGTTTTACATTTTCTCTATAGGATTATTTGATAAATTAACTTTGATTAACGATTACTTGTCGCTTCTTACATAATTAACTGTTCATAGCACGTCGATTGTTCGCAAAACATTAAATTTCAATGACTAATTTTTCAACTTTAAAATAATTGACAATCCAGTGACAGTCTAATTCACTTGTTTAAAGCTTATGAGAAAATCATCTTTAAACTCAAGAAAATTATTTTAAAAATATTCAGATTTTCTCTTATATAAAAAGGAACAGTTGATTAGATTATTGTTGATTATTGTACAGGTTTTTTTTTTTAAGATTTTCTTGAAAATCAGATTTGAGTGAAAGAGATCAAGTATCCATCTTTAATGACATTAAATTAGAGCATAGCGGGAGGGGGGAAAGGATAAAACGTACACAAAATACTTGCGTTTTTTGGCTGGATCCATCTATCTCTTGCTATCGTGCCTTTGCAGAAGATCGCACAGAGCAGCTATGTAGCTCTGTGCCATTTGTAAAGTCTCGAACTTGCTGAGCTTGTGGTCGGTCCCAAGGCTCGGTACGACCTCGCGCAACTTGTCGAAGGCGTCGTTCAATCCGTTCATGCGTCGTCTTTCGCGCGCGTTTGCGGCGAGACGTCGACGCTTGAGTACCGTTGGCGACGGCGGGACGTCGCGCGATCTTCGCCGACCTTTTCGGGGGCTCACCGGCGGTGTCGTCGGCATTTTCTGGATAAAGTTTTCGATTCGATTAGAAACGAATCGCGTACTCGGCATACATTTTCAATAATCAATCAAAAGTATCGATATTAAAAATATCGCGTTGTAAAGTATTTAATTATCATTTCTATTCAAGACAACAGAATTGGACATTCTATTAAATTTTATTTTGAATATAATTCTTTATAAAATAATATATATGACTAATGATCATAATCAGAAGCATTTAAAAATTTAACTCTGCATTTAACAGTGGACAGAATAACAATCGCATGAACGCTGAGTTAACTTGATGAACTTTGACCTGTATTAAAATTTCTTTTATATATAATATCGCAAAATAGAAGTTTATATAATGAATTTTAATTATATATATATATATATATATATATATATATATATATATAATTAAAATCTATAATAATTGAAATAAATATTTTACGTGTGCATTGTATAAAAATATCAATAATTTTTATTTTTCTAATATTTTTCTTATTTTTTATTTACTTATATTATATAAGTAGCTTTTAAATATCTTTTTTCTAGAGAGAAAAATATTACATTTAAAAGAATACAATATATATATATATATATATATATATATATATATATATTGTATTCTTTAATATTTTTTATATATATAATTATTGTCCATATTTATAAAACAGTGTTTAAAATATGAGTCAGTGGCTTGGCGTTTATAAGCGGATAATTAATTACCAGCTTTGTTCAGGGCAACGTAATTGAGCGTTTTATTAAATTTTATAATTTAAATTAGTTTTTACAAAGTAGTTGCGACTGATCATAATTACCTGTGTCGAGATGATAGGTTCCCAGCAATTGGCGCGAGATTCTACGATCGTGATGATTGGTTTGCTGTTCTCCAGGGGCTGATATCTCGGTTCCTGCGGGGGAGTTTCGTAGCAATAGGACGGCGTATGATAGTCCATCGAACTTTCCTCGTACAACATTGATCGAGGCGATTTTCTCTGTTCCATCAAATACGGCGGTTCGTATCTAATAAATTCGCGAGAGAATAACGAATTCTAATCTAAATAATCTCTTCTCTCGACAAAATACGCCAGATAAAATCTGCAGTGATTACCTTTGCGGCGTGACGGGCGTCAGGACGCCATAGGATCCTCTATCGTATCCCTCCGGGCTCTTCGTGTATTCCGACACTACATCTTTGCCATAATCCAGCATTCCCCTTCGCGGCGTGAGCTCGTTCTCGTGCGTGCAATTGTCTCTATACGCGAGTCTGGTGGAATCGGTCTGATAATTCGGGGAGTTATACGGTGACGGATACAAGGGATCGTAGTTCCTCCCTGAATTCGCGTACGCGGGTGTCAGCATCTCAGATTGCGTGCTCTGGTAATTGCAGTGATGGTTTGACAGCAGAGCCATGATTGTAGATTGTTATTTTAAATCAATTCAGCGAGAATCGCTTTCTCAGAGTTATCTCATTAAATGGATTTTGTTTTAATAATTTTTCTTTTCTGCGCAAGTAGAAGGTTTCTACCTTTCACATAAGCGAATTTTCATGACGTTTCCTGCAGTCTTGTTCAACTTTTTTTCTTGATGTTACGCTGAAGAAAGAATTAAAGCACAATTCATCACTGTCGATTTACATATCATTAAATTTATTAACACAACCAATTAATGGCATTTAGGTATAAACATATGTTTCTAATACTAATGTTAATATACATTGCAGTAAATAATTTCACGTTTTTTGGTATTTCTCTTTGGTCTTTCGATGATTTTTATCATAAATTTATTGTCGTATTTGTTTGCTCAATCAAGATCATATATCTAATAAGATATATCGATAAGTGTGAAATTGAATTTACTATTCAGGCACATCACCTATGCGAAATCGATCCGATCGACTTCTCTCACATTAATCTCGTATCTTCACCGACAGTCTTTAATCTCTGTTCACTTTGGATTTCTTATGCCGCGGTCTCGTGAAAAAGGAACGTCGAGACTGAACTGTCAGAGGCGTTCAAGTTAAATCGGTAAAAGGACACCAGGATGGACACCGGTAGATTCGATCCTCGCGGTGTAAAGGCTCGAGTTTGAGTGCGCTCGGCGCGTGCCGGAGCGTCCATCAGCAGATCAACATATGGTACCCACCTTGTTTTCTACCTATCCCTATAAGCGATGCGTACACCTGGCAGCGGTTCATTCGGCTTCCTTCTGTACCTACCCCTCTTCTCTTCAGGTTGTTCGATGCCCGTTCCGCAGGCACGCCCGCGCTGCGAGCCTCCGCGGTTCGCCAAGAAGTGGTCGATGGCCTGAAAAGAAAAATGAGAAAAAAAAAGCTTGCGCTGATTTTAAAACGCGCAAGACGAATAATCTTATCTCGCTTATACATTGTTGATTAAAGTTTTATTGAGAAACGTGCCGAGTTTGTCATGTATGCTGATTTGTTACGAGTTTGTTGTTGGGAGCTTATGCGGATGATGAGTCCATTATCGCGGCGATATCTCCCTTCGTGTTTTCCGGCGCTGATCGGCGTTATGCGCGAAAATTAACTTTTAATTTCCGATTTCCCGCCTTTTTTCTTCCTTCGCTGTCAGCATTCTGTTCGTCACAACGACCGATGGCGGAACGACAGATGCTTTCACAATAGAAACCACGCCACGTGTAATAACTGTATGTGTCGTATTATATTCGCTACATAGTTTTGTATAAGAAGTATGAAAAGAACAACGAAGATGTACCGCGACGGGAAGAGGAAACCGGACATTACGATTCTTGCAAACGCAGTTTTTTGTCCTCTATAATCTGAAAATATATAAGATAAAAAAATGTACAATAGCATGTTTTAAATTCAATTGCGGTCCTGAATTAAGATTTTTTTTTTTTTTTTAATGAATGCATGGATCGATAAATCGATAAATCAATGTTATATAAAAATCTATTCTCTCTCTGGCGTTAGAATTTTTTATATAAGAATATTTTTGATATAAGAATTACGTACTAAAATGAAAAAAACAATTTTATATGCTTTTGTATGATTTGTTTGAATTTATTATTTTTAAGTATTAGAGACAACCTTATCAAATAGAGATTAAATGCCGTTATCCTCTTTATTTCGGAATTGTGTAATACTATCATATCAGATAAAATCAAACTTTTCAAAGCTACTGAAGTTTCGTTAGCTTTTATCGCAAAATTAAAAAAGCGGCGACGAGTGAGAAGAAAGTGGATAGAGAATCGAATAGTTTTTAAATTCTAAATGTTGAGATAAAATATGATCGACTGGATATAGAGAGGAGATATATAAGATGCATTTTTTAGGATTTCAAGTTTTACGGAATAAAAATTGTATCTATATATAATTCATATATTGTAATTCTTAATTTTGTATTTTCGACAATATATCATTGAACAATTTAATGTTTTTTTCGTCCTATCGCAATCTTCTTTTTATAATTATTATTTATCTTTTATGCATGGATTATTGTTCGTATTATAATATAGCTACACGAAATGTGATATGTTTATAAAAAGTCAAGAATATTTGAATGAATATTTTGCACGATATCGATCAATATCGAGCGTGATCGAGTGAATATCCTGTACAATAGAGAAATTCTAAAGACGGATGAATATTGATAGAAGGAGAAAAGAGAGGGAAAAGACAGTAGAATACAACGGTCGCGTGCTGCTACCATCACGGCCCATTCGCCTTGAGACAATTAGTGATATCCATCTCCCACGGGACTCTACCCCTCGGAACAGAATGGAACCGAACAGGCCGAGGCTCAGACTCGGCACGGCACGCGTGGCATTCGTCTGCACGGGAGCATAACGAGAGGAGCCGCAAGGTGTTGACCAGCCGAAAACGGCAGATCTCGGGATAAAGATGCGCACGACGCTGGAAGGAAGCTCTCGCGCGAGATTGCATCCGAAACAAAATCCCCGTGTTCGATGCTCTATCGTATTGAAACGCGTTAACGTTAGCGGCACCAACAAGATTCGAATCGTGATAGGATAATTTAAAATTTCAAGTTTTTATTCTTGAACCAGTAAAAAAAAAATATAAGAATATCAAACATTTTTATAATTATGAAAGTGTCACTTTTATTTATACAAGATCAATCAATAGCAGAGACATAAAAAATATATAAATATGTTAATAACAGAGAGAGAGAGAGAGAGAGAGAGAGAGAGAAAGAGAAAGAAATTTATGATAAAATATATCGAAATCTGACAGAAAATTAAACATTTTTTACCGAAAGAGGAATGGATGCAGCTATCTTTCGATTTCTTTGTTGCAAATGAAATAAAAGCGGAATGACGATGTAGAGAAATTTAATTTTATATATATATATATATATATATATATATCTTTTTTTCTATCTTTCTTTCTTTCTTTCTTACGTACGCATGTGTTTGCGATGTCGTTGATAGGGATTTTTTAATAATCCTATACGAATCGCGATACACAGTTTGGAGGAAGATGTAAGGTGTTAGTAAGGCGGGAGATTTTGTGATAAAGTCGAGGAGAAGGGAACTTGAGTGCACTCGAGAGGAAAGACACCTTGCAATGGGACGAGCAGACTAATTTAATCGAGAATGGACATTTAAACATGTCCGACAAACAACATGTGATTCATAAATGTTTATATATATATATATATATATATATATATATATATATTAAAAAAAAGACTTTGTACATATTTTTCTGATCTCGGATAAAGTTTAAAAACCGCAGCCATGATTGAAAATACCCTCGTCAAACAGTCATTAAGTTTTCGTCAGCTTTCTATTTAATTCAGCATCCAATTAGAAACTTTATCCGTAGGGTGGAGTGCGTGACGAGCGCGTGATAGATTGACTGTTGCTGTTTTCAGTTTCGACACTTTCGAGAACGAATTGTTCTCGAAAACCATATGGCACTACACCCACGTGGCAAAATCCTGAGCGAATCCTATTAAATTTTTCGTTATAATGTTTGAAATTGTGTTGCACATTATTCGCGGTACATTTCAGGAAGTAATTTATATAAATATTTAAAACGTGTTTAGAAAAATATTATTTAAAAAGTTTTTTGAAAATAATATAATGATACATTGACTGCATTGTATGTGTATACATGTGTTGTATATAGCGAATACTTTACACATGTATTGTATAACGACATTGATATAACAATGTGACATAACATCGCTTCATTCAATTCGTTATTTCATAACTATAATATCTTCTCTCTAATATTTAAAAAGTAATCATACATACTAAATTGCGATTCTCCATATTTGAGTCGCGATGTTTGGTGTTCTTCATAAAGCTTTTTATCTTCTGCAAATTTTTTTCACGAAAAAAACTGCAAAGTCTTCTGCTAAAAAAAATGTGTATATGTGCATCGTCGATACATGATAATAGAAATATTGATTAAATCTTTTCAGCCTCTTGTTTTCTTTTCTCTCTATATTCAGTTTATCGACGCGTAATAATGAAAGATTTATATGCGAATCAAGACAATATTTGATGAAAAAGTATCTTAAAAATTGATATCTCTTCAATCGAAATGATAGGCAATAGAGAAACAAATTAGTAGGAAATTTTGACGATTTTATTATACGTAGGCGAATGTCAAACGACAGAATTAGCTATATATATATATATATTTCAGCAATCATTTGGATTGGCTATAAGTATCTAATTGGCAGAATTATTTCAAAAGTCGAGCTACATAAAGAATTGTTAATATTGATCAGTAGACGTGGTAGGAATCAAAGACCTGACGCGTGATGCTTTTTCTGTCAGTGCTCTATTAACTTAAAGAAAATGGACTTCTTCGATAGTCGCAACTACAGACTCAATAAAATTTTACTATTGGCAATTGGCCAATGGCCTTACCAATCGTCCAAGACGAGCTGTATCATAGTCATCGTCATAGCTACTATAGCTTGTTCGCAATTTCTTACGAAGGTATAGCAATTAATGTTTTATCGCTTTTATTTCGAAGAGATGAATTCGTAAATTATCACTATAGCTTATTCTCGTTTATCCTCGCTTGTTCTGAATTTATTCTTCTTCCGTTTAATCATAATATCTATCACGTTTAAGTTGTGCGGCATGTTCTCCTATATTCATGACTTGGACATTGTGATCGAGTGTCTTACTCCGATAATGATTGACATATTAGGTATAACAAAAGTAGTGAATTCCATACTGTGCATGAATGAGGTAGGTGAGATTATGTTGTTTATCATATATCTTTCTCGAAGCATATAATTGCTTTTATTCACGAGTCTAGATGTAATATATTTAAAGTATACCGTCAAATTTTATACTCAAAATGAAAAGGAATTTACACAAGTGAATTTTAAAACAGATGAGGGCATTGCTGGATCAGATACGAGATGATTTTTGGTCATTGAAAAATGCTAGCGATATAGAAATTCTTCAAAAGTGCGCGGATAATGGCAGAAAATTCTCATCCATTTACATTTGTCAGTAAATGACAATACGAAAAATATTTAATATTTATTCAATTAAAAATTATTTATATCTCTGATTGACATTTTTTTTAGACACATTGTATGCACTAATGGTAATTTTTATGTTGACACCGTTGCCACCGTTAATTTTCCACGATGCCAATGAAACAACTCGTCCATTGTTACACATAGTCGAATATTATGTCGATATGGACAAATATTATGTTCCGATTTTAATTCACGGATATCTCACTGTTGCAATTTGCGTCACTTCCGTCGTTGCAACTGACGCAATATTCGTGATACTTGTACAACATGTTTGCGGGATGTTTATCGTAACTGGGTGAGTAGCACTTTTTTTTAAGAAGAGATTTGGCGTAAGAGTAGTCTCTCAGATTAATGTCATTATTTATATAGCTTGCGGCTAGAACGAGCGTTACAGGAAAAATATGTGACAGACGTCAATCTTCCGATTACGGAAGATACAGCGTATCGAAATATGATACAGTGTGTTTACGATCATAGAGGTGCTATAAGGTTTGTGTCATTTGCACAAGTTTTCTCATTCATTTGATCATCGGGATATTTAATCCTGGAATGGATTCTGGATTTCTTTTGATTCATAGCAAAAATTCTTTCATATATGTCGCAGAATAAAATTTTATAATGGATTTTAATTTTACATCCACATTATGTTCTTGAATACTTTCCTCTCTAAAAGTACCGTTTATACATAATAATTAGAAGAAAAAGAAAAAACATTTTTAAAGTAAAAATAATTGATATTTTTGATTACAATGCACATATAAATATTTGTTTCGATTATCATATGTATGAGCTTTATTAAACAGTTTTAAAATATAGGTCAATAGTGTGACTCGATGTATCCACCGACGAAGAGTTAAACATTTCATTTGTTTTTAAATATCGAAACAAATTCAAATAATGTGCACCTCACGCGAATCTTCTTAATTGATCAATTTTTGTAATATCGAACAAGACATTTTTCTTATATTTGAATTAAGGTTCATCGATCTCATGGAAGCTGCATATTCCAAGCACTTTTTGTTCTATGCTGGATTCAATATGCTGACTATAAGCGTCACAGGTGTTGGGGTATGTTTGCGTTTTTTATTTATTATTATGATAATATAATTAATAACAATAATGAATATCGCGTCAATTAGTTTGACAATAGATCGATCGAATAAATAATTTTGCGAATTTATTTAGGATTTATTTATTTATACAACGAAGGCAAAATACTTTTTCATCGCATTTATAATTATATAAAAATCATTATTCTATTCATCATATATTTAATTATTTAGATATTTATAATATCATTTTCGCGATTAAAATTTATTAGGCAGTTTTTGATGCAATTAATGTAATTGATGTTTAGGCTGTGACAAAAATGAATAATCCGTCTGAGCTTCTTAAATTAATAGCAGTGACGTGGGCGTTACTATTCCATCTCTTCTTCGAATGTTTGAATGCTCAGAGGTTAATAGATTATAGCGGATATTTTTATACTACTCTGTACGTATAATGTATATGTATGAAAAAAAGAGCAAGATTATTAAATTATATAAACGAGAAATAATAATATTTACAATAGGCAGTATATATGATAATAACAATTGATTTTGAAATTTGAATAACTCAACAAAGCTGTTAGAAAGCTTTTTTATAATTACAGAATAAATTTAAATTGGTATAATACATCGACTAGAACGAAAAAGCTTATTCTTTTCATGATGATGAAAGCGCGTCCGCCTTGTGTATTAACGGCCGGCGGTATGTTTGTTTTATGCATGGAATCATTCGCTACGGTAAGATGATCTATTCCGAACTTGTAATTACATGATATTTAATAATATTTATTTGGAAGTATTAATTATGCTATGTATCCCTACGCCGATATAAAAGAAACACACTTCTTGATCAGTTTTCAACTACATATATAATGGGTAGTCAATTTTATATTTGATTTTTTTGCACTTACAATGTCAACAATGTCCTTTTCTTTCAGATTTTGAAAACTGCAGTCTCGTATTATACTTTCCTACGTTCGGCGCAATAACGGATTCTCCTTTTTCAAAGTGAAATTGACGTAATGATATGAAGAAGCAGCAATCATCGATCTATAGCTAAAAAATTTGACTTAAAATGAAAAACGATTGCTAAATAAATTATTCTTTATCTCAAAGCTATACTTTTATAATAATATCAAAATTATTAAATACAATCAATATCGTGACATTTGCATTATTATCACACGCGCATAAATTTATTTTCCTATCATATTATTTTCAATAAGCATTTTTATATCTGTTTCGAATTAATTAGCTTGATCATGTGTTATTTGATTATTCAAAATAATTCAATTCTGCAGATGAAGTATCTCCATCTCATAAATCTACAATAATTTTGCAAATAATTATTTCAATTATTTGCATATATCATGCAGCAAATACTAGAGAGGGAGGGGCATTATCCCATGAAGAGTATTCTAAAAGTGCGAAAAGATAGTGGAATAAATCCTGGATATTATGACAATAAGAAGTGAATTAAAGTGAAATTTGCATTGTTCTGCATCTCTGCCTGTACAAGGAACAATCGCGAGATTCAAGTGAAGTGTTGCGTATACCCTTTTCATGGAATAAAATCTTTAATTCGATTTCTCATATTCATGTATTCGAATACAAAAAGCGGTATGGCGTACCTTGCGCCGAGAATTTATCTCTCTTTAAATGCACCTTAAGGCTCTCCCGCACAATCGAAAATATAAGGCACAGGGAACAGATATTAGAGATAAAAACTGATTTGACTTTTTTTTTTCAATTTTTTTATGTTATGTGGTGTGTACATAGCTTGTATCACAGCTTCGCACTATATATAACATGGAAAATTGAAAAAAGGTTATTTTAACGAGTCAGTTAAGTCAGTTCTTATTTCTAATATCTGTTCTCTGTTTCTTATATTTTTGATTGTGCGGGGACCTTTACATTGTATCGATCCGATTCCGCGTGTGCAGCATTATTTGTCTCGAGCGTTGTCCGGAGCCTAACGAGGCTTCTGTCCGCATGCGCGTTTTTTGCCCCGTCGCTAGTTCAGTGTTATACTTGCCACGGAATAGTCAAGATGGATAGTGTTCAAGGCTAACATGTGCGTATCAATCAGATGCGCTTATCTGTCTCATCGGTCAATGGTCGTATCAGGAGACTTGGAAAAAATGTCAAACCGTCTTCGTGCCTGCAGTTTTCATTTGGCAATTATTTAGGTAAATTCTTGTCTTCCTAAACTCCTGTTAAAAATCAAATAAATATTATAAATGTAATAGACAATGAAGTATCATACAAACGCACACATTAAAAATATATGTAGATTGCATTAATATAACATACTTGTAATAACTTATTAATAACGCGATATAAAAAATTAACGATGAACGAAAAAATGTTTTTCCTCAAATCAGAAATTAGATTTCTATTTAAATTTAAAATATATAAAAAGAATGTGATTGTATAATAATTATGTTTACTGTTCAAAATTTTAAATTGCACGAATTATCATTATTTTGCGATGGAACAACAATACGATGGGAGGATGTTTTTCGATCAGTTTAGAATCGCAAATAAATATATATGTAAAACAGTACATATTATATTTTTAAAGGAATTTTTCCGAATTTTTGCAAGATCTTAAATAAGATGTTAGACATTAGCTTTTCGCGCCAACTTTGAGAAATTTTGCAGCGCGGCGAAATGATTACCGCATGATTAGCAAATAATATTAAGCATTTATGGAAAGTTTATTGTTTTTCGTGATTAATTTAATGTACATCTGTCAACACATTAAATATACATACAATCATGGACAAATTTATTTTCAAGGAATCGACATTAATATACTTTGTCGTACGATACTTTAACATAAGTTTTCGTAAATGTAAATAAAGAGATTCGCGGTTATATAATGGCGGAGATTTAAGATCTTTATTTAAAGTATAACTACGAGTCCTGTAATAATTACGCAATAGGTAGAAAAGTCACGATTGCTTACGCAGATAAAAATCATATCGAAAATTTTGCATTTAGAGATTCTAAAAATCGATATTTCGATCGATTATACACATAAGTGTAGAATTTATATAAAATAATGATTAACTTTTAAATATTTTAAATAAAGTTAAAAAAATATTGCGTATATTCTTTAAACAGATCGATATAAGTCGTAGGGTACAACCCTTGACTGATATATTATTTACAGTCTCCCTGTATGACTCAATGACTCCCTTTCTATGGTTGTATACGGTGTTAATAAACACAATCAGCTATATGGGTCTGTATAACATTTCCGACGGTAGATCTTTGATGTTCCGCATGAAAAACTTTATAGATTCGCAAAAGTATTACTATCCGTTGCTGATGCACTCATACATCGGCACCCTCAGATTCATCGCGATCGTCATAGTGATCGATATGATGTTGGTGTTTTTATTTTATATACACACATATATATATATATATGTATCGTAAAAAACGATGCTTTTATCGAGTTCCACCCCTCAAAGTTTGTAACACGGATTCAGAAATATTCCCTGTATACACACACACACACACACACACACACACACACACACACACACAATAATAATAATAATATTTTAATAAGTAATTATACATACTAAATTGCGATTTCCCATATTTGTGTTACGATGTTTGGCGCTCTTCGTGAGGCATTTATTTTCTGCAAACATTCCTCACGAAAAGAACTACAAGATTCTTTGATAGAAAAATATGTATATGTGCATCGTCGATATACGATAACAGAAATATTGATTAAATCTTTTCAATCTTTTGTGTTCTTTTCTCTCTACACGGTGTTCAGTTCACATCAACGCATAACAATGAAAGATTCACATGCGAATCAAGACAATATCAGATGAAAAAGTATCCTGAAAATTGATACCTCTTCAATCGAAATGATAGGCAATAGAGAGACAAAGAAAATTTTGATGATTTTATTATACGTAGGCGAATGTCAAACCATAGAAATAGCTATATACGTTTCAGCAATCATTCGGATTGACTATAAGTATCTAATTGGCAGAATTGTTTCAAAAGTCGAGCTACATAAAGAATTGTTAATATTGTAAGATGTGACCAGTAGACGTAGTAGGGATCAAAGGGCTAGCGTGATGCTTTCTCTCTCAGTGTTCTATTAACTTAAGGGAAATGGACTTCTTTGATAATCGCAACTACAGATTCAATAAAATTTTGCTATCGGCAGTTGGCCAATGGCCTTACCAATCGTCTAAGACGAGCTATATTATAGTCATCGTCATAGCTACTATAGCTTGTTCGCAATTTCTTACGAAGGTATACGAGACAATTAATTAGTTATATAGCTTTTATTTCGGAGAAATGAATTCGTAAATTATCATGCTTTTTTTCGCTTATTCGCTTGTGCTGTTGATTTAATTATTCTCCTTCCGCGTAATCATAATTACCACGTTTAAGTTATGCGGCATGTACTCCTATATTCATGACATGGACATTGTGATTGAATGTCTTACTCCGATAATGATTGACATATCAGGTATAACAAAAATAATGAATTCCATGCTATGCGTGAATGAGGTATGTGCGATTATTTTGTTTATTATGTATCTTTCTCGAAGCATAATCGCCTTTAATTGCGTCTATATAATATGTTCAAAGTATATCGTCAACTCAACTTTTATACTCAAAATAAAAAATAATTTACACAAATGAATTTATATACAGATAAGGGCACTACTCGATCGAATACGACATGATTTTTGCTCGTTAAGAAATTTCAGGGATATAGAAATTCTTCGAAAGTGCGCGGACAGCGGCAGAAAATTCTCATCTATTTACATTTGTTAGTAAATGACGACACAAAAAATGTTTGGTATTTACTCCATTAATTAAAAATTGTTTATATCTCTGATTGACATTTTCTTTTAGACACGATGTATACATTAACGTTAATTTTTATGTTGACGCCTTTGCCACCATTAATTTTAAACATCGCCAATGAAACGTCTCGGCCAATGTTGCATAGAGTCGAATATTATGTTGACATGGACAAATATTACTTTCCGATTTTAATTCATGGATATCTTACTGTTATAATTTGCGTCACTTCTATCGTCTCGATCGACGCGATATTCGTAATATTTGTGCAACACGTTTGCGGGCTGCTTATCTTAACTAGGTAAGTAGTAGCAGTTTCTCTCTTAAAGAGAGATTTGTCAAAAGAGTCGTCTCTCAAATTGATGTTATTATTCCTACAGCTCGCGAATAGAACGAGCTATAGAGGAGAAACATTGGACAGATGTCAATCTGCCGATTTCGGAGGATAAAGCATATCAAAATATGGTACAGTGTGTTCACGATCATAGAGCTATTATAAGGTTTGTGTCACTTGCACAGGTTCAATTATTATAATTTCATTATCAAGATATTTAATCCTCGAACAATGGAGGAACTTGAGACGATTTTGACCCATAGCAAAAATTCTTTTATATATGTTTATATAGAATAAAATTTTATAATGGATTTTAATTTTATATTTATATAATATATTCTCAAATATTTTTCTCTCTAAAAAGTACTTTACTTTATATATAATAATTAAAAGGAAAAATATTTTTAAAGTAAAAATAATTTTGATTTTTTTTTGTACAATGCACACATAAAATATTTGTTTCCATTATCTGTACGAGTATCTTTATGAAACAGTTTTCAAAATAGATCAATAGCGATTCGATGTATTAAACATTTTAAACACCGAAGGGTTAAACATTTTGTTTGTTTCTAAATATCGAAACAAATTCAAATAATATGCATCTCACACGAATATTTTTACTTAATTAATTTTTATAATATCGAGTGAGATGTGTCATATTTTTCTTATATTTGAATCAAGGTTCGTCGATCTCATAGAAGCTGCATATTCCAAGCATTTTTTGTTTCATGCTGGACTCAATATGATAACTATAAGCATCACGGGTGCTGGGGTATGTCTTGTATTTATTATTATTATTATATTAATATAATTAATAATAATAACGAGTATTGCGTCAATTAATTTGACAATAGATCGTCAAACGATCGACAAATGAAAGATCAAATAAATAATTTTGCAAATTCAGGATTTACATATTTATACAATGAAACAAAAGCAAATAGATACTTTTTTATCGCATATATAATTATATAAATATCATTATCTATTTATCACATATTTAATTATCATTTAGATATTTATAATATTATCTTTGCGACAAAATTTATTTGGCCATTTCTGATGCAATTAATGTAATTGTCGTTTAGGCTGTATCAAAATTAGACGATCCGTCTGAGCTTCTTAAATTAATAGCAGTGACGTGGGCGTTATTATTCCATCTATGTTTCGAATGTTTAAATGCTCAACAATTAATAGATTATAGCGAATATCTTCATACTAATCTGTACGTATAATGCATGAAATAAGAACAAGATGATTAATATTAAATTATATAGAGAGGAAATAATAATATTTATAATAGCGAGTGCATGATGACCTAACAATTGATTTCAAAATTTGAATAGGTTAATAAAGAGGTATTAGAAAATTTTTCTATAATTGTAGAATAAATTTAAACTGGTATGATGCATCGGCCAGAACGAAAAAGCTCGTTCTTTTCATGATGATGAAGACGCGTCCGCCTTGTGTATTAACGGCCGGCGGTATGTTTGTTTTATGTATGGAAACATTCGCTACGGTAAGATGATCTATTCTAAGATCAATTACACGACATATATGATATTTAATAATATTTATTCGGAAATATTATAAAAATTAATTACGTTTTATATCCTTGATATAATTGAAACACACTTCTTGAACTCAGTTTTCAACTACATATATAATGAGTAATCAATTTTTGAATTTGATTTGTTATACTTACAATGTCCATTGTTCTTTTCTTTAAGATTGTGAAAACTGCTGTATCGTATTTCACTTTCCTACGCTCGGCGCAATAAACTCGGATTCTCCTTTTTGAAAGTGAAATTAACGTAATGTCAATGATATCAAAAAATGGCAATCATCGACCGTGAGCTATAGAAAATTTTACCTGAGATGAAAAGCTATCGCGATAAATTTTTCTTTGTCTCAAAACTGTACTTTTATAATAATATCAAGATTATTAAATAGATGCGAATTGTATAACCGATATCATGGCATCTGCATCACTATTGCATGCGCGTAAATATATTTTTTTTTATTATACCATTATTTTCAATAAGCATTTTTGTTTCTGCATACAATGCATTTTCATATTTGTATTGAAATAATTAGCCTTATGCTTGATCATGCTTGGTTATGTGGGTATTCAAAATTCAATTTTGTAGATGTATCTCTCAAATCTACAATAGAGTTACATATAATTCTTTCAATTCTTTGCATGTATCATGCAAATAACTATAAATAGAGGGGCATTATCGTATAAAGCGTATTCCGCGAAAGTACAAAAAGATAGCGGCACAAATCCTGGAACAATTCTATTACGACAATAGAAGAAATGAATTGAAGCAAAATTTGCATAGACTTCTGTCTGTGCAATAAGAAACAATCGCGAGATTGAAGCGAAACGTTGCGTATGCACTTTTACCTTTTCGCGGAATAGAATTTTTCATTCGATTTTTCCCTCGTATCGTACTCGATTACGAACAAGCGATATGGTATGTATTGCGCCAAGAGTTTATCTTTTTCTTTCTTTAAGTGCACGTTACGACGATATCGATCCGATTCTGCGTGTGCGGTATTATTTTTCTCAATTACGCGTTGTCCAAACAGAATGCCTAATGAGGCTTCTACCCGCGTGCGCGTTTTTTGCCCGCTCGCTAGTGCAGTGTTATACTTGCCACGGAATAGTCAAGATGGATAGTGTCCAAGGCCAATATATGCGTATCAATCAGATGCTAATGTGTTTCATCGGTCAGTGGCCATATCAGGAGACTTGGGAAAAATTTCTAATCCAAATCTTCTTCGTCCCTGCGGTTTTTTCTCAGGCAGTTATTCAGGTAAACTTTTTTTTGTCTTTTTAAACTCCTGTTAAAAATAAAATTGTTAAATGTAATAGATAACGACAAGTAACATACAAATACACACACTAGAGAGAACATATGTAGATTGCTTTAATTAATATAACCCCCACTTATAATATTAATAATATATTAAATAAAACGTTAAACGGTAACGGAAAAAAATGTTTCTCTTTAAATTGAAAATTAGATTTTTATTTAAATCTAAAGTATATAAAAATAATATTATTATATAATAATATTACTTACTGTTCAAAATTTTAAATTGCGCGAATTATCATTATTTTGCGAGAACGACAATATGATGAAAGGATTCAATGTTTTTCGACGAGTTTAAAATCGTAAATAAATATATATGTAAAATTATACATATTATATTTTCAAAGAAATTTTCCCGAATTTATTTTTGCAAGATCTTAAATAAGATGTTAGATATTAGATATAGTTTCCCGCGAGAACTTTAAGAAATTTTACAGGGCGGCGGCATGATCACTGCATGGTTCGCAAATGATACTGACGCGTTTATGGAAAGTTCGTCGCCTTTTGTAATTAGTTTAATGTGCATTTGTAAACACATTAATTATACATACAATCATGAGCAGGTATGTTTATTTTCAAAGAAAATCGTCGTCATTAATATGCTTTGTCGTATAATACTTAAGCATAGGTGTTTGTAAATATAGATGAAGAGACTGATGATTATAATGGCAAAAGATTGGAATATTTATTCAAAGTACAGTTATGAATACGATATCTTGTGTAAAAGTTATGCGATGGGCAGAAAAGTCACGATTGCTTACGCAGGTAAAAATCATATCGAAAATTCCACGACACTTTATTTAGAGATTCCAAAAACAGCGTTTTGATCGGTACACAAGTGTATCGATCGAAACGCGAATTTATATAAAATATTAATTAAATATTTAAATATAAATGTTTTAAATGGAGTTAAAAAATATCGCGTGTAGCCTTTGAGTAGATCGATACAAATCGTAAGGTAGCACCCTTGATTGATACATTATTTACAGTCTCTCTGTACGGCTCAATGACTCCCTTTCTGGTTGTGCCGGTGTTAATAAACACAGCGAGCTATATGGGTCTATATAACATTTCTGACGGTAGACTCTTGATGTTCCGCACGGAATACTTTATAGATTCGCAAAAGTATTACTATCCGTTGCTGGTGCACTCGTACATCGGCACCCTCGGATTCGTCACGATTGTCGTTGCGATCGACTCGATGTTGGTGTTTTACATACAACACGAGTGCGGGATGTGCGAGATCTTAGGGTAACTCCGCAATAATGGCACACTTTGTAGAAGACTGAACAGCATTCTCATCTGAAGCGCATATTTCATAATATGTCGAGAAATTTACATCTATTTATTCCATGCAAGAATTTTCACCGATATTTGTCTCATTTCATATTGAAAAAAATATCCGCTTTTTACGTTTTATATAAATCTCTTCGATATATATAGGAGTATACATTTTCTTGTCGTGTGTATATCGATTGAACGAAGGGGAGGAAGCAATTGTATAATAAACATCTATCATTGTCCGTAGAATGTATTATTAATGCGTACATTTTACCCGAATTCATCTCATCCAATACAATTAGAACACGAAATTATATATAATGTATATTAAACTTCGTAATATTTTAAGGCTATCTCTATCATGCAATTAAATGCGATTGAATTTTAATATTTTTGATTATGCCTAAGATACGTTTATCAATGAGCAATTTTTAGATACCGACTAGCACGGATTATTGATACAGCCACTTTAGATATAAATTTATATCCGGGAAATAAAGAAGAGATTGCGTCGTATCGAAATGCGAAAAATTGTGTAATCATGCACAACCACATAATCGAGTTAGTATATACTTACTCTGAATATACTTACTATACTTTATGTATTTCTTTTTTTTATTTAGTATATGTTATCATATTTTTTATGTAAATAAATTGTGACATGTTTTATTTTTTTTTTTTCTTTTTACAATGAAAATAAATAAAGCCGTCAATTTACATTTACAAATAAATTCCAATTTGTTTAATCAGTTGATTTAATCAATTTGTTGTAATAAACATATTATTCATAATTATTGCGTATTAATTTATATTTTAAGCTCGTATGATTTTTTATTAATGAATTGTAAATTTTTCTCGGACACTAAGGTACGCTAAGCATCTCGAAAATGCGAATACGACATCGTATTTTTTTCGACTAGGTTTCAATATGATGGGCATGACTTTCACAATATTTCAGGTTAGTGCTGCAAACAATACAAACTCTGGCAATTGTAATATTGACAAATTTTTTTATTTATAATTTTTCGTATTTTAATTTAATTGCACTGTCTTTTTAAAATTGCACCATTCTACTCAAGATTAAAGTAAAACATGTTTCTAGACATTTATAATTATACCCATATGCAATTACGATAATAAAGTTTTTATATATTTACGCGTAAGGCGGTGGTAAAGTTAACCGATCCAAAGCAGGCATTACGATTCGCGTCGTTCACGGTGTGCTTGTTTTCTGTTCTTTTTCTCGAAAGTTGGCCGGGTCAGCAACTACAAAACTATACCGATAAAATTTTTGCATACACGTGAGTAAACACAATTGCGCTCTTCGTATAGCGAGTAGCAAAAGCATTCTGGCTATAATTCATTGTTATTTCGTAAACAATAGAAATCCATTATTTCACAATGTATCAAAGTATACTAGCGTATACTTGATCTGTAGTATTGCATTACAAAAAAAAAAAAAAAAAACACAAATCTGCCAAAAATAATGATTTTGATAAAATAGATAGTCCCTTTCAATGAAGAAATACTTGACACGTCGATCTTTTTTAGGACCGACGGAAAATGGTATCAATCTTCGCTGAGAGTGAAGAGGATAATTACTATTATGCTATTGAGGAGTTGTGTGCCGATTAGAATAACAGCGGGCAAGCTGTATACTTTGAACTTGGAGAACTTTGCTGCAGTAAGCGAGTTTCTTAGAATCAAATTTGACACCACAAATGTTGACGGTGTTATTTATCTTCTCTTTTTTTTTCTTTAAGGTTGTGCGCACGTCGTTCTCTTACTTCACCGTGCTCTGTTCTATGCAATGAGCATTGCAGCTCGAAAGCTGCTATCAGTGACAACAGTTGCAGACAATGTCCGTTTGTTCGACAACTCGTAAGTTACAGCTGTACAATTACAATGGATTAAAACTCGGAGAAATATTACCTGTGACAAAGATGCGCGACAGACAGTCAAAGTATTGAAGTATTTTTGGCGCGATTAGTACTAGATATTTAGGAAAGCAAACATAAGTATGATAGCGATTCTTTTTCTAGTTTTATTTAGCTACATAAAATATTTGTATGGAAGATACACTGAAAATTAGTAATAAGATACGTATCTTCTAGTGAACAAATTCGTGTGTTATTAAATCATATTGGCTGCTATATATAATATGTCTCCTAAATTGTCTATCACGATCACATGTTTACTGCACAGACCGTAGAAGCGTAAAATACGAGAAAGCTGTACGCATTATCTTAAATAAAATTTCATATTATTGAGACCGAAAGAGTAAGAAAGCGAGAAAGAGAAAGAATCTTGTAAACTCACCGCGTTAAAGGTTACATAGGATAACACAAGGAATTTTCCTGCAGTTATTGTCAATGGTTTTTTGCTTCTTATCATGATCATTATCAGAAGTTTTTGCGACATTACAGGCATTCTGTACCATTGCAATTTGTATCTGCAAATACGAATTGCATTATACTTACGCGTGTATTTATTCTAAAGATCTCAAGCTAAACATATTTTTAATTTGATGCATCGGCGCGAAAGATAAACGGATTGTTCGTACAGCTTTTGATATATATATATATATATATATATATATATATATATATACAAAATTAATTTAATTTATTCATGTATTTATATTATTTTATATTTATAACGGGCAGTACGATTTAGAATTTGCGCTGAAAATAGTATATTGCGGATATTGTATCGCACTTACGCGGATTCATGCACTTTTTCATTGCAGTCTATGATCTTCTGACCTTGCCAATTTTCAAAGAACATATTAACCATAAGCGCATCGAGATAACTGGCGTACGGTAAAAGGCGAGTGATATCTTCCTTATGTGTCATCAGCTAGAAATTTTTTTTACATATGATTGTATATACTTATGAACACACATAGTATATATAATTACTAATTATTTAAATTACCTGAAATCCTACGATACTTAACAGTGATCCGTAAATTGTCATGTCTATGAAGAATGGTAATCTGTAGAGTGATTCTATGGCAATAGCGAATCTAGTGTAATACACGAAGATACGTTAATTTGTTATTATTGATTATTTAGGAACACATTTTCATCCATTACACATGCAGATGTATACTAACTGTATTGCCTCTGCGTGTCTTCGAACACTGTATGCAATATTCGAATAAGATTTATTCCGCATGAATGTCGTTACTACTAAATCGTCGCTATTATCTTCAGATTCCAAGGCTCTTTCCAAACGATATCTAAAATTTAATATTGTGCATATATCAAAAATCGATATATTTTTTTATATAATGTCCATATTAATACATAATTATGCACGTGAATAAAGAAATTTTATTTAAATATCTGAATTCAGGATTGTAAGAAAAAAGAATTTAATACTTTCGCAAATCTATCAGACTTACCTCAGAGCTGCAAACAAGCCACAACAATGCTGGACGCATGCTAAATAAAAGATGTTGAGCACAGTCAGTGTTATCGTGTAATATACCTCGCATATAGAGCATTGTATGAGAAGTGGGATATAGCGCATTTGTAAATCAAGCATATAATTGATGCGATAAGTGGACTGTGTTTCTTGCGTCTGATTTGACGTGTCGATCGTCTCAACGGATTTCTCGTAGAAAAATCTGGTTATCATAGGTGTGAGTGCAAAAATCACGGCGTGGCCAACAATAGTACCTAATGATGAATATGAAAACATTAGATTTCTTTAATAGTTGCGCAAATGATTATCGTTATTAGGAGATTAAATGAAAATATAACATACTTTGATATCATAATGTATCATTTTACAATATATTAAGAGATATTCTTTACGAGAAGTCAAATTAAAAAAAAAAATTAAATAGTAATTCTCTTGATTAATTAGCACAGGATGCAAGTATAAAATTACACCAAGTCGACAGTTTTTGGAAAAATATTTTCAGAATTTTTGATTGAAATAGGAATATGCGTAGTGTAATCCAAAGTAAAATACTTTCCCAGATTTATATTCTACGTTTTCTGATTAGTCTGTATCATTATTATTATTATTCTATTGTTAAATCGATGAATTTATTTACATTACCTGCATAAATGTAGCTTAAATTTCGCGCGAACAATAAATACGAACGCAAGATTTTAGTTTCCTGATCCGTCTTTGGAGAACACCAATGTTCTTGTATCTTTAGCAAAAGCATCTTTATCTGCAGCTCGAAGTGAATTTAAATACGATGTCATTCGATAACGCTGCATTATTATCTTAATTATGTTACAATTTTTTAATTAAAATGATTAGAGCTTACCGCTTTTATTTACGTACCTTAGGTAATTTATACACTGTGTAGATAAATTTAAATGTTGACGTTGTCGAAAAAAATAGCATCGACAAACAGTCGAATACTTCGAAAAAATCTGGCCAAACTTTGTACAAACACAGCAGCTGTGTTTGCCATAAATATATTACAATTTCAAAGATTAGTGGTGTGATTGCCATTTCTTATAGTAATGTGTACAAAGTGTAGAAAGAAAAAATTCGTCGCAATTTTCTCAATTAAATTTTTACTTTTCTTGTTTAATATAGAGATATTTAAAAAAGAAAAAAATATATCATGCAAAATATTACAAGGAAAGTAAAAAAGAAGTAAGCTCAAAATAAATATCTTTTTACAACTTGTGCATAGTACTTTTAAAATAATGAAACACTCGCTCTCTTTCTCTCTCGATGTACCTCGAATATTATCACGGATACGAATAGCACGGTAAATCCGATGAACATCACACAACGTTTAGCGAACGATTGAAAGGGCCACACACCGCAGATATACAACATAATGCGAAGTTTATTGTAGTTTGACTCACGGAAGAACTCGTTGATATTACGCATTTTTTTTTTTTTTTATTTGCGACTGTCGGTTTTGAACAAATAAAATTCAATCGACTTACGCGGGAGTATAGACTAGATCGATCGGTCCCTCATAAGAAATTCCGTTTAATGCTGATTGCCATGTGTATGTGACATGCACGTGTTGTCAACGCATTTGTGCTATGAAATAAATAACCACTGTTTGGGATAATTTGCAATCGATCGCGAAATTATATAATTTGTCTTGTACAAATTGTAAAATTGTGCGCAACTGGCTCACAATACTCAAAGATATCCAGGATCAAAGATAGATATCTCTTTTGCAGATTTCGAAACAATTTACATTGATTGCGTTAAATGAAAGGCTGCAGTTTTGTGACGACAATAAAAGGAGCTCTCTATATCTTGGCACTGCTGTAAATATTTTCGATAGAAAACTGTCAAAGAGAATTGTATAAATTGCAAATTATAGAGAAAATTATTCTACAAACGTGCGGTTTTTTCGCAGATTTTTCTTATATCTTAAAGAAAATTACATTTTGTAATAAAAATAAAAAAAAAAATACTCCAATTTGCTTGGTTTATTTATAATGCTATTAATAAAAATTTGTTTGTGTCTTTTATCGCCGCGCGCAGTTTTATGTTAGTTATTCAATCATCACATCTTCTATATGTGACTATTTTCTATCATAGTTCCTTTGAAATTACGTTATAATTTATACCATAAATTTGTACTATAAAGAGAATGATAATAGTAATAATAAAATAGTAAATAATATTTTATTGAACCCGTTGACTGTAAATTGTTGTATATTAATTTTAATATAATTAAGTGCATTTATAATTAAAATTTTTATATTCATATATGGTATATAAATGTCGTGACGAGATTAGCAATATAATTATTCTTTTTCTTCAATCTTACATTTTTATATAAACTGAGAAAATATGTGCATGAGTATATATTTTACAATGATAATGCATGTTTTGCTTTTTTATCTCGAGCATAATTCCAGCGCAGTATGAGCAGACTAATATAATTGCGAGATATATGAAGCAACATCTCCTAACATTTAAAAATGCAAAAACATGACATTTAACAGTATCCATATAAAATGCTGTAATGTGATTTTAAGAAATTGTTCAACATTATCTATTTTGTCTCTCATCTATCGCTATTACTATTGCAAAAGCAGCAAAAGCAAAATATAGATGATGCAAGGTTGTCTGGAGATAGATAGCAAGTTTTTTTTATCAAGAATTCTGTTTAATTTAAATTAGCGTAGATCATGCAAGACGCAAGTTGCTAACATAATTGTGCAATAAGATCGATATATATTCAATATATTCAAAACTTAAATGTAAAATTATAAAATTATATTTATAAATTGCGTAATTAAACAAGAGCAATAAAACACACACACATACATTATGGACCAGTCAATCAGTCAAAGAGTGTAAAATCGTTTTATGTTGACTGTTTTGAGAAGAACGGTCTTTTTTTTAGAAGGAGATGCATCTTTACTCGTTGTTATGGTTCCTATATTTATTTCACAAAAACATTATATGCTTTATCAAAGAATAGTGCATGTAAGTTAATTCTTATTTATAATTATCTTTGTGTAAATATAGACTATATTTATATTGTATCATTATGTAAATAACATAATATTATACATCCTTACATCAATGTTATACTTCTCAAAAATATTTCTGATATTTTTAAATTACTGTACGGATTTAAAGACAGTGAAATACGAAGCGGATGCACGCACAATCTAGAAAATGGAAATTTGCAAGATATTTTGGTCAATAAATATATATAGGAATCCTTTTTCTTCAGAGAGATTGTGCCATATAGATTAAATTGACGAGTCTTACCGCATTGAAACTTGAAAGAGAAAGAACCATTATTTTACCAACAGTTAACGTGCAAGGTGAAGTACTTCTTAACATCATTACATTTAAAAGTTTTCTGGATCTCGGCGATGATTCGTACCATTCGCCTTGATAACTAATATTAAGAAGAAATTAATATTTTACTATTAAGAATTTTATTAATACATTTTATAAATTGTAATAAGAATTTTTTATGTTTGATTTTTTTAATGTTGCATTTAATTGTAAGATTTATATTTTAAAGAAACTTGTGAACGGAAATTTTTATATTCTGGCTTACATTGATGTGTATATAAGATCACTATGATCGATCACTTGTTGTCCTAACCAGCATGCGGTAAATAAATGCAATAATTGACCAGTTATAAAACCGCCGTGTTGCATTGCGTCTTGCGGAGTAAGGTTACCAGTGGTCGCCTAAAAGTTTCGAAATAATTTTAATATCATAAATAGTGTTTACAAAATTGAACATTATATTATTGCAACTTACTCTAAAAGAAAATATATATATATATATATATATATATATATATATATATATATATTCAATACAAACCTGTACAGCTGAGAGACTCATAGCTCCTACAATTAAGCCGACTTCTATAAAAAACGCCTTTGTGTAAATAGTTTCCAAGAAGCTCGCGAATCTTACTTAAAAAAAAAAAAAAATTTTTGATAATTATCTAGTTTTTCTTTAAAATATGTAAATTGATAATTTCTATATTTTTCTTAATAATTTAACAGTATTGAATAATTATTAATTATTATTTATAATTATTAACTGTAAGGCATCTTCGTGTTTTTGAATACAGTAAGCGAAATTTGCATAAATCTTAGCTTCATCATCGAGTATAGCGAGTGTTTTATCTTGTTCAATAGATTTTCGTATATGCTCCAATCGGTATCTAATAAACGAAAGAAAAAATAAATCAATTTCTCAAAACTTGGTCGATTTATATTATCAAATACGTACCTAACGATTGAAAATAGTGCGCAGCAATGTTGTACTAGAATAGCTACGCAGGTATCGCATGAGACTATAGCAGTGAGTCGAATGAGGCCGGATAAATAATTGTGAATCAGCACAGGATAATAGTATTTATTGAGATCTATGTAATATTCGACATGATATGGAAATCCTGTTGGTCGTGTCGGATAGTTGGAAGTCATATTTTTGCCGAGTATCTTCGGAATTATCGCCATTATCCAAAAGATATTGCCAGCCGCATACATGCCAACTAAATTTAAGCAATACTTAGAAAAATATTCGAAATTTTAACGCACTCAAAATAATATTTAAAAGCATTTGAGAATAATATTTATGAATAATTTTCAACATATATTTAAATTAATTTTTAACAAGTCGTAATTTTTTTAACAATTATTACTCAAGTTCGCACATAAAAATAATTGTTATTAGTTTGACTCTTACTGTTAGCTAAATTTTTTTCATTATAATCGTTGATTCTAATAATTTCAAAATATAATATAAAGTGATTTCTATCGATATCTTACTAGCATATCCGATTGTAAGGCTTCTTCCAGTTTCAGCAAACTTAAGCAAAATTTCGTATTCACTTTGGATAGCCCACGATTGCCAATCTCTTTGTATATGTATAAGAAGTATTTTGATCTATGGCACGAAATTGTTTTAGAAATGTGAAATATCCGCATGCTTAATATATCGAGCATATGCACACCTTTTTTATATTACACAGTGAATTTATCACTTTAACGATGCAAAGGCTGTATATTATGAGTGTTGGTATACACTCAAGCGTTCCGTTAATGTCATGACGCAATGTCACTAAAGCTAATATCTTGAATCCGATAATTAGTATCAGGATAAGAAAACATACATTTTGCGAAACATATACACGGAAAATTGCTTTAATAATCTTTAACATACTAATAATTTCTAACATTTTTAATCATTAAAAAAAATTATCTGCTTTGTATAAATCTTTATATAAATGTCTCTTGTTTCTAAAATTATCTCTACGATATACTGCGCGATGAGATAAAAAAAAAAAAATTATTTTTCCACAAAAGTATATAAAAATAAATTTTAGATAATTATAAATTAGAATCGCAACATAAAGAACGATTATACCTGCGTGATAGCTTGCGATAAAGCAAGAAACGCCACTGTTCCAAAAATAGCATGTCTATGTGTCTTTTGTTGAAAAGGCCACTGTCCCAGTAATGAAAGCAACACGCGATTGATCTTATATAACCGAGATTGAAAAATTTCGTTCGGTGAATCCATCTTGAGCACTCGATTGACACTATTGCCGATATTGTCTCAGTTGCTTTAGATTTTCAATTTAATAAAAAATTCTCTTAGATGAAAAATAATGTTTATAGCGAGTGAAATATAATCATGAGTAATTGACAACGTTTACCAGGTTAACTATTCTGGTAGATGAAAGATTTGAACGATCGGGCATTAATCATAGGCATATCTGTAATGCTCTTTTATGATTGATTTGATATAATGATGATCATATAGTCTATACTGTTTTGTAATAAAAACTTTGATACTATCGGCATATTGTCATGTATGTGTATGTGTTTAATGGCGCGTCACAATTGTGACTCTGCCATGTATTTCATTGAATCACGATTATTATCTTATAGAAACCGTAGCGGCGTTTTGTCAAAATAATGAAGTGTATCCATGAGTATACTGATATTTTTCGATTATTTTACCGTAAATATGAGTAGCATATTTTATTATTACTTAAATAACGGAGTATCATACAACATCTTTTTATCGACAATTTTACACTTTTCAGAAAAGAAATCCTGAAAGTTTTACCTTACAGATTGTAAAACTGTAAAATACGAAGCGGATGCACGTACAACCTGGAAAAGGAAAGTACTTTTCTTAATAGAAAGATCATTATATAAAAGAAATTATGGGACATAGTCTCTTACCGCGCTAAAACTGGGAAGAGAAAGAACCATAACTTTTCCAGCGGTCAATGTGCAAGGTGAGATGCTCCTCAACATTATCATGTTTAAAAGTTTTCTTGATTTCGATGATGTTTCATACCATTCGCCTCGATAACTAATGGTAAGAATTTTTATATCGGCTTAGTTCTATTATATTATTATACATTTTTAATTTCTACTAAACAAAATTTAATAAACGGAAAATCTGCACATACATTCTTTGACTTACATTGATGTGTATACACGATCGCTATGATCGATTATTTGTTGCCCTAACCAACATACAGTAAATAAATGTAATAATTGAGCGATTATATATCCCCCATGTCGGATTGCGATTTGTGGCGTGAGGGTATCATTGGTTGCCTAAATATTTTGAAACGGAACAATTTTAATGATTAAATTTACAAAATGGCGCATATTGATGCATTACGCATATATTTAGCCCAAACCTGTACAGCTGAGAGACTCATAGCTCCTATAATTAAGCCGACCTCTATGAAGAACGCCTTTGAATAAACAGTTTCCAAAAGATCCGCAAATCTTATTTAAAGAAAAATTAATAATTATATGTAGTCTCTCTTGAAAGTATATAAATTGAGAATGTCTATATTTTTCTTAATTATTCAAAATTATTGACTAAAGACTTGTTAATAACAGCCGATTTTATTAATATAAGCCAATAATATACATTCTCGCTATCTCGGAATCTAGTGATCTAAAAGGATTTTCGCGCGCTAAAACTAAATCCGTTAACAAAATTGGTCCATCAGGTTCTTGTCAGATTCATTTTTTGCACTTTTTGATCGGTATCTATATTTCTGGATAGGAATGTGTCACAATTCATTTCAAATGAAGTCTCAAATTGAAGCTTGAGACTTGTACTCTGTGTAAAAAATCTTAGAAACTTCCAAACCAAAATTATTAATTTTTATATATATATGATTATTGGTTTTTATATTAGTAATTACATTTGTTCTGATAACACCAGCTAAAAGTATAAGGAAAAAACATTTTTTTTTTTTAATTTATGATCGATTATATCTCTAACCAGAAGCGTGGTGCAAATTTCGAGTTATAAGATTTCTAGTTTACGTAGAAAATCTGAAAAATCTCAAACAATTATATTTTTTTTTTTCTGTAAAGTAGTGGTACAAATAATACAGAATGGGGGACACTAAAAACATTTCAAAAAAAAAAAATTGTATTATATATAATATATTGCTTCATGACTTCAGTTATGCTCAATTGAATATTTTCAAAAGTCTCGATGAATTTGTAATCCTATTCGTTCCTATTCAGAGATATAATCGAAAAATGCCAAAAATGCTCTTTTTTGCATTTTTCGTTGCGTCTATCTCGATAACCTGATATGGATTAATGGATAAATCTTGCCAAGGGCAAAGACTTGTCTAAGACTTTTGGTTTCAAAGTCACCCTAAGTCCAGCTCGAGATAGCGCGAATGAGGTGAAATTTGTCGATTTGTGTAATGAATTACTAATTATTTATAATTACTAACTGTAAGGCATTTTCATGTTTTCGAATACAGTAAACAAAATTTTTGTAAGTTTGATCATCTTCCTCGAGCATAGCGAGTTCTTTATCCTGTTCGACAGATTTTCGTATATGCTCCAATCGGTATCTAACAAGCAAAACGAAGAAGAAATCAATTTCTCAAAGCTTAGTCGATTTATATTACCAAATGCGTGCATACCTAACGATTGAAAATAGTGCGCAGCAATGTTGTACTAGAATAGCTACGCAGGTATCGCATGAAACTATAGCAGTGAGTCGAATGGCGGTAGCCAAATAATTATGAATCAGCACAGGATAATAGTATTTATTGAGATCTACGAAATATTCGACATGATATGGAAATCCTACTGGTCTGGTCGAATAGTTGGAAGCTACATTTTCATTGATGATCTTTGGAATTATCGCCATGATCGGAAAGAGACTGCCAAACGCATACATGCCACCTAAATTTAAGTAATGCTTAGAAGAAAATATACTCGAATTTTTAGCGCATCCGAAATTAAATGTAAGAGCATTTGACGACACAAATAATCTTTCCGAGAAATTAATATACATTTAAATTAATTTTTAACAAGTATCCAAGTATATATAATTTTTTAACAATTATCACACGATCCCGTACATAAAAAAAAAAAATTGTTATTAGTCTAACTAATAGCTTCTAATAACTTCTTTCATTATGATTGTTCTACTAATTTCGAAATATAATATTATAATGTAATTTTTATATATTGATATCTTACTAGCATAGCCGATTGTAATGCTTCTTCCAGTTTCCGCAAATTTATGCAGAATTTCGAATTCACTTTTGATAGTCCATGATTGCCAGTTCCTTTGTATATGTATAAGAAGTATTTTGATCTATGGCTTAAAATTTTATTTATTTAGAAATGGGAAATGTGCGCGCTTGTTATACCTATCACATGCATACCTTTTCAATATTGCACAGTAAATTTACCATCTTAACAATGCACGCGCAATCTACTATAAGCGGCGGTATACATTCAAGTGTTGCATCAAGATCGCCACGTAATGTTATTAAAGCGAGTACCTTGAATATAATAATTTGTATCAAGATAAAAAAATATCTATGCCAAGCATACATTTTGCGAAGAATATAAAAAAAATGCAGCAGAATCGGTTTAATAATCTTCAACATATTAATAATTTCCAACATTTTTAACTGATAATTATATGTTTTTGTATAAATTTTTATATAAATGTTTTTTGTTTTTAAAATTATCTTTATCTTATTATGCTACGCGATGAGATAAGGGAAAAGATTTCTCCACAAAAGTATATAAAAATTAATTGCAAATGGTTATAAATCAGAATTGCAATATATGTATAGAATCTGATGTATTATACCTGCGTGATGGCTTGAGTTATACCAAGAAATGACACTGTAACAAAGGCAACTCGCCTATATATATCCTGTTGAAAAGGCCACAGTCCCAGTAATGAAAGTAGCACGCGATTCAGTCTATATAATCGAGACCGAAAGATATCGCTCGGTGAATCCATCTTCAGCATTCGATTGAGACTACTGTATCGTCGATATTGTCTCAGTTGATTCAGATTTTCAGTTTAATAAAAAATTCTCTTAGATGGAAAATAATGTATACTGCGAATGAAATTAATATAATCACGAGAAATTGACAACGCTTACTGGATTGATTACTCTACTAGATGAAAGACAAACGATTGAGCACTAATCATAGGCATATCTGTAATGCTCTTTTATGATTGATTTTATATAGTGATGATCTTATAGTCCATTCTTATGTTTCGCAATAAGAACTTTGATATTACCGACTGTATGTATCAAGTATCAAGTGTTTAACGGCGCTTCATAATTTTGCTAATTTTGCCTGCCATTTCATTGAATCGTGTTTATTATCTTAAGAACCGTAGCAGTGTTTTGTCAGAATAATAAAGTACACGAAGTAAACAATAAAATATGTAAATTAAACAATAAAGTACAGCATGAGTACTGATATTCTTCGGTTATTTTATCGTCAATATGAGTGACACACATTTTATCATTATTTAAACGACGTAATATTATACAACATTTTTTTACATCGATAATTTTACACTTTTTAGAAGAGAAATTCTGAAAGCTTTACATTTATCGTACAGATTGTAAGACTGTAAAATATGAAGCAGATGCACGTACGACCTGGGAAAAGACAATATATTTGTTCATAGAAAGATCATTATATCAAAGAAATTATGGGACATAATCGCTTACCGCGCTAAAACTGGGAAGAGAAAGAACCATAATTTTTCCAACGGTCAATGTACAAGGTGAGATGCTCCTCAACATTATCATGTTTAAAAGTTTTCTTGATTTCGATGATGTTTCATACCATTCGCCTCGATAACTAATGTTAAGAATTTTTATATCGACTTAATTCTGTTATATTATTGTACATTTTTAATTTCTATTAAACAAAATTTAATAAATTTGTCGGAAAATCTACACACACATTCCTGACTTACATTGATGTATATACACGATCACTATGATCGATTATTTGTTGTCCTAACCAACATAAAGTAAACAAATGTAATAATTGAGCTATTATGTATCCGCCATGTCGGATTGCGATTTGTGGCGTGAGAGTATCATTGGTCGCCTAGATATTTCGAAACGGAGCGATTTTAATAATAATTAAATTTACAAAATTGCGCGAATTTATATACATACAAACATTACACTATATATTTAGTACAAACCTGTAGAGCTGACAAACTCATCATCGATACGATCAAACCGACTTCCACGAAGAGTGCCTTTTTGTAAATAATCTCCAAGCAATTCGCAAATCTTATTAAAAAAGAAAATAATCAGCAAATTTGACATTTGGTTCTTTTGCTCCGCTTATTCCCTTTATATTCTAATATTATATTATTTAAATAGAAAATTACTGTCGTTTTATGCAATTATATAAACGTATGTGAGTACTAACTGTATAGCATCTTCGTGTTTTCGAATGCAATACACGAAATTCTTGTAAATCTTATCATCTTCCTCAAGAAAAGCGAGCTTTTTGTCTTCTTCAATAGACTTTCGTATATGTTCCATTCGGTATCTAAAGAACGAAACAAGAGATATAGATCTTTTATTTTGTTCAATTTGTTTAAATCGTTTAATCGTACCTAATGATTGAAAACAATGAGCAACAATGTTGAACCAAGATAATTACGCAGGTATCGGACGCGACTATGACAGTGAGACGAATGGCAGTGGTTAAATAATTATGAATCAGCACGGGATAGTAGTACTTGTCGAGATCTACAAAATATTCGACATGATATGGAAATCCCACTGGTCGCGTCGAATAGTTAGAAGTTATATTTCTGCCAATTATCTTCGGAATTATCGCCATTATCGGAAAGAGGCTGCCAAACGCATACATGCCACCTAAACTCCATATATTATTATTTAGAAGAATTATATTTGAGAAAATTTTAATCGCTCGCGAAATTAAAATTGGATTAAATTTATTGTGACTTGATCTATTGTGCTTTCGATGCGATAAAGGTAGACAAAAAATTAAAATAATTTTTAGTAAATATTTAAATTGTGTTATAAACCGTGTATGTATCACGGAATAATATGTTATTAACTGTATTAATTAACATAATTATTATTTAAACCTTTTTTCATTACAATTATCTTTTGCCGCTTGATTTTAATAACTAACAAAATTAATAGCGTTTGTATCTTACAAGCATAACCGATTGTGATATTTCTTCCACTCTCGGCAAATTTGTACAAAATTTCGAATTCGCTGTCGATGATCCACGATTGCCAATCTCTTTGTATGTGCATAAGAAGTATCTTGATCTATGGCTTGAAATATTGTTTCTTTAGTAATGTTATTTTGCATACACATGTATGTAACATTCCTAACACTTCTAACATTACATGTAACATATCTAACACTCGATACGAGATCGATATACTGCACAATCTTCTACGTACCTTCTTCGTATTACAAACCAAATTTGTTAGTTTAACGATGCAAAGACAGTTTACTAAAAGTGGTGCTATACATTCAAGAGTCGCATCTAGATCGCCGCGTAACGTCACTAAAGCAAGTACCTTGAATTTAATAATTTATAGCACGATAAAAATATCGTTAATACGTTTCAATATTTTTAACTTTTAATATATTTTATATGCACTGATGTTTATATATATATATATTTCTTGTTTTTAAAAATATATGTATTGTTTTAAATAATATAATTTTATATTATTTGCAAGAATATATATGACTTTACAAAGAAAGAGGAAGGTAGAAAGAGAAGAGAAGAGAGAGAGAGAGAGAGAGAGAGAGAGAGAGAATATACTAAATATAAACATAATAAACAATATGTATACAGAGTATCTTCCTGTCAATTAAATGTCAAAGTTTCAGAAGCATGTGGAGAAGGGAAGAAACTAAGAAAAAAAATTCTTTACAGATTTGCTCGTTTTTGCTTTGTTTTGAAGAAAACCACAAAAAAGAAATGAAAAAAAAAATTTTTAATAAAAAACTTAAAACAACAAAATTATTAATAAAATTATTAAGTTTATCAAAACTTGTATAAATTTATTGTTTATTATTTAAATTTATCGAAAAGTACCATGAGATAAAAGTTGTTATTGTTTTTAATATATTGTTATATATATATATATATATATTAAATTAATACAGATAATGTAAGAATTGCTACACACGACTTTACCTGAGAAGTAAACTGCGTTATGGCAATAAATGACACGACAACAAGGATAATCCATCTGTCTCTGTTCTTTTGAAAGGGCCATTGCCCCAGCCATGAAAGCAATATACGATTGTGTTTGTATTGTCCGGACTGAAAGATATTGTTTGGTGTATCCATTTTCATCACTCGATTACGACTACTGTACTGCCGATATCGCTTCACAATTTTTAATCTAATCAAAGATTCTCTCAAAGAAAATAAGATAGACATAGTGAATTATATAGTCACGAGAAATTGCGAATATTTACTAGGACTGATTACCCTTACTAGAATGATGAAAGGCTTAGGCGCGATCGAATATTCATTACATGAATGTATTTCTCATGTTTTTTTTTTCGCGATTGATTTTAGACAGTGATTTATCTTATAGTTTACATCTCTTCTTTGTAATAAAAGTTCTTATGTCCTTATTGTAAAACCCTCCAATTTAATAACATTTTGCAATATCACTATCGTGATATATCATTGTCGTGTGTTTATTCAGATCACGTTTTCATTAAAGAATCTATGACAGATCTATATTTTCGAGAGCCTGAAACTGATATTTCTGAGGAGATATCTTTTCAAAATACATTTTATTTACAAATGAATATAACGTAGTATTTTTTAATTTATTATTGATTTATTATGAATTTATTATAAAATAAATATAAGTAACAAAAAAGAAAAATCATATTTTCAAAATACACATACATATAAAAATTGAATTAAAATTTGTATCCGCAAGATTTGGAGTAGAGCGATTGTTAAAATACTTTACGTTTTGATGAATGTATATCTTATAGTTTGGAAGGGATTGTAAGTAACTATTGCACGTAAACTATCAATATGGAATCCATTACTATTAGTAGTCAAAAAGAAGGTAGTGTAATGGGAATTCGATAAAATGAAGTAACAATATTTCTTTGTGTCTAAAATAGCCTTCACATTATACAACAACACATGTACACAATACATGTACACAACTCGTACATTTATATGTTTACGTTCGTAAGGAATGCCACGCGGCAATGGACGGCATGACAAATAAAGTCATATATGTAGATATAAAGCCGCGAGAAATTATAAAAATACGCGTAACCGTTTCACTTCTACATAGCCGTTAGATATACGCATTATATCTGCCTAAAAATTCAGATTTAACGGAAAATATAGAGAGCTATCGATAAAGCAAGAATGCCGATCATTCTCATCAGTGTGTATTTTAGTCAGACTTGTGTATGCTCTTGAAGTTTGTACATTAAATTTATGCATTAAACGTCATTATCTTCCAATTATTTCTTAATCATTTGGCTAACGAGATACATTAACTATTTAAATTTGTATAATAATATAATATATTTTTTACACATATACGTATATTCATGAATGATTTTGATTTATGCGTAATTTACACAGCAAAGCTTTTTTCAACATTTTACAATGTTTATAATCTATTGTTTATTAAGTAAGTCTGATAATATTATACAATGCGCACACGTGCTTACTTTCACAATTTGTTTTAGCAATTATATCAGTTATTAATAATTGAAATGAAATACTTGTATATACACGTATATTTATGTACATGTATCTATTAAAATGTTATTTTGTCTAAAAGTAGTAATTGATAGCAGCATAAAATTTAAAATCTTTTTAAAAATTAAACTCTAATTAAACATGAGTGTGTATTAGAAAAACTTTCATATATATTATATCACAAAATTATTGTTGTAGTGACGTGAGCACCGCAATATAAGACATGGAAACTTGTAAAATCTGAAAGTAATATCGCAAAAACTGTTGTATTTTACAAGAAATAATTATCTAAATAATACTACGTTAATACATACCGAGCTCAAATTCTCCATTGACATTACATACAATTTGCCAGCTTTTATTTGGCACGGTTTAGAAGCTCGCAGTAACGTGAACCTCAATAGTTTTTTGGATCTCAGTGAAATATTGTACCAATTGCAGCTGTAACTGTTAACGCATTCGACAGATTAATTTCTCATATACTTGCTACTTGTTTATCAAATGATGATACTAATTTGTAAATCATACAAATAAATGTATGTAAATAATTATGAAATACATATGTTTTGTAATTGCAAATGCGTTTTAGTTTTTACTAATTTTTTGACATTTTAATGATTATTTTATATGCATACATTACTCTATGAAATTCGTTGCTATGATCGATTATTTGTTGAGACATCAGGCTTAGATAAAATATGTGTAGCAATAATGCGACATTACAAGAGACGATTCTAATAATTTGATCCAATTGAATATCCATCATTATCAACTTAAACAATATACGGCTTTATTGATCAGATTAAAAAAGAGAAGCAAATAGTTGAATTTTATCTAACATAAGATTTACCGAAAAATTACCTCAGCCGCGGAAAAGCTTCCAGCTATTACAACATTTCCTAGCAGAAAAAGAAAATACGTTGCGTAGGTGGATGAAAGCAGCTCGGAATATCTTTATATAAAACAATAAAATAAATATATTGATTTATTTAAATGAATCTAATATATCTTTAGTATTGTTTCATATAAAATTACATATACACCCACACAATGCTGTATGTATATATATATATATATAAAATCTTTTAGATACATATGTGTATATATACATTTATACATGTATATATTATATATGAAAAAAAAGATGATATGAAAATTTTATTATATGTGTATAAAAGTGCACATGAATTAAGCTCCATATAAAACAGCAAAGCAATTAATGTAGAAGTTTTGCATTCTACGATTTCTTATATTAAATAGCACGTATTTCTACATCTTTAAAGATATCACAAGAACTAACTTTAAGGCGTGTTTGTACGATTTAATGCAACCAATTATGACATGATAAGTTTCATCGTCTGTTATATTCGGCTCGATCATTACTAAACTCGAGTCTTGTATGCTCTCCATATTGTACCTATTAAAAATTTAAACAAAAAAATTTAATTTTATTTAGAATTTTTTTCACACATTGCAGTTTTATGCGCAGAATTGACTTACCGTATACCCTCAAATAATGCGCAGACATGTTGCGTGCAAAGTATGAACATACCATCAGCAGCTGCCCACACCATCGCTATGCAGAAAACACCGACGAATCCATGAAGCATCAACAGGTTGAAGTACTTGTTCACATCGAACACGTGTTCTAAGCGAAATAAATATCTGGCCGTGTAAGTTTCGTTCGTAGGTAAAAGCGAATACAGCCCACTGACGATGATGGGCATAGTGGAGTAAAAAAAAGCCAATATACAAAGTAGAGCTGCAACAAATCATTTTTCTTTTTCCAGATTTTGATTCGGAAATAACAATAGTTTACTAAAAAAGAGGAATTTTTTTCATTCATTGAAGCGCATTAAAAAAGCGCAATTTCTAAACGCAATTATTAAAACTGAAAACTTTCAAAATTTTCAATTTATATGTTAATCTTTTTTACAATAATTTTACAATAATTAAAAAAAACAAAGAAAAAGGATTAGAGCATTTTGATTAAATAAAATACAGAAAAAGTTGACATTAAAAATTATCATCGACTTTTGATCGTTTTATTATATTTAGTTAATATGACAAAAATTCTTGTAAAGATTACTTACATGTATATCTTATTACTAATGTTCTACTGTGTTCCGCATAATTTTGTAATATTTTATTTTCCGGTCCTGTTTGTGTCCTTTTCCAGGTCTCTTCTATGTGCCCCAAAAGATCTTTCATCTGCAGTTTGAACAAACCGTACGACTTAAAATTACAATCCGACTAACTTTGCATGACAAAACGTAATATACAAACTTTATTTTTATTATATATACAGTTGATTAATTTTATGATAATAATACTGTTTATTAGTAATGCCGAAGCATTCTCCATGATAATGTCCAGATTCCTTATCTCAGCTGTCAAACCCCAAAGCTACATATATAGGAAACAGACAATCAGTCTCGATTCTAACGTATTACTATTGTATGTATCTAATGCATCTTAAACACCTCTAAGCCCGACAAACTGCAAATGAAAAACAACGTAAAGACGAGCATTATGTTACCCTCTAGTCGAGATTGAAACGGCCATTGGCCGATGAGACATAGTAACGTTTTATTGATGTAATAGTAGCGATTGTCATAGAAAGACATTTTGTATCATCAAACTACCGAAGGGGAAAATATTGTGACAGACGGTCACAATATCTCGTCGAATATTCAGTCGCTTATTCGCGTAATTTATCGTGTATTTCTTTAGAGATAATTTTAAAAAGTAATTTAGCGTGAAGAAAGAGCCGCGATGAGTTACGTAATAATGTACGATATCGCGAAGCAAAGTATTACATATGTATAAGTAATGAGTCGTTTTTCTCTATCATTCGCGCAATTCTTTGTGATCGGCAAAATACGACTGCAAATGAAGTTATATATCCTTTGTTTCACACAGTAAGCGAACTTCGTAAAACTTACACGAATATATGGGACGAGAGATGGCACGCGGACTTTGTACACAATTGAAGGTCAAAGTATATATTTATCTTATTAAAATGATTGATTAGCATCAGACGAAACTTTGATTCTATCAAACGGAGCATTTGTCTGTATGTAATATTAATTTGCTAAATATATCCATTGATTTCGCTGTAGGCATTATTGGCAAGAAAGAAAGAGAAAGAGAGAACAAGTATATATAATTTCGTATATAACTACTCATAGCTTGTAAGTACGTATATTATTGAATATTAGTACAATATTATTGAATTTATAAAAAATAATAATCAGACTTATAAATTATTTTTTATCTAAATTTTTTTTATAAATTTTATTTAAATTTTGACCTCTTTATATGTACACACACACACACACACACACACACACACACACAATATATATACAATATATATATATATATATATATATATATATATATATATATGTATGTATATATACAGGGTTCGGCCGAATAATATGTACAAACGGGCACAGAGTGATTCCTTATGAAAGAATAAGAAAAAGAAATAATAGAATAAAATTTTTCTATTTAAGGCTTTGTTTTCGAGAAAATTGAGTTTAAATATTCATTTAAATTCAATTTATCAATTTAATTTATCAAATAAAAAAAATTTATTCGATTCTTTTTTTTATTTTTTCATGAGGAATCAGCCTGTGCCCGTTTGTACATGTTATGCACGGCCGGATTCTGTATATATAAAATTCACATTATATGTGATATAAATAAAGAAATTTTACCGTATATAATTATATTCGCAAAAAACGTATGAAAAGTTGAATTAAAGAAATACATGTAAATTACAAGAGTTAGTGTTAATCTAAGTTTCAATTCTTAAGTAAGAAAAATATTATATTATAGCATGTTGTTAAATATATTGTTTTTTATTTGAATGCAACCAATGTAATAATATTTAAAAAAAATTAATTTTAATAAATGTAATAATATTTTCTAAGAATTATGTAATCGATTTAGACAAGAAATATTTAACATATTAACTAAAAGTAATATTTTAATTCAAGAAAAAGATTTTTTAAGAAAGAGATTTCTTATACCAAAATAAAATTATTATAACAAAAAAAATATAATTTATTATTGATATATACTATATACTAATGATTTAGAGTGCACTCTGCAACACTTTAGTGTTCTAATCTTTTGTTTATTAAATAATTCGAAAATATGATACATATTTATTTATCTTTCACGATTTGTTTCAAGCAATATTATATCAATTATTGATAATTGTTATAATGAAATACTTGCATATATTTATATTATCTATTTTATTAACAGATCGTACATAAAAATAAGTTATCAGCATAAAAAATTGAATAAAATTTACAACTTTTTAAAGAATATATTTTAGTGAAAGGCTACTATATAATCATATTATACAATTATCATTGTAGTGACGTGAGCACCGCAATATAAGACATGGAGACTTGTAAGATCTGAAAATAATATCGCAAAGATGGCTACATACGACAAATAATTATTCAAATAATACATATTATGCTTGTACGTACCGAACTGAAATTCTCCATTGACATTACATACATTTTGCCAGCTTTTATTTCACACGGTTTAGAAGCTCGTAGTAACGTAAATCTCAATAGTTTTTTAGATCTCAGTGAAATTTTGTACCAGTTGCAATTGTAACTGTTAATGTATTTGACAAATTAATTTTTTATATTATTATCACTTATATAGCAAATGACAACACTGATTCATTCATACAAATAAATGTATGTAAGCAATTATGAAATACATATATTTTGTAGTTGCAAATGCGATTTTTATACATTTATTTTAAATTTGCGCAGTTTGATCATTTTTTTATTACTCTAATTTTTATTTTATACACGTACATTACTTCTTGAAATTTGCTGCTATAATCGATTATTTGTTGAGACATCAGGCTTAGATAAAATATATGTAGCAATAATGCAGTATTACAACAAAGGATTCTGATAACTTCATCTAATTGAGTGTCCACCATAATTAACTTTAACAATATACAACTTTATTAATCATATTAAATGGAAAGGCAAATAGTATCAAGCTTTATTTAAAATTTATCGAGAAATTACCTCAGCCGCGGAAAAACTTCCAGCTATTACTACGTTTCCTAGTACGAAAAGAAAATGTGTTGCGTAGGTGGACGAAAGCAGCTCGGAATATCTTTGTATAAAACAGTAAAATGAATATATTGAATTGTCTAAATGAGTTTAATATATCTGTAGTATTGTTTTAAATATAATTATATATATATATATATGTATACATGAAAGAAAGATATATTGTGCGTGTATAGAAAAATACATATATATATATATATATACACATGAATTAAATTCTATATTAAACAACAAAGCAATTAATGTTGTAGAAGAGTTTTGTATGTTATTTCTCATATCAAACGGCACGTATCTCTATTTACTGATGTTACTAAAACTAACTTTAAAGCATGTTTATACGATTTGATGCAACCAATTATAACGTGATACGCTTCATCATCTGCTATGTTCGGCTCGACTATCACAAAATCCGTGCCTTGTATGCGCTCTATATTGTACCTGTTCGACAGAAAAATAATTTTATTTTATTTAGAATCTTTTTCACACATTGCAGTTTTATGAACGATATTGACCTACCGTATAGCCGCGAATAATGCGCAGACATGTTGCGTGCAAAGTATGAACATACCATCGGTCGCTATCCATATTGACACTATGAAAAATACACCGAGGATTCCATCAAGCATCAACAGGCTGAAATACTTATTCACATCGAGAACGTGTTCTACGCGATATAGAAACCTGCCTGTGTAAGTTTTGTTCGAAGGTAAAAGCGAGTATAATCCACTGATAACAAGGGGCATCGTAGAGTAAAAAACACCACATGTATAAATTATTGCTGTAACGAATCAATGTTGTTCCTCAGATTTTGCTCCGAAAATAACCATATTTTAGTAAAAAAAAAGAATAAATTTTTGATACATTGGAGATTAATGAAAAAAACACAATTTTCGAGCGAAATTGTTAAAACTTAGTATTTTCAAGCATTTTCATCTCTTTTACAACAATTAAAAAAAAATAAAGATGAAAAAAAGGATATCTTGATTAAAATATAATACGGTGAAAAATGAATTAAAATGTATCATTGTCTTTTGATATTTATTTCGCTTTAATATTTATTTAACATAATAACATTTTTTGTAAAGATTACTTACATGCATATCTTATTATTAATGCTTTGTTTTGTTCTGCGTAATTTTGTAATATTTTATTTTCCGGTCCTGTTTGCGTCCTTTTCCAGGTCTCTTCTATGTGCCCCAAAAGATCTTTCATCTGCAGCTCGAACAAATCGTACGATTTAAAATTACAATCCGACTAACTTTGCACCACAAAACGTAATATACAAACTTTATTTTTATTATATAAACAGTTGATTAACTTCATGAAAATAATACTGTTTATTAATAATGGCGAAGCATTCTCCATGACAATGCTCAGATTGCTTATTCCGGCTATCAAACCCCAAAGCTACGTATATAGGGAACAGACAATCAGTCTCGACTCTAACTATCGTATCACTATATCGTGTATGTATTAGATGTATTATAAACACCTGTAAAGCCGAATAACTGCAAGAGAAAAGTAACGTAATGATAAGCAATACGTTACTTTCCAAGCGAGATTGAAACGGCCATATGCCGATGAGAGACAATAACATTTTATTGATGTAATAGTAGCGATTATCGTAGAAAGACATTTTCTTTGTATTATCAAATCGAAAGAAAATATTGTGACAGACAGTCAAAATCTCGTCGAATATTTAGTCGCTTATTCACGTAATTTATCATGTATTTCATTTAAGATGGTTTCAAAAAGGAACGCAGCACGGCGGCACGACGAAATACATAATAATGTACGATATCGCATGCAAAGCATTATATATGCATGAGTAATGAGTCTCCTTTGTAGTCGCGCAACTCTTTGTGACTGACGAGATTACATATAAAGTTATATTTCCCTTGCTTTACAAAGTAAGCAAAGTTCATAAAATTTAAACGAATACTGAGACAAGGATAATATGTAATAGTAAGAAAAATAGTATGCGAACTTTGCAATTGAAGGACAAGTTGTTTATTCATCTTTTAAAATGATAATTATATTAGTCAATATTCATACAAGACTTTGATTTTATTGAACGTAGCATTTTTCTGTAATATTAATTAACCAAATATATCCATTATTATCAGATATTACTTGTATAAAAAAAGAGAGAAAGAAAATATATGCATATAATTTTTCGTAGCTTGTAAAATATTATTGAACTTATAAAATCAATAATAAGACTTCAAATTTATTCTTCAAATTTATCTTGTAAATCTATACTTTTCTAAAGTTTATTAAAACTTTAACCTCTGTATGTACATATGAATATAAAGACAATAGAATTTTGCACTTTTAGGTGAAAATAGCAATAGCAAACGGAATGCGTTTGATTTTATTAGTGTATATCGATAACAAGTTAAAATTTTTTATAGTAAATTTCTTTTAACATAACTTAAAAAATCTTATTCTTATCAAAAATTAAGAATATTTTTCTATATTTAATTTTTTACAATTATGATAACATTTTTTGTTTAAATCGATTATACATATTTATATATATTTTTAGAACAATTTATTAAATTTTTTTATTAACTTTAAAATATTATTTTAAATTGGTTTATATACAATCAAAAAACAATATATGTAATAAGTTTTATTTCTATAATGTAATATATTTTGAATTTAAGATTAAAAAATAGATTAAGGCAAACTTTTGCGGTAATTTAATTCTTTATTTAAATTCCTTATATTATATTTACTGCAAGCATAACATAAACATACGCGGTAAAATTTACATTATCTGTCTGTGATATACTATGAACGATTCATTTGCCACATCAACTGCTACGAATATTTAAGCCTGTAAATTGACGGAAAAATGAAAATTGCAATGTGCAGAAGATGTGTGTGCGTGTGTATGTGCACAGATGTTAAAAAGAGGTTGAAATAAATTTTTATATAATTATATAAACTTTAAATAATAGTTTAATCTTTATTTGATTCGATTAATTTTTTTTTATAGTCTAATGTAAATAGTATGTTTATGTATGTATAATATTAAAATAATAGTTAATGTAAATGTAAATTTCTATACGCTAACATGAATTTAATCAATTTTAAACAAGTCGATTTTCACAAATTTAAACAAGTAACATTACTAATGGAATATAAATATCTAATTGTTTAGATTCAAAAAAAAACTTTTTCGGATATGATGAATCTTTTCTGTCTCATCGTAGTTAGGATTGATATTAACATAACATCGAGGGATCAGTGCGATAAGTATAGTGCTGTGATGTTAAATATACATCGCATCTATTAAAATCCAGTTTAGTAAATAAATAGTTATAACAAATAATTAAGTTTTATAGCATAACTTTATTTTTAATTAATAAACTTGAAAAAAGTAGATGATTTTGTTAGTTTTATTCACCTTTTACATATTATTTGCTTTATTTGATTGCGCCAATTATTAATAATTGTGAGCGAAATGATGAAGTACTCATGTATATATACATTTGTCATTCATTATATTAAAAGATCACATTTCGTATAAAAAAGTAAGAATTAGTATAAATTTAATATTTAATGCCTTTTTTTAAATAATATATATTAACATTAGTACATTATATATCAGTGCTTAAATTATCCATTATATTGAATAATTAAGCAATCAATATCTTCACCATATTTTTGGATTATTATATCACTTTATATGCATTTTATTATTGCATAGATGTGAGCATAGTGAAGTAAGACACAGATACTTGTAATATCTGAAAATAATAAGAAAAAGACTTTGCATTTTATGACCAAAATAGTGATACATTTTTAACAATACATACCGAGCTGAAATTCTCCATTGACATTATGTACATTTTACCAGCTTTTATTTGACATGGTTTAATAACTCGCATTAATGTGAATCTTAACAGATGTCTGGATCTTATTGAAATTTTGTACCACTCGCAGCTATAACTGTTTAATCCATTTGATACATTAATTAATCGTTTATTTCTCATTAACTCAAATGGTGACGTTGATTTATAAATTGTTCAAATATATGTATGTATGTGTACATGTATGATATAACACACACACACACACACACACAAAGTAAAATCATAAAATGTTATACATTATTGAAAAATATTCTAGTTTTATACCTTCCTTTTTTCAAATTGTATTTAATAATTAAAAAAAAATAATTATTTTTTTAATATCCTTAACATTTTTTAATTATTATTGATCAACTTATGCTCATACATTGCTTCTTGGAATCCGCTGCTGTGATCGATCAATCGTTGAGACATCAAACTCAAGTAAAATATATGGAACAATTGTCCCATATTAGCAGCAACGATTCTGATTATTTCATCCAACTGAATGTCCATCATTATCAACTTAAATGTTATATTTATTATATATTCCAAATAAAATGGCTAGTATTGTTCAAAATTTTCAAATTGAATATTTACCTCTGCCGCGTTGAAGCTTAAAGCTATGACAACATTTCCCAATAAAAATAAAAAACATGTTTCGTAAGTGGATGAAAGCATATCTGAAAATCTGTAAAACAATGAACTAAATAATGAAATAAATGTATTAGTCTGTTTAGAAATGTTTTATACAATTAGTTTATATAATTTAAGTTATTATTGAATGAAGGGGAGTAAAAAATATTTAAATTGTCGCGAGAAGATATATAATGTTATATAAAAATTATATATCTTATATAATTATTTTTTTTATTAAATTACACAAGATATATCTATATCTGGAGACGCTACTGGCACTAACTTTAAAGCATGTTTGTACGATTTTATGCAATCAACTATGACATGATATGCTTCATCATCCATTATATTCGGTTTGAGCATCACAAAATCAGAGCCTCGTATGTGCTGTATCTTGTATCTATTTTATAAAAATATTGTTGTCATAATTGTCATTATTTTGACACATTATAATTATTAAGCAGGATTCCACTTACCTTATACCCTCGAACAATGCACAGGCATGTTGAATGCAAAGGACAAACATACCATCGATAGCTATTACCACCGACACTAAATAGAATACACTAATAATTCCATGAAGTATCAAGAGGTTGAAATATTTGTCTACGTCGAGAAGGTGTTCCAAACGAAATAGATATCTGGCCGTGTAAGTTTCGTTTGTCGGTAGGAGCGAATATATTTCACTGACGACGATCGGCATTGTAGTATAAAAGATCCATGCAGAATAAAGAGCAACTATAACGAATTCCTTTTTTTTTCTTGTTTCATATTATATTAATTTAATAAGTCATGAAGAATTTCTTTATATCAAAAACTACCGAGAGTTTAAGCAGAATATTGTTTATAACATTTTATTATTAAATAAAAACAAATAGCACATATTTTTGGAACATACAAAATAATTTAAAAGAAAAAATAGAAATATTTATGATACTCTAGTTGAAAAATTACTTAGTCAATGGTAACATTAAAAAAAAATATCGAATTTCTATATATTATTCAGCTGATTCGATAAAAAAAAATTTAATTTTTGTGTCAAATTATGTAAAGTTAAAATTATATACATGCATATTGTTTCGTTAATGTTCTGCTTTGTTCTGCGTAACTCCGTAATATTTCATTTTCTGGTCCGAATTGTGTCATTTTCCAGGTCTCTTCGATACTCTCTAGAAGATCCTTCATCTGCAGATCGAAGAAATTGTTCGGTTTATAATCACAGAACGATTCGATTAATTTTGCGCGACAAAATGTAATATACGAACTTTATGCTTATTACTGACAGAGTTGATTAGTTTTACGAAGATTAAGCTGTTGATCAATAACGGTGATGTATTCTCCATGATGATGTTGAGATCCGTTATTCCAGCTATTAAGCCCGAGAACTACGTATCGGAAACAGACAATAAATCATAGTTTCTAACTCTTATCACTATTGTTTACATCATGATGTATTTCAAACACCTCTAAAGCCGTCAAACTGCACATGAACAATAATGTAGTGGCAAGCATCAAGTTACTCTGTAGTCGCGATTGAAATGGCCATTGCCCGACAATAGACAGCAACTTTTTGTTGAGATAATAGTAGCGATTGTCGTAGAAAGACATTTTGTATTATCAAGTCGAAGAGGAAAATATTGTGACAGACGGTCAAATATCTTCTCGAATATTCAGTCGTTTATTCACGTAATTTATCGTATACTCTAACTATCGTATCACTATATCGTGTATGTATTAGATGTATTATAAACACCTGTAAAGCCGAATAACTGCAAGAGAAAAGTAACGTAATGATAAGCAATACGTTACTTTCCAAGCGAGATTGAAACGGTCATATGCCGATGAGAGACAATAACATTTTATTGATGTAATAGTAGCGATTATCGTAGAAAGACATTTTCTTTGTATTATCAAATCGAAAGAAAATATTGTGACAGACAGTCAAAATCTCGTCGAATATTTAGTCGCTTATTCACGTAATTTATCATGTATTTCATTTAAGATGGTTTCAAAAGGAACGCAGCACGGCGGCACGACGAAATACATAATAATGTACGATATCGCATGCAAAGCATTATATATGCATGAGTAATGAGTCTCCTTTGTAGTCGCGCAACTCTTTGTGACTGACGAGATTACATATAAAGTTATATTTCCCTTGCTTTACAAAGTAAGCAAAGTTCATAAAATTTAAACGAATACTGAGACAAGGATAATATGTAATAGTAAGAAAAATAGTATGCGAACTTTGCAATTGAAGGACAAGTTGTTTATTCATCTTTTAAAATGATAATTATATTAGTCAATATTCATACAAGACTTTGATTTTATTGAACGTAGCATTTTTCTGTAATATTAATTAACCAAATATATCTCCATTATTATCAGGCTACAGATATTATTTGTATAAAAAGAGAAAAGAAAAATATGTATATAATTTTTGTAGCTTGTAAAATATTATTGAACTTATAAAATCAATAGATAAGATTTCAAATTTATCTTGTAAATCTATACTTTTCTAAAGCTTATAAAAACTTTAACCTCTATTTATACGTATGAATAAAGAGAGACAGTAGAATTTTGCACTTTTAAGTGAAAATAGCAATAGCAAACGGAATGCATTTGATTTTATTAGTGTATATCGATAACAAGTTTAAATTTTTTATAGTAAATTTCTTTTAACGTAACTTAAAAATCTTATTCTTAAATCAAAATTAAGATTATTTTTCTATATTTAATTTTTCATAATTATATTAATATTTTTGTTTAAATCGATTATACATATATATATATATATATATATATATATATATATATATATATATTAGAACATTTTATTAAATTTTTATTAATTAACTTTAAAATATTATTTTAAATTGGTTTATATACAATCAAAAACAATATATGTAATAAGTTTTATTTCTATAATGTAATATATTTTGAATTTAAGATCAAAAAATAGATTAAGGCAAACTTTTGCGGTAATTTAATTCTTTATTTAAATTCCTTATATTATATTTACTGCAAGCATAACAAATATACCCGGTAAAATTTACGTTATCTATCTGTGATATACTATGAACGCTTCATTTGTCACATCAATTGTTACGAATATTTAAGCCCGTAAATTGACGGAAAAATGAAAATTGCAATGTGCAAAAGATGTGTGTGCGTGTGTATGTGCACAGGTGTTAAAAACAGGTTGAAATAAATTTTTATATAATTATATAAACTTTATATAATAGTTTAATCTTTATTTGATTCGATTAATTTTTTTATAGTCTAATGTAAATAGTATGTTTATGTAGGTATAATATTAAAATAATAGTTAATGTAAATGTAAATTTTTATACGCTAATATGAATTTAATCAATTTTAAACAAATCGATTTTCACAAATTTAAACAAGTAACTTTACTAATGGAATATAAATATCTAATTGTTCAGATTCGAAAAAATTTTTTCGGATATGATGAATCTTTCTGTCTCATCGTAGTTAGGATTGATATTAATATAACTAATCGAGGAGTCAGTGCGATAAGTATAGTGCTGTAATGTTAAATATACATCGGATCTATTAAAATCCAGTTTAGTAAATAAATAGTTATAACAAATAATTAAGTTTTATAGCATAACTTTATTTTTATATAATAAACTTGAAAAAAGTAGATGTATTTTTTTAGTTTTATTCACCTTTCATATATTATTTGTTTTATTTGTTTGCGCCAATTATTAATAATTGTAAGAGCGAAATGCTGATGTACACATGTATATATGTATTTGTCATTCATTATATTAAAAGATCACATTTCGTATAAAAAAGTAAGAGTTAGTATAAATTTAATATTTAATGTCTTTTTAAATAATATATATTAACATTAGTACATTATATATCAGTGCTTAAATTATCCATTATATTGAATAATTAAGCAATCAATATCTTCACCATATTTTTGGATTATTATATCACTTTATATGCATTTTATTATTGTATAGATGTGAGCATAGTGAAGTAAGACACAGATACTTGTAATATCTGAAAATAATAAGAAAAAGACTTTGCATTTTATGACCAAAATAGTGATACATTTTTAACAATATATACCGAGCTGAAATTCTCCATTGACATTATGTACATTTTACCAGCTTTTATTTGACATGGTTTAATAACTCGCATTAATGTGAATCTTAACAGATGTCTGGATCTTATTGAAATTTTGTACCACTCACAGCTATAACTGTTTGTAATCCATTTGATACATTAATTAATCGTTTATTTCTCATTAACTCAAATGGTGACGTTGATTTATAAATTGCTCAAATATATGTATGTATGTGTACATGTATGATATCAACACACACACACACACACACACACACACACACACACACACACACACAAAGTAAAATCATAAAATGTTATACATTATTGAAAAATATTCTAGTTTTATACCTTCCTTTTTTCAAATTGTATTTAATAATTAAAAAAAAATAATTATTTTTTTAATATCCTTAACATTTTTTAATTATTATTGATCAACTTATGCACATACATTGCTTCTTGGAATCCGCTGCTGTGATCGATCAATCGTTGAGACATCAAACTCAAGTAAAATATATGGAACAATTGTGCCATATTAGCAGCAACGATTCTGATTATTTCATCCAATTGAATGTCCATCATTATCAACTTAAATGTTATATTTATTATATATTCCAAATAAAATGGCTAGTATTGTTCAAAATTTTCAAATTGAATATTTACCTCTGCCGCGTTGAAGCTTAAAGCTATGACAACATTTCCCAATAAAAATAAAAAACATGTTTCGTAAGTGGATGAAAGCATATCTGAAAATCTGTAAAACAATGAACTAAATAATGAAATAAATGTATTAGTCTGTTTAGAAATGTTTTATACAATTAGTTTATATAATTTAAGTTATTATTGAATGAAGGGGAGTAAAAATATTTAAATTGTCGCGAGAAGATATATAATGTTATATAAAAATTATATATCTTATATAATTATTTTTTTATTAAATTACACAAGATATATCTATATCTGGAGACGCTACTGGCACTAACTTTAAAGCATGTTTGTACGATTTTATGCAATCAACTATGACATGATATGCTTCATCATCCATTATATTCGGTTTGAGCATCACAAAATCAGAGCCTCGTATGTGCTGTACCTTGTACCTATTTTATAAAAATATTGTTGTCACAATTGTCATTATTTTGACACATCTAATTATTAAGCAGGATTCCACTTACCTTATACCCTCGAACAATGCACAGGCATGTTGAATGCAAAGGACAAACATACCATCGATAGCTATTACCACCGACACTAAATAGAATACACTAATAATTCCATGAAGTATCAAGAGGTTGAAATATTTGTCTACGTCGAGAAGGTGTTCCAAACGAAATAGATATCTGGCCGTGTAAGTTTCGTTTGTCGGTAGGAGCGAATATATTTCACTGACGACGATCGGCATTGTAGTATAAAAGATCCATGCAGAATAAAGAGCAACTATAACGAATTCCTTTTTTTTTCTTGTTTCATATTATATTAATTTAATAAGTCATGAAGAATTTCTTTATATCAAAAACTACCGAGAGTTTAAGCAGAATATTGTTTATAACATTTTATTATTAAATAAAAACAAATAGCACATATTTTTGGAACATACAAAATAATTTAAAAGAAAAAATAGAAATATTTATGATACTCTAGTTGAAAAATTACTTAGTCAATGGTAACATTAAAAAAAAATATCGAATTTCTATATATTATTCAGCTGATTCGATAAAAAAAAATTTAATTTTTGTGTCAAATTATGTAAAGTTAAAATTATATACATGCATATTGTTTCGTTAATGTTCTGCTTTGTTCTGCGTAACTCCGTAATATTTCATTTTCTGGTCCGAATTGTGTCATTTTCCAGGTCTCTTCGATACTCTCTAGAAGATCCTTCATCTGCAGATCGAAGAAATTGTTCGGTTTATAATCACAGAACGATTCGATTAATTTTGCGCGACAAAATGTAATATACGAACTTTATGCTTATTACTGACAGAGTTGATTAGTTTTACGAAGATTAAGCTGTTGATCAATAACGGTGATGTATTCTCCATGATGATGTTGAGATCCGTTATTCCAGCTATTAAGCCCGAGAACTACGTATCGGAAACAGACAATAAATCATAGTTTCTAACTCTTATCACTATTGTTTACATCATGATGTATTTCAAACACCTCTAAAGCCGTCAAACTGCACATGAACAATAATGTAGTGGCAAGCATCAAGTTACTCTGTAGTCGCGATTGAAATGGCCATTGCCCGACAATAGACAGCAACTTTTTGTTGAGATAATAGTAGCGATTGTCGTAGAAAGACATTTTGTATTATCAAGTCGAAGAGGAAAATATTGTGACAGACGGTCAAATATCTTCTCGAATATTCAGTCGTTTATTTGCGTAATTTATGGTGTATTTCTTAAGGCATAGTTTTAAAAAGAAACTTAGTATGATGAAAGAGCTGCAAGGAGTTACATAATAATATACGATATCACGAAGCAAAGCATTACATATGTATAAACAATGAGTCATTTTTTTCGATCGATCGCGCCCCTTTTGATCGGCGAATGAATATATCCTTTATTTTACAAAGCAAGCAAACTTCGTAAAACTTGGACAAATACGTGGAACGAGGGATAGCAAGAGAGATAGTACGCGAACTTTGCAATTCAAAGTTAAATTATATATTTATTTTTTTAAAATTATTAATATTAATTAGCATTATTCGAAATGTTCATTCTATCAAATGTAGCATTTTTCTGTAATATTAATTAGCTAAATGTATCGATTGATATCGCTGTAGATAATTATTTGCAGGAAAAGAAAAAGAAAAAATGAACAAATATATATATATATATATATATATACATATATATATATATAGTTTGTAAAATCAAATCGGATTTATAAAGTTAATAATAAGAATTTATAAATTATTTAAAAATTTTTTATTTTAATTTAAATTTTTTTACATGCGTACACACACACCTTTCTTTCGTATATATATATATATATATATATATATATATATATATATATATATGTATATGAAAGAATTACTTTTAGTCAGACGCATGTCGGTGAGTCGCGCGCGCGCCTAATAGTGTGAACTCTTCCGTTACGACGGCACATGGACATACCATTATCAGGCGAGCGGCTCATGGACGTGCGTTCGGCTAATAAAAAAGTTGGCATTGATTAGCCAGATTTTACTCAATATTAATTTCTTTATTAAGCATTAGAGAAAAAAATGATAAGACTTTTCTGTTTACTTTACTCTGCTCTGCCCGTTCACGAGCGTTGTCTAGGGTGCTTTGGGACACCCTGAATATTTTTCATTCATTATATTAAGATCACATTTCGTATAAAAATAAAAACTAATATAAATTTAAAATGTAATGTTTTTTTTTTTAATATATATTAAATTAGTACATTATATCAATGCTTAAGTTATTCGTTATATTGAATAATAATTAAGCTTGCAGTCAATATTTTTACTATGTTTCCAGATTATTATATCATTTTATATGATTATTATTGCATAGATGTTAACACAGTGAAATAAGATGCGGATACTCGTAAAATCTGAAAATAATAAGAAGAAAAAAAGACTGCATTTTATGGGCAAAATAGTGATATATTTATAATAATACATACCGAGCTGAAATTCTCCATTGACATTATGTATATTTTACCAACTTTTATTTGACATGGTTTAATAACTCGCATTAATGTGAAAATCAACAGTTGTCTGGATCTTAATGAAATTTTGTGCCACTCACAGCTATAACTGTTTAATCCATTTGACATTAATTGATCGTTTATTTCTCATTAACTCATATGGTGACGTTGATTTATAAATTTTACAAATATGTGTGTACATGTATAACACATACCGATATACAAAATAGAATCATAAAATATTATACATTATTATGAAATATTTTACTTTCAAATACTTATTTTTTCCAATTTTCTTTAATAATTAAAAAAAGGGCAAATTTTTTAAATATTCTTGATATTATTGATAATTATTTTTATTTCATTTTATTATATATTATAGTTGATTAACTTAAGAGCACATACATACATTGCTTCCTGGAGTTCGCTACTGCGATCGATCAGTCGTTGAGACATCAAACTCAAATAAAATGTATGTAACAATAGCGCTATATTAGCAGAAATGATTCTGCTAATATCATCCAACTGAATGTCTATCATTATCAACTTAAACATTATTTTTATTATATATCTCAAATAAAATGACTAGAATTGTTTAAAATTTTTAAATTAAATATTCACCTCAGCCGCGTTGAAGCTTAAAGCTATGACTGTATTTCCTAGTAAAAAGAAAAAAGATGTTTCATAAGTGGATGAGAGTAGATCTGAAAACCTATAAAATAATGAAACAAATGTATTAGTCTATTTAAAAATGTTTTATATAATTAGTTTATATTAATTTATTTTAATATAGAATGGAGATGAGCGATATAAAGATATATTTAAATTGCAGCTATAAAATATGTTATGTATAAAAATGATATACTTTATATAAAATTCTCTCTCTATCAAATTATGCAAAATACATCTATACTTAAAGCCGCTATTGGCACTAACTTTAAGGCACGTTTGTACGATTTTATGCAATCAACTATAACATCATATGCTTTATCGTCCATTATATTTGGCTTGAGTGTCACAAAATCGGAGCCTCTTATGCGCTGTATCTTGTACCTATTTTGTAAAAATATAACTTATTCATAAATTCTTTTGACACATCAGTGTCAAACACATAGTTTTTAAGCAGCATCGAACTTACTTTATACTCTCAAATAATGCACAGGTATGTTGAATGCAAAGAACAAACATACTATCGACAGCTATCGGCACCGATACTATATAGAATACACTGATAATCCCATAAAGCATCAAGAGATTGAAGTATTTGTCCACATCGACAAGGTGTTCCAAGCGAAAGAAATACTTGGTCGTGTAAGTTCTGTTCGTCGGTAAGAGCGAATGTATTTCACGGACAACGATCGGTATTATGGTGTAAAAGATCCACACAGAATAAATAGCAACTGTAACGAAGCATTTCCTTTTTTTCTTTTCTTCCATGTCATATTAATTTAATAAGGATTAATTTAAGAAGGATTTCTTTAGCGAGATTTTAAACACAATTAAATAAAAAGGCGCACATTTCCGGAATATGAAATAATCTAAAAGAAATAAAAAAAGAAATATCTATGATATTTTAGTTAAAAAAATCATTTACTCAATGGTGATATTAAGAAATAATATTGAATTTCTATATATTATTTAGTACCCAGTTAATTCGTCAAAAAAGTGCTTAATTTTTTTTATTAATTACTCATTAAAATTACTCACATGCATATTGTATCGTTAATGTCCTGCTTTGCTTTGCGAAACTTCGTAATATTTCATTTTCAGGTCCGATTTGTGTCCTTTCCCAGGTTTCTTCGATACGCTCTAGAAGATCCTTCATCTGCAACTCGAAGAAATCATTTGATTTATAATCACAGAATGATTCGATTAAGGAGGGAAACCAGTGTAACAGTTGAAAAAAAAGTTATTTTTAATGATTTTTTTTCTGATAAATAATTGTTTTTTTTTTTTTTTTCCAAATCATGTTATTAACATTACAAAGTACATAATTTGAACTACCTTTTGTGAAATTTTCGTTAAAAAATATTAATATTTATAGTTACAATAGCCTATATTGTAAGCAATCTTAAAAAAAAAAAACAAAAAACGAGCGACTTCGTAGTCGGACAAAGAAAGCTCTGTTGTGAAATAAAACAAACAAGTATTTTCTTAAAATGTGAGGCAATAGCTTAGTTACGCATATGGAATTTTTGATTGAATAATTTGTTTTCTTTTTGTAATGTTAAAAAGCAGAGATCAATGTCTCACTAATTTTGGAACTTTTTTCTTCAAAAGTCCGCTATTTCATAACAAATGATTTTTTATTTAAATCCATACCTGCAACTGAAGTTATCGTCTCATATTTAAAAAAAAAATGTTTATTTTGTTGCTTCAGAACTTCCATCTCGCTACGAAATTGCCCGTTTTTTTAAAGCAATTCATTATTGGCTATTGTAGCTATAATTATTAATATTTTTTAACAAAAATTTCACAAAAAGTAGTTTAAATTATGTACGTTGTAATGTTAATAAAGTGAATTTAAAAAAGAATCAATTATTCATTAGAAAAAAATTCTTAAAAATTCTTAAAAATCTTTTTTTTTTCAGCTGTTATACTGGTTTCCCCCTTACCTTCGCGCGACAAAAGGTGACGTACGAACTTTATACTTATTACAGAGAGAGTTGATTAGTTTCATAATGATTAAGATGTTGATCAACAACGGCGATATATTCTCCATAACGATGCTCAGGTTCGTTATTCTAGTTATCAGGCTCAAGAACTACAATATATTTCCGACAGCGGAAACACAAAACAAACATTCTCAGTTCTAACTGTTATTACTATTGTTTATATCATGATACATTTCAAATACCTCTAAAGCCGTCATACTGCAAATAAACAATAACGTAATAGCGAGCATCACGTTACTCTCCAATCGCGATTGAAATGGCCATTGTCCGACAATGGACAGCAACTTTTTGTTGAGATAATAGTAGCGATTGTCGTAGAAAGACATTTTGTATTATTAGATTACAGCAAAAAAGAAAAATGTCAAAGATGATTGAATACGCGTAACTTATTGTTTATTCACTTTGAAATATGTTCAAAAACTCATATCGAGAGTGTGAGAACTGGCGACGTTAAAATATGTGGTAATCTACGAAACTGCTGCGAAACGATACATCATTTATTCACGAATAATGAGCCACGTTTTTCTCTATACGTAATTTTCTTTGTCATCGGTTTCTAAGATATATCTGTGGCATCACATGTATACCCGTCACTTTACTAATCAAATAAAGTTTGTCAAACAATGAGTTAATAGAAGAGAGAAATAAAGAAGAGCTTAATTAATATGTGCTTAGGGAGTAATGCGTTTTAACTATCACATTTAAACTTACTGAACTCATCTTCGTAAAACGATTAAAATTAATCCACGTCGGATTAAGCATTTCTATCAAAAGTTTATTGTTTTATCGTTTTATTGTTCATGTAACAAAGAGTACCGGATAATTATATATATAGATAATATTTCTAGGAAAATAAATGTTTGTAATTTCGTCTGTCTAGTATAATATTAATTTTACAAACTTTACAATATTTATCTTTTCTTGAAGTTTGATTTTGCTTTATATTATTTATTTATCATATTAATAATAAAATAAATTGTTATTTTATAAATTTTTCTCAATGTTAATGTAAAGATTGTTTTATATTTAAATCAAATTTCACCACTTTGGGTATATATATAATATATATATGTATATAGTTTATAATTATTAATAAAAAATTAAAAATAAATATCAGTTTAATTTTAGATAATTTAATACAAATTTGTTAACAGTTACGGTATTTTTTTAATCAGCTTATAGAATAATGGTTTTAAAAATCTTTGACATTTATCTTTTGAAAAATATTAAATTAAGTATATATATTTGCATGTAAGAAAAATATTTTTGCGAAGATCGTAATGCAATTATATTTTAAAGTATGAATTAAAATTACATGGATCACCTTAATAATTTTAATAATTTTTTTTTTAATAAAAAACATCTTGTTTCTACTTTTATACGAAGTATATTACTGCATTCGATAAAATCTTACTCGCCTGTCTTACCGTTTGAAGCAAAATGTATCTTATGCGCTTGTGTATACCAGCTAGTGATATTAATTTTTATCAATGTAGTCTGAAGAAGGAATGATGATTGTAATGTACATATTAGACGCGTTACTATATAGTTATAATTAAAAATTTATTTAATTATATAAATTATATATGGTGACTTTTGACATTTTTTAAATTTTGATATTTGGATTTACAATAAATTGTATTATTATTAAAAAAAATATTGAAAAAAATATATATATTTATTAAATTAAAATTTAGAACATAGTTTTTTTTTACATATAAAAATTACGAACATTATGTGAGATGGAAGATAATATATACAAGATTAAAATTTGACAATGTATATATAAGACGAGAATATTTATTCATTGAAATATTTATTCACAATTATTTTCTATGTTTGATGCATAAAGTAAGTCGATTCCAGATGGTAGACGATTATATCTCATCCGAATTTAACGACATCATTAAAGTAACATAGGAAACGGATGTTTTCATGATCTTAAAAATGAAGATATAATATGTTATTATAAATATCAACATTATTTTATATATGTAAAATTATAAAATTATAGGAAATATAATATATAATAAAAATATAATTATATAAAATTATAAAGAAGAGTACTTTTTCTCTCCTCAGATTCACGTATATGTTTAAATTTTGTATAGAGAAAAATTATTTACAAATTATTGAATAGTATATATTTTTGTATTATTTATATGTGCATTGAATTTTGTTGTACACATACCATACTGTAACCTTCTAAACTGATTACATATAATTTGGCTACAGTTAAGCGATATGGCTTTTGACATTTCATTAGTAAAAACAAGAACATTTTCTTTGTCCTCAGAGATGTTTGATACCATATTCCATTATATCTGAAAGTATATTATAATTAAGAAATTAATGACAGGCTATATTATAGTTGTACAAAATTAAATGCAATTCAATTCATTAAATTGGCAATTTACGCTGCGACAGGAACTTGAGAACTGTGATTTATTATTTCCTGCCCTATCCAGCTGTAGAAAAAAATTCGAGAACTTTGAAGCAGCAAAAGTGGACCGTTTCTCATCATTTCCATAGCATTCATACGAGTTACGATCTATATAATAATGCATGAATTATAAAATCTACGATTTTATATCAAGTTTAAACAAACGAATCAAGGTATATTTTATATTGCAATATTTTAATACAAAATAATTTATTAAGTAAATATTAATACTTTATTGCATATTTATTACCATCACACACGCGGAACATTGAAATAAAACTCCCAAACCCATGTCGACAATGAGACATATCACAAATGTTGACTCAATTAATTGGATCAGTCTATTAATAACAGATTAAAAAGCAAAGAGAGATATATTTTTATTATCTATACTATTTTTCAACAAATTTGAATACGCTCCATGAATTTATATAAACCTTTCTATTCTGATTTGTAGCTGTACGCATTGTACTATATTCTCAACATCCTTGTCCCGCTTATTGTCAGATATGTAATTACGATCGACGCATTTCGATTTATTGTATATAATACTGTTTTCCAAGTGATGACTGCAAGTATATATATATATATATATATATGTGTGTGTGTGTGTGTGTGTGTGTGTGTGTGTGTGTGTGTGTGTGTGTGTGTGTGTGTGTGTGTGTGTGTGTGCGTGTGTATGAAACATATTTCTTCTTGTCTAAATAAAATTAATTTTGCAGGATTTTATATTCACCTTAATGTGGCCATCATACCACAGCTATGTTGTAGCAATGCGAAGTAGATGGCATCGATCGCGATCACGGATGTGCAGGCTGCCAAGTATCCTAAGCACGAAATAGCGAAGAGAATGTAATAATATTTTTCCAAATCTAGAAAGAATTCACTCAAATGCGGCAACCTTTTCGGTCTCGTCACGTTCGAGGCTAGTATAATGTCGAGTATCGGTACTGTAAGCGGTGCTGTGACATAACTAGTCGCGCCCGTGCCGATAAAAACTGGAAAGAAAATTGTCTCTTCTGGCATGATTGCTCGAGAAAACGATCATTGTTATGATATACTTAAATAGGCTATTGTGAACATTCGGCTTCTCTCAACGTATTCCATTAGAATTCGAATACTCTCGTGATTCTCTAATAGACGCCAGTCGTATCGTACATGCTGAATAAGCATCCTAAACTAGAGATACGATTATTCGTCTTTGATGGGGAAAATGATTTTTTTTTATATTGATTAAGATGGGAAAATTTACGCTCTTACTTTGTTAAGTTTATAAAACAAACCGATCACTTTCATGAGACATATATTTGCGCCAGTGAGAGTTGGTAGCACATCGTAAAAGTCGGCCAGAGTTGTCGCATGTTTAAATAAATATGCGATCTGTTGAGAAAGCACCGCGTAATATATTTGAGGGCAGTTGCATAATTCTGAATATAATTTTATAAAAAAATTTAAACGGCAAAAATTGAAATAAAAATTAAAGAAAAGAATTTGTTTTGGAGAAATATTAATTGATTTTTTTACAATTCTCTAGTCAGTGTGTGTTTATCTGTGAGATACCTGCGGCAATGTTATAAACAATATACCAAGTATTGTGCAATAGAAAATTATGTTTTTGTTAGACGATCGAGTCGGCCATAAGCCGATATACGACAGCAATAGCTTGTTAATACGAAAATATTTGGTATCAAAGGCGTCCATTGGTAAGCTGTAGTCGTTGAAGAAGAATTCTTTAATAACTCGTCAGCAAAGAAAAATTTCCGTCTATGACTCATTTCGTATTCCCTTGGAAGGTCGATACTTTGTATTGCAAAAGCAAAAAGCCTTATATATTATATGTTAAATCGATTTAAATGGAATAGCTAATAAGAAAGGTATCTCCTACAGTTGAAGAATACGCGGAAAGAGTGATGCAATTTTAATTTCACGTTGTCAATAATGTAGCAAAAGACAAAAGCGACAATGTTTAGTAGTTTCGTGTGATATCGTGTGCGGTTTGTACATCAACGTTTCAAATGAAACCGGTGATCGTATGTTGCGTGATGATATAATTCACCGCTTCTTATGCCAATTATATGCGGATACTAGAATTTGTAGTTATTTATTCTTTAATATTTTAATTTAATATTTCCTGGCAATGAAGGGGAAGACTTCAATTTAACAAATATCCAAAATATATCACAATTTCTTTCGTATACTGAAAATATTTTTATACTAACGCATTTATTTTTATGTGCAGCTGAATGCATCGAATCAAATCGTTGGATAACACTATCGAACGAGAATCAGCTTCTTATTCTCTAAGCTACGTTTTTCAAGAGAGAAAAAGAGAGAGAGAGAGAGAGAGAGAGAGAGAGAGAGAGAGAGAGAGAGAGAAAGTGGTAACTGTATAAAATATATTTATGTAAATATTTATAATATATAATATATATATATATATATATATATATATATATATATATATATATAAGTCTAAAACACACATAATTTATCTAAACAATTTTTTTTACTTTTCGACACGATTAGAATTAAAAACAAAATACAATTACATAATCAATGAATAAAAGTTATTAGCAATTAATATAATCAGTATGATAAGATAAATTCTTATAAAAAGAATTATAAACCGCATTTTTTTATTATATACAGCAACTTATATACAGCATTTTATATTGTACAATAACATTTAACACGGATAATAATAATAGAAAAGAATAAATTAAGTATATCATATATATAATTATGAAACAATTTGCATACATCAAATAAGTATGTGCAAGTACATACAACGATAAGGTAAATAAAAAAATGAAAAAAATTGAATAGAATTTATAACAACTCTATAGTATTTTTTCTAAAAAAATTTTTAATTGTATAAAATGAAATTAAGAATACAAAAATGTGCATTATTATTGAGCGCAACGGACACTTGCATATAGTGAATTAAACGATCCGTTTTTGTGATATCATTGCTGTTTATGGTTTCATTTAATACGTGATGTTACAATGGATATGTGATATAAATAAAATATTTATTTGCTTATATAAATTTATATCATGAATACAAGATAAATATCTTTATACATTAAACATCTGAGTTATCAACATATGCAAGACTAGAGAAGTATGTATGATTAAAATCTCATAAAAATTTACTTATTCTTACATAGACACTCTACATAGACGTCTCGCGCAGCGAAATCATTACTGTGCAATAGGATACCGATGTTTTCATTACCTTAAAAAAATATATTTTTTTTCTATAATTTTAACTTTAGCATAGCATAAAAAGCATGTACAATTATTCGAATTTTTAAGTTATCGTATGCCAACATTTTTACATTATTACCATACTGAAACTTTCCAGATTGATGACATATAATTTGGCGATTGTTAATTGAGAGGCCTTCTGGCTTCTCGCAATCAACAATATTAGACACTTTTGCACCTCTATAGGTGCATTGTACCACATTCCATTATAACTGTAAAAACAGATATTATTATTACAAGAATTATATATTTTGCAATTTCTTTGAAATGACTTACGCTGCCACCGAAATTCCAACGCTATGATCGGTCACTTCTTGTCCGGCCCAACTGTTAAAAAATAATCGACAACTTTGTAGTAGCACAAGAGCCATGTATCGCACAATCTCAAATGATCCTCCCATTCGAACCACGAACTGCAAAAAATATCATCGTTATTTTTAAAACATTTTTAACACTATAATTAACAATGAACAAATATATATAGATTATATTGCGATTCGAAAAAAAAAAATTAAAAAATAATTACCATTACGCATGATGAAGCATGCAGCATAAATCCTAATCCAACATCAAAAAGGAGAAATAATGCGAATGTAGACTCCATTATCTCTGTGAATCTAAATTTTGATAGATATTATTATCTAAATATATATTTAGTTAATGGAAATTAATGAAATTAATAAATTTACAAAAATATTTTATTGAAAATATATAATTAAAGTGTACTATTATCGAAATATTATAATACACCAACAATCTTATTTTTTCATGCAGTTGAATGCAGCGTCGCATGCGTTGACCGATTTCATCGTGTCCGTATATGTGATCATCGTCGATCCATTCCAGTTTGTCACGTCTCATTAAATTCTTCAGGCGATAACTGAAGAAAAAAATATTTTTATTAATTTTATTCTAATTTCATTTATAAAATTTATAAAATTTAAATTATAGTCAAATAAATGAAATAAATCAAATTTATTTTTTGCGCGTAAATTTCGTAATTATAATAATTAGGTTGACTATATGTTACAATTGAAATTAACCAATTATCTCACCACAGTATGTCGTACATTCCGCAAATATGTTCTACCAACAAAACGTACATAGTATCGGCAGCCACTGCGATCGAGACGCATGCAATATAACCGATATACGTGTTTAGCAAAAGCACGTAATAGTACTTGTCTTGATTCACAAAGAATTCCGCTGGATGCGGCATTTCTTTCGATCTCGTTTCGTTCAGGGGTGAGATGATATCTAATACGGGCGCGGTAAGAGGTAACGTAGCATAACAAAATACAAATCCCATTATGGAAACTAGATAAAGGAAGAGCGTTTCATATTACGATGATTAATTTTTTCATACTTTATCAATTTAAAAAAAAAAATGAAGCAATATTATTAAGTTTTTTCAATTATGGTTATAAATTAAAATTTGATGCGCTAAAACGATCATTTATTCGTAATTTTTTATTTATTTTAGCATTTGTCTTTTATTTTTAATTTCCACATATCTATCAAAATACAAATTTTCGTTCACCAAAGAAAAAAATGCAACCGATATTTTTAATAATTCTTAACGATATTTTTTAATCGGTATTTGCAAATACATTTAATTCATACTTGAATACGCTAACGTAAACTTTCGAGCATTTTCAGCGTAACTTGTTAAGATCTGCGTTTCTTGGCTCGTCAGTAGACCATGCCAATCTTCGCGTATCTGACGCAAAAGCATCTTAAACTAAAGCGACGTCTATTAAAATCAAAAACAAATTTACAAGCTCGATGCGACTGTTATATATACATACCTTTTCAGAATTATGAGTCAAGCTTATAATTTTTGCAGCGCATATCACTGCGCCAGACGTAGTTGGCATAAGCTCGAACACACCATCTAGATCATCCGAATGTTTGAGCAAATATACAATCTGGTAATAAATAATGAATTTATGATATTGATTATACTTCATATATATACTTCGATACAATATGTACCTTGTCTAGACGATTGCTTCTGTGATACAAAAAGATATGACTATTATTATATATACTTTCACAATTCTCTCACAATAAATTTCTTTTTTTATATTTATTATTCAAATTTGTTTAACTAATTAATTTATTTGTTTAATTAATTTATTATTATCTCGAAAAATTTTAGTTTACCTGCGGTCCACCTGTTATTGTAACGCCGAATATTGCAAATGATAGAGTTATAATTTTCATAAATGATGTTTGATATGGCCATAAACCTATGAAAGACAGAATGAGTTTGTTAATTCTAAAATATCGTGTGTCAAAGAAATCCATGACTTCTCTATACAGAATAAGAATTCATAAATATACTCATCGGTAGGGCAGTGCCGCAATATCGCAAGTGTTCTATAGTTACTTCAATATTCCGTTAACACTTTGTTTCAATGAGCATATTTTAAGACGGACAACATAGTGCGATATTAATAAAATATATCGCTGGACTTTTTATTCAGAAAAAATATGAAACGTACGAATAAATAGAATTTATAATAGCACCGTTCTTTGTATGGTTTGAAATTTTAAACATATTTCGTATAATTATTTCATATTTCATCCGATGTCATAATACGCGACTATATAGTATCGATTAATGCCTCAAATGTCTCTTGTCTCTTTAAGAAACGAGACATTATGTGTTTATGATACATACATGTATATATAAAAGTATATATATTCTCTCTCTCTCTCTCTTTGATTAAAAAAAAAAAAAAAAACTGGTGTCTTAATGTGAACAAATTGACATTTATTACTTGAAATATTTTCTGCAACAACAATAACAACTAACAGCCTATGAAAGAAATAGTGTATACGTAGTATTTTCTAATATTCTCAACTGACTGATAAAAAGGTCGTGAAATATGACATGGCTGTTTGCATCACCTTAAAAAGCATTTAACATTATAAAGATTATCATATAAGACATTTTTCACGCTTATCGAATAAAGCGAACATACCGAACTAAACGTAGTCATCGACATAATGTACATGTTTGCAGCTGAGAGCGTGCAAGGCACAAGACTCCTATGAAGCAGTATGCTCAATAATTTTATCGTTTTTAACGAGAACATGTACCATCGCGCACTGTACCTACACGATAAAAATGTTTCGTGTAATCGAGTCTAGCGACAATGCGAACAAAATTATATGTGCAATTAATCAAGGTAAAATCATATCGAACGATAGCCGTTGCCGTTCCGGAATAATTACAGTATTAATGCAGTTTAAGCATGATTAAAACGTATATTTAATACTTGCGCTTTATCGAATACTTCTATACTTGTGTCTAGGAGCAATTGTCCGGGGAAACACATGCTCAAAAGATGAGTGACAGATCCCATAGTTATGCATCCAAATCTTATCACTTCCTGGGTTTGTCCCAACTTATTAATAATCTACAACGTATATGAGTTTTGAAATTTTTATAATTTTCTTTTAATGTTTTTTTTTTTACATAAAAAGATATGAATACTGACCGCAGGATATCAACTTATATTTTTTTACTACATACTAGTATTATTATATATTATATTTTTTATTACATATTACTTTATAATTCTATACATTATTATATTTACTTTATACACACACATATACATATATGTATACATGCGCTAGATATAATTTTGACAAAACCGTAGTACGTTTCCAGAATTATATAAAATTTTAAAATCCAAAGCTTTCTTTAGAGTTTCTTTGAATATATTTAACAATTAATGCATATGGTAGTTTACTTGTAATCCATTTAGACTCAGAATCATTACGTTCAAAAACAAGATGAGGAACGTCGCAGTTTTAAATGTAGAATTTAGCAAGTTAATATATCTAAAAGATAACAAAAATATTATATATAAAAAATTAAATATATAATATATGGTAATCATATAATTGAAATCATATAATTAAATAATAATAAAATTATTATAAATGAGATAAAATTTTCCATAATACAAACTCTATTGCAAGTTGATGTTTTTTTAAGCACGCAATCATCTCACGATAATCTTCAGAATTGTATTCTTTTATTGCCAAATGTTTTTCGTTTATTGTATTTTTGCTTTTCATAAATTCAACGTTATTAAAAATATTTTCAAGACGAATACTTGAAAAAATATATAAGATATTATCAAAATTGTGAGCAATCTGCGTCGAGATATTTTTTAAGCTTAACTATCTAATTTATTTAAAATTAATGAATAATCTAATGATTAGATTGAAAATAAAGTTGCGTATATATCTTACAATCTCAACATTACTTACCCTATAGCGTTAAATAAACTACAACCATGTAATACACACACCATATACATGGTATCAACATTCACCATACATCTGGTACTAACTATAACTGCAAGATAGCAGTGTAACAAAATTGGTAAATAATATTTTTCTTTATCCACTCCCCAATCTCCCTCAAGCACATATATAGCTGGCCGTGATTCATTCAATGGTATTATGATATCTAGAATTTTTGGCATTAATGGTATTGATATAAATATTCCAACAAATATATTAATGTACACTGCAAAGAGAAGATACATTGCTACAATAATATTCTATTATTTTTAATTATTTTTTTTAATATAGGGAAAAGTTTTTTCAAACTTGATATACTTTTTGAGCATTAATTAATATAAATTTAAAACAATTGACTATTAACTTATTATAAAATTTATTTGATACGTTTATGCAACTTGAAACTAATGATCTGGTTACCCGAGTAATATTTTGTCACTTTTTCACCAATCTTAGCATAATGCCTTAAAATATGAAGCTCACACTCGCTATGAAAGAGTCGCCAATGTTCATCCATCAATTGCAACAAATATTGCAACTAACAATGGAAAAGAAAAAACAATAACGTGAAATAATAAATTAATAAAGAATTATAATTAAATTTTTTTTTATCTACGCGCGCAGTAAATGCATATTGAATTCAGTAATGTGTGAAATATAAAAAAGGAAGGTCAAATTTTGATTAAGCTATACTTAGAATTTTATATAATTATATATGTATGTATATATTCATCTTTATAGCAACATGATTTAGATAGAAGATGATAATGATTTTATGTAATTACACGTGTAAATGAATATACATATATAATGTATTATCAAAAAAGTTCAACAATCAGCGCGCGCGCACGCACACACACACACACACACACATATATTATATTAAAGCGCAATAAAATTAAGAGAAAATTAAAAATTATAAACTCCATAAAAAATTAAAGAACATCTAAAATGTTAAAGAAACATGTAAAATTAAAGAATATCTAAAATACACAATAAAATTATAAACAGAAAATTAAAAATTATAAACTCCATAAAAAATTAAAGAACATCTAAAATGTGCTCTTTGATTTTCACTGAATTTCACATTATATGATTTACACACGCACGTGCACTCAATATCGAACTCACCTTCCTGTTATTTATAGCAACATTAACTAATTTTGTAGTAGCACCAACACTAAGAATAACATTAACTAGACCTTCGATAGTCATACTTGTGTCACCCCAAGTATTATATAACAAAAGTATCTGTAAGTTAGCAATGATAACATTATCGATTGGCAATTCGGAAAACAACAGACAAAGAAGTATTAATTTGATTAAAGAAAGAAATCGAATCTCCCAATAATCTTTCTTAATTTGTCTATGATGACATATTTACATAATTGTTTGTACAAATAATGTGTTCGAGCATTACCTGAGTTGCAAGAATAGATATCTCAGAGGCTACTAAGAAACACAGTAGCAAAATCTTCACTATTTTAGGCTGATAAGGCCAAATGCCCATCATCGTCAAAAAATATTGATTTCTAGAATAGTATCTTAGCATGTCACCTTGCATATCCCCTTGCATATCGCGAAACGAGACTGATCACCCTCTCGGTAGGTATTCAATTATAGAAAAAATGTGGAACGGATACGAGGAGGGTATATCATCATGATAATTTCAGGTTGTCAACATTTGGAAACGTTTGTGCGAAAAGTAGATATTTGATATCGATTTATGTACGAAGAGAGTTTCTGTTTACGATTAAAAATTCATTTTTCGCAGTAATGTTTTTTTTTCCGACAACCCAAAATTATTATAATGACATACCGTTCTATTTATTGCGTGCGCTATATATTTTTTTACAATTGAATATTGAATAAGAAAGTGATCAATCTTGCAATTGTTTTGCGAGGGGATATGTTGTGCATATATGTATATACGTGATATTACATAA